>NC_088252.1:3227630-5646796 GCF_036013445.1 Caloenas nicobarica | reverse complement strand
TTTATCACATATCCCTCATTCAGAATTAAGTACGTCTCCTCTAACACTGGGACCATTTATACTATTTCAATCAGTTTGAACGTGCAGAGTTTAAGTATCTGAACTTTTCTTCAGATTTCCACTCAAAATCTGAGAAGCGCTCCTTGGCTGATCCTTTACTTTGCCAGAACAAGGTCTCTGAAATCCTTGACCTCTCATGCTGCTACTTCAAGCTCTCCTTGAAAGAGCTAGTTGCTAAAGCTGGCTGGCCTGTGACTTCTAGGGCAAGTGGAACAATCACAGGTCTGCAACAGAAGACAGACCTGTTTTTAAATTACGTAACTGTTACTTCTGCACCGAGTTGATTCACACAAATCCTTCCCTGTGTTAATACTACTAGTGCAGTAAATGTTTGCCAGAGAGCAGCAATATTCATTTTCTGAGGTCTTCTTACTCAGTGATACCTACCAGGCAAAATATTCTATCTGGGAAACAATTAACAGTTAAGGTTGGCATAGACTCGTGGCAAAGAATAATTTTTTAGGAGCCTATTGTTTGGGGCTTCTTTGGAGGTAACTCCTCCGTAAGAGTAAGATCAGCCCTCACCTTCCCATCAATAAGAAATCACCTTTGACAGGTCTGCCTAAGCTCTCCCACCACCACTGTTCAGTCTCACACTTAAATCAGCTACCGATGGATTTGCTTTTTCAGCACAAGTGAGTTTAGCTTTTGTGAAGATACATGGACAGAGATCTCTCCAGAAAGGTAACCAGAATTCTCAGTACAGAAACACGGAAACGCTCAGCACAGAAACGCTCTGCTAACAGGCATCTCTGGAGAAAAATTCAGGAGCTTGTGACACTGCAGCAACCTACAGTTATTCTAAACAAGGGCAACTCTTCAAACTCTTCTTGTTGCCTTGTCATTGACTAGCTAGCACATTAGCTATTAGTTATACAGTATAAGACACATATGAGAGCCCTGACTGTTGGAAGCTGTTTTAAGATGACTCCAGTGCTGCTCTAGGTTTCTGCACAGGCCAAACTAGGCAATTCAAGGTATTTTACTCATTCTGGGGTGCATCTTTCAAAGGATGCTGTATTTCATTTCCCCTTTCACTAAGCCCAGCATTTAAAGGGTTTCTGTCAGCTAATTACCAGGATATCACAGAGTAATTTCAGAGAAATCTGAAGGCTGACACCACAGCTATCACAAATACTAGTCACTACTGACCTGACTTGATTAAAGCCAGTGACAAAAGACTGAGAGCCTTAAGCCCTTACCCCCAAGCTGCCCGGCTCAGTGTTATAAAGGAAGATAAAAAGGCCAGTCAGACTGACACCTTCTTGTGTGGTATTCCTCATCTTAAGGTTTGTTTGAGTACATCACCTTTTGCTTTGACTATGCTGTTGCTGCACATGCCTCATTTTTATCCTGAAGTACTGCTAGTTTTCCTTTTAGCTTCCTGATTTTAGGAAATTGTCCTTCTGTTTCTTGTCACATGAGCTCACTTTCTCCCCAGTTGCTAATTTTTATTTGTCCTTTCTTCTTGCAACTCCATTTTGGACTAGTTATATGTTACCACCTGACAATAAAATTACTTTTTTTCTGTGATATTTCATCTCCAAAACACCTGAGGAAATGAAAAACCTTAATGACAGGTAATAGTAATATCTTTTGAAACAGCTATGGCAGAGCCAACTAAACACAGCTATTTATGCCACTTATTTGCTTCTTGTACAAATTGGAGCAGCAACTGTGGTCCTATTTCCAACTCTACACTGCCTTCCACTTGCAAACAATGGGTAGATGGAACAAGTATTGTTTGGCCCTACCACAACACACAACTCAAACAGGAAAACTAATAAAAGCCCAAAGAATTGAAATGTTTCCACCCGAGTAACAAATTACACTGGGAAAGCCTCAACCAACCTAGTTATGTGTTTACCTTTATCCAGACTTGAAAAATCTCAGTTCTATTAATAGATTGTGCAGCAGCTTTCTGCATTTATTAATAATCCTGCAAAGCTATCTCAACAGGACTGTGCAGATAGCTGCCAAAGAAAAGGTCCACTGCAAAAAAGCCACACATGAGAAATCCGATCTTTGCAAGACGAGCACCCATGGAGCTCTGCAATCAGGGGCTATCAGTAGCTCACAGGTTCCAACCTTAAGATTTCCAGGTGATAACCACATAATCTACCAAATACACATTCCATATAATTAAACATTAATGGATAATCTAATGCCTCCTACCCAGTGGGGTCCAAAATCCATTAAAGCCTGCCTCTTAGAAAGTATGGCCCAAACACATTTTACATGCAAATCTACAGCCAAGCTCCCTGTAACAATAGTGCAAAGTGAATTTTGCTTTATGAAATACTTCGTGATTCTGTATCAACACACCCATATGCTGTAGCACAGAGTGATGTACAGTATCCTCTGCCTTTGGACATTCCACACACAGTAAGGTGCTTGCACAATGCATTGCAGATGCTCCCATATCATCCACTAAACTTGAGGTAGAACATTTAATATGAGAATGTAATTAACAGGAATATGTACAAAGTTCAGCATTTTAAGTGTAACAATTAAAATCCAAAAGATGTCTTATATACTAGAAGTTCTAGAGCTGACATTTAAAATACCAGGTAAGCTGACTTCAAGGAATCAGGTCATAATTTTAAAATACCTTTATAAGGAGCTTATTAAAGTCCAATAAAATGAATAGCAGCTTCAAGCATATTATAAACACACGTAGCAGAGGTTAAAGGTGGCGTGCAAAAAAGGGCTAAGTGGTTATAAGCCATGACTAAAGTACTCAGACTTGAAAAGCTATTTTAAATATAAGTAATAAGAGCATCTTTTAATACATATTAACTAGAAGCATTAATATTAGCGTCCATAAATCATAAGACATGTCTTCTTCGGTGACTTGCACATGGATTAACCCAGTCAAGTGGTGGGTTGAACCACTTTGCAGAGCCAGGCTAGAGAAACTGGTTCCCAAAAGCTGCTTTCTATGTATTGCTGTGACTTCAGGGGCATGTCCCAAGACAGTTTGTGCTATGGATTCTTTCTCCAGAAGAACAAGAATAGGGAGAATGAACTTCTGAGCATGAAGGGATTATAGAAATCAGATTATCACCAGCTGCACAGCCTCCTCTTCATATTCAGGAAAAAGTAGGAAGGTTAATAGCTAGCAGAGAAAGAGGACCCAGGCTCTCACACCAACTAGTCCAGACTGAAGGCACCAGCAAGCTCAGAAAACAGTTCTCTATGGACGGAAGATGTTCAGGAACAAAGCCATTTGCTGGGAAAAGTGGGCATTCGGTTCATCCTTGCTCTGGAGGGCAGAACAATTCAAGTTCAGAAAAGTTGATTTCCTGCCTTCACAGCTTTACCTGGTACACTGTGTGGTAGAGAAGCTCACTGCCAAGGGCGTGCTGGAGACAAAGGAGGCTGGAAAGGACAAAGCCAGGCCATTGCCAAAGCCAATGTGCTCGGTGCACCGCCTTGAACTGCCATATAAATACATGAGTCAGCCTGGCAATAGCACCTCTCCAAGGATGACCTTCTTAGTGTTGCATAATGTAGTAGAAGCATATCTATTTCTGTAAGTAAATAGAAATGTGAGTGTTGTGAGGTCTATGCAAATTGTTTTCAAGCTTTTCAAATATAAAGCCACTTAAACTTGTCTGCAGCAATGTAACCTGTCAGTGCTTTCCAGCTAAAGGGTGAATGTCAAACCAAGATCTTGGTGGTGTTTTATCCTCCATACTTCTGGTATAAGATATGATCGCTTAGTTGGGAAAACAATGCAAAATTTTAATTCCTCTTCAGACACTTAATATAGCTAAAATACTCTGTAGACACTAGACACAGATATCTTCAAGAACTATGTTCTGGAGACCTATTTTAGAAGTCAGGATAGAGACCTAGTTCTGTCCCTCAGCATACCGCATTTGTCCAACTGCTTCTCTTAAGAAAATTTCTTTTTTTTGCTTGTATTGTGTTAAGAGCAATGGAAAGGGGTAGCTGGCTATTTACACAAGGGAAGTAATGAATGAAAAGGGCAAACACAAGGTGCAGACATGACAAAATACCACAAAATAAGAAATGTTGGGCAAAGAGCAAGAAAGTAAGATTTTTCTTTTAAGTGTTCTTGGAACAACACTGCTACAGCAGTGTGACAATTTTAAATGGGTGTGTGTATCATAAGACACATCAACACTGCAATGAGTACAGATCATTTCATTATCAGTTTAGGTTCCATTAGAATAAGAATTTCCGTGAGGAGATAACAGCACCAAGAAGACAGAAGGAGGATAGAGAACACAGCAGTTGTAAATCTCGCTTAAGAAAGGCCTGGGAGCCTCTGCCTTGATGCAAGCAGACTTCCCACAACTTCAGTCAGAAGTCAGAACACCCTGTTGCACTAGCAATGAAACTTGTCAGTCAAGGACCAGAACTCATCTTTCAAAACAGTATAAACATTTTTTTTCCTTCAAAAGCATTGTGAGGAATTACACCAGGACTCTGTAACCTCCTGAGAAATCGCCTAGTCATATTCTTAGAACAAGGAGGAGGAAAAAAAAAAAAAAAAAAAAAAAGGCCCCTATTTTTGTATTTCCTGCCACTACACGTTTGCTTCTCTATATTCATCCCAAGCAGCCTACAAATTCCTGAAAACAAAGACTGAATTTAGGCTGCGCAGCTCAGGAACAACATAGCTATAAGGATCCTGCAGATCTAACAGCAGCACTTCACCTACCTGAGCAAGGGCTCAATCTACTGCATCCCTAACTGCCCCAGCATTCATGGGTTGGTTCTCCCACCACTTCGGTCCACAAAGACATAGAGAACAATTCACATCTCAAAAGCACATTTCTAGGCTGCATGCAGCTTGGACAGACGTGGCTGCTCTGGCTGTACCTACGTTTAGAAAGCCCTTATAGCTAGGACCTAGGAGTATTAGTCTTTAAGCAAACAAAGACTCTAGTGGAGTCCTGATTACAGAAACTCAGGATTAGAAAGACACTGGTCATGCTCGAGCTGCTGTTGGTCTCTGGGTTATATGAAGCATTACTTCAATCCTTGGGGAAGTACATTTGCTTTTGAGCCAGGGGCTCACTTCAGTCAGACCTTAGACATATCACAACAGCGAGCAACTCTTGGAGAAGGAATGTGGGAAGCTTCAGGACTCATTAGCAAAGTTTCATGCCTACTCATGAGGGAGGCCTCACCAGTTTAAGTGCTGCCTTAGGGCACGCCTGCTGCAGTCGCAGATACGGCTAATATAAAGATATCCAAGGAAAATTTAGACCACAGTTGGTACCAGGCTACCCAGTTTAGCCACGAGCACAAAGCTCTGCATGAGCTAACTTGTCTAGCAGGCCTTGTGGGTAGACCTTACGCTCTCTTACACCTCCCTCAGTTCTTCCAATACACTGTGTGGGAAGAATATGCCTCCTAGTAACTCAACTGTTAAGTGGATTTGTATGCATACCTCCCACACAACTCGAACATTTAGAGAACTTCCCACCATACCCTCTCCTATATATGTATCTTGCTATGTTAGCTCAATCACTATGTCAGAGTTTTTTCTTTCTCTGAGGCTATGCTAGGCCAGTCTCTGGCTTGTCGCTAACTGGCTATCTGCTGCAGAACAGCTATTATAGCTTTACCTTTTTGAACTACTCTATCCACAAATGCAGAGAGGAGAAAACTACCTTAAAATCCATACCACTGTTCTTTCAAGGTTGAGATTTTGCAATCGTGTAGTGAGCACAGAGGTAGAAGGCTCCCTTCCCTTCCTCCAGCATCCCTTCTGGGCACTGCATCTTATCTTTTCCCTATTTCAAAAAGAAACTATACTAAGATACGGTTATATTGTGATCTACCCTCGCCCCCTGCTTTGACCAGGAAAAGAGAATTGGTTCAGTGGTGGTATCAAAAGAAATCCAATAGCAAAATGGTGGCTTTGAAATACTCCACAAGTCAGCCAGGATTAAATGATGCAAAGTATACTGCAAAACTGGAATACTCAAGTCATGGGAAAATTACTTTAATGATGTTGCCACAGCAGATCAGTTAAGATCAAATGAATTACGGCTTTCCATCTGCTGTTGCTCATGAACCTGTAAAAACGGCTTCCTTGAGAAATACATTTAAAGGGCAGACAGCAAGTCACATTTTTCTTCTTTAAATGTAAATTCAATGCATTGATTTAGCTAATTCTAACCATGTAGATTGCAAAGATTTTATCTATTTGCAACACCAAGCTTACTATTACATTTCTTGGTAGCATGTATGCTGCCAGTACACATCTGGCATATAAACTGCAGATGAACAATCACAGATGGCATAAAATACCTAAGCAAATGGTTTGCCCAAATATAGATGTGGATGAAATGACTCAGAGCACATTGCTGGCAAAGTTTTACAAGCACGTGAAACTGTACGTGAAATTTCTCTGCAAATAACTTTCAGGCTAATGCCTTTACCCAATGCTTAAGGAAACCTTCAACAGCAGCTGATCACCACCTGGATTAAATTCATATGACTTTAAATTTCATATGGTGCCCAGATATCAGATTTCTAAAGACAATCTCCTGAAGGAGAAATGTTCATAACTCTAGTGCTTTTTTTTCTTGCCATCGCACATGCATTGACCATAGTTACACAGGCAAGCTGAGTGAATAGTTTGTCTTTAGATGACCAAACATGTCTCTGCATTTTACTACTGTACACAAATTGTACATGCTTAACATTATGTGGTTTTGAACGGTCTCTCCCAAATGTTTAACCACACTTGAAACAAAGGTAATTATAATACATACACACTAAATATTTTTACCTGTGCTAACATGTGAAATGGATGAGGAAAGCTGAAAGAAAGCACATGGCTAAAAATAAATGTAAACATCAGTACCTTTCTCAAAGAATGTTTTGAGTTTAGTGTTCACCATCTGCTGTACACTTCGTTTCTTCTGTTCCTTCATCTCTTCAAAGATGAAAATAATTTTCTTTTAAACATAAATCCTATTAAGTAAACTCTTCACTAGACGGTGTCTCTAATCAAAATATATTGACAGTCAAAAAAAAACCCCCTCAAAACAAAAAAACTAATGCTGTGGGAGAGCTGTGCCTGAGGTTCCAGGATTTTGTCCTTAATGAAAAGCCTTACTCCAAGGGTGGTTCATTCTTTAGGAGAAACGGCACAACTCCCATCTGGTTGCCATGCTGCAGCAGTTTAGCAGAAGGGATAACGGATGCTGGGACTCCAAACTGCTCCCACACTCCTTTCCCTGTCTCTAAAGGGAGTTGCACAGAGCCATCACTGAACTGTTAATGGGTGCAAGATGTGTATTTCTACAACACTGAAGACTGTGAGCATGTGGAGGAAATGAGGGGTGGCGAGGCTTTTACAGCTAAAGGAACCACTTAAAATTCTGTTAGTATTCAACTAACGTGTATTTTCCTCCCTTCTCTCACTACTGAGGCATCTGTCTTCTTTCTCATCCTCTCTATGTGGCCACGAAAAGGCCTGAAACACAAAACAGACTAGCAAAGCCTGTGGAGTGAACCATAATTATTCCCCATCCACTACTGGTCCCCTGGGAAAGATTCAGATCAAACACAGTACAAACCTGGATAAAACACTGCTCACAGCAATCAAGCAGACACTAAATGTGTCGAACCAAGACAAGTGTATGGATTTCTTGGCCAACGAGATCTTCAGTAGGCATCATAACCTACACTGGCTCATTTTTGTAGCACCATCTCATTACCTGTCAGCCCTGAGCAGGGACTAACACTGAAGACAGGGACTGTACAGAAAGCTCCCTTGTTTCAAACACCAGTGTCAGAGATGCAGAAGGACTGCGGAAAAAGCACAAGTGGTCTCCAAATCTGCCTGCCAGGGAACAATTAGAACACTTGGACTATATGAGATCCTGTTATCTGGATTTATGCAGGTAAAGCAAGCTAAAGTCATTAATCCATCCATCCACAAAGAAGTTTCAAAGAATTCTCTGTGAACCATTTCATGGTGTCCAATTATATTTTGCAAGAAATAAAATAATTTGAGCTTTCTCCAAGTGGTGTTAAAAAAACCAGTAAATTTAGTTATAATTCCTCACTATTGCAAGAAGAAAAAAACCGCAGCTGTTTAGTCCCAGAGGAGGAATAGAAGGTGCAAGCTGGTTCAACCACATACATCATCTTTTGATTAGATTTAACCCATACAGCTGCTTCTCTCTGGCTGGTGAAATTCCAGAATAAATGTAGTACTGTGTTAAACAGTGACAAGCTGTAGTCAAACTCAGCTCCCCTTGGTGCTAAAACTAATGGTGGATTTCCTCCATTTTCCCCAGGATTGGTCTGTGATATTACTATTGTTACAACAGGGGAAAAAAAAAAAAATGAATCCTTCCAGAAACAATCCCAACTTTAGTCATGCCTGTAAAGTTATGAGGAATGATACAATTTAAATATTAACAGTGCATGTAATAGAGTTGCTCACCCATGCTTCCTACTTCCTGACATGACAGCATCGTATGTAATTTAGGCAATGCTGCGTGTTCTGAGCAACCAGATGGCAGTAAAGAATTCTGCAGGATTTTCTGCTTTTTCAGTCTGGGGAATTGCACTTTTATTCCACGAACTCTACTTCCTTGGCTCCAGCTCGGACAGTTCTGGCTTTTACGTGCCTTCCAGTGCGGAGTACTTCGCATGACCTCCTTGAAAACCAACACTGTCTCATTGAGCACCATCTGTTGGGAGGTGCTGTTCTGAGCAGACTATGTGCTGGGTTATATCACGTCCACCGATTCTGTGGTGCTGTTGCTGTAGGTATCTGTAAGTCAGTGAGGCTTCCCCATCCTATGAAGTGGCAAAGCTCTGCACAGAAACGTTCATCCCAGAACTACCTTGATGCCATGGTTCTTCAGCTCTTCTCATGGCTCTTGAGCTGCTCTGAGCTCCCTGTGAGGCCACCTCTGGAGAAGGGCTGAAAACTCCAACAGACAACATGCTGAGACAAGGAACCGCTCCACTGCCAAACAACCTCTTGCCATCCTCCCCCAGCATTTCTAGCAATACAATTACTCTTCTGCAGATACCACGCAAAGTCACCAGCATTTTAAATAAACACTTGATATTACAGCCAAAGCTACCAAATTACTGACTTAGCTTGGTTTCTGCAAGTGAATACAAATGTAATTTTCCAAGGCATCCAACTATTTGTAGAAGAACAAGAATTTAGCAAGTGCAGAAATTAATATGAACATTCATCCTCTGAGACATGAGAAAACCATAGTGATTTTCAACTGTGCAACTAACTTCTTTATAATTATTGCATTACAAGCTGATTATGAAGCCAGTACTTTTGCAGAGAAGCACTATCTCAAATCAGCATAGATTTTATCTTATCAGCCAGAAGTTTATCTTAAGATTTCTAAAAATTTACTGAATTACTGGAACACTCTTCATAAATACGCACACTAACATTTTCCTGATATCTGCATGCTTTTAGAATGAAGCATTTACATGCTTTAAATTTAAGAAACAGTGTGAAAAGAATTCCAGTTCTACTCCCCAGTTATCCTGGGCTGTCTGAAAATCTTAAGTCACAGAAATTATATTATGCCCAGGAGTGAATGACGTATCACATTTCTTTGAAAGCAGCACATAACCAAACCCTCCTCAGCAGCTGCAAATCCATTTCTGCTGAAACGACAAAGTTTTTCCTTAGATTTTTTCACTACAAATTTCCCAAGAGATACGTAGATTCACTGGCACTCTAACTCTTTGTAAAACAGTAGGAGAAACTGGAGGAATTCTGTTGGCTGCTCTGTATTGCTGCAATCTAGTCCCAATACAGAGAGAAGCAGTCAAGATTCCCCAAAAGTCAAAAGTATTTGTGTTGAGGTTAATTCCTTATAATCCTCCAAGTCCCATGCCTGGCTTGCCAGAGCTCCTCCTCACAAACCTGTGCCAAAAGCAGAGCAGCTCAGAAATGCCATCTACTACCTCCATCACATCACGTTGACAGATTTACTGACACCTGCCAGTATTGTGTTTTAAATGGTGCCGTTTAATTCCCTACTGTTCCAAGCATTAGACTTGAAATGAAGACACTTTACAAAAATATATTAAATCCCTCTGCAATGTCCATTATTGCATTAGGTCACTTCTGCCTCGGCAATACTCCTGCAAAACAGCATTTAGAAGTTCACTCCTAGAGAACTATTTTAACACTAAAAACCTTGCAAGAAATACCATATAAAATAACATGTGGAAAAGGTCCTGTCAGATACCTGGGAAGAGAAGTCTGGTGATGTGACCTGGTGCTAATCTGGGAGTGATAATTAAGAGAGAACAGAGATGGAGCCAGACAGTCCTTTCCAGCTTTTCGGAGGAAAGCTCACCCAGGAGGCACACAGGAGTCCCTGGGTGCTCTCAGTCCCTCAGTGCGGTTCAGAGGGAAGGACCTTCCCTGGGGTCATAAATATACATATCCATACACAGTCCAAAAAAACCCGAGATATTTTGCACATGAAGTTTTCCAGCACTGTTGGTGTATTTACAGGTTTAAATTAACAATGACACCTTTGGAATACTCGAAATTAAGGTGTAAAATCCTGATTTACTTGTTGAGCAGGGGAGATTTTAGTGTCTTAGCCACTTACACTAACTGTACAACTGGACCTTTTCTTTCCCATTCCTGAAAATTTATGCTATTATGTGTTTCCATTACTCTAGCAATACTATCTCTTACACCAGTAGGTCTTGCCATGAAACACTTTCTATCAATCCTCTTGTAACATTGCCTCCATTCCAGCTCCTTCTTGCCACTAAATAAATGAATAAATGACTGAATAAAGCAGAATCTCAAAGAGGCATCAAACATGTCATCTGATGCTGTGGTTAAAAACAGCAATGATGAGTGCACTTAATCTATTGTTAAGAAAATAAACAACGAGAGTTAGAGAAGTTTAAATAAACCTCCAGTAAGGCTTTACATTATCCAGTAATGCCTAGTCACAATACATTCTTGCTAGCCTCTTCATTATAGCATCAGTTCAAAACTCAAAGTTAGGAGTAGAAACTGTGTAGGTCTACACAATTTCTTTGGATAACAAAAAAATGAGTGCTTGGAGAATATGGTGAAGGGAAGAAAGCTGATAGAGAAAACTGAAAAATGAGCTCCAAAGAATGCATCATTTTCTGAAGTAGTTCTTGTATTTGTTCCACAGACAATATAGTGCTACCTTAGGGTTTTCTTTATGTGTATTGTTACATTACTTTATCACCAAGAGTGGTAATGTCCCTTTTATGAAATATTCAGAGAAAATTATATTGCTGCAGCCAACAACTGGAGGCTATAAAACTTGCTAATGTAACAAGGAATATTGCAGTTCTCTTGATAATTGTAACTTCAATTAGCATGTTAATACAGTTAACGGTAAGCCTAAAACTTGTTCAAACTAAGGAAACTGTAAACAAACTCCTGGGCTCTGTCAGAAGTGTTGCAGCACATCCCGAAGGTCACATACAGAGAAGAGTTGTGCAATCGCGAAGGCTTTTCCCATTCAGCACTGCGGATGCTTGAAGGCCTGATATGAGAAGGCTGTACCAAAGGATTACTGTTTACAGTTGTGTTCATTTTGTTTGCTTCCTGGCTTCATAGCTTACATCACTGTTACTGATTTTCAGCCCAGAACTCCTCAAAGCGTCTCCAACTTTACATGTTTTCACAGAAATAATGTTCTCTAGAACTGTCACTGTTTTCAGAAAGGCTGTTTAGTGTCAGTGCTGAGGAGAGATTTTTGGGATTTAAGAAGTATCTGAAAGCAAATGAGCTCCCAATTCATAAGACCTTCACACATGGCTACTAGTTGAAAAAAGTGTGAATGTAGACTTTTTTTGGTTTTCACAAGTTTTGACATGTGGCTAAGCTGGTTTAGCAAGTGCTCCTTGATATTTAGAATAATTCAGATTACAAGGCCAAGATGCAAAAGTTAACAGCAAAACCCACAGCAAGTGCAATCTTCCCACCTGAATCTTGCCGTGCTGATAACTGGCTCTGGCATTTTTTACTGTCTCCTAGAGCTGCCATATTGTATTTCTGCTCCTGAGGACAGCTAAGATGAATAGTGCTCAATCCTTTCTTACACTGCTTCATCTGTTGTCCTCATAACTTTCAGCTCTGTATCCAAACCCTGCTTATTCTGAAATTACTACCATGGCTGAATTTTGTCCAGAAAATCTTTAGTCTCAGCCAGAGAGTTAGAATAAATACCCAACCCTGAAAAATCAACACGTGATTGGATGGCATGCTACTGGTATGCATGGAAGCTTTACCATGATGTCAGTGAACTTTTACTGAAACTCTTCATTACTAGCCCCAATTTTAAAAAGGAAGCTGGTGAGTTCATTCTAGAAGAGGCACGCAGAAAGATCGAGCAGTGGTAGGAATCAAACCAAGGCCTCCTGTACCTCAGTTCACTGCTTTCATCTCAGAATAGTCCATGCAACAAGAACTCTGCAAAGGGAGTGGGACTCCAGCTGCCTGCATCACATTTGAGGGATAGGGTCAGCTAAAAGCGTACCAAGTAGTATTGCCAGATAGTCAGCCTCTGGCACCCAGTAATACTTCTGCTTCATGAACAGCCCTGCTGATTGCACTTGTAAAATAAGAGAACAAGCACAGGATTCACCATCTGGCCCTTTGTGGATACCCACAAGGCAATAAAGCTGCTGTTCCTGAGGAAAATTTAATTTTATGACTTGTTAATGGTTTTAGATCTCGAACTTACCATTTGCACTAATGCTCATTAAATTTAATATTAAACCTGGCTTGCTAGTTGTATTGCCACATTTTTCTTGTCAGAAATAAATCCAACTGTTTCGAGCTTGCTCAGTCCCCATCCTTCAGACCAAACAGTATTATTTGCAGGCATTACTACCTTATTGGAGAACGAGAACGCAGAGCTGGACATCACTATGGAAATAAGTTTAAGATAACAGTCCCACAGAAGTGATGAGGAAAACAGCTTTAAAGCATGGGGTCAGGGAAGTGGTGAACTTTATGTAAACATCTAAAAACGGGATTTGTAAACTCAATACCTGCAGCATGCCTGGGTTTTAATCTCACTTCAGCTGACTAGACAATAGAGCTGAACATGGGATCTAAATAAAGAATTGGAAAACACCTTTATAAAAGTCTTAAACCAGGGGCGTCAAACTCATTTTCACCGGGGGCCACGTCAGCCTCTCCGTTACTTTTGGCCCTCGGAAGGCAATTTTAGGACTGTAGACATGTAGGAGTAGTTACATTTATACAGTCCTAAAATTACATTTGGTCCTTGGAAGGCAACAGTGAGGCTGATGCAGTCCCCGGTGAAAATGAGTTTGACACCCATCTTAAACTGTGGCTAGTGAAGCATTGACCAATAACACCATTTGAATGATTGCACCTCCCGCATTTCTGTATCACCTATTCTTCAGACACCGGCAATTAATTGTCCCTTGTATTGATCCAGTCTGTCTCCATCACTTTGCTTGATGAGCTGCTACAGCACTGCCAGCATTTGTTACGTTACCAGTTATACTCACCCTATTTTTGCTTTGAATGGGCTTGTCCGTAGCTAGCACATGCTTTTCCAGCTTCAATTTCCATTGAATAACAGAAGACTAAGTCAGGAGGATGCTGGCTTCACATTTATTTTTCTCCTTCCTGTAACTCCCCTTCGAACACAATCCTTCCACTTCAGCTGTAATAGCCATTATTTTTACCTACATTGAGAATGTTGTGCCAGAGCCTCTTTTTTAAGTGCAAATGGGTGACTTATTCCCTACTATACCAAACCTCTAAGTAGTATGGGGTAGAAGTTCTCAGGAAAATGACCCGCTAATAATTTTCATTAATTATTGATTTCCATTTAATAAGAGGTCCTTCAAAATTTAGCACACCCGCAACAGGGGATTTCCCATTTCTCACTATAGCCAGTGTGTAAAAGTGCAGCAGAGTCAACTTATAGGTAAGGCTGAGCAGAGAAAGCTCATTCCCTGCTCCTTCTGAAGGACAGGCATAGTCTTATGAGCGCACTCCAAAAATAAACTCTGAAACTACCTAAAACTTCATCCGATTTTTGTGTCCTTCTGGAAGCTGAAGTGAAACATAACATACTATTCCAGCTCCAAGGGCTATACTCACCTTCTCTTAACTTCCAAGTAGATCAATCTGCAACAACAAAATCAAGCTATCCAACTTAGTGAGAGCAGGAAATTAATATCAGTCGTCTGGGTTCGTAAGTACTTGGTCTTCCCTAAGTCTCTATAGTATCCACTGATTATAAACGGCCCACTACACTTATCTTGATCTAGTCTAGTTTTCGAAGTGAATCTGTGAGAAGGGAAATAGCAGATAACCAAGATATCAACCTCAATTTCATCACTAGTTTGTCCCTGCCACTGCAGGCATACTAAGAATGTGAGCATGAAATTATTTGGCAAGAGTACCATGGAGACCATCAGCAATGTTGAACCCCGTGGATACCTCAAGAAAGCAAAAGAAATTTGCTTTATAATAATGCTTGCTATGCTCTATGTAGTACATCTTCGACAGCTCTAAAATTGCTATTTACCATAATGTAGCAAGTTTATTAAGAATACTGTAAAAAACTGAGAAAAGACTAATGATAGCAAAAGGAATGTCTGAGTGTGTTAACATTTCTTCTTTGTGAAGTATTGCCTAAACTGCTACCATCTAAAAAAAAAAAAAAAAAATTAAAGGCCCAAAGGCCAGATTCCCCCACAGCTTATTTTTAAAACTCAGTTTCTGCTCCAGTCTTTCAGGGCCCACTGCACAACTGGAGTTACTTAAAAAACATGAATCATTTGAGCAATTCCCACAGGAATATTAGACATAGTATGATTTGTTCCCTCTCTTTGTCATGAACACTACCCTCGCCTTCTTGCTTAAGTACAGACTCATTCTCACTAAGGGACACAAACTTTTCTGTCCAGCACTTTCTCCCAGAGGAGATGGGCCATGGGAAAGGGTTAGCTCATTTTGTCAGGTCTTCATGACAAAAGAGTCAAGGTCATTTCACCCTGCACAGATGCTGTAGAAAATGTCTGGCAGTACATGATTTCTGACATCTGAAGCAGCACTCTGATTCTGCTAATGTGAGCAGTTGTACTGCATTTTTTGCCAATGCCTGAATTAGGCTCTGCATAGACCAAGAAACAGCAGCCAGAATGCAGCAGTTTCTTCCATATCCTAACATCTGCCTTACCCACTCTCTGCAGGCCTTCCACATCTGAACCAAAGCCTGGAAACAGTCTGCGTATGTTCACAGTGTTATGTTAGAGCCCTACCCCACTCAGTGATAATCTGTCTGACTGAGCCGAGTCAAGGAAAAGTCCACTTGAAATGAACCAAAAAGCAGATCACCGATTTTATACATTTCCCCACTGCAAGCCACTCTGTTCCCAAATCCTGAGCCACTTTGTTTTGATCAACTTGTTGATATTGGCCTTTAACTATACATTTAAAATATGCAAAAGTGTCCATCCATATCCCACAAAAGTCATTAAATGTAAAGGCAAAGGACAGCTTATAATTCTTAATACAGTGCAAGGACTGTATATGCATTTGGCATCATATTTTACTGCAGGTTGGCAACTGAACTTTTGTTTCAAGTGCTGAGTTTTCCGCAAGTAAGAATACAGCCAGTGAAGGAAGGTAATTATGACTTCCTAAAGCAGCAGAAACCTTCGTGTTCAGCCTATAGCAGCTACACACCAGTAGATAAAACCTTGTCTACACTAGTAACCCAGTGGATTAAGTTTTTTGCTAGTATGTGCAATTCACATGAAATGTTTTAATTTGTAAATGCAACTTGATATCAAGATCATGTCTGCCTATTAAAAACACCCAGAACACTCATGAAGCCTTAAGTCCAGGAATGCTGCATTTTAAACCTTCAGTACCATGACAAAAAAAAAGTGAAAGACCAGCTTTTATTCAAGTAAACTTCAATATGTACCCCTTTCCTCTCCTATAAAATAGAAACAATTCCAGAGAAGCAAAAGAGTATTTAAAAGGTTATTTTTTAAGTGCTTCCATGGTGACATGTTATAGAAAGACTACAGAGAAAACCCTGTTTTCAGACAAGTTTGAAAGGCATTAAGTCAGAGAGCTACACACTGAATATTGTGATAACAATTTTATATCCATACCTAACTCAGTGACCAACATTTGACTGAAGCGAAGCCCTGTAAGTAAAGGACAGACCTTTTTATACTTCAGCCTTCTCCGTAGAATAACAATCCTGCCTTTTGAGTGGGTCCTCATACTAACTCACAGCACCAGGTTCCCTATTCTCATCACGTTGCACCTAACTCCAAAAGTAGCCGGGAAGAACCTAAGAGCTTCCTTTAGAGAACAGAAAGCTAATTTCTAGTTTGCTGTTCTTTAAAGTAGCAATGCTAATTGAGCCAGCATATGAAATTCCACTTACACATAAGCTTGTATTAAATGTCTCCCTGGTTTCCATTCCTGGATATTTATCAAAATGCAGTTCAGGGAAATGTAATTATGTTCTAAAATACAAAAACAAACAAGCAAAAAAGGCAGCAAGAGACATGCCCTCATTTTATCAGTCAACCACATACGCTGAAAGGTATGATGCATTCTCCCTCTAAAAGCCACTTCTGTCTCTGGGTGGCCTCTGCCCTAAGAAATAAAGAGACACTGATTCTGCATCATTGTTTGCACAGGTACACTATCAAATTCAAGGATGGACATTTAATGGTTCCCTTAGCAACAAACCTTATCAGCATTCTTTGAATACAAAGAGGGCATATTTTTTCCTATAGAAGAGTTCTTTCTGCTTAACAGCAGCAGACAGAAGACCATTTTCAAATTGCTTTTTTGCACACTCTTCCTTTTATTTCAGGCTACATATTAAGAAAATAATGGTACAGTTCAAGTACTTTGAAAGCAAAGATAAAAGCTCTGAGCTACAGGTTACAGGACTCTCGCTGCACTGTTATCCCCATTTGTGGGGATGTCTTAGGCCATATTATTTCACTCAGCCACTGCACGGCACAACCCTACAAACGCCTGCTGGAGCCCACCTGAGCAGATAATGAACAGAGGAGCAGAGGCAGGAATGGCTGTGTGGAAGGAGGGAATCTCTCATGCTGGCTTTGTTGTTGTAGACACTGTAATGTCAAACTGCACCTTAATCAGTTCCACCTAGTGAAGACAAGCCTTGCATCAGAATGAAAGCCCAGAATTCACTTCAAGCAGAAATGTAGATTTTAAATCAAGACAGCATCTCTCTCTTCAGCATCAACCCAATCTTTAAAAAATGAAAAGACAGGTTCTTCCTACACAGGTGCCATTGATCTTTACATTCTTGGCACACTCCCTCCTTGTTTAGGGATTTGATTCAATAGCTCTCATCGGCAGGCCACTGCAGTGGCATATGATTATACCTCTCTTTATTTCTTCAGTTGTAATTGTGGATTTTTGTTTCTAATGCACAACAGCCAAGCATATAGGCATGTCCTTTCAGCAGCCGGGTTAACATTGCTTTCACCTCTGTTTCGTTCTTCCAAAGCATCTCCCTTTGTAACTGATGGAAATGCACCAAGATGCTGCTCTGAACACAAAGCCCTCTTCAAATCTCACTGCCTAATGTTGCATTCCTAAGTAGAAACTATTTGTGATAAAATAAAGACAGATTCTTAAGTACTTCTGAATGTTAAGCCTCATGCTGATTGAAAGCATTCTGTGCATCGGACAGCATGGATGCTTTTTGCATTTTTTAATTTCCGAGCACTTAAGATGCAAGCCATACCTGCAACTTTCACTGTCACGGAGTGCAATGACCCCTTGGTCCAGAGGCTGTCACACATGATGCTGGGTGAACAAGCCAGCTCATCACATATATTAGCACATCATTTCCATGTCTCCAGATGGCAGCGTTTGTTCCCTCCTACACAAAGCAGGACTACAGATGCAGGGAACATCAAAGACAAAGAACAGAAACAGCGTTCTTCTGGCCAGGTAGCCAAGAAACCCGTTCTCTGACACATTGGAAAATACATTCTTGCCTATGTTTCAGTAGTTTTGCTGCTGACAAGAACAAAACATGCTGGCAGAAGAGAGAAGGAGCTCTATGAACTCATCATTGCCCAGAAACCAGAATACAGCTGGCAGGTCTAATTTTAGTCTACTAGCCCTGACAGTGCCCTGTTAAACCAGCCAGCTCTCATGCCAAGGAAAGGAATGCAGAAAGAACTTTTGCTAGAAGCTGATATGAGTTTCATATTGGAATGAAGAAGTATGCAAAACGGTAGAAGACTAATTAAGTAGCTGGGTCTAACCTCAATCATATTTCGTGAACAAACAAAAACACAGGGACAATCTGTGTAGTTCGCCCCACCAGAACGTTGACAGATCCTTTGCTTCCACTCCGGGAAGTCTGAAGTGAGATTTCTCTTCACCTATCGTCCCTGAACTTTAAGATACAGTTAAAATACATAACATGCTTCATCAATGCCTTATTACAGTAGATACAGAGAGAAACAGGACAGAAAACAGAATGTTACAAATGAAGAGCAGTGTCCAGCCTTCACTTTGAGCTCAGGACCTCCAATCACTGTGTCTGATCAGACTCCTGCTGGAGTGTGTAGAAAGGAGTTCGAGTCAATCAATGTCAAATGATCTAAGAGCACTACCAGTCTTCTAGTTGTCTCTAGAACGCTGGTTTTGACAATAGGCATTAAAAGGCAGACCTTGCGCTATAGCAGAGTTGCTCAGAAATGGGAACTCAAACAGAAGTACCAGAGCCGTTTTTCTTAACAGCTCAAGCAGAATATTTCTGTGTAAGTGCTCATTAAACAAGGTCAGCCAGCCCTTCTTTCATTCCAACAAATAATCACTAGGACATTCCCGAGGGATACTTCTCTAACCTGTCCTCAGAAATACCTACAGCTTTCTGGAGCAATGTTTTCTTGTGTTTCTTGGTTAGCAGAGGATATAAGCCACCTACTAGGTGATACCAGTTCTCATCTTTCTCTGCGTATTTACAAAGTAGAAAAAAATATTCAAGGAAGGAAGGAAAGTGCCAAGTAGCACATGGGCACAGAAGCATGCACACGACTAATGCCAGTATATGCTGGTTCTATGTCATCAGAACACAACCAACAACAAATAACCACCCTACAGAGCTAAATCAAAATTTCAATAACCTTTTGATATTTATCAGACAATAGGAATGAGGAGTTTAGATATGCACCTCCAATTAGTAATACAGTTCAAGTCTACACAGTGAACTTTGCAGCACCAACTCCCATCAATACCATGTTTGAGGCGCAGGATTATGATCCCTGTATCTCTGACTTTGCAATGCTAAACTCAGCCACTAAATGTCTTCCAGTTTTGCCAGACTTCAGAAGACTTAATACACTTTAAAATACATTGTCTGCTGTGCTGCTATATTTCTATTCTTTTGGTGAAACAGAGGCAATTGGTAAGAAAACATCAAGTCTTAACAATAGCTTTGGCAAATTTACATCTTGAGCTACCTGGAGTTTCTCCTAACCACACATTGCCAGAGCTACGCAAGATTCACCTTTAAAAACAGACACAGAAGACTAAGAGATGCAGAGGGGACAGAAGAATTAACATTTAATTGTGAAGATATTATGCCACTTTCTTTTTCAGGCAGCCTTTCTCCGAGCACAAAACTTAGCATGCTTATTTGTAGAAAAGGCATCCAACTCCCTCAGATATAGCATCAATTAGTATATCCTTCAACTGATGTTAAATTAACAGACTATATGCTATGATTTGTTTGATTATTATATTTATATTAAAAAATCGAATGGGCCTAAGGCTCAGTTTGTATTGCATTTGTCACTTTTAAAGAAAAAAATACCGGAGTACTGTCTGATTCTAAGAAAAATCCCTTGCTGTGTAGTATATAAGGCTGGTTTGTTTATCATATTTCCATTGAAGTTCAATTGGAATAGTGTGGATAAATGCACCCAGTCACCAGCTGTTAGTATCTAGGCAAAAGTAATGCAATTAGAAAATATTAAATACCTTCCCTTTTATAGTAGTCTAATCCAAAATATTTGATTTAGCAATTACATTTCTCCTGACAAAAATATAACACTAGAAGAGGTGTTGTTTCTGCAAGGGTATACAAACTAAACAAAATTACATATAAAACTTTGGCTTTATTTACATGCATTGATTTTATTAGACCTCTTGACTTCAAGAAGAATGCATGAGTTGGAATTAAATTTGCTCCACTTACAGCATAATTGATTTCAGAAAGGTATTGAATTTTGTTTGATACGCTCTGACTTCCAGATAAACTTGTTAGTCCAAACTTTTAAAAAACATGCACATCGCCATGCTGGCGGTAGCGGAAGCTCAGCAGAATGCAGTTCCCCAGCAAAGCACTGTAAATAGTGTGAGGTCAATACAGAACTGCACGAAAGTGAAAATCAGAACCCAAGAAGCCCTATTTCCTTCACATTTCAGAAGTGGGGATATTTAATAAGTTAAACATATCATCCTATAATGCAGGTTTAGGAGTTTCTCTTCCTGGCCAAATCTATGGGTTACAAAACTGTTTATAAACAACTTGGACATGAGGAATCTTGTTTTCTCCGGAAGAAAAGCAAAAAATAAGCCACTTTAGGAAACCTGTTAATTAATTTCAATGTGAAGGTTAATATAATCATATATGGGCACCTCAAAAGTGAAGCTAGAAGTATAGTTTGTCTCGCACATTCCCAAATCTTCCAGGTATATCCCAATTGCCTCTTAATTTGCTCCAAATATTAAGGGCTAGCAACTTTCTGTAAAGACATAATCACACATACCAGCTTTCAATTCAGGTTTACCTGATTACAGAATTTTTAATAATGGAAAACAGAAATTACAATTTAAAATTTGCTACAGTGGTTCAACTTCAATGTATCAATACACAAGCCAAACCACACAGATTTCCATAACTACTTGCCAATGTGACGTTCAGTAATATTATTCCAACTGAATAAGAGCCACAAAACCTCCAGATGTGAGCTATAGATTCAAGCAGCACACTGTGTCTTATAGACTGCTATTTAATTTCTCTAGTGTGAAATTTGGAACTCTCACCTAGTAGTGTCTGTCATTCAATGACAACCTCAAACAAAAATGGATCCCACTCAGCCAAACAAGCTTCAAACTTTCAAGTTAGCTTTTAAACAAAGCACTTTTCTGATTTCCAACAAAAGCCTCCCAAAGCAAGTCCTGCATTTCTGAATTTCTGGGAAACATTAAAAAAAATCGGATTGATCTACACTGCTGTTTACCATCAGCTAATTGTTTTCCACTTATTTTTTGTTGCTTCCATGTAAAACCTGATACCCACAGAAATCACATTAAGTTTATAATATACACACAACAAATAATCCTCATTCTTTATATACTCAATTTTCAGCCAAAACTGACCCGATACAGCTCAGTTAATCAGTTTCTAGTATGGAGTGAGATTGAAGTGTTCACCAAAATTTGTCTCAGCCTAGTGAAAGTATTTTTCCATATTTTGTTGCCAAAACTCCTCAGATACATACAAGTCTTGCTCGTATGCAAAATGCATTCTTTACCTTATCACCTACAGTAAGGAATCACTAAGTTACATCCATCCCAAAAGAAGTCTTCTATTTAAATTCTTCAGTGCTCTTTAGAGGCAGTAGGCCTAAACTTCATTTCAGATACAGAAGCATCAATGTGCTTCCCTAAAAAGCATTACAGTATAATTTTGTTTGCAGCTACTGCAAATCGCTTCAGCAAAAAAAACCCAAAATCTTGTACAGAGATGGGATACCTATTTTGCTTTCTTTCACGTAATGTCACAGATTGCCTTATTAGCTGTAGTCCCATGGATGGACACCAGTGCACTAATGGCTCCACAGTCTGTGCCCCAGAGAGCTCAAAAATGCAAAAGGTGCCACTTCAGCAACTGTTTCCCAGCGCTGCTTTTACTAAAAATTGATCACAGTCACAGCACTTCTTGAGTTTACAGAGTTAATTTTCATGTCCTCTGGTTAGCAGAGCAAGGACATCACTGGTATCATGCCTATTCTATTCCTCAAAATATTTTGCTTTCCGTGAGATCTATATGTATTGGAAAACAATACCTTCACTGAGTAAACTACATTACTATTGCAAGCAATATACAGTGTGTTCCGACCATCATATTTATATGGAAATTAGACTTCCTTTCAAAAAGGCATGTTTCCATAAACTCCAGTCGCTGTCCACTGAACCTAGACATTTCCCTTAAAATCGATGCATTTAAATTTGAAATAATATTTTCAGCTTGCGCCTTTCTTCAGAAGTTGTTTTACTAAAGCAGGGTCTGGATACCAGTTACAGACTGACCTTTTTCCTGAAAACAAATTGAAGCAAATCGATTATTTTGCAATTTTACATTGGACAACATTCCACAATGAAAGAAGCTGATCAGAGTATCAGTGAAGTTTAGCACAATCAATTCATTTTAATCCCTCACAAACTTCAACATAGGAATAACACTAAAAAGGCAGTCAGGCAAGCAAGCTAGAAAAAGTTCCAAAGGCACTCAAGCTTTTCAGGTTACTAGACAAATTGAGTTTTCCAGTTTTCCTTAGTAGATAACTCGCAGTTCTGCTAAACGAATTCAAAACTCAGCCCCTTGCAAGATGACAAAAGGTGAAATAACTCTTCAGAACAATCATGAGTGCAAGACCAGTGGCAGCAAAAGGCAGCTTCACAACAGAGTGAATTTTCCTTATTCTAAATGTTGAGGGCCTGGTAGAAAACAAGAAAGTTCTCAGCTGCCCCACCCAGAGACATTCCAGCAGCACAGATTAGCCAAGTTTAGGAAAATCAAAGCAAAACCACTTGCTCACCTGACTTAGAGCAAGCAGGTAAAATAAGGATAGTCAGTTTTTTGTAAGGAGAATCATGACAATACTTCAGTTCTTCTGCATAGAGAAATGGGAGAGGAATCAGTTGTCAGCCCAGTTGCACCCAAATACTAGAGCAGTTTTGCATCTTCCCAAGACAGAGAACTGCACTCAATTGTTGTTGAACTTCATAGTTAAAGCATTTCTTACATAACTCTCAAAACACAGAAGCAGATTTTTACAATATGCCAGAGAAAATTGCTTCGGCTTCTTTTTAAGAAGGAACATCTGAGGAGATGACTTAGAGTCCAATCGGCTTACTGGAGTTTAATGAGCAATGACACGCTGCTGCAAACAAAAATGTGACAGAGTAGCGTTGAGCTGAAAACAACTATAAGCAACATGTTGCTTTACTCCTCTTACTCTGTTTTACTGTACAAATGAAAGAATATATTTCGCTTAAGTCCCTTGCTATTCCTTGCTTTCCTTCACATTGTATTTGCACAAGTAGATTTGCCCAAGAGCCACAAATCCTACTTCCTGCTATTTGATTTGTCTTCCTTTTAAGATCAACATACAACAGTACTGCTTTAAGTAAGAGCAATTTTTCCACTTCAACAATCTCATTTACCTATTCCTAAGTCAAAGGAGTAAAACAAAGCAGAGGCCTACACAGAAATATTGCCTAATTGGGATTATGGTTTGTCCACAGTCACTTCTCAGCTTTTCAATACCAAGGTGACCAGACAAGTTAACAGAAAACACAGCTTGACATCTGCCCAAACAGCTCTTATCCACTCACACAGGTGAAAACAGAAGGTAATGTTTCTACATCAGCCAGGTACTAACTGCACAAGCAGGGGACTTGCAGAAAACTTTAATATACTTCAAAAAAATTTCTTCATGTTTGGAAATTCAGGACAGTGCTAGCAAATTATTACAGCCAGCTGCTTGGCGGAGACTCTTGGCCAAGTGTCTCAGTAGGATGGGAATATAAACTATTCGTATTCTGATCAACAGTTTCCCACCTTTGGCATCTATTTGAGGTCATGAGGAGTACTTTTACATTCACTACACAAACTAAAGACCAAGAAATCACTTTTATTAACAGCTTTTTACTATTACAAAGCACTTTGTGTACTGTACTTGGGCCATCTTTTAACATTCAAGTAGAAACTACACTGTGCTTTGAGTCTCACTGAAATTGCTTCCAGGATTCTTGCCATCCCTGTCAGCTCGCTCTTGATGGCCCGATTTTTCAGCACTCTTTATATATATGGAGCTGTCACTCCATATTGGGGACAAGTTTTAAAATTAATTTGCTAGGTTTGCCAACATGCTAAACATCACATCAGATACCTTCCTGGATATAGTACCTCTGCGTAATACATGCCAATGCATAATACACACACTGCAATGCATATTACAACAATACTATTTTTGTAATTAGGCCGGTGAGAAACCATGCAAGACTACTGATATATTTACAAGCAGATTCGAATTCTACCAGCATACAAGCTATTAACACACAGCAGTGGCAAAGGCCCACACTTGCTCTTAAGCAACATGCCAGCCCTCCCCAGTGGAGAGGTTTCCATTTCGAGAGTGTCTCTGGCAGGAGAACATGACAAGATATACATGGTGAAGATAGAAAGCAGAGTGACTTTCTAGAAAAAGCTGAAAGTTTAGAAATAAGCCTAGCACAAAAGCAAGGCAGCAGCCAAGTGGGACTGACAGCAGATATCTAGGATTGGCATGGAGTCTAAGGCAGATCAGGTTAAAGATAAGAAACAGCGTGAGGGAAGAGAGCACTACATGTAAAAGGTTTAGGCCTTGACCTGCTTGAAATAGGAATTAAACTTGAGACATATCACCACCATTCAACGTTAGCCATTTCAAAATTCAACTTATCTACCAAGTAAAAAGTTTTAGTCATTGCACACAGCTATTCCCCAGGCCTGGACACAAGCCAGCCAGTCTGAAAGCAGCAGGCTTATTATCTAAGGTTATTTTCAACCATTGACATCTTGTGACAACAAGGAGGAAGGAGTAGCAGGGGGAGAAATCACGGAACAGTTTTTCTTGTGATAGTCTACAAGCCTTTTGTGCCTTCGTACAGTTCAGCTGTGTCACAGAGGCACCTCCAAATAAGTGTAGGCGGACTACAAGGTCCAAAATTAAACTTTATTCTGGCCAGAAAAGCACCGCCGATAAAACAATTAGAAACGGGGTTTATACAATTAGCTAGCACTCCGTAACATAAGATACAGGTTCGGGTATCAGGTTAGGAGATTATTCAGGATGCAGCAAAAATAAGAATAATGAGGATCCACAGTGTGCATACACACACAAAAAACAAACCAGAGCCCTCTCTGCCCCGTTTGCCCATAAGAGACAAACACTGACCTACTGCGGCCAGGACTTCACACTGGTCCGTCCCAGACGAGGAATTTACACTCGCCTGCCAGGCGAGGCCTGATGAAAGCATACATTCGGGAATTTCTCACTCACCCGCAGGTGAGGCGCTGCCCATCCCGGGAGGTCACCTCAGAGGCTGCTCCTGAGGGGAGGGACTCCGGCAGCACGGCAGACCCGCAGCTCCGAGGAGACCAAACCAAGGGAATCCCCGGCGGGAACCCCATTTATGGCCCGATCGGCGCTGGCTGTGCCCATTCCAGAAGCTTCTCGGCTTCTCCACGCCCCGCCCCCCGAGTGTGGGCCTTCCAGAAGCTTCTCGGCCTCTGCGGGCTGGGGGCGCTGCGGGCCGCTGCTCTGCTGCCGGCCCTGCCCGCCGGCTGCGGGTCTCACAAACAGCCGTTAACGGCCCGCGGCAGGCCCGGGTCTGAGGGGGGTGCGCAGCTGCCGCCACAGCGCTCAGGGCGGGGGGGAAGCGCGGCTGCCACAAGCTGCTAGCTGGAACACAGACTGCAGCTCCTAATTTAGTGTCTGGCCTTCTTAAACGACCCACAGCTTTCATACGAGTAGTTTGCACTGAAATACCCCAAAATCTGGATTTTAAAAGAGGGCAGCATAAACCCAGCAGGGGCAAACTTGCATTTGCTAAGAACAGGGAGATCACTTCTCTCCTCTCAGCTCAGTGCTGCTCGTTTGAATAAAATACACTTGGCTGTTTAAGCAAAACATGAGAGCATAATCAGATGGTTGGGGAAAGGTATACAAGGTGGTGGCAGAAAGCTATACAATTTTATACCTGTACCATTTTCATACACTTTGTTATGCTTAAGTAAAAATATTTTTGTGACATTGACTTTAAGTGAACTTTCCAGAAGACAGCAGCCGCTGGTCAGTGATCCACCACTATCAAACACAAAACTACTAACATTCAGCTGATTCTCCTCAGCAAGGAAATATACTTTCAGAAGCAAAAAGCTCATAACTACCAGAATACAAACCCTTCCAGTTTCATTATTCTAGCAATCGATGCTTCATTATGGTAAACATGTTAACGCTTTAATCCTTTAAAGAAACATTTTATTAAAGGGTGAGAAAGTATGTATGATAGCTTAAAACACTTCCTCAGTCCTAATCCAGAATAGAAGCAAAAAAATTGTCTTCAAAGTGGCTCGGGCTTTTAAGAGAAAGGCATGAATCTTACTTATGCCCTTATCAGAGCGTGGCCAGAATCAGGTGCAGCTCTCCAGGTGACACATCCAGACGCACAAGGCTCTGGCCGTGCCGTCCATCCCCGCCGCAGAGCTTTGCTGCCCGTGCTCCACGATGAGTCACTTTAAAATCAGCAGCTAATGGAAATGCCTTCCTCCCAGCAAGGCGTCATGACACCCCTTCCCACGTAATGCTTCTTCCATCACTCGATATTTAGGGCTAAATCAGCAGGTTGGTTCTGGTACTGCAGAGCACAGTATTTATATACATTGTGCAAGTCCTCAGGCTAGTTTGCCAGCCTGTTTTGCTGTAACCTGTGCTCTCTTGCACTCAAAGAAAAATCTTTTCTTTAAGCTAATAGGAGAGGCATGCTCTTTCTGTACTTTTCTGCTCTTTGGCAGTAGCATCACTAAATAGTAGAATCTCTTTGAAGCAGCCAACTGAATCAGGAAGAAAAATCGTGTTAAAAACCCTGATCCTGACATAAGAAATCATTATTTTACTTCGGTGTGAAAATGGTCACGTAAATCACACAGTTTCATTCCTCATGGAGCATATTTTATAGAATGGCAGAACACAGGGAACAAAACAGCGTTCCAATGTCAAGACTATCCTGATGCACACCCAGCAGAATGAGTCCAGACTACTTCCTATGAATCGGTTTTAGTTTAAGAATTCAAAGTAAGAATTCATGAGCCTCGTAAATACCCCTAGATAAATAAGCTAGTATTAAATGAGGTAGCTTTAGCTCTAGACAGAATTTATTTTCATATTACTTTGACCAGTGTTAATGAAGTACATAACTGAGATTGTTAGGCATTTGATTTCAACCAGAAAAGCAACTGTGACACATTCCAGTATTATCAAAGGTCATATAACCCATACAGTCCAACGCAGGGGTGTCAAGCTCATTTTCACCAGGGCACATCAGCCTCGTGGTTGCCTTCCAAGGGCCGAATATAATTTTAGGAGTGTAAAAATGTAGGAGTAGTTAGATTTATACAGTCCTAAAATTACATTCAGCCCTTGGAAGGCAACCACGAGGCTGATGTGGCCCCAGTGAAAATGAGTTTGACATCCCTGGTCTAATGCTCCAAAACAAAATCAAGGATCCATCCCGCAAAAATTAGCGATCTCCATATAAGTCGTACAACAACAATATACATACTCTGAAAAGTACAGAATAGTCTGCTTTTTGGCTGAGCTGCAGCCAAAATTCAAGGTTCTGCAGAATTACTTGCATTCAAACAAGAAATGCACAACGTGTGGATTTAGATAAAGCAAAAAAGTAGTATTAATGCAATTCATTTCTCTGGCATTAAGAGCACCACAAAGTTGGAGATATATGGAAACAAGAATCCAGGGAGGCTATATGATCTCCATCCTCGGATGTATCCAAAACCTGACTGGACAAGTTGCAGCCTGATCTTACTGAATCTGAGGAGAGGACATGACAGAGCAGACAAATTAAAACATGCAGACATCCCTACAAATTCAAGCTACTCCACAACTTCAGAACTGAAAGTTAAAGCTCTAGATCTCTAACCTTTCAACTTTTCTCTCCAGTCCTTATACCAGTCTAATCAGTTCTATACACTATAGAACACACCTCCTCGTGACAGACACTTATCTCCCTCAGGCTCTTATCACTCCAGTAAGCTCACAGGGCCTTTGGCTCTGAAAAGCATCAGTTGAATGCATGACTCTTTAACAGGGAAAAGCCTCATGCCTAGAACTCTTTGGGGCTCCATGTCCAACAGTAGAGGTGGGATGTGTCATGTATACGTGATACTACTCATGCCAAAGACTGGCCTCTGTGGCACATTGTTAAACATCCTCATCAGTGGTCCCACATGGTCCAAAGGTTACATGAAAAAAATATTTCCTGCATGGTAGAACAGAGATTATGGAACAGGAAGTAAAATGCTAATATCACTAGTCTGATCAGATGAGTAAGCTTCATGTGAGCAAAACCAAGTTTCTTAGGTCAAACTAACACAAAAAAGAAATTTTGCAAGATCATGAAATAACACAGAAGGAATGCTGCAACATGAACTGACTTGCAAGTTTGGGGCAAGTTCCTTGTGAACCAAGACTAAGTGTTCTGAGGTACCTGCCCCCACAGCTGTACTCTTTGTAAGATGTCTCACATGTTTTTCATGTTTCATACATTACCTGTGGAACTGTCCAAATAACACCAAATCATTTTTACGTTCAGAGAGCTGACATGTTCCAATTCACATTTCAGACTGAAGTGCAAGGTCTTCGGTCTCAGTAGTAAGCAGAGCTAGTTCTTTCCATCATCCTCATCTAAAAAACATGCAGCAGCTTCACTCACCAATGAATTAAGGCTGCATAACTTCCAGAAAGAATCCAGTTGGCAGTTACATAAAGAAAAATTTATTTTTGGTTGTCCTGAACAATTCCCTTCCTCCTTCAGTGTTTATTACTCCCTGAAAATAGCTACTACTAATACCAACTTGAAAAATTAGTTTGCTAGGGCAGCTTTTGAGAGAGGGCTGAAACTGCCATTATGATACATCAGCTTTGATGGGGATACTAGGGTTAAGTAAAATTCCAGTTGTGATTGTGATAGATCTTAAAGCACAGGTTATCCAAACTATAATGGTCACTCTCACAAAGTGACATTGTTCTGCAGTCTTCATTTTTTTGTTTGTGGGTATGGTAAGGGATGGGGTCTGATGGTTTGGTTGTGTGTTTGATTTTTATCTAAAGCAGGTAGACAACATGTACATGCATATAGCACCAAATGCTAATCTGCCAAGATGTTTGACAACCTATTTCTATAATTCCATGTCACAGATTTAAAAGTAAAAAAATAGAAACCTGTCTATAACTTGGATGAATATCCAAGTTGAACAGACAAAGTTTCGCTGCACAAGGTCAGACCAAAGGTCCATGCAGTATCTTTTCTCCCCAGCATCAGCCAACAGCATTAGCCATTGGCACCCAAGACATCCCGATGCCCATTTTATTGTTTCACTACCCTGAACAGATTTTCCATCTATAAGCTAATCTCCATTTGCAGAGCACTTAAGCAGAATACTGTTTTTAAACAAAAAGCATGGACACTAGCAGAATGATGTGGCATTTCACTAATGACCTCCTCCTGTTGTTTTCTGTTCCTTAACCAGACGTTTATTCATATGAAGACTAACCCTCCTTGATGGCTTTAGCTACTGCATTTTTGGACATCTGAGCCATCTATAACAGCCCTTGCCTATATAATCAATCACTGAGATTTCCAAAACTAGATGAGACGTCAAACACATAATGTCCATCCTTCTACTTTATAGATAAATCCATGAGTATCAGAAAAAGGTAAGGAGTAATTAAGATTATTTAGACACATGAATGAGAAAGAATGTTCTGCATGTCCCAGGTCCCAAATACCAGAAAACATTATTATTCACTTAACAAAATGAAGTAGGAGTTTAGAAGATTGAGAGAAGCAAAGGGCTATGAGTAAATATAGCAGCATACAGTACACAAAGCATGAGGTAGTGCCAACGCAGTGTCAGAAGGCCCACAAATTCTTTGCAGAGCCAAGGAACCTGTGTGTGTGGGTACACCAAAAAAAAGTCACAAGTAACTTCAATAAAAAGCTTGTGTTCAACTCAAGTCTCAGTTCCTCCACTTCCTAAATTAAGCCTCAAATTTCAGAACCTCATAAATAACCAATTGTAATTATTGCCACTTGTTAAACTTTGCATCAAATATTCCTACAGACCTGTGTTTTGTATAGTTGAAAGAACTTTTATAATTCTAGGAAATTTTTGCCCTTGGTCCAATTACTATTTTTCTTTCATCAACTTGCACAATAGATATGTCTGCTAACTCGACATCTTAATATAATTTGATTAGTGCTAACATTTGACACCTAAAGTTGCATACTGCAGAACTTCTTGTAGAACATAATGACACCTTCTGATTAGTGTTTAAGACTTCTGAGAATATGGAAGCACAGAACAAGAGTCAGTCTAGTAGGGAACATTTGACACTGACCCCTGTAGCCTTGAATATGGTATTTTCCTTCCTCTGCCATTTTGATCGCAAGCTCTTTCAAACTCCAACCAACCTTCACAGAACATCCATATTTAGTGTCAGCTGAGACTTGTAGAACAGCAAGAAATAGCGCTTGCTTGAGACCTTGCGCTGCTACTTACACAGCTAAACCTTAAAGGCCATTGACTTACACAACTTTTACATGGAGGTTATTAAAGCCCAAATTCTCTTGCCTGGGGATAATTAAGACACCCTATTGAAGGCCTATCGACCTGTGACCAGCTGCTGATTTTCTGGTGGCAATAACAGCTATATGTTACAGAATATTTGGGAGGGAACACATGAACAAACAAGTCAACAGCTCAAATCTTTCACAGCAGAACAGGATTACATCGTGGTTCAGTACAGAAGGGGCAGCTACAGCAACCATTTGATAAGGCCAAGAAACAACGTCATATCTCAGCATATCTTCAGGACATACTTATCTCTCTGCTCAGAATTTTACAAAAACATTAATTTTCTGCACTCTCAGTAATCAGCTTATAGCTCTCCCTTTGCCATCCAGTAGCTCAAATGCCTTAGTGATTAGTCAACTCTCCAAAGTAAACAGAGTAGTAGGGACTGGAGTTTGTCTGAAGCATCTTGATAAAGCCAACTCCACTCAAAGAACATTAGAAGAAAAACAATAGTGGTCATTTTTATTATCAGAAGAATAATTAAATGCAAGCTGGATTCAGTCCTGCATCTGAGAAATCAATCGGACCTTCTCATTTTATCTCAGTTTACTTTATTACATCAGAGTTGCTGACTTTATGACATCAAGGTGTGAAGAATCAAAGGGCAAAAAGCCTTCATTGAAGTGGTTTAAAGTTAAATCCTTCTAACAAAGAAAAAAGCCAACGCAAGACATGTCGGACATGAGGCTGCTATTTGTTTTCTGTCTCACCTTGTAGTGATGCAGTATAACAGCCACAAAAACAAGGCATTTATGGTGAGTCTACCTTGTTTTGCACCCCTCCACAATTATTTAGGCATAAACTGTAAGAAAAGGCAAGAGGAGGACACATCTGCTCAGAGATGTGAAAGATACTTCCAGAAGTATCCCAGCCTACTTAGTCTTTTTCCCCTCTTTGAGTCTGACCAAAGCTGATATGCACAAGCAAGCTTTATTTTTAAGGAGAGAATGATTTCTATGCAGATGCAAACTAGATTTCATGGAGTTTTGAACAAAAATAGTTATATCAAATGCATACAACTTCATTTATTCTCCTTGTAGGTCTGGCTGTGTTAACAGATGCATTAAAATGTCCATTTCAGATGGCCAGTTTCTATTTGCCTCAGCACTCTCTGCAGGGAACAACTCCTTTTTAGTTGAAATTATACACCATTTGCATTGTGTTATTCAAAATTAGCTTTATTTGACCCTCTAACCTTGGACTTTGGTGTTTTCCATCTTCCCGTACCAGAAAAGAAACTCACTTTTCCATGGGAACAAAAAATATGCTGTAGCTTTCTGCACACTTACACAAAATTTGATTCCATAAACTAGAAAGCACAGATCTCCAGAGAAAAAAATTTGCCTTCATTAGCATGCATATGGCTCTGTCTACTGGAAGACATACGAATACACGCACGGGCAAGAGCTGTCATAAACTACATGTGAATTTTGTTTACCAAATTTGGACAATCAGTCCATTCCTAGCTGAGAAAAAGGAAAGGCAAGGAAAAAAAAAGCTGATTCCTGTTACTTTAAGAAAGCATGTACTTTCAAAGTTAAAAGGCTGAACAATAAAAGCAGAAGAATATCCAACTCATGTCATTCAAGCTGAAAAAAATCCTAAAAGGGCTTCTCACCCAGAAGACCCTGTGCCTGCACAGAGCAGTTAATTAAGCTTTGTCCAGGTTGGTGCTCGTCTTTGCACTAGAAAGGCTGTACGAGTTCTTCCCAAGGAAGCAATCCACGCTACGGGGGAAAAGAAGAAAGGCGGCTCTGCTATTTAACAAAGGCATGAGATTCCCTCCCTGGGGTCAGGGCCAGGCACCCAGTGTTCTTGAGGTGTCCTGCTGAGGCACAAAGCTCTCAACAGAACAACTCTTAGACTTTAACTTCACCTAAGACTAGATCTAGGAAATAGGGCCAAAATGCACTCTGCTCTGTGTTATGCTTTGCCTTTAGGGGCTGTCACATGGAAGCATGGTGTGAACTTCAGATGCTGGCCCTCATCACGTGTTAGTATTTCCTCACCAGACACCCCTCAGTAGCACTGCAGAAAGATACCCCAGTCAGCTCCAGCTGCTTGTTCACAAAGGTGCAGTAGCAATCCATCTGCAGAGTAGTACTGCTGCTGCCAGGCAGCTCCCAGGAACATCCAGGAACCTTTACAACATACTAACACACAAGGTAGACATACTGAGTAAATCTAAAGCACCTTGATGCATTTAAATTAGCTAAAGCAATAGAAGTTAATCTCCTCCTACTTGGTATGTCAAATATTTTCACACAATAGCGCAAGATCCAGCTCACTTTCTGATCACAAGTGATAATGATTGGTGTGCTAGAAGAATCATTTAGTTAAAAAAACCCCTGAAGCTTAACTGACTTGCAGGCCCACCTAATGCATCTGAACTGTGCATTGGTACTTGGCTGATAGCACTTAAGGACTCCAAATAAAATGTGCTCTGGATTTAGGAACTAGATTCTCCATAAGGTTTTGATTATACATCATCCTAACAGTTGAAGAATAAGTAAAATGCAGTCATAATCCTACCTTAATTCCCCAACATGTTTAAACAGCACTATCAGGAGGGCTGCATAGTTACTTAACTCACAGATTAATAACCACACAAGAGGACAGAGAAGGTTGATAAAGCCAGTGACACCTTTGCATCTTTGTAAAGCAACACTGAAAACAAAACCCTCTGATTTTGAGGTCTTTCTTGCTGCTTCATTTTCAACCAGGGCTGAGAGTGTTATTTAGTGCTCAGATGGTTGCACTAATAGAACTGCACTGTGCTAGCTGAATGAGATTTTCCTCATTGTGAACACCAACAGCTGGAACAGTTGGGCTAATCTGAATTAACCTATACAGTATAAAAACACTCGAGTCCATGAATACAAGATGACATTAACACAGATTCTTAGTGAGCTAACTCAGATACTGTAAAAGCTCATTAGAAGTAGGGAAGAGAATTAATTCAAAAATTTAAACTGGGGAAAAAAAAAAAAAAAAAAAAAAAAAATCACCCGACCTACATTTATATTTAGAGGCAGCTGTAACTTGTGTGCATGAATGCTACCTAATTCTCTGGTAAAATTCTGACAGGGAAAATAAAAACCCAAAAAGAAAAAAAAAAAAATATTACCATCATAAGGATGTCAGCAAGAGGTCAGCCTTCTTCAGGTAGAAATTCTAGGTGAAAACTAACCATCGCCAGAAGGCATCGAATTGCTCTTTAAAAGATCCTGTTGTGAAAAAGGAAGCCAGAGTGTTCACCTTGTTCCAGGGGAACATTTGGACACCTAATTCTAAAAGCTGTCACTTAAGTTTTCACAGCTGAGGACACATCACATACTCAGTAGGAACTGAACAGCTTACTGTCCACAGCCCTGTCATTAATGCGTATTTACAACCCCACTGGCAGATCCAAGCACTTTGTGTATTAGATACTTCACAAATACTCATTTAAAGTTGTATGATGAATGGTCTGCAGGGGTATTTGAGGTTATGAATTTTTAAGTCTCAGCTTCAGCTGTCGTTTCTATTGCTATTTACGAGTTGTGGGGCTTTTTAAAATTCTGTATTACCTACAGCATATACAATTATCCCATCCTTCCTGGATGATTCCTAAACTTGCTAGGAGGATTCCTAAACTATGATGACAGTTCAGTATAAATACTTGTGTAAACACAGTTGCAGAATCACTAGGTTTATTCCAACTAGCCTGAAAATGTGGTTTCTTTGTTTCAGGCTATTTACTAACAGCTTTTAGAGCCCAGGTGATCAGGATACACAGAAACTTGGCCCTACCCCCAGTATTAACCACATGAGTGGAAGCAAAGAAAGAGGAAAAAGATAGCAGAAGAGTTTGTGTCATATTTTTTACGTATCTTTCCATATTAAAATGACTTTAGAGAGATAACATTGTTCCTTGCAGCAAGGTTGGCAAGCCAATTGACCTATGTATTTTTCCCCTGCTTTAAATTCAGCTCAAATAATCTGAGAAAGATTATGGGATCATAAAGTCTTAGGATATCCATAAGAAGGAAACAGGCAACAGGAGAGAGCAGTAACTAAAGCACATACGATTACACCTACTATAGGGGGTTCGGTGTAGTAATTATAAAAAGATGTACTCTTAACTAATGAGATTTTCCGAAAAGGAGGAACTTGATCACATTTGTGATACGAAGTGGGAAACTGATTATGATTTGACATTTATTTGCTCAGCACAAGGTCACCAATGAGATTAAGAGACAGTGAAGGAAAGAACAAGGAGGATAATTAAACCGAGCTCTGAAATATCCAAAAGTTTTAGAATTTAAAAATATGCAAATAAGTTACTGAAAAATGTAGCTGGATAACATTAAATCTACACTACAGCATTGGAACTTGGAGCCAAGAATTCAGAAGTCAGGAAAGACCCAGACCGAGTTACCACCACATACGTAGCTACAAATCATCCCTTGTCTGTTTGTAGACAATAAGTTAGTTCTTAATTACATAATCAGTTTGTTTTCTTTTTCATTAAGAGAAGCCATACCTCACTGAGTGCACAATTAATAGATATGAGCCTAGTGCCTTTGGTCTTAGCAATAACTAAACACAGCTCCATCTCTTTCAATACGTAGAATTCTCCCTAAACCACTGCTTTTCTAATCTGGGGGGTGGGATATCTTGGCTTTTTCTTTACCACTGGGCAATAGTTTACTGTACAGAGAACACAAACTATCTGCAAGTCAATTCATGCAACAGGTAATCAAATACACCACATGTTCTGTGTTCATAATCAGCAGAAATTGAATTCAGGAATTTCTCTACTATGCTGAACAGGAGATTGAACTCTAGACAGTGCAGTGGGGGGGTTTATTCACTTCCACCAAGGAGTACTTCAGAGAACTGAACATTTACCTAGCATATCAGGAAAAGGTGAACCTCAAGGTCACCTTCACTATTCTCCGCTATTAGAAATTAGATAGTCAGCATCTTCCAGAACAAAGACTGCTAATATTGGTTACGTAGTTGTTAGAGAACAGAAGGGATACACTTGTTTCTGTCTCTAAATGAACCACAATCAGGACAGAAGTCTTCACATATATAGGAGCACTCCATTTATAAACCTAAAAAACCCACTACTATCCTATTTTGTGGCAAACCAGTAATCCCTATATTTCCATTCTCTTCTTTCAGGAAAAATAATTTTCTTTGAGAAAACTACTTATCCCTTTGAGAAGACTGAGAAAAGGTACAGTTTGAAATGTAATTATGCATGGAGAGTTACTGTGGTTTTCACACTGCTACTCTGTCATTTCATTAGGCTTCCCCAATTTTTGTACAGTGACAATTGTCCTCTACTTCAAAGAAGTCAGGCACTTGAACAAAGAGCTTTGCCCTGGCTTATTTATTTTATTCTTGTTTACCTTGTTTAAACCAGAACTCTCGAGAGCAAAAACTGTTATGCATATCTGCAACACTTTCAGTTGGAATGTAATTCAACTTGGAGTCAAGGTACTATAGCAAAACAAGTTAATGTCTCCTACCTTGCACAGGTGGCACACCACAGCAAATCTCACTCTTGTTTGTACCAAAAAAAATGGCAAACATCTTTGGCTTACTAACAAAATGTTGAGAGAGGAAATAATAAAACTTTGCCATGACTTATCTGTCAACAATATGGAAGTAAAACTAGTTTTACTAACAAACATACAGAAAGTGTATAGGAAGAATGCCAGTACAAGTATTTTATCTTTTCCATAATACTTCTACTAAATCATTGGGTGATCACAAGCCTTACTTAGCAAACCGGGATCATTTACAGAAAGAGAAGAAATACTGAATTAAAACCAGACGAATTATGATGCCTCCTCTATTAACACTTCTAGCACCTCAAGGAGACCAACAACGTTTACAATGAGGCCATGAATCAGGCTCAGTAATTCAAGGATGTTTACATTTGTTCTATGACTCTATATTCACTCAGATTCCACGTAGAATTTGCAATGCTGTGGTAATTTTCAAACAGAGTCCTTAGAAGCAGCTGAATTACTCTGCATGAATTGGGGGGCACCCAAAGATAAAATCCCTGATCAGCATCTTTCAGTGGAGTAATCCAACAACGCCTCCCACAGAAAGAGAAGTTAAAATGACTGTTAGTCAAACTGCTTGGAAACCAAGCCACAATCCCTCTTCAAAACAGATTGTCTACAAAGATCAGGTCAAAATATTCCCCAGCTGAAAACATGACACCTTTTAAGTAGATGAAAAGTAACCACATTCCTTCAATGCAGTATGCTTAAATGACCTAAGAAATGTTCATCATATTTGACACCAAAATATACAAGCTCTTTCTGGTATCAAAAGAACATTCCCTCTATTCCATGTAAAGTACACATGAAGAAATACATTTGTAAGAAGACTGCATGCAGGAAATAAGGTTTGAGATGCTCGCCATCTCAGCAGCCAGGTATAAGATTCGAGTATTTCATTTTGGGTTGGCAACTGTGACGTACACTTCTTCAAGAACTAATGTCGAAATGAGACATACAACCCTAGTGTTTTATATTCCATACAGCCAGTGCTCAAGTGCTACCATTTATCTCTCCAAGCTTTTCATACAGACAGTTTTTGAGCCTTGACTTCTATAACATCAAGTGTTTTATACTCACAGGTACAGTGTTCAAGTCTTGATTTATATCTCTGTATTTTATACTCACTAGTACACTATTCAAGCCTTGATTTATAGTTGGGTTGAGAGAACCAATTCAGATAAAATACTGTTCAGCTAAACCTTCACCCTTTTCCTTCTGCCAAAAACTAACCTCTTCTGTAGTCTCAGAGAGCTAAGCCCAACTTTTTGTTCCACTTCTGTGGCAGCTATTTATTTCAGAAGAATCCCAGTTTCTCTCTGGCTTCCTCTCAAGAATCTACAGAAGAGTTGCTGAAACTATAAGGAGCTGAATCAAATTCATTGAACACAGGTTGTTGGGGGTTTTTTCCCCTCACAAAAATAGAGGTCAGTTGATAAGGCAGTGTTTGTGCAAGTCTCAGTATTTCTTTAGACTAGCTCCCAATTTAAGATGTTTTAAGGGACACAATGACAGTCAATGTTTTCTAACATTAATCCTTATAGTTACCTTATGGTAAGACTACCTTGGTGTGCAGGAAAAGCGCAAAGCTTTTGAACATAATGGTTTTTAAACCAAAAGAATACTGTTTACACAAAAACAAAAAAAAGTTATTTATATCTGCCATTGAGTCTTTCAACCAGAAATTTCACTTTCAGCCAAAAACCGAGAATCTGATGAAAACATTAAGATTAGGCCCACCGCCTTTCAGGAACTATTTTTTATAAGACGTACTTTAACTATTGCAGGCCATGATCTCCCTGCATCCAAGTATCTACATTTTACACAAAGCTGCACGCAGCTGCCAGGCAGCACGTGTCCCCCACCTTTGGTACATTGGTCACTTCTTGCTAGTCTATTCCTCCCTAAAGGCTGGTTCCATCTTTCTAAGACCTTAATATTCTGCAGTACAAGTGAGACAGTGGCTTCCAGACCAGCATTGGGGGAATGGAACTGGAAATCTGCAAAGCCAAAAGTTCGATTTACTACAGCTTCAGCAAAGATGCAGCTAAGCACCAATGGCTGGAAAGTGCAACTGCCAGGGTGTTCTGTGTCTGGGGCACGGAGGCGAATGTCTACGATTTGAATATCCCAGGTGGGAGACTGGTTACATAAGGATGTCTGCTTGCAAAATATTGCTAAATGCAGCTTGCAAAGTCCAATGCTGCTCTTCCCTCGAGACAGATCAACAGCAGCTGGTTAGTGTCATTGCACAGCTGTCACTGTCACTAGCTTCAGTGGAGCCAGGACACTTCCCAGCAGCTGCTGCAGATCTGCCCCAAGGGGAGAGTGGCGGGGGGAAAGAGCTGCCTACCCTCGAATGGCTCTTCTCTTAATCTCCCGCCTTGCAGCAGGGAACCACTGCTCTCGTGCTCTGCTAGGTAATATCGTAGGTGCAGTATTATGCTCGCTAGACCTTGTGTTGCTACGTATTCTGCGTTGAACACGCTGGCAGAGACTAACGTAACATCCACGGTGCGGCTGGATGGTTCTCCTGCCCACACCAGAAGGAAGTTTCAAAGCTCCTTGGGCACAGGGCTGTCTTCACGAGCTCCTTTAACTGTATCAAGTAAAAGTCCTGAGGGGGACCTCAGTATTTGGCATGTAACTACAGTTACATCTCCTTCTGGATGCAGCAGTTTACCAATAGGTAGAAGAGGGCTGAACCAAAAGCTCTCCCACAATGCAACACTCAAGAGGTAGAACTCAGTGGCCACATGGCAGGGGCATGCATACACAACTATAGATAGAGCAAGTGCGACAGCATTTAAGACCATTAATGCCTTAAGCAACCGTTATGGTTTTTCATAATTGCACGGACTGGTTGGATTTTCTAGATTCCTTGAAAACTGCAAAACATCATTCTGGTTAGTTTGACATTTTTGCCGTAGACGGTTTCAAAATCCCAGAGACTAAACAGTCAACAAGACATAAGATCTACAGAAAGGACTGAACCTTGCTGACGCCAATTTAAATATGAGCAAAGTCTCCTGAATTCTCCTGCCTTATGAGAAGAAAATCTACCATACTGTATTTTACAAAAGATTTCAGGTGGAACGACTCCCCTTCCAAGCACTCAGCAGCAGAAGCAGAGGCATGGAAGAATATGCAACAGAATTCAATAGCAAGAAATCTAATAACAAATTGTTTTACACTTTGATGTTAGTAAGCAGGCCACTTACACTCTGCTTTGCACATAGAGCACAACGTCTTTCATGATAATGAATAAACACATCTGCAGAACAAACTGCAAATTGAAGATAAATAAAAAAATACAGTTATCAGTGAAATAAAATGCAGTAATGCATGATTTAATAGCAGGAAACTATTTTGCCCTGTGGCTTATCTTTGGTTTTCCTGTATAAATTGACCAGACACTAAAACATCAGAAAGCATGTCCCAGGGACAAAAATTTCCAGATCAAAGATGTTACAGAATGCTCCAGGGACCCTGGCTTGCTAAGAACACTGGAATTTGAAACAGCAGATAATAGGTTGGGTTTAAAGGGGCTGATAGCTGAATATTTACCTGTACAAAAGCATGTGATGAGTCAACCTTGGCTGCAACCAGTTTGTGTCGTTTCACAAGTGCAAGAAAACAGTGCCAACCCTCACAAAGCTAAATGTAAAACAAGGTCCAGCCTCATTAGCATATTTATGTTGTTTACAGGACATCCAGTGATCAGTGGTGCAAGTGATGAAAACCAGGATTTTTTTTTTTTTTCCCTCCAATCTGCATAGGGGATAAAGTTGTACAAACTGGTTCCAACACTGAAAAACAAGGCCTATATAAATTCACAACTCCCACCTGCACCAAATTTGACCTTGAAACTTTCTGCTCCCTTTCTAGTCTAGGGGAGAAAGCAGTAACACCACACAGATATCACCATGAAGAATTAACAGCCTTGAATTCCAATTTTGGTGTCCCCTTCCCATCTTAAACTTCCGATTAGTCCTTGGGCACCCCTATATTTAAACAGCAGCTGCTGCTTCTCGTGCGTTCTGCAGAGCCCCTTCCAAAACCATCCCCATGAATACCGCCCAAGCTCATGTTCAGCAGGAAGCTTCTAATTAACCCTTAACCTTCATCAAGCTATGCAGGCATTTTGTATGAACCAGAGCAGTCTCCCTGGCATATATCTGCAATCAGCATGTTACATATACAGCCGTACAACCACTGTGCTGCTTTGGGGCTGAGTTACAAATGCCTCCTGATCTCATCTACATCAACTTCTGCTGTTGCAGGAACCCCTTACAGAAAAAGGATGAGTAGAAGATAACAACATACTTCAGCCTCACATGTTTCTTAGTCTTTAGAAAACTCCCTCTGATGCAACACATGCATTGAGAGCAATGTATCCAAGTCACATTCAAAGCAGGCTGGTTGGCAAATCACATTTGACAGCCAGCAAGAGACGGACACTCAAGTCCTTACCACACCAGGTTCCCTATGCTGTCAACTATTACATCACCAAAACTGCCAGCACTAATAGACAAACCAATCTAACATTTTCCATGCCTAAGACCCCACTTAATCACTTTTCCCTTTCCCAAGTCATTTAGGATTACATTTCCCACAAAGAACGCCTCAGACTTGGGGCTTTTCTTCAAACCACGCTGAAAGAGCTTATTTGCTCAATGAAAAAATAATGTTTTGTCAACATTTTTGAACAACTGTTAAGTCAAAAAGCTTTATATCCATCTGCTTTTGAGCAGAGACTGGAAGTTATCAAGCTGTCAGGAATGTTTCTTTTTCAGCCCTATAAAAAACTTTCAAGTTTGGCAGTGTTAAGCCTCTATAAAGCTGCAGCTTGCCCATGCTCTCAACTGACAGGTTAGAATCTGGCAGCTCCGTTTCCTGAAGTTACCATCTGCCCTCATCATCCTTCAATCCAAGAATTAGTGGCATTTTCCTTATAGTTGCTGTTTTCAGTGCCTATCCAGCTGGATTAAGAAAAACAAGACTGGATTTATGCATTTTTGTATTCATATCAAAGTTCTGGCTGTTTGTACACTGGAGAAAGCGCAAGTCTGTTCAAAAGCAGACTTCGTGAACTGTAAATCAGAGTATAAGTCCAAAGCCAACTTTCTTAACTGCACCTTCCTGTTTCTTTGTGCACTCAAATCACCTTCAGTTCTTTCAAAGAGCGAGAGAGGCTGCATTTAGTTACTTGGTATCCTACAAAGTATCCATGCAATGGGCACCAATACAAGGCTGTAAGTCATCAAGTAAATTCTTCAATTTCTATTTTAACTGTTTGGTACACAGATGTCAGAGCTTTGAAAAATGCAATAAAATCCTACAGCAAAATAAGCAGTAGTCAGCCTTTCTTTCAATGCATGCAATTAAACCCAGTTACATGCACGCACAGTTTCAGGGACAGAATTACTGATAACGACAACATGTATTACTAATTACACAAGTGCTTTAATCAGCTCTTGTCAGCTTGTGCTTATATTGCTCAGCAAGTCTCTCAGCATCATTTTAAAATAATAATTTATAAAAGTCGTACCTATTCTTTACTGGAGAGCAAGGGAAGACATGGGCCGCATCTTCAAACTGCTGCAGTTAAACGTGAGTTTGCATAGTATTAATTGCTAGTTATTCACCCGACCATAACTCTGAAAATGTAGAGTTTTCTGCTTCATGGAAATAAGGGATATTCTGCTAGCCAACGAGCACAAGCAACATTCCCATTATATGTATATATATATGTAATATGAAGAAAATCAATCTATACCCATCATGAGCAGCATTAGGCACCATTGACCATCCTCAGCAAAGCAGGTTCCCACAGAACAAGGCTACATCACCTGCAACCAGCAGATCTGCAAACAGCTCAGCAAAACTGATAACAGCACAAGCGAGATTAAAATATCTAGCAAGCCAGCAGCTGAGTTAGCAAACACTTCACCACCATCATCGTTCCAAAAGGGTTCTCTGATGACTTGCTCAGGAAGAGCCTGGCCACTCCAGGACCTGTGTGCAACAGGCAGACCTCTCCGTCATAGCTCCATTTCACATCCAAGATTTAATGTTTTGTGACAAGACCAGCTATCTTCATATCTAGGTTCGATAACAGTAGTTTTTCCCCTTTCCAAACTTCCAACGGGGTTTTTAGGAAGAATAATGTGCAAGTTTCTTCTTGTTTAAACACATATGTTGACAAAAACAGTAAGATCTCATTATGTAAAATAAAATAATATCACTTCATTATTCCAGAGCAAGCCTTCAGAAAAGACAGTGTGTAAAAGAGTTCAGTTATTTTATTCTAGCTTAAGTCTCAAATTTGTCCTCTTCACACTCTTAATATGGCGAGAGCCACATCTTGCCCTCAGAAATCTCCTGAGAACACGGCTTTCAGTTTCAAGAAGAAAAAGGCAGCAGAGACTAATAAAGCAAAGTTCCTCTAAATCCAGATGGAAGAACGAACAAAACCTAAACTGAAAGCCTGGATTCCAGATGCTAGGGGGTTTTTGTTTGTTTGGGGTTTTTTTTGGTGTGTTGTTGTTTTGTTTTGTTTTTTAAATTAAGAGAATACGTGAGTGGCCTCATTCCTTTTTACTGTTATGGAATTCCCTTGTCAACAGTGAATCTAGGTAGAATATGAAAAAAGACCCAAATAAAAGTAATTCTGCAAGTCAGCTGTTCTTGTGACTTTACTACTAGAACCATGCCCTCCAGCTAGTCATCAATGGTGCCACATCAGCCCCTTCTAGGTAGCAGTTATCTTCCATCATGAAAACAATGCAGATAATGAAGCACAGAGTTTGCCTGCAATGAGTAACATCTGCCGATGAAAGAAATGTCTCTCTCAGCTAACAAAAATGCCTCGTGTGCTTTAACAAAGTGTTTCTACAAGGTTGTAATTTTTTAAGTTTTGAATAAGTTAGGTTTCCTATCACACCTTCCCTTCCCTCTCTCACATGGCTTCAGCCCGAGCAAGGACGCGAAATCTACACAATCTACAGCCTAGATCAGCATCCAGAATTGAAACGTTCTTCTCTTTGCATCACTCTATGCACAGGATTAGATGCGTACCTATATGTTGACAAAAGCTCTACAGCTCTTATCATTCATATCTGTTCAGAACAGGAAAGAGCTCAGGGAAAGTATAAGGTTTAACAGTCAGCATGAAGCACAGCACTTCTTTTTGGCCTTTGCTTGTGGCCAGAGCAGAGAACACAGTTTGAATTCAGTGTTGTCCACTGAAACTAGACAGTCCCTGTTGTTCTTTTGAACGCAGGAGCTAAACATATGATCCCATACCCAAAGCATTTCAAGTTAATACAAGTTAATTCTTTCCTGCTCCGCAAAAATTTAATCAAAGAATAATCATAAATACTAGATGAAAGACATTTGCACCACCAAGGGCCTGTAGTTAACCTACTTGGAAGCTCCAGAAAAACAAACGCAAATGCGAGCGCAAGTTCATACAGTGGGCATGGCTGGAGTGCTAGCACGGATGGTAAGATCAGTTAGTTGACCCACACATATGGAGAAGCTTCACACTTTCTGACTTCTCTTTTCTGAAAATTTTTAAAAAAAAAAAGCAATAAAAAGTAAAAAACCACCACATAATTTTTTCTGCACAGGTCTCAGCTTGATTTTTTCTGGATTGGAGCTCAGGAAACGCCATGTCAAGCACAAACCTGACAAGTGATAATTTATGTGACCTTGGGTAAATCACTCCACTTTCACACCTTGGTCTTCCTCACACACACTTTTTAGCTGGTATTTTCTTTTAATATACCTATTTACAACATCCAAAGAAAATTAGATCATCATCAAGCTCTAACATCAGGTTGAGCCTTAAGGCATTCTAACACTGTTTTTATTCAGACAAATTAATTTTTAGTTTGAGTGCTCGAAGACTGTTGAGACCACCTGAACTGCAAGAAAATGCAAACCTGCTTTCTTGAGAAACACCTGAAGTTTCGTGAGCTGAGTACAGAGTAGTGAGAAATCCCGAAACCACAAAGATTTGTAAAATTGTTTCTTTAATTTGTACATGTTTGAGTATGCTGTCTGTTAGCTGTTGCAGTTTAAACTGTTTCCTAAAGTGAGTTATTTTTATCATCCCTTTGGAATGTTCCATAATTACCGTATAGAGGTTAAAGGATTTTATTAATCACACGTGATTAATTTTGATGAAAGGGTACATTTGTATAAATTAAGAAATATTTTGAACTATTCATAGAATATATTGGTTTTACTCCCTTATGATCCCATTTACAGGGGAATCAAACCTATAACAAACTCACTAGCACAACAGGTACTTCATTAGGCTATTATAGGTACCTCATATTATCATGTCAAAGACCCTTAATCTTTTATTTGATCTCTCTCACAAATCCCTCTGAGGTACGAAAATGCTATTATGTCAGTTTTAAAGGTCAGAATTTGAGGCAAATAAACTAAATTGCCAAGTCCCACCCGGGCTATTCCAGTCTGATGCCTTGAACAGGATAGAAAATCCCCTCCTGTTTTTTAACCAGTACATTTGTACAGGACCCTGAATCTGCTCAGCAAATCTCACTTGCAAATCAGAGCCTTCAGCTGACATTATTAAAACATTATGTATATTTAGTATATATATTTTTTATATATATACACACACTCTCCCCTCCAGTGGCATTTTCCACTTCTAGTTCTGACTGGAGGTTGAATACCCAAAGACCAAATAATTTCATCACACTCTTTCTTCAGGTATTCTATTAATCACTCTGTTACTTCATAAGTTTAGAGTGAACCCTGCGAAAATTTGAGACAAAGGAAGAAAAAACACAGCAAGAATATTACGAAGATAAACCGCACAAATTCCTGTTGAAGTTTATCACCCCAGATGGAAATCGTATCAAATCAGCAAGACCACGGTAAGCATGAATTGGACTAACGTAGGCACATTATGTCCTCAGCAGCTTAATATCACGTTTCAAAAAGCTGGCTGTTCATTAGCTCCACTACTTGCAGTGAAAGGCAAGAACTAGAACACCGGCCTCGAGTGTCCAATTCAAGGTCACACAACATTTTTAAGAGCTCAGATCTCCTCTGATTCCAGAATCACAAGTCTTGGTCTTAAGATGGCACTTCTAGAAAACTTGACCTTCAGGGAATCTCTTTTCACAGTTTGGAAAGCTCCTCATTTAAATTCTTGAAATATTTTGGAAACATTATGGGCAGGGCACCTTTATACCAAAACCCAGGATGTTATACTTCGTGCAGTCAGTGGAAAAGGGCTGCTGCAGAGAACTATTAATAATTAAAGTGTTCAAAACTATTCCCTGAATAATCCGTGTCATCGATATTTACAGGCAGCCCAGCACAGGTTCTCATTCCAGCTGTTCCCTCCATGCAACTAAGCAAGTGACTGCCCAGAGAAAGCATGCTGCACGCTGCAGCAAATACAGTGGCAACAAGGAGCATAATTGGGCCATCACTTTCAGTGCCAGAAATGTTCAATTTCATTTTGCTTAATTGACAGAAATCAGCCTTGATTCAGAAAAGCAGACTGAAGCATCAAGTCTGATTGCCACTCAGATTCTGTGAAAGGAGAAGAAAGGGGCAAAAACAGAGAAAGCAACCAGCAGCACGGCAGAAAATAAATAAGCAAATTATTTTCCTCTGTGTCTTATCACACTACCTTCTAATAACACAGAGTGTGCACAAAGCCTCCAAGTGTTAGTCACTGTCATACAACTGAAGAAATTTCATCAGATGCCAATCTCCTCTTTCCCTAATATGTTATTGGAACTCAGAGATCCTGATCATTTGCCCTGCTACTTCCTTTCCTTCCTTGTGAGGATATGAGCAGAATTCCCATACAGAATTCCCATGCCTCTCTGCCAGTGCAACATTGGTCTTGCTTTTTTTTTTTTTAACTCATCAATAGCTATCTGCATAATAGAGCAAGTCCTCAGTGACAATTCAGGAAACTAAATTGGTGCATTTCAGTAACTACTTTTGTTGCAGAGATTCATTTGCCTCCTCATTTGAAACAGCTTCACACCTCACAGAGCATTACCTGGTGGCAGCCACATTAGCAAAGAAGGCTCATCCACCTGTACACACTCCAACTCCAGATAAACAGGCGCAACTCCTTCAGGAGTCAGAGAGCAGCACCAGGGTACTTCAGGACCTGAAGCACTTTTACATACGTGGGCCCCTGTTTGCTGACTAGGAAACATTCTCTAGAAAGACAGGCACATCGATTTGTTCAGTGCTTGTGTAACAGGTCAGACTCTTTATGCTTTTCTTTGGTCAATTATAACAAAACCAAAACCCCTCAGTTACAGCAGGAGTTTCCTGACCACTTTACAGAAGTAATCTGAAGAATTTCAGTGATATTTCAGTCTTGCCTATATAATTTGTACGACAAAAGCCTGAAGCTGTTGGAGTTTTGCTTAGAATTCAGTGGTGAAGGTAATTCAACAAATATCAGAATCTGGTAATCATTTTAGCCAGGACAGGTTTAATATAATAACTGATCTATTTATTACTACTACTTCTAACAGTAGCAGCAAAGGTATTTTCTTGGGGTTTCTTGGGTTTGTTTTTGTTTGTTTTGTTGGGTTTTGTTTCCTTGCGGGGGGGGGGGGGGTTGGTTTGTTTGGGGGGGGTTTGTTTGTTTTTGAAGCAATATATGTACTTCAGTGTCTCACAGTTTTTCCTTAGTGAATGCTTTATTACTTCAGAAATTCAAAGATTATTAGAAGTACCATTTACTAATTAGACCAAAATCTAAAAGCGAAACAACAGACCAGCTAGAATCAGCAGGTTTATAGCAGTAGACTTCTCTCCAAAAGTAAAGCCTCTTTCCCATGCAGTCTAAAAGGCATTCAAGGGGAATAAAAGGCAAACTGTAAAAGCCCAACTCAAGACATTAGTCCTTGCAAGAGACGTGTCTTCAGCAGTAGTTCATCGTAGGCTGGTTTAGCCAAGGTAAATGTTCATTCTTTTCTGAGATGGAAAATAGCTATTATTTATCAAATGGGACTGCAGTATTAGTAACAGTTTGGTGAAATTCCACTTTTTAAATACTAGCTAGGAAAGGTGTTGTCAAGAATAAATTGTGATAAATTCTAAACCACTATTTAGTTTTACAATTAGAGATGTATATGTATACATCTCAAACAACTTAAGTTTTCAGAACTTTGAGGAAGCCAGGATGTAGGATCCCCTTTATACACCCTTCCCCACATTCAGAAGTTTCAAATTAGTTTCATATCATCACAGTGAGACAAACTTACATTACATCTGATTTACGTATCAGAACATCATCTTATAAATTTGAGATTGCTATAAGATTGCAATAAGAATAGATTGTACTTGGGAGAAATATTTGCTCTTTTAATGACAAACATACTCATGCATATGTACAGTACTGTTGCAGAAGTGCAGCTTACCATACAGCTTTAGAACACAAGTCCAACTAGACTTTAGATTGTACACTAAATGCTTTCATTTTCCTGTATAGTTTGAAGTTTGAGGACCATTGCTCTAGACTGAAGACAAATTGAAAAGCACTGAACCATTTTGTTCATTCATTTATTGATAAATGAATTAAATTATGCCTTTTCTGCTTATTTTCCTAAGTGGCTTTTCTGTTTCCAAATCTCTACAGCAGCAATTACAAGCCACTTAGGGGTACGAGGGAGGTATGAGTTGTTCGGAGGAGAGGAAAAGGAGGGTTAAAACTACTTGTTCCATAGCTTTAGCAACTTCTGCTTGTCTGCTAAGTCACATACTCCAGACTCAAAATTCCTCTCTTTGAGGTGTTGTCTATAAATAGCCCACCCCTTACAGTTTTATCAGTTTCCCATATGCTGTTTCTGACTTTATCATTTTAATCTTCAAATTTATTCTAGAGATTTTAGGATAGCAGGGGTTTCACAAAGCAAAAAAATTTATTATTTTACATCTCCCTCCTTCCCTGGTACTGTTGGATAACCTCACTACCAGGGCTTAATCTGATGGGGGCTGTTGTCTTGTGTCAATATATGTTGGTCTCAAAGTGAGAGAAACTAAACAATTGCTTCTAATCTAAGGCAGCAGAGAGAATTTGACTTCAGTGATGTGAGAAGGGGATACACCAGAACTCACTGTTGCTGCTCAGGTTTTGTGGGCAGAAGAATATGTACACAAATTCCTCAAAAAAAAAGCCTGCCTCACAGGCATTGTTCTGTCTTCTCATGAAGGCTGACAACAGCTTGTTAACATTAATTGAGCAGATCCTGAAAGAACACTGCAGAACTGTTAAGCGTTAAAGCAGGCACCTCCCAAAGACAAATTCTGAAACAAGGCTACAGTCACATATTGTACTACATAGTCTTCCCTCATAATAAAACCTTCCAACTGATCCTTCTTAACTCCTTTCAGCAAGTCTCTCTCACATGTCATGCCTCTCATATCTCAGATGGTTTTAACCAATCATCTGAATTCTTACATTGACTATCACCAAGTGTAAACATCACTAACAAAATAAAGTAGCACCCTGCTTTAGAAAGGAAACAAGATAGAGATGGGTATCCAGGTTATAGGGTGAACTAGGACTTCTGTGCTATCCTGGGGTAATCAATAAAAGATCTCCTGAGAAAAGCCAAATTCCACATATATTAAAGCATTTATCAAAGATTTATTTAGACAAATACTCAGAAGTACTTAGAACCCTCATGCTGTTGCTCTGATACACTGTACTACTGTAGAAACTGTCTCATTAAAATCTTCACGTGTCCAAATACTCAATGATTTACTGTTGGCCTGCAGGCTATCAGTTGTTCCCTACGAACACACTACAGCAAGGCAGGGAACACCAACAGAAAACGAAGCCACCCACCCTTGCCATTACTGCCACCTGCCTGGCCACTCCAACAGGTTCTTCAGCAACACAGAACTCCACTGACAGCATTGAGCAGCACCGTGCTTCTGATCTCTGGGGAGAGGAAATGGTCCATGGTCCACTTACTGCCTACTTAGGATCAACGAAAGGCAGAAATATTGGAATGAGGTAAAATTTGGCCTTACACAGATACTGGTTATTCATGTTCTTTCCCCAACAAATTGATATCCTTCGGAGTACATAGTATCTGAAACCGTTTTAACAGTGGCCTCCTTCAGAGCAATATTCTTGCTCAATTTTAAGCATTCCTAATGGGCAGCTGCACTGAAGTCTGCCAGAGGCCAAGATATGCACTTACTGGAAGTGCTAGTCGTCTTTTCAGACCCAAAACCAATAGTTACCAATTTCTATGCACATTCTCGGATTTATTTCCCTTGAAATTGTATATACAAAATGTACCAAAAGATAACAAAAGCAAGAGATCAAACTCCAGTTTTCATCCATTTGCCGTCCTTTCCTAGAAAATCAGAAGGGAATCTGAAACTCAACACTGTAATCAAGTGAGTTGTAAAGCATTAAATATCACTTATCTGCCTACGGATATCACTTTTGAACTAGCTTTGACTTCTAAATCTTAAAGGAACAAAAGGGTAAAGCTAGGATTAGATCCAAGAATGTGTGGCATGTTCCCTTGGTACCAAAATACTGCAGTTCTTCAGCCAGGCAGGTTACCCTTACAGCAATATAGACTTATTGGGGGAATCCAAGATCAACAGATACTTCATAAGCAGCAACATTCCAAATTTAAACAACTATTCCCCCCAATCCCTGCCTAGCTACTGAAAGAAGGGACTACCTTCAGAAGATTTTTCTATAAAGGAATAGTGTGTATTAATACGCAGGTGGAAAATCCTGAAGTTGTGATTACGGTGACAGTGTCACATCCCAGCACAACACATAGCTTGCTTATGTTGATGCCAGTTTCTATCAATTTACCCTTGCCTTTGACACAGCCTTATTACCTCAGCACAAGATTGTACTCCAGACAAAATTATGTTCTTGTCTACAAAGAGTCATCTGAGAATATATAGGAGACTAGTTGTGTTGCTAGAAGGAATTTGATGATCTAATATCACAAGTATTTTTTGAGGTTGTAAACCATGTTGCCTATCATCCAGCAAAGGACTTTATACGAAACCTGTGGTAAACGCTGTCCCTAGGCCTTATTTACTTCTAAGTTGAAACAATGGTTTGACTTCACACACACGCAAATTAACGAGCTTCTCCTGCAAGCATTCACAAGCTGTAACAAGAATCATCACAGGTCCACTGAATGCGGCAGTTCATTTACATGACCAGTTTTAACTGTAGACTTACCAGAACAAGAAGCTGTGAAGCCTTGACTTCCTTGGAACAGCAACCCCAGGAAAGCAACACCAAGAGATCTTTTTCATCTCCCTCAATATACAGCTGTATGTAGAGACAGTAACTGGTGCTGAATTAAGTTGTCCCAGGCTCATTACACAGCCGACTGGCACACTCAGGGCAGTATGAGGACATTTTGTGCTGTGGGACAGAAGGATGTGCTGGCTGACAGGGTACAACATGAGAATTGCATCATGTCAGATCCAGTGGGAGTAAAATAAACAGCCTTCTTTCCTAAGAAGGCATTACCAGATAATTATTCATGATGAAGATAAAGGGCGAGTGGCACAGCACTAATTTCTGCCCATAGTCAAGTTTTCCTGTCCTGAAAATAATTATCATTGCTCTACAGCAACATGAGAAATGCTTATTTAATTCATCTAAGATCAGTAACTTATCACAATCAATAAGCTTTTTCCTCAAGTGAAACACATAAATGTGACTCTAGGCCTAGAGCCAATTCTACTGTTCTCATTAAATTTTTCACGTTTCAAGTCAGTTCACAGAGGGAAAAAAAAAGTTACCAGACCTTCTTTCTATCCCATGTAGCTGTGCCACGGCACTAAGTATACAAGTGTCCCTTATCCCTCCTATATGCAAGGAAATGGTCCTGTGGATTAGGATCTCAGTCTGGCCATTTTTTGCAGAGGCACAGCTGTCTCACAGTACACTGGCCCAGTAACTTCAATTCCTGGCTCTCTCTAGCAGAAATAAACCGCTACCAGGACCATTGTCAACTTCAAGTACAACGGCATTTCAACAAGCATCAGAGGAAAAGTCTACCTGTAGTAGGTCTGATGACTGTACTTTCAATTACTCTGATGGCAGGACTTGGGGAAAGCAAGTAGTGAAGTGGTGTGTATGCTCAAGTGCCATGTTTCTGCAAATTACAAAATGAATTAGGAATGCTGGAGCCAAAACACAAAAGAGAGAATAAGTATTTGGAATACAGTTCCCCAAAGAAACCTGTAATTTTTTGTTAAATCATATAAGCAGACACTCCAGTATCCACCAGGTTGGCAGCAAAAAATGTAGCTGTCGCTAAACAGTGACAAAGGAGCTTATTTCTACTATACATCCACTTGCATAGCAGTCATACTACAAATAGCATCAGATAAAAATTATTTTTGACTGAAAATTTATTTTGAGATTACATTTATTCGATATATGTGTATTGACTTCAAGATAATCCTGGAAGGGAAGGCAACTGCTGAATACAAATAAAATAACGTGCACTTCATACATGGAAGACTCAAAGCATATCATCCTGGAAATGAGCTGCCAGCCATTTCAGAATGTGTTTCCCCTAAAAGTGAGCTCTAGAAAGCTTTAAGCAGTCCAAGTGTGATCTAAGTTGGTAGGACTTTCAGGTTATACCGGCTAAAAATCTAGTGCAAGGAATCTACCAAAATATCCATTCTCAAACACGTTAAAAGCCTGTTCATAGTTCATATGCATAGGTACAGCACCTGTAAAGACAAAACGGTTTCGTCATCCTTCCGTGAAATTTTTACACAAGCAATTTAAAGAAAAATATTTCTGCACAAACAAATGTCTGTTAATCACTGGGTCAACCTCTCAGCTGGTGCAGGGTAGAAAGCCACCAAACAAGTCAGCTGCAGGCACTGCTCATATTCCAAAAGATGAATCAAGTGACAATTTAAAATACCAGAATTATACTTGACATTTCTAAATCATAACAGGAGGTTCTTTTTTTCCCCTCTACATTTCCAAGAGCATACTTTCTACAAAGAAGCAGCATATATTGTTCAGGAGATACAGTGAATAACAGAGTTCCCACAAACTGACTAGCTGTTCGTTCCTGCAGATACAGACTCTGGTGCTGATCCAGACAGGAAGACACCAGGACGGATTGACTTTGGCAAATGTAAGCTATTCAACATATGCTGGCAGGAAATGTTTACAGAAGTCAACCACACTTCTGCCAGGACTGCTAAACATCTTGTCAGTCTATACCATGAATGTAGTTAATACAAGGTAAAATAGAATGCAGGGGAACAAATTTGAATAGATTGCTGTAATTGGAACTAACAGAACTTTTCAAAACCTAGGTAACAAATGCTAAGGCAGATCAAGTTCCCTTAAGGCTCAGTCCTTCTTCTCTGTACCACCATCCCCTCTGAGTCAGTAATGTGGATATCAGCCTCTAGACAAATATTTCTAAATAAAAGTGACCTGAACCCTACTGCATTAAAAATATCAATCAGCTACATCAGCCTCACACAGCAGGACAGAAGGCCTCACTACAGATCTTGCCTAGTCTGCAGAGATTATTATGCTATGAGGATGCTTCTGTTGTCCAGAGGCAAATATGCAACATTAACTGGGAGCACTACCCCCTCTCTGCCAAGGACACTCCACCTGAGGGGTGCAAATGTATTCCCTCTGCCGCTTCACTTAGTTCTTTATACTCAAGTCCCCTCTTCCTATCCTTATTATACAAAAAGGTATACTGCAAAAACCCACTGCAGCACTAAGAACAGGAAGACCCTGACCAAATTAGATTCTAGATGTATGGAGCCATACCCTTCCCAACAGAGCAGGCTGTAAAAAGCTGACATACCATTCCAGGATCAGGTCTCTGCCATCATCTGCAAGTGACCTAAGGCCTCTGTCCCACACAACTGAATGAACTGACTACAGGTGCTATCTTTAAATAGGAATTACTTAAGGTTAATGGCTGGCTGTATCTGCTGACAGCATTTTTAAAAAAAAAACCACACATAATGCACGATAAGCAGTGTTCAGAGGAAGTTAAAAATAGCTCTGTATCAAAGAGGCTGGTTCTTTATTTGCCTCCAAGGGCAAAAGCACACGCCGGTCTTGCATGTAAGCAAATCGCTTTTTCTTTTAGAATGATGTTTCATCAATTCTCCTGCAGATAAACATCTTCCAATATCAGTATTCATAGCAAAACACATACAAGAAATCCTTCTTAGCCAGAAGGTATACTATTATCACTTTTCAATTAAAGGTCTGCCTGAAATAATATTATACTTTTTTGTGACAGTGGACAGATATGACCATTTGCCAAGACTCCAAAAGACAGTGGAGACTGTGACATCCAGCTGTTCTGTATTTGATGAAGCTATTTTATGTGACGAGGTGATGTCACAGTGTGATATCTCCTCATGACATGAGTAAGGGAAGTGACCAGAGCTCTGGCCAGTTATGTGAGAGAACATTCAGTGAATATAGCAAGCAAGCTCAGTTCTGTAGCCACTGTCTCTTAGGGAAGAGGGATCAGGCTCAGAATCTGAAGGTGTTTGGGGGACTTAAGATAACCACTGGTGAGAATCTGACCAGAAAGTAGACTTTTCCAACCCCGAGCAGACAAGGACAGTCAGCCTCTGGAGTTTCCAGGGAAGAGGAAAACAGTGCATTGTGCCAAAAACAGCAAGATGTGATCTGCATGACAAATCTGATAAGGACCTACATATACTATTCAGCCAGTACCACCAGGAATTGATAAATTAACAGATACAAACCCACATAGTGATAAACCTGAGTTACTACCATTTTCAAATGAGCCTCATATGCCTTCCTTTTCTGCATACAGATGTCTTACCTAGCCAGACATTTAGATAGAACTTTAACTTGTAACTGAAGCCTGAGGCTACTGAGGATCAGATCCAGTCTTCAGCGGACAGCTTAAACAGCAAGCTACAAAGGGTTAGGTACACAACCAGGTACTTGTTCTAAGAGTGTTTAGTTTTCAGGTTTTTGTCAATCTAGCAAAATCCTATCTGTCACTCAAAGGCAATATTTTTTATTAAGGCTAAGTGTAACTACTACCCATGGCTCCATGTTCTGGTAATAGCACCTGAGATGACTTTCTCCAACACCCTTGAATTAACTCCAGTTATTTTTTCAAGCTTGCATAGAACATACCATTATGAAAGCAGGTGTTCCTTCTGCATTAGTGTTTCTCAGAAGCTTTTTGGGGGCTACCCAGGGAACTTTACAGCATACAGGTACGTGACAAAAAACTGGGTAAATATAGAGAAGCCCACAAATAAAGCTCCCCACTGAGTGCTCAGCTACCTCACAGGTGGAAAGAAACAGCATGTGATAAGACTAGCAAAATGCCTCAAGTAAAAGTGCTAGGAGAACCAAAGCTGCAAATAATAATGTTAAGGGGTAAAAGGGAAGAGAACCAGTTGAATTCTGGCTGCTTTTGTACAGACTTTGATCAGATACTTACATAGTTCTAAGGGTAACACTCCCCAGCCCATCGCCTACTCTGAATGCTGACATAACACTCTATAAAGCTTTGTATAGTAATTCTGCATTATATCTGGCATCTGGGCTAAACCACCTTTGAAAAACGAGGCATACTTGTACTAAAGGAAGGAAATAAAGTTTATTGGGTTTTTTGAAGGCGTCAGACAGCATGTGGACAAGGGTAAAAGCAAACTCAGATTTTCAAAGAGTTGTGTCAAGATACCTCAAAGGCTCTTAAAGAAGTATAGCTGCTCCAGATAAAAGGCAACAGTCTTCAAGCATTAATAACCAACTAAAAGATAAACAAAGTAGGAAGAACAGCTATTTTTCATGATAAAATAAGTTTACTAGTGTGGTCCCAGATGGAGCTATGTTGGAATATGCACTACTCAAAGTATTCAGAAGTGATCTGAAAAATGCTGTGAGGAATAGAGAACAATGGAGACTAAAGTGATATATTAGTGTTTTCCGTATAAATTTTATCTAGCACCTTTCCAGTTCTCCTTATTTCAATATGAGTATAACAGAACTAAGCCAGTACAAGAAAAACATCAAGGACCAAAGATACGTATCAATTTGTGTATAAGGTTAGATTATAGACTAGAAACATGTCACCTGGAGAGAAGATATGAGAATGTTACACTATGAACAGGTTCAAGGAAGCATAGCTAGTATTTCATAATTTTACTGCATGCCTTGTATTTTTGCTAGTATCACAGGTTTAAAAATTCAGAAAGCACTTTGACACTATAACCTCACTAAAATGTACTGCTATAAAAGCTTGTGAACATCAAAGGCTTACAAGATTTTTTTTTTCTTTTCCTCTTCCGTGACTTTGCCTAAATACTATCTCTGCACATTCAGTTCTCACACGCAGATTAAAGGATGCCAGTCTTTTACATTGGTCTTAAATAGCTTGGTCTGAATCACCAAACCTGTTCTTAAAGTAATGTTATCCTGTAGTTAACTTTTGTAAACTGTCTATAGCGGGAAACCTTCTAGCTCCTACATTAAATCTAGCAGCGAAAACTGAGGTTCACAAACAAGCTTCCTAAGACACCAAAGCTTCACACTAAGGCTATGAGTTTCCATGGGAGGTGGATGTGGACGGCTGCCTGCAAAGTCACCTTAGCTCTGGCCTTGGACACTACTCAAAATTTTCAAAGGCTCACTGGATAGGCCCACATCTAACCCTTTCTTCTCAGTTTTTCCCCTAATCTCTAGCAAGTTCTTCATGATCTAACTGCAAACTAGTTCACAGATGGCTTGAGGAGGAGTTCTGGGTGGTTACTATAGAATGGCACACACTAGTCCTCACAATCTTACTTAGAAATCTTCTGGGAATGCTATGCAGTTCCAACATGTACTTGCTTCCACTGCTGCAAATATTAATAAGCTAGGAACCAAAACTATTTTCACTATTGTATTCATGCAGCATGATAGAGAGGCATGATAAATATAACAGGACAAACAGTACTCTTACCTTTTTCAGCTAAACAGGTTATGGTATCTCAGCCTAATAGAACACATATGGGATTGATGCAGATAAGCCTCTTCTCTCAAGTGCTTTTCTCCAGAAGTGAGGCAGCCCTAGCAGAAAAGTCTCCTCTCTATTTGGTTCTCAAATGTAAAAGCCAGAAGGGAAAAGGTAATAAAGCCACACCATTGCTAGGTCAACAACAATATACTACCATCTACCTATTGAATAAGAAACATTAAAAGATAATTATGATTTTTGAATTTTTGCACTACCCAAGTGGTTTGACACAGATCTAGAAACATTTCAGTCCATCTGAAGAGCACCTCTCGTCTTGACTATTACTGTTCCGGTCATGTCAATATTTCTTCTTTCTTTCAGCAATAAATCCTCTTGCCTTCATGCAACATAGAGTTTGGTGGGGTATTCACAGTTCAAGATCCTTTTCAGCTCCAAGTATGTTGAGAATACTTCACAAATTTGACTTGCTACCTTAAAAACTCTGCCAGGCAGCCTTTAAGCCAGCCCTACCAACAAAGCTGAATTCTGTTAGTAAACACAATTTCTGTAGTGGGTAAGCAGCCACTGGTATAGAACTTGTCATCCTTCTCATTGCCATTTTCCAAGCCGGTTTTCTGCGAGTTCTCTTTTTTTCATATATATACACACACTGCAGTCATACAACCAACTTTGAACAAGCTCCCTGGGGTATCGGTGCAGAACTCCAGGATGGCTACTTTGCCTCACTTCCAGGGTCTTTCCTGTTACAACAAGTCCTATACAGTCAGAGAAAGCTGTTCACAGACCTTGTTGCAAAATTACAGCAGCATTAACATGCCACTTTAACCTAAGAACACGTGTTTATGTTCAAGCTCTTCCTACACAAAACTATTCAGATTAAATCTGAATCAATACAACACAGGAGGTAAGGACTGCAAGAAAGTTGGCCCATATGGTTAAGTACAACCATGTCAAATCTCCTTTGGTAACCTAAGTGTTTTCATTGACCAGACTCTGTGAATTGAAAAGTAGCCAGAGTAATAATCATTTTCTGTTGCTCATACATGGCAACACAATAAAGAGCTATTGTCTCTTGTTAAAGATATGGGCTACATGACTATTTCAAACAGTCTGTAATCTCCTGTAATGCAAAAGGTACATTAGACCTTCCTTCCTTGAACAGCCAGCTGAAAACAAGAGTAACTACACCTAAGACAGCATTGGTACTCACTCTAGCAGCTCTCATGATGGTATATATAACAACATCAGATAAAGAATATAACAACATCAGGTATAGAACATTCATTTTAGAGTCTTTTTCATTTGAATAAAGGTAGTTTTCCCTTTGAATAAATAAAAGAGAATCAGGAACTAGGCAAGAGAAGTCCAACTACATTCTGTAGTATAACAGCAACTCACCCAGGTCGTTAATAGTGTGGTACCCACTTAGAACAGCACACAATTTTGAACACTGCAGTCACCTCTGGTACTTAGAACTGGGCTGCCAGCAAATCTAGCTGTAAGCTTGCTTTTACATCATTATTTCCCTGAATGACAAACTCAAAATCTCCCACTGGATTTAATGTGATCAGCCAGTTAACAGCAAAGGTCATTTCAGCTGAGCTAATTATCAGTTATGCTCTTCCTAGCCACTACCAGTCACCTCTTCCTAAAGGGTCCACACCTGCTTCTGGCAAGAAGTCCAAGTATTAAGTGCAGTACACAAGCCTAGAGCCAGGTCTAAATGCCCTAAGTGACTGGGATGACTTCTTTCTTTATTAAAACCAACTTTCACCACAGAGCATTGCAGCACACTTGCCACATTACAACAGTTCCTAGGAAGATACGGTTTAGTGCTTACCCAGCCATCCACTGAGCAGTCTGTTACATGTGGATCTACTTGCCATTCGTATGGGCTAGCAAGCCAAACAGGTCTGAGCAGCAGTTAGGTTCTACTTCCAACTCTGGCTCACTAGGACAGACTCCAAAGCCAGGCTTTTTATTTAACCGCCTTCCTAGAAGACTTCTCCCCGTGATTTATTACATTCATAATACACATAATAAAATACATGGGTTTATATTTTTGCTTCATACATTTAATACAGTATCAGAAAAAACCAGTAACCCCAGCACAACAGTAGGATCTTTTTAACTGCATTCACTAAATACCCAAGTTATCAACATAACATTGAACTAGTTATAAAACGTACCTTCTCCTTGCCTGAATTTGCCCCTATGTAGCTAGCCTGTTTCAGGCTGGACAGAGTCCTCTCATAAATCCTCTTCACTCATGGAGTCAAGGAGCTTGCTCTACTGTGGGGCACAAACACCTTTACTAAATTATCAACATGAAGTTCCTAATCCACCAATTACCCTCCCCTGGTCAGTATTTCATATGCCTGATACCTAGAAAATCATTATGCTCACCTGTCTCAATAACTTTTGTGTCCTCTCAAGAGACATACCAAGCACTGCAGAAACTTGCAGAAAGCAAGTGCTGGTTCCTCCTTGCTGCCATCAGCTTAGCACACTTGGCTTCTGACACTGGATATGATTCATTGGCTTGTGCTTTATTTAAAACACACAGGATTTCAGATTGCCTATATACAGCGCATACCACATGGGCTTTTAAAACCGAGTGTAAACACAGATTACAAATACAGATGCACAAGATGAACCAGTGTGAGGCTGCAAACCATTTGCTTGTGCCAAGTCAGTGGGTAATGTGGGGCAGCATCTCTACAGAACACATTCCCAAATTATTGTGACAATCTCACAGGCAATCCTTTACAGAGGCTCAGCTGACTAGGCAGTAACCTGTTAGAGATCTGTTACCTGATGCTACGTGAGATACTATTTCCAAATTACAGGAGCAGCCATTCCTGCTGTGGGTAACTATGAAATTTCCACTTAATGCATGTTAATTGGATTATTATTTTAAAGACATGCTCACTGCCCCTACATTAATAACAAATGAGTTCTCTCTAATTATTATTAGAGTAACTCCCATACAAATTAATGATTAGGCCATTAAGACTATGCAGCTGAATTGCCATTAATGCTCACATTTGAGTGAATTAGCTAATAAAGTGACATTATATAATAAAAGGAAATTCCCTTATGCATTACTGAATTCCTTCACTCATACCAAAAGCATACAACAAATGTCTGTTAAGCACTGCTTCCTTTCATTAAGTGTTAAGCTGAAATTACTCATTATCAACTGGAAAAAAATGATTACAAAAAGCTGCATTTTTAAGTTTTGTCTATTTGTAGGTAGTGCTAAAGTGCAATTTTTAAACCAATGCTGATATAGCATAGCATAACATAGTCACAGACCTAATATAATCAGAATAACTCGCTATTTTAGAAATATTTCTCCTACATACAACAGCACCAAGTAATAGATCTTACGTGATAGCCATTGCAGGATTTTCTATATGTCCAGTACTACCAAATCAACACAAACTACGTTTTTCAAAGGGATGCAAACTTAATCACCATTAACCGTATGCTAAGACTATACTACTGCACATTTATTAATAAAGGATTGAGTTTCTAAAGTTGCATGACTGCATTATAAACAAGGTAGAGAACCTCTTCTTTGCTAAGCACCACACACACTGACACAGCTGGTAGTCACACATTCTGCAGTCATTCAATAATTTTAAAAAGGCCAAAACATAGCGTACAGGTTCATTTCATATAGCTCACAGCTCTAAGTCTGGCCCCGAGGTTCCTCTTATCTGCTTTGGACTGAGCTTTCCCAGTCTCCTAATCACGGACATTTTAAAATGTAATGCACTGATAGAAATGGGAGCCCCTTCCCTCTGCCACCCCCACCTTCAGCCTATTTCTTTCCAGTTTCAGTTTTAGATCATGATTTGTGTATCCCAAACATAGTTTCAAACATTACTTTCCTGGGCACACCCTATTATCTTTACATTTCTACATTACGAAAACTAGAATTTGCCAGAATATGCAGTTGCTCTGCAGAAACCAAGATCCATTAATTTTCCAGGCAGAATACCCATGAACTAGAACATATAAAAGATACACAGCTCTGGATATGATTACTATGCGCTTCAGTGCAGAGGGAGTAAAATTCCCCTAGCATTAATTTAAGTGATCATATTGCTCACAGTAGCAAAACTACATCATTTGATATTAATACCCTTAACAGTGATATTAAAAATCACCCAACTGATGTAATTGAAAATGTTCAATAGCTCTTTCAAGAATGAAGAGTAGCAGTGATCAACATTTTCTACTTCTTTTTGAAAATATATGTTTATATATGGATTACCTAGTAATGTAACTTCAGTTTAGCACACTATGCATATGCATGTGTAACCATAGCCAAATGCATAAACCATTGAACTAGATGCATGGTTTATTAGATCTAGTATGCTCAGCAGTTTGCAAGACCAAGAATTAAACACGTAGACTGTCTTCCTAACTAGTCAGCACAGCAGTAGAATAATAGAGGTGCTATATATACTCCAACTGGGTACAAGAAAAGCAGAAAAAACCCCACACAATGTTAAGTGGAAAAAGATAAGTGCTCATATTTAAGTGACACACTGGAATACACTCAAATTATGCAGTTACAACTGTAGTTTAGTCCATTTACCTACCTGTTTAATAAAGGTACCTCAAATAACTGTCCAACTTACCTGACACCCTCAGGGAGCTTACATTAGTGCTAAAGAAAGACACTCTTGCTACTGATTTGGATACAACCGCTACTTTAAGGTTTTGTTTCTTCCCTTTCCATAGGACATTGGCTAAAATACAAGTTCCATACCTTTTATCCACACGCCTACTGCAGTGTCTTCTACTATTCTTCATGATCTGAGTAAAGCAAGCTTGAGAACTCTGGTCCAAGTACAACCTAAACACTCAAACCTGCAAATAAGTAAAAACAACAGCAGCACTTAATTATTAATTAATTATTAATTAACTTCTTTTCTGAATATAGAAGAAAATAACAATCACTTCTACATTAAGCGAGTGTTTCACATTGCTGGGTGTAAAACACTCTACTGCTTCGCTATAGTAGAAAAGCTGAAAAGCATCAAATGCTATCTGGAAAGCACCAGACATTACAGGATCAAAGAATGGCTGGGGTTGGAGAGGAACTCTGGAGATGATTTAGTCCAACCCACCTACTAAAGCACCATCATCTAGGAGTAGTTCTAGTGCTTCAGCCACAGTTCCTGGTTGTTCTGCCTCCAATAATGAAGCTTATAGTACAGTAAATATCAAGTATTCAGCCCTCCCCATCACCCAAACAGCCAAACGTAGGCACTCTGCCCCAACACAGCCCATACTGAACCACTGACTCCAGGAGGACCCACCTATGCTCTGCTCTCTCTCAGGAGATTTTCGGGGATAGCTTCACAGAGAACTCAAGGCAGCTGATATTGCTTTACCATCTCAGCCTCCCTACCACACCACAAGGAACGCGTTAAAGGTGTAAACCAGAGATTACAGTTTCACAGCTGTAGGTGATATGAAGCCCCTTGGGGAGCAGCAGCCCCGTAACACCCAGCTCCATTAGGGCAGCACGACAAAGCCCCACAAACAGCCCAGACAATGAACCCCAAGAGAGCCCCGCACAGCACAAAACTCACAGAACTTTACCTCAGTGGTGAGGGCAAAGCCAAGGGAAGACAAGCGGGTGTAACAAATGGCTGTTAGAGGCATCGTCTGTGAGCGCACAATGGGAAACCACGTAAGCAGCTGCGTGTGCAACTTATGGTAACAAAGGTAACGGGGCATGCTTGCTCACAAACTACTACTCTAAGGTCTCTCCTTACTCTCTAACTAATAATAGTAATTGAAAGGTAGAGTCAAAGATTTATTTTTCACAGAGCTCTTTCATATATATTTTCAATATAAACACATAGTAGTGGGCTTTTGCAATGCAGAAACACTATAGAAGTTTCTGAATTCCATCAATTATTGCATGTTGTTGTTCTCTTATTGCTAGTTGTACCTTGTGAAATTATGTGTGTGATTCAAATGAGCTTTTGTTTGTGACTTACCAATGTTATCTGATGTTACGATTGCTCTCGGACTTTATATCCTGCTAGGAAGAGTTGGTGTGACCATGGAAGAGGTCTGGTTTTGCTTTGCTCAAAATTCTTCATACTTGACTTAGAAATGGTGGCTATTGTGCATGAAAATGTTCCACACCTGGGCTGTGAGATTTCTGACTATCATTGCCTTTAACACAAGCCCTGTAAAAAACTTGGGGTTTTAACTGAAAGATATAAGTTTATTTATATCAAATCTACTATGTCTTTTTAGTTGGAGGTGAGGTATCTTGTGTTATGTTTTTATGTTTTATCTCTGGCTTATGAAACTTGCTTTTGTACTCTGAGTTCATCTGAAACATTAACATCTGCTGTTAATAGGGCAGGAACAATTATCTGGAAACGCAGCAACTGTTGAGCATAAGATGCAAAAAGAGTAACAGGTTGGGTTTTAGGTGCTTAATTGTATCACAGCTAAAGGAAGGCAAGTGTGTTTCTGATTGTCACCCTGTATACAGGTTTTGTAGCCAGGAGGAAAAGTTCGAGCTTTGCTGCTTTTGTAGACTTCATGCCACAGAGCAGACTGGATGTACCAGGTCACAATTTGATATATGTGTATGGTTCTTCTATAGACATGCCCATGTAAAAAATACATTAAGAAGTTACAATATCTCAGACTGGAGAGTGGAAAATGAAGTTTTCTTTGTTTAGAAGTGACATCTAGCCTAACTACTCAGTTTTTATAATATTGCTTTATTTACACAAGCAAATTCTGGCCTAATCTGTAGGTAGTTGCTAGTCTGAATTTGAGTGTGTAACATTATTTTACTGATTTCACTGCAATGTCCTCGAACTTGCTCTAGCTTTCAGAAATCAGTTTCCCTTTGGCTTCACAGTAGTGATAACCAATGAAGCATGAGTCCTTAATATTGAAGTTGTACTAAGAACACCTCTGCAAAATAGGCGTTTATCCTTATTTAGTGTCAAAGGAATCCCTCATGCTCTGTGGGATGGTGCATGACTAGAAGAGCTTGGAGCTGATCCAGGTAGGATTTTTGTCAATCTGGGCAAAATGCTGTTTTCCTCACTTGATCTTATTATTCAAAGAGATCAAACATATTTGCTGAAATGTCCCAGATTTTTTCTAGAAGCAAGAACACTGCAGGGGTGTACACATCTCAACAGCTTAATTGGTTTTGAGGGAATGCTATACAGGAAATGTTAGGTAAGGTTAACAGGTTAAGTTCCCTTTTTAGTAACTCTGGCTGAATTTTTAGAGTGATACATAAACAATTTGCGGAACGCTCTCACTTTTAACATAGGAAATACCTTTAGCGTGTTCTAGAGGCAGAATATAGGAAGCTTAGAATAGCACAGAAATGTTCCTGCGTGAGAGGGGAGGGAGCCCCTCCAGCAGACACTGCCGTTCTCCTCGCTATGAGGAAGCGCATAAAATGAAATTTGTCTGCATACCTGTGGCGGCCGCGCTTCCCCCCCGCCCTGAGCGCTGTGGCGGCAGCTGCGCACCCCCCTCAGACCCGGGCCTGCCGCGGGCCGTTAACGGCTGTTTGTGAGACCCGCAGCCGGCGGGCAGGGCCGGCAGCAGAGCAGCGGCCCGCAGCGCCCCCAGCCCGCAGAGGCCGAGAAGCTTCTGGAAGGCCCACACTCGGGGGGCGGGGCGTGGAGAAGCCGAGAAGCTTCTGGAATGGGCACAGCCAGCGCCGATCGGGCCATAAATGGGGTTCCCGCCGGGGATTCCCTTGGTTTGGTCTCCTCGGAGCTGCGGGTCTGCCGTGCTGCCGGAGTCCCTCCCCTCAGGAGCAGCCTCTGAGGTGACCTCCCGGGATGGGCAGCGCCTCACCTGCGGGTGAGTGAGAAATTCCCGAATGTATGCTTTCATCAGGCCTCGCCTGGCAGGCGAGTGTAAATTCCTCGTCTGGGACGGACCAGTGTGAAGTCCTGGCCGCAGTAGGCCAGTGTTTGTCTCTTATGGGCAAACGGGGCAGAGAGGGCTCTGGTTTGTTTTTTGTGTGTATATGCACACTGTGGATCCTCATTATTCTTATTTTTGCTGCATCCCAAATAATCCCCTAACCTAATATCCGAACCTGTATCTTATGTTATCGGAATGCTAGCTAATTGTATAAACCCCGTTTCTAATTGTTTTATTGGCGGTGCTTTTCTGGCCAGGATAAAGTTTGTTTTGGACCTTGTAGTCCGCCTAAACTTATTTGGGGGTGCCTCCGTGACAATATCAAATACACTTTTGAGCCTGAACTAGTTGTTACAGTGATAACGAATTAAGTATTTTGATAGTCAAGGCAAAACTGCACAATTCTAGGCCTCTGTTCTGTATAAGTCTTCCTTACTTTGCATGTAGTAACTACTTTATTTTGCTGCAACTAGTTGCTTCTAGATCTTCCTAGCCCCACAACTAAGCAGTTATATTGTTAATGTTTAAGCTTTTAAAGTTACTGGAATTCCCTACACCTCAGAAGTTAAAGTTCCTCGGGCAGCATCAGCTCATTGGCTTTGTTTGTTCTATGTATTTTACACCTGTTTGGATATTCAGTTCTATTACAAGTGAGGATCAGCAGCTCTCTTTGAACTCTGAAATAAGTGTGTGGGGGGAATAGTAGGTGAACTATTCTGTCCTTCTGTATGACTAAGATGAAATTTCTTAACCAGATCTGCCTTATAATAGTGCTTTTCTACTCATAATTCAATATTGCTTGTAATAAAGTAATGTCATGAGAAATAAGTGACCCCTCTTAACCATGACTTGCATATAAATAGATATTCTAAAATCGAAGTCTTTCTTAAATGAGGAATGGAAGAAGTTCTCTGAAAAATGCTGACTTCACACTGATCGCCACTTTGTTCTGCAGCAAACAGTCCAGGACTGCACAGCTGGGGGCTACTGTCAGGCTTCAAAACTGCATTATTTGTGGAGCTCACGTCTGGTCTTCTGTGGCTGCTGTCAGAATGTGCATCTGCGCTGTACAGGCAGTGGGGAAATCCTGCTGGGAAAAAGAGGGTGGGGAGCAGGGAATGGTTCAAAGCAATCGTTCTCTGGAAGACTCTTCCTGTTTCCACCCATTGAAAAGGTAACACAGGGAGATCATCTTATCTTCTTAAAACCTGAAATCTAAGTTAGTACTAAGAGCTGGATGAGCTGAAGAGCCTTCTTTCAGCATCCCCTCTTCAATAAAGGCTTGTATTTAGTATACTTTGGTGTAAATTGTTATTTTCCCTCCCAGTCAAAGGCAACATCCAGACATAGCACAGCTGAGGAGTTTCTGCAAGTCAAGACTAGTTAGGTCCCTACTACTATAACCTGAATGACCCACTGCAACTAGAGCTTTGCAGGATTTTTGTGGCTGACTTGGTATAAAATCTAGTAATTTGATGGTATCTCCGTATCGGTTGTTGGACTACCATGCTTCATGTGCACGTAAAAGAATTAAAAATCAAAAACCCCTCGATGAGGAAGAAAAGCATAAGACTCCAGAGAGTAAAAAGCAGTGTGTTCTGTGCAAAATAGTAAATGTGTTTTATTTTGGATTTCTGGAAGCTTGTGTGGCAGGGGAAGATAAGAGATTCTATGGGGAGAACTAAAGAGGTCTATGCATCACCCATAATGTTTCATCAAAGCTATGGGAGGGAGAGCAGAAGGCTTTATGCAGTGTTTCTACTAATAGAGAGGCAGTTTCATGTAATCTGCCCTGATGCTACTTTTCCCAAAGCTGAGACTTCCTCGTATTTTGCTGATGAATGAAGTGATTTGTAAGTCTGGCAAGAAGAAAACACCTTGGATTTGTTTGAAGATTGGTAGAGATCCAGCTTGAAAATTAAATGCTATTGAAACATTAATGCAACTGAAGCTACAGTATTTTAGAATGAGCTAGTCATAAGTTAATGCCTTGTTTTGTAAAGGTATTTCTCAGAAAAGATTCTATGGTATTTTGGAAAAAAAAAAAAGCTAAAGCTGGGTTTGTTGAACCTATATTTAGTTACTTTTAATCTATTTTAAAATAGAGTTGCCTTAATTAAGGAATGTGACTTTTACTGTGCTAACATATGGTATGATTATTTTAGACTCTGACAGAAACCATCAGGAATAGGAGCCTGACTGCACATCCCTAGTGGGACTGGAACTTTCAAATCACTTCTCTTCAGACTGCAAATCCATTAGTGTATAACCTCAGCAAACATTTTGGAATTTTTTTTAGAAGTGCTATGTAATGTAAAACACATTCATTGGAGTTTAACTTTTCATAGTAAAAATGTTACATGCTTGAAAAGGACATGCCTAGGGCCTTGTTTTAACCATTTATGTGTGAAAGTTTGAAGAAAAATAAAATACAGGCCTGGACTGGGGCCTTAGGCATCTGCTGTCATTTGTAATATTTGCTTCAGCATTTTAAGTAATACTTTCAGAGAACCACCAGATATCCAGGTCCTCCAACGTGATCTTGGTCTTATGTGCATGGTTAGTGTGTAATAGTTCCGTAGTTCTAAGGTATTTGTTATTTAGTGTTAAAGATACCATGAGGTATTATAGGGTGTAGTAAGTCCCTTTCTCTATCCTGGTCAAGGCCTCTAAAGTGAGGACACCAATAGATGACAAAATATGTTTTGTAAATTTGAAAATTACTGTCAGAATTTATGTAATGTTGTAAGAATTTAATTTGAAGTCTGATCTACTTAAGGATTCTGTGCTTGTAAACAGTTTTTTCCAGCAAGATCACACAGCAAACATTCTTGTCTGAAAGCTAAAGCAGTTTTCCCATTGTCCTCGTCAATTTTATAAAAAGCAAGAGATGGTTCCTTGATTGAATTACAGCCTGCATATTCTGTTGCAGGGCCTGTCCCCATTCTTGGAAACTTTTTGCTGAAGACTTAGTGCGTATTGACATGTGTGCCAGCGTGAGAGGCCTGGGCAGTTTGACCACCATGGCCTAATGGTGACTTTCCATAATGGATTTGTGGGAAGGGATTCAAGCACAGCATTCCAGTCTGGGAAACTTGTCTTGAGGGCCGGCAAAATTGCCAGTATTTGGCAGTTATCAATAGTCAAGGCAATTTGTTTGAACTTCTGTCGAAATCAAATCAGTTTCACAGTCAGATGAGTATCTGTGGCAAGAAAAAGACAAGCTGATGCTGAAGTGGCTTTGTGGGCGGGTGCTGCTTTCTCTGGGCTTTGGCATTTATTCAGAGACATGTTGGCCAAATTTTAAGTCTTTTAACAGAGATGATTTTGAATTTGGGATGCGATAGAGCTAGGTTCACTGCTCCCAGGCTGAATACAGTAGAATGCCTTCTATCTTTTCTTAATTGCTCATTAAATATTGGGCTCTGATGGTTGTCCTCAGTATAAGTAAGCTGTGATTTGGCTGGCACCTCTGTATGCAAGTACAGTGTAAGTATTGGTAAACTCTCTTGACTATAAGTAAAATAAATAAATGTGAGAAGTTGGCATCTTAGAGTGACAAAATTAAAAAATAGGGGTATGTGGGGTTTTTTTGAACTTCAGAGTAGAACATGAAATATTAGCCTTCTTCCCTCCAAGAACTGCATTAAAGTCTAGTTTCCTCTTGCATCCAACCTACCTTAGTTGCTGCATTCTTTCTGGAATTTTTGTAAGACTTGCCAAAGATTAGAACCTTACACTTGTATAAATGATAATCCCTGTATGTCTTTGTTATATTGGTGAGAAAACGAGATGATACTTGAGAAAGGAGTGTTCAGGATGTTCACTTGCAACAGTACTGTCAGTCTTTGACAGTACCAGAGCAAACAAATTCTGTTAAACTGACTTGTAGTACACAGTATTATAAAATTCATATCTGTAGCCTAAGTGTACAAGCAAATGTCTTGTTTGAGGCAGATGTTTCTGGAAAGAAAGCTTTTCTGAGAAACAAGGGAAAGCAGATTTGTGGAATAAAAGGTCAGCTGAAAAGAGCTCTGAGTGCCAGGCATGGGATATTGATTTTTGCTTATCTATGTAAAATCATTCTTAATGTGTTTTCTCCAACCACTGACAAGGCTTATTTTAATCACTGTCTGAAGAAAATGAATAGGAGGCTACCAAAAAGCTGTAATATGGAAAAGATTCTTTCTTCAGGTAATAAAAGGTTTTGATTGTGATTAAAGGTGCTTTTACTGACTGAGTGTTCACGTAGGTGTAATTTCTAATTACTTTAATTATCTCATCAGGTTTATAAAGCTGCAGCTATTTTAATCATGTGTATAACTTATAAAATTAATTTTCAAGATTAATTAGGAAACTTTTAGCCAGGAATATAAAGCTCTAGTTCTTCTGTGGTTATTATGTACAGTTATTTTTCTGACATTAATCTTCATTGACTTCGTATGAAACACTGCACAAGCTTGTCAGATGAAGAAGTCTGTTTATTTTTCAAGAAAAAAGCCTGTGCTTTATGGCTTTTTAAGGTCATAATGAATCCATTTTTATGTTGGTACTGTATTGCTACAGAAATTCACCTAGTGGATCCTGTCCCAAACAATTACCTTCTGGTTGTATGCCCTTAAAATATTTCGGTTTGTCTAGTTTACCTTTATGTATGTTCCTGCTATGAAGCTCATAATGAGGAGGCAGCAATTGGGTACAGCCTGGCCCCTCTGGAGTTCAATGGTTCCTTGTTGTCTTAGATGCATTTTCATATCTATGTTCTGGCAAGTGAGGTTTCTGGGTGTAGTTTATCAGCCTCAAGTGAAGTGTAAGGCTTCCCAAAGACTGAGTAGCCAGACGTAATGACTGGCTGTAGAAGAATTTAGCTTAAAGGCTAGAGGGTAAGTAAAGTTTAGTTTCAGCAGGCTAGAGGTAGTTGAGGGATTCTGTAACTAGCAGTAAAAGATGTGGGGAGGGGTGTTAAGAAGTGGGAAGACACAAGTCTGATTCTTAAAGTTCTGAAAGTTTAGCTGTAAAAGAGATTTGATATTGTAGAGGCCAGGGAGAAGCCTCAAGTAGGTGTTATACTGCACAGAAGTTCTTGTTGTGCTGATACAGTTGGATTATGCAGAGAATGTGACGTCTATAACTTCACAGCCAAGGCAAAGCAGTTGCATTACAGAACAGCCTGAAGTCCTGACTTAGTCTGTAGGCTGCTAGAAAAAAATGTGGTTTCATTTTTCAGTACAGGTTGCCTCTCAGAATTTTCATTTGAAGTATTATGAAGCCTGCAATATGAAAGTTAAAAACCTAGAATATTGTGGTATACTTGAGCTGTTTATGGTGTTTGGATTTAAGCCCTGATTCTGCTGCTATTTGGTCAGATTGTCAAAAAGTTACTGCCTTCAATAAAGACAGGATTGATCCTTTATATAATTGAGAATATTACATTCATACTGAAGATTTTGTAGAAGTACATGCAACATTTATTTGGATAGTTTAAGAATTTATTGTGATTAATGACTGTTCCATGAAGAGCAGACAATTTCATTGGTTAGACAGGCTGCAAGAGTAATTATTGGTGTTTGGCCTAGATCTGGAGAGGTCTGAGGAAGAAAAGCGTGACTCCCTGTTTTAATGGAACCCATTGTGTGGCTTAAATCTGTCAGAATCCTGATGAATTATGTTTGCAAAAAGAGTAAGCGATTCACTGCCAATGCATTACAGAATGTTGTATTGATTCTAGTGCTGGCATATAGGATCTATAAAACTTCTCAGTAGGTATGGAAATCTACATTGCAAATGAAGATTTAATAATTGTTACACAGAAATCACAAGTGAATTAAACTGCTCTTAGAAAGATTTTAAATCTCAATTGACTTCTGCTTTCTCCATGGCAGGGTTCATGCTGTCTAGTACTCTAAAATACCAATTAATGTCTCCACTTTATTACAGTTGGTACATATCCATTATAAATTTGCCAAATGTTCCTTAAAATGATCTGTCCTGAATACCTGTGGCTTTGGGAAGGAACGAGATTTGAAATTACTAGATAAAACAAAAGCGCACAGACATCCACCCTAAGATAATGTTACCTAATGACTGCAAAACTTCAAGGGAACACTGCTCTCTACATTTTTGTAACCATGCTGATATATCTGTGGCTTTTTGAACCGGATATAACCTTACTGCTAATTATTTGTAGAGTCCCTTTGGACTGCAGGGAAAAGCTTTTGCTTTAGTAGTTATTGATCCAGAGGACCAGTTGAGAGTGTAAGATCTGGGGTTTTATGCTAGGGGAGGAAGCTGTGTTCACCCTTGGCTTAAAAAAACCCTGCTTGATGTTTGGCAAGAAACATTTGTCATTAGGAGCATCTGATCAGGTCTGTATGACATCTGTTGTATTACAGGAAGATACTGTTACACAGCAACTAGCGAGAGTAACATGGGATGAGTTCTGTGCCCAAATTTCAAAAGGGCTGAAGTTTTGCCAATGAAGCATCCCTCCCTTTCTAGGAGCACCATGCAACAAACTCCATCATCTTAACAAACCAAAAAATATACAGAAAATAAATGTGGAAGTGACTGATGGAACCTAAATGGGTACCGGGCCTGTTAGACATCCCCTGTATGATGTTAGGGACTTATTTTCTACACCTTTATTTTTTTACCCATTAAAAAGAGGTAGGACCTTTTGTTGGTTTCTTATATTTCATATTTAGAAGTTAAACTTCAAGAGGTGCAGAATCTTGCTGCTAACACAGACCAGTGGGGGTTTAATCTGAGGCATCTGGTTATGTGATATGAATGATAAACAGGGGTTTTGTTGAGCCAACTTGACGATGCCAGTAGGGACCGAAGGACCACTTCAGAGTTTTGCGTACTGGAACTTTGTGTGCCTCTGTAAATACACATTTTTCTATATCTATTTTAATACTAGATAAGTTTTATTCCAGTAAATATAAAATTAAGTACTATCTGATATTCCTGAAGCTCTGTTCTAGGAAGTGTGCATGCTACTAACAGTAATGCCAGAGGTTTACATATTATTTTTAAGTTAATGCCAAACAAATCCATTATCTGCCAGTTTCTCTTTCTAGCCTGTCACGCTTTTACAACAGAAGTCCTCTAATTGTGTGTGTTTATAGACTGAATCTTTTAGTCAATAAATGTTTTTATTGACTTGCAGGGTGTTCAATATTTGGTTAACATTAAAATGGCTGGCTTATGGGAGAGCTCTGAGAAATGACTGAGCCCTATAAAATGGACAGATAAATGTTTGCGAGCTCTGAACTGTTGACAGAAAAATAGGTTGAGGGATTTAGTCGGCTGTGGTTTTACTCTCCTTTTGCCCCTGGTGTAAATCATAACTCTACCCTGGTTTTTTGTCAAAAGGATAAGGATTTTCAATTCAGTATTTTTCTGTCATTAACTCTTTTGGAGTAAGTGAGTTTAAGTGTGACAATTTGTGACAGTTTGAGCATTATGTTGTAAAGACGTTAATCTGTGTGACTTTGGGATCCGATAGGTGCAGCATGAACTCTCTCGAACAAGACTGCTCTCTAGAGACAGCAGTGATCTAGGATTTGAGCTCAGGGCAAACCACTGAAGCAACTGTTCCGCTGTGAAGCGTGAAAATATTGCTGATTCCTTCCTGCAGAGCATGGTATTTCCAGAAAACGCAAGAAACCAAGCTCGAATTTCTAGTGCTATGCTAATGAACTTTCCAGCTTGAATCAACTGGGATAAATGACGAGTGAAGAAACAGCTTAGAAAAACATATAGTAGATTTGGAAAATAAAATGGATAGCCCTACGTAAAAAGGATTGTTGAGCTTTCTGAGCAACTTAAATGCTTAAATGAAGTTTGGCTACTTTTATATTGAAGGCAGCTCATACAGAGGTTCAGATCTATGTCAGTTCTGTCTTTTTTCAATAAACTGATTGTAAGTACAGGTGAAGAAAGCAGGTACTACATTACCAGCTCACAATATCAAGAGAGCCATGTCAAAGCAACAAGGTAGAGTTGCCTTTGTGACTTAGCCTGTGTCAGGATGCAAGATGCATCTTAATTAAGCATGTGTATCTTGATAGGGTGTGAAAGAAAAGCTATAGTTGGCTCAGAAACATGGAGTGACAGTCCCTGCTCATTGCAGGGGGGTTGGACTAGATGACCTCTGAAAGTCCCTTCCAACCCGAACCATTCTATCATTCTGTGGCAGTAAATAAGGCTTTATAAAGCCTAATTTGAAACTTGATGTAATGTCACTTTAAATTTAGAGATGCCAGTTTCTTCAAATTTCACAACTAGAAGAGTATCTTGGCTGGACTTTACAAAACAGGTCAAGCTAAACATTTGAAATCATTATGTAGTGAATGCATGATTTTAATAATTTCAAGAAGATTAGTAATTTTAATGGAGATGCACCGCTACTGAAACAATTAGGCAATCAAAAATGGAAGGTGCATTATTCAAAATTCAGCAGTACTGCAAAACAATGTTGCATCAGTGTTGATACTGGCTTATATTACAAATTCTATGAAATTTAAATGAATTTTCCCAAAGGTGTTTTGTCATTAAAAAAACCCAAACAAACAAACAAACCAAAACCCCGAAACAAACAAACAAAAAAACCCAGTAGTGCTCTGAATTGTGAAATGGTAACAAGGATATTTGTGGCCAGGTTATGTCATTTAGCTTCCTTGATGTGCAGAGGTCGAACGCAGTCAGAGACAGCAATTGTGAATAAAGCATGGGCATGTAAATTTTTAAACCTTTTAAAAATTATGATTAAAAAATGAGCTTTCTACTGTGCAAGTGCAATAGGAAAGGACTGAAGGAGGTGGTTGTTTTTGTAAGCAAATAGTACTGAGACTTTGTGGCTGATGGATATTTAACCTTTACTTTGGCCCCTTCAGTGTGAATAAAATGAGTCAGGTTCTGTCCTGTGACCACCATGTGCCAATATCAACAGCAAAGTAACTCTAAAATTGGCTTAGCTTTTAGTTTTTCTGTAAAGTAGATTTTCCCATCTCTTTGTAATTCTGAACACTTCATTTTGTCAGCATTTTCTCCAGTGTGGCCACCAGAACGCAATAGTGGGGGAAAAAAAGGATGGACACTTGAAAATTTTGTTCACTTCCAAATTCCAAGATACCACTGAAACACTTAAATTTTTAAAAGATTTTACCATGACTTTCCACTATGTGACTGACTGCCATTTGCTGTTACAGGCAACACTGCAGTGCAACTATATTGGTGTATTTAGCACAGTATCTTAAAAGCTCGAATAACTTAATACAATTTAACAGGGAAGAATAAGTTCTAACTGATGTACTGTATTTTGAAGGTTAATTCTAAGCCAATCAATGTTTATTGTGAAGGTAAAACTTATTTCATGCATGCTTCGTGTATTTTTTCCACTTGCTGCTCATGAGGACAGAATTAGAAGAACACTTCAAATTGATTTTATTACTCTCTGTAACCATGGGGAAATAGCCTGAGCCAGGACCGTTCTGTACAAGCAGTTACAGAAGATTCAGTTGTTTTGCCTTTCTGTATTAGATGTTCCTGAATTTCCAGCTTGTACTTTCTGCTAGAAGCTGCATTCAGATTTCACCTAGTCATTGGAAAGATATGTGGGGCTTAACTGTTACGCCCTTAACTCTGTTCTTGTATGTCTTTAACATGCCTTACTTAGAGACGAAAGTGAAGTATTTCATCCCAATTAGCACGGAAGAGTGAGTTTTACATCTGAAGGAAATGCTGCCGTGTCAATTCTACCCGTCCCAAATGATAGCCACGGAAATTCATAGTTTTTTCCTATCTTGGCTACTTTGTTACAGGACAGTGGCAAGGTCAGAAATACCCTGTTGAATATTCGGGTTTGGAACCCGTGAAGGACATACTACTGCATCTTTTTCTGCAGGATGATCTTTGGAAAATTAACTATTGTCTCTGTGTAGCTTTTTTAAACCAGCGCCTTGGCCCATCTGCCAAGATAACTTTTACACTGGAGATGTTGAGTTGACTTGCTAACTGATAAATTTTCCTTGAACATAATAGATCAGGTATTTTCTTTGACTCCCTATAAAATCCCTAATGCATTCTGAGTCTAGGCCTCTGTCAGTTGGTAAAGTATTGATAGGCCCAATTTAGCAGTGAGCACTTAAATAGCAGAGTTCAACTAATCTGAAAATCCTGCGCAGCATTCTGGATATTCTTTGAGGATTTTTTTCCCCCTAGGGATTTGCAGTGCTGATGAAATAGTAATTGTCACCCACAAGTTGTGTTTTGAATGCTCTGCCAGGGCCTCTTGCTGAATCTCTGGAGTGAAACAACTGATGAAAATAACCTAGGTTATAGACCTTATTTTTAAAAAATATTGAGGTACCTGATTCCCACTGGTCAGTGGGGGTCTGAATGCCTACAATAGTGATATTTTCCTAACCATTATTCTAATTAGTTATTTTATACTTTGTTCATTTTTTTTCCACATTGTTTGTGCCACCGGGTTGCCATCAAGGTGTGGAAGAATATTTCCTGCCTGGCTGCTTTACCTTTGTACTTCTCAGTTGGTAAAAACAGAGACTTGCCAGCTTGAAAGATGTGCCTGAGGCCTGCTCCCAACAGAAAGGTTTCTGTTTGTGGAATGGCTGCTTAGGGAAGGAGGTTCTTTAGATAGCATAGGTTAAAGCAGCTGTTGATGGTTCTTGCAGAATCAACATTCACATAAGGAAGGTCATAATAAACTTAACTTCATGGAATTCTCCCAGTTGCCAAAGTATAAGCTTAGTACAGACAAGAATCTTCCCTACAAAAAGGCTGCTGTTACCATTAACCAAAACAATAGTTGCCTGAGTCTGAGCAGAAAATATTGCTTTTCAGATGGCTGGGGCAGTGTCGCAGACAATGAACAGGATAACTGAGAACGGAGTTTAAAAAGAAAATTGCCATGGAACAAGCCACTGTACCAAGAGTGGTCATACTCTGTGCTTGAAATAGGGATTTAATTTACACTTAATGAGTTTCTTGCATGCTAGTTAAAACTACATTGATTAGAAATATGTTTGGTTTATCAACTGGGCTGCAGGAGAAGCATTTACTACATAGCTGTTGAAGTGATTTTTCCCGATCAATTGATATTTCATGTTCAATAATAAAAAAAGATGTAATCTAAATGCAGAATTCATCCTACTTAGGACTCAAATGCTTTCTGAAGATGTTTATCAGAATTTCTCACTGTGACTTGTGGCTCATTTTATCAAGTGGTAACATTTTTTTCCTTTCACCTGTGTCTGCAGCAGATATAATTCTGGGAGGGATATGTTGCTTAATTTACCCTATAATTCTTACATCTGAGTTAATTAGCATCTAAATTAGGGTTGCTTGTGCATTATATGCTTGGTGCTGTACTCTGTTTTACACAATTTGTCTCCACAGCTAAGATATTTCTGCTAGCTTAAATGGTTTTGTTGTTCTGATATGGAAGTATTACATTTTTCCTCTGCCTTACATGCGCTTCCTAGAGTTCTAGTTACATAACATTTCACCTGATAAATAGTATATCTGAGTGTTCAGAGAATGAACAAGATCCTAATTGCCCTAGGTATGTATCTGAACAAGTTTGGAATCCTAATTTGAGCACCATCTACGTTATGATGAATGGGACCCACATCCAGTTGTGGTTGGTACGATTTAAATGTGCCCAATTTTTTTCTCGATTGGGATACCTTAGTCTGGATACATTCAGCTATTCAAACCTGCAACCTCTGCTTACACTTGAGCTATCAATTTAATTATGTTTTGCAGAAAAGTTGACTGGAAAATGGCTGGATTGTTCAGAAACATCCATATTCATAATAGAGATGAGAAAAATTGAAGACACTCAAAATACAACTTTGGCATCATATCAGAATGTGAAAGCTACGAATAGAGGTTTCTGACACCAGGAGACCAGCATAGAAAGGTATAGCCTTTGAACTCTTTCATTAATTTAATCTAAGCTTGCTATCACCTCTCTGATGGATAGTTTGGAGATGTTAAAATTAAAAGGGTTAAATAAAAAGCAGAATATTTAATAGGATTGTATTATGTGGTTTGAGTTTCCAGGAAGGATCTTTGCTCTGAAGGGAAATAGTTCAAAACCCTCTGCATTGTGAATGTAGAATCCAAGCACCCGAGACTCTATTACTGTTGGAATGTTGGATGGCTGTAAAGAATTTAGTTGTTCATTGAGATGCAGAAAGTCTCCAGGCTTTTCTGGGGTATGCAGTACATGGTTAAGGTAGTGTCTTGTAAAATCTGTCTTATTCTGTTATTTATGGCAGCTGGATCAATATGTCTGTAGAAATTAAGGCTCATCTCCTTTACAGAACAAGGCTCTTTGTAATATATAGCAGTAAGTTGTTAAAAGTCCACTCAAAGCTGAGTGACATGCAGTGCCCCTGTAGGCAGTCTGTCCCAGCTTATGAAGTCCATAGGCTAGATTAATGCCTCTGAGAGGTGTGGAAGGATTGGTTTGGGAGAAGGATTTGAATGTTGAATAGGGCCATTTGGGTTTTTGTAATGTACTCCTTGCCTGGAATGGCTTAACACAATTCCCTTCTGTCAGTTAACTTAGTTTAGCATTTGAGTCCAGGCACAGAATGCTGAGCAGCTGCGAGAAGCTGAACTCCTTTAGAATTGAAGAAGGAATGGGAGCCAGACAGGAAGACTTTCACTCTGGGGGAAATGAAGGTGTGTTATCAACTACTGAAAGTGCAGGGCAGGGCTGTCGCAACACAGGCCTGTGTTTGGGTCCTTCCTGCTATAGCCTTACCATGCAACATTTAGCAAGTATTTACTCTGGATGTTTTAGACACACATTTTGCAACCCGATTCCTAAAGCTGAGGCACTAGCAGCTAGCCATCAACTTGAATTAAAACATTTAAGACAGCCTATATGAGAGATCTAAACTTTTGTTTTCTGTGGTAGCTTCTTAGCTATGCTACCAACTTTACAGAAATAGAGTATTTTGCCTGGAGACAGCTTGGTTGAAAGGAGGACTGAAAGAGTGCTTTCTTCACAAGCTCTTCCTAATTTAGGAGTACTGTTTGGAAATTTGTTTCTAAAGTTGTGTGCTGTGAAATTTCCGCTCCAGAGACACCTTTGGCATGCTGTTGCCCTTTCTAAAACCAATATGCTTCTGAATACAAATAGCAGAAATGGAAGTTTTGTAAACATCCTTGTTAGAGGAATTTCTCCTGTGAGATGCAAATATTCTAATTTATTCCAGTCTACTCCTGGTGTATACATGTTAAGATTTATGAAAACTCTCCTTTGGCTTGGTTTTGGTTAGTGGAATCTGTTAGTAAATTTTCCAAAACCTCCTTGGAACTCATGGCAGAACAAAAAAACCCCTTTTATTCAAGCCAGTGCTTAAAATTTTGCTGTATACAAATATTAATGTTTCTTATTATAATGTATTACACTGATATAAAGCCAGTCTTGAATAAAGTGGTTAATTCAAAGAACTTGTAAATCAAATGCTCGTTATAGCTCTAAGGAGTACCTTTAAAGATGACCAGGCTGCACAGCTTGCATTCTCTAACTACTTAAAAGTAGATATGAAAATAGGACTTAATGTTAAGGACAAGCTGAGAAACGTGGCTTTTAATCTTTTTTCCATTCCAATGTGTTGGTTTCAGGTCAAACATAACTGTGGTGAACAGTTTCCCTGTTCATCACAAGGAAAGACTTTTATCACAGAGGCTTCTGAAAACAGTTTATGAATTAGTTCACAAGCAAAATAGCTGTTTTCAAAGCACGTTTCAGAATCAGCAAGGCCAAATCTGTGTTCTGGGTTTCCAGCAATGAGAAGGCACAGCCTTGATTTGCTTTAGTAGAGTGGTTCTATGAGTTACAGGACTTAATAAATAGAGGCTTCTAGTCATGGACCTCTACAGTCAATTCTTAGGAACTTAGCATGAGTGTATAGTTTTCAAACCACAAACCTTTAGAGTGATTGAATTGTGCTCAATGTTTTGTCATCTTGCAACAGATTTTTCTTTTGGCTTGTTGATGCTGCAATACCAAAAACAAAACAAAAGAAAAAAGCACTGTGCGAGGATACCGCAAAGTCTGAAACAGCGCTGAAATTGAGTTAAAATTATTTCCTTATTGTATCTGTGAAAAATATAAGAAATCCTAATGCATTATTCATTATGCACATATTAACTCTGGATGACATCAGACCAATTGAGAAGCAATTTGATGAAAATATTGTCTAGGAAACCACACACCATTCCCCTTAACTACTGAAATGAAATAAGCTAGCAGACAAATATTCAACATGGGTATTTTATCCACTTTTCTGTAACTGATCAAAACCAAGCTGTGAAGCATGGGAAAACTGAAATTAGTCTATTGTGCAGGAAATCTGTGCACAGTATGAAAATAGATGTGTGTATGTGTATGCACAGCATTACTGACGTATTACTATTCTTGAGGTTACTGCTGAGACTCCTTACTGTGAACAATTAAAGATAAGCTCTTTGCCAAAATGTAATGGTTTGAGCTCAGTTTTCCATACCTGAGCCATCTGCTTGAGACTGTTTTGGTTTTGTTATTGTTTCTGGGGCTAACCTTAAAAACCTTATTGTTGTAATGTAGTGCGGAGGAAGGGGGAGAGATGCAGGTGATGGGACGTCGGAAGAAGGTGGCGAGCAGGGAGAAAGAGCTAATGGTAAAGTGTCTAGACTGAGTCATTGAACTACTCCTTCCAGCTTGAGGGAGCAAGCTGTGGATGCAAAACATGACAGATCTATTCTGACTTCTGTGGCTTAGTTCTGTTTCAGGTTGTATGTCTGCTCAAGGGGGGGGCTACGAAGCCACCTGAAATGCAGAGCTAAATCTTCCTGCCAATGTGAGGGAAATCCCAGATGGCGAACAGCTGGCTGTGATAATGCCCCAGGTTTTTCTTCATTTTTGGAGAGATTCTGGAGGGTTGTTACCAGCTGTTGTCACTGGGAGCAGCTGACAAACTGTTTTTCAACTCTTATTTTTAGCCTTGCCCTGAATATAGTGTAGTTGGATGCAAAGATTAAGTTAAACTCTTCTCTCAGCATTTTCATTGTGTCTGTGAATCACAATATATTCCATTCATTACAGGATGAGAAAACACGCATTGTTGATTTCTAATATAGAAGTTATTAATACTGTGGCAGAGCCTTAGCAGGGATAACTTGCTGTGTTACTAGTGAGTCAGGCTGCATCAGCATCTGTATGTCACTACTCAAGTCAGGTGAATTGGTAAAAAAGCCAAAGTGAAGGATGGTGGGATACAGCTAGTAACTTGAATATTTCTGCATAAAGTGATCTTTTGCACAGAGTGGTTCACCACATTTTTGGTGTAGTTGCAATGGAGTGGCTGAACCTGTTCTCAGTTAATGTAATGAGTTTCTCGGTCTTATGCACCTGGGAATCAGAGTATGGTGATTAAACTATTCCCTTAAGCAGTTTGAACCTAAAATCCGTGATGATGAGGCAAAAAAATTACCTTATTCCTGAAGCTTGAATTAGAAAAGCAGCGCTTTTTTTTTTTTTTTTTGAAGGGCTCCCATAAGGCAGTGATGCTGAACCACAGACACGAGTACTGTATTTGATACTGAATGTTTGGGAAGATAAGGAGGTATGTTTTTTAAGGCTGACACCAGGTACTGTGGTTTCTAGGAAGATGTGAGCTTTTGAGGAGTAAAGGAGAATAACTAAAAAAGGCTGATAAATGGTGTTGAAAGATTTGACTAACGGTTGCATCCTGTAGTATTTGGTAACCTTTTTCTTTATAACTTTACTGCAAAGCTGAAGTACACATGAAAATTACAGTGCATATTATAAAAAATATAGAGAGCACAGTGGTAAAGTACAGAAATAACACAGCATAGCTGGAATGAAAACTGTCACAAAAATCTGCCCCTGTGCAAAGCTTGCCCAGGAGGAAATAAGGAAACCGATGTAACTATTGCTATGCAGTGTTGTCTTATCATATACAGCAATAGGTAGTACTGACTGTCATGATTTTGTGTATCTTCCTATCTTTTTTCTAGTATGAGACTGGTCATTCAGACCAGACAGCATTGAGTGGCAGCTTAGTTTTCTACTGGGTGAGGATTTGCATCCCTGAGCATTAGTTGAGACCTGTAAGGGCATATATCAAGAGCTGACTTTCCAAGAATGAGTGAAATATCCACAGACCTGGTCATAATACTAGGGTGGGAAAGTAAGAGAAAAATAGAGCTGTAAATCTTTTGGCACTCATATCTTTTCACTGTGTAATTACTGTGATTTGCTGTGTATTCAGCACTTTTACAGGAATCAGATAAAGTGGTTAGTGTTGGGGGTTAGGTATTTAAGAATTACCCAGGGGAAGCTTTGATCTATTGAGAATTCTTTTGTACTGCAGCAGGAGTAGTAAAAAGATTGATCATGAATCCTCTGAGTTGAAGCTAAAAATACATACATGCTGTAGATGTTTCCCTTGACCACTTCTTAATCCATTTATTAATTAAAATGATAAAATATCCTAGCATGTGACTGGTAGCTATGCATTTTGAGATGACAGATAGGATTCCAACACGGCTTGCCAAAATACTGCCTAAAAGATATCAGTAGGATGGCTTATCCACTGGGATTTTGTCTCCTATAGCTTGTACTTCCATAGCTTTCTGAATACAAGTGTGTAAAAAGACTTTGGAGAAAAGATGTGGAAATTTTAGCTGGACCATGTCATTCACTTTCAAAACAAGGGTAGGTGATTCCACAAGGTACAGAACTAATGACTTGGCCAAGCTTTGCTTGATCAACCCAGTAATAGAAGACTGATTACTGAAGCAGGTGGTGTTATATTGGTGTACTGAGATAATTACCACTTTTTAAAGTAGTACTTATATAGAAATGAGTGTCACCGGATCAAAAACTGATTTGGGAGCTAAAACACTTATCTTGCAGTGAAACTATTGCAAGAACTACAGAACTGGGTTTCTCTGAAGGGATTTATGATTTATCTTGACTAAAATATGAACAATCCTATTTACTAGGAAGATCTATATTTTTTTTTTTTATCCCAGAGTAAAATAATTTGAAAGCTTAAATATTACTGTGAGTAGAGGCCAAGTCCTGCATCTGATAGTGAAACTTCATAGCAAAGGAGCTTCCTTGATTTTAATTTTGGTGAGTTAGGTGTGTGTCATTTACTCAAAGCCCTTTTATTTGTGGACTGTTCTTATGTGCAAGATCATTAAGCACTGGAGATATTGAAGATTAGTTTTTATGTCTGTTGAAGCAATTTAAAATATTCCATATATCTAGGTAATACCAGTAGGCTCTTATTTTAAACTGTATATGATACTTAAGCCTTCCAGTAAGCTTTAATTATAAACGCAAAACTAATGGAACTGACCTGCAAAAACCAATTGATTCTCGTTTCCTAGGCTGCTTTTTCTAGTTCAGAGGAGAGTAAGATTTTTGGGGGTCATATTCTGACATGAATTCTAATGATTAATGTATGTATTGAAGAAATGTAAATTCTGAGTATACATACATTAATAGATGTATGGCTTGATGTCCAGTTCTGATGAAGCTTCACCATCTTTAGGTAGCCAAAAGGGACCATAAAATACTAGAGCTGGACACTAAAAGGTTCTTCCTCTCTGCCAACCTTCTCTCACCCAACACTATGCAAATTTAGGGGAAGAAGTGAAAAGAGGGAAAAGGAAAATGGAGTTTTGAAAGCAAGATGGAGCAGGAAGTGTTGCCGGAATTTTGCTTTACCTTGATAAGAGTCAGATTCGGCAATGCAAAGGAGTCCCGAAAATGTTCCAACTTGAAGTGAGATGTTTGCTTCTCTGTGCAAGTTTAATGTCAAAAAATGGTCCTGTGTGGTGCATGCAAATCAGAAGTTGACCTCTCTGATGAGGATCATGTGTCCAGCCTTAGGCAGCTTCAGAGTTAATCAGACAAAATGGGCAGGTGACTTGAAGTGCTCAAAATGAGCTCCCCTTCCACCCCATTCTATGGGTGCTTCTGCTCTACGTCTGAAAAAAGTCTTCCCTGCTGTTGCATCAAGAGCTATTGCAGAGCTCTGTTCTGTTCACCTTAGTTGGACGGGATAATGCCCAAGTGGTGCTCTCCAGGACTTTAGGCAGGAGAGAGGTGTGGGCTGTGTAGCGGAGCTGGCTCAGTGCTCGGGTCGGCAGTACCAAACAGTACAGCCCCAGTTTGAGCTATGGCCTTGTGCTGCCGGAACTTACAGTCATCAGAATTTACCTGTGAGTGGTGTCATGTTCACAATGAATTTCCATGTGCCCTTAAGTGGCAACAGAGAAGTGTTGACACTTAGCCTCATGTTGATATCAGTCCCCAGATACTTGAGTGAGACAGGACACATGCCTTGTGGTTTTTGATCTTGGTTGTTTTCGCTGTATGGCCATGAGCAGAGCTCTGGTCAGGAAAATACTTGTAGACATGCCCAGCTATAAGTGTGCAACCAAGGAGTGTTAATGGGGATACTTAAACACAAGTCTGAAATACCTTCCTGAATGAGGATGTTAAACAACCCTGCTTATGATGCCAATGGTTTGTTTAGAGAGCAGTGATATAGGTAGCTGTGTACCTGTTTACTTCTAAGGGATGTTAAAGTGAAATATTCTAGTTCTGTTTTAATGATGGTCAGTTCTGATGTCCAAACTTACATTAAAGCACTGAAGCAAAATGTAATATGATCTACATACACGTTTGCAAAATATTAAGTACGGAGCTAAACAAAACAGATACATAGTGACAGTGTTCTTGGGAATTTTCTTAACAGACATAGATGTATTTTTAAATGCTAGCTGCACAATATATGCAACTATTGCAAGGATGCTTCATCCTTAAAAGTAGTAACAGAGCAAGGGGATAAACTAAATGAAGTCACGCCATGCAGATTAATTTTGTGCATTTCTTTTAGAAAATAATTGAGTTTTAAGAAAGTAAATAAGCTTATTACCTACTGAATAGTCTTGGAGGACAGACAGCCAAAAATTGAAGTATTGGCTGTTTTGACATTTGTGTTGGCACAAAACCCCAATTAATTAGATCTAGTGTTACAGCTATGACTCAGCAGCATTCCCTTAAAGGAAATTGTGGAAATGCATTTTATTAATACAGTTGACTTCATTTTTACAATGGGATACCTAGGTGGGGTCCCATGAACTTGAGAGTTTAATAAGGAGATCTACTAGTAGTAGAATTCTCCACTTGTTCAGGGCCTTGGAACAGAAATACGCCAAGTTTATGCACTGTTCTTGATGTTGTTTTAGCTGACTGATCTTCGAAAATACCACAACAAAACACACGTGGCTGAGCAATTTCCATGGGCTTTGGATTTCATTTGTGTTACTAATTCTTGACTCTGACAAACTGAAACAAATTTGAGTTGCATTTAACGCCCTCAAAAATGTATAGATTTTTTTAATGTAAGTTTTTTGAGATTGTCCAGCAAAAGGGCAGTGGGCATTGAACATGCTTGAAATTACCCAGGTTTTTCAGCTTTCTGGATCTCCTGTTAAGATGTTAGTGTGTTGTACTGTTTCAGAGAAGTCTTACATGTGCATCCTTCTTGAGTTGTGTCAGAGCCCCTGTCAAGCCCTTTTCCAAATGCAGCTCTCCTGTCTCTAGTCAGCAAGCATAGAGCTGAAAGGCACCAACGTGACTTCTCAGGCCTCTCCTGTGATCCTGGAACAGACCTGATCTACATTGGCCCTTATGTCACTGATCTCAGGCTGCTTTGGGCTGTGCACCAGTTGTCCGAAGCACAAAGAAGTAATCGCAGATAATTAAGGGTAAAGTGATGCTGCATCATCTGCAGCAAGAGCATCTTTGCAAGGCTCTACTCTGCACTGATTCCCATGGGTTTAGAGCTGCTTCTTAGCAGTGTGGTATCTGGGTTGTAGCCTGCTCTCTGTGCTGATTTTTACTCTTGTTGTAGTATGGGTCAAGCTGCAGAGGTACAGGAGCTTTAGTTTGACTGAATTTGTAAGGACATCTGTTGTTTTGTCCTTAACCCATTTATGCAGGGTACAAGTTGTTATTACAGATCGCTTTCACTGCATTTCCTAAAATTTGTATCGTTAAGAGGGTAGAGTCAGCTCTTGACGGCTGCTTTCTGTCAAGGCACAAAAGCATGTTCAAGCCTGTACCAGCTTTGCTTTGACCTGCTTGAACACCTGTAAGAATTTGGTTTTTATGTGCTGCATACCTTTGGTCATGGCCATAACTAAATATACAGTGGCTAAATTTGGAAGCAGTAAGACAAAAGGGCTACAAAAGCCCAACTCCCCAGCATCCCCCTTGTAAATTAACCTGGAAACAATGTTGCTCCACCATCTGCCAAAGTCCTGGATGGAGATCTAATATCTTCCCTAAGGGATACAAATTTAATAGGAGATCCAGAGCTGAACCACCCAGAAGCTTTGAATTCATCAACTAGTTTTCCAGGAGTTATGTGGTTCCTCGCTCATGCAATGCAAGTAGAGCAGGTATTCCTTTCCCCATCCTGCTCCTCCGATTCAGCCTGAACTGCACCAGTGTGTATCCACAGTTTAAGAACCAAACTACAAAGAAACAGAGTCCTCTATGCGTATTAAGGGCTCTTGGCCAGACATTTGTGGAATGTTGTCTTGGGATCTCTGAAACACATTTTTATCAGCAGTTTACTTAAAAGCATGAATGATGAATTTGCTCATTTCAAAAAGTGTTCATAGCATATTTAAACAATTACTCTTACCCGGGAATGGGCGACAGCAGTTTTCTGGAGTAGCAGGGAATTCCTGAGCAGCAAGAGCACAGCTGCTTAGCAGAGTCTCTGATTATGGTGTGAACTCCTGAGTATCTTTTTTAACTGATAAGGATTTCTGTAGTAGTGTAAAAGCCAAACCCTTTCATTTCTGGAGATGGCAGGGCTGTTGAGTGCCAGTTCAACAACAGTGTGATCAGTTTGGGAAATCTGATTATTGTTATAGATTAGACAAATGGAATCAGACTTTGTCCTGAAATGTTCCTCATTATTACTTCTATAGAATTGGACTCTTTGGTTGTCTGGGAGGATTCCTACCTGAAAGTGTTTAACATTATCAAAAATCTGGCTGCTAAACTAAGTAGGATACATCCTCACTACTGACCAGTTATATGGCACAAAAGCCACAGATTTGGCATTGGGGCTCTGCTTCTGCAAATTTTTTTGTGGATACTTGTCCAGTGGATGAACTTTAAAGTTCATGTTTTTTCAAGTTTCCTAATCCAGCTGGCAGTATTTACAGTAACTCTGTAAGAAATAAATACCGCTATTAATCATTCTTGTGAAAACGGAGCTTTCTGAATTTGTTTAGTCCATTTCTTGTCTGAAAGCCGGAGTTGCCCTTGCTACAAAAGTGAATTAGTCTTATTGTTTTTAGGTGTTTGGTGTTTTTTTTGTCCTAGTTTCTAAGATTAATTATAGAACTGATTCTCTGTTATTTATGGATGACTTGGGTCTGCTGGATCGTTCTAGGTTGTGCTGTGAGTAATCCTTACACCTTCTTCCCTTTAGAGTTAGAGCATAACTTTGAGAGGGTTGAAATGCTCTGTTTTCACCAAAATTCTGAAGGAAGAGAACACAGCTGCCTGGTTTATTTGAAATCCTGTCTGCTTGGAAAACAGACTAACAGTTTACAATAATTACTACTGTAAAATTAAAATATTTTCTGAATTAGATGGTTACCAACTGGGTCACCAGGCAGTGATGTGGCAGAGATCATCTGCCCAAGCTGACAGGTGTCTGCTGTAGCTCTGAGTCCTCTGTGTGCTGCGAACTGAGATTGAATTGGGAACCTGTTTGGCATTTAGTTGATGTATGGTCTTAGAATTCCTTAAGTAATAACTAAGGTGCTTAAACGTGTGTTCTTCCTGCTGAATTTACTATTAATAATGTCGGCTTTTGCTTTCACTTATTTCTGCACTTTAATGAATAGTCTGAATAGAAATAAATATTCTCCATTTGAACTTATTGATTAATTTACTGTTTGAAAGTGATAGAGATCTGCCACATAACACCAAAATTAGTATTTTTGCTAATTATTTGGCTAAAATCTCTTAAAGGGAAAAGGCATGCTAACAAATTGACTGGCCAGCATCGGTGTCTGCTCAGACTATGCATATAGCATATTCTGAAATGTTATTGCCTCATGGGAGCTGTAACAATGTTCCTATTGTGTTCTGCACAAATATAAAATTTCTCTCCATTCCCAGGCTCTGCACTGAAGGGCTGAGCAGGAAAGGTCGTGCAGCTGTGAAAGGGACAGCAGCCAAACTTCGTTCTGTGCTTGAGCTGATTAAACTGCTGCTGCCTCCAGAGGACTCAGCCCCTGGCTCTGAGACCTATTTGTTCAAGTGGTGGTTTCTGGAGACATTTAAAGGCTTTTTAGTTGCATGCATGGAAGAGAAGTATTAGGAAAGTAATGTATCAGAACAGCTGGAAGCTGACCAGCTAGAGTAGGTCTCCTTTGGTCCAGCCAGTTCTCCACAAATCCCAGCAATGTAAGAAGCTACTCTATGGTAGTCCCTGGCATAGGCCACTGCAGGAAGAGATCCTTTGTATAACTTTTTCTTTAGGAAGAAAAAAAAAAAAAGGGCAACCAAACTTGGACTTCTTTTCAGATTCCTCGTTTCTCTTGAATTTGGATCGCATGCCTAGCTTGGTAGTAGCTTTTTCCTACATGCAAAAACTTCTCTTCATTGTTATTAACATTAAGGAGTCTTTCTACCTGGCCTGCAGACTATAACTGCAACTATAGTTCTTATAATTCAACCATTTTCCAAAGTAGAAACTTTAGGAGGTATATAAACAAAATAAGAACTTCAATATATTTTCATTAGAAACACCTTGAAGACTCAGTTTCTCTTTCGAAGGGGCACAACAGCTTTTTGCCATAACTTCCTGAAAATGGTTCAGTGAGGGACATAGTCTTACAGAAACTATTGAATACGGGCATGATGCAAAATTAAGATTCAGTATTAAGAAAGGCAGTGGTCCCATCCTTTTCTGTGGAGAGAAGAATCAGTTTTGTGTACACACCGTTGAATGCAGGCTTGCTGACAGGCAGGTGGGGACAGCAGCTAACAGAGCAACTTTTTTCCATGTTGTCTTGAACAACCACTGAAAACTGGCTGAGTTATCAAGCAGATTGGAAACTGGGCTGCTAGCCTTTGCAGGCCTTCAAAAGAAACATCTTAGCATCATGGTTCAAATAGCAATTTTTTCCTTAGCAATTGACAAGTTCAGTTGCCTCTGTACTATTTGTGCTCTTCTGCCAAACCTGTTTTCATTGAATTCTAGACCTTTCTGAAAAATTGTTGTGGTCTCAGAGTAAAGCAGAACTAGAAGATAGCTCATTGTGCCAAAAATACAGCAAGGCTGGATAAAGACTGCATGAGGGAACCAAGGTTTACTCCGAGGGCTGGAAATAATCCTGAACAAGGGTGCACATAGTAAAATGGATCACGCATATTAGTCTTCCTTACATGCCTGTTTGGTTTGTCTTCGTAATTCTTTAAGATCGTGCCTTTAATTCAACTTGCAATCAGGAAGAAATTTTTTTCCAGATTTAAGTAGGAGGGTCTGTCCCATAAAGATGCAAGGAGATGAACTGTGCGGCATCCCACCTCAGCCTCTCCTGCTCTCTCCTTGTGATAAAAACTTGGTAGTCTACTGAGGACTGCCTTGAATGTATTGAATTCCTACACTGAATACAAGAAGGTGTGAATTAAACTTGATCTTCAGCAGGTCATTAGATTTATTGGCTCATGTTGACCTTAAAAACTCTGACACTATCACATGTGTCTTTGATTAAAAATTCTGCATGAAAATACTTTATCTGACACTGTCTTTTAAGTGTTACTCTTTGGTTATCATTAGGCTTTATCTGCTGCCACCACCCTTTCTGGAGGAGCAGAAGTACCTTCCAGAGTACCATTAATCATCATCTTTCCTTAGGAACTGTTCAATCCTAGCTCCGCAAAAGAGAAATTTGAAATTGAAGCTTAAATCTCATGATATGTAAGCCTCTGACGTAGGCAACAGAGCAGCATGTATTTTTAACTAGAAGTTACTTCAGAGTAGCAAGTAGCACTTCGCAAATTTATCACATCCCTGTTGCTATGTGCTGATCTCAAAGAAAGATTGGCAAAAAGCCAATAAATCAGCACTAACTTTTCTGAAGTCCCTGTTGTAAGGCTTCAAATGTAGAAGACTCAGGGCTACTGTGTATTGTGCCTTCTGTCAACTTGTTTATGAACATGTTACCGTGAAAGGCCCTTATTGTTCCCTGTCGGCATCTGGGAGTTTGGCAGGTACGGAAAAACAGCCTGAACCACAAGGACCAAGTTCAGCAAATTGACTTATCAGTTTTCACTCTTTTGGGGGACCTCCCAGAGAGTTTTACAGGGAGGAGGGTAGTCTCGAAAATGACCCGGTGAAGCAGCATCAGGTCCCACTACTCTTGCTATGTTCTTGCATGAAATTCAGGCCTGCTGGTAAAATCTTCTCTGCACAAAAAGCCGAACTGCCATAAAGATTCTAGCTGTGTTTTAAATAATGAAAAAGCAGCTTGCTTCTAGTGTAGATGGGGTCTGGCATGAGGCAGTTAATGAACATTTCTGGTCTGATTACTGTTTGGGTCAGAAGCATATAGCACACTTCTTTAAAGACAACTGCAGACAAATAGCTAACCTTGCATGAGTTTCTTCTGCACATCAAGTATATCAGAATTAGCCTGTTAGAACAGATGGATGCTCAGGTAGGGTATGGACCTGTATGTAAACTGAATATGACAATTCTTGCACTGCTGAGCTTTTCCCCTTCTGAGAAGACGAATATGCTAAAAGGAGGTAGCAAGGAGAAATCTGGTATTGTACACTTGATGGAAGGGGAACTGGGGCAGAAACCTAGTGATAAACTCACACCGCAACTGGGATCGAATCCCCGAGATGCAGCAGGATGCCTCATGTAGGATCATAAGTATGCTGGATGTGTCTCTGGTGCCAGTTTTTAGCCAGCAGACCCTGTAAAGCCTCTGCTGATTCGAGATGCACAATTGCGAGTGCAATTGCAAGCTGATTTGGTCCATGTAAACAAAGCTGTGCATGCAGGCTGCAATCAAGTGAGCACATGTGCACAGCTGTGTTTATCTGACACTTTGCAAATCAGGATTTTATTTCTAAATAGCATGCTGACAAGAACAAGGTCACGGAAATCTTCCTACTAGCTCTTAGAAGGAAATATGTATTTTTAGAATGTCACCTTAAGAGCTTGGAAATTAAGATTCTAATTTCTCACAAAGGATTGGTTTTTCAGTGTTTAAACCTTCACTTAAATGTACCCAACTGCAGGACCACAAAGACTATGGCTAGAAAAAGCCTTATTTAAATAATGAATTGACTTGGAATAAATAAAACCTTGCCTAACACACTGTCAAAGCAAAATCTCACCAGCAAAATGTATGACCTTGGTTATGACATGTCCAATTCATTGCAGAGGGTTTCTGTTTCTTGTTGAGTTCACTGCAGTTGAAATGCTACAGCCTCTGAAGTTGAAAACCTTGAACACTGGGTGTCATTCATGGCAATAAGGGGTATGTAAGAGTGTCTTGAGGTTCTGTTGTGAACTCAACTCAGTTGAGATTTCTGAATTTCCTTTGGGATGAAGGATGGACCATGGTCTTTCAGAAGTTGGTTTAAAAAAAAAAAGCACTTCCTCTAGCTGACAGCATATCAGCAATACCGTCACTGGGCGACAGGTGTAAGGACTGCTGACAGCCTGGATGATAGTTTTAAAAGCTTATTCAGTATATTATTCATAGAAGGGGTGAAACATCACCTTGTTATAGAATCACAGAATACCAGGTTGGAAGGGACCTCAAGCATCATGTGGCCCAACCATTCTTGGCAAAAGCGTGGTCTAGATAAGATGGCCCAACACCCTGTCCAGCTGTACCGTAAAAGTGTCCAGTGTTGGCGAATCTCGCCAGGGAAGTGGTGGATAAGCCCCATGGCGGATTGTTTTCACTGTGACATAATGAGAACCAAGAGGGTTTGCAAGGGGTTCTTCTGATCAGACAAAGCCCAAGACATTGGATAACTGCCTTATATGGAACCTAAAATAAATATGGTCTCTTAAAATAAAAGCAAATGGTCTGTATGGCTATTAATAAATTCTTCCCCCTCCCTTACATATATTGGTTATGTGATATCTTCATATCTGTGCTATAATAAGTTATATTTCAGCTTTTTTAGATGTTTACATAACAGGACAGAAAAGGTCCTTTAGACTGAAGGAGATGAAAACCATGCGGAATGGCTCATCTGTTTGCAAAGAAATGGGTTACCAAGTAGAAAAGGTGAAGCTGATGTTATTGAGCAAACATAGCCTGTGCATAAATATTCTTAAAATGGGATACCGTTTGTCTGGAGGTATTGAAAATTATGTGTTATGTACAGATCCCAACATAATAAACAAATGCGTGCATCTGTCCCTCCTGGGCAACAAACTCTGAAGTAAGATCTCTTCTTCTATTAAGTAGAGAATCTTTGGTAGTGAACTTTCCCAGGTAATTCTATACAATGAAATAACTACATTTGCTGCCTATCTGTGCTTGAGAAAAGGGAAGAGGGTGAACATTTGTTTCCTATTTCAACCTACTGTTGTGCTACAGATGAATTTTCCAGTCTCCCTCTTTCTACCAAAATATCTTCTTACTGAATTAAAATTAAAGCAGACTCGAGAAAATGTATTTGATTTATTTTTAGTTACAGTTTTAAGCTTCCAACTCAGTCCTAGCTGGGCAACAGCAGATTTAGCACATTCCCAACATGTTAGTGGTCACATCATTCAGGAGGACTCTGTTTACCTTTCTGTGCTGAAATTCAAGTTCTGTTCTTTTTCCTGCTGCTTCTCCCAGCCAGTAGAACCCAATGTAGTTTCAAAGGGTGATGTACTGAGCCAAGTCTGTCTAGGGAACTGGCCCTGGAAGTTACAGAGAGTGACTTAACCAAGGTATTAAATTTAAAGGATGTAACCCCAGAAAGAAAACTTAATCTTTGAAGGTCCCATACTTTTAAAGCAGTAATCTTATGCGAGCTTCCAGTGATTTAGTCCAATGTAAGGGGTTTGCTAGTAGCTTGGAGTAAGTTAGAAAACTGGAGAACAAGCTGAAAAACATTCTGAGTTAAACTTGTTCGGTTCCTCACATGAAATGCGTGTACAGGCTCTTTAGAGCACTTCTTCAGATCATGTTTGCCTCTGCATCTGTAATGCTATAGCTGATATAATAATAGATTGGATCCTGAGATGGTGTAACTTGCCCTACTTCATAGGATGGGCTTAGGTTATACAAGAGGAATGTTTAAGTTCATCTATGCTAGGCTTACGGGAAGAAAAAGTAAATTAAGAACTAGAAATACTAACGATGGCACTTGCCCTTGTGAAGGAGCTATTTTAGATCATTTTTTTAAAAGTTCAGCTTCTCAGGGTTTTTTTTTCAGGTTGAGCACAGTGTAGTACCTCTTGCTGGGGAACTGTGAATCTTCCCACTTTTGATAGTGAAGTGTCTAGCCCTGCAGGTTACAAACTACTGGCAATTAAATTGGATTTTTAAAATATCTGTCCCACATGCATATTTTCAGCTGATTAAATATTTGAAGTTTGCTTTTAAAATAGCAATGTTCTCAGTAACTGCTGGAGGGGGCTACTCACGGTGTCAGACTGGATTCCAGCAAGTGAAGTTGGCCTTGAAATGTCACAGTGATGCCAAATGGAAAAGTGAAGTTCCTGACTTTTGGAGAGTGTACTGAGTTGTTTGTCGGAAGCCAAGTGATATTCTTTGACACAGAATAGGAACTTTCTGGAAGGCAGAAGTAGCACAGCGTGGAGCCTCTAGCTATCCGCTTGGCAAAACTCTTGTGACCTTTGTTTCCATCTCTTATTTCCATGTCCTTGGCCAAGGTTCCTTTATTCTGATGCAGCTTCTCGGCTCTTCCTCTCTCCTGCCCTTTTTGCAGTTGCGATGGTGGAGACCAACCACGCAAGGGACCCCTGCAAAGGGGCAGCAGCTCTCGCTTGCTTTTCGGATGATTTATAAACTTCCACCTCCCTCATTCACAGCAAGTTTTCAGTCCTGTAGAGAATAGCCCAGGGGCATCAAACTCATTTTCATGGGGGGCCGCATGAGCCTCGCAGTTGCCTTCAAAGGGCTGACTGTGATTTTAGGACTCTGTCAATGCAGGAGTAGTTACCTCGCAACTGTGAAGCTGATGTGGCCCCTGGTGAAAATGAGTTTGATGCCCCTGGAATAGCATGTCAGTTCTCCGCTACCATGGCTGTGTGGCTTAATCCCTCTTGGAGAAGGACACTGTTTCTACCTTGACTGGTCCCTGGATAAGAATAAAATAATATTAAAAAAAAAAAAAGTAAAAAATCCCAAAACCATAAAGGAGGTCCTTCAGACTGCAGGGTCTGTGCAAAAGGCAAGTGTTTGCATTTATGAGAATGAGATGATTCCCTTTGGTTCAAAGCTCTAAGACAAAGCAGCTCTGTGGCCTTCTTGAGGAAGAACAGTTTAGTATTTAATATTAGAGGAACACAGTACAAGCTTGGTCTTGAAAGTAGCTCAACCCAGTTTTAAAAATAATTCAGGTCGAGCAGATTAGAAAAAAAAAGAAAGAAAAAATAGGGAGGGAAAAAACTAACTAAAACCCCTTGATCTATACTGTTTCAAGTCTGGCTAAATTTTATAAGGAAGAGAATAGCTCTGCAGTGCAAAGGTTTGAACAAATTAATTCTAAGTGTCTGTTACCTAATTGAGAAATCCCTACTGTGTCACCTGGAAACTTAAAATGCTGTTGTTGGTATCTTCTCTACTTTGCAGCCGTGTGATAGAGCTGTCAGTAAAGAATCAGCGCTCCGATTGCAGTTACATAAGGTCTTAATGTTTGAGCTACAAGGTTTATTACCACTTTGGAGCTTTAATACACAAAAGCAGGAAGCAAAGTAGTTTTGGCAGCAGATTGGGCAGAAGGTTAATGGCATAGTGAACATACAGGCAGAGAGAACCAAGGACTGTTCAACGGTGTTTGTTGGTTATAGGAGCATGGGATAATATTTGTGTAGAGGCCATGCTGTTGTGGAAAAAGAATTCCTTTAGATTAGCTATGTCAAACAGTATGAATACTGTAAGGATTGAATAACTGTGGTATCCCTGCTTTTAATATGAATTTATGCAGTTTTCATAACTCTTTAATGAAGCTTGTTCCTTCTTGCCTAACCCTATATTGTCAAGTGTATGAGAAATGCCAGAGTGAACTTAGAAGGCATATAGTTAATAGAAAAAAAGGATTAATGTAGTCCACGAAGACCTCTCTAACATACACTGTAAAAAAAGTAGTAAATATCACAAGTTACCCTTATTCAATGTTAAAAAAAAAGCTTCAAAGCTTTAATGTTTTGAATAGCCTACTCTGTTCTCTTGTAGCTGATTGACAATACTGTATTTCAGTAAAGCAACAGTTTTTGGCAAACATATAGAAGTACAGGTCAAATACAAACTAAAATACCCACCATAAGAAAAAAATTAAATGTTTTAAAAACACCGTTTTCCTCTTACCTTTATTCTGCAGCTGTGGCTATATTTAATAGTAATCCAGTGTTTCTTGCATATGGTGAATGATACTTTGATCCAATTTGTTTCTGATTTAGAGACCAATGGGTCATTCCTGTATCCCGCATTCTGTTGCTTCCCAAGACCTGAATTACAGATATTGTTTTGTGGTGAAGTAATTAACCTGTAAAATTAGAACCTCTTGAATCTCTGCATTTCTTGTAAAGAGAAGTAAGTATAAAAATAGGCTTGATGCTTTAATAAGAGCTTCATTTTCATGCCTTTCCAAATCCATTATGAGAATGAAAATCAGCAAACTCAAGGGAGCTGAGTTACAGGTAAGTCACATCTACCAAACCCTTCTGCGTCAGAAACCACAGAAGGCTCTCCCACAACTTCATACTGCAAAAAATCAACCCCAAACATTATATCAAGAAACCTCTAAGCATATTTTAATGTATATATCCTTAAAGCAGAGGGGTTTATTTTAAACAATGCCCAGGAAATTAGGTGTAACTGACTCACACAAGTAAATGGAACTGCTGTCTTCAGTGTTTGCTCTCCTATATGCTTTTAGAAGGCTTAACTCCTTTATGAGGAACTAATTTACGCATATGTACAAATAAAGTGGACAATTCAGGGGAGATAAAAGGTGAAGCCTGGAAGTTTGGGAAGATACATGTGTGCTCTGTAGTTGCTGAATGAAAGAACAGTGAGGCAAATATCAAAACATCTTTACTGGAGTCCACTTGAAAAGGTAAAGGGTCATGATCAATTGGAGCCATGAGCTCAACAAGAAGAGCAGCAGTTCAAGTAACTAGAAGTTCACTAAGAGAATCTTCTAGAGAAAGTAGTTAACATTGTCTTCAAATACAGCTCCTGAGTTATTTCAAAAATAAGTGTGTCATGTTCTGAAAAAATATAAATTAACTTTTACTTAACCTATACAGTACATACTTGCATAGGTGAAAGTAACCGAATCATAATTCAAGACACTTGCATTGTTGGAGAGCTTTTAAAAGGTGTTTCAATTCAGTTTTATGTTTCTTTCAGTTCAACTCACCTGAGACTTCCTCTGCTCTAGAGAAAACATTAAAATTTATATGACTAGAAAAATCCTGTAAAATTTTCCAGGCCACTTGTTGTGCAATCAAAAAATCAAGTAAAAGAATTAAAAAATCACTCACTGTTAAGGCAGATATCAAAACAATTTTACAGATTTTTTCCTTACGTCCCAAACAAACCAGTCGTCCATTTCAGTGGGACTGCACGTGGGAATTGGGTGAATATGCACATTTGTGTTGGGCTGAAGCTCGATGAAAAAGCAAAACTGCTACGTTGATCACTATTTGACTCTGTGTGAAGAATGGCAGATCAGTTTAACCTGCAGAGCACAGCAGATGAGGAATTCATTTCAGTAGGTGTCCAAAATGGGTTAAAGCATGCTGAGTGCTATACACAAAAAAACCCCACCGCTGTAAAAAGTGACGAATTTTCTTATCTGTAAATGCCAGGATTTAATAGAAAGTGACTCCCATGTGAATTAAAATAAAAAATCTCCATGAAAATCAGGCAGGCAGGAGAGGAGACGTTATGCCAAACTGTCAGTCATGTGGCACTGAAAGATGTCTGGTACCAGTAGTAATATTTATTGGCTAATCCTGAACTCCATATTCTCTTAAAAACCATGAAGAGTGGTTTATTACAATACAGCACTGTGTATGCTGCCATAAACTGTAGAAGTTGCTAAAATGAGAATACTGATAAGCAAAACCTATCAGGAAGCAATAAATTACACTTTAGTCCAATTTTCATGTGAAATATTAACTTTCTTGGTACCAGGGACTTTTTAAAAATAGGAAAATGTTCTTCAGAAAGTTTTGGTGGAGAAGAATAGTGAAGAGAAGGAATTATGTAGGAATTAGGTACTCGAATTATTCTTCCCAAAGCCTCAGATGGAACAGACAAGTAACAACAAGTTAGCACAAGTAATCAGAGTTTGGGTGTCTTGTGCTACAGGATTCATTATTCACTATTACCTGCTTTACTGTATGGTTTTATCTTACAGTCAATGCAAAGTAATTTCCTATTAAAAAAATGTATTAAAATCTATATAGAAGGGTAGTTCAGCACTGGGATAGCTTTATAGGTTCTCTTTTCCTGATCTAGAACCTAAATACTTAAAAGTTAAGGCAGTTTCTTAAGTACTGATGTGGTTTCCTATAAATACATTCCTCATATTTTTACTTCGAGGACAAAACGGTTCTTAAACCTACCGTTCTTCTAAGCAATGTAGGAAAACATCTCAGAACAGCAGCATTTTTCTTAATAAGTAATATCCCAGAATTGATAGGGTATTTTAGTTCAGTCCTCCCTGCTGTGAAAGGAATAATTACGTTCTCTGCCTTCTATGATTTATTATGTTAATATTACTTAGAAATGCTTGCTTTTGTATTAATTTTATTTGTGGTTCAAGCAGGAGAGGGTACCTTTGGGTTCTGTTCCAGGCATTAGTCCCTTTGTGTGTATTTACCATATGAATTTTTCAAATAACAAGGTTAAATACATTTTTTGGCTGCTGAAGTCTCAAGGATACTGCATATTGCTTTTTGCTGAAAGCTTCTATTCCAGCAAACTGTCAGCAGCTTCTATAACCTGGTTACTTGAGAAAGTGGCCTGGACTACTTGTTTTCTTGGTTGCTAGTAGAGAACATGAGGAAGGCTTCCAATTGGAAATCCAGCTTTTTAAGGGACGTGCTTCTTATGTTAGTGGCCTAAAGAAACAAGGCGTACCAAAAAGACTTTGCAGAAATTTTGTTTCTTATAAAGGGGAAAAGGGAAAAACAATGTTGGTGATTAACGTTAAACACTTTTCTGGTCATAAGTAGTCCTGATCTTTTTTTCCTTCGGCCTGTCATCTATTCTTTGTCTGATCGGTGGAAGTGACAAACACCAGTGGTGACTTGTGACCTGTGAAAGGGCTTCAGAAGCCCAACCATGAAGGAAGATACCTGCTTGAGCCTGTTTCTGTAATCAGTGCTGTACTATGCTCTTTCAGTTCTGTGTGTAAATTCTATTTCCTAATAAGAAAGGTAATGAGAGCAACATGAGTTTTTTTCTTAAGCATTTGTTCAGCATCATTTTTCAGCATGTTTATAGATACTTCATGCTTTAAACATATCAGGACTGTTCTCCAGCCAGCCCAAGATTTTTGTGTTGGAAGTAAGTTTTATCCGATACAGTCTCATCGGACAGCGAACTGCTGCCAAAATGGGTGCAATTAAACAGTACGCAGTACCATGGTAGTATAGCAGCAGGCTACCTTTACCCTTGCAGCAATAAATTTTAGCAGTAAGAGGTAGACAAGTGGTCTGTACATCACAATATAGGTATACTGTTTCTGCCAGGTGCGTTCTGCCTCCACTGGTGGCATTGCCAGTTTAATCGTACTGGCGTTTCCTCATAGTATGGTTCTGGAAACTACTCCTATAGTACTAAATACATTTTGAGGCATGGGTGTAGCTGAATGAATCAGTGGCAACCTACAAGAAAAATCAGTGCACAGATGGGAAGCCCCAACTTGTATAACTGATGCTGGGCTTTGTGGATGTTCTCCATTTCCACAGTCACTCGATTGGCACAAAGAAGGGTCCTGATCCTGGGAATGCTGAAACAAAATCAACTTTACTCATGGGACATTGCAGCAGAATTTAGATCAAATTGGGTAGGTTAAAGAACCGCGAGTCACAATACACCTAAAATGCAACTTCAGAAGTGAGCTAGAAGTATGGTGTGGTTTTTGGATGAAGGGCTTCTTATACTTTACTCCTCTCTTTAATATTAGCGAGACCTGTGACCTAACATCTTAACAGAAGGATCTGCTTTCTGTGAGCTTTACTCTTTCCAAGAACTATGGTAGTGAAAAACCCACCCTGCAGTAGTTAATCTTCTGTCAAAATTTCCTCTGAAATATTTTAAGTTCCTGGAATAGCGATCACTTACAGGGAGGTTCTGTGTGCTAGTGATATGATTAAGAATATTTTAGATGGGTGGGGTCTGTCAAGAGGGGCCAACATGTCAAACTTGAAATCCATTAATAGCATTCACATTATCTTTGTATTTCTACCAAATAGAAGATAGAATCCAATTTAGCTGCTTTTATGTCACTTTCTTTATTTCATAAAAATTGGAGTGCTGCCATTGTTCATAAACAAGGCTGGAAAAATCAGAGTTAACTGCTGAACACCATCAAATGCTTGGCTCAAATTCCTTTTTGGCAAATAAGCAACCGCAAGTCATCTGCCAGCACTGACTAAAATCCTGCTTCATTTTTAGTGGAAAACATGAAGTGGGTTCATCTAAACTAGCACTCAGCTGCATTGTGCGTTGTTTCTAACACCGTTGCAACTTCTAGTCTGTACATAACTCTTAACAGATAAGCCTGTGTCATTTAGTTTTGCTCTGAAGAGGACCGATAGCAAAAAACACAATAGTTTAGCGAATTATCCTGGTTCGGATTTTTATCTTGTAGTGGCTGCATTGTACCTCTGCTTGCAACTAGTGGGGGAAAATTGTTAGCGTTTGGAGGTGTTGTACTGAGGAAACTTAAAAGTACCAGTGAAGAGACAATTTTAATGCATTCCCAGGACTGTTTATTGGAGGCCATGTGAGTCAAATGTGGTGTGCAGCCTTGGGCTTCTTTTCTCACTTCAGTCCAAATCACTGCTACAAGTTTAGTGTTTTTAGTGTTGGATGACAAGTGGCATCACAGTTAAGATTCTAAAAGGGAATTGTTTAGTGGTACCCAAATGAAAAGATACTACAGTGGTCATACAGTGGTTTGGTATCTGAGTTGTATCTGCACCTTTTATCTCCCTCCTGGCTGGTAGCATTCATCTCCCCAGCTAAGTTCAAGTGCGGAATTGCTATTTGTGAAGTCTGTGCAAGTCTGGCATTTTCTCAGGTTACAGAATCCTGTCCTTATGGAAGAATATGGGGAGAGGTTGAGGGTTGGTGTTCCCTCTCACTCTTAAAGTCACATCTGCAAGGAACAGCTTCTGTATCACATGGGCAACCAGAAACTTGGTGTTGGATGAACCTTCTCTTCTCCCAAGAATTAATCCAAAAATATTAAATAAAATCACAGGGGCAGGGGGATGTTAAATATTTTTGGCCCTTATTTGAGTTAGGGATGATAAAACTACTATCTGGACTGGATTCTTTGGAGTTCTTGTATTTATGTTGTCTGTTTCTCCCCTGTTGCTGTTCAATACTTCCATTCAGGATAGCATTTCATTGGCACTTTGCTGGTAAAAGCCAAATCAGACAAGCAGCAGAAGCATTTTGGTGTGAAGTGAGTAGTTTTGGTATTTAGGAATAAATCACTTTTGAAATGAGAGAATACCAGGGTGATTGAATTCAGAACTCTTCTGTAAGTCGTGATCTACAGAGTACTGAGGCTCAAGTGTCTTAAAAATACATTAATCTAACGTCTTTTCATAAATACAAAGATGTTTGATAACCCTACACATTGTAGGTTGGGTTCTGGGACTAGACAAATCATCATTCAGGAAAAAGGCTTTTTTTTTTTTTTTTTTGCACAGGAACTTCAGAAAATTTTCTTTTTATTTCTCCTTATTATGGGTTTAAAAGACTGAAGTTAGGGACCAAGAGACTGCTGTGGCTATGCCTTCCAGAACCTGATGTACTCTTTGTGAGACAGGGGTGGAATGAAATGCATCATGTCCCATTTGATTTAGTCATGGCCAGCACTTAAATCTGGCTTTGTACTCTGGAACACAGTGAAAACTTGAAAATGTGAAGATGATTTTATTGTAGCTATACTGAATGTATAACCTTTAACTATGAATTCAGTAAACTCAAAGATTAAATTGTCCGCTTTAGTTACATCTTGCCAGAATGCACTGGTCTTTATTCTCCCAGACACTTCAAATAAGTTCTAATATTATTAAATATTTTCATAGTTTTTATCAACATGATACCAGACAGCTTGTACACTTGCTTGAGGAGAAATGACATTTTGTGTAGGATTTTTCTTTTCAAGTTCAGTCAGACTTCTGTAATTTTAAAGTACAATCCTGGAGAGAATAATTGCTATGTGCATAGTGCACTACATGTGACTTGACATTTGACTCCATATGCAAGCAATACTCAGCTGGAGTGCCATGTCAACACTGCATGCAAGGTAAAATATGTTAAGCAAATAAAAATGTCATTAAATAATAGGCTTCTCCAAATAATAAGCTAGCTGCATATTGAATTTAAGTGTTTAAGAGTTGCTTAATGTAGTGCTATTAATTATACCTAGTCTAGGGGTGGAAAGGGGGTGAAGGCTCTGTGATAACCCACCGGCAGTGTTGTGACATTGTCACTTTGCCGTTATGTAGACCTGGAAGAACCACAGGTAAACATGTTCCTGTATCCTATTCTTCACTGTTTGTGCTTCTCCCACGTGCTCTTGGCCGTCTTCCTGGCTTTAACCATTTTCATGTGTGAAAGAGAAAAATTTTAGCTCTTAGGAAATCACTTTCCTAGGGTACAAGTGACAGTTCAAGGAATTAATGCAAAAGAGCATCTTTGAGGAATGTCTTTCATCTTGAGTCCTTGCTCAGTTTCTTGTGAGTTTACAGAGATTTTTGTCATAGATGAGGCCATTTCAGGTTCCTGGAGTAGATAATCTGTCTGATACTTGAACCATTACAACATCTTGCAGTGCTGCATCAGCCTGTAAGAGATTGCCACAGAATCTCACTTACTGCTTGGTTGTCCTTCTATTGGCCCTCTGCTCCTTGCTTCCTTGTCTCCCTCCCAATCCACCAAAGTCTTTGCATAGTCAGAAGGTGCAGTTCACTTGCCATTTACTTGGCTGGGATGGTAACTCTACAGAAGTGTCAAGAAGTTTTGTGGCAGAGTAATGAGACAACAGCACACACTGGTATTGCTTGCAGCCCCCTGGACAGAAGACCATATTGATGAATTCTCAAGGGCACTAGCCAGCTTTCCCCCCGGCCTCAATCTGTCAGGAAGAAGTACAACAGTATTAGACCTGTCAAGGAACAACCGGGCAAACAAGGAGATCACTGTCAGTGACAAGATTCTGAGCTTGGTGGCAAAGCAACAAGAGGAATAAGGACGGCTTGATAATGCAAGTGCATAAGCAGCACTTGAGGCAATCCGAAAAGCACATGGGAATGAGAATGAGCTGCTGTCAGAGTATCTCCTTCGTAGTGATGAGAAGCAGGGACTGAGACTTGGAGTTTCATAATGACAAGCTTGAGAAAGTGTTCCAGGCTATGAGCTGCAGAGAGTCAAATCACCTGGAAATACAAACACCATGAAATCATATTGATGGTACCTGCATGCTCAAAAAATATTTGGAACGGTTCCTGAAGAAGAATGCATGCACCACAGGCCACCACATCGGCAGCAGTAAGGGCTTTCAAGCTACAGCTTATCTTTTAAATACCGGGAACAAATTCACCAACTTTTACAGACCCTGCCTTTAATGTTTATCTTACCTGGCCAACAAAAGTGTAAATGTAATAAATGCATTCTAGCAGCAGAGAATTTTCTTTAAGCGAAATCAATTTAAAGATCTGCCGTTCAGTGCATCACATTGAGCTAAGTGAATTCAACAGAAGTGGTGCCGTCCTGCTGAAATGAAAGTCTGCTCCGCAGATTATTTTTAAAAGAAATTGTGATAGTATTATAATGAATTGAAGAAGCTACTGGCATATAGAAAACCCAGATATAAGAGCTACTTCAGCTGGTTCGTCCACAACCTTACAGGAAACAAAATCCATTCCACTCCAGAGCAGGTACTCACGGTTTCCTTGCTATGGGCAAAGCTACTTGCCACAGAACTGCATTTGCACAGACCTAAGCCACACCACACCACCACCACCAGCATTCACATTTCCATCTGCAAGATCAGATCACTCAGAATGAACAAGTTTGTTACAACCCAGGACACTATAGGGGAAAAACTGATGTACTGTAGGATTATGGATAATTACTGTCACAGTTTTCATCAGTTTGTGGAAAAATCATTTTGGAACACAAGGCCACACCCAGTACATAAATATTTCTGCAGGCTCAACACTCCCATAACATTTATTTTGTAACTGCAGGTTGGAGGAGGCATGGCTCAATGCTAACCTGATTAAGAACTTTTACTTCTCTTGCAGTGGCCGTATCTTAATACTATATAATTGCAAATAAGATAACATCATATGCCACTATGTTTTTGGCAATGTGTCAGTCCAATATCCTAGATATAAGTGCCAGGATTCGTGATTTTACTTGTAGAGCTACATGTGTAATTCTAGAAATAACACTCTGTTATAGCTGAGTTTTATGGCAAAGTGCTTCTGCGAGCAGAGTGACAACCAAATATCCCTGAAAGGTGAGTGACAGGAGGAGCTGATGCTGCCAGGAAATGCACAAGGGAATGTGTTGACAAAAACTAACACTAATTGTTGCATTTCATTCTGATGTCAGAGCATTTATTTAAATTCTGAGCAGTTGTGTTATGTAGTCTTGAATGTTGAGTCTGATGTTGAACAGTGCAGACATGAGGTCTTTTTGCATACCAATACAAGGTATAAAAAGAAAGGCTGGAATTAAGAGCAAGACTGATGTTGCATTAATAAGCCCAGTCCTGGCAGATTACCCAGTTAAAGCTATACTGCTGCCAGAGTGGCTTGGTCAAAAGAATGTTTATGGCTAAAAAGTTAGTTTGTTCTATGAATTGCATATTTCTGCAAGCAATTACAAAGCAGAATTAAGTTAAGGATCGTGTTATCTTATTACCCTTATTACGCTTCATTAAAAGTTTCAAGGCTTTTGGATACGGATGAGCATCTTGGCTTCTTGCATCCAAGATCTGGAATTATGTTAGCATAGTTAAATTGAAAAGTCATTTATGCTATAGTACTCACAGTCACGACTGGTATTTGCCGCAATTTGAAATCCATATGGTTCAGGCTTGTTTCACCCTCTGAAGTTATGACTAAGGCGACTGGCTTTGCCTTATTCTCATCTAAGGTAATATACTGGCACCATCACTGTCTCCAGAGAAAAAATGTTATCTCCTAGTGAGTCAGTGATGGCCTTTTTGTTCCATCTCTTTTGGAATGAGTCATGGTGCTTGGATCCCTCCAGTGTGTGTGTCAGCTGGCCCAGTGCTCAGAGAAAATGTTAAGGGAAGAGTGGGAAGGGTTCTGTTGAAGACAGTGATGGCAGGAGACAGCATGGCTCTGTAGTCAGAAAACAAGAGGAAAAGTTCCTGTTAGTTTTAATGGCAGTTTCACCAGTGAATGATAAAGACCTTGGATAAATCCCTGTTCATCTGTGCCTGTATTCCCATCTATGGAATGGAAATAAGAGCACATTTTTTTTAACCAAATTAAAGCAGATTAAGAAACTCAGTTCTATCTCAGTTCTTCCCTGGTTCCAGCACTATCACTTGGAAATCTGCAGAACGTAGCCCAGTGAATGCCCGTGCTTTACAGCTGTATAAAGTTACAACTCCTGTTTACCCTCTTGATTTTAAGTTAAGGCATTTGAAAAAAAATGAAATGGGTAAAGAAACCAGAAGGTGGGATGTGGCTCACAAACTCTGCCTGCAGTCTCAACCACATTCCCCTCCAGTGACTTAAATGTCCTGGGTGATTTTCTGTATTAAATTAGAAATAGATGGATTGCATTCGTCTCTTGTGAACTCATGTATCTGCGTAGTTGCAGATGCACTCTGCAGTGACAGTGAAGACTTGGAGATGCTGATACTGACTGTTATCTTAAAAGACGAGGATGAAGAATTGAATCAGATTTCGTATAGGCTGTTGGAAGGGGGAATTGTCATGAATCTGTTCCGAGGTGCCAGAAACTCCCACACTTGTGGCATGTTTTCACTAGGACTGAGTCTCAGTGTTTAATGAAAAAGCTGATGTGCTTCTAACATGGAAGTAGGAAGGAAGTGGCAGGGAACTGGAAATAACTGTGTGGATGATGCAATGCAAGAATAAGAGGAGTGAACTCAAAGGAAATTTGTGTCATACTGTCTTCCCACTCCCTCTTAATATACTTGTAAAACGCATACTGTGCATTTTGATGCCTAAAAGGGAAAGGTCATTGATCTTCAGGTTCTGTGCACGTGATTAGTTTGTCTGATTTCTGCCTGCGTTCCCCTTGGCAACTACTTAAGCATCTGTGAGAACAGCTACAAGAGAGCTTTGTTGGTAACAACCGTGCGATCTGCTGGAGATGCACCCCTGTGTGTGTGTGAACAGGAGATGTATGGCAGATACCTGATGCATGTCTCTCTACCTCCCACAGCTCCCTAAACCTTCTTGGCTGGAGTAGCTGCTGCTTTGAAGATGAGATCATGTTGTGTGTTTCCCAGCCTCTGGTTCCTTGCTGATTGTTCCGTTAGACTCTCTTTTAGCAGTTAATGCTTGCAGAGCTTTCAAAATTTTCTTTCATTTCCTGGATCTTTTGTTTTCTGCTTTCTGAAGTGGAAATTAAGAGTTGTGTGTGTTTTCATTGCAAGTAACTCATGAAAATATTTTTTAAAAGATAGAAGTCAGTGTATGAAGCCAAATGGTGCAATGAGAAGTGTAAAGGGAGATTATTTTATTCTATGATTTTCATAAATTGCTTGGAAATATCCCTGTTGTCTCTGAACAGCAGATATTCTAGCTATGATGATGGAATTCCCTGTGGAACCGCAAGCTGCATCCATTTCACAGGTGACAAAGTTGTGCTGCCACTGCTGGCAGCAAAGCTGACTTGACAAGAGGGTTCTCTTTTGACAAAGGTCTCCTGTTGACACGTGGAGTTTTGTTAAACACTGCAGTATCAGCTAGAGATGTGTGTCATTTTCATGTTAGGCCACCACTCTTAGCCTGGCAAACCTTTGTAGGATTGACTTACGGTGGTGCAGTGACATTACTGGCATGGGTCATTAGTTGCTGCTGTAGTATTGTTGTTTTCGCAAAGTCGAACATTCGGTAGGTTAGTGGAGCTGGGAACCCTCTGGCAGCTTCTAACCTTCTCTTCTGTGTATATCAGAGTGTAAATATTTGAGGTATAATTATTATAAAACACCACAGCTTGCCTCTGCCTGGAAAAGAAAGTTTCTGAGAGAAAGTAAATGAACAACATATGAATTTAAAATATAACCCATTTTACCACCATAGCTTTGTTTCAGAAAGTGCATTAAGTCACTTCCAAGGGAATAACACACAAAGAACCAGTTTTATTTAGTTAGTTACATGAATTCCATTTTAATATTTCCATTAGCCATTTTAAACTTGGCACTGCAAAGTAATAAAATCCACCAAATATTGACAGATAGAAAAGTAAATGCCACCCAGCCATGACAAGCTGTTTTTCAGCCAGCCTCCTGGAGATAGGCTGCTATCATAATTTATTTATATATTAATAAGGCGCATGATTTTTATTGCTAGTTATTCCCTTCTAGCAATTAAGGCAAAGCTGATAAAATCCTTGTTAAGTCAACATTTGTTTGTTAACTTTTGAAAACTCATAGCTAAAAATCTTTCTGGCCTCCACACTGGGAAGAAGAGGATGAAGCTTCTCTTGCAGATGTGACACCAAGTCAGACATGAATGGAAGAAAAGGGAAGGGGTCAACAGGGACGTGTGGGCACCAGAGCTGGCACCACCAGAGCCCTGCCTGCTTACTGCAGGTGCTACTGGAGCATCAGGGGTGAATATCTCCATGAATCATGGAGTGAAACAGTTTGGTCTTTGCGTCTAATTGGCCATTATCTTTCTTGTCAGCTTGGCAGCTCATCTATTTAGGATTTGAGAATATTGTGGAGTCCGTGTGTGGAAGGAGCACCAAAAGGCTGGATGAAACCTGAGAGGTTTGGTGCACTCAACTAGTGATCATATGCGTTCTGTTCAGTAACTTTAAGCTACAAAGGGAGACAGACTTTGGCATACGCTAATGTCAAGGGCAAATTACCACTTACCTTGTGTTAAAAGACGAAATCTGTCATTTTTCAAGAGTTACTAATTATGGACCCCACACTTAGTTGCTTCACCTCGCGATACACTTAAAATATTTAAATAATGAATATTCATGGATTTTATACACATTGAAGAAATATTTTATGAATTGTAAATATTGGAAAGATAGAACACATCTGTTTAAAGGCACCTCATGTGTTGCTCGATTCAAGGCTAGAACTTCAGCTGATGTCAACACAGCTCCAGAGAGTCTTTATCAGCTGAGAAACTGCCCTCTTTAGTTAGTGTTTGCCCGAGAATCATAATAAATAGTGTTTTCTGTGAAGTATAAATGCTTTCTACTGTATAATTGTATAAGGAGACAACTAATCCTTGGGGAGGACACACTTGAAAAAGGGTCTATATAGCATATAGGGAGAGAACAGGGTTCCTGGCCTTGGACAGTGACATTCACTCCTTCAGCAACACTTAAGTAGCTAATAGTCTCAATTTTGAGTAGTGTATACAGTGTTTTGTCACATGCCCAGTGTGCCATGCTTTCTAGGAAGGCACGTTATGCTGCTTAATGTGATTTACCCCGGTACAAACGTAAAAGTATGTGTATTAATGAAATGTTTTAGTGAATAATTTTTTAAACTTTTTTTTTAAAAAAGAAATCCACGCACCAGAATGCCTGTCAAGACACAGCTTTGTTCCTTAGAACAAAACTTGTGACTCAAATAAGGCAAAGAGTCTAAATACAAATGGAAATCCTGGGAGAAACTTTGCAATATATTTTATACTTCCCAGCTGAGCAAATCCCCCAGTAGCAGCTAAAACTCTGATTCAGTGTGGTGTGCATATGGAGGCAGGAATGAGGCCTTCTGTGTCTTCACTACTAGGCCATGAATTTCAGAGAACTGAGATGCTACTAGAACAGAAATCGTTTTGGCTGTAGAAAATTTTATGACTGTGCTGGTTTTAAGCAGTTAATTCATCCTTTCAGGCTATGTAGTCTTGAATAAAAAAAAAGTACCCAATACAGTTTTGTTAATGTATTTAGTGCTATTAGGTTTCCTGATTATAATTATTCTTCCTAATTATGCTTTTTCCAAATTTTGCAGTTGATTTTGCTCTACACTGTATATTTAGTTTTTAATCAATTTTAAGGTTAGCTGCAAAGGATCCAATGGTTTCATGTACAAAGGGAAGGAAAGGCATAAAAGTGCCACTTCACTGCTCCGGAAACAATTTTGGAAATTGGTTCTCTAGGCACTGGATCCTTAAATTGTCTCAACAGGCCCTGCTGACTTCATACACTCAATGAATGGAACGCTGTTTAACCTGCAAATCTTATAGCTAGCAAAACCAAGTTATATTTTTTTAGCCAAAATAGAACTTCATAAAACTACTGTTTCGTAATTTACTTTTGAGCCGCGGTAGCTCCAGTCACTGTAGAATTGTAAAATATGGTATGGCTTAGGTTCAATAAAACGAAGGGAGTGAAGTGTTAATTTGATAACTGCGTGGTTCATCTGGGTACTAAAACACTATAGGGGATGCGTTACTCCATCATAACAGGCTACCTTGGGGTGTTGTGATGGTCTCACACCTTCAGCTGCCCAGGGCACAGGAACGTGCAGCAGAGTGTGTCCAGAGGGCCTTGCTGCAGCCGTAATGGAGGGTTCTGTCACAGTTGTTTTCCTTCTAAGAGATGGACTGTTGTGCCTTAACCGTGCTTTGAAAAATATTTCCAGTACACACAAATCTTGTTTAATATAGCTATATACAGGGACAGAGTACATATGAGGGAAGTAGAAACTGCATTTATTTATTTGTTTACTACTCTTTCTAAAGGTTCTTACTTATATATTAGAAAAAAAAAAAGAGGGGTTCAGGAATAAGGTCTTTAACTGAATTCTTAATAACAGTAAAAGAATTACTTGTCATAAGATAACAGACACTTTCCATTAATTTTACAGAAAAGGCCCATAATCCAGAAGTTCAGTTAAATACTGAAGTTTTGGTACTATGTTTAAGAATGGTGGTAGCACAAGTGCGTTACTTCCATAGTCTTAAAATCCTAATTCTTTAATGCTGTTCATATGAGAGGCACCTGTCAAATGGCTGAGGTTCCACCGGTAGCTTTGGAACTTTGTATGAATCACATGTCAGGACTGTAGCCCAATGTAGCCATTAATTTTTTTAATTTTTTTTTTCAAGGTGTGTAAGTAATCTTTTCTGGTTTTCTTCCCCACGTTCAGTCTCCTTTTAGCATTATTTATCTTTGCTCTTTTGGAATTTCATGGTTTTTTCACATTTTTACAAAAGCCTCTTTCTGTTCACTACTACCACAAGCATCTACCTGACCAAGCTCTGAGTGTGTGCCTGCAAAAGCACCTTAGCGCCCTTTGTTTCTGTTCCTGTGAATAGGTAAGTTGGTAGCAGGGAGCTGTGAAGATATCGCTCTCCTCTCAGCATTTCTGAGGATCACCTCTTGCCTCACGATGCTATTCACAAGAACAGAAAGCTGGGGCCCAGCACTTGTGTCCCACAGTCTTTGCAAGAGACCAAGAGCTGGAACTGATAGATTAAAGGACCATATGTTGGGTCTCCTGTCTGACTTGCCCATTCCGTAAAGGAATCTCTTCTTTCATTGCACTTTAGGATTGCATCCTTGAGAAGCCCTTTGGGCAACATTCCTGCTATAAGCAAACTGCTTGAAATCCTTAATTGGAAGCCTGAGAAGATTTCCTACTGAAGTTCTGCAGTGAATCACGGACAGGTAGATGCTGTTAGGAATGGATAGTATTTCTTTCTCTTCATGTCAATGTACTTGTTAAGATAAGAAGAGATATTCCAAAGGTTAATGCTATCACATGACACCATTTTTGTATGGTGGTACAGAGGGAGTGTGAGCAAGTTGTATCAAACACTATCTACAACTGTACGGAATGCAACCATATGTAGCTCCTGCTGTAAATGCGTCATTGGCCTCAAAACCAGACTAGAGTTAGAAATATGCAACAGCATCTCTTATTACAAGACCTCTGTCCTTCACCCACCCTACCAGCACTGCTGCTACTAGCTGACCAAAGACATTTTTTAATTACAGTACTAAATTCGAAGCTTGGCCTATTATGTTCTAGCAATATGATTACTAAACCATAATTGCATGACTGTTACTGTCAGCCTTACACATAGCTCAGTGTCTGAAATGGCTCTTATAATCGAATAACCAAGCACAACAAGGCAAAGCACGTGTTGGCAAACTGTAAAAGCAATGATCTCATGACTGCTCTGATTCCAAGATGAATATTCTTCTCTGAGGTTGTCTTGATGCTGTTGTTAAAAGATGTAACTGTGAGAAGTCTGGCAAGGGGAATTTAGTTTATGCTGCTAGGCAATCAAGTCAGCCTTCAACTGAAGGTTGTTTTCTCCTAATGATGTTTTTTGTGGCTGCTGCTAGTGTCTCTTTTTTAAGGCAGATAACTTGTCCTGAGGCTCCCATCAGTTGGTAAGCTGCTTCGAAAGTTCAAGAGAATAGCTCAGTTTTCAGAAGACTGTTAATCCTGGTGTGTGATATCTTCACTGTGCCTTTGACAAAATCAGTATCTGATTTTGCAGCTGCTTTTATACTAATGGATCTCTACTATTCATGGAACACCATTGACTACATCATTTATTTTACTGCAATACCTAGGATCTTACCTGCCGACAAGCCTATTGTGTCAAGCACTTTGTAAACAGAGTAAAAAGATTGGGCTCACAATAATTCACATCAGGCTTTTAGTAACAGACACTTGCTTTAGTGTTATTGCAATGGGAATTTTTCTAGTCACAGGCCAGCTCCATACAGGCATAAGGAAATAATTTCCTGTTATCTCTTTACACAGGCAAAAAGAAGCAACCCGAGAGGGATCATAAGGAGAGAGGGGCAGCTCAAGATACTGAGCTCCTTATAGACAATGCTATTTACCTGTGCCATCCTCTTGCTTTTTTTCTCATTCTTCTCTTTATATTAGCCAGCCACCATTCCTTTTGCCATCCTCAGCCTTGCCAGCTTCTTGCATTCATGCTGCTCCCATATTCATCTCATTGCAGCTTCTTGGTACAAATGCTAACTCAGATTTATAGTTCCATACAGGCCAAGATGCTTCTGTTCCTCACTGGAGGGAGGTGAAATAAAAACAGCATAGACCACCAACACCTTACAATAGACCATGAAAAATTAGAGAAAACGTGCTAGCAGGCAAGATTTGCATTCGCATTTTTGAGGTTTGGCCTTTACTTCCAAACACAGATGACAGAAAACTCCTACCATGATGCCGTTCACTGGAATTGGTCTCATTGCATCTCAGCTTTTAGTAGAAGGTCTTAAGTCTTCCAGGGTCTAAATTTGTGTAGCTCAAATGATTTTGTACTCATTAATACTGTGAAAGGCAGGCGTCTATTCTGGCATGAAGAAAAAATTCTGGTCAAAGTGAGACTGGTATCATAGGCAGGGAAATGTCGAAATGGGGGGTTAGACTGTGGAAAATCTTCTTCCAGAAAGAAAGGATAATCTTTTTGGCCATACCGCAATCTCTGGAACAAATAACCAGCAAGCACGAGGTGAGAAACAGTTCCTTTAAAAGACATGTGATGAGCATAACTAGTTGATTGCTTTGCCAATTGTACCAGTGAAAAATCTGGCCTTTTCCTTATCCTGGCAGGCAGCTACAAAACCAGTGTATTTGACCACCCCGAAGTGCTGACCGATGAATTCCCTAAAAATTCATTCCATCTGCTAACCACAAGATATGTGCTTGGACCCTATGCTATTTTGAAAGAGAAGAGAAGTAACTGGAAAGGTCCACAGACATAGCTCCCTGTGGCGGTTTTAAACTACCAAACGAGTCCAATGCTTCATTGCTGCGAAGGGCTGAACGGGCCTCCTTTGGCTGTGAAAAGGTCAAGATGACCCAGACTGAATAGTGTATCTGAACTAGAAAAAGTTGTTACTGCATGCCTAACATGTCAGGGAAGGCAGTGATAACACAAATGCTGTGTGTAGATCCCAGTATGTAGAGGAAGCTCTGCTTCCACACCAAATGAGCATTTCCTTGCTGATGAGACCTTTGCCAGCCAAATGCAACTTAGTACTTTATTAAAATGACTGATGTGAAGCTGTGTTTTCAGAGTAATGAAGTGATTTGCTTGTCATATATCCGTCTCTTCAACTAGATATTTACGTTGACACTGAAATATCCCTAGGGATGTAACTGTCACCAGGAATTCCAGTTGCAAATAATTTTGGCAACAAGTATTCAAGCATTAAACTCCAAATGGTAACAAAACCCGTGTTTCTGTCATCAGAGCGTCTACCAGTCACTGAAGTAATGAGAATATCTCTTTTGTGATATGTAGCATGGTATCCATGGTTATCAGCTAATGCCTCTAAATTTCCCATGTGTCAAAATCAATCTAATGCAACAACCTAAAGCAGCGGAAAGCACCTGTTCGATTTTAAAAGGAAATTATCTGGGTTTTTTTAAGGTGCTAGACAAAGAAGAGAGACCTGGATGAACAGGATATTATTTCCAGCTGATAGAAACAATTTCCAGCTCATTTGCAAAACGAGTAAATTGTTTCTGCTCCCACCACTCTGTCTCAGTACTAACCTTGAAAAAGGTATTTTTCCAGTTATATCGTTTAGAGGACCCTGGCATGGTGAAGTAGTGATGGCCATCACTATACACCACTTGTAGCAAACATTGTGTGTCTGAAGCTTACAGCTATCCCAGGTAGGTGTGAGTTGAGCTTGTGTTCTAGACAAACAATGGTGATGGGGAGAAAATACCTGAACTTTATTAGTGTTGGAAGCATGTTACTGTTTTTTCTTACCAGTTGGCACACATTGGTATCAGATATAATTAGGAAATACAGGGTGTTTCAAAAAGACCCAGTTTTGGGGAAGACTGCTTCGAAAGTGGGTCCATCTTTGTTAAACCCAGTGTAGTTCTGGGTAGCATTTGGGAATATGTGCATATAAACATTGATCTATTGAGCCTTTCAAAAAGGGGAGGAAGTTGCATTTCAATTGTACATCAAAGACATGAAAAATAAAAGGAATTAGTTGGATGTTGGCCAACCTATTTCCTCTTACCAACATCCACTTTTCATTCTCCTGCAAGAAGCAAGGGCAGAGGCACAATGCACTCCTATTTTCCTTCTTTAAGGCAGCTCTTCTCAGGCTTTGCCAATGAGCAAGGTCAGTTTTCTCTGGCTGCAACCTCTTTCACATCTGAATTATGTTGGCAGACAGCCCTGGACAGAACCATTTGTAACAAGCTCCTCCAGTTATAAGGCCTTTGTCCAAAGTCTGTTAAAGTCAGTGTGAAAGTTTTCACTGAAGTCTATGGATTTGGTGTTGGGATCTCAATGGGGAGTTTTTCTTTAAAAGCATGTTTTTATAGGTGCTTAAATTGGGCCGAGTGGAGCCCATGACATTACCCCAACACTTGAATTTCTAAATCAGCTAAAAATTATTTGACATTTAACTTAAAAAGTGGGGCAAAGTTATTAGTTCTCCAGTTGCTTTGTTAACATTCGAAGTTTGATCTGAAGCTCATTGACACTAGCATAACTTTATGTTAAATAATGAGTTTCTGATTAGGAGTTAGAAGTATTTAAGCATTACTAAAGTGGAAGTAAAATACAAAAGAAAGGCAGGAAAGATTTCGATTCTCGTGTTGTTTATAACAGTTGGAGAATGTGTTAAGAAAAATCAGCATAGCTAGTGAGAACAGGAATATAGATTAAGCTGAAAAAAAAATGATGGAAATACTCCTTTTTGTCATTTGCTTTTGATACTTTAGTAAGAAAAATATTCTGTAGATTCCAAGCATAAGGAACAGGTAGGATACTGGGACGGTAGGATGTAACTACAAGCATTGCAAGCTTGCACCAGGTTTTTATAAATAACTTGTGAAACTGGGTTCTACGTGTGGTGTGAATATGAAGGCAGACAGCAGAGGCAGCGCGTAATTTGTCGGTCTCATTGTTGGCAATGACAGTTGCAACAGGATAAGAGCACAGTGTCTGGAAAGTAATTCACACCTTTTGACACTTCTGTTAGTATGCCTCTCCTTTTCCCAAACAGATTGAGGTGTAATTGCTGTGAGAAGAATCATTAGTCTTACACAGCCTTTTAGAATTACTAGATTAAGTATTTCATTAGAAAAGCTGAGTGGTTCTTCCTTGCAGTTTCCCTTCTTTTCCAGGAATCGGTAGCAATAATCCAGTAATCTTAATTCAGATGGAAACACAGGAAAGAAATTTTTGCATGGAAGTCATGTATAGTTGTGTACTTACCTTAACTGTACCATAGGCTGTGAAAGAGACTGTCGATGAATAGTCCCATTGCACAGAACAGCTCAGGTTCTGCTTTGATGTATCACTACATAAGTAACCTTTAAATACTTTATAAGAAAACCAAGGTAGGTGCATCTTGTGTTCTATTCTTTCACTGTGAATACCTGCTGCGAAATCTCATGAGTCAGCTCAGATGTAACAGTTATTTCTTCTACTTGGTATTGGTGGCACTCATTCACACATACTGTTTCCGTCTGGTTTTATTTCTTTATTGTTTCTGGTACTTTTCTTGGCCCTTCCTGTGTACAAACAGTCTAATATTCATTCTGATTCCTAGACAAATCTAATATTCTGAAAGCTGGCAATGCTGTTCAATGCACAAGCTGTTTGACAGCTGGAGCATTGATGTATGTAGCCTGAAGCTGGTCTAAGGTGTTAATTTATAATTAAATATTTTCTTTTGTTTTCTTTGCTCCTTGTAATGAATTGCAGACAGAGATAAACTTTGAATAACCTGATGTATTTGTAACAGCATTCTTTTCCACACAATTTCACTCTTCTCTTGTATTATCCTCTCAAGTCAGCACCTGCTCTGGACTGTACAATTTGAGATCCAAACATTTACTGGGACAGCCTCGACATGCGTTCATCTTAAATTTTGTGTATATACAGGGATCTATCTGTACCATCTCAACAGGAATTTGCACTGTGTTGCTTTCCTGTTGTCTATTCAAATAGTGAAAATAATCATTACAGCATGCAGTATGACATCTCATGGTAATATTTCAAGACCTTGTTGTAGGGCTGAGTGACCAGGTAGCTGAGAAAAAAGATTTTGAAAAGACAGCACAAGCAGACAAGACTTCTAATTCATGCAGAAGAGTGAATTACTGCTCATGTCAAAAAATAAATGTCAATAGTTTGAGATACGTAAATTTACATTTAATTAGCATCACAAACTGTTCATATGAGAAAAAGTAGAATAGATGGTCAAATGAATGATAGGTGTATAGCACAATTCTTGTGGTGAGAGCTGGGATTCCAGGTGGGCAGTAGGGCTGTAGTAGAAAGCAGTGCTTGAAAGCACTTTGAGGGTTTTTTAGAAGAAAAAGCTGAAACGAGTTGAATTTTTGTGTATCATTTGTTGACTGCAGAATCGTTCTTGACAAAGCCTTAGCATTTTCTCAAGGCCATACTCCATCTAAATCCTTGTTCTGCTGCTTGGAAAGCTCTTGTAAAAATCTTGAGATGGTTTTAGAAGTGCAGGATTCCAAATAGAGGAATCGTTTGTTTCATTTTTAAGTTATTCTACACGTGAACAACTTCAAGCTGTTCTCCAAAACTACAAATGCTGGAAATGTATATGAAAAAAAAATGTAATCTGATCATGCCCCAGTTCTTGACATAAAGGACTATCTCCCAAATACTTTGAGAATCATTATAGAACGGTGTGTTTTCTTAAGAGTTGCATATTGTCCTATGAAACGGAAGCTATTTTATCTAGGTGAAAAAAGAAACAGTTTGAGGAGCAAGCCTGGAAAGAGATGCTAGAAACTCCAGCTTGAGTATAGACCAAGCTCTTTGCAGGAACACAGAAGGGACAGTAAAGTTTTGTGACTTAGTCCTAAGAGCACCTAAGTATAATTCAGGTCTGCTGTGTAATCCCCCTGAATGTCACTCTGAAATCGCTGAAGTGGAATACAGCTTTTTAGGCTACTAAATCCCACTTTTTGAGAGGATTAGAACTTGCATGTTCTAGGTTGGTGTCTGGTTTTCAGGTAGGTTATCATTCTTCAAGTTTTGATTGCATGCTGCTGAATGTGCTAGATAATTTTCATTTCTAAATGTTGTTGCATTTATTATAAGTAAAGCTCTCCTGCTAACTGCCTTGCAGGTATTTTTAACTTTACTGCTATTCAGAATAAATTTTCAGAAAGAAACGCAACAAGTCCTCTGTGACAATCCCTTGGACGAAGGAATTTATATAAGCGAGGTTAGAAAAATAAATTTAACATCTCGACAATTTGTGCAAGTAATTAAAACAAAGCAAGCATGTGCACAAAGAAGTAACAAGCTAGATCCAATGGGCTAAGAGCACATTAAAAATGCTGTGGGAAATTGTGAGCTGCTTCTGCAGAATAGTTTGCAGTTTTTGTCGTACTTTTCTCAATAATGCTGTGCTGGGTAGGAAGCATGAGTTGAATTGTATATATATGCATATCCTCTTGTGTTAGCAGGGTGAGAACTGACAGTACACACCACCAGCCTTGGTGCAGTGTTCCTGTTGATGAAACCTCTCAAATAGGCTGCAATAACTGACAGAAACCTTTAAAGCTCTCTTTTATTTAAAAGCTTATCTGCTAATTGGTTTGACCCCTGATTCACCTGTTCATTAAAGGAGTTCATCACTTTCACCAGTCGGATGGCTAAAAGGTGATGGCAACTCTCACTTGGGACTGTGAATGAGGTTCTGGTTTTTCTTGGTGTGTTTTTTTTTTTTTTTTTTTTTAATTCCTGGGCAACATGCTGTTACATTTATTGTGAAACCCCCACAATACCATTAATTGAGATTTTTAATCCTCATAAATCAAACAGTACCTTTATTTGATAGTTAAGGGCAAGTCAAGGATATTGAAGTACAACTGAAGATAGAAATAAAAAACCAGCTGTGCTTGATAATCCATTTAAAGACTTTCAGAAAAGATTGATAATTAGCCTGGCATTGTAATAGCTTGATTTTTACAGGCTTTGCAGCTCTTAACGTTATATTACTTTTACATCTATGACTTTAGAGGTATTATTTTTAGGTTACTTTTTTACAAGATTTGAAAGTCTCGTACCTGATGACAAGTCTCTACAAGTCTAAAAGGGGGTGCAGTTCCCAAGGGGAGACTTGTTAGGAAAGAATTTATGTGGTACTGTCTTAACTAGAATATTCACCTCATCTGCATCTTGCAGAAACCTCTGGAGTCTGTCATGCACAAGCCTCACTCTTACCAATTTATGAGAACCATGTGTGATAGAATTAACCCCTTGATGTTGGAGCTTCTTAAAAGAAGAGAGGATTCATGCTGGCTGTAATGGCAGATCAACAAAGACAGTAAACCTGTAAGAGCGGACATTAGATACAATGAAAGGTCAGTGTCTTACAACACTGGATTGTGACAGTTAGATAAAAAGAGATGGTGTGTATGTGTGAGGCTGCACAGGCTCGTAAAATGCAATCAAAATGAAAAGTTGGTTAAGTGACCTGGAAACAAGAAAAACAAGCTTTTTTTCGATTTTTTTATTGTACCGTAGTAGTCTGGTTCTACATACCTATTTCATGCTGGAATAAATAGTGATGTTCATCTTAGCTTCCCCAAGTCAAAACTGGAGACTCACACAGCTGGAGATTTGTGTGTAATGAGAAGAAACAGCCTTCAATATCAAGGTTTTGACAAGTCTGGAGGAAATCAGTAGAGAATTCAGATGGTGGGACAGATAGTTTTATACAGCTTTTCAGATGAACGTTCATCTTGTTTGACCTTTGGTAAAGCTGAAAGTTCTCAAGGCCCCAGCTACTGTTCTTTAGTACTCAGAGTTTGCCAGCCACCCTGAAATACATTTGGTCTCTTTCTTAAGGTTGGTCTCATTCTTTACTCTATATTACATCCATGGGAATGGTCAGTCTAGAAGACCGATAAATGAAGCGAGGCTTTCCCTGACAGTTCTTCAAATTATTCCTGAAAAATCTAGCCCATTAGAATCCTAGCAGTTAACCACACTGGGAACCTGTTGTGTGAGGTGATACAGAAACAGAGTAGGGCTGGCCATACAGACTAGAATAGAAAACCTTCTGTCATCACCTGTTAAGTAGCAATTAAAAGTATTCATTAATGTAGCTGTAAGTCCAACTATCAGAGTCGTAACAGCTCTTGCTAATAGCAGAGAGACCATGTTCTTTAATGCACGGCATAAACTCACAATGCTGTGTAAGAAAGTACGATGACTAGTTTAACAGCGTCAAAGTTCCAGTTCTTAATGTCAATTGTATCCTTTTTGATATCTTTCCATTATCTCAACTGCAGCCAAAGCTGATGTAAGAAAAGCAAATTTCCTGTAAACAAACGTGATTATTCATTAATTTGGAGGCATGTGGGCCTGCAGAAGATACCTAATCCTTTCATACTTGTGTCTGTCTTCATTTTTGTGCTTTGGGAAGGAGAGGTTTTGTTCTCCAAGTTTGCCAAGCAGGTACTCAACCCCAAAGCGGGAGGAAGGCTGAGCAAGCGACCCGTCCTGGCTTTGTGTGAATGAGAGCTTCAGGCGCAGCTTCCTGTGTGCTGCTTCTAATGCTGAACGTGGCTCACATAGAGGAGCCAACCAAAGCCCATAATTTGGTTTAACAGGCATTATTGGCCGCTGAGCAACTAAAATGATAAGTCATCTGACCTCCTTATCAGAGCAGGACAGTGAACTCTTTTCCCAAGTGAAAAATAGCAGGATGAAAAATGTACTGAGGAGCCAAAACAGGGGAATGCGGGACTCGTGTGAATGTCAGGGGAGCGCACCGAAGCTGTGTCTGCAGCGCTGGCCCTGCTGAGGGGTCGCTGACCTGCAGGGTGGCTGGTGCATTGTCCTTTGGTACAATTCCCTGGACAGCTCTGGCATGTTCCAGGACTTTTTGCTTGCTGAAAGACTTAGTCCTGTTTGTTCCTATAGTTCTTCTCTTGCCAGAAAAGAAAAATAAGGAAAGAGAAGAGTCTTGGGATCCTTCCATGAGTGAGTGCTTGTATCTATACAAGCCAGTTACGGAGGATGAGATTTTTTTTTTTTTTTCAGGTCACTTTAAAATGATCTCCCCTATTAGCTTTAAATTCAAAATGCATCTAGACCTTCTCAGATGGATCTGACAAGGAGCCGAAGTGCCGGGGGTCGGTGTGCCCCCGAGCGCTGCGCTGCTGGCCGGGCTCTGCTGCCATCTCCTGCGTGGCGGGGACGGGCGCCTCGGATCTGCTGCATTCCTTGGATGGAGGGCTTGAGACTCAACCAAATGTTAAGTCTTGAGAACTTTCAGAGAGAATTGGAGTAGGGATGCTGAATTAATGCTTTCCTTACTTAGCTTTGTTGATTACTGCCTCTGTTTTAATGTGGCTGAACTAAAATGGGAATTTGGACTGTTCTCCATTATCTTCTCAAGCTACCCTGCTCTCTAATGCTGTTGGAAGTGTAATTTCCACCCACCCATTTAGCTGTAGCTACATGCAATAGCACAAGCAGATGATGTAATGAAAGGCAGAAGCTGCAGCATTTCCACAGCCTGGAGTCAGATGTGGCTGTCAGTGCCCCAGGCTGAGGGACTCAGGGAGATGCTGGCAGCAAGTCCTGCAGAGTGGAGCACACGCAAGACGGGCATAGAGAAAGCTGTGCCACTGCCAGTATATTCACTGCAGCGTGTAAGGAAACAAAGGACTTTTCCAAGGATATTGCGAGAATATAACAGGATTATATATATACACACAATATAAATATTTTGTTATCGTATTTACCCAGGTTACCCAGTAATACCCAAAGCGTAACTCCGTAAATTGTGTTTATTTACACTTGCATAGTGAGCAGCAGAGGCTTGCAGCATTACTGTAGGTACTGAAGGAGGATATTACGTTTTTCTGTATTATTGGCAAAGAAGCTAGAATCGCTTTCCTTCTCCTTCTCCTCAGGACAATTTCTAGAGATTTGAGTCCTCTGTACTGCTAACATTGGCTAAATCGTTTGTATATAGGGAAGTTTTTAATATTCTAACTTCAGGAGAAAAACTTTACCATCAAACTACTCTGCAAAGCACAGGCAGGCAGCTGAAGAGAAGTGGAAAAAGAGAAAGGCAACAGCAAAAGACTGCTATGAGAAAGAGGTTAAACAGCAAGGAATGAGGAATGTCAAACAGCGTGAGAACCGTGAAGTAAAATGAGCGTATGCATCCAGCAGCAGTGGAACAAGAAGCAGATATGGACAGAGACTGGGTGGGGGAAAAGATCAGGCAGAGTCTAGCTTGAAAGGATAAGCTTGCCCTTGGTAGTTCTTCTCTTCACTGAGGATGGGTGAAGGACTAGGTTGACTTTCAAATCTGTTGGTTAAAAAAAGCTACAGTTCTTGTTTCCTGGCACAGGTTTATCTTTAAAATAGGAATTAGTTGCCTAAAACTGAGCGAGCAGGGCTAGTACAGAAGACATCTGACAGCAATATTTGTCCTATTAGCATGGCATATAGTATTTTTTTTATCAGTATAGGCAACTTCTAGTTAGCCGTTTTGGTTAGGTGTTTGGGAGTCCTATCCTAGCATAGCCTAGCTGTGTTCATTGTATCCGTAAAAAGCATACCTGTGAGTTTTACTGTACTTGAACGTACGTTTTGCTTTCTGTGTGCAATTACTTCATGACACTTGTCACTGAAAGGGTTCTGGGCATAAGCACGATTTGGTAAGTGTAACTAAATGTTTTTTGTAAATTTAGTTGTGTGTTTTGTGACACGAGAGTTTTAAATCTCAATTATAGTGGACAATTGTACCAAAGTACTCTTTCTAAAGTCCTGTTACAACTAAATTTGGGACTTGGAAATCATAGGAGCTGAAATAACTGCAATGTAATGCAGGAGTACAAAAACAGTTGGGGAAGTGATAAATGGACTCTTGAGAATTAAAATATATTTCTTGCATGTTCCTCTGCTAAGGGAGGAGAACAGAGAAGCTGAAATACTAGAAGGTCTCCCCAGTATGTTGGTCCTCAGAACATTTTTGTAAATTGTAAGTCTCTTTAACCTTAGGCACAGATTAGTACAGCAGTGCAGTCCTTGTCCAGCACTGGAGCCTGTTCTTGGGCAGATCTTGCCCATGAAAGCTGCTGATGGATGGCACGTCTGGACCTCGCTGAGGATACTTATATCTTACATTCATTAGTGAACAAAATGGTAACTCAAATCAAACTAGTAAATAAAAGTAATGACTGACTGAGACCCTGTGAAAGATGATATTATCTGCAATGGTTGTTGTGTGTGTTAGTGATGTGGAGCCTATCAAACCTAATGACTTATGTTTCTGGCTTGAGCTTTTTGGAAACTCAATTACCAGTGTTCTGAGGGTGGTTTTCTTATGGTGTAAAATCATAGAAGAGCATCAGATTTATTCTGGTGAAGGGTCTAGAGCACAAGTTGTGTGAGGAGCAGCCAAGGGACTGGGGGATTCAGCCTGGAGAAGAGGAGGCTGAGGAGAGACCACCTCTCTCTCTGCAACTGCCTGAAAGGAGGTTGGAGCACGGAGGGTTTTGGTCTCTCTTCCCAAGTAACAATTGATAAGACGAGAGGAAGTGGCCTCAAGTTGCGCCAGGGGAGGTGTAGATTGGATATTAGGAAAAATTTCTTCATGGAAAGGGTTGTTGGGTGTTGGAACAGGCTGCCCAGGGAAGCGACGGAGTCACCGTCCCTGGAGGGGTTTAAAAGATGTGTAGATGTGGCACTTAGCGACATGGTTTAATGGTGGACTCGGCAGTGTCAGGTTAATGGTTTGAATTGCTGATTTTAAGGGCCTTTTCCAACCTCAATGATTCTGTGATTCTGTTCAACAGCAATTGAACAGTTTTAAGTGAGTAAAGTTATTCTAAAATTTTCAGAATAAAATAGGACAGAGAATGTTGTACCTGGGAGAGGCTCAGCCAACCTTAATGGTGCAAAGAGTGCAAAGGAACACCCTGGTCATGTTTTGAGATTAGCTTCAGGTTCCCCCAAATCATCGTGTTTTGGCGAGGCAAGAAGACAAGTCAATAGCTTGAGAATTGATTAGGATTCATATTTACTCTGTTTCTCTCTTGCTGTACCTGATTGCTGAAGGCAGAGTTGGGCATTTTGACGGCACATGGGAACATAACTTAGCATCTCAAGTTCAAGCAAATTTTGCCACACTAGTAATTGAGTTTAAAACTAAGCTCTGTGGGCATATGACCTAGAGGTGCTCCTAGAAACTGTTGCACCAGAAAATCTTCCAAGCATGTTATGGTATTTTCTTACTCAGTAAAGCTTATAGTGCTAGCTGGATGATATTCCTATTAGATTTAAACAACTGCATTTTGTTAGTGCTTTCTGATCATTGCCATTGGGAGGTTTTACTCCTGAAGATGGACTGGACAATCTGGTTTATTCAAGTGCTGAATTTGGGAGTCACTGGTTTATAATTAATCAATCCTAGGAGGAGATAGCGTCCATAGCATGTGCTATTCAAATGCGCTGCACTGCTGCAGAGAACCTTCGATGAAGGTGCGATTAGTATGATAACGTTTGCTGATGATAGGATTCGCTGATTAAGTGATACTTAATCCAATACTAATTGCATTCATTCTCTTCCGACCTGCTTCCTCAATCTTTGGGATATTGACTTTGAATTCAAAGTTTTATTTGTAGCAAAACATAACTCATATATGGAAACTGAAACATTTTTTTCCCCCATCAACTGTAATTCTCTCCTCTTTTACTTTCCTTCCCATTCCTTTTTGTTGCCTTTCCTTTCTTGCTGGCAAATAAGGTTCCTCTGGTGACCTAATGAAGGGATGACATTTCACTAGCACAACAAGACATGTCTGCCAGGACACCACTAAGTGGCATGCTATAAGTCAGCCAGCCTTTCAAGCTCCAGGCAGATGTTTTCAAAACCAAGTGGAAATTAGTTTCCAAAAAAGAGGCACTGTGTCAGTAGAAATGCAGTGGTAGGTACGATTTAATATCTCAGACCTTCAGCTCAGCTGAAAGTCAGTGGCTGCAGTAATGGCCTTACAAATGGAAATGAGATTCATGATGATTTATTGATTGAAGAAGTGAAATAAAGGAAAGGCTGGCAAGAGCCTCAGGAAATACTGTAAAGTACAAAATGGGTGCAGTTAGAAGTGTATTTTCATTGTCATACCAAAAAAAAAAAAAGCAGCCTCTTCCAACATGCATTCTACCACTCTTTACTGGGAGTAAGTAAAAAGTTTTACCAGGAGGCATCGTGCCACCTGACTTCAGTCAAGTTGTGTTTTGTGCAGCTTTCATCCCTGACTGCATCTGCTCGCTCTCAGCATGAGGAGTGCACTTCAAGTTGGGCACAAGCCTTCAGTCAGCAAATTTCCAGCTTACCAGAAAGCGTTGCACAAATTATTAAGGTAAATTGCTACCTTGCAATTAAGGTAGATTGCCACCTGGTCCTACCTGTCTAAGCTGCTGTCCTCTGCTTCTTTTATTATCACCCTGAGAGTGCCTTGCCTTCAGATCAGCATCGTTTTAGAAATAGTTGTTTTTCTCTCTTCCTCACTTTAGCAGGGCCATAATCTGGTAATGCTACTCGTGTTGGAATACCAATTAAACTTGGTACATTTTGCATTAGGGCACAGATGTGCAAGGGCTAGTGCAGCAGCAGAGGCATTAGGTACATCTTGGGAACAGCACTTGATAGTCCCAGGAAGGGAGAGCTTTCCTCACCAGAACCCCAAATGGGCAGAATATACCTGTCTTGGTCTTTATTTTGGGCGTTAGTAACATCATCTTCAAATGATAGAAAGCTTGTTACCTCAGTGGAAGATTTAGTCAGCTCAGCAGAGAATGGTTTGGAGCCTGAACTGAGTAAGGGGGAAACTGAGGCAGAAGCACTGGCAGGCTGCATGGCTGGAGAAGGACATCAAGGAACGCCTGACTTTTCCTTCCACAGACTGTTTGCTGTTTTCACTCTTGAACAAAGAGATCACTGAAAACCGGTCCTTTTGGAGCAGCATAGCTGGAAGCCCCTTTCTTTTTTTCTTACTGAGGTGGAGGTAAATGCAGAAGTGTGAAGTAGCATTATGAACCCAGGATTACGATGCTATACAGGAAAATAGTAAAGAAGAGATAAAGAACGGTGTAGGAAAGGTCTGAAGCAAAAAAATACCAAACCTCTCCCGCCTTACCAGTTCCACTGCAGTGTTCTCATCTCTCTACACCCAACATGCAATGTCTCTGGTATTTTGTGAAGCTGTTGTAAATGTGGTGTTTGTTTTGCTTTGCTCTTGCAAGGTCTCCAGCCTCCCCTGCCCCACCACAGATACCGTATCGCCCTCAGAAGGGCTCTCCAGACTTGCTGTGAAATCTCGCTCTGCTGTGGCAAACAGAACAGGATGTTTCCCCGAGTATTTTACAGACCGCAGTCTTTCCTAGACCCTTAAATACTTGCTTTGGAATGCATTTTCCTCACAACCGTATGGAAATTCAGCATACCTCTGTGATGGCATGAAAGACCTGCTTATTTCTCTGCTGAGTGCCGAAGTGCGTAATAACCAGCAGGACTGATGGCGATGTGTCGGAAACAGCAAGAGCTGAGAAAATGTTGCTCTCGGTGAGCAAGAACAGAGCCTTCACACAACTTCTGTGCTCCCTGCAGCTATTGGCCAGGGCCACAACCTCCCTTTTCCATTTTGCTTGGAAAAACTGTCCCCAGCTTTTATTAGCTGGCAAGTTTAGATACAAGTAGGTGGCGCAGAGAGCCATGCAGGTGGAGGAAGCAATAATGCAAAGCTGCAAGTCAAGCTTGTTAAGGAGAATCGGTTTATCAGATGACCTCCTGTCTCTCTTGCTTACCTCACCTCAGTTCTTTTCTCCTTTATTTTCTTTCTCCATCTGGTATAAAATGAAGCTATAAGAAGGGTGAGTGTAGGATCCAGCATCCTTAGTGGACTGTTGAAGTCAACATCTCTAAATTAAAGGGGTTGCTTCTTTGAAGTGGTGCAACACCAATAGTTTCAGCAAAGCTATGCTAACATGCACAAGGAAATAATTATTCTCAGTCATTTCCCTGGTAGGCAAGGAAGAAGGAAACATGAAGTCGTTTGGTTTCCCTTGACTCTACAGACACTTTTGTACCAGGTATATACACTGTCATATGGATTTACTACTAATGCACTTCTTCCCTTTTTTCGGTAGTGGGATAAGACATTTGTAACCATGGTATGTTGAGTTAATAGGAATATTTTCAAATTACTGTAAAAAAAAAAAAAAAAACAAACCAAACAACAAAAAACCAAAACAAACCAAAAAACCCCACCACTTCTTCCTCTTGTAAACTTATAACCCCACTCTAAGGTCACTTCTATGAGAACTGGATGGCATCAGTTCCTAACAAATTGAGATGGTGGGTTACAGACAGGTCAAGGCAAAAATGGATGGTGCTCTCTTGTTATTTGGTGGTTTAAAATGAGAGCAATTTCTAAATTTACTGTGAAATACACTAAAAGCCATCATCTCTAAGAGGTTTTTTTAATTGCTAATTACAGCATTCCCCTGTACAAGGTTCCCTTCAGCCTCTGAGACCTGGGACTGCGAGCCAAGGAGCGAGGCTGGGCGGAGCACTCCTTCGTGGTCTGTGCTGGGACTGAGTCCCACGGAGAAGGTGCTGGATGCTTTTTAGCTTTTGACCGCGAAAGCCATTAGCCTGGATGAAGGGTTTGTTTTTGTTGTTTAGCTGCCAAGTGTGGGAGCCAAGAGGAGTCAAAGGACGCTAAGTTTGGGAATATCTTTAACCACACATCCATCACTGGTCTTTATAATTGGATTATTGTTTTTTCATCTAAAAACCTCTCATAAATCACCTACCTCTTCCATTCAGTAGTAGTTTCACTTTTGAATTGCAGCAGCATGAGGCTGAATGGCTGGCAGAAAAACTACTCTTTGCAGAGGTGGAAAGGATGATTTTTGCATAGGAAAAATGTGTGGGTTGCAGTGTGGTCACTTCATTGCTGCTAAATTTGCTGGCTTCAAAGACTCTGCCTGCAGTGGAAGGATGTTCTCTCAGCAGACGTCTCAAATATATTCATTGCCATGGTGGAAGGACCTGTCCTATATGTTCAGTCATTTGAAAATGAAAAACCTATGTTGCAGGTGCAGAGAATAGCCTCTTCCAATTTGATATTCCTTGGGCAGCACAACATCCAAGAGTGTTGTAGTATTTTCATTTCACTTCTCCTTTGAGATATTGCAAAGCACATGCAGTAGGTGAGAGATCAGGCTGACTGGTCCTATCCAGTGTGTGGCATCACAGGTGAAGGAGAGAGACCACCAAGGTGAGCTGCCTGTCTGTGCTGAAAGAGGTTTGACAAGTTGTGGTGGAATGTACACATGTATTTTTATTTTTTTTTCTTTTTTTCTTTTTTTTTCTTTTTTTACAAAGAACTGTCTTGAGCATCTCATTTGCTAGTCTGAGGCTACAGTCAGAAGTGTCATGTGAAGGGGCAGCTCAGGTGTTTGAGATACTGTCTGAAAAGCTTGTGGAGAGGAGATTTGATTTTGTTCTCCTTGGAACAAAACGTAGACACTAAAAGCAAGTTGTGTTGTGTTCTACTTCCTTTCCACCAGCGGGAGGAGCTGGTAGAATAGGCTCCACGAGTGCCCCAGGTGCCTTCACTCCTGACTTTTTTAGATCCAGCAGAAGCAGAGATACCTGTGAAACGTGCTGGGGTGCTTGTGTGTGTGGGTTCAGGGTAAAGAGCAGTTCCCTGAATGTGCATTTCCCACTCACACTGCTGTCTTGGTACTGAGAGGGCAGATATTCCTTTAGGCTCAAGGTCATACACTTAAATAGCCCATTGCATTGGACTAGGCGGAGTAGAACAGCCAGAAACCAATCTACAGGGAGTGATTTGTAAACATCAGAGGCATGTCAAGGCCATCCGAAAGAAAAATTCTGCTTTCAGCCCAGAGGGAAATGTATGAACAGGCCTCCAGGCTGCTCCGATGCTTTGGGCAGTTTTCCTGCTGCAGCTGGCAGGGCCATCACTCACTGTACAGCATGACCAACAGCGGGTACCTGTCTGAGTGCTCAAGAGCACCGAGGAGAAGGAAAACAGAATTTTTAGACCTTTTGCGAAGTGCCATGGCTCAGTTGTCCCATGTTTCTCAGCTAAGATGTGGGTAGTGAAGAGTTTCTGAGAACACAAATTTAAAAAGTGAGGATAATGTTGGAAGAGTGTGATAAATGTGGACTCTTCCCTTTCAAGACAGTAAGTGACAGTAAAAACAGCCACGACTGGCGGTATTAAATCAGTCGGGCGATTCTCTCTAGCTGCTTTGTAAGTGAGCAGAGTTAGTTTCTGTGCAACAGGAATGAAATACCTAAATAGCAGTCTTGATCTTTGGCTCAGACGTTGTGTGGACCCTCACAAGGCCGCTCTAGGCAAGTCAGGCTTTATAAAGCTGGGTGGGGATGGAGCACAGCAGTGTATCACAGAACAGGCCAAGGGGCAAGAACACCTTCAGCTGTGGGAAGGAAAAGGGAAGAAAGCCAAGTGCATCTACCTGGGCTAGAATTTGCTTATGATATTATAGCATCGTTTGGGTTACCTTGTGGTAATTTAAATAATTGCAAGTGGTCATAGTCCTTCATAGCAGGGAGACCACCCAGGTCTGTTATGGAACAAAGGGAAGCAGAGCGTCGTGCCGCAGCAGGCTCTCGAACACTTTGCTGTTGCCCACAGCTCTTTGCCCTCAAGATTTTCAGACTGCGTAGCTGTTCTCCAGATAACAGCTATAGTAAGCAGATTTATTTGAGTTCTATTAACTTATGCTACAACTTTGAAAAGCTAGAACAGTTTATGAAGTTGCACCTCTACTTAGATACTGAGACAACAGTTGCAGAAGTCGATTTAAAGAGACCACATAAGCCACATAGTCTGGCAGTTAGTAGGGAGTTTCAAACGTGTTTTGTCATGTATGGTCAGCTAATCGAGTTATGTGATTTGGTGAGCACCACTTGGGCTCTACAGCAAATACAAGCACTATTTGAGTGGTGAAAGAGCATTTAAGCTACTTGTGTGTTGGAAGAGCTTGTAAGCAATTTGAATATTTTCCCCCTCAGATGTGGGATTTGGGACTTTTAGCTAATCACTTAGACTACAGAGCATCCAAAGTCACTGAAAGTCTTTAAGATAAGGAGGAAGGGAAGAATAGGTAGCTATGAAACATTTATTTTCTTGGCTCCTCAGACATTGCATGCTGCCAATTTTCAGGGCTATGCACACACAGAGCTATTTTTTCTCTTAAAGCTAAATCCCGTACTGGGATTCACAAATGCTGCTTCCATGTGTCTGTAGGGATCAGGCAGACGTACAGAACTGCCATCAAAGAAGCTCTGTGCTTTGGAGGGAGAGAGAATGGGACCAAATGCTTAATGTTGTTGTGCTGTGTTCAGCTGTGGAATGTAATCCCAGTATTAGGACAGAAGTAAATATGCATATGTAATCTGCAGTGCAGTGTTGCGTCTACTCCAGAAAGCCTAAAAACTCAGCAGCGAGGGAATCTCATGGAGGAAAATACACTGAAGAGCTTAAAAGCCCAGATCTTCCCCACAAGTAAAGCAAGCACTGCTCTGTAGAGGCTGTCACTGGAGGTTGAAGGGTGCAGAGCTAGGTCAAGATCATTTATTGTGTACGTTTATCTAATTTTTGTGATCAGGTATCTTATGTGAGCCCTTTGAGGTAAAGCTCATACCATGTCTCATAAAACTGAACCTTTTGGCAAACTAGAAGCATTTTCCCAAGAATAACATACGCGAAGTTGCAAACATCATCCAGGCATTCCTTGGCACCTGTAGCCCTACAATTTATGTCACTCTGAGGATTTGGGATAATGACTTTGTTATGTTTCCACGAGCTGCTATGTTTTCTATCTGGGTTTGTCGTTAATTTCTTTTTCCGTAAAGGAGTTGTGTATTTCTCTGCTACACACATGAAATTCGAACATGTAGAATAGATTAACAATCAGCAGTTAAGACTTACTTGAATGTCTGCAAAGTGAAATGAAACCAAAACAAGCCTTTGTTTCTGATATATTGAGAAGTTCCTTATAAATGGTTCACATTTGACTTCCTTTCTAATGATTGTTAGTAAATAAAACTTAATAAGCAAGCTAAATTTAGCAAAATTGCAGGACATATCTCACGGCCAAACGTTTGAAAACAGGCACATCAGTTACTCAAACTTATGCTTCTCCTTCTTTCACATGCTGACAAAAATATTACCGCTCCTGTATTCTGCACTTGCTCTTACATCTCCTATAAATACCCAAAGAAGTAACGCTATTCTTGTTTCAACCTGGAAATCTAACAGAAAACATTTAATAGTGATGATATGCTTTTACATCCATACATCAGAGCATCACAAGCTCTGTATGTTCAAAGAAATCTTACAAATAAAGTTTGAGTTTTCATCTAACTAGCACAAGAAAAAGTATTCCAGAAGTATTCTTATTCTGCTTGGCCTTTTACCTTGTCAGGGATGTTTTTGCAAAAAGATTAATTCTGGAAGAGCACTAGAACCACACTATAATGCAGCAGGACGTGCACTATAATTATCTGAATTTGAAAAAGAGCGTCTGCTTGCTCAAGTTCCCCTTATAGAAAAAACAGTTAAGATAATGAATGTCTTCTATTTTGCCCCTATGTTTTGATATCTAAAGATTCACAATCACTACCCAAATAGAGTGTTTGCCTTGCACTTGGGGGACAAACCCCACAACAGAGGAAGAATTCTTCCACGTAGGTTTAAAATCTTTCCAGCACACTGTTATTAGTTACAAAGGAAGGAATGTGTCATCTGTTGCCTTTTAATTTAGACAACCTAAAAGGCCAACAGAAGTTTTTCATACCAATGTTCTGTGTCAGCACTTTCTGATTGTATTATGTTGATTAGGGTTTTAGGTTACGTATACAATTTAGACCTAGGTCTAGGTTAGAAGAGGACAAGCAATTTTTTTTGTGTCTACTTTCTCTTCTCTCTTTGGTGGATGGAGGAATGAAATGTCTTTGTTTAATTGGAGAATACTTTATTTATGGAACACACATTGCAGTACTACCATTATCCTTAAGTAGCAATTCATTACCTGGCCGTGTTTTCTTTCAGTCAAAATAGCTTCCATTTTTCTCCATGATCAGTGGAAAATATAAATCTTCAAGGTAATTGTCTAATCCACCTAAATCACAAAAACCGTGCTTCCTGTCTCTCCTTTTTCCCACTGTACTCATTCTTCCTCATGTTCTGTGAGTCACCATCCGAAGTTATTTGCAATAGGCAGGAAAGCTGCTGTTTCTTGGCCATGTTCTTTCCCATTTTTCAGGGCTCTGTGCCCTGCGAGAATTGAAGCAGCATTGGTCCAACGAACATTTGCCAGTAGTGGCTTGGAGTATTGTAACTTAAAAAAATTTAGGCTTCTCATCTCCAAATACTCTTAAGTATATTTTGAATTCAGTGTTGTCTCACTTTTCTTGCACATACGAAATGCAGCGATAAAGAAAATTGTTTGTAGCGTGACTGAACTTTGTTCTGAGAGTGACTTACGGTACTGATCAAGAATGTGCTTTGGAGACATTTGTTTTAGAAAATCAAAAAGGAAAAAAAGTGGCCTGCATAAGGAGATGATCTAGAAAGCCTCAGCTGGTAGATTTAGAGATACATGACATGGGGGCAGACTGAATAAATGCTAGCTAAAAGGGGTAAATGGAATAAGGACCCTTGTTTATAATCACAAGCTAATACTTTGTCTTGAGAATTGTTCAAGGTTGCTAAGTGACAGTTATGTATTTCATATCCCTTACAAAACCTAGGAACATAGTAGTAAATAAACAACTGAGGACAGCACAAATCTAAGCTTCCCATGCAACACGTGTTTCTTCAGTCAAATAAGAAGAAAGGTCTTTGATCACAGCATAAACATTAGCAGTATGTAAAGCTCTAACAAATAGTAATTGAAGTATTTTTAATCTAAAAATACGTTGCCAAATGTGAAACCTAAGAGCCCTGTTCCTTCTTTGTACAGGAGAATGTGTGACCCGTGGCAGCCATATCCTGGTTTACTGCAGCAGAGTGTACGAGCCCAGTTTTATAAGAGAACCAGTTTAGAGTGTTAGCTATGCAAATCTGCCAGATTTCATCACATCTGAAAGTTTTTCTTATCAAGTCATGGAGAAAGTACAGGTAAAATAGCTGATTGATTGACAAGCAGAGAGCTGATATAACAGGTATTAGGATTTTAAATCTTTAAGGTATGAGATGGGGAGGCTTTCTCCTATAATCAAGTTACAAAGTAGTGGATTCTTTAAGGTCTTTAGATTCCTTCGTCTCCTGAAGAACAGCCCTCCTAGCGTGCCAAATAAATATTTTGGTTTGATTTTTTGTCAATCTTCTGAACTAGCAAGACAGAACCACCGGTCTTATTGGCCCTCTGAAGTTATCCTTCAGTCCTTGACATGACGAGGACCATCGTGCCCTCCCTCCTAGACACCTCTAATAAAATAATGTCTAAATACTGTCGGCCGAAGGAAAAGGATTGAGAGCTAGCTGTTGTTAGCTCCCTCGTGTAGCAACCTGAGGATTTCAGTTGCCTCTCCTCACCTCAGTTGTAGCAGTATAACTAAGCAGTTCCTCAGGTTAAGAGAAATAACACCATACCAGGTTGGAAGGACCATAGGAATCAGAAATATTGGTGGCAGATATCCAGGGAAGGGCACGTAGCGTTTATGGCCTAGGGATAAGCAGCAGCTGCAACATCATCTTGTACCAGACTGGTTTGTCTGAGTTTGTGTCTCTTCTGAGCCATAACAGCAGAATAAACTAGCTATTAATATGTTACCTGTGTATCTATGCCATGGTTTTTAGCATTAGGCTGTTTCTTTTTGCCTCTGTTCTTGCCTTCCTCAGAGTTTGAATTAACTTTAATCGATGAGCGATATTTCCAAGGACATGAAGTTCCTAGGAGTTCTGTGAAAAATCTTTAGCTGTTTATAGGAAAGAGTTGCTACGTAGGTTGAATTCTACCCTTCTGATATATGCAGATTCCTAAATAGAACATTAAATATTCTGATATATATACAGTTATATATAGATATATGCACATGTATTCTTATCTATTCTGATATATATAGTAGCTAGAGATGGTGAGTCATCCCTGGTAGCACTTGACTGTTGTATAACTGCAGATACAGGACATGAGGGAGGCTGTTTGCATCGGGAACAGGGTAAAAACATGGGAGTTACGTGGAGCAGGCAGTGGATTCAGGAACATAGTGTACAAATCTGTATGGACCCAGGTTTCGTTAGGTTTATTGTTCACAGGACAAAAAAAGTGTTATTTGTCCACAGAAATAATTCATGTAGTATAGGAGTACATAAAAACTGTGGGAGGAATAGCACTAAGCATTAGTTCCTGGTGACAAAATCTAAAGGCAAATCTTTTTAAAGTCTACATCATTATTAGACTTTTTCAGATCAGGCAGTTATTGGGAATCCCCAGCAACTTTTCCATTAGATTCTCACGTTTAGTATTTAGATGCGCGATTAAAGGGACAAAGAGACTACATTAAGCAGTACAGCTTCAGCAAGACTGCACAAAGGTCAGATGTAATAAGGGAGTATGTTCTTTCTTATTCCTTTTGTAAGGAAACTAAAGATGGCAAAGGTTTTCATGCTTGAGAAAAAAGAATTAATAAATATCTTTATTTTTACATTTCACAGTTGAATCAGCAATGATAACGCATGGTCTTGTTGCCTGCTTTTCCAAGTCAGTGGCAAAATTACAGTCAAATTCATTCATGCCACATCAAGTTAACTGGCCAAGAATCAAAAAGGGAAAAAAGAAACCCTTTCGTATAGGTTTACTCCTAATTGTTTTCTAATCAGTTTAGGTTCCGTTTGCAATCAGAGAAGCCAAATCAATACTCAGCTAGGCAAATATGCTATGGAGGCAATCTTTCCTGATGCCAAATAACAAAAATAATGCCAGCTTGCAGTGTTATGACCTTATTAATCTCGCTATATTAACAATGCTGAATCTTCAATTTCATGATTGCCAGGTTGTCACAGTGCCCCTTGTCGTGAGGATGTTTTACTATATACTGATAGTACCTTATCTACCGCAATAATTGTTATAAACTTTCTTCTTGGTAATGTTTGCAACATGTTTTTGAAGTAAGCTATTCCTATTTTACCAATAGGAAAACTAAGAAGAGAGAGAGGTTAAATTACTTGCTCAAGGCAAAAACGTAACTAAGTTGCAGAATTCCAATGCCTTTGCTGTACTCAGAATTACAAGTATGACTTTTAAAATTATTTTAATTTATTGATTGTTTCAAGGACAGAGGGAATATTTTCCACAAACTCATTTGAAGAAAAGCATTTAAAAACCTTTGTCAATCTTATGCTTTTAATAGTATTTAAGTCTTTAGTAATATGTCCAAAACCAAAATAGTAATATTCACAGTACTGATATATCTGATTTCTATTTCTTTAAGATTCACAATGTATTAAAATATCCAAATCCTCTAAAGTTTTCCTAGTAATAGGACATGCAGTTAATGCTTAAGTCTCTGGCATCCCAGAACTGATGAGCTCCAGGTGTGAAAATCTGCATTCCTCATTTGCATTTTATTTAACAAATTTCTGTGATACATTTTTGGGCCCAGAATATGTATTATTTCAAGTATTTTTGAGCAGCAGTGCAATATTTGTAATTGCTAAACTCGCAAATCTACACCAAGTACAAGTAAAACTTACATGGGACACATTTTACAACTAATACTATGGGGTTAATGGTTTGTGGGTTAAACTTTCATTTTATCTTTTTGTTGAATGGATACTAATTATCTAATATCAAAAGCATTCAGGGAAAGGAAGTATGACCCTCTGGATTTGTAGCCTTAGAGGGATACGACCTGCTATCCTCATCCTGTGTTCTCTTTGTGTTCAAAACCTGTTGGAAATCTGTGGTAACAATAACAAGAATTTTTTTTTCCTGTGGCCCTTGCCTCTGGGTGTCATTTGTCTAGTACTTTGCTCAAGCATGTTCATTTTCACCTTCTGAGGTGGCTGTTGACTCGGAATTTCATTCGTAAAGAAGCCAAGGCCAATGATTTTAAGAAGCATCCTTGCAGAATTCTCACAGTTAGAAATTCTTGCAGGTCAGACTCAAGAGATGACAGATGGCCAACATTATTGATGGTCTCTTACTGATGGTGTTGATGTTATTGATACTCTTAACAACTGCTAATCAGGACCTGGGCTGAGAAGCCCACAAACCCATGGAAGATATTCAGGAGAGGAGGCTGCCAGTTGTGAAAAACTGCATGAATCTACTCAGCCATGGAGTAATTTAGTTACTTTTTTTGGCTTAGATTCTTGAGGTGAGATCTGTTTCCATTTCAGGCAGCAAAACCTGAGGCGTGACAAGGAACAGGGGTGTGCTCAGGCCCCCCAGGTTCTCAGTAATTCAGCCAAGGGCTCCCCTGGGAACCAGACTGTGGCAGCCACTCTGGCCAGCCAAGGATAAGTGGACTGTGCATCAGAAACAAATCACACACGATTGTCCCCAGACCGCTCTTTAATGGTCATACAAACATAGGCATTAACTGCACATGGTGTTTTTTCAGAGTTACTTTCTTATTGATGGAGTTGTATGAAGCCTTTGCTTAAGGTTTCAAGACATGGAGTCACAAATCCATCTCCATAGCTCCTGCAGTTTCCTAAGAGAGGAGATGCACTCTAATTCTGATGCAAAATACCATAACAGCCAAGTTAACTTGGAACTTTTGAATGAGAACACCACAAAGTTTTTGCTCTGTCTCTGAACATGTTTTCAAAATTTTTCTGGATAGCGGATGTCCAGTAGCATCATGTGAATTGGTCAACAAGAGATCTGTGATGCTGTACACATGCCTGATTGAAAATATTAGTAAGGTTGAGAAGTCAAACACTTCAGCGTTAGAAACTGCACAAATCATTGCTTAATCTAGTCCTTTAGGTGATAAATGTATGTTCTATTCTTTTGAGCTGTTTAGCTGAGATTTTGAGGCCTTAACTACAGAACCGTTGTTAAGCCTTAACAATTATACTAATATTACTAGCAAATATTTGTAACGCATAAATGTTCCTAGAGATAGATCTTTGTCATAACAAATTGGACATTTAATATTAAGTTATGTAGTTTTACCTTAATCTGCATGTTTCTCAGATCCTTTCTGTAATGTAGGTAACGTCCCCAGTCATCTCAGATGGGTACGTGAAGCTATATTTTGTTCACATATACAAATGCTTTTTATTATTTAAAAATAAGGCATAATAGAAATTTCAAAAGGGCGTTTTTATTTTTCCCTTCAGATTGAAAGGACGGTAACGTTCAGTAAATAAGGTCTTTCACCATTATAATCAAGATTAAAACTATTAAAGAGATATTTGTTCCATAGGCATTGTCCGTTCTATGTACTGGATAAAATGGAGTTCTGTGGTAAGAAGTACATGTGTAATTATGTAATTCGATGTTATATCCTTGAGAGCAAAACAAGAAACAAATAGAGATTACATAAGCAAGCTTTATTTCTGGTATTTTTCAAGTTTCAAATGTTGGGCTTTGCAAACATAAGGTGCTTCTATTTCTGAAATGCAGTTTTAAACGGGTAAATTCCTGGTTTTATGGAAAAGTAAAATGACCTCTTGCCCTGATCCCCCTCAAATTCCATCATCTGAGTATTGACATAATCAACGAGCAGCAGTAGAAAGTTTATCACTTGAGCTAGTGTTTCACAGTAGTGTTCCCTATATAGCCAGGCAGTAGAGGAGGGGAAGGGATGATGTCCTGCCTTTAGAAATTTTTGCTTGCAAAAAACAAATGACAGTTTAAGAAAATATCAGGTGTTGTTCCAGACTCTGGAACTGCTGCTCTGCTGCTGTGAGACCAAATACCTCTAAAGATGCAACCATTTCTCCTTCATCTTCTGAAACCTGCTTCGATGCAGTTTCTGGTCTCGGCTGCTCTGGTCAGAGCTCCCAGCTGGTGCTGTTTTGCCGTGCTCCTCCTCGGGCTGTGTCGTTCTCATTTACGGCAAGGATGACCCTGCAGTCAGATCAGGACAGGGAGCTGAGAGTGGTTTGAGCATGATCAGGGAGGAAGGGATTGTCAAGAACTGTATCTGCTAAAATCTGACTCTCCACTCACCTGTGTGTTCTGACTTCCACTTCTGTGGGATTTTTTTCCTTCTCCAGCAAGAATGTGGTAATTTAGGATACAGACAAGTGTGTTATTCTTCATAAACTAGGAAGCATAAGTATTTAATGGTTGCAATTAAGAAATGAGCTTTGATAAATTGTAGTGCCTTTGAATAAGGGCAGTTAGCCCTGGGGTAGAGACTCTTTACTGAAGAGATTTACAAAGCCATGATCCAGTGTAAAGTCTAATAAATTAAAAGGTTGCCTAGTTTTTTAAGTTGTCCCCTTGCTACAAAGATCAAGTTACAAGTCAAAAGTATTTCCTTTGTAACTGAAGGGTTTTCCATACATTAGGAAAGATACTTCCTACAACTCCAGGGCACTCTTATTCAAACTTAATTAAATGCTCATGATAAAAATACTGTCTTTTCCCCTGCACTACAGCGAACTGTTCACATGTAAAGAATGCTGTACTGGCCTTCTTGCTTGTCTTCCACCGAACTTCCAGTTTTTTAATTGTCTTCCAGTATTAACACTCAACAGGATAACTCCAAATCCCAAGTGCTAAAAACAAACCACTATGCTGTGACCTGGGCCAGATTATGCAAACGTACCAGCTGTTGCCAAACAGTTACTTTGGCATGGGAGCGCAATTAAGTATTTATGCCCATGTAAAACACTTCCCAGAGCTCTGGCTTATATGTACAAAAAAGCCTTTGATTTAAATCAAAACTAAGCTTGTGAGGCAGGGGGGTGGGGTTGAGGAAGAAATGTTGACTGCAAATCATGGCTTAAGCATAAGGAAATGCTATGTTTTCAGAAGTGCCATTAAATCAACAAAACTCTCATGTAAAAAGAATTTTAGCACCTTCTTTACAGTAGCAATGTTTAATATTAAAGGCTGTGCAAGGTATGAAGGAGAGGCTTCTGCCTGAAAAGTTGTGTTGTGATTTTCATTTTTCAGCAAGAGTGTCTTTTGGGATTAGGAAACAGGAAAAGGGCATTGGGGAAAGTAGGAGGGAACCAAAACCGGGATGGTAACAGGGTGTCCTTACTGGGAGGAGCAGAGCTCTGTGCTCTGGTTCCTCAGTTAGAACAACTAGCACTTGCTTTTTGGGTTTGAATGGTTTCTGGGTGGTGTTTTTATTGCTGTGTTTTTTGGTGTGTGGTGGTTTTTTTTTTTTTTTTTTTTTTTTTCCCCTTTATAAGGTCTGCCAGCACACTGCGCAATAACCCATCCCTAGGTGTATCTACCTGTTGTATAACACACTGCTCTGGGGCTTTCTCTCTAAATGGCACTATCACAGTAACCTTGCGTGGGGAACATTAATACAAAACGTACCCAAGAGCAGTTTGAGGGGAAGAAAAGAAGGGAATTATAAAAATGACTGTGGATTTACTAACAGGGAAGTGTCTCAGTGTTGTGTGAACTAGTTTTTAGGGACAGAGGCAGCCCACAGAAGTGGGGCACTACTGTTTTTGTCTGTGGAAATGTAACCAAAGCAAGAACAAGGGGTTTATTTTGCTTACTACTTAGGAACTTCATGGCTGTGCCTTTGAGTATCTTGTGTCTCCTGAAGGGCCTTTTCTCCGTATTCCATGTAAGGGGCCTTGGCTATAGGTATCCTTCAGGCTGTTATAACATCAGCAATAACGTTATATTGATGGTGTTATAGATGTAGTCTGAAATATGAGTCTTTAGTAGGGGGGAACGGTGGAGTATTTTTCAGGTGTGCTGTAGGCTGTTGATGTATCTCACAGCAGTTGGTAACATCTATGTTCAGACACCTGAGTTTATGACATAGTCAGAGTAACCTAAACTGCATGTCTAGTTAGAGACAGGAAATTTCTCTTCCTCCAGTATATTTTAGTTGAAAACACTTGTAAAAACCAGGCAAATAGGGAAAAGAAAAATCATATAACTGTCTTTGTGGTGGGTTTATACTAATTTAACAATAGAATAATATGATTTAGGCTGGAATGGAACTCTGGAGGTCATCCAGTTCAAGCTCCTGCCCAAAGCAGGGCCAGCCTCCAAGTTAGATCTGTCTGCTCAGGGTCAGCCCAGTCAGGCTTTCTGTACCTCCAAGGATGGACATTCCTCAACTGCCTGTCTGTTCCATATTTCACCATGCTCTTTTCATTTTTTTTTATAATATCCAGTTGGAATTTCCCTTTCTCCAACTTTCTTTCCTCAATAGATATGCCTCAGGTTTATCCATAGCTGTCGTACTACAGTGTAGATATATCAGAGTTTGCTTTAAATAAGGTGGGTTTGGTATCTGAGCAGCTGGTTACACCATTGTGGAGCTCAGAAGAGCCTGTAAAATCCACCTGAGAGCTGTGGAGTGGGCAGGCAAGGAAAGGACTGCATAATCTCTTTATCAAGGAGGCATAATGGGACTAAATGGATACAATTCAATAATAGGGAATAGTAGGAGAATATTGAGTATTTCAAACACTGTGTTAACACACTGTGTTAAGTCACAGCTAATCGGCATTTTATTGCCAAGTTTTCTAGTATCTCAAACTGCTGCTTCCTAAATTGCATTAAGTGTGAAATGCAAGTCATATTCCATTCATCAAAACACTGCTAAAAGGCCGGTCTCAAACTGATTCCCTTTCAAAGTGAGCAGGGAACGACTGAGGCTGAACTAAAGCAGTCACATGCGAGAATGGAGGGAACGTCTGTGTCTGAAGTCACATGAGCTGCAAAGAATATTCAGATAGAAAATCAACTGATTTATCATCTCAGCTTAATATATCAGCAGGATGCACTGTTAAAAATTAGTAGTGATACAAAACTCCAGATAACAAAAGAAAACTCTTTTTACAAGTTAGATTTGAAGATAATTTAGAACAAGATCAAAAGATGATGAGGTTTGGAGGAATGAAGCATTACTACTTAAAAAGCAAGAGGAATAACAAATAAACTTGCTGAAACTATGATTGCCAAGCTGCTTAACATGTTGGGTGGGGGTTTGGGGTTTTTTTTGGGCTGTATTCACACAGATCTGTTAATTTGGGATAGCTTCATTTTCTTTTTCAGGAGGAAAAATGGTTGGTATGATAATATTAAGAACTGAAAGGGGAAAGAAGCTTGCTGCATCTCAATTAGACAGAGGAAAAACAAATTTGTCTTCAAGTATGCCAGATCAGAGAGCATTTGCCCCTAATGGTTTAGTTCACCATCCTGTCAAGATCAGGGCAATTTATAGAACTCTGATCTGTCTTGTTACAGCCCAGATTTCATGGGTGTTGAGTTTAGGCTTTTGCACAGATATAACTCTATTTTCACTGGAGTTAATTCTTCTCGAGTGATCCCCTGATAATCTTCCACTGTTTCTTTCTTCAGGGAGTTACATTAGTTGCCAGCTGAAAAGAGGGGATGAGCTCACATTTGAGTGGCCAGGATTGTCTTGCATCTTTTGGCTACACTAACAGCGTTATCTATTTAGAGGTAGTCATATGCGGGAAAACATTAAATAGTATCTGACCTTCCCTTTATTCTCTCCCATTATAGTCTCTTAGAAGATGAAAGTAAATTAGAGTAAAATATGGTCAAAACTGGATATTCAGGTATCTAAAGCTAAGTCGTGTCTGTGTATGTGTTTGCATTTTCCATCTACACAGCTGCTATATTGCAGGGAACAAGGGCTTGTGCTTCGTGTAGGACCAGGGCAAGATGGCACAAATTCTGGGACTTAAGCAGCTGTTCAGACTAAACTTTGTAGGTAAAGATCACCCTCATGGCCCTAAGTTCATAAAATTTACCCCGAGTTAGTAAACTTGGGAGTACAAGGTCCAGTTATTATCAAACATGCCACAGTGCAAAAAAGGGAGTCACACAGGATATGGCAGCACACTGTGATATGGCTTTAGTTCAAATGTTTTTCTGCATATGATAATTTCTCCAAACTTCCCTGTCTGCTACTGTGATTATCATTCTTTAGCCACGGTCATAAGCCACTGATTAAAGATGTGAGTTCTCAGGAACAAATGTTTTTCTACACCCATTTCAGAAAACAGGCTTTTTGATCACTTATTAGTGGTTGCACACTCTCATATCAACACATTTAAAATGTTCCTGTATGCACATTACTCAAGTTGTTTTTTTTAAAAAGCATATGATGAAGTTTACTGCTGCGAATTGTTAGTGCGTGGATCTACAGCAAGATCTTTTTATGGTTTAATGTGTAGCTATCTGCCTCAGAAGTACTGTGAGAAGGGAAATGTGTTGCAGAGCATCAGTTTCTTGTCTTGGTCTGGGGACAGAGTGGCATGGAACAGGTACAAGTTCTTCTCATGGAGGCTGATGCCCAGGACCAAGATCCTGTTTCTTCCTCTCCACAGCTGACCTGAAGTGGGAGGAAGGTGCATATTTTCTTGCCCCCCTCTTCTCCAGCATGCCATAAAGTTGTGTCTGAATTCTTTTTCCCTAGCAACAAATGATTGTACTACTTAGGCTTGCCTTTTGCGTTGTAATTCTTTGGGGGGTGGCCTACCTAGGGAAAGGTCTGATAATTTGCTGATAATCTGCTCTCAACTTGCCCACATTATCTTTTCTACAGAGGTTCCTGTTCCTCTGAAGTGCAGGAAGGCTCAGTTATTTGAAGAGCTCCCAAACCATTGCAAATTATAGCTGATATAATAAGGAAAGTTAAAATCAATGCTATTTTACCATTCTGTGAGTTATTACGGTTCAGCTCATACCTCTTAAAAATTCAAGGATACAGTGAGACAGGCAGCCGTGTCTGGAAACCGTAACTGCTATTCCTGTCAGTCACTTCTGTGTGTTTCTTGCACCAGACCCTTTCCCAGAATGAGAGTTATTTCTACAAACTAGTCTTGAGGGACCTAAGGTGGGAGATAATGACAGAGTATTTTGCTTTTCCCATTTTGACCTTCCCCTCCACAGCATCTTGCAGTTCAGCAGTGTGAGGGTACCAGAAAATAGTACATTCTCCTCCTCCTGCAGCTACTGCCAGAGCAGGTTGCTGGTCAATATGCCTATATGCTGCCCTCCGAGTGCTGCTGGGCCAGTCTCTCTCTGAGAACGAGCCTTCCACAGCTGTTTGCAGTACAATTGCTGTAAAATCTGCTCTGAGAGTTGCTGTCAAGCCAAAGACAGTCATCTACTCAGGCTCCCACTGTGCCTACATGGATGCCAGGAAAGGTGGAAATTTTGTGCTGTAACCAATATTGTCAGCAAAGAGACCACATACATTTTGCTGATGTTCAGTTGTTGTTGGCCTGTTGCTGGAAAATGTGCACTTTTCACTACTTTTTCTAGAGCTGATTATCTTTGTCAGAGCTTATGTTGGCAGAAGACATTGGGCACTGTCAGTGCAGGGCTCACAGCTGCAAGCTGGACTGCAGCCCCTTGGGCACTTCCCTGGGAACCGTCACCCATGACCCTGCTGCACGCAGAGCTTCACGCACACAATGGAAGGCTGGACTGTACCAAGGTACTTGCCTGTTTTTTTGCACGTCTGCACAAAAAGCTGTGGTAACAAAACACCGCACGGTTCTCACTCTCTGCTGATCAGAATTCGTTCTATATCCAAACCAAAGTGGTCTGCTGATGCATATCCGTTTCTCATATGGTTTCTAGAATTTTGCATATGGGATTGTTGACTGTCTTGAAGTTATCTGAAGGAATTCTTGCCAGTTCAGTGGCAACAAACGCCATACAGACGTTCGACCTTATCAGCAGGCAGTTGTCTGCTCCTTGAAGCTATGAAGAGTTAAGTGCTAACTACAATTCACTCAAGTTTCTGCAAAACCAATACAAAAATCTTCTCCAGGACTTATCTCCAGGAATGATGTGGGATTTTTTTCTAGTGTGTTTTGCTGGATTATCTGAAGAACAATAATGAGGTGCTCATGATCTCTTTTGGTTTCTGCTTCACTGAGGATATTCAGATTCTTTTCATATGTGGCAGCACTAGTTATCAGGAACATTCATGTATTGCTCCAAGGGATGCTGTGGACAAGTGCACTTGTACTGCCTTGTTACAGATTTTGCCTCAGTACAACATTTTTCCAATTTCCATTTCTCTGTCATGGATAGAGTTTAAATCCCTTCCTTTCTATGCTCTCTCTCCACTCAAGAAAACGTCCACAGTTAACGTGGCAAACCAGCAGCAGGAGCAGAGGAAGCTCTGAGTTAAAATGCCCCAGTGCGTTACAGTTACCCAACTTGGCTTTTGCTTTTCAACTGCCCTAATTTTGCCTGTTGTCTTGCATTTCAATGTTTAATAATGCAAACATCTAGCCAACTGTCAGCTTCTCTTCTGAACTGATGCAATAGTTTAACAGTGATATAAAGCCCCAAACTCTGCCCTATACCACTCGAAATGGCAGATGTCACTCACCAAGTGGTTTTCCCTCAAAATGGAGCACTTATATAATCTCTTTCAATTCCTTAATAAGCTAACTGCTTATCTATATAGGTAGGAAATGACCACAGTAAGAATTCCAGAATAGTTCTCAGTATGGACAGAGCTCTAGAAAAATAGCTTCAGGAGAGAAGGTTATACCAAAACAAACTACCCTGCATTTGAAGTAAACTGACTATTCCAAAATAAATCACTTTTATTAGAGAAGATTGTCCACACTGGGAACTATTATAGTACATTTCACTACACTGCCAAGCACAAACTAGAAAGAATAATACTTTTGTTTTAAACAACATGTAGCCCGTGTGAACTCCTTTTATTTAAGGCTATTTCCATTGTAAGCATAGCATTAGCCTGTTTCTGTTCAGAGATTCTTATCTCAGTGTTCTCAAAAGCTCTTTTCCAAGAGGTTAACAAAATGACAGATAAGCTTTAATATTCTGGTTGGAAAGAGGAAATTTTGTTCTCCCATTTCTTAGGCAGCATAACTTACCCTTAAGTTTGTTTGGTGCACAACAGAATCTTATGTACTATATTAGGAAGTGCCTAAACCCTACCTTGTGCAGCTGCTATGGAAAACACAGGTGTGATTCTGTGAAAAGGATACTTGTACCTGTTTCAACCAGTGTTAGAGAAAATGATCTCTCGCCTCTGGCTTCAGCAGCCTTCTCGTGAAAACTCTCAGCAAATCTAGGAAACTAAGTTTGAAAGAGTCATTCTTCTCAAAAACAATGGTTCGTGTCTTCATAAATTCAGCCCTTTGCATTTTTAACCAAGAATATTATTTTGGTAACGCTTTTCCAAATAAGAAAGTGGCATTTCCTTTCACTACAAATTAATATTCTATTAATAAAGGAAAGCAATGTTAGGGTAAGGTTTTCATCGCAGAGCACAGTACGTGCACATCAGCTCCACTTGAGAAGATGGCAGGGACCAGCATCTTGAATTACAGCAGCGTGCAGGAGCCTGGATCGTTGGGCAGACCCACTGCGCTCTCTGTAACAAAACCTGCTCTCTCTAAGAAATATTTTAATCCTCTCGGCAGTATAAGGAAGGTAATCGGTGATAAACAAAACTTTATCAACTTGGAGGAAAAAAGAGATATAAAAAGGCTAACTAAAAGACCCTACTCATTAAAACTGCAATTGTTTTAACGCCTCTACACGAAATGTATCAGAGGGAGAGAGTAAAACTTGTGAAATTAACAGAAAGTTGCTATCTAGACATGAATTTCTTTCCTTTTCTGTGATATGTATTTTAGAGGAAATAGTTTGGGCTTCCTACAGCAGAGTACGCGTGCTCTGTGTTTTTCTTTGAAAGATGCACAAATTGGCAAGACTGGCTGGTCTTGCTTAGGTCCCATTTACTGTCAGTGACAAAGAAGTCATGGAATTTCTTTTGTTTCCATCCAGCATCATCCAGTGGTTAGAAAGTGGTACAGTAAAGCAGGTAGCACTGCATCCTCTCAGGGAATGATGTGGAACTCTCTCCCATAATTTTGGTTGTTAACAGTTGTTGACTGTAACCTTTCTTCCTCCTGACAAAGGAGAATGAGGCAGGAATGTGGTGTTTGGGTTTTTTTATTGCAGCAAACATTTTTAAATGGAAGTATGGAGCTGGATGAATTGTAGTGACAGAGAGAAGAATCAGTTAACTGAAATTGTCGGTGTCTAGGAGTCAAATCTAGGAGAAAATTCAGCAGTTCAGTGTAGCTCTGGTTGGTTGGTTTGGTTTTGAGCCATAGAGTTTAATGCTTACCTGCCTCGTGAGACTTGCTGAAAGGGCAGTTGGGACTTGTTGCTGCGTCTTAAAAATGTTTCACGCTCAAGGGTTCCTTTTATGGTAGCTTTTCTTTAACTATCAATGTTGTGGACTTAATTTTGGTCTTGCAATCTTCACGGAATTCCTTTCTCTCGTGCTCTGAAGTGTTGACTTGGTATCTTTTTTATCTTGGTATCTTTTATAAAGACTGTTTTGAGAAGATAGTGATAATCACAATCTGTGGTGCTCCAAATATCGTGAAATTGAGGAGGGTTTTTTTTATTTCTGCATTTTTTTTTCACATTTAGGGGATTTTAAAACCAGCAGCTTTTTTTTTTTTTTTTTTCCCCCCAGAAAGTATTTGGAGTTTTGTTGGTCAAGTCTACAGCTCTTCTGCTACATTGCTTTGAGAAGCAGTGTAATTGAAAGAATTCATCCCGTGGGCACAAGACAGAGGCTGTGATTACCCACAGCTTGGCTTTGCCAGTCAATTTCTTTTTTAAAAAAATCCATTAAGCAGTACACTTCAAATTCCTCGTGCTTTTCAGGTGGCTGACTTCTGTCTAAAAGCCTTCAAAGAGCTGAATTGTGCACACTTTCAGTTTAGTTGCACATCTCTAAGCATATGATTGCTATATAGGCGTTTTATTTTACAGATTTCAGCTTATTTGCATCGTTACATAGCTTCTTAATTTGGGGCTTAAAGGGGAAAGTGATTAGTTACTTTTGTCTGTTTATCTCAGTTCTTGTGAACTTTAGCATCCCTGCTTTGTCTGTTCACCATTTATGTTCCAACATCAGCAAGGAAGGATGAATGCCTCTTCTGATTAGTTCTTTCCCTGGAGGATCACATGGAGATCTCAAGTCAAAAACCTGTAAGCACATTTGCTTTAGAATGCAATTTCCAAACTGAGTTGTCAGGTTTTCGATCAAGATCAAGGAAACAATGGTATAAAACATTAAGAAACAGTGTGTGTGGTAACAGGACATTTATATGTAAGTCCCAGTGGCTCAGAGAACAAGGATCTTTCTTGTATGTTGTAGTATCTACCGAAGAGCATAAAAATAAAACAAAATTTTATTTCCAATAATATTTAGATGAATATGTATGACAAAAAAAATCCATGCCAGCAAGCTTGGCCACAAGCCAGTCTTAAGCGTCAGGTCACTGCAGAAAGTTACTAAGCTGTTCACACAGAAATTATTCCAGCACCATTTTCTGACTGTCTAGATGCCTGTTATGGGCGTGGATAGAGTCGACAGGCAGAAGCTCTTCTGGCTGCACTGCCTTCTACCACGAGACCACCGTCCTGGAGTTTGTGACCCTTGTCGCACCCATGTCCCTACCAGCAGCCAAGTGTTTGCATCCTGTTTGTGTTCTGAGGGGTTTTACGGAGCAAGGCTGGCAGGGTTACACCTGTTCCTGCTAACAGGCATGTCACAGTGGACAGCTGCTGCAGGACAGAGCTGGGGGGAACTGAAATCTTGTAGAACCCAAGCTCCCCTTACGTTTGTTTAATCCCCGTGTACGGCTGGGTAATAATATGCTACTAACAAATAGGCCTTTCCCTTCTACCATCTTGCAGCTGTTGCAGTGCAAGTAGGAAAAAGAGCTTGAAAAAGCAGCAGCTGGAACCTTGTGCCTTCTCTTTGGACCCAGAAACTTCTCCCTTAGATGGATTAATACCTTAGAAATATTTAATATATATGCTTCAGCTGCAGTCCCAACTCCCTGCTTAAATTCGTAGATGTTCATATATTTTAAGAGATCAGCTAAGGTCTTTCCAGTGTTTCAAGGTTCTGACAGATATTTGGGTCTTCCATCTGCAGTAACGATATGGTAGCACCTACATGCAGCTTTGGTAAATTCAACTTTTGCTTTTGTCTGTCCACGTGAGGTCTTGAAGCAGTGAGCTGCAAATAGAGGCTTGAGGGGTAGATCTACTTGAACCATCTTCGCTTTGCAAGAGAGAAGAGCCAATCGTAAGGTAACTCGCCCTTTCTGACCAGTCAAATGCAGACCTTCTGCCAAGGCACAGATGTTGAGATCCGCAGCATCCACATGAGAAGAGGGAGTGGCATGATATCGTAACCACATGGTCTGCAAAGGTAGTTCTAAAACTCAGATTTCATCTCCGTAGCTGCTGAAGTTGGACTTCCCTTTGTTTAGGTCAGCTGTTAGTGGCTTCACCGTTTTGATTCCTGCCAAGGTGTCTAAGAGTGTCTTTACTAGCTTTCAAACAGCAGACCTTTCTAGTGGCCCTAAAAAACTAGTGCAAGAGTCTGAAATTAGAACCAGGTTTGCCAAGTCTGAGAGATTGTGGCATCTCCAGTACCTGCTTCCCTGACTGAAATGGAACTGTGTTGTACTGGGTGAGCAGTGATCACCGTGCTGGCTGGGATCGCTCTGTGGCATTGTGGCAAACATACAGCATCAGTACTGAAGCCATAGGGTCTTTACACCAGCACTTCCAAACTGCTCTGGGTTTCCGACTAGGAGTACAAGGATCACAGGAGAATGGTGTGCGAGTGCTGCCATTCTGTGCACATGTGTGTGCTGGGAACTGCTGCTCATGCTGCAACGGATGAGCAGAGTAAGTTTAGAAACCCCTGTTCTGCACTTTGCTATAGGTCTGAGCATCGATATCACAGGTCAACTGCTAAATCCTTCTCATTTGTGACTCCTCACCATTCACTCGGCATATGGTACGCACACATGCGTACCACCAAAGCAAATTAGAGTATCACATGCCCACTCTTCCTAAAGGAGCAGGAAAAAAAAAAAGGAATAAACAAGGTAAGTGGTTTGTTCCAACCTATTTGGGGAAACAGGGAGCTTATCCTTGGGAAATACTCTATTTTTTTAATTGTGAGTAGTACAGCTTTATTTAATGTGTCTTTATTGAGATATTTCTTAGGGTTTCTAAGTGTTTAAGGAGGATTTTTTTTTTTTTATTGCTTTGGTTAAGTAAGTTACACTGGATTGCTGTGAACTAGTATAACTTCTGTGCCAAGAAACCATTAGACATCCCCTGCCTAATAAAGCTACTGTTTATTTATTAGGCTTTGAGATAAGTATTTCATTGAGGTTTTGGTGGCAGAGGTGGTATGTGGTTTACATGTTTCCTACTACTGTTTTCTCATGGGAGGCTTTCTGTAATAAGCTGTACTCTCACTATATCTGAGCTTATCCTCACTTCAGTATTAGCTCGGATGTTCCTCTTCATCTGAGTTCCAACTGCAAATACACAAACCTTGAGCTCAGGTGTTAGTAACTTACACCCAAACTAGTGGCTTTGTAAGGGACAGCTTTCTCCAAGTCAGAGCAAAGCCACCACTCACAGCTTCTCTGCAGGGAAGGCAATAGCCCCCGTGGGATATAAAGCAGAATATTTTAATAGATCTTAAGGTAAATATTTAAGCATCCAATGGCCAGTAGCAAGCAAATGGTAAAATACTTTTCAAGTGCATTTGCAAAATTTGTGTTTATTTCTTGTTATTTGTAAGAGGATCTCTAATCTTTGCATCTCGCTCCTAGCAATATCCATGAATAAGTCATGAGTGCTGGCTTAGCCGTCTAGGTCTCTCTTGATTAGGAGAGTGGCCGAGTGTAGATCAAGTTTAGGTAGAGTAACTCAGCTAGCATATATGCCTGACTTCAGTCTGATTTATTTTGTAGTGGGAATTCAAAGTTAATGCCTTCACAAATACAGGCTAGTGTAAGGGAATGTACAAAAACAATAGACCTCCCAAATGTACCTGAAGTGACTTTGTCCTGTGAAAACCAACGGAACTTATGTTCCTAGATCGACTGGATTCCTATGACAATTTCAAATGGAATATTTTGATTTGTGTGTATTGGATGTTCCGCTCAGTCTGACATAGACCTAGAGTGGAAAGTCACTATAAAAGAGCAGAATTTGAGCCACTGCTGGAAGTGGTCTTCTGTCTAGTGTCAAGCACAGAATAAAGGAAATTATATTGAAAAAATAAAACACATGGAGTACATGGTAAAGGTTTGATCTCCTAGCACCTAAGATGTGGTTTATTTTTGCCACCACTTTTTAAAGTCCTAGCTTGCATCAGTGCAGATTTAAATACAACATGGTCTTTGATCTGTTGATTTTGGAGTTCCTGCAGCTTTTGGTATCATTTTTAAATGGACACCTGAACTGCTCGTGATGTTTATCTGTGTGGCTGATGTAACCTCGTTTGCGTTGGGCATGAAGGTGATGAACTCAGAGAGGGAGTATCGCTGTCTGAGGCTCGCTAGTGGAACAAGGGGTGTTTGGCAGAGCCCAGTAGGAGTTTCCATGTGGCTGTACAAGCAGGGGAGAGACAGCGGATCCCAGTGCACACTTGAATGGCTGCAGGTTAAACCATTAGAGGACTGAGGGTAGGATTTATGCCAAGAATAGACTGCAAAATTTATTTTCCCAAACTAGGATGCAAAGGAGCAGCTAGACACCCAAGTGTCCAAGAACTTTTTCAGTGGGCTAAGCAGGGGGGCTTCTGTTTGCGTTTGCCTAGAAGAATGAATGCAGAGAGGGGAAATGTGCAGCACATCTCCCCCAGTTCACAGGTTAGAGATAAAAATACTTTTTTTTTTTTTTTTTTTTGGCCTCTAAATATTTTTGTTCTCTGTAAACATATAGTTTTTAGGCAACTCAGGGACTGCAGGTTGTCGCTCTGAGCTCTGCTCCCGAAGCCAGTCAGACCCACTGTGGTGAATCCCGGGTGAGACGCAGGAAAGCCTGGGGAGGTCTGGCCTTAGAGTGGAAGATTCAGTTTGGAAAGGTGGATAACGGCTAAACGCATGGTCTAGATTAACTCAGAATAAGCAGGCAGTGGCAGTAGGTAACAGGAGGTAGCAGTAACAACTTGTGTTTTTTTGATTTCTCATCTCTTTCCACTGTTGTTTCCAATGGAAAGGCCAGCGAAAGTGTAGATCTTGTTATTTTAACTCCACTCAGATCTCTGATCTAAGAAACATGCTGGTCTAAACCAGCACTGATGCAGTACTTGATGTTTAACTCCCTGTGCAGCAAAGAACTACTCTATCATTCTCTTCAGTGGAATTTTACCTTAAGTATAAATAAGGATTGACTTAAGCGTTTGCTTAAGTGATGATCCTAGGCGAGTCGTACCTGGAAGCACCTTGGAAATACCAGCAGTTCAGGGCGGCATATAGAATTAGCAGAGAAGGATTCCACAGCATCTGAGGAAAAATAAGAGCGTTGAGCCCAGAGCTTTGGCGTTGCAGTGTCTCCTGGTTCGGCCGTCGTATACCTGTGTGGGTGGGTGCAGATGAGCAGGGCACGGGCCTGCCCTGCACTGCCAGCATGTTCACCGCCCCCCGCTTGGGGATGGAAGATGCTGCGGTGAAGAAAACAGCACGTTTTCAGCCGTAACTCTGTATTTTCCTTTGTGGTCTGTTTATCTTTCAGGGATGGTATTTTAGTTTGTTCTTTCACAAACTAACAGGCACTACATTTACCACAAATGTAAATCAGTAACGAAATCCTCTGGAATATCTGTATAACTAAATCTGTATAACTAAAGAAAAAAGCCAAAATATTTTATATCTTACAGTTAAAACAATGCATTAACAATAAATAGCTCATGTAACTGGAATTAACTTAATGGCTGATTTCTTCATAGTTGCCATTTCTAAATATTTATAACTCCAGGTGAACACATTGCAATCCTAAAATCTGCTCGGCATTTTTTATGCTGCAGTGTATAGTCCTACAACGTATGTAAACTTTGTGTATATGCCTGTATTTTGCAAATAATAATATAAATGTCAAGCCTTTAAATTGGGTGTATGCTATGCTGCTGGAGTTAGCTGAACTTTGTGTGTAAGAATGACATCATTGTTTCTGGAGTTACTAGCCTACATGAAAAGAAGAAAATAAGAAGCAGACTTCTAAGAGGAAAATATCAAACAAAATAAATGGGTTGAACACGATATGATGCTTTTGGGTGCTATAAACATTTTATTGTTACTTGTTTGGGAAGAACTGCATAACTCACTGGGGCTTCACAACTTGAGAGTAATGCAGCCATCTCCAAATGTAGCAGATTTATCAGTCGTGGTGTTCAAATGAAAATCTGGGATCTCATTTCCTCCTAAGGCTTTATAAATTTAACTCAGTGTTTAACAATGGCTCACCTGCATGTGTTTCCTTACACTTACGTAAGACACAACCTGTGCCCTATGTAAGAGTAATCCAATGGGAATATTTCAGTGCCAGAGTGCTAAAATCTAGTAACTTCTGTTTTAAAGAGCACTGTAAACTTAAGAAAACTGTCACTAATAGCAGTAAATACAGAAGGTACGGTATTTCAGTTAGAGATTTTTTTGCTAGAAATCAACAATTGTTCGTATTATTAACTCTGCATAGACAATAACTCATGTCTAGATGAAGTGCCAGCATGACTGCCACTACACTGAGCATCGCTGTGCTCTTTGACTTGAGGCTGTATTTCACTCTCCGTTCACAGGCAGCTGACAGAGGCACCAGACGATGATTTTCTGGGGTTGCCAGGACACTTTGTGGAAGTGAACCCCACCTGCCCTTCAGCGCTGGGCTGACAGACCAGCTGCGGACCCTTCTGCACCTTCTGGAGAGGACTCTGCTTGGGTAAGTTGGTTAACCTACCTGGCTGTAGCACACCAGCCGGCCTCTGCAGGTCCTTATTGCACCGTTCCTCCCAACAGCACCTCTCCCTGCTGCCTGCAGAGAATGCAGCTGCAAGCCAGCGACCTGCCCGGCAGCTCCTGGGTCTTCCAGTGGTTCGTTTCACTTGTGAGACTGTATTGCAAATGAATTCTGGGGGGTGGAAGGCTGCCTGGCAGGTCCGCAGGAAGCATTTGGCTGGGAAAGTTTTCTGTAAATAGCACCCAACTAAATTTGCCTCAACTTCACCTGTTGCTATTATTATTTCCAAATTATGTGGATGATGGTGTGCAGAGGCATCTTCCTGCCCACAGACATCATCATCCTCTGTGTGACCAGAGCATTTTCGTGTTGCATCCAGTTGCAACTGAAGGCTTGTGGTGTCCCATGTGGCGGCAGCAGCAGCAGCAGCAGCCACATGTGGGAAGACCTACTTCTATTTCCATGCAAATTTTCCTGTTCCTAATAACTGGTGTTGCAAAAAGGGAGTAGAAGTCTAGCCCCCGGGAGGGCCGAGGCTCGCTGTTTGAGGTTATTGCTAAGGTGGCACACAGAGGCTGCCCCTGACAGCGATGCGAGCCGAGTGCTTGAGGGAGCCGCCGCCGCGCCGCAGCCCACCCGGCTCTGCAGTGCGAGAGGTTTAACCGCGGAGCGCCGGCCAGCGGCGCCTTCCCGGCGGCGCCCGCAGCTCCGGGCCGGGCGAGGCTGCGGGCGGAGGCTCCGGGCGGAGCGCCGGGCCCCGGCCCCGCGTGTGCCCGCAGCCGGCGGGCTCGGGGCGGCGCGGGCGGCGCTGTGCATGCCGGGCGCGGGGCGGCGCGGGCAGGAAGCGCTCGCTGCCGGCCGAGCCCAGCCCAGCCCAGCCCGTGTGCAGCCGGCGGCGGGGGCGGGCGCTGCCGTGCCGGTGCCGCTGGGGCACGGCGGAGCGCAGCGGCGGGATGGGGTTGGCTTCCTGAAGCGGGGGCTGGTTTTTTACATTGCGGTCTCTCTCCGCCCCCCTCCTGCTCGTCTCTCTCCCAAGTTCGCCGCTCTGCCGCGGCCCCTCCGGAGCGGCTGGCTGCGGGCTGCCCCTGCCCCGCTCCCGGCGCTGCCCGCGGCGGGGCGGGCGGGGACAGCGGGGAGCCGAGGTGAAGGCAGGGAGCGGCCCACCGCCCCCGGGGAGGCTCTGCTCCGGGAGCAGTGGGGGGAGGCGGCTGGCACAGGCGCCGGGTTCCGCCGCCCGCCCCCCCGGCACCGCCGCCGTCTGCCCAGCGCTGGCAGCCCCGGGAGATGGTGACACATGAAGCGTGCGGGAAGGACCATGGTTGAGAGGACCAGCAAGTTCTTGCTGATCGTGGCCGTCTCGGTGTGCTTTATGCTTATCCTATACCAGTACGTGGGGCCGGGGCTGAGCCTGGGTTCCCCCAGCGGCCGCTCCTACTCGGAGGAGCTGGACCTGTTCCCCACGCCGGACCCGCACTACGTGAAGAAGTACTACTTCCCCGTGCGGGAGCTGGAGCGGGAGCTCGCCTTCGACATGAAGGGCGAGGACGTGATCGTCTTCCTGCACATCCAGAAGACCGGCGGCACCACCTTCGGCCGCCACCTGGTGCAAAACGTGCGGCTGGAGGTGCCCTGCGACTGCCGGCCCGGGCAGAAGAAGTGCACCTGCTACCGGCCCAACCGCCGGGAGACCTGGCTCTTCTCCCGCTTCTCCACGGGCTGGAGCTGCGGGCTGCACGCCGACTGGACCGAGCTCACCAACTGCGTGCCCGGAGTGCTGGACCGCCGGGAGAGCGCCGCCGCCAAGACGCCCAGGTACCGGCCCGAGCCCCCCGGCCGCCCCGAGCCCCCCGCCCGGCCGGGCGCCCCGCCGTGCAGCCCCGGCCCTGTGCCCGCTGCTGCCGGGCTGAGCGCCCACCTGCCCTGAGCTCTTCCTCAGCCGGCTCACCTGTCCTCCCCTCCCGGCCTCCAGGCTGTGCCCTGCGCCTTCCCTCTGCCTTCCCAGTCAAACGCGCTGCTCTTTGCCTCCCACGGACCTCGTACGCTGCACCCTCAGCACATGTTCTGCTGCTCTGGCAGCCTGCGTGGAGCAAGCTTATGTATTTGTGCCACTTACTCTCTTTCCTAAACACATAGTCTTTATCTCAGACCTCACTTGCCACCTTTTAGTACCCATTGCACCATGCCCTAGTCTGAAGCTTGCCTTTGGAACCAACCTTGCCCTAACCCGTGCTCCCTTTTTCTCCAGCTGAAATTGTTCTCCAGTGCAACTGAGGAGAGGCACACCAGACCACCAGTCTTCTTACTAACCCTTTTGTTTTACCCCTCTAATCTGCCTTATAATTTTTTGCACGTTACAGAAAATATCCCTGAAACACCTTTTTTCTGTCTTCCTTTCTGCTTATCTCGAAGGGAGACCTGAGGTGAATTCTTCTGGGGAGAAGATCCACCTTCTACATGCTCCTTCTGTCTCCCCTCATCTGTGCACCAGGAGGGAGGGAGAGAGAGAGAGAGCCATCCCAAAGCACCCCTCAGTGCATCCCCGTTCAACAGCCGGTGGATTTCTGCTCTCTTATCCCATTATTTCTCTACCTTGGTCTCTTTATCAATTATAAGCTTCAGAGGAATTCTCAGTTTGAAGTACTCTGGTAAAGACAGTGGCTTGTATTAAGATCTCCAAAGATTATGTTCTTTTAGCTTAATATACCTTTTTGTTCTTCATTTAAGAAGGCAGGTTTTTTTTTTTTAGTTGATCACTAGTTTTTAACACTGCACACACCTTCCGTGACATATCAGTGTTTTTATTATGATACTTTGTAATGTTTGCTTTAAAGTTTCATTCCTAAAGGTGTTCAAGATCTTATGCTAATATTTGGTTATGCCATACGCTTTATTTAAATGCATATTCTTAATACCATACATAATCCCTTTAGTGAAAAGTGGCCTTTAAGAAACTATGGTTTAGCATCATAATTGTTTTTTCTCTGTATTTTTTGAAAGCATTGTTATCGTAGTTGTTTTTCATTGGAGCTGTGTGTGATTGCTGGGGTTCTTTATTGTCTCTGTCATGATTGCTGCTGTTTTCAACCCATTTCAGTGTTAGTCATCCAAGTGCTGTGCTCAGATTGCTGTCTTGCTGCCTGACCCAGGAGCAGTAAACTGAAGCCTGTATCTAAAGAGCTGAGTATTGAGGCTTGCTTATGGTCTCTTATTAATAAGGTTCTTGAAAACAGTAGAATATTCTCAGCCCATCTGGTTGCCGTTGGGATTTTAGTGAAGTGTTGTAAGGAAAAATGCACAAAGTTCAAACCTGATTTTAAAAAAGAAACAAAAATTTACCTGTTTTGTGAACCTTGGCACTTGGCGAGCAAACCATTAACCTTATATAAAGACCTGTGTAGCTTTATGGCTTGTCTCAGTGCCTTGTGTGCTTCTGTTGGCAATTTCCTACTGAAGTCTTCTAGGTGTTCAGAACTGAGCTGGCTCATCCTACTTAAGCAGTTGTTTATGTGTAGGTATCTGAGAACAGGGCACTTCAGGTTGTGAAGTAGCAATTAAATTCCTTACCGCAACTCATAGGAAGTTTGGAACCAGAAGCCCGTTGCCTCATCTCAAATGCTCGTAAATAAGATTTACTTAGTAATTTTTTTTGGAACATCAGAAACTATATGCTGCTTAAATGTCTTGACTTCTGGATGTGCAGGAAGGCTAATTAATCTTGTCCCATTCCCTCATGTCTCTGCGTATCCAGAAATAGTTCTGCTTTGTGTGGTCTTTTTACTTCCCCGAAATCTAAATTGGAACTTGGTTTTCAGCTGTGTGAGAACTATGATGTGGAAGTTTTAGATAATCCCAGGTTTATCGCCTTGGTCTGTTAAACAGAAACCAGAGTTTACTGTTCGTTGTATCCTGGGCATGGTTTTGGTGCAATGAACAGCTGCCGATTATTTTAATAATAGTGTCCTAGGATACTGTTCTGTTGCAGTGCAGGCCAGTTTAGTAGGGACCTTCTCCAAACTATTATTTATGTCATGTCTAAGGAAGTTGGTAATTAGAGACAGGCAATGCTTGTTTAAAACTAAAACTGGATGGATTTTCTTTGTTAGAAAAAGGATAATCTTGTATTAGGTCTGTTACACTAAGAGCAATATAACTTTATTCTGCGCTGTGAATGTCGGATCTCTTATGTTGAAACAGGACATGTTTTTACATAAGGCATATGCTAGAGAGGCTACTGTTTTATAATGGAACCGAACTATGAAAATATTGATTTTTCTCTTTTAAAAGAACAAAAAAAAGAGCAGCAAGCCACCGTTCTGGCAGGGTTCACTCAGATTCTAATATTGTCCGCCCTGGGTTTTGGAGTACAGTCTTCAAATTCAGCTTTTAAAGCTAATGTACTGGCCTCTACATTTACTACTAAATGCAAAGTTTAAACTTGTGTTCTTCCAACTATATGTTTATCTCCTAAAACAAAACAGCTGACTTGTGATAACAAATAAATCTGCCTTCTAGTGAATGTTGGAAAGCATGAAGGTCATTCGGTATTGCCCACATGTACAAATCATGAGCTTAAAGCTGTTAACTTTGTAAGGAATGCAGTTTTATCACTGCACAGTGCCCTATTGCACCACATTCCATAACCTGTGCATGGTACATAAATTTACAATGCAATTGTTCCTTTTATTGTTCTGCTGTTCGGTGTTAGACTTAATGATTAGGAGCCCTAGATTGCCAAAGACTGCATTTTTTTTTTCTTCTTTGTTTCTTTCTTTCTTTCGCATTGATATAGCAAGCAGTTAGAGGTGGGTGTTTTAGCTCGAATGGGTTAGCACTCTTTAAAAAAAAAAATCATGACAAACTACTGGTTTTCATCCCCCTTTCCCCTTCCCAACCCTTCCCCACTAGTGACTTTCCCTGTTTTGTATTCAAAAGACTTCTGGACAAGCACTTCTTGAAGCAAATATTAACGTTTTATACACAGCCAGTAAAAGAAAGTGATTTGTTTAGGGGCTGTAAAACTTGGGACTTGAGGAACTCTGAAGCTGGCTGTGTTTATCAGTCACTTAGCTGCAGTTCTCTTCATGGCTTTGGGAGAGGGCACATTCCAAGATTTTGGGGATGGAGACCTATTCATTCCTTGTACTGTTAGGCATAAATAACTGCTGGAAAAGACTTCTGTCTTTAAAAAAAAAAAAACCAAACCCACAGATTATAATAGGATGTGTGCTTTGAGTCATCATGATGATATTTCCCAAAGAGGAGGCTAAGTAGTTTCTGTGAACTACTCCCTTAAATTCGTCTCGCCTAAAACTGCAAGAGATCTAATCTCTTCAGTGGATTCTAAAATAAAAAGCCAAACTTTTCTGTCAGCTCGGTTCTGTAGTTTGACTTCCAGAATTAGAAAATTCCATGAAGTGATCTGCTAATAACTTGTCTGTCTTCTCTGTTAAAGGATGGAGTGAAAGCCCTTTGAGGTGTGTGCAGTTTCCCTTGTTTCCCCCAGGGAAAGGTGATTCCCTGCCCTTCTGGCTGCGCCTTTCCTCTGTGCTCCCAACAGCAGAGCAGAGCCAGGTGTTCTGGAGTTCTCCTTGTAGGACACTTCACGCGCAAGCTTGACTCTGATGTAATGTGCCGCAGGAACAATAAACCAAAGAAATTAGGCTGAAAGAATTCTGTGTGCTTCCTCTCCCACCTCAAAAAAAAAAAACAACCCACCAAAACAAAAACACCCAAACCCCCCAAAAAACCCGAAAAAAACCCAAACCAACCAAAAAACACAAAAAAACCCCAAACCAAACCAAAACCAACCCCAAACTAAAAGACAACCTAGGCTTTGTAGCTATCCTGCTGGTTTTTTCTGTCTCATGAAAACAAGAGCATCCAAGCTGGCGTTTTCCTGAAGACACGTTATTCCCGTGGAAAGGACTTTAAGGCATACAGCTCCTTTAAAAACTCATTTAGTGGCAGCTGCCTGTTGCTGTGGAGGACACGTGCACTCGGTGCAGTGTGGGAAGGGCATTGCTGGGCTGTGCTCCCCCAGCTCACGTGCATGCTGTGCCTTCTGCTCTTCTCTTTCATGTACCAGGTAGATTTTTGTTTTAACGTTTTTTAAATGAGCCACCTCAAGACACTAGTCTAGGCTTGGCTTTGTGTGTTTCTGTGCTAGTCTGTCATAGAAGTTTGGTTTCTGATTTTATCTATGAACAAAAGAAATGCCAAAAATATTTCTTTGTGATTTTAAAAGCAGTGCGTGCTTTCAATTTCAATATTTTTCTCAAGATTTCATATGCTTCAGAAATAAGAAAATTGTAAGCCACATACTTCTGTGTAAGAAGTCTATGGCAGGCTAGTAAAACCTGCTGTTGAACAGATCAGTCATAGTTTTAGAATTTCTCTGATAAGCTATTTAGAACTTATGTTTTGCGTTGTGTTTTATTTTTTAAAAGAAACAATTAACAGGGCTCAGCAGTTTGTTAGTTTGATTTTTCTGAAGTGTGAACCTTTCACAGCTTTCAACCACATATCTGTCCCTTTGCAGGGATCTGTTCTTGATGAGGTTTTTAATATATGTGTGCTTAGGAACTGCAGAGACGTGCTGTCAGGAGACCAACTGTTTGAGAATGAAAGGCTTTACCAGATCATTTCTATATTATTAGTACTTTTAAAAAGCTTAAGTGTATAATTCTTTGTGGATCTGTGTGTGCTGTGTGTTGGGAAATACCTGTCCACAGGGAGCAAAGGGCATTTTTTCCACTCACCAGTTCAGCTCGGACTGGTTTCTCTTAAGGACTGGTGAGGAATCATCGGTATAAACCTATTTTCAGTAGCCTGATTCCTGTCTCCAGTCCTCAGCCTGTGGGTTATTTTAAAGTCTGATAGGAAACCTCTTGTGCACCCAGTTGTGCTCACTCATAAAACCAGATTGGTCTTTCAGAGCCAAACAATTCTGAAGGGCCGGGTAGTTTTGTAGTGAAAATCTTGAAATTTGACATAGTAACTAAAAGTAGCTGAAAGTTGGAACTCCTCAAATAGCTGCCTTAAGTTTGAGGTACCGTGTTTATCCAAGCTTGAGACTTTTGGCTAGTACACCAGGTTTAATTACTCTCTCTATTTTTTTTTTCTTTTTGTTGGCAAAGCAGAAGGATGTGTCCTTAGATGTGTCTCTGCTTGCGTATATACTTAAACTAACCTGATCTTTGCGAAACTATGCATTTGGCTGTTTTTCATTAATCTTTAAACAAAAGTTGCGTCATAACGTTGTAATTTTATTTTTCTGCTTGGAAGTTTGCAAACACTTTAACCAGACCTCAGATTTTGCCTTTCTGCCTTTATCCTTTCCCACTCTAAAACCAAAAATATATGTTATTCTGAGTAAAACCTTGGATAAACACATTTTTTTAAACCAACAGTTCAGAAATTGTTATGTTAAAAGAGCTGCCTTGGATTTTATTAATAACTGAACCATATGCTTTGATATCTACTCCCAGTGTAAGGACAGTCTTTTAGGAACGGTCCACTGCAAAGGCACAGCTGATGTATTCCGCCACACTAGGGCATGCACGCTTTTTGAGGTTGGTTACTTAGTGAATTACAGTTTGTAATATTTTGTGTGAAACATCTTGGCCAAACTGATGCCATGCTCTGTTTTCAAGGCTCTGCCTAACGGCCCCATGCTGGCAGTTTGAAATGCCGGAGACCCTGTTCTCTGTCACTCATTGAGCAACTTTAGCATGTGTATATGTCTTCCAAATTTATGTGATGTTGAGCAAAGCCACCTTGTGAACTTAAGGTCGCATCTTGAAAGAAATCTGTGATTTAAGAAAATTGTTGTGATTTAAGAAAATTGGAGTTTGTTAGTGCCGTAGAGGCTTTCGATGAAAAATAACGAGTGATTTGCAGGTCTGTGAATTTGCTGTCGCGGGGTGGAAGAGCTGCAGGCTTCCCTGCTGTGACGGGGTGGGTGTGCTGAGGCCTCTAACCTGCAGGAGCCTGGCGAAGGTCTTCAGCTGGATATTAGGATGTGAACTGGAAGAGGTCATATTACCTCTTAAGAAAGCACTGCTAGAGGAGATTATGTTATAACTTGAGGATTATTGCTGCGCTGCCTTCCCTCTGGGCCATCTGTTTCTTCTAGGAAGGAAGAAGAGATTAGCCTCCTCTCGTGGCCTCTTCCTTCATTGATTTGCACAGTTAGAATTAATGGGTTTGTTCAGCAGAAGCTTTTGGCTGCCTGTTGTAGAAATTGGAGGAGTGTAACCTGGGACCTGTTTTCTAGAAAGTCATTCAGGGTATGCAGGCCTGGAGTTATGTAAGAAAACTCCTTTGTGAGTTCGTTTCGTAGGTGACCCTGATGTGCCTTATCAAAGTCCTATTTGTATGTAATGCCCACGTTCCTGGTTCTCATTGAAGTCCTAGATGACTCCTTGCCAATGTGTTCCTAACCCAAACGTTAGTCACAACAGCGACACGCAGAACCACGACAGAGGTTAGTCAAAGGGGTTGCGGCTGTGGTATCCTACTTACTTTGACCTGGAAGAGTGACCGTGCAAATAGAACACACCTGATACTAAATTCAGTCAGGAATATCTGACTTGTCAAATGTTTTACACATATTCTGAATGTCCCTACTGTACATCCTGCTGTCTTTACAGGCTATGACTTTTGTACATCTCAGAAATGGGGAAGCAGCATGGATGATTGCCTTCAGTCAGTCGTAGAACTAAGGTCACCTCTTTGTGTCACTTTATTTTAAGCTTCCAGGTATTTGGCAACAACTTTACCAAATTTGTGGTAGTATTGCCTTAAATCAGTAATATTTTGTCGGTGAACACTTGGGACTTGTGTTTGCTTTAGAAAGCCAAAGTGTCATAGTCTAACTCCACAAAGCTTATCTTTGTTTATGCTTGTATTTCCAGAAAGTATTAGAGCAGAGAGAAACTTTCCATTATTGACTGAAATTGTGCTTTGTCAAGCAAGGATGAAGCATGGTCTTTAATTCCTAATAATCACAACTGTGATAGCTGCCAAGTCAAGATATTTTGATGGAGTCTTGCTTGCTGTGGATGGAGGGGTATGATACTTTATCATCAGAAGCAAATGTCTTCCTAAACAAAGATGTTGGTGATAGCGTGTTTAAAGAGTATCTGAAGCACAGGAGGAACACAGAGCTGAAGTAGTCTGTTAAATTCTCTTGTTTCTGAAATGGTGGTTCAGCTTAAAATAAGCTGTAAAAATTCTCAACACTTCCTAAAGGAATTAAAGTAGAATTGACAAGGAAAAAAATAACCACTAGCATAGATTCAAGGTGACACAGTTTCCGTAATCGCTGTTTGATGTATTTTTGTTCACCCTTCTATTTCCGTAATGGAGCACGCTGCTGAAAATCCAGCCTGAGGACCTCTCTGAAGAGTCCTTTGGAGATTATTGCCACAAAGACACAAAGAGCCTTAAACACCTCTGTACTGTAGCATGTCAAGTTCCAGATCTGAAGAGGATGCTTGGCATAGCCTGGTATGCTACTGCCGAGGGAAGAGCTGTTTACCAGCGTGTGGCTGGAGCCTGAGCTGTCTCCTGGCTGGAAAAAGTGTTTTCAGGAAAGGTCCATGCAGAGAGAGGTCATCAAACAGAAAGCACATCATATGCTTAGTAGGGTTTAGTCGTTTCTATTTGTATTAAATGGCATACATCTATTCTCATCTCTGTGCTCGTCCTCAGACTAGGATATGCTATGCTGAATGCTGCTTCATCCCCACAGGCTGCTGGGTAAAGCTAAGGATATGAAATTCTCCGGGGCATTTCTGTTCTGAGGAGGCGTCCAGAAAGGATTAAGAGATGTCTCTTGTCCACCTCTAACTGTAACCTGAATTTCTTAGCAGTACAAATTATATAGCTCTGTCACCTGTGTATTTCAAAGCCTCTTACAAAGTATATAGTAAATAGCACCTGGTGTTATCTTAATTTACAACCTAAAACAACGCTTAAGTGGTCTGTCTTACATCTGGCTTTGACCATAAATCTCAGACTTACATGTTAATGTACAGACCTTTCCTGCCCAGTGACTTTGTCTCTTTCAGAAGCGACTGGTTTCTTAGCATGTTATTGCTCCTTTGCTCCGCACTTCCCTTCCTTTCACCCTATTAATGGTAAATTCTACATAATAGCTCACCTATGTTTTTATAGAGGAAATATTTCACCATTTCCTGCCAATTTAAACAAGAAACAGTGATTTTCAATTAACTTTTTATGGTCCGACTCTGTGTTTTGCTTCATAACTAATCTCCAGCCTATTAAGCAGAGATTCTTTGATTACACCTCACTGCAGACTGAAATATTGTCATTCCTTTTATGGAGCTCTTCTATATGAGGGGGAGACCTCTGAGCTCCCTGAGCCGCCTTTGGGTTTTCGTTTTTAAAATATACCGAATTTCCTTTTTGTCTAATGTTAATCTTGAAGTACTAAGATGACAATTTTAAGATTTTCTGGCTAAATACCATTGCTTAGAGTTTCAAAATGCTTAGTGACTTTTCGTTGTTTAATTTCAGATTTGTTGAAAGAGGCCCGGTTTCTGGACAAGTGCTAAAGAAGTGAAAGTGTTGCCTTCTAAAAACTCGTTCCACATATTGGAGTTGCTCTGCATTTTAGCCTTAGTTCCTGTGCTAATTAGACATATGCATGTATAACATACTTGATTACAGGGAAATAATCAGTGACTTTAGGAAAAAGATTTTTTTGAAGAGCATGCATTGTTAGTTTGTGGTTTTTTTTTTTTTTTTTAATCTTTAACAGCTTAAAGGAAAAAGCTGCTTTTGCATTTTTCCTCTCAGGTATGTCAGAAAATTTAGATGTCCGAACAAATACTGAAAAAATATAACTGACTTTTTTGTTTAAACTAACATCTCTTGCTGCCGTGACCCCCCTATATCTCAGTAAAGATTTTAGTTAGGATACCTGTGACCCTATATCAAAGTGTTGGAAAAAAAATCAATGCCTCAAAGCGAAGACAAACAGCAGCAACTTGCTGACTTGCCGGTTTGCTGACAGGTGATGCTTTCCTAGCGGAGATGGGGAAAGAAGAAGGAGCACAAGAATTGCAGAGTATAATCATAATCACTCAACCGTCTCTTCTGTTAACATGCCTTAAATTGTAAAAGGCAGGATTACCACCTTCTGTTCTTTGCCTCTTTCTTGCCACTTGTACCTTTTTTTAGGTCTTTGAAAGAGAAAAGGCAGATGTGACTTGGGTAGTCCTGCAAGGAGGAAGATAGAACAGATTTATCCTGGCTGCTGAGGCAAGTACGGTAGGGGTCATTTAGATGAAAACCCGCATTAAGGGAAATACTTCATCCATGGTGTGCGGTACAGGAAAGCTGGTACATGTGTGCAGGAGCCCTTTCAGATAAGGAAATGCCGTAGAATCTTTTCTAGGCGGACAAAACTGGAACTTCTTGTTCCAAGCATCTGAATAGGGTTTCCATCACTGATTATACTGTTGTGTTTGGTGTTTTTATTTGCAACACATTCAAAATAAATGATCTGGAGCCTTTTTTTGCCCTCAAGTTTTCCTTTGATTTATTTGACCAGATTGGCTGTACTCTAGCACTGTGAACCCCCCATGTTCGAAAATAGGAAAAGAAAATCCATGTGTCTGTTTTCAAATGCTTGTTGTGTCTTAAGATTTTTATTTGAGGTTTCTTAGTGAGGTATTGCTATATCAGAATGAGCCTCTTAACGCTACTCAGAAAGGGTTCTTTTAATGACTTTTTACTAAATTGGATGTTTATGCAGCCATATGTAGCAAACACGTGTATTACAGAAACTCAAAATTAGCAAATTATTATTTTCAGCAGTTACACTTTAGTAACCAGCTACCAATTTTCACCCTCGAGTGTTCAGAAGTCAGTCAGGCTCCAAGCAGACAAGTGCACTAGCAGTTTATATGAGAGCATAATTTTCTCTTTTTAAGAAAATGCCAACTCTAAATGTTGAAATAGTAAAACAAAAATCACCGAATGATACATGGGGTTTGTTTTAAAAAAAATAACCCTGTCGTTGACTATCTCTAGTAAGAGAAGGCTAGCTATAGGTGATGTCTTACTTGTAACTTGGATACATCAAGAAGGGACTGAAAACCAGCTGCCCCGATGCTGTTAGTATGAACTCGGGTTTGGTCCAGTGTCATGAGGACTGACGTGGCTCCTACCAAAAAGGGAGTATCAGGAGGTTGTTCAATGGCAGGAGGGGTTGTACTTGTGGTTGTGAAAGGAGCATCTGAGGTTCGGGGTAGAAGAAAAATGAGATAGTCAGTCCATGCCTGAGGATGAGGAAGAAGAAAGAAACCACGCATATCTTGTATTGACTAGGATTTTCAGGTATTAGATGGTTTGTTAGTTATCAATAAAGCTTTTTGTTAAATAACCATGAAATCTTTGATCTTAGTGAAGACATAGTTTGAATTTCTTAACTTTGCCTTGGGAGTTCTATAGGATTTGACGTTGAAACCGTGTGTAGTTGTTTAAAGGAATAATATTGCACTGTGACATGCAGGAAAAATACTTGAGAAGTCTAGTGTGAATAAATACAGTATGTGAGACAACTAGTTTAGTAAATATTAAAGGCATTTGTCTCTGGCTTCTAAAACATATTTAGATCTTTAACTGCCAACTGCTTAGAATATATTTTTGTAATATGATTTAGGCAACTCCTTGGAAGAATAATTTGGCAAGTTTTGTATAACTTTTTAACTTTTTCCACAGCGTGTTAGCTGCCTTGAGGCAACTGAAAAGGTTGTGGATTTGCCTTCAGCTAGTCTGAAGGTTTTCCGTGCTGTGACATGCTACTTACAGCAGCTGTGGTGTAGCGATGCGTTAAAGAAGAGAGGTGTCTTTCCCGGAAAGCCCAATCAAAGCTCGAGAGAGGTCTCAAAAATCAGGATTAGTGCTTTGAAATGGGTTAACTTCTAATGGCTGTGACGTAGAAGTTTTACACAGCCCTTTCAGTTTTCTCAGTTTGGGAAACAGGTTCCTGCGTGCCGAGCCAGCAGCACGGTGAGCGAGTGGATCGGCCTGGCCGAACGTGGTGTTCCAGGAGGGAGAAGAACCGCGTCTCCTGGGGCTTTGCTGTCCTGGAGTGTCCTGCTGGCTCAGGCCGGATCGCTTTCGCAGGCCTGTCAGTCAGATGTCTGTACCTATCAGGTCCGCCTTGAACTTCTTTTTCTCAGAAACATTACCGAAGGTTCCTCTGGATTCTGCTTATGCCAGCGGTTCTTATCTAGGTGCTAACCTGCCTATGGCAGCAGTTCCTGGGAAGAAATATTCCCAAAGTTTGCTGAAATGTTTCCACGGTGCTTATGGCAGTAGCTATCAGTGGGAGGAATACACTTGTTTAGCCTGAACCTTTGCGATTCATTGGTGAAAAGTTTTCTTTAGTAGGATTTTCCCAACTGGAAAGCAGTAGGAAATTGTTCATCCCGTTTTCATCCCAGCAAAAGGCCCGGCCAGGGGTGTGGAAGTTGTGCATTACAAAATCTGGGTTCTTGGCCATGTTCTGAGGTACTTCATGCAAGCTGGCAGAAACTGTTGTTAGCCTGGCTGTCTGTCCCAGCTTGCTCGGGCAAGTTTTTATGTTTGTTTGACAGTGCTAAGTCTGGGTTATGCACACTATTTGCACAGCCAGCTTTCATGTTGCTAAACTGTGAGGGGATACATGTGTATGGGGGGAGTGCTGGGTTCTGTAACTGTTCAGCACGGGTTTTATATTCCGCCCTGAATGAGCTTTCAGGTGCAGGGGTTGCTTCTGTCGTGGTGCTGGAGCAAACCATGTCTTGTTCTCCAGCCTCTGTCACCAAAGCTCTTAGGAGAGCTTCTCCTTGGGGACTGGCCCAGGACGGCAGCATGCGAGGGAAGCAGCACCAGCAGCAAACTCTTGTGGTGCTTAAAAGGGAAGATTCTTGCTGTAACTGGATGTTAGTTGATATTTGTGAACAGCCCAGGCATCATCTCTAAAAGGCAACAGAGAGCTTTGTCTACTTATCGTATCCAGGGAAGGTGTTACCTGCCACCTGACCTGAAGTATTTTAACAATAGTTATTTTTTTGTTGTATTATCTGTTGCATGTATTACCTTGGAGATCTTTTGAAATAGGTTGCCTGCAAAAAAAAAAAAAAAAAAAAAAAGTGTTTGTATCCCATTAGTTTCCCAGTCTTGAAACCACAGATGACAAAGCTGTTACCTAGCAAAGGCATGTCAGGGCTATTGTTCTTGAAGAGCATATACATGCGATGTGTATGTGTGTGTACTCTGTTTCTTCAGATTCCTCTACGGTATAAGTGCTAATGCCCACGCCATGCTGAGCTAGGATATTATGTGTTCTTTTTATAAATGCAGAAACAGAGGCAAAGGTTAAACTGCTTGCCATGGGATATGCCAGGACACCAGATCTAGGATTACAATATGTGCGCGTCGAGTGCTCGTCTGTGTGCTTGCACTGGTAGGTTGTGCCTGGCCACAGGAGGGTTGTACAGCACGATCTGTCCTGTCTCGGGATCTGCTGAAGGAATGAGCTTGGATGGGACTGCGTGATACCTAACAGTTACCTAACTGCGAAAAGGTTTCCTGTCACTCACACAGGCGCTATAAATAAAGATCTTCTAAATCAGTTTTCTAAATATCCTGAAACAAATGCAGAAGTAAATCTTCTTGCAAACTGTCCACAGTACGGCTGATTCCATGTGGAAATAACTTCCCCCTGAGACTTTCTCTCAAAAAGCCTTCTTGATGAGAGCGGTTTCTCTGTGCTTTAGCTGGTGGTGGAGGGAGAGGACTTGGAGACTGGAGATGTAGTTGGACTGTAATAACAATATAAATCACAATAGGAAGGGTGCAACTGCAATTTATAAAACTTGTTGGGTGATCCATAGTTTCTCCTGTGTAGTGCGTGGGTCGCGGCTGGCTATGAAAAAGCTCTGGTTGTCAGTGTAAAACCCCGTTGGAAATCTTGCAGAAGTTGAAGGATGGATTCTTTGAACATTTGGGACATGTGGGATGCTTGGTCTGCCAAATACTTCAGGCAGGATGAATCCGCCCCTTTCCTAACTAGGATATTTCCTGACTTCTGAAGTTATTTGGGGGATTGTTGTGAAAAGTCCGTTTTCTGGATTGAAGCCCGGCCAATCCCAAATCTGGAAATAACTGCTCATGAGAATAAAAAGAACAGTTATATTTGTCAACTATACTATTGTGGGTAATCAAGATTTAGAGACTCTAGTGTAGAAAGGATCTGAGAACTGCTTTTTCTTATGGAAGTCAGTAGAATTACTTATATACCAAGGAATTTATATGGCTCTTTAGTTCTTCTTTTCATGGGAATATGTGTTTGTGTTGAGATGGTTGTGAAAATTTAAACCAATCCAAGTTAAAACAGACGCAATAAACTCAAGCAGGATGCTGTATGTGTGTGAACCATGACATCTTTAATTATTCTGAAAATAGTTTTATAATCTGTGCAAAAAAGCCCCTGGTATAGATCGAAACCAGAGCTAGTGAATTCCAAAGGTGTCAGCTATTAAGTTCCTGGATACTTCAGGATTTACTGTATAGTGCATAGTGCTGTAATATCCCTGTCTCGAAAAGAAAAACTCTTTCATGTGAAGTGGTCTCTCTGGGGTCAGTGAGGAGAGGATACGAGGGGGAAGTGACTGGGCGTTAACTGCTTCCCACAGGACAAAGCGCAAACAGGCCTCCCTTCCAACAAATCCAGTTACTGGGCGTGCGTAGGAACTCTGAGTCTTAGTGGATTTCTGCAATTAAGAATACAGGCCTTGTGCTCCAGAAAATAATTAAGCAAGTGTTTATAGTGGTGAGGGAGCTCAGAGTAGGGGCTGGTTGTACCAATTCATTCTGGTTATTGGCCTTTCTTCCCCCTTCCTATTTAAACGTGACTAACAGCTAAAGCTAGAATTAGACTGTGTGTCACTTTTTTTTTTTTTTTTTTTTTTACCCCGCTTGATGATGCAAATAGAAACAAAGGCCTAGATATTTAAACTCCATTTAAACTATATAAAAGCTCCCATGCTTCTAAGCCATGCTTTTAAATCAAACCTCCAAGCCTGTATGGAGAGCTACAGGCAAGCTTTGAATCCATTCTTCATTCTGTTCAGCACCCAGCTGGTGGTGTCACAGGAGAGGGAGGAGGAGTCTAAGTATGAGAATGGTATTCGTAAGTGCTCTACTTGGTTACGGATGGAGGTGGGACCAGTGCCGTGAGGTCATGTAAGGAGATATCTGGAGCTTTCTGCCCCCAGGTCACTAGATCAATGCAGAATATACTTAATGTTTTAAAAGCTGTTATCCATCTGGTCAGTACTTTCAACGCTGCTCTTAGGTGACAGATGTCCTCTCTACAAACGGAACTGTCTACATGACACTAAATAGACCCGTATTTCTTTTGCAGTCTTAGTTGGGCGTGCAAGACTGATTAAATGGAGGAACTGAGCTACATGAATGGCCAAGTCATTAATGATGTGAGGCTTCCTCTGATTTCATCAGTGAGCCTCCGTCATGCCAGAGTGCTCTTCTGCTCCTTGTAAATAAAGCAGTGGTGGTAGAATGGGACACAGGTACATAGTACATCACTGATGTTGGAACATATCTAGAGCAGTGTCAAGACTGCAATCCTGACCTCCATGAATCATTTCACTTCAGTTCTGCGATACAAGGAACATCCAAAGTCATATCTAAGTGTTTTTTGGACACAAGGACCAAAAATATTTAACTTCAGCTTACTCAGGTTAGAAAACTTGCCTCAAAGGCACACGGAACGGGGACCAGGAGAAACTCAGCATTTGAAATGAGACTTTTGGATGTAGTCACAGCGGGAGTCACTCAGTAGCTTGGGCAGGTACTGAGGGCTCTTACTTTTGTGTTGTAATGGTGCTGTACAGCTCTAATGAAGTTTTTATAAAGACAGTGAATTGTAGGCTAGCCCAGGAGACAGGAGCAGCTTTTCCCTGTCAGCTGGTAGGAAGACAGAAAGAGACACTGCATTGCGACCAGGAATAAACACGGATCTGGGCATCAGAAATGGGGTTCAGCTTTCTCGACATTCATATAGTTTTGGTTCCTGTTTGTATCTGATTAGAGTTCCCCTTGTTTGGGAGAAGGGAGGTGTCTGAAGGCTCTGTTAACGAGTCGGCGCAGGGTGTGTGTTGCCAACAGGTCCTGGCTCTGCTCAGCCTGCCCGGTTCTTGCTCTTCTGCCATGGCAAGGTGGAGTGTTTCAGCCTTGGTAGTGGCGGGTAAGCTGCTTCACACCTGCTGTGCGACAAAAACGTGCCCGCAGGTTTCATGGCATCAATGGCTTGCTATAGTTTTACGTGATAACATACCTTTAAATATTATGATGTAAAACCTATTGTGTTTGGATGGAGAGGAGCTACAGTACTACAGCTGGTAGCCTGCCTCTGAGGGGAAGGTTAGTGAACATCTATGTCATGTCCTTGAGACAAAATATTTGCTGTTTCTTTTGCTTGCCACAGTCTTTACCAGAGGTAGGAACTGTGCCATCAGCGTTAAGAGATCAGGTACAAATGTTGCACAGCCTCCGTGTGTTAACTGTGTTATTCACACGCTGGAGCAAACATCCTTTTACTTTTTTTTTTTTCCTCTCCTTTTAGCCACTTGGTGCCACCTCCCTTTCCCCCTTCATGTCTAGTTCTCTGTATCAGAATAAAAAAAAAATTAAACACAGGTACTCAGCTCACTCTCAACCTGAGAGAGATGGAATTGGTTCACTTGGCTGGAAGCCACAGAACCAAGTGAACCTGTCATAGGACTCTTAGCCACTTACGCGAAAAGTCTGGGTTTAGTTTCAACGATTTAGTAACGAAATTCAAGCAGGGATAACAATTGCGGTTCAGGGTCTCAAGAGGGGTCCACCGAAGGGCTTTGTTTCCAGCTCTGGGAGCTTTGCGGCCACAGGCGAGCTTGGCGCTGGAGCTCATCCAGCTGCTGGGAGATGGGGTGTCGTGCTGAGGAGCGATGCTGTGGGACTGATCTCATCTGGAGTGGGCAAAAGAGGACTTGTGTCTGACAGAAAAAAGGCTTGGGCTGCTCGTGCATACTTGTAGCTCAGAGCGGCTGGTTTCACTGGCAACAAGACACTGTGATGCAATAATCTGTGTCTGGCCTCGCGTGGCAACGCTGCTTGGGTTACGTGTTGCATCCCATTGCGTCCCGGTAGAAGAGGAAGGGGACACTGGAAGGTACCCTAGTTCACTCCATTTGCCTTCAGGCTTTTTCTGGCTTGGTTTTGCGTGGCTTCCGTGGGGTTGCGCTGTTATTCAATTAATTGGTAGAGTGCAGTCTCGGGTTGTTTCCTGGGTTTGATGAATCTGCATCCAACTTCTTGTTTCAATGAACAGAGAGATGTGGGAGATTTATATTGTGGGAAGCTTGGATGGGCACCACGCATATGCCAAAGGTTCCAAAAAAGCAGATTTGGAGCAATGGCTTTGAAGAAAAACCTCGTCACTGGTTGATCTTTATGAGAATTGCTGTACACGACCAGGCCGCTGCCCAATTTCTAAGCTTTTTAGCCCTGTCATTTTATGGTGTACAGGCATAAAGTTTAGTGTGATCAGGTTCAGCAGCTCTGATACCTATTTACCTGTGCAATCAATCCTTAGCAAGAAACAGCCAGGGTGTCCTTCAGATTCAGGAGTTTGGTTTTCTATTAATTGGCTTTTTGAGTAAAGAAAGAGAGAGTGATACTGTCAGTAGCAAGAAAGTTTCCTGCTTTTTTTTAGTTTAATTGAGGAACTTGAAGGGGTGGAGTGGAAGAGCGTGTTTCATTCTTTTGTCTCATTTTCGTCTCCTTCAGAGAACAGATGTTGGAGTTACGTGTATGTCATTCCAGTGCTAAATACTTGCCTTCACTTAAGCAGCAGCATTATTGCAAAAAAAGAAAAAAAAAAAAAAAGACAAGTTTTATGCCGTGCCACAAAGCACATATGAATTACTGCAGAATGTTGACTTGCATTTCTAAATTTTGACGGGAAATGAGGCAGGAAATGCTTTATTAGAAACCTCGTCCAAAGAATCTATAATAGCGCAATTTAATTATGTTGGCAAGGGGCTCTGGAAAGATGCTTGAGCTTCCATCCAGCGGTGACAGCATATCTATATGTTTTGCGAATTGCTGTCTCTTGCCCTGCACACTGACATTTCAAGAGAACAGTCAGTGTTTGCTGAATGTGAGCATGGAGGTGGAAAAAAAATAGAGCAACGTCTTCAGCTCCAGCGCAGTCCGCTCTGGCATGCAGCACACACCGCCTGTTCCACAGGGGTTTGTGTGTTCTGGGGAGTGTACTGGACTAAACTGTAATTAAGCATTTGCAACGTGAATCGTGGTGCCCACTGTATGAGTCTGTTTATCTGTGCAGATATGAGCCTAATGACTCATATTGTTCCGAAGCTTTTCTGCATGCTCTCCTCTATGAACAGTTCAAACTACGTACAGAAGGCGTCACCAGTGCTGGGATAACATTCTAATTTTTTTGCTGAACTCTCTCCTGGTGTCAGTCGTCCTTTCAGAACCCAAGGGCACAAGCTGCTTCAAAGGTACCTCAAACTAAATTGGCAGCAATCTCGTAAATTTGAGTCTGGTCCTGGCTACTCCTTAGTTATAAACATTTATCTTTGTTGTTGCTAGGCTGTTAACAAGAAATGCAGACCTGGGATTTAGTTTGAGTAAGTGCCATTTGAACCTTACATATAAACAACTACAAATAAACCTGCCACGCTAAACAGATATCAGACATGTAATTCCTTCTGAGGTATCTAGATACCTTGATATCTTTCCTGCAGGTAACCTAACGGTCGAGAATTGAGAGTTGTTGCCCCGTCTTCTCTTGAAGGTTGTTTCTCTCCTTACCTGTGTTACCTGATATCATTTTTCAGTGCTACTCTCCTACTTTCAAATGTGTCTCTTGCTCTACTGGTTGTAACTTCACCTTTAACAAGAAGTCATTCTGCAGGACATCCCTGTAGAGCAGGCCTGATCCCAGTGCTGCTTCTCCCGTTAGACATGAGTTAAGGTCCTCAGAGCTGACCTAAGCCAGTCGTGGTCTAAAGGTGGAGACTTGGTAAGACTATTAAGGATAAGTATCCAACAGCGAATTACAAGTTCCCACATCTTCCTTTTGCACTATAGTAAATTACCATGGAACAGCCCAAGTCTGTAATGTTCAACTCTTGCCACCCTTCAACCTAGAGTGGCTGTGTGCAGACCGTTGGCAGTGGTCACAGGCCATTGCTAATTCCTGAGCTGTGCCCAAATTTTGTTTGTGAGATCATTGACTGGCCTGGACCAAAATCACACCTAGGACCAGCAACTAACAATGGAATAGCAGAACGTTCTTTGGGTGGCATAATTGAAGGGTGTAGGTTTTTTCCCCCCCTCCTCCTCCTCTTCCTGCTCCCTGCTTTGTAGTTTGCCCATCATCTGCAGCGCATGTTTAAAGGATTTAGAATGGAAAAGCCATGTTATCTTCTCTGTATCCCACACTGCCATGTGGCTGTCCCATACCTAACTGGAGATCTGCAGAGGGGCCAGTCAATGAGGGAAGCAACCATCTGTTGGGAACTGGAGACAAGTCGCTGAAGTGGAAGCTATGATAAGTATTGCCTCCCTTTTTCTGGCTCTACCTCTCCTTAGAAGGAAAATTACAAGATTGTAGCAGTTCTAGGAAACTCTTAGAGTGGGGTTTGGGGTTTGATTGTAGAGAAAGTAAATGCGGCACAAAGGGGCAAAATTAGCATTAGCCTCTGCAATCCAGCACCATTTCTGAGGTTTGGGAATGAATTTATTTTCCCTGACTTTGAATGACTCCTTACTGCTGCTCTTTAATTCAGGTAAAGGAGGGGCACACTAGGCCTTCTCCGTGTCTGAATCACAAATGAACCGAGGAGTCTTGATATTTTTTGTAAAACAGCACAGCGATACAGTCTTCAAGTAAAATGATAATAGGACAGGAGAACCCAGGATGATGACAGAGTTGCTCGATCACCACTTCTTCCCTCTTAACTCTCTAGCGGGCATGTCTGCTTCTTCCTCTGCTGAAATGTCTTTGATTTTTAGAACAAGGAAGGAGGAACTGGGAAGTTGTTTGCAAGTGTTCAGACTGTTTGCAACACTCGAGAATAAGAAGCTGGCCTGGAACACTTGCTGTCCTGCTCTGTGGGCAGCATCTGTGTGGTGGGAGCACAGAGTCCTCGGTGGAGCTCAGGCCCCCAAGGCAGCTCACAAGCCCCAAGTGACCCCGTACCTTGTGCCAGGCAGCAGAATGTCCCTTCCTGACCCATCCTTGGGCCTCTCAGGAGGCACAAACAAGTATCACATTGTTACCTCTGCCTTTTTCTTACTGTTTTAATACCTGTATTTTGATACTTGTTTTGGGATTAACTTTTATTTTATGCAAGCCTGTCCAAGCAGCACTGGTGCATTGGTAACAGAAGAGCTGCTTCTCTCGCAAGGGTTTTAGTGGGATACATTGCAGTGTGTGTGAGGATTGCAAACCTTTTAAACGTGTTCTGTGTCTGCTTGGATTTCCCTGAGACACTGGCATTTACAGAGTGGGTGTGATTCAGCTTCACCTTTAACTTGGCCCAAGCTGGATGTGTTTTAGCTGAAGCCGGTAATGTAACCTTGCTGCTAATAAGGAAAGAATAGGAGTTGATATAAAAGGAGTCAGTTTTTCTAGGACACTTGGATCACACTAAATTCCATTTGTCCCAGTGCAGATTTCACGGAGTTCAGTTCTGGAGCCATCCTTTTCTGCCCCTCTAGTTTAGGAGGCAATGAGGAGTGTGGCTGTCTGGCACCACGGAGCTGCACAGCTGGCACCTGCCTACTTACTGATTTTTCCAAAGCTGTGCCTTACAAAATATTTTATAACATCCAATGATCAGTGTAAGTACATAGTAAAAATCCACTACATTTATTTTTATTTCTAAGTCATAAAAAGAAATAAGAGGTGCATTATATGCTATGCATATATATAACATATATAAAATTGTGTTTAAATGGGAAATGAGCAGCTTTCCTCATCTTTCCTGGTGTGTTATGGCAGAAGACCAAAGGTCCTGAAACAAGCAAGGAGGAGGCAGGAGGAAAAGCTTTCCTAACAGAAGCAGCAATGTTTGGTGCCTGCAGCCACCTCTTGTTTTAAATCTATTCATTTGTTGTCAGTGGAACAAAATTATCATATCACCCTTGGCTAATACTTTGATAACCAAAAGAGTGAATATATGCAGACTTTGAAATGAGCTACAACATCTACAAGTTGAGAGAACAGAAGCAGGGAGCCTAATTCCAAGTCTTGAACAGCCTATACAGGAGCTGGTCCAAACAAGGAGCGCTTTGGTGGGATCCACCTGAGAGTTGTAAACTACATCTGGGAGACAGAATGAAATCTGTGGATATTTTCACCTTCTGTATGGTCTAGTGGGGAATTTTTCATAGTACTTGTAGGTAGAAGCTGCTGTTTGTCTGTCTGGGGGGCACTTAATCACTAAGCCTTACATCAGTGACAACTTTTTGAACAGTCAGCGGCTCTGTTTTCAACAGCGCCTTTGCCTCAGTTTATTAAAAACTCTGTGCTTCCTTTCTCAATCTATCAGAACAAGGTGATGGTGAGCAAAATGAACGTTACTGTGTATTATTTCCTACCTCGTTTTGAAAGCCCGAGTCAAGGATTGTTGCTCTTGGAGGGCACCAAGGCTGCGGGCTGGGTCCTGCTCTGGAGCTCCGTGCCGCAGAGCTCCGCTCGCTTGCGGAAGCGAAGCTCCCGGAAGCTTCGCTGCCCGTTCATGACACGGGATTTTGTTCCTGAAGATGAACAAAAGGCATCCTGCCTATCAGAAATGGAACTAATGTCTCAAAGCGTTTATGACAACATATAGATTGTTAAATGAGGTCGCAGTAATCTTTCTGTTGTGTGATACAACAAATAGGGAGAATAGTAGTGAGAGAGGCCCAGGCAGATCTTTAATTTTAAAGAGATTAAGTTTGGGCCTATTTCACTTTCCTAAGCTTTGCATACAATATTAAAAATTAATGTGTTTCTTCTTGGTTTCCTAAGAAGTACACAATTCTAATGTAGAAAAATAAATTGTTAGAACTAAGAAGTACCATTTTGTAATGGCAAAAAAGTGACAATTTCTTGAAAAGAGACGTAAGAGGGACTGTCGCTTAGTGAGCACTTTTTTCAAGTTTAACAATTAGGAACAGTGGCTTAAAATTCTCTTAAACTTTTCCTGTCCTTTTCTGTGGCATTCTGGAGTATTTGCAGCTTGGAAGCAGATACATTAGTAATGAGTTGCAAGGAATAATTTGACTTTTATTTTTACTACATTTTCCTTGCTATTCATAGCACATCGTAACATACGCAGTTTAACCTGGCGATATGTTTTTAGGCAGAATTACTACTGAGAATAGGCTTGGACTTATGCCACTGAAATCATGGTAAGCTCATGTTTTTTCCTGCATCGGAAGACTGCGGAATATCTCGCGGGGCCAAGCCCTTAATAATTGAAAATCCCGGCTACATAAGTCAATTCTTTTTTTTTTTTTTTTTTTTTCTTGCTTTAATTTCCTTTTTGCTCTCTGAAGTTGCCACTTCTTACTGTCTGTTCTGTCTTTTGTCACAAATCAATTTTATATATGGAAGTGTGAAGTTCCACTTATGCAGAATACTCTGAAGGGAACAGGACCCATGTCTTCCTTCCCTGCTCCAATAAAGCCCTGGGTTAACCCTTGGGGTTTTCAACAGATGCCCTCAAAGCAGTAAGTAATGCTACTAGGAGAGACTGGTAGCTCTTCTCTGGAAGGACAAGATAAATAACTCACGGGTGACTCTTATTTTCCTGCTGCATCTTCCCTACAGGTCTTTGTTCTTAAGACATTTGATTTTCTGTAGCTAAAAGGTCAAGGAGAAGGGTACTCTCTAGCTTTTTCATTTGAGTTCCCAGGGTGCTGTGGGCACAATGGGGAGAACAGGTAGGCAGCATTTCCTCTTTTTAATTACCTCACTGGTTTCGCTGTCTTTGTACAAAAAGTGTTTGAGCCATAGCTGAGTTGCTGGTGGATTCATAAAGGCAACTTTGTTTTATTTTGCTTAATTTTGCTGGCCAGACAGATGCAGTAGCTGGTAGGAGAGAGTAAAGTTGGTGGTGTTTAAAATCAAACTTCTGTGCAATTTGGTGATCTTGGCCCTATATGTCCTGTGAAAGTAAGTACTTGGTATTGTTGAATGGTCCTTTAAAGATCTGCTTTATGGGTTGATATAATACTTAAAATTCAGCAATGGTCAGTGTAAGGCAATGGAGTACAGACTGTGAACTCTTAATGTGGTCCTTTTGAAATAAGAATTTTAAGAATGTAATATGGAATGAGTTGGACTAAGAAATGGGAGGAGGTCGAGAGAAAAAGCCTGGCAGAGAAAATGGAGTAATTGAAAGTGGATACTTTGCAGGTCATCAGCAAAAGTTGGCTTGTCTTCATCTGTCGTGGCAGCTACTGCTGTCTGATCTCCCCTCTGTACCAGTAGTTACTGGGGGACTCTTTGTGTTGAAAAGAAGTCACCCAATAATTCCAAAGCAAAGCATATTAAAGAAGTGCATGAAGTGTCTCTGTGTATATATAGATGATTATATATATATAGTCAGAATACTTATATCCGTGGTTATTTCCAAGGGAGTGCAATGAGAGAGGAAAAGGGAGCATTTAAGGGAGACGTGTTTTATTCCCCACTGATTTACTACCTAAAAAACTGCAAAATGTGAATATGCCATACAGCTGCATTAGAGAAGAAAGCCTCAGTGATTCATTTTGTTTGTTTTAACTGAGCAGTCATGGGAGAAACAAGTTGTTATCTTAATAGGCTAGTTCGGTGTTGTGTATAGTAAACCCTTTACCACTACCATTGTTTCCTCAACTCCAGAGTTACAAACCCCAAGACTTTTACATCCGTGAAACATTGGCAGTTGCTGTTTCGAGTATTTTCACATTGGTATATGAAAAATTAGAAGCATTTAACAAATCTTGCAAGTACGTTTTTGAGAGTGTGCTGAAAATGTCACGCCCGGAGTCTTATTTGGGTTGTGTCCGAGGGCCACGCTGTCAGACATGACCAGAGCATGTTATTTTGTTGACCGTGTCCTTTTCTGTGCTGAAACCATGTGTGGAGGAAGTGGAAATTTCATGTTTGTTTTTTCTCTTTTCAGTACTTGGCTGTTGTGCCAGCTTCCTTTCAAAGCTGTTTGCATGGAAAGCTGTGTGATAAAATCACCGCTGTTTGTGTGGTTGTTCGAAAGGGATTCTCCTGTTGGTTATTGTGGCACCACTGGGTGTTTCATATAGTTAAGTTTATTATAGTTACAAAGTGATTTTTTTTTTTTTTAAATGGACTTTAAAACCATTGCATGTAAGGTCAATGAGCAGAAGTGACCAGATATTTGGGGTTAGAGCTAAGTCAGGAATAGAGCCTTGGTTTGCTCAGTAGTGGGTGCAGATTCTCTAAAGAAAAAAAGAGGTCTAAAATTAGATCACATAACAAAAATATAGTTGAAATAATTCACTGACAGTTGAATAAGACACTATAATCTTCTCTTTCTGGCAGTTACTCTGAAATGAAATGTGAGAGATGGTGTGATTTACTGGCAAGTCAAAATAGAAAATAGTGTTGTTGCAATTGTCAGTACCTTTTGGAAGGTGTTGGTGTTTGTCAGAAATCCTGCCTGTGAAGGGTTGTTTTTTGGTGGTATTGACTGCCATGAGGTCTGCGACGACAGTGCTTTCACAGTAACTTTCGGTTACTCTTGCAGCAATAAACGTTCTATATGAAGTTTTCAGATTAAAAGTAGTCTGGAAAAATAGAAATATAGCTACAGGGGTGCACTCTGTTTCTCTTTCTACAGAAAAAATAACTATAGTGGAGACTCATAAATCAAAGGAAAAGGAAACATGTCTTGTGTATGTTGAGTCAGTTATGTGGCCTGAGCCTGTCAGTCAAATATAATGAAATTCCTATTTCTGCTGAAATTATTGTATTTCGCTTCAGAAAGGGGCACAGAAGATTTCACTAGTTCTTGAAATGCCATGAACTGTAAATACATGGGAATTCTGTGATTGCAAAAAAAAAAAATTACTAGTGCAGAACAAGCTGAACTTCATCATATTCTTTTAATGCATCATGGAACTTGGCAGACACTAGCTGTGGCATTTTTATAGCATTTGATATGCTACCCGGTAATAATGCAGTTGTAGGAGATAAAAACGGTGGCCATAGGAGGAGACGATAGCAATGGATAGATGTCATGATGATAGCAAAGGGCTGTTGCCAGTTTTGGTTTGGGGCCAAAAAAAGATGTGAAAGGAAAGGAAAAGTCTTTGTAGTGTCTTTGTCGTCTTGGGGTGGGAACCGAAAAGCAAAACTGGGTGGGATGGTAGGTTGATGAAGCACAGTAAAATGGCTGAGACTGGCACCTCTTTGCAAAGTTATTAATACTGACAGCCACTTTTCTAAAGAAAAGAAGGCTTCTGTGATTCCAGAGATTATGAAAGAGAAGATACCTTTGTTATTTTAGCCCAAGTATTAACAAAACCCCATCAGTGTGCTGTTTTTCTTGTTACCTTCAGCAGATGATATAAGCCAGTTTGTAGACATGAGCTGGTAGACTTGTTTGAACAAGACAGTATGTGTTTTTACTGGTGTTATTCAGCATTTTAAATGTTTTCCAAGACTCAGACAGATTTATATTAATTTTTCATGCATGGTACTTTTCTTTTTGACTGTCCAAAAATGGCTGCACTTCGTATATAGAAGTGTCTTTATAGCCTTGCAAATATCTGAGCTACCATACTGACTTTTGGATGCACAGGCTGCCTGTCTGGAGAATCACAGAGTCGTTTTGGTTGGAAAAGACCTTTAGGATCATTGAGTCCCACTGTTAACCTGGCACTGCCAATGCACTTTGCTTTGGGGGGGCTGCATCAGTTTCCTTCCTGCATGCAAACACTGGGATTTTCCAGCGGTGCAACAACCGATCATAACAAAATAGTAACCAGCCAGTAGCAAGTTTACCTTGTTCTTTCAGCCTCCACAGAAGCGTGGTTCATCCTCCGGAACTGCATAGCTGCAAAAGATTTGGAGGGGTGGGTAGAAAAGACAGGAATCTAAGCACCCATTTTGGCCTAACATTTTCTGCACCATGAGTGTTTTCCTAAATGTAGTAATAACTCTGAGCAGCTGCTGAAGAAACTGTGATCTCCGCTGTAGAACCTGCTCTTGTGCTCTGTTCCTGTGCGTGTCTCAGTGCAAACAGAGATGAGTCCTGGCCAAGTTTTGGGTTGTATTAGAATATTGCAGTGAAACTGAATATGATGTGCCCGATTGTATAGCTTTTTTTTTTTTTAACAACCACTTTGACTAACAAAGCAATGTCATATTTCAGAGACTTCCTTGCAAAATCTTTGGTTTTGAAGAGAAGTTCAGCAGGTTTGCCAGTAAAAGCTTATAAAAAAGTGTGTGTGAATAGCTGTGGAGGCCAAGAGTGTCTTTTGACTTGAATTGTTCAAGTGCTGTAATCTAATATAGCTTTAACCTTCTCCCATGACTATTTTTGCATGTTTATGAGCACTGGAAGGTAAGAATCTTATAGTCACAGATTTGCAGAATGTAGCTCAGACCATCTGCAAAACTGCTTTAAATACCAGGGTAGAGTCTCTTGATGCGTTCAGAGCTGAGGCTTTGTTTACAGAGAGTTAGAAGTTGCAAGTTCTACAACTGAATTATCCGTTTCAACCATGAATCTTGATGCTCTGCTGGACCAAATTAACGCAGGGAGGGAACAGGTGCTGGGTAAGCAGCGGGCTGACTTTTCCAGAGGAGTCAGGCTCCTGCCTTTGCCAAAAAAAAGAAATGAGGGGAGACGTGCATGCCATAGTGAACCAAGGTGCTGATCACAGCCGTGACATCTCGCTCTCTGGTTTGTGTTTTCACGGCAGTAAATTAATTGTGTTGCTTCCTTGCTGGAATGCATGTGGATTTCTTAGCTAGCTGTCTCTTACGTAGTATGAATATTATTTTTCAGGTGGAACCTGCTTATTGTTACCGTGGGTGTTCTCCTTTGCAAATATGATGGGACCTCAGCTGTAGTTTCTCTTCTTTTACCAGTCATGTAACATCCGGTGGTCAGTGCTGAAACTCTCAGTTATAGAGTGCTTATTCTCTCAGCTCTGTCGTATGGTGGAAATGAAGGGAGTAGAGAAGCAGAGGACCTCTTACCGCAGGGCAGCGTCCAGTTCATGGTACATATCTTTTTGAAATGAGTGTTGGACCCTTAGACCTGTCATCTGCAGGGTTTTGGCTGAAGCTGGAGGAAGGGCAAAAAATAATCAGCCTAAGTAGAAATGCAAACAAGCCGTCATGGTTTTAGTCACAGAGTCGTGTGGGAACCATAAATCAGGGAGACGGCTCACAGGGTGGCTGCAGGAAGCACAGATGAGTGGAAAGGTTAGACTTTGCTTTAAAGGTACTTTAGCTGCTCACTGACCCTGCACATGCTAAATTTTTGCATAGTGAGCATGATGAATAGAAAACAAGATTATACAGAAAGAAATCAGCATTATGTAGGTTTTTTTCACGCACCCTTCTAACTGCATTTTCTATACCCTGAAATATGTATGCATCTTTTGAGCCCATACAGTAATGAAACACTACACGCTTCTGATGGCATGTGCAGTATGCGTGGACACAGGGCGCTCCTCTGTTCCCATTTCTTTCCCTTTCTGCCTCTCAGGAATGAAAAAAAGTTATAATATGCTAGAGTTCTTTTTTTTGAAGTTTGACGAGACAGTGCATCACCATAAAGTAGCTTTTTTTCCATGTAGATACAGATGAGATATCTCTTAAGCTCTTACTTGGGCAAGCAAGGACAAAATTGGAAAGCTCGTTGTATTTCTGGATGTGTTGCCTCAGACATAGCTTGGAGACTAGAACCACAACCGGGACAGTTTAGTAGTCAAGGAGCTTATGACAAAAATGTTTATATTTCAGACAAGTGCTCACAAACTTGTATTTTTTTAATGTTCTATCAGTTATTTTAATCGTAGATATTCAATTTCCTTAAAACCCGTTTCTCCTTTTGCTTTGACGACCCTTTCTTAAGGCTTACAGTGATCTTTACCTGTCCTTGTAGAGTAATCCAAAATTGACCTACTGCTGTAATAGCACCTGGGGATTAAAGATTTCTAGGACTTATTTTCTGTTCTATTTTAATTTTGCAAAGCCTTGGGCTTCTGACACAAGCCATACATCTTAAAAAAATGTCCTTATTTTTAATATAATGTAGTGCCCAACTTGAGACACCTTTGGCCCAGTTTTGGGAAGCTCGAAAGCTTCCAGCAGGTGCATTGCAACCAATGCATGTGCAGATATGTCAGGTTTTCAGTTGCATTATATAGAACTTCCTGAATATTTTCCTTAAATTTTCTGTCTCACTTTCCAGTTTTACAAACGGTATCAGTAATACCAGTGCTGTCCTGTAGTTCAAGGTTCTCAGCATAAGCTTTGTGAACTTTTTTGTATCTCTGCACAAGGATTGCACTTCGTTATGCTTTTGACGTGCAAGAATATCATAGCCAACAGTTTCGTTTTTCGCGGGTAGCTGATTTGGTTATGTCACTTGTAAAACAGAACCAGGTGTCAGTGCAGAGCTCTGCCTCTAAGTTTACATTGACCAGGTTAGAAATCGGTTTGAGATCAATCAGTGCCACTCAAGTCTTACACATTGAGAGTGTCCCCTTTCCAAAAAGAGGTGCCTTCTCCACCTGTGTCTCATCCCACAGTCGTTTCCATAAAATCTAGTTGTAAACGTCACCAGATCTGTCACCAGATCAGTCTCCTTTGTCAGCTTCTAGTCTTGTAACACCCCAAAGTTCAAGGGCTTTTCCAGAATCAGAGCATGAGTGCGAAGCGCCTTCAACTCTGTATAATGCGCCTTGAGCAACAAGAGGTTCTGGACAACGTTCTCACCCCGTGTGCCCAATTTGGGTGTCTCTGCCTTGGACCAACAGCTGAAAAACTGAGAGGGAGAGGTGTGCAAGAGAGGTCTGTCTTGCTCATGTATGCAGAAACAGCGTAGAAGAGGACTTGAAGAGGTTTAAGTGAACATCATGGACTTAAATTGGCCCTGTAGGGCAAGAGCAAGGATCAGAATCTGTGCAAGTCCCCTGAGAACTGAAAGGTAAATTGCACCAGGTAATGACAGTATCGAAGAATGCGACTTCAGTCCTCAAAACCTTAATACGTCTCCTTTGTTTTAACCATCTGTCTTGTCCTGTGATACACAGTCGCTTGTCTGCAGACTCAAGATTTAAATTTTGAGGGGCAAACTAATGCTGTGGAAGTTTGTTGATCAGCAGTTGCCGCAGGAGGATTGTACTCTAGCAATAGCAGGGTTGGTGTTGCAGAGTTCCTTCAGTCTTCTCATTATGTTTGCTGGGTTAACAGTCTGCAAGTGATACTTGCATAAAGGGTTTTTTTTTCTTTTTTTTCCTTTAAGGCTCTTTGATTTGCTGTCTTTCTAGTTTGAGGGCTCTGCCTTATTGCTGGTAGGTGATCTGTTAATATTCTGGAAAGTGGAGTTTTTTAAAAAGGATTGATGCCTTCAACACTAGAAAAAAATTCCTTTGCGTTAGTCCATTTTAACAGCCAAGGCAATTTTCCACATGGTGGCTTTATGGAAATGGGTTGCAGCTCTTGCCAACCATGACCAGAACATTACAGGAAATGTACTTTCATGGAAGATTTGCTGCAATTGCCAACTGGAGAAAGGGAGGGGGACAGGGGTTTGTTCTGTTAATGGACAACTGCGTGCCATGATGTGAATCCCTTCTGTTAAATTAAATTGGTTTGCACTTTCCACTATTGCTTGTTCCATGCTGAAAGAAGTAGTCAACTGATATGCCATTTCCCTCTGTAAGGACCCAAGGGTGTTGGCGTCGCATGACACCTTATGTTGAAATGGGGTGAACAACAAACACATTTAGGTATCTGGCTGAGATAATTGAACCGGTAGAAACAATTGGAATATTACCATGGAGTGGCTTTGTCACAACCAGAACTAATACAAATTTGCTTTGCAGCCTCGGTGCTTATAGGTGGTAGTGTCTTACATGACCTACACTGGTACTGAATGAGGTTTTAAGTCTGCAGATGTCACCGTACAAGTATGACATTAAGCATGTGAATGGTCTCTTTAAGTTAAAACTTCAGCATGAATGTCTGAAGGTGTGGGTGGGTTTTGGTGCACTGTAAGTGGATTTTTTTTTCCCTAGTAGCTACAGTTGAACGCTTGATGCTTTCCAAGTAGAAGCAGGAATGGTATGTGGCCTTATTCATACATGAAAATGTTATCTATGCTGGGAATATACGATTGTTTGCAGGAAAAAGCACTGCATGACTGAATCCCCTATGGTAAATATTTGAATTCCGGTAGGTCCATTATTAATTCCATATGAGGTATTTTCCAGCTCTTACTACATACATAGGAGATGAGAACAAAAGAGAAACTAAAAAGAGCAGAGAACACAGGTACTATCACCTAAGCTAAACTCCTTGTTTCTGACCAAGCAGCCGTGAGCTGCGGGGCAGGGATACCTCTTAAATACTCACTTAGGGACTTGTTGGCTTATGTTTTCATTGAATTTTTCTGCAGCTTGATTTGAGTCTTTTCTTGTAAGTAGTTTAAAGCTGAACTCTCGAAGTTCGTACTGACCTTGACACTGGACAGGCAGCTCTGTTGAAACTGAGTTTCATAGAGATTATACTTGAAATTGGCAAATGTCATTCTAATAAAGTGTATGAGGTAGGATTTGCTCTATAAGAATAGAGTTATGCCAAACTGGGGTGGGGGTGGTAAGCTCATGCAGATGGTAAAAATAGTGTTGGAGGGGTTGAGGTTTTTTTAGTGATGTATGGAATTTTCAGTGGTTGAGTTGGTTTTGCTTTGAATTTACTCTAGAAGAAATTTTTAATGTCTACCGTGTTATATTTGCAATTACATGAGTAGGAAAAGAGGAAATGATGAAGTAAGACAAATTTGGTAAAATTATCCCGAACATACAATAGATGTATTTCTTGACAAGTTGCCAATCTATGCGTTAGAAAACTTTCATTTTTGGTCCTTTAATTTCCCGTTCCCAACAAGGAGGAATGGGTTTGGCTGTGTTTGCTTGCTGAGCAGAAAAACTTGAATGATCAATTGACATTCCACCTTTTGAGGAGGTACTGTTTGATACCAAGAGTATGTGCTGGACGAATATAGTTTATATACTTCACGTGGCATATGATATATTTCAAGTCTGTTTTTAATTTCGATTTTTGTCAGCAGTATTATAATAGGCAACCTTTCTATACTGGCCCTTATTACTGCTTGTCTTCTGAACAAAGGTACCTGCAGTGAACAATCTCCACCAAATGTGGTGTTTTGAAAACAGTGAGGAAGGGAAATGAAGAGGAGGAAGAAAGTAGAAATAAAACCTTAAGTCCCGTCTTTACAGTAAATACAAACAAGGAGTGAGGCCTACATACGCGCTGTATGATTCCTGCTGTTTCTTCGCCTTTTTTTTATTGATGGGTAGCCATTCTTCTTAGTATAGATAATTGCAGTCCAGGTTACCTGGTGGAAGACCTGGGGTTCAATAAAGCAGTCAAATGAGACGCAGTGAAATAATGCGATCGTTTTACAAACCAACACTCCCATCAAGGACTGTTTCCACCTGACTGGAGCAGCTTCTGTGGTAGATTGGATATGACATGCCATCTCGTATCCCAAAGACAGAATTATTAAACCAACGTACCATGCATGAGTTCTTAACACAGAATCACCAGAGGATTGTTAAATATTCACTGGGACGGGAAGAAATGCAGGCTTTATGAAGAAAACCAAGCTCTCCTCTGCCAGCTATTCAGAACTTGTTGATGTTGAGCACATTTGTGCCTCACTGTGCTCTTGGAGAGCTGTATGTAGCTTGTTCCTTTTCGGAGTCCTGCTAGCAAGGCAGCTTCTGGAGGAGAAAGGAACTGCTCTGTGTAACTGGGTGAAACAGTGGGATTCTTTGCCTGTTGGTAGATGGACATGGTGCTTAGGAAAAGTGGCTTTAATTGCTTATGTGGTCAGTGCTCGGCCTTGAGTAACTCAGAGACAAATGAGCCACGTGCAGCTGGTGGCTGGTGCAAAGCAGTGAAACAATAGGTTTCCAGTCAGTCAACAGGTTATTTAGTTGATGAATGAGCGTTAGTAGGTACATGTGGGCATGGACGAACGTAGTGAGGCTTTTTGGGGAAGAAACAATACATTTACAATACCTGTCTTAGGAATAAGCATTAGATGGTTGTACAGGAAATGACATTAAAAGCCTGATGTTAACTCAGAGGAGTTGAGAAATGCAGAGTTAAAGCTTAAGAGTCCTTAAAGTCTTTGCCTTGGACATTACAGCATCTAAAAATACAATGTTTTAACTCTGTACATATCTGTAGGAGTGAATGCGCACAACAGAAGCCATACAAGTGGGAGTAAATGACAGAGGGTCCATAGTTGATTTGTTTATTCATTGCAGTACTTCAAATGATGGAGCAGTCTGTCATTTTGCTTATGCAGGAAGTTTTCTCTTCAGTATCTGATTATCCCACTGACCTTTTTGTTAGGAATTTTTTTTTTTTTTTAGTCATGATAAAGAATGATGATGGACTCTGTGTCTTGAAATCTTCTGTGTTTTGTTGTCTTGACTTTTTCTTGTTAGCAGCTTTTCCCCTGGTTGGGTATCTAGCTGCAAGCGCTGAGTTAACTCGTTTTGGTAGTTCACTTGCTGCTGTAGTTCCGCAATGAATCGTCCTCACTGGGCTGGGAATGACTTTCTCTTGGAAGTGAAAAATAATAGGCTGAAGGCCAAGTTTTAGAAGTTGCTTCCTGCTTTTTATCAGTGCTTTACAAAGAGGCTCGAATTTATAAGAGACCTGCATTGATCAAGAAAAATCCCAGCTGGCTCCTTGCCACTTAAATTTTAAGAAATACTTCAACAAGCGGATGTTTTAGTTATGAAACAGCCTGCCCCTATGATCAGTAACTGTTCTGAAAGGAATCCTGACCTCAAACACACCTCAAGTGGCTGCAAGAAGGAGCAGTGGTCCTTGTGACTTGAACAGAGTCTGCGTGCTGTTGTTAACAGATGTGGCTGCTTTGTTTTGAGCGTATCCTTTTGTGTCATTATGCAATTGCATTTGTCGGTAGGATTTCTTGCTGGGAAGGGTGTCTCAAGATGAGAAAACCTGTGACGGTGATCTCTGAAATCATGATCCATAAACCCTATTGTTTGCATTAGTGTTGTTCATTCTTTTTACACTCGCAGAGTATCTGGAAAGAAGCAAGTTTGTATCATCTTGCAGTCTAAATGAAATCCTTCCCCTATCTTGGATATAGAGAAAGGTCCTGTGCTGCTAGAGGTGATTGGGTGGCGGTGGGAAAATGCATAGTCAGCCTCATCAGGTACTAAACAGAATTGAAAGCACAAAAGAATTTATACTCTTCATCCCTGTCTGATTCATTGCTTGATCACAGATTGTCCTGTCTGTTGTTAATGTAAAGAGGGAAATCTGCTTTTCTGAAACAGCTGAGTGTCTTTGGAAGCTGCATTTAAACAGGGCTCTTTTACAGATCGGTTGGTTTTCTGCTTTCTCTTAGACACTTTGCTTACTGCGTGTGTGTATTTGCAGCTGAGCAGCTGATGATTCAAAAGGAAAAAAGGATGAGAAACGAGAAAAACAGCTGTTTTCTCAGTTGCTGTGAATTGATGTAGATATCCTATCGTTAACCTAAGTTATTCTTTCTTAATGCTGAGCTGAGGACTCTGAGCTGTCCTGTGGGCCAGGTCGGGTGCTGCTCTGCCCCGTGCGCCGTACCGGCCCTGACAGGTGCTGTGAGGGACATTGGGCACCGGTGAACTGGCAACGCTGATAATTTGAGAAGAATTGTTAGTGACCGAGTCCTGTATCCTATAAGTTAATAGGAAGCAGTAGCACTGCAGTACATGGGATGCGAGCCTGTCTCCTGTCTTTCTTTTAGCAGAAAGAAGCTTTTATTGTTATCTACCCAAAAAAATTGCGTAAATGTATTGATTTTTTGACTGTTGTGTGCTAATAGAAACAAAATAGTGAGAGTGCTTCTTCTAGCTGTACTTCTTGTTTGAGGCAAACAAATATTACAAGTCAGCGAAGCAATAATTGATATCCTGGAGTCAGGGTCATACCCGAGTGGAAAAAAAAAAAAAATCCAAGCTTCTATTTCAGTACAAAATTAGTGCATTTAGTCTCTAGCAATTAGAAAGACAGAGGTCTGGTGCAAACAAGAGTTGTGGAGGTGCTGATGAAGGGCAATACAGATTGACCATGTTAAACTACCTCCTTTGCCCTTAACATCACTGTTAAGCTCTGGATTTCTGATCACAGATACCTCTTCTACCCAGGGCAATGCTGAGACCATTGAAATCAAAACCTGACAGTGAGATTTGGTATATAAGGTTATAAACTAACTCAATCGAAAAATGCTTTCAGTACTACTGGAATAAGGCAGTGTGCAGCCTGGAAAGTGTGGAGGAGACTTCTGTGTTACATGGGTAAGATCTAGGGCAGTGATGTCTGCAGTAAATAGAGGAATTTCATGGATGTTCTACCAGAATTGGCCACCTTTCCTAAATGGAGTCGAAAGACACAAATGGATCATTCGTCGTTTCTGCAAACAGCAAATGAAATAAAAAGGTTCGTTGGGTTTTGTTTTCCTTCCTTTTAGGCAGAAGCGGAATTGCAATTATACTTGGAATTTTTTTCATATTATAAGAAGGAGGAAAAAAGGCTATTTCTTACTCTAGCATTACCGATTCAGACATGAAAATGAAAATGTTTATTTACTTTTATTACAGAGGTTGAGCACATGATCCAACTTTTATTACCATCGGTGGCAAAGCTCCTATTGATTTCAATGAGAACTGGGTTATCCTTTTGCTGGGAACCGGAGAGGCTGTGATCAGTTTGAGTTGTGACAATGAAAGGAGTGCTCAGAGCCAAGGGGTTGAAAAACAACCCACAGAAATGTGGAAAAACATACTACAAAAATACCCAGCTATCATATCTGTGGGTGTGGTAATAATTGTAGGGGAAGTAAACAATGCAAGTGGACTCTGAAAACATGCAGTGATCAGTAAAAAACACCAGATCGTCGGAAAAATAATCCCTGAGGAAAGAAGTCTCTGTTTCAAAAATAATTTCAGAACAAATATAGCAAACGTCTTAACATTTTTGAAGCATAGAATGAGAGGTGTGTGGATTTGGTATGGTAGAGTTTAATTTCTCTCTAAATGAGCCCTGTGGGTGTCCCAGCTTAGCAAGGCTGGGTATCTGTACACGCTCCCAGGCTCGCAGCACGATGCGGGAGGCAGGACCTTAGTGCAGTTCTCTCCAGATGTGCAGTTCTCTCCAGATGTGCAGGAGGCCCCAGCGCTGGGACCCCCATCTGAGCAACCTCAGCCTGTGCTGCTTTGTGCTCAAAGCTCACTGGTTTTAACTGGGGTTAGTTATCGGAAGGCTTGCCTGTGCCGAGTAGGAAACTGAGAGTAACTACCCTATTTGAAATTTGCATGAAGCAGAGCTAATTCTGTTTGAGTTTTATGGTATCTGAGCCCAAGTTTATGTATTTCGTGTCTCTTCTGTTTGGTGAATAATCACCAAAACAAAAGTAATCAGTCTGTGTCCTTTTTGTCTGTTTTGTTTTTGTTTGTTTGTTTTAAAAAAGTCATTGTGAGCACCCTTGAAATAGAAGACATGAGAATGTGTTGAAAAAGGAACACAAACGATGTTTTAAAATTGTTAATGCCTTGCTGTAAGCAGAAAGCTTTTAAATTTAAACAACAAGTTTAAAGTGATGAGAGGTGATTTAAATGTACCCTTCATTCTAAAGCTTTGGATGCATTTACTTTCTCTTGCAATAAAACTTGAGCAGAGCAGCGGTAATTCTCCAGTGGATGTAACTTCTGTTTCTTACCTGGCGTTTATATTTACAAACCCAAACCTTTGGTACTGACTCCAGATTGGGTTAATGCAGCGCTGGTTTCGTTTTGTGCCTACACCGAAGGATGGAACACATGATGGCAAAGCTTTGAACAGGCAGCAGGTACCTGTCAGCACAGCTGCAGGGGTGGCTTGGGGAGCTCGTTGCACCCAGCAGCAGCTTCATGGTCCCACAGCCCAGTTCAGTGGGATGGAGCCACCCTGGAACTTGCTTTTGCCTTGGAGCTGAAAACTTTCTGCTCCTCTGAGAAGAACAGAGAGAGGGAAACAACTCTGTTTGCCACACACAGATGATGAGCTGTGACATGGGAGTTGGTGGTTCTTGGAGAGCTGAGAGGAAACTAATTGATTGAAGTCCCAGCTCCACACCCTTGTTTTACTGCAAGAGCCAGAATCCCCTGGCTCCAGCAGCTGCTCTTCCTTTTCCTTGGGTGCAGCCAGGATTCATGTTGCTCATTGTTACAGGCAGCTTTAAACTGGGTAATTCAGTGCGTGTGCGCTCATCCTGTGCAGGTGGGAATGCAACTGCTTGCTGCTTGTTCAGTGTTTAGAGGTGATGGAAAAGAGGATGAAGTAGATGTTGGCCAGAATGGGTGGAAGAATTGGTTTGGGTTTTACTTTTGGTGGGGTTTTTTGTTTGTTTTTGTTTTCAATGTCTGCATGTTCTGAAGAAATTGCATTTCACAGAGGGGAAATGTCATTATTGCTGATTTCAGACTGGGTAGCTTATTTGATTGCTAGCCAAATGGCACGTCCCTGTCTGTACATATATATATATATGTGTGTGTGTGTATATATATATCTCCAGCTAGGTTAAACACCATGTAGTTTATACTGGTTTGAGGGAGGAGAAAGGGATTTGCCAGCAAACACTGAACTGACTCTGTTCCTGATCTTCCTTATCTCCATTTGCTGCAGGAATCCTAGTGCTGCAAGTTCAGAGTATTGCTCAGCTTCTTGGTCTTGGAAGTTTAAGTAGATTTGTACAGCTGCAGACAACCTACGGGATTGGACTTTTGGGGTCTTAAAGATTTGCTTCTTACACTGTATTTCCTATTTTCAAATTAATTAATGAACTGCTGGTGATCGAACATCCCTTTCAATATTTGTGCAGGTGATTCGGGCTGAAGAGCTTTCTCTATTGTATCGACTGTTCTTTTTATTTCGTTTTGATTATAGCCCTGTCTATCTCACTATGAAGTGCAGCTGTTTGCAGGTTTTGATTCTTTCCATGGCCAGTTTTTCCCTCTACAGAGGAAGGTGTGTCTCTAAGACAGGAACAAATATGCTATTAAACCTCAAAGACAGAGAGCGGTGCAAGAAGAGGCAATGAAATTCTGACCAGTTGAAGGACTCTGTCTCTGTAATGCATCCTCATGTGCTTTCCCCACCACTGGTCAGGTGTCTGCAGGCCTTTCCCTAGAACAAGGGATGACCGTGGCTGCGTAGACTACAGGGTTCTCAGGCTGAGAAGTCATTCAGAATAAAACACACCAGTTACCATGGTAAGGTGTACCAAACCTGGGCTGAGTTGTGGGTTTGTTTTGGTTGGTTGGTTGGTTTTTTTTTAATCAGCTGCCTGTAAATTTTTTGTGCGATTCTAGAAATCTGTTTCTGTTCCGAAGAAAATCTGATTTGAGGAACCTGGAAGCAAACCCTGCTTGGCCAGGAGTTGCCTTTGTTAGGCTTTTGTCTTGCAGCCCTGTCGTTTTCCAGTTGATTGGAAGTGTTGGGAGAGGAGAAGGAGCTCTCTGTTCTTTACCTTCAGCTTAGAAAACAAGTATTTGCATTAATTTAATTTGCTTTTTCATCGGATTCTCCTTGGAAAAAAACCCCAGAACTCTAAAGATCTGTCACTGTTTCTGTAGCATCAGGAAAAAGTCCTCCAGAACTGATGTATTTAATTGAGTTGACAAAGCTGGAGAGATTTTGGACCCTGTGCCACTCTGTGTGATGCTGGTGTAATTTTTAAAAAATGTGCATTGCCCACTTCATGGAATCTGTGGTTCTACCTGTAACGAATATTGTATTCTTTTCTTCATTCACTTTTTCCTGTGTAATTATATGTTCTCGTGTTGCTTTCGGTTAGGATGAGTCAGTATCAGGGTGGCTCAGTCTTTAGCATGCCAACGATAAGCAATTTCTACTGTGTCAAAGGTGAGACCATAGAAGCTGCAAAATACGCAAGTTCCAGACGGGCATTCAATATTCCTCCTCCTTTTCTGTACTTTTTCCACCAAGAGCCCATCAGGCGAGGGGACATGCTGTGGTCAGACGCAGGCTGCAGCTACATCTGCGCCATGACCACAGCTGCTCAGTCCAAAGCTGAGCTGCCTTTGTGTCACACCTTATTTTTGGTGCCTGTAGTACCTCTTGTTGCCTGGCACAAAGTACCTGCATCTTCTCTAGCAGCATGAATAGATTTTACAGCTCACACTCAGGTCTCTGCAGTCAGAATTAGGCTGTTACCAATTACCTCTACTTTCAAGTTTATAGCTTTAACTGCAGACCAAGCGACACTATGTATATTCTTCAATTGACTTATGTAGTTTCTTCTTGTAGTTTGTTTTTATTCCATGCCATATCGCCACTGTCTTGGTTGTACTTACACACATGTTTGGGTCCAGAGTAAAACAATATTGCTCAAAGAAGCTAATTTAAATAGATTTTCTCTAATCCACATCACTTTGATTTTTACACAATGTCCTGCAAGTGTCTGCCTCAATACAGCTGAAAGACCAAAGTATGATGTTGAAGCATGGACAAAATCTTGATTTTTTGGTTTTTTTTTTTTTCTCATCCTATACCCAGTGGTTTCAGTTGCTGTAGAGTTGTTGTGTCCCAAGACCAGTAACACAGCTGTTCATTGTAAAGCATCCCAAACCCAGGGCATATGTTAAGGAGTTCTAACCTTCAGAACTGTTTTTATGGACTTGGTCTTATACATAAAGCACTGACATAGTAATCATCATTATATTCCACAGCTGATATTCTGCAATTGTAAGACAAAAAAATGCCTAAAAATACCCCAGAAAAACCCCAAACCCACAAAAACAACAACAAAAAACCAAACAAAAAACCCCATACAACCAAAAAACCCCCATTTTGTGAAGGTATTTTTTCTGATGGCTCTGTAAAATGGTCTTCCACAGAGATTCTGTAGCATAAGAGCCATTAGTTTGTAGTTTAGTATTATAAATTCTGTGAATTTTGGCATGTAGAATTGTGCTTTAAGTACTTTTTTTTTTATTTCCCAGATTATCTTTGTTGGTAATCTGTATATAAATAGTCTATTAAAATGCCTAATCCTTTGTTAAAGGAGACCTGGAAGGATCAATGGTGCTGTAAAAGAATAATTAGCTATTTTTTCCCCATTACCCTGAATTGAATTTTCACTCTGTATCATATTGACTTTTAACAGTTTATTGAAAATGAGATTTGAGAAAGTCTGACTCTCACCTGACAGGCTAGTCAGTCAATTGCTAATAGACCTGGTATGCTCCACAGCCACCAGCTAATAGATTTTCTATTGCTGTTCCATCCTTGTTGATCAGATAATCTGTTTCGGTGGTTGAGCTAAGGTGCACACAAATGACACTTCTCAGAGCATGAGGACCCTAACATTTCCTTATATAAAGTTTCCATTCATTCCCACACTGTAATTTGCCTGCTTTTACCTGCTTTGCTCTCCTTGCTCTTCCAGCTGTTTAAAACTGCTGCTTATTGAATCGAGAGATCCTGCAAGGTAGGGGCTGATGGTTCTCCCACCTTTATTCTCTTGACATCTGTGCAAGAGCTAGAATGGAGAAAGCAGGAGCTCGTGTCGTCTTCTCTTTTGGCACGACCCTGTCACAACTCCTGCTGCATTCACCAGGCTCCTGGGGATCACGGCTGCTCCTTGCTGCTTGGGGCACACAGGTGCAAAACCATTTCATGTGCCGCAGCTTCACTGGTGTCCAGAGTGCTGGGAATATCAGCACACGGGTAAAAACTTTTCTCTGTAAGGAAGCTGAAGTTTAGAGAGCTCCCTAAAAGCCTGTAATCTGCTGTGAAATTCATGAATATAAAAATGGACCATCACAGATGGACATTATTAACAAATGAGTTAATCCCAGCCAAGCATGAAAGGAAAGTAAAAACATAGTGGACTATATTGTTTCTCTGTAAGAATTAGACTCTAAAAATAAGCCTTTGAGTTAATCTTGCATACTGTTGCACACTGTGGTTCCATCCAGGAAACTACTCTTGCAGTTAAATCAGCATGAAAGATACAGCCAAAATACTGCATGGAAAAAGAAGTTTGACTTTAAGAAGCATATCTGGGGTCTGTAGGTCCAATACGAGCAAGTGAAGGTGTCCTGATAATTTTCCTTTTCAAAAATTTTAGCTTACCAAAGGGTAAATTTCTGGGATGGGGATGTGGACAGACATAGCCCCTTCTACCCTTCCCCCTCCCCCAGAGAATGAAATTTTTCAAAGTAATTGATTGCTGTGTGGACAAATTACTTATTCGTGAAAATAACAAGAAATATTTTTAAGTATAATTCCCAAGAAATGTATTTAGAAGAGGAAAAGTACCACATTTATGGTCAATTTTCACTTCTTTACTGTAACTGTAGAAATCATCTTCGAAGCATGCCATGGGGTAGAGAGAAGTTCTGAAGCAGTGACTTACACAGCTTTGAATATAGAAATTATTTATTGAAATACAGTTGTGTAATGAGGCTGAGTATTAGAAACTCAAACTCTAAATGTAGTTTCATGTTGTTACCATGTTTGTGTGACTTTAAGCCCTGAAAGTCAGGGCCTGTTAGACCTCTTAGGCCTTGGCCTAGTCATGCAGTCTTTGCTGTGCAGCCTTCATTGCAATAATGGTAATTTTTTTCGTCTGCCTTTGATTTGAGTGGTGAACTTTTAAAGTTAAAGTGAAATGAAAATGGTGCTGATTTGGTTAAACTCTTTATTTAACCTCAGCACATGAAATCTGGTGGCTTTATTTGCAGTTCTGAGCTTCAACCAGGTGGTGCTGTGAGGTTTTGGGTGAGAGCCACTCCATAGACAGTGTCTTCAATCAGAAGAGAGGGAAAATAGACTGATCCCAGTAGGTTTGCCTGGAGAAAGATGATTGATAAATGGAAAATAAGTAGCAAAACCTTCTAGGGATATGTGGTGGGGGGGAAGAATTCTCTGGTTAAGGGATACCTTAAATAAGCTCACAAATGCTTTTTCTTTCTTGAAGTTCTCTGTTTCTGCTGGCTTAAACTCTAAGTGCATAATGAGACAAAGATCTTTAGCCGATAATGTCGTTCATCACAGTCTGTTAAGCAGCCAGCCAAAACATTTAAATGGTATTGAAAGGTGAACGACTGGACAACAGAAACCAGAAACTGCCCTGAAGGAATGACCCTGATTTCACAATTCCTTTTTTAACTCATTATCGTTTTCCAAAGTCATAGTTTTCATGATATGCACTTTAGAAGTGGTACTTTGCTGGGACATTTAACCCCTTGAGAGCCTGCCCAGATACCCATGGGAAGGAGCACGTGGACTTTTTCACCCCTTTCAGTGAACCGTTGTCCTCCTCCCTTGCAGAGGTCAGCCAGCCTGGGCGGTTTGGTCGCTCACAGGACAGCCAAGTGGGAACAGCCATGCCTGATTTCCAAGAGCATAAAAGAAGGCAGAGTAAAGGTAGGAGTTTGGGTGTGTGCACCTAAGCCTTCGCTCCAGGGTTTTGGCCAGCAATGTCTCGTGAGAGGGGCAGTTGGTCACCATGGTCCTCGTGGTGGCCACAAAATGCCGAGCCCTCCCCTCTGCTTCCCTGAGGAGCCGAACTCCAGCACCCATACTTGGTAGTGATTTAAAGAAAAATCAAAACCCCGTTTGGATTGCAATTATCTGAACTGTGTCCTGGTGGGAAAATGTACGTGTGTGTGTGTGGAATAAACAGGATTAGTGGTAACACTCAACAGAAAGCGATCATGGAGCTAAAACCACCCAAGCTGTATGTGACTGACTCAAAGGCGGGAAGAAATGCTCCCCTTCCCTTTGGGGGGGGCAGGCGCAACCTGCCCTTCTGTGGTTTGGCAATTTGTAACAGTCATTTTTGTGAGAGGATAATCCCAGGTTAAAAATAAACAAAAGCTGGAAGGACTCCTGTATTTTGTGATAGCATTCCCAGCAGAGAACAAGTTTGTGAAAGAGAAACTGCATACACTGAACCCTTGTGTTTTTAATGTATTTTCATCAGGCACTTGTCTTGCTTGACTTGGTGATTGCTGAGCACCTTTGGATGCCGGAATGGTTTAATTTTCAGTTTGTTTTGAAACCTACATCAAAGCGTCTTTTGTAGAACAACACAGTATGGATTCTGACAACATCAAATGTTCTAATTAAAGAATACTGAAACTTAGTAAGAGATTGCCAAAGACAGTGCATGTTTTCAGTCTAGAAGTTGCCCTGATGATGAACTATGTCACACGAATACTTCCCAAAATGCCAAGTTACCCATTGTTCTTTCAATTTTCTCATTTTTCTCCTAGCCAACGTCTTAGTGCTCACCTGATTGTTTCTCTATCCAAAAAGCTAGATACTGTGAGGCTGACTGAAGTTCCTGGCTTACCCTTCAGGAGCATGATGTTTCAGAAACCACGATGGATTTCTGAGGAATTCTCATTGACAAAATCTGTCTGTGGCAAGCTTCCATAAAAAACAGTATGGTTAAGGTAAATTGCAGAGGGAATATTCTCTGGACCTCTTTGGATGTTTCCAAATATCCTTGTAACAGTGAAACAGGGAAAGATTTATGTTCTCTAGACCACATGTTAGCAGAATCTGATGAAATCATCACTCTGCTTAAGGAAGGTTTAAAAGAAGAGGTCGGTCAAGCTGGGAAGAGCAGAGCTGGGCAGGCACAGGCTGGGGAGCTCAGAGAGCCTTGGCTCTTGGGAGCCCTGGTTTGAGGTTTCATCTCTTGGGCTGGGAAACCAGGAAACTATTATTTCATTAATCATCTATCCAAATAGGCCTGAGTATTATATGGACTCCATTGTTTATAGAAGGAAATTATCCATTTAATGAGTAATAGCAAAAAAAAAGGGGAGAGGGGAGAGAAACCCACTCCTGCATCCATTAAGACAAATTTCCTTGCAGAGAAAAGCCTTCCGCTTCCATAATGAGTTCCTCTGCAAACAGAGACATACACTAAGTGCTCCTGCTGTGCTAGTGATGGAAGACAGGGCATATGTATACTTTATATTAAAATAATTGTGCAATAGGTGTAGAATATTAGATGCCACTTTGACATAAATGCATAGGCTTTGTAAAAATGTGGGGCAAGTTTAGCATTTAGCGAGTTAGCTCTAATTTCTTTAACTTCGTTAATTTGGTGAAAGGCCCCACAATGCAAAAAGAGTCCTTTTATTCCTGTGACATTCTTCCTTTTGTTCATGCTACCTATTTCTTTAATGTAATTATTTCTGAAATCTGTTAATACAAATGTAGTTATGAACATGCTAGACCCTTAACAGTGTAAGGCAGCAAGATGTGAAAAAGCAAATATTTAAAGGGTTCTGTGTAACCTTCCGGGAGGAGAGGGTGTCACGCTGTTTCTGAAAGTGGTGTTTGCTTGTGACAGTAGGTTTGCTGATTACTGTAATAGGAAAGGGCAACAGTGCTCAATGGATAGGCAAGAAGACCACAATGCAGCACTTTAGCTCTCATAGACAAATTAGCTGTAGAAAAGGGAGACCACCTTTCTTAGACACAAGGTCACTAATTCAAACGGTAGATTGGAGCCATTGCATTGGCTCCTACACATGCCTGGAAAATGTAAAGCTGAAGCAACCAATTAACACATCTGGCTGTAGCTGATCAGGAAAATATACCACTTGCTTGCTGTTTGCATCTGGTATAGTTCCCTTGAAAAGTCACTTAGAGCAGGATCCAAAATCCTCCTCAGAGAAAGGTGGGGCAGAGCGATAAAAGATGCGAGAAAAACAAGAAAGAACTGGTGTGACCAACAGCTACATTTATATCTGTGCGTGATTTGTCGTCTTTCTAAAATAGTTTCATTGCATTTGCCTGTTTGCAGGGTACAAACTGTTTCATTCCCCAGCCCCGGTATAAGCTGTCTGGAAATGTTGTCTGGCCTATTGAGGCCAGATTGTGTGTGCCTTACACTTTCTGCATGTTCACCTAGGGGTAAAACAGATAGCTGTGGAAACAGAGAGTGAATTGGCGCTTGCTGGCGGTGGTATTATTTCTATTCTATCATCTTAATGTACCATTTGGTGGCCTTGTGAGCTCCACAGGTATGTTAGAGACTTTGCCATGGTTGTGAAATAAATTTTCAAGTGATTTAGTCTGTTCTCCAACTTTTGCATTTCAGAATGTAGTTTTTTCAATCCTAGATTACTGTTTCATTTGAGACACTTTGGGGAACTTAATTTTCAGTAGGAGTTTAATTTTCAGTCAGTGTTTCTATCCTAAAATTTGGTGGAGGGGCAGGGTAAACTTAGTAATTCCAGTTGCCTTCTTTGAATTTGTGTTAAAATGTAGCACTCTGCTTTTTCCACAGTAATTTTTAAGTGCTACTATACTCTGCTCTAGCAATGGAGAGTACAAAGAGGAACTTTAGAGGAGGAAGAGGAGAGACCTGTGTTTTCACAGGCACCCAGTCACTTGTGCTTTATAGAATTGCTGGATACCGCTGGTCCAGGGAGGGAATGACCTCGCGAGCATCGGCGTGGAGCCCTCGAGTTGATAATTGCCCCCTGAGATGCTGACTGATAGGTGAAAGGCTTCTGGCGAAAGCGAGATACCCGGTGTTTTCACAGACCTCACAAGCCATTTACACGCGTAGACCAACAGTCTTGGTTACGATCAAATAGATCTCAAATAACACTTGTTTACTTTTGCTATGTTTCTTTCAATTTCTACAAAAACTATTATACAGAAGTATAGATGTGTTTGGGGGAGGTATCAGAAGATCGCGATTACGTTCTTACGTTGAAATGGAAAGAGTCATTTAACTTCTTTTAAATGTAACATTGTCTAGTGAAAGAGAAGGTGACATTTAGAATATGAACATCACAGTGGAAATGGTCTAACAAGCATTTTTCTGCCTTCTTTACCCTTTTCTAAGCATTTATTGTGGTTGCTTTCGTTGCACTTAGATCAGTGTTTGCTGTCATTACCACACATATGTTGTAACTTAACCTTGCACTTCATTACTGACCAAAAGCAATCATTGCAAGCACAACCCAAACATTCTAACTTTTAAAAGGAAAATAAAAATATGTTTTTTACAACCAATAAATGTACTTTCTGAGTAGCAGAATGGCGTCTGTAAATCAGCATTCACTTCCCTAAAGTCAAGGAATTCTTTTGAGCCTAAATTGCCTGAATTTTTCTAAAGACTTTTAAAAAACCAAATTCAATAGTACCTGAATGATTAAAAGCTGCAGAAATCCACTACAGCTGATCTGTGTTTTATTAAAAGTACTATAAAGTTTTCTGTATCGCATAATAAATTTGTTCAGGAGACCTTTTTCTCCTGTATCTTCAAGACTGTCACCGGGACTTCCATTAGGGTGGTTTGAAATCACAGGATGAGTTTCCAGTGTTGCACGTTACATCTTACTCCCATCTCTCTTCTCTTGACTTGTTTCATGGGGTTAGGGAAGCCACTTCACCCTCTTCCCATGTTTTTCTTACTGACATGCATGTTCTCTTTCACCCTCTGTTTCTGGTTTTTTCCTTACAAGTATCTTTTTTCTTACTGGTGCCTTGGGCCAGGACCAGCCTTTGCTCTGTGGATGTCCTAGCATGGTAGAACCACCGATCTTGCTTAGCAACCTCTGTGTTCTACTGTAATAGTAATGAAAAGCATAAATAGTAAATAACAACCCCATGAGCACTTTCTAGTTTACCACAAACAGCTTTTGTTCATAATATATACCTTGCTTTTTTTTTTTAATGAATTAAAACATGTGAAGTCAAGATAAAAATCCAAGAGTACTCAAATACAATTAAAAAATAAATTGGCTCTCAGGAAGAAACACTGTGCACTTGAGTCACTTGAAAGAAAAAAACGAAGTGGGTAGAAAAGCTGTATTGCTGTCTAGATGGAAAACACGTCAAATATGCATGAAACTCTTGGCCCAGGGGTTGGGGAGGTTGAGAAATGGAATGCGTTTTTTTTATCAGCTAAAAGACACCATTTGCTTTCAGCCTCACCTCTAATCCTGATAAAAGAGTTTATTGAACTCAGATACTTCTCAAAGAGAATTGAAGGGCATGCTCTAATTTCATTTCTCAGAGAAAGCCGAAATGATGATTTTTGCCTTTGTGTTTTCAGCGCTTCTTCAGAGTTCGAAAAAAAAGCAGGAACAAAGCAGAAAAAACCCCACCCTGTCTGCTCCCTCTTCCCCAGGCCGGTGACAGAGTGTTTTTATTAACTCCGTTTGTACCTTCGTGCCCTCTAGTCAAGCAACATGGAATTCAGCACGAGGCTGTCACAGCTCCCGGTGCGCGAACCGCGGGGGACAGGCCTGTTCTGCTCCCTCGGTGGCTGTCACGGTACCGGGGACACAAAAGCCTCGGAAGGAAAGAACTGCAACTGGGGACTCTGCCCTGTCCCGCTGCGGCTCTGATTCATCTTTTTTCAGAGCTTTGCCACAACTGCTGCTTCAAGTCCTGTTTCAGCCTTTGGTTTGTCAGCTCCTGTTGTGTACCGTGGCCAACTTCTGAGGGGTCTATGAGAGACAGAACAAGTGGCATTGAATATACTGTGGGGAAGCTTGCTGATAGTTTAAAAAATTAGAAAGTCCACATGTCCATTAGCAATCACTTAAGGAAATAGTAATTGCACAAATTGGAAAAGGTGAAATACCATAGCTGTTTCTTTATACACGCTTTCTAGAAACCTTGTCTTAAAATGCTGATAGACAAGTTGAAGAGACTGGGTGTACTTGGGAAAAGATGCGTGATACTGTAATGGTTGCTTTAAAGCAATATTGAAGGTTATCAGGTTGCACTGATGCAGCAAAGAGTCTTATGCATATATTATAGTCGTGTGGGGATTTTTGTGGTTGTAAGTCTTTACCGTCTTCCTTTTGGACCTCCACAGACAATGAGACGACGAAAAGAGCTGGAGACCTGAAGGGAGCTTGTCCTTTTCTGTAGGGAGGGAATAGGTTTTCCTTCCCGCTTTCTCTGCTTGTAGCTGCTAAAGGAGCTCCTCGTACCTTCACGTCTGTTCTTTTTTTTATAGACCAGCCTTATAGTTTGTCTGTAACACATGCTCGTGTCACCTGAAACACTTCCTGTTGTGTTTGAAATTTATCATGTTCTTATTTGCTGAGGTTAAAAACAATATATTGCCTGGATGCATTTTCGTGCAAGAGTGGAATTACACGAGAGGCTCTTTGAATGCCTTGAGAGAGAGCATGGGAATAAGCAAATGGCCACTGAAAGCTCAGGAAGATAAAAAGGTGGTATAAAGACATTCTTTTGGTTTTTTGGCAGTCGGTGGATCAGGTGCTGGATCATACATTACTCAGAGGTAGTGAACAATGCCTGCTGATTGATCTCTTTTCCTTAGTATGTAATAGTGAAGAGTTGAAGGTTCTTCCATTCTATAAGTTACTTCTGATTATTTTTTAGTTTCCCCTAATCTACCTGTAATTGGGAGAGGATGGAACTTTTCAATCAACTGCTAGTGGGGAAAGGTTAATTTAATAAGCTTGATCATTTATCAGCTAATAAATTGTAAGAGGAAATGTCATTACTCTGTTCCAGTGTATGCCGATTAGCTGTTCTGACATTTGTTTCTTTCCAGTATTCACAACTAGTGAGGCGTCTTTTTTTGTTTCTAATGAGTTTTCTGCCTCTTAGTTCAGTTTGCCAGTGTGGTAAATTTGTCTTTTCATATGGGAAGTCCCGTTCTTGTATTATGCATGAATCTTCCTTCTTTTCAAGGCCCCTGGGTCTCCAGGTCTATAAATATTCCATGAATAGAAAGCCCCTTGTGCTTCCCTTCTGGACTAGAAGTGGTTGAGGAAGAGGAGAGGTTACGGAAGTAAAGGGATGGGGCAAATGCTAAGCAATTCTTCAGTTAAATCTTTGTGTTTTTCCCCTTCCTTCCCCCTCTACTTACAGCATGTTTGGGCTGCTTTTTCCACTGGAGTGGGGCAAGTAACGATGTTATTATTTAGTTCCTGACATTTTTGCTGTCCTTGGAACAATTTCAGTGTCAAATATCAGAGAATGGGAGGAAGATAGGATGTTATTTGTGTAATTAGCCAGTGAAGATGTAATGATATAGCACAGAATGTGACTGTGGCATGCAGCATCAATAATAATAGGGGTGAAATATTTATGGTATTCTTCTCCAGGTAACAGTTGTAGTTTTAATTGTTCATTTTTAATGCATCCACGATGTTTCTTTGTCTTCATGTGGTTCAGTTGTTTTTAGGTAGCTTTTGTAACTCTTAACTTCCTATTGCCAGAGCAGCACCTGCTGGCTTGAATTGATATAATTGCCATCTTTAGCAAATAATTTATCTCCTTTATTTCTTGCTTATTCAGGATATTGCCGTATCTGTTTCTTTCCTGAGGTTTGAAGAGTTACGCCAATTGCCAATACAAAGAAATCACCATCAGTCCCTTGAAGAAGGGTCTACATTTTCTGCAGGAAGCATGAAACAGGGTGCAGCAATGGGGTTAAAGTACTTTTGTTTTCTTTTCTCTGATGCATAAGCTTTTGCTCCTAGACATATTATTTCAGGTCCTGTCACAGTTCTCATATCAAAACAGAGTATCTTAGAGCTTCATCTCTGTTCCTTACTGTATGTGAGCTAATTTTCAAAATGCCCCCGCGATGTGATATTTGGGTCTGTTCGGTAGATGCCATTAGCTGGAAGAACAGTGGTGGAGATCCTGGAGTGAAAAGCAATGGCTAAGTCTGGGTAGAGAATCTTCGTCCTTGGTGAAATGCGGTCAGTGTTGTGTTATCAGGGAAATACTAATATGAATCCCTTGATACGTGCGAAGAGAGGGAACATGATGACGAGGGATACGCTTCCCCTACGATTACCCCCACTGCATTTGAACAGAAAAAGAAAGTGAGGGACCCTTGGTATATTGTGGATTTCTGAGAAAATTAATTTTATCTAACAAAGTTATAAACAAATATGCGGAATTAGATGGTGTAATGCCAGGTGACATCCAGCTGGGATTTACCCGAGGCAGCATGTTGCCATTTTGTGAAAGAGCTGGATTTAGCCAGTCTGTGGCCAGTTAAAGGTTTGGGAAAAGATATCCTTGGGAAGAGATAGAATCTGGTACATGGCAAAGAGCAAAAATGTGTCTGAGAAATGTTTTTATGAGTCTGAGATTTATCTTAAGCAAGTGTGATTTCCTAGTACCCACAGAAAGGGAGAAGGGGAGACCTCTCTTAGAGACTGGGGACCCTCTCATGTGGCCTCAGGCTGGGGAGCACAATCTTTAAGATCTTTATTGTAAAGCAGTGATTTGTATGCTGAATTTTTGAGGGGTTTATTTCTTAGGTTGGTGGGCAGTTACATGTGAGAGCAGGACCTTGCTGGGTACTATAGAAATGGTGGGCTGTGCCTCAAGCCCCACAGACTTTCCAAATTATGCAGAGATATAAAGTGATGTGGCTTGTACGGCGCTGTGGAAGAAGTTAGTGGCAATCAAAGATGCGGTTTAGACCTGCGTTTCTCCACTTTCCCGTGGTGGCTCTTTAAATCATGTGAAGACAAGATAATGCTGTAAACAGTGACGGCAACAAATAATGATAATTAGACCTCTAAAAGCTAAATGCTTGCAAGTGTAAGCACTGCACATAGTCTTTGTTGTGATGTGTTTTGTACGACTACAGAAAATTTCCGTTTGGTCCAAAGAGAGAATCTTTACATTTAGAAACTCAACCTTTTCACCTTGCAGTTCGTCGCTGTTCATCCCCCGGGCTTCAAGAAGCTGTAGGTAACCGCTTCCTGTTTTTTCCTTGGTTTGAAACCTCAAATCTTAAAAGTAACCTTTGCATATCTCAGAAGTGTGCACATCTCAATGCAACCAGCTGCCACTCTGCTCTAGAAATGAATTTGCCATTTCATAACAGAAATTGGTGAATGATGTATTGAACTATTTTAAAATCTGAAACAAAAGCAAACAAAATGAACAGATAATTTATTATGCTGTTTCATACTGACAGTAAAAAAAAATAAGGTGGCTCACTAAAGAGGTAAAAACTTCCTCGTATATGTACTTAACATATTTTCTGTTGCTTTGCTTGCGTATAAGATGACTTGGCTATGCAGTATAATCTGAATTTAGCTGTGCAGTGTTTACACTCACTGTGTTTTATCACCTTGTGTTCCTGTTTCCAAAAGGAGTAGGAAGGGCCAGGCTGGATTTTTACAGAGCACAGCTTGTAGTTCTCATCAATGTTCAACTTCTAGTTATTCTATTATCACTGCTCCTGAAATACAGAGATTTTTCAGGGTGAGTGTTGGGGATTGGAAGGAGGAGGGGGAAGAGTTTTCTTAGCCAGGAATGTGGGATTAAACCTTTTTCTTCCCTGCTTTGCCTGGTGCTGCCCTGACCTCTGATAAACTCGAGGGGAATTCAGGACTGGTGTGGAATTTACTCTCATTTGAAAGCTCACTGTTTTGAGCTGAGAATGATTTACTGAGCTGCTTTCTGCCTGCTGATGAGTGACTGAGATGGTGAAATTTAAAGGGTGGAAAGAAGTTGTAGAGAGGATTAATGGGGGAGGAGGGGAGAACTTTAAAACAGCCCTGGCAGCCCCATTTACTTGGGAAATCTTGTGTCCAGCAGCCGTGTCCACGGCTCGGTCCTGATGTGGTGGGCAGAAGTGCCGTGCACCGTTTGTTCTCCAGAGCACTGGGAGCTCCAAGGTGTGCTGGAGCAATCCCTCACCGTTCACCCCGCGTTTCCAAGAAGCTTGGCAAGGATGCTTTTGTGTAGAGCCTGGAAAGGTGCAGCTCCACCAGCGGCACAGCGTATTCTTCTGGCTTTGGGAAGGGAGAAGTAGGAAGTGTTGATAAGGATTTCACAATGTCTTAAAACATTGGACACATGGCTCTTTGGACTTTCCCATTTGTTTGTCCTCTTCTCCTACCAAAGGCAATACATCATGAAGTACACCCAAGATGTTATGGTTTTGTTTGTAAAGGAATGGTTTGCTTTACAGTGCACCATGAATGAGGTAAAAAAAACTTCCAAGCAAAAGCTTGAACAAAAAAAACCAAGCCCACATGAAACAGACAGGCTTTTCATTGGTATATTTAAGTGCCTTATATTGCAGTCTTTTTATTAATTATTTTCTTTTTGGGGTTTTATTGTGTTTATTCCAAAATGAGCACTTGATTTTTGTGCCTAGTTTCGAGTCTTGTGACTTTATAGATATTGATCTCCTTCTGCTTTGGGAAAAGGTCGACTCATTTCATAAACCTCTGCAGTTCCTTATCTCACTGTTCAGTTGAGACCGAACACAGAAGCTCTTAACTTGACTAGAGAATTTTTCAGGCAGACGTAAATGAGCAGAAACTGGAATTCATAGATTTAACTATAGTATTTTCCCTGAGAGTCGGAGGTAGTGCAGGTGTTGTTAAAGTACACAACAAAACTGTCTGCTAGTGGTTGCATTTTAACGTGGTTTTACAGGGAACTGGTTCGAGCCGAGCTGGGTAAGTGCAGGTTAACAACCTCTCTCTGTGACCTGCCCTGTTCCTCCTGATCAAGCTCTGATGAGCGGCTGCCAGTTGTGCCAAAAGGTGGTGTGATTTTGCAGCAACCAAGGAGCAGGATGGGACTTGCCAAATACTTGTATGCTTGCGGTTGATGCCAGAACTAAAAAAAACCCAGCGGGTCTGTCTGCCTTACTGAAAATGTTGCTTTGTGTTTTTCCGTCCTTTTTGTCTTGCTTTCCAACAGTGTCACGCAGTTGCAATGGCAGCCTCTAGCTGTCCAAATATCTGCAGGCTTTCTTGTTGTGTGGCTTGTAGCAGGGGGAAAAAAAAAGGCAGAAATTCAGTCCATTCCCTCTTGCAGGAAGGGCAAGCCAGGTAGAAGACTCGGCACTCTCAAGATGTTTAATTTTTATGCTGGGGGTGGAAGGAACCCGACTAAGTTAATCCATTGGTCTCCTCTTTCTTTGCCGTCTTTCTATTCCTGCTTTTTCTGCGTCCTTTCTCCTTGGATTCCTGTCAACTGGTTTCTGCACCGTTTCGTCGCCTCCAGCCAACGCCGTGGCTCCCAACCCAGGGCCGAGAGCGGCAATAAATCACGGCGGCTGCTGTGCGCTGGGCACAGGGATGGATGCACTCGGCGAGCGGGGGCTTGTGATGCAGATGAAGGTTCTGGCCTCTCCCGGGAGCGCTGGGGAGGGAGGCAGAGCTGCCTCCATTCAGCAGCCCTCTCGCTGTTCGTAACTCGCCTTTGTTGGGTCCCGGTCAGGTCTGCCTTAGGTCACACATTTGCACTTGTTTTGAATAAGGTAGAAGAACCCTTGAGAGAGGGCATTGCCAGGGGAGAGCGGGGAATGTGTTTGGGGCTTGGGAAAGCAGAGGGAGGGGAGAGCTAAAGCTCCTCGAGTGCTGCAGATGAAGGTCAGGGGTTTGCTCTGACCTTGCGCTGCCTTCGTGACCTTTTAGAGGCTGTTGACTGCGATGATTTCCCTGCCTGAGGGATCACTGGCATCTGCAGGCATTCCAGCAGCAGTTAAACACCTGTGCGTTTGCTGCTGACATTTCATTAGGACGAGTAATGAGGCTGGATATTAAATGTCTACCTTCTGACTGGTCAGGAGAGAAAACAGTGGAGGGAAGCCGTGGTGTGTCTTGGGGCTTGTGAAATCCTCATAGGAAAAATGAAGCTCCCTCCCCTCTGCGAGCGGAGCGTGGAGAACGGACCCAGCGTCACCCCGTCCTTAGTCCTTATCTTCCTGCGCCGGGGCTGTGAGCTGAAAACTGTTCTCCCAGTTTTACAGCCACAGCATAACTCCTTGTGTCAGGCTCTTCCTAGAAAGATAGAAAAAAAACCAATAAAGTTTCCCTGGCATAAATACCCACATCTGGGCAAAAGTTTATTCTGTAGCCTCCAGTTCTGGATAAATCTCCCGTGTGCTGGGATCCAGAGCTCCCATAGCAGCATGGGGAGAGGGCGTGAAGGAATTCCTGCAGCAGCCTGGGCTGGGAAAAATGTTTCTCTCCTCTGACCATGGGCTGGGGCTGCTCTCAGCCAGCAGCCTGAAGGGCTGGGAGGGAAGGTCAAAACATGGGAGCTTCTCATCTTAAAATCCAGCAAATGAAATCCTAGGGCATGAAGTACTTCTCTGCATATTTCAGTTGTCAAAGAATTGTATGTGTTTTGAAGTTTCTGTGCAACTGGTACTCCTGTACCACAAACACATACTTTTTCAAACCTAATAAATGTCAGACTGTGATTGGCAAAACAAACAAAACCCCAGGAGTGGGTTTATAAAACTTTGTTCTTTGGAGAAATGTATCTCTCTGCCTCTAGTCTGATCTTGCAAGAAACTGCACCTCCAAATCTAAATGCTTTTGTGCTTGTGTAGAGAAGAGCGGGCTTATCCAAACAGAATCTGAAAGGGCTGGATTGCTGAGTAGGAAACCAGTGTCTCTATACACCTCTAACATGCTGGAAACCAATGCAAAATTTTTCCCTTGGAGTGCTTTTTCACAACAAAGAAGGCAGCTGTCATTTTGCTGTTGCTTTGAGCTCTGCTGAAATACGATCTACCGACTTGTACCGATGTTCAGAAAAATGGGTGTCTCTTTGTTTACACGGCAGCATAAAGATGTGCTGCCCTTTACAGACAGTTGGCAGGCCCCTGTACCGAGCAGCTGAGCTTGAGGTGGTTCAGATGTGCTGGTGGAGATGCCTTCCTAAATTTTAGGAGGCGCTAAAATTATGCTCCTCTTCAACAGGCAAAAATGGGCTTCCATAGCCACTACTGTCTTCTGATTAAAAACTTACTGAAATAAGTGGGATAGTGATATTCTTTTTAACTTGGCTGAGATATAGATGTGGACCTTTGCATATCCTATTTGTCACTGGCTGAAGGACAAGATCACTGTCCCTCCAGTTTGTAGTGAGTGTAATTGGAGGCATGTTCTGCTTCACTTTACCAATATGGAGTGTTCAAAATGAGTTTACCATGGTATAGAGAATAGTTAGATGGTTTTTTTTCCTCCAGCCCTTGGGGAGATTGTTTTATTCTTTTTGTTGCTGATGCACGGGACAATATTTTCATGAGCGGCATTTTCATTTCTGACAGTAGCTGGTCTATAAATCACTTTGGCATAGAAGTATTGTTTGGAACCTGAAAACTGCGTGTATCTTATGTAACTGTGCTCTTGCCACCCGGTCAGGAGTGTATGCACAGAAAGTCTGAGGGCTGCTTAGACTGTTTTATATGCACCTGAAAGAAATAGCATTTTTTTTTCTTGTTCCCAGGTGTCCCTGTGTTGGGTTTGTTATGTGTCTGTTTTCTTGCCTTCACGTTGCTGCAGGCATTGTTGTCCTTGCAGATTATTCATGAAGGGCTGCATGTCTGTATGTGTTTCCCGTTTCACCATAGCCGTGCCTTGCCCTACTAAGGCCATTAGTGTTTTCACCTGTTTTCAGCATTTCTGTCCGTGCTCACTGTCCTTCTCCTTTGGCAGAGCTGCTGTACACACTTAATTGGTTCAGGGTTATGCTCAGTCTGAATGGAAAACGTCCTTGGAGATGACAGTTCAGTCATTTTTACTGACAGCCACCATGGGCCACTAGATACTGAGTCTGACTGAGCTGTCCTCCCTGCTGCCTTCAGTGTCATGGGCATCACTGGTCACCAGCGTGTCTGTTTTCTCCTGGTTCCACCAGCAGCGATGTCTCCTGTGCTGCCTGTGAGTCGAGTGACTCCCAAGAGGATATTGGTTTTTAACTCCCTTCCTCCTCTTCTTTCCCGACATAAAAAGTATCTTGTATGAAGCAACCACGCTGATAACAGTGAAGATTTGTGATGGTGTTTTAGGCACGAGAAGCAGTGAGCTGCTTTGGCATATTGCGTTTTGGGATGTTGGAATTTCCACTAGATCCTTTTCTGCTTCATGACCAAGTGAACAGAATAATAATGTCCCAGCAGTCCCAAGGGAAAGGTTTTTTACCATGAAAGTGTGTGCTGGGCAAAGGCCTCTCAGCCGGAGAAGTTTACTGAGGGAAGCGATGGGAAGAGAAGGGGGAGGAATGTTTTTATTTGCTCTTGGAATGAGAGTGATAAAATTCGTGGTTTTCACTGATGTCAGAGGCTTTGCAACTATCTTGTGTTTCTCTAATTCCTAAATCAGAATGAGGGTGTGACCCAGGTGGACTTGAGGAAGTTCTGTATGACAATGTTCAGACTCCTCACTCTCTCATTAAGCTTCAGACCTGGATGCAAGTGTCACGACACGGATATCTACAGCCTGTTTAGATTTTCATACCTACTCACCTCTAAACCTCTTATGCTACTTTATCTCTGTCTGGGTCTGAATAGAGGTTTCATCACCAAAAGGCTTTGTAGAGTGAAGACTGAGCAGAGGGGAGAAAAACTCAGGCAAATCTTTTGAAAGACTCTTGAAAGGTTTCTGTAACCACAGAATCTGCAGATAAAATATTTCTTGGGAGCTGACACCCCTTTGTTAAGTAAGACTTTTCTGTCTTTTGGTGTTGACAAGCAGAAAAAAATAAAAGCTTTAATGCAGTTTATAGGGCTGGAGTAGAAACCAAGCTGGTGTTCAAGCTGCCTTGCCAAGCAGCAGGTGAGTGAGAGCTGCGAGTAACTGTGGACAAGACATGAGTTGGGGAGACATGTTCTCAGCACTGATTTCTTTGTCCTGGCAATCATATGAAGACATTACACATGTGTACTCTGTGTGTGTAAGTGATTTTTAAGCCGTTAGTACTGGTGGAGGGAAGAGCAAGTGGACTTCAGTTCATCTTTTCATTGGCTGGTTGGGTGTTTCCCCATATGGCTGCTGTCCCACAGCAGGTTTTGTTTCCGTTGTTCGTCGGCCAGTCTGGCACCCAGGTTTGGAAATGGCAGAGCAGCCAAGAGGGAAGGACATTTGGCATCTTCACCTCTTGAACTGGTGGTGATGGGCAGGGAGGTGCTGTGAGAGGACCTGGACCTTTGCTGAGAAATCAGCTTCACCCGTTCGACTTATCAGCACTCTAGCACTTTGAGACCAGACAAGAACATGTGTAGGACACAGTTTACTTGCCCTTGAAGTAAGATTATGATTTCATGGACAGTGACAAATTCTCTGCAATAAGGCGGCACTTTGGCTACTAAAGTGCTCGTTCACTCTGTGCCAGAGCAAGTCTGCTGCTGTAGTCAGAGATTCTGAGAAGAAATACTGAGGGAAATCTGCAAAATCGTTGTAATTTAGTGGAACAAAGCGGCATAAATGTGGGTGGTTTTTTTTCTGCTGAGCATCATATAAGCTCCTGGTAACAGACAGTTCCTGCTTGCAGATGCCTGCACTCAAAGACAAGAGGAAAATGGGCAGAGGAAGGTGAAATGATGCTGCTGTCGCTCTACAACAGGACAGGGATTTGGGAACCCTTGTGCTTTATGATCCAGCACTCTCATCTAGACACGGCTGCATTTGCCTCGCTGTGCCCTTCCTTTTCATTCAAAGCAAACCTTTTGGTTCCCCCTTTCTCGTAACTAAGCTATTTTCTTAATGCTAATACATACCTGAAAGGAAGAAAACATTTTACGAGGGAAATTGGTAGAAACAGTACTAAATATTTTTGGTTTTTTCTAAAGTAAACATCTCTGTAATGAAATAACTGTGTTCTGCTACTCTAGAACAAGCTGCGCTGAACACAGGCTGGGATTCTAGCAAGTGAGGGATGTTGATCTAATGTGACCATCACTGAAGTCAAAACTACTGGTTTTAGTAAGAGCAGGTTTATGGCCGTGCTTGTTTTGTTTGAGGAAAACAAAGAAAATTGCAGTCCCTCAAAACCGCCTGTTGGTTTGAAAGGCCAAATGGAATGGCCGATGTATCAGAGTCACGATGGATCCATAGATTTTTCTTGTCAGTTCTGAAAAATACCTTTTAGTGCTTAGTATAACAAATATCCCAATATTGCACTAGAAACCAATTCCACGAAAAAAGGGTATCACTTCTATTCCCTGAAAAGGTAACATTTTTGGAGTTATCTGATTACTAGTTTTCAGTTTACTAAATATGGTAATTCCCAAAGTGGAATACCAAATGCTTTTTAAATGTGTACAGGGGAGGAAACTGTAATTTCATCAATGTCCAATATGAAATCAGCCCAGTTCACACAGTAACAAAAAATGAAAAATCTTTAGTGACAAATTAAAGGCATCAGTGTAGTTTCATTCCACATACAGCTTTTTTTGTGAGTAATCTGAAAAAAAATTAGCACTTCCCATATGTTTCTACTTCAATGAAATGTTAGCTTGTTTTAGAAGCAGTGCAAGTCATCAAGGCTTTTGAAGAAGCTTTTTTTAAAAAATTTTTTCCCAGTGGAACTGGTTTTCATCCTCTGTTCAGATTGCACAGGAGTTGTTGCGCTGAGGTCTGGGCCGGTCCCGCTGCCAGCTGGCCCTGCACAGATTGCTGCATCTCTATCTGATGCTGGGCGAGATCTGGCCCAGATCATATCACATCACATGTTGCTTTGTTCATCCCTGCCCATGGAAGGGAGGCAATATTGCTTCACAAGTCTTTTGAAATTGAGGGGACACTGCAGAAATGCCAAGTGATGATATCATTGGAGTCTGAGCTACAAAATGAGTTGAGCTGTATTGCTCTGTTACTCTTTGGCCAAGGCTTTGAACTAAACCCTGCTTAAAGCTGAAACAAGGAGCTCTGCTGTCTCGCCACACCCAGCCAAGGCCCAGGGATGCAGAAAAAGTTGCCTTTTTATTTCTTTTCCATTGGAAGCTGCTTGCAGTGGAGAACACGAACACTAACTGGGTTTTTCTCCCTTATAGTGTAGGTGGCTGATTATCTGATCTGGATGTGAGGACTTGGTAGTCCTTAAGCAGTGGGAATTGGCATTTTAAAAATGCAAAAAGAAGGTATTTTAAATGGAGTATCATGTTGTGTTACTTTTGTGTTGTGCTGTAATTATTAACGTCAGAACCTAAGCTGGGAAAAAAGTGCACATTGTAGATGTTTAATTTTGTTGTCTCTTGCTCTTGCCAGTGGCTTTGTCTCCTTTTTGTTCCGTCGTTGCTCCTGCTGTGTCTGGAGAGCCTGCGTGATTCCCTGGCAGTGCCACACACCTCTCATCTCAGTCCCTGGTACCATCTGGCTCTGGGACATTATGCAGGTTTCTCTAATACACTGCGGAAGGTGGCCAGCAACAATCTTTCTTCTTTATACCTCCGCAGCTCTAGTCCTGCAAAAGTCCTCGCTTGTAAAGATAAAGGTACATTTATCTTCCTTAATGAGGCAGCAGGTCTGGAGCTGCAAATCGGTACTGAGTTATGTCAGCAGAACCGTCCGGTGACTAAAATGTTATTGCTGATAAAGACCAAGTGGGACTGAAGGAGCATCTGCAATTTACCTTGCTCTCACGTGCCCTGAAGAGTTGCTTATGTTCATTTGTCATTTATTTTATTTTGTTCTGATTAATCTCATGGAGATTAGGAACTGTTCTTCTGTCTTTTTTTTTTTTTTTTTTTTTTCTTCCTCCTTTTTCTTCAGCACCTTTTGTCCTCATGAGCACCTGCCCTGATTTCTCATCAAGGAGAGCCTTGCTGGAGAACATCCAGGCTTGAACCTTTGAATACTGGGATACAGCTATCCTGGGGCAGATTAAAAGCCCATCTTAACACAATGTGTCCAATGCTGGTCATAAAGAGATCTCTACAGATAACTAAAACAAGGCAAGGGTGTATGCTATTTCCTCTGAGTAAACTAAACTCTCCTAGTCTCCAAGAGATTTCCTCAACTAGATGCAGTTTCTATTGTAGTTAGTAGTTCTCAATGGATTTTATTCTTTGAATTTACCCAGTCATCAGATAGCATGGCTATCCTTCGGCAGTGCTTTCTATAGGTGCTATATTGCCCACAGCTTGACAGATTCACTTACTGTTGTTTATTTGGAATTTGACTCGCTACCTCTTCATCTGCTGCCCCAGCCCCGAGAGTGGAGAACAGTTGATCCTCCTCTGTTTGCTGAAAGTCTGGATGGATGCGATGGGTGTTGGTGGCTATTTTTAACAAGGATGATTTCATTTATTTGAGCTAACGGAGAGGTCACAAGGAAGTTTTGTATAAAAGCAATGGTAAAACTTGAGATAAAATCATAGTATGATTTGGTAGGATTAAGAAGATGAAAGACTATGGAAGATAAGACTCTGGGGAGAAACTGTGTGGTCATCTGGTTGTTGGAAATACCCATCCCTGATTTAGGGCAAGAAAGCAGAAAGGTAGATTTGGCTGAAGTGAAAATGTGTATAGTTGAGGTAAATAAAACACATCCTTTTTCCAGTTGATGTTGGTTGCATTGGAAATGTAGGTTTTTGTGAGTAACTGCAGCTGGTGGAACTGAGTACTGGCTGTTCCCCTACAAAATCTTTGTTAAGAATTAATATTTTTGCCATGCAATGAGATGAAAGAATAAGTTTCTTTTGTATTAAAAAATATAATTGTAACAGGAGCCTCAATAAGAAAAAAGTGCAAAATAAAGATATTTTCAAGATTACTCATTCTCCTGTCTTTTTTCCTTTCCTACTGAAGCAGTTTTTTCCCTGATTATTATCTGTTCTTGAAATTTGCTCCAGGCTTAGCACAGCTAAGAATTAATGGCTCAATAGGAATATCAGGTTCCTGAAACTGCTTACCCGAAGTCCGGCCTTCGTGTGCTGGAGCTGCCCGTGTTGAGCGTGTGTGGGACGGGTCTGGGTTGGGCAGCCCCTGTGAGGCGTGCCGCGGAGATGTGTTCTGTCTGTAGTGTGCTAAGGATTTGGGTTTATTTCTCTGCTTTTTGCTTCAACTCATCTGCACACGTCATGCTGCTTACTAAGCCAACACACAGCAAAAAGGCAGCGCTTGAGTAGAATTAATTTGTTAAACTTTGCTCACTCAAATAAAGGCTGGGTCTGAATTGTTTGCTCTTAGTTCCTGTCATCAAGCTAACTGGAATTGACTATCTTCGAACTAATTTATTCCTCCTCTTTTTTTTTTTTTTTTCATGTTTCCCTGATGTCTTCTGACCTGGACCTGTCTCACTATTTGCGGTTTAGGTAAGTGTACGTGCTCTAAAGGGCTGTTGTTTCATTCCGAGATTTTTTTTTTTGTTCCCTTCCTCTCCCCTTTTGAACATCACGCAGCATCTTCTGACTTTTTCTCCTGTGGTTAGGAAGCAGTTTTTGCAATCTGTTAGGTTACCATTCCATGGGCTGAGCTGCGATGCCACCCCCTGCGGGTCCCTCCAGGTTTGAGAAGGAAGGTGATGTCATAGGCTCTTTATAATGATGTCATCATTAGGCCCTAGTGGGGCAGCAGCTCCCTGATCGAGCAAGGAGAGCATCGCTGGGTAAGACTCGGAGTCGTATGGAGGTGATATCACACACGGTTAGCAACTAACACCTGACAAAAAAAGCTTTCTGACGTTACCGAACTTTCTCTTACCTAGAATTACAGCTTTCTCATTTGTTTTCCCCTTTTTTTGTGTCTTACAAATCAAAGATATACATTGTTTAGTATGGGACTATCACGTGTATTCAGAGTCTGCACCACTTGCAGGCTAAATAGGAGCTGGAGATTTTATAAAGTTCTCCAAAAACTTAAATCTTAGATAGTGGTTTATGAAGCCTTCCTTGAAGGGCTTCTTGAAAATCTCACCCTTTTAGGAAATTGATATATTTTTGAAGAGATAAAGCTATATCACCATAAATTCAGACAGAAATAATTTTCCTATTAAACAGCAGGGCTACAACCTGATGATGACTCTAAAACATTATTTTATGTAGCCATTATTTTTTATTCAAAATAAAGTGGTTTTCTTGGGTTTTATACATATAAAGATATAGATAATATGCTGGCATATATTGAGAATGTTAATGTAGCTATGTAACTGAGACAAGTGAAGCACTTGGTATGCTTGGGGAACTGAGGTATGTATCATCTGCTGGTGACGGCAGCTTTGATTGTGATCAGTGTGCGACTTTTAAATGGATTTTTTGTTAAGAGAAATAGAGAATGTAGAGATACTGACATACTAGGGCAGGATTTTACTCTTACATGATGTAATAGAGTAGTTATTGACTTCACTGAACCACAGTGGATTTCCACTGATAGAAATGAGGTGCAATTTGAATTGCAGAATAGGAATGCATGAACTGCCTTTCCTTCATGAGTATTTATGTGTGAGAAATACCACTTTACATGCAGTTATGGAAAGCCTGCATGCATAATGTGGGATCCCATATGCTTGACAAAAGAGAAAGTCTAGAGGACAGCCTGCTTGATAGATTTCCTATGTAGGAAACAGATATCTTGTGGATTTAACACAGAGATCCTCTGTGCACAGCAAAGCTACCTTGTCATCCTCCTCACTTCTGTGAGGCTGCGAGGTGAGAAAAAAAACAAGTGAAAAGGAAAATACTCGTCAGGGAGTCAGATTCCCTCCTGTAAATGTTGTCTTTATGGGCAAACCAGGACAGAGCCATTCAGAGTTCACATTCCAGACGAGGGGAACTCGGTTCCAGAGGCAGGCGCGCGTCTGCTTATGTCCTCTTGCAAGGGGCAAGTGGGACACTCTGTCTCCCTGCACTGGTTCAACTGGGAAACCACAGATGAACTGGTGACTCACTGTCTGCAGAGAAACAAGTGAATCTTCTGGCAACTCTGCGTGCATTGCCATGGTTCTTTTCAGAGATAACTGTTTGGACCAAAAAAGAGCTTTCTGCAGAAGGTGTAGCACTAACCACATCTGTCTCGTTGTGCTCAGAGAACCTGCAAAAGCAGAAGGGCTTTGTCTTCTCCACAGAAAGTTTGGCAATTGGGCCCCCACACATCCCACTGATGTGTGGAAAAATGTATCGCTAACCACGCACATTAAGGCGGTACTTCTGCAGGGACTGTACTTGCTGCAGCAAAGCTAAATGCAATGTCACACGCTGTCGTGTCGTTTTCTCCCCAAGCAGTAGCAGCAGATTCTGCTCATTTGTCTCAGCTGTCCAACTCCCACGGTCCCACGTTCCCCAGCTACAGTTGAGGCGACAGAGCTTGTTGAAGTTCTGTCCTCACGTGTTCTCGTGGCATTAAATGAACAATATTTCAGTACCTGCACTCTCTTGACAGCTCCAACTTATTACCCATTGTTGTCTGCTCTTCTAGAAAGCCTCTTTGGAGCCCATCTCTTAGAAGCTGCCTTGCAAGGAGAGATTTTGGGTGACTGGGTTGGCTAGTTGTGAGCATATGGAGGGAAGGGGAGATTCAGCACAACCATCTTCTGTCATTTGAAACACCCTGTTCCGTCGCAGCCGGTTTCAATAGCTGCGGTGTATCAACAGCTCTAGAAGTCATTGCCAGGGAGAAAGGGAAAAGATCGGTAGCTCCTGTTAACAGCGTGGTTAGGAAGAGCAGAAGCTACTCTGAGTTATTAAAAGACAAGATATTCTCTTTTCAAAGAACGTGTGGAACAGTTGTGAGGAGCTCAGTGTCAGTCTGGTGAGGGACCAGGATAAAGAGACCATCAGCCAGAGTGTCCCGTGTCAGAGCAGTCGTGCCTAAACCCACCCTGGGGTCTCATAATCCTGCTCAGGGGCTACGTGTTGCAGAGACAAGAAGGAGGAACATTTGGTCAGGAGACAGCTCGGAAGGGGGCTGTGCATCAGTAATGCTGTATCAGTCTTTTCACACTTGATTATTTTGGCTCCTGTGTTGTGATGGATTCTTCAGGGTCTTTAAGCACTCTTGCTGCTCTTCTCCTGTCCTCTTTCCAAAGACTTTTTCCCCAACCATTTCTGTGTGTGCAAAAAGGCAAAACACAGTCCAGAGAGAGGAAACAGCCTCTCTACATGGTCTGATCTCTTTGGCTTTGAAGTCAGAGCAGAGTCCTCTGCTGTAGGAGTTCTCTCTTCTTTATTTTCTTTTATTTCATTTTGCAGGGCAGCAGGGGGAATGTCAAATATTAGCTTAGCATAAAACACATTTCCGGAGCCTCCAAGCGTCCAGATTACCTGACAGAATAGAAGCAGGATTATGTTACTAGTGTGTTGCCTTTAAAACCCTCTCATTGACTTTCCCCACTGTTTCCCAATTCCTTCTGTGGATTACCATGACACTTCACCAAGTTGATAAGTGGAGCATAGAAAACCAAGATTTCAGGACTCATTTTACTTCAAGTGCCACATACTTAGTATGATATACATTTTGCTTTGCAATTAGGCGGTATGCTTATGTACTCTAATCTGCAGCAATTTTTGCTCTATTAATAAGCTATTAGTAGCCTGCAGCATGTTCTCTGTACATCACCACTTCACAAATTGGTGAACTTCCTCTCACGAGTTCATATGAACTGAAACAAATCATAGCAAAAAGGGTAAGAAGAATTGCCTTTCTTTAGAAAAGGTGAAATCGGACCTCAAGATCACAAACAATGACTCTTGAAAAATACAAATGCTGAATATGGCGTGTTTCAAGCCTTGGTACTTTCCATCTCCCTGTGCAGCCATGTGAAGTGACCACGCTCCGGTTTGGTTCACTTGCCTGGTACCAGCAGCAGCCATGTAAATCACCGCCTCAGGTAGCCCCACTTGTCATTCCAGCCACACTGCGAATCTCATGGCCCTTTGAGCCCACATGCTATCGAGTACCTTGCCCTGGCGTTTATAAATGGTGTGCAGAGAAGAGGCAGGGATTATGATACCTCTGCTGCTGATTACACTGTCATTGTGGGTCGTTAATCTCCGCCTGGCTTTGAGCCTTCCAAATGAGCACTCGGCTGCTGCTCTGCACCTGCCACAGCTGCAGCTGCATCTGCAGGATCCAGGCCGGGCTCTGCGAGCAGGGGGAGTGCAGGACTCCTGGCACCCATTGCAAGAACAGGGTCTGTCCACCTGTGGTCGTTTAGCTGCCTGGTGATTGTCCAAAGCAAGCAGTTTCCACAAAGTGACTTCCTAGGATGAGCTGTCATGTTTTTCAGCTGGGGCAATCACCACTGATTTTTGTACTATGAGAGAGACTCATACAGTGGCAATCTGGGACTTGCATGTTGAGGCTGGTGGATGGTCTAGATACACAGGAAAATCTCCTTTACTGGAGGCTGTGTGGTTACATTAGCTCTACCTGAGCTGCTGACGGGCAGCAGCTTGGTCCCAGTAGCTGGTGCCTATGGACTGAGTGGCCCCTGGGACTCCACTGCTGATGGACTCCACAGAGTGGCTAATTCCATAATTTGGAGGCAGCATCTTGTAGACCTGACACAGGTTCCATTAGCTGGTGGCATTGCTTGCTGTCTGTCTTGTAGACTGTTCACTGGGCTCTCTTGCCTATGAGATTTCTGGCAATGACACTTCTCAGGTTTCTGCGGAACATGTTATCTGATCATTGCAGGAGTGCAGGCTTTCCCTCCAGTCTCTGTTTTGAGAAAGTCCCAGAGGCCAGTTAGTGTGGTTCCCAGAACAGCCTTTTCTCTGGGATGCTCGGTGAGGTCCTGCCGGCCTCGCTGCCTCCCCCAGAACGCTGGCCTGTGCTGGGAAGTGTGGGGAGATGCTCCTGGGATGGTCTTTTCCTGGGGATGCTGAGCTGGGTGTGCAAATGGGAAACAGGCAGGTCTGGTGAGAACACGTCCCCGCAGCCCAGCAGAGCCGACTTACGGGTGCAGAGAGCAGATCAAAGGAAGGTAGTTTATTGGAACAGATTCAACAGAAAATTTGAGTCAGTACCCTTTTTCGGTAGCTTTTTCTGCATTTCAGATTTTCTCTTAGTTCTCCTGTGTATTTTACTTTTTTATAGCTTCTCCTGTTTTGAGAGAAACAACTCATTTATTTTGAAGACTTGAAATAGTATTTGTTCAGTTTCTGGTACTTTTAGCACCAGATTTGTCCCTCCTACACTCCCACACAATTTTTTTTTTTTTTTCCTCCTGTAGAGAGACTGCCTGAGCTCTTGAGCCAGGTCCAAATGCAAAATCAATAAAAGCTCATTGCGGTACATGTCACTGTATTAGAGCTCAGCGAGCGAGCCTCTGGCGGGCAGCAGCTTGCTTCCAGCCAGCTATCAGCCAGCACGCTCCTTGGGTCTGGGGCTGGAACCCACAGCGCAAAAGAAAAAGTGGTGTTCTGCTGGTGCTAAGCAGCAGTGGAATTAACCTTGCTGTATAATTTAGATGTTTTACAATCAAGTCACAATACTAATCTTTCTCCTTTCCTTCTGAAAATCAAAGAGACAAGGCTTTGGAAATACTCTCTGCAGGGATTTTACTCGTTGACTACGAGACAGGATATCTAAACAGATTGTTCATTAAGTATTATTAATGCACATGTATGATGCCTTTTGATAGCTGCTGAGTACTGAGTCCTTGGGGTTTGGTTTTTGGTGGTTGGTTGTTTGTTTCTCCTTTAGCTTTCCAGTGTCTTTCAGAAAAGTAATGTAAAAGAGAGACTTGCTTATGTTTGGATTTTTTTTTTCCATCTCTTAGTCCTGCATACTTTATTTTTGAGTCATCTATCTCCCCTAAGAGATGAATTTTGAAGGTTGTGAACTTTGCAGCTTACTGGGAAATCCTCTTCTGTAGCCAACAGAGTCAGGATTTATTATCTTTCCTGCAGTTCTTTCTGGAAGGAGAAAATAAATACATTTGGTGAGGAAGCTGGTTCTGGGCAATGAGAATAGGAAGCTTTACAAAATTCAGACAGAGACGGCACTGTAGCATCCAGGCTGTATTTTATATGAAATAGTTTCTGTCTTGAATTTCGTTTCTAATTCCCCAAATGCAAATGAAGTTTTTACATATTCAAGAAGGCTTTTTCATTTGGAGTCTGGGTTTTGATGTTTGGGGCGTTCTTCCCAAGAAATAGGCCAGAAACACCAGCTTCAAACGCATACGCTGCCCGAGGCGTTCCCCATGACCAGCGTTTCAGATACCCGCTGCCCCAGTTTGGGATCTGTGGGGATAACGTGTTGCCTAGAAAATGGTGCATAAGCAATGAATGTCAATTACACAACAGAAGTTGAATAAATAGGATAGGGGGAGGTGGGTTTTTATGTCACCATCTGCTTCTGTGATCTGGAGCCTCAATGTAAAATCATGGCTCAAGCCCTGTACTATAGGTTAACAAAAGCCTTTAAATAGGGTAACTAATGGGTCAAATGTATCTTTGCTTGTAAGGTTAAGACCCACAAGTCATCGTTTGTAAGAAAATGGAGGGTGCATTGGTCACTGGAGAGGAAAGACATTAAATTAAATGTGGTGAAGCAGCCACGTGGGACAGTTTCTGAGTATTATTTTTTTCTTGATGAAATGCAGCTTAATGCAATCCCACCCTCCTGGCCTGACATACGTCAACTCTGGCCTTTTGAAGGTTGTCATGTCACTGCTGCCTTTTAAATGATTCTGTGCACCTTCCGCTCTCTGCTGCGTTCTTGGCACTTGCAGCCCCTGGGTTTTGACGTAAACAAGGGAGCATGTCAGTGGGAAGCTGGGCCTGTCAGGCCTTTCAGTTTTGCTTCTCACCTCGTTGCTTTCTTACAACAAAATATGAGATATATTTAAAGGGGGGTTGTACGGCGGCCCAGTGGTGCATAAAAAATGGGCAATGGGAAGTGTGGGGGGAAAAACATCTGTGGAATATGAAATATGAATGGGGATCTGAGCCTCTGGAGGTGATGCTGGCGCAGGCTGCGTTGTACGAGGTGGATCCGAGGGAGCCTCAGCCCTGGGGTCACCTGCTGGTCAGGACTCAGAGAAAGCATCGCTTTTTTGGGAGCAGCGAGTAAAAGTGGGTCAAATGCCGGCTGCCTGATTCGCTTTAAGAGCAATTTTGGGATGGTTGAAAGAACTTGGATGTTAAACATGTCTTTCTAGCAAGACCAAAGGCCGCAAACCGTCTTAATAATTTTTACGAGAGTGTGTTTAAACAGAGCCACAGCAACGCTGCTACTGCGCGTTACTCATCAAAAGCCGCAGTTCATGGGTGGAATGCTGCGCTTGCTCCTCTCATAGCTCAGTCTTGGTTTCCATTAGGAAGAACTTTTTACTAGTGTATTTCTTTAACCTCCTCCAGAAGAGTTTGTCCTTCACCCCTTCTGGCTTTCTGTGCCAGAACTGTCATTTTTCCTGTTCTGTCCTTGATCCTCCTTACTCTCCTCCTCTTCAGACCCGAGACTCTGCATTCCAGAACCTGCCCACTGTTTGGGGAACGCTTACATGTTAGTTTTAATGCTTCTGGGTCTCACAGCCATTCAACTGACTGCAAAATATTCTGTTGCAAGTTGGTGTACGTGGTGACTTCGTCCTGTTGCCTGGATCCACATACCTACATCTCCTTGTCTCTGCTTCCTTCACCCCAGTGAAGCACGTATGCTTCTGGAGCCACACCACTATTTCTGGTCTCAAAGACAGTGTTAGATGGAGCCATCGCTCTGTTTCATGAGTCTGCACGTAGCTGGCAGAGTAATTGCTGGGTTCTTTGGGCAAGAACAGTCTGTGGTGTGTTAATACATCCCATAGCGAGCAGCCTGTTTTGTAACAGAACAGTCAAGGAGTCGGAGAGAGGGTGTGTGAACACCATGGTTTGCCTCTCGTGACTGAGGCACAGAATTTAAATGTTTTTACAAATGTCTGCAGCGTTGAGGTGGGTTTTTTTGTGTTTTTTTATTAGTTTTGTTGTTTCTCCTTTTTATTCAGTTTATTTCAACACGGGATTCTTGTTTTGAGGTGAAATGTTTTAGTTTTTAGAAATGAAAAGCTTTTGGCTTCCTCTTAGAAGTGTTTGGGGAGGAAACTTATCTAATAGTGTGACTGAGATAGGAGCTGGGCTCAGTAGGAACAGGAGGGAAGCTGGTTGGAATTGAGAAGCCACAGGAAAAGAAGAGTAGAGGTGACAACATAGTCTGAAAGATTTCTCATTTTCACATAAGTATGTGTGGAAGAAGGTCCAAAAATGTGTCACTTCACACTAAATGTATCTGGAAGTGGAATGTAACAGAAGTGTCCTACTACATCAGTATCCATAGTGCTCATGCTGTTGTTTTCTGATTTGCTTTGACGTTATATTAATTGTGCATATGTATAAGGAGTGTATTTACCTAGGCGGGCCCTTTACTCATTATGAGTTAATGCTTATTAACACTGATAAGGATAGTTCAACAAAGTCTGATGAGTCCTCTAACAGTACAAGCAGAGAGCACTTACAAACCTCTGGAGTGGATTGTGAGATTTAGAACGACTCTCCTACCCTGCTGTGCCCTTCTGCTGTGTCCTAGCTTTAATTCTTGAGAGAACTGCTCCAAGTCTTCCCTTCCTTAAGGGCTGTGCTAATCAACATAATCTGCTTTATGCGGCAGGACTGGTAGTCTAATTGATGTGTCCATATAAAAGAAAACTCTGTTAGTGGAACAGAATTTCATACCCTAGTTGGCACCTCAGCGAAGAGGCATGAGACTGACTGGGCATGAAATCAGAATTACCTTGATGCCCGGTGATGGTTTTTCTCTCGGGGCATGGCCGTGCAAGGGCAGGGCATGCTCGCAGTTGTGAACTTACTGCTTCTGAAGGCAGAAAAGCTGTCGAAGCTGGCACAGTTTCAAAATAAAAATTGTCTGTGGAGGCACAGTGCATGCTGTGGTCCAGCAGAATTCCCTCGAATACTCAGCGGAAAGTTAAATGCCACTTGTTGAAAGGACTTGGCATCTACTGCGGTGAAAAAACATGTCAGTAACTGAGCAGTTGCATGGTCCAGTGTGTGTATGTGCCAAATCAGGTTTTCCTGTGTAGTAGAATCAATGTGCTGAGTGCCTGCACCTGGAAGCCCAGCAAAGAACAGAACTGGTTCCGAGCTTTTTGTCAGGGTGGTTCCCAAGGGGCAGTTCCCTCTGGTGCTGCTGCTACCGAGGCTTTTGTTTCTTCTCCCACCTGCAAGAGTCCTTGGAACAGCTGCAGAATGTGCATTTCCATATCCCACCAGCAGGCTCAGCTGTGTCCTGGGAAGATCCAATTTCTCCTTAGGGGAAGCTGCTGCTTTGATTGCATGTGCTGTCCCACCAAGGGCTCTTGCTGGGGACAGTCGATAATAAATAGGTGTCTCCAGAGAGGTCTTTAGAGCTAGGAACTCTCTGGTTGGTCCTGTTTTGGTAACATAAAGGTGAAAGGCCAGTGAATTCATCCATTTAAGGGTTCTCTTGGGAAAGGGAATATGTCATGTAATTAATAACTGTCCCCACAAGGTTTTCAGGGATAACGAGCAGTGTTCAAAGCAGACACTTCAAGAGAAATGAGATGCAGATATGCTGCACTCATCCTGTAACCTGCTTAAGGCAGGTAAAAGTCCTGGAGGTTATGGTGAGGGAATGATATTGTAATTCTGACCTCTTTTCTTTCTCAGTGTAGGTGAAACTTGTAGGCCCAAGTGCGGTCATAAGTGGGTATGTATGTAAACCCCATCTTAAACCTTTGAGCTTGTTTTAAAGCTAATCCATTTGTGCTTAATTTACAAACAGCTGGTTGATTTAAAGGGATTTTCATACTGGAGTAAACAAGAACAATGTTTACACAAGGAGTAAACTATCCTGCTGTAAATTCTCTTTGCGATTGTTGTAGCTATTTGTTTGAATTAGATCTTAACTTCCTCAGTGCAAAGCTAATCCTCCTTGATCCCATAGTGAAGTCATGATCCTGTGTTTGATGTCACCATCTGTTGCCATAGAAGCAACTGTGATGTTGCAAATTAAACTTCATGACTTCATGGCAAGATGAAATCACATCTTCAGCTGCTTGCAAACATAGCTAGGAATATTTCCATCAACTATATGAAAAAGATGCCAGTTGAGATTTTGTCTAAATACAGTTATTGGAAAGTTTATGAACAGGGAGGGATTGGAATAATGTACTGTATGAAAGGGGGGAAAAAGAAAACTAAGGCTTGTATCAAATTTGAGGTTTAAAAACAACAAAAAATCCCTTGGCAAGTAATTCATCCTTGGCAGGAGCCCTGTCTGTTAAAAGGTTAGCATGGTTGCAAACAGGATCGAAATAGAAACAGTTTAAAACTCAAACGCTGTACAGATGTCTCCTGACTATAGAGAAAAGCTCTCATGATCTCACCTGGCAGTGTGCAACAACATAATGTTGATTTAAGTCATTGTATAAATAGCTGGTCAGGGATTACAAAAGCTTGAACTAGAATATGGTGTTATTTTTTTCCTGAAGCATTTAAATCGCTTAGGAAGTTAAGCCTTGATCACACTTCCTCAGTGTCTGACCCACTTTGAGAAAAAACTTCCTTTTCATAAATTAGAAGACTGATTTTTTTTTTTTTTTTTTTTGCCTCCAAAAGATCAGAGTGGGGCAGGAAAGGCGTTAAGTTGGTTCAGTGGTGCAGAAGCACAGAGGTGACACAGCTTGATCTGCACAAGCGAGCGGGGGCTGCGCACTCCTGGCAGCGCTCGCTCGGCTCCTGCCAGTGCGAAGAGGCTGCAGAGAACGCCAGGTTAAAAGGCAGAAGTTTTTGTTTTCCTTTTCACTGTACGGAAGACAAGGAAATAGAAAGTTTTGGGGTTTGTTTGTGGTTTGGTTTTTTTTTTTTTCTCTGCTAGCAGGCAAAAAAAGCTGCTGAGTCCTAAATTAGGAACTGTTTCTAAAATTTATTTTTAATTGGCCTTTCTTCCTTCCATCGATCGCTTCCTTAAGATTTCCTATCTATTTCCCTTTTAAAAATTGATATTGAGTTTCAGTATCTTCTAATCCTGTATCTTTGAGTGACAAACACTAAATCACCCTACCAGAGCAATCAGGAGTAATATATTGATGTCAAAAATGACTTGACAGACTGCTGATGAGGCAACGCAGTCCTGTGGGGAAGGTGAAGGTTTGCCGGTGCAGGTCAAGGAGTGTTCTGCACCTCCGTGCACCTGCTGGACAAGCGGAGGCTTGACGCTTCTTATCCATCCTCAAACAGGTATATTGTGCGTGTCAAATACTCCAGGTTGTATTGTCCATCCTGTTCAGCTGCTGCAGGGTTGTCCCTGCTGGTGTATTTGTGGTTAAATTATTTAGATCACTGAGTTCACTTCTCTGATAAGCACATGGCACTGATAAGGGAGTTAAAGGATTACTTGAGTCATTTCTTTAAGTGAAGGCACTAATTCTGGGTTGTCTTGCCATGTTGCTCCCCATCTCTGAATGTCTCCAAGGGAAATGAAAGTAAAAATAACATGCAGGGACCCCCAGCAGAATCGGGATCACTTTAAACGTGACACATGCTCTATATCCCTGGGGCAGGCACTTAATTTTGTAGGGTTTCAGACTTTTATGACATGATGATTGATTTTGTAGAGGTGGAGTTGCCTTAGTCATTACTTAAAAAGCCTGATAAAGCTGCACAAAGATATTAAGTTGTTATCAATCATCAGTGTCTTTTTGTTCTCCCCCAACCTTTACCCCATGTTTCTAAGGGAGCGGGAGGCTGCCTCACTTACCGACTGTCAGGGTTTTATTAGATCCCAGCTCTCTTGTCAGGCCTGCTGCTGAAACCCGGCTTTGCAGCAGATGATTAATGGGCTCCCCCTCTCCAGCCCAACCTCCACTTGAGCTTAAAACGCAGCCTTGTCCCCACTCCCTGCCCCGCTCCCTCGCTGCAGAACCCTTTGTGGATGTGCAGGGGCCTGCAGTTGACAGCTGTGGAAGAGTTTTGGGGTATTCCTTTCCTTTTCTCTGTTTTTCTGTTCCCCCCTCTCTGGTAGGGTTTAATTGGTGATTGGAAATCTCTTCAGCATCTGAATGGCAGCCCCAGTCTGCCTGGGAACTGAGAAGCTGCCCAGTGCATGGACAACTGAGTCTTACCTTGATTGCAGGGGGTTCTCCCAATTTTTTTAATTATGTATTTTTTCTGATTCACGGAGGGATATTTCCTGATTTCTAGTGCTTGATGTCCTTTTTTATTTCTACCATCAGTGGGGTGGGCTTCTTCATTCCAAATGTCCTTTTTTTCATTGCCATTTGCACTTACAGACTGCGGGACCTCCTCCCAGTACAAGCTTCTTGTTGGATTGTGGTTGGCAGTACTGTTCGGGTTATTGTAGGAAGAACAGAAGTATGTTTTCTGGATACGATTTTCCAGCCAGGATAAGCATGTGTCCCTATGACACGGCTAATGAAGGGGTAGTACAAAGCATGGATGGATAATGACTTATGGAGGGCGATTGTCAGGTCACACAGTTGAGAACAGTAAAACTATGCTTCACCTCTCCTACATCTATTAAAATTGCTCCTATTTTTTTCAGCCAAGCAACCAAAGCTGCTAAGAGCTTCCAATAGTGTACTGTAGCAATACTATTGTAATGGACTTAATGGGGGGAATATGTGTATTTTTATTTTTCTCTAGCCTTATGTTTTGGTTTTACCTTTCATGATGTAAAAGCATTTTTCTTGTTCTGCATGCAAGACCCTTTCTGCATCCAAGTGCAAGAGAACAGATCTATAAATGTGCTGAGAGGACCTGTCATATTAGGTTTTTCCTTCTAGAGGCTTTTCACAACAGGAACTGCACTCAAGGGTTCTTGAGTGGTACAGAGATAACATACTAAAAACCAATTGAAATCTGTTTTGTCTAAGTTCTTTCTTAAAAAAAAAAAAAAAAAAACAAAACCAAAACCAAACCAACAAACCCCCAAAAACAACTCACACAAAACCAAAGAAGAATCACATATGTCAGACCAAAAAAGTCCACCTAGCCCCTGTATCCAACAGCAAATAGACTGAAAGCCTGGAAAATAACACCAGAACAGAGTAAGAACATAATGATAATTATCTTAGTGGTGTTCCAATCTCGAAGACTTCCCTGAGTCAGAGACGATACCTTCAGATATTGCTTCCATTCATTTTTCCAATTGCTTTTGCACTTGTATTCCTCTTGGTATTTACAGCATTCCGTGAAGATGAGTTTCACAGTCTAACTAGATACTGTGTGCAGAACCGCTGCCACTGCTGCTTGGGAATCTGCCGCCTGCAAATTTAATGTGGTGTCCCCAGTTCCTTCTCTAGAAGGCACAGCAGATGGGTGGTCTCTGGGCATCTTCTCTGTGTCACTTGGCACTCAAGAGCCCTTGTCCACGTCCCCATTTAGTTATCTCTGTTTCAGACTGAAAGTATTTTCTAGTTCAGTTGTGTCCTTTTTCAGATGGTAAGAAAACACAATCTAATTCTGTATATAAATCCATCATAGTTAGTATTCCGGGTTTCCTTTTCTCTTCTTAATTCCTGTCACTCTCTTCACTTTTTTGACAGTTAGAGAGCACTGAGCTGGCATTTTTATTCAGCAATCTCATTAACTCCCAAGGCTGGGTTCCGAAATGATCAATTTGTAGTCCATCACTGCATATGTAACGTTAGGATTACATTCTCCTGTGTGCATGATTTAATGTTTTTCTACCTAAGTTTCATCTTCCCTTTCATTCCTCACATGCTTAGTGAGGTCTTTCTGCAATTCTTTGAAATTCTTTATTTTTCTTGTCTTCGTGTATTGGTACCTGTGAACTTCGTGTTATTGGTCACCTGGTTTCAGATCATTTGGGAATGTGTTGGCTGGCAGAGACCTCAGCACAGATCCTGGGCTGGTTTTCTGTGTGCCTCTGTGCTCTTAAGAAAAATGACAATTCTTATCGTTTTTTACCTGTGTTTAAAGGAATTATCCTTCATCCCCCGTACCCAATCATGCTTCTTTTTGAGGTAGACTTTTGTCTGAATCTGCAGTTTCCACCTTGAAAACACTGAGGTGCCCAATGACGTAGGCGAGAGAGACTTTATGAATTCCTGGAATCACAGAGTGGTTTGGGTTGGAAGGAACCTTAAAGCTCATCTAGTTCCACCCCCTGCCACGGGCAGGGACACCTTCCACCGGACCAGGTTGCTCAGAGCCCCGTCCAGCCTGGCCCTGAACACAACCAGGGATGGGGCAGCCACAGCTTCTCTGGGCAGCCTGTGCCAGGGTCTCACCACCCGCACGGGGAAGAATTTCTTCCTAATATCTCATCTAAATCTGCCCTCTTTCAGTTTCAGATTTACTTGTAAGATTTGGTTTCCAGATGTGCAGGCAGAGCAACGATCACCTTAGTTGCTCAGACGGTCTCTATGCTAAAGAAGCTTTTCAAATAGGGAAGATTTTAGTTTACTACCCATGAAAGCAAGTTTGAAGAAGAGGTGAAGAATACCGATATATTTCTCCTACTGATGTTTTACAAGTTACATCTACTTTATCTGCTATTTATACATCACATAAATCCATTTGCCATATAAGTAGATTTGAGAAGCTGAACTTCTTGTATCCAAACATACTACTAAATTTTATTTAAAATCACTAAGATGGATAATGTTCACTAAAGGTGCAGTAGAAAAGGAAATCTTTATAGCTGAAAATATCAAGATTTTCTCAGACTTGTTAAGGAGATCATGATCCTCTTGCTTTCCTCCCCAGTATCCACATGCATGCTGGCTGGTTTTGTCGAGCTGTTCCTGAAGTAAGGCTCATCAGTGGCTTATTGCTAAAAAATAATGCCAGTGTTCGCTGCGGGCTGAACTGTCTTCCAGACTGTTTTACTCTTTCTGATTTCAGCAAATGTGATATTGATTCACAGAGCAGTTTGGGTAAACAGTTATTTTGAAATAGCTTGTTTGAATTATTTTCTCGTTGGAATTCGTAGCGAGTGGTCTTACAAGTTAGGTGATGTTGCTCTGTTCTGTTTGCATGATTTAAATTTCTAAAGGAGGGAAATGAACAGCTGAGAATAATGAACATCAAGGTAATAATGGGGATTCTTGTTCTTGCACAAACACCCTTTCAGCTCTGGAGAAAGCAGCGATTTCCCTCACGTTTGTGGAAACAAAAAAAAAAAAGGTTCAGTTGAATGTTCATGAATAATAATAAGGCATGAATATTATCTGTAACAGCTGTTTGGTGAGAACTTGTATGTAAAGCAGTGTTTTGAAGGGTTCACCTCTTTGTTCAAGAGCATGAAGTTCTTTAAGAAATAACAAGCATTAAAATCATAAAGCCTGGGTGTCCAACAACAAAGACAAAAACTCAGAGAATGTTTTGAGGGTTTTGATATTTCCTTAATTTAAGTGCTCTCTCCAGTAACCCATGGGAGCCTGTATGCCTGCCACACGCACGGCTGATTTCTGTAGCATGTTGACCTCTGCACAGACGCTTTTCAGGGAAGTTCTTAACACAATGAGGAAGCTTTGTAAAATATTTGCAATTTCTATCTGGTGGGATAATTCTCAGGGAACAACTGCCAGACCACTGCGTTGTGTGTAAGGGAGAGCAGTAACAGAGCCAGGTCATGGCACTGGTAAAGCCTGAGGGTCAAGAAATGTTTAAGCACTCCTGGATGAGATTTAAGGAATGATACAAATCTGCGAACCATCGGTGGGATTTTCATTATTGGATTTGGGTTTAGTTTCTCACTGTAGCAAGCGAGCGCCATTTCAAAGGACTCACAAGCATGAGTTGAACAAATGGGATCTAGAAGTGCCAGTTTCATTTAAGAGCACCTTGAATATTGAAGGATGTGGGTGAGTATCAGTTTGATTACACGTCCACTTCAATGACCGTCTGTTCCCTTTGGATGGTGTTTTGTGGACAGCCCAGGTGGGAGCCCAGGGGATGCAGCAGTGACACCGCTCAGCTGCCTCCTCGTTCTCAGAGGACATGGGATGGAGCGATTCTGGGGGTCACACAGCAACCCTGCGTTCTGCTGTCCATCAAGTGCCCAGATCAGGCTGGCGTTGTCAAGTTGAGAGAAGCCGAGAACTTGCAAACTACTTATTTTCTGCTTGGGCGAAAGAGTTTGCCTCTTACACCTGCCACCTTATTTTCAGAGTGAGGCTGTAGTAACGTGTGTAGGGGTGACTTCTCCGGCTGGAAGATTGATTCAAAAGATTGGCCAAAAGCAAATAATTTGGGAGTACAAAGGGAGGCTGATTTCTCCCCTCCACTCTCCCATTTTTTATGTGGTGCAGTTCAAGCCTGTTACCTCCCCGTGTAATCTGCTCATTTTCCCTTGTCAGGAGGCGCTGGCCGTGCTGTACTTACAGCCGGGGGATTAGGCTGGCAGCTCTCCAGTGATGCTGGAAGCAGCCTGGGTGAGCCCGGCTTCAGCTGGGGTTGTCAGCGCTGATTGATTTTCATGGTTGACAGCGTTTGAAATGCTTTCAGATTGTGATTTCTCACTGGGCCTGATCTGGAGGAGGTATTTTTATTATCATTATTAATAGTAGAAGTAGTATTATCTGGATACTTATGCAGATAGAGATTATGGGCACAGGCTGGCATGAGCAGTTAGTGTCAAACTCTGTGTTGGCAAGGAATAATCCCATCAAGACTTGCATTGCAAAATGCAGCTAGTCCATGGTCTTTCCAGGATCAATGAAAATTCACCATAAATTTGCATAGGTTTTACTATTTTTGTCATTGTTGCTTAGTAATAAGAATACTAGAATTTGGGTTCTCCTGTGGCGCAGTTCACTGGCTTTGTAACTTTAAAAATTGTATGTGAATTTTGCTCCATCAAGCTAAGAACAATATTTCAAAGGTGTTTTAGTGAGGTTTTTGCAGAGCTGTGTTTGAGCTACTTCCACTGAACGAAGGGTCTGCAGGCTAACAGATTGTGGAGTGACTGTTCTTGCTTTCTGCCCATGAGCAGAATCTTTGGGTTTGTCCCTGCTTCGTTGACTTATTTGGGAAGATCTTCAAATCTAGGTAGGGATGACCTTTTTGCCCACGATTTCTAAAACTGGTTTGGCTGCCTTCGATACCATCTCTGCAGCTGAGCTTAAGCTCCAGAAACATGTTATTGGAACTGTGTAGAGCTTGTCTTGCAGTTCGATCAAACATGAGGACCCGAAGTTGGATGTAACATGAAAGCTAGAAGCATTTGAGTGATGTCTGGAGCTGGTGGTGTTTGCTCACCTACAGCCCCTCTAGTGCCACAAGGGACAAAGCACAGCCGCATCTGTTGCTTTGAATCTTGCTCATCACCAAACAAATCTCAAGACATACACAGATGCAGGTTTTTTATTTCTCTGGTTTTTGCTCAGTCTTCAGATCACGCAGGTATTTTTTTTTACTCTTATGTCAGCTTGGGATGTCACTTCATATGACACGTCTGTCCAGTCGCTGACTGAGCTTATCCCGGTTTAATTTCTGTATAAGTAATGTAACTTGCAAAAATGTGAAAAATAAACAGAGGGCTTGAGGACAGCACAAGAATAGCATTTAAGTTTATTTTTAACATATGGAACATCTGTCAGTTTTGGGCTATGAAGACAACATATCCTGTGCTTTGAAATTAGCTTTGTTACTGTTAAGGATAACAATGAAAAGCACACACACACACACACAAAAAAAACACCTCACCCAAAGGATGTCTGTTAATAGCGTTGCTCTGAAAAACAGTCTGTTCTTTGTGGGAAATACATTACTTGTGGAAATAGGAAATCACAGTGGCTAACGAGAGGAAGTTTCAGAGTTGGATCAGTCTGCTCATCTTTGTTTGAAGGCATCTCCCTTAGCCAGAGATAAAGGTCTTTTTAAGTTCAAGGCTGAAGTTTGCTACTGTTCGTGCAATTTTTTTTTTTTCCTACAGTATAAACATTGAGGAAAACTAATTCCTTATGAACATCTTAGTTTGAGGATTTACGCATACTGTGTGTCCAGTATCATTCCCTGAGGGACACTGGTGATAAACCTGACCTTACTTCGCTTCAGTAGATGTTTCCCGTAGTGCCTGCGGACCAAGAATCCCTTCTGTAAGTCACTGTATAGATACGTTCCAACGACCAGCTGCCCCATCCTCTGAGCTTTTATCGGCCTCTGGGTATAGAACTCAGCAGCAAGATCCTACCCAGGGCTTCCAGGAGTGGTGGTGTTGGCTGAAAATCCTCACCGGGGCAAGGCAGGAAGAGACCTTGGAGGCTACTGAGTCCTTTTAAAATAAGGAGATGAGCTGTGGCCTGGAATTTCTTGGGTTTTTTATACCGTCATGGAGTAAATCTAGTAATCCTTTGGCCACATTTATGCAGTCAGTGTTGCTCTTGACATTAGAGTGCATTTACAGGAGACTTCTTAATTTCACATTAATCTTATAATTAATCACATTTTGGCTGCAGATGGTTTCTTAATCTGTAGACCCATAAATCTAAGACCAATAACTGTTGTGTGGAGTATTCTATCTCCCTGCAAGTAATGGTTTTGCGCGGCAATCCAGTTTTAGGGCAAGGTGCTGCTGTTATCAGTGCTTGCCTGTCAGGCACCACTAGTAGCTGTGATCTCAAGAGTGTGTATTTCTTTAAAAAAGAAAAGTAGTTGTCTGCATTGTGGCATATGGTTAGGATCTGGCCAGTTCTTCCAGGCGTCTGTGATAACCTTTAGGCGGTTTAAACATACGAATTCTCATCTCACACAGATTCTGGACTGCTTTTCCCATTTAAGAGGGATGAAGCTGAGCATTATAACCCTATGGGCACATAGATGAGGTGGGTAGATTGCCAGGCTGAAAACACTCACTATTTGCTTTTGTTGAGAGCCACAGATGATTGTGGCAGGCAGGTAGGTTGTCTTTTTTTTTTTTTTTTTTTTTTTAAAGGATGTATCGAAGGACTTTAATTACTTGTTCTTTATGGGATTTCACCAGCTCCCTGCAGGGGAAGGCTGTTGTGGGCTTTAGTCCAGGTATCCCTGAGCTCTTGCGCTTGTGCCGTCAGTTCCCGCTCTCCCAAACACGGTGGGCCAGGTTCTGCCTGTTTACACTCGGCTGTATTGGATATACCATTTGGTAAAAATGTTGTTTTGGTGAATTATGGTCACATCCGAGGTTTTGTGAATGCCATATACATTTACTAACCTGTTCAATTGGATGTGGTAGCTCATTTCACTGCAAAGTTCAGAGAAGTCCTATCACTTCCCTGACCTAGATTTTCCTTCTTCATAGAAGCTGTACTGCTTAATTACTCAGATGCCTCCTCTGTCCTTTTATATTGAGGCAGTAAAATAATTATTATTCTCTGTGTCTTTTATTAATTCAAATAAATACTTCTTTTAAAAAATCTTTAGTGCCTATTTTTCATAATAACTCCACTTAGGGAATTGATCCCTTACCCTGCCTGTGCAATAAAGAAAAGCCAGGCTGTGGTAAACGCTTCCTCATCTTGGCTGCTGCTCTGACTTTTCACGTAGTTTTCCCTAAACTGCAGGGACTGTACATGAAAAAGGCAGAGCCTGCTCTGTCTTGTTGCTATAGACCCTGTTCAACTCTGGAATGGATTCAGTCATCATATACTGAATTATTGACTGCATTTGTTTATATGCGTTTCAGATCTTCACTAAAACCAGTTTTGTCTTTCTCATTGAAGCTTTCTAGGTGGTTTTTTTTTTGCTTTGTAGATGACAAGACCCCATCAGACAGTAGTAATCGTGTAGAGGACATGCCTCTGACTTAGCCGGTATAGCATTTTCCGTTTCATTGCTATCAATTTTAGTTGTGCTCACTCTCTCTCTGCAAACTGCCCATCACCACGTCCAGAGCTGGTTTTTGGAGGGCTAATCCATCACAGCGTGAGCCAGGAGTCGCACATCCTTGCAGGCATTTCGATGCTTGTGCGCTAGTGATGTGTTTTTAAGAGGTCGGGTTTTGCTGAGGTTTTGTTTGCTTGGCCAGCTCTTTTTCTGAAGCTCCTCATTTATTTTCACTTGAGAGGCTTTCTAGGTCGGTTTGTCTTAAGTACAGGTTCACTATGGTATTCTCCCTCGCTTCCAGATCCCCGAATGCTAGGCAGATTGAACTCCGTAGGAATTTTGTCACTTACTTAGAAGAAAAGAAGGATTGAGCCCAGTATCTTTCTGTACAGTGAAGAGCTCATTTGCGAGTTTTTGTCTCCTGCTTATGCCTCCCTTTGCTCAGTTTGTGACAGGATCTTCTCCTTCTTACTTCTGTGCTACTTTAATGGCCTCTTAGCAAGGACTTCATGAAACTTTCATTGAAAATGTAGATGAATTATATTCTCTTGTGCTTGTTTATCTGCCATAGAGATAATACTGTTAAACGTAAAATAGTAAAATATTGTGGTATTAAGCTCAAAAAATATGTATGAATTGCAGCTATAAAATAGAAGCAGATTATGATGTATACATTTATACTGGCTTACTATCTAAAAACTGCCACACAGCTTGTTTGTAAGACTTTACCAGGGATATACTGTGTACTCACCGATTTTAAGTACCATGGGAACAAAGAGCAGGAAACCAAAGAGGGAATTTTACCTTTACACTCTACTTAAAACTCCATCATGAATATAAAAGTGTCAAGGTCAGTTGAACCAACGTGAAGGATAGTGCTTAAAATACAGGGCTTAAAATGAACACTAAATGAAATTCAGTCTATCTGCTTTGTTCTTATGTGGGTGGCTAATAAAGCATGTGTATGCATTTCTTCACATAGGGTAAAGTTGTGTTTCTGATTCCTCCAAAGAATAATTTTGGCAGCAATTACGTCTATCAAGAACCACTTATTTTCCCTTGCTTGCTCAAGGGGTATACTTAAAGGGGAATGGAGAGAAATTAGTAGTGATCTACACTGCCAGAGCAATTAATATTACAGTGGCAATGCCAAATCTACTGCAGGAGTGCTTCTCTTCCATGGTTGTATCTAATCCAGGGTGCACGGAGTGGGGTCCCAGTGCTCCGGTGAATCAGCCTGTCCTCAGTTACCCTGACTGACTGAAGGTCTCCTCTGCAGCAGATTTCGCGTTTCAGCCGGTTTTATTCTAGACCTGCTATCTATTTGCCTTCTGTAGGTCTTTATCTTATAATATCTTCTATTATTTTAATTAGCTCTACCTTCTGCAAAGAATCCTTTCTCACAAATTAGTCATGCTTTACTGGTCACCACAGGGCAGGTTGTGATAACGGAGCTCAAATGTTCTTTCTGGTAAGGGTTATCTACCCTGTAGTGAATTCAAATTCAGCTATTTTATATAACAATTAAGAGAATATTGCACCTGCATGTGAGGGACATTGTAGCATAATTTCTTTGTGCAGGTCACCATGTCTACACAGGTTTTGTCTTCAGCTAGTCACCTTACATGAGGGATATGTTGTGTTGTTTGGTTTGGCTTGAGGAAGCTGGAAGGTGATGCTGTGCTTGTTTTTGAGGGCAAGAACGTCTAGAGGTGGATGTGGTGCACGTGCTGCCAGCGCTTTGGTCCTAATGAGCAGCACAACCACAGTCAACAGCCAGGGTTTATGTAGAGTAACTCCTGCCAGAGAAATCTTATTGTTTCATTTACTAATTTACAAAATTAGTGGCTGAGAGGAATGCAGTTTCAAGGCAAACGTGAGATACACAAGGAGCAGTGTGATTTATAGAGCTAGAACAGGAAATGTAGGAACAGGAAAGCTTGAGAGGGTATCGGGAGGAACGGAAACAGCCTGACAATGAAATCAGTTAATCGTTGAATACTTCTCCCAATGGATGCATAAAGCTCAGCTGATACAAATAATACTTATTATACTGTAGGGAACAGATTTGTAATGGGAGAGATACAAACAGTCTAAACTCATTTCGGTTGTTTAATATGTAACCGCTGTTTTGCACGGGGTTGTCTTTTTTTTCTCTAAAACTTTTTTTTTCTTTAAAACTTTGCTGGCTAACTGTTAACTTGTGAAAGCTCTGACCAAAGAATAAGAACTGCTTTTTTTTTATCACGGTCTGTTTCATCTGTCCTGCCAAAACGAGCACCCACTTAACTTGATGGGGTGACAATTTTCACACATTATATTCAGCATTACTCCGTTTATCCAATGTGCAGAGTAAAACTAAAGACTCAGGATGGTCACACGGAGCGGTAAGCACATTTTTAATCCAAGGTGATGCTCTCGTCATCACCACAGTCTTGAAGACATCTTAGAAGGAATCAATCCTGAAGAAATCCTAGAAGGAGTTGCTAGAAAACTTAGAGAAGGAACAAAATTCAGCAGCTGCCTGGCCTAGCTTTGAACTAAGTCCAGGCCTTACATTCTCGCCGAACTCCAGCCAGGTGTGTTGCTGACATCCCTGGGGGTGCTCGCTGTTACAACATGAGGATATGGCTTCAAGGGCTACACGGAAAAGTGAATCTGCGTTTCTTTCATCCCATGGCATGCCCTTTGAGAGCTGCATTTGCATTATTCGTTAGGCAATATGGACTTTTTTTTTTCTAGTAGCCTGTAGTATTTAACTAGCCGATCACCTTACTGCTGAAGTTGTGTTTTTCAAGCATGGGTGAAACTTTCTAATATGCCTTTGTCTTTTGAAAATGCACATCTTCAATCTTTAAGTAGATAGATATGCTAAAACATGCTGTTTCGTTACTGTGCTTCTCTGTTGGGTTTTACTGTTTGTTTTCCCCAAGTAATAGAAACTTTTGAAAAACACAGGCTTTGTTATGTTAGCTTTTGTTACTTATTTTCCTCAGGATCATGTCTTTCATTTAATGTCACCTAGAACAGTAAGTTCATAATCACATGCAGGTTTGAGTTCCATATCTAAACCACGTCCATATGAAACACAAGAGATAAATCCACTTCACGTAAATTGTCATACTTATCTTAGGGCGAATGTCCGTTTTTATATGTGAGAGGGAGGTCAAAGAAGAAGATCAGAAGCAGAGTATATTAAATTAACGCTTAGGTTTAGTTAGAAAAACAAATTCTCGTCTTTCAGAAAAGCCCAAGAGCTTTTGAGTACTGACTTGTTTTGCAAACCTGATCCAGAGGGAGATTGGTTTGTTTTTAAGTAAGTTGTAGAATCACCAATTTTCTGTGTTCTAAGCAGCTACATTTTACCTCTTTTCTGAGACTTAGAGCTTGTGCTGTGTTTGCCAGGAGCTCAGATCGTGCGCTCCCTCAGTTACTGCTCTTCAGTTGGGCCACAATAGTCAAACTGCAGACCTGGTTACGCAACTTTTAAGCTAATATTGCAGTAGTGAAATTTTTTTTACAACTGAGAAGTAGACAGATTATGTGTTAGATTACTCTGCATTCATTCAAATGCTTTTTTTTTTTTTTTCTAGGCAACTGGAAGACAATATATTGAAATAGCAGCAGTCTTGTAGTGTTGAAAGTCTAAGGGCATATGAGTTTCAAAGGCAGATGATATCTTTTTTTACCCTAACTGATACGCATGGGAAAGCAGGACAAGCTTTTGATGACAGTTATTTAATCGGCTGAAATATCAAAGCACGTTCTCTTATCTATACAGCGTGAAGATCGTATTTTCTAAGATTTTCATGACGATTCGGTAGTTCTTTAAATACTCCTGTTAAAGTGTGTTTAAATCAGTCGGCAGGCATGAAGAATTGCAGTTTTTGCCATAAGAAGAGGGTGTGTTAAGAACAGACTCCCTGTGCTTGGGAGGTGTCCGAAAGGTTTCTTCGGTACGTGTTTTTGGCGTGTTATTAGAGAAAGCAGCTGGAATTCAGCAGTCCGTATGCCGGGGTGCTGCAGCGATGTGCTCGTTCCGAGTCGATGAATGGAATCAATGAGAACAACACAACGGTGGCGTCGTGTCCAGGGGAAAGAAATTGCTGGCTCCGCGAAGAGCTCTCTGCCCGCCCTCGGATTTTTGGCCTTTCTCTGGATGGCAAGCTGCCAAATGCAGGATATATGGTGTATTCCCATCTAGGGAGCTCACTGGGGCTGTATTTCTGTGTTACTTGGGGGGCTCCCGGCTGTGAGATGTATGGCAGGAAGGACGCAGCGTCTCTCGGGCAGGAGTGGTCAGCATCTGATAAAGTGATGGCGTGATGAGCAGCTGTTTGTAATGTGCCTTTTCTTCTTTTCAAATTTAGTTGCTCTCAAGGACAACACTGAGTGTATGAGAACTTTGAAGTATATATGAAAATATATAATATTTAAGCAATCCTATATTTCATGACATACATTCATTTTTCTTTGGGTTTACGTGTTTGGATGGCATACAAATACCAGATCCCAGAAGGTCCTGTTTGAGCTAGGAAATTGAGCTGACTTACCATCACTGAGATGAGAATTACATGCAGTAGAATGTTTTCAGCTCGGAGTAGGACAGCCTAACCTCGCATTTCAACACTCCTCATTCTGAACACCGATATTTTAAAGGAACATCAGCCACTTGGAACCAATCTGTCTCAAGTCTCTTGCAGAGCTTTTCTTTTTGATTTTCCTTCTCGAAACCTTTTCCCCTGGTGTGTAAAGTATTTCCACAAACAGCAAAGCTGACTATAAAAACCAGAAGCCGTTCAATACACAATATCTAGAATTAACAAGTGTGTAATGAGCCAATCTCCTTGTAAGCTCCAGTCTCTGACTGGTGCTGCAGTGGGGCTTTACTGGGATGTTGGTCTTCTGTTGGCTTTCTATGCTTGCTGACTTTAAATTTAGCCAGTAGGGGAAGAATACATGGGGTTTGTCCCTTATCTTTCATGGATAAATAATCCAAGGGAGTTACTATTAACTTGTTAAATAATTTGGATAGTATCGTGGTATTTTTATTTAGCATCTGTATCAATCTACATGCAGTTTCACCATGTGGTCGCATTATGGTACCTCTTTTCCTGCCCTCATCACTGTTATTTTATACCCTCCCACCCCCCAAAATGTAGGTTCCCTGTTCATCCCTGCTTGCTTGCATGTTGTGGAGGTGGAATGGAGGGAGAAAGACTGTTTGCCAGCCTGATCCTCTGAGAAGCAGAGGTTGGTGAGAACTGCTGACCACCCCCAGTCTGTGGTGAGGGTGGAGCGGAAGGTCCATCTCGCTCCCGTCAAACAAAAACTAAAATGTTCCAGTGAACTCTTTCCTTCAATCTCGCTCACACAAAAGTCACTTTGGCCTCGTAAAGTGGATTTTTGCCAAAGGGTCTTTCTCAAGACCTTTCTCTCATGCTTCTGGCAGCTGAGGCCTTGGGGGGGATTTTCTTTAAAGCCCTTGGCTTTGAGACTGGGCTATAAGTCACAGAATCTCTTGTAGCATCTCTGTGCACGTCAGACAGCACTAAAACAGGGACTCTTAGGAGATGTCGGGCAAAATATCAGTAAATCTCATCTAGCTAGACAAAGTTGCGTTTTCTAAATCAAACCAGCATGTGTCAAATGGATTGCATCAAACAAAAGTCCTTGAGTTAGGATGCCTGAGCCAGACTTACCGTAAGCTGGTGCGGTGTGATTTCCTGGGCAGAATCCATCTTCTTCAGCCTGGTGTCACAGCAGTTTCTCTTCTCCTTCCTCGGTTCCCTTAAACCTGGCACAAGGAGGCTTTTATTGTCTATCTCAAAGTAGGTTCTTTCCTCGTTTGATTCTTGGTGTGCTGGTCAGGAAGCTTGCTGCGAATACCATTCATTCCAGCTTGGAAAAGGAATTTCAGAAAGCTGGGAAGATTGAAGCATGTAAAGGGATCGTGAAAAACAGGCAAACAAAATATTCTCTGTATCTGCTATCAGCATAAATTGTCCTTAAAGACTGTTGTAATATTGTCACAGCAGGCAGAATGTAGATATTCTCATTTCTGTCGTACAGGTACTAGGAAAATAATAAGAATAGTTCAGTGCTGGGTGAAAGAACCAGAATCAACTCTTTGCAGTCACCCTTGTGATCCCATACCGCATTGTTCTGTCCATACAGTGTCTGGTTCAGTCCACGTGGTTGAGATGATCCCACTTAACTGGAGATCTCTCTCTTGTGTGTTCTTGTTAAGAGGTGTTCACTGCATAGGTTGTCAGTATAGTCCACAGAAACAGGACGGTGCCTCCCAGAGTGTGGTTCCCATTTTAGGCATCAAGCAAGTTTCCAAGTTTGGCTTCTCAGGTGAATGTCTAGAAGCTGGGTGGGCTCTTTTTTGTCTCTGCATGAGAAATGGTCTTTTGTATTTTTTTTTTTAATGTGGTTTGCTCATACAAGGATATAACTACATACTTTGCTTTCTTTTCAGTAAAAAAATAGAAGTAGAAATAAGAAACCATTAAAAGGGCAGAGCTCTGATATAAACAAAACTTTTAGATTGCAAAACTGTCCCAGATTCCATCCAGTTTCTGAAAACAGACTTAAGAATCCACATAAGAACAAGTCCTCCGTCAGCCTCCCCCTCCCCTTCTCTTTGGTTACTCTTTTTCCGATTGCTCAGTACTTTCCTTGAATAAGAGTAATGATTTTGATGTCAGCAACAATTATGTTATATTTCCCTTTTAAATACTATGCTTGACCCTATCTTTCACATTCACAGTTTTCATGAAAGAGAATACGGAGTTGGAACCAGTTTGGGTTAGAGAGTAGAGAGGGAGATTTTCCCTTGGGCAGCTTCTGTGCTTTTTCTAAATTAAATTTAATCTTATCAAATTAATTAAGGACAGTTTGTCTTAACCTGATCGGATCCAGCTGCTTAATGGAAAGACAAGTTAGATTTGTTAGACTAGAGGAAAGCAGACTATTCCTTTCCTCTTTCTTCCTGGCTTTCTGCCATGAACACCAATGGTGACCTGGGTTGTAGAGACGGGAAAAGGATGGCACCGGACCTTGTGTACTACGGGGCTCAAAAGTGAAATATGTGTGATTTAGTGTATTTTAGACGTTCAGAACACTGAACAAGGTTGGCCAACCTGTTGAATATTGCCATATGTTGCTGTTTATTTCCAGGTACAGTTGACTGTAGGGGACAGTAACTGAGTTGCGGTGTGAGAGCGATGTGGCAGCCAGGTTAGAGAGGAGAGCGCTCACAGGTCTTAGTAAAACACGGATCTCCACATCACAAATTCATCTCTGTGCTTGGGACAGATAGATGTTCTCGAGCTTTAAATATGGTCAGGTTTCAAGATCGTTTTGCTAAGTAGTGGTGGACCACTTGTCAAATGGAAGCCCCGATTTAGGGCACTGCAATTCAGTGCATAGATTTTGATACCTCTGTGCTGTGGCAATATATTCCTCCTTATAAGCAAGGGTAAAAACAAGAGTATGAGGTTGTATTATGAAAACAACCTTTAGCCTCATGACTATTAGCCCTAGAGATTTAAAAGGAGGTGGTATCTGATAGGCTGTAGGATTTTTACATGTGATTTATCCATGGCTCTGAAATACACTCCTGCCCGGGCCTGACAAAAAGGCAGTGTTGTTACCAGGTGTATCTGAAACCTGCTGGACAGAGTGTTTATCATCCTGAGCTGCAAATGATTCCCCTGTCACTGTCTTTAACTAAGTTTCCAAGCAAACAAGGTTTATGTGAGTGTGCTGGATTTCTGTTGAAGTATCTGGAGCAGAGATGTCTGGCAAATTCTGGCCAAAGAGCAGTAATCATCTTAAAGAGAGAAAAGTCTGGAAAGTTTAATGAAAGCAGACAACAGCATACAGGAGAGAGAGGCAATAATCTCACAACAGTAGTGGCTACAGCTTCTTGTTATACATCGAAGAATCAACACCAGCCCATAAAACTGATACTCAAATGTATTGTAACCCAGGCTTCGGTGGTCTGTCACGCACATAAGGATTTTCCAGAAGTGTGGGTAGACCTGACAGTTTGCAGGTAGAGATTAAATGTAATTTAGATGTTGATGTCTGAGGAGCAGGTACCGTCTCTCTGTGCTCTGCAATGCCTAACAGCAGAGGAGTCCCGCCGTGCTGCTGCTCTTCAGGTACTTCGTCAAGGTACAGGCAGCACTTTATTCTCAGTGAATGTGCCAGCTCAACTTGGAGTAAATGCGGAGATGGAGGTAGTAGTAGCAGCCTCAGACATCTACCTGTGAAGCATGACATGAGATTGTGAAAGATCTCATTTTATCTTTATGAAAGCTTTCACACAGCTGAACAAAGAGCCACATCTTCAGGGTTGCCTGTTTGATGCTTTTAACCACCGCATTGTATTTACAGTTTAAAATATTCATTTCTGTTGTAATTTTGAGTGAGGAGGATGCTCACTTTTTGTTGCATTTTATTCTCCCACAGAAGAAACCCCTAACTATATTGTTCATTGGTTTGGGTCAATACCAGTAAAAGAACATTAATCTGAAACTTGACAGATGTCACCAGGTTGGCCAGCGCTATGTGTATTCTGGTGATAATTTGCTCGATTCAGGCATGAGTTCAGCTGGTTTACATCTCTTTATGAACAGGAGATGCATCCTCCAGCATGGGCTGGTGCACTGGTACCTGGTTCCTGAGTTGTCAGGAAAGAGTGTGTCATGTTCATGAGCCTAATTATTACAATTACTGCCTAAATAGGGCTGTACAAGAAAGGGCTGTACAAGGAGGCGGGTTAAAGATGTTTTCTGGGGGAGAAATCCACCTAGAAGTTGAATGTGTCCACAAAAAAACTTACTTTCAGCTTTCTACACTCTTGCATACACTATTAATCAAATAAAAATCCTATTTCAAAGTCTACACTTAGAGCACTGAGGTTTAGCTGAAGTGACAGACACAGGTTGACGTCCTGCCATCAGGGAACAACTGTAGAAAAGTCTGAAATACAGCTGGTGTATATTTAATTGGAATTTTACAGTTTTCCAGTAAGAGGAGTAACTGCTCTTTGCATCTTAAGGTTAAGGAAGTCGAAATGTGTGAATTCTCTCAGTAAGAAAGATTATATTCTACTAGCCTTACCATTGGACTTGATGGTAAATCACACACAAAGTTTAGTTCTGGACTGTTGTAGTTTGCACTGTTATTTAACTCACTATTCTCCTTTTTATTCAGTATTTATTACCTGCTCTATAGTACAGAGAAGATGGAAGATTGCTGTGGGCTCTCTCAGGATTGAAATGTACATGGGTTTTCATTATTATTATTATTATTTTTTACAACTATTCTCATGTCTAGAAGCAGTATATGAATGAGTTGTCTCTTTAAAATCATTGTCAATGATTTTAAAATAGGAGTGGGGTGCTTGCTGGAGAGGGGAGAAAGGAAGACACTGGCATCTGCTGCCTGTTAAGTCCATTAATTGAAAAGAAAATACTGCTGGTGCTAGAATGTACAGCCCTGCTCCTAATTAAGCCTTGGGAAGCAATGGGCTGGTTTTAATGGAGAACAGCATCTTCCTTAATGGTGCCAGCAGCTAAAAAACGCAAATAGATTCAAAGCATGAAGCACATGCAAGGCAGCAGTGACTCTTTATTTGCAGGGTCAGTCGTTGTGCCGTACTTGGAACCCCGCGTCCCAGCACAAGACCTGGAGCAGTAATTGGGTCCCAGTTATGGGCAGAGCCATCGATACTTTCCTAGGTCTGAGAGCTGGGTGCTTACAACACAGATTAGCAGTAGTCATTAGTAGCGTGTCCTTTCAGAAACAGTTAAGGAAGAAAGTATGTCCTGGTAGCTTTGGTGGCAGGAGGAAGCGCTGCCATGCCCGACTTTGCTTGTTGCAGCGTGGTTCCAATTAGCGCAGCCTTCGTACTTGGAATGCTTTCTGCCCAGCTCACCCACCAGTCCGGGTGTCTGGGGTGTGCACCTCATCCCTTAATTACCCCTACTTACCATAACAGTGTAACAAAACAAAAACAAAAACAAAAAGTAATAAAAATCATCATTCTGAAATGACCGGCCATTAGGGGTTTTGTGCCAAAAAAAGTCCTAAGCCACTTTTAGTCCGGTTTCTTCAGGGAATGAGGCTTATGTGATTGTATTCTCTCTTCTCAGGCTTGTCACCCCTATTTGAATCCACTAGGCAGTATCAGGTGAAAAGTTCAGTGAAAAGAGGTGGCCAGGCAGAGCAAAGAGACACAGATTAATTCCCCCCTTGAGGGGAGGGTTAGGGGTAAGCTCAGCTACATTATTAGACCTTAATGAATCCACATGGGACATGCCTCTGCTTCAGGACAGCTCTGAGTGGAGCCCCCACTTTGGTTAGACACGGGATAATCAAACCCCGAGCCCTGAGAAATACGTCTTTAAGTCCCACTGCTCACTCCCTTTCTCTGATAGATCACGGTTTGCCTGGTCCACTCGGGAAAAATCTCTTCATTTCTCTGGAGCAGGAGGCTCGTCCTTTGCCCAACCATCTGTTCACCACCCCCTCCCATGGAAAAACTGCAACACTGAGGCTTATCCACCATTTCAAAGCAGCTTTTTGATCCATATTCACTGCCTTCCAACACAGATGCCAGTAGCCTTTGCCCAGGCAGTGAATGTATTAGATGTATGCCTCTGTGCCCCTTCTAGGGATTGTGAGCCTTTTTTTTTTTAAAGAGAGCCTGGCTCCTTAGCTCCAACTATAGACAAAAGCAAGGCTCACGGCTCCAGGAGCAGCTGCTGCGGCCCATTTTATCAGCTAAAATGTCCATCACACCGAACTGCAGACATTTAACCAAAGCCAAGGTTTGGGACACAGAAATATCTCAGCTCCATCTGTTGTCTTGCGGTTGCTGAGTTAGTTAGCATATTGAGCAACACTTTAAAATCTGAGGTGCTTCTGGAACTGCAGATTTGATGAGAATATGTACCTTGAGCGACGGGTGGCACTTGCTTTGTGTGATGGGCAAACTCTGGCCGCCCAGTCCTGCCTGGCAGCTCGTGGTGCTGCCTGCTTACACCTCAATGCCCAAAACCTGCCTCTGTTCATTAAGCAATCCTCAGCCAACACCAAAGTACCTCTCAGCAGGATGGTTTTTAAATGAGACTTCACTTACGTTGTAGCAGTAAATGCAGTTGAGAAGAGGCTGAATTTTATCTACCTTATCTGTGAGGTAGGAAGAGGTCAACAGTAAATTTCCTCTACATCTGGTATTTTTGTCTAATATTCCTACAGCTTAAAGACTGGTTTTGTTTTGGCTTCGGTCCAAATCGTTTAGTAGCCTGGCTCTTCTGACTTGGGCTATAATGACCTGGCTACATTTTTAAGCTGCTGCTGTGAGCCTAATTGCAGATTTAGACATGGCTTATGTTTTCATGGCAGTGGTCAGTAAGTCCTGTCTGCATGTTGTAAGCCTTTTGTCACAGTACCTGCTGGGTTTTTTCTCTTGATTGTATTGTTCAAATTGTCTCTTACACTTTTTTTCCTACTGAAACCCAGCCTGTGATTTATTTTGAGGTGTGTTTTCTCACTTTGGCATTCACAGTATGGCAAGCTTCTACTTTCAAGTTGTTCTCATGCAGATGGCAGCAGAATATTCAGTGAACACTAAATTGGCCAAGAAATGTGATTAAGGATGGGGGGAGTCAATATTATTTACAAACTCTGCTTACATTTGGCAAACAGTTTCAGCCAAAAAAGAAAAGATAATTTTAAAAAAATTTTCGAAGCATGTGCCACAAAGGTCTAAAATCCAGAAAATGAAATTGTTTTAGTATGAGCAAAAATGAAACTTCTGCATGGATTTGGTCCAAAAAAAATTCTTTTGCATAGCTCTAAGTTTTAGTTTTCTTTGAGTTCAGCCTGTGTTCTGCCAACTAAGGATGCTCTCCGGAACCGAGGCCTGGGATGCCCCAAGGGTTCTGTGTTTCTCAAGGCCTGGGCTGCAGTGCTCGCCAACCCTTTGACTTCTCCAGCTACGTCTCTTGAGATTCTGTGGTTTCTGTGGTTGTGCTGTTGCAATTTGTGCTTGGGCAATGACCTCTAAGCACAGTTCCAGCTCTTGAAGTAACGTCTTTGACCTTCCAGGCAGAGCACCAGATTGAACTTTATAAACTGACCCCTGTTCGTGACTCAGTAATTCTAAACTCTTCTGGGACCACATCCTGGGATGCTGGTATCTCGTCCGAGGGCTGCTGACCCGTGGCGCTCTTTCTAACAACAGTAAGGAGGCAAACTGTATAAAATAAGCCTTGTTTGCATGTGCCAGAGGACACCGGAGATCAAGAGATGTAGGGGGTTTCCCAGGCCTGCTTTTGAGCCCATGGGCGGCTGCTTCACCCCGTGGCTGCTTTCAGCTCATCTTTTGTCTCGGACATTTGGTTTCTGAGCTCCCAAAGGCACTGTCCCTCTCCTTCTGCAATTACGTGGTACCTGCCTGCACCCAGTACTGCTTGTGGCCTGGCTGCTGCTGTCACACACAGAGTGACAGTCTGGAAGTGACAAACATCTCTTGTTCCCCTTCAGGGAGATTTGGCCCCATACCATGTGCTTGAGACCCCCTCCCACCATTCCTGCCTGCAAACTTACTCTGTTTTGGGACTTGCCCATGCACTATGATTCTGAGTGAGAGAAGCAGCTGGTAGTTTGTAAGCTCATTCTTGAATGAAACTGTCCAAATCGGTTTTTTAGTCTGATGTGGAGAACAGGAGTATTCTTACCGAAGTGTTTCTCATTAAACTGCTCTGGCATGAAAAACAAAATGAGAAAAAACACCCCACAGATTCCCATGGAAAATGGGAGTAATCAGTTAAATAGTGAAGTAAATCAAAATTAAATTCATACCTCCAGCAAAACTGACTTTTCATTTTCAGTGTTGTTCGCTAAATACACACATTTAGACATTCTTCAGAGGAAGAAAACAAGCATGGCCACCAGTTGACAGATAAACTTTTCCATAGCACTGTTTATTTGTGAAAGAAAGGTGAATTGAAAGTGGGTGAACTAGTGGGCAGCACGGAGATGTCTGTATTAGTTGCTTTCTGATTTACCTGTCAGGCTGGTTTCTAGCTGGTGCTTTCTCCTGCCTGTGTCTGTCCTGACAACTTTTCCTTGTCTTTTGGGGGGCCCTTACCTTTGCTGTAGGATGTCCAGGAGGTAGCACAGTGCTTTGGGGAGCTGAAATAGGGTTTCTAAGAAGTGATTGAAAAACACAGCAAGCATTTGTTTGAGGCCGCGATTGGGGGTCTGGAAAACAAACGTGTAGCTGCTTTTCTGTGTTTGACAAGTTAGATTGGACAACATCATCCCTTTCGATTGCCCTCTGTTTACTTCTGGCTGACCTCAAGCAGTGCTCTCTTTTTAAGACAGGCCATGATGCCAAATTGGAAACCTGCTGGTTTATAATCACGGGGTGCATTGCAGAGAGCGCGAAGCAGCACCTTTGTCATCTGTTCTTGTTTTTCTTTCTCTGGCCTGGGGCAGGACCACATCTCTCTGCTCCTCATCCTCCTCCTGTCCCTGGTGAACACACCTGAGCCATTTGTTCCGAGACTCCCTCTCTGAAATTGCTCTTAGCCCATTAGCACAAATGCCAAATCTCCCAGCCCTCCAGTGTGGGTTTTAATGGAGCCCTCTGAAAGTGAATGCTTTATTCTGGGGGCTCTGCTAGACAATAGGCTCTCTGGATTCTCCTCCAGGGGACAAGCTTGTCAATCAAATTGTCACAGACAATAATTACCCCCTGCTTTATTCGCTCTGTCTGTCTTCAGAGCAGTCAATTAGAGCTATTGATACAGACAAGCTATTCTCACCAAGTTAGTTTTCGGCCTAATTAAAAAGAACCTGTCAGTGCCTTTCCCTTAACCCTCGGGGCTCCTAATGGCTTCTCTTTGTGTACAGTGCAGGAATTAAACTCAGCTCAGCCTTAGAGACACAGGGCTTAGTTAAAGTCTGGTCTTTCATCTCGGGATTTTCCTCAGTTATGGTGAGAGGGCGGGATGGAGGGAGGGAGAAGAGGAATTTTTAGAAAAGACAGAGTCCTGTCTGCCTGGTTTTGTCCAGTGTTTTTAAAATTCATCATGTGGAAAGGGGAGAAATCCTCTGAACCTCAGACTCCTTGAAAGCACTCTGGTGGTAAATGGGTGTTCATTCTCTCTGAGCACAGAGACCTTTAAACAGACAAGTAAGGGCCCTCTTCAGGGATGAAAAACAGTGCTTTTCCCTGCCAAAGTGTTTTGTTCTGCTTTTTTTTTTTCTTTAAATGACTAGAACCCACAAAAAGATAGGCCAAAACCTTGTCATCTCGAGGATACTGCTGATCTAAAGTGTATTCGAGAAAGTAAATACTTTGACCAGGCTTTTATTGTGATATAAGAAAGAAACTGCCACGCTCCACAATTCAAGCTCATTTCAACAAATTGTGTCCTCAGTCATAAAATAAACTCACTGTCCAAATTTGGGGGTGTGATTCTGCCGTGAATTTACACCTTCTGGGATCCAGTGTGTGGGGCCTGGTTTTCGAAGAGCCAGTGGGCTGGGTTCTTCAGGCCTCTGCTCCTGCAGGACCAAGTTGTAGCTGTTATAAATCTGCTGCTATAACTGATTATTCCTTTTCTGAATTAACAGTATGTTGTTTTCATTTTCTTTTCTCTTGCATGTGTTTGCTGCTTTTGGATCCTCTTTTCTTCTTCTCTCCCTTCATGAACTGTAACATACAGGTAAGTGTAAAATCTTTTTTTTTGCAAATATACTTTATTAATATTTCTTCTGTGCCTTTCCCCTGATTGCTATATTGCAAATGACTTTTGAGGAACATGTTGCACAGAGAGAGAAATAGTATTGAGAAAGATCTGGTATGATCCCCGGTGCTCTATAAATACATGTTCCCAAACAATGAGCCATTTCACAAAAAGAGAAGAAAATCCAAAACCAAATTTCCTGTTTAACCCAGAAACAGTATAAAGTGAGGCAACATAAGTCTCCTGACAATGAAATTGCTCACCCCTCACTTTGTGCCAATGTTGTAATGGAAAGCGCTGGAAATCAGAACTCTGTATGAAGAAATTCTTTACTTTCCTTCAGTGTGGCAGACCTCCATAGAGGGTCACAAAATAATTTCCAAGTGTAATTTAAAAGGGGAGTGGGATTTGAGAGGTAAGGAAACCTACCTATGCGTTGAATCAGTGTAGCTTTGAGCTCAAAACTCTGTGCACACTTCTGCAAAGTGTTTACTGACAAGTTGGCTGTGATATGCAAGTGTATCGTAATTCAAAACCCGTCCCAAATCCTTGCCCCAACCCACCTCTGATTACCAAGTACATGGAATAAGAAATACTTAATATCTGGAGTTTTAGAAAACTTTTCACTCTCCTTTGAAGATGTGTGGAGAGCCAAAAGGGTCTGTGACATTTACAAGTGGAGCTTTCAGAGTTTTGTTTGCAGCCTGGGCTATTGCACCTGAGTTCAGTGGCAGGGGACACATCCCGAGCTTCTCCCATCCTCGCTGTGACCTGAACTTTGTGCTTGTTCAAACAGCTTTGCCATTGCTCTGGAGCTCCCTGTGATGCCAGCGTCCTTTAGAAGGTGTTACAGGCATCTCCCACGCTACTGCTCTTGCCAGCACTGCAATTTATTTTCATAGCAATGTGTGGGCAACTGCTGAAAATTCAGTTTTGTTCTCAACCTCGTGTTTTCTGCATCCTTCCTCCCCTAGATATCTGCGACTCTGACGGTACAATGGCAGAGTAGCTGTCTTTGTGCTGCTACTCACTCGCCACTCATAATTTTGTCTAAGTGGGATTAAATCTTGTTTTAAATGTGTTTACTTTCAAACATTTGGTTAACGTAGTACTGCAAAATGATACAACAGCCAAAACGCTTAGAAATTCCCATTGTTTGAGAAGGCGTTCTGCTGTGTAAGCGAACTACTAAGCAAAAGGTGATTATGAGTAAAAAAACGCTCATGTAAACTGCATGTTTTAAAAGCTTGTGTGTGTTACAGTTTCAAAATGTGTGATGTAACAAAATACCATCAATATTGCATGTACCACGTATGGAGCACAGAAATATCTGAGCTGTAGGTCTGAAGCATGTCTATAAAGGCAGAATTTGAAGCAATCCAGCTTTGTAAGCTCCTGTGCACACATGCATATGGAATATTGATACACTTGCACAAATATGTATTCACCTTAAGTTGTGGGATGCTACCCTTTTTGAAAGAAAAATAATGAGAACACTTGTACTGGAGCAAGAGAAAGATCTGTCTAGTCTGATAGGCCAGGGAAGAGTAAAACAGGGCAAGCATAGGTGATACTTCCCCAGCTTCCCATTATTTTCAGTGTAGGGACTTCCCGAGCATCACAGGAGTAGGACATTCAGAGTGAAAATTAAACTTAACAGACAAATATGGGACAGAATACAGAATTTCTGACCTAAGGATTTAAACACTGCTTACAACTTAGTACTTTCTTCCCCAAGTCCCCTATTCCTTGAGGTTCCCAGCGCTGCACGCCCTGTGACCCCCTCACCCATGTTGGCTTTCTCCCAGAGGGCAGATGAATAATGTGCACCAGTTTACAGGTTCCTTTGATGCAGCGCTCTTAGAAGTATTTCAGTGTAAGTGATGGTTATCAAATGAAATTGGAGTTGGTGCTGGAAAATTCAAAGCGGTTCTTCTCTATCCAGGGAAGAAGGAGGCTTTTCTTTTGCTCATGTCAAAGGCGCTGCACAGGGCTGTGGGACACGTCATTGCTTTTCGTTCGCCGTGGTTTTTGCAGGTTATCTTCCAGTCTTTCCATTAATTAAATAAACAGGCCCTCTTTCTGGGTCTGTTTAATTACAGTTGGAATCTGTGTCTATGCCTAAGTCTTCATGACTGTGGGTGGCTTATGCAGGATTAGAAGTAAATCTCCTGGGAGTACCTACCTATTGTCCTTTCCAGCACACAAAGGATATTTTGAGCCCTAGTTTAATCCTCCAATGCCAGAGATGTTCTCGAGTCCCTAGCCAGTAGGAAGAGCTGGCCTTTACTCTCCTTGCAGAAAAATAATACTAGGTTATCACTGTGAAATGACTTATTTCAGAAATAATTTGTTGTCCGTCAGAGAGAATGTTCACTGAGGTTACCAAATGTTGTGTTTTGAAATGTAGCTGAAGGCAGGTGATGTGCACAGGTTGGAGGAGAGCAGCTGAACGTGCTCGTGGATTTACAGAAAAAGTGGGAAATTAAATCTCTGGATGTGCACATCCTAAAGGAGGCATCTCTCACATGCTGCTTGCCTCTTGTGTACCAACTCACAATGGCAATTTGTGGGCTTATATGGTAGACCTGTCGTTGCTTTTTTTCCAAATTCTTGAAAAAGAAAGACCAGGCTTTCCAATACGGTAGTTGAGGGGTGTATTCTTGAAAAGACAATGCTCAGTAAAAGCTTCTTCAGAGAAAATTATCAGAGTTATTTAGGTGCGGGAAAGATCAAGTAGTGGTATGACTAACAGTACCTTTATTCTTCTTGCAAAATGTGTATGTATTTATATGCGCAGAAATTTGGGAAGGTACGCATTTGGAAATAACAGAGCTCTGGTTTACTTTGGGTGGGTATCAGAATAAGAATTCATTGCTGAAGGTTGAATGGGATGTGAACTCTCAGTTGGCCAGCTGTAGCACATGGAAGATTTCTGGAAATTTTGTCTGCCATTTTTGGCAAACTGTGCCCTTGGGGTGCTGTCAGCTGTGACCGGGAGGTTTAAATACATAAAAGTCCTGTTTAGAAGGAACAGTCCCTATTTATAAGAAACTTTTCCATAAAAAAATCAAACCAGGTTCTATTTTTGCCTCACTAGAAATCCACTGAGTGTCGGATAGTTTAATGACCTTGGAACTATCCCTGTCCTCCTTTTCTGAACATTCTGCGGTCTCTGGTGTCTTAATGTACTTTATATTGAAACATATCAAGCAGAAGCAAACTTTAGCTGATTTAGCAATTAGTGTGGAACCACAGATCCTGAGATAAACAGAAATCTCAAGGTATATGAAATTAAGTCAAATTACAGCAGGATGAAGACAGTATACATGAGTCCTGCAGATTTGAATTAAATTTAGCATAAAAGGTAATTTATCTAAGGTGTTTTCTATCCCATATATTAATTTAACTCTTCATTTCGTTATAAACAATTGTAGCTTTCCAAATCTAGTACCTAACATCAGTGAGTCTTAGCCTGCGTCACTTAGAGCGGGAGAGGAGCACAGTGTCATCCGTCTTGGTATAAAGCTTTGAAGTGAAATATTTGGCTTGCTGGTTTAGACACTAAACTTTGATATACGTGTGTAATTGTGTGTATGAGCGCTCACATAAATGTTAAATACTCTTGCGGAGCTACTTCACAGCCTTTCATAGGAAAATTCAACCAGAATTTGTAGTTTACTAAACCTGAATACGTCTGAAAGCTCAGCTGAACGTTGCACATATTGTCAAGTGAATTAAGTGTGGTTGCCTTAAGTTTCTAGAATTGGTTTGAGGAGTGAAGGCATAAATCAATTACGGAAGGCCCTGGATTTTCTTCTGTTTTATTTATTTCGAAGTGGCATATGAATCACTGCCTGCATTGCGGCTGTTATATGGTTGTATCAGTAGCGAGTCCTCGTGTTCAAATTTGCTTGGTAGTTCTTACGTTTTCCTCTTTCCTCTTGCTTGTAGCATTCTGAAAATGAAATGTTTCAGGCTGAGATATTCCTACCCAAAGCTGGCTTGTGCGGAAGGGAGGACCGCCTTGGTTTATCCGTTTGGGTGCAAGTCTGTGGTGGAAGCGCGTTGATGTTCTGTTGCGAAAACTGGAAAAAAATATTGCAATTTGTTTTGGTAGATTGTCATGCTGTTAAGCCAAATAATACAAATGTCCAACAGAAGATATGTTGTAATAGGTATTTGAGAAACGCAAGCATGTAATTACATATTGTACCATGACACGCACTCAAGTGGGAATGCAGTTAGCATCATCCTTAGCATAAATATTTTTCTTCTTTGGAACATTAATTAAAGAACAGTAACGTTTTCTTAATACGTTTTGGTTTATAGCCTTGTACTCAAAATACAAACATGACTGAAAAAAATTACTTCTGTAAATTGAATTGCCTTATCTTTTACATGAAATTGTCTGAAAATGTATTGGCAGAGTTACTCCTGGTGTTCTTAGCTTCTCATGGCATTGTTGCAAACAGCTGTGATTTTGATCGCAATGAGATAAGAACGGGTAAACTGGCTTCACGCTGTTGTATCACCTCTGTATTTTCTGTTCCCTGCTTTTATTCTGGCACTTAACTTGGCTGCAAACTACAGAAATAAAAGACCGCTCAGGAGGAGGAAGCAGAGGAGCTTGTAAAGCTTGTGATGATACACGGTAAGGGGAAAAAAGAAAGGGGATGTTGAAAAGAAGCCTGAAAGACAGAGCGGGTTTCCTCACTGAGCTCGTTTCCCTGAGGACTCGAGCGGCTCAGCGTGAGGCGGACGTGCTGGTGTGAGGCCTTTCCCTCTCCAGGCAGCCCGTGGAGCCAGATGTTGTGCCACCCAGCTCTGGTCCTTCTGTCCTGAGGATGCACGTTGTGGTGGGAGGGAAAGAAGGTGCAAATACCTCGTTAGTTTGGATGGATAACAGACAAACGGCCTGTGGTGCAGGATGATTTTGTTTTTCTTGTAGTGTTATGTGATGATACAAGTGCTCTATTAGGTTAAAGATGGAAATCATAATGCTTTAGTAGAAGTTATTTCTGTGGGTGCGACTGATGAACAGTTTTGCCCTATCACTTTGTTTCTCAGTTCTTAAAGATACTCTGTCGAATTAAAAATTGATGGAGATATGGTTTCACCTCTTTCTTTCCTTGCCATTTTTGTCTAGGCTCCAAAATTAATTTTTTAAATTATTTTTTGAGAGACTTGAGCTGGCCTTAGATCCATAAGGACAGAAGATTTTAAGAGAAAAGAAAACGAGAACTCTTCGGACTTGCATCAGCGAATGGGCCACAGACATTGGTTTCCATTTGTGTGTCTCACAGAAATGTGCAGTTCTTTCCTCATCCCGTGGGTTTTGTGGTCCTGAGGATAGTTACTGACATCGGGAAGTGCCTGGCAGTACACTGGCTAAAACAAGGCATTCACATCTGGCATTGCTTACATCTTTTACATCCCTCTAGAATACATGTTTGCAAGTCGCTATTTCCCAGGCAAAACCACAGCAATTATTCTGGTTTAAAAAAAAATTTAAAAAATCATGAACCAAATTCAGAAAAGTATTTATGCCTTTCCCTTCCGAATATCAATGGCTGGCAGCATCGTATTGAGAACAGGCTATACCAATCCAGCTAGGTTCCCAAGCAAATTTATTACATGAAAATTTGTATTAATACCAACACACTGCAATATCAGCAGATGGTCCAGTCAGAGAAGCAAAGGAGTGATCCATCTCTTTCTGAAAAAAAACAAAAAGGGAAAGGGAACAGGAAACCAAAATCTCGAGTTTCTTACTACATGTGCTGGGAGTTCAACTGTCCAGAGGGAACAAATGAGCAATGTAGGCCATCAGAATAAAGCAGTGCACTCAGCATCTTCCCCTTTTTCACCAGGATAACTCCCTTGACATCAGCTGAGGTAACCTGTACTAAATCACACCCATTACTTACAATTCTAAAAGGCTTAAATTATTCTGATACTGCATCTCTAGCCCTTGTGTTGTTCCCCTGGAGAGCGTGTTTCTGAGCCGAGGCCGAACAAGTCAGCAGATGAAAGCCCGTTCTGCCCCGGCGTATGATAAGGGTTGGAGGGCTGTCACAAGGTTTGAGCATTGCCATGCCAAGCACTGACCCACTCTCAGATTTGTGCACAGATCTGATTTTACCAACATATACCTTTTAAGTAATTTTATTTCCTACTTCCCTGTCAAACCCCTATTTCTTTTCCTATTACTGCCATCATTACCAGCAAAATAGTAGCAAGCTGCACTACTGCAATTTTCCTGGGCCCTTATAGTGAGAAGTTGACAGGAATGTGACCCAGTTTGTCTCCCTCCAGCCCCACATATATTTTTATCCTTTTCCTGCTACTGCTGTATAGTCTCTTATGAGTATTTTCCTACCTTGGGGTGCTGTTTAATCTTTTTAACCTAATATACATAAGTAATCTGGTATGGAAAGGATCTTGATTAGCAAATGTAAACTGGCAAATATTTATGATTTAAGGCTGGTGAAACAGGTCTCACTAGGGTTCTTAGAAGCAAATGTGGCTGACGGTGCAGTCGAGTCTTTATTACTCAGTTTAGATTGATTTTACAATGTTTGGATCTATAGATAAAGACTGAAAATTTAAAAAATGAGTTAAACCACCCGGTGAATTACCTTGCTGAATTTTTCTGTATTGTTGTTCTGTAAAGACTGATAGTTACAAGTTTCTCAAGATGAAAGTAGTAAAGAAACAGAATGTCTGGTTGCTGCAGAAGTCTGTTCACATAATGATTTAATGGTACACTTGACCAACACGAAAATTGATTATTGGACTTTTCCTTTTTTTGTTTTTCCCTGAAGAGTAGCTTGACTAGTAAAAAGATGTGGAGGGTGGGTTAATTTTTTAAATGGTCTTTAGGAAAGGTGGAATTTGGCGGCACTGCCAGTAGGTCCTGTTTTGCAGGGAGTTTTTTGTATAGAAATTTGACCGGTTTGAATGTGGGTGCGGAAGCCTGAACCTATTAGACCTGTAGTTTTCTTCTGGTCCTTTCACTGAACCTTCGACCTTCCCGATAAGGTCAAATAGTTTCGTGTGTAGGGCCAGTTCAGTTCTTCAAGGGAACTCCTGACTTAAGCCTATTACAGAAATGATTTACCCAAGTATAAGCCTCATCTGTTTCTTTCAGCTGTTACCTGCTGGAGGGTAATAACAAAGGCAGTTCATAGAATATTTAATTGGGTTTTGTTGCAGAAAGGCTAAATAAAACTACCTTCATGAAGTATCTGCAGCAGAATTGTATTTAATTCAAGTCACTTTTAGGAAGATTGTGACATGCCTGCTGAAAGCAGGAGAAAATCCCCTCTAAGGCTCTAAATCAGTATGTCCAAAAATGTCTCCAAAAATACAAAGGAGAAAGTGTGTGTTACAAAATCGAATCCTGACGGCAAATAGCGCGAGACATCCTCCATTGTTTGTAGTGTAAGGTTGCTGCCGGGAATTAGCCGTAGCTGTTAAAGCTGAGTACAAACCCACAGTTCAGTTTCAGATTACATTATCTGCTTTGGATTTTATAATACTAGTCATGATGCATCAGCACTCCAGAGTCTTTACTGCCATTAGTAGGGGACAGAAACTGATAACCGGTTCCATGTATAGTAAGGAAATTCAAGTTTCAGCTAATGGGTTCAAAAGTCACCTAGGCAGGAATACAGTGGACTTGAGAGCAAGTGTTTCACTTTGAGGCATCTTCAGCCATACCCTTAGGCTTAGCTTTGAACGGACGTGGGCCACAGTTCCCCTGCCCGCACCTTCAGCTGCTGCAGGCTCAGAGTTCTCTGTGCACCCTGCTCGAAAAAGCCAGCAAGGGAATGTTTTGAGTGGACCAAATCTTGTGAGACAACACAAATTAATGTTGCTGCTCAGAGTTTCCAAGTAAACTGTTTGTTGCTCATGAAACCCTTCTCACCAGGCCCGCGGGAATCCCTGGGTGTTCTCCATCAAAACGTGTAAACCGCGGTGGCCGGTGCCGTTCGTCAAGTGAGAAGATGAGAAACTGCGGTTTGGTCGTACCTCAAAATACTGTTCACCTCTCGCAGGCTCTAACCTAGGCCTTGGTCGGTCAGATGTGTGACCCCCCCGGCCACCAGCCAGGCGTTTGGTGCCACGTGTGACTTCTGTGTGGTGGAGCCAGTCCCGTGCCGATGGGGACAGCCTGATGTACCCGGGACATCGCATCAAGCTGCTCCTGGCAGCACTTCCATTTACTCGGAGCAGTGGCCATGGCTGCGGGATGTACCCCTTGTGTGCAGAAAGGGTCTTTGGGGCTTTATCGCGTGGATTCCATACTTGCTACTGGGGCCAAAAAGATTAACAAACTGGGGTTTGAAAGTATTAATACCGCAGCTCTTCTGCTGTGCCCGGCCGGAGTTGGCAGCCTTGGTTTTAAGAGTGTGTACTTGGACAGGGAAAAGTGTATGGAATTGTTTCTGGTTCATTGATTTTTTTTTTAATTTTTTTTTTTTTAATCGTATTGGCTTGATGGCCTTATCTCAGCAACCATTTCCAAGATGGGCTTTTTGCCAGTTTTACAGCCTTGTCAGCTGCATCAATCACACAGCTCGTCTCGGGTCACAGCAGTCAGCGACTCGGCCAGCATTAAAATCCAGAACTTTCCTCGATAAGCACAGTCACCTTTTTGTAAGAGCAGATGGCAGGACTAATCCTGCGTTCGCTGCTAGCAGGGAATGTGCCGTGTCACCTTCGCAGGCTCCGGGATGCTCTGGTGTCTGCCTCCGTTGATGTATCTTGCACCACAGTGGCAGCACACTTGGAGGTTTTGTGCTCCCTGGGGGGCCCACTCCAGCCTTCACGAGACACAAATCAGCTCATGGGTGCTCATGAGAGGAAAGCAGAAAATGACAATTAGAAACTCACTGTATCTCTTCATTTGCATTGAGTATTGGAGGTATGGTACCAATTAATAAGTGATTTTCATTGAGCAGATTCTTCAGCTTTTTTCCCCAATTTCCTCTGCCTATGTGACATGTAACTAAAGCCAAACAGTGCATTAGAGAAATAGATACGCTGCATGGTACTCTGGTGGGAGGGAAAATGGTGCATTGATCTGCTTATAAACTGCACAACAGGGCAAAGTTTTAGTGCTAATAGTATAACTAACAGCATGTACTAGCAATCGTCTGTAGGGAACCAAGATAGACAGTCTGAAGGGCCTCATTATAGAGCTGACATAGCCCAAAACTCTTCTGATGATAGTGGACCCGATGCACCTGCTGATCTTGGAAACTAAACTGTCTTGGGCTTGTCCAGTGCAGGGATGAGAGGCTGCTTGCAATCTGTGATAGCAGGGGCAAAAACTGACGAGTCCAGACTGGACTCAAATAACTAATTCACCCCATCACCACTGCTGAGCTTCAAGCTGGGCAAAAGAAGATACCTCAAAGTTCTTCGTCCTCTTACTTCGAGAATTTGTTTTAATAACTTTGCATTTGTCAGCTGGTACTTACATTGCTACCTGAGAAAGATGATTGAATTTGCTCCACAATGATACGCTTTCTGTGCGGTATTCCCAGCGTTACGCTAAGATTAACAGGCATAAGCACAGCCCAGACAAGAGGTTGTCCTGGTGGCTGGGTGCAACCTCCAGTGCAAACAAACAGAAAAACAAACCAGAGGCAGGAGAAGAAATAAAGAGCTGGAGATGCTGAGGGAGTGTGTTTGCATGGAGCAGGTCAGGAAGGGCCTTGGGGATATCAGGTCTTCAGATTCTGGCTTCCAGGAAAGTAATAAACCATTAGAGCCGGCTGTTACAGCTCCTGACGGGCTGTTAGGACTCCAGTCGTACATCTTCATTTCAAGTTCAGCAGGCAGACAGCTGGCTCTTTTACAGCGTTGGAAGTAGGAGACCGCTGGAACGTGCAATTATTTGCTTAAGGTGACAGACATGCCGGGGTCCTGGAGGAGAGTTGTAGTTGAAAACTGGCAACCACAGACCTGTTCGCGTTACGTGGAGGCGTCTGCCTGGGGTGACGATACCAGGAAAAACTGTGTGAGGGTTTGGAATGGTGCCCATCCTCTCTGCCAGCCTGTCTCTCCGTGATGCTGCTGGTGTGGCATTCTGTCCCCGTTCCAAATGGGAACGCTAACTGGTGGTCTTGAACTTGACTACATGAAATGGTAGAGGCAGGTGCATCCTTTGCTCTTCTCCCTAATGGTTAAAAATGTTCAAGACGGGGTTGCTAAAGTTTTACCCATATCTGCTTAGGCAGAAGTGCAGCACAGTCTCTGGTTCCCTTTGACCAGTGCCAGTTGTGCAGCTGGATTCTGAGACAGCTTTTCTCTTTACAATTTCTCTCCGAATCACAAGTGGTGTGAAATATGGCATACGCCGCAGGAGCATCTGTGAGGGAAACTACTGAATTTCTGGTCACCTTGTAGTCTGGTTTGAGAACTCAGTTTACCTTTAGATAAGGTCTGATCCAGGGATAGGAGCTAGTCTCGTTTTTCCCAGATGTTTGTTGTGTCTGTACTAGCTGAACCATCTCACCTTTTTCTTCTATGAGTTTTTTAAAAGTTATCACAGAGTGATAAAAAGCTGCCCTTTTGCTTTTCTGTTTCCATTAATATATCCCCAAATATTCTGCTCTGCTGCTCTTTGAAACTACCAAAGAATGGTTAAAAATCTAAAATCTAGCAGACCTAACTTTTTTGAAGTACTGGAAGCCCAAGTACGTTCCCCCTCCTTCCTCTTCTACCCCATCTCTCCCTCTTTTGCTGTGCTTCGTCCATTGTTTAGTCCTTTCCTTTTTCATTGTCAGGTAGTAAATTCACTATGAAGAGTGTCCAGGATGCACAGAATACACCCCCCTTTTCCTGGTGGGGATCTCTGTTAGGGAGGGGGAGTCAACACATCCCTTCACCCTCTTCTGCCAGGACCCTAAGCAAAAATATTTACCTTTCTTTTCGTTACAAGGACGCTTATTTCTATATAAATGCGATAGTTTGCTGTCCCCTGCTCTGTGCATCCTCCTCCTGCCCTGGCTCTGGATCCGCAGGTGGACGCTGGGAGGGGAAAAGAGCGGCGATATGTGGCAGGTATCGCGTGGTCTTTTCAGATTGGTGCTGGCTCCTTCTGAATAAATGCCTGTTGTTACTAATGTTTTGTGAAAATGAGAAGGAAAATATAGGGAAATGTGCACGTGGTGTGGATTGTAAATGATGGGACTATAATTCTTAAGTCCTTAAAACAGTCTGTTACAACAAGATTAAGGAGCTACTGGAGGTTTATAAAGTCTTGCTTGATGCATTGCCACTTTGCAATGTTGCGTGCTGTCTCATAAGACACTTTCTTGATGGTTATAGCATGAAGTGTGAGCCCGTGCAAAGACTCTGAGATCGTACTTTTTTAATACGTATGCTCTCCCAAGTGTCATTTATTTGGGATACTCTAAAACGTTTTGGTTTATCTTGATTTCACCTGATTTTATTGGATTGAGAAGAGCTGTTAGTTCCTCATTTAGACTGCCGCAAAACATTTAAACTCATTAATCGATAATTATCTAACAAGCAAGAGGAATAGACCTCTTGCTGGGCTCAAGCCTGAAAAGCCCATGTGAGCCTTTACAGATGTTAGGACATTTAATGAGCTAACGAATTTGAGTTGCTGCATGTTCAGTGGGAACTCTTCTAATTGATGGCCAATTGCATTTTTCTGCTCAATCCAGGAAGAGGTAATGAGACCGGGACAGTGTTCAGAGCAGTCCATAGGGAGGGAACCTCTCTTCAGAAGCTGTTCCTTCTTTCTCCATCACGAGGCTGGACTGAACAGTGCCTCCCATTTGAAAGGGTTAGCATCTGAAATACATTATTTAGAGTTCCTGTAATTTTATTTATGAGGAAATTGGGGGTTTAGACAGTAAAATATTACATTTCAGTGTCAACTTTAATCCATTCTCTGGCCTAAAACCCACCAAAAGTGCTTGCTGCCAGGGTGGGGAACTGAAAGTATGATTACAATGAGTGTGGGACAAGGCAGTGCAGCAGACAGATTCAGTCCTTGCCCAGATGTTCTCATCTGGAAAGTAGGCTTGATGTCCTGACAGCAGTCCTTCCTTTGCCATAACTTAATTCCATGCCTCATTTGTTTGCCTTTGGTACTGCCATGATACAGTCACAGTGTGTGTCTGAACATCGAGCGCTAATTCCGTCATGCAGCTGCTGAAGATCAGCCAGCAATGTAACACGTCAAAGACACAGAACTCTACCCAAAGGCAAAATTGGTTGAGGTGGTTCATTTTAAAGGAGGTTTTTCTAACTCTTCAAACGCAAGTTCTGAGTTCCGGGTGAAAGCTGGAATTGGTACTAAGGTTAACCTAAGAATTGCTAAGAAAGCTACCCTGGAAGTGCTTTTTTCAGGGAAAAAAACCACCATACTGACAAAGTGCTCTTGCTATGGAATCAGCTGTACTGGCAAAGCTGTTCTTTGTACTGTTTTAGTAACACCTCTCCCTGGAGTGCACACATGAAAGAAGCTTTCCAGCCAAAAGCATGTGCTGCCAGTATAAACATCTCTGCACAGAGGGGCTTCTGCTGGCACAGCACCGTCCCGCCAAGAGCCACCTCTTCTCACCCTTCACAGAGAGCGCCGCGCCAGCAGAAGCCTATGGGATGTATGCATTATATATATACACGGCCTTACTTTAGCTGAGCGTGTTTATTCATCCACTTCTGTAGAAGTCCTTGTGATGTTGAGTATGGTGTGGCATGGTGCTGTTCGTGAGCCCCAGCCTCTCGATGTCAGCCTGTCTGTTAATCCTTGCTAAACCTCTTAAACCCAGCCTCTTAATACACGTCCCACCTGCTTCACTCTGCACTACATGTTGTTAGGGATAATGTAAGAGTACATAGGTAGGCAGATGGAATTTTCACAAGTGTCAGAGTGAACTTGGTGACTTTGAGAGTCTTGCTATTTGCAGCCTTTCCTTGTTCAAGGTCTACAGTCTTGTGTTTATATTGACTGATGACTTGTGTGGGTGGGTAATCCTCACTACATCGTTTGCAGTGAGCCAGATCGTTGCTGATATGAATCAACGTCACACAAAAAATTTTGGTGAAACAAGCTCATTTACACCATAGTGAGGTTTTGGTGCTTTAGGACTGGGCTCATCAGGGAAAGTGTTTGTATGGACAGTTCGAACCCCTAAACTCTGTCCAGAGAGTCTGTCATGCTGCCACGTTCTAGAAACTGCAGCTTCAGACGTCTTGCCCTCTTACAGTGTAAGTATATACCATACGATACGTGCAATATAAAAAATGCACGAATTACAAAGAGCAGCCTGATTTCATATACATTCGAGGCAGCCGTAACACGGCTTGTAACTCGTTCCTGGTTTTTCAGGCAGCCCAGAAGCGGGGGACAGTAAACACGCTGCTGCTGTTGTGTGTTCTGATGGCGAGCGCACAGGCTCCCTCTTCCACCTCAGTAACAGCACAAAATGAATTTTCCAAATTCTTTCAAAACAGTTATAGATCTTTCTATATTTTGTCAGTCTCGTTCTGTGTGCAAGAAATGTTATAGATGGCTTTATTTTCAGTAGAATATCCTTTTGCTTGTAACTGTCCTGAATACAGAGAGGTCTTAGGACTTAAGCGTCAGGTCTATGAGCAAATCCAGTGCATTTTCAGCAGGATTTCTTCCGTGCATCGAACGGCATCGCGGGTCCATCCGGAGAAAGCTATACTATTCTGTGCCAAAACGGAGTTGTTCTCTCTGATCCGAGTATTACATTTTTTATTTGTGTAGAGAAATATGCCGTGCTGGGATTTCTGTGAACGTCGTGTCTTGCCGGTGTCATGGGAAGTTTGTCAAAACAGTAGCGCTGAGCAAGGAGAGAAATCCAATCTGGGATTTACCGAGGACCTGTCAGCGTCACGGGTGCTTTGTGTGGGTGGCGGGCAGCGGGAGGGAGATGGACGGCTCCGTTTCTTCTCCTACGCGGAGTGACTTGTTCGCTGAAGTAAATCCTAAGGTTAGGTTTTGAGCACCATTTCTGCTCCACGGTGCCCCCCACCTTTGGAATGGGCTCTGTGATGTTTAATGAGAAAAGCTATTACTATATTTAATTCCGTGCCAGAGTCAGCTCAAGGCCACTGTCACTTACCAGGGCATGAAGTCAGAGGTTTGAGTCCGTGTGAGGGAGGGAGGATCGGAGGTGGTGGTCAGGTGCTGGCTGAAGTTGGCTCCCTGGCTTTCAGAATTAAATGGATCTGCCGTCTGTGTAACAACTCAAAGGACTTTCATGCCTCAGAGAAAGGCCTTTCCCTTCACAGATTTCCAACGCTGCAAGAAATAAGGCTTTTTAGCACATAGTGGAGCTTTTGCCCTTGAAGGATCTGATGCCTTTGTGGTCAAGCCCTCCCAGCCTCCCTCCATTCAAGCTGAAGTCATTCTGATCAGAGAGGAAATCTTCCAAAACCGGGCTGCGACTTTCATTCCCTGCTCTGCACCTGATCTGCCGTGTCTTTCAGCAAGTCACTTCACATCCTTAAGTTGCTGTTTTCCTTCCCATCTTCTTCCTGCTTTATCTTTCTAGGAACCTAAGACCGAAAATTATCTTTTCAGCTGTAGGCGCAGGCAGTCATATACTAAATATTTATTAGAGGAGACTCTATAAAGCACCCGTTTCAGATGTACACATCTACGGGTTGCCGAATGCTTTCCCTGAGGAAGAAAACCCAAAACTGTGGGCATCACCAGTGGTTTAAGTCCTTGAAAAAGCAGAGGTTTGTGCAGCAAAGCCCCAGGTCACTGAAAAAGGGAGCTGTGCCCGTGCTACCGAGAGGGACAGAACAAAGGAGAGAGCCTGGTCTCGGCCATGGAGGAAGCTTTGTCCCTGTCCTCATCAGGGACCTGTGGCGTGGGTCTTACGTATTCTGTTTGTGGCAGGGCTCGTGCCTGTCTTGGTGCTGTCCTGCTGCCGATAAATATTAATAGCTGTAGATAAAGGTGATTCAGGGCTTTTGTCATGCAGAAGGTTGTATCTGTCTTTCAGAGGTGCTGGGCGCAAACCGGCAGCTCTCACTAATTCCATGTGTTCCGTGCCTTTAAATGTTATCAGGGCTTCAGTGTTCTCCAACTAGCACAGAGAGGGAGGAAAAAGTAAAATAAGTGAATAGTTCTCAAGAAAATGCACTTTTTCGTCTTTCTTCCCTAATCCTCAGCCTTCTGTACAGCATGAAGTGAGGGAATAAAGGTTAGAGGAATTGGATTTTGGAGATGGTCAAATGCATTGAAGATTTTAACACGGCACTTTAGGAAGCAGCGAGAGGCTGTCCCAAGGCAGCTGACACGCTGATGGCTCAGTATGAAATGCGAGGGAGAGCTTCTACATAAACAATATGTGAAAAGAGCTCCTCCAACCCAGTTTTTATTCAGCAGGAGGATGGATGCGAAGGAGCGGGGGGAAGGGCCCATTTCCAAGCTAAGCGGTGGTGAAAATACGCTCATTCAAAGGTGAAGCATTTTTAATTGGCGGAGAGGGAGGCTGAGAGCAGGCGGGACAGGAACGGGAGAGAGAGCAGAGCGAGGGAATGACAATTCCTAAAGATGCATTAAACTGTGGGGAGCCTAAAGGAGGCTTAGAGATGAGCCTAAGTAACTGGGACAAAGTCTGCTCAGAAGCCACAGATGGGCCTTGGCTTTCACTATTATCTCCTTGCGCTCACAAAGGCGAGGAGAGGGAGGGATGGGGGCAAGGGGAAGGTGCTTCCTCGCCTCCCTCTCCCTCGCATTTGCATCCAGAGACAAGTATTGTTTGCTCCCGCTTGCACAGAGACGGGCAGGAGGGACGGAGGGTGGGAGAAAGCAGCAGCTCCCGGTAGCTCAGGGGATCAGACAGCCCCGGATTCTTCCGTCCTCCTTCTGCCAGGCAGGGTGTTAATGTGGCGTGAAAGCAGTTTAAAGCCCTGGGCCCCTCTCTCGGCCAGCGGGGTGTCCTGCGCAGCAAAGTCCCCAGTGGGTGGCTGTCAGTGGCAGTCCGGTCGGTTAGGCAGAAATTTATTAGTATTATATTTTTCCCCCCATTTTTTTGTTAGAGCAGCGGGGAGAAAGCGACAGCTATATTAGGGGCTGAAATGCCTCCAAAGGGGATCAGAAGACATCTGCAGAGAGGGCTTCTGACAAAAGCCCCTTTCAGTACGCCTTAGCAGCGGCTTCCAAAGACATCGTGGAAAATAAAAGAAGGGAAGGTTTTCCACTTCTGGAGGGCTAAGGCTCCTGCCTTTTTATTTCTCTTTTTATTTCTCTGTTTCTTTATTCCTTTCCAGCCTTTCACAACATAGGCATCCTTCCCATTAGCGCTCAAGAGAAGAATAGCTGCTCTGCTCACTTGCTCCTCTCTTGCTCTTTGTCTGCTTCCCAAATAACGAAAACTGGAGGCTTTGAGGAAAAAGGTTGTCTCAGAGTCACGTCTTGAAGGCAAGTCCTCCCGCAAGGCAACCCTGAGTTCCTCTGCCACGGGCGCTGTTGGGCATGCCAGAAATATTTTAGCAGTCAAAATGGCTTTGTACTTTTTAATCTCTCTGTCCCTAACCATCCTTCTCCCTCTCACATCCCATCCTGTTCAGCTGTGGAGCCTTGGGTGAGAGGGGAAGGGGGAAAAAAAAAAAAAAAGGAAAAACCAGCAATCACTTTTATCATTAACCCATTCAGCTGCAAATCCCCCTCCCCAAAGAAAATTCACACAGAGATTTGCATATGCAATCAACTGTATTCTTTATTTCCATAGGGCCTTTCTTATTAACCACCTCTCTCAAAGGAACTCTTCTGGAAATAAAATTGGTTAGAGATTAAATGCAAGAAGTCAACCTTGCATGTTAAAACCCTGCATTTTTTTTGGGCAGGAGGCCTTATCGCTGACGCTGCGGGTTGTCACAGCCGCTGTCCCGCTGCAGCGGGGCCGCAGGCACAGCACGTCGGGTTCGTGCCCAGGAGCTGTGGGCAGACGCCATCTATTCCTGAGCTTAATCCTTCATTACCTTAATAGCTTTTACTGGCTAGGATGCTGATTTTTTTTTTTAATATATTTTTTCAGGCTTTGAATTGCTGTAGAGCATAAAATACAACCCTTTGTTTTTATCGAAGTTTCAGAAGGTTTCATTCACACCTGCCCAGGTTCTGCTTTTCAGTCCATTCCCCGTCTCGCGCGAGCGGCCCCAGAGCTGCGGCTGGAGGAGCAGCGGGACCTGCTGGGGGACACGAACCTGCCGTGGGTACGGGGGCCGCCGCCTTTGGCAGCAATTCTGGTACTTGCGTCCCCCCAGCTTTGGCCGGAGAGCTTGTTACAGTCATTGGTGGCAGTAGAAATGGGACTTTGGGGTTTTTCTCTACTGAATATAATATACAAACCTTTTTAGAATTAAGATCCTGAATGTGATAGCATTTGAAATAAAAGAATGAAGATTAATATAACGCTTTCTTATGTATAGAATAGATATAATACATAAAGGAAGGTGTAACATCATATATAGCACCTTTCTTTCTGATTACAGATACGCCATTGTTGAGCATCAAAAGAAATTCAGCAAAAGAGCGTTTTCGTGTTCATTAATCCTGTATGTCATTGTTCCGGGTGTGTTTCTTCATTTCCCGATATCCTGTTTTAAATCTGTGATTGTTAAACTCAGGATTTAAAGCTGTAAGTGAAAATTTGTAATATAGGAATTCACAGCCGGGGGCTCATGTGTCGGTTACAGCTGGACCGGTGCTGTGTGCTTTGCTGCGTACAAGCACAAAAGACCACTTTTCCCATAAAGAGTCGGGACAGTGGAAAAAATTACTTTTCAGATTCTACCATCTGTAAACAGTAGTAACAAATACTGTCATTAGGTTAAAAAAAAAAAAACAAAACAACAAACAAGCAGGTAATTTTGAGTAGTCTCATTTACTGTAAGAAAGAAATTTCAAAGTGCTTGCCAGAGGGTTACTGAAAAACATCGGTGTTGTTAAATAATTTCCCATTCAAGCTGCAAAACAAAACTCAAGTGGATGTCATTTTGTGCATAATCAGTATCCAGAGACATCTCGTTCCTTCGTGATAGTTTGTTTTCCGTTAACTGTGATGACAAGAAGGAATTTTTCACTAGCATTTGTTCACTCTCATTTATAAACAGAGAATAAATCTACATTATAGTAACAGCAGTGCTCCCCAAGGCAAATTGTTCACAGTCCAGAAGGTGCTGGAGTTTTATGGTGAATATTGCGTGTCTGTTTCTGTGGACTTGGGTTATGGTTTAATAATTGAAAACTTGTAAGACCACAAAGGTCTGGAAAATTTACAGATCTAAGGGAAAGCAAGTTAAGGATGGATGGAAAAAGACATCGAGAGCTGGTCTACTTGGCATTAGGCCAGTTCCCTTTTACTAACACATTCGCTCACCTGGTTCTGTCTTTGTAATCCCTATCTAAGAATAAACTGACGCTACAGCTGGAGCCAGTGAGGGAGGTGTCACCACTTCATTTCTGCTGTTTACAGTGAAACTTAAATAGCTCACGGTTTTGAGTTACTTAATGAAAGTATCAGACTGGAAACGTAGCTTTTAGATAAAAGCGTATACCTGCCTGTATCAGACAGTGATGAAAGTTGAAATGTTGCTTGGTTTAAAGGGTATTGTTTGCATTTTAACTTAATGGGGAAAATGATGAAATCCTAGTTCAATTGAAATAGTGTAGTGAAAATCAAATCAGGAGGGATATATGGTCCAGCTATTCCCTGGTTTATCTCAATGTATTGATGCTTTAGTTACCTTTAAAACCCCTCACTAACCCTTTTCACAGAGGCTTCTGGTTCTTGGGTTGCCCTTTGGCTGGTCAGGATCCCGCTCCTACGCTGCACGGGTTGGTTTTGCGTTGCCCTGAGCTCGTGGTGCTGTTCATGATGGATTTTGAGGTCCCCAAACGTGCTTGGAAGCAGCAGGGGCAAGGGGGGCAGCACGCATCGGGGCAGAGCGGTTAGGGGAAACAGTTAACGTCTGAAAGAAGATATTTAGACACAGCTGCTTTTGTTGGAGTTCTAAAACTGGAGCTGCACCCAGCAAACGGAAAGCTTAGCAACCTGTGTGTGTCAGCAGAGTCTTTGTTCAGAAGTGTAAATTCCTGGGAACAAAAATAATGAGTATTCTGTTTCCACTGTTTCCTCTCCCAGCAATTGAGTAACCTGTGCCTAAGGGCCAGAACCATAAGAATGGTGTCCCTGCCCTGGTTTTCTCTTTGCAGCCCTCAAATGCAGGCAGTCCTGGCCCAGAAATTCAAACCACATATGAGGAGTATGACCACAAGGAAGAAATCTTTTACTTTGAAAATAGGAGAACGAAGAGAAGAAACCCAGCAAGTCCTGCTGCATGCGTACGGCCTCACTCCTGGATGATTCGTTCCTCATTAAAAAGACAGTGATCAAGAAGGGCTTTGTTTCGTAACAAATGTGGGAATTGCGTGCGACTCCCTTGCCACCTGCCACTCTCACAACCGCTGCCGCTCTTTCCGTGATCAAGGAGCAAACAAATAAAGAACACAAACCACCTTCCCCTGGTGAGAGGCAATCTCTAATGTTGCAGCATCAGTCTTAACAGTGGTAATGTTATGGCTGTGATGATCAAAAGGTTTAAGAGAAAAAAGGAGTGTCGGGGCAGTTAGTGCGTTTTGTTGGTCTAACTAATATAGCTGGTAAAAATGGCCAGGCTTTCACCCGCTCAAAGTTGGGGAGATGATGCTGTGCTGCTGTTGTCTTTGCTGTACCTGTTCCTGCATGAGGAGAGGAGCACAGATTTTGCAGCTGTCAGTCAGGGACTTCCAGTGCGTCCCTCAAAACCCCCTGCTTTACAAGTCACTTGAAAGCCCGCACACCGGCTGACGCGTACTTGCATGTGTTCTCCCTGGAGTGCGATAAGCAGCCTTGGGGCTGGGTCTGCTCCAGGAAGGATATCATCAAAAGAGGAGAGGGAGGCAAAATTACGAAAAATCATATGCATATGAACCGACTTCACAGCAGTAAAACCCCAACGTCACTATTTTGGTACCTTGTATTTGGTCCTTCGTGTAACACCTGCCACTTCTTACAATTAGGAAACACAAGCTTCACCCTTGTTTTAATACCATCCAAGAGATAATCATTGTACTTGTTGAGAAGGGGTAGGAAAGGGGAGAAGTAGGGAATTGCCATGAGGATTGCTATAAATAGAACTTTGCTATAGCAATGCTTTTAGTGGAGAGTGTTCTCGCAGACAGGCTTGTAACGAAGAGGGAGCAGATTTATTGTGCAGGACTGTCAGCCTTTCTCTGAAAGATTTGTTGGTGCTGTGCCAGTATGTTCAGTTTAATTCTCTTGTGCTTCTGCCTAAGATTCCCCCCTCTTGCTTTTTGCCTAAGATTTGCTGTATCCGTAAATCATTCTTTCCACTGCAGTGCAAGGAACAGCACTGTTTATTGGAGAAGGATTCTGCAGTTTAATTTAGGAGAATGGTTCACCTACCTCACAGGGATGCTTTCTTGCTTTGAACTCTTGAAGCTGATGTGAACTAGTCTTGGCATATTCCTTGCTACCACATGCTTCGTGGAAATGGAGGTGGAGGAACGCCTCTCTGTAAGCTGGACAGAGACGAAGAAACAAAAGAAAATATTCTTTTGAGTTTTGATCCAATTGCGTAGTATAGCTAAGGCTGAAACAATAACGAGTCCTGCGTTATTGTCTATAATTTCAGACTATCGTGTGGGAGCTTTCTTTGCCGCCTCTTTCCCCCACAAACAATCATTTTTTTTATTTCTATGGGCATGTTCTTTTCCGGGGAGGTGAGCAGGCCCTGCTCCTTGCTGCCAGAATCAGCAGAAAGGTTCAAACAAGTCAGCCTGGGTTGGCTTTGTTTTTGTGCTTTCCTAAATTGCATGTACTATCGGTGCCTGAATCTTTCTGAATTTAATGAGCATATATTAATGTTCTTTTGTCAGAAAGAACTTAAGAGTAGACATACCCCTGCTGCTGTTTCTTTCTTTTCTCAGTCTAAAAGAGGAGGCTGAAACTTCGCACCAGACATTACAAAGATGGGCAGAATCTGCACACCAGCCTCCCCATTAGCTTTGTCCTAGAGGGCAGAATCTCATCCCTGTCTCCTTGGCACATCAGACACCCGGCAGGTCATCCCAGAGGAGTAACTCTTCCCACCCTCACCAAAAAATTGCTCATTACTGTGTCCAGTATGTTAGTGGCAATCGGTAAGGCCATTTGTGTTCAAAGCAGTTTTCTGTCACAGGCTGTCTTTAGTCACAAGGCATATCAAGATGATTGTGTTTAGAAATTGGGATGGATGGCAGCTGTCCAAATATTCCTTGAAAAAAATGTTATTAAACAGCTCGACTATAAATCTCACAGGCATCCTAGTCCCCCTGTTACAGTGACAGAAATATCCTGCGCTTGTTGGCTAGAACTTAACGGTTAACTGTTGCTGACTTCCCTCTTCTGGAAAAAATACCTGATGTACTGGAAATGTTTACTGGTGGTGGCTATTCTTGCATGGATGGGCTCTTCTGGGTTGCTGGGTGTCACAGCGAGGTGCCCTCCCATGGCAGGACCAAGACCTGAGTGAAAAGTGATGCATGAGAGCATCTGTCAGAGATGCCCGTAGGTAGGAAAAGGGATGCTTTGGGCACTGCCCTATTTAGGAAAGTATTTTTAGAGATTCAGGAATAGACAAAATAGTTTTCTTTCTTTATTTTTTTTCTTTTGCCCTGTTTCTAAATGTCAGCAATCTGAAAAGACGTGAGTGCCTCTAATGCTTGCCGCATTAGGCTGATTGTGGTGGGGGAGGCAGCTGTGTGCTCTCTCGGTGTGTAGGGGGGGAAATCAAAAGTTCAGCCCAGAGCAGACACTCCTGTCAGTCATAACGCATTGCTGAGCAAGATGAACCTTCCCTCCTCCCTCCCGCTGGCAAACGCCACAGAGGGGCCCATTGTTGCGAAACCTGTTATCAGAGCAGACATGCCACAGTGGCATATTTAATCCACAGGAAGCTTCAGCAACACTGTATGTATTGATCACAGCAGCCTAATCGAAGAATAGCTGATGAACAAGCATATGGGTGACACTTAAAAGGAAGCTGCTAGCTGGAGCTGGAAGCATTGTATTTTGATCAGATTGTAGGTTTGTGCTCATTACAGTTTCTCAGGCCTATGATAAAATGTCACAAATATAATTGTAGTTGACATATCGTCAAAAAGGAGAGAGGCTGCTCTTTACCCTAATGTTGACTCGCCTTGACAATCCAGTGGCCCATAACATTTGACCTGCAATCTCAACAGAGTTACAACACTAAGTGGGCTCAAGTCCAGTCAAACCTTCACAAGGCTCCAGGAATGTGCGAGTGTCTCAAGAGGGGACAGTCTGTCTGTCCCTGCGTTACCGTTGCGCAAAGATGCTGACACCAGCACTCTGTGGTGCTCTGCCATTAGAAGCTCCTTCAGTTCGAGCCACGTCTCAGCTCTAAGCACTTTGAAAGACTTTGGCAAAGTGTTTCTGATGTAGTCTGTCAAAAATAAAGAACGGGTTTATGTAGAGAGAGAAATCATCGGATTTGCAACAAAATTCCTACCAGCCTGTTGGTGACTGTAGTAGGAGACTTTTTTAGTAAAATCATAGCTGCGAGAAGGAGGGATGCGATGCTGTAGTCCGGGTATGCAGGGCAGCCCTTTTGCAGTTTGCTCTGTATTGCCTGTGAGGCAAACCGCATTCTCTTTTCTCAGTGGTTTCGATGTTCTGCAAGAGACAGCGTTCGAGTTGCCATGTACGCTGCAGCAGGTCGATTATCACAGCTATATTTCCCTTCCCTCATCTTTTTTTAGGAATACCATCTGTTTAGTCATTAGCCCCATCAGCTCTCATTAATTGAGTCATGTCTCATTTAGGCTGCTGTATTAGCTTCTCATTGTTCCCCAGATAGGGCCGCGCAGGCGTTTTTCCAGCTGCCCGGCTTCCTCTTGAGCTCTGGCCAAAGTCAGGTGTCAGCTGGAGAGCAAGGCTGGGATCCAAGGCCAGGCTTTGCAAGGCTCGTGCCAACCTGCCAGCCTGTTCCTTCAGGGCACCCGGTGCCAACTTGTCTGCGCTGGCCCAGCTTCGCGGAGTCGTGGGGAATATGGAACGGCCTTGACTGAAGAGAGAAAGCCTTCTGTCTCCTTTCCCTTTTGATTTCTCTGCTTTTCATCATCTCTGCTACAGCTAATAGGGTTTTTTTTCCTCCCTCCCAATAGCACAGTGGGTGCGTCTAAGTATCAAAACCCTGATGCAGGACACATATTAAGAACAAATCACCTAGAAGGAAATGATGGGTTGCATTTCAATTAGCACACTTTGGTTACGCAGAATTATTCCTGTCACAGAACTTTATCAAGAAAGCCTTCAGAAAAGCAAGGAGAAAAAAGGAGCCCTCCTGTGTAGTTGAGTTTCAACAGTGGAGGGCTGAGAGTTTGTTATAAAATCTTCTGTTTAACTCAGTTGTTCCAGGCTTATGTTTTTTTACCGTTAGTTTTATTGAGCTTGCTGAGTTGATTTTTATTTTTTGAAGGGTAGAAGTATTAGTTACAGCACAGCCCTTTGATTTGGTTCCTTATCCTTAAAAGAGCCCAATTTGAGTGGGAGAATATGTTAGAAACTAACCCGCTCGCTGCAGAATGGATCATTGTTAGGGCTACAAAATGTAGGTGTGAGTTTGCGAAAGCTGCCTGAGAGCAGGATTAGGAAGGTGTTGAAGTAATCAAGGCTCCTCAGAGTGATTTACAAAGAAATGAATTAATCAGAGCAAATTGTGAGTTCACAGTTTTCTTCAATGACCTGCCTGGCTTGCGTGCTCCGAGGCCTTCAGACAATATATGATCCTTCAACGTTTTAAGCACTTTGCCAAAAAAAGCTAGAAAAAAAAAGTGTTTCTTTCCACAGACATTTAGGTGAAGGCTTGTTATGTCTGTGTGGTTTTCCCAACTTGCTTAGCTGTCAAATAGGTGAACATTAACAATAAATTCTTCTGCTCCTGATGTTCCCGTGTACATCCACTTTCATTTTCATTTTGCTGCAATGAAGCACCTACAGTTTGTTCCTAGGGCTTCTTAACTCGTGGCAAATGGAGGACATAGCTTCCTCCAAAGGTTTGATTCCATGTACGCGTCGTGTTTGCTAAACCTCTTAGAAAAAGCCACTAGTATAGGAATGACCTTCACTAGTGGGCAAAAATTTGGAAAAGGCTGAATCTGGAATGAAACAGTGCATGGACTCTAAATTGAGAGCGTTAGATGTAGGCGATGCCGAGCAACCAAAATTACTTCCAGCGGAAGATCTGAGCTACTTGTGCGTTTCAGCTTCACCTTCTCTCCCAGAATGGGTGTTTAGTTTGACCTGCTGTGCCGTGCGTTTGAGGCCAGAGCTGGAGGGGGATTTACTAAGACTTAAGAGGACAGAACTCCTTGGCCGTCTGTTCTACTTGGTGCGGCCTCTCTGCTCGCTTTATCAGGGCTAGGCAAGTCATTTCTTCTCCCCGCAGGGCTCTTCTAGTTTCCATTGCTGCCTCCTTTATATCCCTGCTCTAATTAACCTCTTCTTAATGTGAAACAGCTATAGCCTATCACAAGCTGCTTGTGTTGCGTGTATTTTATCGACGGTCCTGTCATCCTCCAGCACCTTTTGATTCCAGGAGAGGATAAAATACTAAAAGGCAATTTTCTTCAGCCAAAAATTGTGAATATTATCTACATATGAAAAATGTATAATTTGCCGTCTCCAGTTCCTGTAATATCTTTGTAGACTGTGTTATAAATACATTAAAAATTATGGTTCATCATTCAAATGCTTTACAGTCTAAATAAGAAAAACAAGCATAAAGTTTGTAGGATAAAGCATAATTTCTAGAGAATTGTCTCAACATGAAAAAATCAACCAAGAAAGAAATAATCGTACCCAGTTCTTTCTTACATGCTGTGACCATGATATTTCATATCTTTATTCACTGCTTTTTCATTCTTGCAAAGACTCTACAAAAGTACCTATTCTAAACTAAGGTGTGGCAGGATGAAGCTTCAAAGGTATTGATTTTTTTGCTTGTTTTAATAAGGAAGGCTTCAGCTGGCTTCCTAACAAGCCGTCTAGCTTCAAACTTAATTGTAAATGCATTCTGGTTCACCGAGGTGCCAAGGTGTCCATAACATCTCCGTATCTACTTGTCATTTTGCAAATCAAAAGAATGCATTAATGGAGATGAATACACTGAAGTCGAGTTGAACAGCACCTGTGATTGTACTGTCTGGGAGAAGAAAAGAGTACCAGGACCTTCCATCTCTGCCTGGGGAGGCCTGACAGGCTGGGGATGGGCTCGGAGCTCAGGATTTGCCTGTGGAGCAGCCTGCGTTAACCCTGCCTGCCTTGTTCCTTCCCAGCCTAAAGCGGAGGGGTGAGCAGGGTTATCCCTACGGCCAACAGGCTCGTGCTCCTTAGGAGGTTTAAAATCAGCTTGTCATAGCGAGCCAAATACAGACATTTTTCTGATTATCATCTGAAGAAGAGAACGAGTGGGGATAGTTGTTTGCCTGTAAGTATCGTTTCTAGGAGCTGAGAGGCTTAGCGGATTAATCTTCCTTCTGGGATGTGGATCAGGCTGAAGTGCAGGGCAGGATGATTATTAAGACTGAAATTCTCTGTCAATTTGTTGGCAGAGATAGTTTCTCTGCATCAAGACGATGGTGGCAGAAGCGTCTCGTCTCAGAGGCGGCAGAGGGAGAGAGCGGATCTGAGACGAGACTAAGAAGGGCGAGCTTCTCTCTGGAGGGAGGGGAGGCTGGGTCTGCAATGTCGCATTTCTTTTAAGTCTTCCTGCTACGCGAGTTACTTTCTTTTTTCTTGCAGAGTTCTTTGTGAAAGATGTCTAGGTGTGGTGCTTAGGGATGTGGTTTAGTGGTGGACGTGGCAGCATTGGGTTAACGGTTGGACTCGATGATCTTAAAGGTCTTTTCCAACCTAAATAATTCTGTGATTCTGTGAGCAGGGACTGCAGAGAGCAGCATTGATCCATGGCCTGTTTCTGATGTTCTTTTGAGGGCTGGAACAGTCCATTCAAGGCTGAAGGTGCTTTTCTGTTTTCCCCTTAAAGACCAGAAGGTCTTTCTCCATCACATTCAGAGTCCGAGTGGTGTTTGCACTCAAGCTGTGCTGGATACCACCTTGGTGCCAAGCAGGTACCCAGCAAGGAGCGCTAGTTTTGAGGCTTCCTTCTTTCTCAGCCTTTGCTAGTCCTTGCCTCCAACTCCTCCTTACCCTTGAGGAACAGTTGTTCAGTCTGGAACATTCGTGGTAGGCTCCTAATGTCGCAGAGAACTCATTACATTCTATTTATTTTTATTATATTCATTTTGCACTGTGAGAGGTCGTGGAAGACACTGAGATGTCCGCTTATCTGAACTGCATCACATTGGTGTTGGCTTTATTCTTCACTTCGCATTCGGGTCACTGTGCTGCGCAGGAGCCCAGCTCACAGAACAAGACTCTTACACTGCTGGACAAACACAGCAGAAAAACATCCAATATTTTTGGTCTTGCAAGGTTTCTAATTTAAGTGTAAGATGTGCAGTTGCAGATGGAGGCTGGCATGCAACAACACACGCAGCCAATAATGGTCATTGTGATATTCTTGTAGTAATTTTTTAGTTTGAAGGACATTAAAAATAGAAGACAGGTAAAACTGGGACCTCTGTTCTGTAATATTTAAACAGTGCCCTTTTGCTTTCTGTGTATTTTGTATTGCAGGGTATACTAATTTAGTTTTGAAGTGGTACATTAGGTCCTCGCTTAGGCACTTTTCTCTTAAATACACTTATGAAATGTGAATTTGGACTGGACTCTAAGGTAGAAGGAGCGGCAGGTTTGGGCTGCGATAGTCAAGGGAGCTTGTAGCCAGGTGTGTTTGCATCCTGAGGCAGAAAATATCTTTGTGAGTGCAAGTTTTTGTCATCATATTTGGTTTAAATGCAGCCCCAGGAACTAGTTTCCGGAAAGGTCTTCTCCAAATGCAGCCTGTCTTAGCATGCTTGTCTAGTCTCCTAGGGCTGTGTTTTGTACTCGGGCTTCTCCTTCAGGCTAGTCTGAGCTTAGATACTGAAGCATGTGTTCAAACCATTCCCAGTGCTCCAGAGACATTTTTATCCTGCTTGCATATTTTATTTTAATTTTAGTGCAGGTTTTATTTTTAAAAAAATTTAAAAAGAGATAACAACTGTTCTCTTGGCCATTTCTCTCATCTGCAGTTCAGTCTTTTCCATTGGGCTTTGTGGGAAAGAGACGCGTGTGCCTGACCTTGGATCAGTCCTTCCTACAAAGCTTTCCAGTCAGGAGGCTTAATCCTCCTTTTGAGGCCTCACCTCTGCACAATCAAGGCCAACCTTTGAGGCGCGAGCGTCATTGTTTAGCGTGGCAGGCTGGGCAGATGGCAGGGTGCAAATGCGTGTGAGGCATTTGGGTTACTTCTGGGGAGCAACCCCCATCATCCAAAAGATGGCTGGTATAATTTGAGGCATGCCTGCAGTCCTTTGAAGGGGCAGTAGCTGGGGTATGCATCTGTGCCTCAAGGGTTTCCACAGTTTCAGCTGCCTTGTAAAAGGCGCTTTCGGGAAACTCTCTCTGGCGCCAGAGCTTAGAAATGGCCAGATGGCACCAGGAGGGTCAAGTCAGGGCCCTGCCTGCGGCTCCAGGGCATCCCACTCAGGCTTTGTTTTGTATTTCTGTTTGAACTGACATGTTTTTAATCCTAGTCCACTTTTATTTTAATGTCTTATTAAGTAATGGAGACACATGCAGAATCGCATAAACCAGAAGTCCTAGAAACCCGTTCCTTTGACGTAGCAGGAGCTGAGGCTTGTCCGTGTGAGACCCGGGAGAATTCACCCGAGGACCGGCTGGGCCCCGTCACACCGGCTGCAAGCGGATTAGTAAATACGCTTTAATAGGGAGTGCCGTGAACGCGAGCAAGTTCACAAACAACTGCTTGGTCAGGCGTATTAAACGTTTCCATGCAAAAAAAAGCCGAGTGCAAGCTGGGGAAGAAGATGCAGCTCAAGGTGAGAGATTCATGCCTGCTCATGCCCCTGTACAGAATGTACTGCCCTGCTATAAATTTGGATGAAGCCTTCCTGAGGCAAAGAGTTGTTGAAACATATATCAGTATGCTGTAACCTGGCAAACCCCGGAGGGCAGAGCGTTTTACCTGAAGCAGAGAATGATTAAAATATTAGGCTGACACATATGTGATATCTGAAAAGTTTTCTGCCACAGCCATTAAGCTCCTTAACATTGTGCTTTGGAATGTGGCCACAAGTCATAAAAACGTCTGAACAGGCAAGAGAGTTGGTGGTGTCATAAATAATAACAGCACTGCTCCCTGAACATACGTGAGCACAGAGAGAAAAGGAGAAATAAGGAGCAGAACAGGGTGACACAGGGAGATTTATTAACCTTAGCAGATGTAAGACTTAAGACTGGAAATTTCCTGATGAAAACAAACAAGAATATACTATAAGGTATCCTAAAATAAAAAGGGGAAGGCTCTGATTAGTGCTTGATATGTCACTGACTGACATTTATTTTTAGTTGCAGCTATAGTAAAAGATCCAAGAAGAATTGAGCTGTTAGTTTAGTTTCGTTTGACACTCCATACTGTGGCTCTCTGCGTGCTAGGCAAAGGAAATTCAGATTCCAGGAACAGTGACTGCAGTACAAGTTAATATTTTTTCCTGTGTGGTGAAGAAGATGCAGTCAAACAGCCGTTTGCAGCAGAACCTGCCAGTGGTGGCATTAGAGGATGTTTTGTGGGTAAAAAGTCTTGTCCCAGACTATCTGTTTTTGCACAGAAGTCACTTTGTGAGCAGCAGAACCCATGAACCCTGGTTTCTTAGAGTTGTGTCCTATGGATTGATCTTTTGGTGTAGCAAGATTTAGAAAGCTTGGCCTGAAACTGGCATTCATAACAAGGCTCTCTCACGCAGAGGTTTTGGTGTCTGACAGAAAAATGCCTTCCCCACAGCTGTTGCTTTAGACGTAGCTGGTGTCTGCTGCTACCTGGGGATGCCAACAGCTCCACATCGCAGCTCTGCTCTCCAATGGATGGTAAATGCTCTGAGACGAAAAGGTGGGAGCTATTTTTGCTGTGTCTTTTGTTACTGCCCATGACCCTGTAAGGGAGAACCGGCCTTGTTGGCACAAGTCTCCTTCAGCACCCTTCAAAGCCGGGTTTGGGAAACGCGCTGAAAGAGAAACAAAGCGTCCTGCCGTGGACTGTAAGAGAAACTGTGCAGACGGCATGGTTGGCAGTCGAGGCAGCACTAGAACTCGCTGTAGGTGCAGGGACACCTGGTCTTTCCCTGTAGCCAAGATGAAATCATCACCTCGCCTCCTTTGGGCTCGCTCTGTGTTGCACTTGGGGCTGTGCCTGACTTTCCAAGTATCAGGTGGTTCTTACATGGCTGCTTCAATTTGCAGTGTTGTAAATAGCCATCCACAAACAAAGAGAGTTTTATGGACTTTGTGCTTATTCGTGTTTATTCAATGTGACCTTAATCTCTCTGTATCTTCCTGTGCTCTGTTACACATATGAATGCAGGTTGCAGGCTAACGTCTCACTGACGGAGTCAGCTTGCACTAATTTAATCCGTTTATATAAAACAATGTGACAGAACAGTCCATGAAATCCCTTGCCCCAGTAGTGCTATTTTACATAGGTGAAAATACTTTTGACAGCCTCAAATGAAATGAAAATTAACGCTGACATTTAGTACTAAGTAGTATTTTCAGCTACAGTCCAGGCCATCTGCACAAAGGGATGGCCAGACCCAGACCCGTCCTGCAGAGCAGGGAAGGCCAGTACAAAAACCAGGGACCTAAAGTAATCCGGTAGAGCTTGCAGACCCTTTTAGTGGGGTTCTGGATGCTTTATAAGGAAGTTTTATACTTTATTATAAACTGAGGCTGTTAGGAGAAGTCAGAGCTGGAAATGGTCACAAGCGAGAGGCTCTAGAAACGGTGAACTCTTCACCTCTAAAAAATCTAGTTTAACCACAGGATACACGATCAGGCAGGTTAAGTTACCCGCAGAATCACAACATCGGGCTAGAGGTGAGTCTGATCCCTCTGAAGACAAGGTGATAAGGTGAGGAATGTCCCTTTGTTGAACTTTCTGCAGATGTACTTTAGTCTTTGATGGCAAGGGAGGATGCTTTTCTGACAGGGCAATCTCTTTGCAAGAGGCAGTTCTCAGCTCTACCTGTAAGGAAACCCATTCTGCCTGAGCAACTTGTTTTCTTAAGCTTAGGTTATGATTATTTGTAACAGGCCAGCCAGGCTGTTCATGTTCCCTAAAGTTTGAGAGCTTCCACATTTTTGCTGTTAATATTCCTTCCTGTCTGCAAAGTTTATGAATACAGTGCTGCATACGTTATTTGATGCAAAGCTAGTTATACATTATTCATTACTCGTTTGGTGTATTTTCTGCAAAGAACATTTTGTCTCTCTTTGAAGTACTTGCGTTGGCTGTGGCTGGATCCTTGCATTCTCCCAGCCTCCGGCTCAGGTCAAGGTGCAGCTGAAGAGGTTAAATAACAGGACTTTTTGCTAACACGGAGTGTCAGATCCCAGTAGGTCACTGGAATAAATTGCAGCACCCATTAAGGTGTATATCAGAAAGAGTTTTGAAATTTGTAGATTTGATATACCATCAGACAAAGGCCAAGTTACAAAGAAAAGCAACGTTGGACTTTAGAGAGATTATGGACTTTTTTGCATTCCGGCATTGATAAAAGCTGCCTCCCCGCATCCCCTTTTCTGAGCTGGAGCAAACAAAGCCGAGCTTTTTAGCTCTGTCTCTGGAATAGAAATGGACATCAGAAGCCGCATGTAAAATAACCAAACCGATACACAATCGCAAACTCAGATAATCTCTTTAGCCTGGTTTCCTCCAGTAAGCGGTGGCTCTCTGAATCACTATTGAGGGACTTAGAAAGCACCCCCGGAGCTGTGCTGCGGGAAACTCGCTTTTCCTGACTTCCAGGCTGCATTTCTTTTTTTGTTTTTATTCTTTTCTCCCCACGCCTCCCGTCTTTGCCTCTTTCTCTATTTTTGTCCATGCAAAGATTATAAAAGGCCTAAAAGTGGATAAGTGTCTGCTTCTAGTGTATTTAAGAGGGAGTAGCATGCAGAGAATCCCCCAAGACAGCTGCTTTGGTTCCAGGCCAAGCCAGCATTAGCGCTAGAGGGAATTAATTATAATATATTAATATATAAATGTAGCATATATGATGCATTTATCTCTTGAAATGGGCTTGTTCATTAACTTTGTTTATGATTATTATTCTTTGCATTTGCATACTTTTACCTGAGGATCTCAGTGTATTTTGTCTGCCTTTAGGTATGTGCAAAATGCTGTGTGAGGATGGGGACCTTTAGAAAGCCTCTGCTATATTTTAATACCTTGGGAACACAATGTTTAGCGTATGCATGCAGCGTACAGCTGTGAGCATGGCCGGAGTTCTGGGGTATTGAATTACACTGCTGTGTGAGAACGGCACTGAAAGCACTGGGGGGATGCAAAAGCAGCACAGTTTAGTTTCAGAAAGCAAGATAGAAGAGATACTAAGCTGTCAAATTAGAGAAACAGTTTATGGAACGTCCTAGTTCTTAATTGCAGATTTCCTTTCGTTTTTATTACATTATCTGGATGCTTCCCTAGCATGCGCTCAGGCAGTTCCTGCCTCTCTCAGTTTTCTCTTCTTCGTTATCTAATTATGGAAATTGATTTTAATACAACAAATAAGTATATTTAGTCAACGCAAGTCACAGGGACAGTTTCTTATGTTCTCCAGTACAAACTGCTAATGATGGGCCAGTTCTCTGAACTGCAACTAGCTATGAGAATCCCAGTTTTTCTCGTTTTCAATTGAGAATTCCCTGCACTTTATTCCCTACAATTGGCAGCATGTACAGACCTCAGCCAGCCCGAGGGTGCATTAAAGGCCCCTGAATCTCACAGATGTTCACAGATGGCGAGTGCTCTGCCGCCACCTTCCCGGTGGCAAGCACAGGCTCACTCCCTGTGCCGTCCGCAGCCTCTCCAAGTGCTGCCCTGAAGCTGCGCGGGGTAAGGAGGGGAAGGCTCCCTCGAGCACTCCCTTGATTGTTTACTCTTCCTCAGCTGCACCATTTCCACATCCTCTCATAGATCCTTCGGTGAGGATGTTGAGGAATAATTGAATTTCACAACCACAGGGTCAAAGACAAAATAATTTACTGGGGCAACGAGTGAGGTGGGCTGCTCCCCACCTTCAGTCCATTTCAGCAGGGCTGGGGCTGGCCTCCTCCTCATCTTCTGGAGCAGAGAAACAGATTTTTAGCAGCCGCATTTCACCGAGTGCAGTGAGTTCACCAAGGTCTGGCTACAGCAGCAGCCCAAAGGATGTGAACGCCATCACCTCCTCACTTCGTTCCCAGTCTGGCGCTGGTGTCCCCTGGCTGCTGCTGTGGGGGGGGGTCGGGGGAGCCGGGAACCACTGGGTCCTGGGTTTGCGTCTGCTGGGCTGCGTGGCTGCCCTTGCTGTCTGCTGCTCCAGGCAACTGTGTGCTGTGCAGGCACTTGATGCCAGCCTTGATGGGTTTGCAAATGTATGTTCTCCTCTGCAGCCACTGAGTCTAGATTGATGACAAACTTGGATGAGACTACTGTGCTGGGTGAACTGGTTGGGAACACTGACCCGTACATTTGATCGCTAAGGAAGATGTATTGCAGTGCTCTTTTGTGTGAAAGAAGTATATTCAAACCTTGTCCCCGGCCCCATCCCACCACCCTTCACTGCTTGGGATGCGTTTGCAGAAAGTCTCAGCTGAAATGACAACCAACAGCTGCCAAAGGGGCAGACGTGGTCGTCTGTCTTCCCTTCCCCACTCCGTGCGTGCCTTTTCCGTTGCGCTGGCTTGGGGGTGTGATTGGCACCTCAGCGAGTAGATTTGCCTCGCTACACTTGCAAAAAAACAATATTGAAAACAAGGTTGGGTGCGTGTTATGCTGAGCGCCAGAGCGGGGCCACAGGAGAGGGCAATGGTGTCTGTCCCCGAAGGATGGGGGAGCGCAGCGTGGCTCCTGCGGGCAGACCCGGCTCCTCAAGTGCTCGGCTCCTCTCCTCGGATCACGTTCGCAGAGGCCGTGCTGCCATCCAGTGATTCTGGGGGAAAATGTAGTTAATCCCAAGCTCCTTGGATAGAAGGTGCACGTCTCCTAGTCATTGTAGCAGAGGTGATAGCAGCGCTTGGGACTGCGCGCTCTTGTGTTCATGCCTGCGGGTCTGTGAGCTTTCGGTACTGATCTCAGCCACCTTCAGGCCATTTCTGAGGATTTCTAAGGGCTTTCAGCAATAGGTGATCCTTCTCAAACTTTCTCGCTTGTCAGAAGTGTGTTTGCAGTCAGCCATGCTGATACCTGAGTGGGACTGACTTATTTGAAGTTTTTTGTGTTTGTGAAATCCAGCTTCAGCGTAAGGGAAGTTCCATCTCTTCAATGCTGTATTTTTTACAGCATTAGGAAAACAAAAGCCAAAGTAGTTGAGAATTCAGCACTGTGTTTTTCCCAGCTCCCACTGACTGTGTGAGGAAAACAGTTGTCCCGCACAGTATCTTCTAGGGGGTCGTGGTTGCAAATGGATGGCATTATTGTGGGAGTCTTTTCATTAAAAGCCAAAAGGACGGGATCTCTCTCCATCACCGCACCAAGGCCCTGCTTCCCCCAAAGAAAGAAAACCCAAGAGCCCAGCAAGTCAATTAAGCATTGTATGGACTTGTCAGCCAGATGAGAAAGGGACTCTTCGGCCACAGTGAGGCCAAAAGCGAGGAATGAGTCCCAGAAAGTCTCTTGAGCAGATAATAAATAGCCTTTATCTGGGAGGTGTGTCTGTGTGTGTTTTTTGAGGAGGTGTGATGTCAACCTCCCAGACTTGCCGCCTTTGTTGGGCGGACATTCACTTCAATTAAAAACCTCCAAGGGAATGTTAATTGGCCTGGGGGTTGCAGGGGGTGGGATGGAAATCATTATTTCATCTTCTCTCTCCATCCAAGCCCATGCACACACATGTGCACAAACACATTTCTTTTACAGCAGGGAAAAGCAGTGACGGGTAGTTTTCTGGCAAGGCCGCCTGTCCCCGGTGTGCCTGTTTGCATGTCACGGTTTGGCCAAGGAACAACGGATAAATGTGGTGCTTTGTTTCCTTCTTCCTGAGGAGAAGCGAGGGGAAGATCCACCATCCCCTCCGGAGGGTTTCACCCCGAGCAGCCGCAGCTCCGCGTGGCAGCAACGCCAGCAGCGAGCTTCCCCGGGGCGATGTGGCGTTGTAATAAAGTGCAGGGGGACCCGCTCGGCTAACGACCATCCTGTGGCTTTGTTCCTTTGAACAGTGCTTTCCATTAGTTTATTTTCTTGAACTAGATCATTTTATCCCACGTTTCGGAGTGGGAAGCAGCAAGTGAGCTTGCAGAGAGACACGGCAGAGTTCTCTCATCCAGAAAACCTTGGCTTATTTTTCATCCTCCTTTTCAGCTGTTCCAAGATGAGTGAAAACAACCTTACCCAGCTTATCCACTGAATCTATACGTTGTCACAGTGTAAACTAACATCCCCATCATCTCCCTTTCTCTTTCCTGCCGTCACTCAGAGCAGTGGGGCAGTTTCTCGGGATGGAAGTGGTGCTGTGAAGTCTGGTCCTAATGTGAAACATGGCTTCAAAGTCCAATGCTTTTTTCTTTCTCAGTTGTGATCTGGTTAGGTACCAGTCATCCCTGTGACTATGGCTTTTCCTAAAGCTGTGTAGTTTCAAAATACTGTGATTTTTAACTCTGTCCCCCTTACGCTATCTGTTGTGACAGCTTATAGAAACAAACACCAAAATACAGATAATAGCTGAAATAAAAAACCCCTGTGCCTCCCAGCCTGTCTTCACCTTCTAACAAAAGATGTTTCTTTTCTTCCTTTGCCATAACTATAGAGCAGAGGAGTTGAAGCACACAGCAAGCTCCTACCTTCGACTACTGCTCTTAATAGATTTAAAGTTATTATTTCGCTGAGTAAAGAGGAGTATGGGGAAGGGGATTTAAGTAATGACAAAACATACCATTTCTGAATCTTAACTGAATTCTATCTAGAATTTTCCAGAATGTTCTTGGATTTGAAGGTGCTTAGGCACAGTGATGTATATTCGTACTAATTCACTCTTAATCAGGGCTAACGCAACTGTACACCATCACAGCTAGAATAACAGCACAGCATCTAACTTCAGGCTTTTTATATTATCAACAGAGAGACAGGCTTCGGTTTCACATGCTTTGAGTCACCATTCAGAGGAGTCTTTCTGCCTTTTGACTGGCTAGGAAACCTGTGCTCCCAGTGCAGGCAATTAGAATAAATGTCAAAATGTGGATGCTGTGCATGCTGTAAAGCAGGAGTACCTGTATATCAAGAGGTAAGTACTACATGCAGGTCTCTGCAGAGCCCAGGAGAAAAATGTGGCCTGTTCATTTCCCTAGAATTATATTTAAAAGGAGTGAAACATGCTAGGCTCTTGGGGGAGGTAACACAGCTGCCCTATATTGGGTTCTGGAATGTCTTTTAAAAGTGACCTTTTCAAAAGATGTTCTTGTGCTCGAGGCTTGTACCCATTTTTGCTCCTAGGTATTCAAGCATGAGTGTGATCCTACTTGATAATTGAAAGAGCAGAGCTATTGAATTGCTAACAAGGACATCCCTTCTGAAAAATGCTCGTTAACTGTTGGAATTTTAAACAAAATATTAGAGCTTTTAAGGAGCCTAAGTTGAAATGTCTTCTCAGTTATGCAGCTTTCATTCTCTTGATTCTTGTGCTGTCATAATTTCTGGCATTGGCATGGCCTTTCAGAGTAGGCAAGATGTAAATCTGTATTACCGGTAAGAAGGAGGGAAGAAAATTTAGTAAACTAAATACTCAGAAACTCCTACTATTTAAGCTTTGTTTATTCAGCCTACAAAGTATGAGCCCCATGTGGTTTGTTTGTGACTTCTCAAGGTAAGAAGGAGAACACCTTTTTAATTCATGCAGGATTTCTTCGTACTTAGTGTTATTGACTGATCTTATAAAACGTACATGGATGACAAGACTTAAAGTTCTGTCAGGACTAAAGGACTCAGTCTTGTCAGTCTCTACAAAAGCTGCAGGTTTGAGCCTCCAGCAGCAACACATTGCACAGAACCGGTCCTCAGCTGATGCTGCCAAATCTCCTCTTCATGTGCCACATCTTATCCCATCCCTTAAAGACCCAAACAAGTATTAGTTATGGTTTACTCACTACTAGCACCTGATATAAATTATCAAAAAGGAGGAAAGATGAACAGACAGTTAATTTTTGCAAAATACTGGAATTAAGCAGCGCCATGTCTATAGTAACATTACTCTTGATAAATATATGTTGTCTCACCCAGATTTTTATCCAGTTCTTTTAGTGCCCGTATAAGCTACAATAAGCAGTGTATTTTCAATGCATCATAGATAAGTGTGTGAACTCTAGAGGAGTTATCTTAAAATACCAAGTAACCTGTCTGTATAATTTTAAAATTTGTTCCGGTGGGATGTGATGGCTTTAACCCTGGACATGCCAAACTTTCGGATTCTTTTGCAAAATTCTGACTAAATAAAGGAATCCTATGAGTGAGCATAACAACAATTGACACCATTTTTTAGGCTTGCAGACAGATTAGTGGAAAGGCAAAACAATGTAAGAAACTAGATTTGGGGCAACTTTTCTGGAATAAACAGTAACCCCAGTCTCACACGCAATCCCATATGTCTGAGGTCGAGCTGACATGTCACCTACCAGTGAGTTCTGGTTATTTCTCACGTTCCATTTGTCATTATTCTAGTGCAGAAGCAGCACTGGAGGCAAGTTAAAGGACTTTTTAAAGTATAAGATAAAGCAGATCTGTATGAGTGTAATTTTGAAAACTAACTACCATTAAAACCACAAATTACTGCTTTGTCTACTCTGGGCATATTGTTATGTTGTAGAACGGTCTTAGAGATTGTCGATTTTCTTATATATTGGACTATACAGTCAACGTAAGCCTTTCTTTACAAGCCTGGCAATTCAAATACCTTCAGCCAATCAACAAACTGGCTCTGCTGATACACAGTTAATGAAATGCATTGCCCGATAAAAACCTCGGATTAAGTCCCAGTTTCTAAATCATATGGGCTGGAATGATTGCAGTTTGTTCCCAGATGCATAGCAAACCCACGCTGGACTTGGGACAGGCAGCATCATCCAAATGACGGCTGTCTCGGAGGAATATTCCGGTGGGTCCGGGATAAGGCGAGCAGGGAAGGTTTGATGCTTGCTTTGGAGATAGATTGACAGATGCCGTGTGAGGAAGATCTGCAGGCAGCCTAGTGAATGGTGTCTTACTCTCAGGAGGGCTCATCCTTCACCTGGATTAAGTCAGCCCACTTACGTTATTTAAAAGAAAAAGGGAGCTAGCTTAGCGGTCTGTAGTAGCTGTTTCACTATTATGGAAGAGTTCATGTGGCAGGACAAAACAAAACGGTCTGTAAAATGAATCTTTCAGCCTGTGGGTGTAAGGAGGAACACTTGCAAGCGCGGGCGGTTTGCCTGGCAGCGTGCTTGCCACCGGTGGAAATGGCTAGGAGTCATGCTAGGTGATAGCTAGGCAATTTGTCATCTATTTATGTTTTTGAAAGAATATTTTTGTAAAATACAGGAGTTAACAGAAGATGATCCTAATGACTCAAATCTGCCATTTTCTCCCTTCCATTCCTTTTAGGAGAGCCCATCCAACACTGATAATTCTAATCTTTTACAAGTACCTAATGGCTCCCAGCCAAGAAAGGTTTTAAGAAATAAATAGGAGCTCTTAATGCAGTGAATTTCAGTTTTGCCTAATCTGTGCAAATTGATGAGTTAAATCCCTTTGCATCTCAAACCCACTTTGGTGATTTGCATGGTGATTATTTCAGTTTTCATCAATTTTCCCCAGTTATTTCCTGTCATTTCTTGAGAACAGACGTCTCATCTCCACAGAAATGTGTGTGTGTAATAGTTGTATAGTGTTTAAAACTTGTCGCTACATATCCAGCTATTGCACGGTCATACATAATGAATGTAGATGCACGCAGGACAGCAGGTATCTCAGCTGGCCCTGATGAAAGCGCCTGCAGTATCTGTGTATGTGTCCTTTTCACGGAACGAAGCGTGTTTTGGGATATAATGAACGTGATTCAAAAAGCACAATTAGGTTTGGCTGCCCTGCATTTTATAAAAACCTACGTGGAGGCCGGTTGTTGCGTACAAATCATATATTGTGTACACCTACCTGTAAAATATGTTAGTAAACTACGTTTTATGTGTAAGATGCAAGACCGTATGTTACAGTTCAGCTGCTGGCACGGAGCACGTTGAAGCGATAGCTGAACAGATGAGCCAAGAAAGACTTTTGTGTGTTCTGTTTCTGTTCTGTGCTGTGGTTTAGTGAGGTTTAAACCACCACTCTGCTCAGGCATTAACTGAAAAGCAGACCGCAGCTTGTTTTTTGTGCCTTTTGGGGCCTTCCCACAGAAGTTCTGCTGTGTGCATCTGTCCCTCTCCTGCGGCTTCTCTCAGTGTGGCACGGGCTGGAGAATACTCCTGTATCTTACAGCTTGCGTTGAACTTGCTTTGGCACATACTGGCAGAAAAGGGAGGTATTAGTGGTACACGTGATGTTTTGGAAGATGATGGTTATGACAGACCATGGCAGTGGGTTATTTGTTCTGGCTTCAGGAGTTGTAATCACTCACTGGTATTATAAGAAAAGTTTGACTAGTCTGACATGTAGACTCTCTCTGCTTTAAAAATAGCAGTTGTGAGTAGCAGCTTTGGAATGATTGTTATGGTATCTCCAGCCTTAATGCTTTTCTTTTCCATTTTCATTCTCACCTACCTTTTTCATGATTATCTGGAATGACTCTTATTTGTAGAAAGAGTGTATGTATGTTTTGTAGATAAATGGTTATGGATACAAATATAGCTAGAGATATATGTCATGTATGTGTTTCTTTCTTTCTGTATATGCACTTTACATGTTCATGGTAATTAGGAAGTGCTTTAATCCCAGTTTTATGGCAAGCAGAGCAGTCTGAGAAGCTAATGGTGATTGCAAGAATGAATGAGAAGTCATTGTCAGAGACAGGATTGGAATCAGGCTTCTGCTCTCTCTGCTTTCATCAGAATTGCAGAAGATGCACCTAGAAAGGACAAGAGGTTGGCTACTTCATCCTGCTGCCCCCAGACAGGAGCAATTCAAACTAAACTGCACCTGACAGATATTTATCTGGCTTCTCCTTAAAACCTCTAACAGTGGAGACTCACGAGGTGTGCGGGTGGTCAGTTTGGCTGCTGGCTGGATGTTTGCGCGCAGCAGACTGTCCTGTCACTGGCTCCTGCTTTGCCCTGCGCAGGATTTCACAGCAAACCTCAGAAATACAGGCAAAAGTGGGAGTGTGGGTTGGGTGGATGTTTTGGTGTGTAGCCCTGGAGGTTTAATAGGCATTTTCTGTGTTGAGAGGGACTGTGATACTCTGCGTTGTGATATTTCTGAGTCTTCTCTACTTAACTGAGTCTCTTGGGAATCTGTTTAACAATTCTGAGCCTGTTTTTATTAATCTAGGAATGGGGTGTATTACTATAGCGGAGTTTGCCAGAAGTTCTGTATCTTCTTGGTAAATATTTATAACGTGATTGTCCTCTGAGTCTGGTGGGACCCATGGGAAACCCGTGTATAGGGGAAGTACAACTGTACTGCAAGGAGGAGAGAGACACAGTTGCTCTGACTGGGTTTGTGCCAAAAAGGCGATGTGAAGAAGGGTCAGAGATGCTCGGGGACGTGCTGAGGCCCTATGGAGTGGGGCCCAGTACTGCAGCATCCCGTCCCTCATCCCAGTTCACTACTGATGCGTGGCCTCATCAGAGCTGTTCTGCAGTGCCTGGGCCTGGTGCTGAGGATCAGCTCTTGCATCTCTTCCCTCTTATGCGATCTCTTCTCCAGGACCCGTGGTACTTCTGAGTGTTTCGAGATGTTTGATGTTCAGCCTATCAGCTCCTAACTCCCCAGTTACGCAGGCAGGGCACTGGCACTTTGTTTTCTTAATATATAAAATGAGGCCCAAAATAGTGCAATTCCATGAGGTTGGAGGATGTGAGGATCAAATCAGAGCACGGTTTGGAAATCTGATTATTGGTGGCTTCGCTGGTCACAGTTCCTTTGCTGTCCCCATCTCCTGCAGCTGCCAGCTCCGGAGCTGGACGGGGAAAGCGGCCGGGGCTTGGTTCTCTGCTGGGTTATTTTTAACTTGGCTCGGGAGCCCAGCGTTCAGCCGCATGGAGCAGTTGTTCAGGCACCGTTGGAGTGAGTACTCTGGGGGTGGAAAAGGGACGTGCAGGGCAAGGAGGGGTGGTGGGAGCTATTTCAGTTGACCTTGCTGCCAAAAGAAGCGTAGATCATTCTTCCAGCTAAATGCAGCACTGCTGAGAAGCGCTGTCATGAACACGCTGGTGCATGGGCTCCCCTCTTCACCATTTAGACTCATTATGGAGACAAGAACAGATTTCCCTGCGGTCCCCAAGCAGAGCATTTTCTTTTTGCTATGAAGAAGCCAAGAAGCCTTTTTAAGAACATTAGCTGAGCTATTACAATGATGAGGATGCATGTAGGTCAAAGTGGTCATTAATCCTCATGTCCTCATTCCTTTGCATGTCTCCTGGCCTTGCCAGTTACTGTCCACCAGGTTGTGCAAGGGTTTGGTTTTTTAATATAGCTATCTGTTGCCTAGGGACTGGATTACGGGTGCCTGGGTTTCTGTCGAGCGCTGATCAGCCTCTAGGTAGAAACATCTATCAAGGCTGGACGTGAGGCTCTGACCTTGGAAGGAGAGTCTGGCTGTTCATTATCTTTCGCCTGAGCTGTTGCCCTCCCCACGTGTGTAATCCTAGAGTTTGCGTATTTTCCGTGGAAGAGATTCCAGTTGGCCTTTGAAGTTACCTCAAAAATATTTATGGAGGACAAGTCAACTCTTTTATACAGTAAGTGTTGCACGTACTCAGCATCAAAGTGTAAATTATCTCTTTCTAAATGCGTGCGCCTACTCTCGAGTATCAGAGCCAGGCTTAAAATACACACTGCTCGTAAAGCTTTTTATTAACATTATGAAGGAGTTAAATGTCAACTTAGAGTTAAGACCTTTTTAAGCCTTATATATGAGGAGGCTCTTTCCACCTGTGATGTCCTTGCCAATGTTTATAATACCACAGCGTCCTTCAATTATACTGAAAGATTGGAGTCTACTCATAACTAATTTGCAGCGCCAAGTATTGTTACACCAGCTGGTAGAAGTATCCTGAATATTACAGAGGAGGAGAATATTAGATACAGGGGCGTTTTTAACTGGATTTCTCAATTTGCAAGAAAGAAATGCAAGTTAGTGATACCTTCCCATTGCAAATCTTTGCAGTATTTTAAAGCTCACCCTTTCCCACGGTTGCTATCCAACACTCCAAGATAAAGAGGAAAGAGTTACAAAAATTTGACGTTTGCAATCTCAGAAAAGGATGTTGTATCTCTATATATGAGATCCATCAGAGTATTGTGCACTGTATGCCCAACAAAGCATGAAACTTGTAATCTTAACAGGAGAAGTATTAAATCGTTCAAAGGCAATTATGTAAAGCTGGCTCTCGAGCTGGGCCTTTCGTCGGGATGGCCTGAATTTCCACTCTCATCTTGGCTTTGGTGAGGAAAGCTGTACCTCTAAATGGTGGTTTTGACAGGGCACAAGTCAGGGGTGAGCGAGCCAGCAAAGCAGCACTAACCCCAGAGCCTGGGGTGGAAATGGGGCTGTTTGAATGCAAACCCACACACCTGGAGAGCTGCAAGAGGAGTTGTGTGCAGGGTGAGTGCGTTTTACAACTTGCAGGGAACAGTTTCTCCCACTTCCTCTCGTGATTATTATCTGGATTCATAATTAGCCTAGTGCAGCTTTTAACTTGATAGTAGGGTGGATTTTCTTGTGGTTGAAAAAGTGCTCTATCCTTCTGTCAGCAATCTGACGGCAAGCTATTGCTTAGTTTCATTTGAGAGATTTCCCCGGTTTAGCTGCTTAAAAGCATTACTTTAGGAGGCTGTGAGATTTCACAAAGCCATTTGTCTGGCATTTCTCAAACAGTTTGCTTCCTGTTGATAGTAAACTGATGTAAAAATGCCAGAGTTGTAATAAACTGTCCACTCGAGCACTACAGATCTGCTTAAGATTTGCCTAAAAGTCACTGAGACTGTGCACCAAATACATATTTTTTTGTTACTCTTTTAATTATTTTATACAGCAAAGGGCAAACCGAGACTGAAGGTCAGTTTATTTCTTCCCACAAAAGGGTGGCATGTCATTTTTGTATTTGCCAGTGTTTAGTTAGGGGATAAACATACAGGAGAACCAGCTTGCCGTAGAGAGCTGTGGAGCTGACTCAAAGGCATTCGGACCCTGCAAAAAACGACTTTGGTGAGAAGCAGGGAAGCGGAGAATACAGAATTAAAACAGAGTTGTATCGAGAGTGTATAATAATGGATTGCCCAGTCAGTCTTTCCATAGAGGGGATGAACAGGGTGAAATACCGACAGATATTGCAGTGAATAACTAGACCTGAGTGGTAAATCTTTGGGCGCTAGAATTGCGTGACTTGAGCGTCCACAGGAGACGTGAAGCAGAAGCCACTCACAGAATAAGCAGCAAAATAACCCACACTAAGGGGAGGTTCCTTGGAGGCACAACCTGTATCGTCTGGTCTGGGTCCTCAGACAGAAGTTTCCTTCTGACACCTGCAGAGGAGATCTCGTGGTGTTGCCTCGTGTGTTCAGGTGAGAAGTTCTCTGAGCCTGGGACGGCCTCGGCTGCGTGTTTGTGCTGTGTGTCTCAGCTGAAGCATCAGGGCATTGAAGAACACGTGCAGGACTGGACCAGAAGCAAAATGTCGCGTGAAGAGGTGGTTACGCTGCGGCGTTCTCTTTTTCCTGGGGGGAAAAAAATGTGTAGCGGTGGACTTCCTGAGGCAGAACATCAGTGAAAGGGTGAGTTCTGGAGACAGCTGAGGACAGCCAAGCCTGGTCAAGCCAAATCCACCTTTTCCTAGTAGTAGTCAGAAGCGGTGCTGAGGGATGGCCAGGGGTTGTCAGACACGTAGGACACGTGCCCCGAACACCCTCCCAGCCTCCAGGAGTATTTTTGTTCCTTTTATTTTTGCCTTATATGTTCAGGAGAAAAGGACTTTTTGTAGATTCTTGTGCAGTCTTATTTGCAAAGAAATATTCGAGCCATATCAATTTTTCATGGAAACAAGACAGGAAGGCTTCGAATTTTGCGTACGGTTTGGGCTAAAAGGGCAATGATATGACGCATTTTAATACATGTGTTTTGAGTTTCTTCTAACGAAAAATATCAAGCAAGCGAGTTAAAGGAGTGCCAGGGCTACTTCTGAAGCTTGCAAAATAGATAAAAGCCAAGAACTTAAAACATTTCATTAAAAATGAACCCAGAAGTTTTTTGAAGCTCAACGTTTTGCTCTGCAAGCTCAGCAGCATTCATTAACCTCCCACTGAAGACTGCTGAACAGCTGGATCCAATTTCTGAAAAGATAATCATGAAGAAATTAGATTAATAGTCTTCAAGTAGAGCGGTTGAGGATCAGTTGTGGCAAGCTCTTTTATATGTAGCATGTTGTTAGCTATTTTCCATGTGAAGATGGTTACTGTGGTCCCAAGAGGAATGGGGCTGTATCTCAATATACAGATATCGGTTCTCCTTGACTGTGAACACAGCAAGGCACAGATAAGCAAGATTGCTACTGGCTCCCTTTTCTCCTTCTTCCCTATCTCCCTATTCTGAACACATCGCCTCCGTGACATATATGCATATTGGCTGCAAAGAAACCGCTGCCCTTTCAATATCAAAGACAGCAGGTTTCTGACATACCAATCAGTGCAAAAAAGCTCCTGCTGGCCCAGGTGAAGATTAAGTGCCTTTGTCTGGTGCTTTATTGTAATACAGCGAGGTAAATGTAAAGGATGACCTGTCCCTCCTAAGGCACAGCCACAAATAAAGTAACATTCAGCGCTGGCTTCACTCTCACTGAATTAACTGATAAAACTCCCCTGAGTTCAGCAGTAGCTTCATTGGGCTGGGACGGAGCGGTTCTGAATCCCACATTAGGCTGTCCTGTCCCCACGCTCATTTTTCACTTGCTTCAAGCAAGTCTCACAAGAAGAGCTGCGGATTTTCTAGTATTCTCAAGTCAGCGCCAGCCGTCTCAATGGAAACCCAAAACCACACAACACGTCCTTCCAGCAAACAGCTCCTGCAGGGAGACGCATTTCCCCCAAAGCCCAACAACTCTGCTCAGTCTGAAGAAGTGTCAGACAGGTGTGCCTGGTGCTCTGGCTGTCCCTGGCAGCCCCTCAATACTGCATCCCCACTGAAAAGTGTCCTGTTTTTACTTGTGTGCAGCGACTACATTCGAAGGGAGCAAATTCTGTCCTGAATGCAGATGTAGGGCCTGTATCATGGATTTCCCCGCTCTGATCATGTTCTGATAGCTTCCTCTCAGGTATGGCACAAGCCAACAAAATTGTAAATGTGAGGCAGGAATTAAAGCACTTGCATTTTCGCACAGGGAAGCATTCTCATGGTGCGTGGATCGGCACATCCTTCAGCAGCCTGGTTACTCTCTGCTTTGCTTCTTAGCTCGTTCATTCTCCAACCTGTGAGTTTATTCCCATTCACACAAATAGATGCAGAGTAACCTGGCAAAGCTTAGGGCTTCAATTTTCCTTACTAGGTGACCAGAAAGAGCTTGCTGTTGTTTGCAGTGTGGTTCACAGGCAAGTTTACCAGCAATCTTTAAAAAAAAAAACAACAAAGTCCAGCACTACTGGCTTTTCACTCATCCTTCTCTGTCCTACAATTAGCTAGTTCTTACCCACCTGCATTCAGTCAGTCCCTGGGCTAACACATATCCTTACCTAACTGTACAGGTTTTAGGGATAAACAACTGCATTACAGCTTTAGGTGACATCCTGGTGATGTTTTGGCTGCCAGATGTTCCAAAGCCTGATACAGGACATCCCAGAGCTGCCCCTTCCAGCCCTGCGGGTGCAGGTTTGTGCCCGTCCTCGGGCCAGGACCACAAAACACAAGCCCTGGCGCTGCCCACCACCCCGCACAGGCACGTTCTACCAGTTCGATGACCCATTCTTGGACAGCACGTGGCTTAAGCACATGCCTGAAGTTAAATATCCACTTAAAGGCTTCTTGCTGCAAGTGGGAATGGGTCTAGGATCAGCTGGAATGTTTCTCTGAATCAGGGTTGAGAGAATTCACTTTTTAGTGTGTTCCCCACTGGTCCCATGCCAACAAACTCCTCATTTTGAGGGAAACGTGGCAGCAGAATAGTCCGTGCCCAACTTTGGGAAGCCAGCCAGGTTTCTGAAAGCGTTAGACTTTTTCTTTGCAGCCTGAAAGGAGTATTTGAATGAAGCGACAGAGCCTAGGTAAAGAGGCAGAAGGGTTGTTTGTTTTCCTTTTTACTCAGACTTTCAGTGCACGCTTAAAATGTGACACTCTTGTCTGGTATTTTCAGTTTAGACAGAACGTGGTGGTTTCTTGGGTCGAAAAACTGAATTCCAGAAAGAAATTATGCTTCTGGCAAAGCAGACTGCGTTCCAGGGCGTGATTTCATCTGGTAACTAGTGCAGGAGAGTCAATATTGGCTAATGTGACCATGACTGCATGTATTTCTCATTAATTTTCATCAAAACTTGCCAGAAAATTCATGTTTTGGTGCCAGCAGATCACTCTTCCTTTCCATATATTTCATAGTGTCATCATTCACTAACCCCAAAGTCTCTCTAAGGAAAAGAAAAAGCTATAACAACGTGCTCACCTCCTCTCATTGCCTGCTCCAGAGTTACAGAAAAAGGTGGATAGAAGTCCTTTAGCAAACACATGGGAAGTTCTTCAGTAAAGTGGTTTTGCAAGTCCCTTGCAGGACCAATATTTTCTGGTGCATATGAAAACATTATTCTAAATGAGGTCATGAAGTGCCAGGCAGCTTTGGCCATCTCTCTGCTTTCTCTTTCTCCTTGAGCTCAGAACAGAGATTCCCTGATACCTGATCTACTTTTTATATATGTTTGACCCAAATTCCCTCAAGATGTCTTTCGAGAATCCTCAGGACACTCTCACTCTCCTGTTGTGATGTGTGTTGGCCACTTTTTCTGCTCCGCATTCCACAGCAGTGGGCTCTAAATGTGCAGATTTTGGGGCTTGCTCACTGTCTCACAATACAAGCAAGAGTTCTGGATTTGAAACGAGAGATGCATAATATGCCCATAATTTGTCAGAGATTGGAGAATGTGGTTGCAGATCCCAGGACAGTCCGTGAAAATAGATCCCAACTCCTGAATTCTCCTGGTGGTTAAGTGCATAAAACCAAATTACATTCACAAACATTTTACAAATGGGGAGCATGGAAGGTAAACACACAAATATATTTGTTTCATTATTCAATGCACTGAGTTCACCTGTAAGAAGTAGTGCTTATATCACTATATATTGTACACAAAGGGAGTTTTGTGTTGAACTTCAGTCAACTGAGTCAGAACAGTTGAAATATGCACAAGAATCGGGAACTAGTATGTGTGTTTATAGCAGTATTGCTTATTGGAGGTTTTTTAAATAGTACCACTGTAGTGTTTTTCCTTATATCTCAGCTGCTAAAATTACATTATCACCTTTGACTCCTCCTCTAGCAAGGAAAGAACAGTTTTAAAATTCAGAGCTTGTTATTTAATGAAAACTACGACTCTGTGTATGCACGTCCGTAGGTGGAAGGTCCTAACTCATTCATTTTTCCTGTATTTGGCCTGGCACTATTGTACGTGGGTGTGCAAAGAGAAGACAGCGGGGGAACCTAGTTTGCCTAAATTCTCATGGAAATCTCTACTGTAGAGTAACAGGAGGGGAAAAAAACCCTAGTCACTGCTCATGCACCCCCATGTGATGTGCAGAGGCCCATTATCCAGCTGATCAGATTTTATCTGTTCTTCACTCTGTAAAATTAAGAGGTTTTGGGAGCTCAGTGACAAAGCCTCTTAATTCCAAATCTATTATCAGCAGCGTTACTGTCGTCACCTGAGCTGCAAGGCTGGTTGTGGGCAGCCCTGGCCGGCGGCTTGCGGGGGATGCTCTGCTGCTTCTCCCCCCCCCGGCTGCACGCTTCGCGCTGCTTTTGGGGAGGGTTCTCTCCTCTAACTGGTGTTTCAGAGGTGGGGACGTAGAAGGCAGCTAATGCATTTGTGAAGCATGGAGCTGCAAGTGTTGAAGACTCCCTAAAGGTACAGGAGGAAAAAATTGTTTTAGCAACCCATAAGAGTGAGCTATGTGCCGTGCTGCTGCCGACCTGGGTGATTTGAATGGTGTTTAAAAAACAGCCCCCTTTCCCCCCATCTTCTCCCCGACTTTTCCACTTAGCAACAGAAGGCAAAGTTACATCAAATGAAGAAATTGGTTTGGTTTATACGGCACCCCGGATGGACTAGGTGTAAGTCGTGTAGCGCTGTTCCGGCTACCAGGTGCTTGCAGCCCGGTGAGACGCACGAGAGGTGACAAGCTCTGCCAGCCCCAGGTGGGGAAAGGCTCGGCTGGAAAGCAGCTGGGTGCTGTCAGGATCCCTGTCTGCCAAAAACGGCTCATTGCAACTGTCTGCAGCAGCCTGGGCCTGCAGGTGGGGGGAATAAAAGCAGGTGAAAGCCAACTTGTTTTTCCCTCGCTCGGGTTTGAAGCAGAGTGCGGTTTGGGCTGGCTCTCAGGGATGATGCTGAGCACAGCACAGAGCACTACGTGGCTCTCGACCTCCCGATGATTTCTTTCAAAATGCAGTTTCCGATTCTGCTGCGCGTGGGCAAAGCCACATCAGTCACACTGTGCTGGTTCCAGCCCCAAATTCCTGTCGGTGCTTTCCTACTTATTTATTTTGGCTTTTCTTGAAACTATTGTATGGCAGATCTTCCTGTGATGACAGCCTTTGTCAGAGTCTTTGTAATCAGAGGTCAGACGTTGCAATAAGTTTGGTTTGTGCTTTGATCTTTGCCGCTTTTGCTACCTTTGGACTGAAACCTGCAGTTTCCTTAAAGACAATGTCTTTCGGTTTCTGTTTCTGTTTCCCAAAATATAAGGGGTTTGTAGGATCAAGTTTGCTATTTTTAGATTGGTTCAGTGCCCATTTAGTTCATATAATGATGAAATGCCAAAATTAGAAGAGATCTCAAGTGAGCAGTCCTTCACCTCGCAGGAAAGTGCCCAAGTGTGTGTAAAGACCCGCTGACATCAGTGAACATGAGGCACGGGCTCTAACTTAAGCGTTGGCCCTGTCAGCTCCGTATCCCCGGCTGTAGTTGTTTTTTGTTTTGGTTTGGTTTTTTTCCCCTTTATTTGCCATCTTTCTGAAACTGATTTGGAAGGTAATGATTAAATACTGTCAGAAAGCACACGGAAGAGGAGGAAAGGCCTCCCTAATTGTGTTTTGACATTTTTTGACATCAGCAGTTCTTTTGAAGGGAAGTAGAAAAAAAGAAACAAAACAAAATCTGTTCCATCAAGATTTTCTGCTTCTTGTTCTCTTTGGCTAAGAAAAACCAGGTTGCAGAGAAGCTGGTGTTGCACAGCCTCCCGAGCAGGAGTTTTCGTGTCCTCAGCTTCCATCCAAAGGCACTTTTACAGAACTTTGCACTCCTGTAAAGCGAGTGTTTTCTTTGTAAGTGATACAGCATGTCAGCTTTTACAGGACCCCAGTGTTTTGCACTATCTCAGTGACTTCAGGGATGTGATACTAAGCTTTGCCTAATACATGGGTCTGTCTAAGCGCAGTAGGACGTCAGCTCCGTGCCCGGGTTTTGCGTCACTAGGTAAATAACTTAGCAAGTGGAATAGCATGTCTGTGTTTTGTAAGATTAAACCCCCGGCTGAAAGAGGCTGTTTTATCGGCTCCTGAGGGGAGCTGCCGCAAAACTGATACTGGATCTTCAGCAGGGAAGGCTTTCTATGGAGTTATTTCTGTTATTGGCATCTAAGATTGGTTTCAAATATATTTCCTAAATATCAAACCCGAACTATAACAATAAGATCCCAAATTAATGACAGAATTGTCAGTTAGCAGGTAGTCTTGCATGCTTTGGAAGCGTTCCCCCAGAGTTTAACAGCAACTTCACACAGAAGTAAGGCCAATAGCAGGTCTAACAACTAAAGCACGATTAATTTTTAAATCTCACTTTGTTGGATTTGGGGATTTTTTTTAATTCTAAAAAGAAAATAAATAATTCCCAACCTTTTCTTACATTTACCTACCAACCTTTAGGACCGAAATTGTATTCCTGCCCTGTAACAGAGGCAATCCTATTTTGCTAGCGTGTGACTCTGCAGAAGTAACAGAAATGGTTAAATCCAATAGTTTGTTCTCGCTCCTGCTGCCCGGCTGGAGCTGGCAGATCCTCCGCCACAGTCTCTCCTCTGTATCAGTGGACGTCGCTCTGTGCTGGTGCAGGGAAACATTGCAGAAGCCTCTGAGTGAGCCACAGGTACATCTTGAGAGATGCCACCACAAAGCAGATTCTTCTCATCCCGTCCAGCATGCCCAAGGGCCCTCAGCACAGATTTCTTTCCCATAGCTGTTAAGGATATTTTTTTTCTGCTGCCTGGTAAGCTTTAATACTGCTTCTCTCTTGGGTTTGGCAGGTAAATGAGAGCACAAGCCTCCAGAATTTTTTTTAGGAATTACATTTAAATGTCTTAATTTCCAAATGATTCATAAAACCTGAAATCTCCTGAGAGACCTAGGGTTTTTCCCTAGGATTAGCCGCAAATGAAAAGGCTATTACTGTTTGAATATTTCCAAGGTATATTTTAGATACTTTTCAAATTTTTGATTGAAAGTGTACAAGTTATTTTGGAGGGCCTTTCTGTTGTCAAGAAAGTGAGTTGAAAGGAACGGGTGACCGAGTTTGAGCGGAACAGAAGATTTGTGGGATTTCCCACAAGGGGAATCTGAAAGAAATCTGAACTCCTCCTCACCTGGTGGTTGCGGGATGTGGTTTTGGAAGGTGCTCACAAAATGATGTATGTGCGGACAGCACAGCTCCTGGCGCTTCTGCATGGCAAGCAACTTCTTGGAGTCAAGCATCATTTCAAAGGAGAATGAGAAGAAAAAACATGGATTTTGCTAATAAGCTGTGTGTAGTTTTCTGAACCCCAGGAGCTACAACCCCGCTCTATTTCCCTCCGTGTCTACATCAAGACACCCTAATCTGTCAGTCAAAAAGAATGAGAATATTTTGGACATTAACTTGTTAGTGAAGTGAATCACGTGAATGAGGTTATTCATCCACATGGCTGTTTATAGAGCACCACCTGCATCACATGTACAATATATTTGAGTTTCCAAACATCCGCAGATTGAAATGCCCACGAACTGATGTGCATAAAGGACTTTGTTCCCTGAATGTATTCCCACAGAGCTAAGAGTCCCTCATCTGAAAAACTGGGTTAATACGTAACATGACACAATTTCTAAACAATTTTGCAGTTCTTTAGAAACAATAACATGAAATGCAGATGATACCCTCTCAAGTCGTTGCTTTGCTCTGATTAAGGCAGAACTTTAAAGCCGTATCCTATGTCACTCTCATGAAATGTAGTGACAGCTCCGTCGCTCCTTGGAAAACTTCCTTCTGAAGTTTGGATGTCTTTGTTGTTTGGGTTTTTTTGGAGGTTGCTTTGGTGGTGGTGGTTTTTAGCGGTAGTCTTTTCATTTATTTTATGCTGATGGATTTGTACATGCCTGGTGCTTTGCTGACAGTCTCACTGTGCAGCTTTCTCCCTGTTGAACGCAAACGGCACTTCGGTGCAGGGATGCTCCGGGAAAAGGGGCTGGGCAGACTTCTTTCATGGCCAACGAGCAGGTGGTTTCTCTTGCTTTACTCTCCTGTTCAGATCTTAAGAACAATTCGGTGTTTGTAAGATTCCAGCAACTATCGTCCTCGGCGAGACAGAACTCTCGCTTGTTCATCTGGCGTGCCAGCGCGCATCCAAGTGCTTTTCTCCTGCAGGCACATTCTTGAGCGTTCTCCTCTCTCTGCCCAAAGCAGCAGCCGGGACACCAGCCCACTCTCCTTTCCAAGCCCACCCTTCCATGCTTCCGACTCCAGCCCTGAATGAGACATCGCACGGAGCGATCCAGCCTTTGTGAGCTGGCACGCAGAAACTTAGGAAGTCGTTCAGTTCTGCTCGCGTGCATCTCTTCACTAAATTAGGGGCTGCAAAAGGCGGCGTGATTCAGAGCCGTATTAGCAGCCAGATGTAGGAGCTTTAAAGGAAGGCATTCTGCAGATTGATCACAGCAATGCTATTACCGTCAGTGGTGTGTAAAGTGTCAACTGCAGCTGTGTTGAATTATTCATTATTTCATAAATACAGTGAGGTTTCCAAGGGCAAGGTTTCTAAGATTCATTTGAAAAGTGAAATGAAAGCCTCTGTAATTAAAAATCATTATTAAACTTCATTTATTTAACTTCATTTCAACTTTTCCATATGCGATTATTACTAAAGTTATTATATTTATTGATTTTTCTATCCCTTCCCTTTCTCTGCCAGCTAATGAGAAAAAAAGCAGTTTTGAATTGAGCAAATAATCTTGCTCTTTCTAGACAATTGTTCTGTGCTCTCATGTTGACCCTTGGAAAGAGATTTACTGGGTGATGCTCTTATTTTTGCTGATAGGAGACACTGTGCCCATCGGAACAGGGTAAAGGGAAATAAATTAAAAGGAAATCTGAGTTTTGATGTGCTTGCATCTTAGACCCTTAAAGCTGTCTTTAGGTTTGGAATGACTGGAATCTGCCCTGGGCTCAGCAGGGAGCAGACAGAGTGCAGCAGACAGAGAGCCGTGCTTTCTTGTTTAAGAGCTGAAGACAGAGTGTATGTCCAACTCCGTACAAACAACGTTATCTTCAGTTCATCTCTAGTAACAGATTTCCATCAGTGCTGTGCCAACTCCAGATTAAAAAAAAAGTTGAAGGTCCCTTTGATACCTCAGCCCAGCCCAGGGATGGCTCTCTTAGCTTTGTTTTTCCTGCCTGCCTCTTGGAATTATTAGTCTTTTCCCACTGCTCAAGGATGCTGCAGAGCTGTGTGTACTGGGGTTTGTGAGGTTCATTTTGGCCCTGCAGCCAGGGGGCACTCTGAAGTGTCAAGCATCTCAGAATCACAGAATGTTAGGGATTGGAAGGGACCTCAAAAGCTCATCCGGTCCAATCCCCCTGCCAGAGCAGGAACACCCAGATGAGGTTACACAGAAAGGCATCCAGGCGGGTTTGAATGTCTGCAGAGAAGGAGACTCCACAACCTCCCTGGGCAGCCTGGTCCAGTGTCTGTTACCCTCACTGTGAAGAAGTTTCATCTCAAATTTCAGTGGAACCTCTTGTGTTCCAGTTTGAAGCCATTACCCCTTGTCTTACTGTTGATTGTCACTGAGAAGAGCCTGGCTCCATCCTCGTGACACTCACCCTTTATATATTTATAAACATTAACGAGGTCTCCCCTCAGTCTCCTCCAAACTAAAGAGCCCCAGCTCCCTCAGCCTTTCCTCACACGGGAGATGCTCCACTCCCTTCAGCATCTTCATGGCTGCGCTGGACTCTCTCCAGCAGTTCCCTGTCCTTCTGGAACTGAGGCGCCCAGAACTGGACACAATATTCCAGATGTGGTCTCACCAGGGCTGAGGAGAGGGCAGGAGAACCTCTCTCGACCTACTAACCACCCCCCTTCTAATCCCCCCCAGGTCCCATTGGCCTTCCTGGCCACAAGGGCACAGTGCTGGCTCATGGTCATCCTGCTGTCCCCAGGGTCCCCAGCTCCCTTTCCCCTACACTGCTCTCTAATAGGTCATTCCCCAACCTGTACTGGAACCTGGGGTTGTTCCTGCCCAGAAGTAGTTGTCACTTACATTGTTACCTTTATAAACAAATCTCACCTGCATTTAGCACAGGAATAAGGGCTATTAATTCTGTTAGTCTTTCTGTTTAATCTTCCAGTAGTGCAGGACCGCGGGAGATTTAAATGCTGCACAACCGAGAGCAACACTCAGTACTGCCCAAAGCTGAAAGCCAAACTGGTAAAGCTTTTCACATTTCCCTAGAAAATGGTATCTTTTTCTGGTGTTAGTTGTGCAGGACTCCTCTCCTTTGCTGATTGTGTAGTGCAACCTTAACATTGCACCTTAGGGCATCAGAGTATCTTAGAAACACGGAGTAAATGTCCTCGGTTCCTGCGCAGTGTGCCAGTCCCCGCGGCAGCAGGACATGTGCTTCATTCCAGCTCTCTGTGGGGACACGGAGCTACAGGGCCCTGATGAGACAGAAGAAAAGTAATCTTGTAGAAGAAGTTCTTGCAAAACTCCCTGTGTCTCTCAGCGGAGCAGCTGAACCAGCATTTTCCTTCCCAAACCCGGAGACGTGAAACGTCCTGGGGGCAGATCTCAGTGGGAGGGAAGAGCCCTCAGACGAACTTTGTGCCCAAACTCCAGATCCTTTGGGTTCTCCTGCCTCGCTCACCTCCCTCTTCCACTTACCACAGTTTTTTGAACCACTTTTCTCTGTTATCCCTGCTTTCCCTCTCCAAAAGGGAATTCACTGAGTGAATTCAATGCATCGATGAGTCCCAAGGCAACAACAGACAGCCTGGAAAGGTTTTGGGGTGAAAGTCAAGAGTCGGTTCACATTCCCACTCACTTTTGTGACCGCACAAACCCAGGGAAACATTTGCCTCATTACATGTGCGCTTGCTCATTTCTCATTCATCTTTGCTCGGTAGTTATTGAGGAGTGAGATCATAACTGGAATTCATTTAGAGTTACGGTCTCTCCACCCTGTTGGGTCCTTCAGCAAAACGACTTCATCCAAAATTTCATTTCCTCCCTGTCTTTTTGCATAAACAGAAAAAAAAGAAGAAGGTGGATGGAAGAATACGCTGGCAGAAACACTTTGGCAGAAGGCCCTGGTTTTCGTCATGCCCTCTCGATGAGCGAGAGCAAGCGTCGCGGCTCAAACTTGTCTGCTGCCTGTCCCCACACGTGGTTCATGGCTCCAGGGCCCGTTTCTCCCCCAGCACATTACAGTTGCTTTCTGAATCTCTCAGTGGTCTTTCTTCCTGCGTTACAATCACAAGTTCTCTGGAAGAATATTTCTTTATATGTGGGCCGTTTAGGCTCAAGCATTGGAGCTCACTTATAAAAGTTGGAGATATTCTATCATTTTGTTAAAGTTTTTCATATAAACACAAACTTGATTTTGCAACTTGTGGAAAAAGTTCCTCTTAGTATTTTAAAAAAAAAAAAAGGTTGTAATTTTGTCATCAGTGAAAGTGGAAAGCATTATACAAATAATTCAAACATGCTGTTTGAAATTAATGAAACCTGTGTGCACGCATGGGGCCGACACATGCAATGTGAGGCAGAATTTCACATTTGTTTGGGCTTTTTTCCTTTATTATATTATTTGTGGTGTCAAACCTTTCACCACAGCATTGGAGCACTAATGAAGAAACAATTAAAGGACTTGAGCCTCCTGCTTGCTTCCTTCAGGAGCACTGGAAATCTTTCAGTCTCGCTGATAAATTCCCCAAGAAACTCACAGAATTTCTGACTTTAGAACAGCGTTTGTTTATTTTCTTGCAAGTAACTATTCCTGTCCCTTTTTTATCCTTTCATTGCACCAAACTTCCGTTGTTTAATGGATTTTTGGTTTAGCTTTAACAGGTCTCCAAAGCATTGGTTGAGTGCTGGAAGTACACCGCTAATACAGAGAAAAGGGACTGGATATTAAAACTGCGCCCGGGGCTTTGAGATAATGTGCCAAATACAATGGGCTGGGCTGGTACCACTGAGAACTTGAGCTTTGCCAAGGGGTTAATATTGTTAAGTGTGTGCAGACAGATATATTGGTATATACCCTACCTTTGCTCTATATCTGCATCCATTACTTACTGTTCAAAAGTGGAATGGTATGTGTCTGCGTTAAATTTCATAGTAAGTAAAAGATCTTCCTGTTACTCGTTTGATGACAGCAAATCAGTGTCACAGAGAAATGCTGGTGAAAAGTTATTTGCATAAATCTTTGAAATGTTTATCCACTGACAAAAGCACTTTGTGTCACTCTGTTTCGTTTGCTCCATTGTTTTTACTTTATCATGTGCTCAGAGAAAGCAAACTAAATTGAATTAAAATGACTTTTTTTCCTGTTTAGCTGGCATGCTCCTAGCAATACACAAATCTAACTGTGTTTTTTCTCTCTTTTTCTTTTCTCATTTGACCTGGTTTTGTCTTGTGGTGGCTTTGATATGCCTGTGTGATCCTATCTTCTCCATTACTTTAAAGGTAAGATAATTATTTCCTCAGTCAGTATTATACATGTATCAGAAGTACAGAAATATAACATAAAAGCCATCTGGGGATGAGGTTAGTAAGGAGGCAAAATAATTAGTGACCATTTGGAGTCCAATTAGGGAGTGCGTTTTATATTTTGTCTTCAGTAAGCATTGTCCGCAAGCAGGGATGCTGAGAGGAGAGGAGATTGGGGTGTCCTGGGCCCGTGTTGTACACGGAGCCCCCGTGCCCGGCTGGGCTTTGTCTCCCTCCTGCTGCCTCCCAGCTCTGCCAGCGCTTCCAGAACGCAACCCGGAGGCACACGGAAGGTGATCGGGGGCACTGGAGCAGCCTCAGAGCAGCAGATCTGCCCAGGACTGCAAGGAGCCACACAAGGTCCCTTGATGTTTCCCTTCATACAGGAGTTCCAGAGAATTTTGGCTGTCGAGAAGGGCTCAGTGAATTTAAAGATACGCATACATCTGCTTGGTTAAATTACAATAGAGAGACGGGATGCCAGTCAAGATCAGAATATATAGGGCTAGATGTACAAAGACAGGCAGGGCCATTGTCTGTTCCTGAAAGCTTGCAGTGTTTTCTTTCTGTCGCTGTGTTACAAGTATGTCTTTGGTTTAGGCTGCATTTTTCTGCTGCTCTCGGGACTCTGCCAAGTTGGAGGTGAATTGTCTCCAAACCACTCCTTCCCAGAGCTTAATGGCTTTCCAGTACCTTGTGTTCCTCGGGAACCAGGACACTTAGGGATGTGAACCTTTTGCAGGAGGAATTTAGAAATGTGCAGATGTTGGGAGGCAGGACTCTGTACTTGCTGACAATTTCCGAGCACAGAATTTCGCTGAAGACAAGCAAAAGAAACCGAAGTATGAGATTTTATTTTAATGAGCACTTTTATATATTTTATAACCAGCAAGTGGCAAATAGTGAAGTCCTGACGCTTCCCAGCTTGCACAGAGACAGTCCTGGTCTCTGACAAATCTGGAAGATACTATTGTATTTCCAGACTTTATATTTTCCCCCCTCTCAGGGGTCCAGAAATAGGTGCTGTAGTGTCTGGGTCATCTCTGCAGCCCTGCCAAGGCCTGGCTGTGTTCCAGAGAGTGACTGACGAGGGGTTGGCGCCGGTCGCTTTGTGCCTCTCTCAACAATGGCAGGTTGCCTCCATTTACATAGTGACAGTGGAGTCACGGAAGACTCAATGAATTTAATTAGGAGGAACGGAAAAATGTGTGTACTCATTATGTAAAACATGTAAATTTAACCCTTGAAATGGAATCGTCAATGACTCACCACTGTGGCCGGGTGCCAGCGCCAGAGGCAAAATTACAGAAACTGCGAGTGTGTCACAAGAAATCAAATCAGCTACATTAAGGTTCCTAGGTTTTGTTGAGGAGATGGCTGTTCATCCCCATTATAGACTAAAAACTTGCTACAAATATTGGGTTTTCTCCATTAAAAATGTGCTTCGAAGCAGGATATGTATCTGTAGGAAAGCTAATTAATAGGAGACCAGAAAAACATGGAAGAAGCAGGAGGAATCATATACTGGATCTCTACCAAAGTGTGTGTCCTGAATAAAAGGCCATAATAAACATTGCACAATGTTTGGCCACCGTAGGAGTACTCAAGGCTCTGAATGGGTGTCGCAGTGCCAAAAAAATGGCTGTGAGGAAGGTTTTTACCTACCCAGTCACTGCAAATGTTAATTCACAGAGCCTCGGGCAAGTTACATGAGGTTGGATTATCGCTGTGGGATGCCCTGGGGTCTCATTTGGCCTCATTGTAGAGGATAAGGGACAAAGAGTTTCATGGTGAGCTTTAGACTATTGTTTTCAGTAAGAAGGGAAGGGACTTAACCCTCGGACTGTTGCTGACACTTCTGGATCCCGCCCAGGAGCGGGTGCGTGTGGTTGCAGCTCTTAGGATGGTGGACACAAAAAAGAATTTGTAAGGGTCTTTTTGCACTGCTGCCACTGTTGAAAAGCAAAAGAAAGGTCTCTTAATGACTGGATATTACACCTGTCATGCAGTAAATGAATCTCAAAGGCTCTGATTTTTCCATCCCATCCCAGTGGTTGACATGGCGCTGTACTGGAGGGGGCCGGTGGGGTGGCATGTGTCTGGTCTGGCCTCGCTTTCCGGTGCTGCAAATCTCTGACTGACACCAGGGCAGGTACCAACCAAGGCTGGCAGGGCTGGGAGCGGCTCGCAAGGGGCCGGTCCACTGAAATGGCATTTTAAAGAGGAAGAAGCACTAAAAGGCAGAGCCATGTGTGAGAAACGGCCGCCACTGATGGGAAACAGGGCCTACTGGCATGAATTTTTTTCTGTCCTTGAACGTGCCCTCGGTTTACACATTTACTCCAGATTTCTTTTTTTTTTAATTATTTATTTAAGAACTGCTGCTCTTAAGCTTTCTCGTGCTCTCTGGGGGTCATTGGATGCGTAATGTAGCTCTGTGTGGAGGCTCCTGCTGATCCTGCAGTTCTCTCTTCCCGAAGGGGCCGTGCGCTCCCAGACCTGCCGATAACAGCCTTTCCTGACCCCGTTTCCAAGTGTCACCATCCAGGGATTTCCTGTGCATACTCCAGGAAAAATTCGTCTAAATTCTTCTCAGAAACAGGCGGTGACTGTAGATGCGAAGCCCGGCAGACCCAAGACAAGAGCTCGACTCCCACTGTCAGCGGCGCTCACCTGGCTGGGCGGCAGAGCACGCTTTGCAGAGTGGATGCAATGGGCTGAAACAAAGGTGCGGAGGGCGCTGGGAGGGTAATTGTTTTCATTCAGAGACAAACCGCAGCCTGAATTGTCTGTTCCTGCCTGGCCATCGATACCCCCAGCAATTCCTACCTGTCCGTTTGACCTGGCAGCTCAAGGTGAGCAGGTTCTTAGCCGGGAATGACACAAGTAAGATTTGTTTGTATTGCGATGCTGCCTTATTTTCCTGGTTTTGCACTCTGAAAGCCTGAGGCTGTTATGAGACAAGGATGTTTAACTAGATCAGAGTCCAAGATTATTCCAGTCTTGGGTCACCATGTCAAGGGCTGTTGTTCGCAACAGTAGCTTGAAGGATTTAACTTCTTAATATCTCCAGTTACCTAGGGAGTGAGTCAGACTTGCAGTGGAGAAATGCTTGCTCACCCAGAACTGTGTGTCATTTTATGTCTGTGATTTACACCACGCCTCAGGAGTGGGGAAGGTCATCAAGGGAAGTTTAACTTAGGAGTCTAGAGAAACGGTTATGAGAAGATCCTTACCACATTTTTAATGTCTAGAGATGTTCTGCCAAAGAGCCTGCCTCAGCTAAGATGACACGTTTGAAAGTGAATCTCAAACTGTGTGAAAAGTACCAGGACTGACAACAGTGGAGATCACGGGGACAAAAAATCATTTCATCAGCGTTTTAGCTGACTCGGACGCTGTGGGTCTGACAGTTGTCATCTTCTTGAATATTACTGGGCTTGTGCTTTCCGTAGGAAAGAACAAATAGCCAAAGAGGAGAACATATTGGGGAAAAAAAAGGTGAAAACCTCTCAGAACAGTGAGGGTAGAGCATGCAGGGGGAGAGGGAAGGGGACTTGCCCTGTGTGCCAGCTCTGTCACAGCAGTCCAAATTTTTGGCGGGAGAATGGGCACCCTCCTCATTTGTATCCCAGATCTTTGAAAAAAAGACATTTGTTTTTGTCTTGCTTCAGAATTCTGACTCAGTTTTCCAGACCTTCTAATAAAGACAGCTCACACTAACATTGGAGCTGCCGCTGCCAGTCAGCTAAGCCTTGTATTTGTCTAACGCCTGACACTCATTAGCGGCTGCTGGATGATAATGAGGTTTTGTTCATTACCCTCCTCCATCTGATTTGAACTCCTGATCCAGAAACCAAATGGCTGTAACATCTCATTTTCAGTACTGAGCAATTTCAGGCCCTTGTTTCTCAGCATAACAGAGTATGAAATTTGTCCAGAATATCCCTGTCAGTATTTTCAGCTGTATGGTTACTTCATTTATATTCCTTTTGAGGAAGTCAATCTGTCCGCTGGATGGGATCAGTTTATGAACATTCTTTCTATCCCAAACACAGCAGCATGAAGCTCATCCTAACAACATCTGAAATGGCCCAGGGGATGTGAGTGGGGTTTGCTGCTGGGATCCTCCTGTGTGAGCTCTACTACAGGTATCCACCCAGGAGTTGTGACTGTATCTGCTGCAGCTTTGAGTGTAGCGCTCACCCTCCTCCGTTCTGGTGCCCACAGTTGGAGGAGGCGGAAAATAAACAGGAGGATTCATTGAAAAACGACATGAGAGCAAAAGCCTGGAAACCCGTCCTCAAGAGGAAACTTGCAGAACACAGTCTGCTGGGCTCAAGCTTAAGGCTAAAGGACCATTGATTTGCAGTCTGCAGGGGATCAACAAACTGGCAGTAAGCTAATAGACAAAAGAAAGATGAAACTAGAGAAACTCAGCCTAAAGATTGTAGAAAATTCACTGGGTTGTACCGCCTTGAACATTGCTGTCAGTTGTTAAATTGAAATAAGATTATTTCAAGAATACATGCCGAATTCAAGGAAGAATTAAGTCACCGAAGCCCAATGGTCTATGTAATTCAGAAGTCAAAATCGCAATAGTCTTTTGTGGTTTTACTTTCTATGAATGACAGTGAGATTAGTAAGTTCCTGGTTTCACTGAGATTTGGTCAGAAAATGAAAATCGGTGTGTGTCATGTCGCTTGATACCGTGGCATCGACTTGGAGGGATATCTCTCCTTGTTTTCCATGCCAGAAGGACCTTCCACTTTGATTTGGGAGGATTCCTTCCCAGACAATAAGAAAATATTAAAATGAAGCTTTTCATTACAGCTATGTCCAAGCTACTGACTGGTGTTTACTTGTTTTAGCAGTCAGGAGAATATGAGAGATTGAAGGTACATTTACTAATTTGATGTCAGTGTGCTCTCAAAAGAGGAAACAGTCTATTTGACATAGTAAACATGAGTATTGAAACATAAGTAGACTAGTTAACGTAAGAAAATGGTCTAAATCTTGATAGCTCCTCATCTACCTGACAAAAAAATGGTGGTGCAGCTGATCATCTCAGCAGATTTTAAGGTGTCGCCATTCTTCTGTTCAAAAAACCTGACCGTTGTTGACCATGGGTGCTCTCGGGAAGTCCACTGTAACATCCGCCTCCTTCAGCTGAAAAAATTGGCATGAAGAAGAGGGCCTATAGTGTTTTGAAATGCAATTAGGCTTCCAGTTTATCAATATAAAAGCCGGGAGTTACTGCTGCATTATCTGAGCCAAAAAATACTCGGTGGAGTGTTACTCCAGTGATCTCAGGCTGTACTTAATGTCCACCATAGCAAGGGTTAAATGAACTGGAAAGCTCTTAGAAAAAAGCTCATACAGTGCAGTTTTTGTTAATACTGAAATGTTCCCATATGTTTCAGTTAATGCAGAACGTAATTGGGTCTGTCTTGGGATGGAGACATTTTTCTATCATGATTTATCCATTAATCGGGTATAGGGGAGCGTCCACAAGAAATAGCTTCCTTTCTATTTTAGCCAAAAGCCCACAGTTCAAAATCTCCTCCCTTCTCTCCTCCCCTTAGTGCTCCTCCCTTCTGCTCTCCAAACGTTCTGCCTTTCTGCAGTGAAATAACCTGGTGGAGTAGTTTCAAACAGGAGGTAAAATAGTTCTGCCCTTAATTACCTTCCAGTTAATGTATTTCCTGGCTCAATGTGCTGAGCAGCTCACATTGCACATGGATGTTCCTAAATTAGAAAATTGTACATATAAAAGTTTTCTTGTGTTTTTGTGTGTATGTTGCTTCAAAGTGCAGGTTTCTGGTTTTGATTTTAGTACCTCAAAGTAGCAGGAATGAATTGTGCTTGACGTTAATTACATCCTTCTGCCTGCTTTATTATTATTAGAATAAACAAGCTACTGATTTGAGGAGGAGAAAAGTCCACAAGGTGTTTGAGGTCTTTATTTCCTTTTCCTTTGGTAAACTTCCAGTAATTTAACTTGCCTAATTTGCTGCTGGAAACCTGCTGCTGGGAGTGCTCCTACCTGAGAGAGAATAAAATTAGTGAGCTGCAAGGAAAATGTCAGTAATGAGATGAGAAGCGGGGAAAATTTGGCTTTGTCTGTTTGTTTGCTTTTTGTGTGTGAATGTGCACAAAAAGCAGAAGGAATATTGGTTGTGCGAAAGCAAGACAGTGAGCTGTGCATGGAATGGGATGCTCAGTGACTCTAGGCGGTATAATCGGGCTGTTAGGCATTATGCGGTGTGTCAGCACCGGGTGGACTGTATAGCATGTACCCTCCTTTGGCTTTCCAGACAGAGACAGAGGTCCTGTGGTGATAACTTTGATCTGCTCTGGTACCAGGTTGGGGCCTTACAGCGCTGGAATTGATCACTGAATTATCCTCTCAGCGGAGGGGAACTCTTTTGCATCCCAGAATCTTTATTGTGGCTCCCCAGTGTTAATTCAAGGGAATCAGAGTGAATTTCTCTACATGCTACCACTGATCCCCTGGTGCTTTATTGGCCCACAGGAGCCACTAACAGCCCGTAAACCTAAGCCAACGTTTGTACTATTGCCATTTACTATGAAGCGGTAAGGCAGATTCAGGATCACTGGCATTTGGCAGCCACCCTTGTCCCTTTCCTGACCTGTACTACACACTTGTGATTGTAGCCACGGACGTGCCACAGCACTTGGAAGCAGCGCAGGCTGGTGATCGGTTGTGTTTCACAGTGTACAAATGCTTTATGCCAAATGACAGTCCCATGAGCAGTTGTGTTCCTTGACTTTTTGAACCACTGGGCTGTCAGTGTATCAAGACTAGTGCCGCTGGTGAGAAAATGTCCCTGTTAGATTTGGAGAGAGATTCATTTACTTTACGAGAGTAAAGCAGCTGCCCTGGAAGAGGCTCTGTGAGTTCCTTCTTGTGCATGCACACTCGTACCCATGCACACAGGTAAATAGATATTTCGGTGCAAAGTCGAGCTGTTTGTATGGGAAGAGTTCAGTAACTTCAGTTAACACTTAGAAATGATGTAGTTTAATTAGTCCAGTGGTTTTGGAAAGCTTCCTTTCCTCCTGAACTACTTCCAAATCCAGACATGTATTCTTAGTATACCTTATTTGAAGTTAGCATTTGTTTACATTTAAAAATACATATAAATGAGATTAGCAGTCATGTGTGGGTTCAGTGAGATTGCAGGTAGAGCTTCTTATACAGCCTGGTATTCGATCATCAAGCCACACTATCAAGCATCGTTCCTTATCGTGCGGATTCTGTAAGCCACAATATTTCCCTTATTTCATACAGGCAAACTCTGTAAGTTCACTGTTTTGATCTTTGCACCACCATGTGGCTAACCAAGTGCCATTTGGTTATCAAGCTTAATTAACAATAGTTCTATTTACGAGACAAAAGACAAAGCTGAGTTCAACTGACATGCCCGTAATTATAGTGACTGTACTGCATATGGTTGTATAAATGTACTAAAAATACTTCAAGTCAGCAGACACGACACTGAATACACTTGGCAAGAGAATCTATCACTAAATTGATGCATTTTAGGGGAGAACTGCACTTTTGCAGGACAGATCACAAGGAGCTCCTCCTTGGTATCTTAGCATTTTGTCTCTGGCTATTTACTCTTTCTTTTCCTTTTAATTAGCACTTTTCCCCCTGGCCTAGCAGTCCCAGTTGCTTAAATCTTCCCCTGTCACTTTGTCGTTTGGTCCACCGCACCCATGTGCTCACAGCCCCTTAGGGCCAACCAAAATTTATGTCATAGCAAAGAAATTGCCAGCTCAGAGAGAGAAGTGTGACTGTGCAAAGGTGGAGTGATAAATGAGATTCTACGAGGAGGGAGTGAGAGGGTATTAGTTTTTACCAGCTTCTAGAAATCCTAAAATAGACCAGAACTGGGCCACAACTAACAGAAATCAGGCCTGCGAGAGGAGGAGGTTTGGCAGAGGACACCTACGGCTTTCGTGTAGTTACTAAAGCGAATGTCTTGGAGCTGGAAGGATCCCGGGCTCTATTGCCAGAGTCCTTGGAGTTAAGCAGAATGAGGTCAGCTAAATGTGGTGGAATTTTTCTGCTGGTCCAGTGGTTTTCCAGGGGCCTGAGTCAAGTTTTCTGAATGCATGGATCTGGCAATTCGTAAATCTTCTGGCTTTTATAACTGTCAGCCACTAACAGTATAAAACCCACTTTGCATATACATGTGGACAGGAGGGAATTTGGGGTCAGCAGATGCCACATGAATGGACTCTGATGTTTTCATGGCAGAGCACTGAATGAACCGAGAGGCCTCAACTTTCTACTAAGCCTTTTATTTCCTACCTCTTAGCTTCTTAGGGAATTAGCAAGGGAGAAGTGTTTAGTTTTCCTGGCTGCTGTTGAACAGTTGGGAGTCCCCAGTGCTTCTGCTGAAGGCAATGAGATCAGCAGAGTCCCAGGTGACAAACTGGGCACAGAAGGTTGACATAGTGATAATGGAAAAAAAAAAAGATGTAATTCTGGGGAGAAAATAGTATTTGGCTCCTTAAACAAGGCTTGACAATCACATTTTTCAGAAATTGTCCTTCCAAAGGACGTGGGTCAGTCTGCTTCTGTCTAAGGTACGGGATACGAGTGTTTTGTGGCAATCCGTTGTATCCTGATCCCTGAGTCATGCTACCAAATACCTGTCTGGAGCAGCCCCCAGCTCTCCTCCAGCACATGGAGGTCACGGTCTCCTCCACCCCTGAAGTCAGGACAAGCTGGTTATCCCACCTGGATAAGAGTTCCTGGATCTGATGGCATAGACATAGCCTGAGAGAACTGGTGGGGGCACAGAAAACAAAATAGCTCCAGCTGGTCGTTTTCAAAAGCTCTTTCTCTGAACATGAATTGGCAAGGGCCCACACATCCTCAAGAAGACATATCTGCCCTTTTTGCAGGAAGGTGCTGTCACCATTGGGGTCCTAGTTCTCCTTTTCTGAGAAAGGCCCAGCACTGAAACGACATGGAGATAAAAGTTCCTGCTTTACCTAGAGATTATTCTCCTAAATTAGGGTTTGGGCACGGATGACAGGATCGTGTGTGATTGTTGAAATGTGTTACGGTTTCCATCTGCCCCGCTTCCAGTTCTTACTGGTTTTCTCTTCTGCTCTGCCCTTCTCGCTGTCACTGCTCAGCATGGGTTGCGTCCAGGCCGCGGTCCCTCAGGAGAGCCCTCGCCCTGCTGTGGGGACATGGGCCACGGTCCCTCAGGGGTGTCCTGCCTTCCAAGAGCGTGTCCCCAGCCCTGTGTCCTCGCCAGTCTGTCCCTCCCCATGTCTCCTCAAGCATCTCCCCACCTTTCCTCACGTGTCCTCCCCCAGCAGTCGTCACTCTTCCATAAGAGAGCTCAAGCACAGCTTGTGCTTTGTCTTCAAGGAAGGCGTTTGGCAGGAGGCAGGTGCAGTATGATCCAGAATCCCTAGAAGCCAGTGCAAATCTTTCCTTTGAGTTCAGCGAGCTTCGGATCACCCCATTAGGGAATGAAAATTTGGCAGAGGAGCGTGTGGAGTAGTTGTGACTTCGGAGTCAGGCAAAAAAGATTTCAGCAAACCAGCAGCGGCTGGAACAGTTTAAGGTGAGTGGAACAGTCCCAGCGTGGGCAGGCAGACAGAACGGGAGAGGTCAGCACTGGTGCCCGGAAAAACATCTGTAATGACAGCGATTTTCCATCTGAGTACAGGCATGTTCAGTGGATTAATGTGACGATTGACCTCCGAGGTGTTCAGCGCTCAGCCCGCATCCAGGCCAGGTTTGTTTGTAATTCATCCATATTAATGGTAATCATTTGAAAAGTTCTTTTTTTTCATCATGGAATTAATGTAGTTCTTTTCTGTGCTGCCATCCAATGAGACCTCAACAGGCTGGAGAGTTGGGCGGGGAAAAATTTAATGAAATATAACAAGGGAAAGAGCAGAGTCTTGCATCTGGATAGGAACAACCCCAGGTTGCAGTATAGGTTGGGGAATGACCTATTAGAGAGCAGTGTAGGGGAAAGGGACCTGGGGGTCCTGGGGGACAGCAGGGTGACCATGAGCCAGCACTGGGCCCTTGTGGCCAAGAAGGCCAATGGCATCCTGGGGTGTATTAGAAGGGGGGTGGTTAGTAGGCCAGAGAGGTTCTCCTTCCCCTCTACTCTGCCCTGGTGAGACCACATCTGGATTATTGTGTCCAGTTCTGGGCCCCTCAGTTCCAGAAGGACAGGGAACTGCTGGAGAGAGTCCAGCGTAAGGCAACAAAGATGCTGAAGGGAGTGGAGCATCTCCCTTATGAGGAGAGGCTGAGGGAGCTGGGGCTCTTTAGTTTGGAGAAGAGGAGACTGAGGGGAGACCTCGTTAATGTTTATAAATATATATATAAATATATATAAATATATAAATATATATAAAGGGTGAGTGTCACGAGGATGGAGCCAGGCTCTTCTTGGTGACAACCAGTGATAGGACAAGGGGTAATGGGTTCAAACTGGAACACAAGAGGTTCCACTGAAAATTGAGAAGAAACTTCTTCACAGTGAGGGTGACTGAACACTGGAACAGGCTGCCCAGGGAGGTTGTGGAGTCTCTTTCTCTGCAGACATTCAAACCCGCCTGGACGCCTTTCTGTGTAACCTCATCTGGGTGTTCCTGCTCTGGCAGGGGGATTGGACCGGATGAGCTTTTGAGGTCCCTTCCAATCCCTGACATTCTGTGATTCTTTAGGTAAGACCTGTGAAAACCTTATCCACATACAGAAAAGGTAGGACTACAGTAGATGTGGGTCTAAAATTAAAGTTCTTGGATGATGACATACATAGCTAACCTCACCCCAAATATGCATGAAAAAGCGAATTGTATCATTTACAGCTCCTGCAAAAATGGGTTTTAAAAGAGAGGGTGTCTAATATTTTTTATTTTACCTCTTCAAAAGGGAAGCCCTGTGTTTTACAACCAGATTGACCTGATGGTGAACTCAAGGCTGATACGTTCAGTACTTTTAAGTAATTTTGCAAATTTAATCTAACAAATTTAATCAAATCTAAATTTAACAAATTTAATCACAACTCATCTCAAGCTCCTCTTTTCTTGTCCTCCCTGTCCTGTCATCTGGATCACTCTCAGTTTTCCTCCCGGAATATTTTGCTCCTCCTTGAGGCTTAGGCAGATGAGAATGTGGTTAAAGAAAATCCACATATTCACTGGGGAGGAATAAAAGTGCAGATAGAGCTGTCTCTTGTCAAGGATAACTGGTAACTTTCTGACGAAGGGAAGGGATAGTAAAAGGTATTGGAGGTCCTTTGGGTTAAAAAATGGGAGTATGATTTATAAATCTGCCATCTACCATCTTCAGTACCAATCTCAAACTCACAGCAACCCTTACAGGCTCCTAGATGATAAGAACAAAACAAGGCACATCTCTCTTCATAAGGGACTTTTGACACCCAGTTTCTGGCCATCAGAAGCCTCATCCGTAGAATTTCGTTTATAGTATTAATGGGCATTTTCCTCTTAGATGCAAATAATCTCCCTTTGCTCCACGACTGAGTACTGTAGAAAGACCCACACACTTTCATGTAAATTCCTCACAAAATAGAATCCCATTATTTTCCAAGTCACATGCACAGCACATGTGCATGTGGGGTTTGTTTGGGTTTTGCTATAAGTAACTTCAGCTCAGGCTGAATTCCAGGTCCCATTCAGGAAAACTATCTCATATTGTAATGGACTTAAGCAAGTACTTTTTCGACCTTTGGAGCAGCGTTAAGGATCGTCACACAAATATGGCAACAAGGGGAATCTTCCTATGTATCTGAAACACTTTATAACAGATAGGATACATGTTCCCCTATATAATAAGAAATAATGTAGCTACTATTCATCAGAATGAGGAACTGAGACTGCATTTAATTCTGATTATGAGATGGAAACACGTCCAGAGTCACACATCTAGAGTTGAGTTACTAATAAATAGTTTTAGAATCAAAAATTGCTGTTGAGTGTTTTCTGACCAGTGCAGTTTCTGTCTTCTTCCCTATTTTTTCTTCGTGAAATCAGTCCTGAAAATGTTTGCCTGACAGTTGAGAAACACGTTGTCACTGTCTGTCTAAAAGTTCAGATCTGTCGTTCAATGTTTCGTGTGTTCGATTATGGGGGGGCTATGCAGGAAAGTCTCTGGCTGTCAGAATTATTCAAAAGATCCCCTGAGAAGGAAGGTCTTTATCCAGAGGTTTTGTCCAAGAGCTTTGCCTTGCAGGATGGAGGAAACCAAAACCAGGCACAGCATACGGAGAAAAACTTGAAGGACAGATAACTTGTTGGACCCAACAATAAACAGAAATTCCCAGTTATTGCTAATTAAGTCTCTTCCTTTCCAGTTGCAGGGAAATAGCTCCCATGGCAATAACGGGAAGGAAGTGAGTACCTCCGCTGTTAATTTAGTGCTCTCCTGGGACAGACGGAGAATATCGTTGTGCATCTGCTCCGCTAACAGGCTTCATCCCACGGAGAGGTTCTGGCTCTTCCCGGCGCCCCCAAAAGTGCCCTGAAGGCTGGTTCTGCAGCCCAGGCCCTGGAGCGTCCCCAGCAGAGCCCGGGGGAGCGGGGACCCTGCTGGGGGGGACAGGAATTGGGGGAAGCGGCTGCTCAGCGCCAGCAGGTACCAAACAGCTCTCACACAACACACCGAACAGCTGTCACACAGGGATGGAAAAACGATGCAGCATCTGTTTTCCAGAGCGCTGCGCTCGTGAGCCGCAGTGCGCAAGGGCTAAAAGCTCTTGGTTAAAACGTGTGTCGTAAGAAATGAGCAAAACCTAAAGTAAGCCGTTTATACAGAGGTGAGCATCTGCTCATTGCTGATATACACAGGCAAAATGAGTCTCTGTTTGAAAATGGCCTCATTTTGCCCTTGCCTGCCTTTTTTTATACGGCGGAATAACTGACTTTTCAGCAAGGCAGAAGGCTCCACTACTTAGGTTTTCACAGTGCATATTCTCTCCCAAACAATGTTTGCTGCCCCAAGAGCCTAATTATCACCTAAGAGATGTTAACAGCCAGATCATTGCAACTTCCAAAAGGTTTTGATCAAATACAAGCAAGATGTAGTTTGTATTTTGCTGCCCTGTATTCCGTGAGCAGCTGGTCTCCTGAGGTAGTAAAGTGTGGACTAAGTTAATGAATTTAAATATGCTTCTGTTAGATCTTTTAATCATGAATGTAATTGCATCTGGTAGTCTTTTTAATTTTTAAATACAGAATATGTGATTGGATTTCTTTTTTTTTTTTCTTTTTCAAATCTATTGCTGCTGTTCCTTCCTTCAGGGAATTCTCCAGTAGAAGGCCTTGTCTTCCCAGAGTGAACATTGTGAATCTTTACTGTACTGATTCTTGCAATATTCATTTTCTTTATTAGCAATCCCCTCTCTGTCCCTCTTTACATCTGCCTCTGCCTTTGTTATGTCTGACGTAAGGAGGATACACGTGTAGTAACAGGTACACCAAGCCCAAGCGTGGAGTGGGAGGCATTTACGTTTGGTTTGCTCCGTCTCTGATCCACGCCATTCGTGCCAGCTCTGGCACTTGTCTCTAGGCTGACTGGAATAACAGGATGCACAACAAGCATCGACCCAGCTTCTCAGAGTGACTAACGAGGGGAATTCGAACCCCAATCTCTCTGTCCCATAGTCAACCGAGAGATGTAGCTTTTCTGTGTTTGAGCTAATTGATGGTAAAAAATGTCACCAGGCTAAATGGAGCAAACAAAGGAAGCGGTGCTGGCAGTTCCTGTGATGCTAAACACTTTCCAGATCTTTTGCTTTTGTACACACCCTCTCTTTGGGATGAAAAAAATTGAATATGCCAAGCTGCAATCCCACAGAGTATTGAAAGAAACAGACTGCAACGATGCTGCTACCCTGCAGCTCCCATTGGCAAAATACTCAAAGAAAAGATAAATTCTTATGTGAAGAGACAGTCAGGGGACTGAATGACTCAGAGCTGTGGGATGTGGAGGCTCATATAACAAGATCACCAGCTCTCATCCTTCCCAGGTTGGTAGGGACTGAAAGCCTGTCCAGGCTCAGCAGTTTGCCAGTGTATCTGAAAGAACTGATGGCCTCGGCCCAGCAGATCCCAGTGGGCAGAGACTTATCACAGCATGCTCCAGGGATCTGGATTGCCACATTCTTATTTCAAAATTTACCAAACACAAGAAACTTTTTCTGTGTGATAATTGTTTGACAGAGAGACTGAGCACATGCCTGCATTCAAAATGTGATTATTTCCCTAGAGCTGTGCTGATAAACCCCTTTCGAAAGAGAACTCAAACTGGCAAGCGTTCCTTTGCCTCTGTAACTTAACCCATTTCCCTGGACAGAATAAGCTATACCCATAGCTGTATATACAGCTACCAACAACTTTTTGCTGGCATTGCTATTGGGCCAGCAATGTTCTTTTATTATTAATATTTACTTCTCTCAGTACAGCTATGCCAGCAAAACTTTTCCGTATAACCTAAGCCTATGAGGGAGAAAAATCTTGTGCATTTTTTTTGGAGGTGATGTTTCATAGTCAAGCCTGAGGCAGAGACTTAAGCAAAAGGCTCTGCAGACACAGTTATAATCTCTCAACACAAACCCCCCTGCTCCGCGGTTATGTACGCAACATCACCTGCAGGCCAGGGGCACTTCTACGCAGTGTTTGTGTCAGCAGGGAATATGTGCCATTACATTGGAAATGTAAATACTATAGTGGCACGGTGACTTCAGCGTAGCGGGGGGTGCTTTCAGGTGACAATGCTGGCACCGCTGCTCGAGCCCCTGTACGGAACGGGGAATATTCGCAGTTACCGACTCCCGGCTGGGGGTACTGCCAGGCCACAGCAGAGGCAGAATGGTCCCACCACACGCTTTCTTTGGAGAAATGCACAGGGGTTTTTGGTTGAAAGCAGTGCTTCGGGGAATTGCAACGTGGACTTTTAAGCACGTAATTAGAGTTACCTGCAATAGAGATGCAGAGGAGCTTGGTGGCCTTTCAGCCAGCTAGGACACTTCCAGAGTCCTTCAGGTGGAAGGTGAGGTGAGAACATTGGCCTGTATTTAAAAATAAATAAATAAATAAAGTCTCTGGAGGATTTATTAGAGAAAAAGCTGCTTTTCAAAATCACATTCAACACACTGCTGCTTTTTTTGGTAGTCCTCCTGCTAGCCACAGGGCAAGGGATCTCATTTACCACCCTGAGAAAGGGGAAGAGGTTTGTTAGGGCGTGATACCCCTTCTTCACAGCCCAGGGGTGCCGTCCCTGTGAAATACCCGCTTGGTGTTTCATTGGGCCTTAAATTCACTCAGGTTTGGCAGCTCCGAAGTCTCATAATGCCCTGGAATAGCTGTGCTGTTCCTCGCAGCTCTCCGGGCAGCGCCTGGGCCGTGTCCCTGCCAGCGGGATGCTGGCTGCCCTGCGCGGGTCAGCGCTGGATTTGGAGCAGACCCCTCCAGCACTGCTCGCTAATGAATTCTGCAGCCTTCGTTAGCTTCCTCAGTATGGTGATTCACTTAGGAGGGAAATTGTTTCTGTGACCTAGACCGTCACCTTGACAGTTCCTGTTGGCTGTTTTGTCGGCCTGCTTTCAATGAGCTGCGGCTGCTGAGCTTGGCAGAGAGTACTAGTGCTGTCTGGTATAAAATATCTGCACCTTGTGCTGTGCGTGTTACATATTTTGCTTCTCTTTAAGAAGCAGTATTAACTTAAGTGTTAATTGCAGGCCAGCTCATGCTGTGTTGTTTTCAGGCTCAAGCAAAAGAAGTTGAAACCAAGAATTAACCTACTGTTTTCAGATCAGTAATTTGTGAAAAAAAAGGAGTAATGGCGCCCATGAAGTCTCCAGTTGTGCTTTCAGGAAGGGCTGGTGCTGGTTCCGGCAGCAGCACGATGAATAGCAGCCTCCCCATGCTGCAGCCCATCCTGCCCCCCTGCAGTAACTCCTGCGGCGTTGGGAAAAGCAAACCAACCCTCAGCACATCCTTCGCTCCAACCCAGGTGCTGTGCCGCACGGGGCCGCGCTGCAGCCCGCCTTTCTGGGTGCTGGCATGGCCCCAGCTGCTTTCCGCTGCATAGCCTTTGATGCATTCTTTGCATACGGCTTTTAGTGATACTTTGATTTCCCAGGAAATAATGTGTTTTAGGCAGAAGGCAGGCGTCTTGTTACCCCTGCTGACTGGCAAGGGGTGGGTGCGTGTGTGCAAATAGGTGTTTGGTGTTTAATAATCGAACCTGGATATATCAAGGTTGGCAGCATGTCTTTCAGCTTTAAAGACAGGGCATTATTATAGGAAAATGGGTGGTTTTCCTGTGCTGAAGGCAGATTTTTCTTCCCCTGTTAATCCTGGTGTCTGCAGCTGCTGTCTAGATATCACCTCTTAAAAGGCAGGGAATGAACTTCTGAACATCTGTAACAGCTACATTAAGTGGCGTGGTTTATTGTAGAATTATGGATGATGATGGCTGGATTACTAAATTGTAGATCAATCAAAAGCATTCTGATGATATTCTAAACCATGAGAGCAGGACTCACGCAGGAAGAGGCAGTGATTTATTGCACCAACTGGTAACACATCCATCCCCAGTCATTTTTATTTATCATTATTTTGAAAAGATTTCAACCCTTCATAAAAGTGAATTAAAAAAATAAATCCGTAATGATGACAAAGTTTTGCTGTAATGAAAATTGACACTCCTGCACTGAGATTTCTTGTGATAGGAAAGTGGAAAATAAGGAACTTAAGATACACAAACTCTACAATAAATTAGTTGAACAATTGCCTTTGTTTAATTGTCTTTTATGAACAAATGAAGGGAGCTTTTCCCTCTTTATACTCAAATCTGTTCCTTTGAAAGTGTCTCACACTATCTGTAGTTTTAAACCATTGGTACCCAGGATTTTGAATGCTTAGCAAGTCATCCATATCCAAGGCATTAGCAACACAGACAGGTTTTATTCCAATCTGTGCAGTTGATTCTTTGATCCGGGGCTTGCTGAAGTGCATTCCAGTGCAATTAATTAGAAAAACAGTATAAGGCAGTGGCAACTCCGAGCGATCTTAAATATGAAAGTGACTGATTAGTAGCTCTGCTTTCTTGAGGATTATCTATTTGTTGCTGGACAGCATCTGCTATTCCTGAGCAAGGGAGAGTCAGTTAATTGAGAAGAGGGAGCTTTGGTACTCTTTGTAAGCCACTAATATGACTATTGGCAAGAAAAGCACCAGCGCGGGAACCTCTGCCAGCACTAATTTTAAGAAGGAATGGGGTAGATGGTACGAGGACCAGTCACCTATCTCCTGCCATTAGGTGCGTAGCAGTATTTAGTTTGCATCGATTTGCTTTGCTGCTCAGCAAAGCCGTACGCAGAGCAGCTCTTTGGAAACCAGGTCTTGCACCAGCTCGCACTGTGGCTGCTTCCAGGAATGGGTTGTGCCGTCTTTGCGTTTTTCTTCCTTGGGCTGTCTTGTTTCTGGGTGTACCCTGGCTGGCTGGAAGTCAGAATATTTACTCGTATGTCCAGGGCATGTCAATCTAGTTTCAAAATTCTGAGCATCTCGATGCTGTTTCCTGATTTTTCCCTCTTTGATCAATAAAAGTAGCCATCCATCAATTTTTGATTGGAGCAAGATTGATCCAGGAGCAGCTCGCAGGTGTCAGTGTGGCCGTGGCAGCCGCCTGACACAAATATCGCGTCCAAGGCAGCAGTCGCTGAGGAATTCATTGTCCTGCGTAAGCGATCGATCTCTGCTCCTCTGACTACTCTTGCTCCTTTAATCTTCCTGGATGGTTTCTTTATAATTTAATCTTCTTCAAGCAGACGTACATCCTTTCTATCATGCTGTTACACTTTTCTTCAATCTTTCTTGAGTCTCACTGCCAGTGGAGCTCCTGTGATTAGCAAGAGAAGTGGGCTCACAGTTCGAAAGCAAATGCAAATTCCAGCCTATCTGCTTTGTTTACAGCTGATTCTCACAAAATATCTTTGCATATTGTACATTATTTCTTTGTCTTTGCAGTATTTCAGCTTCCTTCTGGTTTTCTTTTTTCTGTGTGGCAAAACCCCAGTTCTTTCTTCTGCATCCTGTAGCGTGCAGGAATCAAATGCAGAAATCCTGCTTTATGTGCGGTTCCAGTGCAGTTCCAGTGCATCTCTGTCCTGGTGACGGGGGGACTCAAGGCTCAGCCTCCCTGGTGACACGGCAGCCTGCACTGGCACTTCGTTCAGGTGTTGATTTGTTTCTTGCCTGATTCTAGTGTGTCTAACACAGAGGGAGAAACTCAAACAATTAGTGGGTACAGTACCCTACTTATAGTAAATACGGCTGTAATGTATAACTAAAATCTGTATTTTGTGCAACACTAAAATCAATAAAAATTAAAGTTTCTGTGACAGAGCGAAGCAAAGGGAGAGAAGCTTCTTCTAGAGAATGGCAGTGGTTTTTCAACCTGAAATTTCCTACCTTGATGACAGCAGGGGTAATAAGAAGAGTAAAAGAATGCAAAGAATAGGCATAGGTTGCAGTCCACATTTCTCCCGTCTCTCCTCTGCCAGCATTGATGTAATTCCTCTAGCAGTGGAACTTTCCATTGCAGTCCGTCAGCATTCAGATGTGCTATTGATTAGTGGGTTTACTAAGGTCACTTAGGAATCTCAACAAACCCCCTGAACCTTGGGAAAGGTAATAAATCAAAGGAATTTGATTTGTAACTCGCCGTCATTTTTGGTGCCATGCTTCAGTAGGAGACAGCAGTCAACACTTCCTAAGCGCTTGGTATGAGGAAGGTTATTATATGATGGCAAAAGAAAGCGCTTGTTTATAAACGGTGCAAGTAACATAAGCTTTTAATGGGTCCTAGAGGAGTCCAAGGCTCCAGAGGGCTCTGGAATGCTTTCCTCTCCCCCCTCATCTGCTCCCCTCACCCTGACCCCCACTTTTTTTTTCCAAGCCTTTGGCCAATTTTCATCACATCTGTCATTTTGAAAAATGAACTGGCGGTTCACTCCTAAAGTTCATAACATGTCATGTATCTTTTTTTTTAGATTAACTTGTTTGCAAGAGACAGTGCAACAGGAAATTCTTGTGCTTACACAGCAGCTCAATTTTCTTGAAAAGTAGAGATGTTGTTAAAACTCCTAGCCTGTGTCTATTCTGCTAATTGGATATAAAACAGTCGTGAGACGGGGGTGGGTGGTAGAACCATACTTGTTTCCTGGGTAAAAGCCTGTCAGAAGTACATTGCTAACAGATCTGAGCTGGGGCTGAGCGTGTCACAGCGTGTCGTGAACACGGCGACTATCAGAACTGCACAACCCAGAGAGCTGAGGTAAAAGCGTACCCTCATGGCATTTATGGAGATGCTGATCCTGAAAGTGTGCGTTTCTGATGATTTCAGAGGAATTCGTACCCAACCATACCTATCTTGACGCTGCATTTGATCCCGGACATAAAATGCTCCCTTGTATTACCATGTACATCTCATCACTATGGGACAGTCTATATCATGTTCCCGCTCCCGAGGTGGGTACCAAGGCCACGTGTGTCCTTCCAGCTTTCAAAAGAACCATGATGTCACCCATCTGCCCTTGGAACTGACTGACTTACATCCTTGGCACCTCCGCTCCAACTCTGTGGCCTTCGCCAACGTAATTCAGAAGGACCATCTGTGTAAAAGGGATATATACGTATGAACCTCACACTCCCTTGCTGGCCCTGCAGAGTGGCCGAAAGGCTCATCAGCCAGGATTGTGGAGCATTCACAGTCCTCCACATTTTATGAAATATACAGGGCAGGGGAGGAAAAAAAAAGAGAGGTGTGGCTTTTCATGCGTGCCTACTCACAAATTATTTTTTAACTCCTGGTTAAATAATACTGGTATTTCTAAGTGTATATATAATGGATCTAACAGACTTTAATTCCTGCTAAAAGATAGAAATATATAACAGATTCTGACTCTATAGCTGTTGAAATCTAAAAGCCCAGACCCAAGTAATGTCAGATTCATTTACACTCTGAAATCTGGTACAGATTTATTTATACCCTCAGCCAGTATTGTTCTAGCAGCTGGAATCAGAGTTCGCTCCATTTTTCCATTTTTAACTCGTTTTCCCCAAGAAGTTTTTGCATACTCCTGGCCAGTAACTGTGAACTGGAAGGGCAGCAGGTCGGGCTGCAGCCCCAAAAGCCATATAAATGTTGCCAGGTATAGAAGTGCTCTTTTTTTCTGGTGCGTGCACCCTGTCCCGTGTTTCAGAGGGACTCAGACATGTCACGTCAGCGAGGATGCGAAGCTCTGAGCACCCAGCTCAGACACCGGGCTGCTAGGCCAGGGTCTTCCACAGGCTCCAGAATCTGCTTTGAAACCCTCTTCTTGGGAATATATGTTTGCATTAAACTGCATTTAAGTTTTTCTGGACGAATGGCCCTTCTTACTCCTCCACTGCCTCAGCTGGGGGTGCAGATCAGTTCTCAGTGGCTCCTTGGAGCCGCGGTGACACACAGGACTCCGCTTTGCATAGACCTGAGATCAGGAGAAGCAGGCGAGTGGCTTCTGGAGCATCTGCACACAGGCGTTCACATAACAGCTTTTTGTTTAAGCAGCCTCAAAAATACGACCAAATTGTGAAAGGGTGTAGCCTCCAACTCTGTTCCTTTACAAGAAGGGGTAGCTGGACTGAAAAACTCAGTTTTACCTGCCAAAACCCACCTTTGTGTGTTTAGAAACCTGTGCTTTGGGTTGCATCCAGCCGAGAGAGTCTATCAGAGTTTCATGTTCCCATTCGGAAGAAAAGCACATCACTTTGTCTGTAGTACAAGAGCATTTTCTTCTGCCCCCAGCTCCTGGAGCAGTCCCGAGGTTGTTTTTAGGGGCTGGGACAGCCCAGCGATCGCTGCCTGGGGAACTGGCCCATGGGGACACCAGACCCGAGGACAAGTCCCCGAGCGAGGGGCCGGAGGGTGAGCAGAGCCCATGTTTAGAAACATCCCATCTTTTAATGCAACAGGGTCCCAAGAGCGGAGACCATCAGGCAAAACAAACACAGCAGTGCAAAACAAACCCGGTTGCCAAAGCAAGCGCTGACTTGCTGTGACCCCCCCGTTTACTGGAAAGGAAAACCGTGGATGGAGGTGTTTACACAGCCTGAGTGTTGGGGGATTGGCTTTGCTGTTGAGTTTCTTGGCTTTTGGTGTTTTGTGTGGCAACCTTTGTTTAAACATAGGGGACACAAGAGGCTTGTTTATTCTGTTTATTTGTTTGTTTGGGGGTTTCTTTCTTTTCCTATGACTTTTAAAGTGCTGAAGAGTTTATTGTGTGTGAAATGCAGGAAGAGTCTAAATGAACACCAGATGAGAGGAAATAGACTGAGGAAAAATTAGGGTTATTTGCTACCAAAGGAAATAATTATTGTACATGTATTAAATTCCAATGTCTAATGGAGAGTGGTTTTTGTTATGCAAGAAATCTGGCTGTAGAGTAAAAAGGGGAATATGTTACTGAGTCTCTGCTTTCAAAGTGTAAGCAGGGGTTTGGTGTGCTGGTGGTAAATAAGGCAACTTTTACCAAAGCAAGTGCTGAGGTTGGCTGGAGTGTGTTCTGCACCCCGATGTTTCCCACCAGAGCAGAAAGTCATTTTGTGGCTCTGTGCAGAAGGGTAAACCAGATTTCCATACATCTGATCTTTGTAGGTAGCATTTAGTATGACTTTATAATGAGAATATCAATTCCTTATAAACTTTCGTCTGCCACATTCTCAGCTCATCCATCATTAGAGACACCTGACTCATCTTTATATATTATTTACCTGTAAGTCATTGCTGGAACTGCTCCTTTTGGAGCCACTGGCCATTTTCAGTGGAGGTAACAGCTGATAATCCCCTTAATTGTCTGTATAAGGTGAGGGTTTAAGTGATCACAGTAGGGATGACGACTGCTCCACTTCTTTCCTTGCTCCCTGCAGACCAATGCCAGGTCGGTGCATGTTTTCGTTTCACTGGTGGGAGGCAGAATCACTGGTTGTTTTAGTGATAAACTATTTACAGTGAGCGCTGTTGGATAAGGACCCTCACAAATGATCTGAGGAGTGCATAATACGTGGGCTCGGCTTAATAAGATGCCTTAAATCAGCCACAAATTTGACATTACTGCTTCTTTTAAACAAAACAGAGTGTTTCTCGTTCCTGCAAGCTTGCAGACACACTGTTTAGTTCAGTTAATTCAGCAAGGACATAGAGGGGCTTGCTTTTTATAATTTTTTTCTTTAGCAGTAGAAAAATTGTAGCCTGGGGGCATGTTGCTTTGACAGATTGGGGTTATACGGTGAAGCTGATCTATGCAGCTTCCTTCCCTTTCCCCTTCCCCTTCTCCCTCCTGGCAGGCAGGATGAAGAACGTGTGATTGGAAGCGGCTATATCCTTATTTTGCTCTTTGTCTGATGGAAGGCCACCACGGTAGTCAAGAAGGACTTGTTATAGATTCTGTTTTTCCTGTGAGGGATGCTTGAAAGCTCAGTGAATAACCTGTAGAAATAAAAAATAAGATATTTTGGCTGTGTGGGTGGGAAGCATTTAATCATAGCGAAGAATAGGGGATTGTACAGTCAAATAAGCAGTTCTTGGCAGATTTGAAGAGACCAGCAGTGGAAGTAAGAAGGGTGTATCGAAGAGAAGTGGAAGAAAGCATAAATGGAAATGAACTGAAGAGAGATAATAGCATCGTATTTAGAATCTGTCACTTTATCAGAATTACGTTGACTGGTTATTAGCAAAAGAGAAGGAATTGTTTTTTTAGAGGAAGAAGGGTTTCATTTCCCCTTCATTAGCCAAGGAACCTGCTGACAGGAATTAAGGCAGAATATTACTAAATAGAGGCTTCAGCCACTCCTTCATGTCTGCAAAAAAGGGTTATTTTTAACCCAGATCTGCTCAGTGACTGCATTTGCAGCATGGCCCTGTAAAAAAAAAAAAGGGAGGAAAAAAAAAGGCAGGCCAAAAACTCAACTGGCAAAACTAAGGCTGCTTTGTGCTGCGATGTGAGAATGGGACAGAGAGGTCCAGGGTGGGAGTCCTGTGGGGCAGCGGTGCCCCTGACGCCTGTGTCATGAAAATATGCCTCAAGTTAACTATTGTCCTCTGACCTCAATCCGTGCTGAAACGGGGGCTTTGCATAATCATTGAAGGAGAGGGTTCCTGCTCCAAAAGATGTTATGTTTTGAGTTGCCCAAATAGACAAAGGAGACATTGTCAGCCCTTCACACACGGGAAACAGAGGCAGAGAGAGATTTGTCTGGGGCACACAGGGTAATTTTGACAGGAGGGTACTTACGCTCAAGTTTCCTGAATTCATTTGTGTACTACAACTGCAGGATTGCCCTTCCTTTCTAATATTGTATTTTTCTCTCCCTGAAACTTCAGTTCTAACACAATGTTGTTTATCAAAAACATGATTTCATTTTGCTCTGTTTAATAAATACACCGGTGATTCTTTCCTCAGACAAAACTGTGCAGCTCGCACCTACGTCCCAGTTGCAACACTGAAGCTGCAAATGCCTCAGGGAGCTTCAGGGGGATTTTCACGTTGGGACCACCAGGTCCAATAATGCAAGGAAAGGCAGAGGTGTGACTTCGGCTTCTGCTTTTCTTTGTCCTCCTGGGGAACACAACCCCACGGATATGTAGAAGGGGAGCCTGCAAATACTGCTCTGCCCAGCTTCACATGGGAAGAAAAAGAAATATCTTACTATCTAGAATGTCCATTTTTCTTGCTTAAGCTTGTTAACTCCAGGAAGGCCAGTGAGACTTGGCATGGCATGACCAAACTGGGGCTGTTTGGGTTTTTTATGAGGCAGTATTGAGTGGAACCATCTGGGCTTGGAGAGGACCACACTCCCAAAATGAGCCTTCAGGAATACTTAAGTTAAGTAGCTGTCTGGGGCACCATGCTGAAAGCAAGGGCACTCACAGCTGCCTGTATTTTATGGGTTTATTTTATCTCTGATGACAAAAGAGAACTTACTAGTCATGTGTTTCCTCATAAATTTCAAGCCACTGCTGACAAGTGGCACTGCCTGCCTTCCCAACCATGCGGGCGCCGGGTTCCCGTGACTTTCTGGCTGGCGATGTTAATAATGATGCTGCTAATGGATGATGCTTTGGAGAGATATCTAACTGTGCTCTGAACGTAAAGGCAATCCCCAAGTTACAGTTTGAGAATGGAAACTTCAGTATCTTAAGTATATTGGGTGAATATTTCCATGGTCATTCATCTCATGTCAAAGTGGCTCATCTGTCTGGTTCCTGAGGCTCCGGTCTGGCTACAGGTGTGAGGTTCACCTACCTGAGAGCTGGGCGAATCTGCACCTCTGAAACCAATATCCTTCCAGAAAGCTAAATACAGGTTTGGGAGCATAACTTTCACTATGTCAACGGTGCACCTCAACTTAGGTGGTTTAAACTATTCTTTTGCATTGCAGTATCTGTTTTGGTTTATTTATGCCCCATTGGGGCAGCTTCCTAAAGTACCTCCAGGACCTGGTCTCACTGCCTGTGTTCCAAAGATACATTTTATCTCTCCTCCTCCAAGCACTTTTCTATGTGACAGACCTGGGAAGAGGCACATTAAATTCAGTATAATTTCAAAAAATGTAACATGTTTTCTTAGGCTTGCTATTCACGGGGATGAATCTTAGAGAGAGATCCCTCACGATGAAATATTTTCCAGTGTATCGCCTCAACTAAGATAATAGTTCTTATAGTGCAGATGTGAAGAAATAAATACTTGCTCCTTAACGTTTTTTCAGTTCGTGTCCTGTTGAAGCTGTCTCTGTTTCAATGGACCCTAGAAGCTTTGCACGATATGTATTAATCTGATTTACTAATACACTCCTAAAGTTTAAAGAGAGAGAGAAAAGACAAAGTGGACTCAGGCTTACAGGAATCAGCTTCATGACGGCTCTGCCATAGGCACCCATTTGACTTTATGACATCATTTAATATTTGTGGTTCCCTTGTCTACAAAATGCAGATACTAATTCTTCTTTTTTCCCCCATCTATACTTGTATAGACTGCAGGTTTGGACAGGAATCAGCTCCTCCTGTGTGTTCGGATACCTTACAAATGAGTCCCTGATCTTAGGTGAAACTTCAAATTGCTTTTGTAAGCCACAGAATAATAATGATGATGATGATAATAATAATAATAGGCTTCAATCTGCTTCAGGAAAAAATGCAACCTTTGGATTACATTGGTGTAAATAAAAAGTCCACGACAGCTCACAAGTCACAAAATGCTGGTCGTGTTTAGCATCAGTGTCTGTTGCTTGAACATCTGGCATTCATCATGGCTTTCCTTTTCCTTCCACTGTCATATTTCACCCCCATCTGTTAGAGGTTTCTTAGCACTGTCTATATAAATCGTAGCTGCATCTCAGTCCGGATAGTTGAATCGTTACAGGCTGCAATGCAAATGAAGGAAAAAGAGATGAATTTAAGCTAAGTGTTTCTCTTACGCACTCACTCTGCTCCCCTTCTTTCTCCCCCTTCCCTGTACAGAGACAGTAGACAGTATTCCTAGACAGCGTGATACCCCTGCTATGAAGAGACATGGAAAAGTTTCCAAAAATAGCAAATGTTTTTACCAGCCCTAGTTCTGAAGGCAGAAAGCAGGAGAGGAGTTGAAGCCTGAGTGGACACCCATTGCCATTGTTTCAAAGACCAACATTTACTGCCTTGGAACAACCCTTCAGCAAGTCAATAATAAATTGGGAAACCAAACATTCCTTAAAATCAGACTTCCCGGGCAATGTCTTTGATGTATTTTCTTAAAATGAAATTACTCTTACTGCAGTAATTTAGGTTACTACTAGGAAGAATAATATTGAAGGTGCTAGGAAAATATGGATGTGTTAATATTAGCCAAATCAGAATTTTTTGACTTTTAAAAAAATTTTCCTCACAAACCTGTGCAGTGCCCTCTTTCTGGTGAGCTCTCCCAAGGCGTGCCAGCGGGGCAGCGAGCCGTAGCAGCATTCCAAAGGTGCATTTCTGGTGGGGAAGCGAATCGCCCGCCACCCCCACATGAAGTTCTTCCTGCAGCCTGTGCGTCACCCTACCAAAGGCGGGTGTTCCCGTTTGTGCACAGTGTCACACAGCCCCACGTGCTGGGACCACACGTGGATTTAATTCCCTGCCAGCTTTGCCAACTAGAGAAGGTATTTCTTTGCTCTAGAAGCACTCGGAGACACCATAGTCCTGAGCTACTGGAAGTGAGGGGGAAAGGGCCCATTTCCCTCTGTCCATGGAGGGCTGCTGCAGATGGCCGTCGCTCTCAACCCTAGAATTTAATCCAGGCTTAAGGTGGACTGGAGCTGGAGGATCTCTTGGCACAAGACAGCTGTGATGTTTCCAGTTCAAGGGGCAGCTTGTGTGGCTGGGGGCTTCGTTATACTTGGAAGTGCAAGAGTGCCCCCTGTGACTGTGCACGTTCCTCCTGGTTGTCTTGCTTTTTAGTCTTAAGTGTGTCTTAAGTTTGTTTGAATTGACAGCAGATCAGCTGAAATGAGAATAAACTGTTGCTACTATTGCTGGTTGTCAACTCATGCCTTCTTTGTCTACAAAGGGTATTGCATTCCTGATTTCCCGTTATTTTTCACTGATGTTCCTGCGGTGTTCTCCTGCTACTCAGTGCAGACCCCCGGGTTTCAGCTCGGCAGCCAGATCAATCAAGCAGCGTGTGTCCTGGTCAGCACCTGCACAAAGTGAAAAGGAAAGGCCCAGCGCATTGCTGGGCTGTCCTGCCGAGCAAGTCCTGGCTGATTCAGGGGGCACATGGTTGCCTGAAAGGCCAAGCAGCCCCTGAAGTTGCAGTTGCTCTCTGAGGCTGGTAGATTGGTTGAATCCTGGTGATTTGTTCTGACATTGCGGTCTGTTGCTAGAAATGGATGTCCCGGAGAAAGCGTTACTACTTGGCAATGATGGGCAATGAGAAAAAGAAACACGGATCTGATGTTGCACAAACTATTTTGCATGAGGTATTGCGAGTAGAAAATAATCCAAGAGTCCAGCGGAAGGGATGCCGTGATGTTGATTTGCTCTTGTCTTTTTGATAGCTGCACTAGATCTCAACTTGCCAGGCATCTTTCTTTTTACTAGCAGAATATTTATTTTATTTTCTCTTCTTCTTGTAGAAAATTTTACTACATCACATTGCTGAGAGACCCCGTATCTCGTTACCTCAGCGAATGGCGTCACGTCCAGCGAGGAGCTACTTGGAAGACCTCCTTGCACATGTGTGATGGCAGGACACCAACTCCTGAAGAGCTGCCGTCGTGCTACGAGGGCACGGACTGGTCGGGCTGCACGCTGCAGGAGTTCATGGATTGCCCCTATAATTTGGCAAACAACCGTCAAGTGAGGATGTTGGCTGACTTGAGCTTAGTGGGCTGCTACAACATGTCTTTCATCCCAGAGAACAAGCGAGCGCAAATTTTGCTGGAGAGCGCAAAAAAGAACCTCAAAGACATGGCCTTCTTTGGCCTGACAGAGTTCCAGAGGAAGACTCAGTACCTGTTTGAGAGAACTTTCAACCTGAAATTCATCCGGCCCTTCATGCAGTACAACAGTACAAGGGCTGGAGGGGTGGAGGTGGATAACGACACCATCCGCAGGATCGAGGAGCTCAACGACTTGGACATGCAGCTCTATGACTATGCAAAGGACCTCTTCCAGCAGCGCTACCAGTACAAGCGGCAGCTTGAGAGGATGGAGCAGAGGATAAAGAATCGGGAAGAGAGGCTTCTTCACCGGTCCAACGAAGCACTTCCCAAGGAAGAGACCGAAGAGCAAGGACGCTTGCCCACTGAGGACTACATGAGCCATATTATAGAGAAGTGGTAGCCTAGGCAGACTTTTATATTAATGATATTCTAGGGTTTCCATATACAAGATCATGGAAGTAAAACTACAAAAAAACCAACAAAAATATTTTATTTAAAAGCAAGTCTGTAAAACAGAAGATAGATTGCTTCCTTAAGCATAGGGTCTTTTTACTGTTTCTTACAACACCGATGAGATTCTTAAAAAAAAAGAAAATAAATGCATAAAAATAAAAAAGGGTCAACATTATAATGCAGAGGTAAAAAATGCACAAATGCAGTTACCCACTCTTAAGGCTGAATATAAAAGGATGTTTCTTATCCTCACAATTCAAACACAAATGGCAGAAGTAGGATTTTTTAAAAAATCTGTTTATCCCCGAGCTTAATGCTAAAAACATACATAATTTAAAACACGGAAACAGAGGTTTTCTTTTGTGGGTTTTTTTGGAGGTGGGATGGGAATCGCATTGCTTGTAAGTAAATTATAACGGTGATGAAGCTGAGGATGTGCTACCCTATCAGGCTGGGGTCTGAACACAAGGGCAGTCACTTCGATTCAGCTGGCAGCCACTGCCAAGAAGTAGAGCACTATGAAAATTAAAAAAAAGAAAAAAAAGTCAGAGGATGAGAAACATTAAAGCAAATTGACTATGGCCTAGGATATGTACTTAGCACAGTGGTTTTGATACATTGCACTGGTATCACATACACATACGCAACTTCATCACAAAAATAATTGGGAATTCACGCACAGATTTGTTTCACAGACAGGTCCCAAAGCAAGTTAAAAGCTGATCAAATTCCACGTAGGCTCAAACATGCACTCACATGCCATCCTGTCACTCTACACAGCTGCCACTCATGCCTTCATCAGTACTGTGTGTTAACAGCACATGAGAACCCTAACCTCATACTAAAAAAAGGAAGAAGTAGCTAAATAGCAATACTCCCTCATAAATCTGCACAAGTTCCAGGAAGACCCTACAAATAATCAGTTGTTAACGGGAACATGACGAGGGGGCGATTTTGTTTTGTTTGTTGCTATGTGAAATATTGAACTAGAACAAGTGTACAGATGTACCTGTATCTGTAGTTTTTCAGTTATTTTTATTTGCTTTTATCAAGAGATAATGGGCATCGGCCTGCTTCCAGTGAAGTTGCTAGAACTGATTTAAGTGGGAAAAGGATGGGGCTCTCTTCCAGAGCTGTGAAAATTTCTGACTGTGGGTCTGAATTAATTATGAGACAGTGCACATTGTCTTTTGGCAGGGTGCCTGTTCTGCAGCTCTTTCTTTAAATGAACAAGCTGTGTTCATAAAACTGGAAAGGGGAATCATGGATAATGTTTTTTTAGTCTCAGACCACTTTCAAAGCAGAACCCTTTCTCTTTCAATGCTGTTTTTTAGGGACTCATGTACGTTTAATCCTCCAGTGTGGTGACAGTCTAACCAGGTTCTGCTTATTGACTTTTGAGTCACAGAACAACAATAACTTCTCTAATTCCTCTTCCCACTCACCAAATTAAAGTATGGCTTATTTTCTTGCTGTCGCAAGCACTTCTTTGTTTCGCTGGAAGCATGGAAATGAAGCCATTTTTGCCCGTTTCATGTCTCACGCTGTCATTGCTCAGCCTGTAAGACCTGAACCAGCTATTGTTTGGGGTAAACTATGAACTAAATGGAATATGACTTGATTTTCAAAGGCCATGTTAACTGCAGATCAAATATGGCATTGAAGTCACTGGAGGAGAGGCAGAGAGCTGATGCATTCAGTTTTAGTGTGTCGTTTTTACGGTGTCCCTTTCCCATCACGCGAATCCACTGAAGCGCTGCTTGTTTTGTATTTTAATTCGCTCTCTCTGCCTCTGTACGCACCTTCCAACAGCTTCAAATTCAGACTGAGTTTTGCAAAGGAGGCAGCTGCCTTTAGCAGAGGAGCTTCTCCTGTGTACCCCTTGCTTTTGGAGATGTTCTTCTCCAGAAGAGTGAAGATAATGACTAAAAACTTAATAACAGAAAATACAAACAGCACTTTGGCTTCAAATGCAACCCTGTTACCGCCTTGATCCAAAGTCCACAGAAGTCGAAGGATGTCTTTCCTGTTGATTTCAGGTGGATTTTGATGGGCTCTGCACCCTGGTGCTGCCACGTGTCCAAGCACACTCTCATCGATCTCCAAGCACGGCGGGACGTTGTTCCTCCTGCATTTGGCTGGTACCAATATTCCATAGTGGTGTCACTGTCTTAAGGGTCTGCCACAAAACGGTCCCCGTTCCCAGATTCGTATAGCTTGGCCACAAGCATTTCCTCCTAGCTGAAAAGTGGGAAGCAAAATGAAGCAATTTTTGGTTGTTGGCTTGAGGGCAGAAGGTATTGCAAATCCATTTGCTCATCCCTGAATTCCAAGACTGGGAGGAGCTATGTCTGCTGTTTCCAAGCGCTTTTATGCATTGCTGTAGCTAAAGAAAACATTTATACTTAAAAAATGCAATTTTACAGGCTGTTTACCCGCAAAAGCGATACACAAGATATAAAAAGCAACTGGTTTATCTGCACAGTCTCCAGCTTTCCCCAAAGGCTTTTCGCTGTGCATCCCGCGTCATGGATCCATAATGCACAAGCGGTTACTGCAGCTAATTAATCCCTGTCGGAGGCAGCACCGGTGCAGCAGGTGTGCATGTGCCGGCACGCACCTCTGAGAGCCGTTCCATACCCAAGGCCAAGTCCTGCTCTCACCGACCAAAAGGTGACACTGAACGGGACTGTGTGTGATTAGGACCTGTTACCTTATCTGCCACGGTTTGCCCACTTTGTTTCTGTGTTATGGGCCCTGAGTAACCAGCTGCATTTTAATGGCTCTGTCTGCAGCATTCCCTAAATCAGAGGCAGCCTCTGACGCTAGAAGCATGTCAGTAGAAGACCTTGTTACAACGTTTTCTTTGTAATATATTACAGTAACAAGCGAAAGAGATGAAACAATCTTGAAAATTGTCTTGTTAACAGTTTCACTTCAACCCACAAAAGGAGGACTAACCTCAGCTTAGCACCACGGCAGAAATTTCTGGATTCAAACACCTCTGTTTCTCCACCTGTACGTTGGGAATAACAGATTTACATACCGTAAAAATGTACTCCGAGGTATGAGAAGTACAGGGCACTTTGAAACAGATTCTAAGTATCAGAAACAAAGAGAACGACCCAAAAGCCATCGCTCACCCTGGCTGCTCTGCTGGTCTATTTACAGCTGTAGGTCGTGTTTTAATTTATTTTAAGTGCTGTGTGCCGGAGCATGGGTTGCAGGACGTACCTGGCACTATCTTCTTCCTTTAGTGGGTTTAAGGGAACTTTCTTAACATAATGTGAATGTAGTTTTTTGTGGTTTCTGTGTACTACGGTTTGAAGTGGTACAATTTCTTTTTATTTTTAGGACCGATTATGTGATTCTACAATAACATGAAAAATGTGTAGTTTTAAAATGGAGAACAACGGCTCTAAGGCACTCCAGCAGATGTAGTGGCCAGATAGTACAGTCTTGTTCAATATCTGCCCCTTTCTTCCAAAATGTTTTTCCTGTGACTTCCAGATGCACTGAGACTCCTCCTCTTCACTACATGAAGTGTTTCTTCATGGGGCCCATCAATGCATCGTGATCCAGGTCAGGATAGGTGAGTGCTGGGTACAGCCAGGGCAAGCGCAAGGTTGTGACCCATCTCTTAGTGGAGTTGGTGAGGTGACTCCCCTGCAATTCAGATTTTACCTAGTGGGGTGCTTATCCATCCCACGGTGTTTCTGCCGTGGTTCCAGGGATGCCCTGTGAAAAGCCCTTACAAAAGCTGAGGACGCATAAGGTATTTCTAAGGGTTTATACAGTGAGCGGTATTAGCATGAGGGTGCATTTTGGAGAGGCGGTTGTCAGTACCAGGGCAAAGATGATGGCTCAGCCTCTGCCATCCCGCACTGTGCTGCCCCTTGCAGAGAGGATTTCCCAGCGGACTCTATCCTGCTTTGAGAGGGTGGAAAGGCCAAGATGCTGCGGTGCTGAGGAGGAGGAGGAGGGTCTTTTTTGCTTTTAGTCACCTCAACAGTGTTAATTTCACTGCTTGGTAGGTGGCGTTGCTGAAGAAAACTTTTTATTGCTCACTCGTCTCATCCCAGCTAGCTCTGTCAAAGGCATTGGCCTCTTCCAAAGTCTTCCGGACAGATTCCGCCTTGTACCCTACCCAGGTCACCAAATGTGGGATTGACTGGTAAGGGTGCAGACCCAGGCTGTCATGGGGTTCAAAGTCATCAACAAAAAATCCTCTCAAGAGAGGATGAGCGTGAATTTCTGACTTGCCTGAATTTCTCCCTTTGTGGCCAACAATTTGGAATAAATGGGGAGCCCTTCGGGTTGATGTTTTTGCACCCCGTAGTCCCTTACTTGCTTACAAAACTGGGATAGTGATAGAAGAAGCACAAGGAGGGTCCCAACAAGCTTTTGAATCCTCTCCCCCAGGCTGTAGCAGCAGAAAGGGCAGCGCAGTTGCTGAGAGTACGAGCGAGATGGAAGGACCACCACAGAGGCACTGCGGATACCTGTCAATTAGGAAGTTTTCCCTCTGAGCCCATCAAATCACTTCACAGAGACCACTGAGCAGCTATAGAAGGTAATGACTGACAATGCAGAGCAGGGCCTGACCAAGGTTTATATCCTGGGGTTAAAAGCTTCTCTAGCTTCTTACTGACGTTTAGTTACTGAGACTCCCTCCTGTCCCATAGAATATTTCAAATGTCTCAAAAATGCGTAGCACTGCAGAAATTTGCAACACAGACTATGCTAAGTGTTGTATTTCCAGGGCTGTAGCTGGGAATGCAGCTCACACTGTCTCCTGGAATCGAATCGCAGGACTGGCTGCGTTACATTTTTGTTCTTGTTTTCACTAATACGAACAGATCGCGTTCCAGTGGCAGAAGCAAATGCAGGATTTGCTGCCAGAGCAGCAGAGCCAGGCCCTTAAAGCACAGCTCAGTCAGCGGCAGCTCAGGTAAACCAGCGGGCAGCGGAGCTCGAGTCTGCGCACACAGTCTGGGCTGTCCGTAGGTGTTTGTTTTGCCCCATCCGCAGCAGTCGTGCCAAGGGGAACGCAGTCCCGATGAGCATGTGGGTATTAACGCCTGTATTGTCCCAGCTGCAGGTGGTTTGGTCTAATTCCTAGCCATGCAAGCTGAAAAAAAAACCAAAACCAAAACCAAAAAATAAGGATTTGCAAATGAGTTTGTCTCATCCCTCAAAGCCCTACAATTCCCCCTCCCTCTTTCCCCCCAGGTGTTGATTCTGCAGACTGGATTGAGAGAGCTGTACTATAATGGATAATTTTATATTCAAATGGTTTACTGAGCATGATTTGTTTTGTACATATTGGAATATGATTTAACTTATTTTTATTGCCCCTTTTCATCTTTTTTTTTTTTCGTAAGGAAAAGACAAAAATCCCCACCCTCTCTCTCAATGTGAAGTTCCTCTGTGTTTGTGTGTAGTCTGCCAGGCAAACATGCAACAGCCACAGGATTTCTCACCATCCTACTGGTTTCTGATTTTATTTTTCACTGGCATTTTTTTTTGTCTGAGGCTTTGCACATATTGTCTCTTTTTTCCCCTCTGGTGCACAATCTGCACAGGGAAGGGAAAGGGCAATGCAGGCATGACTTTTTTTTTCTCCTTCCCCCCTTTCTTGTGTGCTTTACCTACCAAGGAACTCGGTTCTTATCTTCTAGGAGTTGTGTGGCTGAGGGTAAAAAAATACAACTTTCTCCCCACCCACCTTCCATCCTTCATGTTGTAGATCAAGCAGATTCAGCTTCTCTGAAAGTGATTGTGGTTGGAGTCATTCCATTGGGCTGAATGTGTATGGTTTGCACTTTTGTTTTTTCCACTTCAGGAACTTAAAAACAACAACAACAAAAAAAGACAACTGTTTAACTTGAGCCAAGTAACACTTAAAGCTTTATATATTTATTTATAGCATCTTACAAAAAAAAAAAAAAAGAGAAAAAAAGGTGTTAAAAGGTTTTTTTCTTTTCTTCCACAAGAAAAATTGGATTTAAAAATAATAATCATCTAATTGTTTTTGTCTAGATCAAGAATGAATGTTAGCAGATGAAATAAACCCTAAAACTGAGCATCTGTTGTGTGTGTTGTCCTTGCGGTGGCCTCTGGATGCTGTGTCAGTGCGGTACCTCTTGCCTTCCTGTATCACAGATAAAGCTGTCAGTGGAGCTGATGGAGAATATTTGTTTTCTGCTGAAAAACCAGCTTCCTAACACAGAAATACTCAATCAGAAACTGCAGTCTGGATATTTCTATTGTTACACTTGAGCCAACGTTACTTAAACCTCCTAAAGCCTATTATCTTTTAAAAATTAATTATTAATACCTTTAATACTGTATAGTCATCTTCATTTTCTTTTTCACAGTCATTGCAATGAACAGATTCGTGGGCAATAAATGGTGGTTGTTACACCAAACATCGCAGGGTAATTACCAGGACTTTTTTTTGTTCGATATTCAGAAATACTTTGACCAAATGTGATTTGTGTCCTCCACTTAGAGAACTGAAATAAGTCGTGCGCTTGGTTTTGATGCAGCGGAAATGAGTTTGGGGATAAGAAAATGTTATAACTTTATAAAGGCGCCGCTGGTTGGAACACGGCGCCCCCGCCGCGGTTCACGCTGCTGAGGGCTCGCAGCCGTGCTGCTCGGTGCCGGCGGCGGGTCCGGGCGAGGGCCGGTGTGAGGGGAACCTCGGTGCGAGGGGAACCTCGGTGTGAGGGGAACCTCGCTGCGAGCGCCAGGGGACGTTCATTAATCTCGTTTTATTCGCTCCGGGACGACAGGGCCGCTCCCCGCGCGCCGCGGGCGGGACGGGCCCCGCGCACGCGGGCCGAACGTTCCGGAAGCGCCGGCGGCCGCGCGCGCCCCCTCACGCTGCGCCGCCATCAGCCCCAAAACGGCGGCGGCGGAGCGGCCTCGGCTCCCTCATCCCTCCTCTCTCCTCCGCGGCGCTGCCCCCCGGTAAGCGCGGTCTGGTCGCTCCCCGTCTGGCGGGGGCTGCCCGTGGCCACGGGGAGGGCGGAGCAGCGGGGCGCCCATGTGCTCCCCACGGGGCGGGCCCGGGGAGGGCCCGGCCCCACCGGGGCTGCGGGGCGAGGTTGGGCTGGAGCTCCCCGGGGGTGGCTGCGCATCGCCCTGGGGTTCGCGCACATGGGCTGGCGGCCCGTGGCCTCTCTGAGGGAGCAGCAGCTGGAGGTGGACACGGCCCGTTCTGCCGGATGGAGCCCTGTGCCGCGGCACTTTCCCGCTTTGGAAGCACTGCTTTTCTCCTCTTTTCCCTTCCTTGCTGTAAAGGCTGAAAGAAATTCTCCCTCACGTGAAGGCTGTGCAGGCAAAGCACTTTGATTTGCACATGGTCTTTCTGCACTATCTCTAATACGGTTGTTAATCTCAGTGCTAGAAGCCTCCAGAGGAGTGCAGCTGGCAAGCAGATGGGAGGAAAGACACTTTTGTTGTAAGAACTGGTGTGGGAAGGGGAAAGGAGCAGAAAAGATGCTGACAGAGGGTTAAAAGAAGTGAGGAAATCGGTTACAGAGGGGAGACCCTCCAGAGGGTGTTCGTCTCTTGCTGGAGCCTTGGTCACACTGATGATGGTTCAGTTTCCTAATGGCTGAGCCCAGGACGCTCCCATCCCTATCACACCTGGACATTTTACACTGTCCAGCACTGACTCTGGGGATGTGCTGCCGCAGGTTAACTGGGAAGCACCCATCTTTACATCCTGTTGCAGCCCCAACGAGGAGCAGCCCAAGGTGACAGCCCGCTCTTCCCAAACGAAAAGCTGATCCTGACTGCGTGTATCAGAGGAGGTGGTGCTGAGCTCTTGTCAGGGGCTTGTGCTTTGTTTCTCTGGCTCAGGTACTCAAATGGGGTTACTTTAACTCTTTAAAAACATCTTCCTTGCCTCTGTCTACAGGAGGCGGCAAAGCAGAGCAAGTCTGCTTTAACAAAAATGCCAGAGGTTTTCCACGCTGATTGATCTTTGGGTAGTACAGGTTCTTTTTTCCCTGTTGAGGATTTGTGTGTGGGTCCACATAATGCTGAACAGCCTCTTTGTCAAAGAGCAGAAAGAGGGCTGGAGATTCTTGCATAGCTAAATGTATATCTGGCAATAACTGCATATTTCTGTGGTTTTCGTAGAAGTGGGCAGAGTTTAGGAGAGCCCCATGCATTGCAGTTTATTACACTTTATGATGCAGTGCTTCGGTAGCACTTAGAGTAGGGATGTAAATAAATGGATATAGAGATAAAATACAATTCAAGGCTTTCTGCAGCTGGAAATGTTCATGACTGATCTGGGCACATCAGTTTGGACCCTTTGCTGCAGGGGGGAACTAAGACATGTTCATACATATACTCAAAAATATATTGTAGGCTTAAAAGTAAAGCAGTTTGAGCTTTACTGTAGTTATTATTTCATAAACTTCAAATTAAAAGGGGCAGTCAATGAAATATTCATGAATTGAAGAGTACTTAATAGACCATTGCTATGTATCTGTTAAAGCAGTTCCAGGTTGCGAGTGAGGAAGGCTTCACTAGTGACGTTCTGCACACTTTAATTGATCTGGGAAATAAGTGACTTGCAGAAGAAACCATACATGTTCATATTTTGCAAGTATTACTTATAAGCCTAAAATGAATAAAATTATCAGTCTGTATTAATATTAATCAGACCAAAGTAGTTTATTCAGGTGCTTTGTATGTGGTGCCGTTTCTTAGGTTTGTCCCCAGTGATGGAGGACATGCAGTATCTCAAGTGGGGATCTTCTGCCCCTTGCACAGGGGGCTGCACAACTGGGATACCAAAAGTTTTTAATCAATATCCAGCCAGCAACACAAGGGAGAAGTTGAATACGTGTCCTCTAGGAGCTAGGAATGGATGAGCGATAGCGGTGCTTTGCATATGTCTAACAAACTGTTATTTATAGATTTATTTTGCTCTCCCCACTAATAATATCATTCTGTCAGGCCATGGTTATGGATTCCAGATGTTTGTGCAATAAGTGAGTAATAGTGATAAACAATAAACATTTAATTCATGCTGCTTTAATATATTCTAGTTCTTACTGGCTTCAGTTTAAAACTGTCTTTCTGTTGACCTAAACCAAATGGTATACTCAGTTGTGCTGTAAATAGCAAGGAAATTCCATGTGGTCTAATCTAGTTAATTCAGGCTGGATACCTGATACTGAAATGAATATGTGGTAATCAGTCATCAATTTTCTGGCATGGGCAGTGACAACATGTATAAATCATACTGTCTTTGTGAGAGAGTAAATAACTTCCCGTGGAGCCCTTTCTTTGGGATCATGTTATTATTGCCAGACATTGTTTTCTGAACAAGAGCTTGCAGCCAAATTAGTGAGTGCTCAGATGTTTTGCATACTCCAACAGCCCCCATCAGTACATGTTTCTACTGATCATGAGTTCTTTTGTTTCCTCAGTCTCAAATATTTTGATGCTAAATGAGAATTTATAAACTGATGCTGATTAGCCACAACTTGTTGTAGGCTATTAAATTTTACCAGGTTAATGCATGATCGAACCTTTTGTGTTACTGGAAATATTAAAGCAATGCTGCTCAGTACTGGGTTCTGGGGTAGTTAATGGAGGCTGGAGAATTTGGGTTTTGGAGAACAGCACCACTGGGAGAGACGCGTGACCTTCTGGAGTGAGAGATCTGCTGTGAGTCTGTTTCTTAGGTGTTAGTCAAGATCAACTGGGGAGTAATTGCATATATTCAAGAGTGTGTGGTCATCTGTTTTGAGGGCAGTCTAACCTTCTAAAGCAATTATTTGGGCGTGGGAGTGGAGACAATGGTCCTTTTTGAGGAGAAATCTTATAATAACCTAGCTAATGTTATCGTGGGACCCTTTATCACAGCTGTTTTGCATAGTTTTTCATGCATTTATTTTTGAGTACTGTTGCAAGGCAAATGATTTTTCTCCTCACTTGGAAAGCTCGTTGAAGGCAAGTGTGTAAAACTGGGAGCCGTAGTGCTGGCTAAAGACCTGCCCCTGATGGGCACAGCCTTGTCTGTACTTCTTTGTCTGTAGCCTTCTGGAAGTTCAATCTGAGCAGATAGTCAGGCTTTTTCTTTCTTCTGTGAAATATTTTAGTAACTAATGTCTGCCTGTCGGGCTCTTTTGGTGGGTGCCGTGTGCTGTGCCATCGCTGTGCGTGCCGTAGCGTGGCGGTGAAGGACACGGGCATGGCTGCCTTCTCCAGTGCGGGAGCAAACCCAGGATCAGCTCTGCCACAGTAACACACTGAGGCAGGGACACAACTCGGTGGGCAAGAATGTAGGAGCGTCCTAACGCTGGCCAAAATGAGTAGTTGTGGTGTGGGTTGGTTGTGGTACAGCCATGTCCTCCAGCAGAGGTGGCTGCTCGCTTGGCAGCTGAGGTTTGCAGATGTTGTTCATGTGATTCCCTGATAACTTCAGAGGGGATTCTCCCTTCCTTATAGGTGTTTAATTTTTCTGGAACGTTTGGCTTAATTTTGTACTCCATCACTTCTCCATTGTAAGAATAAATGATGTCCGTAAATTAGTCATTCTTCGTAGGTGCGTATGAGACCTATGCATGAAGCTTTTGCTTGAACTTCTTTATTTAACTTTTTTTTAAAGCAATTATTAATGTTAAGAAATGCTTATAGTTGTTTGAGACCGTAAGCTTTGACTTTTTAGATGTACATTTAAGGACTTTCAGAAGAAAATGAAGCGGTATATCTGCTGGGACAGTGTGTTGGAAGGAACAATTACAGCAGTAAATAAAACTTTCTGCTTGCCCGCCAATTTAGCAGGCATTGCTGTCTCCTCATCAAGTGATCAGCCGTTTGTTAACAGTTGCTTCTTAGGGTCTTTCTCCTCTAGACCCATTCTGGGTTTTGTGTATATTTTAGTCACCTCGATAAGGGAAAAGAACTATATTAAGTAGAAGCACTTAGAATTCACAATGCCTGTAACATGTGTTGCAGGACTAGAATTAGAAACCACATCAGCATATTTTACTTTTTTTGTTTGGGAATCTCATTAGCTGTCTTACATTTTTGTTTGTGGTTTGTTGCCTGTGTTCCCCCCACCCTCCTGTGGCTTCTTTGTGAAAACAAATTGCTTTGTCTGTCTTCCTCATTCTTTGTCAAGGTAGCCTGCAGGTCTGGGTTAGCCAAAACCCATGACAGCTGGCAACGAGAGGATATGAGGCAGCAGATACCTCTTCTGATCCTCTTCTCTGATGGGGAGGTGGTAGGTGGGAAGTGAGGCCTTCCTTACAACAGCCCTTGCCTCTGTCACTCACTTCTCGATGAGGCCAGAACTGCATTTTGTGCGTTAATGCGCTTAGGTGCGTTTTTCACCCTCTCCAAAATCTGTTTTCAAGTTGTCCTTAGTGTTTTCCCCTCAGCCCCCCTTTTCATACTGATATTGTTTTTGTTAAGCATAGATGCGTTATAGGAAGAACTAGTAGTTTTGCTTGTAAGGTGTCTGATACTTTCTGGAGTTCCATATACTCACTCATATGTAAGCTTCAATAATTAAATCAGAAATTTGACTGTAACAATGCTGAAACATTTGGAAAGCTGGAGAATGAAGATTGGTGAGGATAAACATAAGAGGATAAAGATGGACAAGCTGGTGGTCACCAAACCATGTCGTGCTTTTTAAGGGTAGGATGGAACCCAAAGATCTCCCAGACTTTCATACTGGCAGCAAAGGCTCTGTCATTGGAACCTGGTGCAATGTGCTGCCGCTTCCTCCCCTCGTGTCAGACCATGTGGGCAGCTCCCTGCACCACAGCCCATGCAGGAGGTTCTGTGGTGGAACTTGACTTCAAGCGTCTTCTGCAAACAGGGCTGTTATGCCATAGCTTTAATAGCTGTAGAGAGATCATTGACCTTCCTTTCCTTCATGCTCTTATAGAGAAGAACATAGATTCTTCCATGCTCTGAACCATATCCAAAACATGGATACCACTTTCTGGGTTCTTCCTTGTTCCTGCCAAGAAAGCTTAAGTGTCCATTACAGTTCCTTCGCTTTGCACAAGGAAGGGGACAGCACGCTATCCAGTCATTGTTACGAAAGACCATTTCTTGTATGTTAATCCTTTTCTTCTGTGGATTACATGAAGGTAACACAGTGCAGGTTTCAGCCTGGAACAGTGGAGAAGAGCAGAAGGCAAGAGGTGTCCGAAGTGGCTGTGCTCTAGGTGCTCTGCAGCCCTGTTTATAAAACGGGGAATACAGAGAAATGCCTATCTAGAGTTAATTGGAAATATGCCAAAGCAGGATGATACACAGACGGCTGACAGAGGTGATGTTCTGTGATAAAATAAAGGGAAAGGTCATCTTGATTAATTGCTCACAACTTCTCACCCTGACTCTACCTTCATCTCCCTGCCATCTCGGTAACTGCAGGCACATCTAACTCATCAGCCATGACAGGTAGTTTCTGTTTACATCTGAGTAGTTTGAGTATAAGCTAAATTATTCTTCCTGTTGTCTTTTTTAAGGTGCTTTGTGTTGTTAAATGCTGGTGTGTGGTAATAAAGAATTGCAGGAAAACTTGCTTGAAACAGTGATGTAGGAGGGGTGTTTTTCTCATCTGTTTAAGAACTCTGTTGTTTACCCTCTCTGTGGAGCTTCTGGCTTAAAAAACCCCACCACACAAAACAAAACACACACACACAAAAACCTCCAGATAAGACAGATATCTCTTTTGATACATGATAGACAATACAGGTTTTCACATACCTTATTATTTTGAAGTGCTGCAGCATTTGTATCCTAGTTCATCAAGTATGCCCTCACTGCACCATAAAAACACAGAACCCACCAAGACCCTGCCTCAGGAAGCTTTACCTTAAACAGTGAGAAAGGAGAATTAGTTTTGCCTCACCCCTGGGCTATGGCATAATCAGTAATTGTTGTATTAACAGTAAGGTAAGATTAGGAGTTTCTCACTATTAACAGTGTGAGGACCTGCAAACTTGTCTCATTAAGAATAAATAAAAGATGGCTCTTGTCAAATCTACCTCTGGGTCCCCAAAATGAATGTTACTAGCTTTATAAGATTTTCCTTAAGTATTTTTAAAAAGTGGCCTATTGGGGCATGTAAAAATACAAAATTCCTCCTTAAAATTATTGTCACCCTGCAATTAATCTATCATGCTTTCCTGATCTACAGAGCAGGGAATGAGCCATAATTTTTGAGGGGACAATGATTTGATGACACTGATAGGGAAGACTGAACTCTCAAACTCAATTAGGGCACATGAATCACACGATTTTTCTCACAAGTTAATTAGTCATTTTTCCTAATATAATGAAGTTCTGTCTTTGATCCTAGAATTACTGTCTCTTGTCAGATTTGTTATTATCTCCAGATGGACTGTTCCACATCCTCTCCCAAAACTTTCTCATATTATGAGATGATGTTTTTATAAGTGTACAAAATATTAGTTTCTTTGAGTAAAAACTTTCCACGGTTATAGTCTATTTCACACAAGAGTAGAAACTACAGCTTGGAGTTTCATAGGCAGTTATACACAGAAAATTGTGAGTTCTGATTTACACTCTAAATAGAGGATATTTGAACCTCACTGAATACCAGCTACTGACTTAAAAGCATAATTTTGAATGCCACTAATTGCTGCTCTCTGAGCGAGTGCTGCAGCACAGGAGCCACGGAGGGTTCACACCACACATTCTCCTGATGAGTCCTTCCAAACGAGGAGCATGGGGCTTATTGCCGAGTGAATTTGGATATTTAGTGGAGAGCCCCAGTGCTTCCTCCTTGGAGCCGCTGTCTCCCACAGGCACTGGTGCTTGCTGGAGGATGTCTCTTCCCCAGCAGACACACTGGATCCAAGGCTTCTGTTTGTGGGCACATCCGTGCTTTGTTCTGGTAGTGCCGGAGGGGAATTTTCATTATTTTGAAGGAGTCTTTTTAAAAATGCTGGATATCTCAGGGAGCTGGACATGAACTTCTTGTGGCAGCTGCTCTCTATGGTGTGATCTTCCTTTCAAGACTACAAAGGCTCACCTCATCTCCCTGTCCTGCATCCAGGTGGAAAATACTGACCCACTTAACAACTACAGCAATGCCGTGGTTTGCATCTCCAGATATCTTCATGGTGCTAGAGCACATTAGGTTTGAGGAATGAGCATGAGCCTGATGTAAAAACATAAGAGCTAAGGGGCAAGTGTGCCCCTCACAGTGCTACTGGCTTTTTTATCACAGGAGTTTGTGTCTTTTTAATTGCCTTCTGCTTCTTAATGTTCAGTATGTGGAGACATATGATAAAAATGGGAGTTGAAATAAAATCTACCTAGATTAGAACAGGCTGTGTTTTTTGGGGGCTTGGGAGATGGGGTTAGATCCTTAGGTTATAAAGGATATGTTATACCCTAAGGATGCAAAACTTGCAAGGATAGTGAAGAATGTGGGGGTTTAAACGTTTTTAAAAGTAATTTTAAAATTCTGGGATTGAAAGTACTAGAGATAGCATAGTTAGACTATTACCCAAAATTCAGCTGTCTGCTTTATGAGCATTATGTTGTGATTTTTAGTTAGCCCTTACACAGAAATTTCTTGTGAACCAGCTCTAAAAATGTGCATCTGAATTGCTTTTTGCAAGACAGGAGAAGGTCTGGGTGGCTTTAAGGAAGGTGCGTGTTGTTACCTGGGCAGAGGGTGGGATGGGACAGAGGGCGGTTGGAGGGAAGTAAAATTGTGCTTGGTCCTGGGATTTAGAGCAGCACATTTGAATGTGGTACAGGGCAGAAGGGAAAGAGTGTTGAGGAAAGCGAGGAGAAATGGTCTGGTGAGAGCCCGAGGAAGCTGTGGGCAGCTGCTCTCCCTGCAGATGGTAGTGGAGGCTGTGGTCATCATGCTGGGAAGTCCTGACAGCCCAGCAACAAGAGTTTTAGTTGTGAAGCTGCAGAAAAACGGACTGCTTCCACGTTTTTATTCAAGAATTGAAGTCCATGTCCAGACATGGACTGTTTTCAGTAGTTGTGTTCATTTGTGACTGCTGATAAAAGGTGTGGGGAGCCAGACCTGTGTAGCTTTTGAATTGCAAATGAATAAGTGATAGCGAGGACATGAATCTGTTCCAATACATGCACATTCTCTGTGAGGAGTGCAAAGCTTTTGTAGCTATCAGCACGCCACGCACAGTAACCAGCATATTCAACAGCACATTATCCTGTTGCAAGCTACCTGCTTATTTTGAGTTTCTTATCACAGCAGAGCTTCTTAGAAATGAGTCCTGCCTTGCTCCTTTCAAAGTTCAGGTTTTGTTGCCTTTTCAGTTCTCTGCTCCTTTTAATTACCCCATGCTTTACTGTACTGGGCTTGGCACAGCATGTGGTACTGAAGGAATTGCTAATCCAGATTCATTCTCCTGGACAAAGCCTGTACTGAAGTCAGTGAAATAAGTACATTTTCTGACAGGTAAAGTGAGTCTGCATCCTGGGGGAGAGGAAGGGAGTGAGGGTTTAAGTAAGGATTAGGCAGTACCTGCTCTCAAAGGCGGCAGTTTAGGAAGGACTCTTTCTTACATGCCCCCTTGGCAGCAGACACTGTCTTGTCCGTTTGTCTCTCCTTTCGGCACTGCTCTGTGCAATACCTGCCGTGTTTGTGTCTCATCAGTGACACAGTGACAAGAGAAGTGCTTGTACACTTTGGTGTTTTGTGGTATTCCGGAATGTATTTCTAGGAGCATTGCCACTTGCTTCACGTGAGGCCACTCCTGCTGAAGGCTCACAAAGATAACCACTAATTCGGGGCTTCTCCCTGAGGGTGTAGAGGAAGTATCAGGTAGTTGTTGCCCGGCTTGAAAATACAGAGGCTTCTGTTCAGTCCTCACAGCATTTTGCCCAGCTGGGGCATTACTAAGTATACTTAAAAAGGAAAAGAGAGTTGAGAAATTACTCATACTTTGCCGTTTAGAAGTGTGCTGGTGAGAAGGAAAGTGATCTGCTCTGGCTGGATCTCCGAGGAGTAATCTTCTTTCCAGATCAAGGAATTTCTCACAGTAATGCAAAGGAGGAGTTTGTCGACTGCTGCTCCAGTGTAGCCAGAGAGAGCATCGTGTTAAGCTGTGTGTTTTCTGAGCCCAGGGAAAGGTCATGTACTTTGCTGCAGGACTTGAATTTTTTTCAGAAATCTTCAGGAAATCTGCATGTGATCTTGTGGAAAACCAGGCCCAACTGTTGTCGTAGCCTCCTCTAAAAAAAAAAAAAAGGCAACCAAAAAAACCCCAAAACAAAATAAACAACCCACCCAGGAATGAGAATTGGAAAGAAAAGGCTTTTGACTTATAATGAATATTTCTTGGTTTTTGAATTTTGAAAGGGTACAGGTGTAAGAACCTTTCCCAGAGTGACATCTCGTACATAAAAGTGCCGGGGTCCTGACAGGGCTGCCAGCGGGAATCATGCACAGTTAGCTGCTAGATGTGTGCATGCATGGCTGCCTCCTGCCCTTCACTCCAAGAGGGAGAAAAACAACTCTGCTCTGGAAAAGGAGGAACAAGGAAGAAGGGAAAGAAAGTAGATTAAGTAGATTAAGTAGAAAAAAAGAAAGAAAGTAGATTAAAAGTAGATTGAGTAACTAACCTGTCTGGAAGCCTGTCTGCCCATCCATAGGCTGCTGAGCAGCTGTGAAACTGCTCTGGAAGTACTCAAGTGCACAGAGCTGTGTGAACTTGGCCCATCAGTGAGGGAGTAAAGTGCACGTGCAGTACTGAAAATTAGATCCTAAATCCATCTGTATATTAAGGGTGTATGAAAAACTTTGTCAGCTTAGTCTGATGGTTAGTTATAGTGCACAAGTACCTGGCATAAAGCCTGAGTAAACCCTTTCAATTTCATGCTATGCATAGAAAAATACAGTCGGCTTTGAGTCAGTACATAAAGGGGCCTTAGATACTGTGGACAGTACAGTGCAGAGTTGGGTTGTTTCCTCTGTAGCTCTGTTGGAAAAGTTATTGTCTCTGTACACCACATGAGCATTATGTCAGGTCTTATGGACTAGGTTTTAGGAAGCCCTTCTCTCCCATTAATTTAGTTTTGAGTTCTGCTCTCCTAAATAGTCTGAGACAAGTGTTGACATTTCTTGGGAACTAAGGTCCTGATCCAAAAGCCATTTAAATTGTCAGGAATTATTTCACTCAGTGCAAAACCTGCCTTTCCGTAGGTCTGGGATGAAACAGAGCAGTTTACAAATGTGCCCTCCTAGGCTGGCAAGGGCAGCTGTCAGAGCATCACCCAGGGGAAGGTGCGGATCTCCTGGATGTTCCTTGTTTCAGGCTACGCCTGAAGGATTGGCTCTCGTGTTCACCTTTTCTGCCTCTGCAGACGAAAGCCATGCTGTTGAGATTGTAGCATTTGCAAGAAAGCAGGTGAGGGGCCTCAAAGCACCCATCTTTGGGGGTAGGAAGAGGCTGGAATTAGCAAAGCCTCTTCCTCAGCTTGAGCCTGGGGTTTTCTCTGGTGCCCAGAGTGCCCTGACTTCCCTCCACTGGATTTTAAGAGGCAATAGAGTGTTGGTGTTACACAGACAAGCTAGAATTATAGCCAGTTTTCTAGGAATTTACTGTGCATCTCTTTTTCTGGATATTCCCTACTGGTTTGGAGTATGAATGTAAGCAAAGACATAACTTGGCTGCTACCTTTGATATGTAAAAGTTCTAGGGCGGGAGTATTTAATTTTTATTTTTGCAGGCCAATAATTCTTATTTTCCAAGATAGTTGTGTACCACTGCATGGGATGCTTTAACTGTACAAGGAACACACTTGTATTTTGTTGGTCAACTTTTATGAGTCTGTGGATTCTGCTTATACCACAGGCTGTCAGATCAGCATAATCAGAGCAGGACATTCGATTTTAATATAGCTGTTCATGTGGTGGTACATGCTGAATGGCTTTGCCATGACTGACTTTTTAATTTTACAGCTTTTTATTCTAGAAGTTTATTATCTGTTAGAGTGGCAACCCCACCCATGGTCAGTTTAAATGTTACTGGTTTAGATTTACATAAAAATAATTTTAAAAAATCACAGCTGAGAGCTGTAGGGATCACGGAGGTGTAATGATTTTATTGAAGGCTGTGACTAAGCTGTTTTCAGATCAGGCCGTGCTTCCCCGTGCTGTTTGCCAGGCGAGTGGTTGCAGGAGTCAGTATCCCTTCAGGTTAGAGAGGTTTGCATGGAGTTTCCGAACCTGCCCCTGCCTTAATGGAGTGATTCAAACCTCCTGACCAGTCAGGCTTTGCCTGAAGTGTTTTGTGTGAACATTTTCAGGTAGCACGGCTGTTAGCAAGGTGTGTCTGTGCCTGCAGCATGAGATACAGACTGTCAGAGGTACCCTGGGCTTTTATTTGCTGTGTTACAACTGAACACATGCTCCATTTATTGTGCACTGACCATATATACGTCCTGTATTAAGAACATGTTATACACACACAGGCTGTAACACACAGTGACGTATTTTAGTATCCTGCAGAGCACTGATGAGTGAAAGTGGGAACTGGTAGTTGCTGGTCAATGTGAGTGTTGAGCTCCATGAAAGCCTCTCCTGGGCATGGCCTCTGCACAAGACAGGCCTCCAGTAAAACCTGATGATGCAGGTTTTGCTGGTATCTTCACTAGGGGAACAGAAACTAATTTAGGACAAAAATAATTTTTCCACTTGCTGCCTGATGAGCTGTGAAGTTCTGTTTTCAGCTAAATGGTGTGAAATTGTTACCTTGAAACTGCTGATTAGACTGAGCTCTGGTTTTCATTACAGGCCCTTTGATAACAGAGCAAATGGACACCTCTTCTCGATCTAGTCTCAGAAAATGCCTGGAAGCTGATGCCTGTTGATGGAGCACTCATTGCAGGTAAGCAATATTTAGCTCAGTCACAATTTTTTTTCTCTGCTGACCTTAAATCAGCGGCAGGAGTCTGGATTTCTGGTAAGTTACTTTACTTTGCTTTTTAACAGTCCAAATAAATACTGGTTCTGCACAGTCATGCAGCTGTGTCATAATTGTTAAGTTTGAAATTTGTTGGCAGTCTTGTGCTTGATCTTATCATTTGCTCCTCTCCCCATTAATTAACTCACAGCTCAATGACAATTAGCTTACGAGACTTTCTCTCTGCATTTTGTAGCAGGCAGTTGATGCAGTTCTGGAATGTGGTTATACTTTGCTGTACTATATTCAAACATGTTTAGATAATAGGTGGGGATTGCTCAGTAAATGCCTAGAATGTGAATATATCACACACCAGAGGAATATGTGGGGAGTTTTTCTAGACTGCTTATTTACAGCTTCAATGGAACTAACAGTTGTTAATGCAGTGAGTTGGCTCAGGCATCAAGAAGTTCATTTGTATTCTCAATAACAGCTACAGGCTTGCTTCGTTTAAATCCTTACTTCTTCTACAGTCTCAATTCTTACTGCTTCTTCACTGCATCTAATTTTATGTAATTTTCAGCAGCTGTGGAAAATAAGCTTAGCCCCATCCCACCACCCCCTCTCTGCACTTCCATTACAGATAGTTTTGGTTTTCTTTAAATTCATGTGCTCCCACTGCTTTTCTTTCTGTTGCATGTAGTGATGAGGTGGCCTTAGAATCAGTCTGTTCAGAAAGTTGACCTGGCAAAAAACAACCCCAGCAAAAAAACCCCAAGCATTTATTCTCAGATCAGCTTGCTGAATCTGTTTGCTTTCAAGGTATGTAGTTAATTCTGTGGCTGAAAGGAAGGGGGCTGGAACCAGCCCTCTCTGGGACTACACTTGAAATAGATACAGGTCAGATTGTTCCTGTGTTGCTCCATCCTGCAGTTTGCTCACAATGAGATGTTCAGGAGGGATTGATTTGCAGTTTTGCTAATAATAATAATAAAAAGCATTGGTACAGTGCTATGTTGGTAGTTTTTTAAATCCAAATATCACCTTCTAGAACTAGGATGTCTCTATTTTGTGTTTGGACATGTAAGTTTGGTCACATGATGTTGCTTTTACATGAATAAATGTGGTATTTCCATATTGGATTTTATCTTCTCCTATACAAATGCTTAGGAATCCTGAGCTGCTCAGAGGTTAACTGTGTGCTGTTAAGGGTCACTCTCTAGCATGACTTTGGCTGTGTTTTGGGGGGTTCTTTTCCCCCCAGGTTTCACAATGAAGCTGGATAGTGTTGTGTGGAATAAGCCTTAAACTGAATGGCACTTCTTGCATTCCCAAGAAGCTCTTTTGCTACTGTGAAACTCCATTTCAAGTGCAGGATAAGATGGGAGTTGGTGGATTTTATGGTTTGTGTGGGTGTTCATTTTTTGTAATAAATTCAAATAGTTGAGAATGTTCCTGCAAGTTGTGGCTCCAAAAGACTGAATGGCAGAGGAGCTATTCTGTATGGGACTTCCTACCCAAAGCTCTGGTGCCTTGATTCACACCTCCTGGCAGCTGATTGAACTGAAATCAACAACTGACTGCTTCCATGTTACTGTTTCTCCATATTTTTATTGCTTTATAGATTTGAACTAGTCTGTGTATACAGGTCTTAGCTACCATTCAGAAAAAGCCTCAAGTGTAATAAATTTATAAATACTCACTGGGCCATACAGACAGGCAAAAATCAGTTGGCGTGACTGTGGATACATTATTCATTGCTGTGTGTTATTAATAACCTTGTAACTCACCAGTGACAGCAAATCAGAGCCAAAAGGGAATTAAAAAGGACATAAATAGTTGGAATAAATAATGGATTTCCTTTCAGGTCATAAGTCTATCATTTAAACAAGAATGAGTTTCTTTGCATCCTATCTTTGCTATTCAGTACTGCTTGTTTTTATTTGGTCACTTTTCCTCCTACCACTAGGTTAGAGAAGTTTCTCTGCTGTTTTCTAATTAGATGATTAATTAATTCTTTCCCTTCCCTTCTGGTCTGCTTTGGACTTCTATTGTCAGACTAGCCTGACTACTGATTTCAGTAAGACTTTAATTATTTACTTGTAGTTCTCCTGTGACTTATAAACTGAGACTGTGCAGAGCACTTGTTTTGGAGTGAACCTTCTCTCCTCTCCTACGTGGGCATGCCTGGGTGTGTTGTAGTGGGTTGAGCAAACAACATCTTGGAAAGACACTGACTTGTAGGTTCCTGCTGTGTTCCAGCCATATGACTCCTTTGCCCCCTCCCACCCAACCCCAGGAATCTGTACATCCAAACAGAAAGGAGTTTGGGTTTGAGTTTGAATGTGATGGTTGTGCTGGGATCACATGAAAAGGCTGTAGCTCAGATTCATGTCTGTATCGTGCTCAAGTATGAAGTAAGACAATAAAAGGAAATAAAAAGGAAGTCACAAAAGCATTTATTTTTAGGTTCTGGCTTTCTGTGGCCGCTCTAGGGTAGTGACTGTTTCTTGCTGTTTAATTTTTTTGTGGAAAATTCTGTCTCCTTTTAACAGTAAAATGGGTGCTCATAATTACTATGTTAATTAGCAGTCCTGGGTGCAATCTTGTTTAGAAGGTGCCCCTCCCCTTTCCCATCCCTGAGGGCCTGTAAATGCGCAGCCACAATTCCAGAGTTGGTTGAATCAATGGCAGCGCTGCACTTGGATGCGCACATGGGCAGCAATTCTCCGTGTGTCTCCTTTGCTCTCCTGGTAGGGCAGACTTCTGCGTCCTTGGGGGCTGGACACTTTGGGGGCGTAAGCAGAGGGGCACTGTATACCCATCCCTTTTCCTCCATGCCCTCTACTGGGGTTTAGAGACTCTTCCAAACCCCAGGAAGGCATCTTCTCTAGCACCACACCTGCCTTCCTGGGACCATCCCTCCCTTCCTTCCACAGGGGAGGACTGGACAAGGGTGGGAAGTGTTCCAGATATTGGGCTTGTTAGTTCCGTGCTGAGAACAGGTGAGGGAAGGTGCCTGTGTTTTCCTCTGGATGTATTAGAAGAGGATGCAGGAGAGCCAGAGCCTGGATGTTTGTGGTGTCAGCAGGCGTGTGGATTCTCTCTAGCTTTTGTGGCCTCCATCTCCTGTGCTTGTTGTCTTCTCGGTCCTGGCTACAGGGCACTGGGGTATATCTGTGTGTGGATCTGTACTGTTGGAGCTTTCCATGTTGGAGTTTGCCAAATCCAGCAAAGCAGATGTAAGGTATGATGAGTTATTTTGGTAGAGTTGTCCTTTGGAGGGACATCTTTTAATGTTAAATGGGCTGGAAAATTTTTCTCTCCCTAGAAATAGCCTTTTCTCTGTTATATCAATTCTGTTTAAATACCAGAAGCTGATGAGTCTTGCCTATAGTAAGGCTGCTATGTGGAGAGGGGTCTTCCCTGTCATTCCCCAGTGTAACTTGGGATAAGAAAGGAATAACAAATACAAAATATGCCTATTTTGGGGATTTTCAAATCAGTTAGTGATAGTTTAGGATACTGAGAAGTATCTAGAGGGATCGCTTAATTTCTTCCCCAAATTCTGTGCTGTTTGCTGGCAGCAGATAGTCCATCGTTCCGTGGAGCATCTCTGTTCCATGTGCAATGGTCAGTGCTTTCGTTAACACTCTGAACAGCTACTGACTTGTACGAGCAGTTTCTCTCATGTTTTCTGCCACACAGGCATTAAGCTTTACAGCCTTAAGTAAGGAAATGGAAGAGCGAACAAGTTGAACAGCTTGTAGGTGGTTGCAAGGCTGGTCTCTATAGTAAGAGCTTTCTAATATCTCATTCCTTGATACCTTCATCCCTAAAATACCCGAGCTTTGCTGAAGAGCTTTTAAAATCAACTTACACGTGTTAAAATATTCAGCTTATGCTTGATGGGGCTCACTCTGTTTTCAGATCACATTTCTGCTTTTAGAAAGCAGTTCTTTGATCAGCAACACAAAGTGGTCAGATACATTTATTATCCCACGGATATGCGGTGGCCATAGGTTTCTCATGCATCAGCTATCTGGGGGAGGGAAGGCAAAGCAAGGCAGGAGCTTTGACGATGAGGAAGAGAAGGCTTGTGTCTTGTTGCACAGTGGGTTTGTCCAAAAGAAGTAAGGAGAAAGGCACTTGGAAACTCAAGACAGAAGGATTTGCTTGGGAGTGTAGGCAGAGCTCAGCTTTAGCTCTCCGCTGCCACTCAGATGATATAATGCACTTTTATGGCAGAGCTCAATCACTGTGAGCCTCTGGTTGCTTTACAAGAAAAAAAGGAGCGGACATTCACAACACACTGCATTTGTAGTGCTAGCCCATCAAGAGAAAATAAATTTATCAGTTACATCAGTGAACAGAATGAAAGTATTGAAAATATGTATTTGGAGTCTTATATGAGTCTTTAGGTGTTAATGTTACCCAGGCAAAACTGTTTCTCTGAGTGGGATGCGAGATTACAGCTTCCCTTGGAAATACGATTTTTGTGTGAGAACTACAGACTTGTGCCCTCACATCCAAATCCTTTCTGCCATAGTGGGAGGTAGGCAGATGATTCTAAAACTGTGCAGAGATGTCTGTATTACTTTAAGTTTTTTTGCCCACTCTCACCAAAGAATTTCTGATGGTCATGATCAGATACAAGACAATGGACCAAATAAACCTGGTTCAATGTGGTGTAAAGATTTCTGTGTTTCCAGCCCATTTCTCCTAGAACCAATGCATTCTTGTAAAAGAGGTGTCCTAATTCTAGTGTCGTACTAAATGGGGATGGTAGTCCTCATTTGTATAAATAAATTTGCTCTTGATTCACCCTAGAAGGTCTATGGTAACTGACATAATAAAAAGCATGTGGAACAGTTTTTTATTAATATATACTAAAAACAAAAAAACCAACAAACCAGTCAACCAACCAAACAAAAAACCCACCCACAGTAGATCCAGAAGTGTATCCGTTTGGCTGTGTTTTTTCTGGAAGTGGTTGGACATTTTCAAGGTAACTATATTTGAACTTCACTGAAAAGCCTTATAACTTAATAGGAGTAAGTCTAGCAAATGTACCAGTACTTCAGAGAGATGGTATTTGCTGCGTGTCTTAACATGCGTGTGGCAGAGCCAGCGTGCAGCTGCGGGGCGCGGGAACGGCTGATTCCCCCTCCCCAGGCTGACGTGGGTAGAGCCTGCCAAGCTCCACTTTTCTGCCTTTGCACTTTGGATTTTTTTTTTTTTTTAACGGAATGCCACAGTAGGCCACATGAGACACATATTTCCCAATTTAAAAATTGCTGGAAATTGCCGGGAAGGGGTCTGCAGGGACTTGTGGATCTTTTCAGCAGTGCGAGTGCTCCATCTACAGGTTAGAACATCTGCTAAGGTCATTGATCAGCCTGCTGAGTGCTTTTCTGCCATTAATCAAAGGACAGCGTAGCTGAAAAGCTACCTCAGGGAGTCCACCCGTGTGATTCTGAGTAACCACCTTCCAACAGAAAATTGTGAACCGTAAGTTCACTTTCCAAAGGGTAGTTTCTATGGAAAAAAAAAAAGGAGGTTTGTTCAGTGAGAAAGAAAATGATTTGCTGCATAGGGAGGAAAAAAAAAGCTGTAGAAGTTAAAACCAAATGTCGATGTGGGGATTAAAATGAGTGTGAAGTTGCCATGTGTAAGTTTAGGTGGGCAACTGGAAGATGGTTTCCATCACTGTTAGTGTGGTGAGTTTTAAACAGTTCCCCAGCAGCGGGATGAAAGAGTGAGAAAGCCGACTCATTTAAAGTGGTCTAGATAGTTTGGGGAGTGGGATCGTGCAATAGTTGCTGCAGTATTAGGGTAGTGGATTTGGTGACTCGGGTGGCACCGTTCAAGCCAGCAGTCAACAATGTTGTTGGGACAAACAATTAAAATGTTCAAGAGAATAAAAGCTTCTTAATTCTAAGACATCCTAACAAGTAAATCTCTTACTTATTTTTGAGGGTTTTTTTTGAAAGACCTGAGTCAAATGGCTTGTGAAAACAAAACAATGTGTTCTTACAGAGATGTGGACAGATCAGCAGCAGCGAGGAGTTTTCCCATACAAGTCTGCCAACGTGCCTCCATTCAGAGTTAGAGACACATTCCTGGGGTGGGAGCATAATTCAATCAGCATGTCTGCTAATTGGCCTTTGTGGCTGCCAGTATAGCTATAGATAAGGCCTTATTTACCCAAGAGAGAGAAAGAGAGAAGCGCAATCTTGAACACATCTTAAATACAGTTCAATTTAAGGACAAGAAGTAAAACATTAGGAAAAATGTTCTTAACTCATTCAGCTTTGTTCCTAGGTGAAGAAGATGGCAAAATTGGTTAATAAAAAGCAGGAGACTTACTAGGTACGTGTGTGGTGTATGTAGAAAGAATCAGAATGGCATGGTCTTGTTTATTTGTAGTAGCAGAGTACCTTCTTCAGTCTGGTGCAATACATGTTAAGCGGTTGTTATTTTAAGGTGTTTTCTAAAGGGACAACTCAAGAACTGGTATTTAGGAAGCGTCTGAAGAGATGACTAAGGAAATCACTGACCCAATGACATTAGTTGTTATTAAACTCTGGAAGATAAGGGACGTGTTCCAGGAAAGTACAGCAGAGAGTTACTTGTCCAGACATCTGTCTGAAACAAAACAGAGGGGAAGCTCCTGGGATATCAGTGGTGCCCTGAGAGCTGAAATGACTCTTGAGAGGGTTTTATGGGACATAATTCTTGTCAAACAACTGTGGCACTGAGGAATTACAGGTTTGAGTTTAATAGCAACACTGAGTGTACACATTAGTGCTTCACAAAAGCCTACCTTGTTGCTCCAAAATCATGTTACTATATAGCATATCCTTATAGCATGTGTTAAAAGAATTAAGAACCAGTTAGCAAAGTTTTAGTAGTAACAGTTAGTGGGAATCTCTGTCAAATAGGTGTTTGAGATTCTTTTCCGCTGCAGTGGTCTGTGGTATTCAGCACTCTCATAAAGGTCTGGAAGCAATTGTGGTGACAGCTGCTGAGCAGCAGTGAATCTTACACAGTGATGCAGAGTTCTTGGGGCCTCTTTCTGGACAGGAACAACAAAAGCATCTCAGTAAGGCAAATATGAAATTACATGTCTAGGAATAAGAAACACAAGGACTTCCTAGAAATACAGGACTGTATTCTTGAGTCAAAAGAAGGGTTTTAGTGATGGTAGTGGACAGGCAGTTCAAAAGAAATTCTCAGTGGGATGGATAGAAGGCCTCCTGTGGTGCTTAATGGTAGAAAAGGCAAATACTCAGTAGAATGAGTGTGGATGTACAGAAATAGACATGCACACAAACGTTTTTACTTTGTGCAGTGTTAGTGAAATTGATCCTGGAATACATGGGATAATGTATCCAGTTTTGGTGCCCAGATTTGCTTTTCTTTATTTAAACATAAATAAAGAAGCAAGCAAGCAAACCAAAATATCAAGAAAACAGTTTAAAGGCTGAAGCAAATACTTTGAGCTGTGGAAATCCTTACTGTATATTTGCTGTAGTAAATAACCACCTACAGGTAGAGAAAAGGTTGAAGATTAAAAGTCTGAGGTCTCAGACCTGTTCTTTTCAGTAGAGAAAGGAGCTGGAAAAGGTCAGGCAGGAGGATTTGGGCTTTCTAAGCGGACGGTCAGCGGGTGCTGGGTGCTTCCCTCACATCCGCAGGCCCAGCAGCTCCTCGGCAGATCCATGTCGTACAGTGACTGTGCTGTGGGCAGCCAGGTCCTGCATCTCCAGGTGTTTTTGCTTGGGTGTAGTAACAGCATCAGCTAGAGAAGCAGAATGCTTGATTGCTTATGTTTCCTGGGTGTCTTAGGAGCAGAGGAGGACCCTGCTGTGCCGTAAGCGAGTATATTTTGCAGTTCTTCATTCCAAATCTTCACACAGAAGAAACAGTGTTCTCATTCCTCATTGAGCCCCAAGCTGGCTAATAAGGAACAAATTCAATGTATTCCAAGCACAAGGCAATCTGTCTTAGCAATGATCTTAATAAAGCGTAGTCAGCAATAAACCCTGGTAGTCAGAAGTGATTTTTTCCTTGAGTTTCCTGATTAGGGAATGCTGTTCAATTAGCTGGATTCCAACGAGCAGCTGGCATACATGCTGTAGACAGAAAGGGAGAGTGGGGGAGAGGTCTTTAATTATCTTCGAGTCAGCAAAGATCAGTGTGTTGAATCAAGACAGATGGAGTGTATAATCCACCAGCAATACTCGTGATTGGGTAAACATAGTTATATGGCAAAGAGGAGGAAGGCAAAGCAAATGGAGAGGAATTTCCTTGTGGGTAGGCTTTGAATGTGGATATATTTACACTGTCACAGCTAGCCAAGGTGGAAGTGTGAAGTGTAAATACAGCGTCAGAGCAAACCTGTCTGTGGTGACTTGCAAGGCTGCTCTAGGCAGCGGCAGGGTTTGGGAAAGTCAGTTCCTTGAGGGACCTTGTGCTTTGTGTTCCGCTGGCAGCGGTTGTGTTACACAGATGGCAGATTTGGGAGTCTTGGTTCCGGAGGGCACGGGTTTAATTCCTTTCCTGGATGCACTTCAGGTGTTTCTGTAGTCACTGCAGATCAGGCTGGACTTGTCGGACAAAGTAATTGAAGACGCTTTCTGGACAGCTACCTGCTGGTGAGGTGTGTGGTGCAGGCACTGTACAGCTGCTGGATGGAGTTACCATACTGGTGGAAGCTCAGCGTTCTTTCTGTTTCCCAGTTGCTAGGATCCCAGCATCTCCACCCACCACCAAGTGGCAGTGGGAGGACTGACCTGACAAGCTTGTCACAGCCTGGTCTAGATCTGATAGGCAAGGAGCTGCCACAAGTCTGTATTTCTGGGTCTGCAGGTACCCTTGCACCTCATGATGCTTGCGGGTAACCTTGGAGCTCTGCTTTCCAACTACCTTTTTTCTTTTAAACAGGACCATGAGAGGATACAATCATCTTGGCAGTGCTTGCCTCCTCCTAAATTGAAACAAGGATCAAACTGGGTTTTCCTCAACTGCAATTCTATTCCTAGTTGTAACTTCCCTATATTCGTTCCCCATCCCTGTTGTCGTTCCCACCCCACCAAAGTCTTCTGAATGCCATTAACTAGTACGTAGAATGACTGAGCAGAAATGTAGGTGTAACTTATCTGCAGTGAAATACATCTCAGGCTGAAGAAAGGCTGAGCAGCAGGACCTCATTTTGATGCCGTAAGAACACATCCGTAAGTGACACCCAGCAGGTGGTGACAGCCACTGGTATTGGGGTGCATTGTAGACACGCCAGTGTCTACCTGTAGCACAGACTACAGCTGCAGCCTCAGTACGGGATGGGCTGAACAGTCCCCTGTGAGCCTCTGTGTTAGTGCACAGTGATGACCGAGTCTCCAGGGTATTGATCCAGAAAAGCTGACTCTGCTCATGGTAAGAGCTCAGCACAGGGGCTGGGAATTGCTTTTAAGATTGCTGTCGAGAAAGTGAAGGGGCAGGTTGGACACTTGACCTTGCACATGTGGCAAGAGGTCCAGAGCCAAGCCAGAACGTGGTGGGCTCCTCCAGCAGCTGCGCTCAGCGTGTCACAGCCCTGAAGGGACATCCTGTGCCATGCAGGGTGACAGTCCCAGCTGGAGGAATGCGCTTCCTGACACGTTTACATTGAGCTGTATATGGTGTATGGCTGAAGCTACAGGCATGTATAGAGAAGGGTGGAGGTGGAGGGGAACGGCATAATATTGATGTACAGTCACATGCTTAAATAGGTACTTTGAAAATTAAAAATGGGGGTGGTGCAAAACCCCTTATTGGCTGAGGAGGCAAGAGCCATATGCCATGTATTTATTCTTACTGGATGCTTCCTTTTCCCCTCTTAGTTGTCTCCTAGGATTTGTTCTCGTTTTCCAAACCTGAGCAAGTTCAAACAGCCAAATATAGGAAACCAAATAACATATTTCTGTGACATTCAAGCAAGCGTTCCGTGTAAACCTGTCTATTTCGTAGCTCTTTGAATAATAACCATCCTCTGGTTGAGAGGCTTTTCTGGGAGTCCCACAGGAATTTGGAATTCATTCCCAACTCTGAAAGAGAGCCAGACACAGCTTTGTAGTTGCATTATTTAAGAAACACGAACTTTTCTGTGTGTTTACTATGAATGTGTCAGTGTAAAATGATGAAAACTGACATAGAAGCCCTTTTTATCAGTAGTAGTAGGTAGAGTTGAAAAAAATAGTATCTACCTGAAGTGTAAAATATTTCTATTGTTTCTTTAACAGTAGCATCTCAGTTTAGGGGCTGCTTTAATACCATGATTAACAAGACTGGTTTGAAGGAAGAACTCTTTACTTTCCCCTAGCAGCTTTCCAACAGTATCCCAGTAAGTGAAAAAGGTACTCTGAGCAACTCCATTAAAACCTCAGCACACACCATCCATCTCAAGTGATCCTCCTCTGTGGCTCCAGCCATCCTGGGATGGAACTGCGGTGCACAGCTGCTGCCACCTCATCCTCTGCCGTTCCCTGTGCTTCAGAGACATGGCAGTGCATTGTAGCTGAACACAGAAAGGGTAATCTTACATGTGCTGTTATTATCTGTTTAAAATCGGCTAATTAACTAGTTTGTTGTCAGGCACATTATTGCTTTTTACACTAGAAAAAACCATCTTTCTAGTGTAAGTCTGCTTATCCTTAACTGGAACAGTTTTGATGGGAAGCATAAGCCACTTGTAATTTACTGGGCATCAGGGAGATTATCTGAATTTAAAAACCCACAAGTGGAAAATACCGAAGCTGATAACTCATACTCTGTAAATTCATGGAGAAGGGGAGATTATAAACTGTCCTCTCTAATACTTTCTACAATTACCCACTTTCGATACCCAGTAGAAGTGCATGTGCAGTGTTACCCATTAGTTTACTGGCCTTACGAACAGTGCCAGCAATCTCAGTTTAAGGGACCACAGCTATTTCTTTTAACATATGGGGTGGGGGTGGTTTTGTTGTTTTGTTTTGGGGGGTTTGTTTGTTTGTTTGTTTGAAGAGTTTGGGTTAGTGATTTGGGCCCTTTTCTTAAGCTGGCTGAAGCAGAGCTGCTTTCCTGTTGAGTTGCCTGATTGAGCAGTTTAAACGCTGCAACTGCTGTCTTTCAGATTCCTCCAAAACACTGATAGGATGTATCATACAGTAATTCTAGAAGAGCATCTTAAGTCAGTTTTCTTTTTTAGTGTGAGGCTCTTACAGCACAGAACATTGACCTGTATAAAACCATGGGAGGCAGAAGCGATCCCAGTTTGGATTTCTAGAGAAGCAGTGCACAGGGACCTGTATTTCACTGCTAGAAATACTACTTCAGTTCTTGTATTTCAACTCTTCAACTCCTCAGTGTTCTAGGGAGCAGACACTAATCCTGCAGAATGAAGGAAACAGAGTTTGAAGATTTTTTTTTTTTTTTTGAACTGGTATGTTCATAACACAGAACTATGGCAGTATCATCTTAAAAAATTAAGACATGAATATGAATGATAAAACTAACTCAGGGTAATTAATCCTTGCAGGAAAATGTTCTCTTGCCTGTGCAAGAATGAAAACAAATGCAGGTGAAATATTCAGAAACCCCAAAATCAAATTAGCGCTGTAATGTGTGCAAGCAACAAGGATGATCAAAAGACTGACAATGAACTAAAGCTTAAGACCTAAGAACTCCAAAGTTTTTATTGATGTGACAACATCTCTGTTTGAAGAAAAATAAAGTTAATGAAATTTACATAATGAAAAACGTCCAAGCTTCCACAGATATTTTTTTCATAAACAAAGAACATTCATGAATCAGTGAACCACAGCAATAGTAAGGCCCTACCAGTTTTGGGGACTGATTTAGAGTTTGAGCAGGAAGGAAGGAGGGCACTTTGATTCAAGTCAAATGGGTGAGGATGAACTGAGCTGTCAAATTCCATGTTCTGCTCACTTTGTAAACTTTGGCATTTGTATTTGGATGGGCATTTTGTGGTAGCTTTATATTAAGCCAATCCTTGCAAAAGTTGGGCAATAAATGAAGATAGGAAATAGAAAATCTAAGTAATGCTGGATTTTTTACAAAATCAAGGGAATACTGAACAAATCTGAGAAGCATTTCCGACTGTTTGAAAACTTGCAGATAAAACAGTATCCCAAATTCAAGGCATGATTCTGAGCCTTATTATGTTACCTGGAAAAATTATCTCCATCAGTTGGGGTCAGGACTTATGTTCTAGCCAACGGCCCAATGCGTCTGCGATTTCCAGGCTCTCGAGTCAGATCTGAGCCTAACAGGACCTTCATCAGTGGTGGAGGCAGCAACAGCTGAAGGAACAGGCTGTGGCTCTTCCAGTGGATTCTGAAGTTTTGTTTCTGAAATGCTGAATTCCATCATGGGCTCTTTCATCTCCACCACAGGTGCAAAAACCAGTAATGCTAATTCCAGCAATCCAGATCCTATTTCATATGCAGAAATTAACCCAAAGGCAAGTAATAAAAATGCATACATCATCCCATTCAATTATTCAGCAGTTTTGCAGACATACCGGAAAAAAACTAGCTTTCAATATAAAAATTGTCTATGAAACAGTCTAACTTGAATGTTTCTCCATGTATCATAATTCCACATGTGCTGCTGGATCTGTAGAAGAGGAGAGAGAAAAATGAGCACTCCATTGCCAGCTGCCTCAATTAGCAAATTGGTTTGAAAATTAATATATAAACCCCAAAGCCTTGTTCTTTGCAAGATTACCAGTGACTTAAGAACACTTCATACCCATTGTGTATAGAGGCGCTTTAGTTAGGCGTTAAGATAAGGCCACGCTCATGAAATTGTGGGAACAGCAAGGGTCTTTAACAGAACTGGAAAAAGTGTGCAGTATAGTTCTCTAAGTTTTAGAATCAGGTTAATTTACACCAGCCTCACTCAGCAAGGCCTTTCTGTGCCATTAAAATACACAGATTATGTAACAGATCTTCTGTGCAAGCCTTGGCATGGTGCAAGCTTACAGTGAAGGAGGATGCAACTTAAGTCCAGTCCCAACAGGTGGGAAGAAAGTCACAAAAGTAGAGGAATAGTCAGGAAGATTTACCTTGTGTGTGTTGTCTTGGCATCTCAGCTGGTGTTCCTGTTTCTTTCTCTTTCTGGAAAAGACTATAGAGCAGTTTGATTTCTTGATCATACTCCTTCCATTCTGGAACTATACGCATCGCTGCTTGCAACTTGGGCTCTTTGGTCATTGGGTTATTACACTTCAAACAAAACATACAAACTGTTAAGACACTTAATGCGTAAAAAAGGTTTATTTACTGAATGGAGGTGTGCTTCCCCCTGGTGGAGTTCATCTGCTGGTGGTGAACAATACATGCCTGTATTATCGCTAGAGTACAGTGTAAAGTCTCTTTCCAAATTCATAATAATGCCACTGCCCCAGGTAAGAGAAATTTAGAAGCCAAACAAAAAACCTGATGTGCTGAAAACATTTACGTAACAATACAGGATGAGGTGCCCACATCTGAGGTAGGGAAGTGCCTCTACAATTGGTCACTCTGTTTCATTGTTACGTAAGAATGAGGGAGCTGTACTGCACTTACGAGATCAATGGTTTTTGCTCTCTTCTTTGAGGAATCATCGCACCATGTTTCACACCACAGCCACTCCTGTGGGAGTGATTTAATTGGCACCTGGTGGATCATGTTGTTCGGCAAATCCTGTTGTGAAGGACAAGAGTCAGTAGCAGTTTCCACAGGGTGCAGGGTGGGAGAAACCCCCGGCAACCAGATACTATTACGAAGTTTAACTTTTGTAGAGTTTTTTTACAGTGCAAATAAAAAGTGATGATTCAACTTTTCATTCCATTCCAAACAGAGTCCTTTGGAAAAAAACCTGCATGCTACAACTGTTAATCTTACTTTTGTTGAACATTAGTTATTTAGCAAACAGTATTGAAGCGGTAATATGAATCCAGAATCACACCTGTACTGGACCAGTTTGGAAGACTGTTCTTAATTGATTAGAACCACTGTGTTATTTTTCCCATCTGCAACAGTACAAGCCTTATCTCATGTTATGAAGTCAATGCACAGTAAAGCACTCAGCTGGATAGTTCAAGAAACAGGTACCCAGTTGTGTTATGTATTTGTTTTGCAGTATACTGGAAAACTTCATACTCTAAAGACATTTAAGGGCAGGGTGGTGTTTCCACCCACCAGTTATGTTTGATGCTATCAATAGCTGCCTCATTTGACTGCCACTGGCATCTGGCTGTGATTGAAGTTTGGCCAGGACAGGAGAGTTCCCAGCCTGCCGTCATAGCCCAGAAGAACAAAACAAACACAATAAAAACACACCTGATCAAGGTTGGACAGACTGTTAGGATCCTGACTAAGACCCTGATATTGTCCTCTGAGTCGATCTCCGGCTGCTATCTTTCTGAACTTCTTCAGATCCACAACGTACAGAGCACTACATGGAGATGATGCAGTTAGTAATGACATTTGATTGATGGGTAACTTACTGCAGCCCCAGCAGACCCTGAGATACAATATGCTAAAACGACCCCTTGGTGAAAGTACCTCCCATTATCTACTACAAGGCAGGAAAGCAGTTCTAAGAAAGTCATGGCACATACAAAAAAAAAAAAAAGTCAAGTCATCAAATCTATCTTAGCTTTGCTGTCATGCAGTCCTTTCTTCCAACACTTGTTATTAACAAGTGAAGATGTCTGGTTAGCTAACACTTCTTTTAACACTTCAGTTCTTCATCTGTAAAAGTTGTAGCATACTGAAAGTACCTTCAGTGTCCCTAGTGCTTCACATGGACCATAGGCAAAGGAACCTTAAAGAGGCACAGTAAGCAAAAAGTGGTTCACTGCAGTGTTGTCCACCGCAGCTAGTTTTCTGATAATTCTAAGTAGTAGCAAAAGCTTCCCCCCTGCATTTTGAAAAAACTGAATTCTTCAGTACCTGATGTGGTATTTTCTTCCAGCTAAATGACTTGCCCAGTATCCTGATTTCCAGAACCTGTAGCCATCCATTTCTCTTCGACTGTCACAGAACGGTGTATATCCATAAGGAGCACCATCTAGACTGAAATCTCTTAATTCCTTTAGATCCGTGCGCACAATCTGAAGGGAAAGGACATTTTATTTTTATTTGTAGAAGCCTGTCATGGCTTGGTTAATTCTAAATGCTGGTCAGGGTTTAATTCAAACAGAGCAGTTAAAGGAGGAATTACATGTTATACTCTGCAGTCTTTTGCATTATGTATGTATAGTACAAAACACAGCACAAAAGGTGTTGTCCCCCCTGCCCTTAGAGCTGGAACAACTAAAACAGAGCTTAAAATAAGCTGATAGAGGTTAGTTTGACAGCTGAAGTGCCAAATTGTTGCTTAATAAGCAGCAAGAATTTTCAGTATACATGAACACTACTGCGATGCTTTGCATCCTTTCCTCTTGAAAGTTTGCACAGCTTTCAGCGACGAAGGCTTTTTAATGTCTTTTTGACACATGATATGTCAGTAGTACTACTCTAAAAATACCACTCTGGTGAGAAAAAAATGCTTTACTATCTCTTTTATAAGCAGAGCAAAACCTGTCTACAATGAGAACAGCATAGCTGGAAATTTATCCTGGGTGATACTGTAGTAGAAGTTGAAATGGTTTTAACTGATGTGGAATCATATACACATATGCCAAAACGCCTAAAGCATTTTATACTCACGTGTTGATAATCCATACCTCTCAGTTTCATTTATGTTTTTGAAGGAGTATTTTGGCTGTTCTCACTGGACACATATCCTGCACTTTCAAACCGTTCAGGCAGTAAGCACATACAAACCTTAAAGACACCGTTTGCTTTGCAGCAGGACATGGCTTCATGCACAAGGGATTTGCCTTCTCGCACCTCTGAAAGCCACCCAGACCTGGGCACGTTAAAAGCAGGGGTGGGAGGGGGACAGTGCTTGGTGACTGAGGACAATACCATGTGTGGTAAGTGATCTGCAGGCTGGGAGAACAGACAGAACTGGAAAATGGAAGGGTGAAACAAGAATCTATTTGGCAAACTAGCTGGGATAATGAGTGAACAAGGAACCAGACAAAGTAAAAGGTGAACAAAACCGATCTTCGGGGGAACAGGCAGAAAAACCAGTGCTTACTGAAGGATGCTATAGTTACAGCATCAACCTTCAGTCACGCCTGGGAAGGGCTCAGGCTTGCAACCTTTCCAATAATACAGAAATTGTATTCAAGAACATACTATTCTTAGAGAAAAGAGAAAAAGAAAAAAGGCAAAGATCAAGTAATTGCAACCTCTGTGTTACCTGATCAGCATCCACAAACAGGATTTTATCAACAGCTAATGGGAAGAGCACATCTAGAAAGAGGATCTTGTAGCCCCAGATGATACGCTGTTTCTCTGTTTGCTGATGAAGCCAGCGTGGCCATTTATACTGGACAAGCTCATACTGGAAATTGTACTTCTCTGCCATGTATGGGATGAACTCCTGCAGAGGGAGGGGAAAAAAAAGTAGCTTATCTCAGTTCTTTGTTCCTCTGCAGGAAAAAGAAAAGCGCATTACCAGAGATAGATTTCAGTCCTATAATAAAGCACAGAACATAAGAAAATGAGATAGCACAAAGAATAACTACAGTTTCATTGTTACTTCAAACAAAGACATAACCCCAAACTGAACAATCAGTACAAATTGTAAAGCCAGCTATCATAAGACAACTAAATATTATGGCGTTTTTTCCCCACGCAATTACTTATGAGCCGTTTTAGAGTGATCCACGGATCAGTTTAAAAGAATGCATTATTCAAATAGTAAAATTTTGCAGATGGGAGAATTATTATTTAGGGCTGTACAAAGTGGCGTAAATGGGAATAATAAAATGAGAGAAAATAAGTGGGAGAAATATTTTCTTAGAACAACTTGGCCCAGTGTCAGGTGGGTTGACATTCTCATTTGTGAGGCTTCCTCTGTCGCTGGGAGAGCACAGGTGTAGCCAGGGGCTGCGGGAAGGAAGGGGGAGCCCCTTGTTGTACCACCAAGAGGTGACTGAGAACAGCCAGCTCACAGCACAGCCCGTGGCTGCACCAACGGAACATGGCCAACTATTTCCCCTTGAGCTCCTGTGGAACAGGTAGGATTCTCTGAGAAATGCCACTTCCTAATATTAAATGTTAGAAGATGCAAATTCCTGAAAGTTTTCACAACCATTTACCTCCGGGTTCTGTTTTGAATCCTGCTATTTCTTTTATAATGTATGACATGTAGTTGGTAAGTATTTCCAGGTATACTCATCTAGGGCCCACATCTACCATGCTCTAGTCACTCTGAAATCATGGGTTTCATGTCTCCTCTTACAAAGCTCCCTCTATACCTAGTCACAGGCGTTGCTTCTCTGGTATTTTCTTCCTGTAATCTTTCAGCCCTTTTTGTTTTACATGTAAGTTCATAGCTCTGAATTTCGTCTTAAAATCTACACCTTTTTCATGTAAGTCACCAAAGAAATTCCAGATTCTTTCAAGTATGATTTAACTGATAGATACTTTTCTCTTAAATATTTACCTTCAGCCTGAGTCTACTGTCAACCCATCTGTTATTTCTCAAAGCTTTCTAGGCAGAACCACCAGCTTATACCAGCTTATACCAACTTGGTGCTTTGTCAAAATAGAAGGTATACAGACAGGCAACTGTACATACGTTTACAAAGTAGTATGACGCACAAGTTTGCATGTTGGTGGTGCTGTTTTGTTTTGTTTGTGCTTTTATTTTCTTTTTTACTTTTCCCCATGACAGAATAAATTTCTAATTAGTAACAAACCTTGAAGGTAGGTGATAAGTAGTTCTTCAGAAACCAAAACTTTAAAGGAGTCTTAGTATGTTTTAGCACAGACAACATCATTATCCTATCAAAAGAAAGAGAAAAAAAAAAAAAAGAGTCTTTACCAGAACAACTGCCACCCAGTAGAGATCAGCTGCATAACGGATTACAAATTGCTGGTTTACATTATTAGATTAACTGCAGTTATGTGTCAGATAACTGATCTTCACACATGAACAAAAAGTGGGTAGGTTCAGCCTACTGCAAGTTGCTTACTTTTAGCTACAAAGACTACTAATCCCCCCAACATCTATGTACTTTAACAAGTCAGAGAATATACAACCTATTGGCTTTCACAGTCCTTTGAGAACAGAAGTTCAGGTTCTTTTCCGAAGCAACTAGCACTTATTCTGTAACTTCTTAAACGACACATCTTTACTTGGTTATATTGTAGTGAGAAAATTCTAGGACAGCAACATATCTTCTGTTAAACTAAGTCTATTTTGAATGTATGAATGCTATGCAGACAAAAGTTCCTATAGTACAGTAGATGCAAAATCTAGAGGACTTCTGAGCTGTTGAAAAAGTTCGGGTTTTTTTAATATTCTTGCAAATTTGAACCTTTTTCCTTGTGAAAAGCAGGGAACCTCTACCATTTGAGACCCCCAGATTATAAATTCTGAACTAACCGTAGGAACCTTTCATATAGGTGTCCTGAAGCCACAGAGAATATATTTAGTACATCATCTTTATCCTGTTTCACATCTTCATTCTTTTGTCCTCCTGTGAATCCCCTGAAAAGACAAATGTGTTTATATAAAGGACAAGACAGTAAGGCCCAACTATATAGGACCACTGATTTGATTGATGGCTGGCCGAGATGCAGCTCCTGGAAATGAATCATGTTTTCAGGCTCCTGAGTAGCACTGGGAGTCACAGAAGGTAAGCACATGCAAAGCAGTAACCCTGTTCTCTAGAAATGGAGAGCTCCTACGAAAGATAGCCCTAAATTCAAGCAGGCTTAATAGATGGCTATGGAATTTCGCAGATCTAACAGCATCATCAAACAGTTTTCTATTTTTGAGAGACTTGCACATTATCATTGAATTAGTTTTACCATTTGAGAGATTCCCAAAATCCAGATTCATTCTCACTGGTACCATCACTTAGTAGATCTTCATTCATCATATCTAGTTTTTTCTGAACCTGTAAAACATAACATTGTTTTAGTGAGCAGAACCACATATTGGGCAAACAGTAATGACGCATTGTTTTGACACTGGCTCTGTTCGTATCCACTTGAATTACGTCCAGTGAGCTGGCAGGTAACCCAAGCTGACTGGAGAAACAGCTCAGTGGTGGACTGACATTTTCAGAACAGATCCAAAGCTGCTTGCAGACAAAGGCACGTTAGTCTAGATAGTTCTAGAAGTGTTCAGTGACCATCCTTGATGATGGAGACTGACAAAGAAAACCCCTCAAAGAAACCAACCAACCCCCCGTGCAAAAACCACAACACCTCCACCACTCTCTGTTTCCAAGAGATACAGCTGGCCACTGAGACTCCAAAGCAGATGGAGTCTATGCAAGGCAGCAGATCAGGAGAACATCCCAGAATTACTCTGGCGCAAGTAAATCTGTGATGAAGTGTGAACGGGATGTGTTACAACCATCACTTATCTATCAGTTGTCCTCCTTAAACTTTTCAGGTATGTCGTTATCTGATGGGCTACCTGAAGAGACAGTAAATTACTGATTTACCTTTTTAAAAACTGTATTCTCACCTACTCTGTATCAGATTGATAGAAAATGTATTGCCAGATGAGTAAAATGTATCTATAACAGATAAAATCCTGGCTGAATGTTTATTACTGGACATATATAGGACATACAAAACTGGCTTTTTTTTCTGAAGTCCTAAGCACAACTGAATCAGTAAAACGTGGGCTGAGTTGTTTCTCATGGGCATACAAGAGGAACAGCAGATACACATCATTTTCTCCTGTGTCAAAAAAAAAAAAAAAAAAAAAAAGGCAAAACCAAGTCTACAAATAATTCTCTCCCTTATAGATACCCTGTTTTCCCGAAAATAAGACAGGGTCTTTTATGAATTTTTGCTTCAAAAGATGCCTTTTTTTACATGTATAGCTGCCTGGACACTATTTAAATTGACTTTTTTATGAACTGTAACTAGGGCTTATTTTTGGAGTAGGGGTTATATTTTAAGCATCCTCAAAAATCCTGAAAAATCATGCTAGGGCTTATTTTCGGGTTAGATGTTATTTTTCGGGAAACAGGGTACCGTGATGTGAACTTTGTGCAAACTGCCTCATGCCTCAGATATATGCTTGTAAGAAGGGATCATCAGGCCTTAATCAAACTTTCTTCCCCACTATTGGTCAAACAGTGTTTTTTAAGAGGAACTCCAGTTTTTAAACTCACCTTCACTTTAATAATTTTGCTCTTGAAGTTGTTGAGAACAGCAATAACTTCGCTAGCTTCAGGTGGAGAGTCTGTGCCATCATGGCTGAAAATACAGTAAAATACCGACCTTTACTACAAAGCAGCAATATGTTCCTTATTTCTTCTACACATTTTTCTACATGGTATTAAGCATTAGCACCGTAAAACAGGTTTGAGATATGTGACAAAGTAACAAATACATGTATTTGAACATACAGGTTTTTAAATGAATTAATTTATTTCATCTCACATAAATATGTTTAGTATGAAATGTAATTTGCTGTTCAGTTTGCTACACTTTGGCAAGGGAATGGTTAGATTCACATAGGACAATGCCTGCCTATTTCAAAAGTTTCACAAGAAAAAGACTGAAGTCCTACCTGTAGATTCTGTAGATATCCTCAGATCTGCCCTTTCTTAGTCTTAGAGTCCATGCACCAGGATTGGCTTTTAACTGGAAGTAACCCTGTAAAGCAAAAAGAATATTTGTCGTTTTCCAGAAAATGCAAATGTAGAACAGCTTTTAAGCCATCTTATTTTGACCAACTGTTTTATATCTGAAAATAGTTATTTGTAAGCCAGCTCATTAACATAACCTTATGGCCCACAGAACAGGAGAAAAGCCCTAGAAGTTCCATTCAAAATTGTTGTTTTTTCCATAGGAGACAGGAGTATGAAAAGGTCTAGCATTCTACATTAGATGAGAGAAAGTCTTCAGTGTGTCCTGATCGGAACAGTGCAACCCCCTGCAAAAGCTTGCTTTCATGAAGGACAGAGTGAATTTCGAAACACTAGTTGGTTACTACACAGCAACGCACAAAAAGTCTGCCTACAGAACAAAATCTAAATCAACTTTGAAGCTCTACAGACTGGTATTTCATCTACAGCAGGAAATGGTAACATGATTTATATGTTATAAGCTATCTCTTCTACAGAGCTTAAAATACAATGTGAAATTCAAATATTGTATATAAGTCTTGTTGAAGTTTCAGGTTCTAGATATGAATATTTTCTTCTGTGATTTAGATCATTACACCAATAGAAGATACAAACATTTGTAGTGATGTTTCAGTGTCCTGTCCATGCAATTCCATGTCAACCAGTGTGCTTAAAAAAAAAAAAAAAAAAAAAAAAAAAAGAAGGAAAGGGCACATTCCTGGCCTCTCATAACCCTTCACAGTACGGACACTGACCTGAGGAAGAGGATTCCCAGACACAGCCTTATTATACTGTGGTACATACACCTCGGTTTCACTAATTAGAAAAAAAAGACCCCTCTAAGCCATTAAGCTTTACTCCTTAACATATACACACACACAATGTGATCATAAAATAAGGGTCATCTTCCTTTCTACAATAAGAAATACTACATCATTATAGGATGCACTTCGGCTAAGAAAAGGTGCAGAGAAATAGAAAATGAGTGCAAGAATTTAAAAATAAACATTTGGCATCAGTAAATATTTTTCCTTGCTTTTTCTTTAACACATTTAAAGATCCCAAAAACCCCAAAAAGCAATTTATTCCAGCTTTTCACTAACATTAGGTATCAAGAAAATATTCCAGTGGCCAACTTCTCTTGCCATAATGTCGGTCCATTGCCTCTCGTTGCCCAGGGTGGACACTGAAAACAGACTGATCCCTTACACAGCTACCTTATAAAGGCAGCTGCAGGCAACAATCATATACTTGGATTTCCATCACCTTTTCTCAACTAAATTAAGCAATTCCCATTCTTCACACTTCCTGCGTTTTCTAGAATGTCAATTATTCCTGCTGAGTCTCTGCATTTGTTCCACAGATCTGCTGAAAAAATGGGTCTGAAAACAGGACAAGTGCCCACCTGAGGTGTATAGGACCAGAGTGGATGATCTAAGGAACACCCCCTCTAGAAAAAACATAACTGTCTGATCTTCCCTGCAAAGAGGTTGCTTAAGAATATTGGCATCGTTTTCAGATATTCCAGAAGACCCTTCTGAGCAAGCTGAAGGGACAGGAGTACATCTTGAAAAAGGTAAGAGACAAATAAGTACACTGCAAGGTTTTAGACATCCATGTTTGGAATGATGTGGTTCTGAGCTATTTGCAAGCAACTGTAGAGTGTAAGTAACAGCACATATCCATAGCCCACATACTCAGAAATACTCCATGGTTTACACAAGTGGTTGTGCTGACTGTAGGACCAGGAATTTGCTGCCAGTTCCAATCGAATCCTTACCAAGTTGGCCATAACAATGGTATCAACGATGACAGGATTGGTTGAAGTTCCCAGTGTAAACTGGAGCCCCCGAGGTGGCTGTCCAGTAGTAATATCATAGCAGTGTCCTTCCAGCAGCAGGTATTCCAGTTCATATTCTGCAGCCACAACATTATCCACCTGTAAGGAGAAGATACTGCTGAATTCAGCACTAGCTCTAAAGCGCCAATTTTTAGTGATTCAGTAACTCTCCAAAATAGCCATAGTAATTAAATAACACTTTATTTTACCAGAGTAGTTTTATTGAACAAATACCTAGAAAGCCTCAAAGAGCTCAGCTCCTTCCAGCGATGAACTCCACATGTGTATTGTTAAGAGTGTCCCTGACCAAAAAGATTGGAATCTCAACTGGTAAGATGCTAGGATAAGAAAAGGGAAGGACTCTTGCTCTGTTTTACAATTATATTTTTTAAACATTGGAGAACGTAGTCAAGTAAGTGATTGGTCTGGCATCTCATAAAAAGTGTATGATTGTTTCTAGCTCAGCACACTCTGAAATGTTACATTCAAGGCATGTGTAGGATCTGCTTCAAGCCTACAGTATTTTTCAGCCTGTGGTTCAGGCATCCAGGAGTAATTGAGAACAGCAATCTTACTGTCAGTGAGCTCAGGTTTATCTGCATCCCTCCTAGAAAACATTTAGGGCTCTGCAAATGTAGAAGGTGTGAAAATCTATAGTTCTATGATTATTAGCGTTTAAAAATTCTACGTATCTTTCCCCTTACAAAAATAATCTCTGGAAAACCACCATCATTTAAATGCAGTAATAGGAACACACTGATTTCTCTTACCTCCTCTAAGTAAATATTATCCAGGTCATAGCGGGTTCTGACAGATTCCACCATCCAGCTCTCAGGAGTATTTAGGTTCAAAGTGAACAGTGGAGACTGGGGCATATCCAAAAACTTGGCAATTGGTCCTGGAGCAAAGTTATTATCTGCTGTGAACGAAATCTCTGGTTCCAAAACATAGCGATAAAAGCTGAAATTTCAGAAAGAAGATGTTAGAACATATTTCTGCCAAACTTTGAAAATATTTTACTCTCATTGAACTTGCTGACAGCATCGGCTTTCCCAGACCTTCAGTGTCTCCAAGAAGCCTGATAGAAAATTTTTATTCCCTCTTGCATATAGGAGGCTTTGTCCAAGGCAACACAGGTTGTATTGACCTTAGAACAGGTCAGAATTTTCATCTCGAAGGACCAACCATAATGCACAAGACTCAACCATTAAGATATGTAAGTTAAATAACTTACATAATTAAAAATGTGGCCAACTTGTAATCCTTGTGCTATCCACAAATCCCCAGATTCTCTGGGAGAAATCGTGCTATTCTATAAACAAGCTTAAAGCAGTTAATGGAGACTTTCTGTAGGACATTTAACCATGTTTCTGTGCTTGCACATTCCGACAGGTTTTTAACCCAGGCATGGTATCGCTTACCTTTTCAGTGGCATGTCAGAAAGTTTGGACTGGCAGTTCATGAACACTCTTAAGTTCATATTTATCAATTGGTTCAAAACCTAAAGTAATGAGAAAAAGACATCCCTTAAAATGCTAACCAGTAAAGCTGACCACTGTTTTTATAGACAGGACCTCAAGAAGGCTCATTCACAATCCTCCCTTTAACTGGTGGTTTTAAGAGCAATCACCTGCTCCCTCACCTTGCAGGTGTTCTTTCTGGGATGCAGAGTTTCTCCCTCAAGGACAGAGTCATTGTAAACTAAACCATTAAAACAGGGAAGCTAGAAGCTATCTAGGTGACATCTAAGCGTGATCTTGTTAGTGTGTAGTAAAGTGTGATTAGTTTTTCCAGTAATAAACGTATTGTGCAGCTCAGATATACTGATAGAAGGCCATTGGTCACCACCCAGTCAAGAAGGAAGACAAACATCCCAAAATTACAGAACTGAGACAACTTTTTGAAATTGTCATTGTATCCATACCAGAAGTAACGGAGCAAGTCTCTGGGCATCTCTGGTCACAGGATCAACAATAGCCACAACATCAAAGTATGTCTCCCCCTCTTTAGGTCTCAGTTTAACTGCACTAAACAGAAGAAAAAACAATTTTAAAGTATAAAACATATAGATAAATATAGGAAAAACACTATCTATCTTATTCTGAAGTCAAATAACTTCCTAAATGCTATGTGCCTTCTGAAACTAAATAGAGAAAAAAGTACATATAGACATACACATGTATAGAGATAGGTAGACAAAATTAATTTCTGGAATCTCACTGTGCCCTGAAAACTGTTGGGGCAGTTAACCCTATTGCTACCTGGATATATTTTTTTTAAATAATTAAATGCCACTTAAAACAGTGGGAACATTAAAAGACAAGGAAAAGCATATTGCTCAGCAAATGCCAGCAATCCTATACCTGTGTCGTTCTTCAAAGAAATGATATTCAATCCTTGCCTCTCCTTTTGGTTGAGCAGAAAGAAGAGCATCCACTTTCATTACCAAGTCACTTGCACTGAAAAAAAAATACATACATTTACAATTACTCAGAAAATGCAGGTACTTATCACAATTCTGCCAGTTAGCAGCAAAAGGCAGGAAGACAGACTGAATTCAGATACACAAACTAACACTTTTACTACCTCTCTACATAAGCTCTGAAGAATTAGACACATTTAAGGGTTAATCCATCATTAAACAGGTCACAGCCTTATTACTGAGGGTACCAAAGGGTTTAGCTGTGTAACAAATACAGAACAGCTGGTATTTTAGGGCTCAGCCATGCTACAGGCTCTGCATTCCGGAACTTCACCAGCCTCTCCTGGACCTGTAAGCGATTCAGATCAGACCCTTGTTTCACAGCAGTCTCCCCATTTCACACTGCAACTCTCAGAACTCGGAAGCAATCCTGTATGTGGAGAAACTGTTGAGAGAGGGGTCCTGTCATTAAAAGACAACTACGTCTGACAACTGCTTCCTTTTTATTATTCCCCTAAATTTTCAGTCTAGTATTTTAAGAATATAGTTAATCTTGAAAATGTAAAGCCTCTTGAGAGTTCAATGAAAACTGATTCGTACATCACAGCTGTGCCAAGATGCAATACCGTAACTTAAAGGTCTGTCAGCTTGTCCTGAATTAAGGAAGTCTCATAGATTCATAGTGACAGCTGTTTAAGTTGTTCATACCAAAACCACAACCTGGTGAAGTCTGCTCAGTTCTATAGTGTTTTCCAGAGCAGTAGGTAATTTCAAAAGCTTTCCAAAAACTTTGGCAGCATTCAAACCAAAAACCCACTGCTCTGTCTAAAACCAGCCTATGTTCAAACTATGCCCTCTTCCTCCAACCTATCACCCGTATTTCTCTTCTGATTCCCAACACCGCAATGGATGCAAAAGTGTTTGGAATGCTGTTAAAATCTGTCCTTTTAGGATTCAGAATCACACAAGATTTCTGCACAAAAGACCTCATGGTTAACTTACTTGAGCAGCCTTTAACAGGCAAGCAGCATCATGGGAAAATATCATGCTAAAAATGAGAGAAACTATCATCTGAACTATGAATGAGCTCCAACACACAAACACATGTCCATGGACTTCAGTTCTTGTGAACCTGAAGATAACTTTCTTTTGATTAGCTCACCTCTATGTATTTTTTGCAATAATTATCTAGAACTATGATTTTCATTTTCTTATCTCTACCTCTTTTCCTGCTGTTTCTCTTTAAAAAGTTAAAAGTAATTTACATGATTCCATAGCACTGACTGTGAAATATATTACTAAAGTAATTTTTATATTGATAGGCTGAACTTTGCTTTCCGAATCTGTTTGCAGTTCAGCTTACTCCAGCATCTCATTTTCTTCCCTTCTTTCTGCTGTTAAATCAATACCGTAGTAATCTTACATACAAGTTAGGAAACCCTGACATATTTGGAGTAAATGGTTTAAGACAGTGTGTCAGTTAAGATTTAGCTGGGGGAAAATCCCACAAGAAGTCTGATGGCCTTAATATTAATGAAAAGTTAGGCTTCTCTTCCATTTAGAGGAGCAGAAAGATAATCTCATTATCAAGAGTACCACCACTTTTTTGTAAGCCGCTTCATCTTTACTTACAGATCTTCTTCAGATCCTAGCTGCTGAATCTGAGATTTGATTTTCTGTCCTGATGTCTTTAGTATGATGTTCTCAAGGAGATGGAAATCATCCTGATTGAACATCTCACCATCTTCTAATGGGCCAATAATCTACAAAGAAAGTGGAATCAGCATTATTAGGTAAGGCTACACTGAAACAAAATTCAAAGATATCTTAAATAAATACTCCAGCCCAGTCTCAGTGGGTATCAGTGGCAGCACAGTTTAAAATATAATTCTATTAAGAGCCATGAGTCTCAGACTAAGGCATAAAATAAATGCTTAAAATTTTCACTGAGTGCTTGGTTTGCAAAAATGAGGCATATTAAATTACACATGCAATGCTGCATCTTGAAGGAGCAATAGAACACCAGGCCAGTTCCAGTAGTCCAGCAAAACTCCAGCAAATCTCAGTCTAGCCTGCAGAAGCCTAAAAGCTACCTAGACAATTCTTTCTCTTTTGGAAATGAGAGAAATGAATACCACAACTCATCGCTTAAAATATTTAACCCATTAAAGTATATGGTAGCCATTGGAACTTGCTTTTTTTTTTTCCCTAATGAGCAAGCAGATGACAAAAGAAAACTGAATGCTGTACACAGCTGGGCTTCATTATTTGCAATGAAATACTATTATAAGATAATTTGCCTAATCTAAGTGGCTATTGTAAAGAGAGCTGGTGGAGCAGACCAGATACAGCAGCATTTTGCCCAATGAACTGAGGCAGCACCACCGTGCAAGTGTTTCATCCCTTTCTACTGTTGGATTCAATTCACCACCAACGTGAAAGGAACTCTGTCATTGAGCAATCTGAATTTGTACACAACACCAATAACTAACAGCATACAGTACAAAGAAAAAGTCAGTGCTGGTCAGAATAAATCTAACTGGAAGCATCCTAAAGACTGCTGAGACTCTGGGTGTGATCCCTGGACTCTGCTGCTCCAGGTCGGCTTCTTTCCCACATGAGGAACATCCCTTTTACTGTCTGCTGTTCGATCTCACCCTTCCGTTGCTGATCACAGCCCTCTGCCCCTTCTTCAGCTTCAGAACATCTCTGCAATATATAGCATGGGACAGAATAAAATCCACTTTGGGAGATTCAAAGGCTTCTTTGAAAATATTGGTATTCATACCCTGAAAGAAAAGTATACTTGACATTAAAATGGGAAGAAAAGTACACCCCTGCACACTTTTTTTTAAATGCACCTTTTTTGTTTCCATTCACTAACATCTTTATATCTTGCTAAAGTTTAGTCCCAGGTCCCTTTTCTTTGTGGTCTTAAACCTAGTTTTTGCCTGTCACCTTCAGACATTATCACAACTTACCATGTGAAGGGCCACAGCCCTCATAATTGTTGCTGCTTTTCCAGTTGTTCCATTCTTCTGTTCTTATGTGATAATGGCCTAACTTTTTAAACCTACTTTGAGAAACATTTTTTTTTCTCAGCTTTTTGAAGAGATTATAGTTCTCTCTCAACCCCCAAGAAACAACTGACTCACTCAAATAGACCCCTGAACCTGCATTCTTTTTGACTTTGAAAAGTTATGTAGGTTTGATGTGTATGAGGATTTACTTTATTTTTAGATGGACTGTTCTGTTTAGGTAAGTTTACCTTTCAGATCAAAAAACCAAAACCAGCACCAAACCCAAGTGTTACTGTCCATTGTTACTGCATCTTTTGCATATTAACATACTACTCCAAAAAATTAATTAGAGGAACAAGCAGAGTACCCCACCTTTGTAAGTACCAACAAACATGCTTACCCCAACAGCGAATTCCAAGATGTCAGCTCCTGCCTCTAGTGCCTTTGCATTTTCTTCTTTTGCCATTTTGGTGATGAAGTTCTTGGCATTATTTGACGTTTGTGTCTGTAGAGCTGCCCATATGGCTTTAGCAACAAGTGTATTCTTGCTGTTTGGATCTTCACTAGGATTATTGATCATGCTAATTCGAACATTATTGCTGGATTTCTGTGTTTAACAAAACACGCATTAGCAAAGTTTTAGATTTCAGGTATGTTTTAAATGCAAAAGCATTGTATTTCTTAAACAGAAAACCAGATTCCAAATCAGGTAAGTAACAGCACAAGGTTAAAAGGATGAACTAATTTAATATCGAGGCTGGAAATTAGAGACCCTGCAGGGAGAACCAATGTCCCCAGGTCATAAAATGTGAAAAGGCACAATCTGTGTTTTGCAAGCCTCTACCTACTGCTTTATTAGCCCTGCTAACCTATTCAAATGAAAACAGTACCTACCAGGTGTTTAATTGCATCATACAACAATTGCCTCCCTGAAGGTTTATCAAAATCACCAACAATCCAAAAAGTAACTGGTCTAACAAAGGAATCATCTGCAATAAAAAAAAAAAAGAGTGGGAGAAAAATTTAAGGGTGAAGGGAAGGGAAGCTTCAGTTTTTCCTCATTTGGAGGAGAAATATAACACACATGCAAGTTTCAAAAAAAGTAAAATTATATAGGGAAGATACAGATGAAGCTAAGTTATGAAGTCTGGCAAGACAAGAATAATAGTATTGCTATTATATTAGCTTTCATTTACCTCATTCCAAAAACCCACATGGGACAGCATGCATCACTTTCTAAGCTGGATTTTTTTGTTTGTTTGCTACCTTTTAAATTTAGAAATTATAACGGAACCTATAAGTAACTTACAGATTCCAACTAGGGTACAGACATATCGCTTCTTCGTACTGAAGCTGTTAGTTCACAAAATCAGTTTTGTATAGAGAAGAAAGTGCTTAAGCAAACATGCACTTAAACAGCTGCTTCAGTTTCCTGCTGCTTCTAAAGCCATTGTTGTAAAGGAACCAGAAAATGCCCAGAACAACAACATATGAAATGCTAAAGCAAGAGTTACCATAGATCTCCTTGGAAGACATTCCTGGTCAAAAAGCAGAAAGGAAAGAGGGAAAGGAGAGAGACATTAATAATTTTATAGTAATCCCAGTGTGTACTGGGCATAACTGAATAACCAAAGTTCAAGTCCAACAAGCAACAAGTTTGTGACAGTTTTATAAGAATAAGCTTTGACTTTTTCTTCCCTTCAAATAGACTGATGTTTTATTTTCATGCTACAGCCCTAATTATACTACATATGAAGAGTTTCATTACCAAACCACGAAGGCATCATCCTGAAGACCATTTCCAAAAACTGCCATGCCATCATGACCTGGATGTTAACTGATTCTTTTATCTTCCCTCTTTAAAAAGTGGCATGACAGTGCTGTTTCAGTACTCTTGCTGAGCCAGAAATATGTATAACTTTCCTATTATTTTAGAAGATAAACGTGCTACAGCATTACTGTGCTCAGATAACAGTTATTAAATATCTTAGTGACAGAAGAGGCAGTGACCCAAAATTGCCAGGCCGTTGGATTCCAAATCAATGCACACTTTCAAATGAGCATTTGGAGGTGCAGGTTTAATTAATACACTACAAAGGGAAAACAAGAAACTTCTTCAGAGCTAAGTGACTTAAATAGAACTAAAGGCAAATATGAGACAGAAGGAGCTTTGGGGACGTTCAAGGTGGTGCATGCAGGTGGCAGCGGCTGGAGATAGTGCTGGGGAAACTTGTGAGAGTCTAGTAGAGACGACAGATGAGAACAAGAGGAATTAGCTCAAACTGGAACGGATATAGGACAGGCTGGATCAAGCTCTGTATTATGTCTGTGCATACATTTCTTACACTGAGAGGTACAGCTGACTTTTAACACTAACTTTCTGCGTAACTGTAATAAAACAATACTATCATTGAAAAAGCTGTACCTGAACAGGAGCAATTAAAACAGCTTACAGAATGGGAAATAACAATTTTCCTCTGAATCCATGTAACTTTTAGTAATTTTGAATTATGAGGCAGAGAGCTAGAACCCCTTTTGTATTTTTCTAATCGGTGTCACAGCTGCACCTGTGGTGGTCATTTGCGATACAGCAAGAGCAGGTTGGGTGGGAATTCATTATTCATTGAAGGCCGAGTTTAAAGAAGGGAAGGTTCTTGTTCCGTGTAGATGTCATGCCTTATAAAAAATCTTTATTTTTAACACGTAGATTGCACCATTACCCACAGGCCTAAACAAGGCTCAGTGTGTGTGTTGATGCTTGGAAACACGCGTAAGATTAGATTTGGGTTCATAATCCACTGCAAACATTACCTTTCTTTGTTAAGTAGGTCATGCTGTTTGCAACAGCAGCTGTCTTATCTTTGGAATCCAATGTGGTAAATCGAGCAAAGTCATCCACATAAAAGTTATCTGAGGAAGAGAAAATGTATTAGATGCCAAAGCTATTCCATGTAAAGTGAAAGAAAATCACTACTATTACCAGAACATTAAAAACACACCCCCTGTTGTTCCTCATGATACTACTTTTTATGTCTCATTTCCGTGGTTAATATATAAGCTGAGGAATATATTTTTGTTTTCTCATAAGCTACATTTTTGTCTCATAAGTTACATTAATAACTACATTGCATATTTTATATGTGAAAGAGTTGAAAGAATTGTTCAAGTCTTACTTAGTTGGAGTTAATTTATGTATGCAATATACATTTGAAAATCCACTGTTACTGTTTTTCACACAACTCAAAAAAGGTAGTTGTATGAATGTTTTTGCAATACTGTCATTATACTGCAGAATCACTGCATTGGGTGTTAATACATTTCACCATGAGAAGTTCTCCTAAATCTTAAGTAATTCCAGAGATGACTGTCAATCTCTGCCCCAAAGGACGTTAGAAATAAGAAACAAACTTGCTTTATACATTATATCACTGTTCTTGGCTTTTGCTAGCATTGCTAATTTCTCAATTCATGAGTCACATTACCCTAAAGGTTTCTATAAAATCAAAACAAATTTCTGTTTTGAAAAACTTGTAGACATTAATGTTGCTATTGTACATAACACCTCCCTGAGCACCAGGACTGGAACATCACTTGGGGTGCTGTTAATACTTTGTCACTAGGACAGCAAAAGTCTTTGACTCAGATACTTCAGGTTTAATGCAATTAAAAGCATCCCTTACTCATTCCAGTCAGATCTAGGTACTCTCTGTCAGACATTAAGATTCTTGAGTTAATTCTTGGAACAACATTAGGCTGGTTCATGATATACTCAACCACATCTTGGTCATTAGATAATTCACCCTGAAGGAAAGAAGAAAGAAGCAATATTTGTTATTTCACATGTGTATTTGCCTTGGAGATATCAAAAAGCAAACAAACGAATCTCAACAACAAAACAACCAAACCAAGACAAGAAACAATGCAAGTTGTCTTGCGTATTACATATTCAGGTACTTTTGAATCAGTTTTTCCAAATCTTATTTCTCTTGAAAACTCAGCACCTACCAGGTACACGGCTCGCTGGAAGATGCTTGTGGTTTCCAGGATTTTGTGCATTGTCACGGTTTCTAGGTCATCAGGATCCAGCTGGTCTTTTTGAAAAGGCATCCCATTGAACAGCACGACGGGGAGCGGACCTACGCCCGTTTGCTCATAGTAACCTCTTGCTGCCTAAACACAGGGAAAGAAGTAACGTTACCACATCAGCCCATCGCCACAAGGGTTCATAGTTCCCATGCAATATCCACACAGGTCTATTCTAAACACACTAAGACGTCCTTCCAGATTTTATATGATACAGAGAACATTAATTTTACGCAGTGCATAAGACACTTTCTGCATCTTACATGCACGAGACGTCCTCTCTCACAGCTTCAAAGCAAAAACAGTTACTTCAGAATACAGAAGTACAAAATATTCCATTAAGTCCATGAGCACTTTCTGGTAATAGCAAATGCACAACAGGAAATCTGACTTTGCATATGGAAGCAAATGCAAAGCAGTGATAGCTGTAAGACAGGGGAGAGGTTTTTTCTTTTTAGTTTTTAAGATTTGTGTTTCCTAAACTTGTGAAAAAACATTTACTTGTGTGTGGGGGGGGTTATTAAGACAAATTTCACCATTTCATGTAACCACTGCAAAATGCACCATCATTATTGATACTCTGTTATGGACAGAAGTTGATCAGGTTCTACTGTTCCGAGGTTCTTGTTGAGGGCTTTCAAGGCCTTCTAAGGACACAACCATCACCAACTCAGATCACATGAAAGAGTGCTCAGTGTTGGTTTATCTTGTGTCCTTTATTTGGAGATAAGCTCTTTCTAAAGGCTTCTTTCCCCTGCAGTGTTGAAGTGGTTGTGCTGAGTGGTGTCAGGTAGCCCAGGTGCAGACCTCCAGAACGGCCTCTCACCTCTTCTGGGGAACAGCACTTTCCATGTGTGAGCAGTTTCTTGGGAGGGGGGGTTGTTGCTTTTGTCTGTTTTGGGTTTGATTTGGTGTCTAGTATGTAAACTGAAAAAGCTTCTCCTGTCATACAAAAATGTCAGTCTTGCTGGTTTTGATTTCCTCAAAATGCTTTTCCCTTCACTCTCGTACATCAGGAGATGGAAACCATGTGTGCACACAGGCCTGTTTATATAACCCTGACTGTGTTCCTCACTTACAGATGCAGAAGCATCATCAGTGTTACGGAGCTATTGCAGACAGTATTTTCATTCTTTCTTTTAGAATATTGAACAAAAATATCCCCCTGTAGAGCCTCAAATAACATCTGCTTCATCTCACATATAAGTAATCCAATAGTGATTTGCTCTCCCAGTTTTCTCCATACAGAAAAGTATGAACCCTAAAAATAACTTATAAGAAATTACTTGAGAAAGACTGATGGATGCCATGCTATAGGAAGGGTGTTTTGAATTCATCCTCATTACTTTCTCTCACACGGTATTCAAATACCAGTGAAGAAAACCCACGCCAGTCCCTCACAGACATTAAGCCCCTTGGTTTTCTTATGAAATGTTCCATCACGTTGATTTTTTTCAAGCAATTTTAGACTCAACCAAAGTATCCATACCAGCATGAAAGCATGACTTATGAGCCACAAGGAAGTTATCTTGGTTCTGGTACTATACATCAAGATTTTTTAAAGATACCTATTACAGTATATATTGTGTAAATTATATAAAGCTTTGTGCTGAACATAAATACTTCAATAAAAGTATTACTAGAAGTCACCCAATGTGATAACAAAATAGCTACCTGGTTACTGAGAGAACTGGATCAAGAAATTGTATATAGCTATATTTTCAAAATGGTGTTGAAGCAAAAAAAGTAAAAAAAGCTGTTTCATGAATTCTTACCTTTCTGTTTTGATCATAGGCAGAATCAATTCCCAGAATGCTGTTGACTTCCACATAAGGATACTGTTTCTCAAGAACACTGACCACATGCTGCACTTTTAGCTGATCTCCCGTTTTCACTTTGTTATATATCTGAACGAGAGATACAAATACAAGTTTACACCTGCAACCAAAAAGCTCCTTTGCTTACCAAAGGTAAGTTGATCTGTCACCTGTATTCCAGTCATTATAATAAGGCATTAAAAGCCAGATTGCAAAACGAATTTTCATATTTATTAGCTGCTCCTTAGCACCTGTAGCTCTTGTAATTACCTTGCTTAGTCATTCCACTGAGATTAAACAGAGGTAAACATCATATATGTCTTTAAATAATAACTTGCATCTTTAATTAGAGAAGATATTTGTGAGGGAAAAGTAGGAGCTTAGGGGAAAAAATGCTCAAGTAGAGCATACCTGAAGAGCTTCCCTTCAAAACTCAAGACATGCTTATAAACAATACAGCAGACCTCACATGTAAAGTATGTAACTGTTTCCCTCTTGAAGGCACAAGATTTTACTTTCACTTACACATATATATCAAAAAAATGAGAATAAATTAATTGTCTTCAAGTCACCAGCAGTTTAATGTTACAGTATGCCCCAGCTTGTAGATATGTTGAACAATGTCAAACCACAAGTGAAAATGCATTTGCTAGTACCTATAATAAACTTTCATGTAGCAAAAGTATGCAACAGGAACTGCTCAAAACAAATTATAACAGTGAAGGGATACATCAGTTGAGAACTCATTGGCAGAATAAGCAAAGAGACAGGATAGAAAAACTTGCAGAACAGTGAAGTGTCACATTTAAATCTAGTTGCACTTATTAAAGTTGGGTCAGAAGCACTTCGCAAATAAACGTGTGGTACTAGTATTCAGAGATACTCTGAATACTAACCATGTCAAAGAAAAATTTCTTCCATTATGTACATATTAGCACATTAACATAATCTTACATACATGGAAAATATTAAAACATAATTTCCTTTTAAAATTAGTACTTACAGACATGACAGTCTGGAAAGCATAATTATTATCCATTTCTTGTGCCACGTAATTGTACGCCCTGAGGAGGGCGACACCAGCATCCTGCAGTCCATCAACATCCTCCGAGTCGTTAACCACAAAGACTAGTCCTATCCTGCAGCCAAACAAATCCCCAGATCATGAACCTATTATACCAATAAGTAACAGTTCTTCATAGAACTGTCACCTGTGATCATCATCTTAGACAAAGACTAACAAGATTTTGAGCAGAGCAGCTAGGAATCAAACTAGGGACATACAATCTCTAATGGTGAGTCCATCAGAATCTTGCTTTTCATCTCTCTCTCATCCAAAGTACTTGCTTTTAAGTTTCTTTTGGACTGTTAAAGAAACCGAACTCTGTTTTACTAGTAGCAAAACTTATATTCAAAAAATTTTAAGTAACAAACAGTATTTAATAAATACCCTTCCCAACCACCAATACACAATATCTAGCATTTCTACAGTGTCCTAGCAAAGAGAATTTTACAATTGCGAAAGTAATTATGAAAATAAAACTGACGTAAAAAAATTCCCATTAAAACATAGCAATTACCTCAGTGGGATGTGGTTACTGAAGAACATCTCTGCCACATTCAGTAATTCTGCTGTGGTCTCATGAGTAGGATCTACTATCAGCACCTGCAAATAAATTGCAAATGAAAAGTTTCTATTCCCTGAATAAGTCAAAATATGGGGTTTTGATTAGAGATATCTTCATTCACATCGCAGTGCAGAATTACCATCTGTCCTATTATATTTATACACTGTCAGGGAGATGAGGCCCACTAAATAATAGTTTATTTTAAAGTCTTTCAGTCCGTTATTTAAAATACCCTATCTAAACCACTGCTTTACCCAGAAGAGACCAGACTCCTGGAGCACTTTCTCTTTACCTCAGTGTCCCCAGCACCCAGGCTTCTGCCTCTGCCTGTACACAAATCCACCCCCTCAGGTGTGCGTGGGAAACAGGCATTTGTCAGAATTGGGGAACGCAGTGTTGCTCTGCTCAGCTCCCTGCAGAGCTGATGCTGCTGAGACATTCTCAGAGCAAGCACAAACCCAGACAGAACGGGGCCTTTCAGAATGAATTTAGTGCCCTTCAATCATACCAAGTGTTGCCTTTTCATTTAATAATTTCAATGTTAAAAGTACTAACTCCAGAGAAAAAAATACCAACACATTAATGCCCCCACAGCTTGAGGTGGTTCAAGTCCCTATTTGCCACTTATCAGAGATCCGTAGGGCCACCCTGCCACATGACAAGAGTTACAGCAGGGAATTACAAACTCCCGATTAGATCTAACTTTACATAGCTACCTAGAGACTAAAAGGACACTCAGGATTAAGCTGAGGGCTGTTGATCATCTTTTGAAGTCTTGGTGTGAGTTGAAATGCACTAAATTCTCACTTATCAGATGATAGCTTTGTCCATTGATGAAACAATTTTTGGTGTCTAATCAATGCCAGAGAATTGTGCTCAGTGGTCTCTGAATCTCAGCCATAACTTACTAGTACAAGTAGAACAAAACCTTTTAGAAAAGTGTCCTATCTCAAGATATTTAAGTGACGGGGAATCCAGCATATATGTAGGTAAGTTGCAAAAGCTGATGTCCCCGCTGATGAAAAAAATAAAATGCACATTTCATTTCTAGTCAGACACTACTTACAAAATTATGGAAGTTTTTCCTAATTTGTCTGATCACGCCTGGAAATGTGGGACGCAGCAAGTCTTGCACATTGGAAGGCCAGGAATTGTACCGACTGTCGACTTCAAGATTGTTGACCCACTAAGAAAAAAATAAAGGCGTTTAAATGATTGGCAGTCCTCCTGCTCGAGTCTGAGAGTGTAAAATATTTTAAAATCAGACACTATATTGAAAACCGTATGAATAAAAAGTTACAGTTTTTAAAAAGATAGTCATAACTTTTCTTTTTCTCTTCACTGCAGTTTCAGAGGTGATTGTGAGATAAGAACAAAAGTTCCCCTGACAGCTTAAGAATGCACCGCCTGATGGCAAATAAGGTATTTCTGATATCAAGCTATACACACTGAAATTGCAGGGCTTCTGATGTCCACAGCATAGTCAGAATCTGACGGCTGGATGTTCAACTTCAGGACATTGTGCAAGGAAAGACCCTCAATTCCTAAACTGTGCAGGCCTTCCATAACACGGGCTTCATTGCGTAGCACATCAATCAAGCTGGAAGGAAGAGAAAAATTGTTGAATTTTAAAGACACAGCAAATAACTTGCTGTTATCCTAAGTGTTAATAGATGAAAGGTATAAAAAAGTCTGCTACGTCTGTGCATTTCTTCTGATTTATCACCCATTTCTACCTGTCCTAAGAAACTTGAGATAACTTAAACCTATTCAATTATATTATATTTCTAGGAAAAACTACATTAAATCAAAAAAACTAAAGTGTGATACACATATGTGATCTCAATTCCACATTATTGAAACAAATCTGGACAAGACACAGGGTAGTTTTCAGATGAAAAATTTACAGTGATTTATCCTTTGAGTATCAGTCTACTATCTTCAGAATAAAATCTGTAGGCTGACAGTCTTGGAGAACAAAATCTTGCTAGTTACAGCACAGATCAAAAGAGCAGTACAAAGGTGACTTCCTATTTTGATATTCTAGGGTATTCCGGTTTTCACATCAGCATTTTTTGTTAGAAATGCATTTGCCTAAGAGAAGGAACCAGGATTTGCTTTTTCTAGTGCTTAACAAGTAAACTTAGTCTAGATGTAGACTTTGTGAAGAAGGTTCAAAACTAAGTGACTTCACCATCCATGCACAAGCAGGATGCAACCTTGTGAACAAGATACAATTATTCAGAAAACATTCCTACCTAAATATGTCCTGAGTGTCTAAATCAATAAGGAGTCCATTGATGAACAGGGCAGAATCTCCCGGTTGTAATCCTAACGTTCCTTTGAAATACTGAAAGAAAGTAGAAGGCCATTAGAAGAATGCTATGCACAGAAAATAAATACTCAAGTTTAATGTGCCAAAATTGTAGATTTTATCTCCCTTATTGCATTACAAATTGCATTACATTACTTCTCAACTACCATCTTACTGACTTTGTGCGCACATCCATACCAGAGGAGAAAACAGCTGAAGCTCTTTAGTGCATAGATACGTAAATGGGACTTCTGGTTCAGTAGTGGATACAAGGTTCAGTTCATAAGTCCCAGAGTAGACTTTTTAATTATACTCAGATTAAATAATTAGACATGCTTGAGAAAACTAATTCCATTTTTTTTAATAGCTGACAACCCACAAAGTATGTGGACAAATAGCATCCAGTTACCTGTCTCAGCTCTTTAACACACAGTTCTGGGCCGAACAGACTTAAACTGCTGGTTATTGCGTGGCACTCACTAGTGGAAATAACCACTGTGTCTAAGGTACATGTTAAGTCCTGACCTAGTGGATATGTCATCAATGGAAAGTAGATGAGCTGCCACTGCAGTCTGATCTCCCCAGAATCAGGCAGCACACAAGTGGGAAAAGTTTTATCAACATTTTGGGATTCCTTCCAAGTACCTCTAAGCCATAACCCCATGAATGGATACTTCCCTCTGAACTGAGGCACCGTCACAGAGAACAATTTTGAATCAGGAGAGATGAATAAAATGCGCTCCTCCTGAAGGAAATTTCCTAACTCTAGCATGAAAAATTCTGTTTAAAAACAACATCACTTTCTTCTAATATCTCTTGCCTTGTGGTACCAGGTACAGAATTACAAAATAGTAAGAGGCATGATGAACACTGAAGGAGAAAGATAGTATTTGAACATTTAAAAACACTAATATCATGAAGAATGGGAGCAAAGCAAACAGAGGAACAGTGAAGTACCATATGAAGTACAAAGAACAGGAAAGCAGCATCTCAGGAAGAATTTCTATATTTTATTAAATAAATAAAGCTCCCAGAGAAGAGCTGAGTACATGCAATGTTAAATTGTATCTTTTGGTGGATATATAGTAAACTATAACTTACTAGTAGCAGTGAAGGTCACTACCAAATAATACCCACACAAGCTGAGTCATGCAAAGAACAGCTTTAAAGGGCAAGGTCAGATCCAGCCAGATCTGGATCTCGGAGCCTAGATATACTTTGGATAACAATGAATCCACAAAATCGTGGCTTTACCTCTGGACCAGTCTGATCTAACACATAACAGAAAAGCCACCAGGTCGCTTTAGCTTGCACTTACATTCTATACTTTGTCCCTTCCAGAACCACACCGGACAACAGTATCAAACCACATCCCTTCTTTTCTGATCCTATCGCTATTGAACAACAAGAGATTGCTCTCTCAGAACAGAAATTTCAGGGGACTTGTAAGAAGATTGCAGGTAACTTTGCATTTACTACTAGACTAGGCAAACAAAGACATAAGTATGTACTTAACATTCTCCGTATTTTTCCTACTAAGTGAGACTGAAATGTATAAAGAGATCTGCACAGATCAGCATAGATATAACAAAAGCTGTTCTTTGTTTTTATTAACATCCTAAACTTTTATTTTGCACTATGTCCAGATTGCACTACCAGATGTATTTTAATGGTACCAAATTCTGTACAAAAGCCTGTATGAAATTCCCAAGTGGCTGGATTTTTTTTACAGTGCTTTGCTAGTGCCAAGTACACAAGAGAGCTGTTGAAACATTCTTCTGCAAACACCAGAGTAAACTCAATGATCTCCAGAAGTCCCTCACAACCTGCTGGTTTTTTTACGGTTCTGTTTCAAAGCACACGTAGACGTACTTAGATAGCTGTAAAATTTTATCCCTTCATTAGTTTCACTCTCAACACACCAGCACTGGAACCTTTTCCTCCACATAATATTAATTGTTCTACACCATGACAGAAGGTTTCAAGTTTATTCTTTGACTTCCTTGTAAAGACTGATGAATTATAATTATCTAAGCACCTTCTCAAATTGGGTCACGAGAACTAAATTTCTTCTGCATCCTTAAAACTGTAAGAAGATGCTTAATATATTTTCTTTTCAAGCAACAGCTTTCTAACAAGCTATGTTCCATCCAGCTCAGACATTTTAAAATCATCTAAAAATATTACATTTTAAGTCTAATAACGTCCACTAAAAGCACTGACACTTTTAATATCTAGTTGCTTTCAAGAAGTTCAGAATACAATCGAAACGTAAAACTGAAATCAGCGTATTTTTAACTGTAACCCAGGCCAAGTGCTATGACACTGAGACTTTATGCATCTGCTCTCCCACTGAACTAAGAACTAGGGCAGAGCTGAGAGGCCACCCTGCAGGCACAGTCTTACAACCACCACACCAAGCCCCTCCAGACAACTCTAGCTGCCAAGCCATCGCTACAAATGAAGGAAGGACTGACGTAACCTAGATATCAACATTTCTACCACTTCTTTTTTGACACAGTCCTGTCCTATAGATCAGATTAAGACAGTCTGCATGGAAATCCTACGAAGACCTATGTTGTATGTTTTCTGTAAATAAACGTTTTCCCCCAGGGTTACCAACACAGTACTTTCGTTGTATTTAAAGTTAATTTTATAAATACAGTTAACGGATTCCGAGTTCAGATACCGAACACAGGGTCACTTTCATATACAAGTGCATATACAACTATCAGAACACTTGATTACTGTGAACAAAATCCCATATCATCATTCCCCGACACAGTGATCTCACTCCAAGAATTTCTGACCAATACTTCCATATTTGAGCAAACAAGCTAAATTATGTTCCTAATCCATATTTGAAAATCCACCACTTCTTTACTTCCCAGATGCATGCTACAACGAAGTTGTATGTGAAAATACCAGATCATTATTTGAGCAAGATGTAAACTTTTTGACAGAAGAATTCTTTTCAAAGCTTGAATTTATATTAAAAACATTAGTGCAAAAGCACTACGTTACTTTCTAGAAGCATTACCTTTTGGTTCTCTTCAATTTCTGCTCTGAGTTCCGAAGAAACAACTGTTTTTGTTATGGCTCTACAAAAAGAAAAACATTATGCTGTGACTAATTCTGTTTACCGTATGGGTAGATTCTGTTTATCCAATGGGTAGATTAGATATCTACTTATCCTACGTTTTGTACCTTACATATAAATATATTTAGTCTCCTAGTACATAAGAGCTGCAATCAGAAGCACTTGCACTTTGTTGTATCATTAAACAGGAGGATGCACTATTTTTTATTATACTATATAATTCACCAGAACAGAAAAATGTTACCCACATGCGCACTCTCAGTGTCTAATTTCACATTGACCATAATAAAAGTGGGCAGCTGACAGAAAGGTAGAGGCGAGGGCTGGCAGCAGAAAATAGAGGGATCTCACTCCTCACTGTGGCTTCCCATTCCTTTCCTTACATTGGATCTGTGAATGGTGAGTACAGCTCACAGATCTGACTAAAACCGCAATGACAGTGCAATGCCAGCCTTAAGAAGCTATAAATAGCACAATCTTAACATCAGTTAGTGGAAAGTAAAACCAGAATTCAGGTTCTTTTTACTCTCAACTATAGTTCCACCTACACAAAAAGGAAGAGCTCCTGTAATACCATCTTCACAACCCAGGTCACAGAATTTATCAAAAGAAATATATTTCTAGACTGGTTGCGCAGGCCAGATTATGACTGAATTTCTTGAAATTAATTTGAATATTCTCAAGACAGTCACCGACAAAGTGCAAAAAACTGTGGAATGTCACATCAGTTTCTGACGTGAGGTTGACTGGGCTGTTTGCCAGAGTGGATCCCAGAAGAAGAGTGGGATCGAGTTAATAGGTAAAGCTTAAAGCCACCAAACAGAAAACCTACACAATAAATCTTCAGAAGTTGATGCAGAAGGGTCAGAAGCATTTCAAAACAAAATAGCACAGGTAATTCTGTCAGATTTCCCACCAGTCTACATTGACTGCCGTCCAAGAGAAACACTAAGATCCTCTTTGTAACCTTAGGCTGGAGAACTTCTCTGCATAAATGTTCTCCAGTGTTTGCTTCCAGCGAAATGGAAACTCGGACATTAACCCAATCAATGCTGCCTGTCTCAGGTTCCGCTCAGAAAAAAAGATAGTAAGAAAACTTCCTAGAACTCCTAATTAACATTACCTGGCTTTTGTAGGAAAGTTCTGACTCAGATCTTTCATGACCATCAAAGCATCCACTGGGGGAGCAGTCAAAATGCGAGCAGCAGTTTGAAAACTTAAATCTAGAAGTGGAAAAACAGAAGTCAAGAACTCGAAAACAAGCCAATGCAGAGTCAACTTAGTTTTAGCTTTCAATTTTTTTGCTTATTTTTTACCTACGAAAATTCGTTTTCTATCTGCACCTTTAGATATTTTTAAAAATCTTCTTCCTTGTATTCAACTTCTGTTTGTTGCCTTAAAGTAAGTAACCCTTTCAAAATGAACCAATGTATCCTGTCTACAGGTTGCTTCAATGAGTCCAGACCATCACCTTTTTTTCGGCTGAGGTGGGAGGATCTGCCCTTCCAAAGGCTTGTGGGTGCTTGTTTCACAAGCCAGAAATATAAACAGCCATCTGTTGGATACAGGTGGGTTCTCTGTGGCTACAATGGATGTTCAGCATTTCAAATTAGAGGAGGAAAAGCCTTTCCATGCATCTCTACAGAGGATTCCCAGGGAAACAGGTCAGAGTTGCAGGTAGGTGCTTTTGAAATAGAGTTTTCCTTTGGTCTTGAGAATTCTCAGCTTTTCACACTGCGAATCCGACCACGGAAAGAAACTTCACATTTCCTTTGCTTTTTTTGCATTTAGTAGATCATACAAGTAGTTAATATAAGAGTGGGTGGCTTACTGTGCTTCACAATATAGAAAACAATCCTCATTTCAGAAGTCCTTTGAAACAGTATTTCTAAAAGCTATTTCAACGGGACTCAGCAAAGGCCCTTTAGAAAATCCAGTGCTTCCCAATGCAGGAATTTACAGTCAAACTCTCTCAACTGTACAGGGCCACTACCAACCTCATTTGCGTAGAACACAAGAAGGTATGTTTACACAAGTTCTTAGAGCACAATACTGAAAGTCTTCATACAGATTACCTTGTAACTGCCAGACTTTCAAAGGTGCCATTTCATTGGTACTTTCCACCAGGTGTTTTCTAAGCTCTTTCAGCTCTTCTGTCAAGTCAGGATACAACTGCCTAGAAGGGTATGAGGGTAAAACAACTTCTGTGGTTTCCTGTAAGCAAGTCTTCAAAGAAACTAACACATGAAATATGCTGCTAACACATATGGGTAACTCAGACATTTAAAAAATAATAGCAAAAGATCAGCATCTCCACATCAAGTTTTTTTGATATGACAAAGACCAACAACTTACAACTGAGTGTTACCTTAGTTTTCCAAACAGAAATCCCTGCACTTCATCAATAGGGTCACTTTCATCTATTACTGTAGCGTTCACATCTGTGCCTATAACCACACGGAGGAGAACACTATTACCAAGCCATTCAGAAACAGTCCTCACACTCATTTTGATTAGTCTAACAAAACTACACTGCAATAATCAAAAATAAGAAAGGGCAAGCTTCAGGTTTACTTTTAAACCTGAATCCAAGAGACGTTACCTTTACAAATGAACACAGTAACAGCTGAAATAAAACCAAGTTGGATTACTGAGAAGGAAAAGCTGAAGATGAGTGGAAATCTCAGAGACCCAGGCACTGCAGAGGGCTTTCAGGACACACTGGCTTTGTAGAGTAAGGGGTAAACTTCAGTTGTGAATGCAACCTTGACCTCAGCCCCAAAATACACGATAAAAAATAGTATTGGAGTGAAGTCCAATCTTGGGCTTAAACATCAAAAAGAAATTTGTGCAAACTCAAGTCTAACTAAAGGTCCTGACCTTTTAGATGAGTGTTGGCTTCTGGAGAAGCCGAGACAGCACAGGCATGAACAAAAGAGTGCCCAGTCAGAGTGTTCACAGAGTCAGGCAGGAGCTGGATGAGAACCATAAACCTCCAGTGTGCAGCTCACTACCTGTGAGCTGTTTGCAGCTCATAGCAATGCAAGTACAGTTTGTCCATTTTGTAAAACAATTTAGATTACTGCATTTAGATTACTGATTGGTATAAAACTTCACAAGTTTACAAATAACAAATATTCACCAGAATTACCTTTTCTTTCCCCACCTGAAGAGACAAAGGCCTCCAACGTCCCATTCTACAAACAATACCAGGGCTTTTGCATGACTTTTTGATCACAAATTAATGGAAATTCTCATAATAATGTCAATCTTAAGGTGGATCACATCCTGTAGTATGTTAGCGTCTCTTAAAATCAAATACTTTTACCAAAAATGACTAAAGGTTTTATGTGTCTATACTCTGGATGGTGGCAAAATATTCAGAGTCAGAGTTTAGATCTGCATCTAGAAACTGATAAAACTGCAAAATCCTGAAGAACCCATTAAAAATCTGAGTTCTGTTCTCCACAACTGCTATCTCAAACTAAACAAAAACAAACCAAAAAAACCCAACAAAAACCCAAGCAAACCCACAAAAAAACCCAAACCAAACGAAAACCAAACCACCACCAATAACAACAACAAAAAAACCACAAAAAATTATTTAAGTCCAAGATAAAAACAGGAAATTCTGGGATTTTATATGTTTGTGTGCATGTGTAAATTAAAAGTATACACACTGACAAAATAGCTTTGACATATGTATGAGAGTTTGCAAAACAGAGATCAGTGCTCTAAAGAAAGCAGCAAAAGCAAAAAACCATGAAGAATTCTAAGTTCTGCTTTCCCATAAAACAAGAACAGGAAAGACATTCTGCTCGGAGGATGGATAAGTTAAGGTAAATTAAGGTAGAGGAATTGCTTTACATCTGCAGAGAATCTGGTTATCTGGTAAAAAATTAGTTGCATTAGTAGTGCCATTACTAAGATCTAGTCCAGAGTCATGACTCCACTGTGCCCTGCATTTCACAAATACAGAAGACAAGTGCCACGGCAAAGATGTTTCATAAGGAACACAATCCCAAAAGAGGGAGGAAGAGAAGTGATTTCAGAGCTGAAAAAAAGAATATCTGCAATTCAGACAAACAGTCATTCATTTCAAATATAAAATTTTCTTTGCAAAACCAAAGTGTTCATCTTAAAATACTTAAAATAATTCACCTTTCACCTGTGTATCATCCTTGGCCTTATATTCTGTACTTTTAATAGCCAGTTCCACACCATAGCCAGAGAGGTAGACTTTTTCTTTACTGGGATTCTGTAAGGAAAAACAGTACGATATTGCCGCTCTTTGTTTTGATGTACAAATTAAAAGCTGCCATTTCCCAAAGCCAAGAAATCTCAAGCTGGTACACATCTCAGACATAACTGGAAATGCATAAGTGAGAAACAAACACAGTGAGTGATTCTGCAGTAATGTACTGTAATGATTATACTTCCTATTGTATTTCAACAAAACATTTTGAAGTTCAGCGAGCAAACATATCTCTGTGAACCAAAAAAAACCACCGAAAACCACAAAGTACAGAGGAAGACAAAACAGTGTTTTCGGGATTCAGCGTGTAAGCCAAATAGAGCAAGATAGACTCATGTCATCAAATCAGATAGAGGAGAGAAAGGAACTTCAAGTTCAAAAATGAAACATTCCCTGAAGAGTTACAACAGATAATTACAAAAAATGTATAAATCAATGACTCAAGATAGATGCATAACTAGTTCTGACTTTAATGGGGAACAAACGTGATCACTTGTTAAAAGTATTTTGAAGTATGCAGGAGTCATGCAACTGTATCAAGCTCTATTGTGTAATACACTGAATTTTGAATGCACATAGTCCTCCCAGCACTGATAAGTTACTTTTTAAACAGAAAGTGGTGTGTGCAGTGTATGACTTTATTTTATTAAGAGTGCAAGTGTCACCAGAAGTGAACCAGCGGATGCTTTTTTTTTTTGCATTCAAGACTGGCACCTAGCTGCTACACTGCAGGTTTTAGCCACCTTGAGCAATATTCAGCAAAAAATGTCAAATAACTCAAATTTCTCAGAGCTTTTAAAATGTAGTTTTAAACACTAATCCAGTGGTTATGGGCAATTTAGGGGAGGGAGATGGAAACCAGGACATACTGTATGAGGATTGGTTCTGTAATAAAATCGCTACAGAAACAATGCCTTTCGTTTGAAAGTGGTACCTTAAGGTTAATCCTTGCTTTTCAGAGCATGTAACTAAGTGGCCTGACTCTGGAGAGATCTATCTCCTAGAATCTAATATAGGTAGAGAAACTATTTTTTTAGATTAAAGTCTGTAATTAATCTGGAGTTTAACTCTGCATTTGTAAAATCAAACGATCCTCTTATTTAAACACTCAGGAGATTTAAAATATTCTGTATTCCTCAGCTACATGCAATAAAATAAACCTTCAGTGCTCCAAACAAATATCAAGCACCAACATATTATGCAAATATCAATTTAAAGGGAACAAACTTAGGCCAGTTTTCTTTTTGAAAACCCAGGCCAGTTCTGCTTTCCATGTCAAACAGTTCTGTTACAATGCACAATTATACTTACAGAAATAAAGTGTCTGAGAACGTAAGTGATTTCTCCTGCCTCAGCCTTTAAAACAAGGCTCTTGTGGTGCCTGTAGAACTCCTCTGAGCCAATCTCGGCGTAAAGTATGACAACAGGACTTTCAGGGTTTGACACGGGGTACTTGTGGTCACCTTTGAACAAAAATGGCTTTGGCCTAAAAGTAAACACGGAAGATTATCACACTGTGACTCACAGCATTTCCTCACTCCATGCAAAACACAAGATTTCTTTTTTTCATGTTTAATCACTGTTCCTGTCTTCACTGAATACATACGTCAAGCTATTCCCACATACTACCAAGGCCGGCAGCACTTTATGCACATTGATAGAGCTCTGTTAAAAACAGACATATGAAAATGAAACAAGTAGGTAGGTGCTATTTTGAATCTAATATGATCCTTATTTTAAAAAATAACCACTTCCCTTAATTTTTCAATTAACTTCTTTTTTTTTCCCCAATGGTGATTCATAAATTCTGTATTAAAAAAATAAAAGGCTAACAGAGCAAATGTTCCAGGAACTCAAATTCAAGGGACCCTGTGCTTGGCTTAGCACACAAACAAGACAGTGAATGAGAAGACTATTTTCAATTTCTGTTCTTAACTTTTGTCTAAAATATTATGAAATATTTAAAATATTCCCAGTGAGTCAGAAGAATAGTATGTGAGCTATAGATACCATATGTCTGCACATTGACCAAAAAAACCCTTTATGCTTGCAAAAAACAGAACTACCAAGATTAATATGATAACAAACTGAAATTTAATGTTTTGTTTGTTTTGTTTTTATCTAAAGAGATATTTTATAGTTTATCTTGTTACTAAAAGTTACAATCAAGTTCTGTTCCTGTAAAGAAACCTGGATTTGAGATATATTGTGTGGTAATAGTTCACTTTGTTAACACCAAGAAAATTATATGGGGAAAAAATACTATGCATGCTTCAAGCCATTCATGAAACTCTCTCTCTTCTATTAACAATCATCTAAATATGCAGCCCAGCTCTTTCTGTTCTCCTTACAAACTAAAGGCTTTAAATATTCCTGAGAATTTCTACTATCCTTCAACAAATGGTATCCAACTTTTCCCGTGCACTTCCAAAGTATTCCTCCTCCTAGCAGAATATCAGAGAGCTAGAGGTAAGAAAATCATTCCAGCCTGAAATAAGAGAGTGCCACTCTCTGCGAGCAATGGACAGTAAAAATCAATACTGAAGAATGTAGAAACTACTGGTTTCTTACAGTCTCTTTACAGCAGTAAGTTTAACTGGGCTAAATTTTAAGAGCTAATCTAATTACAGGAAATTAAGCAAATACCTTTCTGAAGCTGCCTGTAAAAGGTTTCCAAGGGAGTCAAATTCACATGTCTTCTCCCCATGCACAGCAAAAAACAGGGTACAGCCCTTTGGTGGAGGTTCATCTGCTGCTATCTGTATTAAAATATTTGTAATAAAGTTGAATGTAGGTTGAATGTATCGCTTAGAACAAGTGAAAAATGATAAACAGCATAGATCTGTAGCAATTGCTTTTCTGCAATTTCCTGAATTCTAAACTAGTACTTCTTCCCTGTTTATTACGTAATTTAAATGCAAGGTAAAAACTGCAAAATTGAGAATTAAGTCTTAACTTACTGTAAACAGTTTTCCAGTCTAGTCACTGTAATGTTATTTCCAGGTATAAAAAGCAAGGCTTGCAACTGTGGGGCGTTTGGTTGGGGTTTTTTGTATTACACATCAGAAACCTCCGTATTTATTAAACATCAAAGGATAAAATGATTCCAGATGAAAAAGGAAGATGTCTCCTAGTATTACTTAAATAAAGCCCACTATAATGCAAGACAATCAACGACCTTCCATGTATGGGTTCTAATCTTTAGAGCTAGATATTCATGGATTACTGTCTTCCAGCAAGTACAGCTGAATAACAGGAACAGCAGCAGCATCACAAGTACTAACAGAGCCCTAGGGATCTTCTTCATAAAGAATCTTTACACATTTATTAGTGCACCGGGCGTCGAAGATAGGCAAACATTCTGAAATCCCAGTTCTTTAGTCTGCTTTAGACAGATGGACTCAAAGTTGGCACCCAGTGAAATTAGAATAAATATATATCTATATATGCGCTCTTCAGTGCATAAGTGTGGAGCACGTAATCAGTTTAAGATTTTTGATATTCTCAAATGTCTCTTACACAGCTCGTTCCTTCCTGGGCCTTATGTAAAGCTCTACAAATCCTTTGAGGAGTTCCCGTGTGCTGTACTAACCTGTTGAAAAGCTTGAACTGTTGCAGAGTAAGAGCGTAAAGACAAGGAAAATTTCAACAAATTCTGCTGCAAAGGTGACAGAGTCTGGCAGGCGATTTTCAGCATTTCATGGTAAGAAGAATAATCGCTACCTGCAAAGTCAAAGTACAAACAGTTATCTCTCTATACCACATTCTCACTGAAGAGGGGCTTTTCATCTGAACTGTGATTTATACTAACAGAAGCCCTTGACATTAATTGTAAATATGCACATGACCCTTCCTCCTCAGTTTTCATGACAGCCAGTTCTACAGATGGATGGAAGTGAACTTCACCAGAGATCCATGAGAGCACACCACTACATTCCTGAGGCTTGGGGAGGAGGGAAACACTTAAAAGCTCGCATTTAATTTCAGTTGAGAAACAGAAACACAGATAAAAAGCATTTATAATATTTTATACATCATGTTGAAACAGAAACTGGCAAGTAAAACATGTTTCAGACTCGTCCACTACAGCTTTTGTCAAACAGATAGCCAGAAGCCTTGAGCACTTGGCAGTAAAAACATGACTGGAATCGGTCCTCATTTGACTTTTACAATGCTAACACCACAGAAGACAAAACATTTTGGTTTGTTTTTCAACCATGTCAACTATCAGTCATCATCAAGAAAAATATTATGAAAACTTAGAATCATAGAATCATTTAGGCTGGAAAAAACCTTTAAGATCATTGAGTCCAACTTACCATCTTGTTCAGATGTCTTAATATTCTGACTGGCTTCCACAAAATTCCAGAATTTTTCTTGACCTTCGTCTGATAAAAATTCACTGAGTAAGAAGAGAAGAGTTAGCTAGATCTATAAATTTTCTCTGCAGTGACAATTCTAATACTTTGTCAAGCTTTACAGAAAATTAGCTCCTACTAAATGTTTACCTGTATCAGAAAACCGTATGTTACTAGAAAAAGCAGACCAGGAAAGCTAAAAAGCAGACAAACCCCAAGAAATAATAGTTGCAGGCCAGGACAAACACACAGTACGTGAAAGAAGCTTGTACAGTATTTATGAATCTCAAAGACACTGACAGACAGCAGTGTCTGTGCTGGGCACTCTCCTCCCTAATGCATTTCTTTGCTAGCTATCCTTTAGGAGAAATATACATTTTCTTTGCTGTAACAAAATGTCGTTTGTTGGCACTAGTAGCTTTGGTGAGGTTTGCTTGTTTTTAAATGAGCAAAAGGAGAAGTCGCAGCTTCAAATCATACTTAGTTTACCATATATTAAGCACATGATTACGTAGGTGTACAATGTTAGATAGTAAAATGATTCTCCAAACATTGCTAACGACAAATACTTCATCATGTCTAAACTTGTAACGCTTCATATGCTGAAGGATGCTGCAACACAAGGTTTGGAGCTGTCACAATAGCCCGTGTGTGCGTTTCAACCTGCTCTGACCCAAGGTGTTTGGTACTTCTTGAACAACTGGGTAATGAATCGCAGTGCTGGGCTAAGGAAACAGAACAGCGGGGATGATTTTACACTGCAGTGCTGCATCATTCTGCAGTTCACCCGAGGTGAACAATCCTACTTACCCAAAGGCTTTGAGCATAATGTTTTGGTTATATATAAAGCCTTTGGCACATTATTTTATTTGCTTACTATTTCACTGTCTCCTAGGGTGAACTTTTCTTGCATTGCCAGGATATCTAATTCCTGGCATTAACACCTGAGCTTTGCATTTTACTACTTAAGGATTTTTCAGTCTTCAAACTTCAGCTTTTATAGAGAAGGTTTCAGAAGAGTAATGTCACCTCGGACACCCCTGTCCCGTCACCCAAAGCCATGCCCGTTGGAATGAATACCAGCAATGCTCAACTGTCATGGGAACCAATCTGCGGTAACACAGGCAGAATTCCATATGCGGCAACACCCTTAGGTGATAGCAAACTAAACACACACACAAAATCTAAAAGTCTTATTTTGCATAAACATCTCCAGACTAGAATACTGCAAAATGAAATGATGGAGACTTCTCAATTGCTAAGTAGGCTGGCAGTGAAAAGACAGCATTTTGCTTTCTTTTTTCTTTTTAAATAGCATCCTTCAAAAAAAAAAGTTTTAATAGCATAGAAGAAATCGTCCCCAGGCTGACTTGCGCAACTCTTCACAAAGCAGTTGGGTTTAGATGATCAATGCACAACTCACATGAGCAAAATTAAGCGCACACAATAGGTGTGTATCAAACCTATGTCATCAATGAAGCAAAAAATCTTTTACTACAGAATCTTACAAGACCATGCTAAACCTCTCTCTCTAGTGCTTTGACTAAAATTTAGTAAGGCAATAAAGACTTACTATAGAAATATTTGTTGTTATTAATGTTTGTTCTAAGGCACAATGAAAGAATATACCACACAAAAAAATACTACTGTCTCCTTTAAAGTATTCATCCCATCTCCCCAAGCACAATGATCCTGTTCAACTAAGTGTTATTACTGCCAATGAGTTAGTAACGACCAGAATCCAAAGTACCACAAAACAAAGGAAAAAGAGAACACATTACTTTATCCCCCAGAATATTCTGATTTGTTTATGAAAAAATCGCAATGCACGTACCTTGTTTCAAGTAATAAAGGAGTTGAAGACCACTTTGTCGTTAGAGATGTTGTCACAGCCTTAGAACCTCCTTTTACAAGTGAAGAGCTGAACCAGATTCCAAGAACTGCAATAAGTATTCCCATTTTATAGAAGCAGCCTAAAAAAGATTAAGAAAAAAAAAGTTAGTTTTGCACTGTCTCTCTTTTAAATACAGAATCTCACATATCCAAATATTTTAAGGCATATTTGAAGATTCAGTGGCCCATTTAATGCAGTACATCAATGAGATAATCTTAGTCTCACCTGGGCTTACAAAATCAGAAATACTATGAAAACATTAAAAGAGACAAGGATTTTAATATCTGACTCCTGAACTGCAATTAAACCTAAATCAATTACAGCTTCCTCTATGTTTATGCTTTCAAATAGACTTGCTTCTCTTCTGGGACACCCGCATCATACACTGCGTGCTGGTAAGAAAAGGTATTACAAACAGCGCATATTTCAAATTTGGTGGAAAACCTTCCCATTGTTCGTTTTACGGAAGTCAAGTCACATTTTGTATTTGTGCAGACCCCCCAGCTGGTGTACTAACCGGTGTGGGAAGAGCCAGGCAAGGTGAATGTTCCACAGTCAGCCCTTCAGGTTCTGCTGCGTACAGCGGACTTCTCTGGGGAGTGAAGAAACAAGCATTTCCTGGGTGCACTAAGTACCACCAACTTTAGAAGCTGAAAAATGAATGAAATAATAAAGACAGACTCCAATGATACAACATACTGTGAGAAATGAGCCAAGGAAAACCAAAACCAAAACCATTATTGTCCTTCATGCGTACTTTCATGCCTATATATTTTCTGACAGCTGAGTGGAATTTCCACACCACACCTCTTAAGCTTATGGAAGTCTTGAATTCTTCTGTTAGTCTCCAAAAATTCAAGCTTTTTTCCCTCTCTCTGACTAGAGTATAATATACACTCAGGCACTTTTGCACTTCTTATTTTCCTGGGTAACTCATTTTCCATTCAGCCCCCAGTTGGAACGATACCCCACTCAAATTCCAGGTGTATCACACCTGGCAATCTGTCAGGATCTAACTTGTGTCTCTTTTTCATCACGATCTCAATGTAAAAAATAGTCTTTGCATATACGTATATATCTGTAGCTATAGGTCTACCTGCACATAGATACAGAGACAAAACAACCTCATCCTACTCCATTTAAAAATTTACACTGCTCCAGCTAAAAGTTGACCAGCAATCACTCACCCATTGCTCTTTCTGTATCTCAATGTGTTTATTCTTTCTGAATAAACACAGAAGTGCCCTGCTGTAATATCCAAAGAGCAACTTGCCCAGCTGCACAGGACGTTTGCTTTATGCTGCACCTGGGAAGCGGACAGATGGCATTGCATGACGGGACAGTCACAACTGCCACCCGCCGTGTGCTGAAGAGGAAGCTCGGTCAATATTTGTGGAGTGAAATCTTGGCTTCCACCACATGCAGCAAAAACACAAGGTTTGCAGTTCCTCCCAGAATCCGGCCCTTCTTAGTCACTGAGAATTATGCACAGTAGTTTGGAACATGTGAAATGAACACACCGTACTGCATTCTTACAACTAAAAGTCTGATGCTGTTCTCATGCCTGCCTCCCCATTCTGTGAAATACTGCAATAAAAGCCTTTTGCTATATGAAGTAGGAAAAAAATTAAGATACATCTGTCACCCGACACCAGTTTAACCGGCTGAAAACCTGCAGATTAGAAAATAAATCTGCAGATTAGAAAATATCAACATTCCCTGAAGAATAACAGCCATAAAATGAAAGACCAGTATCTGAAAGAAAAATAAAAACACACGATGGAGAACAGAAGAGGTAAGAGGTGCAGGAATGAACACAAGTGACAGGAGATCCAGCTGCGTTTGTATGAGATAACGAATCAAAACCCCAGCTGAATTACGACCTTGTAAAGTGGATATTTGAAGGCTCATTTGTTTTTTAAATATTTTTCCTCCTTATTTTTCATCCAGTTACTCAATTTAAAATACAGTTGACTTCTGGAAACTTGCACACCCTGCCTTAGAGAGAGGAATTAGCCGCCTCGGGTCCTGCCGCAGAGAGGGACGAGGAGCAGCCCCGGCGTCCCGAGGGCCCCTGGTGCTGTGAGCGGGGGAGATCCCGGTGACCGGGGTCGTGTTCTGTGCTACAGATACTGGACCTACAACGTGCCGCTTGACTGATTAGCCCTAAGTCACACGCTGGAAGAGTTTTGAGCGGCAATAACCGGTTCCAGCGCCTGGCCGTGCTGCGAGCACCGGCCGCTGCGGGGCGGGAGCGGAGACACGGCTGACGGCGCAAAACCGGAGACCAGGTAAAACCCGGGATGTCCGCTCGTTACCGCCGAGGGGCGACTGACGCCGACGCGGGCCCTGGCGCTCCGCAGTCACTGTCCGCTGAAGGACCCGACACCCGCGCCGTGCCGCGGGCCCCGCTACTCTGCAGTGGAGCGGTGCCCGGCACCCAGCCCGCCCGGCCGCAGCCGCCCCCGGGCCCCGGCCCGGCCCGCCGCCCGAGCAGCGGCCCCGGCCCGCCCCTGCCCCGCGCGCGGGTCGCCGTGGTAACCGCACCTGCCCGCGGCCGCCACGCTCCCTTCCGGCTCGTGCCGCTCCCGCCGCTTCCGGGCACGACGCTTCCGCTGCCGGGAGAGGAGGGCCGGTGCCGCCATAGAGTTATAGCGGGGCAGCGCCAGAGCGTCCCCTGGCCGCCATCTTGGGGGCGCTGGCGGGAGGCGGCTCCGCTGTCTCCTCCCGCTGCTCGGCGGGACATCGCGCCCGCCCTCGGAGCCCGCTCCGGAACCGCCCCTGCCCGCCGGAGCCCGCCTCGGCCCGGGGCGAGAGCGGCGTTCCCGGCCCCCCCGGCCGCCTGCGCGCCGCGGAGCCGCAGCCCCGGTAAAGGCGGCGGACGCGGTTCTCCCGCCGGAGCGGGGGCCTGGGGGTGAGGGCGCAAGCTCAGGGCGAACGGGGAGCGATGGTTTCTCCAGAACGTTTGTGTAGTTTCGGTTTGAGATGTAGGTAGTTCCAGCGGCAAAGGTGGAACCAACGTCGTTTCTTTCATTAACTGGTCTGGTGGCAACTGACCCTGTTGAAAAAAGCCCCAGGACTCAGTCTCGCTGTGCGAAGCGTCTTTCAGTTGCTCATCTGTTTACCACGTAAACAAAACACGAGGGGAAATGAAAGCAGTACCCAGCAGATAAACAGCAGTTGTTCTTTGTTCATCTTCTCTGTGCCATTTATGATTTCGCAGCTCTCTGAACTGCCCCTTTCCCAGCCCGAAGGTGCCAGCTCCCTGTACCGTTCCCCAGCTGCTCCGTGTGCGTGATCCTCGCTCCGTCCTCCGAACGTCTCGTAGTGTTGCTGTGGTGGTTCTGAGTCACGGGAGTGGGGCAGCGGGACCCCCGTCTCGTTCAGGAGACATTGAGCAAGAATAACGCTGTAAGTCCAGCCGAGCAAAGTAACTCTGGCCAGGGTGAGGGCAGTGTCCTCAGTCCGGCCACCGGACGGGTCTCCAGCCCTGGTGGCCCTGGAGCTGTGTCCCTGCGAAGGGACCTGCCCGCCGTCCCTGCCCAGAGCTCCCTCAGCAGCTCTTTGCGTTCACAGCAGAAGCCTGAAGGGTTCACAAGGCAAATTTAGAGATTATTCAAGTGTGGTTCTGTAACTGAAAGGTTTTCTTTCTGGTTTCGTTTTAAAATATTGCTAAAACTCTGAAAATGACGCTTGTCTCTCCAACTTCATCTCGGAGCCTCAGTACAAAAGCACCTAAATGAGAACGGTGTCACGGAAAATCAGGGTGTTCTGAGGTGCGCACAACCGAACACAAGGCAGCCCTGCGCTGCTGGCATCTCGGTGTTGCAACTTGCGTTGTCACTAACATTTGGGGTTTTTTACTTTGGCCGTCTGTCCCAGTGAGTAACGACTATTCATGCCAGAGACAGCAGGGTGTTGGGTGTTGGTTTTGATGCAATCTCTGTATTTGCAAAGCCGCCTTTCCCCGCGCGCAGCAGCGACACGGAGTCTCGCGGGGCTCCCCGCTGCCCGCTGGCCCCGCCCACACCGCGTTCCCCTGGAGACCGCGCGGCCGGGGGCCAATCGCGCGCCCAGGCCGGGCACCGCCCCTCTCGCCTCTCGCGAGAGCTCTGCCCGCCGGGGCGAGCGCGCGGACTACAACTCCCAGAAGGCCCCGGGGGAGCGCTGCCGCAGCCAATGGGGCGGGGGAGTGCTGCGGTGGGCGGGGCCCACCGGGGCCAATCCGCCGCTGGCAGCTGCGGCGGCGGAAGCGGAGCTCGGTTCTCCGGCGGCGGCGGCTCTGTGGCGGCTGCCGCGGGGCGCCTCGGGCACGGGTAACGCCGCGGGCAGCGCGACCGGCACCGCCGCGCTCCGGGGGCTGAGGGCGGCTCCGGGGAAAGGCTGCGGGCGGGGTTGGCGGCCGCTGCCTCAGTGCGTGGCGGCGAGGGGTAGCTGACGCCCGGCGGCGGGGGGCGGCTGACGCCCAGCGGCCAGCTCAGCGGAGCGGGGCGAGCGGCTGAGGCGGCGGCGGTGGTGAGAAGACGGGAGAGGGGCGGGGCCCTGCGCGGCGGCGGGACCGGGGCGGGAGGGCGGGAAGGGACGGGGGCGGGACAGGACAGAGGCGAGCGGGGCCGGGCCGGGCGCTGCGGGACAAGCTCGGTGCGGGCAGGGGCGGCCCTGGCACCGCCGCGCTCCCGGGAACATCCGGGCCCTGCGGCCCCTCACAGCGGCACGGCAGGGCGGGCCCGGGCCGTACGGCCGGCCCTCATTGGCCAGCGCTGTCGTCCCCGCCATTGGCTCGCCGCCCTGTGAGGTCATTAGTACGGTCTCTCCTCACTGGCTGGAGAAGCTTGCTCTGGATTGGCTGGTGTGGCGGGGGCGCGCCGCATTGGCGCAGGGTTGGCGGTGCAGCCAGTGCCGCGCCCAATGAGCGGGGCGGGAGCGGGGGGCGGGGCCTGCCGGGGGTGTCGTCGCCTCCCGTGAGGCGGCGCCGGGGGCAGAGCGGCGGGGGAGGGAATAGCCGGTAGCGTGACGTGTTGTGACGTCACGTGTTGTGACGTGACGTGACGTAACGTACCGGCCGCCGGTGCCCGCAGGCGGACATGAGCTCGCAGCAGTTCCCCCGCTCGGGCGCACCGCCCGCCGGCCTGGGACCAGCGCCGCCGCCCATCCCCACCAGCGGCTCCGCCGGGCTCATCGCTCCCGCCGCCGCAGGTAAGCGGGTCCCGGCGCGGCCTCTGCGTGTGAGGGGATGGATGAGCGTGGGGACGTTTGGTGCAGCTGAAAAGCGGGGGAGGCGCCGTTTCTGCCGTCTCTGCCGAGATGACAGGTTTCCACAGAGTACCCGAGTGACTGGGGGCAGTGGCTTCGTTTTCAGGGGGGTTATACTTGTTTTTCAGCTTGATATTCTGATATATAACGCATGAAATGAAGAATTTTGTATGCTGCCTGTTTGATGTGGGACTTTATGGCATTTACTTAGTTAAAGTTGTAGTTTTAATTGAAAGAAAAAGTCAGTCTTTGTTTGAAGAAGGTGTTTAGATGGACTTCTTAGAGGTGACCCCCAAGTTGTGCAGCGTTCCAAGGCCATCGGTTCTGAGGGGAACCGACAGAAACAGCGCCAGGGTTCCAAGGGTTTTCATCACCGAAAAATGTTTAGTTGTAGGGTGAATTTCTTTTATTTAGACTGTTTCTAACATCTCATCTCTGACCTGGTGGGTGACCAATGTGAACTTGTTAACCTGTTTTACCTTTTTCCTCAGAATTCTCTTCTTATTTTATTTTATTTTTTTTTGCTAGTGAGCGATGAATCCAGTCGCGACGCAGAAGTTGCTCCTAGAGAGCACGTGGGCCCTGGTGGCTCCATACAACCTCGAGAAGAGAAGCAGGAACCGGTGGTTGTTCGGCCATACCCGCAGGTTCAGATGCTGACCCAGCACCACCCTGTCCAGTCCGGTGCCCCGGTGACAGTGACAGCACCGCCAGCGCATTTGACTCCAGCTGTGCCACTTTCCTTTTCAGATGGACTTATGAAGGTAATGAGGAGATTCACAAAGCATAGAGGGAAAAATACGGTCTAATTACAAGTTAGAGTGTTGAACAATAATCAGGTGTACTGAAAACTTCCCTGCTTTTGTTTCTTAAACTTTTGCGTGTGCTTCTGCTCAACTGTACGTGCGTTTAGCTGTTTCATATGGGACACTGAGGACTTAATAGTATCACAGCATTAGGCTGTGGGTTTTTTGTTTGGTTTTGTTTAGGGTTTTTTTGGAGGGTGGTTTATTTCTTGCGAGAAGAATTATTTCAATCAGTTTCTGAAATCTTACTATTTCTCTGCAGGAGTGGATGAGAATATCAAATTAACTGTTAATGCCCAATTTCTGTGGGGGAATACCGTAGCCCTGACAGGTTCCACTTGTGGCTCATGCTGTATGTTAGAGGCTACGATGTCCTTTCTTTGTCCCAAACAAAAATGGAATTGCTCTAAATGACCAATATCCTTCCTCTCCAAATGCTTAACCATACTTATCCTTGTGCAAAGCTGACTTTCTCTCCTGGCTTTGATCCCCCAAAATGATTCAATTTTTGCTTCAACATTGAGCTCTCCTTTGGAGTTTCCAACATTTGTGTCTCTGTATTTCTTGCAGCCTCCCCTGAAGCCCACCATGCCCAGCCGGCCCATCGCTCCTGCTCCACCCTCTACTCTCTCAGCTCCCACCAAGGTTCCTGGGCAAGTTACTGTGACCATGGAAAGCAACATACCGCAGGCTCCAACAATTCCTGTGGCAACAATCAGTGGGCAACAGGTCTGGGGTTTGGGTTGTTCATTTGGGGTTTTTTGTTTTTGTTTTGTTTTTCTTCTGTTCCAGCTCGCTACACGGTCAGATCAATGCCAATATTGGTACAACCGAGGTGGGCTCTTGCAGCAGGAGGGAAGGCAGAGAGAGCAGGCTTCCCCATTCAGGGGCCACTGGTTGTCAGATCAGTTCTGCTTGGCACATTAAAGCTCAGACTCAGTTATCACTGGCTCTTTAGAAAGCTTCTAATTTGTTGTAATTATTCCACTGATGCAGCACAGCAAGGCTGTGGTAGCAGAGCTATATCCAAAAGCTGATAGGCAGCTGAGTCTTTCTTTAAAAGCTCCTGCTGTTTTCAGTGTCACTAGTGCAGACAAACTGCTGGGATTCATCACTGCAGTGTTCTTTAGCTCTCCCGAGAACAACTCATGGTTTTGCAGTATATATTTGTTAAACCACTACTGACAAAATTTGAGGGAGGGAGGTGTAGATGATGTTTTAGAAATTTTTTTTTCACTCTAACTTTGACTGCAGAGCCAGTCATTGTGATTTGGAACTAGTTTGCCAGAACACTCATCACTAAACCTCTGAAGTCTCAGGGTTTTGATGTAAAGTGCCTTTAGGTGGATTTGACTTCGGCTGGCTAAGGATGTGCAGCAGTTCCAGTGGATGTTTATCTTCATTAATATCCCTGGGAAGTCCAGAATTATAAGAAAATAGAATTAATTTGTCACAGGATTTGCCAGGTTCCCACTGTTCTCCTGACTTTACTGGAGAGGTGCTGTGGATCTGTGCCTTGAGTGTCAGTAAGGGCAGAAGGGCCATCTCTCGGTTGATAAGGGCGTGACTGCTCCCTATCACCTATGTGCCAACCAGAAAATTAGATCAGTGACATAAATAAATGTCTCCATCTTCCCCACACAATATCAGCAGCCTCTGTAACTTTACCCTGTAGAAACATCTGTCTCGTTCTCCACTCAGCTTGTAATGCATGCAACCTTTGTACATCAAGTATTTCTACAAAATTCTCTTTTCTGTCTTTGGGACTTGGATATGGTACTAGTGTGGCCATTAATTCTTGTCAACACAGCACATATAGCTCATTTTGGGTTTTGTTATTTCTTTAACTCTGCAGGGGCATCCTAGTAACTTGCATCACATCATGGCCACCAACGTGCAGATGTCTATCATCAGAAGCAGCGCTCCTGGGCCTCCACTGCACATCGGAGCCTCTCACCTGCCCCGAGGTACGGATGTAGCTGTGCTATCCCCGCCTTCTGTCTGCAGCCTCTCACGGGAGGTGTGTCTGACCTTCGCCTCGAAAATTCTTCTCGCTGCTAACGCAGCTAATGCTTCAACTCTTAGAACTGCTGGCAGAAAGAGGTGACTGCTGGCCTTCTAAGAATTATTTTGCCTGCAGCCATTTAGAGCAGGGCCATGCAACACCGTTTAAAATGCTGGCAGGTACCAGCACTTCTGTGCTGTTCGAACAGTGAACACTTTCAAGAAAAAAAATGTACACTGGCATAGACTGACTTGTGCTGCAAAATGTCACGTATGTTCTTGGTAGCAAGTGTTGCTATGACAGTGGCACCTGAGCAGTTGTGAGGCATTTTCTTGTACCCACCTGTCACAGGATCATTTGTACTTTTTTGTACATGCTAACATGAGTACCCTTGAGTTAAATGCTAGTGGTTACTACAGGCTCTTGTCCCCCAGGGTTTTGGTTGCTGTGGCTTTCAAAGCAGGAGATCAACCCTTAAAAGAAGCCCTGTGCCTAGTACAGTCTGGCTTCTGACTGCACTTTTACATTCAGCAGCTTATAGGTTATGTTTCTAGTTCAACTTTAAACTGATCTGAATTCAAAGTACCATTTATATTTGCATTTACTTTTATATTTGACGTTATTTGGTCACTCAAGAAAAATAAATTGGCATGAACAAAAACTTAATCTTCTTTTCCTGGAGCAGGTGGAAGGACTGTGCAGCTTTATTTGCAGCTGAAGTAAAATGAAGTGTTGTTCACTTGGTTCTTGTGGGACAGCTGCCACAAACTTTGTATTTTCACTTAGCGCATGTTTTCTTTTTCTTTCTTTCTGTTTTTCTTTCAGCTTGAATATTAACTTTTGAGGTAATAATTTCAACTGGGGACATCTACAAAAGCTATTCAGTCTGGTCCATCAAATGATTTCAAGGCTGTTTGCCTTCTATAGTGATTTCTTATGTTAAAGAGGCACCAAACAGTAGACAAATTAATCAAATTGTGGGAGGCTTTGTGGTTTTTTGTTTTTTGTTTGGGTTTTCTTCTACTGCATGTGTAGTCCTGCTTCTGAGCTTCATCAGATACAGTGAGATTACTGTTGGTTTCAGGTGACTTATTTACACATTAGCCCAGTAATCAAGCAATTATTTCTACTGACTTCCATAGCTTGGAATAGGATTAGTATAAGGTTAGGGATAGGAATAGTATAAGGTTATTATAGGGGAATAACAAGTATGAATAAAGCCAATTTATTTAAAATACCTGTCCTTTCCCACGTACTTTTGTGAACCTTATGTATATTTGTTGTAAGCCTTACCAGTGTCACCTGAACTGAAATACATATGAAATACGTTAAAACTGAAATACATACCAGCTAAGGTCAGAGTCTGTGCTCATGATGGAGCCATTTGGCCGTGCGGTGGTTTAACATGCTGGTTTGTTTCCCAGGTGCGGCGGCTGCTGCAGTGATGTCCAGTTCTAAAGTGACCACAGTCCTGAGACCAGCGTCCCAGTTGCCAAACGCGGCTACGGCTCAGCCAGCGGTTCAGCACATCATTCACCAGCCGATCCAGGCAGGTAGCAGCCAGGCAGCTCTGCGCAGCGCTCGTTATCGGCTCCACGTTTTCCTGGCACTTCCTTGAAATATATATAACCTTTAATTACCTGTTTACTGGGCTGGGGCTACTGCCAGCTTTCTTCCAGTTCTGCTTCTTGGGTACCAGTTTCTAATAGCAAGTAGTGAAATGGTTGCGTTAGTCTTGTGGTTTTATTTCCATTGTGGACTTGGTGCCAGAAGTTGGGTTTTTAACTGTCTCCAAAGTGCTTAAAAACTGGGAAGAAGATTTAGTTCAGATATACTCAGGTTCTAAAGTCTGAAAAGTCTGGTGCAATATGCTCTTATTGATTTATTCTTAAATGTATACATTTATGTAGAATTCAAAAAAATCTCATTTTAATATGCTTCCGTGTATCTTGGCTCACATACACATATGAGAAGACTGTAGATATCATCTCCCTACAATAGTACTGCTAATGTTCCATGTTAGGATAAAGGGTTAAACATCTTTACTTTGTGCTTTCCGCTAGGATCCCAATGCAATCACCTTTAACTTCCTGTATGTACTTGGATTAGGGTTTCTTTTTGTTTTGAAGGGAACTGACCTTTTTTTTTTTTTTTTTTTCCCTAAAGACCTTCAAGCGATCTGGTCTTGTTAACTTTGTTGGTTTCCAACTCCTGTGATGAATGTGCTTTGAAAACCAGGACAGATCTGCTTGGCAGCTTTCAGATTAGTTCAGAAAGACTCAAAATGTCTTACAATGCCAAAACTTAGTGATAAGGTGTAGGAAAACCAGTTTTGACCGAGTAATTCCTAGTTATTCTCTAAACAGCAGAATTTCTTTTCTGAAATTGTGTCTCTCTTTGACTCGTTTTTACAGTCTCGTCCTCCAGTGACAACTTCGAGCACTATTCCTCCTGCTGTGGTGGCAACTGTCTCGGCCACAAGAGCTCAGTCCCCTGTTATAACTACGACAGCAGCACATGCTGCAGAGTCAACCCTCAGGTAAAGGGGCTTTGAAATCCACGGTGCTCTGACTTCACAGGGGCTGCAGAGAGAGGAAACACACGTGTTAATCGTCCAGAGCTGAGAATCCTCTAGGTGTGGGATGATGTAATGCTTACGCAATGGAAATACTTTCAGTTCTGTGAATAAAAATGACTATAAATGTGAAGTGTTGCTCTGGGTTCAGAGAAGGAAGCACCTTAATGAATCAGTTTCGAAGTGCTGCTTCCTGGAAGGCAGAGTTCCTGTTGCAGGAACTTTTAGCTAATTTGGCCCATCTTTTTTGTGAAGACACAGAGAAAAACGGCACATGAATATTGAAAAGCATCTCTGGTAGTCTCTTTTATGAACGTATAGGAGTTATTGATATATCTGCCATCTTAGTTGAGTGTGTAGGGTGGATGAGGACAGCACAGTGTAGTTCAAATTTTTTACGCAGCTTTACCATATATTTGATAGTGGTGCTGCTTTCACAGAGGCAGAGACCAAGGCCTGATGTGTGTCCCTGAATTTTACCTTTCATATTTATTCCCCACATGGTTTTTATTATTTTTCTTTTTCTCTCTCCAGTCGACCCACCCTGTCTATCCAGCAGCACCCGCCTTCTGCAGCGATTAGCATTCAGCGGCCTGCCCAGCCGAGGGACACAGCTACTCGGATCACGCTACCGTCTCACCCAGCTATAGGAACACAAAAGCCACAGCTCCACACTATGGCTCAGGTAAACTGCAGGAAATTTAAAAAAACAAATGAACAAAAAAACCCTTCTTGCTTCTTCTGACATCTCTTTAGTTTATATTTTGAGGGCTAGGATTAGATTTGGGAAAAGAGTTAGTATTAGGTTAAAAATTAATGTTCCTTACAGTCAATGCAAGATGATTCCATACTAAGTATATATTTTAAATGTACTAATCTTTTAACTTCCTGGTTTTATTTTCATAGAAAACCATTTTCAGTACTGGTACTCCAGTCGCAGCAGCAACGGTGGCACCTATTTTGGCAACAAATACCATCGCTTCAGCAACCACGGCTGGTGAGTGTTCCTAACGCTACTGTGGGAGGGTGGTGGGGTCTGGGTTTGTTGTTGCTTTTTGGTTTTTTTCCTCCTTGAGGATGGAGCCTCTTCAATTTTGTTCAATTCTTTGTTTATGGTAGAGAGTGCATTTGGAAGTGCATGAGCAGACTTCAGGAGAAAAATTACTGGGTTCTTCAGGGCGGTGGTTTGGCTTGAGATTTTTGCTGTCTTTATTTGGATATAGATACACTGGTATGATATGGCTCCGTAGAAAGATCTTGTTTGGTTTTTTTTCTCTAGGTTCTGTGTCTCACACCCAAGCGCCTACAAGCACCATTGTCACCATGACAATGCCTTCCCATTCTTCTCATGCTACAGCTGTCACGACCTCAAACATCCCAGTTGGTGAGTGATTTCAGTTTCAGGAAGAGTATGTAACTGATGCTTCAGTTTTTCTGTTTATTCTAGCACTGTTTGTGCATGTTAGCAAATTAAGGAGGGGAAGAAAATCAGTTCAAGCTGGGAGAAACCAATTAACAGGTCTGCTGTGGCGTCACTTTTTTTAATGCCAGGAAAAAAAGGTGTTCTAGGAGGAATAAGTAATAAAATGGCACGTTAACTACTCAATTGAATTTTTAGACAAACTTGGGCCTTTGGGCGTTTTAGAACCTGCTTTGTATGTATTAGAAGCTGTAACTGCTTGGTGATAGAATATAGCTTTCAGAGGTCATTTTGCAAGTTCCTTCTCATGCTTCTTGAGGCCTTAGGCATAGCTTGGTCGAGCTTGATCAGTGCGTTCATTTGGAGGTAAAACACTAAGCTCTAAAGGTGGGAACTTTATTTGCCTCTATGTGGAACCTGAGATGCTTCCTACAGAACTGCATAAGTTTTCTTTTGTTCATATGTTTTCCTACTGACCTCCTTGTTCTTTTGAGATCTTGTAATATCTTTCCCCACCATAAATTTCCAGGGAGTGAAGTTATGTCTCCATACATCAGTGTTTCCCGTAAAGCTTTTGTGGGTGTTTTCGTTTCTTGGCCTCTGCCTATGTATACTTGTCTGCCTTGATCTTGTTTCTCTTGATCTCTGTCAAATTCTGCTTTGAAAACTTGGAAAAATAAGTTCATGACAGTAGAAAGGATTGGGCTGATCCTAAAAAGAAAAAAATTAAGTTCGTTTTAGCACTGGACTAACTTTGTTAGCAAGTATAATTTATATATGCATTTGTACTATCCATCTATTCTGGTATAAATTGATAAAAAAATGCTTTGTTTCCCTTGGTTTTTTTGCCTATTGAGGAAACCTATTATCACTGTGGATAGGAAATAATCTGGGGGTGAGATGGTTTTTTTTTTTTGGGTTGAGGGGGAAAGGAGTAGTACTGGGGTTTTTCCCTGGAGAATTAACCTTTGCTGTGTTTACAAACTTTTCCTTTGACTGTCAACTGATGACATGTTTGTCCTTACACAGCTAAAGTGGTTCCTCAGCAAATCACACATACTTCCCCCCGGATCCAGTCTGACTACACAGCAGAGAGGAGTAATCTCATCCCCCTCTCCAGTCACCGGGCGTCTCCAAACCCAGTAGCAATGGAAACCAGAAATGACAACAGGTGGGGAAATAACAGCTCTGTGAATGAGAGTGTGTGAGCAGGTTTTGAGCACCTTGCCGCTTTTCTAGGACCTGCTGTGCTGGAAATAATGTTTTAAAAATCTGGGGTGGGGGATTGGCTCGTTTTGAACTAATGATAGTTGAGATACTTGATAGCTTGTGACGGATGAGGTTACAACACTCAGGGACTGGCCCGAAGGCAGGGTTGAAGATGAGCTGTTGAAATGATGTGTGTGTAATACTTGCTCTCTCTGATGCCTGTAGGCAGTCGGTGCCTGTGCAGTTCCAGTATTTCTTACCAACGTACCCACCCTCTGCCTACCCTCTGACCGCGCACACCTACACCCCCATCACCAGCTCCGTGTCCACCATTCGCCAGTATCCAGGTAGGACCAGCGTTGGGACAAGCTGACTTGGACCCTTTGTTCGGTTGTCAGCTCGTGTATGAGCTTTAGTGATGGGAGACGCTAGGGGGCTTTTATGTTTGATTGCGACAATTTGTCACAAAAAGTGTTTGACTTGTTGCCTAAGGGGAAAACTCGAGGACAAGGGGTATTGAACTACTTCAGAGGCCTGTTAAATACAGCTAATAACAGTTTCCTCAGGAGTTTCACATTCGATATCCAAGGGTTTGCATCTCTCTAAGTAAACATTTTTAATTCTACAAATCAAATCAGTTAAACTCCTTCAAACTAAAGCATCTCTTTGATGCATCTTCACTCCTTGGTGTTCTGAGAAACCCCTTTTAATCTCTTGCCACGAGTGTAGAGTTCAAGAGAGAAACCTGAACCCAAAATGGAAAAAATAGGCTGCATTGCACACTTTTGTATTAGTGTTTTGTTTAAAAGAATGGAGCAATTAATGTGTTTGAACCATTACAGTAATTTGCACAGTCAAAAAATGACGTGTAATGTAAGCCCATGTAGTCAAGCCAAACTTACGTCATTCTGTGACAAAATGTGGAGCACTCTTACCTCACTGAGGGGTTGAGGACTGTTCTCTATAATGTGATGATTTCCACAGTCCAAACTGTAGGGAGGTGCGTGATTTGGATTTTCATGGAATATCTGCATCTGCTGGCAGCATGTTACCCTTGAGCGGGATTGAGGGAATTGGGAAGGACTCGGAGGTGGCAAAGCCCATTTTGCTGGATGGGAAGGTCTGTACAGGGCATTGATGAGTTACTGGGGCCGGTTCTTTCTGTCATCAAAACGCCAGTGAAAAGTTGCAAGTCTTGACTATAAGTCACGTCAGGATTTGAGGTGGGCTTCAGGATGATGAAATGACTTGCAAAAGGGATGAGTGACCTTCTTTCCTACCTTCCTGCACTTTGGCTGGAGGTTTTAAAGAAAAATGTGCAGGCAAGTGGAGGCACTTGGTGTTGGCTGCTGTGGTTACAGAGCTCCTGGTAGAACGTGCCTGCCAGCGGCCAGGAGTTCCAGCTTTGGTGGTATTTTGGGGTGATGGTAGCCTAATGCTAACTTTTAAAAAAGCAGATACAGGTTCTTCAGCAGGAGCTCATTGACACAGACTTTTTGCTTGTTAAATTGACTTGAAGCATCAGTTGAAGGTACTAATTATGGCAGTAACTGGTGGCAACTAAAGCAGAGGGTTCAGGGTGTCCGGAGGGACACACACCTTTGCTGAGCACAGCCAGGTGAGCGCTCAAGTGAAATCACAGAGGAGACTTTTTAACGATCACTGAGATAAGGAGAGTTAATGCAGAATTTTGAGGAAGAATGTTGGCTTTGGCTTTCCAAATGCTGCTTGCGTTTTATATCATCTCCCAAAAGGATTTTGTTGGATAGAAAGTTCTGTGACAAGAGTGTTTCGCACAGGATGTTCCACTAAGAGAATCAATGTGCTGTACTTTATACAGGAGCCATTATCAGAGACCTGGTGATGGATTTCAGGTTTTTGAAAGCTGTTTATAGAGTGTCTTGTCAGCACAAGAACTTGATGGAAGTCCTGTGACAATGACAAAACCAGCTTGTTCCGCGATGAGAGGACTCTCCATTGTTAGCAAGCGAGTCCGTTGTTGGCAAGTTCGCACTTGTGCTGTGTGTGTGGCTGCGGAAATGGTGGCAGTTCTGTAAAGATGGGAGATCTGGGGATCCAGGACTGCAGGTGCTCTGACAGCATGGTGAAGCGCTGCCCGGGAGAAGTGTCATACGCCATATAGTGGATCTGGAAGGATGGAATCGTGGTCACTTAGAGCTGTAAATTCAAATAAATCACTTGAACTGTTTAGAGCAGGTGCTTCTTTGGGAACATTGTTCTGCCACAAAAAGATTTCGTGTTCATTCAAGCTGTGGGATCCAGCCTATAACTGCAAGCCCTGTTCTGAGCCAGATAACATAGTGCTCAACTTCAGAATACTTTGTCCACCTATGCTAAGGAACCATTTTTTTAATGGTTATGTGGCTGGGGAAAGGGGATAAGGAAGTAAGCAAGCCCTGTTTTAAGATACACTTGAGTCTCTGCTTTCTCTGCTTGGTTTTGTACAGTCAAAGGGTGGGAGGTTTTTAGTTGATGTAATGATAAGCTCTGTGGAAGTACTGGTTTTGAAAAGAAATGAATTAGGCTTCTGTTGTTTTGTGGGGTCTTTTGTGTGTGGCTTTTTTTTTTGTTTGGTGGTTTGATTTGGTGGGGTTTTTGTTCTGTTTTTAAAGCAGGGGAAAATGCCAAGTGTTGGTACTTGCAACTATCATAAAATAAGATAGTGAACAAAATAGCGCATGGCTTTCTGAGACCAGAGGCTGGGGACAGAAATGTAATTCGAGTCTTAAAGTAGAGTTAAACATTATCTTTTCTCTCTTGTTGCAATTTGAAAGAGAAAATGGAATGGACGTAGTAATGTTTAATTCTTCTGGCAGACAATCTGGCCCCTCCGCTCTCAGGTTTCCTACTGCAACAAGCAGGCTGGCAAATCAATTTTCCAAAGCAAACGAGCCTCTGAAAGCATTCGAGCGTGAGGTGCTGGGTGGGCCTGACCGGGTGTCTGTGTCGCTGCTCCCAGTTTCAGCCCAGGCGCCCAACTCGGCCATCACGGCCCAGACTGGAGTCGGAGTGGCCTCCACTGTCCACCTCAACCCCATGCAGCTGATGACCGTGGACGCCTCCCACGCCCGCCACATCCAGGGCATCCAGCCGGCACCAATCAGCGCGCAGGGGATCCAGCCAGCACCAATCAGCGCCCAGGGCATCCAGCCAGCACCAATCGGGACACAGGGGCTCCACCCCGCTGCACCAATTGGCACGCAGGGTCTGCAGCCGGCACCAATCGGCACTCAGCAGCCACAGGCGGACGCCAAGACTTCAGGTGGGAGCGACCAGCAGAGTCCACATTGGGCCCTCTCAGACCAACTAAGCTTCTTGTTTTCTTTCTTTTACTCTAATGATCTTGTCTCTGTGGTCCAGTAGTGGACAGTAAACACATTCATACTCATCTTCTCACAGCAAAGATTTTTTTCCCTGTTTCTTAATTTATTATTTTTAAGCACACCAGGTGGAGCACGTGGGTGGCCTTGAATGGATCACTTCAGTGGAAAACACTGATAGTGCCAGAGCTTAAACCACTCTCTTCAGTAAGGCCTTGAGGGGAAAAACCATTTACAAGTAAATGATGTTCTCCAGACCGTTCCAGCTACGCATTAGATCGCAGTAGCAATTAAAACATGGCCAGGTACCTTCAGCAGTTGGTAACCTGGTCTTGGACTATGATAGAAACCATCTTTCATTAAAAATGGTTGGTCCGATGAAACCTCAACAACTTACTGAAGAAATGGGATATGGCAACCAAGATAATATGCGGTTGCAAATCTGGCAGGCGTGTTGCCCAGTGACTGCCTGACTGTCTAAACGCTCTGCACCAGTTAGTCGGCCAAACAGGCTTTGGCTGAAGATCAGAACATAAACACAGCTGATGGTGCTTACTTACAAGTGGCATGTGCTGCCACACGGACCCTACCAGGAGTGTTACTCTGTTGACCCAGTTGTGTTGGTGATCTCCCTAGTGACTTCTGCGTTTTCCATTTCTTCTGGAAAAGGTTATTTCCCTAGCAGCAGTTGTTAGGTGGGAGGTAGTTTCCATCTTCCCTGCGCAAGGTCCAGTGATCAGATCGCTTCTAGCAAAGGTGTTGCTTACAAAATATTCGGAAAGCACCACGGGGAAAGATTGGGGCAATGAAGGGAGCACAAACAACATGTGCTCTGCAAACACCTGCTTTGTCAACAGATTTCCTTAAGTAACCACTGCTTTTTCTTCTCTGTATCTTCTCTTCTCTCTGCCATGTCCATGTCCATCCTCCCCAGCAGTGGTCTTGGCAGACGGAGCCACCATTGTAGCCAATCCTATTAGCAACACATTCAACACGGCTTCTGCGGCAACCACAGTTGTGCAAACCCACAGCCAGAGCGCCAGCGCGCCGGCCCAGGGCTCTTCCCCACGCCCGAGCATCCTCCGGAAGAAACCAACCACGGATGGGTGAGTAGGAGCGACCGTGACACGCGAGTGACACTTCTGTGCAATCCAGCCTGGCTAAATGGAGTCATTGCAGTGAAGATGAGAAAAGTTCTGTAGCAAATTATTCAGTCAGCAGTGGTCATGAGTAACCTGCTGATCTGTGGAGCACATTTCTTTTCCTTCTACAGGGTAGCATACAGTTTCCTCTTACTGTCAGTAATAAATTGAGAAAAGGACAGTTTGTCTCCTAGCTCTTGAAAATGACCTTTTGAGGGAAAGCGGATTTGAGGCTTTCTTGCTTAGTGCAGTAAAAACAGAGAGTTCATAATCTACTAAAATTAGAATTCTGTGCTTTGTCTTCAGTGCTTTTCTTGGAAGAATATGTGGATGAGTAGAAAGGATAGGATTAGTACCCTGCTGTGAAATCTGATTAGGGAAAAGGGAGGGAGTAACTTAAACTCTTAAATTATTTTATGTTGTCTGTCTAATTTTAAATGCCTAAATAAAGAGGCGGGAGACAGCTTTAGAATTAACAATGCATTTCCTCCTGACTAACGACTGAAAGCATTTGGACTTGATATGTCCTATGAGACTAAAATTGCTTATTTTTTTTATTTGGGTGGAAACCTTTTTTAAGGCAGAGAAGCTGCAGGCTGTAAAACTGAAACAGAAATGAAAGAAACAGAGGTAAATCACTAAAGAATTAGAGGCTGGTTATTTTGGACAACAATTTGACTTGCAGCCCCACAGGAGACTGAACAGTCTCTAAAATACTTTTCCGTACCCAGCCCTGTGCTGCCCAGCATCCACATTCAGGGCTTGAGGTCTTGGAGTCGTGCTTTGACACAGTCCGGTCCAGCTAAACGAAGCGGATGCCTGTCTGACACTGTTTAGTTCCAGATGATTTGCTCAGTCTCGAAATAGCAGTGAGGACAGTGGCATGGCCAGCCCTCCTTTGTCCCCGCTTGGAGCCTGGCAGTCTCAGCGAGATGCTCTCACTGGCAGGATGAAGCCCTAAATGGGGGTGAGGCCAGGCCAGAGCAACTAATCTTTTATCTTTAAAGAAAACAAAACGTAACCTAATTTGAAAAGTAAAATGAGACTCTTTCTGTAGCAGATCGGTTATACTGTAGACAGAGTGCAGTGACACAGCTGTAACTCCTGTCCTGCTTTGGGCAAGATTCCTTTACTCTCGGTGGTTTTTGTCTTTGCATCAGGGAGGTGGGAATCTCAGATCTGTCTGTTTCTCACAGGCTGGCGGTCCGGAAAAGCTTAATTCCACCTCAGCCGCCTGAAGTAGCCAGCACACGTGTCGAGAGCGCGATGCGGAGCACATCTGGATCACCGAGGCCTGCTGGGTAAGACTTTGAGAAACAACCAACTGCATCATAATAGTTTCAAACTTAATCTATTTTGAATTTGTCAGTGTGATGACTTTGAACAGACTTGACTAGTTTTGCTGTTGTGAAGCCAAGGCACTCGTCTTTAAAAATATGTGGTGATGAGCTTTCACTAGAAACAAAAACCTCTCTGCTGCTGTAAGGGATGGGCCACAAAGCTTTTTTTTCTGTAACGCTTGAAAAAGAATGCTGAAAATAGAGCTTTTACCCCACTTCAGTTGAGTTCAGTGGCTTTACAATTCATTGTTTTATAACTATTATCCGTAATGGCAGCTCTTGCAAACAGAGGATGGGGGACAGTACAGCCCTGGGTAAAACTTGCTCTTGTCTGCGGTGTGAAACTGTCCTGCTCCTTTTACAAGTATTTTGAAGTTACCTGGAATTAGTCGTGAGATTCGCTTGCTCCAGTGAGTGGAAGAAAATATATATAATAAATACAAAGGATTAGAAAGGGCGTGGAGGAGGAAATGTAGCGGAGATGACACCTCCTCCTGTTGTTACTGAGCCAGGTGTTTCTTGCAAGTGCAGGAAAAACTGGATATTCTGTATCCAGCTCAGCTCGGCTTACTCCCTTTGTGCTGGGTGGTCACGACTGAGATGCAGTTCAGTTTATTTTGCTCTCTTTTTATTTTTATGCTACAGTGCCAAGCCAAAACCTGAAATCCATGTGTCCATGGCCACGCCAGTCACGGTGTCGATGGAGGCAGTGTCGAACCAAGGTGGCGAGCAGCCCACCATCGCGGTGCCCCCCACCTCCCAGCAGCCCCCCTCCGCCATTCCAACCATCATCGCAGCAGCCAGTCCCACTTCGCAGCCCGCCGCAGCTCTGTCCACCATGCCGGGAGCCGTCCCGGCCGCTCCACCGACATCCACCGCCATCGTGGCAGCACCCGCTCCATCATCAACCATGAGCGGTGCCCTGTCAGCTGTGCTGGGTCCTGCCGTACCAGAGATCAAAATCAAAGAGGAAGTGGAGCCCATGGACATCATGCGGCCGGTATCTGGTAGGTGGTGGTTAATCATCAGGTTGCTTCCTTTGTTGTTGAGACAGTGGAGAAATTAGGAGGATTTCAACACTTCCGTCCTGAAAATGAAATCGCATCTCTTTCGTGGTAGCACAGGACACCAGTCAAAAGCTTCCCATATGCCTCGTTACTCATAAAGTTCTTCTTTGCCTTCTCCCTAATCTCCTGTGAAATCACCTGTTACTGAGACTGCGTTGTCCATGTTCAAATGATCCAACTCCAAAGAGGCTGCGTGAATTCCTTGCTTAAAACACACACGCTCAGCAGCAGTACCAATATATTATGAGTCAGTACAGTTAATTGTGGTTTTCTGACAAGTCCTACTGTTCAGGTGCACAGGCCTTCCTTGTATGAGAAGAATTAGTGACCAGAGTAGGACTTCACAGGGCCTTCCTGTGATTCATGGATACTTTTCTCTAGTACTTTTAGAAATATTCATTATATTGCCTGCCTTATCCTGTTTGGCCCGTAATTGCTATCAGATGGCTTGATCAGTAAAATTCAGATCCTAATGGATGTCAGCTCAGGCACTATACGGTGGCAAAATGGTAGGAATGCACCCTGCATTCTGAGTATCCGAGTTCTGGTTTAGTTGTTGGTTTTATCGCTCTCCTTAAAGCTGTATGTTGTCCTGTGATGGAGGAAGCTCCTTGCTACAGATGTCTCTGGTGCACGGACAGACAGAATTAGGCTCTTCAGGGTTCTTTTGTCTCTTACGGACAATTGTGGGTACGTCAAATTGTCAAGAGATCTCATCCCAGAAACCTTTTGTTGCAGTCTGAGTCACGGCTGATGGAGCTTTTCCCTCCAATTGTCAAGGAGTGTTCCCCAAACCACCTGCTGCTGTGCTGCCCAACGTCACAGGTGGTGACTAGTGCAGAACATAAAAAGATGTCTGTCTTTTTTTTTTTTTTTTTTTTTAGTAATACGGCGTGGATTCCTTTCTGTAGCATTCAACTAACATAAGCTTAGAATATGAAGGAACTGAGGGACAGTTGTCTCTGCTCTCGTTCTTTATGCTCTTCTACCTGAGGCATTACAAATCTAAGGGTATAGGCTTGTCCAAGCAATTGCTGCTGGCTTAATATCAGGCCTTTACACACGTGGGGCTGAAGCGCACGTACAATGCAGTGTCCATGCTCCTCACAATGTGCTGAAACAGCAACTGTGGTTGGAGGCAGTGTTCAAACAAGGCCAGTGTGTTACCTTTACCCTGCTGATGGTCTGGGTTTTCTTCCTCTCCCTTCCTCTCAGCAGTCCCCCCTTTGACAACAAGTACTGTGTCTCCGTCTCTGGCGTTGCTGGCCAACAACCTCTCGATGCCTCCAAGTGATTTGCCACCCGGTGCCTCCCCGAGGAAGAAGCCCCGTAAGCAGCAGCATGTCATCTCCACGGAGGAAGGGGATATGATGGAAACAAACAGCACTGATGATGAGAAATCCACTGCCAAAAGTTTGCTGGTGAAGGCAGAGAAGCGCAAGTCTCCTCCAAAGGAGTATATAGGTAATTTACCTCTGTCTTTTTTTCATGTTTGAATGTCTGTATTTTCACTTCCTTTGGTTTCTCAGAGAAGATGGTCTGTCATTCTCCCACTTTGAAAATATAAATAATACAGAATCCAAGTATCAGTGCCTCAGCACTTTCTGTATAGTGACGTTCAGGGGAAATGACTTTTCCTGACAGAGCATCATTTTGTATGAGGTAGTGCTCACCGATCTGCTGGAGATCTTGTGTCACACCAATCTACTTTCACCTACTGAACGATGATAATAGAGTTCTCCCTGGATCCTTTTCTAGATGAAGAAGGTGTCAGATACGTCCCTGTGCGTCCCAGGCCGCCTATCACATTGCTCCGTCATTACCGCAACCCTTGGAAAGCCGCTTACCACCATTTCCAGAGATACAGCGACGTCCGGGTGAAAGGTCCGTCTGCTGCTCGCAGTTTGAGTTTCATTCTCCTGGGATAAACCACTTCAGCATCCCTGGGCAGGGTGTTCGGGCAGCATTTGTAGCCGCCTGGTGTCAATCAGCAGTCCCACAAAAAAGTTTTGATGGCAGTGTGGAAAACAAGGCTTGATCAAGCAAGCTAATGGCTTTCATTAGCTACATGTTGCCTAAATCTCTTCTGCTCTCCAGACACAGAAGGAGGGAAGGACATTACAGAGAGTTGGCTGTCATTTTGTAAAAGAAAAAAGAATATAGTTGTTGAGAAATGTATTTATGTACAGTGATAGGAACTTACTGAAGAACGCAGTCCTTAAAGAAGTGATATGCTACTGTTTAGTTTTCATGTTTTCTTACTACCTAACAAACTTGCAGATTAAGTCAAAAACGTTTTTGATTCGGCCTAACTACTCTTGTCAACTAACAAATGGACTTTTAAGGATTTTTTTTTTCTGAGGAAAACAGAGATCAAAGACTGGGTTTTAGGCTTTTTAGCTAATATCTTAGAATTTTTAAGAAGGTTGGATTTTTGCAGCTGTGTAAATACATCAACGAGGGAGTAGATGTGTATGTCAGTGGTAAAGGATGGACCCTTTTTCATGCAGGGTGTTGAAACACTGAGCACTACATTCTTAAAGGGGGAAAAATGGGATATAATACAATTTTTCTGGAAATACAGATAACCTGTTAGTAAGCAAGCGCAGTGGTCAGATAGGTGGCAGACGGGCAGGCATTTTCCTGTCTGTGCAACATTTTGATTTATTCTCGTTTATTAGGAAGTATGGAGGGCAAGAGTTGGGTTAACGTTTTTGTTAGAGAAGCAAGGCCTGGCGAACTCCTGAAGTTGGAATAACATGTATTTGTATTTCCCGGTGACAGAAGAGAAGAAAGCCATGCTGCAGGAGATTGCCAACCAGAAGGGCGTATCCTGTCGCGCACAAGGGTGGAAGGTCCATCTCTGCGCCGCTCAGCTCCTGCAGCTGGTAGGTGAATGGGGCTTGGCAGCTTCCTACGACGTGGGGGAACAAGGCATTGTGTGAGACAGGAGGATGTTTTTACAAATTCAGTACATGGTCATCTGCTGTTGGGTTGCTGTAAAGGAGCTGGTGTGTAGCGCCCAAAGGGAGTGGGACGTGCTTTCCCCTTTCTCAGGAATGTGGCGTAAGTGGCTTGGAAACTTGGAGTGTTGGTTTTGATCCAGACATAAGAGCTGATGTATTTTGTACAGATGATCAAAATTGGCAACTCCCTCCTGCTGATGCACAGGTCTGAAGAAGCGTCTGTTTGGGATGGTGCGGCTGATCTGAGGAGGCAGCACTGATCCACATTCCTGGATGCTTCTGTTTCAGGTTGGGGGTGAGGTAGGTGCTCTGCATTCTAGCACCAAACTCCCCAAAACCTCTGCATTCCTGGAATAGTATTGTGAGAAATAGGGGAAACAGTTCTGGTTAGGATCCATGTTTATTCAGAAGTGGAGCAATCCTGTAAATAGGATGTTAGTGAGAATGGTAGTGCCACACTCTTATGTCAGAGGCTCCATCTTCTGAATCACTAACATGAGCAGCTGAGAGGGGAACAGATTATCATCTTCTCTGTGTAGCTTTCGTAATGCGGGCGAACGTTCTCTGGCCTGGCGCTGAACCTTCTCAGGAAGTGCTGATGTCTTTTAGACGAACCTGGAGCACGATGTGTACGAGAGACTGACCGCGCTGCAGGAGGGGCTCATCCCCAAGAAAAAGGCAGCGACCGATGACGACTTGCACCGAATCAACGAACTGATACAGGTAGGTCCCTGTGGCAGAGCTGCTTTAACCGTCATTGCAAAATACCCTCCTGCAGTAAGAGCTAAAGCGAGCTTAAAAAACCCCAGGTAGGTACAATTCCTGTGTTTCAGTGTCATCAGTTACAAGTGGTGTTGCAAAAAGGTACAGTCCAGTTCTCCTGTTAATGACTAGAGCGTTTCATTTCAGGGGAACATGCAGAGATGTAAACTTGTGATGGATCAAATCAATGAGGCTCGAGACTCCATGCTAAAGGTTTTGGATCACAAGGATCGTGTTTTGAAGCTCCTAAACAAGAATGGAACTGTCAAGAAAGTATCCAAATTAAAGCGAAAGGAGAAGGTCTAAAGCCAGAATAACAGAGAACGTGTACAGAACCGAGTGGAACCTTTTTGTAGTTTGGGTTTATTTTTAAGCAGAGCATCTGAATAAAAAGGATGAGTTTAGGGAACAGATGGCAACAGATGGACACGTGAAGCCTGGTGACCGGAAGGGATTGTCGCTGATCTGTCATAATGAACACAGATTTCTCTCAGGCTCATCCCTTTTTCAAGTCTTTTCCAGTCCCATTTGTATAACCCTCCTGATGTGTCAGTGCCTACTAATGGGAACTAGTGATGCAGCACAAGGTGGATTCTGCTCTCCTTCCATTCTGCAGCTTAGGGGTGAATGCACATGAGACGTGTACACGCCTGTCACGCAGGAGCAGGTTCTGCGGGGACACCGGGAGGCCGACGTGCAGGTACCGACCCAGATGTCACCCAAGTTTCAGTTACCCCGCTCAGTTGTTGTTCTTCTGACTTTCCAGTGTCTGAAGTAGCCTTCTCAAACCAGTGCCACTGCACCGAGATCTGCCACAGTCACATCTCCAATGGCTTGGAAGTCCTAGCTGTCAATTCAAAAAAAAAAAAAAAAAAAGAAAAAAAAGGAGGAAAAAAAGGAAAAAGGTGGGGTGGGAGGTCATTTCAAAGTGATTTTGTAGTGTCTGTGTGTGTGTGTCCATGTTGGTGCTCTGGGATCCTTGTTCTGAAGAACCTCTTGAAACAGAGGACTTCCTGTAGCTGGTGTTATGTTAATTGTATGTACCACATACATCCTGAAAACATTAATAAAGGATTTGGAGGTTTTTGTATGTGAGCAGTTTGTATAACTTTATACTAGTGAGACCATTCAAGGTGTAAACTTGAGTTAAAGCCTTGAAAGAAGCATTTTGGGGAGAAGAAACACTGTTGGGAAGCGGCCAGCCTCTTGTGCTGTGGAGGAAGGGTAACAATTCACCTTCCAGCTCCTGCAGATGCAATATGGATTGTCCGCCTGTGCATTTAACCTCAATTTTTTTATAAAGGCTGCCAAATCAGTTCATTTTTAGCCTCCTGATCAGAAGACTTTCAGTTTAATTAACTAATTATGTTTTAAGAATGCTTTTTTCTTTCATCCATTTACATTATTCAGAACTGTTCTTTCAGAAGTTAGAGAAAAACAATGTATTTAATTCCTTATTTCTAATTTTTTTTTAGCTGGAGAAGAAAGTCAAATGTCGGTATTAACACTGTTCCTGTGTTTAACACATGCAAAAAACCCAACTTATTTCAGATTTCTCTGGGTGGCAGTCTCATTTTCATAGTAGCTTGATTTTACTCTTTAAAATAAAAACACCTTTTCATTGTAAGATACAATTCTGGTATAATGATACTGTAACTTGGGTAGCAGGACAGTTATGCTAACTGTTTGATCATTTCCTTGACTAGAAGAACAAAGACATCAGTGTTCCTACAGTTTCACGAGCCCAAGAGGAGCATGTTTGTACGTGTGCGATGAAATGCAGGAAGGCTCTGGCGCAGCGCAAAGTCAAATGCGAGAGGTAAGACCTGGAAAGGTGGGAACTGAACAAAGTGCTGCTTGTCCCCTCATCCTGCTTGTGCTTTGGGTACAGCGTGCAGAGCGGGGCGAGGGCTTGTTTGACATTGCGGTGATAAAACACTTTCCAGGTTTGTAAAGACTCTGCAAGAAGCTCAAACACCATTATAAATTATATCTCAGCCTTTTGTAGGGCTGAGAACTGTTTCACGTGGTTGTCGAAGGGCTTTTGGATGGAATCCAAGGTATTACCAGCAAATGGTGGTTTTGGGGGGAAGAGAGAGGAGGATTCTTTGAGTACTGCATCTGCACTATAATCCTTGGAAGGCTTAAGAGCAGGTTTTTAATTTCTAGGATATTCTCATCTGACTCTTTTGAAAGGCTCCTGTTGTAACCTTTGTTTTTGTAAGCTGGTATTTAAGGCTGCTGTCCGGACTAACAGGATGATGCTGGGACACAACCTTTGGGTGGTAATAATCATATAGATTCTGTGGGATACATTAAGATCCACTGGCCTTCTCCTGGAGGCTTTCTTGCCTGTTATTTGTTATACTTAGACCGGGAGTGGTACACAGAAATCCCATCTTGCACTCCTGAAGTGTTACACCGGTTTATTTCTCTTGAGCCTCTAATTTTTCAAGGTGTCCTAAAGCCACTGGTGGAATATCTGTATTTTTCATAGGGTGGAGGGAATGGTCTGGGTGCAGCGGGTGGAATCAATGGCCGGGCCGGACCAAGGCCCCTGGCGCGGGGGGTGACCAGCGGAGAAGGTCTTCCCCCCCCGCCCCGAGCCCCGGAATGGATGTTTCCGGCCGCGCCCCGCCGGAGTGTCGTCACAGCGCTCGCTGGCCAATGGGAGAGCGGCATCCCCCCCACGTGAGGGTGTCTCCCCCCGCCCCCTCGGGTCCGCGCGCAGCCGGGGGGAGCCCCGCGCGCCCCCGACACTGTTTGTCCTCGCACGTGCGGCCCGTCACGTGACGGGGAGGGAACCCGGCCCCGCGCGCCCTCCGGCTGGGAGCGGAAGTCCTCGGTATCTATGGTTCCGAGGGGGAAGGAGTGTCCTCGCCTCTCTATGGTCGGCGCTGGCGGCGCGGGGCCGACGGGAGGCTGGCGGACTATGTGCATTTTTCCCTCATTACCTCACGCGCGGGGAGGAGGCTGCCGGGATATCGGAGGACCTTCCCTCAGCCTCGCTCCGGTCCTCCAGCTCCCCGCGCTGCCCGGCGGCCCCGGGAAGCCCGGCCCGGCCCGGCCCTCCTCCCCCCGCCGCCGGGCCCGCTTCTCCGCGGGGCCAAGCCCAGGCCCATGGCTCCATGAGGCGGGAGAAGGAGGCGGCGGCGGCGGCGGGGCAGCAGCGGCGGCGGCTGGGCTGAGGTGGAGGAGAAGCCGCGTCCGGCCCGGGACGGGTGCAGGAGGTGGGCGAGGCCGGGAAGCGGGGAGGAGGCGCCGGTTCCCGCCCCGCCGGCGGGGAGCGGGTTAATGGAGGGGGGGGGGGCGGCGCTCCCGGGCGCCCCCTGGCGGCGCCGGTTCTGCCCCGCGGGGGCTCCCGGGCCGCGTCCCCCGGCGGGAGCGGCCGAACCCCCGGGGCCGCCGCCCCGAAGTTCGTGCGGGTGCGCGGGCGGCCGCTCCGGGAGCCCCGGGGCGTCGTGCCGGGTCCCGTCCCGAAGCACCGGCCCCAGGCCCTTCGCGGAGGCGGCGGCTCCTCGGGCGGGCCGGGCCGGGCCGCCGAACCGCCCCCTCGGGCAGGAGTCGCTGCCGGGGCCGCGGAGGCCTCGGGCGGGGGGACGGGCCGGGGCAGCCGGGCTGTGGGGCCCCCGGGCTGTGGGGCGGTTCGGGAGAAACCCCTTCGGGTCCCGCCGCTCCCCCGCTGAAAATGAAGAGTTGTGGCTTCTAATGATTAATTATTTTTCGCCCTAAGCGCGGGCGACCTTCAGCGATGGCTCCAAAACCCTCATCTGTCCCAGCAGCTTCACTGAGCACAACTTTTAACGGGCGCTGAAAAAAAATCACGTTTACTTTGTCAAAGTTAGACTTTTTCCCGGTTTTGTTGTTCTTGTTGCAAAGGTAGAGATCGCAGGAAAAAGGATAATTTTATTTAAGTCTTGTACGTTGTTCCTTCTGCAGATTATGGCTCTGGAACCTCGAGGTGAGGGCTCCTGAGCAGAGTGAGCGCGTTTGGTGTGGAAAGGCACATTCTCAACGCCTCTCACACCGGTTCTGGTTGAGTTCAGGGCCGTGTGACTCTTCCCACGGCTGATGGAACTTCAGGGATAAAGTTTATACCGTTCGCACGTGCAGAGCGGGGTGGGAGCCGTCACAGCGCGGATTTCGGTGCGTGTCGCATCCCCCGCTCCGTGTAGCGCGGTGGCTGAAGCACCTGGCGGAGCCGGGGAGCTGCTCGGGTGGGTGAAGCAGGAGCCTCGTGCTCACAAGAGCCGAGTGTGACTTGCAGTTCTCCACTACGTTCTGTGCCTTACGTGTCTGTGCTTTTGCCTCATTTGATAGGGAGCTGTTTTTCCCTCCTGCGTGTTTAGATCTTACGGTCATGAGGGTGTCACACTTATTTTAGTTCCTACCATGATGTGTGGTACTTGCCTGTCGCCTTTGTTCATTTTTGTCTGCACAGGCTTTCCTCCCTGTATTTGTTCCACCCCTTCTTGTGATGCAAGAGCCAGCATTCTCTTCCTTGCAAGCAAAACGCTGTTCTGGGTTTGGTTTTGTTGTTTGTTATTTATTTTTTTTTTTACACCATATCTGTTTCCTGCCCTTACTGTTCCCTCCATTCAGGCTGTACTCTTCATCTCCTGACTGTGCACCCCGCACAATTGCTTAAGAGCGCTATCGATTTACTTAATCCTAGAAAGTAAATGCAGATTCCAGTTCATGGGGTCTGGAAAAGAGTCTGTTGTTTAGAAAATGGTGGTTCACTGCTTGTCGCTTCTCCCCATGTCTTGCTGAGGTGAGCGCTAAATCAAGGGCAGTGCCCCGGGGAGTCCGACCCCGAGGGTGCCATTTGGGGTTGGTGTCGCTCTTCTCTTGAGAATGGGGAAGGGAAACGTGCTTGTGGTTTTTCAGCAGTTCGTTTGCTGTTGGGGCAGATGTTGACCGAGGGGGAATGGGGATCAGAAAAGTAGTGGATGGGGTATATCTGTAGTCCAGAGTCTTTTCTGTCTTTTTTCTTCTACACTCCAAAAGTTTCATTCTCTTTATGGGAAGGCTGGTTATGTTTTGTTGGTTGGCTGGGTTTTTTTGTTTCTTTGTAGTTTCTTTTTTGTTTTATGAGCTGCCTATTACAGTGTTCAGTACACCTCACCAATAACTTTAGAAGTGTGATTTCGTGCATGTGGTGTACAAACTTTCCATTCATGTGTAAAAACACCCATTCTGCTCGCTGAACTGGTTTTAGTTCCGTACTTAGTTGCCCATTGCAAGGGTTTTCTTCCTCTTTTGCTGCAAAATCCAGCCTCTCTGACCCCTGAGCAGAAGCAGGGAAGCCGCTGTTGGTTTTTCACCTGTAACTGTATGTGTATTGCTTTTGTGTTTTTTTTCCCCCCGCCCTCTCCTCGCCAGGGTTCTGCAGTGCTCTGGGCAGCGGGTTGTGAAGCAGGATGGGAAAGAGACGCTGTGTTCCTCCACTTGAGCCCAAGCTGGCAGCCGGCTGTTGTGGGGTGAAGAAGCCCAAATTGTCTGGGAGCGGAACGCACAGTCATGGGAATCAGGCCACGACCGTACCGGGCTCCAGTTCGGGGCCTCTCCAGAACCACCAGCACACAGACGGGAATAATGGAAGGGAGAACATATCTGACTTGACTTTGGGCCCGGGGAGTTCCCCAATTACTCGAATGAATCCCACTTCAGGAGCTCTGAGCCCACTGACTCGGCCCAATGGAACTGCCAACAGCACCAAGAACCTGGTGGTGACAGCGGAGATGTGCTGCTACTGCTTTGATGTTCTCTACTGTCATCTCTATGGTTTCCCGCAGCCACGACTTCCTCGATTTACCAATGACCCCTAGTGAGTAAATCCACGTGCGGGAGGAAAGCCGAGAAACCGGCATTTGGAGCTGTGGTTTGGTTGGGGAGGGACGAGGGGATGAAATTAGAGTTTTCAGAAAACGGTAACATAATGCCATTAATTTGAAGAGGATCCTGCTCCTAATATCAGGCGCTAACTTGGTGAAGGGACAAGGGGACAGACTTAGTTCTGTGAAAAAGGGGGAAGGGAGTAAAGAAAGACATTGAAACAAGTTCCTGGCTCATCCTGAAACAGGTGCTGAGCTGGTGAGAGGTGGACAAGGACACTGAAAGTTGTCCAAGTGAATGGGTTTAGCAGGGAGGGGAGCCAGAAATTTGCCAGTTGTGGAACTGAAAAAGCGAGTTCTGGAGATAGTGCCAGTTGGACCGTATGGGGAGAACCAGAGAGTGAACTGCCAAGGACAGTACCAAGGGTAAGAACAGAGGAGGTGATTAAGAGAAGTGTGAGGAGAAGGATTTATGAAGGTATTTCACTTTGGTGAGACTTAGCTAATGTTGATCTGAAGGTTGAATGTGTAGGTGTGGAAATGTTAATGTTGTTATAATGTTTGGTGGAAGAATTATATGGGAAAGATCAGTGACAGATGCACCTTCTGTCACTCCTCCAGGGGCCACCTCCAGAACAACAGATAAAATAAAAAGTTGTTGACATCCTTAATTTAAGTTCATGAATTTTAAATTGATGTAAAGGAACACTGGCTTAAACAGGTCAAGGACTCGTTCTGTGTGTTGAGTGTCTCCCCACCTTCCCGGCTGTCGGTGTAGATGTAGGTTGTGCGTCCGTGCAGTTATTGTCGCGGCAGGATTATGGATACATGTTCCAAACGCGACTGCAGACTAAGCTGTTTAATGTTGTAAATACAAGTGAATGGAGAAATACTTTGGTCTAGGATACAGAATAGTTCCGAGGGCTCCCCAGACTGGAATATTTCTGTTGTTGTTTTTCATACCTGAGCTAAGTAGGCCCCTTTTAGAAAATGACACGTTAGTCTCATTGTTTTGTCACTTGAAACGCAAAGGGCTTTTTTTGTTGTTGTCGTTTTGCTCTTAAGTCAATAAGAGAGAATATTTTATGCAGATTGATTATTTTGGCATTAAAGGAGATTTCCAGCTGGATTTTGTTTCTGTTGACTGCTTTCAAAAAGGGTGTTCTTTCAGGAGTCTCAGCTGTTTGAATTTTATGCTCAACTTTGAAAAGTTATAAATCATTCACTGGGCATTTCTGTGCTGCTAGATGGTTCTTTTAGATCAGCACTCCAAAGCAAAACCAGCTCTTCTCTTTTCTTCCCCTCTGGGCAAATGCCTACCTGAGTTTTCTTGTGTTTCAGCATTTATGCTGTTGCTTCTAGCGAATAGTTGTACGTACTCCAGGGAAAAGTGTGGGGTTTGCTCTCTTGCAGAGCAGCACACAGGGATGATCTGTCATGCTTGAGACAGTAATGTAATCAACCTCAAGCCAACAGTTATTAAATATAAGAGTAAGCAAAGCAAAAATACGTAAATAATTTGCATTGTTGTCCTTTGTAACATAATTCACGTCAGAGATATTTGAACAAAACAAAGATATGTACTAGAAGTCTCTGCGGACAGACAGAAAGGAGACTGTTGGTGGAAGGAACAGAAGGATGCGCAGGTTTGTCCCGACCTGTTTCTCTTTTAAATTGGTGCTGGACCCTCAAGTGAAGGTCAGGATTCTGCTCAAGTGGTGTAATAAAAGTTACAGGTTTATGTCTTAAAAACAACCGTGAATTCCAGTCACCAGCTTGAGAGGATGTGCACATGGACACCAATCTTGGTAGATACCTGTGGAGTGCGAGAACCAACGTACGTGTTGGCAAAGACGTTCACAAATCACCGCAGAGAAGATGGCATTGCAAAACTCACAGCTTTGTCTGAATTACGTTGGTAAATGAAAAAAAATCCCATTTGCTATTCAGGTTACTGAGAACATTACGATTTTGAACCTATGTGGCGTGCAAGTCGTTAGTTGGTTACGTCTCCAATTTCGTACTTCAGTCTTTGGTTTTTTTAATAGTTGGTATTACAAATCGGCACTAAAACTATACCATGCAAGCTTCTAGTTGCCACGCAAAGCAAATAAGATACTTGCATCATAAAATCCGTACGGTAACAGGTTTTTTCCTCATACAAGATAAATTCTGATTGGAACAAACTACACTTTGCTACTTTAAAATTCCCTTTGTAGTTGCAATTGGAGAAGGCAGTTTGTAGTGGCTGAAATTCCCCTTTCCCCAGCCGCCTCTCGTCAAACACACCTCGGTAGGATGTTGTGGTTGCCATAATCTGCTCAGGATATGGCTGTAAAGTGCTGGTCAGTGCTTCTGGGTCAACACAGGCAAAGGATTGTTCTGACTTTCCTCAGCATGTCTGGGAAATACATTTTTCAGGGAGGTGCTACGGAACAATTGACTGTCAGCTGCACCCGCGATTTGCTGAGCGTATTTATTCCGCAGATACAGAAAATGGCAACTTTTCTACAGTGAAAAAACTTGATAGTGCTGAAATTTTGTATACTTGAACAAAACCATATATCTTTTTTTTTTTTTTAATGCCTCAGTTGTTATGACCACAGTGAAAAATTGTGTAAAATGTGCTTTAAGATATTTTAAAATATGACAGCCTTCTAAATGTAATTATCCTGTCCTTTCTGGTAATATCTCTTCTATTATAGACGCAGAAAGCTGTGTCACAGCTCAGTGGAAACGTGGGGGTTTTTTTGGGAGGGGAAAGGGGTGAATTGGAACTGTGAACCTATAATTTGAATGGAAGAAGAGAAGGAACTAACTTAGATTTGTATTCTGTCAGTGATGCTTTTAATTTTCTCCTTCCCCCTTTTCTGTTTGGGGCGAGTGTCACATGGGCTAAGCAATGGTTTCAAAACTTTAATTAGATTAAGCTAAATTTCCACTGAGCTTTTGCCAGTAATGTTTCTCAGAAATCTCCTTTGTAAGTTTAGTATCTTCTTTTTTTTTTTGGTAAGTTTTCTAATGTATTTTCTCATGCTCTGTTTCTGTTTTGTGTTTCGATATACGGTAACTAGATGAAAATGTAGAGGAACGATGCACCGAAAGTGCCTTGAAGTGTTGTTGGAAAACTAGAACAGTAAATCCTGTGTCTTGGTCAGGGAACCGTGAGGTGGCTGATGGTTGTGGAAGAACGTTTCCACTTCCTTGGTGGGCAAAGTCCTTCACAATTATCACCAAAAGGCTATTTGCTATTTTGGGTGGTATTTGTGCGGTTGGTCACAGCTGGTAACTCGATCCTGAGTGATGGATTTTTGCTGTGATTGAGTTTTTTAATTCCATTGTTGCTCTGAGGAACATCGCTGGGCGTTGCCTTATCGCTACATTTTAAATTATGTTCTAATTACTTAGACATGAGAAGCTCTGTTGCCTGTATCTGAGAAATCGTCCACACTCCATGCTGCTTTTGTTGTCCAGACAGAATCTCTTAGTATTTTTGTAGCATTTGCTGAAAAGATGTGTTGCTTACAAGAACTGCAAGAGTTTGAGGAAAGTGTCTGAGCTCTGTTGTAGAATCAGTTGTTCTGTCTTCATGTTTTAGAATTCCTGTTAATGTTTGTTTAATCCCAGAAAATTGTTTTCTTAACACTCCATGTTTTCTATCATATTATTTATCTTTTAAAGTTCAATCAAAATCCACAGACTGATGTTTGGAATCACTATGGACTAACTTTCTGGTTTATGCCTGGGTTCAAAGTGACCACATCTTTTATTCAGTACTGTGTAATCTAAAAAAAATAAGATTATTCACCCTGTTTTTATAATTAGATCAGCATCATCAGTTGCCTCGCAGAATTTTCCAGATGTTTGAACATTCTTGTAGAGCTGCAGCCACCACTGTCCTTTTGCTACAGTTTCTCTCTAGAGCTGTTTGCAATTTCACTCACTTCTATAGAAGTGAACGCTTTGCGTTTAATATTCACAGTCATCTTTATCTGTTTACCTCTTCACAAAGCTCTTTTGAATACCATTATTCTGAAATTCTTTGAGGCTTAATCATGGTTTCTAGTTTAACAGATTGAAATGAGCCTGCTGAATTTGAGAATCTACTGTTATGCCCATAAATTCATGATAGTAGACAGGAAAATAGAAATTTGTACGATGTTTGAGGAGGAACGATACAGTGATTTAGATATGTGTTCAACTGGAGAGAATCTGTGTAAATACAAATCAAATGTAAGGTAAGCAAAAGATGTGAACATAAACTGTTTGAGCACTAGGGTTGGATCCAGAAGTCAGATCCTCATGGAAATAACAGGAAAAGAAAAACATGTAGGCTTGCTTTTTATCCCTTAATAAATACATTTAAAATAGCTTTTATTGCAAACCTGAATTATAGATGATTTGCTGAATGCTTGAGGATCTTTCAGGTTCAATGATAATCTTATTTGCTTCACCTATATTAATTTTTATATGGGTTGTCATGTGAACTAGTGCTACTAAGTGGGGCCGTTGCTCGCAGAGGAGATCAGTGGGATCAAATAACCTTGTCACTCATGAGGAGACGGCACAGAGCCCGGCCAGGAAGGTGTGGGTGGGAGCAGAGTACTGGTGGGGAGAAGGGAATATGCCAAAAAGCAGGGGAGATATTGGTTTTTGCATTTGGGGGTGTGTTGGTTTTTATTATTGCTTGATAGCAGGTGAGAAAACGTGTCTATAGGGGTTTATTAGAGGAAGAGAAAGCAAGTGGATGCGTACGTGCTCTTTTACATCTCGTTCATCTCCCCTTAGCAACCCAATATCTCCAGAGGCTGGAGTGTTTATCTTTTTTGCCTTTTCAGTCCACTCTTTGTGACGTGGAAGACGGGGCGAGACAAGCGGCTTCGTGGCTGCATCGGGACCTTTTCAGCCATGAATCTTCACTCAGGACTCAGGGAATACACATTAACCAGGTAATTATGTTGAAAATGAAATAAATATGAAATCAGTTTAATTTGCTGGAGATCTGTAAGGATTCGAGGTTAAGATGTTGAATCGACATAGTTCAATGTAATATGCTTCACAATAAAATAAACCCAAGAAATGTATGGTAGTTAAGGTGAGGTAATGTATAAGGATTTAGTGGAACATCTTTGCACCAAGTGAATTTTGGTTGACGTTTTAAGGCTTATGTAAAATCTTTCTTGCATACTAACAGTTTTGACATCTTACGTAGCACAGAATTTCTCTCCAGCTGCAGTAAGTGGAGAACAGTGTCAGGAAGCTGCACTAGTGTTTGTGTCTTACAGTTCATTAAATTAGGAAGAGATGCAAATAGTTTTCTCTGCAGTAGCAGAGAGAAACGTGTTTCATGGAGGCATAATCAAAACGGGAATAACTAAGCATCTGACTCTTTAATTAGGTGCTTGTATTGGGCAATATATCTTCCTTTTTCTTTAGTGCACTTAAGGACAGCCGATTTCCCCCCCTGACCCGCGAGGAGCTGCCCAAACTCTTCTGCTCTGTCTCCCTCCTCACTAACTTTGAGGATGCCAGTGACTACCTGGACTGGGAGGTGAGAACAGGTGCATTTGGAACTCTGCATCCCTCTCTCGTTCCGTTCGGGTTCGGGTTAGTACATGGTGATGTGTCTCCTTCGTTACAGGGGTGTACGAATATTGAGCAGAAGGAATGGGGCTGGAAATGTGGGAGAGAGGAAGAGGATGGGCTAGCAGTGTGCTTTTTGGTTGGGAGGGGATCTGAATGGGAATAAGAGAGAGGTGGAAGTGTTTTGTGGATTTGGCCCAATACGAGATGGGTGTAAATATGTATAACAACCTGGCAAGTATTTTGATGCCATAAATAGAAACTGGAAATAAAAAGTAGTTAAGACTGAAGGCATTTGTAATTTTCAGGACCTTGTAAGTGTATTTAGTTCAAGGAGGATTAAATAGACTTGGACTGTTTTAGGCGTGATTCTTGCATAGAGATCTTGTCTTTCTTGCCCAACGCAAGAGATGGGAAACTGTCAGACTTGTGACAAGACTTGGGGAGAAGTGGCAGGGAGAGTGGGAAAGGCGGCAGAGGTCCTGCGTGCTGCCAAGAGAGCTGCTTGTGACACCTGCCTGGCAGGGACAGAGCGTGGGGAGCAGAACGTTCTTATCCAGGCAACAGCCAAACTGGCCAGAGAGAGAGAGAACGGTGTTATGGGGATGAGAACTCGCTGAGGGATTCAGGGCCAGCAAACACCTCTTATCTTGCTGTTCGTTTGCATCTATAGGTCGGGATCCATGGGATCAGGATAGAGTTCATCAATGAGAAAGGTGTCAAACGCACAGCCACGTATTTACCTGAGGTTGCTAAGGAACAAGGTGGGTTCGAGATGGCAGCCAGACATGTCAACACATTGTGTCACAGAACTGGCTAACGTAAAGCCATGGATTTTGGGTTTGGATTGCTGTCTTCATAGTAGTGCCATGGAGCCACCAGGCTTGATCCGGATAACTGACACCGGATACAGCTGCTGCTGGGTTTCCATCTGGCCTTTCTCTCGTCACACATCTGTGCACAGCTGTATCTTAGTGTAAAAAATGTTTTAGGGCTTAAGAAATAGTGGATCTCAAAGTATGGATCTCCAGCTTCATTCAGCGTTGCATCTTTCCTCTTCTATGTTTCTCCCACCAACTAGGGTAACTGCAGGCTGCACAGCACCAACAGGAGAGTCCCTTTCCTCCTCACTCTTGCTAAAGTAGCGTCCTCCAGAGGAGGGCAGGAAACAGGGCCCCTCTGGAGCACACTTCCCATTCAAATCTAGTAGCGGTCACCATGGTAACTGGTCAAAATATTGCCTCCTTTCCTCCACCTAGCAGAGTGGAGTGGTCGCATCCTCCTGGCCCTGGGGCAAAAGACTAAGGTAGGAATTTTAACTCTGATCTCTCACATAGCAGTGCACTGTGCTATCGCTAGAGCGTCAGGTTGATCCCCATTTGTCTGTGTAAAGAGCTGAGTATTGTCTTATTTTAAGGCTGAGAGAGCCAAACTGGAGTGGCACGTGATAAAACAGTTTGGGGTCCCTGCAACAGAAGCAAGGCGCAGACCTTCGTAAGGAGAGAGCTCATATGGAAAACAGAATTACTGTTTTATAGACCACTGTGGTTCCGATATGCGTTAAGAGGGCTTGGCATGTGCATATAGTGTGCATGCGTAAGACCAGGAATGGCCAGTTCAGCACTGGTATTTCTAAAGCTCAAAGTCTCCTGTTTAGTTGTTTGCTTTTCTAGTGGCCTCCTAATGCATCTCACCATTTTGAAACAGTATTTTTTATATTAAAAATTTTCCCATACTTTTATTTTTCAATAGACTGGGATCAGATCCAGACCATAGACTCCTTACTCAGGAAAGGTGGCTTCAAGGCGCCCATTACCAATGATTTTAGGAAAACAATTAAACTCACCAGGTAAGGTGATACATTTGTCTTCTTTTATTTTTACTTTATACTGGTTTGTGGGTAATTTAAAGTATTCGTACTCGATGTACGTCTTTATGCCTCTTTCAGATGAGAGATGTAGTTTGAAGGACAAAATAATAACGCCATGTGTTAGGCAGATAATGTACATGGAATGAAGTGCAATGTGTTCGGTCCATGCAGGATCCAAGTTAGTATTTTCTAAAAGAAGTGTCACTGGTTTTAATGTTATCATCCACATGAACAATCAAAAGAAGCAGAACCTCTGCAAGTTAAAAAGGTTGATTTTTTTTTTTTTTTTTTTAATTTTTTTTTTTTTTCCTTTTCTTTGCAATGGACGTTTTTCTCAGTGCACTCACCTGTGGCTGCTGTAGCTATTTGGAGGTGACAGCTGTCTTAAAACCAGACCACACTCAAATTTGGCTGCTTTTCAGAATTTGCTTCCTTTACTATACCCCCAGCTGTCCTACTGGTGTTTCAGCTCCCTTTATGTTAGTAAAAATTGGGACATTCTGGTTTTGTATAGAAACGCTAATTTATCAGGTCGTTCCTTACCTCTGGAGAAATGAGGTGGGTATGCAGGGTTTTTTTTAACAGGAGAGGACAGGATGAAGGTTTTCATTAAAACCTGGTGTTACATTGATTAAGTGCAATTCACAACAACTTTGAAGTTACCTGTTGTATACCCTGCTTGAGAAGCACCTGGAAATCTCTGGTATCTCAGAAAGGACTTCATGTTTTGATTGTACAATGTGGGCTAAGTCACATATATGCTACAATAAATCTCCCTTTACCCAACTCTCCATCATTTTCTTTCACTAGCCTTTCAAATCTAACCATAACCACAAAGTCAATGATAGTGAAATACTGGTTATTTAATCTCTGAAACTGGTCTTCTTCCAGCAAACTTTTCATGCCCTTTTTCTCCCACAGCAAGTAGATAAAGAGAGTATGAATTGAATTGATGATTTGTTTCCTGTGCACTACTTCAGGAGTCCCCTTAATTATGTTTGCCTTGAGTAGGGCTCAGCTTTTGGGACATTACAGCCAATTCAAGCTTAGATGGGTTATTCAGTCCGCCGCCTGAGTCAATCTCAGACAAAGTAATTTTTGAAGTCAGTGGGTTCCTCTTGGTCATTATTGCCTGTTAGCTAAAAGGTGATCCAGGACGAATGTTTTTATGTCTAGTCCCTTCATATCGCGTGGTCTGCTGACGTTATTTTTGTCCCTACACCGTTCCCACAGGTACCGCAGTGAGAAGGTGACAATCAGTTACGCGGAGTACATGGCTTCCCGTCAGCATTGTTTCCAGAACGGCACTCTTCATGCCCCCCCCCTCTACAATCATTACTCCTGACACACGGCTGCATGACCAGTCCCACTCCCCAGTTGCTGCCAACGGCTACGACATCATTGGGGCAGACGCCTCCTCTTCCTGGTCCAGTTACTTCTATTACTGCACCATTTTATGATGCTAGCTTCCGTTGCCAAGCCTGCCTTCCAGCTGACCTGGGGGGAAGATGAGAGCGTGACAGAACTTCAGGGGCCCCCAAGCCTTATCTCAGCCTTCCCTCCGCGTGGGGGTTCAGTTGGATTGGGGCTCCACGCCTACGGACTGTCGTGAGGTGCAGAAGACCTCCAGGAGTGAAAGTGCCACTTCGGACCGACCCGTTCTCGTGCGTTACCGACGCTCTGGAAACTTGAGTTTGTTACGGAAGTCCCCCCAGATCAAGTAGGAGCATTCCCCTGGCAGCCTGGGCAACGGAGTCCAACAAAACATTTTTTAGGTTCTTTTTAATTTTTTTTAACCTCTGGTATCTGTTTTGTACCGAGAGCTGATTGCAGTCCCCACACATCACAGGTGGACGTTATGGTATTGGGGAGGGCTGAACATCTGGATAGCACCCCATCTTCATGGAGAGAAAGCACTTAAAGACATGAGAAACCTTTGGATGGTATTGCAGATGACTTCATTATTTCAATAAACCCTAGAAGGCTTTAATTATCAGATCCCACTGCAGGTTGGATTCTCCAGAAATCCTCTTGGTTTACCATTTTCTGGGGTTTTAGGCAGTGTTTTGTCACGTAGTCTGCTGTGACGTAGAAAGCTGTTTTGCCTGTAAGAGAGCAACACAGCACATGCTGTGTAGATGAAGGATGAGGGACCTGAGTGTCCCTGGACAGTCTTCTCTGTTACAACCAAGTTTGGTGTCCAGACACATGTAACAGAGCCGGATTGGAATCGGGACGGGGAGGGCCTTGCAGGGCATTGACTGTAGTCATCCAAGTGAGACTAGTGACTGACATCGGTTTAACTTAAGCTAACAGTCTCGGGGACCTTCCTTTTGATAGGGCAGCCGCTTCTGCTGGTGTGACTATCGATCCTGAGAACTGGGCTATTCCAGTTGATACAGGCCTGTGGAACAGAGCTGTGGGTTTTCACTGGTAAGTTATTATATAGTTGAGTCATTACCACATCAAGGCAATGAGTGGGGACACCTGCGTTACCCGAACTGCAGGGAACTCCTCTGCATTCTGTATTTCTTCTCCCATCATTGACGATTACAAGAAATGCTCAAAGAGGAAGATAAGTTATCCAGTTGTTATTCTGCAGCATCATTGAGGGATGTCATAAACTCTGAACTATGACACTGTCTCAATGAGGTCACTGGACTTAAAAATATAATTTTGGTTTTTTTCATTTTGTTTTCCAAGTTTCTGGAGAGTCAACAATGATCAGGAAAGAAAATACAAGTGCATAGCAGGGTAATGGCTGTTGAGTTGCACATATCTTTAAAGCTTGTTTGTGTGTGGTGATGATGGCTTTTAAAACTGGCTGAGGTTTCAAGCCTGAAATTCTTTCCCGGCGTGGCAGGGACTAGGGCTGGTAGAAAGCTCAGAACTACAATGCTGCTGCTCCTTCTGGTCCTGGAGAAGCAAACAGAATTGCGCAGTTTTGCTTCGTGTTGGTGTTGCGTTCTGCTGCTGGAGGAGAGAGACGTGAGGGCGAGGAGGGGGTGTCCCATTCTGGATAACGGTGCAATATCGACCCAGCTTTCCTCCTGTGCTGGGTCAGTCTTACAAATTGCCACTTTTCCCTTGTGATGTTGTTGAAAAGCAATTGAAGATTAAGGGATTGTTTCGTGATTTCCTGCTGCTGAGAATAAATGGGTCTTGTTACAAACTCGAGTGGTTTGTAATTACTCCCAGGTGCCGTGTAGTGATGGGGGAGGGTGGGGTCAGCTCTGGACGTACCATTCACCTCTCCGCTGTCCAACAGAACGATACATAGGGCTACACTCATTACTGGTCAAGTGTTCTACGTTAGAATTTAGTTTCTAAAAGGTTTAAAAAAAAAAAAGGCAAAAAAATGGTGCTAAAACTTCATCCCTGAGCACGCTCAGTGAGACTGGTCATGCAGGCGTATAGTGCCAGGCTTTCCAACAATACTGTTTCTTTTTCAAGTGTTTGCCCTGTTCTGTGTCTTCAACAGTGTATAGTGTTTTCCTGATTTTGTTTTATTTGAATAGGGGATGAGTAAGGGGTGGGGTGGGGAGGGGTAGCTGTCATTTTTAAAGAACAGAATTTTAGGATTGAGTGACTTGGTTGGTTGAAGCCTGACGTGGGCCCGATGGTTTGGGACTGGGGAAGCCTTGTCCTCTCCCACTTCCATTTCCCCACTCGGTCTGTTTAAAAAAAAAAATACAACAAAAAAACAAAAATGCCTCTAAATATGTACTGTGTTCTTGTCTTGTTGCAGTGAGAAGCGAAGCTAGCAGATCAGAAACACTGGTCTGCTGCCTAAGAACAGGCCCTCGCAGCTTTAGTCCCATAAGGGTCCAGCTATAAAATCGGTTGAAAAGTGTGTCAATAGTTCAGTTAGTTCAGAAAAATGTGTGGCAAGGACAGGTGGTCTCAGGCAATAATCCCATTTCTAGATCATTACATGGCAGCTATGTGTAAGGATGAAAGAGGTGAACTAGGAACAAAACATGCTTGGAGTTGCCTCCAGATGGAGGCAAATAAAATCCATGGCCAGTTGATACAGGAATTTCTCCGTGGCTGGGACAGCAGGTCGGAACTGCTCCTTCTCAAGCAACTGTTCTCTGGTTTGAGCTGGGTTTAACTCATCCTTGGAAGCAAGTGCCTTTTGGTCTAGAAGGGCTTATTCTCGTGACAACCACAACTGAGAAATAATCTCACTGCAATTATGGATTGTCTTTGTTTTGCAGTAAGTGCAGGAGAATGTCTCTGATCACTGGAGTCTGTCAGTGTTGGAATGTTTCCACTGTGAGGTTCTTAATTTTTTTTTTTTTTTCATAACATTCAACAGTCAATCTCAACTGAGGCCATTTCAGTTTGGGAAGGTTTTATGGTCAAAGTATCACATATCTACAATTTATCAGAACAACAAAAAAAATCTGTAAGAAATTATAAGAGTTCATTTTATAGTACATTAACAAACATTTGCAATCTTCACTGACTATTAGTGCTGTTTTCTGTTTGTATTCTGGAAACTACATGTTGTTTTGTTGGGTTTCTTTGGTTAATTTATTTCCTTAAAGCAGGAGACCTCTTTTGACCTTCAGTGCAGAGATGTCAGACCAATTCTTTGTATTACACTTGGTTGCCTCCTACCTATATAATAACTTCTGAGTGTAAATAATTGAACTCTATCCTCTAATGAAGTATTGTAGAGAATAAATCATAATGGATAAAGATTATTTGTACTGTCCTCTTTATGTGGTTTCTCACATCCTTCACAGGGAATGAAATCTTTCTCATCTAGAAACATGAACATACTACATGTATGAATAGCAAACCTCTAGATTACATTAAACATCCAGAACAAAGGAGGGTGCCAGAACAGGATGCCAGCTGTCTGGAAGCACAGAAATAGTCAAGACAGGCTTGCTAGAAGAAGGAGAGGAAAAATGGTAGGAAAATTAAAAACAAAGATGAAATATGTTTCATTAGTAATGCTATGGCAAAGTATCTTTTTATCCTGAAATAATGTTTGCTTGACAATAACTCCCCATTAGTCGTCATGATGGTGAAATATATAAAGCACACACATGCAGAATTGTGTGTTGTACTGAAAAATCCTCAGTTTGTCAATCTGGTTTAAACTATGAATTTTTTTTAATTAACTAATGAAAATAGGAAACACCCATCTTTCATGATTTTTACTAAATCTTTTAATATTTGCTTTGGGACAGGATCAGTTGATTTGTACAATAGTTCTGCTGTACACATGCTAGGAATGTTGATGACAATGAAAAGAGATTAAGGTTTCGATATCCTAATCGTATCACTTTTAATCCATCAAAAATTTAGAATTTTTTTTTTTTTTTTAAACACAGAAAGACTGCTAGAAAGCTTAAAAACTGCTCAGAAGAGAAATTTCTTCTGCTGGCAGATTAGAAGGAAAGCATATTACAAGGTATGGTTATACTAATAATAGAACATCCTTGTTTTTAGTTCTTCTTACATTTTATTACACAGAGGTATTTAGATAAGCCTTTTTAAAGATCTGTGGTGATGCATTAGTTGTTCCTGGGTCTGTTTTTCAATTGTGACAATGTAGAAATTACCACAGTAGGTCTGTCCAACAACCTAATCATGAGTCTCCAGCAAGGGTCAATACTTTTTGCCCTGGAATGTGGAATACTAGAGGCTCTGTCCACAATAAATTGGATTCAGCCAGGTCTTTTTTTTTTAATCAGTAACTATGCCTAAAACTTCCTATAGTCATTCACTTTAATCTACCTCATCTTCCTTTTTCAAGCACATCTTCCACTTGAACTGATACATGCTGAAACCGTCGTTATTAGTGAGGAAGAAGCCAGTGCAGTTTAAAAATAAAGAAAAAGCCAGGTACTCTGCTAGTGTTTGTTTTGTTGCAATGGCTCAACAATATTTACTGTGGTTTTTTAAGTGCATTTTAAAAATTCTTAAGAAAAAAAAAAAAGGGGGGTGAGGAGTTGCAGCGGGGAAGCAGGTTCCATTCAGGAATGTTCTTATTTGTCTCTGATTCTTGAGGCCTTAACCAAACACATCAGTGATAATGAACATTTATCTTTCATGAGAGCCTGTTTGGCTGTGTCTATAAACTCTTGCAAGTACCTGGCTTTCTCTTAATTGTTTTAGTCTTTGTATACTTTAGTAGAACAGATCCTTGGGGAAAAACAAAAGTGAAATTAATAACTTAAACCTCTGCAAGCGACCTACTGCTCCGAGAATCACAACGTTCTGAATAGATGGGTTATTTGAGAAGCCATCAGGATTCCAAGTGATTTTAAATGCTTCTCTCACCAATCTGGCATGGATTTCCTTGTTTTCTTGTAAACCTAATTGAAATTGTTTAATTTGCCAGATGTTCCCCAAGATATTTTCATTCCGGCTTCCTGAATGTCTTTCCACATGTATCACTTAGCAAATTAGTTTTCAGCTTCTCTGCTGTGCTCACTTATCCAGATGACAAAAGTTATCTGTTAAATGTTATATAACATTTTAAAATATTTAATAAATTATGTGGTATATAACATTTGTTAGATAAAAAACATTATCTGTTAAATGTAGCCTGGATCTATGATTTCACCCCCCTCATATTCTCAGTTTATTCTTAATTTGTTCCTTTTTCCAGCATGCAGGGAGCAATTCACATCAGCACGGATGCAAGTTCACGAGAACAGGGGTGGTTCCATCACAAATCCTCCAACAGTCTATTTTTGCCTTTCCTTAAGGGCGCAGGATGACACAGGAAGGTCTGATGATTACTTTAAGAGTCTTAGGCCGGTTGGGCACTTACATGTGAGCTCTCCAGCGAAAACACTACTCCAGAAGTTATTCTACTGGTGGCGTTCCCATGACATAGTGTCGGGAGAGCTGTCATCATTTTCAGCCTGCCTGTGCCTTCCAGGGGTCTGTTGATTACTTCTGGGTAGTCTGAAGGACTAACCCCCCTTTCGAAATGTGTTATTGATACCAGCAATGCTCCCTCCTCACGACCCAAGGTGCATTAATGGCAGTTCTGGTGCAGTTACAGTCCTCTCTGGCTGAAGGATGTTCTGGTAAAAAGGAACAGGCTGGAGCTCCTCACTCCACCCCTGGTGTGAAACCAGAGCCATGAAGCTGCGTCCGCGGCCTGGGTGCCCCCCAGGTGCTGCTGCTGGACTCTGATGAGGGGAACCAGCGCAGGTCGGAGCCCTTATTCCCTCAGCGACTGACCAGGAGCCTCCCCTGGGTTTGCTCGGGGAGAGGCCGAGCTGGTTTCCCTCAGCGGTGCCTCCAGGCCTTGCTCTCTGCAGCTCTGCAAGACTTTGGGCCCACAACGTCTCGGTCCTTCGCAGTTCGCCGGCCCGTCTGCACAGAAGTTAAAACCAGCACCTCTTGTTATACCCTCTGCCACACCAACAACCCCTCCGCGCCCCCAGGCAGCGATCGCTCCGTCCCCCCTCCCAGCCCCTCCGCTCCCCCACAGCGATCGCGCCGCAGCGATCGCTCCGCGCTGCCGGCGGCGGCGCCCCCTGGCGGGCGGCGGGGGCCGAGGAGGAGCTGAGGACGGCGCTTCCGGTCGGCGCTTCCGGCCGGCGGCGCTTCCGGCGCGGGCTGCGGCGATGGCGGCGGGCGGCAGCGACCCGCGGGCGGCGGACGTGGAGGAGGACGCGTCGCAGCTCGTCTTCCCCAAAGGTGCGAGCCCGGGCCGGGGCGGCGAGGGCCGCGTGGGCGCCGGGCCGGGCGGTGGGTGAAGGCTGGCGGCGGCCTGTGGGAGCGGAGCCGCCCCGCCAGTCACGGGTACGCAGAGCCCCAGGGGTTAAACGTCAGGGATAACGAATCATACGTGTGTTTGGAAAACCCGTGATGGCTAAAATATGGCTGTTCTTATGTGGAGCACTACGCGTGTGGGAATAAAAATTAATATTTTTCCTGTCAGGGTATGGCGAAAAGATTCTTGTTATTTAATATAATAATTATTTTTTCATTGATGTGTCTTGACGTTGGAGTAGCGCTGCATGTCAGGAAACCAGCTGTCCGGAGCCTCGGGTGTAACCAGGGACACTCGCAGTCTGTGTATTTTTTTTTTAAGAAAACTACTGGGTATAAATTCCAGAGCTGTATTTACACCTCGAAGCTGCCCTGGGTGAGGAGGGGAAAAAAAGGGCATTGTTCTGCTTTTTTGAGTTTGGAACAAAAGCATAGTCATGAAAGACTGGTTTTCTTTGGCTGTTTGTACACTAAAATCTATACCCTACCCGTGTTCAGCTCCAGGTTACTTTACCTTTCCATGCAAATAAAGGTTGCCGGTCCCTTCCGAGCACTGCCCTGTAGCTGACTGCTCATATACAAACACAAACAGGGAGAGCTGGCTAAAAAGGGGGGAAAAATCTGTTAAGACTGGTTAAAACTTATTTTGTGCTAATAACAATAAAGCTGGTCAATTAATCTCTCAAGCTAATGAAGCCTTCTTTAAAATATTCAGCGGTATGTACTTTAAGAACTCCTCAGAATCTTCCAAAGACCGTAGATGTCACTTCCGAATTTTTTTGAATATTACAGTTCTAAATATTTTCTTTCTGAAACAAGTCATACATTACTTAAGTTCTGCCACAAATGGGTGAAGAAAGCACATTGCAAAAATGTGACAAACCAGAAGGTTAGGTCTGCACAAGTAAAATGTGTGGTCAAAAAGACAAACGCATTGGATTGTCACTCAAAATTGTGTAATTTTTATCCGCATTTTCAGTATGAAGTGCTGCCCAATCATTGGTGAAAGGGCTTGTACAGTTACAGTGAAACATGTTTTTCATTTCATTATTGTCCAAAGCTAAATTTACCTAGTAAACTTCTGTACGTCGACTTTTTCATCTATGCTTTACATTTTTTTATGCTGATGTTCTTTCATTCAAATGTAGAGTTTGAAACTGCAGAAACTCTTCTGAATTCAGAAGTACATATGCTTCTTGAGCACCGTAAGCAACAGAACGAGAGTGCAGAAGATGAGCAGGAGCTCTCAGAAGTCTTCATGAAAACCTTGAACTACACGGCGCGCTTCAGCCGCTTCAAAAACCGTGAAACCATCGCCAGTGTCCGTAGGTGAGTGGGAATGTCGGGCTATGAGACTACACTGGAGAGTTCGGTGTGTAAATTGATGTGGCTTTACAGAAGTACCGTTTCGTGGAGTTTCCTGATTTGTGCTGTAGTTCTGGATCTTGTCTTTCTGAAGAGGCAAGAAATTTGATCATAATTGTTTGTGGAGGGTTGTACTTTGTCTAAGTCAAGCCTTCTGAACTGCTTTGTTTTCAGTATTTAAATGACAGTTGATGGCAGTAAATGGGAGGATTTTCGAGACTTTGTAGAGTAGTGCTGGCGAAGATGACTTAACAGATGTAACTTTTTCTCCTCAATGCAGTTCTATGAGTCTTTCCTCCTGAAAAAACATTGATTTCAGTGCCAAAAGCAGAGCGAAAACCGGACACCTATTTGGTTTGGTTTATGCCCTTCTATATTTCTAGCTTACTTTGTAATTTCACCAAGTTCTTGTTTTTCCTCACAGTTTGCTGCTCCAGAAAAAGCTCCATAAATTTGAACTGGCATGTTTGGCTAACTTGTGTCCCGAGACAGCTGAGGAAGCGAAAGCTTTGGTTCCGAGGTGAGCGTTTATATATTGTAGAAAGATTGCTTTATACTTTCCAGTGATCTAAAGCCAGCTGCGGGCAGGTGCCCTTTCTTCACTCCAGCTCTGTTGATGGAAGAACTTTTGGTCTCTGTCTTCCTTCATGTACCCATGGATCTGACAGTGAGGTGATCTTTGCAAGTGTCAACAACATTTACTGTACTAAGTGTAAACAGCTTAAATTGGGGTTCTTAGCCCACACAGCTGTGTTTCGTTGGGTTTTGGGGTTTGTGTTTTGTTGGGGTTTTTTTCTGTTGGAGCAAATGACATTGCTCCTACAAATAGTTTTATGGATAATGTACAGGGGAGCAGTAACTTCTTCACATCTCGATTTGTTGCCTCATGGATTTAGATAGAGGAGAGAGCAAAATACTCATCTGAATTTCAGTTTCTTCCTTGTATGCTGAGATTTCATAGCGAGACTGGACTGGCTTATGAGCATAAGGCTACCTGGGCTGCATGTGCCTTCCTTTTTTGATAAAACATTTTGAGATTATTCAGCAGAAAGCTGTGGGAAGGATGGAGTTCTGTCATTGAAGGAGGAGGCCCTGCACAGGGGTTGGAGCGGTGTTTGTACGGTGACGCTGCAGACAGTTCCTGGTGGTTCTGTACAGGCGGGTGACGATTTCTGGCTGTCTGAAATGAATCCAGGGGGGAGATTACTTCAAAAATCTTTAATGTACCCTCATTGTTCTTATCTTGCAGCCTGGAGGGCCGGTTTGAAGACGAGGAGTTACAGCAAATCCTTGACGACATTCAGACCAAACGCAGCTTCCAGTACTAAGGTTCACCCTCTGCCCCTTCACGTGAGCAGCAAAACCGGGGAACTCTGGCTGTGTCTCAGCCCTCTGGACCAACCCAGCTCCCGGCTGAGCGGGGGCAGTTGCGGACAGAGGGTTCCCCAGTGCGGTGTCACCCCCGGTGCGTTCAGACTGGAGCTCAGCGCAGCCCTTTCGGTTTGTTCCACGTCTGTGTTGGCAAGGCCGCCTCCTTTGTGAGGGACAAAGAACCCAAAAAGCCTTTTCCCAGTGGCTCAAGCATTTGTTTCTTCCAAATCCCTGCCCCCATGTGGGGATTTTCAATGCTGGTTTTTAGCGGAAATGTAGATGTGATTATTTTTTTTGTGAACTTCTAAAAGAGATGGAGAAACTCGTTCTTGATTCTTGGAAGGTTTAGTGATAGGCGGCATCAATTTCTGTGGTGTTTTTTCGTTTGTTTTTGTTTGATCGGGACAGTGGATTTTTACAGCTTCGATAATTTTGTATTGTTGTTTAGTATAAATTAAAATATATTTCTAATTAAGTTTGTGTGTTTTAGAAACATTGGGTGCCTATCATGATTTTATTAATGAGGACCTTTGGGATAAACAGAACGTGTGATTATTACCCCGCGTTGGAGATCTGGGGACTCTGAGTGGGCTGATAACACAATTCAGGGCAGGTCAGACAGGGGCGTTATTAACTGTGCTCATGGCGAGAGAACATTTGGGCAGCGTCTCTCTCCGCTCCCCTGTTCTCTAATAATTTTACCACCCCACTCGGAAGGAGGAAAATGTTGCGGGAAGGAGCAGTTGGGACAAAGGGCAGGGGGGCATGTTACATCAGGGCGCTGCTTGTCATGACGTGCCTTTCTAATTAACCACGGTAGCTGTAACTGAATCAGAAGAGGTATAACTAGAGCACAACGATGAAAGGCGTGTGGCGAATCTTTATTTTACGAAGCCTCGTTTCGAGCTTCCCGGGCGCCGCTCGCGGCCCCTCAGTGCGCACGCGCGCGCCGCTCGCGGCCCCTCAGTGCGCACGCGCGCGCCGCCTCGCGCCTCCAGCGCGAGGGGAAGGGTCAGGGGCGCGCGGGGCTTCCGGCGGCGCCTGCGCACTGGCCGCAGCCTTGAGCCGCGCCGCTCCCCGCGGGGCGCTTGGCTCCGCCCCCTCGCGCCGCCGAGCGCGGTGACGTAGGGCGCGTGCGTCGCCCGGTCGCTGGTGGGGGCAGGAAGATGGCGGGCGGCCGCGGCGGGGGCTCGTGAGGCGGCGGCGGCTGCCGGGGCCGGCGGGACGAGGCGAGCGGCGAGGAGACAGGGCGCGGAGTCGGGCTGCGAGGGACCGGCCGGGCGGTGAGTGTGGCTGGACTCGGGGCTGCTGGCGGGGCGGGCGCGGGGGTGAGCAGCCTGGGAAGTGCGGCCGCCTCCGCCATTTTTAGGCCGCGGCCCAGAAGCGGCGCGGCGAGGCCGGGGAGAGACGGAGGCCGGCGCGGCCCGGCAGCCCAGTGAGGCGGGTGCAGCAGTGAGGGGCGGCGGGGCGGCCCGGGAGCACGGGGCCCGGCCTGGCCCGCGGGCTGAGCCGAGCGCGGGGTGAGCGCTGAGGGCTGAGGTGGCGGCCGGGGCCGGGGCTGCGAGCGGACGGGCCGGGCCTCTTCCTGCCGGCTGCGGAGCGCGTAGCCTCGCCCGAGTCTCTCAATTCTGCTTTTAGTTTTCCTACATTATTATTATTTTTTAAAATTTTCTTTTTCTTCACTCTGCCTTGAATTCCAGTGGGGATTGGGTTGTGACTGCTTGAAGTTACACTTGGGAAGCTCTGGCCATTACGGGTAGATAAGATACAGCCATGTGGAGCGGGCACTTGCTTATTCTGGAAGGGTGGGTGGATTTAATGAGGATATAGTGGCACATTCCACTGATTGAAACTTGCCAGTCTATGATTATGACATAGGTAGCAAACCTAGATCTCCTGCTACATTCGAAAAAATACTTCAGCATTTTTCTGTTGGAGAGAATTCATTAAACTTCGTGTCTCCTTGAAGAAAAGCAGGGTGTTATTCCTCTCTTGATAACTGTTAGCTTCTTTGTTGTGAGTAGATAGCCGTATGGTTTCAAATACAGTATTTTGAAATACCGGTACTCATTTGAGCACATCTGTTTGTCTTACAAAAGTTGTTATTGCTAAGTAGTTCTGTACTCTACTAGTTTTGGATCTCATTATATCCTTAACTGTAACTTGTGAGTAGTATTTGGGAATCTCTTTTACTATGTATACATCAGTCCCTCATCCTCTGCAACAGGTGTTCGCCTGTTTATACTTTTCCTAACTCAAACTATTCTTCCTTCAAGAAAGGTTGCACTATGTACATATTTGTCAGAGTTTATAGTATGCAAACAATATAGTGTCAAAATACTTTGGAGTTCCCTCCTCCTGAATTCTTTCAGCTAAATTGATTTTCACTTCTCAACCATTTGCAGCAATATTCCACCATCACCTTTAATGTAAGAATATATAATCATAAAACATATTTCAAATTCTGCTTCTTAACATCTTGGTCAGGTGTGCTGTAGTATTTTTAATGGAAAGGTCTGAAAATGTAGGTAAGAGACTTCTCGTTTAAAGATTCTCAGCATGATAAGAAACATCTGGCTTGTCCTTAATTGCTTTGCTGTTAGCTTTTTTGAAATTCTTTGCCCAGCTGCTCTGTAGTTTAGAAGGTAAGCTTTACATGACCTTCCTGCATTTCACTGTTCCAGAAGTGGATGGAACTACCAGGTAATATTAAGAGCATCAATCTTGAGAAATAAATAGTGAAAGAGGGGGAAAAACCAAATCTCTTTGAGCTGCAGAGAATGTTAGGTGCTAGTTAACAGCGTACGTTTAATTTAATACCCTACTCTTAGAGCTGCTAAAACCTTTTAACTTAAACGTCAGTTACTATAAGCAGTTAAAGTCTTTCCCTGTTACCCTCCTTTGAACCCGTGCAGCAGTAAACATTAGACTGTTTGGACCGTTGGAACTGAACATTTATCATCGGTTTTGTGTTCCTGTTCGCAGTAGAGGTTAGCGCAGGAAGTAGTAATGTAATGATCCTAAAGTGTGCTTGAGGTCAAGGTACTAGAAATGCCTTTTGCTGCAGCAAAGAGAGGCCTTGATCTGAGAAGGGGGATGAGAAAACTCCTATTTTGTTCTCATCCTTAGCAGATGTCTTAGTCTTTTGACTCACCTGATAAAAAAAAAAAATCACGGAAAAGACTTTTGGTTGAGTAAGGGTAGGTAAAGAATACAGTTTAACTTTTTACAGAGATGGTTCCATGCAAAATATTTCACTTTTTGCATCTGGTAGGCACAGGGCTGATATCTAGGGAATTCCTATAGCTACTTCACTAAGGCTGGAAATGAAAATAATTTTAACCTTGCCCAGATGTTACTCTAGGTTATAGTTTAGAAAATTATGCATATCTTTGTGCAAGAAAGTTGTAAAAACAAATTGAGAACTTTATCTGTAGTGTGTTTGTGAATTTTTACAGAACTTATTTGTTTGCAGTATTTTCATTCCTGATATTGTATAATTTTGTTATTGAAAGGTTTATACTAAGTAAAACTACAGATATGCAGGTTAGGTTGGTATAGTTAATAAATACATTTCATTGATAAGTAAACCTCAGTTAAACTGAACATTGTTAGAGCTTAATGGGGGGGAGGGGATACGTTAGAGATCTCTCAAAAGAGTTTGAGTTAAAATACCCTTAGTTTTCTTATCTTAAAGCATCTCTGAAAGTAAGAGCAGAGAAGTTGATTTTTTGATAGCTAAGTAGTTCTTTGTTGTTTGTATTTTGTTATTATTCATTTTACTTCAATTTAGAGCATCCATGATCCAATAGTTTTAAAGTGGTGCTAAATTTACCAGCAATCTGTTCCTGCTCACTAGTATTTAAAAAAACTAGTCAGCATTTAATAGAATGAAATTTCTGGTTCAACCAGTTCTCTACATCCATGCTGGCTGTACCAGTCATTCCGTCATGGAACTTGAAATGTGATAGCAAGTTTATATTTTCCAGGGAAGAAAGTTCATTTATGTTGTGCAATATTACTTTTGATAACATGTTTAGTATAAAGATAGTGCCTGCATGGTGATGTGAAATACTGGTTAAAACTGCTCTTCAGTTTGTGGTAGTGTAGATTAAAGTATATGGTAGGAAAAGGTGAGGCCTGTGTGACAGCGTAGTGGAAGCCTGTGTTTTTGTGGAGGCTGTAATTAGAAAAGTGGCTGAGTATTCCAGCCCTTCATTTTTTACTTATTTTACAAGGTTTTGTTTCAAGCTTCTTTCCTTTGTCTGAACAGGACTTGATTTAAAGAAGAATAAAAACCGAAAGCAAACAAAAAACTAACCCAGAAAGAAAAATGAAAACTGTAGTACTTTTTAATAGCTTAAGTGCAAGTCAGAACTTTATGAGTTTAAATCTATTACCGACTTGATACTTTTCCTTGAGCTGTGTTCTCTGAATGTGGGGGGATACTAGACACCAAATTATTTTACACTTTGAAACTAAGCTAACTGGTGGTGTTCCTGTTTTGTCTCTGCTCCAAGTTATAAAATGGAAGAAGTATGATTCTGCGTAGCAAGAATGGCCACGATAAACAGATCCCAGTTTATCTAAGAAGATACGTACCTGGTTTTCACTTGATGTTAAAAAGAAAAGCCCAAACCCTGTTCATTAAAGGTACCTTGTTGAACAGGAAGAATAAGTGCCAACTTCTGTAACATGGGATAATATTTTATGCTGAAAATCCATGTAAATATACTTTAAGGATTGAAAAATGTAGTAAGTGTAATAATAATGAATTATACTGAGTAAGTCATAATGTAGTCTTATCAGGAGTTGGGGGTTTTAAGCAGTTTCATGAGCCGTTGCTTTTCTCATAATTTCTCTCAGGTGTAGGAAGACAGACTTGCTCTACAGTATTGAACTTCACTGCTGACTAACCGTGATAAAACTTCTGTGTTGTACACAAGTGTTATTTCAAACGATTACATGGAAGTGTTCTTACACATATACAGAATATTAGAAGTATAAGCAATTTTTTACATTCTTCAGACACAAATGAAACCATCTTTTCCTCTCTGGCCACTTATATACTACAAGAAGTAACCCTGGTATATTTTTTTTCTATCAAAAATGAGTTAGAAGTTTACTTTTAATTTCATTTATCATTTAAGTAGTATTTTTTTCCCCCCATACACTGTTAAATCTGAACACTTCTCATTTTATGTTTACTTTTAATTTGCAAGTGAATTTTGGTACGAAGAACAACAACAGACTTCTCATGAGGTCATTGCTGTTATTTAATTAGTCTTCACCCTAATGAAGTGTGCTGGCTCAAAAAAAAAAATTCTGTTGACTTTTGAACTTTTGAAAATTTAATGACTGGAGTTGTAGATTTGATGTAACCTAGAATTTTTAGTTCTTTTAAATGATTGAAATCAGAATATTCTGCTGTCTTCTCTTAGTACCAGAGTTCATGCAGTGGTGCAGAGAGCTGTACAGGGGGACCCCTTCTCTGAGCAGAAGTGCAATGTTTGTTTGTTTTCAGTCTGGCTCAGTTTTCTGTTTTGGCCTGTGTCTTAGAAACGCTGGTTCTGGAACTGGTGAGGTAGGAAAGAGGAGCTGATGGGAACATCCGTCTCTGCCATAGCGTTGACTCACACTCTGCCGAGTGGCTGTAACCACGTGTCGAGAGGCACTGTGCTTCATTCTTAGTTTATATGGCAGGTATATCAGCTTTTTGTAAAATACATCCCTAAATGTTTAAGATCATGTCTGTTTAGTACCAAATTTTAAGGCAGTTGGTCATGAAGCCTGGAAATTAGATTGCTCTTAGTCACTCACCTATAACTCTACCCAGAAGTGAGTACCCCCGAGTTGAACAGTGTGGCAGGACAGGCCAAAAGCAGTTTTGGAACTAAAAATATAGATAACACTAATCCATTCTGTATATTAGTATTTGAAACATTACAAGATGTGGACACAGATACTTGAAAAAATCCATATTTCTTCAGTTTAAACATTTGAGTGTTCTTTTAAATCATTTCCCCAAATCCAAAAGAAACATGATACAAAAGAATACATTCATTTGTCCTTTTTTTAAAGGGAGGCCAGCAGGATAACAAGGAGTCCGTACTATTTTATGAGTTTAGTGTAGTTTTTGGGTTCATTATGAAGTTTTGGCAACACAGTGATTTGTATTTTGCCACGGCTGTATGAGTATTCATCTGCAAATGTGAGTCTGGAGGAGCTGCACTTTGCGTTGGATAAATGGTGCCACAGCTCCAGCTGATGCAAGTGCTGGACTTGCAGCCTGAGGGCTGCGCAGCCGTGCAGCTCTGCCCTGACAGCGTACGTTTATACTCACCTAAACTGGCATTGCAGCCCAAAGTGGTAACTTCTCCTGCTTCTCATCATTTGGGTTTTCTCCTCTGTCTGTAGAGGCGTTCCTGGAATTCCGTAGTAAGTTGGCCGAGAAGCTGCTCTGGGTTTTGACCAATGTTAGCAAAAAGGCTACCTTAACAGAGAGCAGGTTCTTAGGTGGGTGGCCAGGGCGGTCACCACATGTTCATGTTGGCTTAAAGGAGATGTTAGGTAGGACAAAGAACACACCACTGGGGTCAAGGCAGGACTGCTTTTTTTCGTGTCAGCAGTTTTGGGTTGCGTTTGGGACATGATAGAACTTGCTCTCAGCAGTCCTCTAGACGCTGCCTACAACGCTGAATTTCCCTCAGTAGCTATTGCCGTACTTAAATTGTGTGATCATGATGTGCAGTCACGCTTGTTACAACTGTTCTCTGTCCTCCGAGCCCAGTGAAAATCACCGGTTAACTTTGAAAATGCCTTTCTTCCTATTGGGGCATGTTTGTAAGCAAACCATTATACTTTGCAGACATGAGTGAAATTTTATTATTATATCACAAGAAAAATTATAGATTGCCCAAATTTGCAAGTAGGAAGACTGCAGATTAAGTGTTAATATTGTATGCTCATTCGACAATGTTTATGCTGTTCCTAAATGATGCAGTTTGGAGTTAAATCCATAATCGAGTCAGTCATCAAACCATGTTTTGCAATCTCTACTGGAGGATGCAAATACTTTTGTCTCCTCAGCAAATTTAAGCCTAAGAAATAAACTCTATTTCTAATAATATATTTTGTATACTCTTGACTAATATAATAAACCCCAGCTGCCAAGCTTTCTTGTACAGTAAGATGAAAATACAGGCCTAGAACTGTTGACTGAAGTGCTGCTTTTGCCAGGAGAGCTTGCTGATATTCTCAAGACAGATATGAAGTAGGAAAAAGAAATACCAAGGGATTTTAGACCTTTGGAGAACTTAGTTTTCAAAACCGAAGCTCTCTGGTGACATGTGCTTTTAATGAATTGTCATTCCCATGTGGAGCTCACTCTTCTGTAACTGGGGAAAATCTTATCTTGAGCTGTTGCTCTTTGAAAGGCTTTGTGTGGGGTTGATGTATGTGAACTTGAATTTCCTTCACTGAAAAATGTATTGGTAGAGCAGATGGATGCATGCTTTTATTGAACAGCACTAAATGGTAAATGTGAAGGCTATTTACTAAAGAAGCTTAAGTGTGGTCATTGAGCAGTGTGTATATATCTCTTCATAACCATATACAGGTGTTCGCATGGCTCATAATTCATGAGGAAATACCAGAAAACTTATCCTCCTGGAAGAGCTGGCTCTGTGATTCCATTTAAAAGCAAGTGTATTTCTAATTTATTTTCAGCAAGTTCTGTATGTATCTGCCATCAATTTAGGAATTGTCCTAGTACTAAAAGTTTTTCTGTATAGAATAATCTCTATGTTGGCTATGTTTTAAAATAGGCATGTTTCTGACAAAACTTTTAGAACCACTTGAGGGATATTATGTAGACTTTTAAACACTTGAGAGCTCAAAGTTACAGTAGTTACCACAGTTTATTTTTTCCTATTTTAAGTTTGTTCCCCATTGGATTCAAGAGTTTCTAGCCTCCTCAGTAGCAAACAGGGGTTATGCATTGATCTTCCACACCAAACTGTGGCAAAAGGGTAGTTTACATATACACTAGACTTTTCGATCTTAACTGGAGCAGATATTAAGAAGCTACACTTTTGAATTCTGTCTTTATCCACATCAGTAATCTACAGTCAGAACTTTACTTGATCAAAGTAATTTCAAAGTGCCCTTTCATTATTTCCATAATTTTGGGGGTATTTGGTTGATGGAGTTTGTGGGTTTGTTTTTTAAACTTCTCTGGTTCACCGTTAAGTCAATAATGGGAAGCATTATTAATGTAGAAGTATGGTTTGAATTTCTCTAGCAGGGTCCATGAGGCTTGTTTAGCAGCATTGTGTGATTTGATGAAGTTTCAATTGTTCTCTGCAATTCCACTACTCTTGCTTAAGGGTGTCTCTATTATAATAGTTATTTCTGGGTGTAGCAACTGTAGCTATTAATTTGCATCTTTTGCTATAAACATAGCTGCTAATTTAACTTCTCGAAAATTCGAGTTTTGGTCTGGGGGGATAACAAGCAAATCTCTGTCTTGGATAAATCTGTGTGCGTTTGCTACATCTTTTTATCAAAAGAGAACCAAAAATCCTTGAGGAAAAAAAATCCCCTTGGATAGTACTAGGAAAATACTGTGGGGTAGTATGTTGTAGGGCGTTTATTCTGCAGTGTGGCTGTAGAATATTTAGTATCTGCTTTCCTTGTATTGAATACATGAAGTATGTATATAACCTCGATGTGTCCGGAAGATGAAGGCTCTGTCACACAGAGCCTCTGCTTCTAGATGCGAATTAGCCAGGGTGTAGACATGTCTTTTAAAATATGCGATTAAATGGAAATAAATTATTTTGTCTTGAAGTATTCTACTGAAGTGTTATGTCTCTTTTTGGAGAGAGAAAATAGAAAAAGAATCTTTGAAATGCAGTTAATACATGCTGAAAAACATTGGTTTAATTGTGGGGGCTTTACTCTTCTCACCATATAAAGGCACATTTTTTCACATGATCACACATGACAGCGGTATTTCCCTTCCTTCTGCTCCTCTGTCTGGACTTCAGTTTCTTAGTTTTAGAAACTCAAGACACTATTCTTTCTTTATTTGGCCCAGAAACTGGTATGGCAAACAACATTGCTTTGTCAGAAGACTGGCCCAAGTAAAGGTTAGGGAAAAAAAAATAGAAGAGCATTCTTTGGGTCACAAAGTAGAGATTTTCTTAATTCTTCTCTTTTGGTGCTTTGAATATTTACTTTTACATACGAGTTGCAAGAGTTCTGGATATGTTTGTTAGGCATTCAATAGATAAAGGTTATGAAAGGTGAATCTTTAGAACAAGTTAGAACTTCTAGTAATTCCCAAGTCTTACTAAATATCTTACTTGAATATCTTCTTGTCAGCATTGAATTTGAAACTCTTAGGGACTCAGGTACTCAACTTTGTTTAATATATTAAAATGTTTCTGCTTGATAGTGTGAAGCAAATCAAACCGTTAGATTGTGTGGACTTTGTCTTTATCATCAGAATCTCAGTAGATTGTTTCTAAAACGAAGCTACTGGTTGCTATGTTTCCCTGCTTACATTTCGTTCTGCAAACTACTGTAGTCCTTCTAGTCCTTTTCCATTCCGCTGATTCATAACGTTCTCTGAAGACATTTTTGTAGGATTTCTTGCCACTTTTTTTTTTAATCACCCCTTTCCTGCCGTTTGTATGTTTTATACAAATAAGGGTTTGAGTCTTCTAAGGAGTTGTCTCAAGCCACGTATAGAGAAATAAAAGCAAAATGAACCCATTTCTTCCGTATGGTACCTAAATAATAATTTGTCTCTAGAGTCCAGTAAAGTTCCAGTTCAATCATGAGTGAACTGAGAAGGAAATATGGTTTGGGGTTTATGTGCCTAAAGAGTAGCACATGAGTTGAGAGGGAAGTAGATGCGCTCGAGGAGTGGGTCAGCAGAAACTTTCTGAAGGCTGGCAAGGAGACCTGCAGATTTCTCCATGTGTGGGCATAGCCTAATGGATTTGGACAAGCTGCAAAGTGAGTGGCTGAATAGCAGTCTCACTGAAGAGGACCTGAGAGTTACAGTGAATGCCAAATGGAATGTGAACAAACAATATATTCTCCTTATAAATAAGATGAACTGCATGTTGGGTGAAACTAGGAGTACCCCCAGCAGATTCAGCTGTGAGTTTATTTTTTTTTTTTCCCCCACTAAGATTAGTGTTAGTTCAGCAGGTCCTGATATAATAGCAGGGCTGTAGAATGATATCTTGATATGTAGGATTAACAAGCATGAGAGAGGCCTTTTTTGCTTTTAAAACTGCCTTGCCTTTGTTGTGTTTTAGTATTCGTCATGCTATGTTATGTGTTTTGTTTCCTGACAAAATGGTAGCTCCAAAGTAAAGCATCATCAGTCATCACTTCAGCATGAAAACCAAGCTGGATGTATTTTGGTCAGTTAAGAAGAATTGTTATCGTAGTGACTCACAGTAGCAAAAACAGTCTGGGTTGGTTATAAACTAAATGCAGATCTTGCCAAATGCTAAGCAACAGTCAAGATGAATATACTGGTAATTCAGAGGGAGGAAGAATATTGCTTTATTACTAAAATATTGCAAGTAAATTTTAACTTAAAGCAAAACTATGGAAATCATGGCAGCAGGCCAAATCCTGGGTATCTTCTATAATAACTGAGGTTTGGTTGCAGTCTGGCAAACATCCTCTCATTGCAGTTGGTTGCTTCTGTGTTCGTTTTGAAGTAAACTGCCAGAAATGTGCTGTGCAAGTTGCTTTTGTGAGGTGCAGAAAGGGAATCGTTATAGGCTATTTTACTTGTAAAAGCAGTTTGCTCTGGCCAAAGTGGTAAAGCGGGACCTGTCTCTTGAGTCCTGTGAACTAAAGTATTTTGACTTTTTTATGACATATGTAAGCTCCTGTCTTCTGTAAATATGTCTGCTTTGGAATGAGTCAGGTGTTTAGTTTGGGCATAATCGAGGAATGTTTGAGAATTGTTTGTTTATTAGGTATTTGTTTAGCACTTGAAATCCAAAATTTGAAGAAAGTGTTAAATGTACGTGTAACTTCTGTGCTGTTAAGCAGACTCAGCTGTTGAGGACAGTCCCCTCGGCTCTGTAACTGGAGACTTTCAGACTGACTGAAGTTTATTTTATTCCCTGATAGCCCACTCGCCCTTGGGCTTTTAGGTGTCTTCATTTGTCTGTGTGCTTTCTCTGCTGCTTCTGAGGTTCTTGGGCATAGTGTGTTTGTATGGGAAACTTCAGAGGTGTAGGGCTTTTGTCAATTAGATGTCAGCACTGCTTCTCTTCCTGCAGAGAATGAACCCTTTGAATCAAAAACTGCATCCAAGTAATCTCATTTTGCCAGGCCTTGTTCACTGTACAGTGAAAGAAAGTTGTTTTCTTGATAGATATGTTAGCAATGTTATGTGTTTTATCATTTCAGACTCCATATCATGTGTGTACGTGTTTGGGTTGTGTTAAAAATCTGAAGGTTTAAGCTTAATGGGGAAACTGCGCATAATGAAAGTACACAACTGAAGTTAAAGGGGAAAAAAAGTACTTCTGCATTTTTTAGGTCCTCGATCATGCCAGTGTAGTAGATTGATGGCTGGTTATGAAACAAAAATCTTTGAAATATCCCCAAGTAAGAGGTAGTTGAACCTTTTGGGCAGAGTAGTTTATTTTACTTAACTAATGGTTAATTTGAGGATCTGTTTCTGTGTTTTTGAAGAAGACATAGGGTATTTTATTATTTTCATTTGCTGTTGGAATAGAATGACTGGAATAAGGAAATCTGCCAAATCCTCTTCCCCCCACTTTGCATGGTTAGAATTTAAAACGCCATTTCTAGGAAAGTTTTTCTCACAAATAGAATACAATAGAGAGTGGATGCTAATGTATGTTGGCAGTACTGCAGGAGAGCCCTGGGGAAGTCTGCTTGCTGCAGAGAGCAGTAGTGTTGCTTGCTAGCAGACTTGTATATTATAGGTAAGTATTTGTGTCTTGAGTTTTGTGATTTGGTGTGTTCTGGGCCTCTGGCACCTGTGGATAATTAAGGAGTCTATTCTCAGATTGCAAGAGTGGTCTTATTTTTCTTCGGTTTAAACTTACTATACTCATGCCTGCATGTCCTTAGAATATTTTTTTAATCTGCATATAAAAATGCAGCAAACTACATGCTATTTGCTATCGCCGTGCCTTCTGTAATTCAAAAGTGTGAATAAGATTTTTTAAAATACTCTTAAAAAATCACATAAGATTCTTGTCCTTTTTTTTTTTTTCTCTCCTTTTAAAAAGCTTTTTTAACCTACTTTTGATAAAAGTATATCATTTCATGACCACGGGGCTAAGTTGGGCAACTTTGCACTTGTTGCATCTCGTTGACTGAGGCAGACTTTCTTTACCGCTGGAGTATATGCCGTTTTTACAAAAAGTGATGTTCTATTAACTTAGTTCAAAGTCAAGACAGGCCACAGAGTGGCTTTGAACATGAGAATGTATTTTTTAACTCATTTTATATTCCTGATTAGTACGACCATTATCTTTCATGAATAGTGGGGAGAAAAATCATCTAGTTATAGAACTGTAAATCAATAAAGATCCATAGCATTCTTTCTGGACTAAATTTGTTTAGATGTAGCAGTTCTGATGAAGCAGCTCTACCTGTCCAAAAATCTGTGATCTAAAAATGGACTGTTAAAAAAACCCAACTGTACTTGTAAAATTATTTGAGATTGAGAGCCTCACACAGGTGTACAATTTTCAGACTTCAGGTGATCTTGTTTTGTAAATCTGATTAAATGGTGGTTGTTGTTGTTTTCCCCAATAAAGTGGGAAATTGAAATACAAAGCAATTCAAGAAATCAGACAAATTAAGATATTCTTCACTACATAGGCAAATTGGCATGATTTTTTTCTTTTTCATAATTTTTCTGTGTTTTCAGGATGGAATTATCTAGTGTACTGTGAAATAAGCTTACAATCAGTCTTCAGAAAAATTATGACAACTGCATAGAGCAGAAGCAAAGTCACCTCTGCTGTGAGAGTTTAATTCATTGGCAGACGTGTGAATTAATTTCAGTAGATTTCAAATGTATCTTCAGAAAAATGTAGTGGAACCTTCCTGCTGCTAGTGCTGTTTTGCAGTGGTTTTAGTAATGTGAGTTTCTAATATTTGTAGATGATAAGCATATTCGCTTCAGTGAATGAAGCAAGGGAGATGCAGTAACACAGATTCAAAAGTAATATTTTGTTCAGGTTCATTTCCTGGTTGAAAGCAGAATTATTTTGGAATACCTAATTAGGCAGTTTAACATGTTAGGAATACCATTTACTTAGGATTGCATGGTTTGCAAAAGTGAAGAATGTTTTTTCTATGTAACTCCCTACCTGGTGATTTTATAGTTTCAAGAAATGCCAGGCAGCCTAACAGTCTCTCACTATTTTCACCCCTTAAACGACGTGGCTGACTCTGTTCCTTTGCAGTAGAAAAATTATGTGTGTACATGCTTGTTTATTCTTTTTATTTTCTAAAACATTAAAAAAAAGCTGAAGATGGCAAAAATAGAACATTTTATATCTGGACTATATCCTTCCACATAATTCTTCTGCACTGGGAAGAGGTACAATTTCCAGGTCAGGAAAAAGATTGGATGATGAGACCAAGAAAGAGCTTTCCTGCAAATAGTGTGAATGTTGCAGAAGGGGAAGCCATGGGAGCATCCACTGCTGCTCTCCAGAGCAGAGATGCACATTCTTCCAAATCAGGAAAGGAGGGAGAATTTTTTTTAAACTCAATGTTAATACTGCGTAAAAGAGGGAAGGGAATAACATTAAATTGTATTTGGTCTGATTTATTTTTTCAGAACAAGTGTGTTTATTCAGGTGTGCTTACAGATTTTAAAAAATTTAGGGGTGCATTTTTTCAGAGAGAGCCATTTACAACAGGACTTTTGAATTTACAGAAATGTTACTTATTACCTTGTAGAGGTAAAGGTGCTTGTCCAGTCCAAGATGGCATTTGCTACTGATGTATTGAACAATAGACTTGTTACACTAAATTAGCATTGTAATCTTATTTTATACTTCTGCCTCAGAAACCTGAGGTGGTTCTCTATTAGTGTGTTTTTTCACTGAGTATCCTGAACCATGTTTTGGACTCCAGTGTCCTACTGCAGTGCAGATAATTACTATTAATTTTCGCTGTTTCTGTTACACTAGAAAAGTCCTTGCTTTAAAGCCTACAAGTAATTTGTTTAACTGTCTAATACGCATTTAAAGTAGTAGTTTCCAGATACACTCAGGGAATCTTTAGCACGTGTTTTCCTTGGCTGGTTTAGCCATTTCAGGGGAATGTCTTTGAAGCTGCAATGTGTTGTATCGTACTGGGCAGCTGAGGGTTTGCAAAGGAACCGGCTGGTGGTGCTGCCCAGGAGAACGACCACCTGTGCTCTCACTTGGAAACAGGCTTTTCTTCTGATGTGCTCAGGTTATTACTCACTGTTCTGCACCCAAGTTGCTTGCACTTGGGTGAAAAATGAATAGGAAAGCACGTTTTAGTTACCAGTTATTGGACTTCATTAATGATTACTTTTGGGGTAAACTATATAAAATCTGTGAAGATTATATATAAATCAGGGTGGTGGGGTTTTTTTTCTCTTAGTGTTAAACTATCCACAACAAGTGATGCATTTAAGTGATGACTCTATTTTTCTCCATACTTTACCTGATAAAACCAGCATAGGAGGATGCTTTGGTGTGTTTCATTTTGATGTAGTGAAGTTGTGTGTGAATTGCTTTTTGTTGCATGATTTCAGGCAGCAAAGTCCAAATCTGCCAATTTTCAAAACTTAGTGCAAGATTTATTTTTCTATTAGAGAAATAGGCATACCCAAATAAGATGATACAGTAGCAATGTTAATAAGTGAAATGCTGCTGTTATCTGTGTAGCCTTATTTTTGAGTACATGAACTAAGTGGTAACTATTTTCTATAATGGGCTAATACTGTATGTGACTTACCTTGTTTTAAAAAGCGAACAAACTCCACAAATCCACCTATCTTGTGGCACTGTGCTGCCCTGGGTATAAGGTTATCCTCAGGTTTGTTTTTCATTTTTAACTCTGTTCTACAGCCACGTCCCTCTGCTCACTCGATAGCTCTAGTAAAGCTGCCATCCCTATGGCACTGTTGGAGCGAATGAAGTTTTGCTCTGTTGCAAATGTATTGGTTGTTGGTTAAGGAACGGTGTTGGACATCTCGGGTCCTTTCACAAGCTCCTTCAGTTCTCTTGTGCAGTTTCTTCTGCCCAGGTTTCTCTCAACTAAATTCTTTTTAATTTATCTTTTTTTCTCTCGTTCACTCTCTTTCTTGACTGATGTTGCTCCTCAGTTAGTGTTTTTGTTTCTATAGTTAACTCTTTCTGTATTTCTTCTAACTTGTCTTTGGGCTGTTTCGTCCATCTGATCCTATTCCTGCCTTTGGCTTCATGTCAGATGTGCCTCCATTTATTCCTCAATTTGATTGCATTTTCCAGGCTTTCTTTTGTCATCAACTGGAAAGTAAGCCCAGTTACTTCCAGTGTCTCTGAATGGCCTTATCTTTGCTCAGTGACCTCATTATATATTCTCTGTATATACCCAAATACATTTAGGCCCCAAATGTCTAAAAGCTGGTCAGGTGTGAAGGGGTATTTGTGGGGACAGAAGGGGGGATACTGACAGTCAGTCTCAGAAAAGTCATGTTTCTGTTGCAGACGATGAGGATGCATGAAAAAATGGCATGCAAAAATTAAATTCACGGTTGCAGTTGTGATAAAAGTATAATGAACTAGAAGAAAATAGCAATTAATTGGTAGCATTACTATCCAGAAACAATAAGAGCTGACCTACACTTGATGTTGGAAAAAATCCCACTGTGGCTTCCAATTCTGTGCATTAAGGAAAAAATGAGGCTTTCATTTAAACCCTTGTTGGTGAACTCTAAATAAAAAAGCTCAAACAAAAAAATCCCAAAGTCTAGTACTTTGCTTAAAATAGGAAATTGGATGCTACTACTCTGGATCACACATTATCCTCTAATATTTTTTTGCAAGTTTCTACTCAGTCTCCCAAATACAGCAGGAGCTTTAGCTATAGACGCACTGACTTCAGATACTTTTTTTAGCTGATACAAAAAATTTAAAGGAGAGCCTGTTGAGGCATTGGTTTGTCCCAACAAAGGGCCAAGTAGAATACTGGTAACTTAAATGTGTATATATGTCTGACTGGAGTAGAGGGTTTTGGAAATAATTGCTCTGGTTTAATCTGATAACAGAATGTCTACAAAAAAGCTCCCTCATTTCTAAAGCTGCTTTGGAAACTTCACCCTGTGTTTATATGCACCTGTCTATATGCATGTGCACACACTGGTTTTATAGATTCATGTGTATATATATGATGAATGCAAGCATGACTTGGGCATAAATATATGATGTGGATAAAATCACAATATTTGGGGCATTATTAAAAGCAAATGATCATGAGTAGCTGGTAAACAAAAATCATTTTCCAAAGTTTGCAACTGCAAGTAGGAGGCTTTTTGTGCTAGAGGCAGCGACCTCAGAAGTTGGAGAAACACATGGGAACACAAACCCTTCATTTTCCTAATGCCCTGTCATTTCTCTTGTCATGTTGTTGTAGCTGTGATGTCACTTATTGTCATAACCATGAACTTGGAAGGGTCTGTAGGCGTGAAGAGGTGTAATTAACATGTTTATGCCTTTGGTCACCTTTTAAACAGTATTTTTTTCTGATGTCGATTGCTTGTTAAGTGAATGTTATTTGTATTAATCTAAGATAGACACATCTTGCTGTAGTTTTGGGTATGTCCAATCTAAATTGATCCATATCATAGCTATTTCTTTATTTGCCTCTGTAATTGAAAAATTTTCCTTGGGAGATTTCATTTTCTGAAAGATGAGAATAAATGATGAGTTAACTTGCTTTGGAATGTTCCTCTAAAAAGACATTTTGAAGTACTGTTCTCTTGCCAATATATCTGATCAAAGTGATTTTGGAAGCCCCAGTATATATCTTTGTCTGTATTCTTGGTCTTGAAATTTATTTTTCCAGGGTCTATAAGAGAGTACAGTTGAGCAGGTTTGAAAAAATGTCTCTTTCCCTCTGGTTTAAGTTACTGGTTGGTATAGGAGTGTATGTCCTTAGACTTGAGAAAGATTAGTACTGGAATTTTTTTCTATTTGGCATGGTAGTGTTAAGAGTACCTGACAAACATCCTGCAAGAGGAAGTTTTGATACCTTTTCCTTGCTTCAGATGAGATTAATGTTGTAGCTGTTGTGTTAGTGGTGTTATCATTGTGGTATTTGGAGGCAGACATGGTGTCCTATTATACAGCCTGGTTTTGGGCAGCTTTCAGCCACAAGATGAAGGTTTGTTGATTTGAAAGCTGGTCTCTTTTTCCAGTTATACAAGTTGGTCTAATAAAAGATGCTACTCCTGCCAAAGGTCTTACATGTCGTTACCTCACTTAAGGAAACATGCTATTGGAGTTTGGACTTGTTTGTCTTGAATGGAGAGTAGTTGTAGTGGCTCTAGTTTGTTTTTTCCCTTGTACATTAGTTTGTGTAGCTGACAGACGGGTCTCATAGGCGGCTCCTTTTATAGCTGGCCTGACACAGGTTGGGTGGAAACGAGCGTGTGACTTGGAGTTTTGTAAAGCCCATGAAGGTTAATCCCTCCCTGTGCCAACAAACTGGCTGATTTTTTTAATAGGTAACCTGCTCCTTGTAGTCATAAAGAGCATCTTAAGAAGAATCAAACCCCTCTTTTATGTCTGGCATTTCTACCTTAGCTTTATTTTGCTGTTTTAAAAATTGAAACAAAAAAGCAAGATAAAATTTTAAGACTGGCAGTTGAAATAACTTTCCAGCTCTTTCAAAAGGAGGATACGAGAGCTGTAACTAAATAGGAAAGTACATTCATGAATTTAGAGATTATTTCAACCCCCCAAAAAAGTTTTATTTCAATTGTTTTTATTAAATGCACTTTGACTCTGTGTAACCACTTTAGCCTTCATGCAAAGGAGGGCTTCTCAGCCTTTTTGCAGTCCCTTGATGACAGTGCTAGTTTATTTTGGTTTAAAATTTTTGGCAAACTACAAGTTCAGGCTAGGAGAGGAGTGCAAGTTGAAAAATTTAGTGAGCTCTCACTGGTTCAGTGTCACTGCTTAGTCTGAAGTTAGTGTATGCTTTAAAGACAGTGTATATTGCAGTTTTCAGCTGTGAAGAGGTTGCTATGGTTGATCTCATCATTTCAGGAATTTTGCAGGCTGAAAAATTAGGTTTTTGACTCATTTCCCTCTGTCAGAAAAAAAGTCTAAATATTGAAATTTTTTTCTGTGCCCCCCACATTTTCTTAACATTTTCAGTGAGTCTTGTGGGGGAAAGTTGTTTGGTTACGTTTATCAAACCTTGATAAATATGTAATTATTTATTTTGTGATAACGGAATCGAAAGTATACCTACAGGTAGAATGTCATCTGTGGTGTATTTACTATAAGTTATGTAAAGGGAATGCAATTTTATTTTTCAGGTCCTAGAATAAGGTTTTGAGGCAGCCCTTTGAAAATTTTTTCCTTGTTAATAGTTAAATTAATTTGTAAGTAATGTGGTCTTTCCCGATGTATATTGAATCTGAAATAGCACCTTCTGTTGACGGGTCTCATGGTTTCTTTAATTTACTTATATTGTGTTTATTGAGGATGTTCTTTTCCCACCCAGTTCCAGTTTAGGGATGGTAATGCAAATTTTATAGTGATCTGTTTCAGTACAAAAAACAAAGTAGTTGACCATTTTAATGTTGGTGTTATGTAGCACAGGGGAAAAATAATTGTTCAGAGGAACCTGCAAATACTTCTTCCCAATAACCAGTGCTTTATGAAGTTGTTATTCATCCTTGGAAACCTAACTTAGTGCCGATAGTAATACGAGATTTTTGTCATTATTGTGTAGTAACCTAGTGTTTCACTTTTGCAGTCTTTCAGAAACAAGATCGCCATGGCCACAGAAATTGGCTCCCCGCCCCGATTTTTCCACATGCCGAGGTTCCAGCACCAGGCGCCTCGGCAGTTGTTCTACAAAAGACCCGATTTTGCCCAGCAGCAAGCAATGCAACAGCTTACGTTTGATGGCAAGCGGATGAGAAAAGCTGTGAACCGAAAGACCATCGACTACAATCCCTCTGTAATTAAATATTTAGAGGTTAGTTAATTTTCTGATTTAGTAGGAAACACTTTTTTCCTTGCTGAAACTTGGGATTGTGCTTTTCAGTGTCTATAGGGCAGTCTGGAATATTCTTGACATCTGCTGCATTTTCAAACTAAGTGACAAATATCTGTAAATTTGGTGTAGTATGAATGCAAGGGGGTTTGGTCCTTGGTAATAAATTTGCACATATACACAGCTGATTTTGTAGTTTGTGTAAGCACCAATTTTTACATCCTTCTTGGAATTCCAACTTGGAGTGCGATTGAGTGTCTTGTGTGATGTTCTGACTTTTCAGTAAACATAAAAACTTATTATAAATAATGTAATTGTTCTTATTTTTGGTTTGAAATAGAAATTTCTTGAAGTGGGAAATAAACTGTTACCCCTTCTTCTCCAAAACCAGGGCAGCATAAAAAACAAATCACGTTTTCTCATCATTTTACTAAATAGCACTGCAACTTGCACTATGGTCTCTGAAAATACTCCTTTCTGTACAGTTAATAGATACAGAACAACTTTCTTGAAGTTTTATATTTCTGTAAAAATGCTTGCTTAGCTTTCCTGATGGGGTGCTATTAATTTCTTAAGAAATATAATTTTATGATCCGGATGTCCTGTGCAAGTACTGCATATTAACTCAGAAGCAATAGAATTAAATCTGTAAATACAGGAATTTTTGGAATCTCAACAGCAACATTGCAAAAACATGATGAAATTAATTCAATCTGCTGTGGCCAGTGCATGGTTTTTAGCTCATAGGTGTTAACAATTGGAAGGTTTTCTTAATAGATTAAGTTATCTTCTAAGAGATGTTTAAACACCAAACATTTAAAACATATTCCTATATTTTAAGAATGCCCCCAAAAAGTTTCTATTAGAAATGAACTTATTCTAAAAAAATAATTTTAGTGGTTCAGGACCCTTTCTCCTGTGGCAGAAATAACCACCTTCCAACTTCTGTTATTAAAACAAAATAAAAAAATCAGTACTGTATGTTTTGGACACTTCCACAAGATTAGGATATACTGGAATTCCATTTCAGTCTCAGCTTCCATACTACTGGATTAATTTGATGTGGTTCTATTTAAAAAAAAAAAAAAAAAAAGTAAAAATGGTTTATATGTAATTTGCTCTTGGCTTAAGAAATTCTAGCAAACTCTAGTAGTGTACGCTGGAAAAATTTTGCCCAGAATCTTAGCTTGTGGTTCTGATATGTACACAGATACAAATTGGTTAAGTCTGTAGCACAAAGCTGAAATAATTCTTAATTCATGTAAAGTGTTTTTGAAAAGGTTCTGTTTGACAGCTCACGAAATTTAACTTAACTGTTACAATAATGTGACTTATTACGTAGGTCTGCTCCTTTCATATTGTTAAGCTGCAATTCTAAATGAGCTGCTTTAGTTTGATGAAATTAAGACTTTAAACATTCTTGAGTCTTTTGCTTATGCTGTACAAATTCTACAGATTTCCTGAGGCGAAGCCTTTCAACTGAGTTTATTCTAAAATCCTTGGAGTGTTTTGGAATTTCCCAAACGGGCTGCCAAAGAGTTCCTTATTTTCTGTTGTTTAACAATGAAGTATAGTGGTATGAACTAGGGGTTGTTTTCTTCTTTCCAGAATAGAGTATGGCAGAGAGACCAGCGAGATATGCGAGCCATCCAGCCTGATGCAGGATATTATAATGATGTAAGTAAATTCCTTCTATTGCCTGATGAGTTCTGTGGATAAAATTTGTCCACAAAATCCAAATGATTCTGCCTGTCAGCCGAGGTTATCTTTCTGTCTGCAAGAGGCTTTAAAGATATGAAGGGTATCTTCACTCTATATTATCTTGTTCTGTTGGAACACTTCTACTGTTGTTTGAACACTTCTACTGAGTTCTGATAATATCCCTGCAAATGAAAAACCTGCTTTTACAGAAACGGGTGTTCAGAATGTGTGCTTTTCTTGCAGTTTCTGGTTAGGAATGTCATTAGTAAATCTTTTGTTTCTTCCCTCATAGTTGGTCCCTCCTATAGGAATGCTGAACAACCCTATGAATGCTGTAACAACAAAATTTGTTCGGACATCTACTAATAAAGTAAAATGCCCAGTGTTTGTTGTCAGGGTGAGTATAGTGTTTGATTTACTAAGTTGTATTGTCTTAATTTAAATTAGAGTGATATTCTTAACTGAAGAAAGAAACAAGATAACAGTTAAAGCATTTCCAACTAAAACTAGTCTGTGGAATGTATGCACTACTGCTGTGCTTTGTCTGTGGCGGGCTTTAGGAATTCAAATGGTAAGGTCTGAGTACAAAATAATTATTACTCTCCAAGTTGAGGTGCACTTCCTACATTTTAATTATTTTTAATTTGTGGAGGCTAATATATATCGAATCACAGAAAAAAAGGCAATTTAGTCTCTGCCATTTGATTCTTGTAGCATATTTTAACAACTTTTCCATTATGTTAGCAGTATAGTTCAGTATGCGTGTTGTGTGCTAGAAACGTTTTGGTGCCAATAAGCTGCTGCTTCTCTACGACTAGACTTTTTTCATTGCTTTTACAGTAGCTTCGTCCTGGTCTTACAAGTCAAAAGCCCTCTGGCACAGTTCTGCATTTTTGTCCTATCTTACATCCTCTAGAAAGTCATTTAGTAAATTCCGGTTTTGCAGATTCCCTGGAAGAAGCTTATGATTTATTTGGAGGATTGTGAAAGTATACTTGAATGTTATATTTGCACAGTTTAGTTAAATTTCTCTTTTGCAGTGGACTCCTGAGGGGAGACGCTTGGTCACTGGTGCATCTAGTGGAGAGTTCACTTTATGGAATGGACTGACTTTCAATTTCGAAACGATATTGCAGGTAAATTAATCTGTCGAGATTTCTGTGTATTTCTTTGAGATCTTGGAGCATGTTTTAGGAACACATCTTCACCCTGCTTGTCATGAATCTGTAGTCTAAGTGCAGTAATGGGAGCCTTAGGGACCTTTTTTTTTTGTTATGCTACTCTGACCCCATGTCAGACTATGGCTGTAGGCAATTCATTTAATGCTTCTCATTCCATTTCCATATGCCATACTGTTCTCAAGAACACACTGTTAGTATTTGTAGTAATAAAGAAACACTTTGGAAATAAAACGCAAAATACTCTTAATTTGTTATTTAGAAGACCTTGGTATACAGAATAAGGGATTTTTTTTTTCCCACGGTAACATCTCGAGTCTAACTAGATCATTGTTTTAATTTCTTTGTTGCAGCTGTTAAGTAGGAACTGTACTAACTTTTGTGGTTTGTGTGGGTTGGATAGTGTTTGAACATGTTTGCTAGACGTTTTGTTTCTGAATTTACAGGCTCACGACAGCCCTGTAAGGGCTATGACTTGGTCACACAATGATATGTGGATGCTGACAGCAGACCACGGGGGATATGTGAAATACTGGCAGTCCAACATGAACAACGTCAAGATGTTCCAGGCACATAAGGAGGCGATTAGAGAGGCCAGGTTTATACACAATATACCATTTTCTGTAGTACCTATTGCCATGATTAGACTGTTCTCTAAGTGTATTCTGGGCGCAGAAATGCATGGGTTCTGTCAGATTCTGGGAAACTTCCTGCACCACATAAACACAATCCTTTCTTTTGTTTCCACATTCTCACCGTTTTGCTGGCACCTTTCTGAATTAGTATTGTCCCAGTATCCGCCTCTGCAATATGTTAGAGATGTATTTGTCTGCCGCATTTTGCACTGGTATTCTTTTCATTTTTATATGGTGACAATGTGTATCAGTTATTCCTTTTTATACGCACTGTGTAAGACAACAATTTCATTCCAAATAAAGAATTCAGTCTTTAATAATCTAACTGAATAAAATATAAAGCCTTCAGAAATAAAACACCTGCATAGTTCTCACAAAATAATAAAACGCTAAATAAAGTGAAGAACTGCTTGGCTTGGTGAAGCCAAGACTTCCAGTAAAACTAAATACCCACGCAGACTGCCACATACAGAAGTCTAATGTTAATCCTGAATGGGTTCTTCAAGCTTGAAACTGTAAGCAAGCCATTGAGAAGAAGACTGTAGGATATTCTCTTGGTTCAGTGTTGATGCCTCAGTTGTGCAAATGTCTATATAAAGAATGGAATCTAAAGCGATACTATCAGTAAGGTGTAAATGAAGGACGTTTCTAAAGAAAACCTGCACATAATCTTTAGCAAGTTATGGAAATGTTTTTAAAGTAAGCCTGAAGAGAAGCTGCAGAACCAAAATGAAGCCAAAGCAGTGTTTCTTCGGGTTCAGGTGCTGGCCCTTGGTGCTAAAGGTTCACTGCTGCAAAGCCACTTTCCACTAAAGTCACCATTTTTCTCTGATAGGGTGCAGCGTTTTCTGCCAGAGTTTGGTTATGAGAAGTGCTTACATTGGATTCAGTTACTGTCTGATTATCATGGCCATACACTGAATTTCTCTGCTATTTTAAGCCCTTTCCTGGTCATAAAGATCTAGGATTTCCTGAGGGCTCCCTCGTGGTCTTTCTCTGCACCAGAGAGGAAGTGAGTGCCTGTCAGTTGCTGGAAATGTTCTGGCCCCAATCCCATGGCTAAATGACTCCTTGCTTTTCCAGTGACTTTCATCAAGTGATATTGTCCGCTCAATCTGGAAGCTGCTTCTGTGTCTGTAGGATTCTTTTTATGGTGTTAATGGGTTGTATGTAAAAAGAGGAATTTTTTCCAAATTAGTTTTACAATAAGTGGTATACTCGTTTTATGTACAATTTTTTCAGCGGTTAATCCGACTAGCATTTTCCTGTAACCAGCTTTCCCTTATTTTTGCTTCTCTGCTGCAAAGCACCTGTGGCTGAAGAGGAGTTTTTTTCCTAAGAACTGTTCTCCTGTGCTTCTACACAGTGTTACATTCTTATGTTATTACCAAACATGAAAATCTAGGGTGACAGTTATTAATCGTATTGATGTTACTTCTCATCCTGCAGAGAAGGTGCTACTGTGTGCAGTCATGGGTAGGAAGGTGCTAAGAATAAATTCTGGATTTTTTCCTCATTTGACAGGAGACTGCAATGCAATAGTAATTCTGTGCTAAATTCATGTCTGGTGATGAAGTGTCATTTGGCAGGCACTCTACTCACTTAAAAAGTCCCTATGTTCAAATGCACCCTTCAGTGTATAACACATTACAGTATAATTTTGCCCTGTCTGAGAAGCATAGATAATCTGTTAAATGCTGACTTCTTTCCCCTGCTGTGTGTCTTCATGTAACAGTTTCTCACCCACGGATAATAAATTTGCTACATGCTCTGACGACGGCACTGTTAGAATCTGGGACTTTCTACGTTGCCATGAGGAGAGAATTCTTCGAGGTATGTGTACCAAAAGTACTGATTGGGGTATTTCAGGAGGGGGAAAACCTTTTTTTAACTAGGTGTTCACAATACAGAAGTATCAGCTTGTCTACATTTTTGTATTACCTCCCTGTCTTAAACCTTCCAAACAAGTTTTTGTTTGGCTGCTGCTATAGGTGTCTTATAATATTCAGAGAGGCTGCAGTTCACAGTGGCATTACTCTGTTTACTGTCCACTTAAGCTCTAAACAATGGAGGTAGATATAAGGACATTTTTTCTACTGCTAATGTTGGTAGAAACAGCTATTTCGGGGTCAGGAATACATTTATCTTTCTCCAAAGCTTAATATTTGTGTCCACTTTTACTTCAGAACACACATCTTCATGAAGAAGATTCCATTCTTTTAGTGGGTGTGCCTTCCATTCTGATTTCTTCAAAGGCAAGGTGGTTACTTTTTCACAGTCCTTAAGAGGATGAGAGCATTTAGGTAGAGAAAATAAGGAAATTTTGATCACATCATGCATAGCACACAAATAATCCTAGCTTTGGGTCAGTAGTTTTCTGTCCACCATCTGTGTACGCTAACTTCTGGTGCCTTTCTGCCGGCCTTGTCAAGCTTTCTCCTTCTCTTGTTGCAGTCTTACTGAGCAATAACAGTAGCTTCTGACAACTACTCCTTTCTTGCAGAAGATGTCAAAGGTACATCGTTTAATAGGAGAACATATTAAAGGCTGCCATGAAATTGGGGGTTGTAGGGATGCAGATAAACTGCAAAGAAGGCATGCAATAAAAACATGGAATTTCAGTTTTAGGCGTGTGAGCTTGTTCAGTGCTTTCCTAAAGTAAGGATTTTTCTCTTTTAAAATCGTGCTTCCAACTTGGACCTGCGTTATGTATTTTATAAAGTAGAGCTCTCCCTGTTTCTCTTGACTCTTAAGCTCTCTTGTTGTTTTACTAACATATTACTTTCAAACACCACTACTTTGAAAACACATTAGCCTCCAGCGTTCTTGCAGTGATGATATTCTAACAGCATCTGTGCATGGACATTATGGTAGATGCATTCTTTGCAGGAGCTGGCAAGTGAATTTCTAGGCTATGTCATTTACACCTTTTTTTCTGGAAGGACCTAAACATATTTGGGACTGTTTTGCTTGATGTTTTACTAAAGAAATCATTCCGCACTAGACTCGTTCTATACCCTCCTCCAGATTTGTACTAACTACTCATTGAAACTGTGTGGAGGATAAGGGGGATTACTGCTGTGCAGAGTTGTCAAGATTGTGAAATCTTTCCAATTCTTCTACATTCTTTTAATATTCTGCATAAAGTGGGAGTAAAGCTTTTAATTTAGGCCACAAAGAACAGAACTTGCATTACATTTCCTTCTGTTGTCTTGCGTGGTTGAACATTTTGATTGTGACTATAACTCAAATAGAATTATGCTTTAATTTCTTATAGTTTATACATCTCAATAGACACTTCTTAGTTGCAAAATGGCTCTATAAAGAACACCTTTGTTTCTGCTTACATGGTGCACCCACAATATACTTCATCTTCTATGTAAGTTGGAAATATTTTGAGAACTTTACATCTCTGGATAAAAATTGGACAGGGCAGATTATTCCTTGTTTCTGCTATCAGATAAAAACAAAACAAACAAAACATTAAAAAACCCCCACAACACCACCTAAAAATCCCCCACAACAAAACAATACCCTAAACCGCGAGTGTTGGGAGTGGGAGGATGTTTCTGCAAAACATACAAGTTTGATTTGGTTTTGGTCCCTAGCACTATTGTTAAGTATAATCAGAAGATGTATTTGAAAGAGCCATATGGGTAACACTTAGGTAGTTTTCTTGGTGGAAAATGCAAACTTCCATTTTGTTGTTTGGAGTTCAGAGCTTCTGGCTTTAGGAAACTGAACTTCAGCTTTTTGCTTCTCCATATGTGTTCTGCTTTGACGTATTTATGAGTGTGACCTGTAGAACTTTGCTTACTACAGCTTTCAAAATATGTAAATACTCATGCTATTGCTATTCCAAAGTTAGTGACCTGTAAATTAAAATCTTAATGGCGCTTTATTAAAACTGTATTTCATTATGTACAAAAAGTGTTTAGATTTAATACCATGCTCAGGAATGTTTTTTATTTCCTACTTTCACAAACTATGCTTCAGCTATTCTGGTTGATATTGGTGCTGTGAAGTTGAAAGATTCTACAGCGTAGTTTAGATCCAAAGCTTCACTTAATGTGTTAAGGTATTGTTAGGTTATCACACGGAATTATAAAAATCAAATGATGGTATCAATTTGTAGCCAGATGTGTTCATAAAGAAGATTATCACTCGCAGGGATACGATGTCAATATATTGATATTCCTACTGATTTTTCAGCAAGAGATTAAGGAACATTTTAAAAAGCAGACTTCAGGACTTCAATGCTAAGGAACACTTTTAAAGGAATTCGATAAAGAGCATTAAAGGTACTGGGGTAAGCTTTGCTTATATAGAAAGGACAAAATTCTGTAGAGTTGTTACAGATGCTTTTGTTTGCACTGGAATGAACTAATATGATTTATTATTTGGATGTCTCCCTTTACTTGAAACTGGTCTGAAGGAACAATTCTAGTCTTACCTTCCAAAGAGGACAGGAAAAACAAATTTGAAGTGGTGAATTACATAGGACTACTACTTAAGGTTTTGCTGGAGTTCTTTCAGCTGTCTGCAGAGGGCTATGCATTTTTTTGGTAGTCGAAGCCATGAATACACGGGTTACGTGAGAAATACTAATTAACTGTGTCCAGCTTCCTTTTAATTTGTCAAAATGAAAATAAACAGGACACCCTGTTTTGTTCTTCATACATTATGCCGGATGTTCTTGATCTTTTGTCCTTAATCTGGCTCAGAGTCCCATTGCCCAGCTTTTCACTGATTAATGTTACTTTGCTGCTTTCGTGCTGTCATGGCTCTCCAGGGCATAGTAAATGGAGTTTGGGCATTTTGTTAGAAGTATGTGCAGATTTATCAGGCTCTTTTTTAATATTGTAAAAAAATAAATAGGATTAAAATCCTCCATTTCTTGCAAAACCATCTTTTAAGTAATTCATCTTCAAGTGAATTATCTTGGAAGGGCTTTAAGGTGGGGGAAATGGCATTGTCACAGTCACTGATCTGCTGGCTTCCCCTCAGCCCAGTTACTGTCTGTCTCTTCTCTTGAACTGAAGATGCTGTACTCCTAATTCTGCACTGGTGGTTTTTTTCCCAATGTTCATTTCTGTAATGTTACCATCTTAATGATGATAACAAATACAGTTTGGTGCACTTGCTAAAATACACTGGTAGGAATTGAACTGATGTTAAAATAATGTTGTCCTTAAAATAACAAGACAAGGAAAACAGTCTATAGTGTAGTAATACGCTGTTTTCATGTCAGTAATCTGTTAGTCTGAAAGGCATTTCCAGTAATGGCATTTATAACAAAACACTATCAGTTCTTTAGTCTAAACGGTTGCAGTGAAATTAATGCTGGGACTCATGTAAACTGTCCCCGCTTCTGCAAGAACATACACACTGAAGGCTTTTACCAATGCTAATTACATCTGGTGAAAAAATGTATACAGTAAAAGCTTGATATCCCTCTGTTTCTACTGAGAAATTAACATTATCCATGATTTGACTGGCGGCTGTGAATCTTTGGGTATTGGGCCTGTGCTGATATATCCTTGAGAACATTGCAGGTAGATCATTAGTAAACACATGATTCCTTAATTATTCCCAGCATGAATTTATGGGTTAGGGGGCTACACACACATTTCACTGTTGTCAGTTCCACTGTCTGTCCTTCCTTCTCCTTCTTTCACAGTCACACACACAAAATTGATTAGAAACATGGGCTTGGGAGGACTGTCTGGTTTTCATTCAGAAGTCTGGATGAGCTGGATGTTGCAGGATTTCAAAGCTTGCCTGGCGTAAATAGGTGTTTTGGAGAGGATGACTCTACCCAGCTCTCTGAAGGATGGCAATCCAGGATTTGATAAGATATTTTGTATATAAGTTTTTCTGTTTTCTGGCTGTAAAATAGAGTAATACACTAAATGATCTTCCAGCCAACATGGTAGATTTGGGCAAAAGATTTTTCTTATCCTAACTTGAACAATTAAAAGCAATTATGATTCCTTTACTTAGGCCATCTGTTCCAAAGTTCTGAAAAAGTGTCTCCACAGCATGTCATACTGAAATAACTGGAGAATTTTTTATTCCTTCCTTTTAGTCTGTTTCTGGATCTTTAATAGCAAATAAAATACCATGAAGCATCTTTAGTTGTTTAAATCAATTGCATGGTTTGTGTACTGTGCACTTTCTGCCTGGAAGTGAAGGATCTCTGCAGAGTGTTTGACATCCGCTTCCTCAGTCAAATAGCAAATCCTGTACTTCAATTCAGAGGTGATGTGTTCAGTAATTAAATGGAACCTGAGAACCAGAGCTAACAAGAACTAATCTTCATTTTGATCCTTCGATTTTAGGCATAGACTACTAGCTAGGTCTTAGGCTTTGGAGCAGGTAGCTTCTAAAACTTTTACCTTTTCCTGGAATGTAATTGAATTCTACACTCGGTAATTTAAAAGAAAAAAAGACAATCCTCATGTTGCTGTTTACATTTCTTTTCCCTTTATGTGAAGCTTTTGTGTTGTTTGTCTCAGTACGGAGAGAAAACCCAGTGAATTCAAGAAATACATGTATATTGATACTGTGCTTCTTGTAAGGAGAAATAGTGTTTAAACCTTCAGTTTCTTGTGGAGACTTGCTGCTTTGTGCTGTTAGGATTTCAGATATACCTGATAGGTCTTCTAGTCTGCTGATGCATCCCTGCATGAATGAGTATTAGAACGATTTTTCCGCAGAACAAAAGCCTGAGCTGAGACCTGTTTCCACCTGTATGTGTCTAGAGAAGGCAAGTCCTCGAATTTTTTAATTTAAAAAACATGAGCTATTTTGAAATGCTAGTATTGAATTAGTTAACTGTCTTTGTTGGTAGAGTCTAGTATGGCAGCTTATGTGGCCGATCTCTGATTTTCATGAAATTTCATTGCCAAAGTGAAGTTTGGGATGAGGGAGAGGGGTAAGTCGCAGCTGCGGCTTTTGAGGTCCAGTTGTGCTCTGGATGGCTGTGCGTCAATCTCTTCTTGTGTTTTAGACACAGGCACTGTTAGGGAACTCTCTCACTGGGATGGTGATAATGAATCTGTGAGGGGTTTTCTTCTTCACAAACAGTTCGGATCACTTGCACATTCGATGGTGCAGGAGCCCTTTTGTTCTGCTGTGTGCGTTGTGCCAGCCCTGGTGCTGCTGCCTTGGGGTTGTGTGCATAGAGGACTCCACGCAGTCTCACTTTTTCATCTCATTAGGAAACCTCTCTGTTGCCTTCGTGAGATTAAGAGTTAGAAATCTTGTATACGATTTCCAGCTTCAGAAATTGAAGTTATCATGCAAAATATTTTTTCCTTATACCTTTCTCTACACTTTTTCCAGAGTTAAGTAACACCAAGGACTTGGAGTGTGAGTATGAACTTCCCTGAGTTCATAGATAGCTCAGTCACTGCTGCTTGCTAGGGAGGTGGGTATAACCTGTGCTAGATTGGAAGAATTCAGTCTTTTCTTGCTTGAGGCTACTCATGTTCAGGTGTCATCTAGCAACTCAGTTTTATTCCTGAATATGACTTTCAAAGCTACAGCATCTTGGTTTTCTCTGTATAGGAAAATTTACTAGAGGTAGACCTGTTAAAATCTCCACATCTATTTGCATTAAATGAAAACATCCATCTGAGAATTGAGAAAGAAACTTACCACTATGTTGACTTATACCAGGTTTCTATTTGTGAAGTGTTCTGGTTTGGACAAAAAAATTGTTTCAATCAACTCTACTTGAGGTCCTTGATTTCTGTGGTGAGTAGGAGGTAGCTCCTTGATGCCTTTGCTCTGCTCCCTAAAGCAATGCCAGGAGAATTCGAGGGTATTGAAGACTGCTCTTGGAGCTGGTTGCACCTGATACGCCTAAAAGAATTTGGTTTACATTGCAGTTCAGTTCTGAGTAATGCTGATGTACAACATACCAAGTCTTAGAGTTCTGATTCTCATCTAAAATCTAGTGTTTTTAAAATCCTGGCAAATTAATAACTTAGAATATCTAGAATTCTCAAAGAATGAATGACAGAGATCATGAGAAATGAGCCACAGGACCGTGACACTTTTTTTCCTTGTTAATGCTTTTCATGAGACAAGAATGAAGAGGCTCTATGCGAGAATGAGATTGTTTCAGATTCAATTTTGAAATCTCTTTTCCTCCCTGAGAATTATCCTGAAGCTGAAAGTTAGATAAACTCTCCCATTGAGTCCAATGGCAAAAATTGCACTAAAAAGGCTGATACTTTTAATAAATATATTTTGTTAAGCTTGGGGGAATATTGAGAAACTTCAGTGTTTCCTGAGACAGCCAACTCTTAGTGCTGCCGCAATACACAGTACTTGCTGAAGAAGCTGTAAGATTGCGTCAGTAAGATTTCTTGCATCTGCTTCCTTTCGTGTGTTTGATAATTGCAAGGGGTAGATAAATACTAAACTAGGTAAAACCTTTTTTTATGGTTTGTTAGCGTAAATACTTCAGTGCTGAGAACTCTACTGTCACCTGTTGTGACTACATATGGAAATAAACATAATATGGCACGATCCTCTGTGTAGTGGTCAGGATTTCACCTACAGCAAGACCATTGGTGCAGCTTTGTCCTCAAACCCCACTCATCATCGTTGAGAAAGAAAAACACTCTTTTAAGTGGACTCTGTTGATACTGATGAAAAAAACCCAAACTACAGATACATTTAAATACTGATGCTAAGATGACACCAGTCTTCCTTTCTCGGCACAAGTGTAATTGTTGAGAAGGATGCAGGTGGTTTGCACTGGGGGTGGTGGCTTCCTGGGATCTGCTCACCAGAGGTTCTCAACAGAAAGATAATCATCCAGAGTTAGTCTCATACAAGTGATGTTAGTAACTCATCCTCTCTGATAAAATCTTGTGTGGATCAATACTCAGGATTGAGCACTTCATTTGTTATTTTTTTTAATGGAATCTTTTGTTTGACATACCATTTCCTAATAGAGTTAACTACGGAAATAATGCTATTTCAGAATAAATGGTAGAAGTCCTCAAAAAAACAAAGACCACAATTCCCTGGTGAAAATAATTCATGTCAGTCCTTAAAAACTTATCTTGCTGGCTTCTTGACTCCACTTTTGTGTGGTTTTTTTCCTTTTCTCTTTTCCTATCCTGTATTTACTTCACTAGAAGCTTTTTTGCATCTAGCTAAGCACTGACTCTTCAAATCATTTTATATTTTCTTTTGCATCATTTCAATCCTGCAAACTCAAATTATTTCCTATTTTAGTACATTTAGCTCTTGAGTGATGTTCTGGCTTTAGTAGTGAGACACTGCATCGAGTATATCGTGTGGGTAACATTGCAGTTCTCATACTGAGGTTTACACATTGATGTGGACAGCCCGGCACTGGGAGACGGGGTGAGAGCTTGCAAATATTTTCCCGAAAACACAGTGGTATTTTTTTCTCTCTTCTTTACCTGCCTGCCCTTATATTCTCATGAGAAAGCTAGTCCTGCTCATCACACGTTGCATTTGTAGGAAGACTGAGGATCAAACAAGAAACTGGGGAATGTGCTGAAATGGGATTAAGTAACAGACCAGGAAAAAGGGGTAAATAAGAATCCTGAAAAAAAGTGGGTGAAAGGTGGGTGGAAATGAGGATAGCAAACGGGAGGAAAGTGCAAAGCCATGCCAGTATGAAAAAACTTAATAAAACAACAGCTGGTGTAGTTATTGAGAAAAGATAGTGGCAGCGTGAGCAAGGACGTGAGAGTGATGCTGGGACCTCAGAGAAGTTACACTCCTGGCATTGTGGGGACAAACCAGGGCAAAGGCAGCTGCTGGCGCTGCCAAAGAAGCAGCTGAACGACACACTCGGACACAAGTGGACAGTATATAACATACCAACAGTCTGTGTGTGTACTGTAGTGTGTGTGTGGAAATGTGTAATAATGCTACCCATATACATACACATATTTTTCCCTAATCTCTTTTAAATTTTATATTCTCTGTCATGACTCTTAGAGACTCAAGTTGATGCGTTTGAGTAGTGTTAGGAACACGTTCCATATTCATTGGGAAGATGAGTACCAAGTGCTGGTGTAGTGAGCGAATGGTACCACTGTTCCTACTGGAACTAGGAGAAAGCTGTCCCTACCACTTGGTTAAAACTCCTTGTGGTTTTTATTATGTCCTAAGAAGTAATGTGGATCCTCTCCCCGGCACCCCCCCCACCCCGCCCTGGACTTTTGTTGATTTAACAGCTCTAAAACTGAAATATCTAGTAGTTGCTAGCTTTGGATTGCTTCAGTTGGGAATATAATCGAGGCACGTACATGCTGCATGCTTCTGCAAAAAGTGTTTGATTAGATTAAGCATGCAAATATGTAATAAGTATTAATTTTCAAAGTACAGGGCCAGAACTTTCCAAGTGACCGAGATAGATTTCACAGTGAAAATAGAAACTGTCATTTAATTTTGCTATTTACAGATAAAAGACTTTTTACTGAAAACAAAACACTTTTCAAGGGAAGACACTTTGATTTTTTTACTGCTGAAAGTATATGAGTGTATTGCAGGTAAAGTAACTGTCTTGGAAGTTTTATGAATTCATATTTTATCATGGAAAGGGTTTTTACAGTTTAATTTTAAAAAAACACTATTAAGTGTCTTAGCTTCAAAGAAGCACAGCTGTAAGCATCAGAATTACAGCCATATAGGAGAACACTACAACTTTCCAAAATATTTATATTTTATAAGAAGTTTTACAGACTAAGTTTAACATTTCTTCCATCCTAGACAGTTTGGAATACTATGTGTGATTATTATCTTAGTGGAAGCATCTGATATTTCTAGTTGTGCAAGACAATATTTTGATACATTACACAATCTGTCAAGTTCTGGCTTCAGCAATTCAAAGCACAGGTTGGTTATGTATCTTTTTTATGCCATATTTTGTTAATATTTGTCATATTGTGTATAAATTGATTTTGCTCCAATAAAGATAGGTAAGTAGAGCTATTCCAGATATAACTACAGCCGCATAAAGAAGCGGTTGTCTCTCTTCAGTGTAATTTTCTGGTGTAGACAAGGCAAGGACTTCAAGTACCTTGCATATGTTGTCTTTGAAGACAGAATTAAGCTTTTAAAGGAAACTTATCATGGCTATTTAAATATGAGCCTGACCTGAGAAACTGAAATTTAACTGTTAACAGGACTGGAATAGGCGCTTCTACCAACTCCCTGAGATCTCGGAGCAGAAAATTAAGAACTCCATTCAAAAAAGCTGAGGAATGTCTTCCCTTGGCTGCTGAAAATTGGGGAAAAAAAGAATATATTTTAGTAGAAAGCAAACCCGGCTTACTGTGTGCTGACAGATGCATATTTTCTACCATATGTGCAATAGCTTTTTTAATTTGCCTCTTTATTTAGAATGATGGAGCATGAAACTATTTTAAATATTACATTAAAATATTACTTTTTAAATTTCCATAACTTAAAAAAACTACCTCTAAAAAGGGTCATAACACCTGATAAATTAGGAGCTTTGCTGTAGCTATTGTAGACTTCAAACAAAGCGTAGGAAGAATTGGTGAAAAAGCGTAGCTCAGGATCTAGTCTTATTACTATTATTATATGTTAGGGAAAATGAAGTCTAAATATTTATACAATACTTCTACAGTTGAACTCCTCTTTATAGCTGACTTCTTTCTTCTCCAAAATGATCCTATTCCGCTTCATTCTTGTGTGTGTGTGTGTGTGTGTGTGTGTTAAGATTTAAGGAATGGTTCTGATAAGTATTTACTGTCCTCAGATACAGAATTTGCATAGCAAGACCTCAACATTCTCCCTTGTGTAACACAAGGCCTAATGCTCATTGAGAACTACTTTTCATCAAAAGTTGAGGTTCTTGCTGGGCTCGTAACTGATCAGTACTCTTAAAGATAGAAAAAATCTGACTATTTTCTTTCAAATGAATGAAGAGCTGAGCTTGGTTTCCCTCCCCAAGTTTCCATGGGAGAAAGTTGTCCTGAGATGGGTCCATAGAGTTTCGGATGAAAGTAAAACATTTTCCTTCAAAAAGAGAATTTTGATGATTTTTTAATATTTGGAGATACGTAGCACAAATTGATGTATAAACGGTATTCACAGGTAAGTAATTTCCAACTTCATTACAACTCTAATAGGAATCCTCAGAAGTTTGAGTTCAAACTCATTTGATGTTCCAGGTATGTTGCCGTTAGAAAACTAAGTATTACAGAAAAGTTAAAAGTTCTGAAAAAGAAAATATTTTAGTTTATCTCCTCTAGTCCAATGGAAAACACATTTAAAATGCCATTTTTACTGGGGAGATGGAGGGTGTCTTTCAGTTATTGGGGGGCGGGGGGGGGGGCGCTTGGTTTATTTTAGCTGTTTTCTTACTAGTGTGGTAGAACAGTGTGAATTCTGTTTAATGTAGGTATTGTGCAGTCTCTGTCCTTGGAGGTTTTCAGCCTACAGCTGGATAAACCCTGAGCAGCCTGGTCTGACCTGATAGCTTTGAGCATGACATTGAACTTCTGAGGGTCCTCCCAACCTGACTTACCCCATTGTCTTACAATACTGAATTCCTCTGTTTTGCCAAAGGGGAAACAAAGGAACAAAAAATCCTAGTGATTTAATGTTTAGTTACCTTCAGCTGTACACCAGCATGTATGACATAAGGAAATGACCTTCAAAAATTTGTAGGTTTTTTTAGTTTGTTTTTTCTTCCAGCTTTTAACATGCCCGAGGAAATGCACACAATTTAGATTGGAAAGATTTCTTGAAGTTCAGCAGAACTTTTTCCAGAGATGATAAATATTTGGTCATTGCACAGCGATTAATAGTTTATTCAACTTAATCATTACTGTAGTTTTAGTATTGCGTAGGCTCCTCCTACAGGCAATGAAAATTTTTTGTAAATAAGACGGAAGATGTGATAGCATGCTGTCAGCATCTTCAAAGCTGCATCTGATTATGTAATAACAGCAAAATTAAAAAATATATGTAGATATAAATGCAGTTGTTGTATATGCATATGTCTTTTCAGTCAGTCTCTGTAAGTACAGAGCCTTTATAATGGTACCCAGTAGCACATTTTATGGACTTTAATATTAGTTTGCTGCTTTTTTTTCAAAATTACGCAGTCCTGAAATAGATTGTGTGGGTGATGTTGTAAAGCTTTAAAGCACATGCAGAATTAGAACAGATTGAAAATGTTTGCTTTAAAAGAAAAAAGTAACTTAAGTAAAGGCTTTACTCTCTAAACTGAAGCAGCCTGAGTTTGTCCATCTGCTTTGTCATCACTGTTCTTGAAGGTGCATTTCTTTAGATCGTGTTTCTGAGCTCTCCAAAGGATAAGTAGACCTGGTGTGTTTGCAAACATCAGCCTTTATCTCTAGATTAAATGGGTGTTAGAGAATATTTTTTTTTCTTTCAAGCAAAAGCTGGGCTACATGTCACATTTCATTGTTCATGCCCACACCTCTCCCAGGTCTTGACTTGACCTTTATGTCTAAGTGTATTTCATTAATTTTCAAGTTTAAGCGCATGAAGTCCACACAATATTAAATCTAATTTTGAGACTGTAATTAACTGATATTGTAAAAAATATATGTACATATATATATACATATATAGATATAAAAATTAGAAGTTCCTTTGTCTTGAAACATGCTACTTTTCAAGCACGTGAAAAGTCCAAGCCAGATTTGTTTTGGTGTTTCTACTACAGATGAGTTTAGAAAGGAATAACACCACATTTCAAAATCTGTAGACATAATTCCCCCTTCTGAACTGTAATTAATCAGTAGCAAGGAACAGCTGCACCCAGAAAGTGCTACCTGGATGGCTATCAAGCATTCTTGTATGTAGTATAGTTACAAGGTACAGAAATATTTCCTGCAGGTTTCCTATGTCTGCAGCTTGGGACGGTGCAGTGTTGCTGCTTGCTCGTTGTGCCTTTTTTTCCCATCTGCCTCCTGCTCGCCCTTATCCACACATAGCTCTTAGGCAGAAAGGATGTTTTTAATTAGACCAGCTGATATAGTTAGAAACAAGGGTTTATTTTTATTGTATGGGGTTTTATTTATTTATGAAGCTACACTGACCTGTCTTAAGGACAGAGAAACTTGCTTATTTTAGCTTAGCTGATATAGTTGGGTAATAAGATGTCTTCTCCCTACAGATCTTGCTTTATGCTCTTAAATCCTCAAAGAGCAATGAATCTTCGTTGCTTCCTAAGCAGGAACTCTGCCCACTTAAAATGAATGTATAAGGTCTTCTCTCTTTGGCAATATGTATATTCTCAAAATCGTTTTTCTCTCAGCTAGTTTGCTAAATCTAATGCTTAGGAATATCGATAATGTTGACAAATACAGATTTCTGTGGATCACCGTTCTCCTTTTGGAAGGCCTTTCTGCAGAGACTTACAAGTAAGCATATGGTATTAAGACTAGGAACATAAAAAGCTAAATTCAATCAGACAATTCTTTTATTATATTTGATTTGTATTCTGCAGTTGTATTCTGAAGATGTTTGGGCAAAGGTAGGTTCTCTCACACCATTCCCAGCTTATCAGGAATATCCTTTGCTTCCAAAAGAATGGAGGAAAAAAAAGATCATTCCAATCACCTACATAAGCATGTTAGATGTGTCATTTCTGTAGTACGTATTGCTTTTGCTGACAATTTCAAACGGAGCTTCTGTAAAAATGCAATCAGAAATTTTAATGCTAGTATTTAACTTCAGAATTTCTGCATTCACATTATAAAACTGGAATGGTGGAAGCTTTAATTAGCAGGTGCAATCCTGCCAGCCATATTTGTAGAGCTGTAACTGCTGCTTCCTGCCTGGAAAAACCCATCCTGCTTGCTCAAAGGCTTCACCTGCTGCTCTCCCACTCTGCCATTCTCTTTTCCCTGCGTCACGGAATTCTTCATGGAATACACAGCCTTTCTCCTCAGGAGCACTTACGGTGTGTGTTTCAGTCTACAGTTTCACCATGAGGATGTCTATTCCTAGTAAGTCTGGATGTGGAAATACTGGCAATTAAGTCTGTTTTGCACAGTGGTTGAAGTTGCATTAGTTTCTGCAGAACTCTGTCCTACCGGGTATTGTCACTGCAGCGTGTAGCGAGCCATAGCACTTCACTGAAATTCAAAGAAAGTTCTAAATAACGGTGGTTTATTACACAGAAATTATTTACTAGAAATACCAGAAGTTATTTTTAACCCATTACAAAATATTTTATTGACCAAATTAATAAGTTTTGTTCCAATAGGATGTCAGTATTTGAATAAGTTTTTTTAACATTTTGCATGACGTCAAAGTGCAAGTACGGAATAGGCATGACACAGGTTTTCCTGAAAAATACTTAACTGCCGCTCTAACAAATCCTTTTATCACAAGTATCTAACAAACATAGTTTAGTAGTGATATTTGAAAATTAACAATTTGGGGAATTTTAATTGGGATTTAATTTGACTTATAATTTGAAGTGCCATCTTAAAAATATTAGAACTTAATGTTGCATTTACTAGACATGAAGAATATCAGAATACTTTTTCCTGATGTGTTTACTCTGCTGTCCTTGAGGACTTGAGTTTAGGAGCAAAAAGTGAGTTTAATTTTTCAGATTATTAGAGTCTGTGGCTTTTTGATGCCAGTTACTGTGGTAGTGACTGGTAACCCTGCTGGTTTAAGTAACAAGTTCTAGTGACCAGATGATGTGTGATAATTCTATTTCCAGTCAGTCTGAATAAATAATCTGGCAGTGAAAGGTGGTAAATTGCACTAAGGTTCTAGAAAATCTGTCCCTCAGAAAAAAAACTTTCTCTTCATTCACTCAGAAGCATAAAGGACTATTTGTAAAACTGTATGGTAGATAAATCAGGCTTTTATTTTAAAACCACTATAACTTATTTGTATGTGATAGCAGGAATCATGGGGTTTGCTGCTTATTTTGCCATAGAACGTATCTGTTGTGTGTAGTGCATCTCACTGCAGACATCATGTAAAAGAACTGCATGCCCCTCGTGCTTTATTTTCTGTGCCAGATGCCTTGGTGCAAAGGCACAACCAGTTCATGTGCTGTCGCGAGGTTAGGACACTGCTGGTGGAGTACAAAGGATTAATTCCCAGGCTCCAGTAAGTGAAGAATCTGTAATTCCTAAAGCCAGGTGGTTCTCAGCCTGCTGTACCTTTTTCTCCAGCGTAGCGCTCGTGTCGCAGTTGATCGCATTCATGACACGTTGACGCTTGTAAAACTGCATCTTCTAGCAGCAGATCATTCATAAGGGAATATGTATTCCAAAAATAGAAACTAGTCTAATGAAGGTGTATGCTGTGTACTAAAGCATTAACTGTATTTTACCTTGCACTGAAAATAAACTGTTGACATGGGATTATACCTGTTAAAGCTTCCTCTTTTTTGTGAACTTTTTATGGTTAAAAATGCACTTTGCTCCTAAATACAGGGCTGTTGTATTAACAAAAAATATTAAAAATCAAAACGTAAACTTGGCAGAACTGTTATCTTGCATCATTTTGCCGAAAAATATATTTTTGGTTGTTTTGGGGTTTTTTTTAGTTTCCTCAGTGGGTATTTCAGTAGCAATGGGATGCTCTTACATAGCCTTTTCTGAAACAGAAATACTGCCATCATCTTTCGTGAAAGTCATCTTCTTTTGGTCTCTGCTTCCATTAGTATTTAAATAAACCTATGTATGGGGATTTATCTCTGCCAGTGGAGACTGTACTACCTCTCCCACAGTCACTGACTCAATTTATCAGTAATTTTATTTTACAGAAGATTCCTAAAGTCCAGCTTCCTAGAAGAGCAATGCTGCAGTTTTCCATTCCTCAGCGTAGCTATTTCTGCACAGCACCAGTTCCACTCAAGGGTCAGGACAGCAGCCTATTAACTGGTGATGACTTTTCTCTCGCTATTTACGTGCTTAACCTACTTTGTGCTTCCTGCTATTTTGCGACCAAACGCTGTTTTCCCAAAAGCACTGCTTTTTAGCTTCAGTCTCCTATCTCTGGAGTTTCAAATATGGACCCGGTTCATTATTATCACGTGGACTGGTTTATACATTTCTGAGTTAAAAGATTTTACATTTCCTTTCTGTGTGTTTAAGATTAAAAACTGCCACAGAAAGCATTGAGAGAAATCTGAAGATTCCTTAGAGAGGAGCTGCTTTCTGAAGGACATCTGCCCAGTAAACACTTGTTCTTTTGCCTTTTCCTTTAAATTTATTCTCTAGTTGGTACTTTCTTTTGGTGGTTTGAGTTTGCATTTTTTACACAGCTGCAGCTGATTTGCATGAAGTTTAGCAGGTATCTTTTGTGGTGGTGTTCTTATATAACAAACACTATAAAACTCCAGGAAAAAGTCCCATAGGTAACTTGTTTATATTTGCAATTTTTTCTTTCCAGAACAGTAATAGTTACCATCTGTAGTATTAATATTACTGCATCTGTGCTAATATTGTAACAAAGAAGCCTTAAATACTGCAGGCAAGATCATTGTTTCAGAAAAATGGAAAAGTTTTTTCTCAGCATTGCTCGGAGATAGTCTGAATTTTTCTGCTATGGCTGCACTTAGGAATAGATGGACATTCTGTGTCTCGGATTCTTTCGTCCATCTCATTTGATTTTTAATGTATTTTCTAGAATTTTGTATAAACTTTTTACAAGCTTTTTTTGAAACTTTACTGTAGAGTTCAAAAAGTATTTCAGAATAACTTTTTTCCCTGGAAGTGTAAGGTTTTGGACTAATGAAGTTTCTGTCTATCTTTTAATTGGAAAGCTGGAAATTTTCGTTTTGAAATATTAGACAATGTTTCTGGTACTAACAAGGAGGGGTATGTAATAACATCTAGGAATTATTTGCTCCAGGTGTAGATGTAGCATTTGACTTGAAGATTTTTTTTCCTTCTAGGGAGAAAATTCTGTTCTAATCAACTTTTTTTTTTTCCGTGAAAGTTCCACTTAATTCATGAGAACATACACTGTAGTTATAATTGCAGTGTGCTCTTAGGATACTTCCTGCAAACCTTGTGTTTGAGGTTTCCCCAACACTATGCATTGTTCCTTTACGCTTATTTTGGAAATTTGTAACATGCTACTGAGTGCACGTACCTATAGATTGAAATACAAATTCAGTCATAGATTGCATCACAGAGAGAAACACCACATTTAAATGCCAGCACAATATTCATATCTTGTTTTCATTCCTTTGAAGTGAGCAGTGAAGAAATCTACCTGGTAGCAGCACAGTGTTCAAAGAAGTGTTCAGTCTACCTGTAATATGGTGTGGTGGGGTCTGTTTAATTCTTGTATCCTCTATTCTGATCCTGAAAGAACAGTCCCTTAATATGTTGTCATAGAAAACCTGTTCCACACTGTTGTGGTTTTTTTTTTTGCGTGAAGAAGAAATAGTATTTTTTTCCCTGCACTTTAAATCAAACACCACTTGCTTTGTTCACATCTACTTGTGATGTTAGTAAATGAATCTGAGAACAGCACTTTTCACTATTCGCTCCCAGCACTTTTTATTTGGAACTGCACTCAACCTGGTGATGGGCCCCTTTGCCTTTCTTCTTCTCGTCACCATGTATGTTGTCTTTTATGTGTTCTCCTTTTTTTTTTTTTTTTCTCCTGGTTCTGATATGTCTAAGTTATTTAAGTAGTCTTTAGATTGTTTTATCCCCTTCCTTCTTGTTGACATCTTTCCCTTTCTTTGTTAGGTTTTATTGCACAAAACACCTGGTAAGTTTTCAACACCATCTTGTTCCCTGTCTCTGTTCGATCACATGTGAAGAGCTTTACTGTTTGATCCGTTCATGTGCTTGTGGAATTTAAAATTATACATAGGGATGTGTGGTATTTTAGAGAGCTTCATAGATATTTATAGAGCCACATTCTACAGAACAGTTGCTTAAGAGGGGACCTATTTTAAAAATAGAAACAGAAATGAAAAGTATTTGGGTTCCTCTATTTAAATATGGACTTCAGTATTATCTTTAAATGTGAAAGATGAAAATATTTTCTTAATTTTCAAAATTAGTTAGTGGCAAGAAAGAGGACTGAGTCCACAGATGTGGTGGTGATATAGGAAAGCACAGGAAAATAAGAGAAAATAAGAGCATTGGTGCAGAAATTTGAAATAATATGATTAAAAATTCCTTGTTTCTGTCTCTCACCTGAGCTCATCTTTTCTTTGCTGCTTGATAGAAATTTCAGTGGAAGGTTATTATCTCTGATATGTTTCTGTTACACTATTCAAATCATTGTTTTGCTCCTATATTTTAATTACACTTTTGCACTGTTATTTATTGGTTTTGTTTGTTTAATTTTGCTGTGTTTGTTCTCATTAGCCCTGAGATCACTGCTAGATTAGACATATTCCTAAGTCACTGTATGATATTACATGCTGGGGTTTTTGTCTGGTTTAGTTCATGGTATTCTGCTCATTGTGTGTGTTTTTGTTACAGCCCTTTCATATGTCAGTTGCTTGAAAATTGGTCCTTTGTGCTTGAGATGAAAATTCTCCTGTCCGTTCAGCTTCAGCTCTATGGAAAGAGTTGTGCTTTGTGGCTTAGGCCAGTCCTATGTGCTTGGAGCAAGTTAAACGGCCTCTATCTGCATATCCCTTCTTAGATCTCTCATACTTGCCAGTTTTCTGGATTATTGACGGACACAAATACATCTTTGCCTAGAGTCTATACAAGGTTTGATGATATCTCTGTTGTCCGTATGCCCGGGCCAACTGCTGTTCGCTTATTCCTGAGAGCTGGTACTCATGCAGTGTTTGCCATAGAACCAAAGAAAATAGCTTTTCTAACTTCTGTATACCTAAACTCATTATTTCTTTGCTTAAAATGACAATAGGCTCATACTTAGGGGATGTTCTGTATTGGTAAACTGGCTGTCAAAAGTAGCTTACCTGGCTTTTTTGGTTGGCAAGAAGGAAAATGTTTTCCTGCAAACTTGCTGTTGCTTAAAGTGAGAAGCTGGCTGGAAAAGTGTTCTCCTGTGACTGGCCAGATGAACACGGCTGCCTTGAAAAGTCATTTACTCGTCTGGTAGAGAGCTGATAGTACCTCTCCTCTCAATGGGATGTAAAAAAGTAGGATCTTGCCCTGCAGCCTTAACTACAAAAATACATTGAAACTCTTCCAATGGAGGAAGATCAAGTTGACTGAAAGATCTTGGTGGTCCTTCAGTGTTAGGGGTTTTTTTTAATTAAAATACTCTGGGTTCACTTTGGAGTAAGGGTATATCCAGTTACATAAAAGACCTCTTGTAACTTCTTTTGCTGGGATCCCCAACTTTTTTTCATAGGTTTTAGCAGCTTGCTGAGAGCAGTGTCTAAACTTGGATTAACATCTAGATATCTGGACTATGCTTTTCTCTTGCAACAGCCACAATTGCCAGCAGAGCTTTAATGAACATCCAGCAGGATGTTAATGGAAATAAGTGCTGAAAATTATTAAGGATGGTTACTCTTAGCTTTTCTGGAAGTATTTGTGCTCTTCCCTGTGTTGGGAACTCAGAGTCCCAACTCTGCTGCTTACAGCCTTGCCCCAAGTTAGGATCAGAGCGCAGAGCTTGAGGCAAAGCTGGTGCTAAGTCCTGCAGTGCGTCCCCTGAATTCCGTCGTTTTCCCTTCTCTCACAAAATTGAATTTTAGGATGCACCAAAGTTTCTTTATTAGCTTCAAGTTATTTTAAAAATGTGTCTAAATGATTACTGTGGTTTTGACGTTCCTTCTTTCCATTACTTGTTGTAGTATCCAGTAAAACCAGCAAACGTTGGCTTTGCTTTGTGGTGTTTCACAGAGGCGTAACAGGCAAACGCCTGCAGGTGGAAAGGCTGGGGAGTTTGGTGCCTTGGTGGCAACAAGTGAACACACCAGTCAGCATTTTCAATAATTAATCAATAAAACTAGTTTCTTAAGTATGTACTTAGAAAACCTCACTGACACTACGACTGGTGCATTTTGAAATTACATCACTTACTGGAAGCTTAGCTTCAGGCACTGGTGTTTAACACATGCCCCACTTTGTTCTGCATTCATAAAATATAGCTTTATGTTCTGAGCAGTAGTTAAATAGTTACTTGAGAGAAACTGTCATTGGGAGGCTTCGAATTATTTGACATTCTAATCAGACTCATCTTTTTAAAACAAGTTGGTGGTTCAGGCTATGAGCAGACTCCAAAATACTTGTTTGGTTCATGTTTGTAGGACTCGACTGAGAACATTCTCCTGTGATAACTCACACTTTTCAGGGATTTTTTTTTTGTTTGTTTTTACAAAAAAACATGCTGCCCAGCAAACTGATTCTGTACCCAGATATCAAGCCACAAATCTGTGGGAACTGCAGATTAATGATTGACAAAACTGAGTTTCCTTTCTTTCAGTTTCACACTTTTTCTTCCCTTGAGGGACCACCAGTTGTTCTATTCCTGGGCATGGCTGCGCTCTCCCCTTTTCTATATGGCATGATGTGGTAATTGCTGAGCTGCATTAGGGTAGAGATTAGTCTTGTTTGATGGCTTAAACCAGCAAATGCTGATTGGAGGCAGCGCAAACCCCTCCAGACCCAGAGACTAGTACCAGGTGCTTGAAGGTGCCAGAAGACATGCAATAGAAAACTGTGGTGCTGTTTCTCTTTGAGGGAGTGGGGTTTTTGGCTCCTTTTAGCTGTTAATGTTAAGACACATGAGAATTTTTCTTACAATTGCTGTTCATTTTTAATGTTTCTTGTACCACACTTATTTTTAATACCGTTAAATGTAAATACCACTGTAAATAAATATTTTCTGCCAATGAAAAGCAAGTGTGTTGCTGCTTTCAAAAGTAGGCTGGCTAACATCTAGTCCCAGCTACTTTACAGATAATATAACTAGCCAAAAAAAAAGGGATATTGTTCTACCTTTTGCAATTTAAAAAAGCCCCCTTAATTCTCTGATGAATACTTGTACAGGAATTATAAATGATGTGCTGTGAGAATTTTAATAGATAACTGTGTGCAAAGTAGAATCCAGTCTGCTTTTCATAAATAATATAACTCTGTGATGAGAACCTTCATCCTTGAATTCAGCTGCCATTACTGCTAATTACTAGCATATATATATATATATATACACATAAACAAAGGTATTATACAGTTTTAATGTGGTGTATCTTCCTTCTTTCTGCCCTGTTTGCTGTCATTTCTCTTGAGCTAACTCTGAGCTTCCTGATGGCTTTTTGTTTAAGATTAATAACGACCTCTTAATTAAAATGACTTCTGTATTGCACTCAGCATTATGCTGCATTTTAAAGCATCATCACATAGCTGAACTGTCTGTGACAGAGATGCACCTGATGTTATATGTAGGTTTTCTTGATTAAGTGCATAAAAGTGGTGGTAAGTTAGAAAATCTGGACACCAATTAACCAAATTAGTGAAAATTTTGTAATATTTTTACTTACCTGTGATCAATCTAGATATGACTTAATTATGTGAGACATCCATACTTAATTGATTTTCATGTAGTTCTCACTTCTAAGGGAATGTTGAACAGCTCTTTGCATGTTACAGATGCCGTTTTCATTACTGTGCTGTTGCACAACCTGCTGTCAAACTTGGTTTGTCTCTGTTTGTTTTACAACATATACAGGAAATAACCTGATTGGGTGTAGACAGTGATGATGCTCCAGAGTAAATTCAGGAGTTAGGAAAAAGTGAATATGTCTAAAAGGAAAGGTATCTCTACAGTGTTAGTGGACTTCAGCAGGAACATAATGATGAAAAACAAACAAAAAAAAGACCTGACACCACAAATCTAAACCAGTAGACATTTTCAGTTGTGTAATTTTTGTTTCTGTTCAAAGCAATGCATTTCAGCTGTGGAAGTTGCTCAGCATCCTACCTTCAATTCACTGAAGGACTTAAATGTTCACTTTGAGTTTAACATGTGAGTAGTCCCATTAGTTACAACTGAACCTGCATGACCCAATTCTCACAGACACTGGGACCCACCTGGGTTTCTTCCCCTTGCTATAAGCCCTTACAGAAGCCATTGCATTTCAGCAGACGTGACGAATTCAGATCCGTACCTGCCATTACTGGCCGTTACCTGTAACGTAACAAGATTTTTTCCATGATTCCTTGCAGCGTATTTGCTGTTACGCAAGCTGTGCAAACACACAACTAGCATTAAATTGAAGCTTTTTTTTGCTGGTGTTTCAGGATTTTGTAGAATTAAAACTATTTACTGAGCGGTGTAAGTTCGGCCGGGACTACACATACAAATTCTAACTCATTTATGGGAGCGCATTTTGGGGGCCGATCACCTGTTCTGGATAATCTTGGGAAAACTCATTTGTTTACCCACACCTGTTTCATTAGTGTTGACTGATTATTTTTTTTAACCTTCTGATTTCACAGATAATACAAACTGTCTTGTTATAAGAGCTTTTGTCTGGGAAGAAAACTTAGTATGATTATAGAACCGTTCCAAAAAAATATTGTAAACAAGGCTTAATTATGTCCCATTGTGCTGCTGATTTAGAGAATACTGATGATCTAGGAAACATTTTCTCTAGGTAGATGAAAACTCCAGCAGTCTCTCTAGATACCATGTTTAATAAACTAGCTGACAGCTTTCAAGGGGAGTATAGTTCACATAATGTGATAGGGCAAAGAACACTAAATTACTGGAATTAAAATACATTTGTACCCATATTGCTAACCTGGTCGGTATTATCAAAACAGTACCCAGGTTCTTGTAGATGAGAGGTCTTCAGTTCTGAGGTGAGCTTTACAGAGAAGCAAGGAATTGCTAGGGAAATGGGTAACTGTCAGATGTCATTTTAAAAGCCTTCTATAAAAATGGAATGGGCAGAATAATCCAATTTGCCTAGTAGACTAGAAGCAACTAACAAAGGCTAAGGGAATTATGTAGAAAACTTAGAACATCTTTCTGCTAAGATGACTGTTTTCCATTATCTTTGACTTGCAGGTCCTTTTTAAAAATTTTTTTTCATTCAAATATTATTTTTGAGGGTAGAGAACCTTAGCTTGAGCGGTAGCAAGACCTGATGTCTCTTTGCAGATCCTTTGGAAATAGTCCCCTACAAAGGGCCTGCTCTTCTGAGAGCTGTCCTGTTCTTGGGGGATACGGGTTACAGAACTGTGAATGTTACTAAATGGTGATGAAAAGGCTTCATGTCTGACCGATTGAAGTGGAGAACACACAGCTCTGTTTACTCCCCGTTTAAAACAGCATCAGAGAACCTTGTGGCTTAAAAAATACAAGCAAATAGAATTCTCTCTAAATGAAAACCATTACTGCTGCAGTTCAGTGATTATGTTCATTCTTAAAAATACATAAAGTTACAAATATCTATTTTCTTTGGAACATGGATGTTAAAGTACAAGAAAATGCCTTAAGAGTGTCATCTTAATATGTGTATATACACCCAAATAATTGCTGAGAGGGATCTAGAAAGCCTACAATATCGCTTATAAAATCCTCTTTACAATTTATGTGCCTTCAGAATTGGGCTCATTCCTAGAGGAAAGGATATAATAGAAAATTTAGGCACAGCAATAAATCTCATGTATCTATAATTGTTTATATACAGTTGCATTGTAAAATATGTAGGTATGTTATAGACTGTGATAAAAAGGCAATGATCCAAACCAACTTTTTTGCTCCATATGTTACATTCACTAAGTCATATATGCAGAAATTAGAGTGAGAGAGGAAAAAAGTCCTTAATTTCTGTGTACTTTTCCAGATTTGTGACGTGCTGGATTTGATGAAACGCTATTGCATATAATCTTATTATAGCTTGTTATGCCTTTCACCAGCCAGTGTTTCTGTTCAGTGTCTTTTAAAGAACCAACTCTTCAGATCAGTTGGCCAGAAGTATTAACGATCGGTATTTTAATTAACGCGGTTGTGACTACAGTTACTCAGTTCAAGAATTTATTATGCTTATGAAAAGTATTATTAGATAAATACTTTTGTAACTGAACTTTATAAAGATTCTATGTATACTTGTTTTTAATTTATTTTTTCTGCAGATTTTTATAAAAAGTTAGAAACAGTTGTAGTAAGTAAAACTCACAAGCATTAGTATGGTTTTATGCTCAGAGATTAACTCATGGTTTTAAATGAGTTCAGTTTATCAAAAATCTTTACCTTCAGTCTTTCAGTTTGTTTATAGGCCTTCCGTTGCCGTGATTTCTAAACGATTTACGCGTTTCACTTCATTGATCCATGAAGCACCCCTACAAGACAGGGAAATGACAGGGGGTCTGTAAGGGTGCGAGTTGTTGAGGGAGGAATTCCCACTCCGGCCCTCCTGGGTCACCAGGACACACGTGTGACTGTTGAAGTTACTGAGCAAAAGCTGTTTAGTGTCAGCACATAAGGAACATCAACTGCAGAGATTTGCATGAATTAAGGTTTTCTGAGCAGGAATTCTGGACCAGGGGAGAGTCTAGTTCCCAGGTCTCAGCCTGGAACTAAGAACTGAAAACAACTACAAAGTAAAATCTGCCAGGTTTCTTTTTCCCTGCGAGTTTTATTTTAAATGTATTTTCTGTATCATCTGCCTCATTACAGATAGCAGTTGGTACATCTATCAGTATAAAGAAGGAAAAGCAACATACAGGGTCAATTGCTCCAGTTAAAGAAAAAGAGAGAAAAGAAGAAATTTTGAAAGGTCTGATTAGATGGTTCAGTTACCTTAGTTATCCTGTGTAGTTCTTCTGAGTTAGTTCATCCCTTGGGAGTAATTTATTTGGGGCATATTTATTGAAGGAAATAATTTATTTTCTCTATTGCATTAGGAACCTACAGCTAGGTATATATGATGATTCCATTTAGCGTAGAATTTCTCTGGGGGGGCAGGATGGATCATTTTGATTAGATTACAAAGGAGGGTCCCGGTTTTCCCCCGCTATTGAAAGGTTGCTCTCTGCAGCAAATGCCAATTATCTATCTTCATAATGCTTACGTTTTTAAATGCGATGAGTTTCTTCTGATCCCTGTGCTCAATTTTAATGTGCTGATGATGGTCAAAAGCCTACTGAAAAGTACCTGACAATTTATCTGCTCTGGTGGCAAGTTCTGAGCATCCTGGCATCTTTTACTAACTTTCAGCTTTGTGGTCCAGGCCTTGTGGGTCGCGACTACCAAACGTGGCTGCTGAGAAGCCCGTCAGCCCGGTGTCACTCCCTTTTGCAGACTTTGAGAGGACGGGGGGATTTGGTTGCTCTGTTGAAGCGCGTGGCTCTGAACTTGAGCTGGATTGCCCACTCTGAGCCTTTTTATCCTCAGGGTGCATATTTGGGCTGGTTGGTCTCAAAAGCAAAGCCTAAACCAGGCCTGGCACAGGATGGGCTGTCACCCAGAGGTGGCTTTTCACTGGCATAACCCTTTTTCCAGTTGTGATCTTACCGGCCAGAGGAGCCCTTTGTCTCTTAGCACTCTTCTGTTACTAATTGTCTTTATTTCAGGAGCTGCAAGGCAAATGTAATTCCAGTCCATGTGGGTAGTTGTTTTTAATGGTTCTGCTGAGCTTTGAGGTGTGTTGTTTTGTTTTTGTTTTTCGTATTTACGATAGTACTCGAGTATTCTAGTCTGAACACATTTTCATACAGTTCAACCAGTTATTACCTGTAGTGGAACATTTCTCTATAAGAGCCTATTGTTGCCCTTCAGTTAAACCCCCCCGTCTTTCTCTCGGGGCTGCAGGATAGCGAGTAGCTACAGAATATCATCAGCTGCAGATCTGCAAGCGTGAAGCGCCTTCCACTGTGGGGGAAGAGCGCTTTCTGTCCTACTGCTGGCCGAATCGTTCCTCCCAAATAAACGCTCGGAAGCAAGGTTTGCTCAGCATCCGGCTTCTTGTTTAAGGTGAGAGAGAGATTTAGTCAGAGCAAATCCAGACAGACGGTGCTTTTCATTTCTTTCTGCATCGGAAGAGGCAGAGAGAAGGGGAATGACACATCTCCAAGTGTTGGCAGGACAGACGGATGGCCGGAGCACAGCTATGTCTTTGCAACTGGAGGATCCTGCTCTTCCCTGAGATCCCGTGTATTCCAAGGGCAGTTCTGCCCACTGTGGCTGGGGGAGGAGGGTTGGATTCCTTCATCCGTACAGTCAACCAATCCTTAAAGTTGTTCCCCATGTACTTACCTAAGCTGTATTCATTTCTTCTGGGGTCAAGAATCTCTTCCATATCTGTCCTTTACTCCACAGAGGAGGAAAGTTGCACGCATCTGATGGAGAGACTGCTCTATGCATTAACATTTTGCTTTTAAGATAGAAGTATATTGCTTATTCTGATTTTTTTTTTTTCCTGTAGCCTCAGGAAAATTTCGAGGGATATTAATTTTTAATGTCTTGTCGAATTGAGTCCTATATTGAGACAGCTTGTGCTGCTTGAAGTGACGTGTTCCACTGTGTAGCAAAGCAGTAGTTGTGGGAGCTGCGGTGGGAACGCGTTGTCTTTGATGGAACATGCTACCGTTCTTCCATAGCATTTTATAACTTCAGTGCCTTTATGTTGCAGACAGCCTGTCCTTTCTCATCTTGCTTATTTCTTTAGTTACTGCATGCCGCCTCATTTTCTGGCATTCACTATTACTGTTGGCTTTCTCTTGAAGTGGGCTGGCGTGGAGAGAAATTGGAGAAAGAAATTATCATTCGTTATTTCTTCTCTAAATCCCTATAGTTCAGCCTAGAAACCTCATTTTGTTGTGTAGTAGGAACAGACATGTCTTCTTGATGGATTTTAGATCATCTGAGCAGCACGTGATAGTCTGTTAGGGTCAGTCAGTCTGTTTAAAATGAAATGATATCACAAGGGTTTTTCTTTCTTAACTCTTGAGCATCAGGAAAACCTGAATCCCTCTGACCTGATAAGAGGTTACATCTCACAAGATTTCTTTTCATTATATGCTAACTTTTTATAATATATGTCATTATATGCTAATTTCCAGATCCATAATTTAATTTCTTTGCTTATTTTCTGACAGGACAGCAAAAGTGTAGTACTGATAGGATAGGAACAAATATGTATTTGCCTTTCATTTCTACAATATTTCATGGAAAGTGAAGTGTTGCGGTATTATTTTCCCTTACCACCTCCAAATACTTCATCACTGTTACAGGGCCAAAGCCTAAAGAAAAGTACCAGCTTGAGGAGAAACTTCTTAGAGAATGTTTTTGTTGGTGAAGTGAGCTTGATTTGAGGGTGTAATCCAAAAAGATGCTCCCAGTGATTAGTGTCAAGAAATGCAACCTAAATAACTGAGAAGAGTTTTTATTTAGTTTGATTTTTGTTTTGTGGCCTGTGTTCTGTGATTTTTTTCATTCAGTTTTACATTACAGTTATAAGGTGCGCACCCTTTAATTTCTCAGTGTGTTTTTGGTGTTCGTGAAATCTCAAAATGAACGATTTTTACCTTCTCAACAGGACATGGAGCAGATGTGAAATGTGTTGACTGGCATCCAACAAAGGGATTAGTTGTATCGGGAAGCAAAGACAGTCAACAGCCCATCAAGTTCTGGGATCCAAAGACTGGCCAGAGTCTTGCCACACTGTAAGTTCTGGCTACAGAGACTGTGCTTTGCTCAAATATGAGCTAACTTCATAAATTTTTTTTTTTTTAAAGTATCTTCTTAGCTTTTTGCCTCGCATCATTTCAGCCACACACAATGGCTTCAAATAGAAAGCTAGTGCGTTAGCTGTGCCAGAAAATCTAGAGGTTAGATGGAGTCATGTATATACTTGGAAAATTGTGACTTTAATATTCCTAATTTGAATTCACTTCGTCCTTGTTCATAGACTTCCTAGTTGCACAGTTCTCGTTTGGAGAACAGAATTGAGATGTTGAAACACAAATGAGACGCTTCATCTGACCATTGAAAAATTTCTTACACTGCAGTAGGACCGTGCACAGTAACTGAATCCTGTTCAGTGAGCGCTGCCCGACACACTGAAGTACAAAAGAACAGTATTAAGGGATAGGGCCTTGGCACGCAAAGCTGCACTATTCTGGTTTAGTAGCCTGAATTACTGACACTGACCTGCATATTTGGGACGGGTAAATAATCATCTTTTATTTGTGTCTGAGAAGTCAGTATCCAGACAAACAGCCTTTTTCGTTCTCTGCTTGCAGACATGCTCATAAAAACACAGTGATGGAGGTGAAACTGAATCTGAATGGCAACTGGCTGCTGACAGCTTCTCGTGACCATCTCTGTAAACTCTTCGACATTCGTAATCTGAAAGAAGAGCTTCAGGTCTTCAGGGGTCATAAGAAGGAGGCCACAGGTCAGAATTTGTTATATATTTTTATTAATGTTTGGATTAAAATGAAAGTTTTTGAGACCCTGATTTTCTTCCATTCATTCATTAGAAATCCCAGTGTTGTACTTTCTGATGATGTCTTTACTCTATTTCAGCTGTGGCCTGGCATCCTGTTCATGAGGGGCTGTTTGCCAGTGGAGGATCCGATGGCTCTTTGTTGTTCTGGCATGTTGGGTAAGTGGCATTTTCGTCAGCACATTGGAAAGATGATCATCAGACCTGCAAGCTATTAGACTAAACATAAAATAGACTTTTCACCTTTGAATCCGTATTCAACATGCATGTTTATGGTGTAGTTTTGCTGTATACCTGAGGATGTTTGTGAATGTGCTTTCTTGATGAAGAAGTTTCCTGTGCAGGTATATTTTAAAGGATACAATTGCTTGTAGAGAAAACAAGTCTTTTGTTGAGAGGGTGATGAATGGTTGAAGCTCCTAGTTTTAGGGCTTCTTCCAGGTCGTTACAATTATTTTGCTTCTAAATGTACAGTTAAAAATCCTACACTACTGAATTCCCTATTAAGTACAACTGGGAATAATCAATTCACCGAATAGAAAAATTTCAGAGGCTTGAATTTAGCAAATTATGGAATAGAGGAACAGGAACAACTGAATAGCAAAATTTTTATGTTGTATCTGTAGCAGATACACACTTGTGTGATGGTTAAACATTTTGCGTTTGGGTTTTTTTTGTTTTATGCATCAGGGTTGAGAAGGAGGTTGGTGGAATGGAAATGGCCCATGAAGGAATGATCTGGAGTCTGGCGTGGCATCCCCTTGGACACATTCTCTGTTCAGGCTCAAATGATCACACCAGGTATTTTCAAGTATTTAAAGAAAAGATCTAAGGAAATTTATTTGCATTTAGAAACTAGAAGGGTGCACAGTGTCAGCGAACAAATATAGATTGGGATGATCCTGATACACAACATATGGCAAAGCAGACAGAAAAACTTATGGGAAGGCACTTGCATTTTACATTAAAAGACTGAGTGATGTCCATCCTCTTGTCCTTCATCTAAAGAAGCTTTAAAAAACACTAAGGTTTTGGATTTGTGTGAGCTTTGAAATCTCATGAGGAAATTTTTTTAAAAGCATTGTTGTAGCTTTCTGCTGAAGAAGTATTCCTGTAGCCAGTGTTTTATTCCCACAGATCGTCTGTGGGTCGTGTGTGCCTTTTCACATTGCAAACATGTTTGGAGGCATATAGTTTGTGCTTTTAATATTTTTGGTAGAACAAGCTTTAAACATGGAGCGTTTTATATGTGGGGTAAATTTTTGTGTGTACATGTGTGTATTGATAATGTTAGTTGTATGTGAAGAACGTATTTGAATTGATTGAGGGGTTATTGGAATGGACTGTAAATAATCTGTTCAGGATCTGATATTGGTGCGTTATACCCCTTACACTTTGAAGCATCTTCTGAGTTGTAACTATACAATTCAATATGATAGTTGTTGGGGTTTTATTTTTTGTTTGAACTTCACACCTAAAGTCAGATCCAGCACTGAACTTGATTAATAAGAGCTGAACCCTTACACAGTCAAGTTAGCATACTAAAATTTAGAGAAGTGGAAACTAATTAGATGAAAAGTAGGTAATACTTTTGATCCTTTATCGAGATCATATAACTTCCTTTTGACAGCAAATTTTGGACTCGAAATCGGCCTGGAGATAAAATGCGAGATCGTTACAACTTGAATCTGCTGCCTGGGATGTCAGAGGACGGTGTGGAATACGGTAAGGCAACTTCCCTCGAGATAGGAGAAAGAGGGTTGGGGTTGGGAGCAGGAATAAGCCTGGAGCTTGTAGCTGACACTAGAGTGCAGCTTCTGGAGAAGACGATGAAACAGTATTATAGTGGTAGTGGCTACCTAGATGAACTTTTTTTTTTTTAATGGGGATAATCTTACTGTCGGTGTTATCAGTGATCACTATTCCAACAATGAGCTTTCTTTTGTTTCCACAGCTCCAGGAGGTAAGACCTGCTCTGTCAATCGCAGGAAGGAGGTTTGGCTCTCCCTCTGGCTATGTCCAGTTTACTTTTCTTCCTGAAAACTTCATGTGACTTCAGGACTTCCCACAGTCCTGAACTACAGCAGGAAAATCTTTCAAAGTATTGAATTTGACTAAAATCTGAAAACTTTACCTACCCCCCTCTTAGGGATTTATCTTGGTAGTTTTAGGCTGCTCAGAGTTGCGCAGCTCTATGGCATGCCTCAGCAACCTTTTCATCTCTGGGGTTGTCGTCTGTTTCTTCAGATTTTTGATTATTTGCTCTTTCGTGTTTGGGAATGTTAATTAAAATGCAGCGCTTTAATCCAATTTAAGTTTTAAAATGTATAGATTTGTAATGACAAAAATGGGAATGGGCTATTGCCTTTTCTGAGATTCTGTCCAAAATGCGACTTTCCTTAAATGACATGGTTTCTGACCTTTTGGGGTGTATTTATGAATCTGAAGTTCTTTTAATATCCTCTAATTTGTGTATGGGATTAAGAAGTGACCCACTAGTTGTGACATATGTAATGATACCAATGGTAAAAGCATGTGAGAATCCAAAGGGATAAAATGATAACGCAAAGAAAAATGTTCCAAGTATAAATATTTGTGTTTCTCTAGATGATCTGGAACCCAACAGCCTGGCAGTTATTCCTGGGATGGGAATACCCGAACAATTGAAAATAGCCATGGAGCAAGAGCAGATGGGTAAGTAGGAGCTGTGGGGAAGTGTTTTCCTGAGCCATCCAGATACTGTGTGACTTCCTTTCCTTTCCTATATTTTGGTAGCACAGACACTGTTTTCTAAAGTTCTGTATCATGCATATCTCCTGTGTAAAGAAGGAAGAGTTGAAAACCTCTTTGTCTCTTTTGCTAAATAAGGCGTAAGGAGAGTAAGAGGATTTCTCTGTGAACCTGCATTGCTCTGTTTGTGTCTCTGGTGCTAAAGGGAAAGACGAGTCCAATGATATTGAAATGACGATCCCAGGACTGGACTGGGGAATGGAGGAGGTAATGCAAAAGGACCAAAAGAAGGTGCCACAGAAAAAAGTGCCCTATGCAAAACCAATACCAGCACAGTTTCAGCAGGTAAGTACTTGACACACAGTGAAGAGGAGAACAACTTGTTATTTTCCCAGCTTCCAAAATGTATGAGGCTGTTGAAACGTTTTGAATTTCCACTATCAGCTCTTTCATATCAACACTCAGTGCAACGTAATTTACCACAGTTGGTAGTTTAATTACTACTTAAGCTGAAATATTTGGTTAAATCCCTTATATCTTGTATCTGTAAGTGGAAGATGTTACAAAATATTGAAACATTGAAAACATTGGTTTTAGCTTCTGAATATCCATAACACAGAGCATTCCAGTGCATCTTTTCCCAGTGCAGCAATATATTGCATGCATGTTGTTGCTCAGAATTCATCTTGTGTTTACTGTTCTTTGTAGGCCTGGATGCAGAATAAAGTTCCTTTGCCTCCCCCACCTGAGCCATTGAATGATAGAAAGGAAGATATTAAGCTGGAGGAAAAGAAGAAGACACAGGCGGAGATCGAGCAGGAAATGGCAGCACTTCAGTACACAAACCCACAGCTCCTGGAGGTACGTGTGTCAGGACAGGTATCAGCAAATGTATTTTAGTGCTCTCTGATAGATTTGGACCTCAACACTAAAATATGTAACTTGTTTTGCAGTAATTTTTTCACCTTTTTTCAAAAAACATCTGATTTAACAGGACTTTGGACTTAGTGCATGATAGTATGATACCTTCAGTGAGGTCCCCACATTTCAGTTAACTAATACCAGTCTATGCATCTCTTTAGATGTATTTCTGTTAATTAAGAGAGAAGTAATAAATCTTTTTAAACTCCTGAGATATTAGTTGTTTCTGATTTTCAGTTGTTACATATACTTCCATGCTTAGTTGATTTTCTGGGTCTCTTTTTTTTCTGGACAGCAACTGAAGATTGAGAGACTTGCACAAAAGCAAGCTGAGCAAGTGCAGCCGCCACCTCCAGGAGGTTCTATCCATGGACCTCAACCTTTTCCAGGGCAAGGCCCAATGTCACAGATGCCTCAAGGATTTCAGCAGCCCCTTCCACCTCAGCAGATGCCAATGAATATGCCTCAGATGGGACCTCCTGGTCCACAAGGACAATTCAGACCTCCGGGACCCCAAGGACCTCCATTACACCAAGGAGGTGCAGGTCCACAAGGATTCATGGGACCACAAGGACCTCCAGGCCCCCAAGGACCTCCACAAGGAATGCCACGGCCTCAGGATTTACATGGACATCAAGGAATGCAGAGACATCCTGGCCCTCATGGGCCAATGGGGCCTCCAGGTCCACAGGGTAATGCTGGCCCCCAAGGCCACTTAGGACCACAGGGTCTACCTGGGTCTCAGACTCATTTAGGACCACAGGGTCCACCTGGCCCACAAGGTCACCTGGGTCCTCAAGGCCCCCCTGGGGGTCAAGGAATGCAAGGGCCACCTGGTCCCCGAGGAATGCAAGGACCTCTTCCTCATGGCATGCAAGGAGCTCCAGGATCTCAAGGGATGCAGGGCCCTATATCTCAAGGGCCTTTGATGGGACTTAATCCAAGAGGGATGCAGGGTCCACCAGGACCCAGAGATAACCAGGGACCTACTCCACAAGGGATGATGATGGGTCATCCGCAAGAAATGAGAGGTCCTCATATGCAAAGTGGTTTACTAGGACATGGTCCCCAGGAGATGAGGGGCCTCCAGGGACCCCCGCCTCAAGGTACAATGTTAGGACCGCCACAAGAATTGCGTGGGCCACAAGGCCAGCAGGGACCTCCACAAGGCTCCTTGGTAGGGCCACAAGGAAACATGCAAGGACCTCAGGGACAACCGAACCCTTCGAGGGGGCCACATCCTTCCCAGGGCCCTCTGCCTTTCCAGCAGCAGAAAACGCCTCTGTTGGGCGATGGGCCTCGTCCCCCATTTAATCAGGTACGTGTTGGTCTGTGTAACACGAGGAGTGTTAAGAACATGGGAATGATAATGTCACACAGTAGAAAGGCAGAGGAAGAGCTGAGGGGCTGGAGGTTCGGTACAGCTGCGAGACTGGGGCCTCAGGGAAACCTCAATGGGAATGAAAGGAGCTGTGTAGTTTGGGAACAGCAGGGGTAACTGCAGAAGGGGGTTACTGGAAATACTGGTACAGAAAATATGTAACCCTAAGAGAAACTCCAGATTTTTAATTGAAAGACACTGAACTGTCTTAAAGGGGGAATCCCCTGGGGAGTAGGTAAGCACTGAGAAAAGTTGAATTTAAGCAAACGGAACATAAGAAAACTTTTATGTGTTTATTAAAGCAAGTTACTGCCAACTCTCAGTTGTCCCAGTGTAGTTTATCCAAACTGTGCAATGCATTTACCATAGATGCTGACACACCTGGACTCAGCTTAGCTCTGGCTGAACTTCCCGGTTCAGACTAAGCGCACAGAAACACAGCTATCCTGCTTCCTTTAGCCACCTTTGTACTGCCTGGAGTGCAGGCTCAGAGATTGGCATTGCCCACCCTTAACTCATTACCACACCATTTGCCAAGAAGCACAGAGGGAGCCCAGCTATCAAGCAGGTTTGTCTAGGACTAGCCTAGGTCTGGCAGGCTGAGGACTGAGCCGGAGCTGCTGAGCGTGGCCTGGACATGCTGCCGGTTCGATGTCCCTGGGACACTGGACTCCCGGGGGGTTCACCAGCTGAGCTGGAATACTGCAGAGTGTTGCTTATAGACCCACCGATGAACTCTGCAGGGATCAAGTCAGGCTTTGATTAGGTCTGGTTCAGTATGGGGCACAACCTGCTCTGCCTTCTTCAGCATCATTCGTAACGGGATTGTTCTGTTTTCTGCTCTACCACAGCGCAGACATTTCTGTGTTTATTAGCTCTTACAAGTTCTTATTTGTATGGCACCGATTCTGTATTTAAAATTTCTTGATTGTCTTCAGCTTTAAGGTAAATTTTGAAGTGGATGTTAGGAAAAAAATCTACTTAATTTTAAAAACTGTGGGGGGGTTTTTTTTGGACAGAATTATTTCTTAGACTTGCAATCCACAGTTTCTAGTTAAAGCTCTAGACAGGTATGCTTATAGTCCTTGGTGCGTAGTCCAGTACCAGTCACAGTGAGTGATGGCATATTTGGTTTGAGGCAGAGTAGCATACAAATTGTGGGTTTATCTGAATATTTTTTTTCCCTACAAATCAGCAATAATTCCCTTCAGAAGCCTGTTAATGTGAGAGATTGCTGAGGTTTCAAAAGTATCAAAGTTAGGTGGAAAACAGTCGTTTCCACAACTATCTAACTTAAACCAGCATAGCGTTTTTCATTGCTGTCCCAGGGAGACGAACTTTTCTGCTTTGAGATTAATTACCAAGATGTGCGTGTATAAAAGTCAGTGTATGGTTACATGTCCGTGTAGGGTTGTCCTTGTCTGACCCCGCTGTTAGCGCTCTGCACAGAATTGAGTTAAGCGGCTTTTGACAGGTTATTTTCAGTGAATTCTGCTATCTTGAAGTCTTTTACAGATGTTAAAAAAAAAAAGGACAAAGCAAGGTATTTTTGACCATTTTTCCTTCCTTCTGCAGCTTTAGTATGGTAACGTCTTTTAAAAATGAACAGATTTTTAAATGCATAATGTCAGGTTTTGCTCCATTTTACTTCCTTGCAATATGACTATAGTAGTAGTTCCTATTTAAAAATACCCCATCTGCGATTTTTTTTTTTAAACAATAGGCTTTAGCTTGTTTTTTATTCTGAATTTGACATTCATCTTCTGTAAACTGGTACAAATCACGTGCCCTCCTTTCAGTAGCAGGAGTGTATGAATAGATATCTGCTTTATCAAGGGCTTGTCACGCTAATACTGAACATTTATACATATTTGTGGAGGTTAATCTCCGTATAAGGTACCACAGTTACCTGCATCTGCTGTGCCGCCTTCTGCAAACGTGAAACAGAACAGAGAATGTTTATGAGAAGGAAATTGCCTGAGATACGGTTGTCAAAATCTCATTCTGGAAATAGGCGTGTTGATATTGAAATGCAGATGGATAAGTAGAATATTCCCAAGGTAGAAGTAGTATTTTGGAGCTATTTTGCTATTGCAAAACACACGTACTTGGATGTAGTTGTTCAGTTTCGGGCCCAGTTTGGGGTCCAGAATGAATTTTGAAGTGAAAGGTGTGTGAAAATGCAGTTTTACAGCCCTGTCTTCTATCTGTCAGAGCACGGTTTGTTTGGAATGGAAGTTTTTGCTAAATGCTAAGGAAGGTTATTTAGTGAGTGCTAAATACTGCTGCTTTGGTTAAACAGTAGTGGTATAAATTTAAGAAGTTCAATGAAGTTTATTGTAAGTAAGCAGATGCTGAACTTAAGAGAATTGATGGAACTGCAGCAAGGTTTTGTTCGAGAGCAGCAGAAGTGCTGCCACAGCTGGATCTCACCTAGTTGGGGAATCCATTTGTTCCGGACTCAAGTCAACAATCAGTCACTAGAAAAGTATTTTTTGGGTTTTTAATAAGCATTGGACCAGGCCTTTTATTTTGCCTTTTTTTTTTTTTTTCCCAAAGTCCTTATCAAAATTACTCGATGAAAATGTGATGTTTCTAGTATACATCTGTGTGCTTTTTTGTGTTTTTATCACCTATATTGCAGTTTAAGAGAAGTGTTTAATTTAAAACCGGTATATCAAGATATGATAGGAAAAATACACAAAGGAACTTAATGCTTCTCTGCAAAGGGAAAAAAAAGGTAGTGTTTATCAAAAATAGATGCAAAGTTTGAAAATTATTTAACTCTAATTCCTGGAGAGATTAAGCAGTGTTACTATGAGTACAATGACACAGAAGTGTAAGTTTTTACATATTTACAAGCTACCTGTAGTCTGGAGGGCTATTTTTTGCAAGACAATATGAAAGTTAAGTCTAAATCTTACACATTGGACATGTATAGGAAGAGAGTTGTTCTGTGTTTAGGGTTTTCTGGTATGGGTTTTGGGAGGCTTTTTTTTGATGATGATTTCAACGTAAGTTTTGTCTGGCAATCTTGGAAATTCCAACTCTGTTCACAGTGACACATTTTTATTGTTGGATCTCATTGCTGCAGGGTATATGATGTACGTGACCTGCTTTAGTTCCAGTCAAGTACAAACCCCAAATGATGACTTTTTGTCTGGCCTTTGCTGTTTAAAGGCAGAATTGGACAGTTCGACCCATTTGTTTCCCAACCAATGTTACCATAGCGGCTCCAGTATAAACCTGATACCCGTAGAAATCTTTCATGGGTCTGTGACAGTAGCTGAATTTGAGTAACATTATTTTATCGTTTAGAAATCACACCCAAAAATACAGAAAAGAACAAAAGACTTGTATATGCTTTATTTTTTTTTCTTTCGGATTGTATAACTTACACAAATCTCTGCTCACACAGTTTCTACTTGAGAAGAGCAGGTGACTGCAGCCTCTGCCTTTAGCCCTGTCATTTCTTAATAACCCATTAACAACTTATCTCCTGGTGCTTAGCTGAGTGTTAGTACTTTCTTTTGATCCTAGAATTAGAATTAAGAAAAGCAAACTTTGCCAGCATGTTGAAAATGAAACTCATGTATTTCCATGTTAACAGTTCACAAAGATTTATAGGAGCGGTTCTCTCATGGCCCTGTTCTTGTCCCTCCTCCCCGTCCCAACATTCTTGATATTTTTATTTTTCCATCGTTTCTTTTTTTTTTTTTGTGCATTTCCAAAGGAAGTCTTTGGTCTATGCAGCATTTTAACTGCATATAAATCAGTACCTGGCATTTTTCAAACAACTATACAGGGTTTCTTCATCTTCTCTGCCAAGCAGCTAGAATATGAGCTTTTTCATCTTTGGTTGTTACAGGTAAAACATTAGTCCTCAAAATGCTGTGTTTCCTATAAAATCAGGTGTTTCTCACAGTGACCAAAAAGCATCACTGATGTGAATGTCTGAAAAATTAGGCTGAAACCATTGGAAAATCAGCAGTTTCTGTTGTAAGACCTGTGAAGCCGCAGTCTTTATGTCAAGAAAATTGGTTTTCCCCCTTACAAAATGCTTAAAAGCAAAAAAAAAACCCCCCCACATGGCAATTCACATGGCTTTTCTTATTATGTGCTTGTAGGACGGACAGAACCCAGGTCCTCCACCACTGATCCCAGGCCTGGGGCAGCAGGGAGGACAAGGTCGTCTTGGCCCTCACAACCAAGGACCTGGCCTTAATAAAGGTAATTAAATACGTTGTTTTTTCCTCTGTAGTTCTGCTAAAAGAGGCTGTTCCAGTGCAGTGCCTCTAGGCCAGGGGTGTCAAATTCATTTTCACCAGGGGCCACATCAATAGGAGTAGGTACATTTCTACAGTCCTAAAATAACATTTGGCCCTTTGAAGGCAACCACGAGGCCCCTGGTGAAAATGAGTTTGACACCTCCGATCTAGACAGAAAAGGCTACAGCAGAGCACAGGGCGTTGGCTGAGAGGAAAGCTTCTGTAGACTTGGGCTGGAATATAGAGGAAAAGTTTTCCCCAAAAAAGTATTTGATGTGAACTGTATGGTATATGCTTTGTAGAACTGTACGAACTAGAGCATCCTAGAGCATTTTTAGACTACGTTACAGAAATCTGCTATGATTTTTTCCCCTCAAGGTGACTCCCGTGGTCCACCAAACCATCACATGGGCCCTCTCTCAGATAGAAGGCACGACCAGAACAGTGGTGGTCCTGATCATGGGCCCGAGAGAGGGTTGTTTCGAGGTGGCCAGGAGTGGGGTGATGGTAGAGACAGCAGGGGCATGCCAGATAGACGAGGACCTCACCCAGATTTCCATGATGACTTTGATCGACCAGATGACTTCCGTGATGACTTCCATCCAGATAAGAGATTTGGCCATCGATTACGGGAATTTGAGGGGAGAGGAGGCCCACCGTTGCAAGACGAAAAATGGAGACGAGGTGGACCCGGGCCTCCCTTTCCTCCCGATCACAGGGAATTTGAAGGAGGGGGTTCAAACCGTGGGCCTCCTGGTGCTTGGGAAGGACGGAGACCTTCAGATGATAGATATCCACGGGATCCTGAGGATGCACGGTTCCGAGGGAGACGAGATGAGAGGTAAGAATAAATCTACTCATCTTTTTGGGGTTCAAGGGTGAATGGAGGGAACTCTTTCTTCCTGGTTTCCTTTTCATTAAGGAGTCTATCTGTTTCAGATTTATAAACTGGAAACCAATAAGGAAATGAAAACTCTAATATACCTGAGTATAGAGTCCATAAAAATCATTCAGTAATAGAAGAAAACTTGAAAAATGGTCATTGTACACAGCAGCTTCCGTGTCTTTAAACAGTAAGTAGAGAGAAGGGAGGAAATTGTAGAGAAGATCCAGTAACACAGGATGAAGATTTGAGACCGTTTTCATGAAAATTGAGAGGAGACTTGAAGGTTAAAGTGACACTTTTGAACACTAGAAGTGGATTTTGAGACTTTGTCTCCAGTCACAAAGCGCAGCGTGACTGTAGGGGCTCTAGAATGAGATGTAATACACTTGTAAGGAGCAGGAACACTCATCCTACTGTCAAATGTAAGGGGCAGAGCTACAGCATCTCTTGGACTGGTGAGACTATTTTCTCATGGTTTTCCTTGTAGAAGTTTTATTTCTGACTTGTTTCTTAATGCCAAGCAAAGAACTCAAAAACAATCTAATTTACAGCAATGTCCATGTCATTGCTCACTGTTTCCAAGTAAATCACAAAGGGATGAATTTGCTTCTAGTTACCAATGTAATTATGGAGGAATTACGCTAAGCCAGCGAGATTAATCGTCATCAAAATTGCTCCAGATCTATGCTAGTTTAACCGATTTAAATTTGGCCTCCAAGGTCTAAGCCTCTCACTGACCACCAACTCTGTATGTTTAAGAACATGTACTTGTACAAATATATTGTGGTCGCCACATAATGTGAATTTTGTGTGTTTTAGTTGCCTTTTTAATGATTTTCTTACATTCCTTTTACTTTGCATCTATACAGCTCTTCTTTTAGCTATTTTCTACCTAGCTCTGTAAAGATGTACCTTCCTTTTGTGTGAAGAGTATGAAAAGATATGAACAGTAACTAAAAGGTAACAAAGCCATTTTAAAAAACTAAAAATCCAGAGAATCCAAGCTGAATGGTCTGCATTATAGAATTCTCAAAGACAAAGCAGACAACACTTTCAGAAGCTCAGTAGAGATTTTCAAATCTTATATTGGAAATGCTTAGGGACTGGAAAATATTTTATGATGATCCTGACTTTTAAAAAGGTTTCAGGAAGAGTCCAAGAATCTTGTGACCTGTAAACCTGACTTCTGAACTACTAAGAGTTTACTTGTCAGAGTACGAGTGTTTGTACAGAGTTTTGTTTAAAAGGAATCGGCACAGAGCTATAACAGGCTTTTTGTGCTTGCAAACTTAATGAATTTCTTTGAACGAAGGTGAATTAGGTGCCATTTACTGCAGATGCTGAGGTGAACTTAATCCCAACCACTCGCTGAGCTGACTTGGAATTTAGATTGTAACTGATCAAGCACGAGAGGGAAGTGTGTGCACATGTTTCTCTCTACGTCCTTCTCATCCCCGTCCTGTTCTTACTTTACCTGTGCGTATCAACACGATGCTTCTGCCGCAGACCTGCCTGTCCCTGCCCGCTAACCCGCAGAGCCCAGTTCTGTACGTTAAGGTCCTAGGCCGCCAGGAGGGTGATGTGAGAGCAGACAGAACAGGAACTGAGCCTTATGCGAGGCAGGGTTTTACATGTGACCGATCTGGAATAGTGAAAAAGGATGCACAGAACACAATATTAGGAGCTGTGGCCATGTCAGGCCTAAGTATGATAGATTTCAAAGCTAAACTGTGTGCGTGAGGTTGCCTGGAAGCAAAAGGCAAGGCCCTGTCCCTGCTGGCCGTAGGACCTTGTGTTGCAAACCCTGGTCATTCACGAGCTAAGCAGAGTCGCACCATGTCAGTATTAAAATGGGAGGCCCTCTAAAAAACATGCAGAGGACTGTGCTGTTTCAAGGCTAAACAATATTGCTATGTGGTTATCTGAACCATTTGTACCTGAAACTGTTCAGTTTGTTTTCCCACATCGTCCAGGTTAATGTAAAATGGTTCACTGTCCATGCACAGCACTCCCTCCAGCTGCTGTTGTACCTGTACAGGCACAGCAGCCTCCTCTCTGTATTGTGTTTGTTTGCTGGGAGGTGGAGATAGACCTATTGTTTTTAATTAAAAAAAAAGTGTAAAAGTTTAAAAAAATATTGTATTGTGTTATGACTACTGTTAAAATATTTAAATTTGTAATTAAAAGGTTAATGTTGTTAAAATTCTAAATAAAATTATCTAAAGTTTTGCTTGTAATAGGATGCACTGTGTCGTTAATGAGCTGGGGAAGGGGATGTTGCACAAAGCCACCGCCACCTGAATACAACGGTGGTTCTGGTTTGACCAGTGTGGAACTGGGAAGAGAGGGGCGGTGGGGGGCTCAGCGGTACCTGCGCTGCCACCGAGGGCGGGCAGGACAGCATGGGTGCCACCGAGGGCTCCTGAGCCCGTGTGCCCGCTCCACCTAAACATCTCACCTGTGCGTGTGCAGAAACTGGGCTGTAAACTGGGATAATCCCAACAACCGGTGCTGGCGCGCACTTTTGGGGTTGCAGTAACGCCCAGAGGACATACGTGCTTATACAAGCACTCCAAGTGTTTAAACTGGTCCTGTAAAAACCAAAACTATTTGTTTTCATGCAGCCATCCGTAGGCTTACCTGAAATGGCACCGCCAGTTCTTTAAGAACCATTCTTCTCTCTGAAGATCTCTGTTAAAGCCCCCGTGAGATACTGGAGGAGCTAAACTCATTTGAGATAAGATGCAGAACCCAACCGTACCAAATTACCGAAGATGCCATGGTACTTACTAGAAGGAAATTATCAACTTCAGTGTCATGACTACATTTTGCAGAACAAAATTATTCATTATTGCAGCTGGATAAGCTGCTCTTCAGGTCGTAGAATGCCACTGTGCACGCTGTTCAGTAACCAGAGCCAAGCGGAGTCTAGATTCATTTGCTAAAATTGTAAACGTAGAAGAATGGAATGAAAAAGAGAATGTTCTAGCAAAAGAACTCCAGATCGATTGGAATGAGATGCTGGAATGTTTTGATGTAGCCATGAGTCTCATTGCTTGTATTTTTTCAGTTTGTTTTTATCACCAAAACGGAAGGGAAAAAGTGAAGGGGAAAGTAAGACCACCACAGTTAAAGAAAATTCACTTATACTTGTCCTCACCTTACCCTGTATCTATCATTGCTCACTGATTGGGTTTTTTTCCCCTTTTCATTAAATGAGCGCAAGATATTTGACAATGTTTTTCTTTTACGAAAAACCAACAATCAACAGAAGGAAAACTATAAAAATGAATAAACAAAGTGCTCAAGGGTGGAAAATGAGCACTTTTCCACCTACAAATCCTATTCTAGTAACTGTATGTGCTGTAGCTTTAAGTAAAACAGTTCAGAAATGAGTCGATCAATTAAGTGAAGCTGATGCGTTTATCAATCTAAATGCTGCCTAAAAACCGTATTTGTACCGTGTTCTTTCTTGTAGCTTCAGAAGAGGAGGCCCCTCGAGACATGAGGGCCGGGGGCCCAGGGGCAGAGATGGCTTTCCTGGCCCGGAAGATTTTGGGCCAGATGACACTTTTGACTCTCCAGATGAAAACTCAAGAGGAAGGGACCACGGTGTTCGGGGCCGAGGTCGTGGAGCTCCCAGAGGTGAGGGGAATGTTCTGCCACACTGAAATGCAAGAATAAGGAAGCAAAGACATTTCTTGAGCAAATTAGGGTGTTTTGATGAACACAATGTCTCTTCTCACTCCTGTCCCCTGCATCTCTTACTGCTCAGGAGGCCGGAAGGGTTTGCTTCCTACTCCAGATGAATTTCCATGCTTTGAAGGAGGGCGGAAACCAGAATCCTGGGATGGAAACAGAGAACCAGGTAAAGAATTTGGTGAAGTTTTTTAGACAATAACTAGATTTCTACAACATAGCCACTTAAAAATTTTTTTTTTTTTAAATCACCTCTTTTTCCTGTACCTCATATGCTCATTACTAGTCTTTTACCACAAGAAAAGCAAAACATAGTTCTTTGGACTTGTAAATTTAGGAACAAATTAACTATGCAGAATTTAATTGGCTCTAAATGCAGCTGTCTCACTGAACAAAAAATGACTGTGGTCACTAAGTCTTGACTTTTAAGTTGAATTCTTGGACAGTCCAGAAGTGCCTGTTGTTGTCACCTGTGGACAGCTGAAGTTACCTCATGGAGGTTTTTTTGAGATATATGCTAATGCCAATAGTAGTCCTTATTGTTTGCAAACCCAACGTTTTCAGCTACAGTATCTGACAGCTTATAGGTACTTGCATTTGTGTTACTAACAGCAACCCTGTACGGGGCAAAACTGAGTTTTTGAGTGTCATGGAAAAAATGAGCACAAGTGACATGAATAAATGAAGATGTGATTGTCTCTAAAATATATGAAAATATTTTATACTGAAAAGAACACTTTAGGTCTGCCACTTCTTTTCAATCATCTTTTAAACTTGTTTTACCTTTAGGTTTCTTACAACTTATTCAGCTTATGTTTGTTTGCCTGTTGGGATGGGGAGGAAGCTTTATGCAATTTTAACTTAAAATTGTGTGGAAAGAATGTAAATTTAAGTGACTGCCTCCAAAACTGAGGAATAAACATCAGATGAACATTACTTGTTATCCTGGTTTTTTTTCTCTTCGCGCTCAGGTCCTCGTCCAGATCACCCTCCTCATGACAGGCATTCTCCAGCTAACAGAGAACGTTCTTCTTCGCTCCAGGGCATGGACATGGCCTCGCTGCCACCACGTAAACGTCCCTGGCATGACGGACCAGGGACCTCTGACCACAGAGAAATGGATGCTCCAGGTGGACCTCCAGAGGAGAGGAGCAAAGGTAAACAGCCCCTTGTATTGAAAACTTTGTGACGCCAGCATTTTTTTTCATCAGTAGGCTTATCCAGAATTCCTTATCTATTCAGAGGGGATAAAGCTGAACAGGTAAATATTTGATCTTATCAGCTATGAAGCTGAAGACCAATCTTATAGGAACATTGAAGAGAGGGACCTTCTGGGACATCAAATCCAAATCTTCTCTCCAGCATCATATAATCCTCTTCTTTAATGCCCTCTTCAAAAGCAGTTAGGTTTTGCCTCCCTGCTACTCCCGTTGCAAAACTCTTAAGAGCGCTTTTTTTTCTCTTAATTTTCAGAATAGTTGTTTGTTAAAGGATGCTAGCACAAGTATGGATATTAACTCAAAGTAGTTCAGTGACTTACTGAAATATTACTTTTGTATTTAATGGCTTTTGACTGTTACCTTTTTGTGCTTCTCTAATTGCTTTAAGAATCATTATAACTTTTGACATAGACAACATCCACGGACAGAGCTCTAAAACTTAATTGCAGTAGACTATGCTTTGGAAAAAAAAAAAGGAAAATGTTTTTCTCTTGCTTTAAGCCTGTCGTTCACTAATTTCTTTCGATGATGTCTTGTGTTTTAATTGCAACAGTTGAAAGTTGATCCCTATTATTCCTGAATGCCACCTCTGACTGCATCAAACTCATACCATTTCCAACCTCAACCAGCTCTTCTCCAAGTCAGCTCTGATCTATTTAGTTGATCTCTCTGGGAAATTATTCTGTATCTTTTACTCTCCTTATTACTCTGCATATACTATTTTCAGTTTTCATTTATCCTTTTGTGAATTAAACTGGGTAACCAAGAATCGTACACACTACTTAAGATGCGGTTTAACACAGTTCACTTGGGTTTTGTTCTGTTTTTCTACATTCTTTCCTAATAGCTCCTCTTCAACTAACTACCAAACAGCTGCATGGCACTGTCAATGCTGCTGTAACCCACAAAATACATTTTTCTTGACCTAGTAGCTGGTTCAGAGCCTGTTACTGTGTACACAATGTCCACAATCATCCCATTAGCCTTGCGCCAGTTCTTCATCCTTCTTCTAAATCTCAGGATTAGCATTGTCTTTTTTTTAAATGTTCTTTTTTTAATGTCCTCATATTGACTGCTAGGTAGTGACCAGCAAGAGAGATCCTTCTTAGTTGCTTCCTAATGCTGAGCTGCCACCGTACAATGGAATTTTTTGTTGTTAGACGTCTACTGCAGAGCTTTGTCCTTCATGCCACTGAATTTAATTCCACTTCTCTTATTGTTGTTCTGAAGCTCGTTTAGTTTTAACTGTATGTCAGTCCTTCTGTGCATGGACTGTATTTCCAGTGCTGTATTAACAGCAGGTTTTATCATTTGTTCACAGATGGTCTTATTAAAAGTCTGCTGGTAAACTCCCTCCATCAGTATTTTTCCTTTTGAAAAATGTCATGTTTCTCATTTAGCCAGCATCTTATCAAATCTGCAAGGATTCCTTCTGCAGCTTCAATAATAATTTGTGATAACTTTATCAGTTTCTTTAATGAATTCAAAACAATTGTTAACTACCATACCGCTTGTGCCTCAACAACTCCTTGAAGTACCAAAGAAAATTTAGAACCATGGCAGAAAGCCTGATAAACAACACAATACTTTTTTCATGTATGGGCTCTGCCACTTTCAGTTGTATTGGTAAAGTCATTTGAAGATTAAAACTTCATGAATTATAAACTCTCTGGAACAATTTGGTTTCTATTTTACACAGAACCAAGCAGAGTCAACAAAAAAATCACTCTTGCTGAAGTGGAGCAAAAATATCCTAATTTAGCTGTAACACGTGTCCAGAAAGCACTCTTGCCATGAATTTTTTTCAAAATACTGCTTGTTATTTTGAGCTAATGACTTCAGGTTTATTTAGGCTAATTCACATATCACTACTAAAAAGATCTGTGAGAAGCAGAAAATCCTGTTCCTGGCAGTAAAAGCTCATGTAGTTTATGTTCCTAGTTAGTAGTAAAATGGAATGTTTTTCCATTATTTCTAGCCAAAAATGGAACAAAACAGTAATGTTACTCATTGTCTTCAGCACTAACCTCAACTGATCCGTCAGTGCAATGTCTTTGTCTCAGGAAAAAAAGTATTTTGCAATATACAGAGAACCACAGATGGTGTTAGGGCATAAGAAACTGCCTGGCAGTTTTGAGGACAATGTGACTATCACTGTTTTAATTTACTTCATTTAAGTGACTGGCGACTGCACCAGATATAATATCCTTTAATTCCCAAGGAACTGCCGGATTGCTGTCCATCTTCTGGACTGTAATGGAGACACTATGTAAGAAAAATCTCATAAAGGGAGGAGGCAAGAATCACAGGTCTCAGCTACATTTGTTCTGTGAATGATTGTACCACAGAAGAACTAGCTAAATATATGGGATGTCTGAGAAGTGGCACAGCTTAGATTTCAACGCCAGTAACTGACTGCGCTTCATTTTTAGGGCGAGGAAATTCGGGACCTTCACAGAGAGCGCCAAAGTCCGGGAGGTCTAGTTCTTTAGATGGAGACCATCACGACGGATTCCACAGGGACGAGGGCTTTGGCGGAGGCCCTGCAGGAGGCAATAACCCTTCTCGAGGAGGAAGGAGTGGAAGCAACTGGGGAAGAGGAAATAACATGAACTCTGGTCAGTCAAGAAGAGGAGCATCCAGGGGCGGCGGAAGAGGCCGATAGAAGAGGCTTTGACTGGGTCACACCCAGTCCTTGCTGGACGATATTTAAATAAATAGACTGCTACTCTGGACTCGTAACCCTGCAACACCGCAAACCTGGATTCTTAACTGGGATAACTGAATGTGCATTATTTCCTAATGAGGGTCTTTTCCTAGATCTATCAACTGGTACTAGCTGCAATATTGTAGCTAGCTTTCTGGTTTGTGCTCTCCTCCCCCATTTCCCTTCACCACCTTCTACCTACTTTGTTTTGTGAAGAGCTGGAATTTTTTTAAGTGTTGTGAGACATGGAACACCTCCACACATTTCAGTTCACCTCCAGACAGAAACTTGTTTCTATATGTACAGTTTGTCAGAAGTTACGTTGGTTTTGTATGAATACAGAATGTAATTTGCGCAAAAATTAACAAAAAATCAACGTGTGTGATTCTTTACTCACCTATTACTATAAAGAAGGGTGTCATTAGGCAAACTTGTGTATCAGAAGAAGCAACAGAACTACCTCCTGAAATCTCAACCATTTAAAATACTCATAGCTGATTCCTAGTGTTTTGGTTTATCATGTAGAGAACTTTCATTTTCACCTTTAGCCACAGCTGTCTAGAGATTACAAATGGTGCTGATGTTAAAATTCCAAAACACAGGAAATCCCCGCTGCTTGCTAGTCTACAATCCTGAAAGAGAAAAGCGTGGAACATCGTTTAGAAAAGTTGTCACAGACATAGTGCGAGTATAATCTGGACCGCTGGCAAAATAGACATCATGACAAATAGTGTCATTCTACGCTTCACCTGGGCGAGTCAAATATTTTTGTTCAGAACAGCATCTCTTTATAGAAATTGAGGAAGAAAGAAGTTTAGCAGCTTGATTAATACGGATGCATATGTTTTACAATGGCTGTACAGTGCATTGCTTAAAGATACGGGTGTTCAGTAGAGTCTGGTGTGTTCAAATGCTTAAGTTCAAACCTTGAGAGTTGATCACGTTCATCTTAACCTTTTTTTAAGTATCTTTTTCTTTAGGATATTGTTTCCTAGTTTTACTAGGGGAGGGAAATGAGGAGGGGAGGGGTTATTCCCATTTCCCATGTTTCATAATAAAGCTGCTTACCAAGCGTGAGTTTCTGGTTTCCCCATAAATCATTCATATTAATCATCTCCAGGCACCAGGTTATCAAAAGGCTCTTTTAATACCTAAAGCCTCCATGAAAATTTTATCACGTAAGTACATATCCTAAAGCCAGCTCTCAGGAAGGTCCTACATTAGAAGAATAGGATAGACTGTATAATCAAAAATATTGCTACCAGGCTTCCCTCCCACCCACCTTGAATTTCATGTTATAATATTCAGGATAATATGGCAGCGTAGTTCTGTAGCTGACAAGGCTACTGCAACACAGAGTGACACATAGCAGCTGTTTTATCTGACTTCTCATGCGGTCAGACTTAGTAAAGTCTGGCTTAAGTCCTGATGACTTCTTTAAAGAGATCGAAGCATTGATGCTTAGCTGCTGGTCTCTTGGTTCAGTCAGTCACAAGTAGAGGGGGGTTTTGCTTAGTTTTTAATTTGTAGTGTATAAAACAGTATTTGAAAATTATAGTAATTAACTCTGATCATTTAGCCTATAAAGTCCTTGTCATGGGGCTCTAGAGAGATGGAATGGTCTTAAAGGAATTAACTGGGAAATAGCCAAGGTGCACCTGATATGACAGTTTCTCCTTTGAGGGGGGAAAAAAAAATTGCTTTTTACCTCCATTTGAAGGGCTTTTATTGCTTTTGGTATACACCTGGGAGTTACGATCTATCCTGAAGTTTTAATGATAAAAGCAATGATTTAATCATTAGCAAAGGGGAAAGCGTGCCTATTTTAAAAAACAAAAACAAAAGCAAGTCCTCTATATTTTAAGGGGCTGAAAGTGACTTTTGACTACTAGTTAGAATATGTGATTTAGAGGATGAGCTTTAGTCCTCTACCAAAACAAGTCAGAATGCACCTAATGGGAAACCTAGCTTTCTCTATCTAGACAAAAAGGGAATTTGCTTGTTTCTCCTCTGGTGGTTGGTTAACTCCTTAAACCACTATGGTACTTGCTGGTAAGCAATATTCTTCATCAAGGGACAGCTTTTTTTAAATTAAGTTTTGAAATATTCCACGATCATGGAATATGCACAGAAAGTCATAAGAACATCGGATAATTAGCTCGCTTTTGTTTAAAATCGTAGAAGGTGACAGCACAGCAGGAGAGACAGAAGCAGCTTCCTAGTCCATGATACCATGACCCGCTATTGCTGGAAAATTGATAAAATTTATTAATGGGAATATATATATATATGTACTCTTCAGGTCAAGTTCTTTTACCAGTGCTGCATGTAGAATCCTTGTGCTCTGCCTGCTGGTTTACAGCACTACCTAAGATTTAATTTGATACTGCTGTTAGGAATAAAATTAATTTTATATACTACGCCTTAGAAGTTGTAAAAACAAGAGAACTAATTTAATGCTATTCAGATAGCCCTGATCCACATTTTTAAGGAAAAAAAGGTGACGATTAGTGGAATGTCTCTACTGACATTTGGTACAGAAATGGTTTGATTAAAGCAATCTATGTATATTTGAGGACCCCCACTGAACAATTTCAGTTTAATTTGGAGCGAGTATTAGGTGAATACACTAAACCCTAAGTAGTGACAGCAGGTAAATACTGCAGTGTTTGGCTTTATGTTGTGTATGAGGCACGTATGCTCGGTGAGATGCCCACGGGCTCTGAGCAGCCTGGGCCTGAGCCCCATTCCTCCGCACTGGTGCAGCACACAGCCCAAATGGAAGCACCAGGCTCTCAGCAGGGACTGAATTCAGCACCTTCCTAAGGCTTCCGAGGTTCTGCATCGAAACAGGGCTGTGCTAACTGAAACAGGCTCCAGAAAAATCTATTCTGGAGGTCATACTGTGACAAGGAAGCAAGTCCTGCCCAAGCTGACAGAGTAAAAAAAATGTATATCTATATATATTAAAAAAAAGTTCTAAGAGCTGAAGCTACCGTTATAGAGCCCAAGTATTTGCTACCTTACAGCAGCTGTACGGCAGCAATACCTGCAAAGGCCAAGGCTCTTCGCTAAGATAAGCACCTTTCACCCTATCATTGTCATGCAGAAGGGCATCCCTTAAGTTAGGGGTAGTCTTTGTGACCCACAGCCCCAGGAAAGTTTGTTTCACTTACTAGATGGTAAAGATTTTTTTTTTTTTTTTTAAAGAGAAATACAGTTCAGTGGACATAGTATTCATTTCCACCACCGCTCTGAGATGGCTGATGACTGCACTGCACAGTACATGTTCAGTGTAGGGGCTGGCACAAAAATGAGTTAATAGCAGTTAACTATTTTTGAACGTTCACCCCGACACTTGATCAGATTTCGCTGAATTGTCTCCGTGCTTGAAAACCAGTCAGCTCTACGCACCTCAGCTGTAAGACACTTGCTTCTCACGTCCGGGGCAAGTCAATAGTGAACGTTTCATGGGCTCCGTCGTCTCACTCACGGTTTGAAGCAGGCAGCTCGGTTTGAAGCTCGGTTTGAGTCCGGTTGCGGCAGCGGGGACACGCACTGACCGTGCGAGGAGGCAGAACCCCGCGCTGGGGCGGGCCCCGAGCACCGCACCGCCCGGCCAGTCACTGCTGCCGCTGCCGGGCGCGGCCGCTGCTTCTCTCGCTGCAGCATCGGCGGGGAAAACCCAGCAGGAACGAAGCGAAGCGGCGTCAGGCGGCGCCGTCCCCATCCCCGTCTCGGAGAAGCGTCTTCGCGCCCCGCGCCAGCCCGGGTGTCTCAGTCCCTTTGTCCGCGTCCCGCCGGGCTGCGGCTTGTCCCGTCACACCGGCAGCGCTTTGCCGCGGCGGCGCAGCACGGCGCTCAGGAGCCCGCCCAGGCGGCGCAGGCCGGCGGCGCCCCCGGGCAGCGCGGCCAGCAGCGCGGCGGCGGCGGCGCCCAGCTGCACGGCGGCGCCCAGCGCGGTCAGGAGGCCGCTGCGCAGCCCCAGCGCCGCGTACAGCGTGCCGCCCAGCGCGCCCAGGTAGACCAGGCCGCCGCGGCTGGGCTCCCGCAGCAGGCGGGCGGGCCCCCGCAGCAGCGCGGCGGCGCCCAGGGCGCACAGCGAGCCCAGGGACCAGAGCAGCGCGAACTTGCGGGCGCGCAGCAGCAGCAGCGGCGCGTACAGCGCGGCCAGCCCGAAGCAGAGCGCGGCCAGCAACAGGCACAGCCCGCTCCCCGCCAGCCGCTGCCAGCGCGACAGCCCCGGCAGGCACGGGTCCGACTCGGCCGCCCACGGCCAGCCCGACCCGGGAGCCGCCGCCGCCGCCGCCGGGGGGGAGCCGCGGCCCGGCGGGAAGGGGTTCAGCGGGCCCAGCCAGGCCCCCAGGCCGCCGCCGCTCGCCGCTTCCTCCTGCGAGCAGCCGGCGGGTGGCGGCGCGGGGGCAGCGCTGGAGCCGGCGGCGGCGGCGGCCTTGGACTGCGCCAGGTACTCCTGCAACTGCCGGCCCAGGTCCGCCATGGCGGGGCCGGGGGCCGCTGGCAGCGGCTACAACGCGCCGCCCGCCGCCGCCATCTTGCAGAGTAGCTACATCCGGGTTACCGGCCATCTCCGGCGGGCCCGCCCTCGCGAGGGGCGGCGCTGAGGCGGGACGGGCCGCGCGGTTCCTCGCCGCTTGGAGATGCGGGGCCGCTTCTTTTCGCCTGCTCGCGGTTTTAAAGAAAAGGCAGATTTGTCTGACAAAAGGAGCGGGGAAGCCCGTGAGGCCGGAGGCGCCGTGAGCGACCTGTGGGGGTTGTGTCGGCGCTGGGCGGGGAGCCCGCGCCAGCTGCTCCTTGTGAGGGGACGGAGCGCTCGGCAGCTCCGAGCGGTGACGGTTTGCGGCTTCGGCAGCTGGAAGGAGGATGGCGTCACAGTGAAAATGTAGATTGGTGAGAGAAAGATGGTGTTTGAGGTCGCCGCAGCTGCCAGGTGGCCCCACGGGACGCTGCCGGGTGGCGGCCCAGCGGCTGGAGCAGCCGGCGCTGCCCCGGGCCCCGGGCAGCACCTGCAGTCTCCTCCTCACACTGCCCGAGGGATCTCTGCTTCTCCAAAGGAGACCTGCAAGAGAAGAGACATTGCGTGTTGGCACTCGGAAACCATTACAACGGGAGACCAGAGATGTAGAGAATGACCAGGAGCTTGTCTGTTTATTACTGTGTACTCAGCCAAGTCTGCCAAGTTGTTGACTGTGTTAATAAGATTACCCATTACTCATTCCCAGCCAACCATTAAACCAAAATAAGATCATCTGAGTTCTTCGCCATAGTTTAAACAAGTAATTAAAAACAGCAAATGCTTATTTGACCTATATGATTCTAAATGTTCACTGCAGGACTGAAAACAAGATGTTTGGACAACACGAAACACAGCACAGAGTTTCCATCATCAGTTCCAAAGCTTGCAACAGTGTCCGTAGCAATGGTGAGTCACATTATGCTCGCTACGTTGCGGGATATAAAGAAAGTTTGAAATGGCTTTTGGGCAGAAGCTCCCTGTTCCATTTGGTGGCTCATTTTAGCATTGATACATTATGGTACAGGTCAGAGAATGTAAAACTCTTTAAGTGCTCAGGACGAAGTCCAACGATGGGCAAGAAGGTATTAGATGTTATTAAACATGTGCTTGGAGGGTCCTTGTTAGGGAGCGCAGTCCCTCTTCCTTTTGGCAGCAAAGGATGCCATGCAACTGCTTTCTAGAACATAGCCTTCCAGACATGTCTTCTGCTGCCCTGAGGGTAGAACACACTGGGAAGGTGCTTTCCCTTTGCCCTGGGGATGAGCAGCGGCTGCTCCAGCCTGGCGCAGCTGCTTTGTTCGCTGGAAAATGTTACATCAATGAGGTTCATGGCAGATATAACTGTACACCAGGTAACAGCTTCGTGATAAAACCTCACCGTCGGCGTTTCTGTTCTCCCTCCCAGGCTCGTAGTAGCTGCTGAAGTGTTTACTACCAGGTGGGGCAAGGCTGCTCCCGGCAGCGGGGCAGAGGCAGGAGCCGTGCCTGGGGGCCGCTGGATCGGCCCGGGGGCGGGCGGGAGGCTCCCACCGCTTCGTCACTCCGTATTTCTTTCCCTTTATAGGAAAAGTATGCGCGGGGCCGGGGGGGCTGCCCTGAGTCACCGGGGGCCGCGGCTCCCGCCCACGCCCAGCGGGCCCGGGCCGGCGGGCCGGGGCGGGGTTTGCGCTGCCCGGCGGGGCCGCAGCCGCTGTGCCGAGCCGCGTGTCCCGCCGCGCTGCCCCTCGGGCACGGCCCCCCGGCACGGCCCCTCCGGCCCGGCGCCGCCATGACGGGCAGGTAAGAGCGGGGAGCGAGGCCCGGGGAGACCGGCCGGCGGGTGAGGCTCGGTCCCGCCGCCTGGCCCCGGTGGGCTGTCCCTGCCCTCACCGGCTCTGCGGGGAAGGGTCGGGAACAGCCGCTGTTTGCCCGGCGTGTGCCCGACGGGAGGCGGTCGGGGGAGAGGACGTTTCCCCGGTGAGGTTCGGGAGCGGGGCACGCTCGGGCCGGGGAAGAGCAGCTGCCGCTGTGCCCCGGTGGAGTCCGAAACTTGACCTCTTGGAAGAGCAAAGGCTGCTCTGCTGTGCCTTACCCAGCGAAGGGCGGTGGGGAGAGCAGGGACAGAGCTGGGAAGGAGCACCGGTGGGTGTGAGCAGTGCCTGCCCGGCAGCCAGGCTCCGTGCAGCCGGGTGCTGCGGCTCAGGCGCTGACAGCCCGTTCCCGCCGTGTCCCACACCGCCCCGCGCTTCGGGCCCTGCTGTCTGAGCTGAACACTGCCCCTCTGTCCACGCATTCACTCTCCTCTTCTTCGGGCTGGTCTTGGAGTTACGCGTTCCAAGAGCTGTTTAAATGTGGGTCTTGATTCTCCTCCTACGCTGTCTGACACAGGAGAACTCTATAAAGTCAACTAATTGACAGATATAAACGAGAAAAGCAGTCGGGAGAGCATTTACTGGCATCTTCCAGGGGTTTGCACAAATGCTTTAGTGTCTCCAATCACTTTATTCTCCCAGCTGTAAAATAAAACCTAGACGTTATAAAGCAGTTGGTGAAAATAAGCTTGTTTTTGTAAAATATCTCAAAGATGAAAAGCATGAAGAAGTAGCACTAAAATTAGTAGGGTGCCTTTTGGGGGATAGTCATCCTGAATCTTGCTATCATTACTGTAATCCTGAAACATTGCTCTTCATAGATCCGCAGTAGTTTGTGTATAAGTATTAATTTTTCTTTCGTGTAAGATCTTGATGTTTGAATTATGCATCTTGTGATTATTCGATGGAGATCACATTTGGTGGGTTGTTAGGTATGAGAACGTGCTGAATAATTGTTACATCCTTATCTATGATTTGAGTGACAGTTACTTTTCCCTCTGTGATGACAAATTGATGTTGATGGGTAGTTGTACATGCTCAAACACTTCTGGCTTTTGCCTCTTGTCTTTTGATTACGTTGTCTTTTCTGTCTTAATGGTCCCTTTTTTGTTGTTGTGATATGCGAAGTAGGTGTGTATTTACAAGATTACATTCATTTCCTTACAACTAGAGGAAGACTCAAGAGTCTTAAATGTTTGTAGGTTGTGGGTACCCGTACAGCTCCTAAATGGGGACAAGATGGGGAAGACCTGGGAAGAGCTGCAGCTGTAAGAACACAGCTGATTTCGTTTGAGTGGACTGTGGTGTACTATCGTTTAGAATCACATGTTTACCTCAGGTGAAATCACTCAGCTGCAGAGGACAGTGGGAAATAACTGTGGACAATGATCCTTGTTGTCTTCTTTCCCATGCTTCCTCAGAAAGCTGCCTGGTAAGGTACAGCACTGTGTTCGCTGAGAAGCTCTGGCATGAAGCATGAGGCTTGGTGGAGAGTTCCAAGGTAGTTGAGGCACTGCAGAATGTGCAGTTCTTCGAAGTCATGTGGGATTTCTGTCTCTTTTTCCTCAGATGTATTTGAGAGGGTTGTTATTAAATGATCAGTCCCTGGCTTTAGCTTTTGAAAAGTGAATGCAAGCGTTATTTAATGTTTTCGGAAATGTTTGTTCTGGAAAGTTTGTCAACTATGAAAATTTGTAAATTTCTGTCTGCTGTGTTCCTCAGAGTGGTTATCTGTTCTATCAGAGATGTTTCTCAGAGCTGTAATTCAGCTGACTTTTTCCTCAGTACTATTATAATCCATTTTGGATAGCAGTTTCCCAGGAAAACAAAACCCGTACAGTTCAGCATCTGTGAAACATTGCCCTGCTCATCACCCTGTATGACTGAGGCCATTTGACAGCACCGTGTTTAGTGGTGTTTTCAGGCTGGGACAGACTCCTAAGTCATTAAAAAGAATTCAGCATCAAGAACAAACTTCCTTAGATCCACTTACAGGTCCCTCTGCTGAACTGTGGCCAGATGTTCAATGTTTGTTACATGGTCATTCTTAAAATCTTGAGACATTATGTAATCAAATGTTCTCTGGTTTTAAGATTCAGGGGTTTTGGGTTCTAGAAGAGGATGAACTGTTTCACAGCTGGACCATCCCCACAATATCGATCCATTAGACGCTTCCAGAGCCAGGAGCATGACATAAATGTGCCTCTGGTCTTGAAACTGTTGACACCGGGAAGGGAGTGATTTTGTGTTGTTACAGTGTGTTAAAAGTAAGGAAGACTGCAGAACATGCCATGCTGACACATTGCTCTTTGTCACTTCACCTTTCTTGTCATACAGAAATACAAAGGGGCTCGCTCCTAGGGACTGTGATTACTGATGCCTTATTGGTATTTAAGATCAATGAAAAATAACTCAATTTTCATTTTAAGTGTTCTGTCCCATTTAGATGCAGTGGGTGTCTTCTGAATTTAAATAGCTGCATGGTTTATTTTACTGATTTTAGCATTAGGGGAAAATATAATTCCAGAAAATGCAAAGCTAAATGGGCACTTCTGTTTATTCAAAGTAGAAAATTACTAAAAATTGGTCACTATTTAGCAAATGAAATTCATATAGGACATGTATCACAGGTTACATTGTTACAGTGTGAGGATTGTGTTTTGTTAGAGAAAACTCATAAGTAGATCATTGGAATTTGCAGATAACAATTCTGACTGCCATGTGTTGGCTGAGTTATTTTATATCTCTGTGTCTTGACTGGAAGGTGGCTGTTAATAGTCCCTAGTTTCAAGAGTAGCCTGTGGTTTAAAAGGATGCTGTTCACTTTAAAAAGTCACCCTTTATTTGAACATATCTCTACCAACTAAGATCCAAAGATAACAGGACAGAAAGAAATGTAAAGGATGTATGTATTTTGCTTTTATTAGGTTACATGTTGTTTAACTACATTTGGAAATAAACTCTATATAAGAGATAATGTGTTACATATAAAAATAGTATGTTTCTTAGCAGCCTTTCTATGTTTTGCAATGCTGAGAAATACAATTTATGTGATTTTTGGTGCCTTTAGAAACATAGTATAGTACCAATAAGTGGAGACTGCTTCTATAATTTGTGTTTGATATATTTGTTCCATCTCTCCGTTTTGATTTTTGCCTTTTTGAGGATTGTTGGGGTTAGGCGGGGGGATACTGTATTTTGCCCTATTTTCTTTGTTGTTTGTGACGGACTTATCCCTGAGAATGCAGATCAGTGAATGACCAGTGAAGAAAACATTGTTAAATGCCAGAATTGAAGATAATTTCTTTTAAGACTTTACTGCTGGGCTGTTGATTAGAAAATATCAAGGTAAAAAAATGCTTGTGCTGATTTATATTGCCTTTGGAAATCTATGTAATACAAAGCCCAAAGAAAAATGTTCCCTAAACACATGTTTCAGGGCATAATTACTTTTGTAAGAAAATTTCGTTATCACTATACTTGGTCTAATTGGGATCTGGATACGCCTATGTACTTCCTGCAGTCAACAAAAGAAGAACAGCTGCATTTACAGATACGCTTATTGATTGTTCCTAATCCAGCTGAGGTAAGAAATAAGAGTATATTATTTTCGATTAGGCTAACATTTGAGTAGATGCTTTTTAATTCAGTAGAGAGCTGCTGCTGTGCATGTGCTCCATTTTATGAAGCAACTGCAAGTAAAATGGTTTGAAAAAGGAGGAGGGAGTATAGAGGTCGATAGTATTAAGAGAGGCTCTTGGAGCTGATGAGAAAGTACGTGCATCAAACTAAGAGATGCCTCATCTCTTTCAGCTGTGAGCAGCCATTTCTGCTCTTCTAGGCTGAAAAATGTGTTTTAATCTTGTTATCTTTCCATCTAAATCTGCTCTCGGAGGCTCTCTAGACAAATTTTAACTTGTTGGAAGGTCCTTAGTAGTCTGTTCTGGGGACACAGAGGTGCTTCTCTAAGGAGAGCTACTTGTGAATGCCTAAAAGAAGTCTAGCTTCTTTCTTCTCTAGTTTGGCCCAGAAAGTAACCAGCTGTAAGATTATGGCATCGATTCTGTCTCTTAAAAGCGATCTGTCAAGAGGGAAAGAAAACCAGACCTGTAACATTTTCACTCTTTATGTGAGAGGCAACGAGAGATGAGTGAGTGAGCAAGTTGTGTTTGAGGGATGGGAAGACAGGATGGTTATTGTTTTGATGTGTTTTTCCTTCAATCCCCTCATCTTCCCTTTTGAAGAAGAGATCCGTACTTTTCTGTGGAAGAGTGGTGGTTTGAAAACCAGTCAAATGTCGTATGAGTCAGGAGGGTAAAAGCTTAGGTGTTTGAGAGAGAAGGAGATTTTTAGCCATGTTGCTTAAGGTTAAGGGAGATGATGTTGTGGTGATGTAATAGTTTGCTTTGTGCTAAAAGCAAAAAGGTGATTTAATACTACATTTTAAAAGTGTTTTATTGCTCTAAAATTTAAAAGGTCGGTGAAAACATCCAGTATGGAGGACACTTTTCTTTTTCTGTTCCATTTACTTCGTAAAGTAGAAACGGATAAAGCACACATGCAATCTCAGAGAAATGATAGTGGCAGATTGTGGAGTGTATTTTAGATTTGGAGGTTACTAATTTCTGGTTTTGAACTTATGTTCTTTATTTGTGCCTGTTCTGCTGAGTCCCGGTAAACCCTTTTGTTTTTCTTTAAAGGACAGAAGGGATTTTGCTTTTGGTTAATACTCATTTATTACTTACAAAGTCATCATTTGTACTTCTGGGGTTTTTTTGTGTGGTTGGTTTGTTGGTGTTTTTTTTTTTTTAACTCTATAGCTTGCCAAGCTGTAGTCATGGAATATATTTCACTCTCATGCTACAAAAATCCTCCTTTTCTATAATTTTCTAAAAAATAATTTGCTGGTAATGACTCTTGAGATGTTTTTTGTGGTGATGCTGATCAAATGACACTGACTCAGATGCTCCCATCCTCCACTCCTTTCCCTTTGTTCTCTTAAAAACTGACTTCTGTATTCTCAAATTTTTACTCTTTCTGCCCCCCCACCCTGTGCCGCGAGCCATTCGTGCTGTGTGATCCTCTTTCTCGCAGGGGTGGGTGGAGAGGGCGAATGGTAGGAAGGGGAAACTCCTCTCAAGGCCCTGTTCAGTTCCCAGCAGAGAGCTCTGGAGGCTGGAATGACAAGTATGTTCCTTCTCCCTGCTTCCTGACCCTCCTCTGCATGCCGCTGCTGCAGGCTGGAGTGTGTCTGGAGAGCAAAAGTCTTTGTGGTTTTGTTTCTTGGAATATGCTTTACCCAAATGGAAGGACCAGCTCTGTTGTTCGCAGTATCTCTAAGACATGGCATGGTGTAGCTGTCTGCGGGGAACCACCTTAGAGATGCCAGGGTCAGACACTGGTCTGCAGTAAACCGAAGTGTTCATTGTCAAGAGATCTAGTAATCTGTTTTGCTTTTCTGTATTTCTCTGTTGCTTTGATCAGAGAGTCTTTTTGAATTAAGCGGTTTAATTATTTGAAGATGTGAAGAATCAGGCTTTTTTTTTTTAATCTCACTGATGAAATTTATACAGCTACATTATGCAAGTCTAACAGAAAGAGTTGCTGATGTAGACTCATAGTGTGTTGGCTTAAACAGGTGATTGCTAGTGGAATACAGGAAAGAGGTTGTCTGATCTTTAAGACTGTAGCAGAATGGCAGGTGAATTGTAAGAAACAATGCTCGAGCAGGAGTCTATGCATCCTGCTTTAGCTCTTCCAAAACGTAAAGGCAACTCCCAAAAGGAAGGTGACTCACTGAATATCGGTGTTGCGAGTGTTTGCTCCAGTTGTCTCTCTGCGTTCCCCTTCACAGTGGCATTGGGTGCCATGGCTGGCCTGCGACTTCGGGGGCTGGCATCCTCCAAACTTTATCAACGCCGGCAGGATCGGCTCAGTGGCACAGGGTCACTCCTGAGCAGCAGGACAGACACAGCAGCTTGGATACGTGGGTATGTCTCTGAGATGAAGGGAACGGGATTGTTGAAGCATTTTCCAAGATTTGATAGATGTTTGGTTTTGGGGGGGTGGGCTTCTTAACTTAAAGCGGGAATTGTCTGCACACAGCCAGAGGGGATGAAGTCTGTTTATTTTCATTTCCAAGTAGATTACAAAGGAAAGGACTTCCCTGATGAGGAAGCTTTCAGTTTTTAACAATAACAGGAAAGCAACAATGGAGGACCTTCCCGTTTGGAAGCACTGGACTGGACTGTTCAAAACCAGTATCAGTGCTAGTGGTGTTAATGGCGAAGTATTTAGGCACTGTGGGAATAAAGAAACGGTGACATGCAGTGATTTTTGAAAATGTTGATTAAATTCTCCTGTGTTCCTTGATTTTTAGGGCTCAGCAGTCCATTTCTTCACCTACACTGTTAATAGCAAGCTAGTTGATTTAATTTTTGTAAATAACTCCAGTCCAGCAGAAATGGAAGCTTTGAGTGTAGCTGCTTCTTGAGATTATTTAGAAATCATAAAACAAGGCTTCTTAAATCTGCCTAGGTAGTTCCATTGCTTGATTTGATCATTACTTTTCTTGTGCTTTAGATTAAAATTTTAATTTGCTTCTCAGTTTTCATTGAAGTTAATTTTGGGCAGGAGAGAAATGAACAGGAATTAAACAGAACTTAGGTTTTTTTGCAGTTTGGGAGAACTGATAGCTGCAGCAGCAGTATGGCATCTGAGGTCTGTGTCACCGGAGAGATCAGTGAACATGCAGGAGAGGAGGCTTTTTTTCTAGCAGTCAGAAGTTATGAGTTTCCGTCTTTTCTTAGCAGGAGATAGATCTGATATTTACGTGTAATCGAGCAATTGGTTTGAACTGTGGTTCTCTCACTAGAACCCTACTTTTCCCACTGTTTTCCTTTTAGCCTATAGCTGTTGGTAAACTTTCAGTTTTTCTTACACAAAGTTGTGAGTGTGAATGTATGACAATTGAGTGACAAGGTGAGTAAGAAGGTAGAGAAAAAAACGTTGATGCCATTGAGTGGAGAGGGTGCTGTTCAGGAAGACTGAGAAGCACAGAAGGGTCTGGGGAGAGAAAATAGGCTTTGAAAAAGCAGCAACGGAACACGAACAGCAGAGTGTGAACTGAAGATAGGAAGAATGAACAGATAAATGCCCAGACATAGTCACCTCACATTGTCAAAATGTAGTTTGCTTTCAGCTACCTGTGTTTCATTGTAACCTCTAAGAGCCTTCCAGGAAGAAGGTGAAGGCACCATATTTTTTTTTTCCCCTGATTTCCAATTATTATGTCTAATAATTTTTTTTTTTGAGTTTAGCATGACTGAGATTTTTTTTTTAAGCCTTGATTTTTAAAAGAAAACGAGTTTAGAACTCTCTCATATGTACTTAGTCCACTATGCAGAAAGAATGCCCTTTTCTGGACAGTGTGTTTGTAGTAGTCAGTACTACAGTAGTACAGTTTTGTAGGAGAGCAAGGTTAGTTCTCATCTGCCTTCTATGTCAGCTAGATCTCAGGAGCTTGGTGTTTGGAACGTGCTTATCTGTGTGAGATGTCTCTTTCTAAACCTGCGCTGTTAGGTGTTCTGTGTGAGGCCGCTAGCGGAGCTGATCAGGGCAGTGCTGGCACAACAATGCTGACAGTGGGGGTTCTCCAAATGTCCTGCATTGGGCTTGGGCCCGTCAGTAAGTCCAGGCAGAGCAGAGTGGGGCGAGGAGCTCGGTCCAAAACCGGGCACAACTGGGACCACAGGGATATGGTGCTGGGAAGGAGAATGCCCAGGGGCTGGCACTGCGCTGTGCTGAAGCAGAGAGGCTGTGTGTGTACTGCTGTGGTGACACGTGTACACAGCAAGGCAGACCACGCTTGCATAGAAACTGTATGCTGGCAGAATTTTTAGTAAGGCCAAGCAGATTCAAAAGAAGTAATTTTTGCAGCTACCAGAGTGATTTACAGGGGAAATGTCACATAAATTTAATACCTTTTTCACAACATAGTTCCTGAAGCGAAGAAAGCATAAAGCTGCATGTTCTGGTTTTACTCAGCAGATGACAGTGCTGAAAATTATAATCTGTTTGGGAATTTTGTCTCCTGAATTATTTGTATTTTATCCACAGTTTCTGAGCTACTGATAATTTTTGCTTCTCCCTCCTGATCGGTCCTGATAGTTTTTCTCCTTTCTTTAGGCAAATGAGAGTAATCCAAAAGTAGTGTTGCTTCTAGTTGATGATAATAAATTGATGAATACATTTGGGAATGATCTATCTTATCAGTGCTGGTAAAGAAACATCACATTCTAGCTTCTTCGAGATAATGGAAGTGAAGAAGAGAAAGATTAAGTATAAGAAGTTATTTATCAATAGACATTGTGGGTGAACTGGTACATCCTTGATAATAAAAGGGTGTTTTTCCTGTGTAAGAGCTATAATCTGTTTAAAACCTCTATATTTTGTTATGTTGTTGATGTTTCCCTGGGCTGAGTGAACAGTGATAAATATGTGTCTTTTTAAGTAATCAATCATGGTTTACTGGAAATAAGTATTTAATTGTGTTGAGATGTCATAGGACTTTTTCTGTGTGACTACCAGACCAGCCATGTGGCAGACCAGCCATACCGACGCTGCATTCTATTCTCAGCTGAAATGTGTGAAGGAGTGGAATTTTTTTTTTTTTTTAACCCTTGGCTTCTACTAATAGGAAATTGCTGTTGCTGGTAGGCCAGGGAGTGATGGGGAGCCGTGTTTTTCTTAATTTTGGTTATCTCTGTGTAGTAAATAAGAACAAAAAGTGTTTATTTCATTGGCAGCTTGGGGGCTGCATGGTTGAGGAAGATATGTGGAGAGAAACATTGTTCATTTCTTATTTAGCCGTCTGAAAAAATACTTAAATAGGGAACGAACAGAAAATTCAATGCAAGTAGAAGGAGAAATGCTGAGAATGTGAAGCTATGCACATAGTTTTATTGAATGCACAACAAATAATACATTGAACAAATGGGATTTTTTTTTCTCCAACATTCTATGACAAGTTTAATAATAACCTTAAATAAGTTTTATCAGTTTGGGAAAGTTGTCCAGATAAAAGTCAATTGCAGTGAATAGATTTTGGATGAATGATAAGGGTAGTTGAGGGCTGTTTTTTCAGCAGAAGTTCATGAACTGATATGCTTCCTCTTTGTTTTTTCTTTATATAAGTCATTGTCTGTGAAATGAATCATAAAGTCTGGTATTGTCCCAGGGCTTTTTTTTTTTTGTCTTGGTCAGCATTAAAAATTTAATCCACGAATCGTCAACTGTGCTATGGGGACTTTCCTGGAGTTTTCTGATTTTTATCTTAGCTGCTGGCATCTATGATCTCCACAAGAGGGGACAGCTTTCTAGGTTTTTGACTTTTCTCCATCCTAGGCATCTGTGTGTATACATACTAGAAATGACTATGTGAATGTTATCATATTGTGATATCTTCAGCATACACTGGTTTCTACTGGTAGACCAGAACGAGTGGAGAATACCTTACTGGGATTCTCTACCATAGGTGTTTAATTAAGTCCACCTTTTTTTTTTTTTTTTTTTCTTTAGTAATACAGGCCAAATTTCCTGAATCCTTATGAGAATACGATCTGACATTTGTTAGCCCAAATGTATATGAAACCTCTGGTTTTGGAAGATTGATCCATAATGACTTTAGTGAGATAAGAAGGTAAAACTCTTTTAAGTCTTTCTGTAGCTCTGGTACCAGTGGCACACAGTGGGTCTCCCAATTAACTTCCACTTCTTATAAAGAAGGACATTTTTAAAATTTTATTTTATTTGAGAGCAGTGCTGATACTTCATAGTAAATAATTCTGAAAAGTCAAAGCATGAGAAACTCACACCTAATTATAATGGTAAGTAACTCATTTCTGTAAATTAGATACTTTGACAAAGATAATTTGTTTAAGACACAGCGCGTATGGTGAGAGATTGGGAAAAGCATTGTTTGAGTGCTGGTATTTTGGGGGTTTGCGCAGCACAGGATAGTTTCAGGATGTTGAGCTCGTCATGTTTTAACAGCCTTTCCTGTCTTTGTGTCACCGCTTACTGTTGAAACAGAGGAAGATTCTGTATTGTTACTGAATTGCAAAAAATCAGGCAGCAAACAATGCAAGAAGCACTTCATATTGGGGACTGTCCTTTGTGGAGAAGGCTCAGATCTAAATATCTTATGATTGACACAGTAAGTCAGACTTTCATGGTGGCTCTTGGCAGCACCATCAAAAGTATGGTTTTGGTGTTGCTTTTCCACTCCCAATCCTGCTGGCAGAAGCATTTTTGCAGCAGTGTAGTAAACTGAATCATAAAATTGCTCTGAATTAGAACTGTTCCCCCTCCCCCTTCCAGCCTTAGTTAATTTTAACCTTGGTTTTGCACAAGGAAGAGGGCACACACGGGTGTGTAGTTGAGGGAAATTATGAAACTATAGTATACATGAAAGTAAAACTTTTGAATAAATGCAAAGTCATACCTTTAGGGCAATGCTGAAGTTGCAAATTTTAGCTTGAGTGTAAAAGAATAAAATGTATTAAGTAAAAACGGAAACAAAGTCATTCATGAGAAGAGCAGAGAGGTAAAACTTGGGCAATGATTGTCAAAGAGCCACAGCTGCTGGTTGGTATTACAGGAGACACGTTGGTCAGTGCCTGTTGTGGGGTTTAGTTGTCTCCTGTATGGTGCTTCCAAGGAAGTTCAGCTGGCTTATAGTAATAGTTGAGGCAGATAAATGTTGTTTTGTGTACAGGTTCTTCCTTTTATTTTATTATTTTATTTTATTTTTCCCCGGACTAGTAGTTTCTCTCATGTATGAGTAACAAGTGACAAACATTAGCTCATTTGCATTGTGGCGTTTCTTGGACAACTCTGGCTGTATCACAGACATCCTTCTTATGCCTTTAAGGAAATCTTGTCAGTGTCAACCAAGACCTTCTAGCGCAAACATTTTGAATTTTTTTTTAATGTTTTCGATTTCCATGTCTTTGAAGGGCTTGTTCTGTGCTGTTTTACAAAATCATTAGTGATTTTTTTGCTGTGTATCATATTCTGCTGTTAAAATGGTATTGAAATACCTTGAGTGAAATTCCATAGCTAGGAGATGGACCTTTGGCATCATCACACATCAACATTGTGGTAAATAGACTCTTGATATTCTCTTGCTTTTGCAAACAGCTACGGTAATGGTGGTGATGGTTTCTGTTCCTTCCTTGGAGTACTGTTAAAGTGCATTTGGAGAAAGAAGAAGAAAATCAGAATTTTGTAAAAGTTGATTTCGTGTTTATAAAGCAAAAAATAAAACCACCCCAAACACAACCTTAGATCGTGCTTTGTCGTTAGTGTGTAGAGTGTCATACTTGCTGTTGTGTGGGAAATTGAGACTCGCTGAAACGCAGTTTTGCTTCGTTTTCTCCTGTAACCCAGAGGAGCTTTTTCACTGATGTTGACATGAGGCTTTCCTAATCATGGCTGTTGGCTAGCTCAAGTTTTTGGAATTCAGGCATCACATTCTTCAGGAGTGAAAAGTACTTGATAGAGAGATTATATTTTCAAGTCCTGGTACACATTTTCATGATTTAACTGAAAGAGTGGTGACTGAAAACTAAGCCGATTAAGTCTCTTGGCTTTGCCGCAAACACTGATGGTTTTGTGTTGACATATTCCTTTGCTACTCTGTCAGGATAAAATTGTTTCTTTAACCTGTGATCTCTAGTTTATGAAACTACAGGATTTCCTGCTTGTCCATAATTCTGGTCCACGTCTGTTTTCTTAAAGCTCCTTCATACTGCAATAAGGAAACAAGTTGTAATAAATTTCTGCTAAATCAGTACTCCGTTCTTGAAATTATTACTAGCTCCCTTGGTCTTTGCCACCCTTGGAATTGCAGTGGAAAAAGGGAAAGTCTATTTTTACTGAGCCATCGTTCCAGGTCACAACGTAGCATGTTTGTACAGGCTGCAGGTGTGATACATGTGGCTCTGCTGAGTCAGCTGAAGCACAGGACCGTTTGTGTCAGGAGTATGTTGGGTTGTAGAATAACACTAATAGTGGAAATTCAGTTCAAAGTAGCTTTGAATATAAAAAGAAAGAAAGAGGACTTTTAAACAAAGCCACTTTTAATTTTATGTATACGTTATATGCTTCAGGAAAACTACTACACAAATTTTTCAGAGATTTTTGACATGATAGAAATGTTTTAATCTCCCACCTGTAAAACTGCTCTTTCCAGTCGCAGAATTTAGAAGGTGCCCAGAAGGCATAGAATTTTTTTTCTGTATCTAAAAGTGTAACAACATTGAATTTGTATATTATTGGATAGTCTAGTGGTTAAAAGAAAGATTGCGTTACAACAAGAAACTGAGACTCTTCATGTTTTTTTCCTCCCTTTTTGGACATGTGATATATGATTTGAAAACTACATTATGTTAGTATATAGAGAATTTACATTAACATGATGGTAAGTGTGAACATTTTGTGGAAGAGGTTAGAGTTGTTCCACTTTTTAGGGCAGACAGAGGAAACGTCCTTTGCACGATTTGCGAGTGTGGGTTTGGTTTTTTTTTAGCCTTTCTGAGGAAATGAAGCTGATGTATTTGCCAAGCCAACCAGAGAGACTTCTCTCTTCCCATACCTTTTTAACCCTTTGACAGTTTCAGCTAATATGTCAGGAAGACAGAGGTGTTGTATGTAATTATCTTCCAATCAATCTTGTGTACATAAGCTGCTGGATAGAGAGGGAGATGCCCTCTTAATTACTACAGTAAAGGGGAGGCTGCAGTGGGATATCAGTGCTTATTGCACATCAGAAAATCCTCAGAAGTGCATGTCCTGAGACCAGAAATCCCAAGAAGTCAGGATCATTGTGTTTGCTGCTCTACGAACTACTGGTTTATTTAAAATCGTGGCTATTTGGTATGAGCTATTAGCAGGATGACATAATGGGGTGAAAGACTGGTGAAGCAGCCAAGAGTGCGCAACAGATAACGTCTGCTACATGAGCGCATTCTGCCACATGTGAGTTGCAGTAACATTATTTCTAACTGATGTCAATGCTGAATGGACTCATTAGTCCTTTTTTTTTCATGTAAAAGGGAGTTTAAAGCAATGGAATGTTGTGTTCATAGATGTTGGGAAAAACTTGGATGATATGAGTATACTCATGATTGGCTGTGACATCACTCATGTTCTTACTCTTGTCTTTATTCCAGTAATATGTCTGATGCTCTTGCAAATGCAGTATGTGAACGCTGCCAAACTCGATTTGATCCTGCAGAGAGGATTGTGAACAGCAATGGGGAGCTCTATCATGAAAATTGCTTTGTCTGTGCTCAGTGTTTTCGTCAGTTCCCAGATGGACTTTTTTATGAGGTGAGGTCTCATACTGTATGTAAGAGAACAGAAATACCTCCATTAAAAGGCAAGCAATTAAGTGACAATTCTGGCAGAAAGATGAATTTCCATCTTTCTCGCATGTTTAATTTCTTAGCCCTAGACCTTTGGTGTTATCTTTTTGAGGGGCTTCCCACTTAATTTCCTTTTTTTTTTTCTCTCGCATACTCCTTCATATACATCAGAAACAATAAAAACTGTGTGCTTGCTCTTACAGTAAAAGGCATTTCAAAAATAATACAGAAAATGTTTCTTAATATATCATTGGACACGTGAATTTTTGTCTTTATTTTTAGATATTTTGTACCAAACTTTTCTAATCGGGCAACTGAAACTGGTGAACTCATTTGAAATATTCAGGCTGAAATATTTTTACAGAGTGTATCTGAGTACATATTTTGAGTAACACATTGTTTTAAACATGCTGTGTTCCTTATTTGCCTAGAGTTTATTCTTGTGTAGGAGAAGTAGTTCTGAATTACATTATTAAAAAAACTAAAACAACAATGAAGTTAAAGGCAACTATAGGAAAAGGACTTTGGATACTTCAAGATTTTTACTGTCTTGTAGCAGCACTGCTATTGATTTAACTGTTTATTATACAAATTGACCATAAGGCTGAAGCCATATCTGGATATTTCTTTAAGAAAAATCCTTAGGAGTTTAAAATCAGGTGGGGGCAGCTAGAACTGGAAAACTTGAATGACCCTGACTAATTCTTCATTTCAATGGAAAATCATGCTGAACTATCAGAATGTAATTCAGTTGTTCATGAAGGCTCCTTCTCTCTTGTTTCGTTCGCAGTTTGAAGGTCGCAAGTACTGTGAGCATGACTTTCAGATGCTGTTTGCTCCTTGCTGCGGGGAATGTGGTAAGATGTGGTGCATGGCAACACCATGGGGTAACAGCTACAGGTCTGTGCGAACCTCCCACCACTGCAGTGACATCCAGCCCTGGGCTAGGACTGTTGAGGTCGTTTTAAGGAGCTCTAGAGGGAAACACAGCATGATACCAGCAGTGATTTGGGGGGTCCTGTTTAGAGAATAAGTGTTAGGGGTTTTTTTCAAAGTTAGACTGTAATAGTTCTTGTGGAATTAAAGTGGAAGGGTTATGAAGGGCAGTAAACTTTTGATAAGACTGTTTTCTGCATGCGTCTCAAGGTGTTACTTTCCTCTTGCAGGCGAGTTCATCATCGGGCGTGTTATCAAGGCAATGAACAATAACTGGCACCCAGAATGTTTCCGCTGTGAGCTCTGTGATGTAGTACTTGCTGACCTGGGATTTGTGAAGAATGCGGGCAGGTAAGATAGAGCAGGAGCTCTTAAAGTTGTATCAGTGTGTTATTGATACAGTAATAAGATGTCGAGAGTGGTCGGTTGGTTGTATACTGAGAGGTAAAGCTTGAAAAGGTACAGAGGAAGTTTTAAGGAATAGACTGTGTTCTTTGTCCAATGAAACACATAGAGAGCAGAAACTGAGAGTCCAGTAGCTAGTGTACCGGTTCTGGAAAACAAAGGGATTTCAGGCGAGAGGCTGAATAACAAGTGAGAAAAAGGGATTATGTGATCATGGGCAGGCTATTTATCAAGTAAGCTGCTGAGCAGGAAATCATGTTATTCTCCTGGCCTTTTTGCTATATCTTGAGGATTACAGCAAAGCCTGTTCAGCATGTGATTCCTCTGGTCTTCAGAAATCATTCATTTTATATAAAGATATATAAAAATGAGACCTAAAGGTTGATTAATGCTTTTAATTAAGAAATAAGAAATAAAAACATAAAAGGGAACTTGTACAAAAGCATACATGATAAGAAAATAAAACAATCCAGCAGTTAGCAGACAGTGTTGCACAATCCATAGTTAATTTCAGGCTTTCATAAGTCTTGAGCAAAGCCTAGTAGTATCCTAGAGTTTATGTTCTCACTAATAAATGGTGAAGAAGGGAAGGTTATACACTTGTCCCCTGTCCAGCAGGGAGCCCCCTCAACTCCTTTTTCTCTTCAGTCCTGCGTGCAACTTCTTTGCCTTTGTTTTTGAAGTTGGGCATAAATGATTTTCTTTTGACACCTAAGCTTGTAAAAATGGGCTGTTGTGATAGCACCTGGGGGTGTTCCTGGGTGTTTTGGGAAATCAGCCATGACCGAAGCAGTTCAAGCAAGATAAAAGTATGTTTGATTTTATAATTTGTGGACCAAATCTAAAATGGTAAGGAGCTCATTCCCAAAAGAAGAGAAGAGAGAGATCTGTGTATATGTATCTGTACGTTAAAAATATAGTTCATCTGTCACGTGATTTCCTGTAATATTTATCTCCGTAGCATAGAAGCAGTATTCTGATAAATACTATTGGAAACTCTTGGGTTCTTTTTCCTGTTTCTCATTGTACCTGATCTTCCCCGGTCTGCCTGTCATTTCCAGATGTATTCCACTGGAAGCAATTTCTGTCAGTGAGGCTAGGTAAAATAATCCCTACTTTATCTGTAGTGAAGGAATAGCCTTACTAGATAAGTCACAAAAATAACTGCAAACCACTTCAAAGATAGGAATCTCTTCTGGATGAAGTATACTTCACTTCTTCATATGCTTACATTTCTTCACTTCTGCCATTTGGGTTCATATTCCTATGATTCAGTATGTAGTAAAGATAAATGCAGTATTCTTAAACAGCCTTTTTCTATTCTTTAGTTCGAGGGCTATCAGGGTATCTGATGTTTTGCAAGTAACTATGTGAAAGGGGCAGTGTAGTAAATATTGTCCAACCTCTGTCTGCAGCCTTGAGACAATAGCACAGGGCAGATGGAAAAAATAGTGTGAAGTTTAGTGCTCATCTGCAGCTCTGAATGCTGGGAAGAAGGAAATGTTAAGTCCCATCTTAATTCTGGTCCGGGCTGGGTGCATTGCAGCATTTTGGTCTTCTTTTTTCTTGCCACGATTTAGTCCCAATTTTCTGTCTGTTGTGTATAAAGGCATTGAATTTGGAGACTTGAACAAGATGTGCGAGTATGGTGTCTTTTCATCAGGCAGGTCTATCTCAAGAGTGGATCTCTACTGCTGGCACAATATAAAAAAAAAAAAATAGGTTGTATGCATTGTGCAGAGGAAGAGTCGTTACTGAATGCTTTGGAAATTAAATTCTTTTTTTTAGGAAAAGAAATCCTCTTTGCTCCCTTCCCTATTCCTAACAGTTCAGCCCTCAGTTTCATGTCTTGGAAGTCAGCAGAACTGCACATGTGCTTGTCTTACTGAAACTGCAAAGTAATCTTGGTTGTCAGAAGGGTTCTTGCTAATTGCAGTCCCATAAAAATAACAGAACTTCCCTCCTCAGTATGAGTGTGACTCTGGGTAGACTATCTTGCTGCCTATTTGTGCTCTCAGCTGATTTTGGTGGGATAGATCATTCTTAAATTGAAGCAGTGGCAAGAGCTATGTTCACAGTTCAGATTTAGCACTTAGTGAGCTTTCATTTGTTTTACCCTCATATGTTTGAGGCAACATTACAGTCTTTTTAACACAAAACAGATTGCACAAAGCCTCACGGAATTTCTCAGCCACAAAAAAATACATGACTGGGTCAAAGGCACCATTTAGACTCGTGAGGCAGGAAGTGATGCGGTTGCTGAGGGCGAGAATACGCTGTGTTTCGCAGGAGGTTTTGGTCCCGTTGTAGTGGAGAATGTAAATGTAGCGATTGACATGGTAAGGTACAAAGCAAATCAGAAAGATCATCAGGACCATGATGATCATTTTGATAGCTTTTTCCTTCAGGTGTTTCTCAACTCTGTTCCCACTCTTCAGGCTTCGGATGATTAATAAGTAGCAGGTCACTGTAGTAATAAATGGGAAGGTGAATGCCACTGCTAAGGACACGAGAGCATGACGTGATGCCTTTTCTCTGTAGAGCTGCAGGCAGATGGTCGTGTTGTTCATCTCCACTGTCTGCACACTGAGCAGCAGTGGTGCCATTGCAACCCCGACTATAACCCACAGAAAGGCACATGCCAAATGGGCGTAAAGGGACCTGCGGAGCTTGATGGACTTCACAGGGTGCACAATGGCCAGGAAACGGTCAACGCTGATACACATGAGGAAGTAGATACTGGCGTACATGTTGAGGTAAAAAAGGAAGCCAGTGAGTCTGCACGGGATCTCACCAAATGGCCAGTGATTGCCAGAAAAGTGGTACACCAGCCGGGTGGGGAGTACCAGCACGAAGGACAAGTCAGCCACAGCGAGATGCATCAGGAAAATGTTGGCAGGCGTGCCTGACTTCTGGTCCCGGATGAAGAGCCAAAGAGCCAGGGCATTGCCGACAAAAGCCAGGATGAAGTCCAGGAAGTAGAAAGTGACAAAAAGGACGTTCTCCAGGTGTGTCTCTTTGCCACATTGCTCTGATGTTTCCAGAGAGAAAGTTGATTGATTTGAGCAATTGAAGAATAAGCTTGAGGGGTCTCCCAGGCCATTCATTTTTCACCACGGTTTTGAACAAAAAAAACCCCAAGAAGCTGAAAGAATTGAGACAGTATGTTACAAAAAATCCTGGGGTTTTTTTAAGGAGGAAAAAAACAACCAACCAACCAAAACCAACACCAAACAAAAAGAAACACCCACCCAGAAAACACACATGAAAATCAGTGATGTCTCCTGTTTGCTAATATTGGTATTTAATATGAGAGGTCAGTCTGAGTTTAAACACTTACATTAAAATTCTGAATATGTCCTGCTCGGCTGGCTTTTCCAGAGCGTTAATTCCTGTTGAAGGAACCACCATAAAGAGCAAGCTTTATGATGATGAGCTTGTCTCCAACCTGTGCTGAGTTTTACAACAGAGTAGTGAAATGCTTATGTGTCTGGTTAACGGAAGAATGGAAGCGAGTTCTGTATGTCTAGCTAGAAAGTATTTGCTGTGTTTAATTTGAAAGCCTGATTCAGGACTGAAGAGCTCATAATGAATCAGCTTTTCTGAGCACAGGTATTTGTTGCAAGGTGGGCTAGCTTAGAATATCTGTCTTGTTCCTAGAAGGGGTAGAAGACAGGTCAGGTATTGCTGTTATTAAAAATGCAGGGTTCCTGAAAATCTTCGAGAATTATTTTGGCCTGAAGTCCTGTGTTTAAGGCAAGCGCATCTAGTTCCAATACAGGAGGAAATTTTTCAGATGGGTAGCAGCATCTCATTCGAACAGCAAAAAGCACTGAATTGACTCAGAATAGATTATTAATAATGCCCACACTGTCGGTCATTTGTCAGAGTGTCATCCTTCCCTGCAGCTTTCGTCTTCTCCTGGCATAACTCTCTTCCTCCCTCAAAAGCCTGCACTCCACTGTAGCTTATCCAGGCCTTTTTCCAAATAGCAGCTTAGTAAAACTGAGCTTTGCCAGTCTCTCTGTTATCTGCAAGGTCCTGAATAGGTTAAAAAAAAAAAAGGGGCTTTTTATACATTACTCCTCCGTGGTTTTAGGTAGCAGGGAAATGCAGGCAGCCTGAGTTTCCAGCGCTATCTCTGTTTCTTGGATTCCTCAGACGTGTTGCGCTCACGGCTGCATTTTGTACTGCTTGACCATTTCTCCTTAATATTCAATACATCTGTAAATACATCCATTTTCTACTACTGAGATTAAAATTTTAAGATGGTTGCTGACATTGTTAGACAAAATGATTACTCTCAGGCAGAAGCTCTGCTGTATGTTGAAATCTTACGTCATTAGGCAGTTGATCCAAGGCATCATGCAATGCATCCACCTTCCCAACAGAGCTGATTATTCAGATGTCTAAAAATATTAGTGGCTGTTAGGGAAACTGAAATGGGATTAAACACAGACCAATACATTGGGAAACGTAAACAAAATTCCAAGGTAATTGCCAACTTTTGTTTGGCTGCCATCACTTTCCAGCGGAGAGAAGACTACAATGGCTAGAGGTGAATATACTGGACCACTTCTGTTTAGTTCACAGTTGAAGAGACAAAAGGCAACAGAAGAGAGACTGAATGGAATTCCGAAACTGAAATTTCTTCATGTGGCCACAGAGGGGCCTTCTTTCTCCATGGGTTGCCTAAATACCCCGCAGGTTTGTGGCACAAAAACCACTCCAGGTCTGAGCTGTGTGCTTCTCTATAGTCCTATGGATGGCAACAAATTATTATCTTGGTATTACTAGAAGTGCATGTGCAAGGAAGATTGTACAGCCCTTTTTTTCCAAGGGACATTTTAGCTATAAGAATACATGTAAAATCTTGCTTTCATTTATAAAAGGAAAATTCCCTGTTGCAGTTTTGTGTGAATTTCCAGGGTTTGCAGAGGACTCTGCAATTTTTATTCCTAGTGTTTATTTGTCCCTTACAGAGTAAAACCTGCAAGCATTTTTGAACACAAGAATTTGAAGTTTGTATGTGACAGTAATGTTGAGTGCTCAAACACTTGTCTTCTCTGGATGGAATTAGTTTAAATATGTATTTTTCTATCGGCTAGCAAAGGAAATATATGATGAGACCATGCCTTTTTGCTGGCTGTTAATTTACAATGGGACCTGTCACCTGAAGGCTAGGTAGCCTTTTTTGTGGCAGGCATTTTGTTTAAATATGCTTTTCATCTGCAAAAAATGAAATTGGGTGACCTTTATATACACACGCCTGTCAGCGATCAGGTGATCTGATGTCTAAAGCATTACTATATACATGGTTACAACACCACCAAGAAAGCTGGACCAGCCGAAAAAGAAGCAGCGAAGGCTGTCTAATGAAACAGCGAGGGATGTCTCTTGTCTTAATGATTTAAATCAGTTCAAGAAGTGAAGCAGAAAGCACTTTGTCCCTGTTTACAAGCTAGCTACTGAGGATGTAGCAGCATGATGCAATGAACACATTCTATTTGAGCTGATTTCCTAAGGAGGATCTTTGGGATTCAGGTTCAGCTGAGTGTTAGTGCCAGACCTGGAACAGCCAGGACTTGAGTTGAGAATTTTGTCCTCACTGATAGCAGAACTGAGTCTGCCATTGGTTTCTCTCTGGACACGCTTTCACTGCAAAATACCATGGGGTGGAGTAGAAAGGAGAATGCCAGACCTACCTAGAAGTCCATATGTCAGTGTCAGGAAGAAGGAGGCTTAGAGCTGGTGATAAAATGAAAATAAAATAAAGTCTTTTCACATGAGCACCTTCATAGGACAGCTGTTGTTACCTAATTTACTTTTTAGAGGAAGTTGGAGGGAGATATTTTTCAATGCCTGGTCAGAAATGGTAGAAAAGAGAAGTGAGCCTCTTTATAATTTTGCCTAGGTTTTAAATTAGAAGGGAATTTAAATCAAGTTTATTTTCTTTTCAGTTCTGTTTGTTGACATGAAATATCTGTTGTGTCACTAGAGTTAATTGTTGAGCTTATTTTTAGAATTGGAATGTTTTCAACAAAATGCTACAGCTTTTCAAAAGTAATAGTTCTTGGAATATTTGTAATTCTAGACAGTGTGGAAAACCCTTTGCTGTTGTTTACAGCTCTGTGTCTGTTTTGCTAGGTTTTATCGTATCAGTTTAAAATAAATGTGTTTCCTTTTTAGTTTTTTCTTTCTTTTGGGTTTGTTATGCTTAGCAAAAAGTACTCAAAGTCCTAGGAAGCTGCTTGTACTAGTCTATATGAATGCTAGGAGCAAACTAGAAACCTTCCCAAATGACCTGGAATGTGTATTTGTGCTAAGCTATATGGTGCAAGAGGCTTTGATTCCAGACAGAAAACTGCTTTAGGAGTCTGGCTCATTGTCCAATAATTTCCGCTTGGATTGCACTCTTGGTGTTGTGCGAATATTTCTTGATTTATGTATTGCTAAACAGAGCACTATTCTGCAATGAGCCGTTATCCTGGGCCTCCCAGTGCCGCGCTGGAATGAGGCTGTCACTGCTCATTTGAAATGCCTGCACACTGGCCATATTTCATGCCCTGTTTCTCTTCTGCTCAGAAACAAGCGAGATAACAATCCACAAGGCTGTAAGGATAGAAATAACCTGATTACCCTTTCAGCAGATGCTCTACCTACCATTAATGAAGAGATTAATAAGCAGAAGAAATAGTTAGCTCATCGTAAATTAGTTACCTGGCTGATTTGGAGGTTTTGTTATATGCTTCAGTTTATCTGCATTATGTTAGGGTTTCTGGTGGATTTCGGACATTCCTATTCTTGCTCTCAGCTAGAGCAGTGTCTGCTTTGGGAATATGCTAGTTTGTGGGGTTTTTTGTTATGGTTATAGTGTCCTGTCAAATGTGAGTGTCTCATCAAATGGGAGTGTTTCCTGTCTTCCACTGAAAGGACTCTTCAGTCAGAAGAGGACTATTTCTAATGAAATTATTCTCCTGAAAATCACTCCCTGCTGAGCCTCCCACCCTTCAGCTGAAATAGTTGTTTCTTGTGAGCCTTGAAGCAGCGTCAGAGAGCACTGGACATACCGTCAGTTGTACATTAGGTACAGAAGTTTGAAAACTTTAATGTTTACGAAGAGCGATGTAAAAAAGAGTGGGGAAATTATTCTTTGAAGTTCAAAAAATGCTGCTGGTTCTTAGTTTCAAGCATTTCTATTATATTCATCAACCTCTGTGTGTGTTTTTCTACCTCACTGACACCAACTAAAAGTAATGCCACTAGGAAAGCTCTTTCCTTATTCTGCTAACAGAAGTTTGTCTCTTACCTCTTTACAGTGAAGTCCTGTGGGTGGAGTGTAGGGTCCTTTTGGGGAAGATCTCAAGGAACTCCTTCTGATGACAGCAAACCAAATAGAAGCAGCAACGGTGAAAACAGCGAGACGATCCCAAAAGAGCACACAGTTGCAGAGTTGCTGAGCACAGAGAGGGGAGCCCCTCTATATAGTGTCCTTCCAGCTCTGATAGCGCATTATCAGCTCAGTCACACAGCAGCGCGGGGGAGAGGATATCCCAGCGCTGAAGAGCTGTCTTCATCTCAGCTGAGCCCTTGGCACAGGGGCTGCTGCTGCTGTTACAGATATGAATGTACTGTATGAATATTCCAGTGTTCATGGTGCTTACTAAAGGCTGCTACTGAACTCCCAGACGTGAACACAGACTTCTTGGAGTCCCCCAATTATTTTAGGAGGGTGGAGAGAAGCATTGTTTGGGGGAACTCTGGTATTAATAGACACAACAGGACATTTCAGAATGGGATAATTCCATAATGGTGGGAGTGGGGAGAGGGAAAGGGGCGGCTGCTATGGTAACAGCTTAGCCTGTCCAACACTTCCCTTTGCCTGCAATAGAGGAGGGTCTATGGGACGGCAGAGGGTTTGTGAGCGGGGAGGGGTTGATAATGGTTTATCAGTGCAAATGGCTTAAGGCTTCTTATTCAGCTGAATGAGAGGGATCTCTTTCAGGACACTTGCTTCAGGGTCCCTATGTCCTGCCCCGTATAATGACTCTGCGTTTGACAGTGCCGAATAAAATTGATGCCTTTATGCTGAGATGAGCACAGCTGCATGTTTCCTTATAATGGGGTGCTGTCTGCTTTTTCTGGACTCCGTCTGGGCAGACAGTAGTTCCAGCCCTGGAGAGAGACACTTGCTGACAGGAGGACTCAGATTTGGAGAGAATAATAATGATACTTAGCACTTAGACAGGCGTCTGCCAACTGAAGGTCATAAATGTTTGAGGTCTCACAACAACATCTGTGTTGTATTCTTACCCTTAGATCTGTAAAATGGGGATAAGTGATTCATTGCACCAGAATTTTGGAAGAGGCCTTGCAAAGAGACCCCTACTTCAGCCATGAATCTACCCTTTCCATTGGAACTTTCCCTTTTGTCTGGTGTCTTTTGAGAATGACCTGTAAATCTCAGCGAGTGTTTCACATAGTGATATAATGAAAGGAATTAAGCAGGCTGTTTTGTTACAAAGAAAGCCACAGAAGGCATTCCTCTGTCATTTTCTGTTTATCACAAATTCTTCTCAGCCTGGGGTGTTGCAGCTAGAGAGGTAGGTAATAGGCAAGTAACTGAACAGCCTTGCGTCAGAGCTCCTAAATATTGGGATAAAACTGGTGGATTCCATCACCCTTCACAAAAGTTTTTTATGCCATTGCCCAAGTTTTTCTACCAGGAATCTGACTTATCTACCTGTTTAGGACCGTACTTGTAATATGTTCTAGAACAAGTCATATAGTTTAGTTTCAGATAGTCCTGTGAGGATCAAGGAGTTGGACTCAATCCTTCTGGGTCCTTCCAACTCAAGATTCTATGTGATAGGAACACAGTTACTTTTACCACATAAAACTGCAAAATCACATAATTCTGTATTTTCTTTAACTTAGGACTAAAAGGAATTTGCAAGCAGAAGAGCTAGGATTCAATGGTCTCTTATTTGTCCTAGCTATTGAAGACTAAGGAATGCAGCCATGGTAAAGGCATTTGAGCAATGCGCTTTGGTTTAATAGTTTTTATTCTCTCTTCTTGACCCCTGTTCCTGGTACTGTAATGCTTCTGTTATGTCTGGATCCCATAGTTTTAATAGAGAGAGGGTGTTGCCACTTTTCTTCGCTCACCTCTCAAAAAGGATCTAGAAGAACCGGAAAGGATACCTAGAAGAAGGACAGGGTGATATTCTTGATGGAGTATAAATCAGTGAATGTTGGAGGAGTATACTACAGAAATACTCTGTGACTGGTCTATCCACATATTCTTTTCTGTGCAACTGGTGAAAGACAGGATACCGAACTAAATGATCTTTAGTCTGAGCTCAGAAGACGCTTCTTCTGCTACGTAAAGTACATATTACAGCATGCAATATACGTTGTTGTAGGAGAAAGAATTTCTTAATGTTTTCCTTTCTTCCCTTTGTTCAACCAGGCATCTGTGCAGGCCATGCCATAACCGTGAAAAAGCTAAGGGACTGGGCAAGTACATCTGTCAGAAGTGCCACCTGATAATTGATGAGCAGCCTCTGATGTTTAGGAATGATTCCTACCATCCCGATCACTTCAACTGCACCCACTGTGGGTATGTTCTTGTGTTCTAAACTGTGACAGCTGTTTCCAAGGCCTAAACTTTGCTGCCTTCACCTTGTTGAACAAAGAGAAATTGTATGAAGAGACATCGAAATAAATTTGGAAAGCCTGTAGGAACTTTAGTTTTATTTTGCTGTTCAATGTTCTTTTATCCTAAACTTGGATGACACTACTTTATACAGAAAATGAAAACAGTTCCTCGGTGTGAACATAGCTCAAAGGCTGTGTGCCGATTACAATAGTGTTGTCCAAAGATAGCTGTTGCCAGGCTATCCAGAATAGATTCATTTTGCATTCCTGGGTAGAAAAAAAGGCGACTCGGTGAGCTGTGTCAGTCTTCTGGCACAGCCCATTCCCATGCTGATACCTCTCTAACCTTAATTACCATGACGGCAGCATAACTGGAGCACAGTACTGCCCTAGAATGAGTAACGGTGCTGAAAAATAAAATAAATGGCTCCGTGCTGAGCACTACTGGGATGGTCCTTGTACCTGAGCTATCCCTTTCAAAGATAGCAAGAGTCTTTGCATGATGCTACATTGTTCCATGTAAGCGCACCTCATATTTCTGCCAGAGTATCTTTCTGAAGACATGATATTCCGTGCATGTTCTCTTGTCTGGCAAACTGAGAAAGCAATTTGAGAAAGATGAGTTGACAACAACTGTATTTCACTAGCTTAATTGAATGACTCTCTATTTGTAGGATGAATGTTGCCGAAGTATGTTAACTTTCAAGTTCAGTCATCCAAAACTTCATTTCGAGCATTAAAGAGCGTCATGTGGTGTTCTTACTCCAGGGTTGTGTTTGTGTTTTCAGGAAGGAGCTGACCGCTGAGGCCCGGGAGCTGAAGGGAGAGCTGTACTGCCTGCCCTGCCATGACAAGATGGGAATCCCCATCTGTGGAGCTTGTCGCCGGCCCATTGAGGGACGAGTCGTCAACGCTCTCGGAAAGCAATGGCATGTTGAGGTGAGGCCGCTCTGAACCTGAAACTTCCTTCAGGAGCCATTTTGGAAGAGGACTTGTGCTAGTTGGAAGCTGTAGACATTTGTGTCATCTGTAATATCTGAATTCAGACAAAAACCAGTTGCTTATGTATCAGATTGTCACCAGGGTTGCCTAAGAAATCTGTGCTTTCACAACAGTAATAACCTTAATTTTAAAATGCCTGAGTTGTATTGTAAAGATTCTCGCAGAACATGGTTTACTGAACAGCGTTTACTTACTAATAAATTTACATATTTACATTGATGTACTTAGATATATCCTTTCCGACCCCAGTTAAGAGGTTAATAACAGTGTGAGAATTCGTAATGTAGGTAGAGCCGGTGCAATTCTTGCTTTTTAAGCCTTTTCATCTCATTGTTTCTATAACTTTCAGCTGGGTCATCACAGCTTGCTCTGAAGTTTTTTAGTGATTTATATTTTTAGTAATTTAAGCCTCCTAGGGCTTGAACTGAGAGAGATGGTGCTGCTCATTTGAAGTGCATTCATACCAACCATGTTTTATGTTTCTGTTCCTCTTCTCTGCATCAAGCAAGATAATAGTCCGCAAGTCTGTCAGTATAGACGCAAGATGATTGCACTTTCAGCAGGTCTTCTACCTCTCTTTAATACAATGCTTAATTACCATAGTAGACCAGATATTTCCTCTTTTGCCTCCATAAAGATTTTCCTGTCTGGGTTTCATTAGAGCATTGAGTGAGAGTTTTAAACTGAAAGAGGGCAGATTTAGGTGAGATATGAGGAAGAAATTCTTCCCCATGCGGGTAGTGAGGCCCTAGCACGGGCTGCCCAGAGAAGCTGTGTCTGCCCCATCCCTGGTTGTGTTCAGGGCCAGGCTGGATGGGGCTCTGAGCAACCTGGTCTGGTGGAAGGTGTCCCTGCCCGTGGCAGGGGGTGGAACTAGATGAGCTTTAAGGTCCCTTCCAACCCAAACCACTTTGTGATTAAGTGTCTCATATTAAGCCATGATTTGTAGCCATGCAAGTTTTCCCCTGGTGATGGAAAAGTCGCTTTGCCTGCCACTGAATGTCTCTTTTTCTTTTACAGCATTTCGTTTGTGCCAAATGTGAGAAGCCTTTCTTGGGGCACCGACACTATGAGAAAAAAGGACTGGCTTATTGTGAAACTCATTATAACCAGGTAAATTCTGCCATCTGTACTATAGGTACTTGCTCTGACTGGCAAATGCTTTTTTGCATTTTACATGTGCAAAACTATGCAGATTTTGCATAATCTGAATTTGGAGAGGCAATGCAGTATATAGAAATTAGTGAGATTTAACAGAAAGAGTAGTTTTTCATGGTAGATGTAAAAAGTGATGCTGAGAACAGAATGGAAATGTCTTGGGGATATTGATTTTTCTTTGTGCCATTGACAGAAAAAAACACTGACCATGGGTTGTCGTTAAAATCCCTGTAATTCTACTAAAAACTATTTGTGTCGAGTTCTTTGACAATTACTTGCTTCTACAGGCCTGAGATAAATGTTGTGCTGTATAAGGCTGTAGAAAAGTATCTTTCAAAAGCCAATCAAAACCTATTTTTGCTGTATGACTACTTAACAGCTATGAGTTTGGTGTTTTCTTCTGTCAGATAAATTAGTCGCTTTTGTAAGAGATAAGCGTTACTGTTTTGAAAGTAGCTCTAAGTTTTATTTTGATGTTTATAGTTAGGCATCAGGAGATGTTTGTCTACAGTAAGCATCCTATTCTACCAATCCTCTTTTCTCCAAATTGTCATGTGTACAGGACTTTAAGACCACATAACAGTGGTAGAGTGTGAGGCATCAACAAAAAAGGTTTTGTAGTATTTAGTGGTATGAGATCCAAAGGAACATAGACTATTTGGCAAGTCTATGAAAATTTATTCATAAGACTTAAATTGGTATATTTGGGGGCCACTGCAGTGTCTGAGAATTCTTTGATTGTTAGGATTTAATGTTCACACCAGCTGTGTAATTTGGGGAGCATGAGTAGTCAGTAACATGAGTTCCTGTTCTCATTTCTTTTGCTGCGCAGCTCTTTGGAGATGTGTGCTACAACTGCAGCCACGTGATAGAGGGAGATGGTAAGATTTGTTCTCTCCTTGGTTTGGGTTGCTGTCCTTGTTCCATTTGTTAGTGCAGCTGTTGCAGTCCCACAGTTGCAAGGCACCAGTGTTTCTTTTCACATCTGGCCTTATTTGAATTTGGATACAAATCTGAATTCAAATAATTCGGCAGTTTCCTCTTATTTTGTGCTTTTGCTTTTGCAGTGGTATCAGCTCTTAACAAGGCCTGGTGTGTGAATTGCTTCTCGTGCTCCACCTGCAACATCAAGCTTACACTGAAGTAAGTCAGTGTTTATGTTTTGGAGTATATGAGAAATATGCCCCTAAGGCAGGGTGTCAGCTGGGGGGAGCCGTGAGCCAGGGCCTCTCTGAGGGGCAATACATCTTTTTGCTGTGGGAGTAGGTGCTTATAATTCCACTGATTTCAGAACTAAAAGGGAGCTGGGACTCAGCATCCTCTCTAATTTATTTCCCTTCATTAATCTATTCTGTAAGAAGGTTGAGTGAGAGGAGGAGTCATTCAGCAGTATGGATTGAAGGCTCTAAACTTCCAGTAACTGCCTGTCCTGAAACACCTGCAGCTTCCATGTCTCCTTAGTCTGGTTGCTTCCCTCAATGACAGCATTTGCAATTGCACAGATTATTTTGAAAGAAAATATTATGCTAGTTACCTCAAATATGTAGAAGAGGGACAGAAAACAAAGCAATCCTACGTTTTTCCTTTCTCAGCTTCAAACCCTTATCCTACTATGCTGGGTTGGCCCCACTGGCCTTGTCTATGAAGGAGCTCTAATTTGTCACAAAGAGGACCTTTGAAGTGACGCTTCCATTGTATGATAACAACGTTATTATTATTCTACACTGATACATACAAACATATAGCAAAATCTTGCTCCTTATTTAACTAACGATACTAAAGACCCTAGTTCCCTGAGAAGAGCCCAATCTCTGTACTTACACGACCAGACGAGGAAGCGAGTTTTTTTATACATGCAGTAGAACACAAACAACAGCATTTACATAGATGCACAGAGACTTGATTTAGTGAAGCATATAGTTTGCAAATACCATTTTAATAGCTCACTGTTCTTTGTGTTAAAGGAATAAGTTTGTGGAGTTTGACATGAAGCCTGTATGCAAGAAGTGCTATGAGAAATTCCCTCTGGAGCTGAAGAAGCGCCTGAAGAAGTTGTCAGAGCTGGCATCCAAGAAGGCACATCCCAAAGCTCTGGATTTAAACTCTGCTTGAACAGGTCTGTCAGTCTAGTGACTGCACTCATACAGGCATAAGCTGCTGCTCACAGCAGCTGTTGATTACAGAGGCAATTACTAAGAACAGGTGAAACCAAAGCTAAGTAGTACCTTCCCCTGCTTCTGCAGCTTGCATTTTGACTATCCCTTTTCTCAAGCAATTGTCTATTAACGCTGTCAGAAAGAGGAATGTGATTCCTGCTTGAGCAGTTTCCAGGCTGCTTATTAGTTTACTAATAACAACTAATTCTGCCTTTGTGCACTTGTACACAGTCTTTCCTTCCTCAGTTGAACTGTGGTTCTCTCTCCATTCCTCTGTAGTCTAAGGAATTTGAAAACATTGATTGAGTGTAGGGGTGGAAAAAATGCTCTTTTTCAGTTAAAGTATAAAAATCTCCTACCCTGGGTGAAGACATTTTTAATTTTTCGAATATGTAGGCAAATATTCTGAAAGCTGTCACTGTGCTACATGCAAAATGTTCTGGTCTTTCTCCAGATTCCTACTGGGCATATACACAGTCTTTCTCCAGATTCCTACTGAGCATATACACAGTCCTTCTGGTTTGTAGGTTTATTGGGTGAACCCAGGAACCAATAGTTACAGCGTCTGCACTGCCCCCTTCTCTGGCTTATGTCCAATGTTAAGACAGCTGAAGAAGTTTGCTTTGCTGTTCTCTGTTCAGTGCTAAGGAGATTTCGATTGTCAAGGCCATGTCAGCCTCTTCAGAATAGATTGGGCTCTCCTTAAGGAGGAGGTGGCTATGGGAAATGAAAGATTTTGGTAGAAACCAACTCTATATTTTCTCCAGTTTGTCCTCTACTACAACATGGGTACTAGATCATCTAGAGGTCAGCACAAAGCATGTCCTGTCCAGTGCCATAACTGACATTACTTTAGGAAATGTGGCTGGAGCCTTGGTTATTCTTTTACATTATGAAATCAAATTGATAATATGGCACCAATTTAAGCATTTCAGTTTCCCCATCCTTCTCACTTTATTTGAAAGAAGGGTATACGCTTGTTGGTCATGCTCCAGAAAACCCAATTACATGAAGGTGTTTCTCATATTTATTGTTTGTAGCAAATGTAAACTTATGCAGAAAAAACCCAGGAAGTCTTTTTCTTAATGTTTTCACCTAAATAAGTTTCCCATCACCTTTCTTCTTAAGACCTGAGTGTGCTTAAAGAGAGAACCTCAGAGATGAATCTGTATAGCTTAAGCATATAGTTCTGCTCTGTAGCTTTGCCTGTCACTGATGCAGTTTCACTGGTCTGATTGCCTCTGCCATCACAACCCAAGGTGCTGAGAAATTTATTGGGTTTGAACATTCTCTGTTTCTTTAGGGGCAAAATAGTTGGAGAGTGTACCTGCCCTTTTTGCAAGGCAGACAAGACAAAAGGCACTGGAAGACTGCTGTCCCTTGCATCGTTTAAATCTTCTTAGAAGTGGCTAATTTAGTAGGTCAAATGAACACAGCAGCTGGGCCCAGGCTCCTCCATGCAGCCCCAGGTGAACTAGTTAGCAAGAAGTTAAAGCCTCCTCACTTTTTGTGTGTGTGAGCAGCAGCTGGACTGGGACAATGATCTACCTTACAGTTGTCTTCACTGCCATTGCCCTCTGCTCAGAGCAGATCTAAACACAATAGTAGCTAAAGCATTGATGGCTGTTAACACACCTGCTCTAGCTACTGCCCATGAAACCCCACCAGTGAGAGCACAGCAGTGCTGGGAAATGTCCTGCTTAACTGTGTGCAGAGAAGAATCCTGTAGGCAAGACCATCTCTTAGATACTGGCTTTACTAATTAAATTTCCTTCAGCTGTTTTGCTTTTTGTTGCTGTACGTTACCGTAAACTTTTAACTGGGCTATTCTGCATCTGCTGTAACACTGATGAGGAGACCGGCCTTAATTTTAACAGTAGAACTCTTCCATCCTCTTCTGACCGATATGCACTGCAGATTACCGTAACAGTAGCTGCTTTTGTCACTGCTTTAGGATGACGTGTGGCTAGTCACTGTCCTCTCACCAGCCTTCAAATGGTCTTCTAGTTAAGGGCACAAAGAGCAGCATGACTTTTGGTGCAGTATTATGTGGCCACTGCAAAGACTGGTCCTATAAACCTATTCTTTGGCATTTTTTTCACAGCATAAAACACAAGAACTACTGATCCAGGTGCAGTTCAGTATGTTATGCAGATTCTTCTCAGCATAAATCATTCAGGTCTGTTCCTGTAATCTCAGGCACAGGCCACATCTAATGCTAAATCTAAGCAGCTGTGTCTCTTCAGCCTTCTGGGAAGCTGCTGGAGGAACACACAGCCACAGAGCTCCTGGTAATACGGGAAGCCTTTGTGACTAGCAGGCAATACGTAATATTCTTTCAGTGGCCGCTCTCACGTTCAGCAATGGAAAATGCATGTATGGAGAGGTGAGTGGGATTACTTTTGTACTGCAAGCAGAGATTTAGTGTGTTGTGCTCTCGCTTTGTCTCATGCTAGAAATTCGGCAGACCTAGTAAGCTTCAGTGTTCAAAGGACAGTTGATACCATTCTCTTTGGTAAGTTCTGTAGGATTTGGATTCTGTCCTTATTTCTTAAATTATTAATTTTTTACAATTATTTTTCTTATATTCCTGCTGCCTATAGCCTGCTATGTGCAGAGTTACAGAAGTGAATATTACTGACATGCCCTTGGTGGGACAGTCGAACTGAAGGAGTAGGAGAAATAACTATAAATAGTTTAAATAAATGCATCTTCCTCTGCTTCTTTGAGTCCACTTTTTAAAAACTAAGTAGAATATAATGCAGACTTATGGATTCTCCTTAGTGTGGTGATAGGCTGACAGGTTGGTTGGTTGTTGGTTTTTTATAAATAAAGTCAAGGTCTCAGTCAGAAATAAGCTGCATGCATTTTTCCATTGCTGTAAACAGACATGCTGGCCAAATTCATCCTAGGTATCGCACCACTGGAGAGTATAGATTTATATCAAGGTTGAACTTGGCTCAGAAGTCTACACTTACTAAAAGCTGTTGTCTCATTATATACATTTATAGTTTACATTCATATTTATACATACCAAATTAAAATCACTAATATTCACTGAGTACACTTGAAAATGGTTTTGCTTTTAGAAACCAGAGTTTGTGAAGCTTGTTTGTATTCAAAGGGTATGTTAATCACTTGCAGTCTTTCTTTATGGCAACCTAATCTGCTCTCTAAAGTTTGCATCCTGGTTTTTATTTTAACAGCAGTCTGTGTGATAGAGGCAAATATTGTTCAACCTTCTGTACAGAGAGTTTCTAGATGTCACGTGTTTTGTATTAGATGATGTGACTGACACTTTTCTGAAAAGTGGTTGGATGGTAAAGGAATAGATTGGAGGCAGGCATAATAAATGTGGTTGTACTAGTCTGTAAAGCACTTTAAGTGCTGAGGATGGTCTGGACTGAGTAAAAGAATTAGCAGCTACTTGCCTTGGTTCAGGCCTTGATGAGCAGTGTGGATTCTGCATGGTGTGGAGCTCTCATTTTATCACACATTGCTTGTGCTGTCTAAGCAAAACGTGATTGTGGATTGAAATGTTGTAATACTGTGCCTTTTTATGTTCCTTTAATAAAGTTAACTGTAATACATTTTAAATCTTCACACGCAAAAAACCAAATGTGACACAGTTGTATATTATACGGTAAAAAAAAAATGACGTTTGCAGTGCTGAGCCAGAGAGCATTATGCACTCTGAGGAACTCTGAGGATTGCCCAGATCTGATGCATTGTCATGGTGAATTCATGTTTTGGAATTGTGCTGCTTCTGTGGTGATGCGTTGGTTGATGAGGCTGTGCAGAAAGGGGTATCGTACTCTTAGAGGCTGTGCCGTGTTGTGAATCTGACAAGTAGATGGGATGCTGTGCTCATTTACAGGCTGTAGTGGATGTTTGGTAGGTTTAGGTTACATGCATCTAGACCATATATTCAGTTTTCTTGATTTTCTGCAGTGTTTATTTAAAGCCAGAAACAAAACAGTTTGGCTGCAAAATTTCTTCTTGTACAGGTGAAGTATGGAATGCTTCTCACTTATAGCCAGTTAGGTCAGATATAGGATGACAAAACAACTAAAAGTAACCAGTCTCAAAAGTTTCCATTGCCAGCAATGGACATCACAGCAGGAATATCTAATTGCTTGCAAAGGATCGATTATTCTGACAAGTGTGGCACTCATTTAGATGCACAAAGAGAGGAGGGCTCTTCCCTGCCACCCATGTACCAAACTCCCATTAGGGTTTGAATTTCACACACACACATCTGAGGGAACAAGAGAACCATTGTGCATACACTGGCAAATGAGAGAGATCTAGCAGAGCTGCTTTTCCAGCACTGCCAGGTCGTGTCCCAAGGAACTTGGTGTAAATGCTTTAAGACATGTCCACGTTTTACTGTGAGCAAGGGAGGGCTCGTCACTGAGGACGAAGCGCTTGTTCTCTGATGGGGTAAGCATCTCTGCTTACTGCCACCACACTAAATACATGCTTTACAAGCTCTGAACACAGTCTGGGTCCTGTAGGACCAAAGTTGTGTGTTTACAACAGCCTTAGAGATGAACAAGTGGTCAATCAAATTTTACCACTCGAAGTGCCCGCTAAACAGGAAATAGAAAAAGATCAGGAGAAATTAAAGCTATTATTCTTGTCTCATGAACGAATGTCTGCATAACTCCAAGCTGAGAACATTTTTATAGAGCAGAAAAGTCTCTCTTCAACAGATGTCTGTTAGACTGAGTTCTTCCATTTTGATTTGCACTGAATAGCACATCTATCACTTGAAACAGGAAGAACTAAGTAAAAGTAATGGACCCCAAATCCAGACCTATTTCAGAGTTCATTTATGCTTACTAGAAACTGCATAGTAGAAAGCAGTTCTTAGTTTCAAAGTGAATTTAATTTAACCAGGGCAATGGCAAAGCAGTGGACAGCCTGACACTGGAATGACAGTTACATTCTGACAGTCGTAGTCTGCTGTAACTTGCCACTCATAACCTAGTGATAAAAGGATGAAAACCAGCATCTTACCTTTCAAGATGTCCAGTTATCCTACAACTAAAGGATTTCTCAACTCTTAGAATTTCCAACAGGAGGAAAAAAATAACATTACCTCATTAGCTTTGTTTGCAAAGCCTCAAGGAGTTTATGCATTTGGTAAGAGCATATACAACAAAGGGACATTTTCTTTCCAAAACGAAGACAACTGTGGATGTTTGTCTTTCTTGAAGAATGGAGGAGACTTAGAGTAACAGAAGAGGCTCTCATATTAGAGTTCCTCCACCCCCCACCCTCATATTACATTAAAATCCAGAAAAACTTTCTCTAAATCCAAAGTCTGAATGGAATTCTTATACTACATCTAAGACAGACAAGCGTCACAAATACTTGAAAGCCCGTGCTCACTTGAGCTTCTCTTGTGGTAATACTTTAGGAACACAGTTCATTTGGTGTGCGATCACAAGACTCATCATCAAGATTAATATTTTTTAAATGGCATTTATTCTGGGAGATGAAATTACAGGTAGTTTGGCACAAATACAGGTCATGGGCGCTGTTTCCACTCTCAGGCTGGGAGGTTCTTTTGCTTGTTTACAGCATTCATTAGCAGGCGTACATAGGATGTTAACAGGTCATCCATTTTGTAACCCTGCCAGAAAAGAAAAGTGTCTTTAAGTCTCTCCAATAGCTCCAGAAACAAAAATAACTATAATTTCTTCCCTGTGGTATCATCTTTTTAGGTTCTTCCCTGCACGGACATCTCTTCCAACAGCTATTGCTCTTTTGATAATTATTTATTTATTCCTCCCTCTGCTCTTCCCTTAACAGATGTACAAAACTTCACAGAGCATAGCTATACTGTCTCTTTGTCATTCAAACTAAAATTTTATTCTATAGAGGGGCATCTTGTACTCAGGAATTCAAGCTTTTCTGTGACAGAAGTTAACCCTTAAATGTTTTTCTGTTATCTTTACAAATTTACCTTTAAATATCAATACAATGATGCTTGTCTGGGTCTGTGGACAATCTGAATCCAGTTCTCAAAAGGTGGTACCACTCATTGAAATGTGTAAAATCTTACAAGGATGGTGTTACTGTGTAGATGGATCAAACCACACAAGACAAAAAGCCTCTTCCTTAGCATTGTGGGTAAGTGCAGCCTTGTCTTAATGTCTCAGGTAGAATTTTGATGTATGGGAAGAATTTGGGAAATTACTATTTTTCCTTATCTCTGTGGCTTACATCTTTATATCAGATGGCATTTATCTAACACCATTGAACCAGTTCTAAACTGCAATTTTATTGACATAGCAGTGAATGCTTTTTGTATCTGCACTGGTTTCAACATCTGTTTTGGCACCATTGTTTTGTAGCAATTCTGGATGTAAAGGAAAAATTAGGAGTTTCTTGTGTGTAAGTTGACAACTCTTCTTACCAGAGATGTCTCGCACAGGATGCGGCTTCCTCGTACCAAGTTCCCTATCGTCATGTGAAAGTATGTGCTCCCACTGCTCCAGTTGGAGATTTTATTGAAGGGGTAGACTGTTAAAATATCCTGTAAGGGGAAACAAACTGACCTATAGACAAATCCTCAAATGAAAGGAGGCTGTTATGTAAGAAAGCCTGCAGAGCCAGAACATTCTTTTTCTTTCTCACTTCATTTACAAACACAGTGGATCGAGGTAGTCTTGCAAGCATACTAGTGGTATGTTGTATTTTCACCAAGCAGGTGAGTTTTAATCACTCTAATGAGACTTCCTTTGATTATATATTGATCTTTGCCTTAGCACACTGCCATTATATTTACAATAATCTAAAACTCACTGGATATTCATAAAGACTTTTGCCTGGACACTTGGTAAGACCAGACTGTTTGGGTTATAGAGCTGGCAAACACTATCATTCGACCTGGTCTTTTTGACAGCTTGGGTTACCCGCAGAGCATTTTTCTGAAGCAGGTTCTCTCAGGTTCATCCATCTGCCTGATCTTATCATTTTACTGAGGTCCATCATGATTACCACTTCTTTTTCAGAAATGCTCTACGCCGTTTCTTTTCCAGTGTAGAAACTGCAAAGAAGTGATTTGGGGTAATAACATTTCTTCAGTTTCACACAGAAAATGAATAGAAGGACTCTACCCTCTCCTACTATTCAGGGAGAAGGTCCTGCTGCTGTCCCCAAATTAGCACAGTCAATTAAATCCTTCCTTAGACAGAGTCTTGAGAAGCAACTGTTACCTTTGTCTTCTGATGTATCACTGAGACTCCTTGCTTGTTGATTGCAATCAACACAATCTCTGGGAAATTTGGCTCTGAAGTTTGCTATAAATGAAGGCAGCACAAAATAAACAGGAGACAAAAAAATTATTCATGCTGGGTGCATAGTGACTGTTAACAGTGTCCAGTGCTGCTTGTTCTCTTTACCAAATAAGCACTGAAACACAAAGCTCTTCAATATTTTGTAGCTGTTGCTAAGGATGGCTTTTTTTGGCAATGTATTGATGACTTGAGCAGCTGCTACATAAATGCAGAATCAGGTCCATTATTTCCTAATATGATTGGATGGTTGGTTGGTTGCCAACCAATTAAGAGCTTTGCGAGGAGAAATTGAACGTAGCAAGTAGGAAATGATTCCTGGAGGTATCCACTGCAGAATGAGAGGACTGGTACAGTTCTGTTCTGAGGGAAGAGTCCCTAGAGTTACAAGATTTGGCAGCATTTTGTAGTGGAGAATGATGACAGGACAGTGAAGTATCCATATATAACTAAAGGACCCCATCTACTACATAGTTGAGATATTAAGTATTACAACTGGAACAACAACATAGCCCATAAATTACAGGCATAAGGGATAAAAAACCTCATCTCCCCACTCTCAAGGAACTGAGTTTTCCTCAGTAGATGATGGGAAGCCGGATTTATAATACGTTCTCACACAGATATGGAATTATAGTCAGTCTGTATCCCCCAGTGCTCAGTTACTACCAAAGCCATTCACACAGACCTCTCAACCTACCTTCACCTCAAAGAAGGCTGATCCAAAGGTTGGCCACCGGTGTATCATTTTCAGGAAGGCAACCTTGGCCTCATCCACAGTTTTTCCCTCATGTTTGCTATATGCTGCAGTAATGCTCTGTTTAGAAAATAGGACACAAAGCCTATTCAGTTGGGGACAGGCAGGTTTTCTGTGTCCAGACCATCACCAAGATCAGGCTTGTGTCCCCAGCAACTGAAGAGTGAAAAGGAAAACAGCCTACGATGCCATGAGGCAAAGTAGAGCCAGAACCTCCCCAGTGTTCCTTACTAATGAGTTGAGTGAAGGAAATCCAGGAGCCCAAGGAAATGGATTTCAGGGCAGAGGGGCAATATGGAATGAAACAAAATTCAGAAAGACAGTGTTCAAAACCCACAGACGTGTCACCTTTTCTGCTGAAACACGTAGGGTGAATTTTAGCTCTGCATTTGAAATAGTGTCCTGTGTCTTCCTCAGTGGACTAAGTGATAAGTACCTGCTGAAACTTTCTTGCCTTTTGGTGGAGAAAAGGGCCTTTGCTATGAATAGCATGCACATGCTGCAAGGTGACTGATTTGCTGGCCAAACTGTGAAAAATTTAGAACACAATTTTATTTTTCTCTATGAGATCTTCAAATCCTGAGTCCTGTTGCTGATTTTCCTAACTCTAACTCTTCTGAAAAAGGATTAGTATCTCCAAGAAAGATGCATATCTCAAATCAGTCATACAGGCCTGTGAGTATCTTTCAGAGATTTGGTGGAGAGGATGCAAAATCTGGATTGTAAGAGGCAAACCAGCAATATCCAATAGCAGTCTTCTGTAGCACTTTCAGAGACTGTCAGATCAAAAAAGTAGTGTGGCTCGATGTCTTTCCTCTTTCAGAAAGCTCTGTGGAAGCAGCATGATTAATGAAAGCTGATGTTCTTACCTTCCTCCACTCATCTGGTGAGATTGCTCGGAGCAGGTTGTCTGGCACCAGCTCCTTGAGGATTTTGGGGATGGTCGCCAGCTGTGTGCGGTCACTGTTGAAGCGCACTTTGTAAATCAGCCCTGCCAGCTGGACAGCTTCCTCCTTGGAACACTTGTGGTAGCCTCGGAGGTACTTTGGCAACTCCTGGAAAAGAGCAGCTATGAATCTGGACAGAATGGGCTGAAGCAAACACTGACTTACACATTGTAAATCTGTGAGGTCAGGATGTGAGTCTTGCCACAGTCCAAGGACATCCCAAGAACTTTCAACTCCTGGACGTTCTCTGGATGATCTTTAAAGTTCCTTTCCAACTCAAACCATTTTATGATTCTCCATACAACTACAGAGCAAGATGAGCACCTCCAGGGAACAATTAGATAAGGGAGCTGCACTCCTAACATAAGCAGTATAGCTAAAGTGTGAGGACTGTGAGAAATAAATCTGCTCCTGAAGCTGAGCTGTGCCCTCCAGAGGCATTTCTCGGGAGGCTCTCTAATGCAGGTCTTGGTGAGGGGGGTGGTAATACCCCAGCAGCTTACTTTCTCAGGAATATTTCTTGGATCACGTTGCCTGCTGTTATATTTATGCTTTAGGGAGCTGGTTTACCTGGTGGTAATGAAAAATGGAATCAGCTTTCAGGTCCTTCCCAGGAGTGACATTCAGCCACAGCTTTCTCATGAAGTACACCTCATAAGCCACAGACATAGCACTCCCTAAGGAAACAACATCTTGTTAGTATTCTCTGCATCACTGTGGGGTTCTGCAGTTTTTAAATGGCTTGTGAGTTTCTTCAGAAATGTAATTCTGATTTTAACAGTAACAAACAAAATTACTAACCAAAAAGTATAAAAGGCCATTTTTTATGACCAAGAAAGTGATTATTGTCAGTTCCTGGGCACTGATCATTCAGTGATCTAAGGTGCAGGCTCTTCAGAAATGGAGGAAGAAGTTGAGGGTGTCAGCAATATGTTTGCTATTTCTTGGTGCTCATGACAGCTGTTTGCCGATGTGCACCACACCTGGATTCTGTTATGCACGTACATTCCCTGGTGGCTGCATTTACAGAAATGAATTGTGATTTAGTGCATCCTGCATCAGCTGTGGGGAGAAAAGGGAAGTTAGAAAGTCTTAGATATGTGGAGAGGGCTTTAGGAAGCTGAACCTCAGCTGTCCTGACACAAGCAAAGGTCAGGATAAATGAATATGAAATTTAAGTTGAGTTTTATGTAGCTTTTGAAATTATACATGGAGGTATAGTGCAAAGAATTGCTGTCATTAATGTTTTAGTGTTTTATTCTAGCAAGTGTTCCCCTGGCAATACAAATTGTGATGTGGTATCACCAGGTAATAATCTAGACAACGATTTTCTAACAACCCAAGGAATGAGAGGGACACTGTGTAAAGAACCCATTTACATACGTTGGCTGATACCTGATCTGGCAATGCTGAGCCTTAGACTGTAAAGAGGATCAACCTCTAACTTGTGTGCACCCAGCTGTGTGTTTTAGATGCAACAAGTCAAAAAATCTCTGGTACCAATTTAAAATTTCTGGAGAGATACCCCCACAAAGATGTTCTGGTGTTTCTGATAGCCAGCACTTGGTTGCATCAGGTTACTGGATCTTACTGCTGGTGCAGGCTGTAACCGTGTATGTAGAAGCAAAAATGATATAATAAGGCTCTGCCACACACTTCCCAAGATGGAGTAAATCCTACTGGATAAATTTGCTGCTTCCCCAGTTCAACACAGCATCTCATGTAGCTTCTTGTCATGCTGGCATTCTCCTTACCGTCTTTCCCTGGTTTGTTCCTCCTGGTCCATTCTGTCACCTGCCTTAGTGAGTCGAAGAAGTAGTCTGCTTCATTCTGACTGATCACCTGGAAGAGGGCAAGCAATGAAGGGGAGAAAGGAGGAATTAGCAGATCATATAAAATACTGCCTGGACCAACATACCCAAGTGTCATGATGAATTTTCTTACCCTGTCTACAGTGAGAGAGCAAAATGATGGCAGGAAAGACAGAGGCAAGAGGAAGGAAGTAGAGAAATAGAAGGAAGAAGGTTCAAATGATTTACATTTCATATGGGAATTTCTATTGCATCTTCTGTTGCTTTTTTCTTTCCAGCCTGCTTATTGAAGTCAAGCTGAAGATACCCGCCTTATTCTTAGCCATCTCCTCTTTGTAAAATGTTGGCACGTATTGGGTTCCTCTTTTCAGGAACACAGCACGTCAGAAATTCCCTGTTGCTTGGACTCAGTGCTGCTTTTGCCTTGATCAGAGTTCCAGAGAGAAGGGACCTCTCAGCAGGGCAGCCAGCCCACACTTCAGCTCAGGCAAGACAAGCTTCTGAGGAACTGGTGCTGGTCCCCCACGGCTCTCCCTAATGTTAGTGGGTGCTGTAGACGTGCAGCCCCATCCTGGGCAGAGCCTGAACGGAAAAGTACTGAATCCAGCAGTACGCAACATGCAATTCGCTACCATCCCAGCAGCTGCAAGAAAGCCCATGCCTTCTCTGCTTTTAGTACCACTTGTGTACCGGTAGACTGATAGAAACTCTGAGTCTCCATCCAGCCCCTTCAAGAGATTCAAAATAATTGTCAGGTGCTAAAAGTTTGAGTCTAGATTGTATCCCTTTAGTAAAACAGAAGCAGTAATGACCTGCTCTGTTGCTTGGCTTCATATATGGCTGTTTATGTGGTCTGGTAAATAAGAGAAGGAGGAGAATCTGGCTACCTTGCCATAGTTGAGAAGAGTTACCTTGTCTGCAATCTTCACAAAGAGGCTGAAACCTTCCCAGGAGCTCAGCTGCAATTTGGAAGCGATGTTCTGACACAGAGTCCGGATTTTTGTGTTTGTTCTCACTTCAAACGTCTATGAAATAATGAGACTCTTGTTACACAGAGAAGAGGAAAAAATGAGAACACTCGATGTCTTGAAATGTGCTCCTGCGTGAACACAGAACACATCATGGCTGGGAAAGTGGTCAAGTCTGGGAAAACACGTACGTTCTCACCTGTTGTGTTTCATTGGGGAAGCAAATCTTGTGTGAGATCTTAGTGTTGTTCTGTAAGATGGCCTCAACCTCCACAGGATGAGGTGCCCACTTCCTGGAGCCACTCCTGGAAAATGCCACCACCATCATAAGAGAGATCAGTGCGGGGTGCTTAATCTTTGAGGAGCTGAACAACAGTATTCTATCCAAACAACAGACGCCATCCAAAATGCTAGTACTGGGCAATGGGGCAGGCTCCAACTGACCTTCACCCCAATGCAAATTCAGCGTATTAACAGTAAGAAAATGAGGGTCTTATTAGCAGGTATATTCAAAGTCTTTTCTACTCTGCAAGGAGGTTGCGTGATTAAGGCACCTTCCTAGCCAGTACAATCAGCCCTTCAGTGTATTCAGCAACATTTGTCCTTACTGTTATTGAAATGTGGAGATAGTAGCCACATTTTATTTAATTTTTGCATCAGCAAAAAGAAATGCATTCAGATACAAAATGAATTACAGCTCAGAAGGCAAGTACCAGGAAAGCTTGGAGGGCCACTAGAAGCATTACATTTTATGTAAGAGCTGGCATGTAATCACTGACTCAAGAGGTGCTTGAAAAGATGTTCTTTGAAATTATACCTCAGAGCAGAGCTGCCTTTTAAAGCAAAGGAACTGGCCCTGAAGTCTGAGTCATGCAGAAACCTTGATACAAGTGAGGACAAATCTAGCACATTACCTTCTGGGGCTGGTGTTTTCCTGCCCCCAGTGGCATAGAGCAGGCTGTACATCGTATTTTGTACATCGTAGCTTATGGGCCAAAATCCGCTCTCACACTGGGCCAGTCTCTCAGGAAAACAGATGAGTCTGGCATCCAGCTTTAGTTGTGTGGATTCAAAAACTATTTTTTTCCCTTAAATAAAGCAGCAGTTCTGTTTGGAGAAGGAAAACCTGACTGTAACCAAGTTGAACAGCATGTGCTTTGGTACTGGGCCAGATCTGCTTAACACCCATCAGGGGTGCTCGCTGGTTCCCCAGCCAGGAGTCGGGATGAAGCTGTAAAGCTGTTTATGGAGGAAAAGGCACACCCAAGGGCTTAGCTGGCTTCTGCTCCGCCTGTTGCAGGTCAGTCCTTTGAGCTGCCAGCTCCTCACTTTCCAAAGAGAGCAGGTTACTTACAGCAAGAAGTTGGACTAGATGATCCTTGTAGGTCTCTTCCAACTGAAATGTAATATTCTATCCTGTTCTATTCTAAGCAAGTGCAGGTTTAATCTTAGGAAAAGAAATGCTCTTAGAAAACAACATTTGTCTTTGTTCCTCTTCTTCCCATCCCCCAGGCTCCAGATCTGGGGCACTTTAGCAGACAGAATTTTCCTTCCAAACAGCCCATGCTGCTTTCCCCTCTCTGTTTCCTCACTCTAAAGCAGCTCTATACAGCTCAATAGGTTTAGAGCATAAATAGCACATGATACAGGGGAGGCAGGAGATTTTTAGTCTTCTCTATAGGAAAAAAAAAAAATTAATAGCATTCCTCACCATGCATGTTTCAGGCACTTCAAAGGCGAGTTCAATGTGCAGTGACATTTCCCTAGCAGTGCCAAAACATCCACAGCAAGGGGGAGAGCCACTGCGTTAGCATTCCCCTCCAGCCTGGCCCACGGGGCTCACACACCAAATGCAGGGCCCAGCCGAAGAGAAGTGGGAGGACAGAGGAGCTGGAAGGAGAAATCATTGAGCAGCTTCTTTACTGAAGAGCTCTGTGGCAGGCAGGTGGTTAACTCACAGCAGCAGCAAAAGGGAGAAAGTTGGGGTTAACCTCGATGCCAAAACACTCTGTTCTCAGAGTGTCGAGCTGGGTAATTCCAGTGCCTGGAGACATGTAGGGAAACCTTCCCCCTACAGTTTAATTGAGCCTTCCTGAAAACCAGGTAGGCCTTCCACTATATCTGATCATGCCGGTTTCATTACACCAGCAAGTCACTCAGGAACTTCGGAAGCACTGCGGGCTGCAGGCCCTATTGCTTCAGCCTCACCTGGACAGGGGAAATGCTTGGAGGTCTGAGAAGTGCCCTGGTGTGAGCAGCCATGTAAGTCTCAGGGCTTTGCTCGTTTAGGTTTCTTCAAAGGACAGGAATTGATTGTGGTGATCGTCTCTTCCCAGCATGGATCTGCTTTGCTTCGCCGTAAGAAAACCAACAGAGCCCCATCAGCACTCTGCAAGTGTCAGTGACTTCAGTGGTGCCACCTCACTAGGAGGAAAACCTGGTGGTTTTAGCTGCACGTGTGCAGCTCTGTGCTACTGAGATTCAACAAACTCAAGACTAATCATCAGGCATATGTAAGGTGGGTATGTAGATGCTGCCTCACCAAAGGAAAGCAAGGTCAGAACCTCATCAGTGACAACTCAGCATTTCATTTCAAGCTGCATGCCCTTAAGCATGTTTGAAATACTCAGTTCTGGGAGTCAAGTGATTATGTGTGATGCTGAACTTTTAAAAATATTGTTTACTCTGTGAAAGAAAAAAGTGAAACTGTGATAAACAACCTAGCGGTTGAAAGTCCATGAGAGAATTTAAAATAATGATCGTTTAAAAGAAAAGGATGTAAAGAGAGGAAGGAAAGTAAGAGTCTCAATATTTTAGTCCATGTGATTTTTTTGACACCTGATTCATTATTTTTGAACACTTTGGGCTGGCTATATGCTGGATCGTTTACCTCATCACTGTCTGAATCCTCCGACTGCACTCCAGGGCCAGTGTCTCTTTCTGACGAGTCTCCATGAACTTCTGGGCATGTTGCAGCAGTGACTTGCTGGGCGGGAACAGGCCGGTACAGAGCCAAAGGAGCTGCCAGCCCTTGGTCACACTGTACCTGTGAGCACAAAGCAAACGGTTCTGCTACAGCCACATATAATTCTTTGCTTGACCACGCACCAGCTACAGGGAGGAGAAATACGCTCCCATTGTGGTATGTTGTGCCATTCAGCAGAGAGCTGCAAACCAACAGAGCCCTCACACAGGATCTGGCAGTGTTTTCTGTGCGAAGTCCACAACCCGTATATGAGGACAATGCTAAATCCTAGCTGATAAATATTCATGACAGTTGCAAATCTCATGAATAAATATAAGCACCCATTTAACAGTCATCTTGGCAGCAGTGACCCTGGTGCCATCTTGTTGGGAAGCCACTGTCAATTTGCTGTTCAAGCTCACTTTTATTTGGATTGTGCTTTATCAGCTGCTTGTAATTCACCTGTCCTCTGTGCTCACCAACTTCGCTCAGAGCACAAGCACTTTGCTTGTCATTGACTTTCACAGGAATCACAGAATCACAGAATGTTAGGGATTGGAAGGGACCTCAAAAGATCACCTAGTCCAATCCCCCCGCCGGAGCAGGAACACCCAGATGAGGTTACACAGGAATGTGTCCAGGTGGGTTTTGAATGTCTCCAGAGAAGGAGACTCCACAACCTCCCTGGGAAGCCTGTTCCAGTGCTCTGTCACCCTCACTGTGAAGAAGTTTCTTCTCAAATTTCAGTGGAACCTCTTGTGTTCCAGTTTGAACCCATTACCCTTTGTCTTACTGTTGGTTGTCACTGAGAAGAGCCTGGCTCCATCCTTGTGACACTCACCCTTTATATATTTATAAACATTAATGAGGTCTCCCCTCAGTCTCCTCCAAACTAAAGAGCCCCAGCTCCCTCAGCCTCTCCTCATAAGGGAGATGCTCCACTCCCTTAATCATCTTTGTTGCCTTACGCTGGACTCTCTCCAGCAGTTCCCTGTCCTTCTTGAACTGAGGGGCACAGAACTGGACACAATAATCCAGATGTGGTCTCACCAGGGCAGAGTAGAGGGGGAGGAGAACCTCTCTGGCCTACTAACCACCCCCCTGCTAATACACCCCAGGGTCCCATTGGCCTTCTTGGCCACAAGGGCCCAGTGCTGGCTCATGGTCATCCTGCTGTCCCCCAGGACCCCCAGGTCCCTTTCCCCTATACTGCCCTCTAATAGGTCATTCCCCAACCTATACTGCAACCTGGGGTTGTTCCTACCCAGATGCAAGACTCTGCACTTTCCCTTGTTATATTTCATTAAATTTTTCCCTGCCCAACTCTCTAGCCTGTCCAGATCTCGCTGGATGGCAGCACAGCCCTCTGGTGTGTCAGCCACCCCTCCCAGCTGGGTGTCATCAGCAAACTTGCTGATAGTACACTCAATTCCCTCATCCAAGTCATTGATGAATATATTGAACAATACTGGCCTCAGTACTGACCCTTGAGGCACTCCACTAGATACAGGCCTTCAACTAGACTCTGCCCCATTGACCACAACTCTCTGGCTTCTTTCCTTCAGCCACTTCACAGTCCACCTCACTACCTGATCGTCCAGACCACAAGTTCCTCAGTTTAGCAGCAAGGATGCTGTGGGAGACTGTGTCAAATGCTTCACTGAAGTCAAGGTAGGCCACATCCACCGCTCTGCCATCATCTATCCACCTTGTTATGTCTTCATAAAAGGCTATGAGGTTGGTCAAGCACAACTTCCCCTTGGTGAAGCCATGTTGACTGCCCCTAATGACCCTCTTATCCTTGATATGCCTTGAGATGGCACCAAGGATAAGGTGTTCCATCACTTTCCCAGGGATGGAGGTGAGGCTGACCGGTCTATAGTTACCCAGGTCCTCCTTCTTGCCCTTTTTGAAGACTGGAGTGACATTTGCTTTCTTCCAGTCCTCAGGCACCTCTCCCATTTCCCAAGACTTGGCAAAGATGATGGAGAGCGGTTCAGCAATGACCTCAACCAGCTCCCTCAGCACCCGCAGGTGCATTCCATCTGGACCCATGGATTTATGGATGTCCAGATTGCTTAATTGCTCTGCTCCCTAACCCAATCCTCATCAACTAAGGCAAACTCCTCCATTGTCCTGCCTTCCTCTGGGGCCTCAGGGGTACAGGACTCCTCAGGACAGCCTTACACAGGACTTTCCTTACACGTGCCTCTGCTCTGAAAAATAACAGGAAGATGACATCGTGTAATGAGGTAGTTACAGTTCTTAAAAACTCCAGATCAAGTTTGCACATTTTTCAGACAGAAAGCCAGCTCTTCCAGCCTCTTGACCTGTGAAATCTGCCAGTCGAAGCTCTTCTGCAGCCAGGAGGTCATCAGTCTTGGTCAGTCTTTCTACTTTCAAAGCCAGGAGCAGAACACACTCCAGCTGTGTCCCAGGGATTGCTCCAAAACACTAAATGTTGTGAAGTGGTTTTCGTTGGGTTCTGAATAGGCACCAGACTGATGAATAAAGGGGTCCTGGCTTCTTTATTCACATTTACTTTTGTAATTTTGCAGATGAAGACACACTATTTTAATCCCGTTTATACACTATAGATCAGTGGTGTTTGTGTCTGTTTGAGAGCATGACATGGTCCACAGGGCAGCAGCCTGGGAAGGGTGAAAGATTTGTTGCTCTGGCTGTTCTAATGAAAATATATGGAAATAGCCACCTTTCAAGCATTGTTTTTTCCACATCAGTGATCCCTCTCAAAACAGTGAATAATCCGCTGGACTAAATTGGTAAGAGTATATCAGGCATGGCACTGGCACCATGGTTACAGACTAGGCATTAAATAGCCTGTAAGATTTACTGCACACAAGGAAACTTACCATTTAATAGTTATACACATGGTAAAAGTTCCACTAAGTTTAATATCTGTGGAACAGTAAGAAAGAAAATAGACAAACAGAAGCTCCTTCTCTAATTTACGCAGTGACACACTGCAGCTAGAAACAGACAAACCATTTTGTTAATAATTAGTGTGATTTTAAGCTTCTTTTTGCAATTCAGTTTCCTTTGAAGTAGGTTGAATTAGCATTTTATGGGTGGGGAAGCAAAACACTAGCCTGTTTCGGCAACTTACACATGGGCTGGGGCCTGTGTAACCAATCTTTTCTGCAAGCCAGCTGTGTAACCTAATTAATAGAACTACTCCAAAGTATTCACTGGTGGTAAAAGATCTAGTGTGAACTGTGTGCTTATAAGAGGGAATTATAGTCATTGGGAAACTCAAAATAAATGGAGGGCTGGCAGCACAGTTGCTGAAAGCATTCAAGAACTCCATGCAGTGCCATATTTTCTCCGCAGGCTACCTCGGGAGCAGGAGAACTTTAGAAACCTCCTGCCTGCCTCGCACCGTACTGCCCAGAGACGAGCACGGACCGCTGATGGGAGCAAAGCAGCAGCTCAAGGGAGACAAATAACAGTCCCGCTCTGTGACCTGTCCCTGCCAGTCACTGCTCCTCAGTGCTCTGCTAAGGTGAGCCCCACAGCCCTGCCTGGAACAAGGCAGAAGGGAAGGGGTCACTCCAACATGGGGCTGTCCTTCCTCTCTGCCCCCACCCTGTCACAGGTGTAGCAGGGAACCCTGCTCACCACCTGTACTTGAGCCCAGACTCTGCACAAGCCAGGTGTTTGCACCCAGGTGAGTACCTGTTTCTATTCTCCGTCAGTTGCTTCATAATCTGACAGTAGATCTCATCCCGCAGGACCTCCTCCTGGATGGCTGCTACAAATATCTGGTCAGTGACTTCCACAGAGGAGTGTGCCTGTTTTGAGGGATAGTCCCCCATGAATTTCATGATGGGTGAATGCGCTGTTAAGGACGAAAGGAGGGCAATTTGGGAAGGTAAATGGGAAGTCTCACCTGGATCCTAACATGTTAGTGACTCTGTTGATGTCTAAGTGACAAATACTGGGAGAAGGCTCTGGAACATACTCTCTGCCTGTCCCCTGGCCCTTTTCCCTGTGCAGCAGTCACTGCTTGGCTATGACTTGTGCTGTATTAGTTGTTTGCTCTGGGAATATGCAGTAAATCTCACTCACTCCTAAAGCCACATTCTCAGTTAAGTGAGCCATCAGGAGCTGTGGAGCATTGGGAGGCAATAGGAACCTTTTCTCTGTAGACAAGGGAAACACTGCTAAGTCATGCAGAGCTGATACTCCCTACCTTGATATCAACGTATCCGTTGTAATATGGATGTGGTATTATCTGAATGGAGGCGAGTTCAGCAGAGGGACCTAGCTCTTTCTTCCCCTGAGTGTTCTTGGGTCCCAAAGAGAATAATAAAAGGATATCAATGAAGGCCTGACAAGCCAAGTCCCGAAGATCAGGGTCTGTGCACGCTTTCTTTAGCAAGGGCTGTTTCAAGGGCTCCTTAGAGTGTGCCCACAGCTGGCTGCGCCCACGGGATTTCTGGAGAACAGCTTTGCTGATGGATTCCTTCTCAGGAGTCCTGAATGAAGACAAGTGCAGGCAATACAAAATTACTGGATTGATATCGCTATGAACATAGGAGGTCATTACCACAAAGACTTATCCCTAGGCATGTTCTTTCCCAAGACAGCGATTGTGTATCTCATTTGATTATGCAGGTCAACAAGAACAGGAAGGGAGAAGGCTTGCAAAAAGAAGAGAGGTTTTAGAAGGCTAATTTCTCCTTTACTATCTGAGGCCTGCAACGTTGTGTATCCTCGCTAGCTGGTAAGTGCTGAAGGGATGAGAAGTAAAAATAAGGCGTGCTGAAAATAAATAACTCTAGTGTCTACCCTTCCATTTGCATTTCTGCAGACAAAACATACAAGTAGGCCGTGTGCCAGCATCTCTGCATGTCCAAAGTCACAGTTACAGGGAACAAAGAGAAGAAACCCAGTCAGAAACAGGAGATGCCATTACATCCTAGGCTTTAAGGATCACTGAAGATCAACAAGAACTTTCCTAGGGCATGCACTACACAGAGAGCTTCACCTGAAGTGTTCGTAGGAGAACTCCTCCAGGGTGTAAGGCTTCACTTTGAGATCCTCTTCATCAGGTTCGTCCATGGAGGAGTTCTGTGAAGCTGTCCTCCTCTGGTCTGGAGACATCATCAGCAAACTCTGGAATGACACAGCCACGTAGGGATGTCACATGGACACACGTCTCTGCATATATTGCCAGATGTTACTCAGCATTTACATGCAGATGGCGTGTACTAAGCCTGAGTGCTCTGTGGTGCAGGAGACCTTCTGTCCCCTAAGCAGCATCTTTCAGAGACTCAAGAAAGACTTGGAAGTAGGAGACGCAAGGAAGTAATTTCCATAGACCCAGCAGTAGTGGCCGTCAAAACATGTGTGATTATCCAAAGCACAACACTTGTTAAAAGTGGACTTACTAACCACTCGTGTTTTTCCACAACATTTTCAGTTTTTTTCTTGTTAGCACAGCGTCCAATATACTGAGTCTCCAAAACTAAAGATAAAATTGTTAGCAGAGTGATAAATGGGAAACGTGGTGTTGACTCCCTCAAATACTATATTCTTTTAAAGCAACCTGCTGCAATTAAAACTTTTCTTGAAACCAGATGTGCAATTACCAGTCAAGCCAAATGTGAATGCCGGCAAATTCAACTGCACAACCATTTTCATTCATTGCTACCAATTCCAGGCGCTGAAATCCCTAATGGTAACAAACCATTATTTTGAAAGTCGTTCTTTTTGTGCAACTGCAGTCTTCTCCTTAAAGTTTGGCCTAGGTTTAGTTTTGTTTTCAGACAGGGCAGAATGAAATGCTTTGCTTCAAGGAGAGGTATAGAACTTGTCTGACTTTGGAGGAACAATTAGCTTCCAGTTATAAATTTAATCATATTTAACACTGTTGTTATCATTTATCTTTCAGTCTCTTCAAAGAGAGTGCTCAGCTTTCCTTACCAGCACTTGACTAGAGGGTTTTGTGAGAGAAGGAATGATGTAGATTTCTTCCAAAAATACATTCCCTGTTTTGCCTGTCCTTTCATTCTGGGCAGAGATCCAGCCAGAGTTTGCATTCAGCCTTTTGTCTTCAGTGAAGATTAGCAAGTCTCCCTTCTTGAAGGACAGGATGGCAGGGTCTTCTGGAAAACAGAATAAGGGAGTACTGTTCAGGCTTGACAGTCCAAGAAAATGCAAATGGATTGCAACATGAAAGACGAGAAATATATTATGAAGGCTTGAATTCAATTAGCAGCAGAAAGTGATTTGTGTAAATACAGCTAATCATCCAGTAACTCTTCAGAGAAATCACTTGAATTTCCTCTGACAGCCTGATTTTGATCCACTGAAAGCAATGGCAGAACTCTGTTTGATTCAAATGGAGGCTGAATTTGTGTCTAGAACTGTCAGCAAAGCATGGAAAGAAACTCACTAGTTGTAAGTAGGTGAAGTTAATGTTTACATTCTAATCCCCTCTGGTCCATTCCAGACAACTATATGCTACAGAAACTTCCAGTTTACCATCTCTGTGAAACTCTCCTGGAAAGCATTTCCAGGGAGCCCAGCTCCAACTTTCTATTATAAGCAGGCTGTGGTTTTGGACCCTGTAATATCTAAATAAAATATGCAAAGAAGTAGAAGGGAAAAGAAAGGGTAATTTGTATGCAAAGGTATCAAATCACATTCCCTTATGCTCTGTATTGCTGTGCTGATCACTATGCATTCCTCCTGGAGCAAAGGAGCTCTTGCTGAAGTTCTCCCTCTTCTCTTCGAGCTCTTTCTAACAAGTGCTGTGGGTTCTCTCAAGATTCCTTCCCTACCCTGTAGTAAAGTTGTAAGACTTACCTTGGGGTTTTTTCTCATGCATTGCCACAGCAAATCGTGATCTCTTCTTCAGCCCTTCCAGGAACATGACCACCAGTTCAGCAATGACAACGCTGTTCACAGATGTCAGGACAAACTCCTCGGCACGAAGCGTGATGAGAGTGCAGCTCTGTCCAAATGACTTCACTGCCCTATGTATTATTGACTGGTTTGTTATCAGAACATCTGAAAAACTTACAGACCCATCTGCAATCCCAGCCAAGGCACCTACACCTCCTTGCAGATAACTCCTGTACAGCGAGTATTGGTAGTTCTCCATTTGCCTTCTCATGAGTTGGTAGGTGTGAAGGACTGAAGCGGTTGAGGTTCACTCTGGACTCTACCATGTTTCGTACAAAATTGCTTCATTATGGACAAAAGAATACCCTTCTTTTGGAGTAACTGGGCAACTAATTTAAATCTGTGACAGTCCTCCTAGAGGTATTTTTTTATGTCTGTAAGACCCTATTCTCTGAGTGATCTGATGCAAGGATGTGTGCCCTAAGCAAGCCAATGGTTACCCTCTTTCCCTCAGTTATCCTGTTCCGGTCCATCACACCTGAGAAGTTTACAAGTTCCCAGCATGCATAACAGACGAAGGCTTAACTAGCTTAGTCACCAGGGCCATTCTTGTCTTGATGCATGTCTTTGCTTCCATACACCGCTCTGACTGAGCAGGATCATCTTTCCTTCCACCAGCTGGGAAGGTTCAGCCATTTCAGTATTTCCTTCACAGGCTGCTCAGAACTTGTCCTGTTCTGTATCCCAGACCACCTTTCCAGGCTCAGATCAAATCACAAAGGGAGAAAGTCCACCTCCCTCCTACAAGGAATACCCTTTCTGAATATGGGCAGAGATGCCTTCTTCAGATCTTGTCTCTCTGGGGCACTCACCTGTTGGTGTGGATGCCAGTTATCTCTGGGAAGGTAAGCTCAAGGAGCCGCTTTTCTGACTCATCCAAGAAGCAGATACCTTTCCAATTTACAGCAACGATGAAGTGGTTCTTGGGCAAGCTGGGACCTGAAAATGAAGGAAAAACTCCTTATCAATGGCTGTACAAGTCCTCCTTTATTGATCTTATATCTGTCCCCTACTCCCAGGCTCCAGGCATTACCTGAAAACTTAGTGACTTCAAAGAATCGGGAAAAAAGCAAAGGCCACTGAAAGCGTGCAAAATCTACAAGTTGTGCCTTCACAGTCTGACGGGAGAGACGGTCCTGTGTGTATGGGGCCTGCAATATAAAAAGATAGCCAAGGTTTTCTCAGTAAATTCTGGTTTGTATGATCTACAAAAAATAGAGAGCAGGCGTGATCCCAGAGGTTCCCAACAGCCCACTGGTGTCAAGGAGTCAAATTCAAAACAGGCTTCAGGGGCCCAAGGCACATGAGCTGAGGATGCCCACAGGCATGTGGATCCCAAATTTCCCTCAAATCCCCACTGACTGATCTGTTCAGAGTCTAACACACTTGGGGTGCCACGGAAATAATTCAGGTAACCCATTTCCAAATCATTCCAGTCCATGCCCATCCTGACTCAATTATCAAACGGAAGGCAGAGAGTCTTAAAAGATACTCTATTCAGAGATTTAAATATACTTCTTTCATATGGAAGAGTATAAAGGTTCTTTATTCTCCCAGTCTTAATTAAGAATTTGGGAGATACAAACTGAGAAGTTTTTCCTTCTTCCCTCAACAGCCTATTTATAAATGGAAATGGTGAAAGAAGCAGAAGCTGGTGCCTGAGAGGGGTTACCCAGCAGTGCCAGACAAACCTCTTACCTTTGCGTGTGCGTAGGTTATAAGGCTCACCCACTTCTCCAGGGGCTTGGACTTGAGCTGTTTCACTGGGATACAGTCATGGAGCACCTTCTGCACAGGTTCATTGTGGATGGAATCTCCAAACTGGATGTAACAATATTTTGCACCTATCTCCACCAAATCCTCTTCCTGAAAAAATTAATCCATTAAAAGGGGCCTAGAAAGATGTCACAATGTCCAGCTAGTCTCATTCAACCTTGAAGCCACTTTAGAAATGGGGTTTTCTCCATTTTTGTCTGGATAACTCTTGACAGTCATCAAGCATAAGGAGATATAAACTTCACAGAGTCATAGCATCAAAGAGATTATTAGCAAAGATATTCTAGAAAAGCACGAATTGCCCCTTTGTACATGCCACCAACTGCTACATGAACTGAAAGTTGGGAGGAAAAAAAAAGTATTAATTTACAGCTGCCAGTGTGGCAGCTGGCACAGTCACCTGGGCAGGAACAGTCCATTAAGAAGGGAAGGGTTGTTCACAGCCACTAGAAACTTCATTCATCGTCCTGTTTTTTAATGTGGGAAATGTTAATATAGTTTTATCTCTTTAGGAGGATGAATAAGGAGACCCACCTTCTCACAACGGTACTCTCCAAACCGAATGCCGCGAATGACTTGGTGGTAAATGAGATCAGTGCTGACAGGATCCTCCTGGGAATTGTGCCAGGGGGTGAAGATTTCCTTCCGAAAGTAGAGCCGCCAGGGCGTATTGCGTTCGTGCGTGCCGCGCTCCTTCGCCAGCTGTTCACACTGAGAGATGGCATCCAGGACGTGATCTCGTCCTCCACCCAGTGACCAGACCTGGAACAAAGGGACACTGCGTTTACTGCCATGCCTGCTTTGGAGCTGAGTGAAGGATAATAAACCCAAAGCTCCTCATCTCCTGACAGCAAGAAAAACTCTGAAGAGGTAAGCAGATGGATGAGCAAGTTTGGTAAATGTGTTTATGCCCTAAAACGGTATTGCGAAAAATAAGTTGGAAGATAAGACAAAACAGCTCTGGTTTGTGATCTTCTAGTTGTCTCTTCGTACTTTGCTTATCTCCTGTATATCCCGTTATGTGCACATGCAAGTGTGACTGTAATCCAAACAAAAATGCCGTCTCTGAATTAATTTCTTTGCAATTGATGCCTGACTCTGAGCACCAAGATGTCATCCTGCTGCGGATGTCTGGTTTACAGCATTACTGTAAAAAAAAAAAGGCAAAGGGAAGGAGAGGCTAAAACGCCAGCACGTGAGCTACCAGCTGCAGCCCTGGCAAGGCCCTTGGCTTTTTCTGTGACCTGGCAAAGGAAATCTCACAGGCCTGCAGGAGGAATTACTGTGTAGCTAGGTAGCAGAAAGGCAGAATAGGATTATCAGGTCCCGAGATTCAGCTGAGGTTCAGAACAGATTTGGTTTGAGCGTAGGACTGGGACAGGGGTGCTTCCAGAAGTCAGAGGGAGGCCTCAGTGAGGCTGGGTGGACAGCAGCAAACAGCAGTAACTCCTCAGAAAGAAAAGGGAGCTTTCGTTCTAATTTTTTTTATGCTTTACCTTATCAAACACAGCAACGTAGAGCGAAAAACCAAACACATCCTTCAGTTTGGTTTTATCTGCTATGAACTGACAGATCTCTTTGGCAATGGAAGCAGAGTCTGCAGGGACAGTGATGCTTTCACCGTTCATCAGGGTGACATTAAACATAATGGGTTTCTTCTGCTTTGTTGCCTGTAAGTCAGAGTTAAATGGGAGAAACAAATTATGGGCAAACTTTACTTTTCTGTGAAGAATGAAGAAGGCATTTAGATTTAAGTGCTCCACACACTGTACACCCTAGTCAACAATATTTAAGTAAATCGCCAACTCCCACACAGCTTCTTCAACTCATGGTGAATCTTAAATATAAATTATATCCCTGGAGCAGCACTGGAATCAAGCTTTCTCCCCTCCACAGCTCAGGGGAGCTAATTATCACATAACAGTGTGAACTGATAGACTTTTCATGAGCCTGATGACTTTTGGGTACAGCCTTACATGCATCAGTGGAGAGATGGCTTGCAGCAAGGATTTTGCGTAGGGAGGTGCCCGTTAGGCAATAGGGTTACTCAGATTTAGGAAGGAGTTGTACTGAGGTGGGTGCGTGTGCACATGTGTGTCACTTCTAACTACAAGGCTGACATTTGAGGGAAGGAGGAGAGAGAGTGGTGTAGCCCTATCATACACACTTCCATCTCCACTTTAAAATCCTTGCTTAGTTCTTTCCACAAATGGTGGTAAGAGCTTCCCTCAGAAGGTGGTTCTGACCTGTGGCTCCTGAGCAGATACAAGTGTCTCCCTGCAAATCACATGTTGCAGCTCTTAACTTATATCCTCCACTGGATTTAAATTAATTGAATAGCTAGAAGAGGTGCAGACCAAGGCAGCTGGTCTTGTGCAGCTGATTGCCATTATTTGACTTAAGAAAATCTGTTAGCACAGGTTAGTAAATGCAATCCAGCATAAAATGTCACAGATCAATACAATTAAGCAAAAAGGGAGTTGCTACCTGAAGTTCCAGCCAGCTCGGAGGTTCAGTCCGTGCTCCGTTGACGTAGGTACGTCTCAGACGTTCAGCACAATATGGTGCATAGCCTGTGGGCCCATGGTGGATGAAATTCAACAGGTACTATATACACAGAGCACAAGGAAGAGTTACAAAACACTAATCCTCATAAAACACGGAAACCTTCTGTAGCTGGTAGACTAGAGTGATCAGTTAGCTTACAGATCACCAGAAAATGTTAAAGGTTTGGGTTGGGATTTGTGTTTTGGAAAAGGTTTGAGACACCAAGTTTTCCCTCATTCTGCAGAGTTTTTAGACTAAAGAGAAGGCTTGTGTCAGTCTGTTTGCTATGTTTACTGCATCATGAATATTAGGCAGTGGAAACTTCATTTTTATGATTAGGCTACAGCAAGGATTAGTGTATCCAGTTGAAGAGCCTGAAGTCTTGTGATGTTCTGTATGAACAGAAGTGCTAGGAAAAGGGCTTATTGCAGTTCAAGGCTGCTGATTATGGTTACTTTTACTAAGTTCTCTGGCAATATCAGTAGTTGATGTCCATGTTTAAGACTGGATGTTGGAAGAGAAGGATTGGATAAACTGAGCTTTTGGAGTTTGTTGTCTTGGATGATGTGGTACAAGCATGACCTTGTATTTACATACATGTATTTAGTGCAAGCATGGGTCAGTCAACTGGTTATTTTAACAATCAAGAATATTCCTAGAGATGGGGGATGGATTTAGGAAAAGAGAACTAAAGGAAGTCAGGTCTTTTGGGAATTCTATATGGTACAGAGAATTTGGTTTAAGGCTGGTATCAAAATGCGTCTATGGCTTGTGTCTGGATTGTTCCAAGTTTTGCCTCTAAGACCTAGGAGGAAGGCCGATGGCAAGTTGGAGCCATAGGTTGTGGGTTTTTTGTTGCTGGTGGTTTGGTTTGGTTTTCTGGTGTTTTGTTTTCTGTGATGAAGTGGATTTATCATCCATTTAAATTTGGAAATTAATGTATTTAAGAATATGATGAAAAAGCTCAAATCTCTATTGGATTTTGTAGGCCTTGGAGATGTAGGGTAAGAACTGGTAAAACATGGGGAGTGATTTTTATACTGGACTCCTGAATATATTTAATCACTAGGATTCTGATTGGAGACAGCTTTGAAATATTGGAAAGGCAGAACTGGAGAGGACAGAATTTTCCAGAATTTTCCAGATGAGACAGTTTCTGCTAAAATCACAGCACCAGCTGCTATGTCAGCCAAACAGTTAATGTGGCTATTTGTAGCAAAACATCAACATACACAAGCAACCAGATCAGCTGAGGCATTTAAGTTACTGTGGGAAAGGTCAGTACTGTACCTTCACAAATGTGTCTGAAGGAGGAAAGCAACCAAGGCAAAGTGACAGCAGGATCCAGCCTCGAGCATAGCTGCTCCTGTTGCTGTTTTCAGTGAGTTGTTTGCAAATCTGGCAATAAATCTCGTCTCTGTAACAAAACATGTGAAAGCAACAGATAATGATTCACTGTCTGAGCTTTGGCTACGTTTCCGCTGCAAGCTGGGCATGATTGCAGCATGGTGAAGTAGATCTGGGCTAGGATTAACCGTGTTAGCTAGGATACCAGCTGTAATGTACCAGAGGAAATAACATGTCATTGGCTTTGGTAGGAAAAGGCTCAATTACACTTTTTACCCTTTGCCACTGCTTGTTCCTCAAGCAGTTCAAGTGCAATTCTGATGCTGGAATAACTCCTGTGACAAGCAGGGGGGCTGTGCAGGGATAACAACTGCTGGATCATCCAGCTGTGAAATGGCATCACTGCCCCCAAACCTGTGAAACTTGCTCTGAGCTCCCTACAGTATGTAGCTTGTGTCTCATGGCTTCCTGTCTATCTGCTCACATGTGGATTCTGGGCTAAGGATGGGGGACACCCTGCTTAATTATATATTTTTAGGAAATCTGGAGTGAGTCCTCCAACAGGAATGGAGGAAAGCCTGCTTCAGAGTGATCTTCTGAAAATGCAAGTTGCCTGTGGCAAGGACATATGGAAACAGATACAGAAAGCTGCATACAAACAAAACTGCTATTTAAAAATCCTCTTAAGTTTTCTGGGCTCTTGGAACACACATTTGGCAAATCTGATGTGGGAGGGCACAACATGGATGAGGTTTTTGCTCCCAGATAATGCATATGATGAAACACAGACTGAGGGAGTAGATGCTTAGCTTGTGACTGTTATGGTACATTGATTGAAGGTAATTTTTGCCAGCTGAGGATCTGCTGCTGTGAGCATCTTGATGAAACAAAGCAGCTATGTAGAGAGGAATGCAGCCCACAGCTGGGATCAACACAGAAAAGTGTTGCATGAGCTAAAATGGAGGAGAGAATTAATGAGGTCAGGTCAGAACCAACCATCTTGTGTCTCCACACCATGCTTGGCCTAATGTTCAGCCTCACCTCGCTTGTGAGCAGGATTTCTTCTAGTGGATGATATACTCAGCAAGCCAGACCTTCAACTGTCCTTCATTTGGGGACATTGCTTGAGGGCTCAACAACAGGCTATTGGGAAACCGAGGTTAGGAACATCTCTCATACACCTAGTGTACATTAACTGCATGTTTTTTACTCTTCTGAGTGTTTCTTCTCCCTCATACTAGGGCTGCGTTCCACCTTCAGGTGTTACTGGGCTCCGGCCCTGAGCTCTGCCCTGTTGTGTACTTGTGGGGTATTCAGAAAGGGACACATGGAGGCTGCTGACCTAAACATCAAGATGAAGACACCAGAAAAGGCAGTAAGGGAGTCGTTCTCTATCTGCTATCATAAAGGTGAACTATCCTCCAGAAAGGCGTGTGACCTGCAGTCTTAGTTCTATGTGCTAGCTTAGGCTTTCAGTCAGGAATCCCCAAAGATAAACGTGAGACATTTCCAGAGTTTGGATGGGAGGGATGCTGGATTTCCTGCATGTAATGAGTGCCTGGTCCTAGGAAGGGGGTGCCAATTTCCTACCTGATGGCAGGGCGCAGAATTGCATTGCCAATAATAAAGTGCACTTTTTCTAGGTTGGACATAGGTCTCTCAGAGATGGAGCTGTCCTCCTGGAAAGCTTCTTCTCCACTCCTCAGCAGGTCTGTCACCTGAAAGAAACCAAGCAGAACACCAGAGTGTTCTAGAAACCTTCCCTCTTATCAGGCAGCATTCCCAGCAATGACAGACATTCCTTTTCTGTCTTTCTGGCTAAAACTTTCTGTTCAGTGCAGGAGCAGTTAGGAACAGGCCATACTTCCCCCCCACCCCACAATCTCACTCCTAAACTGTGGTGTTACAGCACTAATTTTACTGGGTAGGAGAACTTTCTTGCACTGTCCTCTACAGCCGTAAGCATGTGGTGGTTCTCAGTCTGCACAGGGCTTTGGGCAAACTGTTCTGTAACACTGACAATTTTCAATAATAACTTGTTCCTTGAGTTCAGGGCTCATTCTTCAGCAGGAAGAGATGAAGTGGATCTGCCAGAGAATGAATGACAGCAGTTCAAAAGAACAACAGTGCACCAGGTATCCCATACACAGGGCTGCATTGGCTTGGTGGGGGAACAAGTTCCCAACTGGGAGGTTGCTGTCACATAAAGTCTATCAGAAGGTGAAGACAGGGTTCCAGGCAAAAAGACTTAGGGGAAGCAATTTATTTCCACCTCTTACCTTCCCTGTCAACTTGGATGACCGTTTCAGCTTCAGAGAAGAGATCCCCTTGGAAATCTTGTTATCCTTTCTGCTTTCTCTCTACAACACACATTACCATTATAGGAAATTAGTTTAATGCACAGCAAGAACCATTCATTAAGGAAGGAAAGACGCTCAAATTGAGATGTTTTTGCTTTGTCCCCTCCTGCCAGAAGGAGCTGCAATGTCCTTCCAGGACGGACAGGGCCCTTTTGCACTTCTGGCATTTCAAGTACAGTAGCAGGAAAGGTTCCTTTGCTTTTCTCATTCTTGGTAGAACAGCACAGAAACCAAGGAAAGAAAATGAAAATACAAACATATCCTGCTCCTCTCACCATATTTGGGCTGTTGTTTGTGAACTGGACCTGGTTTTTCCTGCCAAGTGTGTCATATATTTGTGTCATCATGGAGCCGCTCTTGGTGGTGGCATTCTTGGCAAACATTGCTGGCTCTGGCAGGTCGCCCATGAACCTCAGGATGACAACCCACACGACGAGAGAAGCCTGTAGTGGCAGAAAGCACAGTCAGAAACTGCCAAGAGAACCAATGGCCTCATGCCATTTCTTTCTGTTTAGATGAGAGCACTTGCTTCTTTTACGTGGTTCAAGCTGTTAAAATTACCATCTCCTCCCACTGCTTACACCAGGAGTTTATTTTCATGTCAAACAACGTGAGAGCAACATTCACAACACTCTCATGCTAAAGCAAGAGGGTGCAGCTCTAGTGGGAACATCAGCTTTGTTCTGCGGTTGCCAAGCCCTCACCATTCCCTTTACTGGCACCTTGCAGGTGTGCTGCGGCTGGAGGGATGTGGAGACATCCTGGCTGAACTTTTTACCCACCTGGACAGACAAGCAGTGCAGTGAGCTCTTCCAGGAGCCCTCATGCCCAGAACTAGAAAGCCAAGTAATAGGAAAGCTTTTGCAGCACGGGATCTTCCATTCGGCAAGGCTGCTTAGCACCAAGAAAAACTTCCCTTCTAAATCTCCCTGTGGTTCAACAGGAAAATTGGAGGCCTGGACCTCCCCTTTGTGTCCTAACTCAAAGACCAGCAACCCTAACAAAAGCAGAGATATGGGTGAGCTCTGCTGTTTCTCTCCAGTCTGTTTTTGCCCCCAAAGGGTACCTGGAGAAGTCAAAACAAGCCTCAAATTTCCCTCTTTAGGCAGGCCAGAGATATTTAGGTGACCAGAGACCTTGTTTTGGGCAGGTATCTGTGTGAAGTGCCTGCCTGCAAAGTGCCAAAAAATGCTGATGGGAACTACTACTCCCACACAAGTGCTGAGGACTGTCTGCTTGGCTCTAGAGTTCCCAGGGCTGTGCCAGAGGCTGGGGGACTCAAGGATGGGGGAACTGAAGAAGCCAGGGCTGTGGAGGGAGCAGGTTCAACAAGGGGCAAGATACCAGGACGTTGTCCTTGTCATCATGGTAGAGCAGTGGGTGCCGCAGGTGTCTCCGGATATGTGTATGTGTAGACGACCCCTGGAAATAAGTGGCTGCAAACTTTGGGAAGGTGTACTCTTCCAAGCCATCTGCTTCCTCCTCTAGCTCCACACTCATAGGAATCATGTCCAGGTCCACCTCCTCCAGCTTGTTAGACTTTGTTTCCAAGTCCTGTGCAGAACACAAGGAAGAAGCATATTTTCTTTGCCTGTACTCTGATATTCTTATTTTATGTTTGTTTGTTTTTCTTGGCCATAGGTCTCCAGAATTTGGTTTTCCAGCTAACTCCAGAGCCATTTTCAACTGCTACCAACAGATCATTGGGACACAGACATTGTCCTTCTGAGATTCATCTTGGCTTGGTCTTCAGCAAGAACGTTCTGGTAAAAAATCGAGGTGCTATCTTATTGGTCACATCCTGCACTAACCCAGACCATTCCACTCTGCCCGCCTCTCCCTACCCCATCCCATCCTGCACAGCTGTTAGGACCAGTATATCTCAAATTTTGCTTTTAAGAACATGGGATAACTTGGGTCCTGAACTTCCAGCTTGTGTCAGATGGAAAATTACTGAGAGCACTATCAGCAGAACATGTGATAGATGCTAAAATGGAGAGAATGGCACTATTTGGTGAGGGTCTGCTGGGCCAAAGAAACAAATGTGCAATAGCTTTTGAAGACACATAGTCCTCAAACTGCATGTGACCAAAAACTTTTGGGAGCTGATCTCTGAAAGCAGATCCCAAAGAGACTGTCTGGATTAGTAATTTGGGTGATTCTTTCACTGTACAGAAGGTCATTGAACAGAATTGACCTCTGATGGAATTACAACAAAGTCAATGGACATACACGAGGGATGAACATGACCCAATACCAGTCTGCAGCTCTGTACCTCAAAACCCAGAGGAGCCTGTCCTTCCTGGCCTCCGATCATAGAAGGTAAGAAACCAAAAATTTTGTCCACCATTTCCTGGTCGGTGATAACATCATTATTTGTTGGTTTATTGGCAAGAGCATTCCTCCTTTGTCTTGCTTCTGCCTCCTCTCTCTCCAGAGCAGCCAGGTGTTCCTTTAAACAGAGAAGCTGGTTAGGCATGACCAGAACATGATTCTACTGGCATGAATGGCTTCAAGGACTAAACACTATTGCAAAGATGTTATGACAGTCATGTCCAGTTCTGCTAATGCAGTGTTGGAATGTGAAGTCAAATTTTGCTTGTGCTAAGCAGTCACAAAGACCTGGCACATCAGCAGCAGCTGTCCTGTTGGCCTATTAATAATGATGCGCAATTTTTCAAGAACTTTATTGACAAGAGGTAATACAGGAAAAACACAGAATTTCTAACAGTAGAAAAACTCACATTATTTAAAATTTTAAAATGTTTAGTGTCAGGGGGCTAAGCATTTTGCTTGTTTGGCTAAAGTGGTAGCTCATACTGCAAGCAGAAATGTGCATGTGTTTGCCTTGTCTCATTTCTAAATCATCCTTACAAATAGGTTTACAACTATGTCTGCTTTTTATTAAAATATAGCAGAGCCCAAATCTTTGAGCAAACCCACAAGTGCGACCTGGGTAAGCTATCTCGTCAGCCAAGGAACAGAGCATTCAGTGTTCCTCTGCCCACATACCTACCTTTTCTAACCTCATAGCTTCTTCCCTTGCTTTCACTGGTCCAAGGACTTGGATGAGACGTTTCTCTTCTTCCAAGCGGATATTCTGTGGACAACAGGACTGTTCTGTGAGTGTTTCCAGCACTGCTGAGCTGGCTCCCATCTGCCATTAACAAGCTGTCCACAGCAGGACTGGATCCTAACAGGGACTCAGTTCTAGATTTGGCATTTTAGGGAACAGGCCACAGGCAGGGATCTGCAAACTGGCTTTGTCCTGTTTGTACAGCATTAATACAGAAAGGAAATCACAGAAAGGCCTCCCATGTGCTGTTGGCTGCCAAGATAGTAAGGACAGGATTTTCTCTGGCAGTGCCAGATACACAAGATACACTGCATTAGGATTCACTCTTGAATGGATCTGTAAGTGACACTATCAGATCTTGCTGTAGAAATTGATCTTTCTGTGCAGGAGTGACTGATACACATGCACATCTTATCTCTTCTCCTCCCTTCTGTCAAAAACAGTTCTGATCCATGATAATGAATGCAGAAAGCAAACATAAACAAGATCAGTCTGCTTAAAACTCTGCTTTCATACTTGACATGAGCTCAAAATAAAATATCCCAAAATAAATATCCATATCCATATCCAGTGCTATGCTGTGGCAACAGTTGCTGGTCATTAAATCTCTATCAGAACCTCATAGAAACATCATCTTCACATGGTATCTGTGAACATACCTCCCTTTTCATCCTTTGGTAGGTTCGGCGAGCAAACATGCCCCTTGCATATGCCTGTATAACACATACAGCTTTCTTCTGCTCTGCTATCTTTTGGCGCATTAGGTAACCACGGCACATGGCTTGAAGCCTGATGATATGAACGCGGGTTGTTTCATACTGTTTAGCAAGCTGCCGGCTGCGGTACAGGGCCTGCAGGCGCCCAAAACCCAGCATAACCTGCAGGAGGTGGAGAAAAAATAATGATTATGGTTCAAAGCCAGTGAGACTGGGAGTAAGTTGGGATGAGTAGAAGATAACAAAATTCGGTAACTGGATAAAGTCACTGGAAGGGGCTAGTGGGATACTGCCCTTTACGCTTTGTATTCTGCCAGTAATAGGCTTTTTGAACTAGATTGTATAGAGATCTTTTGGGGAGTTGTTCTAGAGAGTGGCTCCAGGAAGTGGCAATGGTAGCCTGGGATTACGACAAGGGAAGGAAGAGAGCAGAAATGAAGCCAAGTGAATGCAGTAAAAAAAAAAAAGGCGCGTCCTTGGAGAGATGAGTGTGCCAATCCCAAGAGAAGCAGCAGAGGAGGACAGGGCAGAGCGCAGGACAACAGCCTGGCTCTTCAGACGGAAATCACATCACTGATGCAGAACAGAAAATGTTTCTGACTGAAACTGGTAGGGTTTTTTTCTGCCCCTTGTGAACAGGATGTATGTGATATATTAATAATAATCCCTGCCACACAGGTATACAATATGTGAGCACCCTCAATACGGTGTAGCTTTCCTCACCGAGAAAACCCACCATCTATAGAAGATCAGCCAATATTTTTAATAATGTGAAATTGATATAATGATTTTTCTGGTAATTTTTTACAGATTCCCAGTTTTCCTGTAACAGTTGTGGAAGACACTTTGCTGGCAGCATGGTGGTGATGCACAAATGCTCACCTTGGACTGCTGACTAGAAGAAGTGTGGGAGCACTCATACGTCAGGTCGCCTTTGCAACCCTTCTTTACACCCTGCCATCTTGCTTCTCCTTCCTTCAGTTGTGAGTATCTTCATTCCTAACACTCCAATCAGTCTGGCAGGGCATAGTATATGAACAGAGACACACACACATATATAAATATATATATTTCTGTATACACCTGCCTCTTACCATTCTGAAATCCTTCCGGCAGCAATAGCCTCGCCAGGCTGACTGAATGGCTATGGCAGACTTCCTCTGTTTCAGAAACTGCTTCCTAAGCAAACAGACGGGTAAGGTGACAAGCAATAAGTTATTTCTGCTTCTTCTTACAGTAACAGTAAAGATTAAGGTGGTGGGTTTTTTCCCTGTTATGGAACGTCTGCACTCTGATCTCAGCTTTGTCTGCTGTCTGGGAACACTACAGCCAGAAAAGCTGTTGTTAAACTAACTAGCTCAATTATTAGTAAATATCTAGCCAGGGCAAGTTTGAAGCTTAGCAAGGGCTGTTTTTACTGCTTCTATGTAGCCCAAGAAAAGTATTAGTTTGCAGCAGAAAGATCACTCTGGTCAGACACTTTTGTACCCCATGCTTCAAAATTATCCTCACTCAAAGCATTTTGTCTGTTTACATGTTCTCCATGCTGATAGAAAGGCCAGAATAGACTGTTTTGCCTGACCTTTTCGGTAAATAAAGGCCTCACAAGATTTCCTCTGGACTCAGCTCATTCTGCAAGTGAAGCAGCATCATGAATCAGTTGAGCTCACAAAGTGTCTTCCTATTTGCTTTGCTATCCATTTGCTGGTAGAAAGGATGAGAGAGAAGTACTACTAATCTACCTTTATACAGCCAAGCTGACTTTCCCCTTAATGCTGCAAAAATACTTATGGCAACTGCAAAACAAATTAATTGCTGTGATAGGAGAGCTCTGTAAGAACTGAAAAGGCTCTCGCATCAAGCCTGGCTAAGTTGGCTCCCCCATCTGATGACCACTTGCTCCCCAGTGTCCTAACTGGAGCCCATCTGAGGAAGATGATAAAAGATGATGGTAAAAGCTGTCACACTATGGCTGCCAGAAGTGTTCTGATGGTTTAAAAATAAAAGTGAGACGAGGCTTTTAGGGAGACGTGATACTCTGTTAGATAGCAGGCAGAGTTTGAAAAAAAAGAGGGAAGTTTTGGGCATTTGTGTCATGTTCTATAGTTCTTGCTTCTCTACTGTCAGGAAAATTTGTAAACCAAACTAGGATTCAGTCCTATATTATGGTTCTGGTTGGTGGATACAAGAACACAAATCATGATGTAAAGCATTTAATGAGGACAAACATTTACTTGACAGTGACTAGATTTCACTTCTGAAGATATTTCAAACTCAACCAGACAAAATGCAAGAATTGTGCATCTTTGGCAAAAAGGACTATAGTTGGTTTCTATCTGATTATTTTTATCTGTCTTGTATCAAAGATGCATCCTAAAGAAGAGACTCTTTGTAGCTCTGAGAAGGACACAGATTCCATGAGGATTTCCTGCTTTCCAAATACCTGCTGTTTACTAGAAATACTAAGTGCAAATCCTCCTTTCAGCCCTTCCTCTTCATACAAACTGCATGTGCCGCAGCCCTGCATTTTGAAAAGCATCATGAAAATAAAGAAACTGAGCCAGAACAAATCTTTGTGCAAAATCTGCATAGATGCACTGTTATGTGTTGAGTGCTGAATTTAGGCCTAGTGGAATGTGTGGATTAACTCATTTCATGCTCAAATATGCCTCATTGAGTGTGTTAAATGGCACCACAAAGATTACTGATTTAAACCAAAGCAAATTGCCCTCTGAGTGATCACTGACCTGTCCTTCAATCCTCTCATCACCTTCTGGATAAGAAGAACCTTATCTGTGAGTATATTTTGGCGTTGCAGCTCCAATACTGTATCGTGATGATCCTGTTAAAAGAAAGTGTGGATATGGCAGCTGAGCAGACACACCCCCCCAACTTCTGAAAACTGGATGCGTGGTCTGAAAGAGGTCCAAAATCAGCATGATGGAGTGCAAACTGTGATTAAAATGCCTCTATGGAACTGTAGTGGTAAGAGTGCACACCACCTCGTCACACTACATCTGGCTGTGGTCATAAACAAGCAGAGAACCTGCCTGCAGTAAGACTGTACCTGGGGGAATGCTGTGGGCAAGGAAGACCCCTGCAACAGTGTGCTGGGATCCAGTTCTTTTTTATGCTTAAGCAGAGACCAATATATTGCACTGTGCTGTTCCAGCTGCAATACTGGAGCACAGAAACAGGATCAGCCTCTCCTGCACTAACCCAAGTCCATTGAATTACTTGGCCTTCAGGAACAAAGATCCAGACTCAGATTCAAGAGAGAGTTTATACGAGAACCCAGTCTGTCTGGCTTGCCACTCTTGCACAAGCAGGTCAAGCTACACTGTGAAGAACCCACTTTTTCAGAAGAGACAATAAACTGTCCTTTTTACTTACTTTAAGGAAAATCTTGGTCTTTCCAGCTTGCCAGCTTTCATCCTTGCCCAGCACTGCTTCAGAGATGCTGATACAGCTCTGTCGAGCGTCATTCTTCAGCTGTGCAAAAGCATCATCATGTTAGGGCTTGATTGGAAACACAGCAGCTGTACTATGTAAGGATCTATTGCCCTGCATTTCAAAGGGCAAAGAACAGAAACAGATGAGGTCTTACAGACCTCTGGGCTGACAGTATAATGAATGAAAGTGGTTTGGCTCAAATGGTCAAGAAAAGGAGGAACAGGCATGTAGAGTTCAAGTGCAAGAAGGATGTTAGAGACCTCAGAAGTGTGTGATTACAGAAATGAAACATCTGAGGGCAATGGGGATGCCACCCTGCCTGGGACGTCTTTGTGGGGCAGGTCAAGGATAGCTGGACTCCAAGTAAGTACTTAAGTATTTAGCTGCAGTTACTGTGATGGCAGTTACTGTGATGACAGTTACTGTAATGACAGCTTTCTCAGCTGTGCCAGCAGTAATCCAAGAACTCTCTACTGTGGGAAAAACTAAAGCCTCATAAGGAAAAGTTACATTAGCCTTAAAAACAAGTTTGTGTTAACGCACCTGTTCTCGAAGAGACCACGGCAGGAGGACTCTGTATCTCTCAAAGAACTCCTCAAAGGTGTAGCGAATGGGGTAGCCAGATTTCCTGATCTGAATGGTCTCCATCATCCCTGAATATCGCAGCTGTTTGATACACAGTTCCCGGTCGAACAACTGAAAGGAGGAGACTTAGCACTGAAGGAAGATACACACGCAGCACTCCTTAGAACATACCTATTAACCTCCAGCCTCAGAGTGCCTGCAAAATGGCCCACTATGCTTGTTTTAATTGCACTTCTTATTTCCTTAGTGCCCTAAATTAATTTGTTACAGGCATAAACAAGTCACCCCAAAGGGTCTTCAAATTTGTGTTTATCGGCAGTGGAAACAGTCCATTAACTTCAGTCTGGCTTTAGCAACTGTTTCCAATTCCAGAACTGCAATTTCAGATGAACAATAAATTGTTCTTATCATTTTGCAAGCGCGAAACTGCAGTAACAACTTAGGCCCTTTGGGCATAGCTGTGCAAAGCATAGCAGGAGTGGTGCTAGTTTCTTGTAATGCACATTAAAAATAAGCTGACTAAGCCACATACAGTACTTTAAAAATTATTAAGTCACTTGACCAACACTATACGAGGTTTTAATTTAGATCTGGGTCATGATCTCCTGAATTTCAGCCAAGCATCTTAATGCCAAACTCGCTCCTCTTCTCCTGTAGTGTCAAATTAAGCCACATCACCCCTCTCATACACCAACAGCTCCCCTGTTCTCTCTCAGGTTATTTCATAGTGTATTATCATTGTCAGATCTTAATGTTTTTCGTGTGTCCCCTTGTTGAGGGGCTAGAAACTCACCAGTTCTGTCTTTATAGGAAAGGCTTTTACAACTCTTTTTGGTAATACACCTACGTACTTTTATGCCATCTATTAGTCTATGATGCTTTTAGAGATGTTTTTGTAAATTAACAAGGCTATATCCTACACCCCTTTTTATTTTAGTAATAGACTGTGCTCTAGCTCTCCTGGGCTGAAGTACAGATATAAAACACTACACAGCAACTGACAGCTTTTTCTCATTAAAAATTTTACTGAAGACAAGACCTCATATTGTTGAAACATTACCAGTGGTTTCTTGTAGTCGTTTGGCTTGATGCAGCGGATGAAGTATGGCTGGCACTGCTCAAGGATTTTCATCAGTTTTTCCAGGGATTGCTTGAACTGTCCTCCCAGAGTAGAGAGCCGTTTGGTGGTATCCAAGCCCTGGGAAGAGTAAGCACATGCTGACTGCTGCATCATTCACTGTCAGAGGGCCAATTGATTAATCTTTGTATTTTTGTACAACAAAACACTATTGCACAACTGCCAGGAAAAAAAAATTACCTACATGGGAGCTAAACTGGCCAACTGCATCTTATTGATTTGGGGTTTTTCTTGCAAAGAAATCCCACCGAGCTCTTTCGCCTACTTGGACACTAAGTTCTAGAAGCGGGGGTGGCTGTGGGAGAAGAAATTCCACCCACAGGAGCCCACACAGGCCTGTCCCTGCCAACCAAGGCTGCGTTTAGCATAAGGCCTGGGTGCCAAGTGATTATTCATGGGTGTGTGCCTGAGAGCTTGGTGAGAACAGCCGCCCCCAAAGCAATAAAAAACTCCAGGCCAGAGGTTCTGCTGTCATCTCACAGCTAACCAGGAACGCCACAGATCCCAAACAGCTCGTTCCTTAGTGATCAGGATGACTGATCACTTTGCTCATTAATATTACAGTAAGCAGTGAAAAGGCAAACTTTTATTGGAGGATAAGGTAAGATCTACTCTGTTTATGGCAGCATATAAAGTGCTTTATGTCTCACCGCTCCTGTGTTGCATTTTGCTCCCAGTTGCAATACTGTAACCTCAGAGGGATTGCACTTGGCTGCAGTGAGCTCCGGACTTCCCCAGCTTCTCTGACAGCAAGTTCCACCCATGTCTTTTTCACACAGATCATCACAATAGGCCTAAGCTTCTGCCTCCTGGGATGTTTTATGGGCACATTAAATTCTAGTGACAGCAGTGGAGATTCCAAGTAACAAAAAGACTCCACTGGCCTTTGACATACAGGCATGGAGCTAATCATTGCAGCACAATACAGCTATGTATAAAGTTTGTTTGTTTGGGGGGTTTTTGTGGGTTGTGTCTTGTTTGGGTGTTTTGTTTTGTTTTTCCCAAATATTTTTTTGTTTTGTTTTTCCCAAATATTTTCAAGTTCAGTGGTTCCCCTCACTTTCATGGTTTTTATGGTACCTCCTTCTCCTGTTTCTTAGGTTTGAAGTGCCTTTTTTTAGCACTCAAGTTGCCTCCTTCTGCTTTAGCTACAGGGCAATGCTGCCCTCCAGCGATCACACACACACGCCTTTGGAAAACTGTTCTGGGAACGTCTCATGGCAGCTCTGATGAATCTTAGGGCTAGCAAGCATCTACTTGAAATAATATCAGCATGTTTATGTGTATGAGAGTTGAAAGCAATTTGCACTCTCAGATCTTAGAGGCCTTTCTGCTGTACCAGTAAATCAATGGGATGGCCACAGGATCTCACACATATAACACTATTAAAGCTGTGGGGTTTTTGTTGAGATAGCGGTGACTTTTCTGCCCTGGTGTGTCAGAAGAGCAACTCTGAAAGCTTAGGACAGCAAAGTTTTTCTGGTACTTCATTCACTATTTTTTTCTGTAGCCTGCTTCTTAGGCTTCCTGACAGTGGCCCAACGTATTTGAAATTAATAGGGGTATTTCAGCTAACTTCTGTGCATTTTGAAATGGGCAGTACCTCACATTTAGATCTTCTTTCTTGACATGCTGCTGTATTTTCTAAATATAAGGAGAGGGGTTTTTTTCTCAGTAACACAACCTTATTTATAGAGACAAAACTCACTGGAGCACTAGAGCAATGTGGATACACCCGATGTTTGATCTGAAGGTATTCATAGCATTTAAGAGAAGCTAAGCCAGTTGTCTGTTGCTGCTTGTACCAACTGTGACATTCTTCTCCCCCAGGATGTTTACCTGTCCATGGCCTGATGTTCTGGACAGTAGAAAGCCACATTGGGATAAAGACTGAGGAAGAAAGGACAGGATCAGAAAACGATGCCAGGAGAAGAGACAGGTAACCGGTAAGATAGCAAGCTGACTGTTTGTTCTGTACCTTGACAGGAAAATTCAAAGATACATACATTAAAAGCAAAAGTACCTTTACACAGTGATGACACTGCATAGTTAAATGCTCAGAAAGTTGCAGCAGGGCAGAGAACTTGAACTCTGCCCCATGCTGTTGCCAGCCTGCTGTGCTTTACAGCTTTGTTTTCACTATGTGCAGGACAAGGCTCCCCACACCCCTGCGCACAGATGACTACACAGGTGTCCTGGGAGACAGGGCTGGCACTGCACTTGTTTACAGTATGAACACCAGACCCTGGCTTTTCTTGCAGACTACTCTGCAGGAATGAGTTGAATGAAAGGAATAGGGATTTGCAAAAGAAAGAGGATGTCAAGAACAGCCAGAACCTTATCGAAAGGAGGAGACATGACTTGTTTCTGCAACTCTGTGCCAGTAAGCCAACCTTGTAGGCCTGGTCAGCTCCAAGGTGCCGGATGGTCCCACGTCCCAGCGTAGATGGGGTTGTTTCCACCTGGAAAATCTCTTTCAGGAATTTGTTTTTGGAGGAATGAACCACTTGCATTACATTAGCACTCAGTGTGTCTCGATTTTTCTCCAGGAAATCTATAGGATGGAAACAAAATGAGCTTGTCATCTCTGTGGCCTGCTGGCTCTAGTGCCACTCTGTCTAAGTAAAATCCACTTAATTTACAGTAACTTGCAGATTAGTTTAGAGTAATCCTCCTGACCTCCTGATCTGACTGCAGATCAATACTACCCTGCAGTGCCACACATCCAGGGCAGGTCATGCCCTTCTCTTCACCCTCCATACCCAACAGAGGTAGGCTCACCTTTTGATTCATAAAAGACAACCCCAGCAAAGTGGTTGATGCCAAACTTGGTGTCATGAACACTCCTAGGTGGGATGTAGACATTACTTTTGCCGTGGAGGGAGTTGATTTTGACAAGCATGGTGGCATCTGTGCCCTAGAAACAAATACAGGCAAAAAAGGACAGGTAAGCAGATTCCCCACAGCACTGGCCTATGCTCAGCAAACAAATGGAAGTGATGCTTGGAAATAACGAAGGCTCAAATTCTGCATGCGCATGATCCTCTCAAATTGTTACCTGAGGACTGCAGATGAGTTGAGGCAGGGGCTTGTTTTCTGGACATGCCCACATTGCCCTCTGACTCGTGCACCAGCAGTCCTGCTTAGCCCCACCATGCTCTGGAGGCTATGAAAATGCCCTGCAGGGATGTCTGAGATCAGATGGTACTTTCATCTCTGCACTCCTGTTTGAGATCCCTGGCCTTTGCAGAACAACATTTCCTCACGACAGTGACATTGCTCAACTAGGTCTGCCATCCAGGAGAAGAAAGAGCAGGCTGCAGCCCAGCCCAATAGCAGAACTATACTCAAACAATATGTGAATTCAAAGATTTCCTAAAAAGCCCTTGTAAAGTGATCTGGATTCCTTCCTTCTCTGTCTGGAACAGCTGTAGGAGTTTCAACAGTGAGGTACCAGGAAGAGCACACTCCAGCAGACTGAAGCATTTGTATAGTGAGCTGATTTAAAAGGAACATCTACAGGGAGAAGATGTTGCCTCTCATAATGTATCTGAGAACCACCTTTGCACTTTTCTGTGTGTAAAGCCAAGCATTACCTGTGAGCTGTGTGCACAGCCAGGCATTACAAGTGAAACCAGAGATTTACCTTTGGGAACTTGCTCTCTTCATCAATAAGAGAGATGATATTCATAGGCTTGAGTGCGATGACTTCCAGTGCCTGGTGGTTATCAGTGAAGTCAATGTTCCTCCAGGTAATGTGCTCCGCAAGGTATTCCTCTTGCTCCAGCTTGAAGATGTGGTGCACGAAAAACTGCTGAAGGTGCTCGTTGGCAATGTTAATGCAGAGCTGCTCAAAGCTGGAGAGGGACAAAGTGAGAACCTGTAGTCAGCCCTAAGCCTTGGCCAGTCCTGCACTGCTCTATGGTATTTGTCTATTCTCTGTACTAAATACATATCCAGATATGCTACTGCAAGATTCTACAGTGTTAACGAGCAACACCACTGCATGTTGCCAGTCTTAGCAACATAAGGGATGCTGCTTCTGCTCAGATGAAGATAAGCAGAGCCAACTGATGATTTAGTGTTGCTGAGTAAGCAAGCAAAGTGCTTCTATGTGTTTCAAGAAACTCTAGAGACAAAAGGGAACATGTAACTGTGAAAATAGCTCGACTTTATGAGTGTGTGAGGTGGTTTTATTTGCACTGGCACTAACACTTCTTTTGTTTGTTAGTCCTTAACACTGCATCTGAGTTTCATTACCTGGTAATTGCTGTGGCACACTGTGTGTGCCTTTGGAGAGCTCAGTACAGTGAGGCCCCATGTGGATTGCAGCCTTTGGGAATAGCATAAAATAATAGGAGAAAACACAAAAGAGAGAAGATGGGCTGAACAGGTCCTAGACCAGTTCCAAAAGTCAGTGAGGAACATTATCTTGTTGAAAGCAAGCAAGATGCCTCAGCTGAAATGGATTGGAAAAGGCTGCAGAATACGTGCTGATGGTTTGTGGAATACTGACGATATAGTACCATATAACTGAGAAAGTTGCTGCCCCTGCAGAGAAGGACAAACAGAAATGGTGCTTTGGGACTGAGCCTACCAGTAAGAGAGGCAGCAGTGGGACAATGGTGTACTGACCAAGTATTTTGCTGACCTGTCCTCTAGAGTAGAGAAATGAAGCAGCCCTCAAAAAAGAGATGGGACAACACTGAGCAAGATGGATATATGAGCTGAAATGGGAAACGCAACACAACCTCCTTTGTACTATATGCAAAAAGTATTCCAACAGATAATGTAAAAATGCTACAGAACAAGAAGGTTTTATACAGAGACACAGGGACACACTACAGTCTCACACAGCGGCTGCCTGCTCATAGCAGCTTCATAGCCATCTCCTCTGAGAAAAACCCTGAGGTTTTGAAATAGACTTGTGCAATGGCTGCACCAAAATGAAGGCTGGAGGAGGAGGTGGAAATATGACCAAGACTGAAGAAAAATGGAATCTGTGCATGCTCATCATTGGGAAAATCCAGTGATGGAAATTTCACTGCTTCTCTGATACGATGATAATGAAAGAGCATGTGTCTGTTTTTTCATTCTTTCCCTTTGTATCAGCTGCTTTTCAGCTTCCCAATGGAAATTAATCTAGAACCTCCTACCTGTTGTTGCTGAAGTTTTCAAACCCGAAGATGTCCAAGAGTCCAATGGACTGACGCCTGTCTTTAGGCTTCTGAGAAGTTGGGTTGAAAATGGCCGAGTTGATCTTGTTCACTATCCACAGGAAAATCCGTCCATATATACCCTGAGAAAAAATTAAACAGGAATTAGAGGCCCATCATTACAGTCTTTGGACATAGCTTATGGCTTGCTATCATGCTGCTACAATGCTGTCAAACTATGCCTGAAAACTAAGAGGGACTGGAGCCCTCTGGGTGAACATTTGCCACAGAAAAGGCTCCTCAACTAGGAAGACAGTCAGCTCTGAAAGCATCCCCAGGCTTTAATCAGAGAAGACATAAGCAGTGGTACCTTCACAAAGGCATCCCTCCCATCTGCAGCTTGAATTATATTCAGAGGCCTGGACACACTTTCTCCTCGGACAATGATGGAGAGGTTTGTGAGGCTGTTCCGGAGTTCACTGGAGTCCACCTAGAGAGACAGTCACAGCAACCTGGTCATTCCAGGTGGATGAAGGAGATCCAGCAAATATAGCCTGTCTCAGGAAGAGACAAACTGCCTGTCCAGCAGCATTCACTGGTGGCCTGATGCGCCAGTTAGAGATCTCCTAGCTCAGAGAGACATCTGCAACAGCATCACTTGAGTGTCAGCAGGAACACGGGGACATGCCCACTGTGTGTGTATCCATACATGAACACTCCACAGAGACGTGCTTTGTGAGTGTGCTCGGGGAGCAAGGGCAAAGGAGAGGACTAGTAGGAGAAGATGAGAGTCCATTACCTCAAGCAATTTGGTTGCGATTGAAAAGTGCGGTGAGTCCATCACATCAGAGCAGTCCAAGTTGTCATATACAGCCGCTACAATGAGGAAACATCAGTCTCAGGGTGAATAATTCCTGCTACAGTGGGAGAGCGCTGTGCTGTCCTTGCTGCTGTATTTCTGTAACCCTGTAGCTCTGGGACTGTGGCAAGGCAGTAAGTTCCCTGACAAAGCTCCCAGGTTTGATGATCTTACTAAGGAAGGTTCTGATTTCACCCAGGGATCCTGGGATGTACAGGGACCTCACAATGCCAGAACATCAGTATAAAAATAGCAGTAAAACTGACGAGTTTATTTATTTTAAATAATAGCTATTGGGGATCTAGGGAAATGGTATCTGACTTCAGAAAATGTGTTTCTGAAAACATCTGTTTACATGTATCTGGCTTGCGGGCAATCTAGACAAGGAAAGGGAATAAGGAGAATCCCTCATTTTAGCAGCCGGCATTACTCCAAAGAATCCAGCTGGTATCAGAGTACGACAAAGGGACCAGGAGTCCTTTTCTAAACTGTGAGAGCTTCTGGCATCCCGCTGATGGTGTCATGACTGTGCCTGTGCCAGTCCAGAGCCGCACATACACAGGTGGGTGTTCGCCGGGCCCAGCCAGGAGCATGACTGCTGTCATCTCCACAGTGAACATCACCCAACTGCTTCTGTGTCCTCTGGACTGCGTAGCACAACTACCAGCAAATGTAACATGGAATTATATTGTCTGTTGTTTCAGTTTGTGTGATAAGGGCTTATTTATAACCATGAAAACCTCACAGCATGACAAAATAATAAGAGCGTTTTTCAAAACACTAGGCTGTGGAGTCACAAATCAGAATTCCATAGTGCTTATCTGCCTGCCCTTCCATCCCTGTCCACCCAGAGCAGCACAACTTGATCTGTGCAGATGGAAGCAGGCAGCACCTTTACTATTGAGTCTGAGGAAAGACCAAGCACAGACAGTGCTGAGCTTACCTTCAAACTCTACATTCCCCAGGTGCAGGATCGCAGCCAGCATCTTGCTGATGTCCCAGTGCTCAGTATCTGAGAACATGAGGATCTTCATGGCTGAGCGGATGTGGGCATAATCTTTTGCGTCATTCCGGCTGTCACAGGACATGCAGTTGCCCTGCAAGGCACCACACCCACAGGTAAGGAAAATCCTCCTGGTACCCACACGAGGAACAAAGGACCTGCAGGCTGTCAAACCCTTGTATACAATTCTATTCTCTATGCTTTTCCCATGGTTGTTTCTTCCCTCATCTTTACTCTCAAGAAGAACATATTAGCAGGGAGCTAAATAATGCATTTCTCCAGGGCTAGACTGCATACTGGGGAGGCCAAAAAGAAAAGCTGAGGGGAAGGCTGCTCTGGAGCACAGAAGGACGGGAACTTTGACAAGACTACCTACACATACAAGGCCATGCCTGTTTCTTGGGTTTCTTCTCTCTGCTTTGACAATGGGCAATTAAGAGTCCTAATCCCAAACCAAAGCAAGCAGAATTGGATCAGTACTGGAAGGCAGGTCTCAAAGTCGGAGTACTAGGATCTAGTGGAAGGCGGGTGGAAGCATCCAAGGCAGCATCAGAAGAACCTTCAACAAAGCCTGCACAGCGGGTCCTGGAATGCTCCTCCTGATAGAAACTATTTTCAGCCCCAGTGGAGACAGGAAAATGGCTTTTTCATCCCTGCTATTCACAACAATGTAGTGTGATGATTACAGAAGTGAAGTGTTGCTAGACATTTCAGTTCACAGCATGTAAACATGCCAGCTTGTGCCAGCAGCTGACCTGAACAAAGCCATGGATATGTTTTCCTTTAATCTAATCCTCCTATCTCTGTATTACACTGCCCTTCTGCTGACCCAGGGAACTTCAGACCTTTTTATGGAATGGCCAATGTGTGAATTGCACTCATCAGCTCTTGCTGCAAGATCACAGCTATTTTGAAAACATTACATTTGAAACAATCTCCAGCAACTTTAATGGTACTGCTTTTAAGACCTGAAACAGCTTTATAGGCTTGCTTTAATTTCCTCTGAAACTAGATGCCCAGCTCCCATTATCTCCAGCAGAGGCAGGACTTAGCCCCGTTTTTTCCATGGCTGTATAACAGCCCAAATCAAACCAGCTGACATATTTAATATGAGGTATTTGCACAGGCTAAAACCCAGGATTTTCATGATGGCTTTCATGCCCTAAACCAGCCAATTAGCTATTTACAAAAAATCTCACTTACGAACGTCGTACTCCTGCTGCTATGGCATCAGAAACCCCGACAGGGACAGGAACATGAACGTCAGCTGTTGGAGGTCAGATTGAGTGCCAGCTTCCTCCATTATGTAAGATTTATCAGATATAAGGACTAGGATTCTTGGCACTGTTTCTGTTTATTCATTTTCCCCTAAGGTACATATACCTGATTAGTATTCCCCCTGGCACGAGATCCCTTGCATTCACCTGAAATCTGAGTGCCTGTGAAAATGGGGGATATTTCCCACCTGCTTTAAGGTGCCCTTTATATTTCTTAAGTGTGACTTTGACAGAAAGCTTTGAAGTGCCACGACCTGCCTCCCACTGGTGGACATTACAGTAAGTCTCTGAGGCTCACAGCACTTTTGGTGTTACTGCTCCTGGTACTCTAAGGAGAGGACTGTTCATATTTGGTAACTACCCATCTGCAGCTCCTGTTGATTGTAACTGCTCGCTGGGAGAAGCAAATGGCAGAGGGATAATGGAGAAGAAAGCAGAGACTGTTACCATAGTGAGATAAGTGTACTCCGAAGCAGTGCCCAGATTCAGCATCTTTTTCTGCTCTGTGTTCATCCCCATTAGCATGCAGTAGAAGATGTGATAGTTCCTCTCCTCTGGAGCCTAAAAGAAAGAAGCAGGCCAATGGACAACCTTGTCAGCACAGGCTTGTAACGCGGGAGCAGGCAGCACGGACATCTGCCAGTGCCCTCACCTGACGGCAAACCCGGGACTTCTCCAGGAGAAACTGTTCTATTCGTGCACCTTCTATCACGCCGTTGTGGTTGAAGTGGATATCGATGTATTTCCCAAAGCGGCTTGAATTGTCATTTCGAATTGTCTTGGCATTTCCAAAAGCTGATGGGCAAGGGACAGAGATAGTATCTAGATTATTGCAGTTAATGTCTATTTTTTATGCCCTTCTTTTTTGCTGCTGGTATTTTGAGTATTGTGTTCCAAATAACAGTGCTGCCAAGCACTGAAGAATGTCTGGTCTCAGCCTGGCTCCCATAGAGAGAGGGAGACATACTGTGCATCCAGAGAACTGGGTCCTGAAAGACGTATTCAAGCGATCCAAATGCAGCCTGTTCCTTGCCCAGCCAAGAGAACTGGGCAAATCTGAAGACCTCCAGAAGGATTTACTGGGAACACACTTAATCTTCTCTCTCTCTACACAGAAAGATGGCCAGTCACTTTGCCACTGTCTCGTGCAAATGCTAAACCAGGGGTCTGTACCTTGGGCTCTGCATTTCTAAGGACTCTGGTGCTCCCAGCAGTTCTGGGTTACACACGACAGTGGCACCTCCTCCTACAGCGTAGGAGCTGCTGTGGACTTCATGGGGACATGGCAGAAAAGTATAAAGAACTTCTATCCTGCTTCACCAGTGTTTCAGGGTTTTTAGCAGTTATACAAACACAATGGTTCAAAGACCTGTTTCTGAATTTTTTATCCTGATACAAAAGTCCTGAGATAAAGGTGGTAAATCAGGCATGTTTCCTAAATAACCCACCTTCCAGAATGGGGTTGGCCTCTAGGATTTGCTGCTCTATCCAGGAATGCTGGCCACTGATAGCTGCCAAAAACTGTAGTATTAGCTTCGTGCTTTCAGTCTTCCCAGCTCCAGACTCTCCACTGCAGTAAGAAACAAGATCATTACAGGTTTCCTTTCTTCTTTTTTGGCTAGGGTGGCAAAATGGCAAACCAAGTTAAAAAAAAAAAAACAATCTCACTATATTCACTATATTTACCCTGTGAATGGCAGATCAGATTGTCTTTCATGGAAGGCTGGAGAATTTTAGTCTTTCATCATCTTATCTGCTATAATTTAAGCGTTCTTTTCAATTTAGGCCGAGGACTAAATTCTCTCACTGATCAAAACCAAGCAAATCCATGGAAGGCATTCTGTACCAGTGCAAATTAAATGACTGCTTACTTTTCTTTTTTAAAGCATTACCAGATTTTCAGTGCTAGTTTTAGCATGATCAACTGAGTTGCCTCAGCTATAATGAGATATTATTTCAATGAGACTATAAATACAATAATTCCTTCCTGTTGTCTCTGGTCTTATCTGTGCCTTTCCATTTGGAAGGTCTCCTGCGTCCACAAAGGTGCCCCAAAAACATGCCAGACTTGATTTCTGTCACTCATTCTCTCTGAGTCCAGTCACCTGATCACACAGCACTGGTCTCTCTTATTCCTCTTCATATTGAAATAGCAGTTGTCTGCAATGGCGAAGACGTGAGGCGGCAGCTCTCCGATCCTCTTGTTGCAGTACAGTCTGATCTGATCGACTGTGTAGAGGGGCAGCAGCTGGTACGGATTCACTGCTACAAGGATCGATCCCGTGTAAGTCTGGAAAACAGTTATGAGCGTTACCTCTAGCAGCAAACCTGCAAGCAAGAATATGACCAAAGCCACTTGCAGTATAAATACAAACAGAGGCAGGAGGGAAGCCTGGGAGGAGATGCACAGCAGCATTAAATGTCCCAGGATATGGTGGTTTTTGTGAAAGGGAGAATGCCAGCTGTAATCTCCTGGCCAAATCACAGCTCAGTTCACTGTATCAGGCTAAAGTATAGGAATGTCCAATTTGACCTGGCATTTTTGTGTGTTTTGTAGTGTTTTGTTAAGCTGCTTTTGTGTTCTAGTGCAGATGTGGCTGAACTTTGCTAATTGGCAAAGTTATGATCGTTATTTATACAGGCATTTGGAAGCATTTGTAAACAACACCACCATTGAAAAGGAGGCTGTTGAATACTGTGGAAATGCAAGGCAATAATATTGTTCAGGAACTTGTACATAAGACAACTGTAGACTGCTTGAGTCTAATGTAACTGGTCTATATGGACATGTTGGTAGCTATAACTGCAGCGTCTATAAATTCAGTCCTTGTTTACACTGAACATTACCACATCTGTGTTGTAAGAGGCAGCTCCCCTCCTATGAAGGTAGCAGTATATACAACGCGGGAAGCAAAGCATGCAAAATCCTGAATATTATTATCATATTACAAACTAGGAACTAAGGAATGAAGAAACTAAACATGCGAAGTTGCTCAGAGTCACAGATAAAACCTGTAATGGACAAGAAAGGAAACCAGGTGTCCTAAATATCCAGATTTATTCTTTATCTCTTTTATTATCTCAAAATCAAGTAACCATTGACTTGGACTGGAGGACAATCCAAATCATATCACCGTGTTCTACTTAGACAGATCCTGGGTCACAGCTGCAGGTAATAGCAGGACTAAGGTGCAACGCGGGCTGGATTCAGCTGTAAGTTACTGGTGGAAATGATCACTCTAGGAGAAAGTAAGCAGGGTCACTACCTATGCATGTCACTGTGTTTTCAGAGACTACTATTAACTCCCTTCTTCATAGCTGAAGTACTCAAATGAAAGAAGACAAAAACCTATGTTGTGTCCCCTTGGCACCCTCAAGGTCACTCTGCCAAATATGCAGCACAGGTTGTTCCTGAAAGTAGCTGTGCCCGGTGACCTTGGCACTCACGTAGATTTTGTGCTCCTGGTGGCGGATGAGGAGGTTGTGCACCATGCCTGCTTCGTGGAGATCCCCGAGGCGGATCATGTCTTCCACCCCCTGGGCAGAGGAGGGGTGCATCAGGCGCACCATGTGCATGTTCCGAGCTGTGATCCAGTGTTCCTGAAAAAGGCAAGGCAGCAGTTTTAACGTGTGATGCTGTTGCTCAGAGGCAAACAAAAGAGAACCGTGTTACACCAAAATGAGCTTTGGTATAACCCACACTCAAACCAGCAGATTCTAACAAACGGTTAACTGAACTACAGAAATTAACTGGTTTGCTGCTCCCCAGGGTTGGATGATTTAAAACACTGGATGAAGCCATTCAGGTGGGTTCTGGACATCACCAAGTTTAACATTGTTCAGAGTGCAGTTCTGTCAGGTCATCACAGCCACAACATGTATGACATAGGGAGGAAACCCCAACTCAAATTACTTTAGTGGGATCATGATTTCACGTAAGGCTCCACTCAGTTTAGGGATTGAAGCCTGCCTGTTTCCTTTTCTTAACTATGTAGATATAATCTTTAGCTCAGGAAGCTCTAAATCTTCATAGAGCTGGGACCTGGGAATACTAGTTCCCTGTACTATAGGTATAGGATACACCCTATACTTGCATTATTCTTATACTCTCTCTTTCAATATAACTAGCTGTTATCAAAGTCTTTGGTCTGACCTAATATGGCCATTCTTTTGTACTTTTATGTTCATCTTTTACAGAAAGTTATAGAGTAGCCCACCTTGCCTTCATCATCCTCCAGCAAGATCCGTCCTGAGTCGGATTCCTTCACAACTGCCCCGATAGGGACATTAAATTCACTGTTCGATTGAGTTTCCAGCCACACATGATCACCCTGGGGAAAAAGAAAAGCTGCTGTCAAGTACAGAGCAGGTAGAAGTGCTCTGCTGCCCTTTCCTAGGAATAAGCACCATCTTGGTGTCACCTGCGCTACCATCCTGGTTGTCCTCCCCAGCTCTAAGCCCCCAGGAATAATTTATCTTGCTCCAGGCACTACTACAGATTCCAACAGAAAGCTTTACTCTAATTGCCAGAATGAAAACTGAACAAAGCTGTAGGTCAGATATTTGTGGGTCTGAACTGGCCTACACCTGCTGAGGAACCAGCTTTCTAGTGGACTGTCTTGTATACAACTTTTGTTACATACTGCAGCATTAACTGCCAAAGCTTCAAGTTTTTTACTGAAAAATGATTTCTTTTTCTTCTCAAAGTACTTATGGACTTAGGTTTAAAACCAAACAACTGTAGTGTTAATATAAAGCATCTATAAATATTGCACAAGGTTTTGAAGAATGTTACATACTACCAGCTCTCATTTGCGTTGAATAAGACTCCAGAGGTAACACGTGTAGTTTCAGTGCCACACCTTGTGACAGAGGTCACCAGCTCAGTGTGAGCACAGCCAGGCTCCTCTACATCTCGAGTCTAGATCGATATTATTTTGTACCTTTTTATACCTTGTTTGATACTGGGTTATTGCTGCTTTCTTTTTGAGATGAGCCATGATGTTAAGGTAATTTTCTCCCCTTTGGGCCTTAGTTTAATCTGTAAATCACAGCAAAGGATAGGACTTACCTTTCTGAAAACCACCATTATGTTTCAGATCACTGTATGTAACCTGCAGGGCCAAGAAGAACATAACATGAGGCCAGAAAAGGGCTCAGGCTTTGATCAGGTCAGACAGTGGGGTTTCCTTGACATGTTTCCTTGTAAAAAAAATAACAGCAAAGAAGTCACTGTGCATATTTTCATACCGAATAGTTCCCTCAATCAAATGCTAGGCAAATTTATTGGCTGAACTTCGAGTCTGGCTGACAGATAAAAAGACCCCACAATGCAATGTAATTCGATGTACAATAGAGTTTCTTTTGGCTGGTCCAATGACCCAGCAGTTCAGAAACTGAGGTTGAGAGTTCACCTTCCTTGGCTGGAATGGGAGGGGTTGCACTGAAGCAGCAAAATAAGGGGCTACAATAAAATTAGGAGCTCACTGTGAACAACATAACAGTGAAAAGATTAGTGGCTAGAAACCTACACCAGTGCTTTGATTAAGGGGTGATGCTGTTTAGGCTGCGATCCTTGAACACCCAAGGAACCAGAGTCTTCAGGTGCTGCTGCTTGTCCCATAGGCTGATCTGGGGAGTGATTCCAGGGCTGGATGTGATTTGCTGGCTCCCTTTCTTGCTACAGCAGGAAGGCCACTGTATGTCTGTTGTTGCAGGGGGAAATCACAGGCCAAGACTCTTTGCAAAATTCACTTTAAATGTTTCCAGAGTTCCATACACTTTTTTCCGTGTTGTCTCTTCCTACTAGTAGTAGTCTCAGCTCGTTAAGGCTGTTGAGTAACCTGAGATTCAGTACCTGCTGTGTGCAGCAGACATCAGTTATTATCCCAGGTCTCCACATTCACGAACGTCTCACAGCTGTGTGACCCATTCCGCTCCCTCCATTTCTTTAAGGGATCTCTCCCTCTATCCATTGTTCCAGCACGCCCAGAGAAAAGGTTCGCCTAAAGGTTGCTAATAAGAATTAAATCCTTGCAAGAAGCAAAATGGTCCATAAAATGTTAACCTTGGACAAAAAAATACTTCTATTTTTACCCTTTTATGATCTATTATCAATGACAGCTTAACATTTTATCTCAAACAGATTTTACAACTCATGCTCAATGAGAACATTTTAAATAATCTGCATTCCTTCTGTGCACTCCTGTTTGACAGCAAACCACTTGTAAACCATTTTACAAGAAGATGAATGGACACAATATAGGGCCAGATCTTTGGCAATTATTCCAGGCAAATCGATGATCTCTTGGAACATCCCCCATGAAGAGTTCCAGTGCATGTTATGCTTGTCTAGGATTTGAAAAGGTTCTCTGGAAAGTTTGAGCACAACAAGAAAAACAGAAATCAACTGAGTTGAAAGTTCCATTTTCTACCTGTGCTATACAGATAATCATCAAAATCCCAGTTTGCAGTACCATTAATATTAGTGATTAATGAGATACTTCATCAGTAATTTCACTGAAATCCTTGAGATTTCTATTGTGTGTAATGCCTTTAAAATCTTATGCTTAAAATTTCTGATAACTATTTACAATTCTGTGTAATATGGATGGTATGTCTTTTCGAGAGATGCTCAGATTTCATTACTTTTCTGACTGAACATTTAAATAATTTTATGATTTGTCTTCATTCTATAGTGGCCATATGCAAGTTTCTGCGGTTTATAAATTTGCGACTAAATTATCAGAAAAGTGTTTCAAGTCAACACTTTGGCTTTTTATTTATTTTTTTAAAATTTCTTGAAAAATGAAGATTACCATTAAAAAAACCTCAAGGTGAAGTTTGGGGATACCCCTGTTTTCTCCCTCTTGCTTTAATAAACTTCAGTGTTAGATGAAAACCTTGCAGTGAGAGAATTAGAGATCATTTTATCACTTGCTTTCCTGTAGCTGCTCACTTTTTTTTTTTGTTTTTAATCCGTGTTATTTGGGAAGGTATAAATAGCTTACATAAATCATAGTCTTGTTTAAATTTGATGGGTGCATGAACAACCTTTTCTTCAGACTAAACAGAAGGAGTGATTATACTCCTGTATGCAAGATCCTGCCGCTGTTGCGGGTTACACCAGTGTCCGAAACACAAGGAGGGCTCCTAGGGCAGCAAATGGAAACTGGGAAATGCTGGACAAGCTCCATGATCTTTGTGCCCTGGTTGTGGCTGTAAAGGGCTGTACAGCAGCATGGATTGAAGGGGGTTTCTAAGCAAGCCCAGAATGATTTACGGCTTTGAAGTCATCATAAGACATGCTTAAAATGACTAATTATCAAAATTACAAAATGTATTGTGATCTTGAAGTGGAAAATAAATAGAAATTTCAAGAGACGACAGAGTGCTGCTGTAGAAGTCCAATGCTAACACGGATTTTAAAGCTGGAACTTTAAATGTAATTTTCACATAGGTGACCCAGTAACAAGAAGAGAAGTGGAGTGTCACAGTTAATAACAACAGCTGGCACATGGAGAAACTGCAAGGGCTGGGTCCCCCACAGAAGACCTGCCGACTATATTACGAATTGATTTTCCCTGTGAGACTTGGGCAACCTTCAGAGTTCATCTGTAACTACAAAAATTCTCAGTTGTGTAGCAAAACATCTCTTCAGATTTGGCAATGCAACATGAATGTGTTCCTTCTCGTTTTTTTTTTTTTTCCTGTTATCTTTTTACACCCTCTCAAGAAGGAACTTCTGTTCTTATAATCAGTTCTTCTTACGGCGAAGTCCTCATGTTTTTATTCAGGACTCAGGAACTGGATCTGTGCACTAACCTAAACTGTGTCGACCTGTTACTCTGATCTATGCAAGGTGGTACAGAAGCAGAGGCCAAAGATAGGCCACGGTCAGTCACAGCCAACAGAGACTTCTTCACCTGCTCCAGAAACTGGAATACTGCAACAGAGCAGAAACCAGAACAAAGAGGGAGTGGTACGTGTTAGCATGAAGTGCAGCCATACTGCATCACATCAAATGTACAGCAAGCTCCGGATCCAGTCTATGATTGCAGCTGAGAACGGACATGTAGGGAGGAGACCCCAAATAATCACAGGATACACAGGTTCAACATTTAAAATGCTTATTCCCATTGAAGTCAAAATAGCCAACCCCCCCACCTGCTTGAACAGCCACTTTCTGACAACACCCGTCTCTCTCTCTTGCTTTTCTTTCAAAGTATCGCAGCACTGTAAACCAATTGGACTCCACAGGATGAGAAATTACCTCTCCAGAAGAAATCTTCACTGTATGACTTCTTGCAGCTTAATTCCGTCTTTTTCATAAGTGTCGGAGTAAGAAGGAAAAGAAAGGTGAAAGTGGCACTGGTGCCATTAAGAGATCCCTCACCGACTGCCAGTTCCCTGCTGCACAAAGGAGGAAATGACTGAAGCACAGTTATTTATTACAGGACTTTGCTCCCAGTTCAGCATATATGTCATCTCCAAGTCAGGCAATCCAGTAAGCAGGAAGGCTAATTCTTGCCTGGGTGAACCTTAAACTTCAATCTCTTCACTGTGCCTGAATCCTTTCAGATTTCTGGAAAGCACTCCCAGAAGAAAAGTCTTTAGCATCTGGTCTTATGCTGCTACAGCACCCCTGACTTCCCTGGGGTTTTCTTGGGGTCACCCTGTTAGATAAGAGGAAAATCAGGCTCTCATCTCTCCCCTTGGTTTTGCACAGCTCTTTCTGCAAGGTCAGGAAACGCACATCAGGCTATATCCTTCAGACTGTGTTTCGCAGTAGCTAGAGCAGAAGGCAAAATAAACTCATGACAACTGAAACTGATAGTCATACATGCATGGGATTTCCAGTCCATTTGTTTAAAACTTCCTGGTTTTGTTATTATTAGTTTATCTCCCAAGAAACACCTTGTTCCAGCATCTAAGTGCATGTTAACTCCCTATCTGCCCACTTCTCTCTTTCCAAATTAGAACAGGACGACCAAGAGTTTCCCCTCTTTCTGGTTGCCTGACGTGTACTCTCAGTAACCCTGTGTCCCTCTTGCCTATCCCATTAAATTCCAGCACTAGATGTGATGTCTAGGAAAGAAATGGAAGTGTAGTACACCTGTAGTGAGGCAGGCAGAGGATTTCTCCAGGCAGAGCAAGGACTCAGGAGTCACGCATATCTCAACCCTAACAGCGAGGACGAGGTTTTTCCATCGACCTGAACCCAACCGTAGAACCTTCCTCCAGGGCACTGTATGCAGCAGGTGGCTTGTCTTGCTATGCATTATTCTGTACACCTTTTATTAAATGTGCAAATGAAAACGTGCAACGATTGTGAACATGTGCTAGAACACCGCATACCTTAATTCCTGTTTTCTTGTTTCCTAGGTTCAGTGGAGCTGCACTGTGTGATGGGAATGACAACAAAAAGCCTCCATGTTGGAGACAGGTCCTTGGGGCTCCTGCTGCAGTTCCATATCCAAACCAGAGGTAAGCATTCAAGCATAGCTATAAATACTTGGGAGTGATGTGTGTTTATCCATGTTACATATTTGTATTTTAATATTAGCTTCCTTACCTGATGTTTTGTTTAAGTTTTATAACAGAAATGAAGATACAGGTGCAGAAATAGAGCATAGGCATTTTGGAGCCTTTTAGAGAGAGACAGGAAACCACAAGGCATAGAGGAGAGCTTTCTTTGAGTTCCTAACTGTGCAAATCATTTTTACTCAAGGATTTTGCCGTAATGAAGTTATTTAGCAGACTTTTATTTCTGATACCACAGTATTTAGAAGAGGTTTATATGCCGTATGTGACTAACAAAATCTCAAGTAGCACCGGTTTTATTAGGTGCAGGTCAAATATTGGCAAATAAATCAAAGTACATGACTTTATACTACCAAGGCAGTTGTCTAAAACCATAGCATTTTTTCGTGTAATTAGACTGCAGGAAAAAAGCGCCATATACATTTATTCAGCAAATGAAACATACCTGCTGAAATTCCAAATGGAGCATGTTTTGGGGCAGAGAATCTCATTGTAAAAAAGCAAACATTTTTAACACTTGTGACCAAGATGCAGTGGGGGTGCTGTTTCAGAGAGAAGTGCAGTATTTCTGTCCTAGTACAGTATATGATCTGTACTAGGATGGAAACACAGGGAACTCAAGGCAGTCTGAAAGAAAAGCGCAACTCATTTTCGGCTGAAATATGTACTGGAAGGGAGATGGATTTCTACAGTGAAGTCTAGACATACGCAAGAGCCAGAAAACATAAACTGAAGGAGTAGAGACTTGATACACCAAGCAGGAGCTTTGTAAAACTAGCACGTGTACCTAACGAGAGACGGGCAGGCAGCTTCAGAGCAGTGCCCGTGAGAGAACAGGGGTGGCTCGAGTTTGGGAAGACATGGAGCTGTGCGGACTGGGAAAGACAAGAGGAGCTTGCCAGGAGTGAGCAGCTCCGTTCACCGCTGCAGACAGGGTTTGGTGAGGGACTCTGCAGGGCACAGACACGTTTGTAGTTGTAGTTAGGGGTGATTTGTAGTACAGTTTGCGCTGATGAATAATGCACTGAGAAATGCAACAAATTAAAATTGGATAATCCCAGGTGAATTTAATCCTGCTGTTGTTCAGAGCAATAGGTCTGTCCAGAGAGACATGTTAACAAAACTGCCTCTTCCGGACAGCTTCCTAATTAGGAGACTGATGTCAGGATCAAAGGGTTTAATTCACACACGGCACTACCTCTCACATTTCCTCTCCAGCTAAATCACAGTGGCCTTGTCATTTCTGCCTCACCGAGTCCTATATGCCAAGCATCATTTAATGTTACACTAGTAGTTTCTCTGAGGTTTCTGAAGAGAGGTGGATTGGATATAACCATTTCTAATTTAAACTGTTCGTTCAGAGCCTTCCTGTCTACACTAACCTCCTTCCCTTCCTCTAAGCAGATTTGTAGCTTTAAGTCACTGGTGTCTGTTAACTCTGAAAGGTGAACTGCAGGGAACAAGGCAAACTAAATAAGATGTACATACCGGCAAAGGACTTCCAAGTGCATCCCTTGGTTGTCTTGAGCATTCTGTCCCTCAGGGAAAGGCTGAATTCATTCCAGCCAGTTCATGGTGTTGCACAGAGAGGCAGACCGGCGAGGCTGCAGGATTCGTGTCATTACACACCTTCACACATGCCAGGCGGGCGCTGCTTGCTCGGCTGGCTGGAAGGCAGGTCACTCTCCCCCACCGCGCAATCCCATTATGGTCTGAGTGTGGCTCCATCCTTCCTCTTGGTTCGCAGCCAAGACGGTATTACGAGAGTAACATTACAGGCCAGTAAGTGCTGGGTTCTGGCTCACGAGAGACAGAGACGTGTGCACGCGAGCATGCACACACACATGCATTAGCCACAGAATAGCAGTCAAAATCGATGCCCAAATATTCAGCATTGCTGAGGCGAGGTTGCTGAGGACAGAGTCGCACGGTCTCCTGTCTGGTGCATGTGGGATGTCACAGCCCCAGGCTCGGGGTTAGGTGGTCTTGTTTCAGAAAGATGGGAATTCAGAACTGTTAGGAAGGAACCTCTGCGCCTCCTTCCGCTTTCGGTAAATGCAGAAATTCTCTATTCTCTCATCAATGCAGCTGGAATTTGGGGCAGTGGCTTGCCATCATTGCAGGACACGACATATTTATAAATTACTAATTTCCAAGGAAAGCCACCATCATACTCTGATCCTGCTTGGAACTTCAGTATGTGATAGACTTCTGTGTTTTCTAGGCACCTTGGTACAATTTCCAGGTACCTTGGTACACATTATTCAATCTCTTTTTATTGTTGTTGGTTTCTATATATATTTCCCCGTGCCCATTATTTAGTGTTACATTACTCCCAAGTTATTTCCTACCTTAGTGCTTTGTCTGCAGATAACTTTATTTGTTGTGTTGTAACTAGTCACATTGAAGTTGTCATACTGCCTTCTATTTAGTCAGTTGTAAAAAGCTATTTAATTTCTTTATGGAAGTCAGATAGGTGAAACAGTGGGAGCCTCCCATCACATATGCCTGTTCCTTCCAGAAAAGATCCAAGTGAAACCACACAGTGCAAAGAACTAAAATCAGTAAAAGTTGTATAGGAGCAGGGGAAAAGGACATGATACCATTAAGAGCGTGGTCCTGAGGATCAGTATCTGGAAAAGACCTATAGAGCTGTAAACAAAGAGACATGCTCTGTATGTTTTATATATGCTATTTCAGGGGGAATAACGTTTTTTTTTCTGCATTCTGCCTCAACAGTTTTCTGTTTGTCACACATTAACCTATATCCTCTTAAAAAACGAGGATGTTTTGTTGCCACAGAACAAGAAGAGAGGCAGGAGACCAGCACCTCATGCATTTATTAGGCTTTCCATTTTAAAATGACGCATCAGTGACAGACATCCCCAGTAATCCTCTGCTGACATATCAGAGGCGTGCCAAATAACTGAGTAATGCAGCTGCTCAGAGGATAGAGGTTACTAAAACAGAGACCAATGACTCCCAGTAAAGACAGGGATGGTTCCGCTGCTATGTTTACTGCGGAAGTCAGCAATTGCAGGGGAGTTCAGGGCGAACTTTCAGTTGATTCCGAAGGCTAAACCTGGAGCAGCCACCCACACGTGAACTGGATTGAACCGCAGCTTCAGCTGGGACACCAAGACCCGGATTGGTTCAGACAGCCAGTCGTCAGTGTCCCCAGCTGGCTGCGGGTCCCCTCCTTGGCCACCAGCATCATAACAATGGTTTGTGGACATGGTGGCACCCAGAGCCCACGCGCGCACCTCCATCTGAGCTCTGGTTGTGCTCCACTACCTTCTTTTAGAGATTCACATTAATTCTTGCTTCATTTGTAGGGAGGAGATAAATCCGCCCATTACTTAAATGGTGAAATCCTTTCTATTTGAGACAGGAGGTGAAACTCTATCTCCCATCCTTTGTCAGTACAGGAAGATTTTTACCAGATGTGCCTTTGACAGGCCAAAGGGAGATACGGAGAGTGGCTGAGGGAGCTGGGGGTTCAGCTGGAGAACAGGAGCTGAGGGGAGACCTTCTGATCTCTGAACTGCCTGAAAGGAGCTTGGAGCCAGGGGGGGTCGGGCTCTGCTCCCCAGGAACAAGCGCCAGGACCAGAGGAAACGGCCTCAAGTTGCGCCAGGGGAGGTTGAGGTTGGATCTGGGGAACAATTTCTTCCCCAAAGGGCTGTGGGGCATTGGAACAGGCTGCCCAGGGCAGTGCTGGAGTCACCATCCCTGGAGGGGTTGGACAGATGTGGACATGAGGTTCTGAGGGACATAGGGCAGTGCCAGGGCTGGGGGAACAGTCGGACTCAATGATCTTGAGGGGCTTTTCCAGCCAAAATGAATTCTGTGATTCCACAGTTCTGTGTTGGGTGACTCACAGGGCTGGGCTGCGGGTTTTAGCCTCCATCGCACATTTCCTGGAAGTTCCCAGGTGGCTCATGCAAGGAACCATCTTTATTAAAACAACAACTGTTTTACACTCCTGTACAGCTGCTTGTGTCCCACGATGCTCACAATGACCCTTTTTCTCACAGGCTCCTGCAGTGTCCCCCCGTGAGTCAGTTACCCAGCTAAAATCGAACTATCTTATAGCAAAAAAAAAAAAAAAAAGTTCAGGGAAGGAAAACAGTTTTCCGGTTTGTTGCAGTTAACTCAGCCCTGTATAACGGTTTCCCGCCACTAAGCTCATTTGGGTTTCCCCAAGGCCGGAGCTCCCGGGCGCGGCCCCACGGCCTCGGGGGCGGGGCCGCGCGTGCCGGCGCCCCCTGGCGGCGGCTTCCGCCCGAAGCCTCGCGAGAGCCTCCCGCGTCCAGGGGCGCGCGCGGTGTGCGCACGCGCGGGGCCGTTGCCGGCGGCTCGGCGGACCGGCGCCATTTTGGGCCTGCGGGAGGCGGGCGGTGTCGGCGGCGGCCGGAGCCGGCGGGCCCGAGCGGCGAGCGCTGCGCTGGGGGCTCGGCCCCGCCGCCAGCCCTCGGGGCCTCGGCGGGGGTGGCGGCCCGCCATGGAGAGCGAGTACTACGGCGGGGACCAGTCAGGTAGCGGCGCGGGAGGGTCCCCCCGTGGGAGGGGCGTCCGGGGCGCTGGGCCCTGCGAGGGAGGGTGCGGGGGAGCGCCCGCCCGCGTCCGTTCGGCCTCTGCTCCGGCGCCCGGGGCTCGCTGTGGTGTCGCGGAGCGGCGGCGGAGCCGTCCCCGGGATCCCGCTTGGTGGCCGCTCCGCGGGGCCGTGCGCGGCCGGATCGGGCCCCTCGGCCCCGGCGTTGGGCAGCGGGGCCCTGCGGTGGCATCGGCGGGGCCGGGTCCGCTGGCCTCATTGTCCATAGCGGCCGCCTTATTGTTGTTTTGGTGTTTTAATTAATGTGCCAGTCGGTGCTTGCGTGCGTGTTCTGAGTAGTTGTGTGATCTCCTTGGGGAGTATCTGTGGGGGGTTTGTTCCAGACCTTCCCAGCACAGACCCTCCGTTTGTGCATCACTGAACGGGGCTGCGTGCGCAGCGCTGCCCCGTCCCCATCGCTGTCACTGCGCTTGGAAACGCTGCGAGGTGGCACCGAGTTTTACTTTTCTTTTCTTAACTTCGGGGTAGATGATGGTGGAGCTACTCCGGTGCAAGATGAACGGGATTCAGGATCTGATGGTGAAGATGAAGGAAATGAGCAGCATTCTGGATCTGAGAATGGAAGTGTAGGGCACCATTCAGAGGTACTACCGCAACTTAATCTAGATAAAGATTGCTCTTTTATAAAATGATTTATTGTTGTTTAAAGAGACGTTTTCTTTTAACTGAGACTTATGTGTTTATTCAGTTGTTCTTAAGAGTCCCATCTGGCAAAACATTAGTCCAGAAAAAAATTTGTCAAATAATCTCTTGACCAATGCATAAGATAGGGTCTTTCTGATTTTCCTTCTTAATTGTTGTAATAGGATTCACTATTTTATACTAGAAAAAAAATATGCAGTTGCAAGAAGATAAACTTTTTGGGGTTTTAAATTCTAAGTAATGCATTATGAGGAATTTTACCTCAAATTCTGCATATTAACGTAAAATCACATGTTGTGGAGGCATAGATTTCCTTACCAGAGAATAAATGCTCTCCCATCTTTCCTCTTGGATGTGAGCGTTGACTCTCAAGTCTCTTTTGTGTTATGTTTTTTTCACCTCCGTCACTCACAAAGGAGCAGGTGTCCATGTGGAGCAGGTTGAGGTTCCTAAATGGGATCTGTTCTTCCTCTGAAGAGGTTCTTGTTTTGAGAAGCCTACCCATGAAAAGGGTGGTAATGCTGTGATCCAGGATTGTATCTGGGGAAGAGTCACTTAACTTGTGGATTGACTGTTTTGGTTGCAAAGAGATTCTGATAAAAGCGAAGGTTCCCTTTAGATTTCTAGGACAGTTTTGGAGTTAATTTTCAGCAATTTTTTGTGACATGATGTAGAATTACATCAAGTCTTACTAGGAAGGAACAATTTTGGCCTGTGAATTCATGTCTTCTGCTGGCAAAGTTATGTTATGGAGAACTTTTTGTTACTCATAAAAACTTTAGTCAAAGCCATTTCATTCTATTCTGCATATTTTATTGCGTTTTATGTGAAGATCAGGATTGACTCTGGGTTTTTAGCGGTTACACTTTTAAAAAATTGCTTAAAATGCATAACGTGTTATACTGTAGCAGGCTGATGTGTCAAAAGGCTCAACTTTGCTGTGATATAACTTGCAATCTTTTTTTTTTTCCTCTCCGATTCGTACTTCTCTCACAGTTAGAAGGTAGATGAAGATTTTGTATTTGTTTAAAATGAAAGTTCTTCCCATGTATTTGAATTTCAGTGAGAAGCAGATTGGAAATTTTTTTTTTGAAGATGTTGACGTCTACAAAAGAAGGAATTGATTTGGTGCAAGGCAGCATGTTGTATTGTGACAACCAGGGTTTCAGTGTGGGAGATTTGTTCAGCATGAGAGAAATATCTGTCTTTCAAAGCGATATAGTACTTCTGTTTTAATGAGAAAAAATGGTGATGAGCGCATGGAGAGTCATGTTCCTGCTACAATAACATTAAGCTTTTTCTGCTGTGTATGAAAACTTGGTCATTTCTTCTTTGATTATCCTGTGGGATTTTAATTTTACTTACTGTGGCAAGGTAGTTGGAAATCTGGCCTAAAGAACAGGTAGTTGACTATTACTTGCATCTTCAGCATGTCTTTTTCAGATTTAAATAACCAGAAAGTACTAGGACCTATTAGCACTGTTAACGGATCCTCTTCGTGTGCCTGCATTATTTTAAGGGCTCTGTTCTGTGATGGCTGTTCAATATTCCTCTGTAGATACAATACTTCAGAAAGTCCATTAAAAAAGCCAAAACCCAAACCGAACTAAAACACCTTCAGGTCCAATAGTAAAAGTGAACATTCAAGCCTTAGTGCTTTATTTGATTCAGTTCAAATCATAAACATTTGAGTATTCTGTTTTGTTATGAAGTCTTACATTCTTAGTTTTCTCTACATCTAATTCAAAATGCAACTCAAGACGCAATAATGTGGAGCAGCTGTCTCTGAAAGGAGTAGCTTTCAGTGATTGAGCATATTATTTACCCTAAATATTCTCTCATCCTCTTATTTCCTTCATCTTTAGGAATATGTGGGAGGAATGACACTCAAAGGTAATAAAACCTTTGAGACAGCCTAATCAGTTAAGTCTATTTCATTACTGTTTCGTCTCTAATTTAGAACTCAGATGTAAAGAACTGAAGTTTTAAACTTTGAAACTTTTTTTTCAGGTTCTTAACTTTAAAGAAAAGGGGAATCCTGAGGAATTACTTATGTAGGTCTCAGGTATGTGGGTTTTTCTTTTCCACAATTCTTTTCTGGCTTTCCTTCCCCCAGTCCCACTTTATCTATAAATGTTCTTCTTGATGTCCTTACCGATTCTGCTTTAGAAAAATAGAATTAGATAACACATAGTTTTAGTACAGTAATGAACATGAAATCATGTTTACAGTGTTTGTATGAGTCAGACTCATACGGAAATCTTTAATTACTTGGATTCTTACACTTTCACCAAGTCGTTGCTGTCTTCATGAATTAACTTATGGTTTGACTATGACTGCTAACAAACATATATACAAATATCTTACATTTCTGAAAAAAAGAGAAACTTGCTGATCTGCCTATGATGGTTATGCATGCCTTAGTTTAACAATTGTCATTCATGAGATTGTAGTGGATGCGTCAATTTTGTTGAACTTCCTAAATTATCAATGTAGTACCTCTTAAAAGTGGCTGCATGTTGATCCAATAAACGACTTACTAACCGAAATTTTTAGGTAGAAGAATGACACTGTAAATTTGATTTTGATGTATTCGTTTTTTTATACTGTACTAAAGCCTCATGTTATAGAATTCTTTCAGTTAAAAAAATTAAGGACATCTCAATTAAAATGTTTATAGATAAAGAGGAGGAAGAAAAGAAAGCAAAGGAATTACAGAAAAATATAGTAGCAATTACCTGAGACCTACTTGTTTTTGAGGATGTCTGAAGAAAAATAGAAAACTCCAAAACTATATTCTTGATGTATTTGAAAATATCTTTTTAGAGACGAACTAGTAAAAAAAAAAAAAAAGGGCGGAGGGTCAAGTATCCTACAGGGCTTAGTTATCTTACTAGTAAAGTTGCATACACTTTCTATATCAAGTATATTGCTAAACATTCACAGATTCACTGATTGCATTCAGAAGACCTTTGTGCTGATGGCTGCGGACAGGGCCCGTTCCATGTGGGCTCTTAGCAGGTCAGCTCTGCTTTACAAGATGCCCAGTAACATTAACATGCCGAGTCCGAGGCAGCGTGTGTGATCTCTGCTGTGCTTGCTGCCTCGGCTGGCATGAGCGTGCTTTTGGGTCAGCTCTGCTGCAGCTTTCCTGGCTCAGGGCAGGGTGGATGGTGCCGGTCCGTGTAGGGACACCTCTATTATATAAGTGGTTCTTCTGGTGGTCATTACATCACAGGAGAGTTCAGCCGCTGTATCCAGTGGGGTTCTGTGGGGCAGAGCACTTTGTAATCAGTGTGAGCTAATTAGGATGCTCCCCCTCCCCGAACATCGTCGCTCTCAAGAGTCAGTGTCAGTTTGCAGTAACATATTAGAGATTAAATATATTGTGAAGTGCTTCAGTACTAGGGCTGTATAATTGTAATGACTTCTTACCAAGTATTTTGCACAGGGAGTTCCTTGTAATTTAGTGATATATTCTGAATGGGTGGATATATAACCTGCAGCCACACTTCTGACCTTAGACACATTTAACAGTCATTATGGATTCCAGTTGTTTTTTAGTTTTGTTTACTTATTGACCAAAGACTTTCTAGACTGGCAGTCTGGAAAGTGATGAGCCTAATAGTTTAAACAGGGATATTTGTGGTGTTTTCCTTGGTTCGTTCAGCAAAATCTATTATTACTGTTGACATAATTATAAATACCTACTTAACATTAGTTGTCTGAAATCAAGAGAAGACAGATAAACTCACCAAAAATTAAATGGTAGGAAAAAAACAATTAAAGAATTTCTAGTATAATAAACATCGATTTCAGTGTAGACCTCTGCATTTCAGTACTTCTCAATGACCCTCTCTGTAACACTGCTGTAAAGTCTGTGTTGCCTCTTCTGTTTGCAGCTGCAGTTTTCTTTAATCTTAATACAGTCAGAGAAAATACATGACATATACACGTTAGCTTGTATGGGAGGTACTTGGCAGGAGACAGCAATTGAATTATTTTTTTTTGGTAAAGAAGAAAAAGTAGTAAATGGAATGCCATAACAAGCTGAGAGCAGTTGAGTGTGTGTATGGCCTTCCTCAGCTGTGCATCCTCAATTCTGTGATTTCTTGATCTTCATATTTTTCAAAATTCCAAATTCAGGTTTTAACAGAACCATGTTTCCTTTCTGTAAGGAGGAATGAGACATACTGAATAATATCATCAGTGTGATTCAAAAGACTGGCATCGCTGTAGAGACGGGGACAAGCAGTAGAGAGAAAACTACTCGCTCAGATTATCCCAGTGACTGTTTTGTGGCTAGCACTGAGTAGCATGGAATTAGTGAGGTTGTATTCAAAATGCATGTTTTGTGACTATATAGTAGTGATTTTTTTCCATTGTGTAGTAACTTTCTATTAGTGGTTCTGCAGTAATTTAGAAGTTGTTATTTTATTGAGTGCTAACCAAGGGAGTAAATACGTATGGTCTAAAATTGTAATAAGCAATGTTACTTACCACCTGGTGTAATTCTTGAGGGAGTAGTTCGTAAAAACAATTACGTTCTTAATAATACATTTTAAAGGTCAATAGTGTTGTTTGTCATAGGTGTAGGATAGATACACCTGCATTATTTTGTATGGCTCTGGATGTGTGAGTAGAATGACTATAGAAAATAAAAATAGATAATCTGTCTTTCCAAGGAAATTAAATTGCTGACAGAAAAGATTTGGAAGTTTCGGGACATTAAGTATCCCTTTGGTCAGTAAATACTCGGTTTGCAAATATGCTAGTGGAAGGAGTCTGTAGCTGAGACAAAATCACCCCTGAGGGAAGCCTGGTTGAACAGCGGAGTTGAGTATGCCCAAAAGTTCCTTTTGCAGTGTTGTTCTTTTCAGTTGAAAAAGGATTGTTGTGACAGTGAGTGTGAGAGGTGTACTGAGTTAGTGACATGAGTGTTCAGGAGGCTAATTTTGTTTTCTTTGATAGATACATTTGAGTTTGTTTGTTTTTCCACGTAGAAATTACATGCTGTAGGAAAGATAAACCAAGATGTTGTCAGTAAAGATACTGACGGGTGGCTTGTTAAAAGTTTTTTCCAAAAATGGAGCATATGGCTCAATACTTTTACCTGTGCAGAAAAAGACATTGTGTTTCAATTCTGCAGTTTTAAGAAGATTGGTGTATTTTTGCATAGATGATCTCTGGTGTCTGGACAGGCATGGGAGCAAGCAGCTTAAGAAAGAAGCGTTGAATCTGTTCTTACATTCTTCTTACATTACACATTGAAACACAAAACTTGTTCACTATAGTACTCTGAAAGGTCTCTCTAAAACTTTATTCCTGGTTTTTTTGGTAGGCTTTTGGTCTTGACGTGTTGTTAAATAAGTTTCCTTGGCAGAGAATGAAAGGGCACAAGCTCTCTTGAGCTTCACATGGAAAGTAATGCATGTACAATTTCAGTAGAATGTATTTCATATAAAAAGCATTTGTTTGAGATATTAAGAAAAAGGAAATGACAAGTATGAGATACTGTTTCTTATTACTGGGGATTTGGACTAAACCACTTTGAAGGCCTGACTTTTTAAAATAAAAGCACTGGGCATTTACCCTTGAGGAACTGGACCCTTCTTAAACATGTTTATTTGAGTATTTTTAAATTCCGTTACCATTTCCAAAATATGATTGAGCTGCAGGGTAGACAGACTTCCATTGATCTCTTAATGTTTTTTTGGACCTGAAGTATTCGTTAGTCCTTTGATACAAATTGCCTAATACTTATTTCTGTATAGAAAGTATTTTAGCTTGCAGTACCTCGGATAATCAAATTGGAGGAAGGACAAGCAAAAATTCATAACGTTTTTTGTTTACTTTTTAAGTTTTTGTTTTGTTTGGATTTTTTTGCTTTGTTGCCTGAGATTATTTTTCTCTTTCAGAATGAACACAGTGATGGAGAAGATGATGGGCAGATGGGAGAGGCTCATATGACAGACTCTGAAAATGAAGATATCCCAAGGCAAAAAGACAGTGACTCGGATAACGAGGAGCCTCCAAATCACAATGCGAGTGATTCAGACAATGAAGCAGCTCATGGAGGGAAAGACAGCGATTCTGATACCGAGGACCGTCCAAACCGGCATTTAAGTGACTCTGAAAATGAAGATGCCTTAAATCATCGAGCGAGTGACTCTGAAAACGGAGAACCTCACAGAGAGCACAGTAGTGATTTTGAAAATGAGGAATCACACAAGCAGCCAGGCAGTGACTCTGAGAGCGAGGAGCTCCACAAGCAGCCAGGCAGTGACTCTGAGAGCGAGGAGCTCCACAAGCAGCCAGCCAGCGACTCGGAGAGTGAGGAGCTCCACAAACAGCCAGCTAGCGACTCAGAGAGTGAGGACGTTCCCAGACACAAACAAGAAATAGAGTCTGAGGACAGTGATGGGGAGGACAGGAAGGAGGAGGTGCAGAATGATTCTCATCATTCAGATAATGAACGTGTCAGGGAAGGATTTCAGGGCTCTGATAGTGAAGAGGAAGCTCCTAAGAGACGAAAAATATCAGACAGTGATGAAGAAGAGAAAGAGGAGGAGAAGACAGTGAAGAGGAAAACAGCTATCCTTTCTGACAGTGAGGATGACACTGAGAAAACACGTAAGGAACTATCAGTGTGAACATAAAAATGTGATGTGACAAGCAGTAGTGTTAGAGTTAAGTAATTGTTTTCATGTGAAGAAAACATAAGATAAATATGAAACCATAAAGCAAATTTGGTTTTAGAGCACAACTGCATTTGTAGAGGTTTTTGTTCTACCTGCATTTCTATGTGAATCTATATCTAATACTTTTGAGTAATAAGTAGGTCTAACAGAAGTAAAAGAGAAGACTGCAGTGATCTTGCTTTATACTGTTATCTCTTGTGTCGATTATTCCTGTTAGTCATTACTTTGTTGTTACTTCTCTAGTATTTTTTTCTGTTTTTTCATATACTGGGGGTGAGAGTCAGTTTTGAAATTACAAGTTTTTATGGATAAATGTGGTGCATAGAAATTCCAGTTACTAATTGAATAAAACAGATTTTAGAATATGTTTTTTTAAGAAATGACAATGATTTTGTGTAGGAAGGCTTAGTCAGCTCCCAGGTTTTTTTAGATCACTAGTTGTGAACTTCTATTACAAAGACTTGTGGTAATGCTACTTTCTGTTGGCAGCTGCAAAAAAAGTACGAATCCTTTCTGATGTTGAAGAATCAGATAGTGATGCTGCTTCGGAGAAATCTGAAAAAAGGAAGAAAAATATTGTATCAGATAGTGAGGAAGAAGAAGAAGAAAGAAAAGAGAATGTTGGGAAGAAAAAAGAAGAAAAAGATCTGTTTGGCAGTGACAGTGAATCTGGAAATGAACAAGAGTAAGTGCTTCTGGGAATGTGAATTCTTTCAGGGGTGCAGGTAGTGAGACTGATTGTGAATGGAGAATGGATGAATCCCAACCGGAGGATGATTGTCCACCTGCATGGGTGGTGTGAAGAGGAAGGTCGGTGCTGGGTGGCAGAATGAGAGGTGGATCTCCACACGGTCATTAGAAATTTTGCAGAAAACGCACTTCTCACTGTTCCAGTCTAAACAGATAAATGTTACTGTTACCTTCACAGGAACCTGATTGCAGATATATTTGGAGAATCTGGTGATGAGGAAGAAGAGGAATTTACAGTAAGTGTTACTGTGGATGTTTCTTGTTCACTTGCTAGATCTAGTCTTCCTGGGAAGGTACTGCAGAATGTTCAGGGTTGAACTCGTGTTCAAGGATATGCTAGATCAGAAGGGAAGCTCTGTTATCTGCTGGACTCACTGAGGTAGTCTTTGGGTTAAATAACATTTACAGCACCTCTGTTGGGAGAGTTATTGGTGCAAAAGTCACAAGTGGAATTAGGAAGCCTCTGTTCCTCTTTCTTCTAGATCCTCTGCAGACTTACCAGAAAGTTTTTGAGTGTCAGTGCCAGGTGCCTGAGTAGACGGTCAGTCTTAATCCATACACTGATTTGCACTGTCTTTACCCACCAGGGTTTTAACCAGGAAGATCTGGAGGAAGAGAAAGGTGATGCAGACATGAAGGAGACAGCAGATGAATCGGACTCTGATGATAACATCAAAAGAGGGAAGCAGTAAGTCAGTGTTTTATATACTCCTTTGTTAATAGCAAATATAGCATTTCAGTGAAAGGGCTCCTCCAAAGACTGGCTGGGCTTCTTAGTTTAGAAAGGCATGGGACTATGTTTCTACAGAAAGTGTGTTCTCATAAACTATGATGGAAGGTCCTCTCTCAGCTTGTGCAGTTTAGTCACTTGGCAGTCCATAGCAGATTACCTGTGCTGCTGCTTCATGGTTTGCATCAAAACCTGAGTGAATTTAACATCGAATCAAACAAGCATTGAACGCCACTTTTAGTAGTTCAGCCCTGGAGTCACAGATGTGTTTCTCTGCTGGCGTAAGGGATAACATATGGCAAGATTTGTCATCAGCATGTCTCCTGATTCCTTTCTCTCTGCTCCAGAGCAGTGGACTGCAGGCAGAGGAAAGCTAAATCTTTGTCAGCTTCACTGACAGGTTTAGAACATTTGAAACCCTGGATATTACACATGTGCACATCGTTAGCTATTTCAGCAAGGTCTTGCAGATGTCTGAGGGCATCTCAGTGCCACTGAAGCTCTTTTTTCCAGTTTGTATACTGAGGATAACTAATTATCTTATGGGGACATTAGAACATAATGTTTGTAGATTTATTGGAGAATTTTTGAAAGGTTACACTACAGAAATAAAAATTATTTCCAATAGAGACAGTAAGATCAACCCTCTTCTGACCATCAGCACACTCTCTTCTTGCATTTCAGTATGGACTTCATGTCAGATTTTGACATGATGCTACAACGAAAGAAGAGTATGAGTGGCAAGCGTCGACGAAACCGTGATGGTGGAACTTTCATCAGTGATGCAGATGATGTGGTCAGTGCTATGATTGTGAAGATGAATGAAGCAGCTGAGGTGAGTTTTCTAGGCTACAAAGGCACCTTAAAATCCAGTTCCATTCTAGGGGAAAAATTTGTGATCAGTAAAATACAGAAATCTGGCTGGTTCTCAGGAGTAGTCTGTATGCCACAGAAAGCTTTCAATCTCTAAATAAGTGTTTAAATGTTAATTTTGCTGTTCTGAATTTAAAGCAATAATTCTGTTGAAATTTGGAGAAAATATTTATTAATTTTTAAAATCAGTTAACTTGCTAAACTTTGATCAGCTGAGATCAACTATCCTATAAAGTGTTCTAGAAACTATATGAAAAAGTATATCAAACACTGAGAAATGGACTGTGGTTTAATTTCGTTATACAATTAGTAGCATATGTAGCACTTTGGTGTTTCTTCCTGAGAAGAACCCTTTTCTAAACTATTTTAATGACAGTACTGTGGTAAGTAATGGCAGAGCAACAGAATTTCAGGAAGTTCTGCCTGAGCAGACTGCTTTTTGCAAGGAGTCATGTTTAATATGTTACTGTGCAAGGTTTATTGGGGTCTTGCCTTTTGTCAGGTGTCTTCTGTTGTGGTTGTAGTTTTGGTGGAGTAGCAATCAAATTAACAAATAGCAGCGCAAAACTCATTTAAAACCAATTGGGGGGAATATACGGAACTTCAGAAAGGAATCATAAAAATAACGACGACAAAGAATCTTCCTGATAACAAGATAAGAAGGATAATGTGTTTGGGGAGAAAGGGGAGAGTGAGATAGCGATCTGGGAGACATCTGAGACTTTCTTGGTCTTGACAATAAAGTATTTTTTGGACAAGATGGCAGCCAAATGTTTCACATGAAGCCATAAAGTTAGAAATACTGGAGAGAAGGAAGAGCTGAGCTCTGGTATGGTGGTGTCTTTGGTTCTCTAGCACGTGCCTGTCAAACCATTCTGGGGCATGAAGAGGGGAAGAAGGGCGTTGGAAGAATCTCCTCCCTTGCAATAAAAAAATATTGTGCAGAAAGAGCCTTTGGTGGATTAAGATGAGTGGAAAGGAATTGCCACAGCAGGACGTAAAACCGGTGGTTGTAATGGGTCTTTTTGATAGAGCCCAAGTACGGAACAGATGGTGAGATTATGGCCATGGATGAGAGGAACTTTGAAACCCAGACTTTGTTTTAGCACGTAACGCACATTCGTGTGCTCTTAATTACACCATGCTTCATCCTAAACCTCTACGTTGTCCAGTTAGGTTCTTAGGTGAAATAAATGTACATATTCTCACTTCTCATTGTTTTGGTTAGCTATTTTTCTGGTGTTCGGGTGAGATTTTACGAACAAAATTTCTCGCATGGAGGACTCTGCAGACTTGGAGTTTATTGCAATAGACCTCATTAAGGATGCTGTTAAGGAAAATGTTGGCTAAGCTGGAGACCCTTCTTTAAGGGAAGTCATCACATGTGTTTTGGGGCTGTAAGAAGACGGAGCAGGGTACGAAATTCGTGTAATCCTGCCAAAGTTGCACTTCTTGTTTAGTAGACTAATTTTTTTCCTGTAAATGTTGTCAGGGATGAGAGTTGCTGTTTTCTTCTTTTGATTAACTTGTGCTGATTCTTCAACTCCCTACAGGAGGATCGACAGCTGAATACACAAAAGAAACCAGCACTAAAGAAATTAACTTTGCTGCCAACTGTAGTTATGCATCTTAAAAAGTGAGTTGTCATTCTCCCAGTTAATTATCCTCTTGGGGAATATTGGGAATTTGGTGGATTTCATGGAATGCCATTACAGTTCTTTGGAGTATGCAGTGAAACAGTTTTTCCAAGTAAATGCTGGAGCTAGGTGGCTGCAAAAACCTAAAATACTACGTAATTTTACCTGTTAATTTAACATGAAACAAACTCACGTGCGCTATTGTGCTGAAGGGAGATCACATCTTAAAATTTTGATGCATTGTATAACTTTGTGGCTTCTCTTTACTTTAAACTTTCTAGGCAGGATCTCAAAGAAACTTTCATCGACAGTGGAGTTATGTCTGCTATCAAAGAGTGGCTTTCTCCTCTTCCAGACCGAAGTCTGCCAGCACTAAAGATACGAGAGGAGCTGCTCAAGATCCTGCAAGAGGTTCGAAACTGACTTTTAACCATATTGGAATTACAGCTTCCTCCATGGTTTTACAGTCATGTGCTTTAGGGAAATGTGTGGTGATCAGTGTACTGTAGCTGCTACCAATGAACCATGCAGAGACATACAGAAGGATGCAAACTGCAAAATAGATGTGTTTATTTAAAAGTTGCATCATTTTAATTAGTCTTTCTTACATTGTAGATGTGCTGTGTAGCTGAACAAAATTCGGCTATATTCTTGATAAATCTAAACTGCTAAGTCGCTTATCTTCCCTCGTTCTTGGTGACTGATACGTTGTGATTGGTCACTTTAATTTGTCTTTGCTGCATTCATAAAATAAGCATGGCATAGTCTTGATAGTGAAGTAGAAGTGCAATTTTTCTTGCAGCACCACTAGCTGGCTTTATTTGACTGAAGCTCTAGAAATATTTCTCTTTGCTAAGAATTTGCAAGATGTTCTGCCTGAATTTAGATTATTTGGCCCTGCCTACCTGTTTCAGGTTTGTATGCCAAGTTCAGTAAGGAGTCATTTGCCACATAGCCCTGAGTTTTTTATCTTGAGTGGTCTTTTCTGTTTTCTGGCCTATTAAAGTGTACACTAGAAAGCCCATGACACTCACTTTTAGCGTTTATAACTCAGTTCTTGGGTAATATAAGCTAAAGCGCATTTGGAATAAATAATTCTGGAAACTTAGTTATTTTTGTGTACAAAAAAATAAGAATGTTAAGGTAAATTTATAGGTTTTGGTGTTTGATACTTTAACCAATTCCTGGTGGAACAATGAAAAAAATACAGGTTTTTTTCAAGGTTTTTGTGAAGGTGGGTTTTGGTCTTTTTGCAAAGTTCAATGACACCATTAATGTTCAGACACCATTCCTTGCTATTTACTGACTTTTGCTTTATCCCGCAGCTGCCCAGTGTGAGCCAGGAGACCCTGAAGCACAGTGGCATTGGCCGAGCTGTGATGTACCTCTACAAACACCCCAAAGAGTCGAGACCTAACAAGGATATGGCAGGGAAGCTCATCAGTACGTAAACCTCCCTTTGCCTTGCGTCAGTGAGATATCACTGCTAATTTAATTTCTGCGTCAGTCTTTCCATTGCTATCATCTGTAGTAGAATTAATCCTGCAATGTAGGAATCTCACTAATCTGTTTCATTGCTTTGTTTGTAGAGCTCTTAAACACTGTTAAATTAACTTCCGGACACACCTTTTCCTGCTTCCTTCATGTTCTAAACCAGAGGAAGGCATTTATTTTGGCCAGATTCTACTGTGCATGCTACAAAGACAGGAAGGTCCTGCCAGAAGATTCTTTATTCCATGGGCTTTAGAGAGATCTTGGATGACTCAAAGTTTACAACGTAAACAGTTGACCATGTGTAGTGCATTCCATCCTGGATGACTGCAAACTGATTATAAACTTGTTATGCTATTTAGGGACTATTTTGCCTGTTTCTAAAATAACATTCACTGTGGTGTGCAAGAGTTCCTGACATTAACTATTCTAAGAGCTCAGAGAGATTCTGAAAGAGCAGGCAACAGCAAGAGACTTTCTGGGTGAAAGCTCGCTCTTACTGTCCACAAAGCTGGATTTCCCTGAAATATTATAGAATCACAGAGTTATTTGTTTGGTTGAAAGGAAGTATAAATACTTGCCATAAACTTTGAAAGCTATATTTAGTCACCAGAGTGACTTGGAGATGAATTTCAGAGGCACAGCTTTTGTTAAGCAATTTTTTGTTTGTTTGTTTGTTAAATAGATGAATGGTCTCGACCCATCTTCGGCCTTACCTCAAACTACAAAGGCATGACAAGAGAAGAGAGGGAACAGAGAGATTTGGAACAGATGCCTCAGCGAAGGAGATTGAGCAGGTAGGAGCAGCAGGCAGAAACGTGAAATTTTTTTTCGAAGACTACCATCAAGAAAAACAAAGTGTGAATATTAAAGGAAATAGAGAGAGGTCGTAACTTATCCTTTTTTCTTTTATCACACTTGGGTGTCTTTTAAAATTACTATAGTTCCTTTATCTGTAGATGCCTATAAAATTTTATTTTTCTTGCAGTTCTGGTGGTCAGACTCCTCGGAGGGACCTGGAGAAGGTGCTAACTGGAGAGGAAAAGTAGGTTGCATTTCTTTTGTTAAATTTTGATTAGGAAAAAAGTGTTTCAGTGGTACTAACAATATGCAATTTGTTTTGAGATTTTAGAGGCAATGGTTATGCAGTGTCTTTCAGAGGTAGAACATGCTTATATTGCTTGTACTTCTTTCTGTGTGAGACTTGTCTCTTAACAGTCACATCTTTTTTTGTGCAGGGCTCTCAGACCCGGAGACCCTGGGTTCTGTGCCCGCGCGAGGGTGCCCATGCCCTCCAACAAGGACTACGTGGTCAGGCCAAAGTGGAACGTGGAGATGGAGTCCTCCAGGGTAAGCACTGCGCTTGGGGGTGGCTTCATCTCTCCTGGGGACTCTGTCCCTAAGCTGCCTCTGATTGAGCTAGGAATCTGCCACCTTATTGCTGTGGTTACTGTACAGTACAGTAGTTTCTTTAAGTGCCTCTTATTTGAGTAGACAGTAAGTTCTGCTACTAAGTGGGCTATTTTAAGCTCATCAGATACTTTCATTCAGGTATTGTTGCTTCTCTAACCAAAAAGAGATTTGCATGTTAACTGTTCTAGAGTTTCTCTTCAGGGTGAGAACCTGATTATAGGCCTCTTAGAGTATTTTGAACTAAAGCTGCAACTCAATAAGTGTGTCTCCAATACTTTTATACCTCTCGCTCGTTTCGTATTGTGTTTTTCTGATAATACTCCAGCTTGGGACAACTTTGAGGTTTCAGTAAACATTAACAGCTTCAGTAGAGGCCTTTCTCTTGCTTTGTTTGGTTCATCCATCTACCTGTACAGTTTAATTTAAAAGTGGAGTAGATGGTAGAACACACGTGAATGGAAGAAGTAATAATTACTGTGCTTTCTGCTGTTATCTCTCCATCTCTCCTTCTGTGCATTAATTGAGATATTGTTTCTAGCCCGGGACTATTAAGAGAGGTATTAGTCGCTTGGAAAAACACAAGAGACGGTTTGCTGAACAGAAACGACTCAGCAAAGTGCATCGGGCCATCAAGTTCAGCATTGAAGGCAACAGGATGCCCCTGTAGCCATGACACTGCCTTCCCCAAGGTTGAGAGGTATCCATCCCTCAAGGGAGGTGTGAACAGTGCATGTGCTTCAGCTGTTGGCAGTTCGCACATACACAAAAGGAGTGTGTACACCCTAACTTAAACTTGGAAAAATTCTCCTTGTATTCTCTCATGTCTGTACTGTGACCTAAAAGGGAACTTGTACAGGAAAAAAATAGGCTGTAGCACGTAACATCTGCGTCAACAGCTTCAGGATACCCAAATGAAAGGTGTTAAATGAAAATAGCTTTGCACTGCCTGTAGTTTGGAATGCTGTTCTGACATCATTAGGTGTTCCGCAGGAATTCTTAGCCTTTAGTGTAGGACCTCACGTCACTGTATACCAGCATCTGTGGCTGACGTTTTACTGGTCCAAAGTGAGGTATTTTTCACACCTTCTCTTTCAAGGAGGTTGAGTGATGTGTGTCTTACGGGGTGGTTGACAGGAGGCAGAGAACAAGACTTCTGCAGACCAGGGGGAGAGGAATCCCCTGCTGTGATTGTGGGTAGAGGGAGATCAATTGATGACATACATCAGTGTGGGAAATGTTTTGACAATTTCTGGTCTGCATTTCAGTTCTGTGAACAGGGCTGCCACAAAACTAATAGTGACAGAAGAGACTAGCACAAATGGTAGATAACTGTTGAGTTTAAGCTTCATATTTATTTGTTTAAGAATATATATTTTTTAAAATCACTGTGCAATTCCAGATATTATTTCAATGAATAGTGAACAGTTTTATGAATAGTTTATTTAAAATCTGTGTGTCAGGAGCGCCTTCCTCCATGATGGAAACAAGAGGTTCAGTTTCTAATATATGTTTTTTGTCAGATATTAAGTAGCATATTGTGGAAATCTCTGTTTCTCCCAGAGTTTAAAGGTGTGAAGTTTCCATTATTTATTGTTTGTGTTGTCTAGTTAGGGAAAATTGCTTTCTCAGCAGTATGGCTTTGGATTGGAAAGTCCTTGCTGTTTGTCTTCAGTGCCATTTCTTTACAGAATCACTGTATTTAATCTGTGCAAAATAACTGCTGTGTCATCTCAGCTTTTCATTCCAGTGAACATGCAGAATTGAAATGCAATAACTCTTCTAATAACTTACGTGGGCAGCTCAGGCGTTTCTTTTGCTTCCCCTCACACTGCCTTTTTCTCAATCTCTTGCTTTATGAGTACTAATCAGTGACATTTAAAATAAATTACGGTTTGGAATTGATATGTCAACTCAGTCCACCACAGTTTCTGTGTATTTGTATTTAAAAATCTTCCCCCCACAGGAAACCTGTATGTGTTATACCACAGCGCAGTGTATTTCTGACACTGAACTCCAGCCAATATAGATACAAACCTGTTCCAAACTGTATATTCAGCCGGCATGTAAACAACTAACATGGTTATTAATCCCTGTAATGTGAAAGCTGTGATGTTTGTGAGTGCCACTACTTCTGTCTATGTGATGATGCGTATATTGGGGGAACCATTTTACCCATTTTTGGGGGACAGAATGCGTGCACGTGCGCGCACACGCAACCAGCTGGAACCCGTGGCTTCGTCAGCTCTCTCGTGCTGGTTTCACCTTGCATGCATCGCTTTTCTTGAACCTCTGGGACGTCTGCTTTTTTTCAGTGGTAATTATTAGTTTTATTTTTTAAGTTCCAGGGAACCTCTAAGAAAGGGGTGAGTCGACTGGACAAACAGATGCGGAAATTCACAGATATCAGGAAAAAAAGCAGATCGGCCCATGCGGTGAAAATCAGCATTGAGGGCAATAAGATGCCATTGTGACCCTTCACAGAATACCCATGATCTCTGCTGTAAGACAATACACCCATAGACTCTTTGGAGACCTTTAAATTTTTTAACAACTTGTTTGTTTGGTTTTTTTTTTAGTGAATCTTTAAAATTGTTGGTTCAGGTTCTGGTATAAGATGTTGTCCAAGGATTGTGAATATGGGGACTTCTTTCTCCTGATTGTATTTAAACTTGCTCTATTGTGTCCTTTGTACAGATCAAGTATTTGTTGTATTGCAATACTTTAGACAATAAAACATCTTTTTTTTTCGGGGGGCCTGTCTTGTAATTGCTCAAGAGAATGTGTGTGGACCATCTGGCATTTGGAAAAGCTGCTGATGATTGATTTTGTGTTTACCATTGTCCATTTCCTCTTTATTCAGTGCTTTATTAATCAGTTGTCCTGGGAGATATACATGTATTTGCTTTGATTAGAAATATTGATCATCGTACAGTTCAAGAGAAGACCAGCAGATGGACCACTAAAAACTCCAGCGGCTTCCAGCTAAAATGCTCGACGTGAGACAGCAGGATTTCTCCACTATTGATCCTCCGTGCGAATGGCAAAGTCTTCCTCGGTGACTGCTACTGGAGAGTCAAGCGCGGCAGCTGATGGGCTTTTCTGTCACACGTCATGGCACAGATTATTTTTAAAGTAAACTGTGGAATCTAGGTTAGTGAGGCTGCTCAAGAAATGTAAATATCAGATTGCTGGACACTTACATTTTGAGGGCTTTATGCAGCATTTAGACTGGCCATGTAGAGAGCCCTTGCTGTGGAGCTTGATACTACTGTGCCTTCATTTTGTAGACTTGAAAGCCCTGTAAATTTTCTTCTTTTCTTTGGCTTTGATATTTGGGCATAGCTCAAATGTGTGTTTTATTTTACCAGTGGTAAGGAGAGGGTTCCTGTCTCTGTGAGAGGGAGATGATGCTATTTCTTTGTCCCTGATGCTACAGAAAGAGAGCAGAGCAACATTTTGTATCTCTGCTCCTTTACCTCTGCTTCTGAAAATGTTTTTATGTGCTGAGCTTGCCTACTCTTTGTGCGTGGAAGCCACCTTTGTTCCAGAGGAGGACAGCCTGTTTGCTCTAATGTATGTTCTGTAATTCTGTGAATTCTTTGAGGTGTAGGGATCTTGGTGCTGGCTGACTTACAGATGCTCAGTACCACTGGCATCTGCTGGCACTGATCGTGGAGAGAAGGTAAGTACATGGATGGTCACATTTTAAATAAGCTCCTGTGAGACTGAAATGGACCGACAAGAAAATAAAGCTGTACACGGGGATGTGAACTGGGAGCGGAAACGGAAGGAGGATGCCAGCACTGGATGGAGCCTGCTAAAGGAATTCTGCTCGAAGGGCTGCTTTACCTCTTGTGCCAGGTACACTTGTGATACAGTAACTGGTGTCAGGTGGAGAGTTTCAAGGGCTTGGTGGTTTAGTTTTGTTTTGGTTTTTTTGCTATTTTAAATTACTGTCTGGTGCAACTGGTGCAAAAAAAATAAGTGAATGGTGTAGAGCTATTTGTACCCAGGTGTACTTGGCTCTGAAGGTCAGGGCTAGGATGGGCTTTTTTCTCCTGGCCACCCCCAACCCCTCCAACTTATTATTTTAGTTCTGGAACTGCAGCTGTAGGGGACTGTGGGCTGCTTTAAAACCCCAAGAGCTGTTTCCTTAAAGCTCTGGTCCTGGTGGTCTCATGCAGTCTTAACACAGTGTCTTGCCATCAAAAGTAATCATAGTAGTTTGGCATTAGGTGTTGGCTGAGGCAAACAAAAAGGTTTTGTTTCTTGCAGAACGGTAATAATGGACTGTTACAAAGTAAGGAAGAGAACCACCTATCAGTGTGAGTGCTGGGTTTTTTTAAATTAACACTTCATAGTGATTTGTCAGGTCACAAAAAAAAAAAAAAATCAAAACTTTTGACATGAGTCACAAAGACCAGCTATAAATTGCAGCAGCAAGGTGCAGCAGAGAAAAATTCCACTAACATGGCAAAGTAGGTACTCAAAGGGGCTAATTAGTTGGGGGCTGTTACTCTGGCCCACAAGTATTTTATTTCACTTGCATTTTTGGCATCGAACATTTCTTTTAAGTATGTGAAGCTTTTTATGCCTGTTGGAGGGCTGGCCAGGTGCACAGGATAGGGAAGTTGTTTCCTGCTCTGGTGGTGTGTGGCTTTTTTGCCATCAAGTGACTTCACAAATATTTCACGTCTGAATTACAGGTTTTCATCAAAAACTGGGAGAAGTGGGTTGTGTACATGAGGGGGTGGGGGCGTCTTCAGAATAAAGGAAAAAAAGTTTTAGGGAAAAAAGAGTGAAAAATGGACAGTTGTAACTGTTATTTGCTACTTCCGGAGCTCTTGTGTCCTGTGGTTCCACTCTGTAGTACTGCCCAGCCTCCTGCATTTGCTCCAGCTGCAGGGTGACAACTGTGGTGTCCACAAGGTGTTGCAGAGCCAGCAGCCAGCCGGCTCTACTAGAAATGCAGGTGCTTTGCTAAGCAGCTCATGCACACAGCATTTTCCTGGTTTTGTGATGTGCGTGTAGGCTTGAGAAATGGAAAGTTTTTTTCTCTTAATGCAATTTCCTATCAAAAAAGGTTGGGGATTTTTTTGTTAAGAAAGTAGTTGTCTCCTTTGTTATTTGTAGAATGGTTCTTTATTATGCACAAGTGTTTTGCTCAGTAATACTTGAATGGACAATTTAACGATTTATTTTAAAAAGACTCAAGTTTCTTTGAAGATGATTTTGATTTTACGCTGTTAAGGACAGGAACCGCATAGTGTCTTTGAAGCACTTTGAAGTAATAGTATTGTTCCTTTTAGAGATGGTATTAAGAAAAGTTAATAGAGAAGTTTTTGGAATCTTCTACACTTTCAACAACCTCTTTAATCCAGGGGATGTAGTTGGCTACTCTTGTATAGACACCGTATTTTCCTTTTTCAGCACAGCCCTCTCCCCAGCTTACAACGCCCAGGAGAAACCAGGTGTTGTGGTAGGACACTGCGAAGGGGCCACCGCTGTCCCCTTTGCAGGCGTCAGCAGTGTTGGTGTCATGGCCTGCGCAGAACATGTTGTCGGTGACGAGCCTGTCGGTGGAGCGCTGGCAGGTCTCCATGCTCACGATGGGCAGCTGGACTCTCATGAGGAAGCGCAGGGTGGCGCCTCTCTCGTGGGTGGCTCCCCACCCACTCACCATCCCCACATGTCCCTCCTGGGACAGCAGGGTGGCAAGGCTGGGGCTGGGCAGGCAGATGGGAACCACGTACTCGTTAAAAATGATGTCACTGCTCAGGTACAACAAGGCGATGTCACTGTTGTAGTTGTTGGAATCGTAATGCGGATGGGTCCAGCTCTGTTCCACAGCGATCTTCTGTTCCTTGAATTCTCTTTGGTATTTGTCAAAGTCTCCTAGAGCCATAAAGAGTTAAAATGTTCAGGAAAAGGTAAAGAGCCTGGACAGTGTCATCATGGGGTAAGTCTGTGTCCATCAGTGTTTGTGCATGTACATCTGTGTGCACCTGCCTGTATGCGTGTCCGTGTGTCTGCATGCGTACATCTGCGCGCACCTGCCTGTGTGCATGTCTACATCTGTGTGTGCCTCTAAGTGTGTCTGTGTGAGAGTGACTGTGAATGTCTGTCTCAGTATCTGAGTGTGACTATGAGTGTGAGTGTTTGAGCGTCCACGTGAGTGTGAGTGTCGGAGTGAGTTTCTGAGTGAGTGTGTATCCAAGTGTGAGTGTATCTGTGTGTGTGTCCGAGTATGTGATGGTACGAGTGTGAGTATCTGAGTGAGTGTGAGTGTAGTGTCCCTGTGAGTGACAGTGTGAATGTGTGAGTATCAGAGTTAGTGTGAGTGTCCGAGTGAGTGTGTCTAAGTGTCCGTGAGACCATGAGTATGAATGTCCATGAGTGTATGCGTGTGTCTCTGAGCGTCAGTGCGAGTGACCCTATGATTATGAGTGTGAGAGTGACTGTCCAAGTGCGTGTCTGAGTGAGTGACCTTGTGAGAGTGTATGAGTGTGAGTGTTTGAGTGCGAGTGACCGAGTGTGAGTATCAGTGTGAGTGTCTGAGTGTGAGAGACCCGGTGACTGTGAGAGTGAGTGAGTGTTTCTGAGTGACCTTGTGTGTGAGAATGTGAATGTTTGAGTGTCCCTGAGAGTGACCATGTGAGCGTATGACTGTGAGTGTCCAAGTGAGCGAGTGTGTCAGTGTGGGTGTCCGAATGTGAGCGACCCAGTGAGTATGAGAGAGTGACTGACTGCGAGTGTCTGAGCGAGTATGAGTGCCTGTGAGACTGTATGTGTATGAGTGTGACCATGTGAGTATGAGTGTGACCATGTGAGTACGAGTGTGACTGTCCAAGTGTGAGTGTCTGAGTGACCATGTGAGTGAGTGCGTCTAAGTGAGTGTGAGCGTCTGAGTGTCTGTGAGACCATAAGTGTCCATATGAGTGGGAGTGACCGCGTGTGTCTCCCATTGAGTGTCTGTGTGACCATGTGTGAGTGACCCTTTGAGTATGAATTTAACTTTCCAAGTGTGAGTGTCCGTATAGAGCGTGAGTGTGAATGAGTGTCCATGTGGGTGTATAAGTGTGTCTCTGAGTGTCCGTGTGAGTGTAAAGTGTCTTGAGTGTGACTGATGGTATCAATGTGTCTTAGTGTCTGTGTGAGTATGTGAGTGTGAGTGATCCTGTGAGTATGAGTGTGAGAGTGTGTCTGAGTGAGTGACCTAGTGAGTGTATGAGTGTGAGTGTTTCCGTGTCCCTGAGAGTGACCATGTGAGTGTATGACTGTGAGTGTTCAAGTGAGTATGAGCTTGAGTATCTGAGTGAGTCTGAGTGTGTGAGTATCCAAGTGAGTGTGACACTTGGAGTGTGAGTGTTCAAGTGTGAGTGAGAGTGTGACTCTCTGAATGTGAGTGCCTGAGTGTATGACTGTGAGTGATCGCATGAGTGCCAGGGTCCATGCGTGAGCATCTGGGTGTGTCTGAGTGAGTGTGAGGCTGAGTGCCCGTGAGACTGTGACTATGAGTGTCCCAGTGAGCATCAGTGGGAGTGTGAGTGTAAGAGTGAGTACAAACATGAGTGTGAGTGACCCAGTGAGTATGAGAGTGTGACTGTCCAAGCGTGCGTGTTTGAGTGAGTGTGAGCGTCCATGTGAGTGAGGGTCTGAGTGTCCGTGTGTATATGAGTTAGTGTAACCATGTGAGTATGAGTGTGAGCGTCTGAGTGTGAGTGATCCTGTGAGTATGAGTGTGAGACTTTAACTGCCCAAATGCGAGTGTCTTGGGTGTGTGAGTGTCCGCGTGAGTTTGAGTATGAGTGTGACTGTCCGAGTGTGTGTCTGAGTTAAGTGTGAGTGACCCAATGAGAATGAGTGTGTGACCGTCCAAGCGTGAGTGTATGAGTCTGACTGACTGCGCGAGGGAGTGTAAGTGTCCATAAGAGTGTCCGAGTGAGTATGAGTGTCTGGGTGTGTCTGAGTGCCCGTGAGACTGAGTATGAGTGTCCATGTGAGTATGAGTGTGAGGGTCTGTTTGAGTGTCCGTGTGAGTGCCAGAGTGAGTATCCAAGTGAGTGTGAGCGACCCTGTGAATATGTGTGAGAGTGTGACTGTCTGAGCGTGAGTGCCTGAATGAGTGTATGAGTGAGTGATCCTGTGAGTACAAGTGTGAGACTGTGACTGTCTGAATGTGTGAGTGATCACCTGAGTGTGGGTATGAGCGAGGGTCTGAGCGAGTGTCATTGTCCGTATGAGTGTAAGAGAGAGTATGACTGTGAGTCTCTGAGTGAGTGTGAGGATGAGCGTGAGTGTCCGTCTGAGTGTGTGATTGTCGGAGTTGAGAGTGAGTGACCTAGTGAGAGTGTGACTGTCCACGTGTGAGTGTTTGAGAGAGTGTGAGTCTGAGTGACCACGTGAGAGAGTGTGAGTGTCCAAGTGTGAGTGGCCCTGTGAGTCTGAGTGAGAGTGTGACTGTTGGAGTGTGAGTGTCTGAATGAGTGTGTGAGTGACAGTGTGATTGACTATGTGACTGAGTGTGCGAGTGTCTGAGTGTCAGTGTCTGAGCGTGAGTGACCCTGCGAGTATGAGTGTGAGAGGGTGACTGTCCGAATGCGAGTGTCTGAGTGAGTGTGTGACACCTTGTGAGTGTGTCCGTGAGAGTGTACGAGTGAGTGTCTGAGTGTGAGTGACCTGGTGAGTGTTTGAGTGAATTTGAGTATGAGTGTGTCTGTGAGAGTGTATGAGTGAGTGTCCGAGTGAGTGTGAGTGTGCATGTGAGTGAGTGTGAGGGTCTGTTTGAGTATCTGTGTGTGTATGAGTCAGTGTGACCGTGTGAGTGTCCGAGTGTGTGTGTTCCAGGGAGCGTGTGTGTCTGAGGGAGTGTCCGTGTGAGTGACCCAGTGAGAATGAGTGTGAGATTGGGACTGTCCAAGTGTGATTGTTTGAGTGAGCGTGAGTCTCCGTGACAGTGTACGAGTGAGTGTCTGAGAGAGTATGACTGTGAGCGTCCACGTGAGTGAATGTGAGTGTCTGGGTGTCCCTGAGAGCGTATGTGTGAGTGTCTGATGGAGAGTGAGTGTCTGTGTGAGTGACCATGTGAGTGTGAGAGTTTGACTGTCCGAGTGTGAATGTCTGAGTGTATGAGAGTGTCTGCATGAGTGTGTGTATGAGTGCGAATGTCTGAGTGTCCATGAGAGTGTGAGTGTACGAGTGTGTGCCTCTGAGTGTGAGTGACGGTATGAGTTTGTCTGAGTGTCTGTGTGAGTGATCTTGTGAGTACGAGTGTGAGTGAGACTTTGACTGTCCAAATGCGAGTGTGTGAGTGTCCGCGTGTTAGTGTCCGAGTGAGTGTTTGAGTCTGACTGACTGCGTGAGGGAGTGTAAGTGTCCGTAAGAGTGTCCGAGTGAGTGTCCGAGTGAGTATGAGTGTGAGTGTCTGAGTGCCCGTGAGACTGAGTAGGAGTGTTCATGTGAGTACGAGGGTCTGTTTGAGTGTCCCTGTGTGTATGAGTCAGTGTGACCGTGTGAGTATGAGTGTGAGTGCCAGAGCGAGTATCCAAGTGAGTGTGAGCGACCCTGTGAATATGTGTGAGAGTGTGACTGTCTGAGCGTGAGTGCCTGAATGAGTGTATGAGTGAGTGATCCTGTGAGTACAAGTGTGAGACTGTGACTGTCCGAATGTGAGTGAGTGTGTGAGTGATCACCTGAGTGTGGGTATGAGCGAGGGTCTGAGCGAGTGTCATTGTCCGTATGAGTGTAAGAGAGAGTATGACTGTGAGTCTCTGAGTGAGTGTGAGGATGAGCGTGAGTGTCCGTCTGAGTGTGTGATTGTCGGAGTTGAGAGTGAGTGACCTAGTGAGAGTGTGACTGTCCACGTGTGAGTGTTTGAGAGAGTGTGAGTCTGAGTGACCACGTGAGAGAGTGTGAGTGTCCAAGTGTGAGTGGCCCTGTGAGTCTGAGTGAGAGTGTGACTGTTGGAGTGTGAGTGTCTGAATGAGTGTGTGAGTGACAGTGTGATTGACTATGTGACTGAGTGTGCGAGTGTCTGAGTGTCAGTGTCTGAGCGTGAGTGACCCTGCGAGTATGAGTGTGAGAGGGTGACTGTCCGAATGCGAGTGTCTGAGTGAGTGTGTGACACCTTGTGAGTGTGTCCGTGAGAGTGTACGAGTGAGTGTCTGAGTGTGAGTGACCTGGTGAGTGTTTGAGTGAATTTGAGTATGAGTGTGTCTGTGAGAGTGTATGAGTGAGTGTCCGAGTGAGTGTGAGTGTGCATGTGAGCGAGTGTGAGTGTCTGAGTGTTCATGTGAGTGTGAGGGTCTGTTTGAGTATCTGTGTGTGTATGAGTCAGTGTGACCGTGTGAGTGTCCGAGTGTGTGTGTTCCAGGGAGTGTGTGTGTCTGAGGGAGTGTCCGTGTGAGTGACCCAGTGAGAATGAATGTGAGATTGGGACTGTCCAAGTGTGATTGTTTGAGTGAGTGTGAGTCTCCGTGACAGTGTACGAGTGAGTGTCTGAGAGAGTATGACTGTGAGCGTCCACGTGAGTGAATGTGAGTGTCTGGGTGTCCCTGAGAGCGTATGTGTGAGTGTCTGATGGAGAGTGAGTGTCTGTGTGAGTGACCATGTGAGTGTGAGAGTTTGACTGTCCGAGTGTGAATGTCTGAGTGTATGAGAGTGTCTGCATGAGTGTGTGTATGAGTGCGAATGTCTGAGTGTCCATGAGAGTGTGAGTGTACGAGTGTGTGCCTCTGAGTGTGAGTGACGGTATGAGTTTGTCTGAGTGTCTGTGTGAGTGATCTTGTGAGTACGAGTGTGAGTGAGACTTTGACTGTCCAAATGCGAGTGTGTGAGTGTCCGCGTGTTAGTGTCCGAGTGAGTGTTTGAGTCTGACTGACTGCGTGAGGGAGTGTACGTGTCCGTAAGAGTGTCCGAGTGAGTGTCCGAGTGAGTATGAGTGTGAGTGTCTGAGTGCCCGTGAGACTGAGTAGGAGTGTTCATGTGAGTACGAGGGTCTGTTTGAGTGTCCCTGTGTGTATGAGTCAGTGTGACCGTGTGAGTATGAGTGTGAGTGCCAGAGCGAGTATCCAAGTGAGTGTGAGCGACCCTGTGAATATGTGTGAGAGTGTGACTGTCTGAGCGTGAGTGCCTGAATGAGTGTATGAGTGAGTGATCCTGTGAGTACAAGTGTGAGACTGTGACTGTCTGAATGTGTGAGTGATCACCTGAGTGTGGGTATGAGCGAGGGTCTGAGCGAGTGTCATTGTCCGTATGAGTGTAAGAGAGAGTATGACTGTGAGTCTCTGAGTGAGTGTGAGGATGAGCGTGAGTGTCCGTCTGAGTGTGTGATTGTCGGAGTTGAGAGTGAGTGACCTAGTGAGAGTGTGACTGTCCACGTGTGAGTGTTTGAGAGAGTGTGAGTCTGAGTGACCACGTGAGAGAGTGTGAGTGTCCAAGTGTGAGTGGCCCTGTGAGTCTGAGTGAGAGTGTGACTGTTGGAGTGTGAGTGTCTGAATGAGTGTGTGAGTGACAGTGTGATTGACTATGTGACTGAGTGTGCGAGTGTCTGAGTGTCAGTGTCTGAGCGTGAGTGACCCTGCGAGTATGAGTGTGAGAGGGTGACTGTCCGAATGCGAGTGTCTGAGTGAGTGTGTGACACCTTGTGAGTGTGTCCGTGAGAGTGTACGAGTGAGTGTCTGAGTGTGAGTGACCTGGTGAGTGTTTGAGTGAATTTGAGTATGAGTGTGTCTGTGAGAGTGTATGAGTGAGTGTCCGAGTGAGTGTGAGTGTGCATGTGAGTGAGTGTGAGGGTCTGTTTGAGTATCTGTGTGTGTATGAGTCAGTGTGACCGTGTGAGTGTCCGAGTGTGTGTGTTCCAGGGAGCGTGTGTGTCTGAGGGAGTGTCCGTGTGAGTGACCCAGTGAGAATGAGTGTGAGATTGGGACTGTCCAAGTGTGATTGTTTGAGTGAGCGTGAGTCTCCGTGACAGTGTACGAGTGAGTGTCTGAGAGAGTATGACTGTGAGCGTCCACGTGAGTGAATGTGAGTGTCTGGGTGTCCCTGAGAGCGTATGTGTGAGTGTCTGATGGAGAGTGAGTGTCTGTGTGAGTGACCATGTGAGTGTGAGAGTTTGACTGTCCGAGTGTGAATGTCTGAGTGTATGAGAGTGTCTGCATGAGTGTGTGTATGAGTGCGAATGTCTGAGTGTCCATGAGAGTGTGAGTGTACGAGTGTGTGCCTCTGAGTGTGAGTGACGGTATGAGTTTGTCTGAGTGTCTGTGTGAGTGATCTTGTGAGTACGAGTGTGAGTGAGACTTTGACTGTCCAAATGCGAGTGTGTGAGTGTCCGCGTGTTAGTGTCCGAGTGAGTGTTTGAGTCTGACTGACTGCGTGAGGGAGTGTAAGTGTCCGTAAGAGTGTCCGAGTGAGTGTCCGAGTGAGTATGAGTGTGAGTGTCTGAGTGCCCGTGAGACTGAGTAGGAGTGTTCATGTGAGTACGAGGGTCTGTTTGAGTGTCCCTGTGTGTATGAGTCAGTGTGACCGTGTGAGTATGAGTGTGAGTGCCAGAGCGAGTATCCAAGTGAGTGTGAGCGACCCTGTGAATATGTGTGAGAGTGTGACTGTCTGAGCGTGAGTGCCTGAATGAGTGTATGAGTGAGTGATCCTGTGAGTACAAGTGTGAGACTGTGACTGTCCGAATGTGAGTGAGTGTGTGAGTGATCACCTGAGTGTGGGTATGAGCGAGGGTCTGAGCGAGTGTCATTGTCCGTATGAGTGTAAGAGAGAGTATGACTGTGAGTCTCTGAGTGAGTGTGAGGATGAGCGTGAGTGTCCGTCTGAGTGTGTGATTGTCGGAGTTGAGAGTGAGTGACCTAGTGAGAGTGTGACTGTCCACGTGTGAGTGTTTGAGAGAGTGTGAGTCTGAGTGACCACGTGAGAGAGTGTGAGTGTCCAAGTGTGAGTGGCCCTGTGAGTCTGAGTGAGAGTGTGACTGTTGGAGTGTGAGTGTCTGAATGAGTGTGTGAGTGTCAGTGTCTGAGCGTGAGTGACCCTGCGATTATGAGTGTGAGAGGGTGGCTGTCTGAATGCGAGTGTCTGAGTGAGTGTGTGTGACCTTGTGAGTGTGTCCGTGAGAGTGTACGAGTGAGTGTCTGAGTGTGAGTGACCTGGTGAGTGTGAGTGTTTGAGTGAATTTGAGTATGAGTGTGTCTGTGAGAGTGTATGAGTGAGTGTCCCGAGTGAGTATGAGTGTGAGTGTGCATGTGAGTGAGTGTGAGTGTCTGAGTGTTCATGTGAGTGTGAGGGTCTGTTTGAGTATCTGTGTGTGTATGAGTCAGTGTGACCGTGTGAGTGTCCAAGTGAGTATGAGCGTGAGTGTCCGAGTGTGTGTGTTCCAGGGAGTGTGTGTGTCTGAGGGAGTGTCCGTGTAAGTGACCCAGTGAGAATGAGTGTGAGATTGGGACTGTCCAAGTGTGATTGTTTGAGTGAGCGTGAGTCTTCGTGACAGTGTACGAGTGAGTGTCTGAGAGAGTATGACTGTGAGTGTCCAAGTGAGGATGAGTGTGATTGTCCACGTGAGTGAATGTGAGTGTCTGGGTGTCCCTGAGAGCGTATGTGTGTGTGTCTGATGGAGAGTGAGTGTCTGTGTGAGTGACCACGTGAGTGTGAGAGTTTGACTGTCCGAGTGTGAATGTCTGAGTGTATGAGAGTGAGTGTCTGCATGAGTGTGTGTATGAGTGCAAATGTCTGAGTGTCCATGAGAGTGTGAGCGTATGAGTGTGTGTCTCTGAGTGTGAGTGATGGTATGAGTTTGTCTGAGTGTCTGTGTGAGTGATCCTGTAAGTATGAGTGCGAGTGAGACTCTGACTGTCCAAATGCGAGTGTGTGAGTGTCCGCGTGAGTGTTTGAGTATGAGTCTGACTGACTGCGTGAGGGAGTGTAAGTGTCCGTAAGAGTGTCCGAGTGAGTATGAGTGTCTGGGTGTGTCTGAGTGCCCGTGAGACTGAGTATGAGTGTCCATGTGAGTATGAGTGAGAGGGTCTGTTTGAGTGTCCGTGTGAGTGCCAGAGTGAGTATCCAAGTGAGTGTGAGCGACCCTGTGAATATGTGTGAGAGTGTGACTGTCTGAGCATGGGTATGAGCGAGGGTCTGAGCGAGTGTCATTGTCTGTATGAGTGTAAGAGAGAGTATGACTGTGAGTCTCTGATTGAGTGTGAGGATGAGCGTGAGTGTCCGTCTGAGTGTGTGTGTCCGAGTTGAGTGTGAGTGTCCGAGTGTGTGTGAGTGACCTAGTGAGAGTGTGATTGTCCACGTGTGAGTGTTTGAGGGAGTGTGAGTCTGAGTGACCACGTGAGAGAGTGTGAGTGTGAGCGTCAGAGTGAGTGTCCAAGTGTGAGTGACCCTGTGAGTATGAGTGAGAGTGTGACTGTTGGAGTGTGAGTTTCTGAATGAGTGTGTGAGTGTGAGTGACAGCGTGATTGACTGTGTGACTGTGAGAGAGTGTGAGAGTCCGAGTGTGAGTGACCCTGCGAGTATGAGTGTGAGCGGGTGACTGTCCAAATGCGAGTCTGAGTGACTTTGAGTGACCGTGTGAGTGTACGAGTGAGTGTCTGAGTGTGAGTAACATGGTGAGTGTGAGTGACATGGTGAGTATGAGTGTGAGCGTGACTGTCCAAGTGTGAGTGTTTGAGTGAATTTGAGTATGAGTGTGAGTGTCTGTGAGAGTGTATGAGTGAGTGTCCAAGTGAGGATGAGTGTGAGTGACCATGTGAGTGTGAGTGACCCAGTGAGTATGAGAGTTTGACTGAGTGTGAATGTCAGAGTGAGTGTATATCTGAGTGTCCATGAGAGTGTGAGTGTATGAGTGTGTGTCTCTGAGTGTGAGTGTACAAGTGAGGGTATGAGTTTGTCTGAGTGATCATGTGAGTATGAATGTGAGAGAGTGTCAGTCCGAACGTGAGTGTCTTGAGTGAGTGTGAGTGTCTTGGTATGTCTGAGTTAGTGTGAGTGCCCATGAGACTGTGAGTATGAGTGTGACCGTGTGAGTGTCTGAGCATGAGTGTGAGAATTAGTGTGAGTGTCCGAGTGTGATTATCAGAGTGAGTATCTGAGTGTGACTGACCCTGTGAGTTTGAGAGTGAGTGTCTGTGTGAGTATGAGTGTGTCAGAATGAGTGTCTGAGTGTGAGTGACCCTGTTAGTGTGAGTGTGACCTTGTGAGTGGGAGTATGAGTGTGAGTGTTTTGAGTGAATGTGACTATGAGTGTGAGTGTATGAATGAGTGTGAATCTGAGAGTCTGTGGGAGTGTATGTGTGTGAGTCCAAATGAGTGTATTAGTGTCCGAGTGAGTGTATGATAGTGAGTGTTTGATTGTGAGTGTCCATGTGTATGAGTGTGTGAGAGTCTGAGTGTGATAGTGTGTGTGTCTGTGTGAGCCTGAGTGTCCGTGAGACTGAGTGTGAGTGGGAGTATGAGTGTTCCTGATGAGTGTGATTGTGAGAGTCTGAGTTTCTGTGAAAGTTTGAATGTCCATGTGAGTGTATGAGTGTCTGGGTAAGAGTGGGAGTGTCCCCGTTTGAGTGACAGTGTCCATATGAGTGTGAGTACGAGTGGGAGTGTACATGTGAGTGTCTGAACAAGTGTAAGTGTCCATTTGTTAGTGAGAGTGTGAATGCAAATGAGTGTGCAAGAGTCCGTGTGAGTGTGTGTGAATGAGAGTGAGTGTCATTGAGTGTGTGTGTCTGCGTGACAATGTGTACGAATGTCAATGTCCTTGTGAGTGTCTATGTGTGAGCAAAGTGTACTTTTGTGTGTGTGTGTCTGTATTTGCGAGTGTGTCTTTCGCATGTGTGTCTGTGTGTGGATCTACCTCTCTGTGTGTATGTTTGTGCGTGTGTCTATTTGTGTCTGCTGTGTGTCTGTGTGTGTGTACAGAAAACCACTGTACTCACCGACGGTGACGTGGTGCGGTGTGATGAGATCCAGGCAGTGCGCAGCAGTGACCACCCAGCGGCTGCTGATCAGGCTCCCTCCGCAGAAACCAATGTCTTTACTGTTCCGGATCAGCACCTGTTCGGAGGTCAGAAGGGGGTGAGGGGTCTGTGCACACACTGTCCCGCTCTCCCCTGTTGGCTGCTGGCTCTGGATCCTGAAAATGACACTTCTAGCAATAGTCACCGCAGTGCGCCAGGCACCATCTGTGACAATGGAGCACAATATTGTGGTCTACATGAACAACAGAGAGAAAAGAGTTTGTTACGGTAATAAAATTTGGAATGATCTACAACGTAGAAAATGGAAAGGCGAAAAGATGCTGCTCTGTATTATATATTCAGAATTATAAGCTGCATTAAGGCTTCAGCATATCTTCAGTTATACTCGTCCTGAACCTTTATTTCATGTGTTAAACTGAAGAAAAAGCTTAAATTTTCCTACTCTGCAGTTTCAGTGAAGTTAATAATAAAATAGTGGAAAAAGGTGCAACCGAGTCTGGCCTCCTACCCTGGTCTGGTTCCTGGATTAATGTCATGTTTTACATAAGCCTTTTTGACTAAATTCTATGTGCTATTGATGCTTTTAATTCTGTTCAGTAGCGCTAGAATAAAACATTGAAAAGCAGCAAAGAAAAATTACCTGAAAATTCTGTCTTAGATTATGAAGAACCAGACTGGAAAAAAAACAAACAAACAAACACCACACACAAATACAAGATTCAATTACAAATTGCCCAAGGCAATAAAAATTTGAATCTTTCTTGATGGTAGCACTTTTTATTTCAAGAAGTAAGTGTCTGGGTGAGGCAGAACTCACACTACATTCCCTTCTCGCAACCCAAAAGCAGGTCTTGATAAAAAGGAAGCAGCTGGTGTTCCTCCTTGGAGCAGGTAAGATGGCTTAAAAAACACCCCATACAATGTACTAGTGCCATGTCAGCGCCCAAAAGTGCAGGCAGGTTCAGCCCACTGTTATTCTGCCTGTAAAATACCTGCTGATGTGTGGAAAGGGAAAAATCTTGTTGTGTGACAGGAATAAAACAGACCAACAGAAACCTCGAGTTTTTTAGATCAGTCTTAACTTATTAAGTACAAGCCCATAAAACTAGTACACTGATAAAACAGAGGCAAGTAAAAATATCAAATACGAACACACATACAGACTCAGACACAAAGACAAACACACAGAGACACACCCACACAGACACACTTGGACACTGAGAGACACAAAGACACACACATAGAGAAAGACACACAGACCCAAATGCACAGACACCCATACAGAGACACACACACACGCACACACAGGGACAGACACAGAAACACAGAGCCACAAACAGGTGTGCACGCACGTACACAGAGGCACACGCAGACACAGAAACACACACAAACACAGAGACACAAAGTGCCCAAACCCAAGATTAACAACCCAAACAAAACAGTGGGAATAAAACACTCAAGGGAGGTTCCCCTTCTGGCCACACGCCGCTCACCTTCATATTTGAGCCCTCTCCATAGTATCTTCCTTACCCTGACAAGCATGAAAAGCTTCACCTTCTAATGAACAATATCACCTGGTCAAAGAAAAATTTTTATGAAAAATAGCACTAGCCATTCAAGAAGGGTTCGGAAGCCCAGTTTTCACTAGGAACATCTAGAAACAAAGACAGTGAATAACAGAGCAGGAGAAGGTGGGATTGATGGAGTAAAGAGAGAAAGTACGCAGCTTAGATCGCAAAAGTACATATATTTAGGACAGGGGGGAAATGATAAGTAAGGAAAGTGACACATAGCACCAAAAAGACCTGCAGAACTTTGAGAAATACATGTGGCTGGATTGCCCATCATCTGAAAATAAACTTGGTGAACTCTGCTCCAGATGGAACCAGTGACGACAAAGTCAGACAGCATTCAGGTGTTGTACCTGTGACCAGGATGGAAGAAAAGCGTTACCTGCCATGGGCAATGTCCACGATGACACAAAGTTCCTCCTGTTATCCTGGAGTTGCTGTGCTCTGATGCGGAGCTGACGTAGACCTGAGGCGTGTCTGAAACATTTCCCTGGTCGCTGCGGTGATTCAGCCCCTCATGCATGGTTCGCGTGGCCCCTGTTTTGTTCCGGCTGGCGTTCTCCCCTGTCTGGTTTTGTCCAGCAGCGTTTTCCACCATTTCCTTCTGCCTGACTGCAGGTACTGGGGTCTGGTTCTGCCCTGTAGGGCCCTGGGCCAGCTCACCCCACTGAGGTGAGCCTCTCTGGGCTTTGCCAGGCCCAGCGGTCCCCTCCTCTGCACCCTCCTGCTTGGGGACACCCCCGTCTCGTGCAGCAGCACCAGCCCCCTGAGGCTTCTGACTCACAGGGGCCACCAGTGTCTTGTTCCAGCTGGAAGCATCTTCTGACACTTCAGTTTGTCCAGCATCAGCCTCCATGAGCGTGCTTTGCCCAAAGGCACCCTCCAAGGTCTCATTTTCCCCAGCAGCAGCTTGTTCCAGCTTTCTAACTGTGCCCTCCCCGCTCTCCTTCCGCTTGGCCACATCACCCCCGCGCTCGCTCGCTCCCCTCGGCAGCCTGGCTTTGATCAGGCCACATGGAAATGGTGCTGGAGGGAGGAAAGACAGAAATAAAATTTTGAGTTTAGGGTGTGCGGTGCCAAGGGCCAGGACAGAATCCAACCACAGTGCTCACCTTGTGACAAGATGCTTTAACGCCAAGTTTTAAAGACTCCTGTCATGTCCCTTTGCTCCTGACAGTGCAGTTTAGTTTCATCACCCAGTTAAGTTGATCTAAGTGTTGCTGTTAGGAGGGACAGGCCCACTCCAGACTGTGCGGCTGCCCCTTTGCCCAGAGCTCTCTGGATTAGAGAGACACCTCGCTCAGAGGCACCTTAACATTTCAAATAAATAGACAATAAATAAGACAGATCTTTTCTACAGAATCACAGAATCACAGACTGGTTGGGGCTGGAAGGGACCTCTGAAGATCACCTAGTCCAACCTGCCTGCTAAAGCAGGTTCACCTACAGCACATCACACAGGATTGTGTCCAGGCAGGTTTGAATGTCTCCAGAGAAGGAGACTCCACAACCTCTCTGGGCAGCCTGTTCCAGGCTCTGTCACCTCAAAGTAAAGAAGTTTCTCCTCATGTTTAGACGGCACCTCCTGTGTTTCAATCTGTGCCCCTTAATTAAAAAAAAAAAAATCCTAAAACATATGAATAAACAAAATAATGTCACCCACCGGGTCAGTGGCCCGACTACAAGGATCAGGGTGTATAAAACGCAGAGCAAACCTAAATATATCCAGTAATGTGTGACAGGTAGATCAGAATGGAAGCATTATGAAGTAGGAACCCCATCCTAACAGGCCTCTTGGCTGCGGCCTTGAGACAATGCAGCTGTAGCTATACACTAAGTGCAAGCTGCAGTAGGTACAGCGTGCAGCTTTTATGCAACCAGCGAAGAGGAAAAGACTGAGTCTGTGAATGTGTAACTGGGACCGAGCCGGCGTTACCTGCTTGCAGGCAGCTCCTCCCGTCCCCGTGCAGGGTGTAGCCCTCGGCGCAGGAACACGCCACGCGGAAGGCGCTGCCGCTGTCCCGGCAGTATTGCCAGCACCCGCCGTTCTTGTACCAGCACTCAAACTTTTCTGCGATGGAAACAACACAGGCCTTCACTTGGTTATTGCTACACAGCTGAAATCAAGTAGGAACGTATGAGAAACACCTGCTGAAATTTGGCAGGGAAACAGAAGGAACTACCTCTCACAGTTCCAGAAAACCGTGCTGATTTGCAGCAAACCAGATACAATTGCTTTATGGCTACTGTAGTTCGCCTGTTGCTCCTGTTTTCTAGTTTGTCAGCTTGTCTTGAGGCCACAGTTGGGCTCTGGCCCTTCTGCCTGTAGAGCAGGAGCACAGAACTGCCTGGAAGAGCACACACTGCTAAATGCACCCATTTGTGATCTGTCTGCACTGCTTATCTTCTATAGCACGACAGACTTAAAGTACTAGACATTTTGGTGCATGCCAAGTCTGTGAGAAATTGAATAAGTTTTTTTTATACTTTGTTACATTAAAAAATGTTTAATTGCTTGACTGTAAAAATAAAAGGTCGACAAAAGCACTTGGGGGAAAAAAATTACTTACGATTCATAGTTTCCACCTCAGTTTGGCTTTTGCTATAATGTCATGCCCCTGTCATTTGCAAACAGGATACAGTAGTTCAAAGGACCAAAAGTCCTCTGACCAAAAGCAGCTTTTCTACTTCATTCTTCATCACTTGTATATTACAAAATAAATACATATTGGTTTTGTTTACGCTAAGCTTTGCCTGATTTGTTTGATGCACTTACTCAATAAAATTAAAAAGATAATATGGCCTCACCATGACAGATCTCCAGTGGAGGTGTCTGTGGCAGGAGTTCCTACATTTGTGATCACTCTGAAGTGATAAAAAGAGGTAATTCCCTGCCCTTTCTTGGGGGAAGATGGGAGATGGCCAAGGCCCTTCATGACAGGAGGTGGTGCCACCGCTTCCCCTGCACACCAGAGCCAGAAGTAGCTACAGGCGCAGTCACAACGCAACTCCCTTCCTGCCTCAACATGTCACATACAAAACCACAGTTCTGTATGAATCTTAACAACTGAGCAGTTCTGTATCAGATACAGTCACCACTGATAAGCTCAATGAGAAGCCTCTGCAAAGGTTCAGCTCAAAGTGTCCCAGGAGCAAATTCCAGCCCTAACCCTTCCTTCACAGTGAATGTCAGTGTCTCTGCTCCTGTACTCACCTTTTTCACAGTTGTCTCCTCCAAATTTTGGGGGGCAGATGCAAAAGTATCTGTAGTGTCTTATTTTGCAGACTCCACCATTGTGACAGGGATTTGTACTACATGGATTTGAACCTAAGAAGAAGAAACAAGGCATAGTGTAATTCCAGGAATTAAGAAAAACCTGGCTTTAAACTGCCACATAATTCTTTGTACCCAGAAGGGACACAAGAAAGAGATATTTTTTTAAATTCCCTTTTTTACCTACCTTGGTAACTGAACCAAAACTCCATCTGCAAGAAGAAATCACAAATGAACAGTGAACAAGTGGTCATATTGATTACTGAAGATATTATTTAGAAAACTGTGGGGTTTTAGGGTGCATGTAAATGAATATTTTTATTAGAACCATAATTCTCAAAGTAGATTTCCTAATCATCACCATGGACCAGCCCAGCATGCATAAACAGGGTTGTCCTGGGATTATAATTAAACTGACAGCTCTGTAGAGCTGTTCCTACTCCGCTGCACCACCTGCTAATGCGGACATCACCCAAGCAGCTCAGGCTAGATACACAAGAAATCAGGCACTTTAATATTTAAAACTGCAGTTCAAACTCTTGCTTCAGCAGCAGGCCCCGGCTGAACGCCTCAGGCACACACCTGTCAGAGCCACGCCGGGTGCCTTGGGAAGGATTACTCCCAGGTCACACTTAACTTTCCTCTATTTTTCCTTAAAGTTTCTCACCGTTTTCTCCTGCGAATGGAAGATCTCCTTGGCCTCCTCAAATGAACACTTCTCCTCATTGCATTCTCTCTCCAAGTTCCCTGGACGAATCTCTTCTAGAAAATAGTTGGCACGTTTGTGGACTTTCAGCACCTCGTGTGCTTCATTTTTTTTCATAAACACTAGGAAAACAAAAATGAACAGTTAATGATACTGGAAGAGCACAAACCAGCATCATTACTGTAACATGGTTTTAGTTGGGTAAACAATACAGAGAAGGGGAGGGCATCTAAATAAACTGCCCAAAGGAAAATAAAATTAGTCTGTATTCCAGCAAAAGACAGCAGTAGTTTAAGCTTTCTTTTAGCGGATCAAAAGACCCACTACTGAGACTTGCAGATTAGTGCAGAAGTATTTTTTTCTTCCACAAAACACTTGAGTATTGCAGCTGCTTCTTTGGAGGCTGGTTATATTTTCTGCCTGAGCTTCCCGGCTCACAATGATTATCAGTTGCCTGGCTGAAATCCATATAGCAGGTCCCTTCACAGCACTCTCTTCTCATCATGGCCTACCATCCTAGGCAAGTCCAAAGCCTCTGACAAAAACCCCAGTTTTGGAGATGGACCATAAAGACACACATTTCTCTGCAGGTGCAGAATCGATATCTATAGCAGTGATGGAAATTCTAGAATGACATTAAATTGCTTCATCTCTAGGCAATTAGGAACAGCCCAGAAAAACTCTCAGCTGAGAAATGCTTTGGACAGATCCTGCTGTCTGGTGATGGGGAAAAAGCCTTTCACGTCAGTGAACTGCCCTTTCACCATCCCCTGAGTTCTGGGGTCACCTTTAAAGGATTTATCTATTGTAAGTACCATGACATTGAGGGTCGGCCTGTTGTAAAGCTCTCTGGTTTGCAGATACCAGTCCTACCTCTGCTCTTCCTCCTCTGCAAAGACGGCCACAATGATGCGTGAGATCCTGTGCGTTCTCACGCCTGTTCTAAAGCTCTCTGAAGCAGTTTCCCAACCTTATGAACTAAAATCAACATAAGGCCCGAGAAGCCACGTTGAAAGTGCCTAATTTTAGCTTCCCAAATTTGAAAACATTGCCAGACAAAAATAATTCATATTTTGGGCTCAAGGTTACAAGAATACTGCTCAACAGGATGGTCCAAACAGGAAGCTGAAAGCCTGATTTTTCTTAGAAATATATATAAGAATATTCATTTTTTCTTGTGCATTTCTTGTAGTGCTTCTCCAACCCACAGGACTTTGCGTTCATAAAAGGAATGTAGTTTCAATTTAAATGCTAAGATTGTCACAATAATAAAATAAAATAAAAAATGTAATTCAGAAATACCTACCTGGGTATGAAAATGGACAGCTGCTGTTGATGGGGCACATCAGTAGGAGAAACACCACAAGCGAGGACCTGCTCTCCATTTCAGTGAGCATTCAGAATACTCTGACTTCCTGCTGATTTCCTTCTGAGGGAAAAGAAGGAAATTGGTATATTGTCACAAAAACAACAGGGTGGACTAGCCTGCAAAAAAGATGAAGCAGCAAGAGGACAAGAGAACTGAGAAAGAAAGGAAATTACACCCCGTTCATTTTGATCTGGTGCCCATTGTGTCTCCAAGCCGTTACGATGCTGCACACTGCAGCAGAGATTGCCCAGGAAGCGGCCCAGGGTCTGACCCAAAGCCCACACAAGTAATTAATAAAAACGCCGTGATGAACAGGGGAGGTGTGGTTCAGGCCCAAACTCAGCAGAAACCAGTTCCAGTGACAGCTGAGGGCTGAGCTGCACAATTCATCCAGGAGTCGCTAATGACAGCAGCTGCTGCAGAATTACTGACGGTCTTGTCAAGCAGAACCATATGTGCAAACCCCAGTGAGGAAACCAGCCACCACATACCTGGCTGTAAAAGTTACAAGAGAGAAGTTTGTATTTCTTCGTATTACCTTCACAGGCTGAATAATTTACAAGGATTTGACAGAACATACCTGTTTGCTACCTGTATCATGCTTCAAAAACACAGGATCCAGAATGCATTCACTTTACACATAAACATGCAATTATACTTACTTTTTTCTTTTTTTTTTTTTTTTAGGGGAAGACAGGAGAGAGATTTGGATGTACACCAGGAACAGCCATGAGGTCAAAAGGTTGATCATTAACCAGTCACAAATATTGACAGAGGAGAGACAACCTTCTGGATTCTATGAAACACATTTGCAATCCAAAATCAGAAGAAAATTGTGTGTTTCCATGCACATACATGTGTGCATTTAAAAAATAAAAAATAAAGAGTCCTCAAAAACATCCTCCAACAATAAAAGCCACTTCTTTGCAACAAATTTCTTCAGGAAAATCTGGAATTTTTAAGAGAACATTTCTGACGCTCCACCATCTTTCCTTAGGTAAGACCAACTGATCTGGAAAATACACAAGCTGCTGTGTAAACATCTGTTGCAATATGCAGAGCTGTGAGTGTGCAGGAGGATCCACAGCAGCCACCCGCAGGAAGGCAAATATTGCCCTGTAGCAGTCACAGCTATTCACTGCCATGATGATTTCTGCCTTTAATTAGACCAATGTTTTACTGGCTTTGAATGCAATTATGTTTTTCCTCGCAATTCAATGTGCAGCACCCCCAGCCTTCTCCAAAGCGCATATTCTTGGTGCAGGCCCTGGCTGGAAGGCTGCTGTTCAAAGTAATTTTCTTTAATGTTCATTGATCCTTAAAATCCAGTCCCAAATAAAAAAGGGAAAGAAGAGAGAGAGAGAGACAGCAGCCCAGAGAGTGATGGCTGAACATACTCTTGCGTTCCAGCTTACCTCTGACATGAAAGCCCTTGCCCTGACTGGTACTTGCTCAATAAGCCTGTAAGCAGCTTGTAAGTCAACAAGACTAAGTCCACAAATTTAAGAGGTATTAAACCTCTTTGCTGACAGCATATTAAATTTCTTACAAATTCTAATACAACTTTGTTGTACCTGAGGTTTTTTTCACTTAACGATCTCATCACAAGAGCAGACTGTTGTTCTTCACTGATCCAAATGTGGGTCCAAATCTTGACTGATTTGTTGGAGACATATATCACTACAGCAGAGCTGGTTTCACCTTTTTTCTAGAAGATTAATTACATTTAGCATTTCTATTAAAAACAAGCATAAATTTTGATTCTGTTAAACTTCCTTTTGACAATTGCCACTTCCTAGGAACTTCTTGGTATCTTGATTTTATTTACTGATATACACACATACAGATACAGATGGATACAAACACACACACATATATACATCAGTAAGAATGAGTAATGCTAATTTAGCCTGCAGCTGAGTACATCCGCTAGAATAGGAATGAACAAAAGTACTTGCTTAGCTTGATAATTAGGAGAGATTTATGGACCTCAGGATAAACAGAGCATGTGAAGGTTTGGAGTTATACCTCTGGGTGGTTTTTTGTTTGTTTGTTTTGTGTGTTTGGGTTTTTTGGTTTTGGGTTTTTTTGGTTTTCTTTTTTTTTGTTTTTTTTTTGTTTTGTTTTTTTTTTCTGATTGACAGCAGAATTCCCATTGACTTTTAAGGAAGTCTCAGAGGGTAAAATCAGGCAGCGAGTGTGCAACAAACGCAAAATATGGAGAAGTTCTCATGACCTGCTGAATCAACCTAACCTGTGAGCACTGGAGCAAGATGTGAAGGAGTTGAGGCAGTGATGATGTTATTAAAATTTCATTATGTTTAAGGAAAAACTATACAAATACAGAGCAAACCAAAACAGTTAGTGTAGATAGTATGATAAAGCTGAAATGACAGAACTCTATCACTATACTGACTTCTAAAACGCTTTTCTCTGCCTCATCCTGCCTCCCGCCCAAGCCAATTAAGTCATTTTTATGCTTTGAAGATGGAGTCCTGTGACCACAGACTATCTTATTTTCTACACTACTGTACAGCATCTCAGCATAACAGGGTCTTATTTCTTGCCTGTAAGGCCTAAGTAGGACAAAGCTACAAATAAACAACATAACCTGGAAACTAACCAATGCGAACGATGTAAAAAATAAAAAAAATAAAAAAAAAAAATAGGTACCAAGGAAAACAGTACACAAGGTTAACATATACTTGATATTTAATACTGAAGATCTGACAGGACATTACACTGCAGACTGTCACTAGCACATAGCCACAGTATTCCAGACTCCGGGTATCAGAATCAACCCTTCCAAGAAGCTGACATCTCATCTATGTGGTGCTGGATCCACTCCAGATACTGACTAACCTTGGTGTACACTCCAAACTTCTCCCTTCTCCCACAGCCTTCACCCCAGCTCACCAGTCCTACCAAAAACCAAGTATCCTTATATTTAGTGATCATGGGGCCCCCACTGTCCCCACTGCAGGAATCCTTTTTGTCCCCTAAGCTGCCGGCACACAGCATGTTGTCAGAGATGGCAAATCTCATGGCCTGGGCACACTCGTTGCGGGGCACCATGGGGATTTCAATGTAACTGAGGAAAGTGGAGTAATTGTTGTTCACGTCGCTTGTGCTGCCCCAGCCAGTTACCACCATCTGCCTCCCGCTCCTCGTCAGCTCCTGCTCTGCCAGGTCACGGGTGGGAAGGCAGATCGGGAGCGCGTATTTGTTATACATCACGGGCTCGGCCAGGTGCAGCATGGCTATGTCGTTATCCGAGGTCTCCTTGGTGTAATTTTCGTGGGTCACACATTTATCAACCCAAATGGTTTGCTCTTCTGCCTCAGTACGGAGACGGTGGAATTTACCTGGAAGAGCAAACAAGAAGGTGACAGGCGCTACGGAACCTTCCTTCGCCTTGACCTCCAAAGCATCTGAATTACACTGGGCTTTTGGACTGTACTTCACATTTTTACTTCCCTTGTAATATAGACATTTGTTCTTTCTAGGTGGACCAATCTGTAAACTTTCCATATTTACCTACATCGTGAGTACACACGGTACTAAATGAATTGGTACCCCGGAGCTACAGTCATCAGTTGAGAAACTGCAATGCCTGTGCATTGCCCTGTGGTGCTGGTATCACACTATGCTTGTGCAACTGGAGAGATCTTCTTCAGGAGGAAAACAATCTTGTTGGAGTCAGCATTAAGAGCTGGAGAGCAAGCATACAGCTAAGCAAGACGTTTACAACAGTACATGAGCTTTATGCTGTACAACCAGTGCCTGAATGAATGAACTTCAGGGTTTGTAAGACAAAAATGACTGACTGGTAAGACTGTTCCTTTCTGAAATCTTGCATCTATATTTCAAGAAATTTTGGACCACTTCTCAGTCGTTATTTGTGCTACGTGATTACATCCACTTTGTGGGCCAAGCAGTTAGGGAACAGTAAGCAGGAAATGAAGTTTAAAAGGGCCAGAAAGGCAAGAACTAGCCATTTGTGACACAGTGGAAAAGACAGAGAAAGGTCTCTCTGACAGGCTGTGAAGAGAGAGCCCCAAGAATAATTATCAGTGGCTGTCACATTTCTGAACTGTGCTGTCAGTTAATTTAAGCTTCCTCTCAAGGTCTACTCCAGTACAGACTTGATAACGACACTTCTTTGGAGAACTGTCCATGATGCACCGTGGAGCTGCAGACAGGCACAGGGGGTGGCAGGACAGTCAGGCTGCCACCTCACCTCTGCCCACGTGTGTGACAGAAGTGTCCTCTCCTTCTCCATCTCTCTACAGGTGAGTTGGAAGTTGCTCTTTATCACCACCTTTTCAGATGTATGCTTCACAGCATTATTCTTCAAATCAGTTCCCCCACCCTCCTGTTAACTTTTGCCTTCTTTCACTCTTACTTGAATCCCTCCAGATACAAACTCTAAAGCCAAGTTGCACTGACTTTGCATGACCAAGCTCATCTGAAGTCACTTGCTCCAGTGTAAGTTCCCCTGTCCTTGAGCCTGTCAATGAGGTATTGCAGCTGTTCTGCCTTTTTTTTGTGTCAAAGAGCCAGTGTTTCCAGGCGTAGGGACTTCATGATCCACAGTAGTTCCAAAAATAGATTCTCAAACCTAACACTCACTAATCTGTTTGGTTTTTTGGGTTTTTTTTCTGTTATCGTGACCTCTCTTCTTGTGGTGACAGCATCCATAGCACCTTGGAGCCCGTTTCCTTGCTGCCCATTCTGCCACTGCTGTGGCTGGGGGCTGACTGGCAGATTTCCAGTGGGAAGGGGCAGGGGCTTATTTTTATCTTTGCACACAAAAACCTCTGCTTTAGGCCTCAGAAATAACTCTGGACTTGAACACAGTTAGATCATCTCCTCTGAGGCTGCTCCAGCCCAGAAGACCCTTTTGACTTCTGATCATGCAAACTTCCATTCTCAGTTGAGTTATCTACCCCAGGAGTTTCAAGGTCCTGAAGTCCTGTCCACAACTCGATGTCCTGAACCTAGAGGCTGTGTGAAATGTATCTGGTTCCTTCTACACAAAAAGGAGCAGCATAATCTTGTTGCTGGCAGAAAAATATAAACTATGAGGTTCTGCATAAACAAGGAAGTGTAAGACCTCTTCTCTGAATTGAATCATTACATTCACTTACCCGCTTCATTTTCTTGGAACTCTGAACACACTTCTGGATACTCTTCAGCTGGAAATGCAGGAACAAGAGCCAGAAACAGGAAAACAGGGCTGTTCTCAAATCCATCTTCCAAAATTTCAGCTACTCTGAGACCTAACTTTTCCCTTCAGACACTAAAAAGCCACATAAGTCCTGTTAGAAGACTGCTCCCCAAGCTCACGAGCGCAAACTCTGACGAGAGCTTCCCCTCCAGTTTTGCTCTCACGGATGGCAAGAGGAGAGCTGCAGCAGGACAAGTCCAGAACAGCGTTGGGTACCCAGCCTGAGGCAGGTCAAGTGTCACCTCCGCAGTCTCAGTGCCGACATCTTCATCACTGTCACAGAGCTCACAGCTGCCCCGCAGACACAGCAATGTCTCCATTCAAAACTCTTGTTCTATGTATCTCGCATCTTAACAACGGATGTGTCTAGAGTTTAGAGCATGTGTTCTTCCAATGAGAATCGCTTCTCTGGTGACAGTAAAATGCCCAAAAGACGTGTAAAAAGACAACCACGTGATGTTAGGCTGGGTCTTAAAAAGGCTCCCTTCTGCTTGACCTGGAGTATCCTTTGGAGAAGAAGCTTTTCTCCCTTTGTGAAGTCTCAGGCTGTGGTCATTTCAAGCCCTGATTGCTGATCATCCTTACACTATAAATTACTCTCTATACTCACTCCACATTTATGTGTGAGATGCCTCTTGAGTTTCATTTAGGCAAAAAAAAAAAAAAGACCTTCACAAATCAGGGCTCTCAAGTGCTGACAATTTTCTTCACCCACAGAAAATCACTTTTTATTTGGACAGCAGGGGACTCTCTTGAAAGACCCCACCCCTTCTTTCTTTGCTGCAGAGAGATCTCTGGGCATGGTTATCCCCCCTGAAAGCTTGTCAGACTGCACAGATCTCCACCAAGACCTGCAGTATGAGGCCAGTGTGGAGTAATTTACGTGCAGCCTCAATAATTCCCCTAGTTACCATCTTCCTGCTGACCTATCCCCTTCAAGTTACACTCAAAGCTACATCTAGCACCGCAGAGCATTCAAACACCATACGTGACAGCTGCTTTTCCTCAAAAACATTCCAAGATCATTTACCAAGCAAACCGCACAGGCTTCTTCTACTTAGACCTCACTAAAACTAAACACACATAGTAGCAATCATTTCAAAGGGAAGAAAATGACTCACTAGTCACTGGAAGTGCTTGGAGCTGTGTAGTCTGTTTGCATATTTCCAACCTACCACACATAATTCTCCTTTCATGTCCCTCTGTGGTAGATATTCTGGCACTAAGAGGACCTAAGGCTACATCACACGCTTCTCCATTCATCCTTTATGTTGAACAACGGAGGATGTACATAAACACATGCATCTATATGTGCCTTATTGTCTCTGTTCTCAAATATCTGCACATCCACAGTGTATATGGAACATGCATACAGACAGTATGTTTCCAAGGTTATGTATACAGACAATATATTTGCAAGACTTTCCACAATTACTGGGAACAACGTACCTTTTCACTAACAGAGAAAGAAAGCAGTTGAGCTGTTATGCCTCTGTCACCAGTGGTAGATAGGAAACACTAATCCAAAAAGAATTTCTACTCACGTGTGAACAGAACGCTAATTATATTTGTCTGTTAATTCAGGAGCAGTACTGTACTTGACATAGATTTTCTCATGCTTAAGAGCAGCAGTGCCAGTAAAGACAGCACTGTCATTCTATAGCACTTCTTCTTCTGTACTGACACTCTCTTAAGTAATGGTGTTCCAGTGTACAAAAAGGCAGGAAGAGGCACTGTGACATTCTCCTCCTGGGATCAAGACTTTTCTTTTGAGTATTGGGATGACCTTGAATATTTTCATCACCAGAAAAACCCTAGCAGAAGAGACCCAGTGTCTTTCTGCTTTACAGACAAGCAGCAGTGCTCACAAGTCGTCAGCTCACCTCCATACTAAGGCTTATAGTGCCTCAAATGAAATCGGATTTTTACTAAACTTTGTTGTTTTGTGCTAAGGTGTACATTAAATACTTCATAGACAACCTACTCCTACAGCCAAGAAGGGCTTCTGCCTTCATGCCTGCTAGTCTCTCTCATGAGAGGATAAACCTTGGGAATGAAACAGTTATATTTAAAAAAATACAGACAGACTTCTTTTCCATACCAGCTCTTACTTTGAGCCCCTCTTCTGCCTCGGTGCAGTGTGCTGCCGTTAGGACCCAAGATGGATGGATGAGAACACCTCCACACAGAAATTTCCCTTTGCTATTTTGCAGCATAATCTGAAACAAACAAACAAACAAACAAACAAACAACAACAACAAAAAAAGAGAGACGTCTGACACTGCATGGAGCAGTACACATATTGTACACATCCCTTGTGGCTGCAAAATGCCCAGACGCATCAAGCACCAAAGCATGTCACATTCATTGAAGCCAAAGCTCCACCGTGAGACAAAAGCATGATGAAACAGGTCTCTGTGGAACATCTACAAACAAGCTCTGAATGTTCTTCCTGAGTGAGGGCTGGCTTAATTCAAATCAGCACAGGATGATGCTGGTCACTGCAAAGAAGCACTTCGGCACTTCAAAGCTTTGAGACACAGAACTCAAGTGAGGAGATCATTCTTGTGTCCACAGCACACCAGAGACAGAGCATCATCCCAGGCTGCAACTCTCATGCTATGGTGTAAAAGGACCTTTAACGTCAAAGAGAACCAGGGCCTGATTAAATGCATCCACTAGTTCCACAATAAGCTCTGCAAGGCCTCCCCTTTGTCTGTGACGTCCCAACCTGCTCTGTAAAGTTATGGCAGATTTTGTGGATTAAATCTGCTAACTTGAATTTATGACAGATGGCACTTGTAAGAACAGATCCATGCGGAAAGGGGGAGAAGATGACCTCACGCTTCCACCATGAGGCTGGAGCATCCATTGCGCAGCATGAGCTGTGGCGATTCCGCGGCCTTCCCCAGGATGGAGCAACAGCATAGGTGTGTGTCATCACTACCCTCTCTCTTGACATTGTTGGCCAGGTAAGGTAAAAAACTTAGCAACAGCGACAAGGTCAAGAGTCCTAACAGACTATAAACTACTTTTTCCTGTTACTACCATTTTTGGGTTGCTTTTGAAAATGCTAAGTTGAGGAAATCTTAGCTTCATGTGACACAACCACTAGCAATGCAGTAGGAGCCTTTCAGAAGGCAGAGCTGTTTGGGAAGACCCTGAACTATTTGTGGTGAAAAACTCTTTTCTCCTTACCTGCCAAGGGCTGTTTCCCCTTCTTCCTACTTTTCCCTCAATGAGCCGAATATTGAATTCTGCCTTGGCTTCAACATAGTCCATTTTCACTCTTCCACAGGGGAACTCCACTACAGGAGATACAGAGACATTAACTAGCAAAGACCAGATCACTCAATACAAAACTTCTTTCTAACACATTTCCCCCATATCTCTAACCCAGGCAATACTATTCAGTGGTTTCATGGAAGTCCCTTAGTGCTCTGCAGAGGAGGCCGTTTCCCGATTCCCCTGTATGTCTCCACGAAGCAAACACAGGTTAAAGGCCATAAAGTGGGTATGGAGTTGGGAAATGCAGGCAGAGAATTACTCTGCATGAAACAGATGTTTTGAAAACTAGTACAAAGTGCACTGAAGACAATTCTCCCATAAAACCTGCTTACTTCATGTTTGAATAATCCTCTGTCCAATCTGGACTACGAACATGCTCCTCTTACCTACAGACTTGCACATGGTATGGTCATTCATCAGCTGATACCCGGAGGCGCAGCTGCAATAGCGGCACTGGTTGGCAGGGTCATCCCTACAGAAATGTTCACATCCTCCGTTATTGACAGAACAGTTGGTGTATTTGACCTCTGTGGAAAAAATGAACAGCAAGAGAGACATGAGAAGCTGGAAAGCCAAAGAGTCACAGGAAAGTAAAGTGGCAAAATGACATTGTGATTCAAGTGAGCAACAGCTGATGATGGATTTGAGATGACAGTTGTGGGCTCTAATGACACTTGGGCCCCAAGAGAGCAAACTGGCCTCGGTCCAGAATAAGGTAGTGGGGAGATGGAGAAAAGATATTCTGTCAGGGCAGGTAGACTGGAGAACAGAAAATTCACTGTCACTGAGCGCAAGTCAGACAGTGCAAAGTGTTGATGATACATGTCATACACACTCATCCCTAAATATGCTATCCAACTTTTGTCGAAGAAGAAATTGTCACGGTAATAACAATCAAATATTTGCAGTGGATTTTTTTTTTTCCCCTGTATTGTAAAAAACTCCACCATCATCCCTGTATTGACAGTTCCAAAGTAACTGAAAAACCTGCTTTACAGAATTATTTCCAGTATTTTTGTAAAAATTAGATATCTCAGATCTCGAAACCTCTCCCATAGGAACACGAAGTTCATTTTGCTTTAGATAAGTGCAGATAATCCTTTTACCAAATCATGAAGCAAAAGAGAAATCACGTTAGTAAAGACAGTGAGTATACTGAGCAATGACAAAAGTGCTGATCCCTATTACACAGAGATCCTTGGCACAAAGAATGTTATTTTATAGTGGATTGAAGGCAGCATTACCGTAATTGCACAAAACCCCCTCCCAGCCTTTGTTGCAAATGCAAGAAAATTTTCCAATATTGTCCTTGCAGATCCCATTGGAACAAGGCTGCGGTTCGCACTGATCTCCATCTGAAGGAGAGGAAACAAATTCAGTCCCTGCATCACACAGAGCTCACAGATCAAACATTAACAAGAACAGATCTTCCCCAGATTCCCAAGCATCACCCACAATTTCAGCCACCAAATGGTGATACCTCCATGGTGCCAGCAAGGGGACAAGGGCATTTTTTGGGTTCTGAATTACAGCTGCAGTGAGTGGAGTGGGCAGAAGTGGATGAAAGAGCAAAAGCTGAGGCAGGCAGGGACACACAGGTTACTGCAGAATTGGTTTTTGGACCATGTCAGGCAGGGGCAGAGCATCAGAAAGAACTTCCGACCACTGCCTTAGCTCTGGGGAGATGACTGACGGTAGGCACAGATGCACCTCCAGTTTTTTAGGAAGGCTGCTTCTTTGATAAGACAGAAAAACATTCTTTGCACGTACCATATCAGAGAGAATGAGAATTTGGATCGGTATGTGATACATGGCAGCAGGAAGGCTGAGTACTCGTTACTCTTGAGGAAACAGAGAGAAGTGATTAGGAAAGTCTTTTACTTACCTACATACTTGCTCCAAAAATCTCGCTGTGGAGAAACAAAAGTTACATTAAGGCTGAGATAATTTTTTTAACAAGCAAGTGATCTGAAGTGTATTGTGGGCTTGGCCATCAGAGCACAGCACCCCAGGCACCAGCATCAGTCTCATTCTTCTTGGCAGGGTAGTGACTGGCACTACACACCAACAGAACTGGCCGACACAGACACTCCTGTATTGCCCATAACCAGCTCAGATCCTCCTGCCTTGCTCGCACACCCACCAGCACCACGGCCCCTCAGTATCTCCACAGTTTCTCTGTTTTCTTGTCCCTTACTGCCAGGTAAGTGACCTGTGTTGTTGAGCGCACAATTCATTTGTGCCCAGTCAAACGAAATGTGGGCATCGTGAGGACTGACCCCGCTCCACGCTGGGGTCTGAGCGACAGCAAGGACTAGTCCACCCTGTGTGGTGAGTCTACTCTGCTTAATGCAATAAGAAAAAGTCCAAGCCAGCACAACAACTGAGTGTGGACAGGAGCAGGAATCAGTGACAGTGACAATAAAGGTAGCGTCCAATTGAAAAGATGAGGTTTGGAGAAGGAGAGAGGACCCAGTGATAAATGTTTGTCAGGCACGAATGGGAGACTGGGAAGATACAGAGAAAAGCAGCCAGGGCTGGCGAATGGACAACAGAGGACAAAGGACTGGAAGGACTGGGAAAAATGCAAAGAATAGCCAATGGGGTCAAGCAGGGATTGGGACCTGGCTGGGACCTAAACTTGGCAGGAGCAGCCAAGTTTTGTGGCCTGTAGAGATGGTAACTTGACAATCACTGTAACACAGCTACATTCACAATCATGCCTACACCTTAGGAGTCAGGAGTGATGCATGTTCAGTGCTGACAGCAAGAGCTCCTATGCACTGCATTGCAATACTTTAAAAAAAAATGAAAAATGGATTGCTTAAGTACCACATTCATCCTTAAAAAAACCCAAACAAACAAACTTACTGTTGCTTCCCTGGTTTCAAATATCTCACTGGCCTCCTCAAAGTCACAGAGCTCTTCATTGCACTCACGCTCCACAGAACCTGGTTTGAGCTCCTCCAGAAAAGAGTTCGCCCGCTTCTGGATCTTCAGGACTTGGTTCGCATCTTTATTGGTGTAGAATACTAGAGAGAAAAATGTGAAAGCACAAACAGGGAAAAGAGCTGGCTGAGAATTGGCAGCGGTCCTGCCCGAAGGACACTTGTCAGAGTAACAGCCCCTCTCTAGCACAGCACAGCTGCCCCAGCACCCACGGGCTGTCAGGCTGTGCTGCAGACGCCAGTTCCAGCCTCTGCTTGGGGACACTCGGATCACAGGGCTCACGAGGGCTGTGACCAGACAACCCAGCGCTGTGTCTGTGAACCTCTGCTACAGGAATTCAAACCCCCCGAATGGGAACGATTCCAGCCACTCCCCGCCACTGACAGAGGAGGAAACGCGCTTGCGGCAACTGGAAGAGGGTGAAGGAGATCTCTTAAAAAAAAAACTTACTTGAGGTACTACAGAGCCGTGATGAGCAGGCAGCCAGCAGCACCCCGACAGTGACGAACTTCCACATACTGCAGCAGGATCACCTGAAGAGGAGAAGGTGGGTGTGAAGGGGAGCGCTGCTGAGCTCAGTGCGACCCCCGTGCTGCAGAGGGTTTGACCTGACAGCTCAGCCAGATCCTGCACTTGTTTTTCCCAGAGCAGCTCTCTTGCTGAGCGCTGTGTTGTGCCCTTCCTCCCATTCCAGCTCCAAAGCAGCTGTTCGTTAGAGGCCTCTGGACTGGTTTGCTGGTTCCCCTTAACCCCGCGGCAGCTCCTCCAGAACTTCTTGTCTGCCCCAGCATCCTCCCCTGGTCACCAGACATTTTTGGCAAGTCTTAGCTTCATTAAAGCAAGCTGTACTTTGAAATCCTGAAGGATACGATACTTTTGAAGCACTTACTGCTTTATTCAGTGTGAATCAGTGTGATCTATTCTTCCGCCATGAGCTCTGCTGGAATTTAGTTAATCCATAACTTCACATATTTACTCTTTGGAGTGACATGAAGTGCTTTCTTTTTAGTCATTAAACAAACAGTGCTCAGGGGGAGCTTGACAATTTACTTGCACGTAGGAGAAAAGTGAAACAGCTGAGGCATCCACTCTGCCTTTTTCAACTTTGTTTCTGATCCTCTGGCAAGTACAAATGGTTATATTTAATTTGTAAGCATAACCACTCAGTACTGAGGCCTCTTCAGAGATGCTACCACCTTCTCACAAGACGCAATCCCCCAAAAGGTCCTGCTATTTTTAAGAGTTCTTCCACTTTAAATCTCATCAAAGGTTCCACCACAAAACAGCCAAGCCAACTAAACCCCCGTGCAGGCAGGAGCAGGCAGTGACACCCCACCAGCTGCCTGCTGTGAGTAGGCAGGGTGAGAAGCTTGTACCAGCACGCTGCACCTTCTGCTGTCCTGGATTAGTTCTCATCAGCGCAAAATCTTCTACTGCATTTTGAATATTAAACTTTTTAGAGAAAAATCATAATCCTTTTCCCAAGTTTTCAGGCATCAGAGATGGTTCAAACCAGTGTGCTCCTGTTCTCTGAAGGCAGTTCTTGTAGCAGCACCTCTGCAAGCCATCCAGTGTGTGACATCTTCATCCGAATCACCTGGGCAATCATGTGTTCTTGGGGGTCCCGCATCAGAATATGTGCCATCAGATGTCAGGGAAAGGTGACTCCTCCCAGGATTGCAGCTCATATCCAGTGACACCCGTTAGGAGGGCTCTGACTGCTTATAAAACTTCTTTTTATCTTACAAACTTGGCCACAGACTGCCTTGAGAACAAGCTCTCTTTAAACACCCAAAGGTTTATGTTTCAAAGTTCATCCATTTTGGACTTGTGCTAAAAAAAGGGATTGTGACATCCGAAATTACAGCTGGGGAAGATGTGTACACTCTGAAGCTCTGTTGATATATTCTTTATCCTCAATTCAGCCGTTCAATAGGAAAATTTCAGCCAAGATTAACAATAACACATTTTTGCTGAAAATAAAGTTTATGAAACAGACCTGAGACAGGAAACATAAAATAGGAAATCTAAAAATAAACAGGTGTAGTACCATATATTCAATGTATTATTTATATAATATTTGTAGCTGACCTGGCTATCTAGACACAGTGCTTCGCTATCACATACGTTACATGCTTTTGAATACACTTTTGTTTCTAACACTAGGTATAGGTTGGAAATTTGGGACATGTACATCAACTGCCAACCTAAAACATGTAAATCAACATGTCAGCCTCCTAAGAAATATTATTTTTTTAAACCTATACTGACAGTAAGAATGAATAAATTTAGGTTTTCATCAGCCCTTGTGTTTTGGAGGCTTTATATTCCTACTTTCCCATATCTCTTGCTACCACCATGCAGAAATATGTACTTTAAAAGCCAGCACTTGGGCTCTCAGGTAATTGCAGGGCTCCAGGCACAGGGGACTCAAGAAAATATGCTCCCGGCTACTTCGAGATCTGCCCAGTTTTGTATGCCAGGGAACCATTTCAACCTAAACAATTACAGTGTTGGGATCTCTACTTTCTAGGTCACCTTCATTAAAAGAATAGCAGTTTTTCTGAGGAAGGCAAAGGGGAAAAAACAGAGAAACTTCACGAGAGATTGACAAGACAGAGGACGCTCCACATCATTTTAATTAACACTGTGGAGAGTTCTGATTCAGAGTGTTACCAACAGGCATTAATAATCAAAGGAAATTGCCTCCCTGAAGTAAAAAAAGTATCCTGGATCTTTCAAATTTCAAAGCTTAAGGATATCCCTCCTTACAACCTGAAAGGCAAGAGCACACCAGACTGCAAACTTTGTTCTTCTTGGTTCCCCTGTGTATAAAAAAGCCAAAAGCTTTGGTTTTGCCTCTTCCACAGGAAAGCTTCTGGAAAAGTCTCAAATGTGTTCTCAGCCTTTAGCTTCTTAGCTAGGAGTGCTGAATCACTCTTCTCAAATTTTTCCAAATTGAAATTGTAATTTAAAATGTAAATTTGCATAAATTAAATACACTGTGGAAATATGTAAATTTTGATAAAGGCAGGAACTGGGGTGGCAAAGTTACGAGTCCTCAAAACCACAGCTCTTCAGCAACAGATCTTGTGTTGCATCCACCAGTTCTTTCTACTTCACCAGAACAGCTTTTGATTTGTAACAAACCCAAATCTGAATAATCCACTGAACAACACAGGCACTAAGCCTATATCCACACCACACAAGGACACTACCGAGGCCTTCCTCTCATCCTGGGTGCTGACTTCTTACAAGACCTGTAGAAACGTCATGTTCTGTCAGTCACCTCTCCAAATGAACCATCGGAAATGAGGCAGAAAGCTCCAAACAGGCATTAAGAGGGGAAAGACCAGCTGATACACACAGCACCAGACAAACCAGACCACTCTTGCTTCCCTAGAAACCCAAGCTGAAATATTCGTCTCTTGGGGTTGCTCGTCTTAAAATAAAAGCTCCTCAGGGGCCAAGGTTTTGCACAGCTCACACACCAGCAAAGGAACACGCTGCCAGGAACAGAGAAACACCTCTCTGTGCAGAGCCCAAGATTAGCGATAACATATTTTTGCTGAAAATAGTTTACGAAACTTTATTTTCATAGGCAGCTCAGAGCAGGTTGCTGGGAAGCGCTGCTGTGCATCCACTTTCCAGCCTGGGAGCATGAGCAGCACCACAGTCCACCAGCCAACCTGCCACCCCCTTCCCACTCCCAAGGAAGAGCCACAGGCCACAACTGACTTGTATTGTACCCTGAGGTCAACACCTGTGTGTTTTAGGCCATACGCAAATTCCCCCACTTGTTCCTTTCTTGAGAAGACATGAAGACTTAACTACCTTCAAGGTCATTTGGTGAGCCAGCAAAATGCCACAACTCTTTAGAGAGAAGTTGCTAGAGAACTGCCATGTATCTTTGAGCTGTTATTAACATGCAGTATCACACTCCATGGTCTCAAAACTTCTACATTCTGCCTATGTGAGACTTAAACACCTGAAGCTTCCCAAGGTCCAAAGCTGGTGGGTGCACAGTTATTCATCCCAACCAGGAATTTACCTCATGACTCTGAAGCTGCTTTACAGGTGAGGAATGACAGGGCTTCTTCTAAACCTGTTCACTTCCAGTGCTGCCCATTCAGCAGGAGCAGATTTCCTCGACTCTCATGACACTCTACACTGTATTAAAGAAAAAAAAACACACTAAAAAATCCAACCAAATACCATATAGGACAAGGGGAACGGCAGCAGAATATATTTTTAAAAACCCTTCATTGGTACTTCAAGATCTTCACAGCAGACCTCTCTCCAACTCCACTCCACCCTCCCAAGATCCATCAGATAATTATCAGGTCTGATATCCCTGTCATGACATACTTGAGTGGGGGAAAGAGCTTCTTGCTACTGGCTTCTGCCACATAAATAAAGACCAAAACAAATTACCTGCATCAGAGAAGTAAGCATATCTTCTGTCTCTCTGCTGCTGCTTCCTTTGCATGTTTTCTGTAATGGTACTTACTGCAGAGCCTGACACTCTGGTCCAGTGCATGTGGGAGCAAAGGCAATAATTTTTGTTTTCTACTTCTTAGTAGTACGAGGTAACTAACATTTTAATGATCAGTTTTACCATTTTCATCTTGCGACAGTATATAACGTTACTATGGTTTCTTATGTTCCCATCACACAAGAACTATTCCCTCCACACAAAGTAATTCCTTAACTATCAAGTACAAAGGTCTTTTTCACACAAAAAATATTCACGACCACTATAAGTTACTATCCATTTACTTTACACCAGTACTATGGAACTCTACAACCATCCTCTCGGTTTAAATTAACCTGCTGAAAGTTTCTTGTTAGTGTCTTAGAAACACATCAATCTGTACAGATGGAAGAGAAAGCTCATCACAATCTGATCCATGAACTGCTCACCCAAGCATCTCCAGACCTTTTAGTTACAAGTTTACAGGCATCATTTTATGGCAGCCGATTTCTAATTTTCATGAGAAAATTCATTTGTCCCACATTTTTGTAAATGTAAATTCACTTATTCCAGTTACCGTATATATTGCCTGCAATAATGTGAATGCAGAGGCACAAGCAGAAGAGAGGAACAACTGTTCCCCTCTCACCATGGCACCGCACCACTGTGACCAGGAAGACGTGGTAACACCATGCGATGAAATGTCTACGAGCACATGGAGACGACTAAAAAATACCCTGCTGAGCTTCTGAGAGTGTCTCCCCATCGAGCTGTAGGTTTGCAGACAGTGGAGCTATGATCAGGATGAGCAGCAGTAGAACCACTGAGTTTAAAACATCTGCTGTTCGCTGCAGAGACAGCTATGGCTCATCAAAATTAACCACATGATGCCTCCTACTCCATACCAATTAAACCAGAGCAAAGAAATGCTACCAAACTAATCTACAACAATCACATTTACCATTTCACTCCTCTTTAAGGAGAACTCTGAAGTTCTGATGTGACTCAGGATAAAGCCATTTTATCACAGCACAGATTTTTATTAGCTAGTTCCCACCAGACGGGCACCACAGCCCTCTCACACAACAAAATCAGTAACAGAGAATCTTACTGGAAGCTCAGAAACATGTTTACTTTATATACAAGAAAAACTTATTTACATCAATCAACAGTAAACTATATACAAAAAAAAATACAAGAGACGTTTCCGTGGTAATCACTGTATAAATTAACACAATAAATAGGAGGGAAGCAGGTCCCATTCTTAAGGCACAAAACCTTCTTCCCAAGACTGTACAGGGATTCACTTGCTTCCCTATGCTTTTGACAGGATCACAGGAATGGCGGGGAGACCCCTGAGGAACAACAGTCGGTGGATGATGATACAGACATGCAGTCACTGCTGACAATTGTAGAAAAACATCATTTTTCATCCTTTCCTTTTTTTTTTTTTTACAGTACACACATCTTAAGATACAAATATTTCGTGTAAACAGTCTTTTTTTTTTTTTTAAATCACATAGATAGTATGCACATTTTAAAATAATACTAAAGCGATAAACAAAGCTTTCCATACGATTTGGGTGCGGAAACGTCCCCGGGACCGGCACTGAGGCCTCCTCAGAGCTGGGTGCTGCCAGGTGGCCGGCACATCCAAGCGGCACAGCTCCCTCTGCAGCGCGGAGCCGGCTCCTGCCGCCGCGGGAACTCGTGCGCTCGGTGCTGGGATCCCACAAACCCAACCAGAAAGGCTGCACTGGCACTAACAGCCCTCCTCAGGGCAGGACCCACCGACAGCCAGACCCTCCTCCAGTCTCCACTGCATGCACTCCCAACTGAACCCAGACATTGCAACACGCGGGATGTTATTCCCCAGAATTCGCCAATGAACATCAAAGGCAGTGCTGGAATGTGGAGATAATGCACTGAAACCTCTTCCTAGCAGAAGAAACTGTACACCCATTGCACTGAGGATACTGCCCCAGCATCACTGCCAAGGGTGAGGGATGATGAACAGAAGATGCTGCACAGCTTTCACATGAGTAGCATCTTTTAAGAGACTAAACATATGCCCAATACATGCAGTTCTAGCTTCTCTCAAGCTGGTGTTTTACCTGAGACTGCAGGAGAGTCTCTTTTTTTTGGCAAAGCAGCAGATTTTTTTAGTAATTGTCTTTCCTGAGTTTCTCTCCCACAAAAAATGATCTGATGCCAAAGGAGGAACTCAGAATAATGTAGCCAGGAGTTCAGCCTGGCTCCCTACTTTGCAGATAGCTCTCACTGACGTTTGACACAAATTGTCCTCCTCTGTTCACAAAATCACTGTGAAAGAAATCTGCATTATTCCCAGTGAGACACAGAGAGCTACAACCCTTCTGTTAGATAGAAACCTTAATACATATTCGAAGGCACTCAGGTTAAATGTGGATCCCATTTTCTAGCTCTTAAAAGAAGGTAGAACTCTCTCCCCGCCTCCGGTAAGCGACAGACAGGAATATACTGGCTATGAACCCTTTGATAAAACATGCATGTACACAAAAAGGATCTGAACCCTTCGACATGACAGACCATGAGAGTAAAAGAAATGAAGATTGGTCTGTGCAGGCATCATCGCTCACAGCAGATGGCTAATGGCCGTCAGGCCTCTACAGATATGGCACAAATTAACATGCCTAAATGTCAAAACCCTCTGGATTCCCCTGTTACTCTGAGCAGGAAGAGTACAGAGAAGCTGTTCCTATTGAGGCAAAAATTTAATACCCCAGGAATTATGCAAGCAAGGCAAGCGCTATTGTTTACGCACCTTTCACCAGGAGGTTGCCTGGAGAAACTTCACAGCAAGACCAGCTCCTTCAGCAGGTACAGGAACATACATGGATCTCACCTCCTCTCCAGCTATCCCCTGCCTGCTGCTCCCTATGCTCTCCTGGGCAGGCACACCAGTGTCCCAGCCACGCACACCCCTGGGGACAGGCTCACCTCACTGTCACCAGCGAGGACGCCTGCATCCTGGAGCTCTCCTTAGTGGAGGTTTCTCCTCATTCTCATGCAGACATTGCTCTCTGCCTCAACAAGCAAGTGGCAAAATACCGTATGTCCACAATTCTTACTGATCTGATACCCCAGGAATTCAATACAGTGGCAGGGGGGGGCTGTACTGATAAAGAAAAAATATGGCTATGGAAACAATTGGCAATTTATAGATAGGAGAAAAAAGTTCAGGGCAAAGTTGACATACTTCTTGCTCAGTCACCACAGAATTTATATCTGAAATTTTGCTAGCTGTGTCAAGCACGTTTAGTCTTCTGTTAATTTCTCATGAGCAAACCCTGTCACTCGCTAGGCTGAGAGGAGAAGTGGGTAAATGACTAGTTAAAAACAGGGAGAGGCAGCATAATCCTTGGTGAAATCTTAAAGAACACAATTGAGTTTGCCCAGCATGAAATCAGCCCATAACCTTTTAAAGCTGTCAAGTCTTCACATAAAATAACTTGTCTGACTGTTGTTAGACTAGAGAGCTGATGTCAATTTGATAAAATCCTTACAAGTAACAAAGAAGAATGATGTCCTCAGGAAATTATCTTCTATGTCACTGTGTATGTGGCCATTTTTTGTCTGCAGCCATAGCAAGAGAGGTGCCATTCTGTAATAATAAAAAAATAAATACATACAAAACGACAAAGTAATTAAAAATTCCTGCTGTCTCTTCAGCTTTACAGCACTGAATGTTCCCGAATTCCCTTTGCAGTGATAAACACGGCAATGTAGCTATGCATGCTGGTCTTCAGGCTTTAACAGTCACCCGACTGGCGTCAGGCAATACAGCGGAAATTCGAAGGCCATCTAGGAACTCTGATTCAGAGGCACTAATTTTTCCATGCTCCACTGCTGGTGGTACCAAAGGCAATTTACCAACATAGTCCGTTTTTCGTTACAATGCCCATACACTCAGTAACAATCCTCCTTCTCTCAGTGCTCGTACAGGAGCCTTGATGTTTGACAGCACACGATATCTCTCTAGAGGGTACAACCAGCTTAATCTTTTGGTATTCACCTTGAAGTGAAGCAGCAAGGCAGCAAGAGAGAGAAGCAAGGTGGAAAAGCCACTAGAACCAAGCCAGGTGAAAAGATGCGAGTACTACAGATAAATTGTATTTTTTGTGACATATAGCTTTCTGCACTGCAAGTGGAAATAAAGAAACAGCTCCATTGTCTAAGGCCATGAAAGTGACACTGAACAGGCAGGAAGTGGGTCCTGGCCACTGCCAGTCATGCTGCTCCCTCCACCAAGACAGAGCAAATTGTTCCATATCTCACCCCACTACATGACATTTCTCGCGCAGCCCAAACAGCTAGTTAGTGTTCCTTGCCCTTCCATTTGGTCTCCTGAAGACAAAGTTCAGAAGGGGAAATGTCAGAGCTGATCTCCTGTCATCTTTTGGCTCTCCAAAATTTTTTCTTACTGCCAGGAATTTCTGAACATTTGTTTGTGATGCTTTAAAACCTAAAGGTTGTACCATCGCCGCTGGCTGGAAGAGGAGAGCCAGGCCCTGCGGAAGACCCCACATGCTGGTGCAAACCGCTGTTTGAACCACATGCATTGTTTGTTGCAAGGCATACGTGAGTGAGAATCAGTGGGTATTCATCGGCAAGAGGTCTGGACTGGCTTTGAATTTCTGATGCAAACCGCATGCAACTACAGGTGAATTAAAAACAGATTAGTAAGACATAAGGATAAGCTTTGTCCCACTTAAATGTTCTAAGATACAGGTGTGACACACAGATGAGCAGGAAAATTTTGGGTCTGAAAAGACTGTCAGATGCTCCTGAACTAAGACTGGCCAATAAATTTTTTGCCCTGAATAATTCTACTATGATGAAGTTATCCAGTAAAGGTAGCTGTGTTGCAATTCTCAGGAGTCCTGCACTGTCACTGGAACCAGAACTTCCCACGTCGGAGGACATGGTTCTTCAAACAGCAAGCGAGTTTTCTTCCAGGAGGCTCTGCCTGACCACAGACAAGGTGCCTCTCGACTGGATGCAGCCGTACCCCACAGGAAAAAAGGTAGCACCATGCTTGGTAGATAGGAGCTCTGAACAGCCACAGTTTGGCTGTTCAGCAGCGACAGTCGTGAGCACATCTGCTCTGTGAGGTGACTGCTGTGCAGTTAGGGGGAATGGTAGACACAGGCTGTGAAAACAGAGGCTAAACCTCGCTGGCAGGAGTACTCCGGCTCAGCTCCTTGATCCCGTGCAGTATTCTCTTCATGTGACCCACTTTGGTCACACCCAGGTCCTGGAAGAAAAGAGAAAACTTTTCCTTAGGAGAAAGGCTGGCGGGGGGGGAAATTCCAGGTGGCCAAGCAAAGGTTACAAACCAGTCAGCCAGTTACAAAGAGGCGAGGAAACCAACCAGAAAGATTACAAACTGAGCATTATACATGGAACCTCGAAGCCTGTGTCAAAAAGCTATCAGAGCATCACAGGGTAACAAACACAGAGCAGGCGCAGAGCAATGGAGAGAATAAACTGTGGACCACTAGCCAGAAATGCAAATTGCTTTGACTGTCAAAGGCCACAGCAAGAGAACAGACAGAGCATACAGATCTCAAGGACCTAAGCTAGTAGGCAAAGCATGCAGGAAGAACCAATCCGCCACTGGTCACATGAAATAAATGTGTGAATGCTTGGGTGCCGTGCGACAAAGCACAGGCTGTAGCTGGGTGGCATGCAGAGGAACTGGCTACACAGATCACAGCAAATCTCAGAACAGGAAGATGGTCAAAATCACAAAGGAAGATCCAAGGGGCATTCAGCAAATGCCATGCACTACTTTACAACAAAGTATTTTTCTGCTATGTGCAAGTCACTAGAACAATGACACAAGTCTCCTGCGCATGCAAAGAACCATCACTTTCAATTTTTCTCTGTAGAGAAAGCATCTCCTGGTGAGGAGATGCGAAGTTCTGTCGTGTGGTTACTAAGCACTATTTTAAAATATTCTCTCCACCTAGCAGCCCCATCAAAGACCACGACAATTTTTTTTTGTTGTAACAAAGAAGTGTGATGTTCTATTTTTCCAATGACTGCTACATAAGAACCAAATTTTCCCAGTCACAGTATGTTCTGCAAAGATGGTACGGGAGCTGAGAAGCTGCAAACCTCCATTCCATCATTAAAATCAGAGGCTCTCAAGAACACTTTCTGCAATCTGTGTGCTGGACTGCATTACATCTCCAGGAAGCTGTGGCAGAATTGGACAGCTGGTCCCTCAACTAGCTGTTCCATCTCCCTGCTACTAGAAATCAAGTGACCTGAAACAGTGAGAAAATACAATGAAGCTGCAATGAACCCGTCCATCTTGCCAAGGCACGTGGAATGAACAGCGGGCAGACCACTTCCAAGCACATTGAGCACAGAAGGTCATGCAGATGCAGCTGGCTATTTCTCATGAGCCGATCATCAAAGTACCTTGAGGTCCCTCCGTTCGAGGTGCAGGAGCTCAGAGCCCCGGACGTCATGCCGGATGAAGATATCCTTATACTCACAAAGACTGAGATGCTCAAGCCACGCCGCAACCTCCTCCGTTCCCCAGAGGTGAACTGTTAGAGATGGAAAAGCAGGAGTGCATTGAGTACCCAGAACCCCAGAAGACAGCGAGAGATGAGGACACCATCAGCACTCAGTGCCAGAGAGGGGCCAGCAGCACCACAGCCTCAAACCAAGGGGAGGGCAAGGACTGGGAGCACGATCTAGTCTCAAACCAAGGAGGTAGGGCAGGCAAAGGTAAGAGGTGTTCTCTTAAGCAGAGGCTAGCTGCAGTAAAACCAGAAGGAAGTGCATGTTTGTTTTCATGGGATTGGATAAACTTATTTTCAAAGTTTACCCCCGTGTTTAAGAAGAGGTAGTTCATTGATATTCCTCTGCATACAAAACAATGGATTCATAAAATATGTAAAGTCCAGCACAGATTAGTTTGTTATTATGTACGAGCACTTGTGCTCAGTAAACAAAACAGCAACCCCTCTCCCCCAAGTCTGAGGGAGGTGGGAGTTTAGACTTCCACCTGCTTGCACAGCCTCTACATAAGAGAATAATAAAATTCCCAGGTTCTGGGAGGCAATGAATGAGCACCAGCCTGTCAGATAGTCCATGGCAGAGGACAGGACCCAAGAGCCCACAGAACAGGTAGTACTTCCGGATTTTAGAAGAAAGTCTTCATAAGGAGAGTATACACCAAAAAATCAACTAACCCAATTGGAGAGAAAGTGTCTTGAATGGCAATTTGTTGATTCATGGGCAGTTTTTATCTACTGACCAGTAGGATTAAAGGTCAGGGTGCACCTGTGGTGATGCTGATCCCCAGCCAATTAGACATGAAACTTGATTAAAGCCTGAGGGTGAATCAATGAGAAAAACATCATTAACCATATCACAGAAAATTACCAGTGAAAAGACTGGAGTTATGCGGACTTGGGCCCCGCAGTCGTTTAGGTATCTAAAATGTCAAAATCCTCAAATTCACTTCACTAAGCATCCCCTAGAACATCCCTGCAAATGTCTGGATGTAGGCAGAATTCTTCAGAGGGTACTTTCTATTTCTGCTCAGGAATATTTGCATGGTACTGGGGGACAATGACTTGGAACCGAGCAATAAGCTACTTTGCCACATGAAAAAGGCAGACTAGACCTCCAAGAAAAGGCAGATGCACATGAAACAGAAGAAGGAAAGGACGTGAGAGGAAAGAGACAGGGAACAGGTAATGGTGTGAGCACACTGATGTGACAAAGAGACACAACGAATGAGCAGACTTGGTACCCGGCAATCCCATGCTACTATGAGTCTCCTTATTTTTGTTGTTCTTCTCCTTTTTAAACTTGGTCACCAGCCGGAATTTGCCACTGCGGCTGCGTTTAGAATAATCCAGCATCTGGTTCTGTAAGAACAGAAAGGGAAAAATCAGGCAAACAGCCATAAATTGATTGGAATGGACCAAGAGCAACAACTACTGTCAGGCTCAGCTCCATGACCTTGTAAGAGAAGAAAAAAAAAATCTAAATTCATTCTGATCAAGACAGGAAAGGAAACAGAGAAAGTTGGTCCCATGCCATGCAAACGACCTTAGCAGGAAATTACTTTCTTTAGCCATAGGGGGGTCAAGTTTCCTTTTTAAGGATTTTTTTCTCACATCAGTCATATATTCACTGGAAGCCAAACACAGCCAACTAGTGAAAAAGAACAGCTAGGGAAATACAGCCTCGGTCCTCCTCACCTCCTCATCACAGGGCTCCATCAGCTGCCACAGCCAAGGGATGTCTGCTAGTTTCCTCAGCTGGAGGTCCATGTCTGCCAGGGCTGCCTGGAGCTGCTCTTTCTGTGGAGGATCTAATTGCTGGATCAGAAATGGAAGCAAAGCGGAGTTAAAAGCCACATGGTGGAACACACAGGCCCTTGCTGTGAAATTCCTAGCTAACAAAGCAGTTTCTCCTTTGAAAAGGGAGTGCACAGCAGGCTCTCTGCCCAGATGTTACCAAGTTAACGATTTTCACCTTTTCTGAGCTCCAAACTCTGTGCAAGCTAGATTGACTGCTCATCATGCCCATGTAGCAACACAATCCTAATTCCTCAATGATAATATTTAAACTGACTTGTTACAAAGAAGACCAAAACCAGCAAAATGTTGCTTGCCAAGGCAACAGTAGGAGAGAAAAGAAAGAGGCTGCTTTACTCGTGCTTTGTGCTTCTTACCAGCGCCATCTTGCCCGCCAGCAGCAGCTCTGTCTCATTATGCAGGGCTTTGACATTATTCACCATCTCTACAACAAGGCTGCAGTTCAGACCCTGCAGGGAAGCAATTCATGCACAAATTAAGCCTGGAAATGCAGAGGTCTGAATACTCAAAAGGAAGAAGCCTTAGACAAGCAAGGCCTACTTTTGATGAGTCAGAAAGGAAAACTAAGAGCGATGGAACAAGGACAAAATGGGAGATGCCAAGTAAGTGAAGTACCTCTGTAGACTTGGATTTAGCGTAGACTTTGTCCATAGACTTGGAGCTGGCATTGACAGCATGGGCAAGCTCCTGTTCCATGTCCTGATAGGACTGGGCTATTTCCCGAATGCTAAAGAGAGAATTACAGATTGCATCAGCATATGCTCAAAGCAGGTGATCTTTCCTGACTGGGTATCTCCTGTAATACCCATCTGAGTGACGAGAGTGGAAACAAAGCACAGGAGGGGCACAGCCCCTGGCAAAGCAGGGCAATTCTCCCTGCTAGGGTGAGCATGCACAGGCAAAGCAAGGCAGAGCTCACATGCATAACTCCAGGTGCATATTCAATTCGGCACACAAGTTAGGATCAGCTTGAAATACAACTTAAACATTTCAGTATGGCCGTAGTGATGTGAAATGCAGCTGCACATATGACAGTTTAATAAATCTTCTCTGATGCGACTCTGGGAATTTTCTCTGAGAGGCCCAGACTAAGGAGCTGAAGATCTGAGTAAAGGATGAACAGGTGAGCATAGTGACTTCTTCCAGAAATCTCTGTTGGGCATCAGGATTATAAGAACCCAGCTTGTCATCTGAGCTCCTAGAGAGGCCTTTGTTTCATTTCTGATAAAAATAATTGATGTTCAAAGATAATGCGTTCTTTCACCACTAAAGGATCCATGTTTGCTCATGAAAGTAACATTTTTTGTTCAGAATGACCTCAGAAATTTTATTCAACTTCAGTCCTTGTGCAGCTGGGACAGTGCATCATGAACAATGTTACCCCCAGTGACATGGACCAGCACTGCAGAAGATAAGAGTGAACAGAAGCATCTCCAAGAACAGGGAGTAGGACAAGAACTTCAGGCACTGAAGGAGGGCTCTATTCACCAAAAGCAAATTGCGTCCCACCTGTGGATCAGAGCACCTGCAGCTTGACCAAACTGGTTGATCTGGGTGGATTCTTCTTCCGACATGATCTCTGGTTGCAGAGAGAAAGAGGAGGGTCGGGACAACTCACACTTCTGTTTGTCCTCCCAGGACTTCAAGGTGCTCTCAAATGCCTAAAAACACAGCAAGCAAACTATAAGATACCTCATAAAGCTCCTATAAAAAACAATGGATGCAAAACACACAAATCCAATATGGACACTTTTCACCACAGGACCCAGTGGTTCAGCTCCTCTGCTAACTAGCTGCCTGGGCTGAAAGGTTTCCACGCCACATGCCTGCCCTGCCTTAATTTTTACTTAAGCCTAGTTTTAGTCAAAATTGCTAGGCCAATTCTGAGGGCCAGACTAGCAAAATCCACCGACTCCCAACTGGTTGCAGCCTTTTCTCTGAGTAGTTGTATCGCCTCTACACTTCAGTATTACTGCACACCTCTTCAAGTGACATCTCAGAGCTGGAAATTAAAAATGTTCAAAACTCTTCCTTATCTGGAAGTAAACTGGGCTTCCCCAGTAAGTGAACTCAGAGGTAGGACCTTGTCCCACTTGCACCCATAACGATATCCCTGCTGGCATCAGCTAGCAGTACGGGAAAAAGTAAAACAGATCCAATGCAGAAGGACCAAAATTGGATATGGTCAGAATGAAAACTGAAACACGGAGGTTCAGGGCAAGGAGAGATGGATCATTGAGCACAGGAAATGGCAAGAGAGGTTAGACAAGAGATGATGGGTGGGGAAGACTGAAATAGGAAGAATAATTCAGAGATGAAGATGAGGGTAACAAGCAAGGGTGCGAAGTTTTTGTGGGAAAAAAAAGAAAAGAAAAGAAAAGAAAATCAGCATTTGGGGAGCCAGAAAAGAAGACTGAGTGCGATAGCTGGATGGGAAGGGGGAACAAAATGGTATCACAGATCCTGAGTCTGGGAAGTCAAATGAGGTGAGTACAGACTAGGTCAGGAGCACGGGACTAAGAACAGAGACACGAGACAGATGGAGCAGAAAAGCCAGTGTCACCTAGAACACAAGTGCCTTTGGGGACAACCCAAAGTTCTAGGGACATGCCATTCTCCTGTGTCTGCAAATACTGTGAAGCTCTGTGGTGAAGCATTTCCTGCCCCTACTGCTCCTCACACAGGACAAAACCCGGCTCTGCCAGCTCCGCACAAGCGACCGGCTGCTCTCAGCCTCGCTGATGACTTTTCGGTGGTCCAGGTGAGGCCACATGACAGAATTTGAGTTTTTCCATCTTCAGTTTAGGAAACTAAATATCCCAAATCACATTTGAAAAATGCTATCAAAAGTGCAGGGTCACACAGGTGGAGAAAGGACCCAGCTACATCTACCGCACAGGACAGATTTGCTCTGTGAAGGAAGGGGTGTGCAATGATGATCAAAAGGACAGCAGGAAAAAACAAGAGAAGCCCACAGTCAAGACAAAAGCTGAATGTTGCTCTGCAAAACTGAAACCTCTTCCTCAGTGGCATTTCCATGCCCCTAAAAACAGGTTTGTACGCAATGAGGAGTGGGATGGCACAATCATAGCCACGGCTTTGGATGGCTCAACACACACAGCACACTCCCTAGGGACTTGTGTGTCCTGTCTACCTTTTATGCTTCACTCCACCCTTCCCACCATACCCACAGGTAGGTTGCCTCTCCTTTTCTCCCTCCCACCTCTACAGCAGCAATCCTGTTCCTCCTTGCCCTCTGTGCAATCTCCTTCAGTCATTCCCCCTCCAAGTCAGCGTGACACTGCAGAAGCACTCTCACCCTTCTGGAAAGACTGCATGCACTATTCCTGTCTCCTCCTCTTCACAAAATTTGCATCAAGGGGTGATACGACAAGGGTTAATGGATTTAAACTAAAAACAGGCATGCTCAGACTAGATATAAGGAAGACATTTTTTACAATGAGAGGGGTGAAACCCTGGAATGAGTTGCCCAGAGAGGCTGTAGATGCTCCATCCCTAGAAATATTCAAAGCCAGGCCAGACAGGGCTCTGACCAACCTGATCTGGGTGAAGATGTCTCTGCTCATGGCAGGGGGTTGGACTAGATGACCTTTGAAGGTCCCTTCCAACCCAAACCATGCCATGATTCTGTGATCAATACCCACTGTTCTCTCCCAGCTCAAGGGGTCTTGGGTATTGCCCTGTCCTACCATGACAGGGGCTTTGGGTGCCCACCTTTGCTTTCTCTTCACACTATCATCCTTGTAAATTCCTGCCAGGCAACGTGCCTCAGGCCTGTACCAGGCTGCTTTCCCTTTTTCCTCTTGGCTGTTCTCTCTTTTCCCGTTACTCAGCAGGTGAGTCCCTTGCAGAGGACTTTTATTAGCTCTGGAAGCTGGGTAAAGGGGGGTTATGCTGGAAAGTATTAAGAGCTGCTATCAACCAAACTGTTTAGGCACGGGCAGTCACAGATTTGGGAGGACCCGTAAAGCCTGTTTGTGCCACAGCAAGGCCTTTATCCTTTCCTTTGGCTCCCCACCATTCGGCAATACAGTAAAACAGCAAGGACACTTCCTCATGTGGCGGTACTCATCAGATAATATATATTTGAAAATTATGAGATTAGAGACACACACTGCTGAACAAGGCATGAGACACTGCTTTACTTGGTCAATGAGGTATAGGCCACAGATTGAACAACTACCAGAAATCAAGATACTGAACAGCTGGATCTAGATAATCCGCAGCACTCAGTGAAGCAGGCATCCTGTGAGAAAAACAGCATGCAAGCGTGTTAACAAATGCGGTCACAAGGCACCTAGAAAAGGAAGCAAAATAAGCTTGCATAAACAACCTTATTTATGCAATTTCCCAAGTGGTGAATGCAAGTTTAGTCACGTTCTTTCCAAAAAGTTTTATGCAAAATATGCTTCTTAAATTCAAAGTGATAAGCCTTCACATGTGGCCATTGCCACACTCTCCAGGTATACGTGACATCAAAACACGTGTACTACACAGTGTATGCAAAGGCTGCTCTTACCCTGTCTCGGGTGAGGGTCTGTGCCCTGTTCTTATGAACAATCCAGATGTAACCAGGAGGCTGGATCCAGGCTTCTCCATCCACTTGCACGGGGACTCCCTCTTCTCCAAGAATTGCTATCTTCACTGTCCGACACTGAAAGAAGTGATTGTGTCAGAGAATCTCTAAAATGTTGGTTTTCCAAAAGCATACAACATTCTCTTTCTTTCCAAAGCCTTTCCCCAGGTACTGTAGCTTTGGTGCTGCTAGAAGCAGATGTGCCTGAGTGGCAGGGGATGCCTGCAGCAGGGACCATTTGCTGTGTCTTCGGACTAATCTGTATTTGAGTTGCTGGTCCAGCTCCTACCACAATGAGTGCAGCAAACAATTCCATGCCCAACTTGCCCCTGAACATACTCATTTTCAGCCCTGGTGGGTGCTCTTGCCATGGACCAGAGAGAGCACAAAGGAGGCCTGTACCAACTGAAACTGGCAAAAACGTCACAAGCTGGAGATGCGGGAGGCAAGAAGAGCTCACAAAAGCAATTGATACCTGTGCAATCCGGTGATGCTGTAGGTTTATGACTCGTGACACTGCCATCTGCATGCTACCAAACACTGCTACCACCTCCAAAATCTTGTCATCAAAGGAGGGGGCTGTAAATGTCTAGCCAGATAAAAGGGGAAGAGAATTCAGTTGACATACAGCTCTGTTGGAGAGGTTTCCTTTACCGCCCATTGCTGCAGATCTGGGGGATGGCTTTCAATTGTGCTATTTACTCTGTATAAAATTAACAACGAGACTAGAAGGTGAAGATCTGCAGGGAGCTAGGAGGGAGAAAGAGGACTCTTGATATTCCTACTGTGCTTCCAATGGCAGCTGAAGTATAACTCAAACACAAAAGCTGTAAGGCCCCAAGGCAGTAATTATGAGAGTAGGCACTTTTTCATCACAAATAATACAATGTTTCTGAGCGGATCTAACCCCCTTGGCCTTCAAGGGGCTTTACTTATCAGGCAGTCTGAGGGGACAAGGTCAATCTAGTGTACTTCCTGGACATCCAAATGGTCTGTTGTGGGTTTTTTTGGTTTTGTTGTGGTTTTTTTCTTTTTTCCCTGAATCATTACAGACTGCTTGAGTGTGAAGCTGCTGAAGACTGGATTTCAGTATCCTATGCCCTTCACATAGAAAGTACATGCAGACAGGGCCCTTGCCCTCTTCTTCCAAGCACTACTCTCAGGGGCTATGACTTCAAAAGCAACAGTAAGTAGAAACATTTCCTGGGTCTCCTTAGAGAATACTCACATCATCTTCCTTGGTTCCCCCCCAGAAGTTGGTGCCTCCTGCGTAGCTGGGAATGTTGAGTACGGCAATTCCCTGGAGGCTGGGCAAAGGGATCGGCCTCCCATCGCACTGCACAGAAAAGAAGGTGATGTTACTCTCAGCACAGCAGGAGAGAGCCCCTCCTGCCAGAGTACACACTCCAAGAACAGAAAACAGCCTGCACAGCTCAGTAATAAACTAATTCAGGTTTCTTCCAGTTTATTGTTGGCCTAGCATTGTAGAACATATCCACTCATGTCTCATGAACCATACCTCTTTCGGCAGACATGGATTTTAGAGAAATACTATTGCTTCTTTTCCCCAAAGAGAACAGGGCACACCTGAAAGGCTTGGCAAAGCCTCTTGGTTTATTCCTCCAGAAGGGGAAATTAAACTTCTGAAACATCTACGCAGTCTGCTGCGATGACGGTCTCTTCCTGCAAGCTACCTGTTTGTGCTGTACGTGGCCTATACAAGAATATTTCTTTCCCAGTTTGATCTACATTATAGCATAAATTAAGAGCTTTCTGCTGCACCTCCTTTCTAAAATGATGCATTCACATGAGATACCACATATAACATAACGATCTCCCCTACAGCTAATCCTTTCCAGCAGGACAACACTTCCTCTACAGGCTGAGAATACAAGTTATCTCTCAGAACCAGGCAAAGCCACTTCTACTAGCTCAGGGTGAGATACAACAAGTACATTCTATTGGGCAGGCAAGTGAAACACCGCGACATCACCAAGCAGAACAACCACGCCAAAGTCCATGTCTGAAGGAGACGCATTTAGGCATCCCAGATTTAGGAACAGGAGGGCATATTAATTCCTCACCTCCAGCAAGACTTTCTGCTCCAGGTTTTTGTATGTTCTGTGTAGCAGCTCCTTGGTCCCCAATACTCCGTACCACATCATGTTTTTAGTACGACTTCTAAGGGGGAAAATTGAAAAACTTAGCATAAGCATTTACCTTTTCACTTAGAGGGGAAAAAAACCCAACACATTGAAATGGTGCCTCCAACATCCTAAAACACAAAGGTGCTTTGCTTCCAAAAGGGTCAAGCACTCAAAATGGCCACTGCTTGTGCTAGCAACCTACTCCCCTTTAAATAAATGTCAGGTAGGAACTGAGGGTGACCAACAGACATTACCAGAAACACACACACATTCCCCTGGCACAGAACTTGTCAATCTCGTACACCACAACATCAACAGCGTTTTCCAGCACTCACTCAAGTATAGCAAAGGTACGAATCCTAGCGACACAAAGCATCCTGTAGTTGCCCAGGTATTCAAAAGACCAAAACCTGTGGTTTGTATTAAGTTAGGATCAAGGCCCCTGTGACATTTAGAGCTGAGATGTGATTATCTGAAAAATCTGAGATCATGAAGTAAACAGAACCAATGCACTAAAACCACACTGACATAGCTACTCAAAGATCTTATACGAGCCACAATAGTGCAATGAATCAGTAATAAATCAGTAGCTGATCTCCTCCATCACGATTTCAAACCTTGAAGGGGGATTACGCAGACAAGACTGACAATGTACCTGTTCAGCACACTTGTACACAATCGGCTCCAAAACCGCACAGAAACATGAAGTCATTTTCATCACCTCTGGCAGCAGCCAAAGTCAAACCCACCTGCATTTCTCTGGGTGCTCATCACGTTTGTTGTTGAAGTCCAAAGAAATCTTTGCATCCAGTCCAATTCCAAAGTAATTATTCATGACACACTTCTCTGTGTAACATTCACTGCCAAACAAAAGAAGAGAATTCCCACTCCTAAGTCTACGTACCGTTTGGTATACATCTCACGTACCCCCTCTGACACTTCGTAATTCTCTTGCATAAAAAGGAGAAGAACAAGAAAGCCATATGCCAGCATGCTCTGATAAGCACTGCTGGGAACTGCCTAAAACCCACCAGAAATACCATATAAGCAGCTACTGAGCAGAGGTTTCTGGCCTGCAGCCTCTGTCCGTAAGACTTCACAGCCACAAGACTTCCAGAAGAATTCTCCCCTTGCCACAGAAACATACTCAGAAGCTTACACTTCACTTACAAAAAGCTATGTTACTGGTCACTGGCATAGTGTAAAAAGTCCCACAAACATTAGCAATGCTAATTGTTTTTACATATATATGTATATATACATATATACATGTATACATGTATACATATATATTAGGTGTTACCTAAAGAGCCTAACAAATGAGCTCCAAAGTGTCAGCTACTGATCTCAGAGGCACTGAATCCCATGAAAAAAACTTAGAAGTCTGTATCAGTGGATTTTTACTGTTAAAACAGTTCAGCAGAAACGGCCTGAGGAAGTCTTCACATCACACTTCCCAGCTGCCTCCCCACGACCTTTCTCAGGCCTCCATGCTGTAAGGATGGTGATTCCTCCACAGGTTACTGGCTACTAACTGGAAACTGGAGTCATCTCTCAGTCTAGGGAGAAGACCGATCTAGATTTCATTCTCACCAAAAAATCTTCTACCATGAGCCAGATGTGTCACCACACATTAACTACACAAGCTGATTCTGACTGGCACCCAGTGTATGAATTCATTTACCGAACTCTAGGCTGCTGCAGTCCAGTTATTTACCTCTATAAACTAATCTGCTTCTCTGCTGAGGTCCATTTGGAAACACCCACTCCCTCCCTTCAACCTCCTGGGCATACTCACAGGTTTTCAGGCTCAGAATTAAAGGGATCAGCATGGATCAACAATCGGCTGATGACAGAGCTCCCAGGCAAAGAACCAGACATGCCAGCACGGATATCTGTAGGAAAATTGAGCACAGGGAAGAGTGTGATTAATAAGAAGCAGAAAACAGGTAACTTCAATCTCAGAGACAAGATGACAAGGCAGAATATATTAACTCTTGTCATTCAGTGGGGAAAGCAAATAGCAATAATACTTTCTTCCGTTCCAGAAGGCTTAGCTCTCTCAATTAGGAGAAGGGTTTCTGGGGCTGCCTGTAGGGTTTCTGATTGACAAGATACCACCTAAAGCCAGCAGCACCGTTGTACAGACACATGGAAATGGGAAACAGGAATGTATTCACTGCAGTAGCTTTTTTGTTCCAGGGTGACATGCAATGTCCTTGCTTCAATAAGTAGAGACAGAGGAGGAGGACTGAAGTTATTCTCCAAGTTGCTCAAGAATTATTGCCTTCTGATGCTTAAACTTTTAGCTGGCAACCCACAAACGGTAGCTTTGTCAGAGAGAAAGGAAACCACCTGCTTCCAGAAGACACAGTTTGAACAAGTAATTTGGGGGAAGGGACGGAAGGACAGCACCACAGTGATGGGGAGAAGTTGCTACACGAGACTTAGGAGGTGGGAATTCTGCTGGGTCTGTGCACCTCCAGTGACTTCAGTTTTCACAGGAAGGGACTGCTGCTCCCAGGCTGCTCTGCCACTCTTCAGAAACCCCTCTCAGCAGCATCGTATCGGCCTTCTCAAGGTTACTTTGAGCTCAGTATCTCCTTGTAATTGGCATCTAATGTGCCACTGCACAGTGGTAATACAAATCTGTGTCTAAGTCTGAGCTACAAGCCAAAAACTACTACAGTTCCCTGCAAATCTCCATTTTTTGGCCCTAGTGGAAAGTTATCCACAAAAGGATTTCTCTCCAAGCAGGCCTTGCACAGAAGAACATCAGGCAGGACAATTTCGTGTTTTCATGTGGAGGCTGCAGCCTGTGCTGCTGTCACCCGTACTCAGCTGGCTGCCTCAATGGGAAGTGGAGGGTGTTCCACTTACTTGGGTAGAGGATTTTTGTGTTCAGCATTGGCAAGTTGTCCCGGTTTCCTGTCTGGGGAGGAAGAGATGCAGAGCTGCCCAGTGATAAACTTCCTTTGTTTATTAGTCTTTCACAAGGAGATTTGGGCACTGTAAAAGACAATACAAACGTGGCTGTTGACAAACTAACAGCGTGATTCAGACCAGCACACAGCAGCACAGCCCAAGCAGCACAACTGGGTTAGGCATCACTCAACAACAAAACACTCTAGCCACCAGAAAACAAAGAGCTGACAGAGCCAGTCATTAAGAGACAGAGATGTGGCATATGCGCAGCCAGAAAACCTCTCAGACTGGAGGTGCCAAAATGCCACAAGCAAGTATTAGAAATGTAGATGAGAAAAAGCTGGTGCCAGCAGCACAACACACAGGGTATTTGGCTCCCAATCAATACTCAGATAAGTTCCAAATATATCTGCAGTGATCACAGATCTCTAACAAATCATTCACATAACACAGTTATTAAAGCAAACTGGTTTCCACCCTCTGTCATTTGCAAAGGATGGCAGGAGCTTACAGGGAAATGTCATCAGTCAGATGGCATGAAAAATGCTCAAGACTGTCCTTTTCCAAGCACTGAAAGCCAAGAGAACCCAGATCACTGGCTAAGGTGCAAGACAATTTCTGAATCCCAGGCTAAGATCCAGGCTAATCCTAGGCTAAGATCATGGACCAGCCATCAGAGATGTAGCAAAAGGTGGGGTTTACGATGCAGAGGGTAGAGTACAGGAACCTGCAAGGCCTGGCATCTGAAGAGCAACCATTCAAAAATTAAAAAAACCCAGAACTTGGAAGGTAATATGTGTAACACTCCTCTCACTTTTTACAACTAACAGAATGGTAACTTGCAGGCAAGATCTGCACAGTGGCAGCCCTGGAGCAGTACCTTTCCGCTGGCTTCTCCCCTTGGACGCTCCGTAGCTGCTGCTGTGGGATGACTGCAGGGAGATTTTATCCTCGTTCCTCAGCTCCTTGCCCTCTTCAGAGGCCGAGAGACTAAGGAGGAAGCCCTCTTGCTCCTGGGTCTGCGCGTTCTGCTCATCTACGGCTGTAAGGAGAGAGGAAGTAGGTGAGTGCCTCGCAGTTCTTCCAGCAAGGAACACCTTCCATTGATGTAAAAACCAATCAGATGGGACTCCAAAAGCCCTGATTCCTTCAAGGAAAGAACAGCAATAACAAAAAGCTTTCCTATATAATTTGTCTCAACTAAGCTCTGCTCTGGAGAGCTTTCAGAACTGGGCTGGCTTAGCCTCCTGTTTCTTTGCTGAGTTCTTCAGCAGTGAGGCTCTAAATAGAAGTGGCCACCTTTAATGTTACAGGCACTCAGGCCTCCCAAGATGTGAACTGGGCTACAGGTGATGGGCTTCCATTTATTTGCATTTAGATGTTGCCAGAAATTCTAACCAGATGGACGTTAAATGATACATTTAATGAATTTTCTGTTTGCTTACTCTGTACTAGGGCAATAGGATAAGCCACTTGAAAAGGGCACTTAGACACATATCATCAGAAGGAAAAAAATAGCAGTTGGTAAAAAACAATACAAACAGAGAAAAAAATTGGATTACATACTTTGGAAGAAGAAAAACCGTTTGGAGAAGCTGAACACATACATTTGAAACGTAACTGGAGTTTGCCCAAGAGCTGGTAAGAATCAAATGCTAGCATGTTGTCTAAAGAAATCAAAACTTCCTTTCCTTGTGATCCAGAGGCCTTTCCTCCTCAGCAGCCCTTCAGCAGGCACAGCTCTGTGAACAGCCTGGAGCTGCTCTACCAGCTCACTGCCACCACAGGGGACGAGCCCCCCGTCTTTCAGTCTCTTTCCCTCCCTTGTGCTGACTCTGGAGTTCATCAAAACTACTCACAAGGCAATCCAACCCACTTGCCCAGCAGAAATACAAACTCTTCTTGCTGGATTAAGCAAATTGGTTGGGCTCCAAAAGAACTCCAACAAGCATTAAATTGGCACAAGGTAAGCAGCAGCAAATGGGGCAGCAGTGAGGTTAAGACTTGTGCTTCACCAGAAGCAGACTGCATGCTCGACTTCATCATCTCATATAACTTCACCAGATAGGTTCTATAGAATATTGCAGAGCTGGAAACATTGCAATCATCAGTACTGACTGCAGAGTTGTTCGTAGCGCACACTTAGGTGTGCACGGATGTCACATCTGCAACTTCAATGCTTTTATCTCCAGCAATAAGCTGTTAAGTACTTCCTTTGGTCTAAGTTAAACCACTGAGTTTATGACTAACATCTGGGATACTGATGCCTTTTGAAGGAAATGAAACTTTGAGCTACAGATATGAGTGGCTGGAGAGAGATAAGGGTCACCATGTGGAGAAGAGGGTCACCTGCCTAGGAAGTTAACACGGAACACAAGCAACGTGCATCGAGGTGCGGTATTATAACATTTTCCCAGTGACAAAGCTAGTTTAAGAAGTTCCTGCCCTCCCTTGTGGTTGCACCACTGCACTGTTTTGCTGGGCTCTACTATAGAGAGATTTTTGAAACAATCCAAGTTAAGATACTTTCTTCCCATGTATTTTCAGATCTGTTTAACAGCAAGGCCACACAAGCAGTTGCGCTGACACAATTGTGGTATGGGTGGGGACAGACAGGAAATGCAAATGAACAGAGTGTGGGAGGGCAGTAACTTCCTAAACCAGCCCTGAGAGAACACACCCTGGCTTATTCAGGCTTATTTAACAAGAAATGTTTCAGACACGTGGGTTTGGCATAAATGATGCTGAAACTGAACAGCCAGGCTTACTGAATAGCTTCTCCAGGTCAGGAAAGCTGTTTTTAATAAAGAACCCTACTCCCCTCTGGAATAAAGGAAATTTATACTTCTCAGGAAGTCACAAGCAGGACTTCTAACAGGTTACCTTTTTCTGCATGCTCTATTATCTGACGAATGGCTTTTTTCAAGCTGTTAGCTCTCAACATGAGCTGTTCTCGGGGACGAAATATCTGGGGCCGTGCAGTACATGATGAGCCCACCGACCGGTCGCTAGAAGAATCACCAGCACTGCCTGACCCATCCCCATCTTCGGTTTCCTCTGCAATGGTGGGAGGAGGGTTTGGCAGAGATGAAGATGCTTGAGATTCATCATTCAGTGTCTTGAGCAATGAGTCCAGCTTCTCCTTGAGGACAGAGCACTACAAAGCGAAGAAGAACATTTGAGAAGGACTAACAATAGACTGGGTAGCTCAATTACTTTAGTGCTTTCTGAACTGCTGCTGTCCTAGTTCTCTGAAAACAGAGCGATTTTCCACTACAAAAGTAGAAACCCAACAATTTTTCCAGTTTTACCTTCCTGGCCATGACCTCTGATTCCTCTGAGCTTTCCGTTGCCTTCTCATAGGCTTTCCCTACTCGAGCCACAAAATCCTTCACTGTCTCACAAAGCACCCTAGACAAAGCAGGTAGCGAAAACAAGGTCATGCAAGGATGGTCTCAGCATGTTCACAGTGCAACTTTCACTTATGGCAGGTGTCCTCTAAGTACTCACTTGGCTGAGGAGATGACCACTGAGTGTTGGTCAGAAGTCAAAATTTTGGACAAATGAGCAGCCACAGAGTCTTCATAGAAGAGAATCTTCTGCACCTGGTGACAACCAGAAACAAGCCACTGCGGTTGCTGCTTCCCAGCATTACAATATACACTGTGTACCACTTGTTCCCCAGAAAGTAGCTGTCATTCTACAGGTTCTTTTTGCCCTGGAAAAGTTCTGCAGTCCAGGGCTCAGTTACCTACTGAAGACCTGAATCGGAATCTAATTCTGAACCTAGAGATCAGCAGCAGCGCAGTTCTTAAGAGGCTCTGATCAACTGCAGATCTAAAACTGGTTTTTTTATGACTGCCATGCAGCTTTCCACAATTTGAACAACTTGATGTCATGACAGCAAATAAAAGTCAGTCACTTCCTCTCTGTCCTCTTCCAAAGCATTTCCTTCTCATCCCTCATTATGGCCGTTGACTCTGGTAACCCAACCTCCATCCTTCTCCATAATACTTCATTGACTTGAACCCCCCAGATCCTTGTAGCTCCTGCTATGCCCAAGTCATGGGTCCGCCCTGATCCATCTGAACTCAACCACTGCCGCCTAGCTCATCCATTCTGAGGCTGTTGTTTCCAGTTCCCTGTCCTCTGCGTTTCACAAGGTACCTCAGAATCCTCACTGAAATCTTCAGTGACTGTGGAAGTGGAGGCCTGGCGAGGGAGTTTGGTTTCATACACCATGATGCTCCACCTGTTGAAAAGGAGGCATCACACTTGTCACTACAAGGCAGATGATTTCCTCCTTTATCCAAAGGACACAACAGGTTAGAAACTCAAAGCAGAACAAATAGCACGTTGGTAAGGGCATAACTGGTGTTAAGAAGCCACAGAGTTGCAACAGAACTGCAGAGGGGCTGAACTGGGCAAGGAGGGAAGGATGACACTATGAACAGGTATCCTATAGCACACAGAACCTCTCTGTATGTCTTCCCTCTCCCACAGAAATTCTATGGGCATTGCTTGATTCACCGTAACAGATGCCAAGATGCAACTCTAAAGACAAGAAGCCTTTTTAAATGTACAAATATATACAGGTGATATCAATACTATGCGTCAAGAAGTTGATTTCTGCATTCAGCTTTTATTTCTAAGCCAAACTCAAAATAAATTGGTTCAAATTTACCAAGAAAAAAATCAGCTTAAAAAAATAAATCATGACAAATTCAACTGATGAGAACTCTGGAACACAAGAGAGGACACTGGATATCAGACAATTTCACTCATTACTATTCTGCAGCAGCGACACAGAAAGCCAGACTACCTTTTGTTGCTAAAGGGTGACACAGGATTATAAAAGAAAAAATGCTAACTGGCATTAGTAAGAAGTCCAGCAGCTGGGCAGAATCGAGAACTGCCCAGTTCTGGAAGATTTTGGGTGATGGTTACTCACCTGTCCAGCATTTTGGTACTGGCCCTCTCCAGCTTCTCCAGGATCTGCGGGAGCTGGGTATCATCATCACACGCAGACCCCCAGCCTAACACACGGGCAAGGTCGTTCCCTGTTCCCAAGGGCAGCACTCCCAGCTGGCACTGTGTTAGAGAAAAGGAAACCAAAACTGAGATTCAAATGGGAAAAAAAAAGCCACAAACGACCACCAACAGCCACAGGTAACATGAGTGATTCCTTACAGAGACCGGTCGTTGAGAAACAGCTAGTCCCAGGGTGAGGAGAAAGTAACTGGATGGGGAAAACAGCCAGAAGAGCATGTAAGTAAGGAAAAATTTCCTCTACTTTTAAGTTGATAATTGAGAGGACTGTAATACTGCTATGGTCTCGAGAAACACCTTGCTAAAAGTAACCCCTTCTACAGATGTATTTATTTAACCATCAGGTGGTGCTATTGCTTTTTCTGTAAAATTAGCATAGACCTCTCTAAGGCAAAATGGAAAATAATCAAACATTGTATGATACTTCTGCTCCAATGAAGATTCTGTCTATCCCAAGACTCGGAAACTACATCATGAGAATTAAAGGGAAGAGATGAGGAGCATAACCCTTGTGGAACTCCCTGTTTTCTAACTGCAGCCCTGAGTGTCTCTGCTGGCAATAGAGCAGGAGTAACTCTGAGCTACTCCAAAAGCTGGATCTTTTAAGTTGTGGAGGAACACTGGTGATAGCAATAATTAATTAGTCCTGTACTGCTTCTTGCAGAACACTACTGCAAGAACACTGCTGTGGTGAGCTTCCAGCAGCTTTGGCCCTGGGGGAAAACTACATTTGTATGAGCAAAGAAAGTCCTCTTCAAACCACGCTGCTGTCATTGATTTTTTCATCCCACCAAGCTCTTTGGGCAGGTACCTGCTTGTGAAGATTGAGGCTATCAATTTCAGAGAGAACCCAGCCAACGCTTCCGTCCCCACCGCAAACTAGAATCCGGAAAGTGTCAAATTTCTGGAATAAGCGTAAACTACAGAGGAGGGAAAGAAAAAAGCAAGAGAGAAGAACAATCAGCTGTTACAGAAAGAAATGATAAACAATTCCAATCTAAGCAATAAACATGGCAGATTTGCTTAAAGTAGGTTCTGATTTTGCAATGAATATGGCCCACTATCACATTACAGATGAACTGAAATTATTATAAACAAGGAATTATAAATACAGCTAAGCAATTTACAATGGCTATTCACTACAGAAGTATGTCCCAGATATAATCCTCGACTAAAGCAGGGCATTTTTGTCTGAACAGGAGACAAGTATTCAATAGCTAACTATCCGTTGAATTATTTCCATTTTGCAGATCTGCTGTATTCAGCCCAGCACTAGTTATTTGTCACTGTTTGGACTGCTCTGATGTCACTGCCTTCGCATTCAAGGCCACACGGATTAAAGGAAAGCTTGAAAAGTAGGAACTTTCTGCAGTCCCTCAGGAAGCAGACAACAGTGAGTGGATGTAAAGCCTCACAAGCTTTAGTCCTTCTGAGAAAGCAACAACTCAATGCTCCTGTGCCTCCTCTGTCCTGCAGGCAGGCAAACAACTCGCCAGCAAGACAAGTGTGAATTTCTCTATTCACCCTTTTCAGAATATTAAAAACAACCTCTCCTTAAGCTGTTAGAAATTGTGCTTCTTACTGAACATCTTCCAGAAGTACTGCCTGCTCTTATTTTTGTCTTGTGTATATATATTCTTTTATTATTACCTAAACAGCATTTACTCTAGTACATTAAAATCCTTATTTCTCTAAAGCACTGCTGACACATGAAAAATGTGTCAGAAATGGCAACATCTTATGGTACAGTTTGACTGGCACCAGTTCAGAATATTTAAATTATGAAGAAGCAGCCTTTAACCCGTACCACCATTTCCTTTTTAAGAAAGCAAACAAGAGCAGCTGTTTTACAAGTATGCACCATAGCTTGAGAAAATAATTTATTCCCTCCCTTCTCTTCTCTCCTGCTTAAAAGCAAAATCCTCTCTAACATCAGTCCAATTGGGGAGGGGAAGAAGAAAACTTTAATTTTAAAAGTTTTCTATAAATTATTTACCACTCAAACACATCCCTTGGACAGCACACTGCAGTTTTAAAGGCCAGCGTTTAGCAATGAGAAACCACAACAGTTCTCAGGAGAGCAGACCCTAATGGTCACTCGTCCAGGAGTGGACACTCCCTGATTTAGACTTCCGGGTCACATTTAGAAAAATATGAAAGAAATTCATATTGTGTTGGCTCTTATTAAAAGAAGCATCCATTCATGACAAAAATTACTCAAATATGATGCAACAGAGAAATGTTTGGAAGGAAGTGAACTACAGACCAAACTTTTTTTTTTTTTTTATTAAACACCTTTGCAGAAATACACTAGAGGAATTTATTCTACATCACTCACTTTTTTTTTAATCCATAGATATTCTAGTGTAATTCATAAAACAAGCCTGAAATGTCCTCTAGATTCCAGGGTAGAACCAACTTTAGCAAAAGCATTCCTAAGAGGTGTCTTCCCAATATCACCATAAAATATTTAAGGGGTGGAAGGTTTACATACTTCCCAAGTAAGTTATTTCTGGATAAATATTTGTTTGCTATCTGTGACATTTGTCTGTTCACCTGATTCAATTCAAGTTAACTCCTGTTAACAGTGCATCAGGATGCCTGTTACAGGTCTGTTTGCTGACAAGTTTTGTTCTAGATTCATGCTTCCCATGCTTGGTCTTCTTCCAGGGGAATGTTTCTGGAATTCCCCCCAAACCCCTTAAGCTGTTCTGCTTTTACTGATGAATGGAAATAATAGCCTTTTTCAACATTTTTGGTTTTATCTAAGCAATAGCACTAAACACAGAGAGGGGAAAACCCCTCCAAACTTCACATGTGTTCAGCCTTCTCTGAGGAATAGGTTCCCTGTTATACTTGAGGATGAGCTTATAATCAAATAAATCACTCGTATTTTTCTTGTATTTACAAGGAATTTGTGCTTCAATAGAATATCTGCTTACCCGAGGTGAGGTCCTCCATTCATGAGGTCAAAGACCTGGGCTGGATTCAGCAGCTGCTTGAATCTTCGTAGAAATTTTACACCTTGGTTGTCTCCACTTTTGGAGTTCACAAAGACCAACAAAGGGCTTGTGCAAGAAGGGGGACAAGTAGCTTTCCAAAAACCTGTTGGGGAAAAGGGAAAGAAGAGGGAGGAAAAGCCAAGAGATGTGAAGCTGCCCATGGAGCCAGAGTGAGAAAAAAACCAACATGGCACAACCCAGCAGAGCTGTGAAGAAGCCAACACTTTCCTGGTGCTTGTGGCACTCACTGGGGAAACGCCAAATGTGCACAGCCCTGAATCCAGCACGAACCACACCTCACGCTGCCAAGTGTCACACTTATCTCCTAGCAGTATGCCAAAATTTTCAGCTTTCCCAACCTTCCCTAACTGCTTCTGCAATATAGCTGTTCTCAAAAAATTTTAACAGCTGCAGCTCGGCAAATACTGACGTTATGGGGTAATAAACTCAAAGCAAGAGCAAAGCAAACAGTTCACTGCCACACTTCAGCAATGACTTCCAGTTTGGAATTTCAGCAACACCAAAAGCAGAATTTTCAGTTGCCAGAGTCTGGCGTTACCAGCCTTAGCTGAATGGACTGTGATTGAGGTGAAGAAAAAAGCAGCGCTACTTGCTAGTGATACTTACCATCAGAATCGATGCTGTTAAGAGCAGTAGGAGGAATGACAGATACTTTGCACAGCCCAAGAGGGCACTTGTTTGGCAACAACTCTTTACATGCTGTGTGTACCTGAAAACACCACCAAAAAAAAAAAAGGAAAATCATCCAGACTCTTTTGGGCACTGTTATGTAACTCATAAAGCCCCCCAACAAGAGGCTGTAAAGGAACAGTAAGAAAGGAAGAGGGCTCGAGTCCAAAGAAATGTCAATCGATAAACTTATTTTAAGAATTATCTAATCAGAGCCTTCTACTAATTCTCCTCTTTCCACTAGTATCTACTTTTTCTGCCATTTGAATTTATGAGACTATCATGTTGAGTGCTGAGAGGACCAGATAAGAGATTCTGTGGCTTTAAGAGCCTTCAGGCATCCTGTTCACAAGATCCTAGCCTCAGCTGAGAGATCAAAAGTAGCAACAAAAGAAAAAGCTGGGAATTCAAGAAAACAAGAAAGCAAAAAACAAAGTGGGAAGACATGAGGGACATAAAGAGGTAGGAGAAGAAGGGATTGATAAAGCCACCCAAAAAATGAAATAAAAAGTAGAGTAGGGCACTTGTCATTTCTGGTACATGAAGACTGCAAGGTAGAGGCTTTGCCTGGGGTTTGAGCTCCCGCCCCCCCATTACAAACACATATTTTGTCATACTTCTCTTATTAATATTATAGACAACTGGAAACATAGCAGGATCTGCATCACTGCAGTGGTTAAGGCAAGAAAAATGCAATGGGAAGGGAAATTGCTACTATTAAAATAGCTTAGTATTCTTTTTTGTCCTTTTTTGTTGTACCTTTTCAACTTGTAGAAATGACAAATAATGGCTTCTTAAAATGCAACATCTCCCATGCCTGAGGCATTGATTCATATTTAGTGTAATTAGATTCTTCTATGAAAGCTCACTATCAAAAGAAAATGAGCTTGCAGAGAAGCCATATTTATTTCAGGTCTTACTTTTATGCATCAAAATGATACTTTTCAGCACAAATTTAAATTTCTATCTCTTGCAGGCTGTTTATCATCTAGAGAAAGAACAATAAAGTCTTTTGTGTCAAATACTGACAGCACGGTTAGAGATTTCATTTAAAGTAAATGTCAACAAAAGAACACACCAAAGAGCTGATCAAAGACTATCCTTTTACTGAAATCACCAAGGTTCTTCAACTCACCATGGCTTTGCACCAAAGGCAGCGCCAGTCCTGCAAACGTAGGACACTGCCACAGGTTTTATCACACACAGTGCATTTGGCACTCACGGGCAGGTTTCCTTCCAACCACTGATGTGGCATTGAGATCTGCAAATGGTACAGAGGAAGAGAAGCAATATGGACTTTCCAGAGTGCAACTCAAGGGCATAGGATGTGGCACTGGGACATACAGAGAGGCAAGTCTTTATATGCACTGTTCAAGGACAGCAAAGGCAACGTCTAGAAAACACCCAAGGAGCATTTTTGGCATTTTACATCATGCTCGAGCACAAAGAGAGCAGGTGACTCGCCCCAGGCTACCCAGGAAACACTGACTTGCATGAGACATCCCATATGCTAAGGTACTGTTCCAACCACTCTTTTATCTTTCGTTTGCCAAAACTCAGACCAGGTTCCACATGCCTCCAACTATTTGACCTCAACTCCTTGGTCCATAGCAGGAGTCTCTTCCTATTAAGGAATCCTCACTACCCGGGTTGGACTTTTCACACAGAATCTCATGGTCTGACAGTAAAGGCCTTTCCCACGTTAGTAACACACAAAGGCAGAATCTGTTATTTGTGCAGAGAAGAAAGCTGCAGAGCACGTGCCACTGCTTCCACATCATGGTAAGGCCAGAAGAGTTAAGACTAACGCGTACCCCATCTTCATCCTCAATGATATCCTTCCCGATAGAAGCCAGAGTCGTCCACTTGCAGTTATTGGTCGCCCGCACAGCACACCGCTTGTGGGCTTTAAACTTGCACACTAGAGAGGAAGAGAAGAATATATTAATCCTGCCTCAGAGCATGCAATGTGGCAGTTTGTGCAAAAGCTTTCCCAAGTGACCATATTTAGCTCCAGAAGAAATCACGGGCACACACTGCCCTTGTCAGCCCTGCCAAAACTATCAGCCCCAAGCATACTGAGTAAGATGAGCTAGCTATTAATTCTTGCCTTGTCACTTTTGCCAGTTGCTTGTACAAAGCTTAGTTATCACCTTGTTAAATTTGACATGATTTACATAGCCATACACTCCTACATCCTTTTACACAGTGTGGGTGTAACCCCATTCACACTAGAAATATGAGCTGTGTGCAGCCAAGCATGTCTGCTATGGCAAAGCTGACAAATAACCTCCTGGCATTCAAACTCTTCACACGGATGTTCTTACAAATATGATTATTCTTATGAACAGGAGTATTCTTATGACTATTCTATCTGATACCTCAGAAGTACATGCCTGTTCACTTCAGAAGCATAATTTTAATAAGGGATGACAGTATATAGGAAAAAAATAATCAGCTATATTCCTATCAGGTCCAACATTAAAACCAGCATGAAAACATCATCACATCTATTATCCTTTTACAAAATGCCAAGATTCTGATCTTGACTCCTGCAGGAAAATTCTCTGTGAAGCCAAAAGGATTCAGCAGCAAAGGCTTTCAGCATCAGGTCCAGAAAAGACCTCCAGTCTCATGCACAGCCTCTAGCTCTCTCAAGTTTATTATGCGGCATTCTTCTACATCTTTTTGCAGACCGTTAACAATATTCCTCTTAAATTATCTGTGGAATATGGCATTGAGCGATAAAGATGATGCTCCAAAAACAGGAGAGAAGAAACCACTTACCTTCACATGAGAGCCCATGTGATGTGACTCCAGATAATGCCTCCCGACACACATTGCAGTACGTTGGCCGAGCGTGTGAGCAGGCGTACCAGTTATGCATCCCTGAGAAATGGTCCATGCTGTACTGGGTAGACTAATAAAATAAATGTATTACAGCAAAGTCTAAAGTAGAGCAACAAGACTTGTTTTTCCTTAGAACAAAGACTTGCACAGAGCAGTCAGGGAAGGCAGAAACAGAACACTTTTACCAGGGAAGAGTAGGCCACAGGCACTTCATACACAACACTCCAACTCCAGAAGGTCTTTAAGCCAGAAGAGACTACTTGAAGAAGAAGCCACACCTTCATTCCTGCTCCTGTGCTACCTCCCATCCTTGTCTCATTACAAGTGAAACGAACTGGAAAATGCATCTGCTGGAGAATCGATCCTTCCCCATTTTTTTGTCAGGTACAGTTTTCAGCAAGGTAAGTTCCCCAACCTGATTTATTGCATAGCAGAGGAATGCTTGTGCCAGCATAAGGGATGAGACAACAGGGAGAGAAGCATCAGAGTGGGGAAAATACAAGACAGCTTCTTTTAGTGGCAGTGCTGGTCTAACTAGAGCCCAAACACCAAACAGATGCACTGAAGTGGGCAGAACACCAAGCAAGAAAGACATGAATTAGGACAGGGAGGATAAGTGAAGAGTGAAGAGACAATGAGGAGGAGAACTGTGTTTCAAAACCTACCCATAATCTGGAAAGTGCTCTCAATGTTACCAAGGGAGAGTACAAAAAAACCACAAGCATTCTTTGGAGAATCGAATTTGGGATAGTTTTTACAGAAGGCCTACCACTATACGCATTCTAGTCAACAAAAATGACCTCCATTAACTTCACTGTTAGCTGACTCCGATCTCAAAACAAGCTGCTATTTAGGAGAGAAGGCACATTTCCTGTTACCTCAAAATGTTCACGGTTTTGTACAGTCTTCAGTGCTGCAATCCAATCTTCCATCTCTTTTCTGTTATCGGCACAAAGGATGAGCTTCCGACATGGAGTGATAATCTGAAGAGTGAGAGAAAATTAATAGTGTGTATTCTGGGCATGTCAGTGAGAGACAGCAAGAGAACATTTTATCACCAGTGTAGTCTATTGGAGCTATTTTCAGAGGTAGCGAGCCGCATAACAGAGCAGAAGTGATTTGCACCGTTCCACCACGTTTCTCTTGCACAGTAACATACCTTAATTCCTTCATAAATGTACAGAACCACAGAGATTTTAGCTGTCATTCCCAGTAATGAACTGAGTGAAGAAATCTCTCAGACCCACATAAAAACAAAACACAAAACAAGCAAAGAGCAGTAAAAGGTAAAATATTACACAAGCAAAACTTACATAAGATTTTTAAAGTACTTGATGACTTTTAAAATTGGCAACAACATTAAAACAGTTTGTTAACACCATAACATACCAGTTTCTAGCAATTAATAAATTAGATAACATGCTCTGTAACATCATATGAAAAACCTTTTTAGAGTCATAACAAGTGGGGAGGGAGAAGAGGAGAAATCAAACAAAACAAGAAATCTAGAAGAGAAACCAAATAAGCAATCTAGAAGAGAAATCACTGTATTTTGAACCCTCATGTTTCCTGAGGGCTTGTTCTACATTATTACATAAAAGACATTCCAACATATGTTCCACTGGCGGCTTGAGATTGTGATGAGTTTGCCTTCCTCTAAAAATACTCTCCTCAGTGTGTTTCTCCCCTGGGCTAACTTCCATGCATTAGCTGCCCTGCGTTAAACAAAGAGTTCGGTGTTCTAACGAACCAGCAGAAGATGGAATGCAGACAGGTCTCCCTGTAGCCTGCCACCAATGCTCTCTCCTTTTGTCAGATGGCGGCAGCAGAGAGAAATAAAAGCTCCCAGCTCTTCAAAGGACCACGTCTGCTGTCCATAGGGCTCCTCATTCAGCTGGGGTCCAGACTGGGCTATAAATCAACATTTATTCTTCCCGAGACAAAAGTCTTTCTTCCCCACACTGTAGTTATCTTATTGCCTCCCTGTGCACACATCTGTACTGATTTCCATCCAACTGACTTCTTAAATTAGACCGATATTGAAGTGTTTGCAAGATCTGGATTTAAGAAAAGCTGCATTAATTATAAGCACCATTAACAAAAATCAAAAGGCTCCCCTTTATGTCAACTGTAAAAACTTCCAGCAGCCCAGACTCTCCTGTACCCCCTCTACATTTTGTACATGAAAAAAATTGCCTACATCATCTGTTTTTGCCGCAAATTGCACCCTAACATCTGAAGTAATAAATTTAAACAAACTAGGATTGTGTCTGGTTGATGATGTTTGTATGACTCTTGCAAGCAAGCAATTGAAGTTTTGTTAAGAAACAGCAAAAAATCCACACACATCCCCCCAATACATGACCCCTGTTAATTACAATTTTCCAGTCTGCTTCTCACTAGTCTCATTATCATTCATAAAACTGACTAAGAATAAAACCCTCTGAAGTCGAACATCAAACTTTTAGTTGACATTAAAGTGCCTCAGAGCATTCACTAAGAAATGTATATTTAATGTCAACAAAAAAGATACACCTGTAAATTTCTGCTTTTTTTTAAGCCCTTCAATTTTCAAAATATATTTATCTCCATAGGACAGATTGTAGCACTCACCTGCAATAATGCCAATTCTACCCATCAGCATTACCAATACCCAGAACAGGGTGCTACAGACACATTAAGCCGGCAATGAATGGAGTCTAATACCTTTTCAAAGCAGGGCCATTCATATTAGAAACACAGTTTTGGCATGGAGCATTCTATCTTGGACAAAATTACCTGATCTGTATCAGTTGTAAGCAAACAGAAATAAATATTTACAAATTTCTAAAAATAAAACTTTGAAGAACTCCTTTCCTTTTCCCTGACTTTTCCTTTAAACAATTCCAGCTCTGAGAAAATTTATTCCCAAAGAAGGTAATCCCAGGAATCTTTCTTCTTCATTAGGAAAGTGGAAAATGGGGCCATTAACTATATTTCCATCAAAAACTCTGCTATGTAAGAATGCCCACCCAAGAGAAACCTTTTACAGAGCATGAAACACTATGGCAAAAATCAGCATGAAGTCAGAGAAGAGTGAGCAGCATCTCTGGAGCCCAGCTAAGAGGAAGCAGCTTTCTTGCTCAAAGTAAAACCAAGTTCAAATAATTTGTTCGAACAGCGCACGCCCCCCCGCCCCCTTTTTTCTTCTGGTGGCAAAGCCAAGAACATCTATAATTACATACGTACAACAGTACCCTATGTAAAGACCAAATATCTTAGGACGAAGCGTCCAAGGACCTTTCATCAGTTTAAAACCAGCCAGTTTTCATAAGGAACCACCAGTTCATTCAACAAGCCACCAGCACGCTCTTGGGCAGTGAGGAAAAATAATTTAAAACAGTTGGTAAAATTAATTTATTATCATCACGATCCCATTTCAGAACACTCCTATTCAGTGCTCTCTCTTTTCCTATTTTTCTTTTTTTGGAAAAAATTAAAAAGGTAATTGCTAAGTACATAGTATAATTTTTAAATCACCTTGCATGACATGAAATTTAAAATCTTGGCATAAAACGCAGAAATGCAGACACTCCTGTGATAAGAATTAATTTCTGAGGCTACTGACTTCCTAGATCACTGGAGAGACTGTCCAATATACAAAACCACGAATTCCTTAAGTCACCTACTGCATCATCTTAAAAATCCCCACATTCAGTGTTGGACAATCCTCTGTTCAAAGAACAAAGTTTATAAGACAAGAGGACAAGTAAAGAGATCCAGAAGATTTTCATACTTGAATCATCCAGACAAAGTCACAGAATTAAAATAAAGCATCTGTTGTGTAACTACAGAACTGCAAATAAAGTGCGATTTTGTGCAAGACAAATTTAAGAAGAGCATTTCCCATTAGTCAGTTCTAAAGCAACATTTGCATTGGATTAAGAGGTGTCATCAGAGACGGGAAACAAAAAAATACAATCTCAAATCTCAGTCCTGTTCTAAGGAGGACAAATAGGGACAATTCAGGCTTCACTGCGAAGGACAGATAAGATTTTAATGTAACTAGTGTAACAGTTCTTGGGGGAAATTAAGAAACCATACAAACCTGTTTTTCTGATTAACATGCACTGGCATTACAGTTAAACATTTTAATGAGGATAATTGGGAATCCAGAAACATGCTAATAGAGACACTTCCTTCCTAGAGCAGTGTCTTCCACACAGGCTCACGCAGCCGACACCGGGCACTTGTGAGCGACACCGGGCACTTGTGAGCGTATTTGCTGCAGGCAGCCACTGGTGTGCGACAGGCACATGGCAACACCTCCTCCACAAGGGCAGAGCCGAGATTGACAGAAATACGCTCTAACCCACGTGGAAAGGAAAACCCTCGTCCTGCTGCTTTCACCTTTTCTCCTGCCTGAGCCCGTAATTTCAACTCCAGACACCCACCTGGTGAAGGATGCTAACAGAAGGAGAAAGGCTATCACACACACTGGTCTGGCTAAACGAGACCAATGATCACTCTAACATCTCACACACACACACACACACACACACAAATCTTGTCATCTCCAAAAGAAGCCACAGGAATCCTCCCCCTGAAAAGCTGTCCTTTCCAAGCCAGGGAGTTCGGGGTGTTTGCTCTCAGCTACAGCCACGCCGAGCCGATGCCCTGGAACACGAGGTTTGGTTATCCCTTGGTTATCCTTGTTGGCAAATCTGGCTAGAAACCAGCACAGTCCAGCTATTTTTTTATGTTCCAGCTTTTGACTAACATCCTGGAACAGTATATTCCACAGGATGACGACGCACTAGGTGAAGTAGCATTTCCTTTTATTTGTTCTAAATTTACAAAGCAGTAATGTCATCCAGTGACCTCTTGTTCTTGTATAAACGGAGAGCAAAAAGCAACGACCCGATTGCTTTTTAGTTAGGATGGGGGCTGCCCTATTAGGAGTTTAAAAAAACCACAATAAAAGTCTTAAGATTTATTTATAATCTCATACATTTTTGGCCTGTTTGGGGATTGGCAAACTCTGAGTGTTCCTGCCCTGAAACAGCTCAGAATTTTATCTAGATATGAGCAATTAAGTAAATTAAAAGTGCTTGTTCTACCTAAAAAGGCAATATTAAAAACTTATTTTCTTTTTTTTTAATCCTAAATGCTATTGAACTTTTGGATGTAGTTCTTTAGATTTCACTCCTTGGTAGGAACTGGATGCCCACATATCCATGTGCCCAGAGCTCACCACATGGTGACTTTATGGATGCCTAACACGGACCAGCAAAAAAGCTCAACACCACTCCTGGGGGAAAAAAGCTGCCAATCCCTCTAATCAGTCCTGAAAAGCTATTAGGAGAGCTGGGACTGGCAGGAAGGCTTAAAGACATTTTGAACCAGGACACAGCTTAATTTACACTCCTCACTGCATATGAAACCCCAGGAATATCTTTTGTGGCAATTACGGTGATAATCAACTACCCACCAAGTCACCTCTCTGCAGGCAGTTATGAGCCCTCTGTGCAGATGAGCCGTTTCAAGTCGATCAGAGAAACTCTCAATTTTCAAGCTTGCTCACTCTAAACCTAAAAAAATCTATATCTAAAAAAAGTCATGCCTTCACTGGCTGTCTTCTGCAAATACTGATGCTCCCCTGACACTTCTCCAAAATTTAGCTTTATCTCCTCTGCCTCCTCCTCACAGCACATGCCCTCTTACCAGCTGTTAACCCTCGCTCCTTACGCTGACCCACATTCCCCTGTCCAAAACTAACACCAGTTTACTGACTTTTCAAATCAGGCCAGCTGGGAAACAACAGAGCCAACCAAAGAAAATTTCTCATTTCACATTCTAAAAATGGACTGGATGTCCCTGGATGTCCTTCCCTAATGAACAGCTGTGAATAATCGGACCAGAAAGGCAGTCCAAAAAAGACTCCTTATATTAGACCAAATTTTAAATGGAAATCTGCTACACTTCACCCTTTGGTGTTTTGCTGTACTGAGCAATCTCCCTCCACCAAACAGCGTAAAATTCATTCTCTGGTCTTGCTGCTATCAAAGACAGCTTTATCATCTCTGCTCACTTCCTCCTTCAGCATTTTCTGGCTGCCCAGAAACTTCTCAGCAAAAGTGACAGCCTGGCCAAACATGTGTTGGGACTGTTTGTTATCAGAGTAGATCTGGAGAGCTTTGTGACCACAAAAGATGGCAAAACAAGTTAAAGATCACACTGGCCCAATCACGGAGCTGGCTGAAGAAATGCTGCGGGGAGAGAAGGGGTGGGGGGGACATACAACTTTGCTAAATATAGTTTTTCTGATGTGATACATTTCTCGGAGTCGCCAAAAGCGAGGGTATGAGAACACCTGCTCATTCTGACTGCTTCCTTTTACTCACATCCTGTCCAAATATAGTCTTATGTTCAAAGGTGCTACTCACAAACCCCGCAAAGAGATCCCAGACTATTCCAAACAGTTGATGACTTGGGTAGAGGGAAAGCAGGAACTTCTGGAGTTGAAAAGACCTAGGAACTGCAACTAGAAAAAAATTAAATAGCTGTGAGAACAGTGCTGGTGCAGGCAAAAACTTCAGCATGACCACATATGGCAAAGGCAGGGAAAACGTCCACCACCTGGCAGCTTACTGCTACATCTGCTTTTGTATAGTGGAGTAAGCTCTGGGCATCCTGTGAACCCAAAAACTCAGAAAGGAAAACTGGGTGAGACTGTAACAGGGACCCAGCCATTTCATCCACTTCAGCTGCTGTTCCAGCAACAGCGGTAGTGAAATGCACACCGGTGTACTTTAAAGCACCTTGCCTGTGTTCCTCAATAAGATTCACAAACCAGCAAAGTCACTTTGTGTTTCAAACACGATTGCTGAACTCACAGAGGGAAAAATGGATTAAGTGTGGATTAAGTGCTACTTTCTTAGCAAATACACAAGGTTAAAAGATGACTGTGAAAAATGAAGAAGGAAGGAAAATCAAAGTATGAGTTTCAGACTCAAATGAGTCTTTTACACTTAAAATCTTAAAAGCCTGTCTCATTGATGTCAGCTGCTGAAACAATCTGGAGCTCAGCATCAGGCCGGCAAAGCCTTAGACAGCAAGTCAGCATGACTTTAGCAGGTCTCTAAAGCTTGGAAGGCAGAAATGCAAATGGGGGGCCGAGGCTTGCCTTACTCTACAGACAACATCCCCCTTCCGATATGCAATTCAGCTTTCACCCAGTTTTGCCCACAAACTCAGTCCCGTTAACTCACTGCTGAGTCTCTCTCCTCAAAACCTGGATGCTACTCTGAAGGGGGGAAGAAAAAGAAGTTTTTCAGAGGACACTGGAGAAATGTACCAGTTTTATTTTTTATATAGTTCAAGATCTTTATTTCCTGCTAAAATGACCATCTTTCTCCTACGGAAACTCTCCACCAAATAAAACAAGTCATTAATGTTCTTATAGTTGTGCCAAATTCTGCCTTTTCTTTTTTTTTCTTCTTTTTTTCCTCAGTACCAATAACAAGATTTTCCTCAAAGCCCTAAGTGCACAAATCTCTGTTCACACTATATCGGGTATTTTATCCCCAACTTCCACATGGCTGTTTTATCTTAATTTTCAATCTGTAAAATCTAGAACAGCTCAGTCCCATAGGAAAGCAGGTACAACACATGGTGTGGTCTCTTCAGGACCATTTTTACATGACTAGGTTCATTCACCTTGTGATACGCACCTGGTCTGCCAAGGGGTCGCACATTACATCTTGTCTGAGCGCTGGCACTTATCGCCGCTACGCTGTGCCTGCAGATCAAGTTCAACTCCTGCTGACCCTCTATCTGCGCTTTCTCCCAGTCCCTATCTTCCCCAATGCTGCAGCAGGAAAGCAGACCAGACAGAGCGCTCCCTGGGAAAATGATCATCCCTCATACCAGGGTCACATTCCTACATGCTGCTGGAAACTCTGTTCCTAAACAAGGCACATTCCTGTTCTTGGCAACTGGTAAGAGGAGCACAGACAAGGAGAGGATTTTAAGACTTTTGCAACAACTTAATAGCTGTCAAAACCCGGAGCATGCAAGAAGGTCGTTGCCACTGTTAGCAGGTAAGAAACGCAGACAATTCTGGTAATTTGTGCCTATTAGTCACTTGAGAGCTACATGAATGGAGCAGCACCAAATGGGAACTGGCAGGGCTGCCATGCCAAGTGCCAGAGCATCTTAGCACAGTTCCATCACCCACTCACCCTCTACTTCATGCAGCAGATGCACACACGCATCACTTCATCTATTTTCCAAAGGACACAGTCCTGCCAGGAAAAGAGCTCCCAAACAGAACAACACTATTCGGAGAGAGCTGCACATTTGGGAAGGTAAAGGATATTTCAGAGTAACCTTTCTATTCACTCAAACGGAAGCAAAACCATGAAGAACAGAGGGGCAGGTCAACGTTGCCCAGTGGTAGAGCTGCTGTCTCAGTGGGCTCATACACATCAAGGCTAGCAGCTAATAAATCACAGGATTGAGCAATGAAAGTCCTTGTCCACGGTAGGAAAATGACCTGTTACTGACAGCTTATTGTTACTAACAGCTCCTCACAGTCCCCTAACCTTAGCTATGTTGAAAATAGGCTGGTAGCTGTAATTGCACAAAAGGAAATGAACAGCTTTCAACAGCATGATGAACCCAGCAGCTTTCCACACTGGGTCACCAGCCAAAGACCAGTCCTGTTTTACACATCGCAACAGTGAAACCTCACAAGCACCACAGCCATCACAAGCACCACAACCAGGAAGACCTAATTCCTGCAAATATTATTAGCAAGCCCCTCCCTGCTTGTCAAAATGACCACAGCAAAGATGTACATAAAAATAAGTCTTTTTCCTTCTAGAGTGACTCCCATATAAAACTAAACCCATCATGTTCTGAAATATCCTGGTTGCCACAGGTTGTGCTGCCTTTTCGTCCTCACCTGAATGGCAGAGGAGATGCTGGAATGTGCAGCCTTGCTTGGGAACGTAGATAAAACACCAAACACAGCATGAAGGTTACAAAGAGCAAAAGGATTATCAAACAAAAGCTTTACTGTTCGGGCACAGGGGCAATAACAGACACTAATTTCAAAGCAGTAAACTTCCCGTCTAGGGAAACAAAAGCCCTTCACAAACAGCCGCCTTCACTTTCGAGCTCTCTTATCTATCCCGTCTCACAGTAAAATTCATAAAGCTCAGTCTTGACCCCTTTCTCTTACAGTAGCTTCATCTTTCTTAAAAACTCCTACCATATTTGGGGGTCATTCTGTAACATACAGTCCCAATTGCCAGACCTCTCCACCCGCAGCACCTTCTTGCAGACTCCTAACTCTTCTTCCATATTTATCCTCTTTTAGATGGCTTTTCTCCAGATTTTTCCTTCTTTTCTGCGAGCAGACTAATAACCAGCTCCTGCAAGAGACTGGAGTAAGTCTTAAAAATCCTTTATATGAAAGGATTTTAAATGCTTATTTTCACTGACTAACAGTGACTCAGAATGGTCTGTTTACCAAAGGGCCTTTTCTCAATCAGAAAAAACTGCACTAAAGTCTGGATTACAAACTACTAAAATAGCAAACTATTTTGAAACTGCAGTGGTTCTGACAGGAAATGGGGAGCAAACTGCACTTAATGAAGGGAGGGGGGAAAACCAGCCGAGCAATCCTGGACATGGCAATTCACGGCTCTACTCATTTTTTCAGTTGCTTCTAAAGGAAATTCTGACAGCTGCCAATATAAACAGAATAAGAGCACTAGCAGAGTGTACAATTCCTGAACGTGTACACACATGGGTGTGGAAGAGACAACAACCCCCAGCAAAGCCTGACTTACAAATATGCACTCTAATTTTAGCCAATTTAGAGAAGAGACTTTAAAAAGGAAGGGGGAAGAACCATGCCTTCCACGAGACCCTCTTTTTAATCTTGCCCTTCCCCAAACCTTAACAAGGCGATCCACAGCTGTGTATGAAGGAGCAGCCCAAGTTCCAAGTCCAAGTCTGACTTTCTACAAGGAGCTTGTAACAAAAGTTCTTATATTCTCTCTCCTCATAAAAATAAGTCACATGCTCTTTCTCGAAGCTTGTATTTCAAACCAGCACAAGTAACCTCTGATCTGGGTTCCTCTTGTTCCAACAGCGCCTTACAGACACTCAGCTCCTACGCTCACAAGCAGCAGACTTGCTGCCTGACATGTAGCTTCAGCAGCTCTATTCACTCTTTCAAAACCAAACACTTCAGAGAAGACTTCACTGCCTTCTCTGCTAAAAAGGATGTACTTTCACATTAAAAGCACTAATGCAAAAAATTTGACTTGACACAAGATCACAGAAAAGACAAATGTATTTTCACTTCATTGTGAAATGAATTTGCAGACATCAACAACATATTCTCACCATGAGGAAGCACCCTCAGCACCTTTTATCTTTTGTTAAAGCTCAAGCACTTTGCCCTGTGTTTTTAGGAAAGGTTAATTACCCCAAAAATGAAGATTCATGCTATTTCTCCACAGCGTCAACAAGCCCTGGGACAACACGACAAAAATATACAGTCTGAAGGAGATCAGACAGTCACATAAAATTTCACAAGACAGAAACTGGCACCATTGCTGCTGAACACAGTCAGCACTTAGTAACAAAGAGATAATAACAGAAAATGTAGCACACCTCAGGGTTTCATAGGGTTGGAGAATGACGTCCACGCTGCTTCCCAGAGACGACAGCATGCTCTTGTTCAGGAGCACCAGCAATTCCCTGTTCCTCAACCTACCACAACCACTGTTGCCTCCAGACATACAAGTGCTCTGAAAGAGAGGTATTACTCTAATCTGAACACTTCCTCTCTCCTGTGACATTGGTCAGGGTGAATCATCAGTTAATAAACAGCAGTTCTTAACTGAGGGGTGCAGCATTTCCAACATGACCGCAGGTACATTCCCCTTTACCCCGATTCTGGAGAACTTATCTATATAAATCCAGGCGGGAGAGAACACCTGAACAGTAGGAACTTGAAGCAAAAGAACCTGATGTCTTGATGATCTATTACACTGGCACAGGTGCCATGTTTGTTAGTGCTCAGTCCAGAAAACTCAGACTCCTGCTCTTACCTTTCACGTTCAATCTTCCTCTAAGCTAGTGTCCAGAGCAGCCTACTCCCTCAGGAAAAAACCCAAACGGATTGCTTGACATGCAATTAATAAGATTAGTCTCCTCTGCGGTCAGCCTTTCTGAGCTATGTTCCACTTGCCACAAGCTTGATTAGCTGTCTGCTTAAGGAGGAGCTGGGATAAGTTTCCTTCTGATGGCAGCGAAGTGGAGAGGCAGGCACTGACTGTAATAATATGCTGTTTCCTGTCTGCGGCTGAGCTGAGAGGTACTTCCCAACAAAAAGGGTTTACAGGAGCTCAGAAGTTCAAGCTCCACCTCTTCCAGTGAAGAGCCTTTAACTACAGACGGGACACAACAGCATAGCTCCTGGCGCTCAACGTGCTCTGACTGAGCTTCACTTCCACTAAAGCATTAGAAAGAAGAAATCAAACCACCCACATCTCCTTCCACAGAGAGGAGCTTTCTCCTCTGGGATCTCAAAGCTCTGAATAAGAGGGGATGGGAAGTGAATGTTGTAATCCATGTTACGTGAATGAGGGTGAAAGTCCACAACACCACTTGCTAGCAAATAATTGAAAAATCTTCACAAAAACGCCATCTAAGAATCATATTGAAACACAATATATGTACCAGGAAAGACCTCATGTCCTTCCTAGGCCCTGTTGATGACAGGTGGTATTTTTTAGTATTAAAGAACACATATTTTAGATTTTTTTTTCCTCTTTAGCTTTATACAAACCCTGCACAAGGCAGGAACAGGTCAATGAACTGATAAGGACTCACTCTTATCAGCTGTGTCAACTGCATTGAAGACATCAGGCTTAATTCAGTTGGCACTTTCTAGAAAAGAGCTGACCTTAGCCAACACACCAAACTGCGGAGTAAGAATTTGTTCACCACACGAACATTTACAAAAATGGGCATAAGTAGACAACCCGAAGTCCTTTCAAATACACTCAGGATAGCTGTGGTGGAAAAGTGTTGGTCTGAGCAACAGACAGAGTAACTGGTGTCCCCCCAAACCTTACAGGCTTCGTACGGGAGAATGGGCATGCTGGATGGTTCAGGTCCATGGCACAGGTAAAGCAGTTATTCTGAAAGAAGTATCTCCAAAACCCAGGCTTCCTGGCATGATCTAGAGAAAAAACTATTCCATGTTAGAAGTGTGGAACTCATGCTCATCACATATTTTGTTTTAATGCTCCTGGAGCAACTGCAGGCTAATGCATTAGACAGGCACAACAACTAATTAAGTTACTGTGAAATTACACCATCCAAGAAAAAAAACTGCTCATGGAAACAGCTGAAGTCTCACTGAGAAGACCCAATGTCCACAGTGTGATCCCAATCTACTTTTGAGAATCACAAACGGTTTTGAGGGTACAGCTGGGAAAGCTCTGCTCAGAAGTCAGGGTCAGGCTCTGAGCTCACCCATCCAATTCTGCCGATCTGTATTTCGTAAGGAGTACAAATGTGGACACACGCTGACAGCAAGAATCCAAGCAAAAAGATGACCACCCTCTTCGAAATAAATGGGTCTGAAGTACCAGAACAACATGGTTATCGTTGAGTTTGTACCACAGCAGATCCTCTTTAAGGTCCAATGAAAGACAGCAGCCCTAGGAAAATCCACTGGTGAGAGATCTACACACCAGGTACTATGGGATCATAAATGGAAAGAACTGGTCACTTACAGCCCAGACATCCCAAAAGAATTTACCCTGTAGACTTATGACTTAGAAGGACAGAGATGGCAGAGATCTGAGAGAACTAGCAAAAAAAAAGGAGGCCTGGCATGGGGCTGCTGTATTTGTTCCCAGAGGCTTCCTGCTGAGTAACTGCAGCCACACTACCTGACTTAAAGGAACAATAAGCTTAAACATAAAGCTTTTCCTTACGCCTCTCAGGGGATGGAGCTGTACAACATCTTAATCTCAAAGATGTCCCTAGGCACACGCTCCCAGCCCATTCTATAGTCACATATCCATTAACTCTGGGTAGCAGTCCTGAAAACTGTCACCATTGCAAACAGGATTCACTCACTGAAGAAATCTATGCCAGATCAACCAAGTAAACAACAGTGCAACCCACATTACATGCTATTGTCTAGAGGAAGAAGTCTGTGTCTCAATGCTCTCTTTTCCCTCTCTCCTGTCTGTTGACAGCAAACAAATTAGTTGACAGACTTACGTCCTATGTAAAAGGTTCACTGCCAGCTACATTTTTTAACCCTATTCCTCTATTTATGCAACATAACCTTGCTAGCTCCATGCTCTGTTTTTCTTCTCTCATGGTGCTGCCTCCGCATGCTCCTCACTGCCCTTTCACCAGTTTCTCCTCTGGTCACCCCTTATTACCTCTTTGCTTTGGATCCACATTGCTCCTAAGTGGTTTATTTAGTGTTTTTGTTTCCCACCTCCTTTGTTAGTACCTTAGGAATGTCATTCGCAACCTGACCTGCAGATTCTATCCATTAGGGAGTGCAGATGCCTGGACAGAGGATGAGTTTCCTCAGAAAGACACCACTCATTCATAAATACAAAACTACCAGTTCTCTATTGAAGAAAACACAGAAACAAAAAGAAAACCACAACATCTAAAACTCCAGAATACCTGCTATACAAAACCAAATGTTGTACGTTTCCAGTTTAGGATAAAAACACAATAGTGAGACCACTGATTTGAGACAGGGAAAAAATTGCCTCAAAGAACTCTGATTTTTAGGAAGAAATTGAGCTGGGGAGATACATGGGGAAAACAGAGCTCTCAGAGAAAACCAAGAGAAAATGGCAAGACTGCAAGGAATCCAAAGCACTGACGGCAGTGATGTGGCAGACCAAACAGCAGCAAGACCTGGCAACCTTCTGATTGTCTAAGTATTTTTATAGCTCATGGTAAACCATAGTCGAACCCCTCTGTAAGCTGTGATAGACAGAGCAGACAAAAATTAAGAGGAGACATGCTTTTCCTGAAGTTTACCTGAGCTCTGTGACACAGTGATCAGCTGCAGACAGTGCAAACTGTATCTGATATTTGAGTGTCAAAGTAATCCTATACTTTTCAACCCCTAGGGAAGGCAGGGACAGGCAGAGTCTGATACCACAGTCATGGAAGTAACTCTTCACTGTCAGACGCAGATGGGGCAATCTGAGAGAACAAACACACTAATTCCGCCTGTCCTGATATCCACTGTCTCTGATGGAGATTAGATCTTTCCCAACTATAACAATAAGCAAAACACTAACAGTACATCTGCTTACCTGACAAATCAGTCTTTATTTACATATGGGATAACTGAAGCAACACGCAAGAGAAAATGCTTTATTAAGAGGTAAATAACTTCACATTCCTCAAAATGTATCCCCTACTGAAATCACTGCACAACCCTTCTCTCTATGCACACATCCTGACACCTGATATCAATTATTTACTGTCAGACACAGACGGACCTCCTACTTGTCCAGTTATCAATATAGAAAGTATTTTCAAATTTTTGAGACAGCACTGAGGTTTCATCTGGGCATAGGGTGGATCCTGTAGCTGCTCAGGCAAAGCAAAAAGCTCCAACTACATCACAGAAACCTCCTTCGATAGAAATTGAAAGCGGTGGGTCATCACTGCTGCACAGCAAGGCACACTGCTCAGTCACCGTCCTGCAGAACCAGCTTCCTCCCTCCACCCAATTGCTCCCCTCTTCACCTTGCCACTATATATAGTCTGCATATATAAACATACATACAGCCACATACAAATGAAGTCAGAGAAGAAGTTTACATATTTCAAGGCCCAAAGGGAAAAATAAATTCCTTTAGCAAAGTCTCCAGCATCAACATCAACATCACCCCTAACACCCTCAGCAGAACAAATTTTTCTGTCCCTCTGTGTAAATGGATTCTATCAAACTCTCCCAGCTTATCAGAAAGAAAATCCCTAAATGCAAAGTTTTAGCACTATACATAGTAACCCAAGGAATTTCCCATGTGCATGGAGATGAGTTTTGACTACCGTGAGGAAAAGAAGTTTATGATTTTTCTTTTTTTTTTTAGTGAAAGACACTGTGAAGACTGTTCACATGTTCACAGAAGCGACGTAGGGGAAAGATCCAAGAAGAATAGAAAATAATGAAAAAAATCCTACCGTGAAGCTGTTGTTGACATTCTTAGTGCTGGATTCTGCCACACTGGCATCTGTCAGATCCACCTCATCAAAAATAATGGACTGTAAAGAAAAAATTCAAAAACCCAGTGAGTCAGTGAATCCAATGTAGATGCAGCAGACTCAAAGGGACGTGCCTGTCTGCCTGCCTAGCACACTCCGTCACAGCCTTTTGTGATCTCAAGGAAAGGCCCAGCACCAACAACATGAACGACTCCAAAGTCTTGCTCCATACAGTGGTGTTCACACTTGCCTGTCTTCAGTCAGTGAACATGATGACTTCCTTTTTATTAAGCGATTATTTTTAAACATAGGCTTTGTTTCTGTAAAAGGAGACAGATTTATATCTAGATGACTATCAACGTACTAAACCAGATGCACGGCAGCTCTGATTTGATAAATTCTAGCCTTGCTTATCTCGTAGATTTCCTCTTTTCATTCATATTTTCTCCCTTGTTTTTCAGTTTCTATTGATTCAGAGCCCAATCCCTACTAAAATGCAATAAGGGGGAAAAAAATGTGGAAAAATCAGTATCACAGGTTCACATAATGCTTTACTTAAAAACCAAGGATTTCCAAGTGTGAGACAAAACACAGGGATCCTCTGGTCACTACAAAACCTAAAGACAGGTGCTTTCAGAGCACATGCTCTTTTCTCTAAGCAAGGGCTGTCCTCTCACAGACACCCATCTGCCTCCAAAAGCTCCACCACTGACTTTCTTCCCTCGGACTGACATGTATTGTCAAGACCTTACCTTAGCAGTTTTTGCATAGTAGAGCGTTCGTCCTCGCAGCTTAAAATATCGTCTCTTCCAGCGCTGGAAGGAGCTGGTTTGTTTCATCAGCATCCCCTCTTTTATGACAGTCTGAAAACAAGGAGGGGAGGGGGTGAAGCATACATTTTACTTACAGGCATATTTTATGCTCTCCCACTATATACCCATACCAAAAAAGACTGGAGTTTGAGATCAATAATCTTAGTGCCCTCTGCTGGAAGTGCTTAACAAATTCATTCAATATAAGTGAGCAAATTTAACAAGATTAAACTGTCACAACACATAATCCACACTGGGCTGTGGTTTTATCCTCGTCTCCAGTGCTATCATGATACCAAAAAAGGTAAATAACTTATGACTGAATGAGCATTTCGAAGTCTAACAACGACTCAGGGAGTGCAACAGTTAAACTCACTGAGGTCAGATTTCAGTCGTGGATAATTGTGAGTTTCATTTAATTGGCATTAGATGACAAGCACATACACACCACAGTATATCTGCCCCTATCTCCAGTTTTGCCTTGCAAAATTATCAGCATCTACCTAGGACAGAGCTGGCAAGCTGCAGGCCCACAGGGTGAAGAGTGAAACTGGAGTGAAGAAGCAGCTACATCCAACTTGAGCATTTGGTATTCTTCAGATAGTCTTGGCCCTGCCTCAGTACTCTCTGGCTGGCTGCCATTTCCCAGGGCTGCAGTGCCAAAACTGTCTACGCACACTGCCTTTTTTTTTCCTTTAACTGCTTTATAAGTAGATCGACATACCAGCATACACAGTCACATATGCTCACTCACATACTGTGCATACATAGGGGTATGTATTTAATCCACACGCACTTCATTCAACTTTGTCAAATACATTCGATTCCTTCACTGAGGACAGCTTTCAAATACCAACAGATACATGAAAATAATCTCAAAAAATGCAGCTTAGAAAGACAAAAAGTAGAAAAGTCAGAGCTGAGGGTTCAGCCCCAAATTACTGACTGAAGGTATTGCCCAGGCGCTGCAAACAGTGCTACGTCATGTTTCAGTACCATGAGAAACCTACTTCTCACCCCAAGAAACAGCCCCCAGGAACCCACTCCTTGCTGAGAGCACAATGTGATAAACACACAGTTAAAACACAGGAAACAAATGGTCTGACAATCTTGTAAGACAGGTTATTCTGTATCTTGATGCCAGGAAAATGACACAGCTTTAACATACCAGTGGTCTCAGTGTAACTCAGGCTTGTAACAGAGTCAGGTCACCCGATGACTATCAATTAATTTATGAACAGTGTTAAAGGTACACTGTCAGGCTACTACAGAGCACAAAATAAATACTCTTACTGATCCACAGGGTTTAGTTCGTTTTAGAAATCCTTTCCAGGGCATTAAACTTGCTTTTAAAATGCTATATATATTTCTAATGTGGGTCTTTCCTTTTTGAAACAGCTGCAGATTTTAATACTTTCCACACACACTAGCCCTTGCCAAGCTCAAAGTCTCCTCAAAAAGCCCTTGGAAAAAAATGCTGACTATAAGAAGAAACACCCGTCTGACACTACAGGCCTCTCTCTTGCTGGATTGAGCCATCCTCAAACTGGCCCGAGAGATCGCAGGGCCTGGACCACCATGGTGATGCCTCTGCTCACAAACTGGCTAGGGAGGTGCAGGCTACCACACAACCCCAAATCTGGAAAAGAGCTGCCGGCCACAGGAGTCACTATATACCTTCCTCCACCACGCCGGAAAAATAAAAAGCTGTAAGCTCCCGTCTACTCTAAAAGAGCTTTTCCAGGCATCCCCAAACACCACGGTATTTCCAGCAGAATGCAGAGAGATAATGAAAATGCAAAATCAAAGACTAATTTCATATAAAAAAATGGCCATCTCCCACATCAGCTCCCCACAGCTCTGAGACATCTTAGCACCCATTTTCCACAAGTCACAGCAGGGACACAGCAGTAGAAATACACTTTAAGAAGCCATAAGGCATCTGGGAGCGGCTTTAGGGTCCGGAAGTTAAACACAGTATAGTGATACCCAGAAACAAGACTTTAAACTAACTCAGAGCTGGCGCTATGGAAAAAATCTGAAACTCAGCCATGATCTTAATCTGAAGCTTCAGTGTAAAAGAAAATGGAGTTCAAAGACTGACCCAGCAGTATCCCTTGCTGAAGTGGCCCCAAAGGTGAGCCCAGAGCTGAAGGCACTCGCGTGGAACCAGGAAAGGTGCTTGCAGGCTCCTACTCTGCCACCTACTTTTTACGAGATCCCAGTAAGGCAATTTTCACTCTGCGTGTCTCCATCTGCCAAGGGGGAACAAACAGCACTACCCAACTCCGTGGAGCCCTGCTAGAATACATATATATGTGTGTCTATTTCATGAGTAATTTAACCTTCAGCATCTGAGTATGAAAGAGAAACGTAAAGCAACAGCACCTAAATTACCATGCTAAAGAAATCACACATTTCTGCAGTTCACTTTCTACAGGGAAGAAAGTGGGAAAGTGGCAAGAGATTTTCCAGATTAAGACAGAAACTTGGAGTGATCTTTTGCATTCCTTGGACAAAACCACATATAATTAAAAAATGAGACAGAGAAAATAGCTACTGAACTCTGCAAAGCCCTAAACCGAAGACAGAGAAAAATTTGAAATCCTGGGGAAGACTCCCAGGATGCAAAGCCTGGAGATATCAAGTCAGCCAAGAGCCTGGCCAAAAAATAGCAACTTGCAGGAGGAGATTTCGGAGCTCTGTTGCTATGCTCATTCACAGATATGCCTAAAGCGGGCTCAGCCAGAGCCCCGCGCTCCCCCAGCTCGCTCAGCGGCAATTCTGGCCGCTCAACCTCCTGCCCAGCCCAGCAGAACAGTAACTCACAGCAAAACATTGTCTCTGCCTTCCCTCGGCTCCCACGGCTCCCGCCTGCCACGCTCGGCTCCCCTCACCTCGGCAGGGCTCACTCACCGCTGCACAAGATGTGCATTCCTCCATTCCTCTTTTAAACAGAACCCTTTTTTTTTAAAAAAAAAACCAAAAGGCAACAATCCCAGAGGTCACCTTGCCCCTCCCTAACTAGCAGTTTGTGTCATTTGCCAGCCTCTATCTATAGAAAACCTCACAGCTACATAACTCAGACATGAAAGGCCAGTGAGAAGCGAGCTCTCGCGTGCACGCTCTGCTCAGAGAAAGAAAACAAGCCTCTGGTTCAGAGCTGCCCATCTCTGCACGAGAGCGGCTCTTCTATTTATAGAACAGCTCAGAAAAGAGTTTGGTGGGTTTGGGCGGAAAGGGCTGCAGATAAGATCAAGATGACTTTATAAAATGATTCAGACATTGCTGCCTTTCTCCTCCTCTATTTTAATTTTACAGCCAAAGGACTTGCTACTTGCAGTGGAATGCAGCTGAAGAAAACTAGCTGGGGAAAGGACCTGACAACAAAGTGATACCAAATGAAATAAAAGGGAGGGGAGCTGAACAGTTATTTCTGCTCATCAGCTTCTCTGTAGCTTTTTTAATTGAAGATCTACTCTGATCAGATTACTAGCCATGTAATTGATCAAGACAAAAGTGAAATCACTTCTCTCATAAAAAGAAAGGGAGGTAAATCTATTTTTAGTGTCGTATATTGGATCCTATGAGAAAAGCTACTGCCGTGAAAAACATCATGAGGTTTGATTACACGCATTCTATCAAGGATAAATATAAAAATTGTTTGTGATGGAACTATCCAGACTGCTTTCTATCCAGCTGAGCTTCTCTCCAGTGTGGTGTCCTGTGGCACAGCACTCCATGGGCTACAACACTGCGAAAAAATGAAGTATCTTCTTGGGTCAAGCCTAAAATGATGTGCTACTAGTTTCAACAGCGACCCCCTTTTATCATATTACAAGACAGTATAATAAAGGTTACTGAACAACTGACAACATAAAGCAACACTGCTCTTAGCAGAGAGTCTTAAGTGTCTCTGCAAACACGATTAGACAGCTGAAAGGCAGGGCCTAGGAAATTTCTAGCATTTCACTATTTATGTTTGGCCTTGAAGAAAAGCGACTTCCTGCAGAAAAAAATTCAGTTCACAGCGAGCAATACGCAACCCTCCCCCCAACTCATCCCCTTTTAAAACTTGACATTTAGGAAGAGAAATAATACGTTCTCAGATTTCTTCTGTCAAAACGAGTACGGGGTTTAGGCCTAATCCTGAACTGACGAAAGAAAAGTTTTGCCACTAACCTCAATGGGAACAGTTTCAAACAATTCAAACAACTCAGAGGACTTAAATTAAGGACTTAAAATAGAGCCTTGTGCCTTGGTGCTTCCCCTTCACACGGTCTCACCTCATAAGAACAAGAAGCCAAATGATTAACCATAGTCATTCACAAAACCAACAAGATACAGTCATATTTTTTGCAGCATTACTTGTCTGAGGTATCTCTGTATCCAGCAACCCACATCAGGAGATCAGAGCCAGCCTACACAGTTTAAATGTTTTCTATACTGATAACATGAATGATTCTAGTAAAAAGTTAAGAACGATCATGCCAGATTTCAGCTACTTTCAGATTGCATCCCTTGTTCTCCTTCACATAGTACTGCTCACTACGTCAAGCACAGGGGTAGCCATCTTTTCCTGAAGCTTAAGCCTCTTGCCCCATTTGGAAGTAGGGTCCTTGATAAAACTGATTTCCTAATCTGGAAAACCAGAGCCTACCAGCCAGACTGAAGGCAACTATCAAGCGTACCCAGCTGTCAGGCTGGCAAGTGTCCTTTGGCACAGGGAGGCTCCAAATTGTGTTCGATATAGACAGAGGAAGAACAATACAACCTATTTTACAGCTGAGATCATGACATATTCTTAGGGGCAATTATTCAGTGCAGCATATCTGAAACAAGGATTTTGCTCCACTAGTACTTCTTTCCAATGCAGAAAAAACTTCATACAAGGTAAAAGCAAAATAATTCAAAACTATCTCAACAGCAACTAAAGAATCCCAAATACCAAAGTCCTCAGCATCTGCATTTCTCTGTTTTCCATGTGTCTTCAGAATGTAAAAACTTCAGAGCACAGACTGTTTTTATTTGTATGTACTATAAAACTTTGAGCAGCGTACTGAAGCCAAACGACATAACTGACTAAAGCAAGCACCAAATGCACAGAGAACAAAAAAACAAAATGAAAAAGCGTATGTGGAACCGACAGGCTATCTTTATATATGCTTACTAAGGAATTTTACAGGCAGCTGATCCCCAGGGACCAAGCAACCTCACCTAGTCACTGATTTCAGGTAAGCCGTGGCAAAAAAGATGGGTGTAGATCTGCAGCCACTTAAACATGGTAAGATTGTCTTGCCATGCTAGGGCACATACAGATCTGGAGTGCTGTACCTTGCTGTAGCTAGAACAGTTTTAGTAGCTGGTTCCATAAAAGCTCTTTGTGGTCACACATACAGAACTAATAATTATTTAGAAATCAAATGAAATACAGTAACAAAGAAACTACAGGAATAAATCTAACCCACCCCGCAGAATAAGACAGAAAAGGTCAAAAGGCTGGGGGTTAACAAGCTAATCCGAGAGCAACATCCTTCCACCAGACAGTGGTCACACCCTGGAAATTAACTCCAGGAAGCCTGGAGGGAGGAAATCTGGATTAGTAGAGCAGTTCTAACTATGGGACACAGAGAGCTGTACAGATCTATATGGGAGCACAAGGAATTTACACGCTGTATAGTCCTTTTGGGAATTCTACATTAAATGCATTTATTTGGCTCTCGCAAAAGTGAAAATTGCATTAAGATTTCTTCCACTGCTATCAGAAGGACAAAACATTATGTGAACTCACTGCAACAAAAGGACTCCAGAAGATGGGAAAAATAAAAGAAAATCAGAGGTCAGCCACAGGAATCAAATGTCAAAATAGAAGCTAGGTCTGTGAGTCAACGATCCAGAAACAGAAGCCGAGCTCTCCACAGAGGAAGGAGGTACTGTCTAGGCTTTTAGTGTACATTGTTTAATACCACTCTGTTTTAATAACCTATGCTTTATAAACCGGGAAGCACCCATGTCAGGTTACAGCACAGACCTCTATACAACCACATGGGAAAGCCTGCAAAATCTCCCCTAACAACCATCCTCCCAGCCCTCCCTCTTTTCTAACCCTCCAGCTCTGCTGAATTAGCTGGACTCTGCATGCCCAGTGAGAGCCCAGGGGCGAGCTAAGCCGACAGCTCTTGGTACAGCCTCTCTGCAATGACTGAAACAAGCAGAATTCAGAGCAGCATGCAGCAATCTGTAGCTGAGATACCACCGAAACAGGAAATGCAAGCTTATTCTCCGGACCAGCAGTGAAAAACAGGAGTTTGTATCAAATAAACTACTGGAACCGCTTGAATTAGAATCTGCCTTGGCACAGATAAACACTTCATTCTTCATTAGTTAGTGGTGCAGCCAGTAAACAGGGAACAGGTCGTTGAACCAGCTTCTTTTCAATACCACGTTCAGCTGATATTATTGTGAATGATTCTCTTCTAAAAGGAACAAGCACTCTTAGGCCTCAAGTGGATAAATTAACAAGAAAAAACAAACCTGAAAGCACGCAGAAAGGTTGCATGAATATGGGAAAGGAAATGGAACATACCAGCATATCGTCACACAGCTCCCTGGTAAAATGAGCTTGGTTAGAGAGCTGCAAGCAAAGTACTTAAAATAGATTAATACTCTGGTCAGCTACTTAGAAGAGAGAATGAAAAACACACCAGTACACTCTGATTCAGGATGAGTTAGTAGCTGGACAACTCCTGGCACGCTAACTGTTTAAGCCCTCAATATGCTTCCCATAGGCTCCAGGCATCCTTCCCAAACACATTTATCACAAGAATTGAGCACGAAGCTCAAGTCATCCCAGCAAACTGTAAGAAAGCTGGAAGATAAGGGCTCAGGTTCATCCACGGAGATAACCAAAGCTACCTGAAAACTTTGGAATGGAACAAAATTTTAAAGGGTACTAATTACGCATGAACTTTAATCCATTTAAGGACAAACATGAAAAACATGGTGTTATTTTTTTTACCATCTTAAATTACGCATACACAACTACATCCCTTCCTTAAGGCATTTTCCCCATACATTAAAAAAATGTCAAAACACATTACCTGCTGTGAAACCTTCAGCTCTGAGATATCCCTGTCCCACAGCTACATATCAGCACCACAGAATCCTCCATATTAACTTGGAAGCGCAGCATCCTGCTGCTGAAACGCAGTAATATAACCTTGCTGCAAATCACAGCGTTGAACGTGAAACCCTCTTTCGCTACAGCCTGTGTCACTAGAGCTTAAATAACACTCTATTCACTTAGAGAGAGCCAAGTTGTTATCAAAAAGCACTGTTGCCCAGCTAAGCCCACCCATCCACTTCAGCAGCAGGTAGAATGACCCAGGCACTTACCATAGCGGCACGTCAGGGCCATTTGATATGAGAGTGTCAGGTTGGGAAGGCGCGATCGGTGCTATTGCAAGAACAGCGAACGTAAGGGAAAGCACATCCAGAATACAGCTGCGGATCTCATCCTCGCAATCATAACCACCCCATCCTTCCCATACTGCTAAATGTCATGGAGATCTTGGCCAAGTAGGAAGGAAAAGCCAGCAGAAAGTACTGGTACGAGAACTTCAGGACATGGGAAAGCGAAAGTTATACCTTGAGGAAGAAAACTGAATCCTTTGCCCTTTTGTTGAGGAGGCTGAGAGAACGACGCAGCTTCCTCCCACTGTGTCTGGATTCCCATCAGCTCTGCTACTGAATTCTGCAAGGAGCCTTATTTGGTAGTGGCTGGTAGATGTAGGGCCAAATCCTGATCCTTTTACTCCAACTGGTATTCCACTGTTGAGAGCAGAAAGCAGCTTTTGGCCTTTGGCCATTTAATTAATACTTAAGGTATCTTAGAATTATTTTTATCTCATCTGTAACAATTGCCATTATCAGATTTTCCATATTTATGTATTAAACAACCTATGCTTTAAAGTTTTTTTTTCCTCATCCATTTAACATAGTTCTTAAAGATACTCCAAAGTTTTTAATTTGTTTTTCCATTTTCCCTGTTTTAACGTCCTGCAAATACCTTTGACCATGCCAAGACATCTCGATCGGCACCAGTAACAACAAGGAAGATTAGCACAGCCCTGGGAACACCGTTTTGTTAACTTTCAGCCAAACAGAACAGAAGGAGCTGGCGTGAGCTCCCAGAATACTGATTTTTAATAAAATCTTACTGATAGATCTTCATGTTGTAAAAGAGTGCTCTGACCTGCCTCAGCAGAGAGCAGTTTGAAAACCAGGCAACACACCCTCCCTATTTTATCAGCCACACTTCTATCTTTCCCACGTGGGAAACTGAGGTGGTATCACCTCTCCTCGCTAGAATATTACATGGTTAAATCTATTAAAACTTGCAAGACTCGAATGCAATGCGCTCGATGTAAGCATTATGTAAGCGAGACAGCGTTTCCTTTTTCAAAAAAAGCAAATCACAACACCAGAATACCTATCAGATGTAAAACTTTCCAACTTAGCAATGAGACTGTGAGGAAATAAAGATATTCCCTCTAAAACCCAAATGGAGTAATCACGCATTAATCAATTACCTAACTCAGCAGTATAATCTTTTAGCCAGGCAAGCCGTGTTTTTTCCTCTCTGGATGAAAGGAGGGCAGCAGGCTTTGGATCTCTGTGTAACTCCGTTACTGCTCAGGCATGGCCCAGGGAGAGCAGACAGTGAGCGCTGTACCCTGTGGAAGCATAGGGCTGGTTCTGCGGAGCTTACTGCTTCCCAGAGTGTTTTATATAAAAAGCGCGTGAGAAAGGTCCACGGAAGACGTCACCTGATGTGGATCACCGCTGCTGCCTCAGCGATTTGCCTGCCTAAAGCTGAGCTGTCCCTGGATAACTGTCCTGCAGGGCTGCAGAATCAAACAGAAGCATCTTCTTTCTTTAAAAGACACATAAATCCTTAGTGAAACAAGAAGCAATAACCACTTAGTGGGGAAAAAGCAGGGAACAAATGGTTTAAGCAGAGAGTTAATAAAAAATCCTTTAAATAGTGGTTTGTGCATTTGAAACCTTGAAAAAACATATTCTAAGAGGAAGATGCTTTTCACTTGGACGTTATTTTGCCCTGAAATTTCTGATGTTGCTGTGACACCATCTTGTGTAAACCATAAGCTTTCAAGGAAATAGGGAATTCAAAAACCTCTTTCTCTCTTCACCTCTGCTTTCTCTTAAGTATGCAGGTATATCTGCTATTTTAGAAAGAATCACATTGGATTTCTAATTAAAGCAAGTAAAGTTATGCAGTGCCTTACATGGCATACTGAATTTTCTAATCAGGTCATCTGGCAACAGACATTTTACAGTTTTCATTTATGGTTTTCCTTTACAATGCATTAACAAAAAAGTAAAGTATCAATGATTTTTTTTTTTTTTTTTTTTTTTTGGTAACAATAGGTTTTGGGTAGGGGGAAATATCTGACTGTTTTTATTTTATTTTATAAAACAAAAGAAATCCTTTAATACCAATTTTATTTTGTCTCTTATTTGAGAGACCAATTACCAGCCTGGCGATGTACATTTTGGCTATGTGGTCTAAGTAAATCCTTGTTCTCAAAACATGCAAAAGTTTAATGTTAGCTCTTTAGTTACTGGAACCTGAACTATAGTTAGAAGGAATGAGAAAAGCTACAAGCGTGTGTGGCTTTGTGCTTTGTTTTGGTGGTTTGTTGTTTTTTTGGTTTGTTTTGGTTTGTTTTTTAAAGGAAGTAACAGCTGTTTCTTTCACATAGCATCCAAAACCCTCCAGCAGCGAGGCAAACTTACAGTACACCAGTGGTAACACAGTGCTGGGAGGCTTCCTAAATTTTGTCAGAATGGATGAGCCTGAAGAGCACGCAAAACATAATGTAGCTTGAACTAGGGGACAGAAACATTCTTACAGGCATGTACTGTGACCTAAATTTCCACCTTTTTCCTTAGTGGTCAGAGAAGGAACTACTCCATTTGTGGTGTTAATCCAAGAAAATTCATGTCCTTAAAACCCGTGCTTGAGATGTTCAGTTTCAATTCAATCACAAGAATTTCTCTTTTGCAACAATTACCTCTCTTTTGAAGTGATGAGTTCCCAGTTTCTACTTGGACTAAAGCACAAGCCACTACAATTCACAACACGTGAAGTTCCTAAAATGTCTTCTTTTAGACACCCTGTTAGAAGGCAGCATAACAAAACCAGATAGGCATTTTAATATGTTTTAGTGGAAGATGCCACAGACAGAACAAGAATTAAGCCATAAGTTCCTGAAAATTCCCTCCTCATATGTTGCACATTTCTTTTACATTGTCTCTTTACTGCAATGCGTTGCTCCTTATCTAATACTTCTTTCAGTCTTTGTATCAAACTAATAAACTGCTTGGTTTCCTCACTGTAATCCCATCTGAGAAAACCTTAGAACATTTGTCCTCCAAAAATAAAAATAACACTTCTTTACCTACAAAAAGCACATTTTATCTATTAGGCAATACAAGATGAAACAAAACAAGCTTTCTTCAGTTGCTCACACTGACTACCACATGTTGGAGAACTCAGTTTAGTCTGCTCTGGAAACCTGCACCAAAGCGAGGAGAAACATGTTGCTTCCTCCTGGGTTTTTTTGCCTGTATGCTTCAGGGTGGCTCCCAGACCTCAAAGCTACTAATCTGAAAGAGAATCACAACCTCCCATAGTGCATAAGTTATCTACACCACAGACTGCTACACAGCACACAAATCGGAAACTCGCTGGTTCAGATACAGAACAAAGTCTATCCATCGCATCACAAAGCTTGGTACCAGTTAATTTCTCCTGCTTTTCATAGTATAAATTAACCTGGTGCCTCTTTGCTACTGGAGCTAGACAGCTTCCAATATCGCAGAAAGTTTGGAGAGCTGCTTGCTCTGTTTGCAACTCCATTGAAATATATACTGCAAAATTGTCTTAAAAAGTTGAAGGCGATGATAAATGGTTATAAGAACTCAAATATTACAGAGAAAATCCTCATAAAAGTAAACAGAAGTTAGACTGAATTAGTCTAAACAAGAAGTCCTCCTGATGCCACCCAAGGACGCTGCTCAAATCCTGTCTGGTAAACAAACCAAGATCTCAACATACCAAAGTCAGCACGCTGGAAATCACACCTAACTGGTGAACGAAATGAGAAGATGGGCGATTCATCCACTTTCCTGCTTTCTGAGGTTTACTATGTGCCTCTTGCAATAAAAGGTCAAGTGCAAAGGAAGAAGCTGCTTTACTGGCAGAGCCCATAGAAGGTGCAGTGCTCCTCCATTTCACTCCCTCATCTCCCAAGATATTAACATGTCTTCATCCAAGCCAGGTGACAACTGAGATGACATTATCACTTCAGCTGATTCCAGCTGAGTCCTCAACACTATTTGGAAGGTGGGAGCAAGGCTCCCACTGTTGCCTCTCCTCACACACATCATCCTTCTCTTATTTTATTTCATCTCTTTCCTAATTCCCCTCCTCAGAAATCCTTTATCTCAGTTGACCAAGTTTCTCTAGCTGCATCAATACCAGCCTGAGTCCAGGAGAGGGGCTCAAAGCAGTGTACTATGAAGCCCAATGCTGGTACAAGTCCGACAGGTCTCAAAATGGCTGATCGAGCACTCCATGCAGCCTCTACGTATTTGCCAGGTGAGACAACAGCTACAGTACCAGCTATACCTGATCACATGAGGGATTTTTCTTTCCCCACAACAATAATCATTAAGAGACTGTGAAACATACTTCTCTTATACCTCCTTCGCTTCCTCAAAAATTATTTCTAGTTGAAAACTAATAACTACTTTAAAACATAGAACTTCACTTTCCAAACTCTTTGTTTTCCACTCCTCCTTCCCTTGCCCTGTATCTTCACAAGGGACAAATTTTTCAGCTGGACAGATGTTACCTATGGTTTGCCTTTAGACGCTCCATGTCAAAGTCACAGTACCTATACATCCAGCGGTTCTATTTGCCCCCCAGTACTACCACACCAACATATTTCAGTCAAATGCAGCTGGGCAACCTGCGGGCTCAGAAACAAGTTCACTGAAGTTTTATGGTCTTGTGAGCAAGCAGCTTTATTTCACAGTGTTTCTTGGGAAAACAGATGACAGGCCCAGAGGAAGGAAAACATATCTTCAAAGTGTGACTGTGACAAACAAGCAAATTCAGAGGAACTCCATGGTTACAGCAGGTTTGCACTCAAGCTATGATAACTGTAAGCTTCTGTGTTGATTTAACTGTACTCACAGACATGGTCTTGAGCTAACTACAGCAAAAGATGTGGTTAAAGAGACTTATATCCTCAGGGCACAGTAAAAGTCTGCCTGCATCCCTTACTGTCACTCTGATGGACCTGTCCAACAGCTTCTACAGCTTACAGTAGCCTGCACTCTCTCATTCAATAGACAAATGCAGAATTAGGTCTGTCTTTACAGAGGAAGAAAGCTCCTCAAAATCTCATCAGAACTATGATTACTCACAAAGTTGTCTTTGCTCCTTGCCCTCAGGGCAAGGAAAAAGTACACATGCAGCAGCACGCGGAAAAGATGATGATGAAACAAAAAGACATCAACAAGCAACAGAACAAATCAATCCTTGATATCATAATACCTGGGCTCACTTGGAAAATTTGACACTGTTTAGTTGAAGGTCTTCTGCAAATTAACACACAGGAGGCTTAACAGCTGTAGACAATATCTGTTTATAATCCTTGTTCTTAACATGTTTATGTTCACTTAGTACAAGTGGCTGGTTTAGGCTTTTTTCAGCCACGCTGACGCAGGAAGTGATGTAAAACAGGGCAAATGATTAAGTAGGGACAGGGGACACATTCTGCTATATTCAAACAAAAGTAAAATCCAACGCACCTTTTACCTTAGCACCTCTAACACCCTGCTGTGAGCAAGAGTTCCCAGTCCAGCACTGAAAAAGTCACTGTCACAAAGTCAAAGCTCTTATCACAGACACTACCATGTAGATATTTAACTCAGACTATGGCATCCTACCTGCCTTCTCACTCCTGCCACAAGTAGTATTAAGAAATCACAAGGTTTATCCGATCTCCTGCAAGACAAATTTCTTATATTCAGCACCCTGTGTGTGGGAAAAGATCTCCAAAGGTTTATTTTTTTCACAGAAGATCAACAGGCGAAATCAGGTCACCTGGTGCTACAGCATGGCTGGGATCTGCTTGAGACACTGAACATCAACCCATTTAGAGGGCTCCGCCATTTCCTCTTGCGGCCAAAAGCACCATCTCACTCACGCAGCCCAGACCCTCAGTGCCTCAAGAAGTGAGTGACAGTGTCAGCAGCACTCAGCAGACAGAGGAAGCAGCCCCGCGATGCGTAATGAAGCGAGCGCAAGGTCCTCACATATGACCATACTTTGTCACGGGACTTTTCAGAACAGGGACTAACGCAGCAAAACAACAATGAGCAGCAGAATAATGATACGTTATGCATTTGAAAGCAGGGCGAACTAGCCAGCAGAAAAAAAATCTCTACGAATAATGCTTCAGGTACTGCACCATGCAGAGACATTGACTCTCCTTTGCTATGAATACAAGATAAGCAACATCGAGCTAGCAGCATCAGCACTGAGCAAGCCTCCTGCATCCACACAGCAACTGAGCTTGCCTGTGCTTCAGAGACATCAGGAAGGTGATGTCAGGAGAATAACTAATCTGGTATTTCTAAGCAGAAACATATCACACACCAATCCAAAAGTTATACAGGACTTCAATGGCTACCAAGAAAAATCATGCCACTATAGTAAAAATAGTACAGAAGAGGGCAACTCCCTATGGGTGGTTCCTAGCCTAAGGCTGAAGGAAATCTTCACATCTTCTCTTACACTAACAATACAGACAAGCTACAGTTGTAGTTGCAGAATACTGTTACTGCCCATAAAAACAGCATTATTGTTCCAGACCAAGCCACACACGGGTAAAATCCGACTGCGCCAAGGGAATCAGGTTGGAAACGAATGTTACCTGAGGCAAAGCAGGGCAGAAAAAGCTGGGAACAAAGACTAACCAGCCATAAGATCACTGTTTGCCCAGACAGGAGGCTAAACATCACTGCATGGCTACAGAAAGGAGAACTAGCACAGTACAAGATGGGGAAAACCGGGATGCAGCCATGAAAAGGATGGGAAAATGGTGATTGACACATACACTGACTGTAGGAGTAACGGCAGGGGCTGCACCTTTCAGAGCACACAGCTCTGAATAGGAGACAATGACTTTTGCCAGGTCCAACAGGGCCACAGGAAGGAGATTTAGGAAAGTGATGGGGGGGGGGCCACAATATGTCTGGGGGATACGGCTGTGCAGGGGCCCACAGTGAAAGCACAGGGAGGTGAGGAGGGAGCCCCCAGCAACTCTGATATGGGGAGAAAAAGGAAGATGCAGGTATATATATATATCAGGTAATAGGGAGGAGTGCTGAGAGGGCAGGAGTGCAAATCTTACTTCCATGACTCCAAGGAAACATTACAAGGAGAGAGTAAGGAAAGAAAGAGTTAAGACAGGGTCCTGCTGGGCACATTGATCACCTTTAGGGTAGAGAGGCTCCCTGGCAGGTCTGAAGGAGGGCACTGGGGAGGTTCCTACATGGCTTCAGAGAGGTAGTTTGGGTACCTGCTAAGTGGCTGAGTGCAATTCCAGGAGCCCCTCGGAGCAGTTAGGGGGTCGCTGGCAGACCCTGAAGGGCATTTAGGGGGCAGCTGTTGACAGGCACTGGGGAAACAGTTTGTTATGGGGCTCCCTGAAGAGCCTTTAGGTGTTTCCAAGTCCCCTGTTGCGGGGTGTTGTCAGCAGGTCTGAGGGGCGCTTCGGGGGTCGCCGGCACGTCCCTGAGGGGTGGTTTATCGGGGGGGGCAATCTCTAGCGCGTCCCTGAGGGGCGGGGGGCGCGCAAATGGCCGAGTTCGGAGGGGCCGTTTGGGGAGGCCGCCGGCGGGTCCGTCAGGGGCAAGCTGGGGGGATCCCCCGGAGGGGCGGTTTTGCGGGGGGATCACCGGCAAGTCCCTCAGGGACGGTTTGGGGTGGCCGGCAAGTCCCCGAGGAGCGGGGTGTGTGAGGGAGCGCGAGCAGGTCTCTGAGGCGGTTGGGGGGCGCGTGCCCAGCAAGTCCCTGAGCAGCGGGGTGTGTGTGTGCGGGGGGAATGGCCGGCTGCTCCCTGAGGGGGGCCGGGGGGGGGGCCCTGGAGGCCCCCGAGGGAGGTTTGGGGGGGTCTTTGGGAACTCCCAGAGGGGCGGGCTGGGGCAAACGGCGGGCGCTCTCCGCGGCGGCAGCGCAGGCCGTGCCGGGCGGGAGGCGGCGGCGGCGGCGGCGCTGAGGGAGACGCGGAGGCAGAACCGGCCGCAGCGCTGCCGGAGCCCGAGGCCCTGCCCGCGGCCCCCGCCCGCCGCACGCACCTTCTGCCGGATTTGCCCGGACGTAGAGACTTTGCGGATGAGTTTCTGCGGGGAGCCCGGCTCCTGCTCCGGCTCGCTGTCCGACGATTCCTCCGCCGCGGCGCTGGCGGCGGCGGCGACCGCCCCGGCCTGGGGCTGCACGGCACCCGCCGCCGCCATGCTGCACGGTGCGGGGCGGCGCGGCCGGCGCCCCCTCCCGCCGCGCGCCGCGCTCTGCAGCCGCGCGCCCCGCCGCTGCGGCGCCCCCTGCTGGCTGCAGCGCGCCGGTGGGCGGGGAAGCGGCGAGGCGGGAAGCGCTGAGGCCCCGCCCGGCCCCGCCGAACCGGCCCCGCGCACACCGGGGCCGAGCACCCCCCGCCTGCTCGGAGCCAGAGAACCTGCTGATGAGGCGAGCACAAAAGCTTGAATCTCGGTCCCGATTCTTGTGGTTGCTTCCAGCACTCCCACAGTTGCACTAAATTTAATAAAATGTTGAGGGTAAATCCTCCTCCCCCAGGTAGGACCTGCCGCACCAACCTCCTGCACAAAAAGGTGTTTTGCACCTGCTCCATCTTGCACATCGCACCAGGGCTTGCTGCTCCCCAGCACCGCAGCCGCCTCCCGCTGCCAAAAACCGCTGCACGTTCCAGCACAGAAACGCTCCTGCCCCCACGCCATCCCCTGCTCCTGGGCTCCCCGAGCAGGAGGGAGCTCAGCCCTGAAGCGCTTGTTTCTCTAGTGCCCCATTATCTCCAGCCATGGGACAGCGTGGAGCGTTTCAGCTGGGCTTCCATGCAGATGTACAAGGGGAAAGCGTTTGTCACTAAACCAGCCTCACCAGCACACAGCTAAAGCACAGAGGCCGTGTATTTGATAAAAGCTGCATTCAAAAGCAGGAGTTTGGGAGATGCTATCGCTACTAGAGCACATCCCTCTCCCGGAGCTGGTGGGCTTTCTGTAAACGGAGCCCCACCACGTCAAAGGCACCGCGTCAGGAAATTGGATCGCTCTCCCCCACCCGTAAATAGGAGTAGCAGGGTACAGGTCTGACTTGGTGGAAGATCAACATAACATCAGAACCAAAAAAAAAAAAAAAAAAAAGATAAAAGGCAAACAGCTCCAGCTAGAGACCTCTTTTCTGCTGACAGAGCTCAGCATCTGTTGACTGAAGGGCAGAAGAATAAAAGTCCAGCCTGGCCTGCAAGACAAGGAGCTGAAGGAACCAGCAAATAAGCAAACATCCAGCATGGGCTAAACTAGGTCAAAGACTGGAAGTGCTCTCCTGAGCCCAGGCAAAAGAACAGATTTAATAACCATTGCTCAGCAGAGCACACTGTCATTTTGTTATACAGTTTGCTTACAGAAGTCATCACCACAGATGAATTTGAGAGGAAAGTCGGGCAGCGACAGAGGCGCCTCACCAGGTTGACATATGAGAAGGAAAAAAAAAGTAAATAAAAAAGTAATCAGGCCTCTAAGTTTGCTAGTCCCATATTTACAGGTGCAGTAGCCAGGAACACTGAAGGAAACCCTCTGCGGAAGAAGCCGCACTTTGAAGCAAGACTGGAAGGTTGTCACGCACTGTCCCCTCTCCCCCTCTCAGCATCTTTAAAGGATTTCCTGCATACCGGTTCTCTGAGACCAGCAATTTGCTCAGTCTCACTGTATCAGTGTGTTCTTAAGCCACCGAAAAGTTAGCAATTAAAAATACCAGGGCAATCCTTAGAAAAACCCTCCCAGAAATCCAGGTGCAAATGCCCAACCCTCCCCCAGACCCAAGGCTGAAATCACACAGAAATTACACTGACCACAAACACCTGCAAATGGCCACAGGGTTTCTGTACAGCAAAGCCCCAATTGCACAGAAAGAGCTAAGATCTTGCAATCTCATCTGAAACAGCTGTGACTGATGGAGCCAAACACACCGACTGGCAGGTGAGAGCACTGATGGAACCATGACATCAAGCTGCGGTGTTAATTCACTGCTTTCAGCATCTTAACCAAGACCAGTTTACAGAATCAAAACAGGAGAAGGGTTTACTTTTACCCCAAGCTATTTGTAAGTGTTAGAGGTCAGATATAAAGCTGTTTGGTTAATGCCTTTGGACCATCTGTAAGAGCAGGGCTTGCAACCATGATGGTGCAAATAAGAAAAAAAAAAAAAACAAACAAAGCTCCGCTCAAAAAACGAGGTCCGTACATAGAACGATTGTGCAGAAATGCCAGAGCACAGCCCATGCTTTTCCCCAAACCAGGCTGCTTTGGCTTGCTATAGTTATCAAAGGCAGCCTAAGACAGGGAGCAGGCAGGCTTGGCCTGCGCAGTCTCTGCAGACTGAAGCGGGATGGAAGAACAACACGCGCGCAGCAGGCTGGCACCAGGAGCAAATGGACATCTCAAAAATGTCTCCCTCATTTTCTTCTCTATTAGAAGCATATCGTTGTTAACTAACACGAGCGGGAAGCTTTTAATTCCATTTTCCAGTGCATAGGGAAAAAGTTTTATTAATAGATATAAGCCCTGCTTCAGACTTTCCAGGAGAATTTAAACCAGAGACACTGAAAAGCAGATTTAGAGAAGGGAAAAAAAAAAGAAAAAAAGAGAGAGAGAAATAAAACACAGTTGTTTTACATGCAAAATGTAATTAGCTGATGCAACTAACTTCAGCCAAAATCTAAGTGAGATTCAGGAAGAGATTAGACATTTACATGGATAATGAGAATATCCAGATCAACAAGAGGGAACAAAGTTTGCTGAATACAATCACATTTCTTGGAGCACAAACGGACCTCTGGCAGATGGATGTTGAAAAAGGCTCCTCAGGGCAGGGTGTCCCATAATTTCCTCCTTAATTTTATTGCACCCTTTTCTGAAGCACTGTTGCATACAGGAAACTAGATTAAATACAGGATCAGTCTGGACTAGCAGTTCTCTGTTTGGGGTTGTATACAGGGAGGAGGTTTGTTAAGGAATCCATGCACATTTCTCTCATCTTTAATAACACGGTTGTTCAGCACATTGCTAGAAAGCTAAGATTGTATCTCAGCACTATAGCTGCTGTTGAAGATGACTTGCAAGACATTTGTACAGAAAGTGAACATAAGCCACTCAGTGCAAACACTGAGAATATTCACTAGATCAGTTTGGTAAAGTATAAATGAAAAAGCAACAAAAAGGAAATAAAATCAGTTTTTGTACAGTCCACTGAGAAACTTCAATGAATCACCAAAGGCTGCACGCCAGCCTTTCAGGCGAGGGCTTGGTTCAGCAGCATTTTGAAGTCAGAGACTCTGACAGCGAGTAAAGCCCAGAAAGGCTGAACGAACCATCATTGAAGCTCTTGTCAGCGATGAAAACAACCAACCTTTTTATTAGACAGCCTTAAAAGCAGAAGTCATGGCATGGCGGCCTTCCTGTCCTCCTCTGTTAGCTCGAGTAAAACATCAGGTTTTGAGTTTCCTACATTCTAGAGCTGAAAAATTTTAATAAGCAATAGATTCATGATTTTATGTCCACTGATCTCAGGGTTGATCCCTGGAAGACTATGCATGCACTGAGAACATGCAGTTTACTAGAGAAGTAGGTCCTAAATTTCTAATTGATGCCAGCCTACATAGCTTCTCTGGCAGCTTGTTCTTTTAGTCACTCATCAGTTGAGGACATATTCTTGTCTTCATCATCAAGCATATCTTTGAGCTGTTGACGAGCAAACTCCTCAAATACCAGCTCTGCTTCACTGAAATGGAAGAAACACAGGTCTTTCAAAATGATGTTAGAAATTTTTTTTATAGTAGCAGACTAAAGGCAACACATAGGCAGAAAAAGAGAAGCCCGGAGCAGATTCTGGTAACGCTTCCTTTGTCTTCAAAGGGATTTGGATCACATTGCCACAGGCACCATCTTCATCGGTGATGTTCTAGCTAGTATGAAAAGCAGTTGATTGAGCAAGTCAGGACACAAACCGAGGAGGTTTTCATCTGTAAAGAATCATGTCCATTCCAGCTAAATATCTGTCAGGTAGCCGCACAGTCTGCAGCCTGAAAAGGTCTTTATCTAGAAATAAAAATGTGAAACCTTTCATCCTTATTCCTTCTGTACTAAAACAGGGGCACATGGACAAACTTATTGAGTTCCTGAAACTTAGAGCTACGGAGCATCAGCTGGCCACAAACACGTATCTCCCTCCAACTGTGAGGCAAAAACTTAAACTAGTTTCACATGGTCAGTCATCGCTGTTCAACTGATAGCAAGAATTTGTTGAGCCACGGTAACTTGGTCACTTTGGACATAAGCTCATACTCTGTGAACTCCGTGGATTTTCAGACAATTTTGAGGAGTTTTCAAAGAGTCAATGTGCAACAGCAGCTAGAATGTGAAATATCATCAAAAGAAACTTACCCATCCTTCCCTGCAGTCATCAGCATGCAGTAAAGGAGGAAAAAGGACACACCAAGTAGTTAGAACAGTGGATGCTACAACCAGCAAAAATTTATAAACTGATAAGACAAAACAGTGACAAGCAGTAGGACTTGCAGCAATACAAGGAGAATTCCAGAAAGTCTCAAAATGTGCGTACATGAACCTGATGAAGCAAAACTTCATCTCCTGAATGGAAAAGCACTCTAGCAACGTTGCCCAAGATATCAGAAGGGCTGAGAAACAATGACAGATTTTCGCATTTGTGCTTGCTAGCGGTCACAGCTGTGAGAGACATCTGTGCACACACTTCTTCTACTCAGAGATGACAGCACTTGTGTGACACGATGTTTGTCTTAATTGGTCTGTCACTGTAATTTAAGTAGTGAGCTGATGAGAAGACAATGTTCTTGTTCAGTTAACATGAAGATATTAAAATAAAACAGCGGTCAGAATACAGAAAGGCCTAGGTGGTCTCTCATTAGATAGGTTATGCACTTGAGGCAATACTCCTGATTTCATCTTTCCCTAAATATAATCCTGAGACCTTTGGCACTTTCATTTCTTTAACGGGATCTTTGCTAACCACACCGTAATGAACCTGCTTGCTAGCAGGATTCCTTGGAAGCTGTTTCAGCACAGCCTAAAATCAGCAGAACAGACTGTATTGCAGTGATGAAATGGGCAAAGGGATTTGGTTTTTTGTTTGGTTGTTTTGGTTTTTTTTTTTTGGTTCTCACAGTTTAGCAAGTAACAGCCACTTCACTGGCTTACTTCTCATGAGTTTAAGTCAGAGAGAAAAGCACACCTAGGCCATCGTTCTACAGAAGTCATCAGGGATCTGGGATGCTCCAGTGACTGGATAACTCGCTGCCTGGAGGATTCCCACCCACAACATGCACTGAAATCAAGGGCAACAAGTGGTAACTAGCACTGCTGGAAAAGTCAGCATTAAAAGTGTGCCAAACGCGGCCAATCTAGCCAGAACACCTCAAAGGATGGATCATGTAAAGACACTGATGATGGTGTCTATCCAGACTTGGAAAGGATGGTTTCCTCTACTCACAGGAGCCAAGGTGAAGTCTGGAAAGTCTCAGGGCATGCATGCTTGATTGAAATGGATTTAAAATGAAATATTTAGAACTTTTAAAATTCCCAACACATAAAGCATCGTTCTCATTTCATTTTTCCTCCAATTCTTACTCTTTAAACAGCCTGCTCTCTTTCCCCTCTTTGAAGTACACTCATTACTATGGGAACAGCAACATCAACGATGTGAGTGACGCTGAGACACCCACCAATGCAGCTTGAAGCCAATTTTACAAAGTGGATTGAGGGGGAAAATAGATATTGTTTCAGTTAAGCATATACTTTACTGTCAGATAAATGATTACTGGATCAGTACCTCGGTAGTGTGGCAGTAACGCTTATCATAAACCTCAGGTGCAAGATTACGTACAAATATGCACTACTGTACCTGCTATACTACATGGCTACATTTGCACCCTAGCATGACTTAGGCCCACTCCGCATAGTTCTCTTGCTGTCCTGTGGTTTATTTAACATTATAACATCGAAAATTTCTCAGAAACCTGATAATGGGTAGACTTTGTCTTTTTTTAAGTGGCATGCCAGCAATTGTTTGGAGGGGACTGTGTTTAAGGATCGACGAGGCTCCAGAATGTCATCATACTCTCTGCAGAGAGTCTTCTGTAAGCTTTTATTATGCACCCACAGAAATAATTCCATATAATTAAAGTTGTGGCATATAGTAATTTTCATTATAAGCTTGCTTTTAACCTCTCTTACGGGGAGGAAAAAAAGAAAAAAAAGGAGTAGGCTGTGTTATTTTCAAGATATTCAAGTGCTTTAAAATTCACTAATTTCTGAAAGTTAGAATGCCGATACAGGGCAGGTATAGGTTTACTATTAAAGGGACAAAGCATTTATGGGTTGCTTGAAAGCAGCCCTTTCATGCAGGTTTAACAAGGGACCATTTGTTGAACAACAGCCAAAACCAAGGCCAGTATCCAAGATATAAGCCCACGAATTGTAAAACATCAGGAGAAGGGCAGGAAAACCCCAGACCAAAAGAACTCGCGCTGACACCACAGCCTTGAGAAAAACCCAGCAGGAGCTTCTGGTCTAACTGCTGACCAGGAAAGGTCTTGGAAGCATGAAGAGACACGGCCCAGTTTGAGTCTATCTTTAAAAGAAGCAGATCTCTATCCATTTTTGTCAACAGGCGGAAAAGAGACTGCCAATGCGACAGGAGCTGCTTCACCTAAAAATAACCACCTGTGAACCACATGGGGCCAAAAAGCAGTTGCAAAACCAGCAGACATGAAACATGCAACTGCTGGCCTACAACAAGTCTAAGGCAAGGAAGCTGTAAATCACCATGGGAAAGGAAAGGTAGCAAGCTGTTCCTTTTCTGTCTCCTCCAGGCACAGAAAAGAAAGATCAAGCAATCTGCAATAGCCGCGTGCTCTGACAGACCTGCTTTCTGCTGAGTGACGAATGCTTCAGAGCTCGCTCACAGACAAATAAAAAGGGCAAAGTGATCTGCTGTGAAATAAAGCACACAGCAGTCGCCCTCATTCGCCCCATTTTGCCCCCCCAAAATTAAACCACATTCTTCAAAAGCTTGTCTTTTTGAGGTTCTCCACACTCAAATCAGCCCTGCATGATTAATATACGGATGCTACACATTTTATTTACTTTTGCCATAAATCATCTTGGCTAGAGAAGGGAAAAGGATATTACTGCAAGGAATAAATCATAACGTGGTGGTTTTTAATCCCAGTTTAGCTTCGACTCTGTAAGACAGCTGCTTTGACTTCTTTCCTTTCTCCCAGCTGTGTCTTGAGATGAAGTGACAGTCAAGTGAGCAGGGAGGTGCAACAGGCAAACTGACTACTACTGACTCATCAGGAAAAACAAAAGGGAACAGAAAAAGAAGATAAGGAGTGATCTCAAAATTCCCGGTGCATGCACCCCTGCCTACACCCACTGCAGAGGCTGCTGAACAAGCCAACAAAAAAAAATTCTATCTTGCAGGGCCATTGAGAGTCTAAACACTGTTTGTTGAAGCTCCATCTCTGCAATTAAGTCTTGATTCGTCTGATTCCAATTTAGATGTTATTGCACTAATGAAACACATCTTATTTCTCAGAGTTTATGAACTAAGGTGGTAGAATAAAGATTTTAAAAGCATGAACTCACAACTGGGAAGAGTGATTAGGCACAGGGCATGGAAAACTACCAGCCAATAAAGCTGGAAAGAGATTTAGTTTACCAGCTTCGTATGGAAGGCTCTTTTACTCCCTGTAATGAGCTCAAGCACCACATTCCAGTGCAGTTTTCAAGTCAGCTTCAGAGGAATTTTCTGTTGTGTTACAGTATCTTTTTTTAAGAGAAAGCATTTATTTCTCAGATTAACCATTTGTGGGGCTTTCCCATGGGATAAGCTCCTGAAACCACCTGTATTTTTTTCAGATTTGTAAGAAACTTGCGCTTTCCATCTGTACGAAATACGTGAACCACAGCTGTCCTCTGACAGCAAGCTCCGAGAAGACTTTGATGTAGCAAACAATACGTGGGCTGTGCCTTTGGTAAGAGGATGTGTTGGGGGAAACGATCTGAGAAATATTGCAGTTCTCCATTTCCCTTGTAAAGTCTTCTGCCCACATCCTTTTGAGCACAATATATAAAGGAGTATATCAGCTGTCCTTTGAATTGGTCTTAGAAGGGAGAACTCACCAACTTCCATTTTTCCTCATAGTACAAATGCTTCTGCCAGAATTACCTGCCTGAAGCGTAATAAAAATGGGGGGTTGCGGCACTGTTAACACCAAAAGATGTCATGTAAAAAGATTCACACCATTATAAAAATGTAAAATTCTTTACAGTTGCCTAAGCCTTTGGGTGATCCTTGTTCGAAGTTTCCAAGCTTTTCTCTGTAGCCACGAAAGCTCCAGATTCCACGGCCCTGAGTGGGACCCCGTGGGCACCAGATGGTCCCACCAGCCCCAGCCCGTCACCAGCCCTGTGCCAGAGGCCCTGGTGGCACAGCCCACAGCACGGCTTCTCCTCGGGAAAATGAGTCTCCTGCGGCACAATCCTCACAGAGGGGTGAGGAAACCTACCTTCGCCAACTCCGGCTTGCCTGTGATCAGCAAACACCGACTTCCAACCAGAGCAACTGAGTGTGGAGAGGATAGCTAGTCTCTCATCACTCATATTTGATTCCTCCAACAATTTCATACAATAAGGACTGAAGTCACCCCTCTCTAATGCTTCCAGTATAGAATTATCTAGTATATATATTCCAGTATAGAATCTATCTTGGGATAACTCCTTTCATAGCCTCCTTCATCTTCTTCCAGTGGTCATGTTTTAGATACAGCAGTTTTAGGTAAGTTTGAGTGCAAAGGAAAAAGAAAGAAACAGAAAAGCAGTGCAGAAGCAGCCACGGGTTTTTGTTTGAAGCCCATGCAATTCTGTCCAAACACAGAGAGCAGGAAAGATGATTCATCCAAAACAGCCCCAGCATCGAAAATCTGGCAGAATGTTTTGTGTTCCTTAGCTGCTCCAGGTGCTTCTGATTTAGCACAAGCACCTTGCAGTTTCTGTATGTGCACCATGAGAGAATAGAACCAGCCAGGGCCCGAGGAAGCAAGAAGAGAACACAGATACTCACTGAACATAAAGCCCACACCACAGACACCATTGCCAATGCCAGATCAAGGTAACAGGGACTCTAAACCCACGAGTAGTTTTATCATCTCTTAACTTCGCTTAAAACTCTTTTTCTTTTTACAATGCTCATGTGTCATGTATTTTCTGTGACAGGTTCTTGTCTGCTGTATCAGAATCTGGCTGGGAATTGTTGACAGCTTCATTCAGGACATTCTGCACAGTAGTCATGAGATTTAACTGTGCGGTGTTTCCTCAGGTCCCTGCACTTTGAGTTGTGACTCCATAGATGAAAGACAAAAAGGGAACATAACACATTTCCCCCTTCTCCCATCTTAGCAACCCTCCTTCTCCCTGTTATTTGTGCCTTGAAGTTGAGATATATATATATATAGATACATGTATATACAGACACACAAAGCAGCCTCCATACTGGAGTCTTGCAGACTCTAAAAGCTCCTTGTAGAACAAATCACTGTAAGCCTTGCAATGGTAAGATTTCAGGACAGTCTGTTAATGAAGAATGGTAAAAACCAGGTGTAACTGACCTGCTGGGTTCTTTTCCTCAGGTTTGGGATGCATGAGACGAAACGGCAGCTCTGTGCCCACTTCACTTTGGGGAAGAGAGAACGTATCAGATCCACAGCTCTGCCCATGCCTGATTCAATCCCCTTCTCACTTCAGGCCAGCCCAAGCCCCGAACTCCAGCTTCACCTCTTCTTTTCTCTTTTCTAACCATAATTTTCCCCTCAAAAAGAGTTAAACTCTGATTTCTCCACAAATATCCCAGGCATATCCACTTTAATAAACTGGGCTTATCATGTGCTGAATGTACCTGCATTTACATAAAATCAGAGATATTTTTGTAATTGCTTCATTTTCACAGCTGAATGCACAGACTTCTTATTCCTATCAGCTTAAGGGATAGCTTGTTTTGGGTTTTTTTTTTTTGTGAGCCAGGAAAGGGAATGGGAAAGAGGGTAAAAAGACAAATTAACAACTCTGACTGCATGGTCTGGAAAGGAAGATGACAGTTACCTGGAAGTGAGGTCTCCCAGCATGCTACAGAAGAAAACAAAGAGAAAGACACAAGCATATTTAGTGCCTTTCCATTCTAGTACTCTACCAAACGCTTTTCTATTTGTGGACTATTGAAATCACCTTCCTCATCCATCACCCACTCGCCACAAAGCATAGCATCCAAATAAACTCACTTCTAGAAAGGGGAATTTTAATTTTTCACGTCCTTCCTATGGAGAAAGAGTCTAAGCGTTTGAACTCCCGACCAAGCATTGGGCATGGCTGCTTTCCTGAGAGCCAAAGGGCAATTAGAGGACTGTAGAAGGCAGCAGCCCCTTTATCATGCTTTAGGCAAAACATTTACTCATTTTAATACTAGAAAGAAGGACAGATGAAAGAAATGCAAATGTAAACAGTGACTATCACTAACTGAGAGTTGTTAACCTTGTCCTCTTTTGCACTGTATGCTGGGAACAAGCTCACGTTGGTAACATGAGCTTCTCCCACAAAGTTGGCTCCGTACAGGCCCTGAGCTACAGCATTTATGACTCGTGGGCAGATGTCTCTGCCTTCTGCTCTGGGAGAACAAGAATGCCAACGTAAAGGCTCACACAAAGTTGCACTTCAGTTCTCACGAAATAAAGCTGGCTTTGAAACAAACAATTGCAATGCAAAACAGAGGTTCATTACTTCAGCTGTAAAGTCAAATGGTATCTGAGGAAGGTAACTCAACCCCTCTAGCTCAGGACAAGTTCTTTGGATATGCCAAGACTGATTTCCAGACAGTTTATGCTTCAGAGGGAGCCTGATGTCCCAAAACACGTGTCCTTTCTCTTCAGTTGGACTGTCCTGCCCTCTCCCCACTCGTCAATCAAGTACACACACTCCTCTCTCTTAACTCTATGTAGATGTAGCAAAAAGTCTGTTATTCTTACCCTGGAACAGTGAGCTTCACTTTGACCTTGTAGGAAACCAGAATCCCCATCACTGTCTTGTCTATTCCATCCTTAATGCTACCAGAGAAAAGAGACAGCAGCATTAGGGACGGCTAATAACTCTCCAGATCTGTGATCACTATTTACCCTGAATGAATATGACAGGGTAAGTAATGCAACCCATTGGGATGCACATTTACAGGTACAAACTCCTGATATGAGCATCTCCTCCATCCTCCTGTCTTCTTTATAACTCTCTGCTAGCTAAGACCGTTTAAAACTCTACTCACATGGTACTAGAAGCCAAGTTGGTGTCCTCATCCTTTAGCTTTCCATCCAGAGCTATTTCCCGGGTCTGCCGGTTATTTGCAAGCAAGGGCAAAAGCGTCAGTGTCTTGGTCAGGCTGCTGTTGGGCTGCACCTTTTCCCTGAAAATAAGCAGCAGGTGAGAGAAAGAAGGTGACACACTCTCTGATTTGCATTACACACCCAACCAAGAGAATTTCAAAATAGATTACAAAGCCATCCAAAAGCAGAGGAATTTATCTGTCCAAATTTAGTTGTCTACAGTGCAGATGTCTATATCTAAGCCAGTCAGAAAAATTCCCTTTATAATCAGCAGAGAGGGACAAGCACTTCCAGAAAATTATTAATTTCACATTAAGGCGGACTTCTAAAGTAAGCCAAACTATGCTGCAGACCTCTAAATCTGGACAAAATGAATCCTAGTTTAGAAGACCAGTACTCAATGGAAAACATGTCCCTAAGCTCTAGAGAAAAAAAACAACAGAAAAATATAAGATGTCTACGTGTGCCCAGTCTTCCTCACAAAGCGAAGGTCAATGCTGCACTGCCAATGCAGTACAAAAGAGCAAGTGGTTCTCCACACTGTCAGTAGGCTCGAGGCTTTCATGGGCTTCCAAGGCCATAAGGAACCAAATGGAACAGCATGAAAAAGATCGATCTCAAGCTAGAGCATCCATGACTTCCACTCAACAGGAGCACCTTTCAGAAAAGGTTGCATCTCTATTTAAAGATTTCAAGCAATCAGGAGCCTTCCACAGCCTCTGCCAAGTTTTTCTAGTAGGTAATTACTGCTCAGACAAAACCCTTCTTCTGCAGCCTCCCCTGCTCTCTGGAAAAGGGTGCAGGGTATCTGCTGACTATGTGAATAGGAGATGAGCTGCAAACAGAGAGTACAGGCAATGTGAGGGACACGCACAAGGTGAGAGGGCAGAGACAGTAACAGCAGGCAACTGCCAGACTACAGCTAGGAGTACCCCTCATTACTGAGGAGGAGGGTAATTGAAAGGATGTGAAGGAGCAAGAAGGGATAAGCAGAAGATTTACGCACTGTGCTTCTTCAGCAGCTACTACTTTTGTATAGTAGTCACTGGAGTACAAAACCACATTGGCAACCTGCTCCACTGAGTAAGAGAGGAGAAAGTAAACAATCAGTTGTGCATATGTATCACAAACAACATAGCTGTCCCCCCTGAGTCTCAGGAATGGAAGAGATGACAAGGACAGCAGGAAAATCCATCCATCTAGAGCCTGAAGGGACCACCAGGTCAGCCTGACCTGTATACAGACCAACAGCACACAAATGGCCAAAGTGTCTCTTCCATGGAAGGCATCCAGCTACATCAAAAAGTCAATAACCCCTGGTTTCCCTCGGAAGCCTGCTCCTTCCACTAAAAAGATCTCCCTCTTCTTCTCTAAGCGTGTCCGCTTTTATCTCTGGTCACTGGTATCTCTTGTGTATCTATAGCCAATGTATTTGCATTTAGGAGGCACCACCATCAAGCAGACTGGATATAAACTGCAGCCAAGAACCTGTGGTAATAAATGGCTTATACTCTTCAATCAAACACCAAAGAAACAACAGGGTAATTTTGCCTGAAACACTGATGAGGAGAGAATCTGGGGACCAACGAGGTCTTTTTAAGCCTGAGAGAGGCGTGTCAGACTAAAAATATTTGGGAATCACTAGCCAGTGCATCCAAGACGAGCACTGAATTGGCTTTCTCTGCTATAGTTTTGTAAAAACCTCAGCAACCTCATTCCCTCCCTGCCTTCTCTTTCTCATCCTTTGTCCCTCAGATGTCTTCCACAGGTCCAAGTGCAATGGGATTTGGATAAAAACGTGCAGTGCCACAAATAAAACACAGGCACAACACTGAAACTCCTCTGAAACTCAGCCCCTGCCCTCAGCTTCCTCAGGAGGAATTACACCATTGCTGGCAGAGTGGCTGTTTCTCACATCGCCAGATGTTTCTGAAACCCCAGACAAAACTGTGCGCACTCTAGGCACATTCACAGTTAGCAGGAGCATCACGTTGATGGGGAGCCCTTCCCACCAGCCTCCTGAAAGAGGTGGATTTTTCCCCACAGCACCTGCCTTGCACACTGCAGGTGCCAGACTCTTTACTAGAGGGGACAAACTGGTGCCTGAAATTAATCCATACGAGTAACCATGAGAGTCAGGAAAAAGGCTGCACTGTTTCATTTGAACAGCAAAGAAACAGCAACAAAGGGTGGAGGGACAAATTCCCGACTTGTCCCATGCTGCCTGCTTGAACCGCAGCAAGCACTAAATTCTGGCACTCTTTCAGTCCTCCAGCCCTCCACGAATCCTGAGCAACGGTAAAAACATACCCTGGACTTTGATCTTCTTCACTGTTTTCTCTGTGCTGTTGTTGATGGTGATAGTGACTGGAATGGGCTCACCGTGGTAGTACACCTAGAAGGGATTTGATGCTCAGAAATCCAGTCAGGTTTGTCCCAAGCTCTAACCTTCTCTAGTCCCACCCCCCAGATTAAATCCCCTCACAGATGCCAGATAAGGCAAGATGACCATTCACAATGATTCATAACCTTCCTTCAATGACTTATTTAGCCTCAAAGGTGTCTCAGCCTCCTCTAGCAGCAGCTACTGACAGAAATTACACTAGAGCCCTCATGTGCTGGGTCAAGTCAGTCTCAGCTGAGCCCATCTGAGTAACACCTAAATTAGCTGCTTTGAGCAGCAAAATGCATATTGGCCTGTCAATTCTATGACATCCCCAGCCCCGGGGCAAACTCCCCACCTCTTTACTCAGAGAAGCTTTCAGGTGTAATGGCTTGTTGGACATGAAGAACTGCCAGGTGGTCTCCGCACAAGGTTGGGGTCCAGGCTTTTCGGGAGCATATTGCACCTTACGGATCAGCAGGCGTGCAGAGCTCCTGGGAAGCAGCAAAGAACAATGTGGTGGTACTTTGTGCTTGGCAGAGGCAGCGGCTCTGCATTCCCATGTACTTACACCTGAGAAGTCCACTGACAAGTGGGGCAAAGCTGAATGAGCAACCACTGTGCATTACTGGACCACCCATCCCCTTTAAGAAGAGCAAAGCTGAAGACAGACACACATTCTGTTACCTCTTGTGAATTCTCTCTTCCACATTCTCTGTTGAGAAAGCTTTTACCTCAAAGTCCACCCCACAGCTCTGCCAGAGAGAGAAGACAGCTGTGAAATCACTGTCAGAGCCAAGAACATCTGCAGATGCTTAAGTATCTTTCTGCACACCAGAAACTGGCAGATTCCTGCCAGCTGCAAATTCTTCTGGCCTCCTCCCATTGTAATAGAAATCCCTGCCAAGTGAGTGGTGTGGCAGCATCCACCTGCTCCATGCTGCTTCTGATATGAGGCTTAATTCCCAGCCTGTGACAGATGACACCCCTACTCCTAAAAGTCTTTCTGTGCTGTAGAGGTCACAGGATGCCACAGGTTATCAGGCTGACGAGCCTGCAAGGCTCTCCAGTCCGCTGTGGGCTTCTGAACTTTGTTTCTGAGTTGGCTTTGTAATGCCGATACCTGACTCAGGGCCAACCTCCTTACTTCCCAGCGTCTAAGGACTGGGAGCGATGGGGCCAAGCTGACATTTGCTTTAACAGGTTCATACCACCATGGGACATCTGCATGAGTCCCAGATAACTCTCTAGAGAGCAATATGGGAAATTCTGCTGGAATATCATTCCTTGGCAAAAAAAGCCCAGCCTATCCTTGTGACACTGGATGCCAGAACATGCATCTCATCTTGCCTGGTTGTTAGTCTAGCTCAGCTGTTTACAGAAGTGCCCAGAGAAGTATAAAAGGAATATTTTAAATGGTGTCAGAAACCTTCCAAAACATCTCATTATCTGGTGACTTTTCCTCCAGGGTGTTCGTTTTGTTTACACACATGTGCACGCCAGTCATTCCCTGCATTTGTTTTAATTCAGAAGCAGGTCTTAACAAATGCTATTTATAGCAATCTGTGAGATTTTAGGCACTTGGTCTCATTTTCTCTCGTGTAGCCTGACAACGACAACCATTTCATGTGTGACCAACCCGCAAATCATGTGGTACCATTAAGGAAAACTATAAGCATTGCAGATTTAGCAGTCTTGCTGCCTTTTGACTAGATTCCCTTTCTTACTCTGAGGACACACGCTCGTAGCTCTTCAGTCACGTTCCTGATATTTGTGGCATAGCACAGTAGTCCCCAGGATCACCTCATTCTACTCTCAAGCTAGCCAAATCTATTCACCTGACTTTTTTTTCCATCTGACTTTCCTCAGTCATGATAAGCACAAGTGTCCCATTGGTCTCACCTTATCAATATCACGAGGTGCAGGCTGCAGACAGACTGAACAAGGCAGGTAATCTGGAAACTGTGGGAGGAAGAAGAGAAAACACACCCCAAGGCAATATTACACAGGTTTCCAACTCTGTGATACTTTCATTAACGTATTGCTCACAAGAGATACAAAACAATCCTGAAGACAACAGGTCACTTGGCGTAATGCAGTAACTCTTTGAAGTTCTGGCTAAGACAGGGGTCTTAATATACAGGGCCTTATCTTGCCTTGTATGAACAAGTCCTTCTTCCAAAAATACTTTAATAGCCAAGGGAAAAAGAAAGAAAGAAAGAGAGAAAAAGTAAAACAAGTCCAGACACGTGAAGCACCTGGTCTAAAAATCAAACAGAGCACTAGAGGCAGAGCTTAGAGTAGAAGCTGGAACATCTGGCTCCCCATCCAAGACAATCAATACAGCTCCGAACAGTGCTACTCACTGTTTACATGGGCTCAACACTTGAGCAAAGTGTCTCTGTGTCCAAAACACAACTAATGCCTCAAAGACCAGGCAGTCACTAGCCGGTGCCCGTTCACTCCTGGCCTGGGCAGGGGCAGCAACTCCAGACATCAGCTGGGAAAGCTCCAGAGTAGCTCATGGAGCCCAAGCACTAACACCCTATTAGAGACTCTGACAGTTTGAAGATCACTGGATTGTATTTGTGTGGTCAATAACATTATAGCAGGTACCAAGCTGTTGAGCAGAATCATCCAAAGATTTATTTGTTGCTATATCAGAGCATATGGTTTTCAAACCTGGAACTTCCTAGGGAATGCTGAGGGAGACATGTCACTGACAGTACTGGAAGCATATCCTGTCAGAATCAGAATTTGGCAATGGGCTGTTATTTGTTGACAACATCTGGTAAAGAGCTTTTCATCCGCTTGCTCGATCCATAGAATTTTTAAGGAGAAAGAATTTGGCACTTCCTGTGTGAGCACTGGGGCAATGCTATAAAGTATTCCAGCCCCTCAGGAATGGGGAAGACAAGGATATATGGGGCTGTTGCTGGCAGAAAGCCATTGCACATTTATTTGCCTTTTCAAGGGAAGCACTCTTCACATGCAGTCAGGATCTTCTTGCACTTTACCACTTAGGATGGTAAGAAACAAAAAATTGCCTAACACTCAAAACTGGAACCTCATATAGCACGAACTCACTATTAATCCCCGTTTTCAGCCCATCACCAGATCTCAGCAGCCCAGTAATAACAGACAAGGAGAAGAGGGTCAGAGGCTCTTACGAGATACTTACCGTAAAGAAAAAGGGATAAGCATTTTTCCCCAGCTTCTTTAGCAGAGATTCCTGCAAGTGGGAGAGAGACTCTGGCTTGTCAACAGGTGGGTACACCTGGACCCTGGAGAAGAACAGGTCCCGTCGGAAGGTGAGGCCAATCACATCAATGTCTTCCTGGCCGTACCGGAAAGCACAGGTCAGGGACACGTACACTGGAAAGAAGCAGATGACAGGTAAAGCTTGCAGCAAGGGGGATGCAAAATCCTCCTGCACTACAGAGTCAGGGAAGCCCATTTCGACAATGTTGTATAACCCAGTTAGTATTCATACCATACGTAAGAACATTACATTGAGTAAGAAGCCCATTCGCTGGAGAAGAGAGTTATATTTGTACCCTTAAAACAATAAAAAAGGTTATCTCAGCATCTCACTTCAAAAGAGGACTAGCAATTTCTGAAACATACATTCCATAAAACCTCAAACCTTTTTTCCCCTTGATAATTGCAGGATCCACCAACACAACACCATCTGAAACAAAAAATAAAAAAGATTAACAGAGGATAATCAGGGCTAAGAGAGCAGGTAGAGCAGCACGTACCCTTGGGGACTTACCTACAGGTTCCACATTCCCTACGTTATCGATGAAGTCCCGCTTTCCCAGGTAGATGGTTAGCTGTAAGGGGAAGATGACCGTGGTTAAACTACAAAATATTGATGGTTGTGTGTTGGGGGGGGTACAGCAGAGCACTATAAATCTTGTAGAGAACAAAACAATTCCATTTTTAAAGTTTTTTTTTTTTTCTAGCAAACATGCAATTCCCACCAGGCTCAGAGTTCTTCACATGCTTCAGGACATCAGAATTGAAGACTTGATGTAGATCAGCTCCCAAAAGTACACATCAATACTTGTGTGTGGGACAAACTATAGATTTAAAGATTTTTGGTGCCATCAGGTTGGAGAGACAGTGAATCAACTTTGTTTTAAACATTTAGCAGCAGGTGTACAACGCAGAAGGAGTGAGAGGGGAGTTGCCTTCATCTTGTATTACAAAATACGAGAAGCTTGTCCTATAAACTGTTTACATTATCCCCTCAAACTTAGTACTAAATACAGCTCATGGTTCTTCTTCAGAAGGAAATGAAGGGGACAGGAAAGAGCTTTCTAGTAAGTCTCCAGTCTGACTACGAGTAAAACTCACACAGACCCCTTATGATGGTACTTACAGCTTTGTCACGGGTGCTTTTTTTGAAGATAACTTGTTTAGGAGGAGAACTGGCATTCTTCCCACTCGTCCCTGTCTTTTGAGACTCGGGGCAGCTCATGGCAGAAGACGAGTATGTGACCGGAGATGAATGAAGCTTTTCTGTTCCAAAAGGTCCTGGGAGAGATGTCAGAAAAATAGGTGGAAGAGATAAAAGTGGAAAAGCCTTCTACTCCCATGTATAGTTTACCAAAGATTATCTCAATAAATACTGCAGCACAGCACAGAAGGGTTTCTTTTAATTCTAGCAGTTCCTCATTAAAAAAAAAAAAAAAAATCAAATCTACTTAAAAACAGATCTTCTGCAACATTAATGATGACCAAGAACTCTTTTAAAGTCATATTAAAAAATTAGTAGACTAACAGAAAAATCTGCAGGGGGAGGGATAGCTCAGCCTTTGCAGAGAGGTTTGCAGAGAGTAATTTTGTGAAGAAATCTCTAAGAGTACAGATAAAGGTAATCTGATCAACACAAGGTACTTCAATTTTCAAAAGGTACCTCAAGATTTGTCATCAGAGGCTCTAAATTGTCATGGGATAAGAAGGAAGGTATCGCATTAATAATGGGATAAAATATAGGACATAAAGAATATAAATACATAGGGGGTTCGGCTACTTTCAGGGTTTGGATTGGTTTGGGTCTTGTTTCTTTTTGTGTGTGTGGTTGGTGGGCTTTGGTGTTTGGCCGTGTTTGTTTCTTTTTTGTGTGGTTTTGTTTGGTGGTTGGGGTTTTTTGGTGGTTGTTGTTGTTCTTTGGGTTTGTTTGTTTTTCCCCATTGAAAGTATACAGGAGTGCAGTGTCATCTGTCCTGGGACATTTGCTATTGAGCATATACCTGAACGAATGGGAAGAAGCCCAGGTAAGGAGCGCACAGCCTGCCCACAGACACCAAGCTATTCTGGATTCCCAAAACCAAAGCTCTCTGTGTTAAGTTGGAGAAGTTCTTCACCATGTGGACTGGATAGGTGATGAAATACCGTGTATTATATGACAGTAAGTGGAAAGTATTGCACTCAAAGAAAAAAACAACTACAGTCTGACAGGCACAGTTATACTTGTCATCACTTAGGAAGAACATCTTGATGTAAGCAGAGAAGTTATTAGGAAATAAATCAAGAACAGAGAATGCCACTTATAGCATTTCAGAACCCCTTAAACACATCTGGGGTATGGCATGCTCAGTCTAAGACATAGAAAGCCGGTATGTATAAGGAGTCAGACCAAACCCCAAATGAGAAGTCATCTGTCCTATTGCATTTTCCTAAATCAGGACCAAATGCAACCCATTACTTTCAGGGTATCATTTAACTCGAAACAGAATGGACCTTAAGAATATAACAGTCCAGCTACCTGCGCAGAAAGGAAACAAATATAACCATGGGTAGGGAACATCTTGTACCCAAGGAAAAAAAACAGATGAAATAAGAATCTTCAGGGACACACACACACAAAATAATAATTAAAACAACCCAACAACAACAACAAACAACCCACAACCAAAAACCAAAAGGACACAAAGCAAAGATAGATCAGTTTTTCACTTTGTCATAAGCCACAAAAGAGCAGCATCCAACTAAGTGATCAGACAGCAAATGCAAAACAAAGTGAAGCATTTCTCCATACGACACAAGATCTAAGAGCACAGTGTGTTGCTGCAGAAGGCTCTAGAAATCACCACTATTGATTGATTCACAGAATTAGACACATTCTCAAGGAAAAGGTTTCTGGTAGGTGTTAGACAGGATGACCCGGGTGCAACCTTAACCCTGTAAGACCCCAAAGCTGAGGAGCAGCTCCAGAAAGGACGATGCTACACATGCCCTGTCCTTACACATCTCTTGTTGGAACTGTGGGAATGAGTACCCTGTGTTGGACAGACCATTGCTGTAGCAGGGTACAACCATCCTTGCATTTTGCTTCCAGTCTATTTTGCTGCTTGCTTTCCCATTTTAAAACTGTTTCAAGAACAGGAACAGTTTTTAGGGCCTATTTGCAGACAACAGACTGTAGAGAAAGGAAATATGTCCCTCTTAGAAAGCTGGAAAAAATGTAAGGTAGAGATTAGAGACAGAACTTACATATGTTCAAGTGTTTCTATTTCTGTGAACTATAGGCAGGTTTTTCAAGTCCAGAATAGCATTTGTTGCTGAACAGACACCTTAATCATACTGTAGACCCAAATAAACAATCCAGCATATAACATTAAATACCTTGCTGTGTTCCAAACACCACAGGAGCTGCCACAGGACAAAGATGTGAACTCCTAAACCACTGAAGAAAGATGAATTTTCCACGCAGCCGTGTCCTGTGCTTCTTCACATCTACCAGAGGGAATCACTAACCTCTTATCAAGCAAGGAAGACAATTTGTAGGGGATTTGAAAGCACGTCTCTAGTTGCGTCCATCCAGGATTTCAAGAATTAATCTCCCTCTAAGAGCAAATATGGTACCTGGGCTAACATTCAACTGGAAAGTGGTTAAGTCAGCAACATAAAGCATTACCTAAGGAAGTCCAGATCGTCAGTGAAAAGGTCTACAATGTCATACTCACATGCTTTGTAAGGACTAGGGACTTACACAGAGCAGGACAGCTACTGAAAGCAGCTTTATCCTAAAGCTCTGTCTCTATCTTCTCCTTCCTAGGGTTGCAAGCCATCCAGCCTAATAAGAAGCTGAAGAGACAAGAGCCATTTATGAAAAAAGGAGTTTATAAAAGCCCAAACCAAGTCTCTCTATAAATAGATGCCATTATGAAGGACTACCAAACATTGAGAACAATGTATTCTTCTCATAATCACTACGCAGTTTATCCATTATTGCTCCAGAAACATCCCATTGGAAGGCTGATCCAAAACAACATGTTCCTGGCTACTACACCTCCCCTCTTCAATTTATTTAGAGAGCAAGGCACAACATCCAAGATGTAAGACACATGAAGAGAGACTCCAATCAATTTGGCTTTTCTGCTCATGAATGTCCCAAGAATAGCTTCCTACTCTCCGCCCCCACCCCGTGAATTTGCTCTTGGTATTATGCACAAAAATGTGTGTAATTTTTTGGCTTGCAAGCTGCACAAACAGCTGTAGCTTTCCTCCAGGCTGCATCTGTGAGTTTGATCAGAAAGATCACATAATATCCTCTCCACTTGCCAGCCTGAACAGCACCCTTCATCCCAGGCAGTCTTGCAGTCACAAATCAAAGCTTATTTTTTGCAAACAATCACCAACATTTGCCTGAAAATAGTGGCCTGGGTACACAAATAATTCAAAAAAATGAACACAGAATGAGTGTTCCACAGCTCTTTCAGTGTTTTCCAGTTTTCAGTGACATTTTATGAACTGGAGGTGGATTATTTGGAGACCTTAATCACTTATTTGTTTAATCAACTCTGGCACACACAAACCAGCCAGCCCCAAAACAGGGCCATTCTCATGTGCCTGTGTTGCTGAAGGAAAGCCAGATCCTGATTGTGGGAATTAGAGAACACGACCCACAAAACCAACATGTTCTACTCAGTCACACAGTGCAAAAGCAAAAAGGAGAAATCCAAGTTGTTTTAAGAGTTTGTGCTGCTGCCACTGCAGGATTATTAGTCGTTCCGTAGAGGAGTGAGCATTCCTGTGCTACATGCTGCTTCTCTGAGGGTACACGTGCATCGCAAACATCCTCAGGGCAAGCTGGAAGCAGCTACTCTATAACACGAGCCTCCAAACGCACCGAAAGACGCCCACCCATCCCCTCCCTAACCCACTTGAAGGGCAGCTCCACCTTCAGCAGAGGAACAGCACAACAGCCACCCCTGCACAGCAGGTACCTTCGTTTTCTCTTCCCTCTGTAGGTTGAAGCAGAAAATGAGGCAACACAAGTAAATAAACAAACTATAGCGATATTTTTTAAAAAGCTAAAATTGGTCACTAGAATTTCCTACATACCTTGGTCCTAAGGAATTTTAATCTAAAATGTTAAAGGTCTTGGCTAGCCAGCCATTATCCTTGAGTATTATTAACCTACTTTGTAACAGCATCGACAGGCAAAACAAAGCCCTTTGTGTAAGAATCCACATCTATGATGTAGAAAAACCACAAGTATAGCAGCCTAAATTATAAACATTCTAAACCCACTCTGATCCGCCTCAGCAGAGCCTGCAGGGTTTTTATTACGTTAATCTCTCAATAATCTTTCAACGTGCTGACTTGTCATTCAGCGATCTGCTTTTGCGCAGTAACCAAGGGCATCTGGACTCTTGGTAGGTGCCTTTTCAGGGACCTTCTCATATACTGAAGAGCTGAAGATGTCGCTTCATTATTCTGAAGCAGGAACCAGAGCAGGAACCTTCAACAAGGGTCTTCGTGTTTCTCAAGAAACATGCAACTCCTATTACTGGCTTAAATATTTAACAAGGTACTGAAGTATCACAGCAGAAAAAGCCTTCTATTTTCAGCAGTGTCTGAAATATAGATACTAATTTCCTCAATTCAGCAATTTAGCCGAAAAACCTAAGAATACTTCAACCTTTTTTAGGATAGAGGCACTCGTTCAACATGGTAAGACTTCCTTCAGTCTCAAGATGGTATTCTTGAGACAGGGCAAGACCAGGTTGTACCTGTGGGATGTCCAGCTTCAAGCTAAGAGCATTATCCTCTTTCCCCCTCTACACCAAGTCCCACAATACGGCTGAACCCAAATCCACGCTTCATCAAGAAAACATAGCACAGAAAACCCCATTTCAGGTTCCTCTCTTTGCTCATGCAGAACAAGATCTCGCACACAGACACACAAATAAATGAATCAGAGCATTGTGGGGTTTTAAAAGCAGAACACAGGTTTATTTACAATCAAGTATGGGCAGCTGAATAAATAAAAACTTTGCCCCATATGCTCTAACTCCCCTCTGAGAAAGTGTCTGAACACAAGGCCAGGTTAGAGAGACGCCTGTTCTAGCAGCTGCCCTCTAATCCAGCCCCTCCAAAGAACACACTTCCTTAGTAGAACACTATCAGTAAAGAAGAAAATAAAGTGCAAATAAAAAGGCAATAAAACGCTGGTGGTTTGTCTTGAGGCCCAGACAATGTGGAAAGGTTTGGCTGGATAAAGTTTTGCCAGGTAGCTCACACCCAGCCATATCATGGTTTCAGATGCTTCAACAGGGACAGAGCCAAAACACTGCTCTGTAGCACAGAGAGGGCTCCAGCGCCAACAAAAATATTGCACGTGTGCTCAAGAAGAGGGTAAGTGGCCTGGAATTGCCAGCACCAAAAGAATGGATTTGGGATTTAACCCTGCTGCTCCCCTGTGTTCAACTGACAGCCGCCAGGACAGGATGGATGAACAGAAAAAGGGACCAAACATCTACATTCTGGTACTGAAGTCACAGTATGACTACATTCCTTAGCACAGCAGCACACCAGAAGCTGAACTTCTCTCTCCTCACACCCAGTAACCGAACTGCCTGTGGAATAAAAAGATTAAAAATCTATTTTGTGATACCCAAGCTGTTGAAGGGCATTTTAACATAAGGATGCAGAAGTCCTGAAGAAGGGACCATTTCCTTACAGACAGGTGAAACGGATACAAAGAGTTCACACGACAGTGCTGGAGAACCTGCGTCAGGATCGGAGCAGATCTGCATTGAGCTGGTAACTCAAAGGCAGAGCTGTCAGAGCCATGGGAGACTCTTTAAAGCTGTTGCAACACTTCAGACCATCCAGGACCTGTCCACGTTTCAGGATCTTCTCACCCCAAGCCTGAACTAGGCCACAAGAACAGAACACAGGAGACAGGACACGTATGAAGTCAGCATACATAGTAACTTCTATCCAACATTTCCAACTCAGAAGTGCTGTAGGTACATTTGTGTGACAGGGTATTTGGCACAGCTGTCTGGTGAGGAATCCCACTAGTATTTTCAGCTCCACTCTGTGCACAGATATCGCACGTAAAGGCGCGACTAAGTAGCATTCTCCATCCAGAACAGCTACTCCCTCGCCAAGTCCGAGTGCCACAGTGCAGCTACGGCCATAAGAAGTCTCTGACTCAGGCTCCTTCTCCATTGCTTTAGAACTTTCCTCTGGAAAGGGAAGCCCATGCACTTGTTAATATCCCCGCTGAGGACGGATGTGGGCTCAGGTCTCCGTTCTGTTCAGCCACGGACCAGCACCGCCACACACAGGGGTGTGGGACGCTCTGCCTTTCACCCTCCGGCCGGTCAAAATTCAGACCACAGGACAGCCTTGTTTCCTTTGTCCACACTGACCACATGGGCACCCGCTGGCGACCACGCGACTGCATTGATAGGAGAACTGAAATGGAAGTCAGGGATAAGTTTAACAAAAAAAGCTGAATTCCAAAACAGCACTCAACACTGGAATGAAATATTATAGTACTCTGACTATCAAAGAAAAAGCGCTTTCAGTCTCAGCCCTCAGGAGACTCCTGCTTTTAATAAGCCTAAGGGAGATACATTGCATATATTCTGAGGAAACTGTACTTTATTAGAATCACATTACAGCTTAAGAAGTTGAACAATAACCTAATCTTAATTCAATCGAGGGAATACTGCCATGAATCCACAAAGAATCTGCATATTAAAAATTCTCACACACCGATATATAAGTTGCAAAGCTGTACAATTCTTTCAGAGCTCAGCAAGATTCACAACCCAGATCCCCGTTTCAGATGGTACGGGCAGCTTCCCCTCACCTGTGATGCTTTGCCAGCATCCTCTCCAACTTCCCAGTGAGCACATTCCAAATGTAGAGGGCCCCATCAGCTGAACCAGCAGCAACATAGTTACCATCAGGGCTACGAGATCAGAGAAGGTGCAGAAGGCAGAGAACAATTTTCAAGTCAGCAAGTCAGCAATTTATCAGTACACAACATCATTCCACCTGTGACTTCCTAAGCAAAGCAACTTGGCACTGAAGTCTTTTAAGAGTTATGTGCTACCAGCTGCTAACACTAAGAGGTGAAAGCACTTTGAAATTGGAAGGTTTCCAAGACGTTGGATCAACATCTACAGATATACTCTGTCTTGAACCAGACATGACCTCAGGCAAACCACAAACTCTGCCCCCGTTTTTCTTCCTGTAAATGGGGACCATGCAGCCAAGCATCAGGAATCACTCACGCTGGGGAAAGATTTATCAGGTATCTTGCTTACATCTGACCTTACCTGAACACAACTCTTGTCCAGTCAGAGCCGCATTTGAATCCCTGGGCACTGAAAGTAAGAATCAGGTAAGTGTAAATTCATTTATAAGATAATGGACTTACAGGTTCTCACTAAAGAGCATGGTAAGGATGTCTACATGGTTTGGAGTAAGCTCCAGTACCCTTTTATAATAATTTGCATTTCTCTTACACCTTCCTCTTAATCACAGCAGAAGAAATTATTTCCTTTAGGCCAAAGGCTTCTACGCCAAACTGTTTCCTTTAAAGAGGTAAATTAAAAGATCCACCAGAGGAGATCTTTGCTGTTAGACTCTAGAGAACTTTGCTACCCATGTAGAAAAAAAGGTTAGAAGACTGTCTTCTCCATGGAGATACTGCAAAACACTCCAACACTGAGGGCAATCTGCAATCCACGATTCTGAAATTCATAAATGTTCTGGTGGAGAACACACTCACCTGAATGTCTGCTTGACAGCACTAACCCGCAGATCAATGATCTTTAGCAGATCATCACGGGAACAGGTCAAAAGCTCTGTTCGCTCTGAGTTCAGGTCCAGAGCTGTGATTCTCCCAAGCAGCTCCAGTTCTTTTACTATGCTTTCAGTCCTAAAGACAAAGAAAGAAAGAAAGAAAGAAAAACAAAAACACTGAAGAGTAAACCAGGGTCCAGAAGCCAAACCACTGTGTCAAAACTTTGACTTGTCCCAATATGGAAGAAAAGAAAAAAGATTATTTGTATATTCCTACATTTCGATTCTTTCCCAAGCTAGATCTCACTTTGTGGAGATTTCCAGCGAATAGTTAGATACTACTTTCCTCAAAATCCCACCCTTTGAAAAACTAAACAACACTTAGAATGGCAAATACTGACCAATGCAAAATATTTACAAGAAAGCAGACTGCCTTTTCAGAAAAGAAACCAGATCCCTCCCCACAAAAAAATCTCAAATCACCAAACAGTAATAAAAGCAGTAACAAAAGTCTGTTTCAACGGCCTTCTGCAACATTTCTAACAGTCTCATTAGCTTCCAAGCTCAGGAAGTTCCCCAGTTCAGGTTGTACTCGACAGCAATCCCATAACCGTCCCTACACTATGAGCTCTCTTACAAGAGTTTTACCTGATGTCCCAGAAACGAATTTTCTTATCAAAATGTCCACTCATTACACACTGCTCAGTACATACGATGTCATTGCAGCTAGATCCTGCAAACACTGTTTTTATACCTAAAAAATGATAAACCAATGGTGACACACTGAAATTTATATTGTACAAACAGATGAAAATAGAGACAGAAAATAATCACTACACCACACGCATATAGTAGCCCCACAGAGCAGTGTCCAAGGAGCACCACAGGGCAGACAAACTCTGTCTTAGAATAATCCTGATTTAAGTCTTCCACAACCTCTCTGTCCTCCTCAATCTCCTTTGCTGTGGCTAATACCCCTTTAAATGACAGCTGCTTTACTTCCACTTTGTATTTAGACAACTATAATTTGCTACTGTTAAACAACATGAAACTGTCTCCTTGACCTATGTTTGCAGTCCAGGTATCAAGGTAACCTTGAATCTCAACTTCTCTGGCAGTACAAGCAGGTTTAAGAGCCATCAACAGGAGAAGAGCCCAGGAAATAAGGTGTTACTCTTAAAGAAAAATCTGGATTCTAGTATTTCCTTTGTTTGAGATGCTGAAATTTGCCACTACATTTCCGAGAGACATTTCCATCCCACTCAGGGTTAAGAACTCCAAGTTTTTAGTGCAAGCCTAAAATACCCACCCCCAGACCAGTAAACAAAGAACACTAACAGAACACAGCTGCTGTTAATGTAATAGCATTAACAGTGCTTCCTGCATGCACTTGATTTCTTATTCTTATTTCAGGTAACATGCAGAAAGAATCCAATTACTTGAATAACAATAGAAGATGGCATGGCTGCTAGCTTTTGCTTTTTGAGACTAGCAAGAAGATGTAATAATCTGTTTCATGTCAGACGTGCATTTACATTCGGTAGAAACACAGAACGTGGATGAAAAGACAGAAGTTGGGTTTCCTTACAAACTTTGCTGCGGAGGTCCCAGAGCTTGAGAGTCCGGTCATGACTTCCCGAAACAATGCGTGCATTGTCCAGCAAGAACTTGGCCGACAGAACTTTACCGCTGTGACCTGTCAGGGTGTGCTGAGGACAAGAGATTTACATGGTAAAACTGCACAGTTCCGCTTGCTCCTTCTCTCCCAGCTTACTAGTTCTGCTATTTAACAACTCAAAGACAATCTTAAATCATAACTTGTATGTCTACTGCATTGCCTAGAGAAAAAAAATAATCTGTTCTTGTTAAACAGAGATTAACAGCAAGTAGGAGTGTGAAGTGGCACTGAGTTCAGCCTGAGGCTGGGAGCCACAGGTCACCTTTGGCTCCAGCTTCTCAAGCTATTCGGGGAACCTGCGAGTTCCCTTCCTCAACACTCCGTACACCTCTGGAATGCACCACGGATGGATGGCAACTGCAACACAGCCTTGCAGGAACGATGAGGAGAAGGGGTTAAAGCATGCTGGAAATGGAAACTGTGCCTCCAGGTTTTTATAATGAGCCTCTCAAGGATACAACAGAGCATTTAGTCTCAACTGTTGTTACATCTTGAAGCATGAAAGCTGAGACGAGCAGAGATTTCAGAAAAACTCCCTGCAGCAGTTTCCATAACTGAAGGGGGAGGCTTTGTAGGGCTGAGAACATGAACCACATTCACTTCAAATTGCTGAATATTTACATACTAAATCACAAAACAGATAATGACTGCCTGAAGTAAGAATTGTGAAAAAAGAGAAAAATCTTTGTGTAATTTGATAGTCCTTTGAGTATTAAAAAAAAAAATCTAACTATGTACCAAAGCAATCTGGGCTTGGGAAATACAGAAGAAAAACCCTTAAGAATGGAAAGGAATGGGAGCAAAGTTTTGAAATAAAGCAAATTGATACACAAACTCTGAAAAAAAAAAAAAAAAATCCCATAAAGACCACTTCATCTTAAGAAAGGACACAAGTCCCAGAAAGGAGGATCTAAACTTTCCCTCTGCATCTCTCTCCTACTCTTGCTGCACAGTCATTACGTACAGATACTTGCATTTAAGTAGGGAGTTTGTGGAAAAATTTACTGTGTTTTCAGCTTCACTGGCTCCTGCATATGTGCAAGCCATGACAAATCTGTACCACACACACTCGAAACAGAGAACGCACTATTTTATATCAGCAAACACCAAATGCACTCACCCAAAGCTGGTAGTCACCAAGGACACCAAAAAATTACAGAAGATACTGTGAGGCCAGGTGGATGTTTGCAAGGATAACTAACTTTTTGTAATGAGTAATCTATAGTCTGCTGAACTTGTATTCACTATAATTCACATCCTATAGTAGGTTTTGCAGCCAAACAGAAGCTGCAAAAGAACTGATATTCTTCACTTCCCTAAATGACACCTGACATCTCCACACCGAGAACTACCCAGGGAATTAAAACACAACTGTAGTCATAACAGACATGTGGAATGTCAGAAGATTCAAAACACCAAAGTAGCATCTTCCTAAAACAAGAAGTTGAGGAAAAGTGTACATAGGAATGACCATAAAAAAAAAAAAAAACCTCTTAGCTGAAAAGAAACTTTTCTTTCGGCCAAAGGTGAATCCTTCTTTAAACTAGAGCTAAGTGTTGGAGAAGAATCTGAGTACAAAGGAGTTGTGACGAATCTTTCAAAACACATTGAGAATAAAGTCCAGCACTTTCAGGCTTGCTGCCTTGAACAGCTAGGCAAAGGACTCCTTCTCAATAATGGCGGCTCAACTCAAAAAAAAAAATCCCTCTTCGTCTTCCACAAACTTCTTCAGCACTCTTCTCCTTGGATTGACACTAAAACATTGAAGTGGTTCTCCATAAACTCTAAGAAGCATTTAAACTTCCACAGAGGGGGATGCAAAAGCATATTGGGTTTACATGGTAAGGTTTTGCTAGCAGGAGGGCTGTATTGTGAAAATATGGAGTAACTGGAGTTTCCTGCAAGGCTGTGCAGAGATCAATACTGTATTTTAAATCTTGCTGTAAAGACCCTTAAGAGAAAAAGATCCTGTAAATGCCCTACTTCCAATATTGCCATGTCCCCACTAGACAGAACTGGAAATACAAGACAGAAACAGCCAGAGCACTGTTTCGCCTTTAAGAGACTCACCCGCAATCGATTGTCATCAACCGTCCAGATTCTGCTGGCAAAGTCATTTGAAGCCGCTAAGAGGTAAGAACCCTGTGAACACAAAATTAGTTTAAAACTACTTCTGCAAGTCAATATGCAAATTAAACTCAAAAGTATTACCAGTAAATCATTAAAACCATATTAGTGCTATGCTGCCAAGGGGAAGGAGGGAAAAAAAAAAAGAAAAGAAAAAAGGAAAGAAACAGTAGCATATACCAGTATGGAAAACTAGGCTAACAACTTTTTCTTGTCACTAAAATGTGACAGTGATTTGTAGAATCATGACTACAGATAAAAGGACTAATAAAAACCAGACCAGAAAGGACATTCGCCTTTCCCTTCTGCTGCAGTGAGGAAACGGGTTCTAGTTTACCCTTACCTGTTGTGAGGTATTTTCCTCTTTTTTTGATTTTTCACAGGGAAAAAGCCCTGCACCATCTACCTCCACTACTTAGATAGGCCTCAGAGTGGAATTAGCCCAGCTCTTGTGATTTTCATTAAAATTCTAACATTTTAAACTAAGATTCAAAAAACTAAACCTGTCCAAGGAGACATAAATCGGCCTGTTCCTGGCCAGGCCACTTCCAAGTCATCCATGATGGAGAATGGTCACTTGTCCAGCTCAAAAGACTTTCCCAAATCCTCAAAGCCAGTTAGCATCTCACCTCAGCCAGTTCTCACCTCAAATGTGTTCAAGCAAGTTGCCAAAAATCAGAACTAGTTTCTCCTGCAGACTAACAGCACCAGCAAGTCTCTACTGAGCTGGTCAGTGTCCAAAGGAGGATCCTTTTGGGTGTGTGTCAATAAAGTTTAGCACATAGAATCACCAAATGGAAGAACAGATGACAGCTTTGGTCTGCTGCCTATGCAGTAAAGCATTGTGTTATGGGAGAGGTCTCAGCAGAAAAGTCAGATCACGTGTCCAGTTTTAACTGTCTAAGACCCCAGACTCCTTCAGGTAGGGCTGTTGGATGCTGAGCCCAGTCACGTCTCCGATACTTGAGGTTGACATGAACTGAGCACATCACGAGCTGTCAGCAAACACTCTGCCAGCCACACCATTGCTGTGCTGTGACTGGTGAGAAACTGCTGGGAGAAAAGGTCATGGAAGCGCAAGTCTTAGGGAAATCAGACCTTTTACTGTTCATCACAGACCTCAGCAGAGCACAGAGGGAAAACAACTTCACAGAAATAAAGCCTCGATGTATTTGCTTCTTCTGTGCTGTTATGCCAGCTTTAGTGGGAAGCTGAATTTCTTACTTTAGACAAAGCCTGGTATGTTTTATTGTAATTTTATCACGATAGCCCATAACAGCCAATGTCTGACCTGCGTATTGTCTTCTGAATTGTAAAAGAAAATGAGAATCACAGACCACAGCATATAAAATAAAGATATTTTGGACAATTTTTAACTATTTGCAGTTACTCTCGTAAGTATTTTAACTCATTTCTTAGGTAACTTTTCAAAGTGTTAGAACGAAAATTGATAGCAGATCACAACATAATTCAATTAATTAATTCCCAATCACAAACACTGGATGTTGCACAGATACTCACCGCGCTATCAAATTCTATGCTTGTAATCCCAGCATTACTACCCGAGAGGGAACCTTTGGGTTCACACCTATCTGCACAGAGAAAGACGAACAAAACTTATGCAGTGGATTAGAACAGAAGCTGACACAAAGTGTACTATAAAATGAGTTCATTTCGCATCCCGCCATACCCCAAAGCAAAAACGTTTACCTCCCAAGACTTCCCAAAGCTTAACCCTCCGGTCCATGCCTCCTGTTGCTAGTAACCGGGAGCCGGGGCTGAACTGCACTGCGTTCACCTCCCCATCATGTGCGTCCTGAGGAGCAGGAGGAACAGAACAGCCACCCAAAATGGAATTAGCACAGACCCAAAAAAACACAGATTAGAAAGGTATGGAACTTAAAGGTTATAGAGAACCACAGCGGTAGATCTTTCAGCAGTATATAGGAAACAAAGCCAGAGACTGAAACTCTACTATGGTTGATGGTGTACAAAAAGAGCAAAAGAGCTGATCCTTATCTAAAGAAAAAAACAAAAGCACATAAAGAAAAACATCAGCAAGGACTCAACAAACTGCCAGAAGCCTTACAACACTTCACAAATTCAGGCTTTAGAAGGTAAGGCTTTTAAGTTACACCAGAAAAAAATAAGGAAACAAAAGAAAACAGTGACAGGTGATATGCCGTGGGAGGAAACTAACTTTTCATTTCTCCATTTAAAGCCAGCCATGGAACACGATCCAATCGGTTCATGCAACTACAGAACACTCAAGTCAGGCCTGAGTAGGAAAGTCTGCTACAAACCAGCGTAACAGATTATAGCGGTGATAATGCTACTTTATATTGGTGATTAAGTAGTACCAGCACAGTTGTGACAGCGCCTGCTCTCACAGAGAACTTGCGCTTAAGCTGTGGTCCCTACCCACAGGTGCGGTGACACCCCTGCACCCCTGCTTTCTCACAGCTTCATGTTTTGACACTTGAGTTGGCCACATAATAGTGACTCTTAACTTTTTAAAAGCTATGAGAGTTTTAAGATTCCTTCCCTTTTTTTCCCCTGTTAATTTCACACTACTTACTACTTACCCACACAGTATTAGTACCACATTCTTAATTCATTTGTTGCATTCCTTTTAAGTATTTTCAGTAACTGCTCTTTCAAAATCAGTTTTTCTGGCAACTTGTATTTTTCTGGAACTTGTTGCTTGAACTTGGTCTGCCAGCACATATTTAGGGGCCATCACACTTCAGAAGAGCTATTTAGAACAAAACCGGTCAAAGGTCTTGCCTAGAAACTCTGCCTGAGAACGATGGCTGGAGCGACTGCCTTCTTCGCCTTCCTGAGCCTGTTCTACTCATCTCCCCAGCAGGGAGATGGTGGTCTGCTGCCCACATCTGCCAAACCTCTGGCCCAGAATCCCTGCACTTATTCCTGGAACGCTCTGCTGGACCTGCACACGTCCTCACACTCCACTTGGGCTCCAAACACAGGAGCTAAAACATAACATGGAGCATCTCCAGAAGGAACAGATGGATTCTCATGAAATAAGTAGGGACTTTTTCCTTCTCATACTGCAGTGCTCATCACACATCACCATACTGCCACAGTCCGACAGGATTACTGCTGCAGCTGTTCCTAATTGCAATGGGGCAGGATTCTCCATGTTGCCAAGACTGGGGGTCACCATAGCCTACTATGGTTTGCCCCTCCACATGGGGAATACAGGCTGCGCTGTTCTTGGAAGTTCAGATGACATTACAGAAGAGCAAGAGAAAGGTGAAACCAACGTAACCTCTCACATTCTTTAAAACCTCCCGTACATAGCTTTGTAATACCTTTTGTGATTAAACTAGCCAGTATTCCATCTGTTGCTCAACCTTGCTCGCTGTACATAGCCAGAGGAGGAGAGAGGTTGCAGCACACACTGCAGCACACACATGCTTCCTCTGGTGCCCCATTCAAGCCAGCTCCAGGCTCTCACTTAGCTTATGACTCTATTCTCACTTAAGTAACACTGCTACTCCCTCCATCCCACAACTTCCACTAGAGATGATAACAGGACAGACTCCATGCTGCAGTGAGTGACTCTGCTACTCTGGATGAAAAATATAAGTCATTTTATGTCCATGAAATATCCACATCCCAAACTGGAGTGCCTGAGAAAGCTCAAGAGGAACGTTAAAACAAGTAGCTGCATTACAAAGCAATTTACCACAATATCTTTCATTCAGAAGGCAATGTTCTTCACAGAAATTTAAGTTTGGCCTTGTGAGGCCAAAAAAAACACATAAAGGAGGTCTCAGATTGAAAACTTTAGATCACACACAACAAACGAAGACACCCCACTACGATGAGCTCCTCTTAACCAGTTCTGTTGGATGACATTCAGTGCCACAACTCCCTTCACTCTGGAGAACTGGAACTGAATCAATCCCAAACTGTCAGCAATCTCTTCCTCAATCATAGCTCTACTGTGGCATGATAGAACAGGGACTGCTGGGAGCCCGGAGGGTAACGGAGTGTAATTCCCCTGTGCCCTCAGACCTTTTACTTGTCATCATTGACCTCAGCAAGACAGACATCAAGCATATTGGCTCTGAGAAGCGTTTGGGCTAAGAATTAAACAGGGTGAACTATGCTAAAAAATGCAGAATTCCTTCTTGTTTGGTAGCATTAATGGAAAGAGTCTCAGGTGCTCAGTTCCCAGGACTGGCTTCCTCCAAAGACAGCAAAAGAAAACGGTAACACTGAAAATTCCTTCTGTACTTACAAAGACACATATGGCAGTAGTGGGCACTCGCACTTCTTTGCTGGCACCTGGATGTGGCTCTACATTATCCTGGGGAGCAGGGAGCGAGGACAAAGAACGCCTCCTGAGATGAAACAGAGTAGAATTATTTTAAAGTGAGAATTGAACGCTGTTTCTCTTGAGCTCATCCAAATCTGTACCTGTCACTTAACTACACTGCACAGTAATTAAAAAATGGGGGACGGAGTTTTTAAACCTTCTTTTATCTCATCTTTCAAAAATCACATTTGTCATATAGCACTACATTCACTTGTGGCTTTAGGTATTTGATAGGATACAGGCTAAGTTACCTGGACTGATTAGTGACCTCATTTAGGATCTTTTTTTTTTTTTTTTTAAATAGGAAAGAGAAATGTGGGAGTGATTGCAGCTGAATTCAGCTGGAGAGACTGCAGCTCCATCAGTATGTCTAGGGAGACTGAACATTATTGCAGCACCGCATCCCAGGCAGCAAAATGCTCCATTCAAAAGCTCAGGCTGCACCATTTATGCAAAGATCATCCATCTAATGCAGAGCTTGACTTAGAAGGTCTGGCTCCACTCTGGATCCTAAGCACAGAACCCAACAACTTAAATAACCCCATTTAAGGAGCAAAGTGCAGTGGAAAGTAAGAGCAAATCCCAGGTATTCTCTGCACAATGAGGGGCTCGTTGCCTCTCTAACTGTAGACAGTTTCTAGCCAGCGTTATCAACATTTGAAATCTAATCACGCAGCTGGGTTCCATGTTATTTCAATGGAATACATTCACGTGCCGGACTAAGCGCGGATAATGTTTTCACCTGGCAGCATCAGAAGATTGATGTCCCAAAAGGGGAGACTCAGACAGACTGGAGGGAAAGGTCAGAGGCCAGCACACGGCAAGATGGAAGAAACAGGAAGTTGAGGAGAACAAAAAAAGAAAAAAAAAAGAAAGGCAGAAGCTAGAAGAAAGGCTGAAATTATTTGTTTGTATTCCCTGCACCACCACAATTTTGGTGTACATTGAAACCAATATACAAAACAAAGAGGCGAAAGTGTTCTAACCTACCCAAAGATATTAGTGATAGAGTCCAGAAGGCCTCCAGCTGGCTGGGAGAGTCGCTTACTGAAGGAGGGGAGGACAGGTTTAAACCTTGTGAGTAGCTTCTCCACACAAAGATCAACACAAACATATTTCATAGCAACAAGTCTCTGGAAAGACTCCCTCCCCTGCAGACCCAGCCCGAAGACAGAAAACACCAAAGGCAGGCATCAGTTCAAAAGTCACCAGTAACAACTACTCAGAACACAATTTGTGAGTCAATTTCCTTCAATTTCCCTCAACCTCCACCCTGTGAATTACTGGTTTTAGATATAACAGTCTGCCAAGTCCAAAGTTTCAATCAACTTAATCCATGCTCTCATGTAACTACCTCTTACTTTCCACTCACTGCTATTTTAGAGGAAGAAAAGATGCATTTTATCTAGGTGAAGACATTTTCAGCACTTCAGCTAAATCAAAATACACAACGATTTGCAAAATCACATTGATATCTTGTATAGTAACAGATATAATACAACAGGCATTGCAATACCTATTTTATTGTCTATTTTGTTTCAAACCTTTGTTTTTAAGACTAGGTGCATATTTTTAAGACACTAGTTTAATTTATTTAGAACAGCAAATGAAAACCAGAGCATATCCAAAGCATTGTAACAGAGAACCCAGCACACGAGTTTCGTACTGCTCTGGCAGAAGTACTAAACTGCGTTCCAGCTGAAGGCAAGTAAAAACTGTGACATTCCCAACATTGTTCCCACTCTTACATCCCTCATTCTTTCCCAATGACACGATACAAAAATCTCTTGATCTACAAACCTGGATGTTCGGCTGATGGTTCGCACTGGAGATGTCTCCTCAGCTGTGTCAGAGGTTTCATCTGCCAGCACTTCGATATCATCATCCCTGCTGAAGTGAGAGAAAACAGGTCATTGTCAATGAGCCAGAGCTTCCTAGGAAAACCACCCGCTGATGTGTATGAACTGAATGGACGACACGGTTCCAGGGTCTGTCGGTGCCTGTGCCCAACCCACATCTAGGGTTGTAGTAACATGTACATAAATCCAGACAACACAAACACTGATCTGTCACTGGCAGAGATACTACATTCAACATACAATGCCTGAAAACAAGTGAACGCAACACCTAAATTTCATTTTCTTTCCTTTCTGGCTGCCAGTTACACTCTTGACTGACAATAGGGTTGGATTCTCCCCCAATATTTATGTTGACAGGCATCCCTTCCAGATTCTCTTTACTACAGGCATTATATTTCAGCTCACAGCGCTACATGGAGCATTACAAGGACCTATCACATGTGAGCAAGACTGTGCTACAGAGTGAACTATAGGTGCTGGAAGTTACAGAACAGCAAAAACATGAGTTATTGCAACCCCAAATATAGGTGATATCCTATTTTCACAGCACCTTTTTTGCTGTTCTGAACCAAGGAAGTATTTAAAAAAAAAAAAAAAAAGCATAAGAGTTTGAATTTTCCTTTGTCATTCCCAAAGTCATCTGGATACTTTCTATACTGTTGTATTTCAGGTGCTGCTCCATGAAGTACAAGGGATGTTTTGCTACACTTCACTCAAGCGTTGGTGTACAACTGAACAGAAGTGTGAACTTCCAATATATATACCATAAATCAATCCAGCTAAACTACTCAGCTAATGTTAAAAGGTTTTTTCCCCATTAGTCATCATGGGCTCTGACAGTCTAGTATTTTTTTCCTTCAATTATGATTTTTCCTCCACTACTGATTTTGCAGGACAAACTATTTTTAAACACACACTATCAACCTGATGCCATTTGACTTAACAGAAAGTTTAAATTCAGCATTTAAGTCGGAATAAACCAATTCCTGCCATCAGATAACACTCAGCTGCAAAAGAATTGATGGGAACATTTTTAATCTCTCATTTCAGAATACAGCTGCACTTTAAGTTCTAAGATTTTGGAGGACAGTATATATGAAAAGGGTATGGAAAATACATACTCTGATAGAAAGTATCAGGCTGATACTTCAATAAAACACTCTCAAGTTTTGCTAATATTTCTTTTTTTAAAATCTAAAGTCTGAGCTATTAAAATTGTATGTAGCAAAAAAAACTTTCTATGTGAACTTAACATATTTTTGAAGTGAATATAAACACCAAGGCACACTCCTTGAAATGCTGCAATTTTCCCCTTCAGTAAGCAGCATGTTTATACAATACAAACCCTCTAAAATTACGAAACCAAAAAGAAGGAATCAAAAACATCTGTGAAGCAGAGTTCAAGCAATTTACAGAAGCAATTATTTTTTATACTTTTTTTTTGAAACAAGCTATTTTAACCTCTCGGTGTCTCATGTCAAGTATTTATGAAACACTGAGACCATCATTCCCATCAAATCAGGAAGTAAAATATTCAAGCTGTTGTGCTACAGCCACCTCTGAGCCCAGCTCCAAGGTAGGAAGGTCTCATTTTAGGAAATGGGGAGGAAGCAGCTTAACATGGGAAGTGGCCACAGACATTACATGTGTTTCCCCTCTCAGAGCAACATTATTTATTGAAGAGTTTAATATTCTAAAATATTCCATGTGCACTGAGATCAAATAACCAGAGCAGACACATTGCTCCTATCGTGTGTAAGGACACATAGTGCAGAGACCTCATAGGATTCCATGATGCTAATTGAACGGTAACAGACATGAAGAAAAAGCCCACACGCTGCTCTGGCGCTGTGCTCCAAGTACTGTCTCAGCTGTTTCCAACACAGCAGGTGTAGTTTTTCTGGATTTGGCTGACACAAGCGCCAATAACCTTATCAGCCTGGTGCAAAGCACCTCTACCATCAACTGCCTGCTTCAGTCAGCTGATTAAATATCACCTAGAAATAAATATCGCAGCAAACATCCATGTGCTGCTGCTGAAGAGAACACAAGACTAAAGGTATTTATCTCAGGCTTGACAGTAACTCCACATCTATCTATTTTTTTCCCTATAGAAATCTCTCCCAGTATGGAAGTGATCAATACACTTTTACCCACCTTAACTCACTCAGTTCCTACAGGAAATCCCTGATCGCACCTATTTCTACTCTAACACTTAAAAAATGTAGGCATCTCAAGAGTATATTGCTCCATGATTAAAGGACTACTTTAAAGACCAAAGGCACCACATAACGAATGTTTTAATGCTGAGATAAGAATATATATTCACCGTATGAAATAGCCTTAGAACTTTCAGTCCAAGCATCTATTTTTAGTCATAACAGAGCTCCTTCTTCTGGAAGTTCAAGTAGGGAGCACTACTGTACATTTCTGACTTTACACCAAAGTTTAAACAGTCCTCTGCATCACCAAATTTAGAAATAACAAAGATACTATTTATCATGCATCTGCATAAAACTGAAGCATCAAGTGATGAAGGAGATTGTAAATCAAGACAACTTACGGTTCAACAGGCAGGGGTTCTTTGGCAGCTTCTGCCAGCTCCTTCTGCAGCCTGGCTTGTCGTCTCCTAAGGAAAGGAAAACAAAGCTATTTAAATAAAAAACTTCCTTAAACCCATTCCGAAAAAAATCGGACCATTTCCCTAATTTTATCCTGCTTTTCAAGATACTTGGTACAGGAGAGGCAGTTTTCTTACTATGAATAGTGAAGGACAAGATCAATTAAGTGAGGCAATAAGGTGAAGTGAACCTATGGCCCTTTACAACCCATATGAATGTGGATTTGCTTGAAGTGCAAAAACTTGCAGAAATAACTATTATGTTAGTAAAAAAAAAAAATGCAAAACTGCCAAGTACTATGAGACTTGTCTTATAGCTCTTAGTCTCCAAGTATTGTTGGCATGTTAAGCTGAAGGAATTCAGAAGAAAAATAATTATATTGCAAGGGAAAAAAAAGTACAAACTAATTTTTCCAAGTTATACATAGTTCAGTCTCATAGCAGCTTTTCCTTTTAGCAGAATACAAAATACACTTAAATTGGTTAAGTGAAAAAAGCACAAAATTAGGAGCAGTATCAAGACACAATATGAACAAGAGAAGTCCAACTCCAATACCAGCAAAAAAACCTAGTTTCTATCTAATTTATGATCTTTAGGCCACAGTTAAATGTTGCTCAAGAAACAAAAGAACATGATTTGTTCATTTAAAAGACAGGAATGTTTTCACAAAGCATCTGTCTGTTTTGGCCAAAAGAAGGAACACCAAGTTCCCATTGTGTTGTGCAAGAATATAGACATCTCCAAGATCAAAACTAAATCTGGTTTTATCCTATGCACTCATAAGAATTCAAAAATATATTGGGAAGTAGTTTATCAACTAGAGGTCAATCTCACCTCGAATCCTTTTCATTTTCTGCATTCAAACGATTGGCTTCTTGTGCTTTCTCTGCCATCCAACGCGAGACGAGCTCCTGGTTGTCTTCAGTAGTCTTCCTCAGTTTCTCCTCCAAAGCGTTGAAGGTGATCTGGAGAGCATCATACTCATCTTTCAGTGTCTGATTAGCTCGTTCCAGATCTTGCAGTTTGCTACGCAATTCCTGACACTCTGTTTCCAGTTCAGAGATCTTTTGCAAATACTCTGCAATCCTGGAACAGCAAAAAAACACACAAAACAATGAGGATGTCCTTTGGGATCTACACCATCCACCATTGTGCTATTTGTACAATGCCCAGTGAAGGATTTTCTAGCCCACAGCTTGAACTCCTAGGGAATATTGTAACACTAACAAACCACTTAAACAGAAGTCTGGGTCTCATACCAACCGCACAGACGAAACAGTTCCTACTCACTTTGCTTCATTCATCTGCATCTCTTTGTCCTTCTGCTGCATTTGGTTATTCAGATCAATTACAGACTGGGCCAGCTAGGGAGAGGAGAAAATGACATTACAAAATGCAGGGATGCCAGCTGGATAACACACGCTGAGAGTACCAACCCATCTAACATCACAAGCAGGACACACACCTTTCAGGTCTTTCACAGCCTTCTATACAGATCTGATTACTGCCCCTATCACACAGGTTGTTAAATCAGGAAATCTGCTTTCAAATACGAGTTGTCAAACAGGTATTGTCCTTTGATATCTCACTCCCTTCCCTCAAGAAGTTTCTTTGATAAAGTCACATCAAACAGAATGCATATTACAAATAAAATGTTTTAAAGTTGTGGAAAAATCAATAAAGAAACTAAAAATTGCCAACTAAGTAAACAGACACATAAGCACTAACAACCAAGCAACAAATCCTCCTGTTACGCCCAGGACAGCCATTACAGGAGACATGCAGCTCACATATTGCAAACACAGGCTTCATTAAGAGTTCTCCCACAAAGAAAGTTGCTGGTGGGGTCTCTACCAGCGCAGGAAACAGAGGGACAGAGCCTGGGCTGTCAGAGAGCAGGAAGATGGGGTGGATGGCTCAGGATACCAGGCTGGGAAGAAGGAACTTTCACTGCTTTGACTACTCAGTGCACACCTCCCACAGAAAGCTCTTTCCTCTTTGAAAAACTCAGAATTACTGATGCTGGAGCTTCCCCACAACTCCAGCGAGGTGTGAGAATGACAACATTTTCCAGGTCACACCCACCAGCACCCTGTGAAAGTCTGCAGTACCATTCAGGTAATTGCTCCTGGACTCATCTAATACAATGCTGTGGTTTTTAAAAACCCTGTTCTGCCAATCCACATCTTCCCAGAAAAAAAGAAAAAAACAACCAAACAAAAAACCCCCACAACAACAACAATAAAAAACCCACAGACAGCAGCTTTTCCTCTCTTTCAGGCCCGAGTCTCATAACCTACAGGACTCCTGGGCTCCCTACTGCATCTACACAGCAGAACCAGAACTACCATTTCAGTCTAACACTATGGCACTTTCAACTTTTGCTTGTGCTTGTTTTTTTTCACTCTTTTAGCAGAGGTCCTGCAAAGTGAGAGAGAGAAATTAAACCATGCACAGCCACCTATCCTCTCACTCATTCAAAGTCTTTTCAATGTAGAACAAGTGGTAATGTACAGCTCTGTAAATGGATTAAGTTCTTTCTTCCTCTAATAAATACAGTTAAAAACCTACTCGTGAAGAACAAAATTAAGAACTTAAAAATCATACTATGCTGTCAATGTAAGCTCTTGTCTCCTGGCTGACAGTTTTAAAGACCAAGTGTCTCTTGTTTATTTTAATCATTAACATGAGGAGCTTAAAAAGGATGTACATGAAATGAGGAACAAATGATGATGAATAAGCTTGGTAAAACTAAAGTCACATTCGCAAAGGGCCACATATGGACCATCCAGAACACAAGAGGAACTTCTGACCTCGCCACGTTTCTTGTGCAGCTCTGTCAGCTCTTCTTGATGCTTTATCTTCAGCTGTGCCAGTTCCTGCAACTGAGCGTCATTCCATGTGCCATCATGTCCTGGACTGGAGTTGGAGAGAGAGGAAGAAGAGATGTCACAAACCAGAGCCCAATTGCTCCTGTGCCTTTCACCATTTAGTCTCAGGACAAACTCCCTTTGATTTCCTGTACGACATCAGAGATACAGGTTACACCTAACAAACTAAACCACAGCTAGCTCCCTCACAATACACTCCTCACCAACCAAAATGCCTTTATATAGTACTGGAAAAATAAATTTACTGAGGACTCTATTCACCTTTTTGTACCTTTCTAAAATAGAATTCAAATGCAAATGAAAAATAACTAGTCTCAGCTTAAATTTGCACAAGACAACTGAGTCTTAAAATTACATTCCCCGAATTCTGGAAGAATTACAAATATTTTGCCACCTCAAATTTGTTTCGGTGAGAGCTGGCAGACCATGAAGATGCCAGACGTCTGGAGACAGAATAACGCAGAGCACAGAACCAAAAGCCAGGGACCCACGGGTATGTTCCCAGACCCTTAGGTTTATAGTCCCAGGTGCTACAAGCACCTCCATTGTTCCAAATATGTTCTAGCATTATTGCATAAAGGTTTGGGGATGGTTTTTAATTGTGCTTTACAACACAGTGGTATCGTGACATAATCTGGAATATCTACATGCCAGAAGAACACACGTATCACCCCCTAAACAACTACGACTGTAACATTTATCACATCTTTGAAAGCAGAGAGACAGGAGCAGAAGTCAGGTTTTTTTAAAGCATACACACAGATACATATATCACACAGACGTGGAGTGAATTAGCAGCTATATTATGAATTCCAGCTTTTAAAAATTATAATTTTAAGTTCATCGCTATTATACCAGACAGAACAAGGTAATTCCAAGCATCCATTTCTGCAGCCATTCTGTGTTATAGCAATCCAGTGGGAAACAGACAATGCATTCAGAAGCTGACAGGTCTTGCATCACTATCAGTAACTATCAGTAACTTCTCAAAAACAAACAACAACAAAACAACCCCTCAGTGAACTAACGCTGTACTAGAAGACACTGTATTTCCAAAAAAACTGTGTCCCAGCAGACAGGAAGCCAAGTCCTGTGGTAATGTCCAATAACTCTGGCCATGCACACCTCTAGAGTCAGAACTAGATAATCCTCCTTGGCCTTAAGGTAATTAAAAGCATTTTCCTCAGCTATCTAGGATTAGGGAATCCATTCTGTTTCAAAAAACTGTCAGATACTGAGGACAGTATCAGAGTTCAGCTTAGTGTTTACTTTGACGATGCTGTCTCTGCATTTCTTCTCATCCACATCTACCCCAGCCTTATCTCTTACAGTGGGTGTTCAGCCAGAATCAGATTCCCATAAACTAAAGATGGTTCAGGGCAACTGCAGTCATCAAGAAAGCTGTCAAGAACTTTCACACAGGTGTTTGCTTGAGCCTGCTGGCCAAATGCTGATGCTTTGCCTGCTATTCCTGTAAAATCAGGAGTTCCTCTTTCCTTACTAGCAATAGTACACAATAGCCTTAACTATATTCATTTTATTTTGTATCCAAATTAGAGATGCATATGCAGTTTTGCATTATATCACAAAGAGAGCTTCAACAGAGGAAGCAATTCCTACAGAAGAAAATTCCGAGCTACTGTGGATCCAAACAGCAACAGAATAAGCAGCATGCCCCGTCCCTGCTGCACTACAGTGCTACTCGAAGGTTAGAGAGAAAGTTTCCTAAAAAAAATCCTGCTGAAAGCATGCGGGAGGCACATTCTTTTTCGCATATAGTGGTTATTTAAAATGGATGTTTCACAGTCATGATTTTGTCTATTCTTCCCTTCTATGTGATAACACAGGTTGAAAGAAACTAAGATGTGGGTTTTTCCCTGCAATGCTTATACGACTGGATAATTCCAGAGTCAGATCATAATCACTAGGAACTGACACCAGGCAAATACTAGCAGCATTACAAGGCAAGCAGATCAGAGGCAGAAGCTCGTTCTGCTCCACCTCCACACCTTGAGTTTGTGATAAATTAATTTCTGTCCAAAACTTGGTCTGATCTTTCTGCAGTGTATACTCTACACATATTGCAACTTTACCACATGTTTAGAATTAGTTATATTTTATTTTTAGCTCAACAGATTTCCCAGTTCACTTTATTCCAAGTTACTGCAGTAACCTAGAAGTTGTTTGTGCAATTCGTCAAACTGGTTTAGGTTACAGCGTGTGTGACAGACAGCTGACCAACAGAAAAGGAATTTTAAATACCTGATTTCATGTCTGCTCTGCATGTCATATTTTTCTGCTTGAAGCTTATCGGCCAGCACCGCATGAAGGTCCGACTTCTCTAGTAGCTTGTTATCTGAAAGGGCAAAAAGTACAATTAAGAAGATAACCAAAAAGGAAAACCAGATTCCCGTCCTCTTCTTCCACCAGCTAAGATCCAGTATCTTTAATTATTCTGACACAACCAAACATTAGGTAAGCCTCCACCACACTAGTGCATACGCCTCTTTGATGCCAGCAGGCTAAGGCAGTGTTCAGCCACAAATCTAAGAATTCCTCATTAACCAGGCTGCTGTGTGCGACTGGTCTTACGAAAGTTTAATTGAGAGGCTGCTCGAGTGTTTTGCTATCTGCTGAAACAGCAGCAGTTCAAAGTTCAGACTCTTTACAGCCCCTCAAGTGATAGCAACAAGACAGGGCTGCCAGAGAACGGGTCACATCCAGCACCGCACTGAGCCCTGCCAAGGTTTACTTGCTTCTCCCCCCAAAACATGGGGCGCGTCAGCGTGAGCAGCGTCTGGTGACCCCCCCGCCATCCACTCCTGTCACAGCTCGGGCAGCAGAGGGACGGGCAAGTGCTGTGGGGAAAGCACTGGCCCCTGAATAGCTCCAATTTTTACAAAAGATCGAGAATACGATCAATAGCGCTACTGTTCTCAACGCCACAAACATCTGTGCGGAAACTGCACAGACAATTCAGACATTGAATCACTGTCCGCACCACAAACGCGTTTTAGCCTGTGAGAGAATAAGAGAAGCAATTAGTTATTTTCCTCAATAACGCAAAACCTCTAATTTTCCTCAGTTTTAAGGAACATCTCCCGACCGCTCTCCTGACGCCGCCACACGCGAGGCCCCGCGGGCCCTTTCCCCCCGCGCTGTCCCGGTGAGGCGGGGAAGGGAAGCGCCTCCGGCCCGGCCACTCACACTGCGCGATGATCTCCTCGAAGGCCTGCCGCTGCAGCCGGTCCCGCCGCCGCAGCTCCGCCGCGATGTGCCGCTTCCAGGCGGGGAAGCCGGCGGCACGCAGCCCCGACGCCATCTCCGCGGCGCGGCGGGAAAGGGCAGCGGGGGGAGCGCCGCCCGGGCCGCGGCCCGCGAGGAGGCGGCCGAGGGGAGGCGGCGGGAGGCCGGTGCCCGGCGGGGCGAGCGCGGCGGCGGGAGCGCTCCCTCAGAGCCGGGGCCCGGCCCGCAGCCGCCGCCCCACGCCCGCCACGGCGCTGCGGCCGCGCTCCGTCAGGGGCCCTCGCCCCTCAGCGGCGCACCGCAACGGCGACAGCGGCCGCCCCGCCGCTGCCTGGCGCCGCCCTCCTTCCCTCCCGCCCTCCGCTAACCCCACGGCCCTTGCCCTCGCACCGGGCAGCGCCGCGGCGAGGCCGCGCTGCAAGCCCAGGGTCGGGCTCCACCGCCGGGCAGGCGGGAGGGCACCCTTCTGAGGAGAGGGGGCCTCGCACCAGCGCCATTTTGTGCTCCCTCCCGGAAGCGCGTCCCAGCGCTGCCGCCATCTTGAGAGCGGCGAGCTCGGCCGTCCAGCCCCCGCCGCCATCTTAGGAGGGCGCCGCCCGCCCCTGCGCAGGCGCATGCGCGCGGCCTCCGCCGCCCCTGAGGCGGCGGCCGCGGTGTTACAGAATCGTGGAACTGTTCTAGTTGGAAAAGACCTTTAAGATCATCCAGTCCAACCATTAACCTGACACTGCCGAGTCCACCACTAACCCACGTCCCTAAGCACCACATCTACAGGTCTGTTCAACCCCTCCAGGGACGGTGACTCCACGGCTTCCCTGGGCAGCCTGTGCCAACGCCCGACAGCACTTTCCAGAAAGAATTTTTGCCTAATACCCAACCTAAACCTCCCCTGGAACAACCTGAGGCCATTTCCTCTCATCCTACCGCTTGTTACTGGAGAGAAGAGACCAACACCCTCCATGCTACACGCTCAGGGGGAGCTGGCTGAGTCAGGGAGCTCCAGTAGAATTAAAGAAGTTGATACAATTAATACAACTTTTCCTTGCCAAGGAGAAGTGCGGAGAGAGCCATGGGTTCCCCAGGATCTCCTGTTTTAAAAAAGGGGACGAAAGGACACTGTTTCAGAAAGCGTGACTCATAATACACATAAATAGCTTCCCTAAAACAATGACAAAAGCTTTTTGTGTCACCTGGCAGGGCCAAAAAGGACGTGACACTTTGATGGGGCTTTGGTGAGCTAAAAGGTGCACGTGTGGCACTCAGGGCAGGCGCTGGCTTGCCAGCCATGACTGACATTCACACCTTCGTATAATAATTACTGTGAATGAACATTCAATAGTTACTAAAAGCTATACAGCTAGCAGAAGGGCGATGTACCGCACCGCCTAAAACAGAGAGGCCTGCAATAATTATCTGTCAGGTGATCTTTGTAGTTGTTTTTCCCAAATCTCCACCTCAAGACAACCTCCAGTTCCAGCAGCACAAATGGACCATCAGTGATGAAGCTTCACTGAGCTCTGCAGCTGTTTAGGGAGGTTTGTGGTGAAATGAAGTGCAGTTTGGGGGTTTTAGTTAGGATTACTTTGAAAAATTATTTGGAATATAAACTACAAGGGCAGCCTTCACTGCACTAGCACATCCTGTCCAGCATCAGAAGAAACCATGCGTTCTCTGGCAAATGTAAAAATCCTTAATAGCTTGCTTCATTGCTTCACTTTTAACTGCTTAACTTCTTAAGTAATGTGTTAGGTAACCATGTTAGGGTAATTTAATTTGAAACTGGGCAGGATTCATAAAGCTTTATGTCTTGGACTAGCTAAATTGTTTTGTTTTTCTTTTTAGTAAATGAATGAAAATGCAATTATTTAATCGTAACAGAATAAAATAGATGATTCACTAGATTATTACACTGGAGGAGAGAGCGCTGCTGCCCGAGTTAATAATAGTTCATGCACAGCTCTGTCTTATCAAATACACAAACATACAATATAGAAGGTTATGCATGCTCTCTACAAAACTAATTTGGCCACATGTAAGCACACAGCCTACTTTTTTCCTGCTTATACATCATAAAATCAGAGTAGATACTTAAAAACATAAAATTACTTGTAACTGTAAGCTGAAAGTCCTAATTCTACGGATATAATTACTGAACTCCTGAAGGGCAGTGCTGAGAGAAATTCATCCTTTCATCTTAATCTTCTGCAGAGAAAGAGGAAACCAAACATGAAACATGAAAAAAAGGGAGAAGACAAAAATACAGAAATACAGGGATCAGACTCAGTTACTCTTCTCCTGAGGCTTTTACCTTGTCCTTAATACATAATCAGCCCCAAAGTCTCTCACTACCTTTGAATTGCCAACCACCTGCTTTCTTTCAGGCTTTCCAAGAAAAACCCTTCAGCTCATTTTTAAGAATAAGCTTTTCTCACTAAAACCAGGGGAGAAAATAAGTGTCTGCTATTTCTTTCAGTGGAGCGGGAAAAAGAATCAGTGTGAGCAGAAATGGCATGAAGAAAAAAGAAAGAAAGAAGTGTGTCCTCAACACTTAGATGAGTTACTGGTAACACTGTCTATGTTTTACTGTTTACAATAAATACTAGACTGTTCCAAGGGAAGGATTTCAGTTAATTGTCACCTGTATATGTTTGAATTTCGGACAAATTGCACTATGTTAAAGATGTCCACCTCTCTGTAATCTACAATTTCCGTAGTGGGCAGGCCATCCTGATTTTTTCAACAATACCTGCTAATGATGCTTTTTCCACTCCAATACAAAGTTCCTCTTTCTTCTTAAATTCAGCTTAAGCTTCTGGCAGTCTTTCCAATAGCACATGCCTGCTCCATGTCATCATCTGTCATCTTGCTCTCCTTTTATATCAACAAGAGTTACAAGAACACGTGATAAAATAGCTCGTTCAGACTAAATTTGGCTTCTCTCTCTGTTTGACGCGCCTTTCTGCTAGCACCATCATTAAAATCTGCCAACTTGTTCAACAGTCTAATTTGGAAATAAAAAATTAAGACAACTAGCAAATGTAATGATTGTAAGAAAACTCATACAACAGTGAAAAAGTGAAAACTATACCTTCAATAAGAGTATGTTGTGTTCTACATCCGCGGAGGTTGAAACTTTGCTTCCCATACAAAGCTCGCAGAGGGTTTGGTAGTTGTGCGTCCAGGGGAAAAAAGGCAAAGGAGAAAAAAGCCCCTTCAGCAGATACAGGCGGGGAAAACACGGGGAGGCAATTCCAGATGTCAGCAGCTGTGAAGGAAGAGACACTTGCAGCAAGCATGCAAGATGGTGTGGAGACACAGAAAAGGCCGATGTTTCGCTGATCACTTGCCGTGAGGGCCAGTTCTTTACCAGGTCACAAGCCAGACGTTACATGCCTGTTGGAGGGGTTCGTACTGGGGCAGGCAGAACAGCCGAATGTGCGCTGTACCGGTCACAGACCCTCAGATAAAAATTGCTAGGACAACCTTTTCCTGCACCCAGGTGTGCCTGTTTGTGGTTGTGTGTTGACGTAGCCTAGCAGGAATGACCAAAATGTATAGAATTGGCACAAAGATTTGGGCAGCTGGGATTGCGTGCTCTAAAGAGGGAGAGGCTGGTGGGAAGTGGGAGAGCAGTATTTTAGTATAATGCGTCAGAAAATTAAGCCAATAACCTGATCTGCTTGTTCACGGGGCACAGGACTAGACTAAAAGGGCTTCAAGTCCACCAAAAAATGGTCATTAGAGATAAGGAAGGGCTGGTGAGGCTCCGAAACAGACTGCTTGAGAAAGATGAGAAACTCCCACGCTGGAGGGATTCAAGGCCAGTTAAAAACCTTGTGACAAATTTTGTAGTTTACCCTTTGCTGGAACAGTGAACGGATTGCACGGGTCCCTTCAGGGTCCCTTCCAGCCTAATTTTTTGGAGATTCTGTGCTGAGATGGCCATGTTGTGGTTGACACTCAAGCGATGAAAGGGATCCTTGCTCAAAGGGGAGTGGAGGAGTTTCTGATGCGACGTTTCCCTTCAGACCCGCTGCCAGGCTGAAGTTTGGTGCTCAGATTCAGTTACTTCCTTTACTGCTTCCTGACTTAGAACCGCAAAATTCATTTTCTGGGAAGATGCTGATCACCAGCGCCCCTCCCAAAGGCCAAGTTAAATTCAAAGCTCCATTTTCAAATTAGGCGTTGTTTTGGATCTTCAAGTTTGCATTTGAAAAGAGGGAACATTTCCCACATCTGGCTGTTTAATTTGTGTTTACAAGCTGTAATTGTGAAGATGCAAATTGCTGTAAAGTACAGAACAGACATAATTTCTGTGCTAACTCTTCATCCCTTCTGTTGCAAAGGTCTCTTGTTTCTTTTCCAGTTTCTTTACTGACATTCCTTCTTCCCTTCTCTGTTGGAGAGGGCTTTTACCCACTTCCCTTCTGCTGGATTCTTTCTCATTCCACAAAGTCTCTACTTGCTTTTCTGCAACCTTCCTGCTTGTTGCTGGACCCCATCTCCTTCATCCATTCATCCCTTCCTGCACCCAAAATTTACTTTCCTGTTGTGTGCCATCGTTATCTCTATTAGTTATAATATAATCTAATGCTTTATGATATGAGAGACTAATTTATTCTGTATGTAACCTAGTCCAGACCTTGGAAAAAAATGCAATAAAGTGTTAATAATAACTGTAATGTGTAGCAGATTACCGTCCCTGGCACAGAATGGTTTCATTTAAATAAAATTACAGAAGCACAGAATAGTTGAGGGTGGATGGGCCTCTGGAGATCATCTAGTCCAACCCCCAAATCTCAGCAAACGCACATGGCCAGTCTTCGTGATGTCTCCTGCAATACTGGATTTTTGAGAACAGAGTTTTGATCACAGTTCTCAGAATGCTACAGAAGAATGTCAGTTATTTTTGATCTAAAAGGATACATTTAAGCCCTTCCATGTGTTTGCAGCAACTGAGTCTTTTTGGGCAAAATTTTCATTCATCTCTGGAAGCTGAAATCAAATAATGCAGAATTGTGACAAAAATAAACCATGGCTGCAATAAAGACTGGATTCATACATAGGACATTGTGAGCCAGTGGACAGTTCTGCAGAGCTGAATTAATCTCTGCATCTTTAATTTACCTTTTGTTTAGCTGACTTGGGAGCTAGTACAAAACATAATCTGTAAATAAAATTAATAAAACAGGATAATGGTAATGAGCTGAGAACAGAAGTTCAGGGAAACTTGGTGATGCATAATGAAATAAAGCATTATCTCATTATGCATCAGAAAAAATACAGCAAATTACAGTAGGTAAAAAGAAATCTCTCTTCTGCCAAGCTGGGATTCAACTGTGAAAGAATTTTTGAGAGACTTTGGAAGTTTTAGCACAAATGCAATCCTAAAATACTTCTTATTAAGAGCCACATTTGAAACAACATCATGCGCACACTGTGGAATTAGAAAGGAGATCTTTTTCATATCCATGTGAATATAAACCTGATGTTTACTTATATATATAGAAAGAACATCTTGTACATCTACGGCTAACTCCTTTTCTGCGCTAGGGAAATTCGGCACGTGGAAACGACTATTTGGATTCTGCAGCACTTGCACAGCGAGCCCCCTCCTCAGGTGCGCTGGTGGCTGCAGCACCTCTGGGGTGCAGATGTGAGCAGCTGTGCGAGACATGGGTCCAGCTGTGCACAGAAAATAGGGAAAGTCATCGACTCCTTCATTAAATACCTCAACAAAACAAGCATCACGCTGGTGCAGCTGACATACACTGTGGCACCAAAGTGTCGATTGTTCCTGCAGATGGAGAGGAGCCTTCGCCATCACCTAAACTGTCCTCATGCATCTCTGATTCATGTTATCGTCATGGGATACAAAAAACAAGGGTAAGGATGGAGTCTCTTTAGCAAATGTCCTAGAGGGGAAGGTGTGGATTTCCCTCATGCAGAGAATAGGGAAATAAAAAAAAATAAGTATTTGGAGATTGTGCGTTTCCAGCCAGTTTGTTGCCACCTGGGGCCATCAGTTTAGGAGATCTCTGCGAATCGCCCTGGGTCACCCTGGTCAGTTAGCTTGTCCTGACACTCACAGTTCAATCATACACAAGTAGGAACATGTTATAAAAATTAGGAGCTTTGTCAGGGGGTGGCAGTAAATCAATTTTTGTATAATACATCCCTTCAATTACAATAGAGATGAAATTAATTGTGCAGTCATAAGGACAACAGAAAAATGTGGCAAAGATTTCAGAAAAAAACATCATTTTAAAAACAGATGGGAGGATACTGACCAAATGATTAATTTTAACCTGTATAGGAAAAGAGCGCTTGGCCCCAGCAGACTAGAGATCTAAGCAACATCATTTCTAACAACATTGAAATTATCACCTTGCTATTTTGGAGTGACTAACTCATCTTTTTTTTTTTTCTTTCCCTTTTGTTCTCTCTCCTCTTTGAGCCATTTTCTGTAAGACCCTACCTTTACCAGGAAGGAAACGTACAGCCCACTGCAACATTTTGGGAAAAGCTTTAACAGCACCCTGTGATGGTTTTACAGCTGAGAGGACAAGTCAGTTTGCGTCAGATGCATCAGGTGCAGGCAGGAAACGGGGGGTTTAAAAGTTACTGTGTTCTATAACATCACATCCTGTAGCTGGGATCTTAAAGCATTTTTGACAGCTGGGTCTCCATGGAAATAAGTACACCAAGACTGCAGCTATTTTAAGAACTTAAAAGAAAGGATGCCGGAAGGTTACGGAGAGGTACTACATCTGGGGGAAATCAGTAGAATTTTTGGACATTTCACACCCTTCACTTCATGTCTTCTACTCGTACTGGCCGTACAAACTTAATTGGACGATAATAGAGATTGCAGAAAAATGTGCCTGGTTTGTCAAGAGAGTCATAGGTCCAGGGACATGAGAGAAAAAAGCAGCTTGTGTTCAGTCCCAGTTTCATCTGGTTCAGGACATGGGCAGTAAAACCAGTAGACACTGTCTTAAAGGTTTCATGGCAAACTAAAAACTAAACAAAACAAGCATAAGCACAAGACTTATTTGTTAAATTTGGTTTTCTAATATTCAGATCTGGCATTATTGACTGTGCCACCTCACGGTACAGCTGCTCTTACCACAAAGACAAGTATTGTGCAGTGTCCCAGCACTTTGCACCAGCCCATCTCTGCCACTCCATGTCTGAGCTGCTCAGCTGAGAGCTCTCCATTCTGCAGAGGCCTCAGAAAGCTCTTTACAGAGCCTTTTTTTGGAACATTTTCCACTTGCAGAAAGTGTGGTGGCATTTGCTGTCATTCCTGTCATAGACAATAGCTCAGACTCTCTTTGGAGCCACAAGTGATAATTCTTACCCAGCTCTCAAGCTGGGTAAATAATGCATTTTTAGCGTGGGAATAGTAATGCATTTTTTTTTCTGCTGGAAACTTGGCAGAGAGCTTCTCATCTCCCCCAGCAAGACATCTTTCTAAAGGACAGGCCAGATCAAGTACCTGGATGTTATATTATACCTTAGTAAATCCAGTTTTCTCAAACTCTGCTCATCTGCAAATCTGTGCCAAATTTAAGCAGTATTCCTAATTAGGAGAATATTTTTTGCAAGAAGCTATCCTTGCTTTATATCAAGCTTTCATTTTGCAAACTTTGGGGAATATATTTTATTTTCTACAGCTTAGGAAGTCAGTGGATAAACACTGGGAATCTGAGCCTGTCTCATGGTTGAGAAGTTAAAAACTTCTTGTAGAAATCCTGTCACATTTCCATCACCAAACATCTAAGAACACAACACAGTTAGCAGGAACTGATCTAACTCTCCGTATCAGACAGAAAGCTCACCTGTTCCAGGAAGGTTTTACTTTGTGGCCACACAAGTTCTCCTGCAATCTAGAATAGAAAAGTGAAATGCTCCCCAGAGCCAGGGAAATACCACAGCTATTGAATTATGGGGATTACATGGAGAGGATTCTGTTGAATAAAGCAGAAGGAATGTAAGTTCATGGCTTGCCTTGCTGACTCGTGGGTTAGAGAGCCAGATGTTTCAGTGATAATGCCTGAAATTCCAACCTGCATGGCAGAAAAACCTCTCTTTTAAAAACATTTCTACTTTACAGATTGTCCCCTTCCATCCCTTCTCACAAGCCTGTGCTTGGCCTCTTCTGTTCCAGTAAAATCACTGCACGTTTTCTATACTCGTACAGTTAGTAACTGTACCTGCTTACAGGTGCCAGAATTTTTAAACCAGCTGTATCACGAAGGTTTTGTGCACACAGACAAATGCATCCTCAGTTGCAATATCGCAGCGGCATTGTACCTTCCCTGCACACCCTGGTGCCTTTGATGTTTCTTCTGGTGTAACACCCAGCTAACGCTGAATCGTGTGGCAGGCAGCTCTGAATTTTCAGTAAAGAATGATCAGAAAGGTGACTATTTTATTATTTTTAAGTAATCAACATGGAAACAATAGCAACAATTGAGTCACAAACAGGCATAGCCTAATTGTAACCATGGCATTAATACTTAACATGAATATAACAGAAATTACAAGTATGTTAACATTATTCATTCTCAGTCAATGAACAAAAGTGTACAGTAAGGTCAGCATTAATCTATTAGGAATGCTACACAACCAGCCGGCCAGTGTCCTTCCACGGCAGAGTGCTTGCTTTAAGACAGGCTGGATTGACAGCTGTCCGTCCCTCCAGGCAGCTGTACTCCTAGGCTGCCCATGGACACTGCGTCATCTCCCACCTCTGCATGTAGTTCTGATATTGCCCTTTATTTGTTAGGGGTAAAAAAGAATATCCTGCTAGGAAAAAAAAAAAAAAAGAGCTACAGTGCCAAGGGCCAGCCCTCACACTCGGCACGAATAACACGTCTGCAGCCTGGGAGCTCACACCAGAGGCAGAGCTGGCTCTGTGGACAGTGTGTGACATTCATCACTATCTGCTATTCAAACTCTTCTCCCGCCCTCCCCTACCTCCTTGCTCCATGGACAGGAGGTGCTTTTGAAGATGTACCGCTTTCAAAATGCTTTCTTTTACATACCACTCTTTAATAGGAATCCTGTAACACAAAATAAAAAATTTGCTTTTGTAGAAAGAGGGTTCCTTAAATACACCCCTTCTCTCTCCTGGTCCTTATACCGTACCTTCCTCTTTTTCAAAACATTTACTAATGCATGTACTTAACCACCTGCCTCCTAACAGGAGTACCAAAGTGACACTATGAAAGGCTAACTTGCCTTTGGTATCGTGGTCCTGGGTTCTCTTGGTATGAGCCACACAGGATAAACTTCTCAGCCTAGAACACTTTTATAATCATAGAGAGGGATGCAACCTCAGAAATAAAAATCCCCCATCTTTTTAGAACCAGACCAGAGGACATCAGTGTGAACAAAGTTGTGATCTCCATCCTTCTTTCTTTCCATCAGGATTCCTCCTCGGGTGCCATCCGCTATGGTGTTTTCACTGTAGAGACAAGAGAAGACATCAGCTTGTCTATTGTCAATTCTAAAAGTTTTGATGGAGAAGAAAAAAAAAAAAAATCCTACAGCTTGCCCAAGTGGGGTCTCTTTTTCTCCCAAACCCGTTTACTTAGACCTCCCCTACTCCTTCTCACCCAGCTCATGACATTCTGGAAAAAAACCTAAACAAACACACAACCAAAAAACCACCAGCCCAGAAAAGCAGATGTGTGATTATTTCTGTGGAGGGTTCAGTGTTGTTTTTAGACATCACCATTCTAAGTTGATAAGTGTTTCCTATAGATAACTACTTCTAATCATAGAATGTTTTGAGTTGGAAGGGATCTTAAAGGTCATCTAGTTCCAAACCCAAATCATCTTTTTGTTAATTACAGTAAAGCAAATCTTTTAGCCCATACTGTAGATTTGTGCTGTCAGACCAAGTCTGGACATTCTCAGAAACAACAAAATAAGCACAGAAGGAGCAATAACAAAGTAGCTGACTATTTGCATTCCTGTTCTGGCCATCAAGCTTAAACAGTCCAGAAGTTAAAACTTCATGCAAAATGAAGGCCGCAGTTTCACAACATGGCATCTTCTGCAGCAATATTGCTCTGAGATACTCCCTTGCATCCCCTGTTCTGCACATCCTGTAGGTTTGTGGGACAGTGCTCTTGAGTTTGAGTAGGAAATACAGAGCCAGGGCACAGTGATTAAGCCAGTATCACTCTAGGACTATTCTGCTGTGACACCACAGCCCAACAAAACTTCCACCCTGTCTCACTCCCACAGGTAACACACCGGTGTCGTCGTCCTGCCGACTGGTCCCTCTTCCGTCCGGTGCTTCTCAGAGTGCGGCAGCTCTGAGCTGTCCCGATAGTCTCGGCCCTTGGAGTTCTGCATGTCCAGCACCGCCCGGCTCTTGGAGGGAAGGGGCGGCTTGTTCTGCTGGCCCTGGAGGCTCGGGTTGACTTCAGACCTCGACGGCTTGACCATTTTTTTCAGCGGCGCTGAGTTTTCTAATGACACAGTCATCTTGGATTTGCCTTGAGTCTTTTCACCTGTATTCTTTTCTTCAGATTGGCCGGAGCAGGTATAAGACCGAAATCGCTGCGTGGGGACCAGAAAAGGTGGTGATGGTTGTTTGCTGGCGCTCTTGCTGCTCTCGGGCTCCTGTGACTTTGCAAGATGAAAGCTCTGATCAGGCAACGGCAGCTGCTCTTTTCGCACAACCTTGGTGTAGTCCTGCTCCTTCTTTGCGGCCACCTTGGCCTTGGAGCCCATAGAGCCATAGAGGGGGTTGTCAAACATCTCTGGCTTTTGCTGTCCCTCCTCCTGAAGCAAAGGCTCTGCTGTGGTTTTCCCCAGTTCAGGTGGCCTACAGTCATCAAAGCAGTGTAAAAAGGAGACTTGTAAAGAGCAGGCAAGAGACACCAGTTAATTTAAAGAGAAAATTAATAGGAAATGAACATGATAAAATTAAACTGACTGTGCAAAGGGCTAACAGACTAACAATTAAACTCTTGGGGAGAGAACAGAATTGTGTATTGTTTTTACTTTCTTTAATCATTATTAACATGACGCCTCAGAGCAGATACGCATAGTATTGTAAAAACTCCCTGCTGGACTACAGTCTTGTCAGAGCGACACTTGGCTTCTTTTTAAACAGAGATAAGATACTGAGCCAAACTGTGCAAAGTGCTTTGATGGATCTGCGACATGCACAAATTGGAATTTAAATATTAATAAGAATCCTCTGATCTGGCAGAGAGGATTGAAAGGGCTGTCTGGACAGTTAACATAAGAGCTTACACCACACTGTAGCATTTTACAACTAGGTCAATCTCCTCTTGCTACCAATGCCACATGGTATTCCTAGGGAAGGGATAAAACTCCTTAATGCACCCAAACACACAGTATGTAAGTACTAGCTCTATACTGCAGGGTGAGACAACCATAGCACATTCGCAGCTGAGCAATTTGAGTTGAGGCTCAGGCTGGAATGACAGCACAGCTGTACCATGGGATGATGGAGGTTTCCTGAGTTTTATATGACTTGACCGGATTTGGCGAGTCTTTCATCTGGAGAACCACCACGGTACATGAAATATCAGCCACAATGTCACTGAACAGAATGGAATAGGGGTGAGTGGCACGTGTATGCCTTCAATCAAATGAATTGTGTTTCTTGCTTCAAGCTATTTTCTGGAAGGCAGTACATGGAGGAGCAAAGAGCTGAGGGCATGATGAAGTGTTGTCAGGTACGTCACAGATTGAGGCAGCGCTTGCAGCTCTGCCTTCTGCAAGTTCTGGCTTATCGAGTGTTACATACATTTACCAGGGAACTCTCGCCCAGGCTCAGAAAGCAGCTGTCACTGCAAAAAAGAGGTCTGGAAGGAGGACACTGAGTGCATACACATGCTTGGTGGGGGGGCAGCCCCATCCCTTTCCTAGGTTTGGTAGGTACGAGATATTGTCAATTGCTGAAAGGAAATTCTGCATCCAGACTTGTGGTAGATGTCGCACATGGACACTAACTTCTACAGCAACTGGACATTTGTGTGGCAGTTTAAGCAGAAATTCAGTTAAAGTGCTTAATGTATGGCACGTGAAGGAGCTTTCCTTCCCATCCAGTGGAACGGTCTATGCCACACTCTTCCCTTTCCTTCTTCATTACTACAGTCATCTCTGTAGTCTTCTCCTTCTCTGGGTAAAAAATTAAACTTATATTTTTGGCTTTCCTTTTACAAAAGTCTGAGGAATTACTACACTAGTTTTCTTTGAGTATGCAACATCTGCACTTGTGTCCTTCACTAATCCTTTTCTAATTCTAGAGATAAAAGATTGAAAGAACATACTGCACCTTAAACTCTCCATACAGATAATGAAACAGTGACTGTGCAGAATGACAGGAGAGAGGGGGCAAGCCCCAGTGCAAAACTCAAAGACTCACAGGTATTCTTGACCCCGACTACAAATGCTTCTGTTTGCTGGAGGCTGGAGGGACGGTTTTGGAGACAGAGGGGACAAGGAGGGTGATGTGGAGGATGACTGACTCTGTCCCATTATGGAGGTTGTCTCCTTGGGCTGCTGCTCATAGCTCCAGAGAGAAGGTGGCTGGTCTGGTGAAGGGATCTGCTTAAGCTGGCTGGTTGCAGAGGGCTGCTGAGAGAAAGCAGCCATCCCCAGGTAGTTGGGGTTGCTGATGTCTGTGGGAGTGGAGCTGCTGAAGAAAAGAAATATTATTAGGAAGATAAATACATAAATACACTTATTTTTTTGTCTCTCTGCCAGCGACAAAGGAGTTAGTGCTCACTGACTGCTTAGATTCACTACACCGACTCTTGTTTGTTTGTTTGTTTGTTTTTGTCAGTGCTGCTTCAGAATCGAAGAATAAGTGGGAGTCCTGTTAGTGCCTCCCTCCCCTGGCTCACTGGGGATGAAGCAGCTGGGTCAGGGCCACCTCCCCCAGCCCCAAATAGTTCCTCTTGCTGTGGCAAACGCTCCCATTTCCAGGCTGCAGAGAGCGCTCAGCTTCTGCAGCCACATCTGGCGGCTTTTACAGGTTCCTGGGCCCAGCAGCTCAGCTCCAAACAAGAGGCAAATTGCAGCACTGCGCAGCATTGCACAGCATGGGAAAATGCTGCTGGAACAACAGGAGAGACATTTGGGCTGTTGAGGTGTGCCCGTATCAACGAGCAGGCAGAAGGCAGGACGCTGCCTGCACAGAAATGTGCCTGTGACACTGGAGTGAAAGGACAGCCTTGCCCAGAAGCGTCCTGTCACTCTTGGGAAGGAAAAGACAGGTAGTTTGGGCACAGATTCCCACCCCGCGCTGGCAGAGGTAAAGCAGCAAGATTACCGTAACATATCCTCCTTTCCCGGGTTGTCTGGAGAAGAGGAAGCACTTCCCCAATAGCGAGCAATGGCTGCTGCCTCTCTGGCCATCAGATGAGTACATTTTGACTTTCTGTTGGAAATAAAAGGGCCCTTTTTAAGTGGGGCGCAGGGACCCTGTCTGACTAACCATTCTCAGCTTTTGAAGCTTGGGGTATAGAAGCATAGCCCAGCCATGACCAGAGAGCCACAAAGGCAGTGTCCTAGTGCTCCCCATGGTGATCAATGCTGCTCCCACAGCAAGCCCAGCTCAGCGTTTATTGAGCCAACTAGTTTTCTGTAACCGACTTACCCACTTGCCCTTTACCTGTTAGTCTGATCCCAGTCTTTGCCAGGCTCTAAGTTGTTGACATTCTTTGGCTTCTGCCCAGCTATTTCATCACGTTCAATCTTGACAAAATCTGAAGGAAAGAAAAGGCATAAAAGAGTGTTTTGGCAGCTTCAGAGTCTGATTCCCTGAGTTTTCTGTGTTACTGCTTGTATTAAGGCATCCCTCTCTGTCTATCAGAATGACAATGGGACAGTTTTAAACGGTTGTTGCTATTATGTGTTCAACTGCCCACTAATACAGACCACATTTTGTTGACATAGGAAAAAATGTGTATCTTGAAATACAAAGGTCACGATCCCCCAAACAGTCACATACAGGTCATTTTACTATCAAGAACAATAGTAAGTGTCATGAGGCTGCTTTTGTATTCTGACAGAGAACAACAGGCAGCAAGGTGAAAATAAGCAAGGTCTGTGATCTTTTAGCTGAGAAACTGCTCCTTGAGAGCCTCACACGCTCTTTGCAGATGTTCCCGAGAGTGAATGGAGCAGGGAGAGCTTCAGCACCGTGTCATAAGGCCACTGCAAGTGGAAATAAGGTATCACCGTTCAATAAAATCAGTATCAGTGGCAGACAGGGGGCTCTCTCAGTCTGCTGAATTTACTTGAAAGATGAAAAACAAAAACCCAAATGGAATTACTGTGTCTTTCTGAAAGAGCTCAGGTATACTCCTGAGAACTAACAATACTCAATCTCCTTGCAGTCAGTATCAAAAGCTCTTGCCTCATTGGGACTAAAAGCACTGCAAAGGTAATTTTCAATTCCTTGACAGTTATCAGAAATCTTTGGAGATGGATATTCTCTAGAGCAAGCATTGCAGCAATGATCTCGTTCCTTACCATACAGTTTCTCTCTCTGTTTTCCTTGTGATGTTTGTAACTTGATTTCACCTTGGAAGACCCCTGTTTTCTCACCATGGTGTGTCAGCACAGCATGGATAGGAACTAAGGATTCTGTTGCTTCTATTCGCAGGGCGATGCAGCCTTCCCCTAGGGGATGACAAAGAGACAATGAGCCTGGGACTGAGAAAAAAAAGCATTGAAATCTCTTTCTCATGTCAGTCATCTACTCTCACTATGCCAACAGGGCTGAGATTACTGGAGAGAATCTGCTTTGGATTGCAGTAAGGAGTGTAGCATCTCTTGAGAAATCAGGGGCATTCATTTCACTTCTTCACGTATGTGTGAAGGATTTGGGCATTGGAGACATCCGCAGGTGACTACGGGGTTCTGAGCTTCCATTACTGGTAAGGAAAACGTGAGCCTGTGATTGCCATTCCAGTTAATGGGGTTTTGGCAAAGAGCATTCTGTGGATGAGGACGGCAGTCTCCGGCTGGTTAGAATTTGGAAGTGAGCAGCACTGACAATGGCTTTTCTGTAGCCAGGAGAAATGCGTCAAGTGAGCACAAGTGAAACAGGATTTGTATGTTCTGAATAAACCCATTTAAACAGACTGACTCCTATTTAATTCTTGTAAAGCTCTTTCTTTTTAAGCCACTGCTCTTTTAGGGCTGGTAAAGCTCACACACATTGTTGGTTCTAGTTCATATTCCTCTAATCATCATTACCTCACAAAATATTGCCCACAATGTATTTTTGTATGTATTGAATTCTAAATCAGAAGTCTGAGCATCATAGATATTCAGTCTATAAGAGTGACTTCTGTTTTCTCCCACTCTTTCAGCGGTTCGGAAAAACCTAAGCAGATTTTGACTCATGCAGAACTTCAGAGCAAAGCACTTACCATAAGATTCATCACTGTCGGATGACTTAATGCTGATGAGGATGTGTTGATCCAGAAGGTATTCTGGGTCTGAAATGATTGGAGTCAGCTGCAAAGACAAGTTAATGTGGGTCAGTGCAATAGGTGGTCTACAAGAACACAGTTCTGCCTGTGCCTCAGTCTCAAATGAGCAAACCTCAGCTGGACAAACCACGAGGGTACCATGTCACCCCCAGGATCAGCCTCTTCCATGATGTTTGGAGATCTGTGGTAGGAGGCTATACACTTTTGGAGTGCCCCCACTCTCGCTCCCAGCACAGCAGACAGAATGCTACAAATCACACACTCACATTGGGCTGAGCTGCAGTTTTTTCCTACAGTGAGGGCTGCAAATTGCTCTAGGAGGAAGTGATCAGGCTCTGATTACAGTCGGTTCCCAAAAATCTGTTTGGCTGTTGTTACAATCACTTATTGTAGTGTCTTTCCCCAGTCTCTCAGTGTAAGGCACTCTTTCCAAAGTCAGCAGTTCTTCTGGGCTATTCAGAAGGGCACTGACACACATACGTGCTCCAAATCCAAGAGCTCTGATAGTTCTTCCAGCTCCCACGATGCCAGGAAATGGAGAACACCTCCCATCTCAAAAATTGGACTTGTCTTTGACACTGACACGCAGAACACTACTTCTGGCCACTGATGGTCTTTTTAAGACGGATAAAAAAGTCAACTTTTCTCAAAAATACCAAGAAAAAAGCCCGTATCTCACAGGGCAGAGAAACTCCAGCACAACTGTTTTATCTTCCATTTAAAACTAAAAAAAAAAAAAAAAAAAAAAAAAAGGGCCTACTTAAAAGACTTGTCAGCATAGTTATGATCACTAAAAAGGTGAGAAAAAAGTCATGCTCCTGAGTGACATAATCAGGCCAGCAAAATTCCTGATACAGATGAAAGTACACTGGCAAGGAAGGCCCTTCCTGCTTATAACATGCTCTGTTTAGCTTAAGCCCATCCTGCATTCTTACAGTCCCTTTTGAGTGTAAACAAGACCACAAGCACGTTCCTGAAAGTAACATTTATATAAGCAAAAGATGTATTGTTGCTTATGGGATGCAAGTGGACGGCTTCTCTTTCATATGGATATGGAAACATAGTCCCGGTTTACCTTTGGAAGCGCATCGACGAACTTTACCACGAGCTCCCCTTCGTTCCCATCCTCATTTTCTCCTTCCTGGCTCTTTACAAAACCTGCAAAGTGATAAGAAAGGAGTTCAACAGAAGAGAGACAGCAAGACGTTGTCTACAAATCCTTTTCAGATGCTAGATCTCCAAAAGGCCTACAATTATCTTCCCACTTGGATGCACGCTTCAGAAGTATTAAGAAGCTGAAAGTCTGAGCTTTGGGTGAATGTTTACACAGTAAACTTACAAGTGATTTTACTGGAGCATTGTTAAATGGTTTTATTTTACAGTTAAACTTGGCACTGAAAAGCTCAGTGCATACATGGACTGGAGGATAAGAACATGACAGCTCTTCCTACGCCACTCAAGATAGCACACTTTTGAAATTCTAATTTAAGATTTGTAATACACTGTTTCCATAGAAATTTATGCAAATTTTGATACAGCCAAAAAATAATCTTTTATGGAACTGTCTTTGCCACAGCGCTCTGACATGCGATAATGTGATGAAGCGCACACCGAAGGCATGCTGTCCCACTTAGAGGAGCAGTCCTGTGATGGGAGATCGCTTAAAAAAACCCAAAGCGAGGTCATGTAGGCTGGCGTTACATAAACAGCCGAGACTCAGTCCCACAGCACAGGGACAGGGAGTAAAACCTGCAGCACTGGTGGGTACGTAGTCCCCTTTACAGCATCAAATCACTACCTTCCCTTTCACTTTTAGTTGATCCTCTGACTTATTCTTTTCAAACCAGGGTAACTAAATTATTTTTATTAGCATAATGCAGATGCTTTATCTTGAAACCACCTGATCATTTGTAGTAGGCATGATTAGAAATTTAATCAATCATCTGCTAAGTAGAGATTTTCTGTGTGATAAGCAAGAACAACGCATGTTTCTCTTCAAGAAAGAGATGATCAGATTGCCAAACAAGATGGAAGTGGTTGAAAGGTACACATCTGAGCATGGATTACAGCTACACGGCTCTGGGTTTTGGATTGTAATGCTGACTGTACAGGATGACCTGTAAACTAATACAAAATTGTCAGAACATCTCTTTTTTTGCACTGGAGCAAGTGACCTACACAGCTGCTTATTTAGATCAAAGCAAGAGGAAGGGGAACTAATCTAAACAAGCAAGAAACTTTAACAGAGAAAACAAAGATGTCCAAAGCCATACTTTCTAAGCAGCTAGAGTGAAACTCAATGTAGAACTTGGTCTGGGACTTGGTCTTCAGGGTAGCATAGCAGTGCAGGAACTCTATCTCCCCTTGGGAATCCGTGTACTTGGAGTCTAGGAAAGAGGAAGGGAAAATAATGGCATTTTCAGTAGGAGATAAAGAGAAGGAATTTCGAGTGGACTCTTTAAGAATCAGCCTTTCCTTTAAACATATACAAAGCACTGCATTTTGCATCCAAAAGGTGAAGCGAGCGCATTTGCACCCAGCCTGACTAACCATTCTTTGAAACGAACTGTGAGGTGACTCCCACTTCGAAGGTGGCAAAGACAGGACTGTGGTCGCTCGTCGTGATGTCGGTGGTGCAGCCTGCCGACGAGAACGGGAGGAGAGTTACTGCCCTGCTCCTGTGAGATCACTGCGGTAGAAACATTATTCGGTAATTTTCCAGAAAACATAGCTGTCGCTGTGGTAACTGTCTCTAGTCAAAGGTGTTTCTACATCGTCTTGTGTTAGCATATAGGAACGTGACTCTTTTGTGAAAATACATAGAAGCACAACTTCACCATATCATTTTGCAAGTGACTCTCAGCGTTAGATTCCCACAGCACAAAAAGCAGTTGGAGGATTCTTGGTTGCCTCTGCAACATGCACAGCTAATTAAAGCTCTAATACAGCAGGAAATCACACAGAATACACTGGTGCCACTGCAGTGCTACAGGGCACCTCATGGCCACGATTAACAGCGAGTGAGCGAGGTCTTGACTTCACCTAAGCACACAGTGAGTTGCAGTGAGCCTGGTCCATTCAACGGAACAGCATATAAAAGCAAGTGCCAGATTCTCTGGAGGTGTTTATTTGACAACGGATCTCATCACCACAGGCTCTATGATCACATCAGTTCACCTTATCCCCCAAGAGACTTTTACAGCCCTCTACTCAATGCCATGCATTGGAAACCATCAACATCATGCTCAGATGCTTGGTCCTATGTATAGTTGATGAAATTTCAGGAACTAGTATCTGAGTCTTTTTTTAAACAGGTTTTGTGGACTCCGTCTCTCCCCTGCACTGCACTTTTGTGATGCCTCTCAGCAAGAAAGGGAACAGGCTCTTCGTACCACACAGTCCTTCTGGAATATGATTTGACAGAAGAGAGATGTTTGCAGCTCCAGCCTCTGCAGACTGGACTGTGTACACAGGTTCTTCCTTCCTGGCACCATCAAGCCAGGAGCTCCTGGTGTTAACTGCACAGGAAAAGTGGTTGTTGCTACCAAGAAATAACTGGCGTAAAGTGATCCTATGGCATGGCCTAAAGCTGGACAGCTGTAGCTGTCTGAGTTGTACTCTGCATGTAAAATAACAGAACTAGTTCAAAATGTTGTAAGGTTACAGGCAGAGAGATTTAGCTCCCCTCTGCCTGGTTTAACATCAGGTCTCTCTCTGCTGAGTGCCTGGCAGTGCAGGGAGATCCTACAGACTCTGCTCTGAATCATTTCCGTTTCAGGCCAATTGCTTTGCTATCTACAATCTGTTATCTACCCACCATAGGACTGACACACAACGTGCACCATGGGGTATGATTTCCAGAGCACTCGATCGCACCAGGATGGCAAATTGTACTTCATCTGCAAACCAAAGGAAAAGTGACTGTCAAGAGGAAGGGAAAGGACCGGTTCACAAAAGAACAGGAAATGCTCTTGCCCCAGAACCATATATTTGTGTCAAATATTTTTTTGTTTTTATTAACTCATTTCAAAACACTACAAAGGCAGAAAATGCAGAGATCGGGTTAGGTCCCTTTCTTCTGTAGGATTTACTTTCTGAAAGGAATCAGTTTTCACCTACCCCTGTAGCTTTTTGCTTAGTGTAAGCATACTTCTCCCGGGTACCTCTTTCAAAGCGGTAGGTTGGAGCAAAAGTAATCTCTTCTTCCTCTAAAACAAAGAGACAGCTCTGTTACAGTCTGGCCTACTGAGAACCCTCATCTGGGAAAGACAGACGCTGCTCTGTACACCCTGCCCCACATCACCTCTGGCAGAGAAAGTTGCTGGAAATGGGAGAGGAACCTGTCAACAAACTCAGAATCTTACCAAACTGCAGAAACACCTTTTGGTCCTTTCTCTCAATGAGAAGCTGGTCAAAAGCCAGCAGCTCCGGATATTGCTGCTGCCTGATCTTCTGGATAATATTCTCTGCTTCCTGCCAACAGGAAAACAGCAGAGCTGCAGATGATGCAAAACCTTCTTATAAATTCTCCCTTCACTGGTGAGCCGGCAAGTGCTTCTCAACTGTTTCACAGAGCCCCTGCCACATCCTCACCTTTCCCTTCACTGAAAGGCCTCAGTCTTTGCTGCGTGGCTGAACATTTGTCTATCGAAACAGGCATCAGAATGCCTACACGTCCCCTACACAAGCATACACACACGCAACCAGATGTACATCAACACCAGGCTTGCTGTTGTCTCACGCCTACTGAAACCCATCCAGTGTTCATTGCGGCTTGCCTGCTTCTGAAGGCCTGTTCTGAGCCATTAAAAGCTAAGCAAATAGAGCAGAAAGGCAATCTCTGGATCAAGCTGTTCAGGGACAGATGCTCGCTCACAGTGGGAAGGAGAGTTGGGAGGTTTGGAGAAGCGATGCTGCCTGGAGCAGTGTGCCAGCCGGCATTCCTGGCATGCCCTGAGACCATCCATCCCTGGAGAGGGCAAAGGGGATTTCCTTACTCTCCCTCAACTGGTGTCAGCCTTGTGCCCTGGGGACCCCTTCTGCCTCCCCTCTTTCTGCCATCTTGCCCTAGTTTGGAAAACCATAGCACTTGCATAGCAACACAGTATTTTGTCTCTCCAGGGATTCACACAGAGTCCCTCACCGTCGGGGGCTGTTCCACGCGGTAGTTCAAGTCTCCCAGCCAGAAAAGATGAGTAAAGCGATGAGTGATGTTAAACGGACTCAGTTTCTTATCTCCCAGCGTCAGGAAGCGCAGGATATTCGTGTAGTTCTGGTTGCGTCTGTCAACACAAGAAACATCTGCCTGACATACTAAATTGCCACGCGACCTCTAAACGCCTGGGCTGGCAGAGGCTGCAGCTTTACCAGGCAGCAACCGATTTGGCTCAACATCTAGAGAAGAGCAGATCCGAAGCTGAGACCTTGCCACCCCTGCCTCGCGTTGCACCTCAGCAGATCAGCCCAGGTAACGTGCTCGGTGTCTCCTGGTGAACCATCCTACTTGATGCCACCAGTGTCACAGCACCGTGCAGCCTGGGGATGGAGCGGGAGCTGGTGTGGGCACACGTGGGACAGCACCAGCTGCTCTTGTGTTGTGGCTTGTATTGTGTGTGGCCTGGGGAGCAGGAGGCGGCAGCGGCACTTACAGCAGCTCCAGACTGCTCTGCCTGGGGTGTCAGACTGTTTCCACCTGAGCTGAAAGGCTGGAAAACTGTCCTAAAGCCACTTTTGTTGCCGCCTGGGGCCGTGCTTTTCTGAGCTGCATGTCCCAGAAACCCAGCATTAGATTGTTGCCTTCAGCAGCAAACACATAGCTAGATTCTGGCAGCTATTCCTGGCCCTGGGGAACCCTTCCATAGAAGTTAAATCCATCAGTGGCAAAGACCCTGTGCAGGAATCCCGCACCATTTTCTGGGTCCTGGAAAGATGGCAAAGCCAATCTCTTAATTTCAAGTCCTCTTTGCTTTCAAAACCACTCCTTCCAACTGCTCCAGCTCATCCCAGCGTGGGCACAGATCTTCTACCAACATTGGGATCTTTGCCTTCCAGTCCTGTGCTGCACAGAACCTGCCTAGACCATGGAAACTCATTTCACGGCTGGGTATAGGGAATTAGCCACCATGGCGATGTTTCTGTGCTACACACCTCCCTCCTGGCACTCCTGACAGCACGCTCTGCATAGCAGGATCTTCCTGAGCCATTCCTCAGCGCACACCACAGCTCCCATGCTCACAGCACTGCCTACAGCGAGCAGGCAAACTGTCCTCTTCATCACATTATTCTGGGATGGGAAAAGCCTTCCTATATCTCTTCAGAACATTACAGATCAAGAAACTGTTTTCCCTCATATACTGGGCTTGCTTGACAGGTGACATAAGTGTTTTTGTGTGAGACATTTACACTTGGGTCTGAAATAATTTTGCTGTCTATTGCACCTGCACCGTGTGGTGTGGCCATAGAGCAGAAGCCACTCATTGAAATACTGACATAGCAGGCAGGATCTTTAGCACAGGCTGCCCTCCCAGGAGACATTTAACAAAATTTTATGGTCAGGAAAACATGCTTGTGAGTGTCTGGTGGACCCTCCTTGCAAGCATGGCCCAGATAATTTCACTCTGGGTCAACACCAATTTTTAAGATGTAACTTACCTGTGTTTCTTTTCACTTCCTGAAGTCAAATGGCTGTTAACAAACCCGAAGGAGGTTCCATTAAACATGAATGACACCCCCACAGCTCCTTTATTACCTGGGAAAAGATAAGCCAAAAATGTCAAGAAATCAATCCACCTCCAGGCTGAGTCTAACAAAGATAATAAAGCACCTAGCACATCTTAAGTCAAGTGGAGGATGGAGAAGAGAAATAACTTGACTCAGTGAGCATGGAATGAATTAGTGCATACAGCACAGATTGTGGTAACAAATTTTCTAAGGATGCTAAAAAAATCAGTTGAAGGGAAAGAAGTGCAATTTCCTTGTGAAACCCATGAAAGAGCAATCCAATATCCAGTCAAAGGTGTTTGCTGGGAATATAAATACATGTATATGCACCAAGTATGCACACAAATAGATTCCTGTCTTACAGGGTAAGATATAATCAGTGTTAGTGGGATATAACTTTAGTAACACTAGTGTCACATAAATATAGTCAAAGGAGACTTGTGGAGAAAGCTACTCCATTTCAAGGACAGTATTGGCACAGACTGAAGAGGTCTCAGTCCTCTGGACAAGATCAGCTCTGTTCCTCACCCAGTGTGTTTGCAATGCCTGTCTTCACATTGTCTGTGCAGATGTGGCTGATCCGGTTCTCGTGTTCTGGCTTGGCTAGTACCACAATCCTGATGTTCCAGAGCGTATGGATTGCTATCTGCAGGGATGGGAAGGTTAGAGGTTATATTTCTTCACATACCTGCAGAGCTGTGCTGTAGCCGCAGCCTTTCTGACTCCTTCTGCGGTATTTCTCCTACACAAATTTTCTTCCTGCGTTCAGAATATCCTTTCAGTCATTTTAATCAAAGGTAGGAGGAAGGACCTAGCTATTTTCTAGTTAATCATTGGATTGCCTTGCTTGCACAAAATAAAGTTTCGCAGTCACCATGACATTCATAAGTCCTGCTCTCCTGTGGCCTTCCAGATACACTTAGATCTGTTTCTTGACATCATTGAAACTCAGAAATGCCCAAGCCTGGCCTTAATAAGTTCAGTTTCTTTTGTGACTGTGCCATGTATGCTGTTACATCCTATTTTGAAAGTGCAATTGCATAGGGTGAGATCTAGGCTACAGCTGGCTCAGAAAGTTTTACAGTCTCCTCCTTTATGAAGGTCAAAACATCACCATCCCTTGACTCAGGCACTCGGCATCTGCCCCAGGCTGGCAGGCAGAAGAGCATCATGGCAAGGTCCCTGCTTTGGCAGTGGGGGAGTTACTGACGACAGCAATATGCCCATCTAGCCAGCTCCAGGGGAGGATCTCGTGAGTCCACAGACAGATTCAGTTTGCTCTCCCTCATCCAAGTGCAATGACAATAAAGGGAGGGAAGGGGAGGAGGTATAGGCAAAATGCCACTTATTTTTCTGTCTCTTTTATTTGCACAACATGTACTCTCCTCATATGTCTGAGTTATGTGCAATAAGCTGGAATAACCCCTCACCACTTTGAAGCTGATGCTGGTAATTTCCTGCAGGGATTGCCTCAGGGTCTCCAGCCATTCCTTCTCCCCTTGGGGATCCTCCTGGGTGCCAATCACATAGATGTCATGAGGAATGTAGTCAGCAGTGTCATCACGGGTCTTTCCCTGCCCCTTGGAGAGAAACCAGGAGGTGATCTTCTTTGGGGGAGGTGCAGCACCTTGTATTAACAAATCAAACACCAAAGTAAGTCAGAGTATGTTCTGTCAAACCCAGGACACAGACAACCCATGGGGACAGAAATAAAAGGCTTCACATTCACTCTGTCCTATACCAGTTTCATATCAGCCAGGGCACACTGTTCTAAGGTGACAAAGATGTTAACCCCACCTGATGCACGGAAGGAGGAGTGACTCTGCTTTGACCACCTTCCTCTGTTTCACTAGCTTACCAAGGCCAAGGCTAGCCAAGTGTGAAGGTCCCTGTCACTGGACTTTAGTACCCATCAGGGCCAACTTTATTTTCCTGTCACTGGGACCATGAGAAGTGTCAAAGTGCATGCAAGAATAAGCCTAGAGATCAGCCGTTCCCCTGTCCCAGTGGAAGACCACCCTGGTGTACAGATCTGCAGCAGAACAAACATGGTGCCTAGAGCTCATTGGGGCAGGTGAGCATGCATTTTGGCAAGTGTCTGAAGGAACGCCCATGTCAGAAGGAAGCCTATACCCATATTCCAGGTCCCAATGAAGATGGTGATCATATCAGGCTCTGGTTGCTCTGAATGTTTATTCTTCATCTGCTGCAGAAGTTGGCAGAAGCCTTCTCTCTTCTAGACAGGGAGGAGAAGCGACAATTAAAGAGATGGTTAACTCCCCTTGAAAAACTCGCTGAACCAGGAAATTCCCAGCACACTTGAAGGGCAGATTAGCTCCCCACTATCCTGCAACCTTTGAAGAGGCCGCCTTTCCTGTGGTACTTTCTCAGGCACTGAGTCTGTGCACCGCTTCAACAAGTGCTGAGCTGGTCAGAAGAAAGCCTAGATTTCCCTCTTGATTGTCCTTGTATGAACCTTTTTGCAGCCACCCTCACACAACTCCCTGCCTCTTCTCACTGCTTGCTGACACTGTTCTCCTGCCTCGGTGACAAGCAGTTATGTTTGCCCTCTCCAGGATCTCCCTTTGCACAATACACTTGTTCATTTTCTGGATGTTTCCAGAACAAAGGAGAACTTTAATTTTTGCAAATCCAACCACTGTCCTCTTTCTGCCAAGAAATGCCCCATGTACCACTCCCACCCAGGTACCTGCTCCGGGCTGGCAGGAAGGAAACATCGTGTATGTACCTTGGAATCAGAAAAAACATATTCCTTCCGCTGCGTTTTTTCTTTTTCTGTTTCCAGCACAATCACCAATTTGTTAGGGAACTTCTGGGACTTGATAAGCTGCAAGACTAAACAGAGACCGGGTGTCACGAGCTGCAGTCACTGAAGAAAACAGAATCCCACCAGAACTAACAGGACCCTGTGTGCAGGCTCAGGACCTACATGGTCTTTTATGTCCAAGGCTCACTTTGCCCCACATAAATACATTTTAATGTTGCTTAATCCTGTTCCCTATAGGAATAGATTTGGACTCTGAAGTGAAGAGGACCTCCAAAACTCATTCTGCCTGGAGCTCTTGCCCACACCAAGCCTTGCGGTCTGAAATGGAGCCTTGGCTTCCTACAGGAAATCTCTGTCCTGAGCCAGCCTAAATATATTCCTTCTCCATCTGTGAAAGAGGAGGTTAAATCTCATTTGGTGGTAAAGGTGATTCCTCCCCATCTAAAATAGCAACTAAGTAATTACGAACACCAGCTGGAGAAAACCATACATGAAAGCTAATCTCTTCAATCACTGCCAGCAACAGGTTGATTTTCTATCAGGAGAGAGCTCAAGGGCATCGTTTACCCTCTCATAAATCCTATCCTGTTTGGCTCAATCTCAGTGAGCTGCCTTTCCAGAAATACAACAGAAAATAAAGGGAAGTTGTTTGAATTAGACCTTCACAGACCAAACTGGCATAGCTCATCAATAGAGAGATTGATTAGCATAGAAATCAAAAATCAAGTGGAAATGCACTGAAAAATGTTACTGAAACTGAGTATCTGTCTTTTTACCACCAAAAATCATCACAGAAGTAAATATGTTCCTGCAGAATGTCTTGGTTTTTTTTTCAAGTGACATTGCTTTTCAGTAGAAAATGGTTCTATTGCAACGAGCTCTATGGGGAACCTTCTATCAAAACCTGCTCCCTTGCAGGCCTGCTACCACTGTCTTCACTTGGACCAGGAGACATGTCCAGAACAATCTGTGAAAGCTGGTTACCCCAATAATGACTCCCTGTGCTCTGGGGGCCGTTTTGGGGATCGGCAGTCTGGACTGACCAGAGCCTTGCACAACACCCAGGACCTGGCAGAAACATCTGCACCCTGGGCCAAGCCTTGCGCCACACGGGAACCTCACCCCATCACCCAAACCACCGAGGTTCTAGTCCAGCATTTGTGACCTTAAGCATCTTACTTTTCTTGTGGGTATAAAACTTGTCTTCTGGACCATCCTTAGCTCTCTTGATAATCAGTTTTCCCATTTCCACATCAACCTTGAGATGTATTTTTGAGAAAATTCCTAGGGAGTCAGCTTTCACCTATTGGAAAATAGGAAGATTTTTCATAAGCGATCTTCTACACTTCAGTCACGTGTATCACAAATGCAACACTTGCCTGAATTCATGGACACATATCGTCGTTATGCCAATCCCACTAGACATCTCTAAGCATTTGCATCGTGCTAAACAGCATCCAGGAATAGCTGTTATCTCTGTGGCAGCACAGCAAAGTCCCCAGGAACCAAGATACCGATACAAATCTGCATCACTGTCCTTCCACGTTATGATCAGCATTGTTAAAGAAGTATGTTTACCTCAAAAGTGACAGGGGGGATAAGGGAGCGTCGGTGTGTTGAATCAGGACCTTCAATCAACAGTGTTTTCACCTGTAAAAGAATTTTTGTGTACCAGATTGCATTCAGTGATTCTGCACTACATTGAGAGTAACGAAGTCAGAGCAAAGAAATCCTACTGTAGCAGAGGATTGCACTGATAACGAACCAAAAGCACAAAAGATGACAAAAAGATAATATAAAATAGCTTTAAAACTCTACCTTTTCTTCAATGGAAGACAGCAAAGAAATCAGCTGGTTGAGTTTCGATACAATATTGACTGGACTAGCTTCACCGAGCATCTGATAACCGCAATATAGAAATAAAAAGAGAGAGAGAGAGAGAGAGAGAGAGATGCATAATTACCAAACTCACAGAGCCTGGAAGTGCAGCAGACTCGCCCCAGAACACCTTGCACACGGAGCAAGGAGCAGCACTGGTGCCGCTGCCGCTCTAACCCACAACGGGCAGCACAAGAGTACAGAATTGGGCTGAACATGCAGAACTATGGGAGGGCAGAAGGACAAATTTGCAAACCTTGTCCATAGGTTAGAGGCAGCTGGGCATGCAGGGGAGTCAGCTTGCTGCTGGGGGACAGGTTTGCATGACCAGATCCAGAGGTCAACATACAGAAGTCCTGGAGTTTTGGTTTTCTGGGCAACTGGCAGGGAGAAGAAGGTCCTGGGACTTATATGGGCTGGGGGAAGGAAGGATTTGGCAGCCAAACATCCTGGAGTGAAGTTTATGGAAAGAGAAATGTGCAGTCCTGGTCTACAGGCTGAGGGAGGGTGGGGAGATGGAAGTGCTCAGGCAGTTCGCTGCACTTTTCTCTGGGGCAGGAAGGGAGAGCAGGCAGAGGGGACTGCGGGAGAAGTGAAACTGTGGGGATATAACTCACTGTGTGCCCTCTGCACTGCAGCCAGAGAGGGGCTAGAGAGAACAGAAGCGGTGACTGATCACCTGAACCCCACCGGTCACCCCTGCACAACCAGAACCCTCCTCCCCACATGCTAACAGCCCCCGCACTCCTCTCTCTGCTCCTTCTCCCACCTTCCAGCCGACTCACCTGTGAGCGCTGGTGGATACTGGGGTGCAGCTGCTGCTCGAACACCTTCTGGATGGATTCCAGGGATGGGAGAGTCCGGGAGGCTTCACTGGGAACAGAGACACAGCAGAGGTGTAAGGCTGCACTTGGGTCCATGGGTAGGGCAGCGCTCGGTCTCTTTGGACAAAGCCACGCAGCAGAGACCACGGGCCCACGTTCACATCAGACCTGCTCTTGCCATGTGTCATACTCTTGTCCCCGGCTGCTTACTGCCCTCCAAGGTGGTAGGACAGGTGATGAGAGCGTTTCTCAGCCACTCCAGTGGTGCTGCCAGTGAAGGCCTTTGCCTTGCCATGGCTGAAGCATGGGCACACTGCTGGCTCCTCAGAGGTGGCAACTTCCTAAATCTCCCCAGAAAGATATCCTGGTCTGGGCCAGACCTGAGGACACTGGGTAAAACCAGCATCAACCCAACGATGCCAACTCCGAGATCAAAGCATGCTCAAAAATCTCAAAGCCCAGCGAAGTTTGGTGCCCATGAAAGTCCCAGCATCAGGAGCAGCTCAGTTTTGCACAGTCTGTGCGCAGCTGCTGAGGCTGACGCAGGATGCTGGGGACACTGGGGTGAAGAGGAAACTAATTTTTAGGTTTTTCAGCTCATATGACAAAGAGGGGCTGGGTGCAGCGAGGGGGTGGAACAGCCAGCCTTTAATCTCTCGAATGGGAACTGTTTGCAGGTTACAATGAGATTCCTTCAGCGTTTCCCAATTAGATTCCACAGGATGCTCATTTGTCAAAATGCTGTTGTATGAATTTGGCACAGAAGCTGCGCGCTCCGATAATGACAAGACTTATCACGGAAAGAGCAGCCAGGGAGCACAGGTCAAAAGGAAGGTGATGCTGGGGAGCAGCGCGAGGATGCTCGCATTGTGCCTAGTCAACAGGGGATGTTAATGATTTCCCTCACTTTCCAAAGTCTGAATGGACCGGATTTTACTCCCTGTTTGTTGGCAAAAGTGCTCCAAAGCGAAAGTATGCCTGACTGAAGATTAGATATTTGCCTAGGTGGTGAAACATGGATGATTGATAGCACTCATGTTTGAAATTTCAGCCTGAAAGACTTGCCGTGGGGCACACAGAAGTACAAGACACTTGTAGGAATATGGATCTGCTAAACTTATTCCTCCAATACTATAGTTCAGCTTTGGATCAACTAGGGCCAGTGTCAGCAAACAGCTCTGGCCCCAAACCCAAGACTCGCATTGATTTCTGCAGCCATGGAGTCAGGCCCCACAAGGCAGCAGGCAGCTGCAGGAGCATTGGGTGAAGCTTGGTTTGAAAAGAATCAAAAGATATTTACTGTGGCCAAGAGCGCAGAACATGTAGGCCAACCCTCGAAAACACAGAGCAGCAGCTGCTTGAAGCAGTTCAGAAATCATTTCTCATGGGAAAACTGCCTTCTGATTATGGTGCAACATGTAGCATGCGTGTGAGGACGGGGGAAGAGCATCTTCAGGCATTCAAACTCAACAAAACCACAAAGTGGTTTTAATTTTACTTATAACTCCTTTTGTTTTGTTTTCTTGACAGTATAAAGGAAATACACAGAGTGATCTTCATTCAAGTGTCAGAAGCCTGTGTCTCCACATACGATTGCATGAGTGCTGGTATCACAAATGCTTGAAAAGCTTCCTTAAAAACTCTGTGAGCAAATTGTCCGGTGAGGGAGAATAAACAGGAACATGCAGGACAGTGATCAATGACCAAAAATGATGGTTTCAGACAGTAGCAGGCAGAATAAGCCACTAGTAATGTTTTTCACTTCAAGTTGGTAGTAAACTCTGAACAAAGTCCACTCACATGGGTAGTCCCCGCTCTTTGCTGCACGGGCACCAAGTTCTCCATGAGTCAGCTTTCCAGCCACTGGAGGATTCCCCTGACTACAGAAACCCTCGTATGACCATTGCTTTTAGCGCTGAATGCTTCACAAAAGTTCTCATCGCCCTTACAAGTTTCTGGTTTGTTTCATTTTTAGTATATGAGCTGCCAGAGCAAACAGCCTCTCCCAAGAGCAGTTGTCTCCTTCTCCTCCGGGCTCAGATAAGATGTGCCATGGCTGTCCTGACCCCCGTGGCCACAGCTAGCCCTAGAAGGTAGCCACAGCTAGCCCTAGAAGGTAGCCACAGCTTCCAGCAGAGTTAAAACCAGTTTTCAGTGTCTCTAAGGCACATTGGGTTCTGGTTCTTGCTGAATCAATCAGGGATCGGTGGTGAGGAGGGTGAGAGATTACAAACTCTGCATCCCGGTCTGCTGTGGCCCTTGAGCTCCTTGGTCAGAAATGGGTCCACGGATAATACACAAACTGCAAAAGGCACAGACTGCTCACAAGCAGTTGGCCCAACTCCTCTCCCAACCCTGTGAGGTTCACGATACGTTTTTTTCTTCTCCCGATGGCTGACAGCTCCGGTGTGCACCCCTCTAGCTCAGAGCTTACCCACCGCCCAGTATCAAACTCAGAAGTGAGTCAGCCAAAGGGCATCGGGATGCTCATTTTTCACAGTGATGGCAGCGTGTCTGTGAGCGACAGCCGGGCTCTGGGAGCTTTGAGGAAGAAGACAGAATCAGCATTGCAAAAACCTCTGATTCAGGGCAAATCAGCGTGGCTCACAAACAGCTGGGGTCAGCTCAGCCACAACCTGCACACCCATAACCCTCAGCAGTGCCCGGAAATTCAAAGGAGCTTCAGCTCCAGTGAAAGAGCTCAAGCTGTGCCAATTAACATTGCTGCTTCTTATTTGTCTGGGCTTTTTTAATCCGTTCTCAAATATCGTGAAAATAATGAAATTGAACATTATTAAGAAAGAGAGGACACAGCCACTGAGAAGCAGCCTCAGAATTACCTGGACATTCAGCTGGAATCCCTGTGCAGCTGAAGAAAGCTGAAGTAAATAAAAACTAAATTTAGGCAATGCCACTGATTAAATTCGAGTTTGGAAGACTGATAAGGGAAATAAGCTAAAAGCCCAGACAACCTCTGAGGTTAGGACTGCAGAAAATAATAAGACACCTAAGCATTTGACTATTAGTCAGCTGAAGCTGAGCAAATAGTTTGGTTGGATGGTAGAGATTCATGGGACGATCCAGGGAGGGAGAGGTTCCTCAGAGAGATCTGACTGGGACTGAAACCGCCTGCAGTTCTGGACCTGCATGAAAAAACTGAGAAGGCAGCTCCATCTAACTGAAATAATTCAGGGATGGGGAGAAAATGCTGGGGAATGGGGGGAAAAACTGCACCATGCTTTGTGAAGTCCAGTCACCAAAATAACCTGTACAAAATCCAGAAATGTAAAAGGTGTCCTGGCATTTGGGAGGGTTGTGGACCTGATGCATCTCCTTTCTTGCCATCCCATGTAGGCTTATGAGGAGCAGGGTTGTGAAACCCAGATAAGGTGAAGCAGAATAAGAAGCTGGAAATGGAAAAAGCCAGCCATCACCAGAACAGCAGTACTAGAGGTATTTTAGTAACACAAAACTCTCACTTGTGATTTCATTAGATTTTAGTTTCCATTGTTCAGGTTTATTCTTAGCTAGCCACCTGGGTCTCCCCCTCTGTGGGTGTAGAGAAGCAAAACCCTCAAGCAGGGCACAGAAGAAGGGCAGCTCTTTGCACGACCTGTCCTCAGTCCTGCCAGGGGCCTGTCTGTGGGCAGCTGGCTCCAGGCAGATGGAGCGGGGCTGCATAACCCCCCATGCCCGCTAAAATGTGTGCTGTGCCCACTGTGTCAGGGGAGTAATCACGGTCCTAAGCAGCTGAGCACCTCAGTCACTCCCTGCCTTCCTTCCATGGGTCAAAGCCAAAGAAATCAGCAGTATCTACCCCCATTTTAGCCCTTTCTTCAGCCTCAGTGAGCTCCAGGAGAACAAGATCAGGCCAGTGGCACTACCAGCCTCACTTCTAAATACACTGGAGAGAAGGATATTGCAAAGCAGACACAAGTGTGGAAGTATGTGCCCTCTGCCATATAGAGCTCCAAGACTTCTGCAGAAGTGTGGACTAATCTCCTTTGCTTACAAGCAGCTAGAGAGGAAATCACATCCTTCCACCAGAGAAGGAGGGAGCTCTGCATGGGTTTAGTTCCCCGATCCCAGTTTTCCTACTTGGGACCTGGAAAGTCTATAAATAGGAAAGGTAAAATTTGTAGAGTCTAGGCTTGTTTCTCTTTTCATTTGAGCTGGACTTCACTGACATCAGCGGAATCACTTCAGGTTCACAGTGCCTTAGTGGCAAGGAGAATCAGTGTTTAAAACATAGCTATACACCAATATGTGCTTGTTTCCATAAACGACTTGTGCTTGACAATTCTGTGGGTGTCCTTTATGCATTACCAAATTATGCAGTTAATTGGTTAGTACATTTTTTGTTTTGTTTCTTTCTAAACAAAGCACAAAAATAATACCCTACTGACTGAAACCGCCTACGGGGAAACTTCACTGTCAGAGCTATGTCTTTTATATAGATTTCACATCGTTGGGCCAGAATCACAGGTCATGAGATCTAAATATAATGTTTTTGAGCATAAGCCAGTTTTCTGTGCCAGAAATGCAGGTTCTGTATGCCTGCACATGGAACCCACATTAGACTATAGTGTAACAGTATTGTACTCTGATCTTTGAAAACCAGCCTTTAGTTACCTGAAGAGTCCTTTGCAAAGAAGTGTAAGCAGTTTCTTCAGCTGAGGAAGATTGCTTGAGCCAGTCTGCACCATCTCCAAGTCACTAATGATGTGAACCCGCAGGTAATCCTGGATGAGTTTAAGATGCTCGTCAGAGACGCTGTGAAAGAAACAGACAGGTCAAAAGCCAGCTCTCTCCTTTCTGCTCCAAAACATCAGACAGCTTTGTTATTTATCTGATACTTTCACTGCCAGCACAGGCAGATGTGGGGGCAGTTTGGCTTGGATTTCAGTGTAAACACACAGTTCTCAGAACTGGACCATGGATCCCCCTTGCAGGCTTGTGATGCCTGGCTTTGCCAGAGCCATGGTGGGAGCATTAGCCTTGGCAGGTAAAGCTAGGCTTTACCTGCGAGGTCGCTAACAGCAGGTCAGGGGCTCTGGGAGATGAAGACCCCCTTTCACCTCCCCAGGTCCCATTTTGAGCTTCTGTCTTGTGCTCCGTCAAATGCAGAAAGTCCCAGCCGGCTGCATAGCCGATGAAATGGCACAGGCAGCTGAACAGATCTGGGTTTCTCCCAGCCAGCCAGCTGCTAGCGGGCCATCACAGCAGGACCTGCACTGCCACGCACCACCGTTTGCTCACAGCCTTCCCCTGCCTTGCCAACAGGCATGCCTTCTGATTTTATTTTAATTTTATTTTTAAACTTCACAGATCTGGTCATTAAATGCCATGCAGTTTCCTCTAAGGCTTCAGTGCATGTCCAGGTGTGACACCACTAGCATGTGGGACAATGTGAGTCAGACCTGTAACTGGAGTAGATCAGTAAGTATGAGTACCTGGAAACCCACACAAAACTTTATTCTTTTTGAGGACTGGCTGGTGCTTTCTGATACAATCTGTAGTTTAGGCATACGGCTAATACACCAAGTTCTCTCAGTTATTACCATCATTTAGGAAACTATATCTCAGTGGAGAAAGTCTATTGGTGATTTTAATTCTTCAGAAAAGTAATTTTTTCTAGATGACAGCTGGACTGGAAAGAGTAGCCAATGCACTATAGATCTGATTCTGTTCTTCATTTTGCAGTATAAATGAGAAGGAGGTTTGCGGAATCAAAGAGGTCCTCAGCTGTCCCAAACAGAGACGCCCAGAAAGCGCAGAGCTGGGCTGTGACTTTGTCATTCTCACCTGCTTGTGTCCTGGTACTGCAGTCGCTGGAGTAGTGTCTCGGAGAGGGACAGTTTATTAACATCTGCCACCCTGGAGTTTTCAGGGAGAGACGATACCTCCTTTGTCTCGCTGCTCGGCAATGCCACGAGGATGTTGCGTGGGGGCAGGATGGGAGGCGTAGGTACCAGGTCTGGCAAGGAGGAAGGGGAAGGCACAGTCATCCCCACACGGCAATTTGCCCTCCTCCCCGCCACCCACAGGCCAGGCAGGGTCTGCACGGCAGTGGCAGTGACTGCAGAAACCGTCCCTTCTGATGGGCCTCCCAGTTCAGAGCTGGAAAGCTCAGGGCTTGACACTGGCCCAGCCCTGTCCTCAGGGATGTCACTGGTGTGCGACCAGTGGGCTGAGCTGCCAGGCTTGGACCTCACATGCAGGCAGTGTTGCCTCCACCTGGCAGCGTAACCTCATCTGTGTGGGTTTGACTGTCCCATCCACACAGCAGATGTGAAGGTTAATGAGTTACTTTGAATATAACACTTAAAGAGCATCGCTATGCCTCATCCACATCACTACCATTATCATGGAGATCTGCTGCTGGGGCAGAAGGGATGGAAGGGCGTGATGGAAAGAGGACCAGAAGCTGCTAACGGAAAGAAGTGAACAGCTCAAGTGAGCAAACACAGGTAGAGAAAATGGAACCCATAATCCAATACGGAGGGGCTGAGTATCTGGCCATGACTTGCAGGCATCAAGTTGGAAGCACAAATGGTTTTCCTGCTCTGTCACCCTGCTGCTCAGCACCTCCCCGCTTTCCTGGGAGCAGAGTGGGTTCATTTCCATTTAGCCCAGCCATGGTTGCCTTTCTTTTTGTACCGATTGCTCCAACACTTTGTTAACACCTGTCATGTGCAGCTGCTTGAGTTGTGAGGTTTTGTTTGGTTATTTCCTAATGGTGGATTTTTCATTACAAAGCGATACCCAGACCTGATTCATTGCTCCTGGGCAGAAGCTGTGATTCACAGAGCCTCGAAGGTCACAGCTGGGTGGTGCATCTGCAGGGGACCTGGGCGCTCATCTTCCACCTCTGCAGTTCTACGTGTAAGATGGTCAGACATCTATAGGCCCTACATGGCTCCAGCACAACGGCACCAAAGTGCCCTAAGAAAATTAAATTCTGTATGTGAACAGCCCAGCCCCAGTGCTAATGTCTCTTCATCTAAAGGCTCTTAGTCTTGGCTAGAACTTAATTCCCTGCTGCTCGCCTCTTTGTGTATTATTTTTGCTGTAGTTCCTTCCCCCACCCTGAGAGCTGGAGACTTGGTGCAGTTGGCTGAAACCCAGGAACATCTTTCCTGAGCAGCTTTGCAAAATTTTGTTCTGTTTCTTTATGAGAATTGCATACGAAAATCTTCCAACTCCTATTAGAGATCCATTGGATTGCATAAATGTACACGGGCACATCAATCTGCTTTAGTGCACATGCCTGCCTGTCACAGTGACTATGTCCTTGAGACAAGTTTTATTGTAATGCTCATAATTTCCGAACAGACATCAAAAAGGACAGGAAGGATGGCTCTGTGGGTATGACCTTCCCCTGGGATTCAGGAGGACAATGACAGATCCAAGGGAATGATCCAGGAAAAAAACTAAGGAATGATCCAAGACCAGTGAGTGTCAGGAGCCCACAGTGACATCTCATATGAAATAGTTGGGATGATGCCAATCACGCCTCTTTGTTATACATCTGTCTCTATAGGTAGACTGTCTGCCACTGCAGGATCTGTGGCCTCTGGTTATGACTGTTAGAAATGTTCCCTAGATCAGAGCAGATAAGGGGACCCGAGTTGCAGACGACCCACAGCAGCTGTGGGTGCGTGGCACTGCAGAGAGATGTGCTCCAGGTCTCCAGGGGACATCTCTGCTGCTGGGACAGCGGCCCTACAGACAAAGTGTGGGGAGAGGGGTGCGGAGACATGGGAGATGGCTGGACATACACCAGCTTGAGGTCAGATGAAGGACAACAGATTGGTCAGCCCTGCACCTGATATAATTCTGCAGAGAGACTCAATGTATTCCCTCAGGTGAGCTAAAATGATGCTCCAGATGTGGTACCACCCCAGAGCCATGACAACTCACTGCCTCAAGGCCTTGCCAGCCCAGGTCTCTCTATGCCCCGCTCTATTTTATCACTCTAACCCCCCTGCATGCACCGCTTATCTCCAGTCCAGAGTAAGTGTCAAGGGTGTGCATCACCAAGTCACACCACAGGATTCTCACCAGCATCCTCCTCCAGTTCATCTGCAGCCTCCTCTGCTTCCCGCGGCACTGGGTATTTGAGATGCCACACCAGACCCATGTTCTCCTTCTTGTAAAACTCTATCAGTTCCTCCAAGTTCTCGAAATACTTCACGGGGACACCCTCTGATGCCTGAAACAAAAGACAGAAGCTGTCATGGTCTGGGATTTCCTACCACAGAAACACCGCTCCTCACAGAAGGAAAAATGAAGTCACAGAGAGAGAAAACCCCATGGCTGCAGTCCCGGGAAAGGCAGCGCAGCCCTCACTGCCCGTCTGACCACAGGCTCTGTGCAGAACGACTCCTGCAGCACAAACACAAACAGATACGCACACGCGTTCCAGACACTTGTCAGAAAAAATGGCAACCTCAAAGACCCACTGAAGCCAAACCGAAGAGCTCTCTCATTTGACTCAGTGTGCTTGGCTTCAAGTGAAGGAAGACTTTGAAAACAAAGAGTTATCCTGGATTAATTTTTGCATTCTCTTTTTTACTGAGCACAAAGCCCTTGGACTAAGTTATATTTTGTGGTATCCAGGAAGAATTTTTCTGTGAAACTGCAAGATAAACGTGTCTAAATCTAGACATTAGCATCCCTTCCAGGATACAAAGGCTCACAACTAGGTTCAAACGAAACAAGCTAGCAAGGTACTGTCAGGCAAAAAAATGCTCAGATGAAGATTTAGAAAGCTGAGGCTCAGGACACGGTGAGGACTGTGAATGTGTCAGGCATGACACCGAGCTTGCCAGCTGGATTTTAACTGTGACTAAACCTGTTTCTAGCACAGCCCTGGCCACTAATCTCAGGAAACCGATACTGGCAGAGGGCAAACACAGGGGTGAGGTTTTAGAGAGGCAAAGCTTCAGAACAATTGTATCTACGCATCAGCGTGAATGGTAAATGGGCTGGATTCACTAGGCAGGAGCAGCTGCCACCCCTGCAGATCTGCCCCGTCGCTCCAACCATGGGCCAAGGACAGAGAAACGATTTGTCACGGCTCAGCACGGACCTCCTGAGCAAAAAAAAGCTCTGCGTTACCTCCAGAACCTCATTTAAGTACTGACAAACCCAAGGCAACAGCAACATGGAAGCTCTGCTCACTCTTCATGAGGTGTGCTCCTCCTGGATGGCAGGTTTTCTCAGAGAAACCAACCCAAGAAGGTCCCGTCTACACATGCAGCAGAACATCAAGGAGAAAAGGCAGAACGGTCCAGAGCAGATGTTCTCCAACACTACAAGACTGTTGTTCTTGACTTAAAAGAGCAACACAGGGAACCGCTCACATGTGGGGATACAGCAGCAGCAGGCAATCAAAGGGAAGACCTGGGCACCCCAACGGCAGGCTTGACTTGCACTAGTTCACATGCATAAAGCTAGATTTTGCACAGGAAACATGGTTAGTTAATAACGAATTAAACTTTGCCTCCAATTTGAAATAACTTGTTGTTCAGCCACACTTTAGACATTCTGCCTTTGACTAATAGGCAGGAAGTTTTAATTTCTTTTTGGATTGCAATTATTGGCTGTAAAAATTCACACACGCAAAGCTTTAAGACAAGTTTGAACAAGCTTATTTACCTGCAATTTGTGCTTGCCCACTTTCTTATTATCTGTGAAATTTTTGTTTAAAAGTCAAATGTAGCAAACCCAGGAGATTAAACAGGAGAAATGTTGGCATAAACCACTGTGAGCAGAGCACAGAAAAACATCTTCAGTGAATCCTAGTCTTTTTATTTTTCCTAAAGAATAAAATCTCAGGCCAGAAATTAGGACAGTGCTTTCAATACTGAACCTTTTGAAGCCTTCAGTGCCCTCAGGCCTGCCATCAAAAATACCTTTCATTTTTAACTACACCTGCATGTCTTTAAAGTCACAGCAAGACACATTTTCATAACAAATGTGTATGATATTTCTGAGAGCTCTGCCTGTACAGCCTGCTTTTTTGTCTCCCATGTCTTCCTGCATTTATCAAGATTTATTCTTCTCATACACTGGAAAACATCACATTCAGCACTGGATTATATTTTTGTGAGGCCAGAGGTGTTGAAACAAATTGCTGGTTAACACTTCCCAGGACTGTAACAGTGCATGCTAGATCCTGCTCTGCTACAGCAGCACCAACTCAGCATAATCAGAAGGACTTCTGATTTACACTGCTTAATGCAAATAGTGTCCTGGCCCTCCCAGAATCTTCTGCTTCTTGATGCCACCTGTGAAGGCTAGGAATCGGGGAAATCCATTAAGGAAAAAAAGCATTTAGCTCTAATCATAAAATCACAGAACAGTTCGGGTTGAAGGGACCTTCCAAGCTCACCCAGTGCCACCCCTGCCATGAGCAGGGACATCTGCACCAGCTCAGGTTGCTCAGAGCCCCGTCCAGCCTGGCCTGGGATGTCTCCAGGGATGGTTCATCCACCACCTCTCTGGCCAACCTGGGACAGGCTCTCACCACCCTCAGGGTCAAAAATTTCTTCCTCGTGTCCAGCCTGATTCTCTCCTCCTTTAGCTTAAAACCACCACCTCTTGTCCTATCGCAACATGCCCTGCTAAAAAGTCTGTCCCCATCTTTCTTACAGGCCCCTGTTAAGTACTGAAAGGCTGCAATAACATCTCCCTGGAGCTTTATCTCAGACCCTAAAACACATCAAGAGTAACCAGGAGGGTCAGGGTTTGCCACCTCCATCTTTGCAAGAGGAAAGCTTTGCCATCAGTTCTCTCTCCCACCTCTTGAATTACTGCAGCCGATCCCGCTCCTCCTCTTCGCAAACTCATCTTCATGCTCCTACTTCACTTTCCAAAGACGGCACTGTCTGCCTGCTGCCCCAGATCCCCCCGCAACTGATGACTGTGCCTGCAGCCCTCAGTCCTGTCCCAGCAGAGCATCACTCCCACCCCAGTGCCCAAATGCTGCCTTCTCGGCCTTGTGTTGCCACTCAGCTCCTGCTCTCCCAGGGCACCTGCAAGGAGATCACTTGACCTGCACAGCTCTTTTCAGGTCAAATGGATGTAAGTGGCAGGAAAGGCCAAATTAGCACTTTTTGCTGCCAGGGATAGTTTAGTCTCCGAAACTGTGCTGGTCTCTGCGGTAACCAGAAGCAGCAGCATTTTGTAACAAGCCTCCTTCCTCTAACTCACTGCACCGCATTTCATGAGTGGATCAAAGCCTGTGGGCCAGCTCAAATTCCTCAGAGTGGCCATAAGCCCTGGCTCACATGGAGGCTGGAGGGGTGCAGCCACAGGGAGGCCCCACCACTGCACACGCACTCTGCCCTGCAGCCAGCCCACCACTTCCAGCCACCTTTCTCGATGAACCCCACCGCCTCCTCTCTCAAGGATAACTGGGATTTGTGGCCATGTGGAGGAGCTGAGCCTTGCAAGCATCTGAATCCAGACACCCAAAGAGAGGCCATCTCCATCCTGGCAGTGCTGGCTGCTCTGACAGCCCACCTTCCCCAAGCCCATTTGGGATAAAAATTATCAACTCCCCACAGCACACAGTAAAAATAAAGGATAGCACTTGCATATTTTCAGACAGAATCAAGCAGGGAGCTGAACATGTGTCCTGGGCAGCCACACAGAGACAGCGAGAGCCGCAATAACGAAAGAGGGAACCAGCAGGTCTGGGAGCTCCGACCAGCCACGGCCAAGCAGAGGGAAGGATGCGGGAGCCTCAAACCTCCTCATGGCCGGGGAGCTCGAGGGCCCTGCCCCACACCACGAAAGCCACAGCAGCAGCTCTGCCTCGCTACACATCAGCTCTGCCATCACCAGAGCCTGAAAGCAAAGATCGCTGGGTTATTCTCACTCATTTTCTTTTGTATTATAATTGCTACTATTTGCAAGGACCTCAACAGAGGAAGCATGCGGGAAGGGCTGTGCCCCTCCAGCACAAAGCAGTGCCCAACAACCCACTCCTCTGCCTGTTTGCCTGCACTATGAAATGAGCTCCTCTCTTTTCAAGGCACCCCCCAAATTTCCCCACTCCTCCCAAGAGAGCAGGGTACGCTGCATTGAGCTGCCTTGCTCCACACAGAGGCACAGCAAAAACTATACATTGTTTGAATTGGGAGAGAAAACAGTAAAAGCAAGACCTCACTGCACTTGCTTCTCCCCTTGGGGAAAGGATGAGAACAAAGCCTGCATGACAGACACGAGTCATGTTGCTTGACAAACAACTGCAAGGCGTTCGGATACCACCGGTGATGAGTGTTGTGTGAGCCCCTCCAAATCCAACAGCCTGTAACGTTGCTACAGCTGCACAGCAATGGGACCATTGCCCTGGCTGTGGGGTGTTCCCAGCCCAGCAGTGCCCAGAGCTGCGGGGACGACGTCTGTGTAGCATCAGTTTAACCTGGTTCTGTCATGTTGCAGCGAGTGCTCAGGTTGCTAGATGGGCCTACCTGAAGGCTGGACTAACAATTTTCACTGCTGGCAAGCAAGGAAAGCAGCAGGTAGCTGAGACATTTGCTTTCTTCACGCTTGAACTTGTGGCAAAGGTTTATAGGTTGGGAAGGAAAAGCAGGGGTGGATGGTAAAACACTGGCACTAAGTTGGTCTACATCTGGCCGCAGAAGGTGCACTTTGAATAAATGTCCTCGAGACAAACACGCTTGATGACAGGAGCAAGGCAAAACGGAGTCTGAACTTTATGCAAACTTGCTCTGGGTTTTGAGGCAGGGAGCAGACACAGAACGGGTCCCTGCAAACAAAACCAAACAGGACAGGGCAGCACGGAGCAAGCTGGAGCCACCGAGCAGAGCGCAACAATGAAATCCACTTCCCGCTCCCCCGCCCTCGTTTAGTAACTATTTCCTTAGGGTTATCAGGGGACAGATCTTGTTTTAATTGTGAAGTAAATTGTTTCAAGTCATTAGAAACGTAGATGGCAAGTGTCATCTCCACGGCAACACAGCACATCCCCAGAAACGTGTTCCCAGAACAAGGGAGCGCGAAGGGCAGGCTCTGCTTCCACAGCATCACCGCGGTACCTCAGCCTTGCGCTCACTGTAGCCACAATGTACAAAAAGTAAATACCTCATGAACATATGCAACACAGGGAACAGCCCGTAAAACAGCAGAAATGCACAAAGGGATCTGGATAACAGCGAATCAGAGATTGCATAGCAATTTTACAGTGGGAAACTGCATCGGAAAAGCCTGTGTCTTTCTAAGATCTATGAATGGCAGTGTCATATGAGACGCAGGAAGAAACCATTCCACTGCAGTTGGTGCTGTAAGGACTGCTGTGTCTAGTCCAGGGCACCATATTCTAAGGAACATGTAAAATTACCATAGAGAGTCCCAAAGAAAAATTACGAGGACAGCTGAAGAGTTGAAAAATGTGATTTACCAGGAAAGGTCTGAAGAACAGGACTGGTAGGGTTTGGCAAAGGGACAACCTGGAGACATTGCAGCAGCAGTCCTACAAGTTTTAAATTCTCTTATAAAGAAGATGGCAAGCAGCTGTGCTGCAAGTCCTCCTAGGACAGCAGATGTGGAGGTTTAGATTAGGTCTCAGGGAACCTCGGCAGGCAGAGACAGTGAAATCAGGCTACGCAGAGAGCGTCTCATGACCAGCCCAACCATTTCAGCTGCATCCCAAACCACAGACTCTCAGATTTTGCACATGTCCTTCCAACTCCAGCCCTTTTGGCTGGAAACCTTTCGCACAGGATGTCTTGGTGTCTCCTGTCCTCCAGAAACTGCCCTCAAGTCTGCAGGTCCTTCCACTTATCAATTTCCCTTCCATCTCTTGTATACTCATTGTACAGTGGTTTAACACAACCAGCTACAACTTGTTACTGCTTGCATGCTCAATGTTATAATAGAATCACAGAATAGTTTGGGTTGGAAGGGACCTTCAAAGCTCATCCAGTCCAACCCCCCTGCCATGAGCAGGGACATCTTCACCCAGATCAGGTTGCTCCAGTCTGGCCTTGCTTCCGAGTTCTTCATTTCATGCAAACAGGTATAACTACAGCCTTTAATCTCTGGTCTTTGGTTAAATCTTGTGATCCCCTTTCCAAATTTATCCACCTAAATTTCTCAACAGGTTTTTGTATGGCTGAGATAATGTCATCTCCCTTCATATCTGGTGTGAAAAGGCCAACAGAGCCCAACCTAAGTCTCTTCTTCTTCCTTATCTCCAAGAAATGCTGTGTGGCCAACAGACACCTCAACAGATACTCCAAATATGGGTTTGCTGAGAAGCAGCTCTGAACCTAACTCAGAGAGGTTACATGTGGAGTATAAAGACATAAAGTGAAAAGAGATTTAAAAGATGTAAAGCCAACACGAAGGCGGGCAAGGAAGTGGTTAACTTGGGGTTCATTACAACAATTGTATAAATAGATGGCACAGGAAGTCTGGGGCCCTCCAAAGGAAGAGGAAGTGTTTTCCTTTCCTGAGCCCGGTGCAAGGAGGAACTAGGAAACTGGTCATCTGGTTATATTGCTTAAGGGCAATCTTTTCTAACCAGAGTGCCTTAAACCAGGTATTCAAACCCATATATAGGCATTTCAGTAACAGTCAATAAGTTTTCAAAGTTATAAAATTCTTGCAATACCCACCAGCTTAAACGGAAGCTGAAAATCAGGTCCCTTCTACTTTGGTGTGAAAGGCTGGCAGGAGCTTTTTTCCTTTTAGATTTGAAAAAAAATTTCTTAGGCTTCCTAGTTCGGAAGAAAGTTGTCTTCAAGAGTGTTAGCTAGGAAGTCTATGTGGCATTTTTAAATTTACTTTTGGCTCTCAAGTAGGCAAGCATTTATATTTCACTAAAGAGCTGAACCTAAGAGCTAAGAAATTCCCAGTAAATTATTTTTTAAGGCATTTCAAAGCAACCTGGCTGTGTTTCAATTTTGTTTTGTTGGAAAACATTTCCTATTCATAGATCAAATCTCATGCTAAGAAATTTCAGGAGCATTTCGCAGGAATGGGATCATAAGCAGGAATCACAGGTGGGAGAACCAGCTACTTCCCAAAATACAAGCCACCCAGAAACGTACTCTATTTTGAATGCAACACCCGGGGCCAGGAAGTTTGGACGCTGGGTAGATCTCAGCAAGAGAGTCCCTGCAGAAGAACCAAGCAGGAGAGAAGAGGCAAAGGGAGGAATCTGGGGAACGTGGGCAGAGGATGCCGGTGAGTGGCCAAACCAGCACCTCCTCACCTGGAAAAAATCATAGAAATTTTCAGGAGAATGATACAGTGTAAGTGCAGTTGTGAATTATATAACTTGAGTAATGTTGGAGAGAACAGAAGGTGAACAGTGTTTGTCTCCTCTGAGACAAGAAATGCTGAAGGCTTTCTTGTCCCTTTATGCATACAGTTTGGTCCCGATGCTCAAGTTTGCTTATTCATGTCACTTTTGCTACAGTGGCTTTTTACATTTAAGACTTTAGGTGAAAAACGTGGAAATCAGTGAGTTCTGGGAAAGAGGGCTTCAGAATTTCTGAAAGAGATCACACATGGAAGGAAACAAGGAATTGCAATTTAATAACAACTAAGTAGCTATTACTTCTAGCTTGTGTTCCTGGCTGAAAATCAGACATCCAAACAAGAAAAACTAAGTGAAAACAGGAAAAAAAAAAAACCTACTCTGTTGACTGTCCCGTAAAATTCCCTCTGTTCCTCAAATGCAACTGAAGGACACCATTACACACTGCCTCTACTACAAGCTCCATTTCTTTAAGCTTACTACTTAAGAGACACCGTATATGTATTACTGGCACTGCATCACAATTCCTTTCTTATTATACGTATTAAAAAATGGGAATGTAAAATGATTTTCACACTACTTTGCATACAACATTTGTTAAAGTTCAGCACCTGCTTCCTTGCTCGCAGTATGTGCATGAAATACAAATCCTATCGCTGCCAGCTGAAAACAAGTCAATCAGGTGCAAATACGCCTTCTTGCCTCCGTTGCTAACTGGGCAGGAGGGCACAGCATGACTCCACTTCCAAATTGTTTGGTAAAAATCTAGATTAAAACCTGGACTCCCTCCTGATCCAATTTTGGCCAAAACGGCCACCTCACTTCTTCCTATCTGCAATGCCACAGAAAAGACTTGGGAAACACAACACATTTTACTCGTGCTCAGTTTCAAGTGCTTAACGTGTTCTATGCACGGAATGTGAGCACAGTTTGAGTTAATTTTAAAAAGATCCTGACTGTCGTATCTGCCACTTCTGATCTCTTCTGGCTCAGCAAGACTTTTCCTCTACATGATCCCACTCTGGCTGTGTTCTGGCAGCCCGAAGATCTGTCGTGTTCACAGGTAGAAAGTGCTCCCATGGCAGAACTGGGACACTTGCAAATTAAAAGTGTCTTGTGAAATGAAGGAAAATCGAAAGGAGTTTTCAGTACAGCATAGCTGTCAGCCAAATTTTTATCTCAAGTTCCTTGTTAAAATTATACATCCTAAAAAAATCCAAACATATTAGAAAGTTCTGGAAGGTAAAGGGCTTTTGAACCTGCATTCTCCCACACAAGACATAGGTCACAAAAATAACATCCTTAGATCCCACTTAAGGACCCCATTCCACTCTGCTCTGGCACTTCACAATTCACAGCAAAAGTATGCTAACTGCCAAATATCTAACTAATAAAGTTAGATAGAGGCCAGTAAGAATACCAAGCAATTATAGAAAGTGCCAACACCATGTACTTGACGTAGTCCTTTGCACTAAATAAGCCATTCAAACTCTACGCATCAAAAAGATTTTACCAACACAGTACGTAATGATCCAACTCATCACACCAAGAGAAACCTCCTGAACAACTGACCCTTTCAGCATTTCTCTGTGTTATAATAAATAAGATTTACAGCAACAAGAAGCAAACAAGCGTACGGTTCCATGACAGAACATGAGGCACTGGTGTTAAACTTAGCTGCCGGGTGCAAGTCGGATGAGTTGGTGACGAATGAGCAAGGACTGCAGATCCATGGGGATCTGATGCAATTTTTTTAGCACTTCTGTAGCGTGTGGGCAGGATTTAAGTAAAAGTTTGGGAATACGCTACTTCTGGCAACTTTTGTAATTTCATCACAAACCTTGTGCTTTTTGGTTTTCCACTGAAAAGCTTCAGCACTTGGAGTCAAATGAAAATTTTCATTTTCATTTCCTCATTAAAATTATCCAAAAATTTCCATTTTCATTTCCTCATAAACTATCTGGCTCTAGTGATTACCAAGACAAGCTGGAAAACACGAGTTCTCAAGAGCTAGCAAGGCAAACAAATATAACATGGTCATAATTTCTGAAGGCAGGTCTGTGGAGATCATTGTTCTGATTTTGTCAGGGCTCACTGCTGACAGTAATTGATCTGGGGAAACTATTGCAGGTCACTGATTCTTGCTTCTCAGTGAAAACTCCCAAACGCCCTTCAGCTTTCCCTGCTATAAGAGGCAATAAATACATCCCCAGGCCACAGCGTGTGGGATTTTAAGTCCTACAAGAAAGAACTTTTCCCCAAGACAGGTGAAGGTGTGTGGACACTGGCTCTGCCTGCGGAGCAAGACCCCTCAGCTCCCATCAGTCCTACACAACATTTTGGGGGGGTTTCCTCCAACCTGTGCAGGCAGCGAGCGGAGGGTCCATAACCAGCTCTCTGCTCTCCCTGTTGTCATCTGTGCCGAATGAATCCCCGGTTCAACAGACATCAACACTAAACACACACGAATTACACAAAATATCCAGTGGAAAAAAGAAAATGGAAGATTAAAGGAGTTACAGTTATTGAAGATACACTGCTGAAGCAAAGCGAGGCAGGCAGAAGGCGCATGTAAAACAGCTGCATTCACCACATTATACTGCATAACTTTCTGGGATTGCATAATTAAAAAACATAAGCAATGCACAGATAAGGGTGAGCACCTTAGTGTTATAATTTCCTGCCTTCAGCCTGCAAAATTTCTCAGGCTTTAGGCTGTTTTCTATTTTTGTGACACTACGGGTGACCACTCGCCCTTTCTTTCAAGAGTCTGTCCCTTATTTCATTCATCTGCTGCATGAGTAAGACAAACCCTTACTCAATTAGAGGTAAGCACTGAGCTGTACCTACTAACTGAACAGATACAGAATCCAGCCTGAAGAAACACTGTCATGTAACAAAACTAACCACAAAGCTAAAACCAAACAAAAACCAACCTTCACACCTTCTCCTTTCATGTTCTCCCTTGAACTGCACCTCTGGAATAAAAATAGCAGATGTGGTGGTGTTACGAATTTTTTGTTAAACTTTGCCCCCTAAAATTGGACCCAACCCAAGGTTTCTGGTTTTGCATGTACAGGGATGTGGCATTTGAGGAAGAGAAACTTCTGGAAGGGCGACCTAGTGCCTCTCTGCATGTGGGTTCTACTGTGTCCGATCACAAAGAGCGCTCTATACAAAGACTTGTAAACAACACAGGTCATTATATTCCAGACAAGTTTTGGAGAATGAGATCTAATCCAGAGTTATCTGGAAATTTTAATTCAGGCTTAACAGTCTGCTAATGCAGAGCAACCCCAGCCTATAGAGAGCTTTGCTAGACTCCAAGCATAGGGTTTGCTGAACCCAGCTGTGCTGGTGTTTTTAAAATTCTGGAAAATGAGACCTTTAGAGCCATGGGATGGAATAGGAGAAAGGAACAGGAGAAGTGAACCGACTTAGACTTTCAGAGGAGAACCAAGATGGAAAACTCTGTCAGAAGTTACAAATTGAAGACAAAAGAAGTCAGAGAGTGGGACAAAGACCTGGGAACAGCCAAAAGCTGTGTTGTTACTTCATTCTCCAAGGGACTCTGAAATGACTGAACCTGAACTATTTTTGCTAAAGTCTGTTTCATTTCCCTAAACCATTTTTTGCATTTGAAATCGAGTCCTACATGCTTTGCATTTCTGCAGCAACCTGAAAACTAAAAGATTCTACATTTCTTTTAAAACTTCATGAAACAGCTTCAACCACCAAAAGGTAAATTTGAAAAGCATTGGTGGAGCAAACCTCATTTACGTAAAACGTGTGCAACCAGGACAATACTTTAAATTGAACAAGTTGTTATTTAAAGGTGATCGTACCATTATATTTTATATTTATATCAGTAATAAGCTGCAAGCACAGGTAGTGTCTATCAGTCCCGTTCCCTAAGGCTGCCGAGCAGATCAAGTGAGCAAGGTCTACCTGGAGCCCAAGTTTTGTGACCTCCTGGGTGAGCTCCATCTCTGCACGGGGGACGCAGCCTGCAACAACACATCTCATCAGCAAACCACGGTACTTCTCTAGAGATAAAAAGGATATCACCCTGCCAGTAACAAAAGCAGAGATGATTTTGTACAGATGGTGATATTTGCCGTAAGACTCACTGTAAACAAATTGAATAGCAATGTTTTCCAAGACTCATCCCTATCTTAAATCATCAGGACAAAACCTTAGATAGCACCAACATTATACTGGTTTCTCTGTCTTTGAGAAAACAACTCAAGACTTGCCTGAAAATGAGTGCTTTTCTCTGTGACCTATTATGCCTCAAAGCACAGAAGCAATAAAACACAGTGCTTCATTACCACACAGATGAAAGGGAAATAGTCTGTTGTCTCCCTGAATACTTTACATTCAGTTATGAAGCTTCATCAGAAGTCTTCAGATATATAAAATATTAAAAGGATAAGACAAGGAAATGGTTTAAACGCTGTGTGACTTGCAATATTAAAGCTAACGTCCATTGAATTACTGAAAAATGAGAATACTTTTTTGTTGATAATGTTGGTTGTGTAAGTTTTCAACTATTTTTGTTCATCTGCCAGGAGAGATTTAGAATTTCAGGAAAGTTTTCATTTTGCTAGTCCTGCAAATGTTGAGGTGTGTGTTCCCAAGGTGCTCATCTCAGTTAGGATTATACATGTGGCCTCTCAAGCACAGACTGGAGGCTAATTTGAAAAGTGCATTTAAAAAAAACCCAACAAACCTTCTTATACTTTTCAGCCCATCAGCAGAGGTCACTACCCCTTCCTTTAAAATGTGCCCACAGAAACGGTTGATTTGGGATGGAAATGTCTGCAGGGGGGTGAGGGGAGAGCAAGAACTTCCTAAGTGTATTTGCTGCTGGAGAAGGTGTTTCTGTGCCAGAGGAGACCAAGGCTCCCACCACCTCCCAGTCGCTCACTCCTGTTCCCCAGCCAAAGTCTCTGCCCCACTTCTGTGCCAGGAGGACAGTCAAAGTATTTTGCAGCGCCTGGAAGTTGCTTTTGTACATTCAGTGAAGATTGCCTCCCTGCAATTTTCAGTTGTTTAAGCATGATGAAGGCTTTATGACATAAGACATCATATTTATTGAAAGGCAAACTGTAAGAGAAATTGATGACATTCTTTGGCATTTCACCATACAGATAAAAGGAAAAGGGATTTCACTTCATGGCATGCATTAGCTGTCAAATACCTGATTTCATTATTTGAAGCCTGAAAAACAAAATAAAAATATCACTTTAACCTGATTTAAGCCATCTTCTCTGAACTTTTTTTGAATATTTTCAGGAAACTGGAAACATTCTGGAAGGGTTCAAATTAGACAAAGGCTGGATATGGTTTGTTTGTATGAAGATTTTTTTATACTGAGAGATTCAGTAGCAGGAATGTGAATGTTTCAGGAAACACCTAGTTCTCTTATTAAATGCTGCTTCTTTCAGTTTTTCAAAACCTGTGAAACGCATTATGTTTATTCCTACCTCAGACGCAAAAGCCGAAAAAACATTTTCCTTGTATAAGCAGGTTTGGATAGTTTGCAGATACATGAAGAACACAGATTTTGCTAGCCCTGATTGCAAATTACTTTCAGTCCTATGTGTAAAGACTGTGCAGAGCTTTACAAAGTGATTTAAATCAACATTAAATTATACTGTAAAGTATTCCAATTGGCATATCTATCATTTCTGTAATAAAATGAAGCTTAATATAACTAAATTATGTATTTGTGCATACTAGAAATGTGTTTCCCTAACCATGTTTTGAGATATTGCTCCGAAGTATTATCTGGTTGTCCACTTGTCCCTTGTTTCTATCCAAGAAAAGCAATCACCCTAATTAAACCTCAGCCCTTCAGTGCCAAGGGAGTACCACAAGCACAGCAAGCTTTCTGTGGAATTAAATAACTCGGGTGAAATCAATTTCATCCTCAGCATTAACTTTTCTTGAAATTTACTGTTATGCATAAAATCCACTTCCCCACAGAGGCTCTGCACACCAGTGAGCTCTCGACTCTTCAGTGGGGTCCCCAACTCCAAAGCTTTACTGGGACCGCTCAGTGTCACCGTAAGGACTGGGCTGCACCTCCTGGCTCTTTCCCTTCCCCTTGGAGCCCGTCTGTGTGTCCTACTGAAATACGCAAGTGCCATTTCCTAGTGGAAATGTTTTGATCAAATATAGCCAGATCCAAGGCAAACCATAAAAACTTTACCACAGAAAACCTTTCCTTGGCCACAGGTATCACGGCAGCACAGCAAACAGGGATCACAATGCATTATCAAAGAAAAGGTCAAAAACTTTGCATCTGTCTGCAAAGGGCTCACAAAGGATTTGGTACAGCGTGTGCCACAGACAGACGCTGATGCTGGTGACAGCTGCGGTGACACCAGGAATGCAGGAACTGACCTAAACTCACGCTCTTATCAGATCCCACTGGCAGGATGGGCAGCCCTGTGTCTGCGCCGAGAGCAGGTACCGCCGGATGAAGCTTTTAAACTGAGCTCCACCCTGGAGGACTCATAAACAGAACAAATTCTGCCCAAGGCTGGGACAATCCTACCGATGGGCTGCCACGAACAGGCAGCCCTCTCGCTGTACGTCTTGCACATCCCAGGACAGAGGACTTTGGCTTTTCTGGCATATTTAGCCAAGCCATATGCAGACAGAGTAGAAATCTAGATGTTTTCCCCAAAATGTATTTCTAAAGTGGGCTGGCAAGGGAGGGTTTCAGCAGGAAACCCTGTACAGAGTATTTATCAGCTCTCCTACCTTCTGGGAGCCAGTGCTGCAAGCACACTGGTAACCTACAGCTTCTGCAGCAGTTGATGCAGTGAGTCACAGCTGCCGGCCCGCTTTCTAACTGCTCACATAGCACCATTTGTTTCCTGTTGCACACAGCCTCCTAACAGACTAGAAAAGGTTACCAGAAAAAAAAAAAAAAAAGCTAGATGTTCACTCAGTGTAAAACAGTGCTGCACATCTGTAATTTTCACTGAAGTCAGCAAAACCTACAAGTACATAGGGCCCAACCCTCCCTCTGCAACAAACAGTAGAGTATAAACGTAAGTAATTTTTAGCCTTTTGCAGCAATCGTGGATTTCAGCACAAGCACAAGAAGCAGTGCTCGTGCTCACAGCAACAATGATCTGGCACCAGAACTGCAAAATGAACATCTCCCGCATTTACCCATGGAACAGAGCGCAGGACGATGCAGGCATACGCCTGCTTGCTGTCAAGGAGCAGGGCAGCTGGGACAGCCCAGGCAGGCGAAGCGGAAAGAAAAAGGCAGGCAGGAACTTTTAAAGTACTAATGTTTTCCATACCGCAACACAGTCTCTTGCACAGCGTGAGAAGAAGGCAGCTTTTCACAATTCCTTCTCACAACAAGGTAATCCACAGAAATTGCTGAACTCTTGAGCTGATCAAACAGTTTTGCTCAAAGCAAAAAACAAAAAAAGTTTATTAAAAAAATGAAGGGGATTGGAGCATGTGCTATGCAAGGCATGGTCTTCATTCAACCCTTCTGCCCCCCATTAATTTAAAAATAAAAAAATTTTTAAAAGGTGAAAAGTTCGAAACTGCTTATCTGGACTTTTTCAAAAGGATGATCCAGCTTTTCCATCTGAAATAACGTTTTTCCTCAACATCCTGGCAACAGCTTCTGAAAAGCTCAAAATAAAACTGAAACGTGTCACCTGAATGCATTTTTTTACATTTTCCAGTTTGCTTGAAAATGTGAAGTGGTTCCTACTGCTGCTCAAGCCAAGCTCTATTTCTGCCCTCTCCTACACAGCAGCGAAAAGATGCAAACACCATTCAAGGCTCTGTGTGTGACTGAAGCCTCACTCTTTGGCAGCCTGCAACATTTCAAGGCAGGTATTTCACTTGAGGCAAGAGCTCCAACAGTGGCATGAATGGGAGAGCAAACTTAAGGGTCGTATAAGATAAATAAAACAGGTTGGCAAGAAGAAGGCAAGAGCACCCTTACCATATGGAAGCAGCAGTGGTTGGCGAGGCCTGAGCCCTGAGGTGGACACGTGTGTCTGGTTCAAGTTCTGGGTTGCAGAATGGGAATGTTTCGTGACTGAGCTAAAGCATCAGGTCATGCCCATGGAAAAGCACGGGGAGGCTGTGCCTGCCTCCAACTCAGAGGCCAGATTGTGCCACACAGCACAGGAGGGTACAGCACATTATTATGGAATCTGTCCATGGCACTGAGCTACCAAAAACCTGCTATGCAGATGCCCCAGTTTCTTAAGGAGACTCCACCTTCTGCAACAAACCAAAACCGTTCCCAAAACTACTTACTAGGTTGACTCTGTCTTAAGTGGCTTTAGCAAAGGCATCTTTGGTGATAGCCCTGTTTGTGCAATGTTGACATTTGTCCATCAGGATATGTGCCCTCAGTCCTCACACAGAGTAGCACAAGGCAAGGGCTTGATCCTGCAAACGACCTATGAAGTGTTATCTGATAGACTAGGAGCATAAACTAAGATGCAATCTCCGCTGACACTGAGAAATGACTGATTGCACTGCAGCCCTATTGCCAAATAGCTGTCAGATAACACAGGCTGTGAGCTCCTATTTGAGATGAACCAGAAATCTAAAGAGATCAAACTGCACAGGGTTTTAGAGACACTACCAACACGACCCTATACCAATCCGTATTTACTGACCAGCCAACTCCAGTGTCTTCTTCCTTCTCACCCCCTCTTTTAAGCATCCTCACTCACGAGGCAGGTTATACTCTTGATGGTGAGCTTTTAAAACTGGAGTATATAAAAGGCAATACAGGGTAAAGCATTAGGCAAAGGCGGTACCACGGTTTTTCAATAGCAGCTTTTGAGAGACAGCTGTAATGGGGATCTCCTTACCTGACTGCAGCCTGCCAAGTCTGGCAGTCTGAGGGGTTCTCTGGGCTCTTCAGGCAACGGAGACAGGACCTGCTAAGGACAATTTGCCTATCCAGGTCACAAACCTGTTTCTTCCCCACTGACCATAGAGACACAACTCAGCTTTGACTACGTGACAGCTTTGACCACACATCTAAGACGAAGGGGTATGAATACTGATACACTACACACATCTTCTGATGCAGTGAAAGTCAGCAAGGGACAGCTATTTAAAATTCTTTTTGGTAACCCAATCCTCCTTAACAGACTGGGACTGAGTTCCCCATTTGTAAAATGGGAACAAGAGCACTTCCCCTCGTTGAGGAGATGCTAAGATCACAAGGAATTGAGATTGTGCAGTGATGAGGGTCATGCTGACACCTCAGCTAGTTGTATAATTGAGACACGTTAAGTGACAGCATAGGAAAGTTTTACCTGCTGTTAATCTGGATGGCAAGAGTTGAGCATAGATGCCTGGCTTAGAAAGAGAGTTTTAGTGGCTTTAGTTTAGTGTTTAGTTTGAACTTGTGATTCCCAAGGACTCCTTTGCTGCTCTGACCCTCTTTGCGCAAACATAGAATCATAGAATAATTTTGGCTGGAAGAGACTCTCAAGATCGTGATTACACTCAGCTAGTCCTCAAACTTTCAACAACTCTGCATTAATTATGCCTCCCCATTTGAGCAATGGAAAAAAATCACATTTCTTTTTATAGAGAAGAAAGTTGATTTCCAGCCTTGCATCCCTACTCCTGGATCTCTGAGTAACTACATTTTTGCTCTCATTCTGCCTCAGCTTCTTACTTCTCCGTGTTTTACCACAGTGAGGGTCTGCAGGCTAACACAGATATCTTGGTGACTAACTGTTCTCAGCCTAAGGACAAAGATCTCTACTTCTTGTTACGGTGCCGTGTTTCCAGGGGTTTTTGTTACTTCTGCTTCCTTAAGTATGTTCTCAGCAGCAGGATGCGAGTTTTGTTCATCCAAGCCACTGATCTATTTGCCTATATTTTGAAGTCTCAAGTAATGGAAAGAGAAAATTCAGCAGTCCCAGAAAAAAAAAGGGAAAGAAAAGAAAAAAAGTCTATGACTGTAACCGCTGTGGCCTGGTGTGCTTTGGGGGGATACCAGTTTGATTCCAGATATGGCAGGTGAGAGGGGCTCCTGACTATGGTAACTGCTGTAGAGCTGCTGCAGATGCAGAAACCCAATGGCAGGTTACACAGCATGCCACAAAATGTCGGAAGGACATATGCAAATATCTTTTTCTTCAGCCTGAATGCAAAAATATGCGCCTCCCTTTCTGCCACTTGTACTTGAACTCGTTCATTTAACCATGGAAAAAAATGACAGTGTGTCATTCCATTAGTGCCAGAACAGGCTCTGCGTAAAAAACCCTGAAATCTACCCTCCAAGAATCAAAGGAAAGTGAAGCAACTTGCAGCTTTAAAGGTGAAAAAACTCCACAGAGTGGCAGAGGGAGAGCTGTCACGTCACAAGTGCTGTGTATGTATCTGTGATATCACACATCTTCTGAACGTGCTCTTGCCGTGAAAAACGCCTGACAGACAACAGCCCAGATCTGGGCAGGAAGACAACTCTGTTGGCTTCAGGGAGGAGCACCATGCAGGCAAAAAAGGGCACACTGCACCATCGGGACTCATATTTGTAACTAATACAGGCTAATCTCAGGATTTTGTATTGGAATTTTACTATGTCTTTTTAATTTATTTTTAAGCCCAGAAATGAGAAGCACCTACTGAATGCTATAATAATTAAATATCTGATCTAATTCCATAGGACTAGTCAACCTCTTTTTAATGAGAATCAAGACTCCTTCCTATTCAACAGCTTTTACATCCTTGCACAGGAGAGCTATTCTTTCAAAAAATCTGATCTTTGAATGCATGTGAAGTAGTTTCTGTTTTATGCAAAAGTCAACAGACAAGCAACCAAGAAAGTCTGGCCCAGCTGGAACAACGTACCAAGAGCGGCAGCCAACAACATGAAAGCGTTCTGCTCTGAGCCTCAATTACAACTCTGACTGCATCCCTGTCTCCCCAGAAGCAGACAGCCCCCTTCTCCTGCTACTCCCACAGAACTGGAATAAAGCAGAACAAAATGAGAGGTGGTGTGTCTTCAAAACAGGAGTTAACAACACACTTTATGTAGCCTGCTCCTGATACCCAACCTACAGTTCCTGGCAACCCAGCACAGAGGTATTCCACCACTGTCCCTCTGCATCCCACAGAATGTAAACAAGAGAAATCCCTCACAATCACAACAACCACCCCAAGAGAATTTTACAAATGGGTTTAGGTTTACTTCTAGTAGATCATATTTCCTTAACAGATCTACTAGATTTCAAAAGGTTTCACTTAGAAAAATCCCCTGGAGTCCTAATAACACTGTCTGGATCCAGCAGCAGTCCAGTAATCCCTCCCCAGAGAGGATGAAGACATCCCAGCAGCTCTCCTCAGTACTGTAGATAACGATAAATGCCATATCACATTCTGGGCGCCTGTCTTACCATCACGACACATCATGATACCAGCACACTATGCCAAAACGTATTATTCAGGACAATAAGGCTGAGATACATCAGATGATGGGGAAAAATTGCGCATTACTACACACAGCCTGCAGCATACGGTGTGGAGCCAGATCTGAATGACAGGTTATTCACTCCAGCTGAGTGCTGGTGCCACACCAGCAGCCTGCAGAGCCTGCACAGGTTCCTCTGCACAGCGTTCCCCGCTGCCCTGGGAACATGGATTAGCTTTGGTGACATGCCACAGTAACGCATACAGAGCCAGGTTAGGTCTGGCATAGTGTCCAGCTGCCAGTTCCTCCTCAGAAAGAGAAGTGCTGTAGCAAGGCAGAGATATCTCAACAGATCTGGGGAAAACAGCTGAAGCTGGTGAGGCCGACTGGGACAGCACACTGATGCTGGTGGCTGTCCCTGGGCACAAAGCCCTCTGGAGCATGGCACCGAGAACCTGGAATTTGCCTTTGTGGCAATACAGCTGTGTCTGTGCAGAGCTGCAGCTGAGTGGGGCTCCTAAGAACAGCCTGAGCCACCCAAAAGTGGCTCTTGAGGGAGCCAGGCTGAGTGTGTGCACCCAGGACACACAATCCAGAATTCTTACCAACAGCTCACAGCTGAACCAGCACTTAACTGTCCTCACTAACCTGATCACCCTGGTTTCACATATGGTGCAGATCTCAAAGAAAAACTGTTGCCCCTGAAGCGCATCAGGAAATACCTAAGTAACATGGTGCATGTCAGCTGTGAGCTGCACATGGAGTTGGCAGAAATCTGTATTTCTAGTGTGGGAAGCTGATTGTAATCTGAACTAGGAAGGAACAAATGTAGACTCACTCTGAATTGCAGGGCAGACTGGGGCACGTGGGTAGCATGGGCATTTCCATTTCATTTTCCAGGGAATGCCCATGCTACCCTGGCTGTGCTGAGAGGACGGGCAGGCTGCAACCCTCACTGCCCACTGGTAAACTCCTGCCCGCTTCTTGGGGCTATAAGAAACCGTGCCTCCCTCCCCAGCCCAAGTTTCATGATCTATATTGAAAAAACCAGGGCTGAGAGGTAGTACAGCAAGCAGAAGTGGCTTGTTTAGGATCCTAAAGCAGAATAGGAATAAACACAAGGTCTGAAACTCCTGCCCTCAATCCTGGTACTTTCTGGATCCTGAGACCACAGCTCAATTTACGTGCTCTGGGTGCAGGTAAATTGTGATGCAATGTTGGACTGAAAAGATCCATGGCGTACTGATAAGAAGCTGGCTTCAGAGGAAAAGGTATTCCGTAGGCGGAGGTTCTCAGTTGTATAAAACATGGCAGTGCCACCAAATTGAAGGCACACGTGTTAAGGAGTGCGGCAACAGCCTTAGCGGCAGATCGGAGACTAAAATCTCCACAGCAGTGGACTGGAGACTAGCACTGTGCTGCCTGGGGGCACTAGTTTAACTCCTTGGATCCTTTTTCTCTTGGTGTTGCAACTACTTTGAAAAAAAGCAGTGAACTTAGGTGCATCTTTGTGGGACCGAATGGTACACAGCATGACTTACCTGGACAATTAGCTTATTTTCTTTATCGGGCAGAATTCTGTACGTATAAACACAATTCCGGTACCTGGAACAGATCAGAGGAGATATGGTTAGACCATCTTCAGAAAGGAATTGCACTGTGGCACTCCTTCCCATAAGAAAAGTTACTGGAAGATCCCGAGACATATACATGGCTTCATGCACAAGGGTTTTAAACATTTCCTTTCTTTCCATGGAGTCTGTGAACTAAGACAAACCTGAAGTGCTCCTGGTCACTGAGACATGTTTGCAGATGTCACTGCAGCAAGTGATATCAGCATCAGTCTCAGAGTGAGTTATTCAACTCTTCTTCTGGTCAGAAAGAAAGAAAACACCAAATGGCTCTAGCTGCCAGTAGAGTGGTATCTCAGGAATGAAAAAGCAGAAATCCAAAATACACAGGGCCAAAATCAGCAATGAATGAGTAAATTAAAGGACCAGTATGTGCATTGACTTGTACTCAAAAAAAACCAAATAATTGATTTCGGCTACATCACAGTAAGACAGCTAATTGCTAGGCACATTTTCATGCACAAATCCCAAACAACAGCCTAAATGAAAACCCACCTTTATATCCTAGTGCGGATGCACACGGTACATATGCATCTGTAGGTCAGCCATAATGAACATTTTGTCCCAGCTAAATTCAGTCAGATTCTTATTTAATAGGGTATGGAGGAGTCTTTTGCCCAATGGAGAGCCACATTAATGCAGACGAGCCCAAAGAAAGCCTGAGCAGAGCTGTAAGGTGGTAATCATGACCTTCCTCAGCAGCTGCTGAGCTTTGTGGAGCTTGCCCAAGAAGTGTTGACTAAAAAAAGATATGTATTTTTTTACCTTTCTCCCAAGTGAATAACAGATTGATCAATTCTTTTAAGTCACCTGCAAAGCACTCTGTTAAAACATACAATATGGCCTTGAGCCAGCAAACAATACTGGTTTCAATCCCTTCCTCTGAAGGGAAAAAATGGAATCCACTCTAAGAGCTTCCTTGGCTGTAACAGAAACACTGCATTACCTGTTGAATTATCATGAAACGAGGGCTGCAGTCAGCCCCCCAGCTGTGGTGATCAGGCAAATCAACAAAACATCCTAATCTCTTTTACAATTATGTCGTGAGTCGATTCATCATATGCCTTTCAGAATCACTTCATGCAGGAGAGAGATCGCCAGGATTTTAGAAACCCTTATACAAGGAGTCACAAAGAGCAATTGGAAATGAAAATAAATTACCCATAAATCATAGCTGAGTTTTTCCAGGGTGTTTGGAGGATTTTGTCATGTATCCACATGAACCTGTATCTTTTGATGTCATTAGTGCAAAGGACACAGAAGAATTAGAACTGCTCCCAGAGCTCAGTACCACTTCACTAAGCAACGTAAGACTATTTCACAGGCACCTATTCATTCACACATCTGAGGATCTGGTGCAGAGCTGGAAGTCACAGACAGGATCCCCAACTGCTCTGGATTGCCACAGCACAGATCAACCAACATCAGATGAGGATATGCCCCAAGGAAGGGCATTGGTTTTGGTTTTATCTGTCAATGCAGCTCTCTTACACCATTTCCTCCTGCTGATATGCAAACAGGGCTAAGCAGAACTGCTTATGCAGCTGATGAGAGAAAATTTGTGTGTGTGGAGATTATGAAACCGATAAGCAAACCAGCTCAATGGCTCTTGCGTCACAAAAGGACCCTCCTCGTTACCTTCACAGAAAATGCCCCATCACACAGGCCCTACAAGGCTGCTGTCGTAATACTTGTAAAGAGGTTTAAGCTGATGACAGGTAAGATCAGTGGAAGAGCATGGAAGGAAGGGCTGTTGGGTAAAACAGAAGCAGGGAGGAACACTTCCTAGGATTAAAAGCAGGAATCCCCTTCAGCAGTCCCCCAATTTAGTGCACCTGGATAGAGAAGACTGGGACTCTTGCTCCATTTCTACCCTTAAGCTTTCTCTTCTCAGCATCCTATCAGGTTACATTGTCCCAACTACTGTCACATTCCAGGTCCTCCCTAAGAACTGGCTTGAGTTCAGAATTGCTCAACCACTGGCTATATGAGGTGTAAATATAGCATCGGGAGTGCTGTTAATCCTGCAGCCATTCACACGTGAACCACCACGAGAAGATCCCCTGGAGGAACAATACCAGTTCAGGTACAGCGCACTCTGAATGCTAAGCGAGCGCTTTTTGATTTCAGGATCCAGGCACTCCCCTCCAGGTAAGTTAAAGAGTCCAATTCTAGTCAACGAACTGGCAGATGAAATGAACCAGGCACAGAGAAAGGAGGAGGAAAATGGCTTTGCTTCTTGCCTTTTTCGGGGCTGTGGAGCAGAGGACAGCAGTGCAGGGGGTGGCGTGTTCCCTCTGTATTTGCTGTTTCAGCTCACTGCTAAGTGAAATGCTGCTCCAACTTTCACAGAAAAGGCCCTGCAAGTACACCTCCCTTACTTGTCTATGTTTATACAAATCCTATTTTCCTAAAGCAGCTCTTCAAGAAAATCACTATTTCATTCCATAATAACTGCTTTTCCTGGATTTTGACTGATCTGTCCAATAAATATTATAGCTTTGTAGAATAGAATATGATGCTTCTTTTTCAGAGCAAATTTCATGGTTTTTTGTTTTCCTTATCTATACACAGTTGACATTTTCTCACTTTCAAAATAATTCTCCTTTTGTGAAAACCTTTTGCAGTCAGGCTTTCAATTCTCAACTCTCTTCTCTCATTCTTTGTCTCCAGCCTCCCTGTTTTTCAAACAGAAGTGACTGAAAAGCTCAAACTTCAAACGCCTTCCAGTCAATAACACAGCTGAAACTGATACATCTCTGAGGAGGTTTCCAGCTTCAGCAAAGCTGCCCATTTTGTCAAGATGACATTCAGAGGGAAAGACATATTCACCACCTTTAACCCTTTCTCTTCACAAACTAACTGCAAACCAGCATAAGCTGAAACTTTGACAGAAGTTTGTGTGACATGTCTCAGACTGTAATTATGGCCAGACCTTCCACCACAGATCCGGCTGCTCTTGGCTGACGGGACTGGGTGCTCCCCATTTCTTTAATCAAGCCATTCATGTCAGCCACCTCAGAATGGATTTAAGAACCTTTGGCTCCCGGTTCAGAAAATCCTGGTCATTATATTGTTTCTATTTCCTGATCCCATGTCTCTCAAGTCACAAAAGGCTTTCAAAGTTGGCTGCGTAAACATTTACAACGGAAAAACTTATGCAAATGCGTGTTAGTAGACATTTTTACAGCACCTTCCCTTTCTATAATCCCCACAATCCTTCCACAAAAATATTTTGTGGTTATAAGGCAAATCAAATGGGTCATACTAAAATCACTTAATGGAAGCAGTCTGAGTAAAATGTTCCCTGACTTGCAACTTGGGCCCTCAGCCCGTGCTACATGATTGCGCCTCCTTCCTCCTGCTTGTCCTGGCTATCCCTCTGTAGCCGCCCCTCTTTCTCTGCTCCCTCCAGAAAGACAGAGCTCTTCCCCACGTTATAACAAACATCTTAATAGGCAGGCACAGAGGATCTCTGCGCTTTGTGAACACCCCCACTACTCAGCCACTGATCTCTGACAGTCCAACACCTACGCTTGCAGGGCAGTCACCCAGCCCCACGCTTTTCTGCAGATGAATCCTCTGCAGCAGACTGTGCTCTCACCAGACGTCTGACCTCAGAGACAAGCAGTTAGACCAGAGTTACAAACGGCAGGACCACCTTTACCACTCTAAGAAATACACTTTCAGAAACTACACTGAGAAACCTGCTTGTAATTTGATGTGGGGTAAGGATGAAATAAGTTGTATTAACCTGCTGCACAATGGCAGCAAGGAAGATCTGACAGGCAGAACGGGGTCCCACAGAGGCTTCCTTGATCTCTTCTAAGCAGAGAGCAACTGTCGTATCTCTCTGTAATACAAAGTCAAATGCCTCAGACATCACCTACTGACTTTGACCTCCTCTTGCCCTGCACTCCTGCCTGCGGGAATAACACCTGCACCTCACAAACCCAGGGCAGGAGGCCTCGCTCTCAGGTCCCCAGCCCCACACCAGAACTGGGGGGTCAGGGCTGCCAGCACTTCTCCCCTCTCCCTCTTTCCCACATGAAATATTTACCCTATGAGCCACATTAACGACGCAGGTAGAATCACTGCTGTGCCAGGTGTATCGTGCACAGCTCCAGGAGCTACTTCAAGCCATTTGCTTGCATTGTACAGGGTGTTTCAAAAAGATAGACCCAGTATATTACAATTACACAAAAATTTACAAACAGTTTAATGAGTTATCATGTTTTAGTAACCTTTTTATAAATGCTCTATGTTCCCTCCACCTGCTGTACAGACAACATCGAGATTATAGTTTGTGGTTGCAGAGATAGAGTGATTTCGAATTGGGTCCATCTTTTTCAAACACCCTGTACAAGCAGGTGGGTCAAACACACACTGAACCAGAGCAAGAAAAGTGCCTGGGAGGGTACCAAGCTCAGTACTTGAACTGTTAAATGTAAATACCTGACTCAAGTTGTTAACAGGCCCAAAGAGGTCAAGAGGTTATTTTCTCTCAGAGCAGAGCTGCAGTATCTTTGATTATTCTCTCCTTTTGAATCAGGGGTGACAGTAGCGTGAGCAATACAGGGTTTGTTCAGCCTGACTCTGTTCCCAACCCATCCCTACCCAGTGGCCCGGTCAGGTGAAACCAGCCACCCTCTGCTGTGGGCTGCACCATCCTGGTGGGTACAGTGGCTCTTTGCCCCTGTGCTTGCTGCACAAGCGGGGACAAAAGTGTCCGCATGAAGCACAAGGTTGAAAGCTGTACTTACAGCACGCAGAGGGCATACGCCGAAGGGATGGACTCACTGGCCCGCACGAGGAAGCTGCCATCCTTGCCTACTTTGGAGAGCAGGTCTTCGGCTCTGGAGCGGGTGATGTTGCCGTGGTACCAGCACTGATCCATCGCTGGAGCTGGAGGGAACCTGAATGCCAGTGCAGGGGCTGCCAGAGCTGGCTGTGTGTCTGTGTGTAGCGATCAGGCAGGCTCAGCTCACCAGCTTCCTGTTTCAATAGCGCAGAGAGGGAAAGGAAACTCAGCCGCGGACAACTTCCTCAACTCAAACAGCTCAGAGAGCGAGCGTGACATGTTCCTGCAGCCCCCGCTCTGCCTCTTCATGCTGCGGCTGAAGTGGCTCACAAGCCCGTGTTCCCTGCCTTTCCCTTCATGTCCTAATACTCTGTATCAAAAAGTCCCAGCCGGGAATCCCTTCTGCTCCCCCAGCGACCCAGTCCTCCAGGCTTTGGTGGCCTGCCATCCCATTTACGATTGCTTGCCAGACCCTTTCCATTTCCATCTTTTTCCCGTCTGTCTGTCCTACCCACTACAGGTCTCCATGGGGAAAAAATAAATCCCAGACTGATCAGAAACACGCCGTGCATTAGGATACTCGGCACTGACTGTCCCATTCCTGCCTTGTCTACTCTCCTATCATCTTTAAAGAACTGAAAAAAAATTACCCCAGCATGTTTACATGCACAGAAGCAGAATTAGAGGCTGATTTGCTCTGGGGATTTCTGACCAAAGCTCGCTGTCAGCTACTGTGAGATGAATTCAAAGACCTTTCCTATTCTAAATCCCCAAAGGTGGGATGGAGCGAAGCCATTTCTAGCAACGTGCGTCAGAGAGGGGAGAACTGGAGCTTTCGCTTCCCTTTTTCTTAGTCTGTACATCTGTCCCTTGTCTGTACTGTGTGGCATGCTTGGTGCTGTGTCCCCAAGGCAGGGCAATGAAGGGCACGTTTGCAGCGAGCAAGGACACTGCTACAGGGGCACTGCCTGCACAGCAAATTTGTTTGCCTATCCTGTACCTCCAACCACACTGCCTTTGCAGGCAGCACTTCTGCACATACCTAAAACCAGCAGCCGAGCTGGGACTCTGCTTGGGACTCAGCGTACAGAGGGGGAGTCTTCAGGAAAAGCACAGACACTTGCCCTATGCGACCCTCACCTCCCAGAGCCAGGACAAGTGCTGGAACTGCGAGACCTGGATCACGTACGGAATGCTGCTCCTGTACCCAGCCTGGGCAGCAAGGCAGGGGAGAGCAGCCTATCACCGAACTGGGAGAGATTCGAATTTGTGGGTACAGAAAGGGAGAGTGAACCAGTACAGCCCAGTATTAACCCCTGCCTGCCTCCTTGGTGCTGTTATCCAGACATCTGCTCAGCAGGGACCAGCTTAATCTCTGTCGTTGAGATTAAACTGTGGGCACTAGCAATTCAGAATTGTGTGGCCAGCACAGGGCCCAGCTAAAAGGGCTGAACTGCAACACGCAGGGCTTCCTGTCTGCACTGAGCAAGCACTGTCTGCAGGCCAAAATTAGAGCTGCTGGACCTGCCCTTCAGCTTCACGCAGATCCACAGAGGGCTTTGGGAGCCAGACTCCAACGGATTCAGGTGCCTAAATGGAGTCAGATGATGAGGTCGTAAAGTGGCTCTGCATGCACAGCAGCTGTAAGCTCTTACATGCCACAGAATGGTTACAAACCCTATTCTCCCTACTGAGAAGAGCATCTGCATATGGCAAAGGGACTGTGCAGCTCTTTGACAGTCCTGCCTGGCCATAGCCTACTGTTAGCCTCACCCATACCAGCTCCTTGGGATTTCTGACTCTTACAGTAGATTTTCTAGAGCACAGCTGCAGCGGGAAGCAGAACCGCGCTGAATGTCAAACCACTGCTTGACCTCACAGTGCTCTCCATGCAGTGGACCCACGTGTCAATGCAGAGTGGACAGAGCTGCTGCACAACATGAGTTTTGCTGGAATTAATCTGTGTTTTGGAGAGCTTCTCCTGAACTACTGCAAGTTAATACAAGGTAACAAAGAGGTACAAACCCCAGTCAGACAATGGAGTCTGATTAGCTGAATACTTAACGCTCAACTCCTATCCATCCTGCCATCAACTTTGTTTTTTAGCAAGCTGTTATTTCCTTAAAATGTGTGAATTCCTGGTCCAGTGACACACAACTCCTTGACTTGGAGACATAAACACAAGGATGGGATTCAAACATGAGCGATCGTGGCAATAAGATGTACAGGCTAGTTTCTGTGCATACTTCTTCGTCCCAAAGTACTCACAGTACAGCTCCATCTGCTCAAAAGGTAAATCTCAATCCCCTGACATAAACAGCTCCGAGATCCCTAATGGCTCGTTCGCAATGCTGCCTGAAGAGGAAATGGTGTCTGGTTTACTTCTCATGGTGCTGGCATGTGAACTCTGCAGCACTGGAGAAAGACCGATCCCTGCATTGTCAGCACACACACATGTGCACATCCTGAACCACCTGATTCCCAGAGGACACCAGCAACTTCTGTCCCACAGAGAGACAAGAGGCTGTTCTGCAGCAGATACTTACACCATTTGTTTTCTTTCCATTCGTGCCTGTGTCAGAGAAGGCTGGTAAGTAGATCTGAGGAAGAAGAGATTAGAGAAGTTATCTAGAGGGGAGCTAAAGTGTTTGCTGTAGAGGGGGAGTTACATGCCAGGTGATATGGTGACACTACAGATGTAGCCGGCACAGCCCTCAAGTTTCCACAAGGAACAGGATGCGCTTCGAATAGTCTACACTGTCATCCCATGGTTGGGACAAAGCACTGTTGAAGAGCTGCCCTCGTAAAACAAAACAATAAAGGGTACATCTGTCAGATAAATCCAGCCCAGACTCAACAGAGGCTTTTAGCTAGCTGCAGCAGTATTTCATTTAAACTTACCTGAGAGAATAAGGCCAGAGACAAAGAAATGGGACACATTTTGATGCTGGGTAATAAAAAATTGCAGCCCGGGCAGTCTGTGGACAAAGCAGACATTATTTTTCCCCACACTAGGGTATTATGCCAAGCTGTCTCTCAGACATTGCAATAAAGGCTTTGTCTAAACTGGGCTTGCTACAGATGCCCAGGTAGTATTGTACCAGCTGGCTGTGGACTCACCAGCCCATCCTGGACCAACAAATACTGTCTGCAGCATCATTCAAGATGCACATTGGTCACCCAAACCCCCCGCATATACCCAGGCTGTGCAGTGCATCAGCAAGGGCACTGCCAGGCTTGGTCTGACAAAAAGTTCTCTAATATGCATTTTCATGTCATGAAACAGAAGTATTTCAATAGCATGCCTGACAAGGGAAGTTAAGTCTCTAGGACAGCAGCCAGCTTTGCTGAAGTCTAAATATAACATTCCCTCATTAGGCATCAGTAACAGGCTATTGGCCACAAAGGTGTATTTAGACTCTAGTCTACATCTAAAGAGCACATGAGTAATACCCACAAAGTACAGGTTAGTTGAGCCCCTGTGTGCTATTCCAGCCCAGCACGTTATTGACCTGCTGCTTGGGAAAGGCTCAGCAAATTACAGGTGTATTCATGAAGGCCATGAGATTGCTTCACTCCCTTGGTATTGCAACCTCCATGTGCCCTGAAACAAACCTAGACAGTGAGAAAAGTCAGGGCTCCTTCTCCCGCTGCCACTGAAAGCTAAATAAAAGGCAAGGGTGGGGACACTGAGCAAGCAGAGACTCAAAGACCTGAACAGTGACAGTGCTCCCCAAAAGGGATACATTCTGAGAGCACTCTGAAAAGCGGGTATTTTTCTTCACCAATAAAGCAAACAAACATATTTTCCTTGGAGCTGTTCCACACGTGCGCACACACAGAATACAGCACCCAGCAAACAAGCACAGGCTGGTTCATAAAGCAGAATTTTGTCCAGAGGCACGGGTAAAGCTCCCAGCTCTATCTGCTCTGACGTGTCTCCCTTGGTACCCATTCATTTCTGGTCACTCCCCTTGTTTAGTCACAGAATAATGTCTCCTTTCAAATCACACTATAGCCTCAGAATAGTCTCTCTCACCAAAACTGGGGCTGTTTCCTTCAGAAACCTGTTGAAAATCTGTCTATGTTGGAAAGCCTTCCAGCTGGAGCACTATCATGCTGCTCTGGGTTTGGTCAGGTCCCTTTCCTCTGACACTTGTGCCTTTGCAATTTGCTGGCAGTGGGACAATGTTATTTGTTTGACACATTGCTCATATGCCAATAATGCTCTAATAATAGCAGCCATGCTTGCGAGACATTGGGTTGTCAGCGATAAGAGCAGTTGGTTTTGGATCATAGCTTAGTGCTTGTGTTAGACCAGCAAGTATTTCCCCTCCTGACTATAAATTGGGAGCTCCCTCTGCAGACCTGTCCTGATCCTGCAGGTTCGACACAGGCAAAAATGCCATTTCTGCCACTTGCCATGTCCCCAGACATGGGGGGGTCCTGGTGTCCTGCATGGGTCCTACTGTCACTGCTCAGAGAACAGCTGGAGCATATGAGGCTGTGGTTTTCTTACACCTTAGCTACTGCAGCTCCTTACTGCAGTGTAAGCAAAAGGGCAAATAAGCAAGAACACACAGCATGGGAAGTGAGGAGCAGGCTAAGTTAGCCAGAAGTCCCTAGGAGGCCTGCGAACTCAGTAAGGCAACTCCAAATCCACTGCAGAAGAAGGCAAGGGATATTCCATGGCATCTTTGAAGTGAGAAGACAGCAAGCCCTAAAAGCCAGAGCTGCCAGCAAGTGCTACGCTGACTGCAAGAAGCAGCACACCTCACCAAAGCCAAAGCAGTATTCTAAAGAAGGTAACTGCAGATACAGGGCAGCAAGCCCAGTGTCCTCTCTCCACAACATACCAAATACAGATCAGCACAAAAATCACTGCCCTCTGTCCCCATGCAGTCTCTACGCTAGCAGCATGCACATCTCTAATCAAGTCAAGGAAGCCTCAAGGCAAGAGGCCCTCTACGAAGGTCACGCTCGTTTTGAGCACATGATGTTTAAGATTGCAGCCAAAGGGAAAGGCAAAAAAGGAAGAACTGGCAACAGAAAACAACATAAACATCTTCAGTTTTAGTACATTTAATAGGCTTCGTAATCTATAGATACCACAAGCCAATGCCAAACTGCGGGTGCAGGAGGGGTACAAAAACCCCCTCTTGCTGAAAGATGAGAAGTGACAGTAAAAATGTATCAGCAAAGGTGGTTTTCAGAGGGATGCTGATGGAAATGCTCAAGATTCAGCACTCTGATGGAAAGGCTTGCTTCAAAGTGAACATCACAAAGATCATCTCTTCATATGGTTGGTGGGTCCCATATTCAAAGAGGCAGGAGAACAAGGGTGAGCCATCTGGCCCAAGCCCCATGTACTGCAGATCCGAATAAGCACACAGGCCCTTGAAGAGGATGCTTGGTTTTGTCCAGTCTGACAGATTTAATGGGCTTTTGTTGAGGTAAATTCCTAAATCTCTTCGACTCTTTGGGTCTGTAGGATGAGAGAAGAGCAACCAACTATTTTGGCATCTGATGTAAGGGGGAGGTGGGAAGGCAATAACACTTCCATGACACCCCGAGGGAGGTTCTACAAGCGTTTCAACCCGCTGGCCTCTCTCAAAGTCCACCCCATCATCATAGCTGACTGCCTGGATTCGGGCTCCCCTTCTGCCCCTTGCGTTGCAGTAGATGACTCTCCTGCTACAGCTGTGCACCTCCGCTACCTGGCACTCCACCGTGCCCTCCCCCTCCACAAAGTTCCCCATCTTCCACGTTGCCCCGTGGTCAGAGCTGATGAAGCAGAAGGCATGAGGGGTGGGTTGTTGGTTAGGGTCCAAGATGCGATAGGCATAGGCAGGAATCACAAGGCTCCGGGCCTCGTTGAGCAACTGTAATCCATGACCCGGCCCGAGTGCAAAAGTGGCCCAGTTCTTGTGCTCAGTGCCAATGGTACAATCGGTGATATCCTGGACAGTGCTCCAAGTGCATCCGTGGTCCATGCTAGTGACATAGCAGAGATGTACCACGTTGGTCTTTGTCCTGAGCTGGTGCAGCTCAGAGACCTGTCCTGGGATGGCTATGAAGAATAGGAACAGTTTCCCTGAGACCTCATCATAAACAGGAGAGGGGTTCATAGATCGGTGGTTTCGCAGCTGCGCACTGGTAATGCTCTCCATGCGCTTCCACTGCCAGGGCCCGTGTGAAGGGAGACAAGAATAAAATAGGCCATTACAAATAGATCCATGTTACAGTGTAAGGCTGCCCAGATAAAACTCACAGAAGAGCATGAGAAGAACAGAAGAGAAGCAAGTTAGTGGATAGAGCAAGAAATGAGAAGACAATATACTGGCATCATCAGATGTAAGTGAAAATTATTTGGATGACGCAGTGCACATGCACATCAGACTTCACCAGATAGGTGTGTTATGTGCTTGTTAATTACTATTCACTGAGGAGCTGACAGCTCTCAATCTCAATGCAGCTGGTGTATGATAACATACTTTAAAAAACTACAGTAGCTGAATTTTCAGAAATTCTCACAAATATATGACACACAGACATGCCCAGTAGTCAAAGTGTGCTGGTACAGATGCCGTGCTGTGTCAGTGCTTCTTGGGAAGTCAGCTAGATAACCAAGCTCTTTTCAGGTACCCTGGATGCTGACAAATTCCTTTCCATTCAGACTCCTCTTCCTCCACCTTGATCTGTGTGTGAACGGGTGCCCCAGCCCACACTGAGGCACTTTGCTGGAGCTGACTGTGGGGCTCTACACACTCTGCTGTGGAAATTTGGACCCCGAGCTATCCAATGCAGAAAACAGGTCTCAGAGCCCTGTCATTTTTTAACTGAATAGCACATAACACAATCACATTTATAACACCAACACCACAATTAGAAAATTATTCCTACATAGCGATATTGGTTTGGTAAAAGAAGCAGTACTTCCCAGTAAGATTACACTAGTTACCTTTTCCACTCTGACTTGCTGATTACCCTTTTTGGTCATGTGTTATCTTGGTCTATTCAACCAGTATTAACTTTTTTGGAATATTTAGTATTTCCGTTTTAAGAAACTCTAGTATGTGAACACCAATTACTAAGTTTATGACCAACTGAGCCCTACTTAAGTGAATTACAGGGGGTTACACAGGATGTTACCTGAATGGTGTGACACTGCAGGTGCGCTCAGAGGCTGCTTCTGCTAGGCAGACTCCAGCTCTTAAGAGTCTATAATCTAAGACAACCAGTCACCAATGAAGGATCAGAATAGAAAAATATAATTACTTTTTTTTTTTAAGAGATTAATGCATTTGCGAATGCAGGAAATGATTATAAATAGAGTATCCACCACCCCCGGTCACCCAGCAAGATAACTGTTAATAATAATGGGTAGATTAATAAAGTAGCCAATTCACTGGCACAGACAAACCAGACAACACACTTTTGCGTGGGGAGACTCGCTGTTCTCAATTGTTTTATAGACCAGAAATTAGTTTGAAGAAGATGAATTAAAAAAAAAAAAGTCACTGATCTCTAACTCACTCCTCCCCATCCCTGTGGCCCTCCCCATTTCTGCCTCTCCTGCACATCTTTGCTGTCACAAAAGGACTTCTGTCCCATCTCTGTGTCTGTTCAGCTCTGCAAAGATGGGTTAAAGCCATCCCCAGAAAATCTGCTGTACCTGCCCACTTTAGTCTCCCCAACAGCTGCCCAACCGTGGGGCTGAATCCCAGCAGTTATAGTGATGCACACATTACTTACAGGCAGATTTCTCTCCCATTTTTGGGGAGAAGAAGCTGCCTTCTCTCTACAGCGAGAGAGCAAATACATCCAGCTGATCTGGGGACAGGGGAGCAGTACAGGTGGGCAGTCTCCCCGATTTTCTCCCCACACTGATACCTGAACATGGTGCGTGAGTGGGTTGTAAATGCCTCTGCGCATCACTATTAGCTTGGCGTGTTCATCCACCAAATCCTCTCGTTCCTCAGCAAATGCCAGGATGATGCTAAACCGTGGCAGGTAGAGCAGGGCTGGAATTCGATAGCTCCAGGTACCATTCCGGAACAAGGTCTCTTGCTTCAAGACAGGAAATGAAGCCATTGCACTAGGGTGAAAAAGATAAAACACATTATATTTTGACCCACCCTTAGCCCTGCAAAATGTGATGGGGCAGATTTTGCCCTCTCTGCTCAGTGGAACCTCTCTTGCATTGAAACATAATTTCTGCTACTTTCAGCTTTGTCTCATTCTTGTGCTTTTCCAAAGAGAACCCACATTACTGTACTAGCTGGCAACACAGACCAAAATTATCCAGGAACAGCCTGGTTGATCTTACTGGAGTGACATAAGGTAAGTACACTAAATACAGTTAATGGAAAGCTGTCTGTGGTTTGCTATTTCTTTTTAATTAAATTCACAGGCTGGGAGTTTTGTGGGTTTGCTTTGTAATCTAGAAGATTGTTGATAGTCAACCACTATAGTATTTTCCCTCAGAAGACCATGCTATATCTCTGCTGATGGTGTTTCCAAAACCCAGTACAGAACTTTTGCTTTGCAAAGGATGAGCTTGAAATCCCATATAAACAACATACTGAGGCAATCCCTGACCCCGGCTGTGCCCCTGTTCAAGGATGGTAAGCAGTGAGCAGGAAAAGAGAAAGAAATAGAACATTCCTCCCCCAGTAAGATTAAGAACAGTCTGAATGGTGTCCCACTGCATTGGGTGGGACTTCTGGCCAGGCAAAAAAACTCATCATCTGTACAGTGACTTAAAAGCAAAATTAGGGAGGAAGGCAAACATGAGGGGGCATTTAGGGAAGCTGCCTCAGTGTAACTGGTCTGTTTTATCCCCCCACATGGTCTTTCTTCCTCTCCTCAGACCCCCTCAGCCCTCTGTCCTCTTGCACCAAGCCTCTCCCATGAGCTCATTTACCTTGGTAAAAACCCACTGGCTCAGAGGAATTATGTCTGAACAGAGGGAGGGAAAAAAAATTTTTAAAAGGAAAGAAAAAGATTCTCTGACATGATGCACCAGAAACTGAAAGCCTGAATATCCTCTGCTCTGCAGAGAAGGGGGAGAAAAAAAGAAAAAATAAAATAAATAAAAATCAAGCCTTAGATCTCTGACGCATTGAGTGGGTAGGATGGCAGGGAGAAGATGACAATACAGTATGAGTAAGAAATTCAAATGCCTCCTACCTCGGCTGAGACAAGACTCGCTGCGCTCTTCGTTGAGGATTCTCCTATTTACCTAAATCTTGGAAAGCGCTAGAGCAGCTATTGGCCATGTATCGGATCTGTACGTGTTTGAAGACTGTCTTGGTAATTCAGGACCAGATGGAGGCAAACTGAAGATTGCTTATGCAGCTGCAGAGTGCATGTACCTACCTGGAGAATAGTTTCCACTCTTCTACATTACAAGAGAAAATATTATTATTAGCCAGCATATCTATTTTAACATAGACTTGGTTAACTTATTTTTTCTTTTAACGTGCTGATCACCAAGTTAGGGCAGCTCAGATAAGTTCAGACAGGACCGTCAGATTATAGTCTATCCAGATCCATAGCTAGGCTGCTATGGAGTATTCAAATATTCCTTGCTTTCACCTTCCAGATGCTATAAATATCCATGAGACTTTGGAACTCAGAGCACTGATCAAAAGGATATCAAATGAACTGTTTTAGCTCAAGCCAGCCATACAGACCTCAGCAAGCCACAGCTCCTTTGCCACTCAGATGCAAAGCAACTGGAGACAGAAGTCTGTCTCCAAAGAGTAGCTGCTCCCTCCTCCACCGTCACTGATGATATAGCAGTCTGAGAAAAGGCAGCAGAACTGCTGCTACACAGAAACGTTACCAGAATTTGATCGCAGCTATCCAGGCAACAACGAGAAGAAAATAGGAAGACCTTCCTAGAACAACTAACTGTGCTGTTCGCTGCTTACCAGCATGGATGTGGCTATTTATACAGACCAGTCGTGGCTGTGTTCTCATGGCTCCTGAAACAGAAGCTCACCAGAGTGCTCCCAGACTATTTAAAGGGAGATTATTTAAAGGGAGATTAGTCAGCCTGTCTAGTGCAGCACAGGTTCCCTAACATTCCTGCTCATGATGCCATTTGGATATTGCAATCCTGCTTCAGGGCAAGGCAAGAAGAAGGAAGGAAAAAAAAAAAAAAAAAGAGAGAGAGAGAGATCAGTGCTGCCCCACAAAGCCCCCAATAAAAAGCCAAGAGATCAGTGCCTGCAGCCCCCAAGTCCCTCCCGTATAAGCCTGTCACCTGCAGACATCTCTGCCCATGCTCTCAGCCCCACCACGAGATGCGCAGTGTGGGGTGTCACAACACTTTTCCTCTTACTGTCAAGTGGGGATTGAGGGAAGGTGGGATGTTAAAAGGCTGGGAATAGCTGCCATAGAAACAAGCCTGAGGTTCTTGGACACAGCACCTGCAACTATAATAAAGGAAAATATGAGAACCAAGTGGCTCTTCCATCTATTCAGAGACTAAACAGGGATATGTGTGAATGTATACACTTACACACACATTTGTATATATATACTCCCTACACACAGTGTGGGTATTATGTCTGTATGCATATATATACACAATATGCACTATGTATCCATCTGCAGAGGAACTCTTCCGCCCTTTTTTAAATACACTTAAAGTCAGTACTCAGCTCCTTCTACCTTCTCCCTCGTGGATCCTCAAGCAGAGATTGAGTCACAACAGTTTGAGTTTCACACAGAATTGAAAATGCAGAATATTTAAATACGCCTAAAAGTTCTTGAGATATATATATAAGCAAACCAGTGCTGTTTTAGTTACTTCTCCAGCCAACTGAAAGGAATAGATTTTTCTCTTGACCTCTACCCATTTTTAAAGGCAAAACCACTAGCTACTTATTCCTGAATAAAAGAGAAGTAAAATTAGCGAGTCATTGACAAGATAGCTACATGAAGAGTGTTCAAAAGCTCATATCCTAGCACTGCAGGAATTAAAATAATACACGCCCGTCCCTCTGAGATTAAATTGCCGAGGGGTGCATGTGTCCATGATGCCACTTTGTTCCCAAGCCCTACTGAAATACCACTGGCTGGCCTGCAAGGAAGAAGAAGGTGGCAGTGGTGCAGCCAGAAGGATCTAAGGACATTGGCAAGACAGAGTTTGTAGACCATGGCAATATCTTTTGAAAGACCAAGAGGTATAACTGGAAAAAAGACAAAGTTCTGGGAACAGAAAGGCCTGAAATACAAGCAGAAGACTGAAGAGCCGTAGAAAAACCAACAACAATTCTCAGACCTGTATCAATTCACTTGCCCTGGGGAGCAAAGTCAGCTGTACATTTGTGAGGGACAGGGGTGAGAAAGGGGAAGCAGAGCTGATGTGGTAATTTATTCCTAGTAAAAAAAAGAGGTAGCCAGTAACCTCTTTCCAGAGGACAGAGGTGCTAGTGGGGAGAAGGGCAATTTATCATGCAGCCATTAAGCCAGTATTCTCTTCCACATTTTGGTATTTACTGGAGTTTTGAATTTATTTCCCAGGCTTATCCTTGAGCAGTGTCCTCTTCAGGGAGATTAATGTTTACCTGCAATTCCTCTCCAAGGCACCATGGAAGCTGCTGCACTGAGATCCCATAGGTCACCTCCAGGCAGAACTGGGCAGACTGGGAGAAAGACGGGCACAATGGAAACCCATAAGACAAGGGGTGACTTAAACTGGAGGAAACCGTTACTTATAGTTCTCAAGTTATACAGATGTAACGATTTCCAAAGCAGAGACTGTTTCCAGCACACCAGAAGATTCAAAAGAAATAACAGTTGTCAACAAATGAATCTGTGATGGATCTGATGCCTGGGAGAAGCCCAGGCTGCAGTAAGGGATGGGTGCTGAGAGACACCAGGAGAAGGTGCTTGTTCCTTCCACTTCTGTCCTTCAAGGCAGCTCACGTGGACTTGTCTGTAGAGCAGGATAAGCCCTTGCATGTTTATTTGTTTTAACTCTTTCCAAGAAAAGTGACTAAAAAGGATAACATCTCCACTGGCCTCTGCTTCTGTAAAAAAACCATCCTAAACGGGTTCAGATCCAAGGTGAAATGACAGTATGTCTTTAAAAACAAACCAGCAGAAATGAGGTAATATGCTGAACTCTATCCCTTGGTTCCCATCAGAGTGCTCTGCAATCTGTGTAGGAGGCGGCTTGTTCTTGAAGGAATTCAGACAGATCCAAAAAAACCAAACCCACCCATTCAGGGAGGTTTTGGGGAAAAAACATAAATAAAAAAACCTGAGAGGGTCAAGTGCAAAAAACAACTAAAATTTTGCTTTTCAAGACAAGCACAAGAATCCAGGTCCTGTCTTTGTCTACTCAACATCAGACCTGAACTTACAAACAGGAGACTCAGTTTGCTTCTAGAATAGGTCTATATTCCTGTGTGCCTTTCCTCCTAGCTAAACAGCATGACTGTGCCCATTTCTGCCAAGGCCCAGCATCAGAGCACTGTCTCCACCCTTCTTAAACCCCTAGACCAGATCCGACACTAAATCTAGGCCATGGAATTTCTTAACAAGCCAGGCAGCACACATTTACTTAGTGCAATGAGCCACCCTCAATGTAAAGTCAAGAAAGGAGAGTTATCAGCAAGACCTGTCAAACAATAAACTTTAAACAAACTAAACCAGTCAGAATTCCAAACTGGAAAAGTACAAAACTAGAGTTACTTTAATCCATTAAACTTTTTAACCACACTAGAAACAGAAAGTTTTTCTTGTGGTAAAAACTTCATACCACACTTACAAGGGGATTTTCAGCCACTCCAGTACATATTTCTCAAACAATCAACCAAGTTCTGCTTTTAAAATATTGTGGCTCAGCCTGGCAGTAGCTCCTGTGCCTGAAAGTGCAGGTTTTCTTAGCACTAGAGAAGAATTACATGAAGCAGCAGAATTTTTCTTAGCATATGTTTGCTGGGGGAATACACAAACTGTACTCCTACCTGAACCTACAAAATGTTGTATTTCCCTTTTTAGTTCCTAGCAATGTGCACTGTTATGAAAAAGTCTCAAAAAAAATAGAAAGAAAAAAAGAGAAAAATAAATACCTTTTTCACTCTGTGTCTCCTGGAAGTCACATCAAAGGGAAAAAATAAAAATAATAAAACAACGCACCAAAAAGCACTCCTATTGGATTAGGTGAAAGGGAGGTTCACCACACTCTTACCGACTAGTCTCCAACCTGCAAAATCATTTATATTGACAGCAATGTGAGTTGTCACGGATCCCCAGGAAAAGCGAGCAGCTGGCATGTGCACACAAGCTGACATTTAAATAGCAAACCTGTTTTGCATATAAGGGGAGGTTCCATGTGAGCTGGACAAGTGCTAGGGAAAGACTTTGAAATTATCATAGTAATTAAACAGCATATTCCTACCTGCATGGATTGACAGCAGCATGGAACAGCTGTTATTTCTAATGATTATCAAGTTCAGAGTGCTGTCTTATTTCTTGGTCGTCTTGTCCCCTTGTGCTGAGGAAAGTTCCTCTGGTCCCGGCATGGGGACTCCCACTGCTTCTTCTCAGAGTACTCCTGAACTCTGGGAAAGTTTGCCAAAAGAAGCCAGAAAATGGTTATAACCAGCAGGTGATGGTGCTGTGATAATCTGACAAATTCCCCTGCTGGCTCCACGCACCTCCGCTCCATCAGCGTGCTGTTTCTGGATGAAGAAATGGGTCACACAGGAGTCCCCAGGCAGTGGTACAGGAATGACGGGCTGGTGCATGCAGCCACAGCTCCCCACAGCCTCTGCAGAGGTGTCACCAGGGCCAAACCATCCCAGCAGCTGCAGTCAATGAGCTAATGGGGACAGTTGAGCAGAGTAAGAGGGGTCCCAGCTGAGGGAGAGGAGGATGGCATCACCCCTTCTCCCAGCTGTGCCCTGGCTGGCTTAGAGGCAGCACCTGCAGCTGCTGGGACTCCCCAAGCAAATTATTTCACTCCTACCTTGTGCTACAGATCTAATATTGTACTGCTGCTGTCAGACATGACCTTTCCTATCCCATTCCTTCCTGTTTCTCTTGCTTTCCTCTCTTCTCTGCTGTGTTTCCATTGCTGCCATTAATGCTTCTTGTCTTTGAAGTTATCTGAAAAAAAGAAAACAACAATCCTGCAAACAGATCTTTCTAGTAATAAAAAAGGAGGAAGAAAGGTTTCCTCCTTTGATGGCAGTTGTGGTCGATCTGTGCAAGCCAAATCGGGAGTTGCAAAGGTGTGGAGTTACAACCAACCAACCAAATTAATGTAATGCTTCTGTATTACTATCTTTCCTTGCAAGCAATCCTGCATCACTTCTTGTGCCAGCACTGATGTTCGTCTTACCTTGGCAAGCCATCAGAGGATGTCAGTCTGGCAGAAAACTAATCCAGAAAAAAAAAAAGTGAACAGTTTTCTGCTAGGTCATTGCCCTGGATCGTGTCAGCAGGAGTCAGACAAGCAGCAGAATCTGCGGTAGGAGAGGGAGTAGGAGCATGAAGCTGTTGACAGGAGGAGCAGACTCACCTCTCTGACTGGCAGCTAGCCATTATGGCAAATTAGCTGTATTGTAAAACCGCACTCGTGTTTACGAACCTTGCCTAACTGGGCAAGTAAAGTATTGCTGTAACAGAGACACACAAGAGAAGCGCGAAGGCACTTGTATCTCACTATTTTACCTGGACTCAAACAACAGTCAATGTGAGGAAAAGTCCCTCCACAGACAGCTGCATTGATATCCACCAGACAATAACTTTTAACAGTGACTCCTGGAGAACATCCAGAGTCAAGCAAAACAGAAGTAATTAAGGAAGGGAGACACTGAAGAGCTTGCCAAGGTGCAGTCTGCCAGAAAGCCAGGCATGAAGGATTGCTTTGTGGATTTCTTCAACTTTTTTCTGCTCCCTGGCTAACCGCAGTGTTACTCAGGTGGTGTTCTGAGTTACACACTTTGCTTCTGAACCCAGAACTGTCCATTTGTTTAACAGAAATCACTTTGCCCAGCTGCAGCTTAAAATTGGCTGTCCATATCTTCGCAGAGTGGGAAGAACCAAGTGTTGCTTGCTGTGGTGGCAATGGCTCCCTGCTCCACCTTGGTAGCACATACATGGCAGAGTGGCCGTGCCTCGGGCCACCTCTGCTCCCAAAACAAAGAATGCACTGCCAGGTAACCTCCTGTGAGGTTACCCCAGGTGAACCCCCGTGCCTGTGCAGGAAAACCGTGGGCAGCCTGCAGTGCTTTCCCTGCGCGGCCCCTGCCAAGCTCTGCCAGCACCCAGCCCTCCAGCACCGCTCCTCAGACCGGCAAAAAAACCGCCTTCCTGATGAAAGAAAAAGGGCTTTTTTCCAAACGTGCTATGTGCCGCAACTGTTTTACAAAACCATTCTTTGCTAACTATAAAAAATGGATGTCTTGGTGTAGACATGGTAGGTTTGATCCCCTCTTTCCTCTTGGTGTAAATCAAAATCAGTGTCACCAGTGAAGTTTAAAATGGGTGTAGGTCTGAGGATAATCAAGCTTTTCACTCCTATTGTTCCACACTTACTTCATTGCCCTTATATCTGATTGTTGTAATGAAAACGTTTTTAAAAAGGTTAAAAAATGCAAATAGGGTGTGTGGGTGCATTAATAAGAGGATGTAAAAATAATGCAGAAGATAATATAATGACAGAATAGTGAACAATGGAGCATTTACATTTGGAGAACGGTGTTCGATTTTGGGTGCCACCTCTTAGGAAAGGTATAGCAATAGCTGCAAATGAAGGCTGAGAAAAAGAACTCAGAAGCTAATGCTCGTGAGCATATCCAAAAAGAAATCTGTAGGAAAATAAGAGAGGTTACCTTTAATGAGTGATACCTAATCCATTAAAAATTATCAATGTATATTTCCCTTGCAAAATGTTGAATCCACTGGTTCCTTAAACTATTAGAAATGCAAGCCCAGCTCAGGTAATTCAGTATTTTTGCTATGCTATACGGTGTAGCAGCTGTTGTCAGGCAGCTATCATTAAAATCCAGAGGTCTTCCATGGAGTCGGGCCACACAAGAGGCAATTACATAGTTTTGCAAATTTTCAGTTAAAACACTATCGGCTGCTCTCCAGACATGAGAGAGTATGGTATAATTAGTGCAGAACATAAATCCTATAGATCTGGGGTCTGACTGAAAGTCTGCTCTGTCGGAGGGGAAAAAAAGCAGCAAGAAAAAACCAAAGTAACAATAATAATGAATGTAACATTGGGAAACAGGGTTCACTGCACAAGGAAACATCCACTGTTTTCTTTGAATTCCAGTTGTGGTTAAGGAAATGAGCCTTTGTGCATATTTGAAACCAGCACCTCACTGTCCTTATCAGCTGAAAGAGCAAGAGGCATGAGGAGCAGGTACTCTGGGTTTGTACCATTCCACACTCCTTTGATCCCAGCTGAGGTACTTTTGATTTCCATCAGGAGGAGTAAGCAAAGAATTGTGCTGCCAGTGCTTCTTTCTCAGTAAACAATAGCCTTTTACAACATATTTCCTCTCCTTATGGAAAGAATTGGGCAAAACCCAAAAAATACTCTCTCAACCCAAAGGGCAACAGCATCACCCCATAATGGACCTGTAAGCCTGCTGACACTCCATGGTGGGTTGTGGGTTTGTCACTGGGAAGCTCCTGTACCCTGCAAGAGAATGTTCAGTGAACAGCCTGCCTGTGATACACATTGCACCCTTTTTCCATTTGGAACAGGAAAAATAAACATACATTTTTAGCTAAATTAATGTCAAAATCTATGGGAAGCAAAGAAAGAGAGGTGGTGCAAGTTACATACAGAAAGAAGACTGAAGAATCAGGATTTAGCCCTCAAAATAGCAACCCTGGGAAGGAGTCACTGGAGCAATTTAATGACAGGAAAATGCAATAAAACCGGAGTCCCTTGCTTTGCGTACTCTGCCAGCTCCGGGAACACTCAGATAAGCAAGTCTGGAGCACAAGGCTAGGGAGATTCACCCTGGAACAACTCTTGCGACAGAAAGGAGCTGAAACTCCAGTGCATCCCTCGTTCCAGTGTCCTGCTGCCTCACAGACCAGAGGCGCGTAGGTCTGATGGTGACCTTGATTAATCATTACAGGATTAATTGCTGACAGCCCGCTATGCCCAGGTCAGGCCCTCAGCTGATGTAAAGGGACACTGACACCGGTGACCATGAAGCTACGATGACCGACCTTGTATTAACCAGAGCTTTAGTCAATGAACATTTGGCCTTCCACAGAGCAGGCCAGGCATACAGCTGCATTTTAAAAGGAACAGGGCAACATCATGGCCAATTAAAATATTTTGAGATGAACAGGGCACTTGGCAAGTTCAGTGAACTTGAAAAAGGAATAAATCAAGGGAAAGACTAGCATCAACTTCAGCAGGCGATATGATGCTTTTTGTAAGAGCCATTCGAACTACAGGCTTAAAAATACCAAGTGAGTTATCCAAGGACGAGGTAAATCTTCTCTCCTATGTATAGCAGTGCACAGGTATCTAGAGGAATTGCAGGCTTGTTTATCTTCCTTTGAAGCATTTGGCCCTACGCTGCCTGCAGAAAAAGGATGTTCAAATAATAGCAAGCAAGCCCAGTGAACAGCAATTGTAAGCACAACCTGAATAAGAAATTGAAGTATTTCAAGGGTGAAAATTATAACAGGTGTTTGGATGAACAGATACAAAAAGCCTTAAAATAATACCAGACTGGCTCTGCTATATCCACCCCAGTGTCCAGGTATGTGAACACACATGAAATTAAAAAACAATCTAAAAATACTTCATTTCAAATGGCTGTAAATAATGTAAAGCAAGAGCAGTTTCTCAGCCAGTGGGTCTTAAAAGTGTGAGCAAATACCATTTACTGCTTCCACTTATTTGAGTTTGCAGATTTGGACTGAAGTTTCACCCAGCTGTTAAAGATTTATACAGGAGGTTTAACAATGCCCTGTCATTAAGCCTTTGGCACAAGCAGTGCAAAGGACATTCAGGGCATGTTTGTACTAACTTATCTGGGTAAAGGGAAAGCTGTTCCTTTAAATTATGTTTGCTGTGACTCTGGAAACTGAGCAAACAAAGTCTGAGCGAAACTTCACTCTCAAACAGAAGTGACAGGAGGTACTAGGACCGAAGGACAGCGATCTTCCGTAGGACCCACCTGCCTCAGGATTCACAACTGAATTGCAAATCTCTAACAACCTGGGGGAGTTTAGTCCAGACTTGTTGGATGTACCTCATCCCGATGGCAAACAAGAGACTGGTTCAGCCCCATACTGTCAGGTGAGTAAAATCCTATTCTGGGGGGATGCTAGAAGACTGGGGAAGAAACCTCAGGCCACAAACAAAGGCATAAATCCAGTGCCTGAAAAAGAATCAGCTTTGCTCTACAAGCAAAGTTAAAGTTTTATACAAGCAAAGTCACACTGAAGGAGTCCTGTGCAAGCCAGACTGAGCACAGCCGTGACGCCGTTGAAATATTGGCTGATGGAGAGGAGGGACAGCACTGGCACAGCCTGACAGGCATAAAAACCACCGCAGGGAGGAAGTCTGGTCAGAGAGGAGACCCAGCCCACACAGAACAGGCATTAATGTCACCAACTAAACAGCAAACATCCCCCAAACCAACCAACTAATCAACCAACCAACCAAACTGTGTGTCTTTTTCCAGGGGCAGGACAAGTTGTGATTTTTTCCTGGCAGATGTTTATTTGTGATCTTGCTTTAAAAAATATATAAATAAAGACAGGAAATATGAAAAACAGCCTGTTTTCCTCCTAACGCCAGGCTGATCTTTTCCCCTTAGCCGATCTTTCCTTTCACTCTCAGGAGACCAATTGCTGTGTATCCAGTATAGCTGTGAACTTCACCCCAGCAATTTGGTGTATTTTTAAATGCACAAAGTAAACAGAGACTCAAATCTCGTAAGAACAAACTAGCTCTTGAGATATTAAAGTACTGATGGATTCAACCGTTACTGTTGAGCTGCCACTTCCAGGTCTAGTTGAAAATAGGAGATTGCACTAAAGTAACAAAAAGATTTTAAAACATTTTGCTGAACTTGCAAAAAAAGGACTAATTGGCTGACATTCATTTTAAGGGATGGACAGAAATTTTATTCCGGTCTGATTTTCTCCAGGCAACAATTGGGACTGGTAAATTCAATTCACTTTAAGACCAACCGTAAATATAGGAGTATGTGTGAAATGCCACAGTAATTACCATAAAAGAAGCACCCAGAGACAAAAAACCCATTGTCCTGCACTGCCATAATTTGGAAAGGACATTTGCAAGACAATGTAAAATGCTTTAACTATATAATTACCATTATCTGTCACTGAGTATGTGGCCAATGCCTGGGGTTTTTACTCAAATCCTCCTTTTGCAAGTCGCTTGTTCTATGATTTCTATAGGGAATTGTATCATCATTTTTTACCACAATACTGCCTGGCGGCAGTATTTCATGTTTCCAGGCAGTACCCCATGGAAGCAGCCTTGTTAGATCTAAAATAAGAAAAACTGACAAGACTCAGTAAAATCAAAACAATCTAGAAATCTCATCTCCTCCCTGCCTTATCTTTCCTAGCCAAAATCATCTTTGAAACATGTGTCTATGAAAAAAACAGGTCTAGCAGGTTACTCAATCCACAAAACTTCAACTTCACTGGTCCAAAAGGGAGCAATTCCTGAAATAATGACCCCTTCTTAGGAGAAACTGCAGCCAGCTCAAATAAAACTTAGGAAGAGCAACAGGGACACTGAGCAACTAGAAATCTAGACAAAATGCCTGCTTTTCACTTGAGGACAGAAATGTATGAAATATCAAATGAAAAATAACAAAAAAAGAGAGAATACACAAACTGGTTCCTTTTTTCTTTAATTACACTACTGTCCAGAGCTTTTTTGAACCTGTCAGGCTATCTCATGTCATGCTATTGTACTTAACACTGAGCTCCTGCTCAAGTAACTCAGAAGAAAAAAGGCTTTTGGAGGAATACGGGAATATTCACAAACGATAGTGTATACCACTCCCAGTCTAGAGATGGGGAGCTACGACCCAGGAAAATCCCTGATGTGCTCAAGATTGCCCAGGGAACTGCAGTAAAGCTGAGAAATGAAATCTGCTCTCAAAGGACCCGATTCAGTGCCACAGCTGTGAGATTCACTACCCGCATCCCAGCCTCGCTCTTTCTGTGCTTAAAAACTGCGAATGAAGAGGAGGGTGACAGAGAAGGGTTAGAAAGAAAGGTCTGAAAGGGAAAGGTTTACCCTTTTTCACAGCATGTGGGTAAACTGAGCCAGAGAGCTATGGTTGAGGAGACCACGTCACTTCCTTGACAAAAAGATGGAGAGTTCCTGTGGATGCACATGCAGCCAGCGAGCGCTGCGAGTGCGCCTGTGTTTCTACAGTGCAACACTGCCTGGATGTAGTGGGCAAACTGGTGGCAAGTGTGAGGGGCTTCTGGATACGATTGCCTAAGCCCGGAGCTAGTGCCTCAGTCCCAGGACAGAGAGACTGCTCTGCACTGGGAACAGCCGTCCTGCGATCTCCCCTTGCTGCCAGGATTCTCTCCCGGGGCTAAAAAGAGCCCTTCTGGAGGGGAAGTTTGCGTGACTGATGCTGTTTGCTGCAGAGCTTCCAGAGTTGTCTATCAAGTATTTTTCCTGCGTTACTAAAGACACGTGCAGTCAGTGTAACAGGCTATAAGAATAGTATCAGCTTATGTCAGGTTTGAAATCAGCTGAAATTAGCTTGATGCAGTTGACAAGGCAGCACTCCAAACCCGCCTGGCATTTCAAACCAGTAGAAACCAGTCTAACAGGATTCTGACGTCTTATTGTCTCCTGGCTCCCTCGAAGCTGTGAATTTGCAAGCAGATTCATCAAATGGGCACTCCTTGGACCCTCCACCCAATAACCACTGAGGGAGGAAAAACTGAGACGTCTACTATTCCTTGATGAACAAAATCAGCCCTCTTCTTTCCCTGCTTCTGTGTGGAAGCTTTCAAATGAAAAATCCTATGAGTTCTTACCTCTTTGCAGTTCAAATAACCACCCATGCTCATTTCTTCCATAACAAGTGTCTCATACGCAAACAGCAAATCTAGAAATAGAAGTGGATATCATTATGTTTCTCTCCAAGAGCAGTGCAGGTGTTGTCTGCCCCAGGGACACTGGGCAGGTCTGTCTGTCTTGAAAAGCTTCAGCCAAGACATCTGCTAACTACTTCTTCTAAGTATCCTGGCATTACTAAACCTCTCTGCTTGCAGCAAGACGTTGTGCCCAGGACATTATTTCTCCTATCATGCTCTTGACTAAACCATTTCATCACAGATTAAACTTTCTATATCAGAGTCCTTTAATTTTTTAACTGTAAGCTTTATGCTGCATATTCTTTCCATGGCTAGAAGGCTTCACATGGTCCAAACAGAAGAGAACAAACAAAAAGGAACAACGACTCACAACTCCCACGTGCAACCCTGTATAACAGGGGAGATCATCAGGCAGGCTGCTCAGGGCCTTCTTGCATGCTTGTGTAGTACTTTGGTATCTTATGCTTTAGGGCTATGTCCTGTGATTTGCACCTAACTCGGAGTTGATAGTCAAGTACTCTCCCCGGTCAAGGAGATGCAGTGACTTGTTTTTGAATTAATCACTCACCTTCCAGGGATAAGCCTGGAAAACCTCACGAGGTTTAGACCATAGCTGCTTAGCAACAATTTCACTAGTATCTTCTAAGCAGAAATAAGGAATGAGATGGCATCAGGGATAACGACATTTCATAATCAGCAGGAAAAAGGAAAGGGGGCTTCCTCTAGAGGCAGGAGGTCTTGTTAGTATATAGGCATATGTCAGCTATGTCAGAGGAACAGGATGAGTTTTATACCTTTTACTTCTCGAGATTCTCTAAAAATCTTCAAGCAGGGATGTACTTTCACCATTGCATGTGCACTAATTGAAGCAAAGGAACAAAAATAAGGACAGGTTTTTGTTTAATTAGGTTTTAAGAGCTTATAATGAAAATCAGAAGGGCTTCTGCACTTCTGCTCTTCTGTATGCTTTAAAAATTAGGCTGACTCTCACTACACAGCTGGACAGCATGTGTGTGTTTATATATGCATATATATGTGTACATATGTAGAAGAGCTCCAGAGAGAGAATTCTGTAACATCTTAGCTACAGCGCATAGCTACATCTACTATGCAAGACCCAGGCGATGAAGCGTGGAATGCAATGGGATAGGGCTGGACCACTTGGAGATACATGGATTGAACAAATACATCCATGAGCAGAGATGAAATTATTTTTGACCTGTAAAGAATCTGTAAACAGTAAAAAAAATAAACCATCCTGGCAGCAGAAAAATATGCAGTTATTTAGTGTTATTCACTATGTACTGATATTTATTAGTTAATTAACACAAAGTAGCTGCTATAAATACTCCATGTTTCATGCAGAGGGAACTGTGTGAAGGCATGTATCCATTTCTGTTATATGTAAGCAACAATTTATAGGATACACTCATTTTGTGTTTATATTTACACGTGTGTACTTACCTTTACCCATAGAAGGTCCAATGCCAGACTTAATTCTGGAAACGTTTTTACATCTAGCTAGGCTGTTTGGGTAATTTTTAGCTGTTTTAAATGTACTGGTTTCTCTCTCCAAGCCCGGTTCACTTGGTCTCATGGCGTCTAAAGCACGTGGCTTTGGAGGCTATATTAAATGAATCCAATGTATTTATTTTTAGTCTCTGAAGTGTTTCTAAAACAGCTTCTCTGTAACATATGTGCAAGACATAAAGGTTTTATTATCGTAAGCATGAACTGCATAATTCTCTCTTGGTTTTGCTTGCTATAAAAAAGGTACCATCACTAAATCACAGCAATAACATAACTCCGTTACCTATCTCACCTGAAAGACTATCTCAAAATCAGAGCAGTTGCAGTTTGATTCTGTTAGGACTGGTGACAGAATTAAAACTTGTTTACAAAATAAGTACAAAATATTTGTTTCCTGGAAACATGTGGGGTCAAACAATTTTATATTCTTTCAGCCAGCCCCAAACATATTGTCTACTTTTCTCTGGCTTCTGCTGTGAACCTCTTTGGTCCGTGTCTCACTTTCTGGTTGGTCTGTTCTTATGCTCCTCCTGGTTTCTCCACCCCTGTGCCTTAATCAAATAATACCTTGGCCTTGCACCTAAATAGTTCAAATTCCATTGTGACATCATGTCCCTTTACTTTGGACAGGGACATGTGCTTAACTGTCTCTTGCCACCATCTAAAAGAAAGGACCAGAACTGATAACAGTTCCAAGGAGGGTTATCCCAACCAGTAACAATGAAAATATAAATATACGTATAGTCAGGCAGCTCAGGGCTCTGATGGCTTTAGGTTAAGGTGTTGCCATGCCCAGCATCTTCTGCTGGAATTTAGGCGCCCTGTAACAGGGAGGGCTCAACAGGACAGGAGAGTGCCTCACTTAACACCAGCTTAAATCTATGCGTTAGCTTAAACCACTGATGAGGCTAAATGAATTCACAGCTACATCTGCTGAGAGCTATATCTGCCGGAGCCCAGGGCTGAGTCTGTGGGTGTTACTATTCCCCTGACTCAGACAGAAATATCTCCCGATGCAAACACAGGCCTGAGCCCGTGTGGAGCCCCAGCGCCGGCAGTGGGGCCCACCCGCACGGCACTCCTTCAGGGATCGGCACCCACGTGAGCAGCAACGGCAGCTGATGAGTAAGGCCTGCTGCTGGATTTTGGACTGTGCCCCATCCCTGCAGAGCTGTTTTCGCCTCATTATGATGCACAGTGAAACATTTAGAGATGACATTCCACCCCACTTAAAACCAAGGAAGAAGGGAAAAAAAAAAATCAATGCCTAATATACGAGCAGAGATGTATTGGGGGACTGATAGTGGTGCGAGGCAGAGGTTTGTTTTCAGCTTGCACAAGACTCTCAAAATAATTAAAGCATTTTAGAAGGAAACTGATAAGATGCGGCAAAGTCAGCATTTGCATGTACATCCAGATTATATTTAAAGAAGAAATATTAAAGGAGCCATGTTAACTATGAGGACTTGAAGACAAAATCTTGTCTAAAAGAGTTCCACCTGATTCATCAAGTATACATGAAAGGTGCATCCCTACATTCAGTGTGCAAAACCTTCCAGATGAGTCATTAATAGGGCTTATACATGCAACAACTTCAACACATGAAAAGGAAAGAAAAGATTATGTGACCTTCTTCTGCCTTTCTACAGCATAAAACCCCTATAGCCAAGGTAGTAAGTAATTTCTACATGGATACCCCAAACTTTCCATTGAGCTATACGTAATGTAAAGGGGCATTCAGTCATGGCTGGATTTAAGGTGATGGCAAAACTAACACAGCACCAGAGAACTTGGTGTAGGCATTCATTTCCCTCCATGTTGAAAGCACCTGCCTGCCTTCTGCTGAGACACAATCCTGGCACGTTTTGTGTGCCCATTCAGACACATCAATATTGTTATCTTCTCCCTGGTGTTGGTGGGGATACACTGTACAGTCAGACAAGAGCAATTCATCTGCTGTGACTGTGTGTCCCTATACAGAATAACCATACACTCAAGTTGTATTCATACCTGTTATTTCCTGCTTCAAAACATTGCTATGCATTGCATAGCTGGAGATTTCACCCTGTCTTTAACATTAATGAAGCAATGCTCATTACCCTTCCAGACTAGGCAACAACATTGTTAAAGATGTTGTTGAAGATGTCCCTGGCTCATTGCAGAGGGGTTGGACTAGATGACCTTTGAAGGACCCTCCCAACCCAAACTATTCTGTGATTCTATGGTTGTATAACATTGGCAAATTCAGCATTTTTCATTTCAAAATCATTAAGCATTATGTTTATAATTTCTTACTACAGTACTTAATACTTTTCAGTCAGACAGCACGCTTCCCCATTTTCAAGGGGAATTAGGAAGCTGATGAAGCACTGGAACCACCAGCAAGCAGAGCCACCAGTCTCACCCTACTGCACCAATTGTATTGCGAGAAAGGTCGAGCGCAGGGAGCCAGACAACTCCCTCGCGAATTATTTCCTTGGGGCGGTGGAAGGGAGCGTGCAGAAGAAATCCTCCCAGAGACAGAGGCCGTCAGCTCAGGGCCAGCACCAGACACAACAAAATAGTCCATTACCCAGGGTGGCAAATCTCCAGGGGCGGCACCAGCCCTGGAAAACTGCTGCTGAGCGGAGTCTGGGTGTGCGGAGCAGCAGGTTTGGCAGGGAAGGGAGGTGGCTCTTCTCAGCAGCTAAGGGTTGCACCCCTCGTGTTTCAGCAGCAGCTGGTGCAGACAGCCCAACTTCCTGGGGCTGCCAGCCCTCAGCAGCTCCCTTTGCACCAGTGCTCACCAGTGACAGACCACACCGTCTGCCTCCTCCACAGCTTCTGCAGCTGCGCCCGCTTGGCATGTCGCGAGATGAGCAAAAAGAGAGAGATGATCCACCAGCGCTAGAATAAACCTCCTGCTCCAGGCTCCCAGATCAAACTCTGTTCAGACCGAACCCATCTGAAATACCTGCAGGTCTACACAGCTGCAATCGCAGTTTTCAGGCTGCAGCTTCTGCTACTAAAAACATTCTTATATTTTATTAGAACTAACTGATTAAAAGGAGTTGCTCGTTTGACACGCAACACCCTCTGAATCCCTTAGGAGCCCATTCTCTTTTTCAGTAGGGACCAGCAGCTCGTTGTCAGCATCCACAGCCAGACGATGCCTTTAAACACATCCAGTCCCACCCTCCCAGAAGCAGCAGTGGTCCCTGTTTCCCACACACATCCACCTGTCCAGGTCCACACTGCTCTAGGAACCTCGGTCCTTTTTACAATCTTTATTAGCACTTTAGCTAATGTCCTCAAGTTCAGCTGCTCTTGTGCAGCAGCAAATTCATGGCATTTGCTGGTAAATGCCATTTTTTCACACTGGCAAGTAAAATTTCTATATGGTCAAATTCCTGCAGGCTGAATTTTGTGTGAGTCAAAATGCATATCTCTAATGTTGCCATATGTGCATCACTTACTAGTTTTACTGTTGTTATCTTTCTCTTTTTCCCTACAGACTGCTGCTTTGGACTTCTTGAGCTACAGGGAAGTATGTTTGCCAGCAAAGCACATTCAGGTAGGTGGTGACGCTGCAGCAAATGTGATCTCAGGATGGTATGTGAATATACTTGGGATGGGTTACTCCTGATGTTACACCCACCTGTGACTATCAGAGGTGAATACCTTCTTCAAAAATTCACTACAAACACTCAGACAGGGATAGTTATGGTCCACGCCTGCTTGAATCATTCATTCTCTGTCACTGAATAGCTTGACTGCTACCAGAATAATGTTATACTAAATTTTAATGTATCCTTTTAAACTCACCCCTAGTTTTTAATACACCTAAAGTAACTGCAAAAGCCAATGCTATTTGATTGACATATCAATAAATAGTTTCTCAATAATATCTCAGAGTATTAATTTTTGAATCAGAAGCATTGCCTTCAGGAATACATTCTGTTCTTGAACTCTTCATTGAAGAAGTTTTAAAAATCTATATTTTTTATAGCCACCACAATAAACAAGTGCTCCCTCACCCCTGCTTCTCCTAGAAAACCCATCCACTGCTATATTCACTTCTCGTCAAACATTTGGTTTGTTAGGGACTGTTTGGCAGCCTGACAGCAATCTAGCTTTTCAGTGTGGACACCCTTCGTTCCTCTGATGGGTCAAAAAAACTGTATCTGGCAAAGATAACCACACTGGTTTGATAGCACTTGCTCAACACATAGGTCTTTGTGCAGCCCAGCTGAGGGATTTTCATTAGGCCATGCAGAAAGCTCCTTCTCTACCAAGTATCTTTGTAAAAGCCCAACAGTGACATCCATGTACTTTCATATTCACCAAGTAAGCGAAAGGGGGAAACAATCTTCTCCACGCATGCATGCACTCCCCCCCGCCACGCTCAGGCATCTATTTGGCTAATAATTTCTTTGGAAATTCACATAGTTTTGAAATCACTGATGAGTAGCTCCTGTGAAAACTACCTCATTTTTGAAGAAAACACCAGCAGCAATTTGCTAAGCATTGCAAACTATGTTGGCCTTGCAAAGGCCACAAAAGAGAGACTGGTCTCTGCCCGTCTGAGTGGCATCAAGAAGGACAAGGGGTGGCCACTCAAAGCACATAGCAACTTTGATACAGAAGAGATTGCTACAGGTTAATCTCCTCGAGTAGCAAGGCATAAAACAGTTTCTAGAAGAGAATAAATAAAAAATAAGTGATTGTTAGAGTTTAGGGCTAGGAAGGATTATAGGTGTAATATTAGTTGTGGTCCAGTTAACAGAAATGCTTCCATCACAGTTGCAAGGATCAAACCTTTGGGGTTTTAGTCTTGGGGCAGTAAGAAAGGCACAGGAAAAGAAAGAGCCATCTCTTTCTTCTCAAGCCATCTCCAACAGCAGCTATTTTTATTTCGCTGTTCCACTGAGCTACAGAAAGAGGCTTAGTGAATCTCTACACCTCAGAGCAATTTACAAACCAAACCTAACACCACAACCAACAAACGGGTCCTTCATACACTTCCAGTAACACTGGAAACAGTGCCAGAGCAACCACCAGTTCCAGACAGCCCAAAAGTCTTGGCAGAATTGAAGTCAGGATCCAAATTTAGCAGCTAAGAGCTGCATGCGGTGGTGCAGGTTATGAAAGGAGAAAGCAGACTTTCTCAGCTGTAGAGCCCGGAAGCAGAACAACTCAGACTCAGCGCATGATTTCAGGTAGTGACCCTCCCTTTATAAAGATAAAACATAGAGCCTTCAAAAATCTTTGGAAAGCAGAGGATTCACAGTGATGTCCCAAATGTACCTGATGTCCCAGGGTCAGCTGGAGTGACCCTGGGGGCAAGCAAGGAAAAGGCTTGTGCCACACACAGGTTCACAGTGATTGCAGAAACCTCAGAACAAAAACTGAGATGCTTACCTCCTAGAGCATCTTGCAAAGAGGATATACTGTAATGTAACAAACTCAGTGATAACTTCTCAAAACAACATCTAATGACTAACCCACAGCACTATTTTATGCTTTTCAGTGAATTGTCAATTCTATAGTCACACTTCCTATACAGCATCTCATTCTACTATTATTCATGTTAGCCCCATCAGTCACAAAATCACGTTATGTACTTAGAAAGGCTTTGACAGCTCTAAGAATTCAACGAGACAAAGCCAGCAGTGAATGCTTAAGTAATCAGTTCACATTTTACCCAGCCTTGCAAAAGCTGAAGGATCAACTGCTGTTTTGCTGTTGTAGTGGTTTGCCTCCTAAAAATGCTTGGTTGAACTGGCATAGCCCATGCACTGACACACAGTGCAGCAGGAGCCTTGTGCTGATGTCCTCATGTCACCGAGGGGGTACACTGGCACTCGAGGGCAACGCTGGGAAACAAAGCCAAGTCTCTGCACTCTGTGCTGCTGCATAACCTTGTCTCTTCTACCTTCACTTCTCGACAGTTATGGATTTTTCTTCATTTATCTGCACCGCAGGAGTGTTCTTAATAAGTGTTAGAAGGCACCCAGCCCTATAAAAGGCATTAATTATTCTATTACAGGGAGAAGTACACAGATAATAGACAGATTAAAAGAGCTTTCTCTCCAGCTTTTACTTTCTGTTCTATAACATTTTCACCCTCAAAAACAAGGACACAGCCATTACCTGTTTCCACTCTAAATCAACTAGTAATCTACTGCTCATAGGTGACAAAAGGCAGTGGGGTCATCAGCTGAGCAAATATGGTCATTTTTCCAGTAACGTGTGGCACTACAGTGCGTCATGGCAGGACAACATCCACGAGCACATCAAAGCAGTGTTCTGGACGTTAGAATAAGGCTTGTAAGGTGATGATCTCAGACAAAAGACCCTGGAAAGCCCCCCATTATCCTAAACAGATAACGCAACGTAGCCTCTGAACTAACCAGAACTTAGTCCTCTATTTTCCTATTTTGTGATGTTTTGTTTGTCTGTCTCCAGCTCTAATTCAGACAAAGCTGATGGAGTTGTGGAGGCTACCTGTCTCCTGCTGCTCTGCTGCTGATCCATCCTCTCAGTTGCCATAGAGACCAGATTTGGAAGCCATGGATGGGCTCAGGAGAGAAGCCACCGGCAGGCTCTCCACTGGTGGGCTCCAGCAGGACGTTTCTCAGCAGCTACTGAAAGAGTCCAGTTCAGTCTCTGAAGGTGAAGAAGAGTCAGAAGGTGCGAACCTGGTGGCGCACGAGACGGACTCGCACACACATTACATTGCCATTCAAAGAAATTCCAAGTACTACCGGTCCATGAGGCTGCCGAGCAGAGGGAAAAGAAAACCTTCAAGAGAGTCAATGCACACAGAATGTGCTACAGGTGAGTACTGACCCAAACAGCATGATGCTTCCTTCTCCAGTGAGATTAGGAACTGTAAGAGTCGATGAGATTAGAAAAGGGACAGGGAAGGTAGAAAGCGGCTCAGCGGTGAGCACACTACTGAACACCCCTGCCCTACGCCACAGCTGGCAGAGGGGTGCCATCCTGCTTTGCTCAGCCCGGAAATGCAAAATGGTTGGATGTTTAAACATGCTTGATGGTGGAGAATCTCAACAAATGTGGGACTCTGCCCTGCCAGTCCTCTGCTTTCCATGAGAAAAATAATTTAAACAGGGAAAGACATGAAGCTGTCAAGAAATAGGAACTTTTCAGCATACAGAAAGGACATACTCAAAAGTAGTGAGATCTATACAAGTAACTGCAAGCTGAGCGGCGTATAGGGGGAACAGTCAGCAAAAACAGAGCAGTACGTGTAGGGACCAAGCCTGTGGAAACTGCAGTGAACCATTACAAGAGGGGACCAAGTCTTATCTGAAAATGCAGTTGCTGCCACCGTACATTGAATACAGCTGTAAGAAACACCTAAGCTGCTTTTAAAATCGGAGGCTGAAATAACGGGAACACCATCCAGAACATACGGGCACTCGGGCCTGGCTTCAGTAGAAATGGAAGGAGTTGGCTTTCTCTGAGCATGAACAGTAGCATGACTGCAAGGCCAGACTTTCACTGAGCTGGCACCTCATCTGAGCAGCTGCCTATGACAGCAACGAGAAAGAGATGAGAAGCTGAAGAGAGAGCCAGGAAAGGAGCTATCACAACACACTCAGAAGCACTGGAAACAGGGCTGCAAGGGAAAAATGGAAGTGGTTCTAATCTAAACACTAAATGAGAGAGACCTGGAACTCTGAACACAGAAAATGTCCTTTGCTTGATCTCCCAGGAGTTCAGAGGAACTTATAATCTAATAGAAACAGTGCACTGGACTCTGAACTTTGGCTAGCTGCATGACTCAAAATGATACAACACTGCTCCTGATGTTTGAGTGCTGTGCAAGCCACTGAAAGCTACTGCTTTGTTATGCTTTACTAGCACACTGCTTCAGCCCCTGAAAGCAGACCAAGTTCTCTAAGAAAACAAAGAACAGACATCTTCCACCCTAAAATAAAGGAGGTCTGGGAAAAGTCCCCAAGCAAATAAGTGTGTCCTGCCTACCTCACCAAGGGAGACACGCTATTTTAGCAATATAAAGGCCCATTCAGCCCTGTGGCATGGACAGAAGGAACGTTCCCTCCCTTCTCCAAGTTTCCAAGCAGACAGCAGCAGAGCAAAGGGCTCCTGTTTAATATTCTGCTACTGTTGTCAGTGAGGTTTGTGGATAAACCGAGCGTCGCCTATGCCAGAGCAGAGCTGCTCTCCACCCTGCCAGAGCAGAGCTGTTCTCTCACCGCCTTCCCAGAGCACTGCTGCAGAGCAAGCACGGCAGAGACTCGCTTTCTTCTGCTCCCCAAGCGTCACCGCGTCCAGACCGCTGCTGAGGAGGCCCTCTCACCTGCTCCTGCCACTGCGGCAGGACCAGCGCAGAAGGACGCACCTTCTTCATGTATCTGCAGCATCACGGCATCAGGACAACGGCACAGGAGGACAACCCTCCTATCTAGCCCCTGTCGTTGAGGAAGGACAAGCTAAAACAAGGGCTTCTCTCTTAGTAGCTTGTTAGAGCATCCGCAGAAGCTGACCTGCACTTCACTCCCACACCCCCTCTCTGTGTCACCACTGCTGAAACAGGATCTGTTCCAAATAGGGCTTTTTCTTCCATATCTGCAATCGTTCAGCAGGACGCGCTGGGAACAGCATTTCTTATCTCCAGTCCGCACAGCAGGACCTGAGCTAGGAGCAATAGCTCTTTCTCCAGCATGTCCGTAGCAAGTCCAGCTCAGAGCTACAGCTTTTAAATTCAGCTAAGATTGTGTAAGCAGCTCTTCTACCCTCTCCCTCTACTCCACTGATTCCATCCCCTCTCCCTGAAACTGGACAGCGGGTGCTTCTACACCAGCCTCATTTGTAGCAGAACCTTCTTCTGACAGCATTTGCTGACGTGCATGGAAGCCAGGGATGGGTGAGCTCTTTTATCTTGACTTCAAACCCATTTGAACAGCAGCTATCCAAGAGTCTGACTCAAGCTCAAATGTTAACCTGTTCTCATTTTGCTTAGGGAATGACTGGGGGGGAGGAGAAGGGAAGGAAAAAAGAAAGGAAGAGAGGGAAAGATACAGGGGAAAATACAGAGTAAGTACAAAACAGGAAAAATAAAGACTCGAGAAACGAGAACAAGAAAAATAATGTACAAGAATGTAAATCCAGCAGAGAGAAAGGTTTTTATATAGGCACCCTTTGCACCAGCCTAGCTTTGGCTTATGGCCTAGGAGCTGTAAAACATAATAGATGCTTTCCTTTAACTGGAAAAAATAGTTTGTTTTTTTTTAAGCAATCTCCTCTGACAGAAGGATAAAATGTTTAAACTATTCAAAAGGCAAAGACAATAACTCACGCTAGCGTTTCATAAGCCTTTGGCACTGTTTTAGGGAGTTTTCAAAGTCTGGATTTCACTCTTTCCCTCTGAAAATCTGTAGCATTGATTAAAAGGGTGGATCAGAAACCAGCTTCAGTCAGAGCATTGACCTGCCTGTGCTGTCACCAGTTTGAAATGCAAACAGAATTATGACTTAGACCAAAATATTTCTAATAAAAACCAACAAGGCCATTTATCAACAGGCCTCAAACAACAGGAGGTTTCATTTGAAAAGTGAGATGCATCTTCTCCTGCCAAGTACTGCAGTAATAAGCCATGGACTTAATACAACTTTGGCTGCCTATAAAAGGATCAGAGGTTCATCTGAGGGAAATTGGAGAAGCAATTAAAAGTAAAGCTCCTGTCTCACCCAAATCTAGCCTTGATTTATCCAGTAAACTGAACATCTACTGTGTGCCTGAAAGCAGAGCAGTAATGAAACCCTGACTTGGAAAACCAAATATTTCCACACACAGGCAGGCACAGCTAAACCTTTTCTGCTTAAAGAATTGCACTGAAAACCACTGATGTTGGGACCAAATTTTCAGTGGTGAGAGTGCTACTCGCATACATAAGGACTGATATTGTCCATCTACCTTCACCTTTTCTCTATTGCATTTGCAGCTGTGACAAAGCTGTACAATCTTGCACTGTGCAAGCTGATGACGCTTCAATCTTGTTTGAAAATCCAAGCTAAAATGTAGGCATCCTTGTGTCTGTGGTCTTCCTGTTCCCTTTGGTGCAAGCAAACCACTACCTACAGTAAAAGCAAAGATGACCCTTAAGAAAACTACTATTTTAACACCTTCTTGGCTTCCTCTTACGTTGCAGGTTCACTCAAAAACAATGAGCCTGTCAAAGAGCCTCTGAACGTTTTATCTCAGAAGGGATCACCATCTCCAGTAAGCTCTGATGATAAGGCAACGTTAGAGGAACTATGGATCCAAAGGTAAGTGCTGGAGAATACAGGCAGAGCGAGAATGCTTGTTTTGGGAAGGACAGCTGGACTAAGCTATAGCTTCTGATCCATGCCTTCTCACCCTGACTCATAGTGCTGGTTTCAGTCTTAATGATATATACATAGTACTAGCGCCATGGTATAAAGGGTCATATCAGTATGAGTTTGAAGAAGACAGCGAAGGAGAAGCGGGGGAGGGAACAAGAAGACTAAGGGGAAGACAGAAAAAAGGGGAATGGGATGTAGGATTGGTCAGTGGTGTAAGCAAAGCGGGCAGACTGCCTTAAGCAGCTTCTGGAGAGAGTAAGGAGAGCCTGTGGGCATTTCCGTACGGAGCATCCCAATGTAAGGGTGATCCCATCCTCAGCCTTCTCAGAGGGCTCTCCTGAAGCCTGTTATACAACCCCACATAGAAAATGGGATTTTATAGCTGAGGAAGTAGGTACAAAGATGTTTTCTAAAGTATTCTTTCTGTTTGCTGTTTACTTTGAAGAACTGATAGGCAACAGAGGCTTTCAGTGAGGTAGCTCTTTTGCTTAAATCCTTCAACAACCTAGATCCAGCAAAAGGCCCTGATCCCATAAACCATAAATTTACATACATCCCATAAATTTACCTTTGCCCTTGCTTTCTTGCTGTTGCAGCCAGGCAGGGAGAGAAGCAGTTACCTATCCTTACATTTTCTAACATGTGAGTGAGGTATTCTCCCAAACACCCTCTCCAGCTCCTCATCTCTTGTGTGTATGACTAAGAGATAGTCCCTACCTTGTACTGTAGAAGATCAAGCTGAAAGCACTAAATTCTTTCCTTCTAAAGGTCCATGCGTTATGCTGCACTGTGTGGTCCTAATTATCGAGCCCAGCTGTGTCGGTGTAAGGCACAGTACCTTGCCAAGCAGTTTTCCTGACAGAGGGGACTCCAGTAAAAAAAGTTTAGCCAAACTGTCAAGTTGCATTTAAATAAATTAATTGCCCTGGCTAAAATTCATTGCCCTTTGGCATTAAACTGAGCATATGAAACTAGACAGCTAGAGTCTGCTGCGATGTCAAACCCACCTGTCTTCCTCTCCTTGCAGCATAATCATCACTGTCAGTTGCTGACATCCTGACACCGCCACTTAGGCAGTTCTGAAATGAGCAAATTCTGATTCTCCCTGGAGCTGGAAACAATAAGCCTGTGCTGGGAGTCAGTTTTATCAAAGATGCTGCTGTGCAGAGAGCTTGACAGGTCAACACAGGTTCTAAGTCATGTGTCTGCTAAAAGCAGGCAATGCTGCTGAGGGGCATCATTTCTTGCAACTGAGAAATTTGGCAGAAAAGGAGACCAGTGTTCCAGCTCAAACTAAGCCCGTGCACTCCTCTTTCCTTCTCCAAAAGATCAGTTGTAATTTATAAAAGAACCACCAGAAATCTGCATTGTGAAAAGCCTTCAGGAGCCTAAGGATATTGCCATTATTTGCAGTAATCACTATTCTCCCCCCTTCTATTGGGAAAACAGGCCATTGTGCAGATAAGACATCTAAAATGGTCTCAATAAATGCATCTAATCTCTCCCTAAACCAATAAAACTGGTACCTGTCAGCTAAGAGTTCTTCTGAAAGCAGAAGCCAGCAGTTCTGCAGAAAGGACAGTACAGGCACGTCTGAGCAGCACTGGGAAGGTCCGTGGGGTTCTCAGAAGTGAATCACACAGTACTGAGGGCAGGTGGGGCAGGTGCTGCATCTCTTCCCGTTCTGCAGTGTCCTACAGCAACTATATAAATGCAAGGGCTGGGCAGGCACAATCCCTTCTCCTTGCATGAGATAACCAGCAGGTCTGACATGGATGTGTTCTTCACAGAGGACAAAACACAACTAGAGAACATAATAAACGGCTCAGCAAAAGGAATAATTACTTGAATTTTGCTCAGATGGGATATATTCTTTAATGCTGTGATTAAGGAAAAGTACCATAGTCTCCTTCAAACCCATGGGTGACTTGAATCTGTGTCATTCGAAGCTCTGAGAAGAGCAGAGTAGTTCACTGATCCCAGAACACTGGTGTCTGAAAACAAGATGACCTCAAACATTATTGTTGGTGTTCCAAAATCTGCCATACACCCTCCATAAGGTACTTAGGAGTACTTTTCTGCCTAACTATTCTCAAATTATTTATTTCCCATGACCTTTCTCCGATCGATCCCCAGATCCCCCAAAGCACTCCAGAGTTCTCCACAACATCCCAACGTTCCCTCCACTCTTCTGCATTGTACAAAGACCCAAACCCTTCATGTGATGAGCTGCTTCCCAACAACCCAGCTGACTTGCCCTGAACATCTCAGTGCTGAGCTTCTAGCACAACTTCTGGTTTTCAGAGTAACCAAAGCCAAAGATCTGGAAGGAACTGAACTCAACAAAAGCTGCTCTTTCCCACTGTGATCAGTCCTTCCAGCTCCAGAGTGCCAGCAGTTGTACAGACAGAGATCATAAAAAGCCATCATAGAGGAACATCTACCCAGGGTGCCCATCCACAGCTGTCAGCCTCAGCTGAAAGCAGCTCCCACAGAGACCAGAAAATTGGTCATTTCAAACCCTAGAAAGGAGATTCACTAATCAGTGTCTACCCTTTATTACCAGCTAATAGGATGTTGACTTCATTTCTAATACAATACAATACAGATGTTTTAGCAGCATGACTGTATTATTTACCTACCATTTCCCACTGAATTAGATTCAAAAAATGATATGCCTTTATTGTGGGCCACTAGATACAGTGGAGGAGAAACTCAGTGTGAAATTTCATGTTGCAAAGCTCTCTGCGAGGTCATTGGTCTACCAGTGCAGAGCAAACTATTTCTTCAGGCTGGTTATGAAACCCCCAATTCAGAGAAATGAGAATAACCTAAAAATTGTTTGATTGCGTTTGATCTAAGCTCAAAGAGTAGAAGCACTACAACAGTGAATACGAACAGTCACCTTCAGGAGCAAGAGGGAATTTAATTTGTTTGAATTCCTGCAAACACGTGTATTAGAAACATTATGCATGTGAGATAGTGTAGCACTCTGAAAGATTCGCTTTGTGTGAATTTGAGTCGGGTTCTCATAGCACAGCACTATTTGTCCTGGGCAGCAGAGGGCACTGCTTTTATAGCCGGAATTAAGCAGAAAAGCTGGGGAACCTCCAGAGAGGCCAAGACCTGCGTTGCAAGGGGCCCTATACCATGCTCGAGCAGTTTCTTTCTAGTTAAGAAATGAATTTCTTATAGTTACCTCTTCTCCATGCTGCCAGCGGTGCTTCAATTTGCAAGTGGTGAAGTCAGGAGTAGCTGGTGCAAACATACGTTGACCAAACCTTTGTATTTTTTCACAGTACACCTTTTTTTTTTTTGTCTTTTAGAGATGGATAGGGTTTTTTTCCCATCCCTCTTTCTGTACATTCTGAATTTTTAGAAGTCTAAAAGCAACATTATTTTCAGGGAGAAGAATTTTTTTAAACTAATAAATTTTCAGTAAAAATAGGCACTGTAGGTATTAAAATGTATTACTGCCGTATCTCATATTTCACAGGATCATACAGAATAGCAAGCAATAACATATACGATTCTAATTAAGTATCCTTCCACCGTGCAGCCAATGGGGATCCCAATCCCAGTCTGCCCACCTATCCCACCCAGTCTCTGCTTCTCAGGTTTTTCAGCCCAGTCACAGTTTCACCACCCAGCAAGGTCCAGGCTTTGCTCTCCAGCTCTCCCAATCTGATCTGCTTCATCTGGACCTGGCCCTCGGGTGCTTGACCAACCTCTGTTTCACTCCCTTTCTATCAGCTTCAGCTTGTAAATCCCCACGTGATTTCCTCAGCCTGCTATTTCCCAGAAACATTATTCCCCTCACTTCCCTCCTGTGGCTCCTATCTCAATGTCCTGCCGTTCCCCAGGCTCTTCACCCTTTGGCTCCACATCCTATCCCTCCTCCTCGCTCCAGTGCTAAATTTTACAGCCTTTTCCAACTCACCGTTTCCCGAAGCACGCAGCTGTGGGCGAGTTCCTTTCTTCATAGCAGTCTCCTGGTCCAGAAGACAATCCCTTCCTCTCCATGCTCAAGTCTTGCTCCCTCTTGTTTTTCAGTCGAGTAGTTTTCTCATCATGCTGCCTGGACTCAGCACAAAGATCACTGAGGATACAGCAAAAATGTCCTTTATTCACAGTGCCTAGAACTGGACCAGGCAGTTTTTACAGCTGCAATACCAGAAATGTTTCTCTCAGCCCTGGGCTAGGCGCACATTCTCTCCATGGGCAGCAGCTCAGGGGTTTTAGATGCTGAAATCTAAGTCTAAAGTTTATCTGTACTGCATAGAGTGCAATAAGGCCTATAATTTCTATAGATTGTCACAAGTGTGGCAAAGACAAAGCCCTTGCAAACCCCAAATTTCAACTCGTATTTCAACAGACACCAAAGCTTCTCATAGGACAACAACAGGTTTTCTATTTCCTTTTAATATGGATCAAATAATATTTTCCTAAGCCTAAGAAATTGTTAAAGCTTTTTTTTTTTAATATATAAAAAATATAACCAGTTTATGGCAGACAGTCGGTAAGTAAAGATGTAACCCTGATGATTACAAACATCAAAAGGCTGGAAGCACCTAAAGGTAAGGTTCTCATATAGGAAGTTCTGAACATTTTCAGTTATCGGTAAGGCTGCCAGCCCCAATAGATATAATTAAGGTACTTTGATGAAAGCTTAAGGAGATTCACGAGAACAGATGTACTCTTGGCCTTTATGATCTAAAAATATTAGGGATGAGGAGTTCCACTTACCTCCCACTAAAAAGTCAAAACCAGGAATAAAAATTGCCCACAGACACCCGTTATCCAAAACACTGCTAAAACCCACACGTGAACAGAGAGAATCTGAATGAACCTGAAGTACAAAAATATACTTGACTAGGTATAACATTATCCAAATCTATTGCTAACTTCACACTTCACAAATTTGGTTAGCTCACATTAAGACAGTGCTTCTTACCTCATCTTGTGGCCTTTCGTGGTGTGAAACTCCCACTGACTAGAAGGGTTTGGGGAATTTTTCATGAATAAGATCTGCTGGATGGCATCTTCTCTTTTTAGTTTCTCGAAGAGGAGGTCCTATTTCTAAAAACTGCTATAAGAGAACATTTAAAAAAAAGGCATTTCAACGTCGTTTGAAAACAAGCTCTTTGCACAGATTTATTCTAAGAATTGCTTTTGAGTTTAGATGCACACAAGAAATCCTAATTCAAATAATTAATCCTTTCTCAAAATTACTAGTACCTGAGAATACACGCAAAGACTGGAAATTCATCCCTCAGATATAACTTAAGTGAGATAATTTCAATAAACTAATTATAAACTCACACGAATTACCACATTTTTAATGCAACCATGGACCAAATCAGCCAGCACTTAAAATCTTTTCTAACAGCAGTACAGAACAGAAGCTAGGAACAGTCTGCAACCACTCAAACCCCTTCTTTGCAGAACATACACAAGCTCAAACCCACTCTCCTTCACCCACAGGGAGCTGAACCACAGTCATGCTCATGTCACCAGAGCATGGCCATCTAATGACGGCCATGAGGATCATTTCCAGTGCCTGTGGGCTTGGGGATCCTAAGAATTCCTGAGAGAAAACTGGGCTTTGGTATGGCAGGGCCCTGCATGACTTCTGTCACCAACAAGAGCAGTGGGATGCAGCACCACTAGCATATTGCTGGGATTTTTAACTAGTTGCTTTAATGTATGTTGTTCTAGCAGTCAGATTCTTTCTTTCCCTGTACAACTAGTCAGGGAATTTTAGATTGAAATACAGGGATTTTGGTTGGAAAACTGATTTGTCATCATGAGATTTTACCGATTTTGATTATAAGGGGTGAAGCTTTTTAGGCTCTGGATCAAATTCATTGCTGATACAGTGAGAGAGAAAATAAAACCTTCTCCAAACTCCTACTCAGATGCTTAAGATTAGGTGGAGCAGAACTCCTGCCTGAGCCTGCTGTTCCACAGCAGTGTAAAATAATCCAAGGTGGCCCTGCCACGGTCCTGCCATCCATCTACCTGTCTGCCACCTCCACCATGCTGACACCTGCATCGAGCTCACCCGGTAGTGACACAATCCAGACACATACAAAGTCAGTTCTACAAAAAAGAAAATCAATCATTTTCCACCAGTTTAGCTGCCCAGACCTGCTCTCCCAAGAATGAGACAAGCGTGAGTGCTGGCATAAAAGTGGAGTAGAAATCTGCCTCAGGGAGTTGGGTGAAAAGCGGAGTGAGCAGCTAAGTCAGCTTAAACTGCACATAAAGTCTTAGCAGTTGTGGAAGCAGGGAGGAATAGAGAGGCAGCTCTGCCAGAGCTATCCTACTTCCCAGAAATAGTCCAGTATTGACTGAACTAAAGCGATATCTGGTGAATAAGGCATTCACCAGGTTCAAGCACCTTTCCTAGTGACCAAAGAAGGAGGAGCAGCTCCAGAAGGACAGACCCACCCTAGAACAGGCAGTGACATGTGGGGTGTGAGGGAATGACGCAGCCGTGACTCGGACCTGGATGTCCCACACCCAGCACGAACATCCCAGCCACCAGAGCGCTGTGAGAGAATCGCTTGTTTGCCTTCTTTCATTGTTTTATTACAAACTTGGAAAGCTCTCTGTTTTGACCCTAAACAGAAAAGCAAGCTTTGGAAAACCTCAACAATTTTTGCAGGACAAAAATATCTCCTTCTCACTAAATATCATTTTTTTACTGCCATCCCAGAGCGCTGGGAACACTGTCGTGTAATTTAGGAGAAAAAGTATTTCCCAGAAACTTGTTCTGTTTATGGACATTCTCAGTATGTCAACATAAGTACGAGAATAAGCCTGGAAAAGAAGAGCGAGCAACAGTTTTGATAGACCAAATTACAATTAAAAAAGAAAAAAGTTCTAAAGGAAGTAGACTATTAGTCTACTAGTGGAACAGATCTCTGAGACACAAAAACACAAGCTGTGGCCTCCCATGGCCACAGGGGGAATTTCACCCTCAGCTGGTGTCTCACCTCTTCATAACTTCCAACATTTTTATTATCATTATTACTTCTAGTGACATTTTTCAGGTTTTAGCCTCTGATCAAAAGTGAAATTATTTTGGAAAATTTGAAGGAAAAAGGAAGACAGGCAGTGTGATATTACGAGTTATAGGATCCTGAAAAGACACCTTTTCTAAAAAGAAATTTTAATTTGCAACAGATTTAACCCTTAAGAGTAAAGCAATGTGAGGAGTTAGAATCTGTTAAACTCTAAACACATATTTCTAGATTATTTTTTTTTAGTAGATACAACCAAAAGTTATGTTTAGATATATATTCACTCTAGCAGTGTCAGTAAGATCCTATGCAATGACTTCCCTTCGCATACCGGGAAGAACTCCCCACTGCTCTTGGTCATTCCCTTTAGAAAAGAGTAAACAGCATCCCTGCTCTTCCAGAATTCAAGATAACGAAGAGGCTCTGTACAGTTAATGTCCTCCCTCCTCTTTCCTAAGAAAGAAGATTTTTAGCATCCTACCCACTTACTAAAACCCTTGACAACATTCTTGCCCTGGCAGAAAGCCACCAAAACGTCAGTCATTAGGCTGAGCTTCAGAAAGTCTCTGCCGCTTTATGCCTTCTAGAAGGTTTTGGCTGCCTCCTCACTCACCTGTCTCCCCAGGCCCCTTAGTCCTGGTGTTTAATGGCTAACAACTCATTTTCACACCATATTGACCATCTACCCCACGACAATCTCCCTGTAGAGCCCCAGCTTTCAGGCTGTCCTCCTCTGCCGCCTCTCTAAGCGCAAAACAGGCTCCAGCTCTCACCCTCACCCTGATTTTTCTTATCAGTTGTCTGGTCCTTCTGACATCCCAGTCCAGGACTGGACCTGGACTGGTCTGACAGTCTTCTCTGAGTCCTCAAATCCCTCCACCAATATTTCCAGCTGTTTTTCTCTCCCGTTCTGCCTCTTAATGACTTAAGGACTGAGCTCTCCTGTGTGCCAGAATGAGATCTAGTTCACATAAACTGAAGTTTTTCTGAATGTATAGTCATGTGCTGACTGGAAGCTATCCTAATATATCATTTAACAAAACCAATATAACAATCATAAAAAGGAAACCATTTTACACGTACAGACCAACACACGGGTTTTATGTTGTTGCATAAATTACATTATCACATACAGAAAAAAACATGGTTATTTATGCAACAGGGAGAAAGCGAACAAGAGGAATAGCTGAGTGTTTTCTGACTGTTAACTCCTCAGTTGCAATGTAGTGGAGATGACGTTGTTTTGCTGAGGGTTACTAACATGTAGGGAAGAGCTGCACCCAACCTGTCCGCAAACACTCAAACCGATCTAAGGGCGTAACCATACTCTGGAGCTCAAGAGGATTTATCCCTGAGGCAGAAAAAGAATTACCTGAAAGAAGACAGATATAGATCATTGAGTACTAAGATACTTACTGCCTAAACGAGACAATATATCGTTATGGAAGTAGCAACGCTAATGAAAGGGAGACGGGGGAAATGACCGAGCGGGTGCAAAGCAATGCCAGAGGAGGAGAGGAAAATAGCGGTCAATCCTGTGGGGTAATCAGGGGTGCAGCTGCTGGCAGGAGGGATTAGGCAGAGTTTCCCAGTGACATTCCTTCATCTCAGGGTTTCATTCCCGGAGAAGAAACGCACCATATGCACCAGATCTAGAAGCAATTCAGGAGAGTTCCCCCCCTCTCCCACCCCCTTTTTTCCCTCACAGCCGGTGCCAGCCGCACACAGGCAGTGAGGTGCAGGGGATGGGGGGCAGCGCTATGCCCCAGGTCTGAGGGAGGAGAGGTCAGTGCCACGGTAGGACCCTCCTCCCGCTGTGGGGTGGCTGTGCATGGAGGGGCTGGTGCATGGGGTGGGACGGGGTATGTGGGTGCTTGCTGGGGGAGGGTGCCTTGCTGGGGAGGGACGGAAGGGATGGAGAAGGGGCTTCCCTGCATCTGAGGAAGAAGCCTCATCTGCAGGAGAGCAGGGGGGATGGAGGTAGGGGTGCCTGTGAAGGTGGGGGGCCCCTAAGGCAGGGATTGCTGCCTTTTGGGGGGGCTTTTGGGGAGGAGGGAGTCAGCCTGCCGGTGGAGGAGGAACCTGCGCTGGAGCGCTGGAGGCAGCTGGGGCACTGAGGAGGTCTCTGGGCAGGGGTGGTGAAACGGGGCGGCCGGGGGTCAGGGACTCTGAGAGGGCAGTTTGGGGAGGGGGCACCTGGAGGCTCGGAAAGGATTTTAGGGGGGCTCCGAGGAGCTGCGGGAGGGACTCATGGGTCGTGGGAGCTCTGAGGGCTGAGTTTGCGGGGCTCTGAAGGAGCGGGGCTGGGGGAACTCTCACAGGCTCTGAGGGATCTCGGGGGGGATTTGGGGAAGGCTGAGGGGGCTCCGCGGGGGTTTGGCAGAGCTCGTGGGGGGGCTCAGAGGAGATCTGGGAACACGGAGAGGGGCTGGTGGCAGTCCGAGGGGAGGCTCTGAGGAGATTTTGAGGGGGGCTCTGCGAGGAGGCTCTGAGGAAGCTCTCTGGAGATTTTAGGGGGAGAACCCGCACGGACGCCTGGAGGGGGCTGTGAGGAGGCTCTGAGGGCATTGGGGAGGCTCGGAGGGGGTTTGGGGGCTCAGAGTCTCTCGGGGGGCCGCGGGGGCGCCCCGGGGGCGGCCACAGCTCCCCTCTCCCTCCCGCGCAGGCTGCTGCCTTCCTACCCCCGTTACCGTGGCAACCGCCCGGGCTCCCCCAGCCCCGCGCCGCTGCCGCCGGAGCTGCTCGGCAGCCGCCTGCCGCCGCCGGCCATGGAGCTGCTGGCCGCGGCGCTCAGCGCCGCCTGCGCCCTCGACCAGGACGGCTCGGCGGGACAGCCCGGCAGGTGAGCGGGGGAAGACAGTGGGCTGCGAGGGGCCGCGCCCGGGGCGGAGCGGGGGGGCGCCCCGCCGCTGCCCCGCCGCCGCGGCTGAGGATGCTTCTGTGTCCCGCAGGGACCCCCCCGCGGCCGCTGAAGAGAGCCCCACCGCCGCCGCCACCGCCGAGGGGCCGCCGCCCACCCACCCCATGACGGCCGACTCCTGGAGGAACCTGATCGAGCACATCGGTAAGGAGCCGGCCGGCGGCCGCGCGCGCCCACAACTTCGCGCCGCTTCCCGCTCCCCGCGCGCGCGGCGGCGCAGCAGCCCCTGCACGAGCCGGGTCCCTGAGCCCGGCCGGGTCCCTCCGCCCGCCGCCCGGAACCCCGAAACCCGACAGATCCAAACCCGCGGCACGGAACGCAACACCCCGCCCTTGCTGGGAAAAACCTCTCGCTGTCGGCGTAAAACAAAACCGTTTTGCTGGCTTTAGGGGCATCGGGTTTGCGCGCTGCGTGGCAGGGGATTGAGCACCTTACCTCATTCATAAATAACGATTGCTTCTTGTAATTGCAAAGCGATTAATTGTTAAGGCTACAGCCATCCCCCTGCTGAAATCTGATTTTGCATACTCGAAAAGGCATAAGACTAAACTACTGGGTCGATTAGATTGTCGGACATCAGCTGTGTGCACCGCGGTCTATGCGCATTTGTAACAGCGTAGCATTTGCAACGGAGAAGTTATTTTATCATTCGTGGTCTCTTTGTAAAGGCAGAGTTGAGGGTACCTGAGAGGATTGTTATGCTTTTGCTCTTGTGGTATTTTTGAGTTTTTTGTTTGTTTGGTTTTTTGGTGTTTTTTTTTTTTTTGTGGGATGTGGAGAGGACCTTTGCAGCTTGTTGCTTGATTTCCCACATCTCAATTGTGACACTCCTCGGAGAGGTTTGGGCAACTGCAAAGTTAAGCCCCATCTGGAGGGAGACTTTATGGTGGGAATATAGAAGCTTTATTCTTAAACAGTTCAGTTCAATTTCAGGAAGTGAAACTGCAAGACACTTGAATCTAGAGGGCAGGAGTGTAGCAATTTATATGGGAAAATCACACAGATAACTCTCATGAGTTGCAGGGAGGGTGCTGGGGAGAGAGGCTGGTGCAAAACGAGCAGCAGCCTCCCAGCATCTATCAGACAGAGCAGCTGCTTTCAGGGCCTTCTGGAGGAAAGTGGTTAACAATTGGCATGGATGTTGCCAGATCTGTGACTTGGTTTTGGCTGTGTAGGTACTAATCACCCAAGGCGGATGTGTCAACACATCGTCAGTTTACCGGGCCTGTGCTGCTAAGAGGCATGATAAAAATACTAAAACCAGCAGGACATCAAAGCAACCTAGTTGCTATATTTGTATATATTTTTATGTGCCATATATCAGAAGGAAGCTGTGCAATAGCTCTGCACGCGTCAGTTTAACTGCAATTAGGTCTGTTGCACCTTGGTGGAGCAGGCAGGATTTTCACAACCAGAGGTGCTACCCTAATCCCCACCAGAAAGGTCATTTCAAATGGCTGGAGCACACTCGCTCCCTTCCCTCCCCCTTCCTCCTGCCTTTAAGGCATTAATGGACTTTTCCCCTGAAACTGGAGCAGAGAATTTCAGAGAAAATGGCTCTAGACCTCTTGAGATTTTTACGTAGCTTTCATTGTAATAACGTTTACTTTAAAAGCACTTCAAACTCTCTGAGATGAGCATTCTCCATAATTAGTAACTAGTTTTTCAATTCCCGTCACAGATTTTGAGAGAGCTGCGAAGTCTCTTTGACAGCAAAATTAAATGGAATAAACACAAAGGGAAAAATCTATTATGTACTATACACACTATGTAAACACGCCTTAGGAAGATCAGCCTTAACCACTTAAGAGGCAACACCAAATCCATGCTCTGACCACACCATTAACCTGTAGCCAGGTCACAGTAGGGACAACTGGGACATTAAGCAATGGATGAAGCTTATACAGGTCTGTAACATTTTGTACATGTTCTATTACTAAATGCAAGCATTTACTAAATCATCATATCTTCTGAGTTACATTCAACTATGGATCTGAGCTTCATTCTACAGATTCAGACAGGTTCCAGATGTATTGCTCTCCTTTCTACTTGTCAAAACCCTGTTCCCTGACCTTGCATCTGTTCTGCCACCCATCCTGTGCTGTGAGCATCTCCTGTTTCATCTATAGCTTGTCCCTCTCTCTCTCATTTAAACCTTTGCTCTACCCATTGTAACCTCTTACCAACATATGGGTGGTACCTTTTACACCAAGATAGCGAGGATATTTTTATCCTTGCTAGTGCAACCCTCTTTGTTTCTTCCCATCCTTCTGCCTAAACATGTACCTGTCTTTTTTCCTGGTGTCACCTTTCTGCTTCATCTCCATATTGCTGCCTGTGGTAGAGCTTCAGCCAGTTGCTCTTCAGCTCCCTTTCAAACAGGTTACCTTGCTGTCATTTCTGAATGAGTTCTGGTGGTAGATGCCTTTAGTTCGTCAGATCTCCCTGTGTCCATATTTGCCTTCATCTGTCACTGAAGGCTCCATAGGTCTTGTCTGTTTGGTTGGTCAGACAGGGAACCTGGAAACAAAATCAAGTTTCATTGTCTGGGTTTCATTTCCTTAAAAGCAAGGGGGGAATTTGTCTTGAGGATCTTTTCTAACAGGCTGCTCTTCAGATCTGCGTGAGGGGGACTAAATCCCCCTTACTCAAAATATCCTTTCTTGCCTCTGAGTTGCAGGGCAGACATGCCAGCACAACATGGCTGCACGATCAGACACTGCAACTAGAATTATCTCCAATATGAGTAAAACAGATTATGCTCCAGTTTCCCTGTGCAGTTCAGTGCGGCAGAAGCCAGAGCCTGCGAGCACGGGCTGAGCTTACAGACCAGGACCCTGAAAGCAGCTCCCATTGAGCAGGCTCTCTGCTCCATTCAAGGAGCCTTTCCACCCCACCACATGCTCAGCACCCTCACCGGTACTAAAGAACAGGCAGAAATCCTTAGGAAAGCCATATAAGCCTAGCTGATGCAGAGAGAAATTATATAAGTAGCAGCAGCATGCAAAACTTCAGGGGAAGTCTCCTCTCTTTGGTTATCGTGTAGGAAGCTAACAGAAGACTGTATGGTTTCCTAGGCACAGCTACCCTTATTGCTATTTTAATCCGGTGCCGAACATCTTTCCAGGGAGAACAGATAACAGGATACACTCACAGACTGCGGTACTTCTGTCCTTGTGCCTCCGCTTTTCCCCAGCATATTTCTGAAATAGTTTTAACAGAGACTGGTACTAGCCTCATGAAAACTGGCACAGAGATTTAATAGGCAGTAACAGCTCTGTTTCTGCCCTCCCTAGGCAAACTCCTGACCCAGTTGTCTGTCACCTTATTACACACAGAATCTGCTTCTGGCATCCAATATCGTGAGTGCACGTGAATAGATAGATTATAACCCCTAATGACTCAGACAAATCATGTAGTTGTTTTGTTTGTTTTTAACATCAAGGACTTTTCGCTTTATTCATTCATGTTACACTTTCCGATTCAGGTGTAAACCAAGGGAGATAATGTAAATTGCGCTCCTGCAATTTGAGTAAGTGAAGAGAGTGACTCAGAGCAGGCTTGTGCTGTCTCATCTTTTCATCTCTTCTAAATTACATTTTATATTCAAACAATTAATATTCTGGGTCCTACAGATGGCTCAGTAAGAGAAATGGGACAGTTGGCAAGCCCTAGGAGGGACACAGGATCTTGTAAAGATGGCCAAGGAATTTCAGGATTCCTACCTTTTTTGTGCTGTCAGTTGAAACCAGGAGTGGGGGCAAATTCTGTGCAACTTCATCTGCTCCTGAACTTGGTAATTGAAACTCAGAAGACACCTCATGTGATTGAAGTGCTACAAGATGGTGTGAATTTAGAGCCTTTTCCTTAGTGGTGTGGCATTCAGGTACCTTTTGAATGTTAATTATCTTCAATCATTGTAGAGACTGAGAAGGAAAACAGAAGGAAATTAAGCAACACATCCAAGGTTAACCACAAAGTCAATACCAAAACAAACTGGTAACTGTAGCTCATTGTCCCAGTGCTTTAACCTAATGCCCTAACAGCTGCCTAGTGTTTCCTCCGTAAGGATTTTCTCGTGGCCGTCAAATTGCTCCTTTACAGTAGTTTTGGTGTGTGCATTACTACTTTTCCAGACATATACTTACACATACTTGTCAATCTATATAACTTGTAACATAATAATACTGCAGAGAAAATCAAGGTTTTAAAGAACCATTTAGAAGCCTGGCAAATAAACTGCTGCTTTATGTCTTCCAATTGATCATAGATTCATCTGACTGTGTTACTAAATGTTTTGTGAGAGCAGATTGTTGACAACACTTTAGATTCAGAAATGGCCTTCCATTTATAGTTTCCACTTTGGGCTCAAATAGGAATGCCATAATTGGCTTCTTCACTCAGCGCGGACGGGATCTCTGTTACCTCTGCTGAGGTGAACTAATGCAAAACAAATTCCCTTTCCCACAACACATTTCTAGTCTTTTGTTCAGCTGTAACCTCGCAGACCTGTTGTGTTACCTCCTAGGGCTCTTGTATCAGGAATATCGAGATAAATCTACGCGCCAGGAGATTGAAACCAGGCGACTGCAGGATTCACAGACAGACCCCGAGGAGAGTTCACCCAGCGAGGAAACCCCACCTGAAGCAGAACCTACAAGTACAACCGAAAACAAAGCTCCACCGCAGATCAGTTTGCTGAGGAACTCCAACTCCAGGTTCAACTTATGGCAGGATCTTCCCGAGATCCGGAGCAGCGGGGTCCTCAGCATCCTCCAGCCAGACGAGATCAAGCTGCAGGAGGTAATGGGGGAAGGTGGAGTGTTTCTTAACTGGGTTGCTGCTTGAAAGGGAGAGAATTAAGTGAAACGATCAAGATTTTAAAATGAAAAACTTCATAGCAGTTACAGAGAAGCCTTGCCCTACCGAGTACTTTTCTGTGTTGTACTGGTTAGCGCCACTCTTTTTTCGAAACTATACATGTTATTCTATATGCTATTGCCGCTGGACATTTCTGTAGCAAAAAAGAACTTGTTTTTCCTTTTCTGGTTCAGTGTTAGGAGCAATATAAAAGGAAGGGAGAGATAACAAAGAGGCTCTTGCAGTGCACATTAATCCTCTTCTGAAGTTACTAGCAGGCTACATACTTTCCACCAGAAATCTTAGAAGAGTTTAATAGTCAACTGTAATCTGTTTTAAGTATGATAGCATTAGCAGAAAGGGAAGAGATGGAAATTGATAAGCGTCCTTATTTTTAAACATTGTTACTTGGAGCCTTATGCAAAACAGTAAAAAATAATGACAGGTATATTTGCATTTTAGCCATACAGTCTAGTGACATCACTGTTTAAGGGTCATACATTGGTAATTTATAGGGCTGCCTGAAACAGTGAAAGGAGTAGGTGGCAGTAGCTGCCACAATTAATGAAAACATCAGTCACACAACAATTTACAGCTGGTTACTGTTTTGAGTAGCATGGGGAGCGTGAGCGCTTTGTCAATGCATTGCCCTGCATTCGTAGCCAGCAGTGGAGACGAACAAGACCCATTGGGTGTGTGGTGTTGTATTAATAATACAAGCAATGAACCTTCACAGGCTGGATCCTGTGAGTCCCATTACACTCCTGCGCTGGGATCACTTCTGGCGAGACCGCTGTGGCGGAATGTCTGTTCAGCCCTGGCTCGTGGGGTTGTACCCCCAGCGCTGGAGAACATCTCGGGGTGTGAGCACTTCATCCGAAGTTCACTGGCATTTGCACAATCAACATCTATGAATCCCTTGTGTATGTGGTGCCAAGGCTGTAATTTCACTGTTTCCCTGGAGAGGCTCGTCCTGTGAACCGCAGGGCTGTGTTTTGGAGGGGACTGGTGTTTCTACAGGGTCACTTGGGCGGGCAGCACAGGCTGTTGTATGTCAGGGTTATGGCTGAAGGCAACTAAAATGATCTGTTGCTTTTCCGTGTTCTGCTGCACTGGTTATTTCCATATCAGATTTGTTCTGTTTACCTGGCAAAACACGGTACTTCTCACTGCCAGCATTACAAACACAATCTGCCATCTGAAAAAATTACAAGCTTTTCTCCTTCTATCTGCTTTGAAATGAAGAGTCTTTTACGGAGAAACATTCGCTTAAAAGTTTGCCTTATAGATTTCAAAACGTGCCATTCCTGTTGAGTTACATTCATTACCTGTAGGTGTTTTAAGGAAAAGAAACCTCTGTGCTGCTAAATCACAACATTAAGTGTGCTGAATTTTCTTCACTCGGCTTAAATAACAACAGAAATAAAGCAGATGGAGATGGGACAGTGCTGCCTTAAAGAAGTGCTGTGCTTTCCCCAATGTTAATTTATCAGAGCTGAAATTTTCTTCCTGTTTGTTCTGGGATTAGCACAGTAAGAGATTATAAAACTGCTCCAAGCCAGAAAGCTGTGAAATTGGCTGAACGTTGAATAGATGAAGTGGAGAATTTGCTTTGTGAGAAGAGTCAAGGACAGAAAACCAGGAGGGCTGGAGAAATCATCGAGGCCATTAAAGAGATGATGCTGAATTCATCCTTGCTGTAAGCGAACACTGCTTACTCCTGCAGTGCTGGAACTGTACTCACGTTGGATGTGAATTGGGAGTGCGAGATGAGATTAAGTGAATAGAAAGTGTTCAGCTTCATGAAGGAGAGTTGGAAGAATTTACTTGAAGTGCAGGGCAGCAAAAATTCTGGAGTAAGTGCCTTAAGGACAGAAATCTTACCTTTCTGACCCACTTTATCTTCAAAGCCATGGTAAACACAGGGACTAGAAGAGCTTGCAGCTCTTCAGCCAGGAAAGGTAGAACAAGAGTATTCTTCAGACCACAGGGAGGAATCTCAGTACACAAATGGAAAGAAAGTTGAAGCAAACATCCCTGTTCACAGCTGAGGAAGGGGATGTCACCACAGCTGTGATGGAGCAGGGTTTAAACAGTCAGAGAATAAGTTGTTCATCTGCCCGTCACCTGCAAAATAAGAGACAAGAACAGGCATCAGGTCTCTGTTATTGACAAGGACAGAAAATGACTAAGTGGGTTATCAGTAGAAGATAAAAAACAAGAAAAGGGTGTTTTTCAAGCATCAAAACAAGAAACTTGACTGGAAGAGCAACAGATGCTTCAAAAGTGTTACGGAAGCAATTTGTTATTTTCTCCATTGGAACAAATGAGCCAGAAAATGGAGTTTCAGAAAGGAAAAAAACCCCTCAAAACCAAAAAACAACCCCCCACATCCACCCCCCCCACCCCCCCCCCCCCCGCAATTTCAGGAAAACAATGTTGCAGTATGGCCCATTAGCTGGGGGAACTCAAACAGAATTCAGACAGGTGACCTCTGCCACGCCAGTGCCAGCCTTTTCCGTCTGAAGCGAATGCCAGAGTAGCAAGATGTAAAACATCAACTGGAAGTGTCACAAAAAATGTGGGTGCAAATGCAGGAAAAGGAAGAGAAAAAAAAAAAAGGCAAAAGATGTTACAGACCACTGAGGTCAGGGAGATATGAAAATTATGTGCTACTGGAGTAATTATCTGAAATAACTAAGTCATTGATAGGGTGGTTTTAATTATCCAGACATCTGTTGAGCATCAAACACAGCAAAACTTGAGTCACCAAGGGCTTTCTTTTAACTATCGAGAAAATGTAATGATGCAAGAACAAGCCGAAAAAATGCTGTTTGGGTTCTGACATGGAGTCAATGTGGAGGAAATTACAGGCAACGTGTATGTGGCAAGAGGAACAAGTGACCAGAGAGAAAACACTCCCTGTCTTACGTGTGACTTGGGTTAAAACAAATTCTGTCCCCAAGGTACTAGGCTCTGAAGAGGCAATGATCCTGAGATTAGAAGGAACATTTAATCAGTGAAACCTCTTTCAGCATGAACTTTAACTTAGATATTGGTATGGCCTTTTTGTGGAGTGGCTCTGGTCTATTCCTCTTTCCCAGTTTGGTTCTCTACTTTTGTCCTTGTTTTATTTACTGTATAGTTTCTTCATTTTGTCATTTTCTGCTGGCTAACTGTATTGGTTTTCCTACACCGTGTTAATCTTCTGTGTTTTAGGAGATTCCAAGCTGAGTGGAACTTGCCCAAAACAATTTACTAATAAAAATAGTTTGGCAAAGTATTCTCAGTCTTTGAACTGAACCATTTTTGCTGAGATGTGTGAGCTTTGATAAAGTTTTTGCTAGAGATTACTTGAATTCAGGTCATTTTGGTGTTAGAAAAAAGGGGCAGAGACAGACTAATCTGCACCATGTGTCATGGTGTGAATTTAGATCAGAGAGCTGCTGCTCTGAAAATATTCTTTGCTCAAGCAAAAGGGAGACTTGAACCTGATTGTGCGCACTGGTGACATGTCCTCCACGTGGAACAGCGCATTTGATAGGTAGGCAGTCTTTCTCTCTTCTTCCATTTTCACAAAAGCATTCAGAAAATATTTAGTTTCCATTCCTTCTTTGAGCAAACCTTCGATTTCAAACCTCCAGACCTGCACTTCTAGCAGGTGGATGTCAGACTGGCCCTGTGAAGGCAACTGGGTCTGAGAGCTGGTCCCAGGCAATGCCGTGGCATCGGATCAGAACAACATCCCTCCTCCACTAGACCAGAATTCCCCTTCTTACCCAGCAGTTTACACAAAGAGCAGGGCCATTGGGAACAGGTATCTCCAATAAAGCACCATATTGTCTCAGTAGAAACATAGCCTGTACGATTACTTACTCTTTGGTGACTCTGACTTTTTCTCCTTTATCTTCTACATTTCCTTCTTCCTTAGACTGCACTTCTCCTTTCCTTTCTCAGTCTCTCTGCCGAAACATAAGCAATGAAAACAATTAGTATAGCTTTTACGTGACTATGAGATTTCATTAAGTTATGAGGCAGAGGACTGATGGAACAGCGTCCGTCCTGCTTCGAAGAGATCATTTCAGACCATCCTGGCTTGGAGTTCTGGAAAGCTGCAGTGCAAATTGAGTGGTGGTATCGATCCTCAGCATATCTGGAAGGGACAGGCTCTCTCAGTGTGTCATACCTTACTCTTCATTGGATCTTTGCCTATTTCCACTTCTTGTTAATCAAATGAAAAGCTACAGTTAAAGCTGTAAAGAGGTGCATTTAGGACCGAGCCAGTCATTTAGAGAGAGAAAGAGATGGGTTCTCTCTCAGGTTCACCAGGTGAAGCTGAGCCAATACTCCTCCACTTTTCTCATTGGGAATCTGGCCTTGAAAAATCAGACATCCTCTTATTCCTCAAACACCACCTATTGCACCTACACTGACCAAGCACGTTCATTTCTACTCACACCCTTTGCTCTGTCTCCGTTCCAGGAGCTGTGCAGGCACAGCTTCCGTCTCTGGTGCAGGAAAGGACCGCCTGTTGGACTTAACTGCCCACTGGGGACATTTCCCAGGCTACCAACCCCGCAAGAAGCTGAAATGTCAATTCAACTGGTATTTTAGCAGCTCTGGATTGAGTAACAGTCCCTCCTTTCTCTGCCTGTCCTCCTAGATCTTGGACTGCAGCACAGCGTCGGGAATGTAACCCAGGTGTCTGTACCTCAGGGTTTTCTGTGATGCATAGCAATATTTCCAGGAAAAAGCAAACAACTGCTCAGAGATGTTCAGATAACTTCCTTAAGAAGAAAAAAAATCCCCCCAAAAAAGAGCTCGAGGCTCTGAGCAGCTTTAGGTTTGAGGAAGCGAGATTTTCACCAACCTACCAAAAGGTTCCTTTTCAGTAGCGGCAGCACGGGCCAGCCCAAGGATTCGGCTGTTGTGTAAATAATCACCTTTTTTACCTACCTCTGAACAAAGACAACAAGGAGTTGCCTGTAGAGTAAGGGAGCTCTGTGTGGTAACAGTGGACTGTCCTTGCAGGTTTTACATCTCTTCTCATGGAATTGTTTTTTATCTCTGAACCAAACCACCAATTTGTCTTTCTGCTTCCCCAGACCACATCCCTGGCCTGAGGAAGCCAGGCTTTGCTCCAGAGTTTTCTAACAGGAAAAGGGCTGAAATTTAGAAATCATTTGACTTATCCATGTGTTTGTATTAACTGACTCAAGGACCCCGTGTCGCACAGCAGGACCGCAGTGTGCTGTGCAGCCCAGCCCCAAACCATGGCTTTTTATTAAAAAAAAAAAAAAAAAGGAAGAGTGTAGAGGGTACAAGGAGACCCTCCTGGGTGGCACAATAAGCCACAATGAGCAGAGATAGAAGCCAGCGCTGTTGTGATCAGCAGGGGTTGGAGGGTACATGGGGGCTGCCCCGGGGAACGTGCCGAAAAATGAAAGTGCAGGATGGTGACAAGTGGCATAGGGGGGCTGGTGCCTGGGGCAGCCTCGGGTCAGGGCTGAGCGATGCCAGGAGGGAAGGGGAGAGGCCACGAAGTCCTTGTGTGTGTGCATGTGCACAAACTCAGACTGCTTATATTATATCATGAGATATATACGATGAGAAAAAGATAGTTCTGCCGAAGAGATTCAGTGGAAGAAAATGTGGTTAAACAACTTGGGAAGGAGGCAGAAGAAGCCAGGGCTGATGGTTTTGGGAGGAAATCTTCTCTGTTCAAGTCACTATGCTATGTAACACACGGGAAACGCCATCACATGCTTACCTCTCCCAGTACTCTTGGCCTGGAGGGTGGGTGCCAGGTCCATGACTGCGCAGCACAAATGTTCTCATTAACACTGCATGCACCTCTCCATAAAAGTAGAAGGTACCTGCTGATTTCCTTCTTTGGGATTCTCCTCCAGGCCATGTTTGAGCTGGTTACTTCCGAAGCATCATATTACAAGAGTCTGAACCTGCTGGTGTCTCACTTCATGGAGAACGAACGTCTGAAAAAGATCTTACACCCATCTGAGGCACACATCCTCTTCTCCAACGTCCTGGACGTCATGGCAGTCAGTGAGCGGTAAGACAACTGCTGCTGGATTTCGGTCCAGCTGAACGGCATCGCTGTAGCTGATCTCATTTGTAGGGGGACAGAGGAGCTGACTAGGGGCAGTCTGTTACTCACAGTCTTTTCAAAGAGTCTGTGGACACATTCATAGATTTGAACCCCAAGGGCTGCTTCTAGGAATTACCTGGAACAGACAGGTCACAACAATTAATGAGTGCTGGGTTTCTCATCTAGCTTCCTGCTGGACCTCGAGCAGCGGGTGGAGGAGAATATTGTGATCTCGGACGTGTGTGATATTGTCTACCAGCATACAGTTAATCACTTCTCCGTGTACATCACCTACGTCTCCAACCAGACCTACCAGGAGAGAGCTTACAAGCAGCTTCTGTGAGTTCCAGTGCTTGATGCTAAATTATTTTGCAAAGATTGTATAGGCCATGGATTTAGCTTTAATTTTGATATCGATGACAAAGGGCTAGATAGTACAGAAACAGGATTTCCCATTTCACTGACTTTTCACTGCATCTATAAAAAGAAAACACAATTAAAAGGCTTTAGGGTAAGGATGGGGTGATATAGTATGCAAGTATCATAGCAAGTAAATTCAGAGCCAGCAGTTCCCAACTGGGGGAAATATGTATGGCGTACACAGGGACACACACTTGTGAAACTTATATATTTTTAAATTGCAAGTAGAGATAAGAGATTGAAAGGCCAAGAATACAATACAGCTCTCTGATGACAGGAACAGCCAATGCTTTTCCAAAGCTTCTCAGCAAGGCATTTGAACTTCCCAAAAAATGAGATTTTTTTTTTTAAGAACAACAGAATTTTCTTTAAAGGAAAAAAAAAACATTTTCTTCACATTCTGGTGTTACGCACACAGATGTTTACGAGGCCTGAGGATATAATCCAAGATATTTTTGCAGTATTTTTCAAGTTTAGCAAGTCTTTTGGTCCAGTAGGAATTCTCTTACACCAGCTCTAAACAAAGAGTGCCCTACAAGCTTGTCTTTGAGCAGGGGAATGAATTTTTAGTTACAATGTCCTGGATTCTTTCAGGACAGCCCATTGCATACGCTGCACTGTATTTCCTGCCCAGAGCAGCAGCTGCTTCAGGGGAGTGTAATGAGTGTAACAAGCCTTAATCCTTTCCTTTCTATGCTCTCCATCCTTTGAGGCAAAAACCCCACACTTTAAGGGGCCTTGTTGAACTTGGCCAACTGTTCTCTCCAAAAGGAGGATACCACAGGATTTCCTTCGGTCGGAGGTGAGCAACATAGCTGCAGAATATAAATGGTTTGCCTGGAGCCATTAGCTAACCACTCAGAAGCAAAACAGCAATAGGCTGGGTTACATGAGCTTGACCTCCAACTCCATCGGGTTGGACTCTATGATCCTTGTGGGTCCCCTCCAACTCAGGACATTCTATGATTCTGTGAAAAGGACCTGTTGGAGATGGAGGCATTCCTAGATATGAATTTAGAGGACAGCATTTTTTTTTTTGTCTGTGGGATAATGCAGCAATTGAACAGATTCCCACAGACTCCCAGCTAGCACAAGAATTTGGCTGTTCCCCGGACACTTGCACACTGGAGAGTGACACCATCACACAAGGACCTGCTGCCACACGGAGAAACACGTACAATGGCTGCTCTGGGATCATTAGGACTTACACGTGGTAAAACCAGGTTTTGCATAGTTAGCAATCTCTTCTCATCCATGCTGTTTCTGCCAGCCAGGCCTCCTAAGTCTTCCCCAGGGCCCCACAGCTGCCAAGAGGCTTTGACAACAGCAGCTGGGGCTCCTGAGGCTGCTCTGTGCTGTGCTGTCCATGGCCCAGCAATGCCGTCATCTGCGGGGGACACCGTCAGGGACAGCCCAGGCATGGCCCCGACCTTCTCAGGCCAGATAATGATTTCCATCCTCTGGTGAAGCTGGCAGGAGTAGCCAAGCTCGAGCTGGTTTTGTGGCTTTGCCTTGTTCTTACGACTGCGTGAGCTTCACCTTGTCACAGAGTTCCAACTGTGTAAAAATACATAATTATGCCTCTGACTCATCTACTTGGACACACACCCCATTCACACACACCTACGCACGCAGCATATGCTGCTGAGCTGGATGTGCTAACACATGTGAACACTACCATGGCTTGTACATTAAAAAGTCTATTTTTTTTCCTCCCCCAGCACTATAAATAGGTCTAGATTTAAACTAAAATACACCTAGAAGCATTCAGTGCCCTCCTCCTGTCTTTTTTCTGATTGGGAGAGGCCAGGCAGATGCTGTCTCTGGGACCAAGCTGCTTTTGGGTCACCAGCCCCACACCGGAGTTACAGGCAGGGTAGCACAGTCCTCACCTTCTCCCTCCCTCTCCTCTCAGCCAGGACAAGCCAGCTTTCCGGGAAGTGATTTCACAGCTGGAGCTGGATCCCAAGTGCAAAGGCCTGTCCTTTTCTTCCTTCCTGATTCTGCCATTTCAAAGGATCACTCGGCTCAAGCTGCTGGTGCAGGTAGAGTTTTGCTCTTGTATCTCTCCCAGTGTTCTTCTGGATCACTCCTGGAATTCTCCTGTCCAACAGTTGTGTATGAGGCTTAGATACAGCCACAATCAACCCTAGAGCTGGGTGAAGCCTTTCTGTAAAATCAGACATTCTCAACAACTATGGAAAAAAAATATTTCAGTCACTCAGAAACCATCCCCAAATTAGCATTGAATTTGCTGGGTAGCTTTTACTGAGCAAAAGACTTGAGTAGCAAATTTGTCAAGCTGCTAGAAGGGGTAGCAACACTCCAACTCTACATCATGGCTGCTTGGACCAGACTCTGTCAGCCAGCTGGTCTAAACCCTGTGCTGGAGGACGTGCTTCTGGGGATGAGGAAACAGCTCAGTCCCAAATGGTCTCAGCCCACTGGGATTACCAGTAGCACTGTCTGTTAGTGCCAGCTCTAGCTAGTTTTATTTATTCATTTATTTTTATGAAATAGGAGCCTGCCTGCTCTATTTCTTTTGGAAATAAGATCGGATGGGAACAGGTTTTAATGAAAAAGAGGAACTAAGAGGTGACAGTCACTGTACTCTGTCACCCATTCTGTAATTAGGCTGATGGCCAGAAATAACTCTGAGGCTAGCAAAAAGTTTTCTGTGCTGTCAGATTGGGATCAGAGTTAACACAGCCTTTCCTGCCCTGCAGAATATTTTGAAGAAAGTAGAAGAGAAGTCTGACAGAGAAACCACTGCCCTGGACGCACATAAAGAACTGGAAACAGTAAGTTTGAATTTTTAACTGAAGGCTGTGAAGATTAAACCATCATGCTCCCCCTAGAAAAGACTTACAAACTATATTCACGCCTGGTGCTGTCCCCTTGAATCCTGTCACTGCGTTTCAAGAGGTTTTTTTTTTTTTTTTAAACTCTTTCTTGCTCTGGAAGGACTAATTGAGCAGGACTTGGATGTCAGCGATGAGGAATCCCTTGCTAACAACAGACCTGTATGTTTCTGCTGTAGGAAAGGGCAAAGAGAACGTTTTCCCTTGAGGTTCTTCAAGAATACAAATTTTTGCAGATACCTGAAGGTGATGGATCCCACTGAGAGATATAATTAGCTGCAAGAGGCAGTGGAGTACAACTGTGTCAGGTTCCTCCGATACAGCACACTACTTCTTCTGGCCTAGAATAACAGTTTCTTAATGAAGCACTCACGCCTGCTTTTATCTCTCTTCTCTGAAGCTGGTAGGTAGGTGTGGTGTTCGGTTGTGCTGGTTACTGCTGTGTACAGAACACCAGGAAGGCATTAGGATGTTTTCTATCTGGGCGGTTCCTGACACAGTCAGACAGGGTGATCCCACCTCCAGGCTACGGATCTGAATGACCTGGATAGAACTGGCAGCTATGTGGGCTGGGACAGGGCATGATTTGCCCTGAACTCATCTAGGAAGTACACACTTCAGAGATCGCTAGCGATAAAGACAGAGGCCTTATCGATGAAAAATATTCTGCATTACTTGCTATTTGCAGAATCTCTTGTGGTCTATCTGGTAGCAAGTTGTTTTTCCATCAGCCAAAAGGCTGTTCCTGTGGTATGCAGGTGACTACAACTGCTGCTGGAAAAATGCTCTTTTTACATTCATCTTTCAGTGACTCATGATCAATTCCATGACTCTCTTTGGATAGTTACTTATCTGTGTTTAAGTTCAGATGCCTAATGTCCACCTAGGTACAGGCATCACAGCAGAGGTCATCTGGTGCTTATTTTCTCTGTAGATATCCTATTTGAGAAGTATGAGCTGATCATTGTTTCTATTCCTAATATTCTGGTGGAATTTGAGTAGCAGAAACAGAGCACAAAGTGGAGCTTGTTCTCCAGAGTAATTTTTCTGCCTAGCCAGTTCTCAAGAGAGTTGCTCCTTATGAAACAGGCAGTGGCATCTAGGTTAAGGTCCCTGTAAGAGGGTGGTGCCTGCACGTTGCTTGTGGCTTTTCAGTTCCAAGTTTGTCCTCAGAACACAGCTGGGCTCTGTGTGATGAACGTCTCTTTCCCTGGGACGTTTGACAGCCCTGGCATCTGGTGCTGCTTGGCAGAACCACAGCATTTGCATCTTTGAAGTGAAGGTCTTTGGCTTCGTTCTCTTCTTGAAGATGATTCTGCATGTGTACTTCTTTTCAAGTGTCGGGGTCTAGGAAGATGAGATACATGGTGTATCAGGATCTGGAAAATGAGCTGTTCCCTTTGCTGTGCAACCAGGAATGTTGGTTAATGCTGTGTCATTCAGTAACTGACTGCAGCCATCTAACCTGTCCTCTCATATTTAGCTTCCAGCTATAACATCTGGGTGTTGGTTGGCTTTTTGTTTGTTTTGTTGTTTGTTTTGTTGTTTTTTTGTTTTTGTTTTCGGCTTTTTTTCATCTCTTTTTTCATGCAAATACAGTGCTGATAGAAGAGCTTGGCTTAGTCAATTCCAGTTCTAGCAGAGCACTTACCCTGTCACAGTCAGGCCTTTCTGTGCTGCTGTCATCACTTAACCTGCTTTAGGTCACTGGAGACAAATCCTTCTATTCTCTCTTTCCCAGGTGGTGAAAGCATGTAACGAAGGTGTCAGGAAGATGAGCCGAACAGAGCAGATGATCAGCATCCAGAAGAAACTGGAATTCAAGATCAAGGTATAAGCATGGGCTGGTAGCCCTCTGCAAACACCAAAACAACGGCATCCAGATGTGCACATGTACGCAGCAGTCCTAACCCAGTCGCACTCCTGTTAGCGAGTGTTTGGTGGTGGCCTGGGCCACACTGATCCCCCAAAGCCTTTGAAGAGGCTGCTGCTCTGGGCACTGCATCCGTGCGTGGATCTCCATGCACACGTGCTGCAGATGCCAGGGGTGGCATTGAGACCAGCATGTTGTGCGTGCACACAGATGTGATACGCTGGCGTCAAATTGCCTGCTGCTCCAGCACTTGGTTCTGGTTCTTCCCTCTCACCTCTCTCCAAAATGCAGGTCAGCTTCCAGCCGTTACTTTACATAACAAATGACATTAAAGGAAGGTGGAAGCTACAAAGCAAAACACTTCAAAGCTAGAAAATACCAAAATGAAGACTGTCCCACTATTTTAGTCCATCCTTGCATTTATGCATTATGTACAGTCTCTAATTACCTGCTGATGACGTATTTTGGCTCCACGCATGGAATGTCTGAATCAATATCTAGGGATGCCTGACCAGATCTCATTTAACATTTGTCACGAAACGTCAGTGCTGAATATGCAGATGCCAATTCCTGAGTGCTGTGGAGGTGCTTCTCAGATCTGTCTGCTTCACAAACTTTAAGGAGCATACTTAACTTCCCAGCAACCTTTTTGTGTACCTGAACAACCAAAGCAAAAAAAAATTGAGACAATTTATTTGGAAAGTCACACTGTGCGCCCAAGAACTTGATTTTTCCAGAGCACTTTACCAGTGTGTCAGGGCTAGATCACAGTCCGCAGGACAGCGCTAGCTTGGTGTATCTACGAGGCTGCCTTCAGGTCCTGTAAAGCCAAAGCTGTAATGACAGGAGCGGGTTGATGCCTGGAGCAGGTCTGCCATGGGCACTGGCAGGGCTCCTCTGGTGACAATAGCACAAGAGTGTGGAAAGACTGTGCCACCGTGCATGTGACAAACCCAGGGAGGGAACAAAAGTGGAAAGAGTAGCATTTACACGAGTATTTTCCAATATTTCAGTTTGACTTTTAGTGTTCTTCTAATACAAGATGTGCTTTGTTCTCGGCTTCTTGTTTTTAGCACAGCGTGTGGTAAAACTCCAGCAGAAGTGCTGTTGTGGCTGCTTGGACAGTTTCTTCTCCTGGCTGGGACAGACCCAACCAGTGAGAATCTGTTTAACCTGTTTGTTTTTCTTATAGCCAAAAGGCCAAATACGGGTTTTTTGAAAGTCAGTCTCCCTGACCAGGAAGGCTCAGCCCAGGTGATGAGACATGAGATCCCCCAGGGATGGATCTGGCTGTGCAGGGTGTACCCTGGTATTTGAATCCAGCCCTTGGCACTCCAGCATTGCTGTCCTGGAGTATTTTTGTTCATTTTTGGGCCCCTGCCACATCCCTGTCCGAGCTGTCATGCTGTGCTGGGCTGTGGTATGGGCGGCAGAGCACCCTGCCCTCTCCATGCAGCTCTGCTCCCTCCTCTGCGCTGCAAGAGGTGGGGATGGAAGCTCACCACCCTTCCTTTTACACATCCTGGTGCTTGCAGCATCTTGCCCACACAAGCCCATGACATTTTTGCTGTTTTGCTGATCTTTGCCATCTTTTCCTCACTTCCAGTCTGTGCCCATCATCTCTCACTCCCGCTGGCTGCTGAAGCAGGGGGAATTGCAGCAAATGAACGGTCCGAAGACATCGCGAACGCTTCGCACCAAGAAACTCTTCAGAGAAATCTACTTGTTCCTTTTCAACGATCTGCTGGTAATTTGTCGGCAAATTCCTGGGTGAGTGCAAAATTCAGGTAGTACATGAGGTACTTTGTTAGTCCTCCTCACCCCTGGGCTCATCCAAGCTGTGATGCTGTGTCCCCATCCTGTCCCCCGGCAGCCGCCTCACCTTCAAGTACAGTTGACCCTTCATGGGTGGCACAGCTCTGCAGCCTAAAATTCATGGCAAACAGGACTCGAGCAGATTCCAGGCCAGGTCTCCCAGCAGGGTACGCGCATCCACCGGTGTCTGCAGAGCAGCAGTGAATTACAGCAACTGGTGGGCTGATCCCAGAGGCCTGTCTTCCTGACAAGAAGTGATTTTTGACTCATCGTTGCCTGAAGAACAGCTCAGATTTAGACAGTTAATCTTCTGAGAAAGCAGGCTAGAAAATCTGAGCAGTGGGGAGGTGTATAAATTTAGGCCTGAAGCTCATGGCTGTATCTGACATGGTGTAACCTGCCTCAGGAGAAGGAGAATGTCATCGTGCTTAGGGCTCGGTCTTGTGCAAGTAGACACTAGTGAAATACAGCAGCACAGACGGGTCCCGGAGAACAGCGTGTTCTTTGTAGCGCTAACTAGACCCACCGGTAGGGAGCATCTTGCCAGTCCAGCGTTCCTAATAAATATGTTGCCGCGGTGTCTGTACGCCTGGAAATATTTTGCTTCTGCGGCAGCTTGAATCCAGAAAACACAGAGGCATTTTACATATAGAAATGAATTAAGCCTCACAGCCCCCTTTGAGGGAGAAACATCCGTGTTTTGTACACGGGCAGCTCAGGCAGAGCGAGCAACTTGTTCTAGGCCGTGTAGGATGCCTGAGGCAGAGCAAGGAGAAGGCTTCTTGCTTTGCAGTGGGTTTTCATGGCCACCCGCTCATCCCTTCCCACAGCAGAACATCTTTTTCCCTCCTGCCACGCAGCGGTTCCCGCTCTGTGTCCTCAGTACAGTTCTGGGTGGCTGAAGCCAAAGTCTCCTGGGATAAATGCAGTTTTTCCTGATCTCCTCTCTAACCTCTTCCAGGGACAAGTACCAAGTGTTCGACTCCGCTCCCCGGGGGCTTCTTCGCGTAGAGGAGTTAGAAGATCAGGGGCAGAGCTTGGCCAACGTCTTCATCTTGAGGCTGCTGGAGAATGCGGATGACCGGGAGGCCAGCTACATGCTGAAGGCATCGTCCCAGTGAGTACCACAGTCACCCCGCAGCGCTCAGCGCTGCTCCCTGCCTGCACGGGCAGCACCCTGCCTGCACGGGGACCAGCTCTCTGGGCTCACCAGGGTCAGGCAGAAATCCCACTGCCGCAGCTGGGTTGGCCCTACAAACCTCCCTGCCCAGCGTTGCTCTCCTGAGGCCGCCTTTGTCCTCTCCTGCTGAAGGCACCGGTGAACTCGGCAGATTTCTCTCCCATGTGGTGTTTTTGTAGCATCCAGGGCGGAGGGCAGACGGGGTCTTTGCATCCTGGGACAGAGAAGTCAGAAATCAGCCCTGGCACAGGAACCAAACTGATTCACAGACCGCAGCATATTCAGAAAGTAAAAGCACCAAAAGAAAGTAAAAAGCACCTCCAGCTGAAGGCAAGGAGGATTCAGAACACTTCTTGATGCTTTCTTAGCAGATGTTTACCCAAATCAGAGAATCCCATGCTCCCACTTCATCACACACTCTGCTGAAGTTAATTAGTTTAACTACAGGGCTGGTATATGAAGAGAGAAAATCATTTTGTCACCGCCTCTCAGTGCATGACTAAGCCATGCCAACATGCTTTTGCACAATCTCTTTAGCTTTTCTAAATGTTATAAAACCAAACAGAAGCAAAACAAGATTGTAGATCTGAACCAGGAGGAGTGAACACTACACTCTTCTCTGTTCTCTTAAGTGAAGAGTGTCTATAGTTATATGCCTATTCATCACATGTACTGGATGTTTGTCATCCTACAATATGGCCATAAAATCTACATTATTGTCATTTATCAAATTAATTGATGTCAACAATTGAAATAAATATTTTACAGTATATCGTTCCGCTGCACTCACAGTGCAGAACTGGCTGGTGCTGTGTGCCGGCTCACTCAGAGATCAGGGCCATGTCCGACCACCCCTGTGAGGCAAAGTAGCTCCTGCTCATAGGCAAAGGTGGGAGAAGCAGCCGCTTCTCCAGCACCTTCTCCAGCCAGTGCCGATCTCACACAGCCCTTCTGCTGCCCGGGGCCTCCTTGTCTCCCTGGTTACAGGTTTGTTTGGCTCACTGATTTTTCACTTCAGGCTCCAACAAGCTCAGTCTGGGCGAATGACTCAGCTGCACCAACACAGACCTGATTGTTTGGAGCTCAGGGCATGGCTTTCTCATTGACCCAAACCTTACCAGGCCCACATTTTCCAGACACCACATCTGTGCTATTATAGGTGTACGTGCACCACCAGCTGAACAGCTATTAGAGATGATATGCACCCCCAGCTTGATGTTACTTTGCTGTCAATAGGTCAGGATTTGACATGGATGTCCCTTAGCAAACACCAGCCCCAGCTGGGACCACGTCCTGCCGCAGCCCAGGGGCTGCACCCTGACCCTCCCACCACCAGCATCAGGAACACGAGCTCCCAGCACAGCAAGAGAACGTACCTTCTCCTCAGGCACGTGACTGCAGCTTTGCCGGACTCAAAATAGAGATGTCAGTCATGTTATGCAGGGCAAACGCACATTTGACGTCTGTGAGACCGAGCTGCGCAGAGAACGATAAACCAGGCCAGGGTTTGCCTCAGCTCTGGGGAGGCAACTGCAGTTCTGTGCTTCTGCGTCCTGTGTAGACGGCCGCAGTGCGCGGGTGCTCCAGCACACGGCTTGCCAGCAGGTCTTGTGCACTGAAACGTGATTTAGCAACTGCTGAAGGCTGCTGTTCCAGAGCTGCAGGAATGATCAGGGCAGTACCGGGCAGAAACTGGAAAACTGAAGATTTGGAAGAGATAAGCAGGTGCCAAAAGGACTGGTGCATCTGTTGCACAGCTGTTGCAGCATTGCCCAGCTCTGAACCCATACGGCAGTGATGACCTGCTCAGTGGCAGCTTGCAGCAGATGCCTTGGGTGGGCTCTGCCAAGAACTGTTTGCACATCTGGACGCAGCTGGTCACAGGGGCAGGACTGGAGCGCAGGTGGGCCCCTCACAGGCTGGGGGCTGCGGGCAGGATCTCAAGAGACCTGCAAGGAGCTGTGTGCAGGGCCAGCCTGCAGACAGGGCCACAAGCACGGCCCTGGTTTGATCTCTGTGTGCCAACCCCTCAGCGCACAGGACCTCATCCTGCATCTCTTCATGGTGCGAAGGGCTGCGCTCGACCTGCAGCTGCAGGTGTCTTCACTGGCCCAAAGCACAAGGTATTCCCAGCCCTGCAGATCGGCCTGTCCGCACTCGTCCTTCACATCTCCCTTTTAGGCCTCTCTCCTCCCAGAAGACACTGTGGTGGCTTCAGATGTGTGTCAGGTTCAAGCTTTAAAACTCTAATCTGAGGAGGCAGAAAGTTCTGGCTCCCTCAAGGCCGGGAGCACAGCTGCTCCTCCAGGCAGGAGCTGCAGCCTGAAGATGAACTGTCCCATTTCCAAGCAGGTCTGAAGGAAACCTCAAAAGGAGCTCCAGCACCTCTGAAATCTTCACCCTCCTGCTGCAGGGCCAGGTTTTGCAGGATCTGCCAACATGCTCACACAGTCTCTTGTCTCATCCGCTGCAAAGCGAGCAGAACCCTCACATGCATCTGCAAGTGAATTAATCAGCTCTGCCCTTTAAACGTTCCCGCACAGCAGCTGCGGGAATAAATGGCTCCTATAATGGCTTTTCTCCAGGAAAAACTGCTCCTATTGACCCAGCCCAGCCAGGACCTGCCTTTGCTGTCAGAGCTCAGAGGATGCCAGGCCCCCACCCTGCTGCTGGCCCCCAAAGGGGCATCCTGCTGCTTGTGGGGCCCAGGGCTCTGTGGCACATGTGACATTGCAACCAGTGTGCAAGAGGGGGCTCAGCATCACCATTTAGTCCAGGACCCAGGTGGGAAAGGGCCACGAGAGGAGGAATTAGGAACCCAGGGCTGGCTGTGCAGGAGAGCTGGGGTCCCTACGACTCTCTAATGCTCATCCCTTGGTTTGTCTCCCCTATACAGGAGCGAAATGAAGCGCTGGATGATTTCGCTTGCCCCAAACCGGAGGACCAAGTTCGTGTCATTTACATCCAGACTTGTTGGTAAGACACACAGCAGGTGAGCCAGGAGCTCTTCACCCCTACCCATGGGCACCTTCTCCTGCCCTGATCTCAGACCATCCCAGGCCTGGGACCTCTGCTGAAGGTGAACCCTCTTCCCTGGGCTCCCCTTGCATTTCCACCATTGACACCCACTTGTCTGTGGGCCTGGCCCAGACCTCGCTCCCCTCCAGCCCGGGCTGCACCAGCACCCTCCCTCCCACCCCAGCTGCTCACGGGTGTCACTGCAGTGGTGATCCCTCCTGGTCCCCATGGCTGGGACACCCTTTGGCCTCTGCAGGGTTTCGTACCAGACCAGAGGGACCATTCGCAGAGCTCATGGTGCTGCACTCGCCTGAGCTGTTCTGTCCTCACTCTCGCCCTGTTCCCTGGCAGACTGCCCGCAGATCCAGTGCGTCCACCCGTACGTGGCCCAGCAGCCAGACGAGCTGTCCTTGGAACTGGCTGATGTCCTCAACATCCTGGACAAGACAGATGACGGTACAGGGGACGGGTTGAGGTTGGGGCATCCCTGTGGAAAGGTGGGCAACACTTTAGGCAGGTGGCTGCCAAACAGAGAGGAGGGGTCTCCTCCATCCAGGGAGAGACCCCGGCCTTGGCATCTCAGCTGAGAGCGCTACTGCCTCCTCCCAAACCTCAGCAAACCCCAGCTGCCCTGAGCTGTGACACTGCTGGCACAGCCACCCTGGCACTGGCTGTGGGCCCTGGCAAGGCTGGCACAGCCACCCATGATGTACCCAGAGCTGTTCTCACCTTGATGATGCTTCACAGCCACCCGGTCCTGGTCTCTGGGGCACACATGTAGATGGGGAACTCAAGTCACATTGGATCTCTGCTACATCAGAGGCAGCAACACCTGCTTTCTGCTGTCCTCCCTTGAGCCACTTGTCCAAAGACAGGGTTGCTCAGGCAAGTGGGCCCCCTCGGATTGATTTGCGAACTTGGTCTGCTCCAGCACAGGCCTCTAAGCAGCTTCCAGAAAGCACTGGCAGCTCTGTAGGCTCATTCCAGTGCAACTGTCCCAGCGCAGGAGCAAGGAAGAGCCAATCCTTCCCCCCATTTACACCTATCTCTGTCTCTGCTCAGGCTGGATATTTGGGGAGCGTCTTCATGACCAGGAGAGGGGCTGGTTCCCCAGTTCTATGGGGGAGGAGATCCTGAACCCCAAAATCCGAGCTCAGAACTTGAAGGAGTGCTTCCGAGTGCACAAGTCGGATGACAGTCAGCGGAGGAAACTGGGCAGCAGAAACCGTCAATGACCGCTGGTGTCCCTGGGCGTCTGCAGCACCTCTGGGAGAGGGGCTGAGGACGGAGGCTGAGCTGGGAGGACGTGGTGGCGGTGCTGTGGGACGCAGTGCAGGACCTGCCATGTCAGACCAGGCACACGCACCCCTGAACAAACAGACTGTAGCTCCTGGGCTCCCCACCATGCTTCCCGTGACGCCGATCCTTCCCTAGAGATCAGTGCTTCAAACAGGCTAAAATAACCCTTTTCCAGGTGCATTGTAAAGCCCCAAAGAGCACAAGCCAAACAGACACAGCCTGAGAGCCACCAGGTGCTGGCCAGCTGAGCCTCGTTCCCCACACATGTGGGAGCTGGGGCCACTTGGCAAAGGTACATGGCCACAAATGTAACTCAGCAATTAACATCACCCAGTTTGAGCACTTACAGCTCATCACCACCTTTTGAGTTTGAGGCCCTCCTAAAGCTACATCTTGCAGGGGCAAGAATCAAAGCAAAGGAGCCATCTCACTGCCTCTCACACAGCCAATTGGCACCAGGCTGGGATGAGCCCCAGGAACTCCACCCGCTGCAAAGTCACTGGGCCCGTTCCCATGGAGAGACCCTCAATCTGCTTCCGAATGCTCTGAAATGCTCCGTACCCAGCCCCACGTCTCTACCTGCCTGGTGGACTCAAAGCATGTGGAATCATAGAACAGTTTGGGTTGGAAGGGATCTTCCAAGATCATCTAGTCCACATCTGGGCTCTGCCTATCGGTCATCCTCTTCCCCAGCCGGCATCCCTCCGCAGAAGAAGCCCAGTACCACGGCCTTTCCCGGTTTATCCGGCACTCGCAGTCTCTGCTGCCCCTGTGCCAGCACCTCCCTGCTCAACACCACATACCACAGTGGCACCAGCAGACCCGGGCTGCCACGCAGCAGGTAAGGGATGTTATCCCAGGAGCTGCCATCCTGCATGCTCGTAACCCACACCCACAGCTGCGCACACAAGCTCCCTGTACAGGCTCGACTCCATGTATATACAAAATCCTCCGTCGCCAGCAGAGATGGATCATCACTCCTTCCAGCTGCGGCACTGAGCATCGCATGAAGCCCAGGGTGCAGCACTGAGATGGGCCAGGGGACGGACCCACGGCAGCCGCCTGTTGTCCAGCAGCCTCACTCTGAACAGCCCCACACACGGCCACGGCCGAGGGCCGCTTGGCCCCAGGCTGTTCCCAGTCTGTAGCCAGAATCCATCAGGGACATCAATGATTTGGCATCTTTCTGTAACCCTCCAAAGGAGAGTCTTCCAGGCACTGTGGCCTGTGCTGCCACGGTTGTGCTTGACAAGGGATGGAGAACAGCCGCGTGCCCACGGAGCCACGCAGAGAGCGGAGGAGCGCGGCCACGCTGGTGGCAGCAAGGGGAGGACACAGGACACCAGGGAGCTGCTGGCTCTGGAGCTGGTCTATGGGCTACGTGGGGTGTGAGGCTGGAGCCAGCTGAGGGTCAGGGCTGTCCCCAGGGCTGTCTGTCCAGGCACTGCAGCCCTGAGTCAGCCCTGCCCTGGGGGGGCTGCAGTCAGCCCCCAGGACCAAACAGCAGCAAAGGGGTTCCCCTCTGAGGCCCAGCTTACTGCCACCATATGACAACAGCTGTGCTTGCCCTGGCCACCAGCCAGGAAGGGACTGCAGCCTCCAGCCTGGTGCAACAGGCTCATTTCACAGGGACACACCAAGTCAGATCACCCTACAGGCAGCTGAATACAACCGAACCGCCAGCTCAGGGTCTAAGACCTTGCAGCAGCCACAAATTCTCTAATGCAAAACCCAGACGAGCTCCAGCTCTAAGTTGTCCTTAAAATTACCTGAGAAACTGGGACATCCCAGATCCTCCAGCTTCACAGCCCAGCAGCCAGCACAGCACAGCCCTGCACACCCACCTGGGATGTTTCTCACAGCACAGAAACGCTCCCTTGCCCATCAGAAACAGCTCTGGGGCTGACCCAGGCTCCCCAGGGCCAGGACACCAGGTTCCTCGCTGCGTTTTTCTGGGAGGAGAGGGGCCCTGGGCTGCCATGCGCTGTCCCATGGCCCGCCGCCAAGCCCTGGGACTACCCCCAGCCCCTCTTGCTCCATTGTGAGTTTTTAGGACTCCAAGCCCCAGGCACAGGCTGTGTCGTTTTCAGGCACCAAGTGGCACCCAGTGTTATTTCCTCAGACCCAGCCCTGCACGCCTCCATTCCAGTGGTCTCAAGTGTTGTCCAGGGCCAGGCCTGGGGCCCACAAACACGGGCTGGAGCCCCCCCGGCCCCCGCTGGGCTGCCTCAGCGAACTGAGGGGAACTTCTCGTCGTCTCGTTTTTCCGTGTGATGAAATATAGCTGAACAAGCCAGCGCCAAAGCAACACGCGTACATCTTCTTCCTCCCCTCACACCAATCGCTTGCTGTCTCCCTACCCCGCTCCAGTGCAACTGGTGGGGGGCAACTGGCCCAAACACACAGGGTGGAAGTGAGGCTGAACATGAAGGTGGGGTGGGATGAGACCAGGGGTACTGGGGTGGTTTACACCAACTGTACAACCCTTCCCAAGGAATGCTGTGCAAGGTGATGCCCAACACCGTGACCACCACCCAGGTGACACCAAGAGAGCTGCTGCCAGCTCAAAGCCACTCACTGCTGCAGGGCCCTCCTGCCTGCGGGGGTGACACCGGCTGCTGCGGCCGAGCCTGCTAGGTCTCTGCACCCAGGAGATCTGCACGTTAAGAGCAAGGAGCACTGCAGGCTGCAGCTTTGCTGCCTGGCACAGAGCCCGGAGTGCCCTTTGCTGCATCCACGGCTGCATTTCTCTGCAAGGGGCCTCAGGCAGATAGGAAGCAGGAGCAGCCGAGGGCAGGAGACGGGCTAGTTGTGTTACAGAAAAATCTTTTATTGAGTTCAGGAGGCTGAGAACTTCCTCAGCGTGATGACGACCAAGGCCACAAGCACAGACGTACCCAGGAGAGAGGCGATGACAATGGCACCAATAGCTCCAGGCCCCAGCGAGCCTGCAGAGAGAGAACAAGGTGGTGTGAAGTCAGCAGAGCCAGTGGGTCCCAGATGGGAAGGTCTGTGGGCACCACCCACTCCCAGCACATCTCCAGCCACACCTCTGCCCTGGAGGGGGCATGGTCACGGTGGCCCTGTTCCCATGTCCCCACACAGCTGAGGTGTGGCCCTGTGCCCCAGCAGCATCAAGCCCTTGGGCAGGGTGTTGGAACCAGCCGCTGGCCCCTTGGACACCTTCTGGTGACAGGGACAGCTGCCACAAAGCAGGTCTTTGGTGCTCAGCTTTCCTGTGAACACCCACACAAAGATTTGCTTTGCTTGTTGCAGAACCACATCACAGCAGGTGTTTGCTGTAGTTCAGGAGCCAGGGAAGGTGCTCATGTTCCCTGTTTAACAGGCTTTAGGCACGCTCCTGCCTGGAGAGCTCTGCCTGTGCTCGGGACTCTTTTTGCAGGTACCTGCTGTGACAGGTCAGACCCAGGGCAGGAAGAAAGGCCTCGGCAGGTGGTCTGGGGCTGGTGAGCACCCTGCAGCAGAGGCTTTTTGGCAGGGAAGTCTCCCTGAGCAGGCAATACAGGTGCTCTCTCCCACCCCAGCAACATGGCTGGGGACAGGCCACCTTGAACACCTCCTGTGAGGTGACATAAAGAGCAAATCCACAGCACAGATGTCCTGTGCCCATGGTGTAGCCACGTACCGTTCCCGACATCCAGCTGGTGCAGGTGGGTGGTGTCCTCGGGCTCCAGCTCGGAGGTGTACGGGGGAAAGGCGGTGGCGTCTGATGGCTGGGCTGTGGTGGTGGCCGCATCAAAGGGGCCAGCTCCAGAGGGCAGCTCAGGTGGCTCGTTCCAGAGGGTGGGGACTGGACCCTGTGGATACTCTGCTGGGAGACAAGCAGCCACGGTCACTTCTGGGCACGGGTGGCCCTGGCCAGGTGACAGCCACAGGCTCCAGCTGCCTGCCAAGTGCCCTGGGGTAGAAGGAGGGTGACCCGAGGGCTGAGAAACACTGTGGGGCAGAGCCCTCCTCCAAAAGGGCACCGACACCCGGAGCAGCTGAAGGCAATGCCCATGCCCCGTTGTAAAATCATGCTGCTGCAGGCTTTTGTGGCACAGCACACACGGGACAACAGGGAGCTCCCCACAACCATGCCACCTCGGCTCGTGCACAAACAGACCCTGCGTGTACATCCACAGACAGTTTGCCCGTGGGACCAGGCTGGGAGGGGCAGTCACATTCCTGCAGCAGGCAAAGGCTAACCGGCCACCTGTGGTGGCCAAATTCAGGACATCCCAGGGCCCTTCTGTCCCGCACCACCAGCCTACGTGGTGTCCCAGCACAGGACATGGCTCCCCCAGCTTGGAGCCCCAGAGCCCCGACCTCCTCTTGCCCCACCTCCGTGCCGCGCTGGGGAGATGAAAGCCGGGCCAGGCTCCGTTTGATGTTATTTCTTCCCGCTGTGGGGTCGGCGACCAAACCAGAGAGCCCTCCCTGTCTGCGTGTGGCTGAGCCGAGCACTGCCTGTCAATGCCCAGCTTGTTCGGCTGAGCCTCAGCAGGAGTGGGAGACATTCCTCAGCTCCCTGCTGAAACCGCTGGGAATGTCACACTGGGATAGAGAAAAAAAAAAAAGAGGGGGAAAAAAACCCCAAACCTAACAGCATCCAGCGCCAGGGCCCACCTGAAGTGACACAATGGTTGTCTGGGATGGGAAAAAGGGCAGCAGAGGAGCCAGAGCAACGAGCCTGGGCTCCCTGGGGCAAGGCACAGAGGCATCCCCAGGCACTCCAGCTCTGGCATGTGGTCTCTTGGTGTGCCAGGGGTGCTTGGAGACTTGTCCCAGCCCCATTCCAGCTCTCTGAGAGGTGGCAGCAGCACATCTCGGCAGTGCCAGCCCCAGCTTTAAGTACCTGGAGCCCTCCCTGCCTCCTGCAGGCAGCCGGCGTTTGGTGGGAGGAGAGCGAGCTGAAGAATCGGCACTAACAGGCTCCACCACACTGTGCTCTCCCATAGGAGCCCTGTACCAAAAGGAACAGAAGGGCCCACACTGAAACACTCACCTTTGCTGCCTGCGTGTTTTGTGCTAGGGCTTACCGCAGGGCTCACATCAAAGAGTGGCTCCCACCATCCCTGGAGCTGTGCAAGGCTGCCTGCAGACGTGGGAACACAGCAAGGTTCCAGACTAGTTCTGGAAAGTCCTTTCTACAGCCACAAAAGCTACAGAGTTTTCAGCGAGACAGGTGCCAAGTTTAACTCTGGCCCAACAAGCAAGGAGGGAAATAACCCCCGGTTTGAGGCCTGTGCCAGTTAACCCAGGCAGTAACACCAGCATAATCTGGCTGACCTACATGGGGAGAAGCTGGAGCAGCAGTGAATCCCATGTCCCCACACGCATGGTACATCTGTAGCCTCTGCAGCAGAGGTGGATCTCAGATCCCCAGTATGAGCACACAAGAGGTTTGTGCCCCATGAGGGCTCCCCAGAAACACCCGAGCCCCTTGCAGAGCCCTTCCCAGCCTGTCCTGCAAGACCAGCCAGCAGAGCTGGAGACTTGCATCCCAACTAGAAGCTCCATCTCCAGTGGACCTCTCCTCTACAAATCCTGTGGTTTAGCTACCAGGGACAGATCAGGATGAAACATAGAATTTAGTGTGTAAATGCAGTTAACACAACAGGGAAAGGAACTGAGCAGAGCTGTGGCTGTTCAGTCAGCAGCAGTGCCAGTAGGAAGCTGTTGGTTTAGGCACAGACCAAACGTACCTCACGCTTTTGAAGCCCTATTCCAGTCTGCTTTGGCACACGGAGAAACTCCACACAGAAGAGCAACACTCCAGTTACAACCTTCCTGACTGTGTCAACATGCCAAGGGCCAGCACCAACACTGCGGCCATTCCCACCGGCAGGGAGAACATCGTTGTTGCATTTCCCAAGAATGTTTTTCTCTCCAGAGCCAGAAGAGCTGGGTGTACCCCTCACGTCTGACCAGGGGAAGAAAGGTGTCAACTCAGATGATCTGTAACAGCCACAGGCACCACCCAGCCTCTGCAAGACTCAGACAGGGCCTTCCCAGCTCTCTGTTCTCAAAGGGATGAGGAGGGAGCGCTATTCCTTTCAACCATAGCGCAAAGGCTCCTTTTCTAACCAGACCCACAGGTCCCAGAAAGTCTCTTCTGTCCCCAGTGCATCTAATTCCTGACAGATTTATTGCAGGTCTCTTCAAGCAGGGCACAGAGCTTATTTTTGATAACTAAGAGGAAACGGTCTAATTTGTTTATGATCTCAGCGATTTTTAAGACCTAGATAGAGTCCTGGATGGCTTCTGGATATGTATTTTGTTAATTCTCCGCACCGGATTAAAACACGCTCTCAGTTCTCCCTCACAGAAAGAGCAGAGTGTGCGAAACACGAGTTTTCTGTCCTGAGTTCTTGCGGTTTTACCTTAACGGCGCTTCCACCAAGGGAAACACAACTCCTTTCAGTCGGGTCTAGTGCCTCCCTAGCAGTTGTCAGCTCAGAAGCAGCAGCAGAATCGAGCACACGCATAAAGTGAAATACCTACGTCTTAACACCATCAAGAGCCAGGGCTTGCTGATGCGTCTCCTCTTCAGTCCCTGCACCTCGGTGCTGCCAAAGCAGGCACAAGGGGCAGGGGAACGCAAAACCAAAACGCATGCAGCAGAATCCCCAGAGGAAGGCACCCGCAGGTAGGTCCCTCCTGAGCAAACTGCTGCAGCCCAGGAGAACCAGCACCTTTCCTTCAAAGACTTGCCTTTGATTTTCCTTCCCTAAACTAGGCATGTGCCTCCATGAATCCACCTGTGTGAGAAGCCCATACACCCATCCAACTATCTGCACACATCCAGCTGGTTTCTTCAACAACTGGAGTCACCACCGCTCCTCTCTGCAGTGCCCTGGCAGCCCCAGTGAGCGTCAGCCGCAAGGAGCGGCACCAAACACCACGCTCCCATTTCAGTCCTCTGGTAAACGCAAGAAAGGCAAAGGGAAAGGCCAGAGCTTGTGTCAGGTGCCAAAAAAAAAAATTAAAAAAAAAAATCACACGTGCTATTACTAAGGTGTGCCCCTACTCAAGTGAGACACCCTCCTGTTGGATACACGGTGGCATGGGGCCCGATTCAGGAGGCTGCTGGTTTATGTGACCACTTCAAGTCCCTCTCCTTTCTGGGCTCAGTTTCTCTGTGCATAAGCAGGATTCCAGGACTATACTACACTGCATATTCTCCCTCTCTCCAGCACAGATTAGTTACAAGTGAGGTCAGAAAAAGGGAAGAAAATACCAGTTACTACACTATAAAGAAACAGATTGGGAGTTTTCTGAATGGTGCAGGGACCAGCGAGATCCAGAATGGATGACACCAAAGGCAGCTTGATAAAAGCACGATTTCTATGTTCAATCAGAAGGAGGTGGGGTGAACTGCCAGCACAGTGACGTGGCAGCCGCTGCCTCAGATACTCAGTGGCTGAAAGATAAGGCTGCAAAAGTCTCCACAAGCCATAGCTCTTGAGGAAGCCGATCAAATCCGAATGATCCCTCAAGATAAGGGCCAACCAGAACCTCCCCACAGGTGGCCTGCAAGACCTCAAAGCAGGCAGATGTGGCCAAACATCTTCATGCCCAGAGATCACTCACCACCAACCAATACTCTTCCTGGTACAAGCATCTCATCATCCTCACAGCTTTTCAACAGGAGATGACAATGAGACTTGCCTCCTCCATCAGGTGACAACTTTACATTTACAGTGACAGAAACAAGAGCTCAGTAGGACAAAGATGCTCAGTGGTCCTGGGAAAGAGGGAAGGGCACCCGCTGTAGCCTGCGCATGGCACAGAGTTTCTCCAGTCACAACAGTTTACAGGTCCAACTTCGTGGCACCCAGCATCCTTTTTCAGAACCTGATGGTTTTTATTCCTAATTACAGACTTTTGTGTCTTTGTATTACATCCATTACATGGAGGAGGGGAAGGTTACAGTCACCTGCTGCTTTCTGGAGCACTTTCCACCTCCAACCCTCAGCACTGGGAGCTGGTGCTCATGTCAGTAAATTCCTCTGGAGCACTGGTGCTGAGCATGGTTGAGTAATGGTCTACAAAGACTTGCTCTAAGTCTGGATGGACCCATTGGAACAACCGCATCTTTTTAAGAAATTTGCCTAACAAAAACAATGTACTACTTCTCACATTCTAATACTTGAACTTTAAAAACTTCCTAATAATATTTTATTCTCCTGTTGTTGAAGACACACGAGCTGCTACGGAATGATGTCCTTGGACAAGGTCTTCTCCTGTATGTTTTCCTTTGGCATAACAAAGGCTATCTCCTGCTCTGCTGCTTTTTTCCCCTATACACATTCTGATGTGCTATGGCAGTATAATGTATTTCCACATTAGCTCAAAACAAAGGAACTCATGAGCCCACATCAGAGTTTAGCTACAAAATATACACACGATTTGGAAGCCAGGGCCCTGCCAAGGCTTTTTACTAACTTCCGCTTCCCTTGGAGCTCTGAATCCATTAAGGGAATTGAACCTGGCTTTGCTACTAGAAAAAAAAAATTCAATTCTTTACAATCCTCCTAAGTTCCACTTGGGTTTGGAGAAAGAAGCGGAGAGGATTTGGGTGTGCAGAAGGCCCTTGGACTGGCTCTGTTTCCTGATGCACCTAGATGACGTGGACAAAAAGGGTTAATAACTCAGTTGTTTCCCTATCTTTGAAAAAAGGGATGTTGGGAAAAGCTTAGTAACTTGAAGGAGAAATTCACACTTTCTCCAGTCACAGAGCCCTCAGACATTGTCCAGGAAACCAGACTGGCTGGGCAAGAAGCTGGATCAATGTACACGACCCAGCAGCACCTCAGAAGTGCTCTGACTGCCATCCCCAGATGGGAACCTCAGCTGGCAGAGAGATCCTTCATGTCTCACTGAGCTCCTGAGCACTCACCCAAGGGTTTTGGTGGGTTTTAGCTCTGAGTCACCACTGCGATAGAATTAAATCCAACGAGGAAGGAAAAACTCATTCCGGACCTCGGGTCTGCATGGCCGGTGTCAGCTGCCATCCTCTCCAAGGCAGACTCTGCTCACCATGGAGGGCTTTGCCACAGAAAGTACGAGGTACTGAGACGGGAGGTGAACTCTGAGGCCAGCAATGGGCTGTCCGGCCCCAGGTAGCCACAGCGGGCGCATGGCCAGCGCAGGGATGAAAAGGGGCCTTCATGGGGAGCACAAAGGGCAGCCTGTGACGGGCCAGCACTGGCAGCTCAAGTGTGGAGCAGCGCAGAGTGTTGCGGTGCTGACAAATGTTAAATAAACTTGTTTACAGAAAGGCAGGGCTGCATGTGTGTGCATGGATACCAGAGGGCTGTGGGCCCTGCCCTTCTTTGTCTGCACAAGGCAGGAAATTTCCTTTTCTAATGGGGTGAAAAGCAGAAAAAAAATTCCCCTGTGCACTAAAAGCCCCTGTATTGAGGGGAGGTAGGTACCCCTCAAACTCCTGATGCAACAGAAAATCCTTCTGCTCTTGGAATGGCTTCTCATACAGGCTGGTTTCCTTATGTCCGGTTCTGAGGCAGCAGAAAAGAAATTTAAGAGGGCCTTGAGCTTCTAAAATGTGACCAAGAGAAAGTGTGGGGTCTTTTCCTACACCCCAGGATCAGAATGTTGCATGTACAGAGCTCTTCCAGAGCTACTGGCCTCACTGCACAAGTGAGACTCATCCAGTAAAAGAATCAAGTGAACTTGGGGTGTTTCACAGGAGCAAAGTGACACCCGGAGGCAGCGATAGTTCGGTACAAGCCATAGCAGCAATGCTGGGCCGAGAGCAAGTACACAGGAAAGCTGGCAAGGCAGGAGACAGAACAAATATGCACCTAATATTGGAAACTTAAGATAGTGTAAAGGAAACCCTAGCTCAGAGAGGAAGCAGATCAAATTTTCACTGGAAATGAAAAAATTTCTGCAGAGTGAAGTTCTGTTAACAGTTAAGAAAAAAAACTTACCTGGTTTTGGGCAAGGTGACTGCCACAGCTTTTGGGAACATGAACAAGCTACGAACTGAAACTATGCTTAAGCAATGAATGTTCCACTACAGAAAAAAATCAAGGCTCAGGGTTCAAGAAGGAAAACATCCACTTCTTAGTGCTTATTTCTCAGTTACTCTAAACATTTCCCAGTAAGAAGGTGTCCTGCAAGGGAAGGATCTGTGGTGGAAATACCGGCTACAGTAATTCTGCTCTTGAACCCACACACATTCCAGCTAGGTAATTTCCCTACCTGTATTAAAGCTCCTTTAAAAAAAATAATTTCATCTGTTAGATGGCTGGCCAGGGTCTCCCTGCAAGGCAAGATGCTCAGAACAAATTGCAAGGGACCTGCAATCCAGCCTTGCTCCAGGTCTTAGAAGGCAGGACGGGAACTCAGGAAAACAAGTGCTGTGCTCTTGCCTGTTATTTTGGCCTGAGCCATCCCTTCGGCCTTGCCTGCGCTCAGGAAAGAGGCTTTGAGGGAACGCAGCTCCCCGAGGAGCTGCTGTCCATATGCTTACAGCCCATCTATGGAGCCAGTTGGGAAGCTGTTTTTCCCCTCACTGTGAAACCCCCTCAGACCAGCCTTTGAAGCTGGTTGTGCCTTCGGTTCCCCTCAGCCAGCGTAACTCTGTGAAAGGTGTGAGCAGATAAAGCTGAAATAACCAGCCGCCTCCTTAAAACATCGCACCTCACAGAATAAGCATCTCTCATTAACCATCCCCATCACCTCGCTGAACTGGAGCCAGAGCTACATACCTTCCCAGCGCTGCTGCCCCTCAGTGCACCCAGCTCCAGAAAACTCAGTTTAGATGCACCTTTCAGCCTTTGACCAAGTCAAGTGCTTTCATCAACACGTTCATATCGTTATTTACAGGGGCTGCGGAAGGCTCTGCTGTAGCAGAAAGCACAGAAGGAACCAGAAATGGGCACAAATTCTTTAGCCAAAGAAAACCATTTAAAGATTGTAACTTTTTCCTGCCATTAAAAGCTGTCAGGTAACCCATCCCATCAACTGTTGAGAGCTCCCCGTCCGCTGCTGACTGACCTGCCTGCCGATCCACTGCTGCTAATGCCTGGAGCTGCTACTGCTGCTCAGCTTCGGAAAAATTACACGGGATTTTCTCCATTTTCCTCAACAGCAACATGGTCTGAGGATGGAGAATATATTTTTACTCACCACCAGCGCCAAATCTAGTTTCCATTACTCAATTATAATTCAATCAGTACTTACGAATGTTTTTAGCGGAGGGAGAGAAAGTATGCAAGGAGAGAAGATAGAGAGGCAGGTTAGTAAAAGATCTTCCACACTTTTGGGTTTTAAATGCAGACAGAGCTCCTTACCTGCCAGCACAGCAGGGACCAGGATGCCGCACAGCGTTAGCAGAACCAGACACAAGACTCTGTGGTAGGGCATGGCTTCCCTCGGGAAAGGCGGCAGCAGGAATTCTTAAAGCTCTTCAAAGTACAAAACGACTTGGAAATTTCACTGGTATAATAAAAACTTTGTCCAGTCAGGTAAAAAAAAAAAAAAAAATTTCTTCCCAACCGAGCAAGTGGATGAAGAGAGCGCAAAGCCTAGCGGAGAGTTGCTCTCTCCGGCTCGCAGAGCACACACCTCCTCCCCAGACAGCTCCACCCTCCCAATCCCTGCCTGCAACCCCACAGGCAGCCAAATTCGGCATCCATCACCCTGCCAGGCCAGAGCCCTTCTCAGGGGACGCGGAGATGCTCCTGGAATGCCTGCCCCCTGTCCAGCCATCCTGTGGGGTGGGAAATAACACAAGGGCCATTGAGGCAGCAACCCCTGAATCCAAGTGAGGGCTCTGCGTGCTCCTCTGTGCCCTTCCCCAGGTGGGCACAGCAAAGAACAAGGGCCTCAATCTTGATGCTAAAACGTTTTGAAACAGAGCCAGAGCAGCTCCATGGCATCTCGTTTTGTGGGTGCAATACTTACCGAGGTGGATGAGGAGCTGTGTGTGGTCTCCACTGGCAGAAGCGCCTGTTAAAAGCCTTCCAGGAAAGCTCCTTTGCCAGGCGAGGCCAGCAACCTCCTCAGATCCAAACTGCAGAGATGCTGCCTCCTCCTGCAACCCGCTGCCACTCCAGCCCTCCCCAACAAGCGGGCTCACGAAGAGTTCACCACAGAGAAAACTGAGGTTTGTTTCAGATCACGCTTGCACCAGTAAGAAATTTGGGAAAGGATGAAGTGTACAAGACCACTCCAGCTCATTGTCAGAGGCTGGAATAATTTCATTAGGACTTTTTAGAGTTGATGTGAGGATTAAAGACTTCACGGTTTCTGTTCAGAATAAGATGTAATGAAGTACATAAACATCCCCCGTGTCAGTTCTTTATGATCTGAAAATATGACACAAGTAATTTTGTCTTAAATTTCAGATTCAGATTTTTCTGCCAATGGATCTTTGCTTTTTGCTTTCTCTGACAGGCAGCCAGATACAGTTCGGGTGCTCCTGTAAGTCATTCTGCTTGCTGCAGCTTTTTGCAAAGGCACCTGGCTGCAAGGGGAAGCCAGAAAAACAAAGAGGGCTGAGTACTGAACCCTGCAGCAGAATGAGAAGTTAGGAAGTCACCTGGTGAAACACGCTCAAAAGAAACCTTAGACATCTCTACTGTCAAATTCAACATCCTGTTTCAAACCTGGATCAAAGCCCCATTAGCTCTGCAGGTTCATGTTCTGCCCAAAAAGGAGCCGGAAGTGCGTAAAAACACGCCCAGCAGCAGATCCAAAGCTGTAGCTCGTATTTTTCCCGTCCCTATTGACCCAAGCAACCTCTGCGACAGAAAGAGGCCCTGTTCATCACAGGTGGTGACAGGGCAGCAACCTGAGCACAATCTGAACATCAGAATCTTACCTTCATAGTAAGTACAGAAGCCAGAATACTAAAATATTACGAGCAAGATCTTCCCTGCTGGTCCATTATCTACAAATTCTCAGAAGCTGAGCAAGGTTCTTGGCGTTCAACAAATTATTGCACATTTTCCCTGCTTGCAGTTCTGCATTTTCATATAGCAACTGGTGAATTGTTCCTTTCCTGCTGCCCAGCTGAGCTGGAAATTAACAGGCTTTTGCTTATTTGTTACACAGTATAGAGTAGTCCAAAGTTAGTTCATAGAAATTAGATCACGCCATTAAAAAAACCCAGAAAGTACTTATGAAGCAGACACATTATACACTTAAAAAAGATATCAAACCAAAGTGAAATTATCAGCCTTAACATGTACTGTTCTCTCCAAGACATCTGCTAAACATAATGCAAAGTTACCGTAGAAGTTAGTTCTTTACTGACTTGATATTCTTTGTGATTATGTGAACGGCAGAAGGACATTGATCATCAACTTTTACTGGGATTTTCCACACAAAACCAAGCAGCAAGTAGAAAAAAAGGAAAATAAGATTTTGTCCAAACAGGGAAGCCTACAAGGTGTCTGTGCGGACTTTATGCTGAGGGGAGAAACCAAACCTCTCATTTAGGGAAGGGAATTGGAGTGGGTGGGGTAGTTACCGACTGGCAAAAAAAAAAAAAAAGCTTCATGGCCAAGTGTCTGTAGTAACAGAAAACCAGCAGTGGCTTGATCTCTCCTGCATAAACACCACAAGCCTGAATGCACGTGTTTCTGTGCAGAGATGGAGGGGAAAAATTAGAGCTTTCTTGTCAGTATTTTCCAATCTCAACTTACTAGTGTTTATTTGAACTCTAAAATTATCAAGTAGAAAAAAAACCCACCGGTATTCCTCACCAGGGCAGAAATAAAGCAGCAGTTGTTCCACATCCTGTGTATTTGCTTGTTGTTTCTTGATGAAAACTGATGCGAGTCGATTTTTGGGTCAGTTTTAGCACCAGGAATTATCTCAAAACTCAGCTTTGACAAAAGCAAGCAGAAAGTCTTCTCTCAGATATAATACAACCAGGTTTTATTTAAGTTCTCTCTTTCCCCCCCACACTGGCAAAAGTTCAGAGGGAGTTTAAAGTTTTGTAAACATTTTAACTACCCCTCTTCCCCCTTTTATGAATTTACAAAGCAAAGGAGACAGGGAGACCAGATTTGCAACAGTTCCAAGTCTCTCCATGCTATTGGATCCAAAAACTATATACAAGTCTGCAGCAGTCTCTGTATAGTTACTGTACATGGTTGGGGGCAGGGGGAAGAGAGAGGAGGAGGAGGAGGGGAAGGTGACCCCAAAAAATGAATAAACCAAATGAAATAAAATCCAAAGCCAAACTGCTCTTGAGCAACTCGAACTGTTTTCTTTAGGCAGTGATGACAGCAAGACAGACACTTTTATACAACTCCACCAAAACTGTAGCGTATCTCCCTCGGCAGGTTGTAACCCTCTGGGAATGGGAGATGGGACCAGGGGCTTGAGACTAAGTGCATTTGGCAGTTTTCGTTTTCTTTCTTTCGTGGTGTGTGCACATGGGTGGGTGTAGAAGGGAAGGTGGTGTTAATTTTTTGGTGAGAGAGGAAGGTTATGATTCCATAAATACTTAAACATTATGGATCCCAGTGAAGGTGCATGATGTAGTTTAAGGTGTAGAAGATAAGCAGGGCTGTCATTGCACACAGCTTCGCCCCCCGCAGTCTCTCTTTGTGACAACAGGGCATCTCTGCTCCTTAACCTAAGCTCTGCTTGAAATGACAACTAGCCAAGACTGCCAGGGTGTGTATCTGAAAGCCAGTGTTCACCCTCACCAAAGACTAAAGATCCACACGGTAAAGATCCTACTGTCTCTTAAACGAGACAAATTTGCAGAAAAAGAGCTCAAAATAAACTGGTCCTAACCCTCCAAAGGTAGCATTTAAGGGATAAATTCAACCTGAAAGAAGAGATGCCACCCCGCTTTTTTCCCCAGAGTAGAAGTCCCCACTTGTCCAGGAAGGCTGGAGTACGCCAACAGGGAACTCCACCAGCTTCAGCATCACCACCTAATGAAGACAGACTCAAGCTTTTCCCTCCAAAAATAACGTGCTGAGAAGGGCTGGCAGGGGGTGTGCAACTTCAAACCAACCCAAGCTAAACTGCGCCCGCCACCGCCCCTCTCCTGCTGTCGCCAGTTCTAAGGTTAGCTTATGAATGCAACTCCTGGCTTGGGAGAGCACCTCTTGCCCTGATGGAGCGCGGAAGTCAGTATCTGTGTGGCATTTTGGTTTTGACCAACATCTGTTAACCACAAACTCTCTCTCTCCGTGACTGCACGTGTTGGATGTGGTAAGAGTAACCAGAAGAGGGAAGCAATGGTTTGCAGAATCCCAATTGATTTTTTTTTTCCCAGGTATGTCAGCAGAAGAAATCACAGCACAGTGAAAGCTCGCTGCCCAAATCAGCCTTGTTGTGAATGAATCCTATCTCCCACCCTCCCAGGACTCCGAACAAAGTCCACTCAACTCAAGGCTGACCGCAGGAATGACGCCTGTGCAGTCCTAGGCAGAAAGGGCTTGCTGGGGCTAGAGGAAGCAGCCTGAGATGATTGATTCTGTGATTCACTGCAAGGCGAAGAACGCATGGTGGAGAGTACTGTGTCCAAAACAGAGAATCCATGGTTAACAGACGCAGGAAAAGCCAGTTGATTTGCACATGCTCAGTAGTCTTCCAAAGTCTCTATTTCTCCCATATTGAGCCGCTCTGATGAGGCATTCACTGAAAACCCTGTAAACCAATGAGAACTTGTTAAAAATCTGGATGTGGTAGATTGTATTAGATGCAATACATCTGTCACACGCAGCAGCATGTGTAAGATGAAGTGAATAATACATATCAAATAAAAACTCGTGGGGAAAAAAAATCAGTAAGGCTAGAGATATAATTACCCAATCTGTTTGAGGTTTTTTCCTTAAAAAAAAAATTTTAAAGATAATCAGTTGTATATTTAGGTAAGTATCACTTTGTCTTTAAAAACAGATCACCAGAAGCCTGTTTTCAGCTTTCATTTTAAAGATGTCATCTGCAGAGCTGGAACAAGGCACACTGAGGCACATTAAGGCACAGTGGTGATGTGGCTCAGCAATGAGAACACGTTGGAGTCAGCTGGTATGCAGAAGTGCCTGTCAACGCTCTACTTGCATGGTCCAAGAGGCAGATACACCCATTTTGTGAACTCAGAATCCACGTGTAGAATCATGCTCAACGCTTCAGGGGGTGTGAGTGATTCTACCCCTTACTTTAAAGCCTACATACGTGAACCTGTGAAATCTAGTGGCAATTCTGTGCATTTCCATGCTTTTTTACAATCTTCTCTCTCAGGAGTACAACATGAAAATGTACAAAGTCATATAGGGCTATGCAGATGCCTCAAGATGCACCTAAACTTCTACCAAACCTTTAAACTCTGTTGAGGACATGATGCACATAAGAAGTGTGAGAAAAAGCAAAAACATTTTCTACAATAAAAAATCCAATATATCATATGCAACTTTCCTACTGAAATCCAACTGTTATGGTTGTACCAACCCCACATGGAGTACGGGAAAAAGGAGTTTTCCTGTGTGAGGCTACTAAACACAAACCTGACATTTCAATGTCTTGAGACTGCTACAAAAGCTTCCTCTGTGCTAGAAAACAAGCTGCTTTCAACAGATAAAAAGCATTCTGTTCAGTAGGTTTAAGAAAATTGTTGTGGCTCCCTCTCGTGGCAGTATGTTACCTAAAAGGTTTTGGAATTATTTTGTAATGCGGTGTACTGATTTTTAAGAAGCTGCATGTGCTAGTTCTCTTACAGTTGCAAGTTCTTAATTGCATTTAGTGATTTCTTCTTCACAACACAAGTAGATTTTTAAACTATTCAACTGAAGACTGAGATCAGACTCACTGGATTAGCATCTAGGGGTGGCGTAAGTCAGGATTCCACTGAAGAGTTCCATATACTTTAAGGCAGTAAACATGAATTTAATTGAAAAATATTGATTTTGTTGAGAACAAGGAAGGAAGATAAAAAACAAAGGTTTTTTTCTGTAAGATCTTTGCCATCTTTTCTGGCTAGGGTGGTTAGCTCATGTAAAGAGGTAGGAAGGAATAAAGACAAGCCTCAAGAAGCTGCTCCTCATGAAGAATACGATAACATGCTTGTCTTAAACAACTGAATTAGCATTAATTCATAAAACAGACATATGTCAACTCAAAGGAGGAAAGGCAGTTTAACTGACATCCCCGAACACCTTAAAAGATTTCCAGGTAATGACCAAGGTATTGAAGAGGTCTTTTAATGTTAAAGAGTTCTAAAAGTTTTCCATGAAACTGATATATTATTTAATGATTTAAAAATTCCAATACTGAAACAAATTCTAAAGACACTTCAACAACTGCCCTTTCTGTTCAAGTTCAATATTCCCATTTAAGGTTAACAAGAATTCTATATTCCATAAGGCTTTTTCCAAATTAAATTCTAAAAATGAACACTGACCTAACAAGCTGGGATCTGCACGAACCATTTTCTGTTTCTTCTTCTTCTTCCCACTCTGCACAGCCTCAAAATTGGATTGCTGGTTGTTGCTCTGATTGGTCTGAAAGACCGAATGTAGCGAACTGTGGTTCATCCCCCACACTGAATCCTAGAAAACAAAGCAAGTACAAGATTATAAGGTGCAATTAAATTGGGTTTATTTATATTGAAAACATTCAGAGAGCCCGAAGCACTTTCTACATCACATGTGGCATCATTAGCCACTGATGCATCCACCCAACTCATCTACCTCATCTTTCTAAAGCATATCCTGGATTAGCATGCTAAGACACTATTTGATCTGCAGTTGGCCTCAACCGTTAGTTATAAAGGAAACTTGATTCTGCAGTAAATATTTGAAATATGCTTTATTCTCTGCATTTCATGTCACCTGTAAAATCCTGCTCATCCTCCAATCAAGCAAAAATGCAGACTCTTCAGACTCAAATACAGTCTCTGTACACTCTTAAGGAGCGTAGTGAGGAAGACTTACCTGCTGCTGCTGCTGCTGTTGCCGCTGCTGACTGGCTTTCTGTTTGGCACGGCGCTCAAGAAACTGCTTGGCAAACTCCTTGGCCTCAGGAGTGTCTCCAAGATAGGCTCTGATGTAATCATGGACCTCATAGGGAGACTCCACTTCCTTCAGGAAAGACACAAACGTGGGAACTACAAGAAGAAGGCAGACCATGAGGGAATGAGTGTTACGCATGAACACGTGCACGCAATAAAGATGAACTTTGGATTCCTGTTTCAAATATTTGCTAATCTAGTAGCCATGACAAACAGCTTGCCCTTCTAGACTCCCTGCAGTAAAGCCCTACGATACAATGCTTCACCTATTCTACAGTCAAGGCAAGGATAAGAAAACCAGCTAATATGATGAGAAGGAAAAATAAACTGACAATCCTGAGGGTATGGTAGCTCATCAGCTTTAAAGCTCAAAGTTAATGCCAGGCCCAAATGGAAAATACTCTCCTCAGTGCTGTCATCAGTACAGTCTCTTTTTGACTGAAGCACAAAACATCACACTCTGACCTGAAGCGGGAGGCAGTGGGAAGCCTGCAGCACTTGCTTACAAGGCTGCTGTTTGTGATCTTGGACTGGGAGTTTTTCTATGTATCCTCCAGCAGAATTAGTAAACAATCCAATCAGTTTCACACCAAAAAGTGCTTTGGATAGGGGCATATAACAATTTAGCCTGCACTTAAAAGTGAACTGGATCCTCATCCATCTGCCTGACAATGCTTCCAAGACCACCAAAACCCCGCAGCAGAGCTCTGGGTGGCGGACTTCAAAACTGTTTCCAGTCCCACTGACTTACTCTAGTTAGCCCAGTGAAAGCCATGGAGACAATGATGCAGCCCGTTGTTCAGACCACTTTTTAGTGATGCCGTTTTGCTGGCTGCATTAAAAACACTACTTTGATGTCATTACTTTCACTCAGAACTATCTGGTCAGGAAACAAACTGGATATTGTTTCTCAAGGTGGATCATTTACATCCCTTCCCACCTCTTACCATCTAAGTTGTTGGCTGTGTTAAGTGCATGAAGCATCTGTTCGCACCACTGAGTGAATCCATCCTGGGCTTTATTAACCCCCTGGAACAATTTCAACAGCTTCTCCTCTTCTTCCACCTTCTTGTTTTGTCTACTTGTAATACCTACAGATTTACTGAGAGAAAGAAAACACGTACAATAAATTATACTATACTGTTGATAAGTCTGGGAATTTATGAAGTACAGTGTTACAAGACTCACTAGGTTACAAGATGCAAACACTGTTTAAGAACCAACTAATTTTCCGAGTAGGTGACAAAATAAATTGTGAATGGTCAGCTATTGAGCTATTTCAGTTGTCAAAACACATCCCCAGTGACAGAAAAAAAACCAAACACACATGAAGATGTTATAACTGCTAAGTGATCATCTCAGGAGTGGTAGCCTTTCTTTGCAAAAGCTCCTTCCCAGTTCCTACCTGAGGCTGGCGTTGCTTTTGTTTTTATTGGTCGAGTTACGAGGTCCCACTTCCTTCACTGCATCATCCCAGAAACCCACGTTTGAGTTTTTGGTATCGGCATTACTCCAGATGCTACTGACTAGGTCAGATGCCCACTGGTTGCTGGGATTAGTGTTTAGGGAGCCCCACACTGAATTCCCAATGCTGGTGTGCAGGTTAGAGTGCTGTTGAAACATAAAGAGATCCTGGTTATTAGCACCAGATCTGACAGAACACTAATGAACAGACATGGAGAACTGTTTCCCTCTCCATACTGGTTAGATAAATACCATACGTACCGTAGTATTTCTGACTCTGTTCGGCTGCTGGTGCTGCTGTTGCTGCTGTTTCTGCATCTGCCTTGCCTCTTCCTGCTGTATCTCCAGCAGGGACTTGGTGGTGCCACTTGGTTTGGTGACATTACCCCAGCCTGACAACTTTTGCTGCTGTTGCTGCTGCTGCTGCTGGAGGGCCTTCATGAGTTCACGCTGCTGACGCCTTTGCTGTTGCATGCAAGACAAAAGCGCTTGTCCATACTTTCAGAACACGATTAACTAGTCAAAAGTCCAGCTGGGAAACTGGTTTTAAACTGATTTCGCTCTCTTCTAGAGAAGTCTGGCTGATCTACTATTTTTTGAGTTATTATAGTTCCTCCAGAAAGGGAGACACTGAGTAACTAATAAATACAAATTGCTTGTTAGCCTAGGATGGAATGAATTTAGCTATTCATGAGGGCAGCCAGCTAAGCATTCGGTGTGCTGGAGGAATACTTTCCCACCAGCAATTGCCCCCACACCCCTTAAAATGCCCTGAGCTTGTGCATATCTGCAAACAAATTACAGTATAAATGCAAAATAATTTTATATTGTTTTGTGAACATATTGTAATCCTAGGGTTCAAAGGGTACTGTTTCCACTCCTCTCAGATGTTTATATTAAGAAGCTATAAGAACCTTCAAACAAGTACTTATTGAACTTATTGCCTGAAAGACAGGATTTTCCCTGAGTTACACTATTTCCTCACTATTCCTTCTAATCATTTAGTTGACAGTTAAGCAGTGAGTCCACTCTAACAATTTGCACTCTGTTGGTGGATTTACCTCTTCTCGAAGCTGCCGTTCTCGTTCTTCTTCTAACTTTTGTATTTCTGCCAATGACAGTGTGGTCTGGGATTGGCAAGCTCCTGAATTTGACTGCTGACCCCATGTTGAAGATGATGGGAGCTGGACCAAAAAAATATATCAGGAATTACAAAATGTTTCAGAGAATATTGCTGAAGTATATCAGTATAAGCCCACAGCACAGAGGAAAAGGAAAGCCACCTTTAAACTTTAACAATGGGAAGTATAAAATGGTATAATTAAGTATTAAAAAAGACACTAAAAGTATAAAGTGTATGTTTCTTTGAATTTCCCCCAGTGTATCATAGTGTCAAAGACGCAGTATATCAAGAATAAGGTAACATATAATTGCCTGGGCCCTTCCTCACTGCAGCTGAATAAACACCTGTACTCATCTGTGAATCCCCCTCCAGTAATTTTCTATCGACCAAACCTTTTGTGTTTTGCAGCTTACCTTTCTCTTGTTCCTTCCATGACTTTCAAAGTCCACTGTTTACCTGTTCCAGATAGTTGATCGCTCCCTGCTCTGTTCAAGCTAGTCTAGACAACCCTGAATCCAGCTGTGGTTTTACTTACTACACTGAGCTGAAGGAGGAAGTTCAACTATAGACATGTGTTACCTTCATTTGTGCAAGTTGCTGCTGTTGCTGCTGTTGTTGCAGCCGTCGTAAAGCCTCCTGCTGCTGCTGCCTCTGTCTCATTATTTCTTTCTGGCGCTGGAGTTCCAGCTCCTTGCGCTTTCGCTCTTCTTCTTCAAGCCGTTGTCTGGCTGCCTCTTCTTCCATGCGTAGTCGACTTTCTTCAAGTCGCCGTTGAGCTTCCTCCTCTTCACGTGCCCACTTGGCAGCCTCCTCTTCCTTCCCAGGACATAAAGAAGAGTAAAGTCTAAGTAGACTTCGAAAATCTAAATTACTTCTGCTCTGTGGTATTGAGATCCCGACAAAAGAGAGAGAGGCCTTTATATCTGTAGTCTTTGCTGTTCATGTCGTTCATCTAGCTTTACATTTCTCAAACAAGAAAGCTCAATAATTTAGTCTATACCCCCTCAAACTATAAGTTTCCCATTGCTCCACCAAGGGACTTGGAAGAGAAGGACATCTGCCTAGTTCAGACTAGCTAATTTTGGATCACTTTTTTTCTAGGAGTTATGCACCTTTTGAGTCTGAGATTTTATCTGCTTATACTACAGTCATGCATTGCTGTACTTTCACTGGAGTAAAACTTGACAGGAATAAAAGGAGAACAGGTGTTGACACGAAAGAAGAAAACAGATGACAAAGATGGCAAGGTTCACTGTTATTACCGAACACTAGAGTTGCAAAGGAAAAGATGCTTCTGCTAACAAAGGAGATGACTGTGTGGTGGGACAGAAACAGTGATGAATGTCTTATAAGGGAGGGCCCTGAAAAGGAGTTTTTAAATAATAACTGGCAATTCTGAAATGGGCCTGGAAGTTACTGTGAAGCCAATCATATTTCAAGATTACTGTGACTTAGGGACTGTGATACTATCAATTAGGGGGGCTGGAAACTCAGGTTCTCCAATATGGACTTGTAAAGCTGACCCCAAGGGGAAAAAACCCACTGTTAACAGTAAAACAAAAACAAAAAAAGCAGAAGAAAAAAGCTGAAAACTTTGATAGTGGGTACAGTCTTGGCCCAGTACTGAAAGAATAAAAAACCTGATCATCTCAGATGATGTTAAAGATAACAAATCCATAGTAAAGGATGAGAATGACAATTCAAAATAAATTACTATTATTCTGGTACAGTCCTCTGCCTTTGTTTTGAAGAAAGAAGTAGAAGTAACTTGCTGCAAAGCCATCCTTAGGGCTCAGACACGAAGAAATACACTCATTCAACATAAATCTCTTGTCCAAAGAGCAAATCGGATTCTGATTGTTTCGTCTGAAATCAGGATACAGGTAAACAACCTATTTTTCATTCACTTGATCCTGTCTATAAGCTTTGCTTTCCTCCACCAAAATGAATGGCTTCTCAGGCACAGATGAACGTTTCAAAGCTCGTTTGTTCTGGCAGCCTCCATAATTAAATTTAATAGGTCTCTTTTGCCGTTTTTCACCTGTTTACGAATTAATTCCTCTCGCTGCCGTCTTTCCTCCTCTTCTCTTCTTCTCTCTTCCAATCTTCTAAGTGCTTCTTCCTGTTGTTGCCGCTCCTCTTCCTCCCGCTGCCGCCTTAGTGCAATTTCCTGCTCTCTTTGTCGCCTCAGGGCTTCCTCCTGGATTTGGGAACAAAATGTCAATCTATAAATGCCATTTTATTGATGAACTACATCAGAACACAGACTACAACATGGTCTGGCCAGATAAATGGCCTCAAGAAAAGCTTCTTAGCTCCAGGCTAAGCACTACCAAAACAACTATGTTAAACACTACAGACTCAGATGTCTACAAGTTTTTTGATGCAATGTGCATCTCATACACAAGTGAATTATTTTAATAAAAGAAGCAGCACATGAAATCATTGTTTATCTTTAGTTTTAAAAATAATGGTGTTGAGAATGAAAACATAGGGTGAGACACCTCTTTCCAATATGTACTGACTGTACTTGAAGATATATATATTTTAATGTGCGGGTATCAATAACTCCTTTTTTAGGTGTCGGCTATAAGTTGGAAGCTTTTCCTACTTATAGGAGTTTCTAAACACTGACCACTCCTCAAGTGCACTATGAAACTCAAACCACATCTCCAGACACTAGCAATAAGCTTAATTAAGCAGCTCAGTGCACTTAAGGACACTAAGTCCCAGAGATGTGGAATTTCAGGAAAGGGCTTTGACTGGGCTGTTCCTATGCTATTTAAATAGCATGGGTGACGAAAGGTCTCAAGAGCTTTGATTTTGGGCTATCCCCAAATTATTTAAATAGCTTCCAATAAATTGTTTTGCTTTCCAAGTAGCAAAATTATTAACTTCAAAAATAAACATCAGCACCCTTTCCTACTGCTCTGGAGAGCAACATAGAAACTTTTCCATTCTGCTACTTGCTTTTTGGAGGAATAGGGCACAACCAGCCTTCTGCTGGCCTCCTGTATAAACAGGAGTGCACCTGTGCAACTTTTCCCCTAGTTCTGACTTCCCTTGGACAGAATACCCTCACTTTTTGCTGCCTTTTCTGATCTCTGAAGTCCAGCACCTGTGTTAAGGTCACCCAGCTTTTCATCCCTCCTATTCTTCTCCCCCCTTTCTGACTTATCCTATCAGCTCGACCCAGAGATCCTATTTTTTGGACAAGAACTTTTAAGCTTTCATAAATACCTTTTCCTTTCGAACAATCAGTATTGTGTAATCATACTCAGACAAGTTGGGGTTTTTTTCCTAGCAATACATTATTCAGAAGATGAAGGGAGATTAATTGTGTGGCATAAATATAAATTTTGAACTCTGGTAAATCAAGGAAGTTATTTCTGAAATTTAAGACCCTTTTACTAAATCTGATACCAAACCTTCATATACACACAGCACAGAAAAAGCGCAAACCAGTTCACTTAACAACTGGAACATGTTTCTCTCTGGCAATGGCTGACTTCAGATGTCTATACTGTAACTGTCCAGTAGACACAACATTTTTTATAATCGATCCTACAGTACTGAAGAGCTGCTGGCTGCAAGCCAAGAAGTATTTCATACTCCTGTATATAATTTCAGTGGTTTAGTGCCAAATGTAAGTGCTTTAAGTGTTTTTCTTCCATGAGCTGGACATGAAACAGTAGCCTGTGAATCATTTTCTCATTAAACAAGCCCTTGATTTGTCACAGTCACAAGAGCTTCAAGCACAACACACAACACCTTGACCATTTTGTTATTTGGGCCTGTAACAGAATTAATTGGACACATGCAGGCAAGTCACAATAATAGTGTCCCCAATACAGGTGCTGAAAAATTTCTGCTTGTTGTTTCTTTGGCTGAAAGTCCTACGGAGGAGGCTGGAGGTGTTTTGTTCAACTGCAGACCACAGAGCAGGATCCCAGCTCAGAACACCCAGCAGCCACCCAGGCCAGGGGGGCACTTGGTACTAGTCACTGGCATAACATGCAGTGCCAGAAAGAGATGAACAAAGGCACCAGGTCCTCCTGTACGACAGCAGTTCATTGACATCTCTGCCCTACTCTTCCTTTGGGAAATGAGGTTAGAATTGTCATTAACAAAGCTGTAGGGATCTCTTTCTTGCTTGGGCATGGCAGGAGACACACTGTTGAATGACAGCAATTAAAAAAAAATACTTCTCTCCTCAAAAGAACTAAAGATGAACAGTGTTATACCAACACGGGGACAAAAAAACCTGCAAGATTATGAAAAACTGGGAACCACATGGGTGATGTAATTCTTTTGTCCAGCTTCACAGTTTTAGAAAAGATTGTCTTAATATTCACTTCTGTATCATCTTATTATTCAGTGTTTTCATTTAAGCATGTGACCAAAACCATCCAAAGCTCTCCAGCTTTCTGCCACTGACTTGTATGGGAAATGGGCTCATTCCTTTGGCTCTTACTGGTCCCATACTCACGGCTCCCTGCTACAAGAAAATCCCAATATTCCTTAGCATCTTTTCTAATAATTGTTTTCAAGCACACATATCTTGCTGTACAGACAACTTACAGATATTTTTAATAAATCTGAAATAATATTGCCGAAAAATCTCTGAGTAGCAAGCCTCATTTCAGTAGACTCTGGATTCTTAAGTAGAATTTTTTGCAGTTATTAACATCAGCAATTCTGTTTGTCTATGTTATTAGGGCTTACAAATCTTTTCGTTTGGTGGATCTTATCTTTGAACCAGGTACTTTAAAGGGAGCACTAAAAATATAGTTCAGAGAAAACAATTATTAGCTAATTATTAAAGCTCAAGTTTTGTTCCTGAAAGCAATCAATCATTACAAAATAGAAGATACCAGAGCAGAAACAAAAGAGAAATACAGGAGCTACACAAGCTGGGCATTACTGTTCGCAATTCTACAGTGCAAGTAATTGATGAAAACTATGAACAGAACTGGATTCAACATTTGGTATGACATTTCATCCTACAGAATTGAATTTCTATTAGTTATTTTTTTTATTTAGAATTCACCATCAACAGCATATTTACTAACCTTATATACTAGTCTTTTATGCAGTATTACATCAAAAGCCTTCCTGAAGTCCAGGCAGATTAAGTCTACTGCTTCACCCCTCTCAGCTCTCACTGTCATCTCCTCAAAAGAAGTTAATCAAATTTGTTAAGCATCATCTCCTCTGTATAAATCCATGCTAATAAATCAGTTCATCCCTGATTCTACAATGCCTTCCAGTACAGAAGTAAGATTCAAATATTAGACCAGTTGTATTTTTTTAAAATACAGAACACAATATTATTTTCTCTTTCCAGAGAAATGCTTAAACTCTTTGTTACCTTTTCAAGACATTACTGCTCAGAATCAAGCATTGTGGCAATTATTCCATTGGTAATGAACTAAGATACTTGCTGTTACTGCTTTTCAACACCATTCTGCTTCGTCCTTGTAAACAATAATTTACCATGACATCTCAGAAAGGAGGAATCAGATTGTTTACTGTACAAATCCAAAGTGGACAAAAACTTTGGAATTTAATGGACATTTCCAGAAGTCATATACAGTAGCAAAACTGTTAGTCTGAAAAGAAACAACCCAAGTCTATTTATTTGAAGCCACCATGGATGAAACACATTGAGTTACCAGGTGATCAGCTGAAAAATTAGTTATTATTAAGACAGAGCTAAAGCAACCTAACTCAAAAGTTAAACTTTTGAGTATATTATTGCTTTAGTGCTACAGTAAAGCTTGAACTCGACCATCAAAAGATGCTTTTCCATTGTATACCATAATGACTTGCTGTACACAAAGTAGATACATTAAAGCAAGGAGCCATTTATATATACTCACTTCAAGATACCATGAAAGCTAACTACTTATCACACTGCAGCCTAATAAACTAGAGCTTCAGTGACAAAGTCCAAACACCAAGTGAACTGAGGTCTATGACTAACTTATAAATAAAACTAAAGATTCTAGAGGCTTCCTCAAATGCCTGATCCTTAAACCAGGAAATGTGCTTTAGAACTGCACATGGAAAATATTATAAAGGACAAAACTATTTGTTACTTTCACCTGTTATTCATGTGCTACTTTATATGGCATTTATTGACTAACTCCTTAGTAAATAAGCTCAGCAATGTTGCTTGCCCTTGTCTTTCACATGCAGAGTGAAAACACTAACTTTCACTGTCTTTCCCTCCTGCAACACTTAAGGAACAATTAATCTTTCAGAAGTAAATGCTAGAGATGTCAAACTAATAATGTTTCCATTTTGTTTTCTTGTAAGATTAAGAACATACTACAACTCCTACATTCATTCTCCTACTGCTTGTCCAAACTACATCTCTTCCTAACCCAAATATCAACTTAAGAAAATAACCCAGAGATTAATTTATTCAAAAACATTCTTTACTAAGTTTAAAAAAAGGAAAACTAAGCTGAATGTTACATCACTTTTTTTCCTGACTACAGCTCTAAACATTTAATTCAACTGAAATAGCTGGCTCAAGCTCCAGTCTACTCCAGAACATACTCTCGTCAAAACACTAGACTGCATAAATGGTGAATAAAGATTAAACATACAGTAACTGAGCAACTAACTGAAGTCTAATATTGAAACTAAGAAGCTGGAAGGGAATATTCCACATGGGAATAAAGCCTCTCAGCTCACAAACAGGAACCTATCTTGAAGTAAACCATTAAAGGCCATTTCTCAGACTGCAATTTGGGCTCTTACGCTTCAAATCAAGAACAGAAGAATAATAAATTTCATATACTCACATGAAAAATATTAGAACTGTCTCCATACGCACCTACCAAAGATTAATCAGACCCCACAGGATTCTTAAAGTGAGTTTTATAAAGTATTAGAACTTATTAGAGATGAACTACATTGAGGAAACTCACTTGCTTCCTGCGGGCCAGTTCTTCTTCTTCCCGTCGTTTCCTCTCATCTTCCTGCTGCCTCCTAAGTAGCTCTTCTTGTTGCCTCCGAAGCTCCTCCTGCCTTTTCCTCTCCTCTTCCTCTCGTTTGGCCCTCATTTCCACTTCTCTCCTCTCTTGCTCTAGCTACAATTCACATAAAACTATACTCAGATGCAGGTAACGTATTCCTACACCATTTCTTAGGGCAACTCTGCTGAGATTATAGTAACAATAACAGATGGAAGCCTCTGACAGATGCTGTCCCTTCATAAATAATTTTACCTACCACCTGGCTGCCTACAGGGTCAGATTCCTGAAATAGTCTAGAACAATTTCTGAGAATTTCTATTCTGTAACGAGCACCAGTTCTCTAGTCACTCTTTCTACATCAGCTCCTTAAAATAACCTCTGACTTCAGAAGCTAGTAGTGAGTTGCTTTGCAGACATCTTAAAATAATCGGTTTCAGAAAATGTACAGAATCATACATGTTCAAACTTACAAAAATACTAGTCTAAGTGTGAAACAACCCCGACAAAGAGGAGTCTTGCGATTCCCCAAACCAATTCTGGTGAAAAGAGGCAAGGACTAAGAGAACGACTCAGGGTTTGGCATGACAGCTCATGATGATCCCATTTGAAAACAGAGGTGGCTATTGAAGAGCTTTTTAATCACAAGTATAAGAAACATAACCACTACTTTGGAGGTCAGTAGTACCTCCACAGCAATGGTTTCCAAATGGCAGTCCACAAGGATTTTGTAACTGGTTTCTATAACCCATATTCTCTTTATGGTGTTTTCTATGAAAACCTAATCAAAATCATGCAGAAGGGCCTGAAGATTGAAGAGTTAGTCTTCCATTGGCTCAAGAAACACAGTTACATTGCAGAACAGCAATCCCAACTTCTTACAGTACAAAACGGTTTCTGACCTTTGCAGCTTTGGCCTTCTCGAGCTGCTGAAGTTGTTCTAGAGCTGGTCCCTGAGCTGCAGTATCAATGGGGAGATCCCAGACACTGCTTCCTTCCCAGACTAGATAGTGAAGAAAACAAACATTGACAAGCAAAAATAAGCACATCAACAAGAAAACAGATGAAAGGGGGAAAAATCTTGTGTATGCTGTTACTACATTTTATGAATTAAAATAATGACAATACATTAGTCCTAGTCAGTAGAGGGCCACCTTGTCTTCCTGTAGAACAAAGCTTGTCCATTACTGAAGCAAGGCTTGGTTTCCTACAAAGTTCTACACAAGAATCAGCTATATAAACTCTTCCCATCAGAGCAGAACACCTTTATATTATAACATTCAAACCCTTTGGAACAAGACTTCCCATAACCATAGGAAACATTATCCTATTCTTCACAGCTCTCAAATGGAATTTAAACTGCAAGGCAAAGTAGCCTGAACCAGTTAAAAAACACTGATTCAGAAATAATTTCCCGTAGTGTCAAAAAGGGAATGATCACCTGAGAGATGCTGGCTTCTAATTTATGAACTTTTCTCAACAGATCTGACACATGCCAAGCATCTTACCTGTAGGTTGTGAAGCTGACTGAAGTTCCCATATTGAGCCAGTGTCCGGCACTGACACAGACCTTGTAACAGGTGGCATCATGTTCTGTTCAGATATTCTGTAATACCAACAGGGAGAGTCAACATGCCACTTCCAGGGAGAGGAGTGCTCTGAACACGCATGAGATTCAGTAACTTGTAACATACTCCTTTCCTTCCACACCTCTATTTAAAACAAAAATATGATGTGGACAATACTACTTGATTGCAGAGTTCTTGCTCATCTCATCCCCGCTGCCAAGTCAAGGGCTAAGCCACCTACTGCTACAGTTTTGCTTTTCCTGCTTATAGGCTAGTTTGAGGAACAGGCATCTAGTATTGCACAACTCAACTGGCAAAGCCATTACACCACCAGCACAACTATTCTGTCAAAAAATGTTATTTCAACTCTAAGATTTTCATCCTCATTTTCATAAATATTCCCTGAGGTAAAGGCTACATATATAAAGCAGTATTTGACATCCTGCAACTGCTTCATATTCACACAATGTTTAAAATACTTAATGCTCAAGTAAGAGCAAATTTCACCACTGACGAGATTGTAATTATCATTATATACAAGGTAGAGCACAGGAAAAATGGTATTCAGTTCAAGTCTGGCTAACTCACCTCATCTTCAGGGCCTGGAACTGTTGCAGGAGAATAGCGAGCTGCTGTTGCTGCTGGGATGAGAGGGCGGCCTTTTGCTGCTGAGCCAGCACCTGTGCATACTGTTGTCTTCAAAAGAGAAGCAGAGAATCACTGGTATTTGATCACTTGCTTCTTCATACTACGCTAAAAGTTGCAGAAGTTGTGCATAGATTCATTCTCCAGGACTAATGCCCACTGACCTATATAACGTACATGTTAAATACAAGAGGAAACCACAAAAAGAGGCCTTGGAAAGAACCAAAATAAAAGACAAACTGGTCCACGTGAGCAGAACCAAATTTCTCTTCATCCTCAGTTATGTCACCTGACTATTGCTGCCCAATGTTTCTCTTGCAAGCTGTGCAATACCATTTCCCTTTTTTCTATAAATTACATAAAGATTGCTGAAACCTATCTGGCTTTGATGACTGCCCACCTACACAAGCCAGTCTCTTCCCTAGTATGTCAAGACGTGCCCTAGCACATGGGCAGGTTCTTGCCTTGTCAAATCATAAGCTGACAATAAGTATTCAAAAATCATGATCATGGCACATGCTTTCAGGACCCCTTGAACGAGCAGTCTTATCTGACCGCCTTCTTTACTCCAAGCTCCTACAAAACAAGTTGTTAGGAACTGGCCAGAGCTGAACAACTGACAGCTTTGGCAAAAACGGCTGACAAACTGCTTCTTCCAGTAACTACCTTCCACTGATCTTCAAAAAGCCGAGCAAGCAGGGCAAAAATAAAGTTCTGCCTTCACCATCTCCAGTTCAGAAGACTTGTAGCCTTCTCCTGACTCCATAACATCCAAACTGCATTAAAAGGATAGCTGGGATTCAGTTTGACCATAACAGCTACCCATACAGTAGGTCTCAAAGTAGCCATGCATGACCACTATAACGACTCTGAAAAGCATGCCTGAGGTAGCCACACTCTGCCCTAGTCCTGCAGACTATTGAGCCTCTGGTGTTTGCAGAAGCAGGCTATCGATGTTGGAGGTGAAGCACTCCCAGCCCCATTGCCCAAGGAAACAACGACAAGAAGATGAACTCAGATGATGAAAAATGCAGAGCAGAACACAGCAACTGGAAGATCTCTGGGACTGGCAGTCTTACTGTATTAAAAGATGTTGATACTGGAGGTGCTGCATTTGGATCAAGGCCAACTCTTGTTGTCTAGTCAGTCGCTCTTGGTCCAGTTCACCCTATGTTTAGGAATAAAACATTCTATTTTAATAACATATATAATAAGAGTAGCATATTGCAAATGCAAGCAATGTAGAAGTTGCATTCTGAACTCAAAAGACATAGAAAATAGAAAAATATCTAGACAGAGATCAATATGTACAAACAAAGCCTGTAGTATGGTGACTGTGAAATACAGAACACTTGTATGTATCACAGGACCAAGCCTTCCAGCCACACACATGGCAAAACAAACATTCTTAAATTTAGTGTCTTTTCTCCTCTTAGAAAAGTAATTTAACAACAAGGCTCAAGTTTGGTGCTTGAAACACCTGCAATTCCAAGACACAGCAGTTGACAGGCAAATAGTTCCATTTCCATTTGCTACAGGACTATTTGAATATTGTAACTGTCACATAATTACCAGATGCGGAAGCGGTGCTGGACCTGGAGTGAAGGGAACCCTGCCCCACATTTTCATGATGTCTCCCAGCGGCTGGAACGTATCATCACAGGCTCTCTTCACCAACAGCGACATGGTGAAGTATCCAGCCTGGAACCACTCTGCCATCTCCTGATTACTGAAAGGACCTGGAATAACACCAACCAGCACACATTGGGGAAGAGGAAGCAAGGTCAAGTTGAGCATACTGCAAAGTGCATGGTGCTTGTTCAAGTAACACAGTACCCAGCATCAGGCGTTCCTGTCCCTCTCGTCCACTTGTCTGGACAGACAGCACATTCAAGGCTGGAGTGTCAATGTAAAATGTAAATGTCTTCTCCAACCAAAATTATTCTACAGGACACATATGTGAAGTTGTTGGGGATGTGGTTTAGAGGTGGACTTGGCAGTGTTTGGTTAACAGTTGGACTCAATGATCTCAAAGGTCTTTTCCAACTAAAATGATTCTATGGTCTAGATCTTTACAATGGCTACAGCATTCCCCAGATACATCTTTATTCAAAAGTGCGTGACTGCTTTACCATGCATTGGAGGGAGATGAGTCAGCCCTGAGACAAAAAACAAGCAGGTGGGGTCGAGCTTGGTCCAGCTAATACCCATCCTGCCCTCCAGCAAAGCTCATAACTTCAGGTTGACAACAGCTGCAACTTCAAGTTTGGACCTTGGCAGTATCCTCTACCTGAGAGTGCTGAAGGCACAAGTGCTACTTTCCCCACATACACTGCACAGATAATTAAATAATCTTAGCCTCCTTCAACTCCTGCCTTCAAATCAGAGTAATTTGTATGTTTTATAGAAGTTTTGCTTCTGGAACTTAGCAGATGAGCAGATCCACCTCTGAGTGCAAGATTACATTTAAGATAGAAGAAACCAGTTTCTCTTTTCCTTTCTCAAAAAGCTATCCCACTTCTCTTCCTCTGTTCCCAAGAAAGATTTCAGTCTCTCCCTTCAAAGGAAGACTCCTATACTAATTTTTACATATCCAAATGGACACAAAAGCCAGTATATTAAAAAAAAAGTTATTTAACAGAGTAAGAACCATATAAATACAAGCTTTGCAAAAATCTTCTGGAAAGAATGTCCAGTAATTCCTCCCATCTCTGAAAAAGTATCTTTAGAAGGTAATTCCTCCCAGAGAATATGAAACCACAAAAGGTATTGCAAGAAAAAAAAAAAATGTGGGAGTGTTTACTTCTGGAGGTCAAGGAAGTATTCACTCCAACAAAAAACTGTCAGATCATCACTGAGCAATAAACACCCAGCAATGACTAACAGACAGTTTGAAGCACACTGCACAAATAAAAATGTTCTATGGTTAACAACGTTTAAACTTAAAGGGGTGAGAAGAAAACCCTAAAGATGTGTAATACACACAGACTGGCACAGATCCCACAAATAACACTCCCACAAATCCTATTTAGAGTTCACAGCCAAGGAAGTAATTCACACTGAATGTTAGCGACTACTACTTGGGGCAGCAGAGCAAGTAAGGAACTCGCTGCTTAGTTGTGGCCAGAAAGCTGCTAAAACGAAGCCCTGAGACCTCCAAAAGAAAAGTATCTTCTGAAAGCAAAGACGCAAGTATCTGTACAAAAGGCCTGTTCCAACTTTCACTGAAAAAAATTAAAAAAAAGGTTTCTTAAGCAAAAACTGCAAGTGTGAAACAGCTGGTGTTATTTGAACTAATAATGCACTAGCTACAAGTACAATTTAAACTGAGATTATGTGTGAGCAGTGGCTTGTGGAAACTTGTTTTCTCTGCTCTACCTGAACACTCAATGTCTTTGGGCTGAGACTAGAAAACTGAATTCAATGTTTCTCACAGATTCCTGAACAAGCTACTGAATGGTCACATTCCTGTTTTGTTTCCACTACTATCTCGAAATCTGAATAACTACTGGCATGAAAGGCAGGCTTTATTCTAACCTCAATTTATAGAAACCTGAAATGATGGTAAATCTTACCCAAACTAAAATATAATTCTAGATATTAGGCATGCTGAGCTGATGGAGGTAGTAGCAGGTAGATCTATTTTCACAACCTAATTCTAGAGTGGTAAATTCCCTGCGCTGCTTTTGTGAAACAAGCATCAGTATCTGTTGGCGGTAATTTTGTGGAGAACTCTTTAACAGTTCTGTGAAACAAAAGAGGAAGTGTAAAGGGCACAGACCTACCCTGAATTTCTCCTTGTGGATCTTTGTAGTACCACTTCTGCATGGCTTCGTGGAACAACGGCATAGAGGAGCCTTTTGCTCTGTGCTCTTGAATTTTTGCTGCTAGTCTTTCATCATCAAGGGCATTGTCCTGGAGATATGCCACCATTTTCTCTGCTTGCTGCAGGAGACATCAAAACCAGCAAGGAATACAGGAGTTAGTTGTGTGCTTACAGGTTTGAAAACGAACATGCCAAACACAACCACCCTGTCCCACTCAGTGCTCAGGAGTATACCAGGAGTGACAGGCAACTCAAGGACTAGTGTAACTGCACCACAGACCCTGAACTCAGCCTACCGCCTTGTCAGAATCATGAAGAACAGTCCACCTGCCTCGGTAAAGCTTTAAAACAACTCGCCAAGGAGATCCCACACAGTATCATGGTGAAAAACAAAACGGGTATGGGAGCACTACCATGAAAAATGCTCTACATCCCAGCAGTGACTAAGCTTTTGTGAACACAGTCTGCACTTTCTTTATGTATTTGATTTTTTTAAACATATCGGGCAAACTGTTTCATGGTTTCTCAATGCAAATGGTAAGGCTACTTGACAGTGGATGTAAGCACTAGAATCTCTAGCTCTTTAACACTGGCTATACTACTCTTATTCAGAAAAGTACTACGCAGGCTTGAATTACCCTTCTCTGCTTTTTTGCCTTTTTTTTTTTTTTTTTTTTTGAGAAAAGCAGCTTTTGGTACACATCATGAAGTATGAAGATTCAGCTGCATTTCTGTTTTTATGGGCTCCAAATAGCTTTTGCATGCCACAGTCCTCCAGTCTCGTGATTGTCAACAACAAAGGAATTTGAGAAATTTTACCTGCTCTAGGTGTTTGAGGCCCTCTTCATCATCTGGGTCGGCGGGAATGTTGCCCATGCCTGGAGCAGCTGTGACAGGTGTCTGAACTGGCCGCAGAGCAGGATTTGAATTGGAAACAGGAGGAGAAAGATGAGCGGGAGAAGCTGTATCTGCAGAAATCTGTGGCAAAGGTTGAGCAACAGAAGCCAAATCTAAAGAAAAATGTTAAAATTAGTTCATTATCTTTAACATAAATGAAAGTTACTTTTAATAACTTACTGTAGATAACATTCAGCAGCTCCAAGTTAGCACCAAAGTATTTTCAAACCTTCCTGTATGTATGACTGCACATTGGTACTGTTTACAGCACAGGTGCTGACCTAACTTCAAGGAACAGTTTAGTTCTAACAGTGCAGAACTCAGCACATTTCAGCCTGTCCCGTTCCCTGGCCACATACAGTTGTCCAGACTGATCTGCTCTGCCACACTGAGGCACATCCACAACGAGCTCACGTTTCTCTAGACTGCGCTGCAATGTCAAATACCAGTGCACTGCAAGGATTTGAGATAGCATACCAAATAAATCCTGCGTTTATAGGACAGTTGGTGAATTCCAGCTTTTTGTCACCATAATCCAGTTTTTGCCTCTTAAAAGAGACCAAGGCTAATCTCAACAAGTAATGGAAACTCACTAAGTTTACCTATCAAGTTTATTACCTTCTCTGTTGGACATTTTGGCTGGCGGTGTATTCTCCGTTTGATTCTCTTTATCTTCTGTTTTTTCTGTTCTTTCTGGCACAGATTCTTCCTTTCGTTCAAAAAGGCTCGTCTGCAATGGGTCTGGAGGCTGGGATTTCGGTGGGGTATCTGACCTGGTAGCCGGTGAAGATGTTTGGACTGCTTCTTCCACTGCTTCTGTAACATTGCATGGTTCTACGTAACTGAATTAATGGAAATTCTACACTGCAGCATAGAATAGATGCATGAGAAGTCTCCCTTACCTGCTGCTACTCTATCTGTTTTCTCCCCCTCTTTCTTGGTGGTCTTTTCGTGATCTTTGGCTTCTTCATTGTGGCTCCCTTCAGAGTCAGATCTTTCTTCCCCTTCCTCCACAGGTCTGAAGTCCATCTCCTGTTCCTCAGGGATTGGCTCCTTCTGCACCTTCTACAAAGTCAACATAATCATCCATAATCCACCTGACCTAACAGGACATTTGCTGAAAGTGAACAAAGCACCCAAGACAGCTTTTCACCTTTAAAGAGAGGAACGCTCCAGAGGAGTCAAACGTTCCCATTTCTTCTTCTGCATCTTCTAAGCACCACTCAGGGAGACTGTCCCTGTCGTCTTCCATGCTGCCACTCCCACATCGTACTCGTCGATAACCCCGTTCATCATCTCGTTCCCGGAAATCAAATTCAAACCTCCGCCGTCGCTCCATGTGTTCTCGCCAGCCTGCAGAATGAGGCCATGTGAGGTGGGGGAAAATAACTTTACAAGCCAGCGCTGGGGGTAGTAGCTTACTTGGAGGGTGAAAGGGTGGGTGAGGAGGTGTCAAACAGTGACAGAAATTCAGAAAGCCCCCACAGGATACAGTCTACCTACAAACAGGCATCTTAAACAACAACAGGAAGAAAAGGAGTATCTTACCACTAATGAGGAGACTTTCAAATATTATCCACTGTGTATCTCCACATTATAGATTGCATTATGAACATTTAAAAAAAAGTAAGGTTAAGAAAGCTGGGCTACATATTCTAAAACATGCTGGAGCACCAAAGTAAGACAAGCGACACTAGGTGCTGATTGAATATACCAGCCAGCATCACTTTATATATGTAAGATTTTATATTTTCTTTTAGGCTATCTGCAAAAGTCACATCCTGAACAAACCATCCACACTTTTTAATTCCTGCCCTCAGAGACATGTTTGTGCACATAGGTGAAAATGGACTGATGACTGCTCAAATACCTTTGAAAGGACTGTTAAGTCTTTTGAGCAGTAATTTCTTAGCTCTGCCATACTGAAACTCAGAATGATAATAAGGAAAGGGTGGAAAATCTTTCAAACTCAAGTATAAATTTTATTTCACTTTTCTTTCTAACATATTCAGAAGACATCTTCATCCAGCCAAGCTTAAAATCCTCTGTCTGCAATATTGCTATTTAAACTGTGAAGAATTTGCTGCTAAGGAAAACAAATTGGAAGTGAAAGGATTTTAAACAGCTTTCCATCCAATAGAAGCTATCTTTACCAGAAATGTGCAAAGTATGAATGAAAGCACCTTAGTTTCTAGTGCTTTTAAGTGGTGGCTGTGTTCTTTTCTGGAGAAAAAAAAAAAATTCTTCTCAGTCTCAGAATCTGTGCAATCGGTGCAGTCTTGCTGTTTAGCAAATGGCTACCAAAAAAAAAAAATCACAGTAAAGGAGAGAAACATCATCCTCTGTTCCATTTGCCTTAAATGAATGAGGAATGTTTCTGTATCAACCCTAATACCTTAAGTATTAACCATGCAAAAATCCACCTTTGTCTCTCAAATACAGGAAATGTAAAACAAACTCCTCCTAGAAACACAAGCAGCTTTAGGATCATATTTTATCAAGGAAAAACAAAAGGTTAAACTTGAACAGGGCCCTCACTACACCACGTGTGCTTATATGCAAATAATTCCACTGTAAAACTTAGTCTATGCTTCTAGTTACGCCTTGGAAACAAAAAGCATTTTTGGTATGCAAAACTGTCAAATCCATGTTCTGAGGCAACCTTTCTAACGTCATTAAGGTACAGTAAGCTTGCACTTATCCTATCTTTTCTGTCTGCTTTAAAGTAGCTCTTAACATCTTAGGCCTGTAACATCAACCTCTTGTTCATTAATAACTTCTCAAAAAACACATAAGAAAAAGGCTCACTGAAGATGTGCTAATGGAGTCAGTACTCCAGAGAGCTTAAATGATAACCATTCCACACATCATCTTCAGAAGAGGATGCTGGCATCATGTCCCGTGCACCTCTGCCCACAGCGCCCTGGCCTCCAACTTACTGCAAACTCAGGAGGTACGGGTTTCTAAGGGTGTCATACATACAAACATGTCAATAAAATGCTGTTCCGTTTTGAAAGAATAAAAGCATCTCTGGGAGCAACCAACAACTAAGCAGGATGACACATTCTACCTGAAAGAAAAGGTCTGACACCAAAATTCCACTGACATAGCATGAGAAGCTGTGTTAAGCTCACTTCCCCTCTCCCCATCATCAATGAAGCAAACCCAGGACTTCCTTTGGCATTGGGGGGCTTTTTCCAAGGTTTAAGTGTGAAACTTGCTGACAACCAGCCTGCATTTCTGATTAAAACCACGGGCAGACAACTCTTCAGTACAGCCAGCAATGTCCATGTCAGGCTTCCCAGTATGTGGAAAAACGGAGCTATAGCCTGAACCTGGCAATGCTAGATCCTACAAATGGATTGATATTTCTGCCTGTTTGCTGTCCTGAGGCTCACAAATAGCTGAGCATCTCCTCTTCAGCTCTCTTTGGGACAGAAGAGGAAAATCTGTTATTAACAATTTTCTGTGCCATCGTAAATGTGTCAACTTGAGACCACGCATTGAGAAGAGCCTCGATTATTTTTACACTGTTCACACCACCACCCCAGGAGAACAGGCTCTTCATAGTGGGACGCAAAAACATGGGTTTTGAAGGTGAATTCTAAGCATTTTTTTATTTCTAGGTATCTTCAAAGTTACAATTGAGAACTTAGAGATTCTGTTTACCATACGGTCTGCTTGCCAAAGATTTAGTCACACAACCTCCTTGCATAGCCCACATATTTTCAGAGCTGGGGGGACAGGCAAAAAGAAGAGATAAGTGGAACAGACACATGCTCTTATCTCTTAATAACAAGAAAAGTTCATAACAGTCTATTTAGAATCTAGTGAGCAACTCAGGTGTGAAGTACAGGGTTGCCAATCTTTAAAGCAAGCCAAAGTAAAGACAAATCTTAAATTCTTACCTAAAGTTTTTTAACCAACAGTTTGGACACAATATCACTTCAAATTCAGTTCTGTAGTATCATTAGGCACCAGTTTTACGATCAAGATTACCAGTTAAAAGAAATAATTCTAAGCTATATTTACCCCTTGCAATTTATGGTGACATTTTAGATGAAAAAAAAGGACTACTGACTGCTTCAGGAAATCCAAGTACACTTCAGTCTCAATTATCAATAGTTATTTATCTCTTAAGAGTTATGTTCTCCAATTCAGAAAAAAGAAGTTTCAAATATATCCTAAAACTATACTAAATATTAAACTAAACAATACAAAATAATAAGACAAGACACAGGAATAGTACATTTTACTTTTATAGCATACTTGTATATGAACCTAATTTTTATTTTTCTCAATTTTAGAGCAAGATTCTCCAATGTACTTTAGCTGGTTTAAGATATTCAAGAAGCACGAAGCACAATGGCAAAAAAATAAGTCTATTTGATTCACAGCAGTTGATTATGGAAATACAGTAAACTAAGATGCATTTGAAAAGCTTAAAAATAAAAAAGCAGGAACCAAAGAAAACTTTATATGACATTACGGACCAAGGCGCCTCTAAAATGCTTTTCAGGAGAAAAGATCTTAACAGAGCTGGTTAAGCAAAGACAAAAAAATTACCACATCAAAGAAATTTTCGGCAAGAAGAGATAATTCCTATACCTTAAGGATGACTTGGTAATGAAACAAAACCACCTATACATCATTCACCTGTTCTGAGACCAAACAAGGTTTGCGTATATATTTGATAAAATGGACTCGCTCTGCAAATTTAAAGCACAATCATTGTATGAATGTAAGAACCAGAACAACAGAAAGAAAGGCCTTTTTAGGTAAGCAGTCATGAAAAAGATGGCTTAAAAGAGAGAACTTCGAAGCAGCCAGTGAATGCAAAGCTACGGTCACATTCGTCTTATAGTTAACTGAGTCTAAAGATCGTATTTCACACCTACAATAGCAGTGGTACCACATTTATCCAGAACAATTAGCGAAACAACTTTTCCATTGTATAAGCCAAGGAAATATGTCTTCTCAGACTTCTAGTCCTAGTGCACAGACAGTAGCAGAAAAAGTAGAAAACCCCATAAATTCTGAGTGGAGAAGCCTGGTGATGCAAGCCAGCTTTCACGCTACAAAAACAGACAAGTTGCTGAATCCTTCTGAATTTAGTAGAAGGAAAAAGGTGCTAGGCTTGTCTTTTTTAATAAGTCTGGCCAAGTTGCTTCTTCACTTTACTACCAATCCTCAGAAGATCCCTCACTTCATATGTGGCACAGCCATGTGAGAGAACAGCTTTAACACAGCATGGACACAGGGCAGATCCCTTCAACTATCAGACCACAGAACCTGCGAAACTACACTTAGGTGCGCTAGACTGGTTGAGCAGAAGCAGTGCATCCTCTTGACCCTTTGTGCCTATTAAAAAGCACAAAATGAGCAGATTTAGGTCAGCCATTCTGCAGTCAACACAGCTAAAAGAACAACAGGAATTCAGAAGCTGGAAAAACAACAGCCTGTGGGAATCAAAGTATTATTTGCTTAACAACAGAAGATGATAAACTCAAGTCTGAAAACTGCTACGTTCTTCCAAACCGTTCTCACCCAAAAGGAGAAAAAAAAAAAATTACAACAAGCAGCATACAATCTAGCAGGGACTATACAGAGCCAAGCCAAAGGAAGGTCCAGCTAAAAAAATGATGACAGTACTCCGAAAACATTTCTCTATTTTTAGCAGGACACATGATTAGTACTATTACCTAACAGCAAAATAAGTACAGAGAAGCAGTTTAAGCCATGCCAATTAGTGTTTAAAGCAAGTGTGTCATTAAAACTGTTCTGATGGTCCTGTGACTACTACTAACAGGAGGATTCAAATACAGCTCTGACCAAAGCTCATACAATTCACTTGTGAACTCAGTCTATCTCAAAATTAGCAACTTTTCTGCCAATTCACAGAATTCTTAAGAACGGGCTTTTTATTATACCTGCTAAAACTAACTTGTGAAGTTAATTGTCTAGTAAGCAGCAGTATTTCCTGTGATGGAAGTAAGATCAATTTTCAAAACCTTCCTCAGAACATCTTCCAAAAAAGTTCAAGACAAGAATGAACTTCTGAACTTTGAGGTCTATGCTTCCTTTTAAGCTAAAGCATGCAGGCTTGTACTTGCAAAACAAGCTGCTCCTGAGTATCATGCTGCATCTGACCATCATGAGGTACAACTCTATCTGGCCTGATGTCATCTGAACTATATAACAAAGCAGCAGTGTCTAATGAACAACTGGGGAAAATAAAATTACATTCTTCAAAGTTTGCCCTTTAGCCTGCTCTAAATAGAAAATATCTGATAATAACTTTAGCCATGGGCTCACTGCTAAATTGCAGTACAAGCTAACGGTTGTTTGAGGGCAGAGAAATACGTAGCTGTGGAGAAAGTTAGGAACAGAGGAAATGGTTGCTCACCACCAAGATGTTACTGAAAGTATTTTAGTACATTGAAAAGGGCGACAGACTTATTGTAAGAGCAAGTGTGACTTCTCTTAATCGAATGAAAGAAGTTGTCTACCTTAGCCCCAAAATTTCCTCTGCTTCCCTATGAAGATCTAATAGTAGAAGAGCTACAATCCCCACTTGGTTCCCCATAAGCCTTCTGCAGCCAAAAGATACCCCCAACCAAGATCCCACAACAGGTGGCTAGCAGGATATTTCCCAAGTAGAAGAAATAAAATAAATATATATATGTTTCAGCCACACTACGCAAATGCCAAGCTCTGCCTTGTATTTCTCCTGCAACTCTGACAATGCAATGCAGAAATGCAAGTGAACCAGATTGACTTCATCAGGGAAGGGGAGAGTGACACCAAACAGATGCCTGAAATCCAGCGAGGTAAGACATCCTGTAGCTAACTACAAGATGCATAGAACAGAGCAACATATTTTGAGATCTTCCAAAGATGCCTCTTGGCATTGCAAACACATTTGGAAAACTAGAAAGATGCCAGCAATCTGAAAGGTTTAGTGACAGCATCACTCCACAGCTTTAGATACGCTACCTAATGTGGGTAACGTCTCACCCCTCAGCATTACAGCCACAGAGAAACACTACTATTAAAAAAACCCTCCAGGTTTTACCAGGCACATACACACCTGGAACACACCAGAGACAAGCACACACCTGAAAAACATTGGTCCCTTAAATACAGTGGGATACCGAAGACATTAAAAACAAAAGGCACACGATTTTGTGCTAATCATTTTGCAAGCAAGAGCCCCATGTATGCCAAACAGTATTTAATGACCAAAACTACATGAACCTTACCTATTTTTGTCCCAAACTTTATGCCACCTCCCTTTCCTCTGCTTTCTCCATGCTCTGATTCACTCACTGCCCATTCCCTATAACCACAGCTGCATTTTCCTCCGGATCTCTTCTCACCTGGACTGTGAGGTCGCCACCTCTCACCATCCCTCCGTGACCCAGCCAGTCGCCAGCCTCCATCGTCGTCTTCCCCATTTTGTTCCTCCCTGAAGATGCGCCAGTTCTCGCTCTCAGAGCGTATAAACTCGTGTTTCCTCCCCGTTGGTGCTGTCCCACCTTCCTCAAAGTTTGGTCTCACTGCAAGGAAAACACAGGCCAGTGAACATGTATCCCATCTGCAGGAACATGGAAACAAAAGGGCTGTAATCTTGCTCCCTTAGAAGCAAAAAAATGCCCTAGAAGTAAGTGATGATAGGAAGCTAGGAGGGGAATGGAAGTTCATGGAAAGAAACATACAACAGGCTTAGGAAAAACATACAACAGATTTAGGAAATCCCTCCACATCCCTACATACCTTGGAGGAAAAAAAATGCAAAGCATACAAGAAATTATGACACAGATAGGAATGACAGAGGAAGAAAAGATGACAGTTTACAAGACATGGGGAAGCAAAAAAGCAAAGAAGCCAAAGTGTGCAGAGAGAAAGAATAAACTTGCTGTGTCATGAAAAGCCTCATGCTAAAGGAAAATGGGAATACAGTAAACTCTAAACATTACACATTTTACATAAACCTAACACATTTGCTACTTCTGTAATAAAAAGACCATTAGATTTATATATTTAATCCAATACGATGTACAGCATTCCTGCAATGTTTTAGGAAGGACTGAAAATTTAAAATAGTATTAAGGATTAAACAAGGATAACATAGTAGTGTTAACATTATTCCGTTAATCCATCTTCTGGACAGACAAAGTCAGCATATTAAGAGTTAGAAGCAACTATGCTTGAGCTCAAGGACAAGTCTACCAGAAGTTTAGGAGATAGAATAGTCTTCTAGTTCCTAATTTACATTGTTATATTGAAAATAAAACATGTAAAATCCTCAAGTACTTAACGGAGAGCATCACAAAAGGATGATGTAAATATTTTTATAAAAAGAATCAACATATACACCAGTAACTCAGGTTAGAAATACATGCTGCTTTCAGTGTTGACTCATCCTGACAAGGATACACCATCACCAAAATAAATGTTAGTACCAGTTTCAGGACTCCCAGACTGTGCATTTCTTTAAATATATTTAGCTCTGTAGCACCAGAATTCTCACAGGAACCACAGTGATGCCAGTTCTGCACCAATACTATTAACCAGTGTTAACCTGAAATTGTGAGGTTATCTATAAAATAAAAGAAAAAAAAAAAAGGTACTCAAGTACTAGAGAAAGGTATACTTCATTTTCCTTCTGAGAGTCTTAAAACCCAAAACCATAAGATATTTGGTGAAGATACTGCAGTATGTCTGCTTGCTTGAACAGGAAAAAACAAAGCATGCCTACAGGCTAAGATTCCCGGGGTGGAAAGGGACATTTTAAGAATTTAGTTTACGAAAGATGGGAGACTGCATTCACCTTTCTTCACATCATGCAGCTTTTTCAGTCAATGAAAAAAACCACAGGAAACAGAGTACCTGAAACTCTATGGCATATCACACCTCTGTTTACAATTCAGAAATTCTTCCTACATAGATATTGTACTCTGGAGACAGGAAACACACACTGTCTTTGGACTTTGCACGTATCTTGGAGGAAAACCAACCTCCCTTCTGCACCACCTCAAAACAAACACTGGAGGAAAAAAAACCCAAACAAATCACAACACAACAACTATTTCTTTCTCCAGCTCAAAATTCACACAACATATTGATTTAGGGAAGGACTATTATAAGAAGGTACAGATGGAATTCAATCCAGAGTACAAAATCCAAGATGTTTCCAGTCTCCCATGATTCAGGTTCACATGAAATCCTTCTACCACTGTCACGGTAAAAAGTTTCTCCAATAACTTTCAGTATGGCTGAGCCCTTGACTTATTCAAGTAGACAGGAGGGACAGGAAACACCCCAAATTTCAGATGCGAGAGTTCTTCCACCATGATGACTACCTGAGGACCTCAGAAAGGTCACTGGAATGCCTTCCTCTTATGTTGTTTCTATATAAAGAAAGAGCTAAAGCACACTGGCTAATTCAGAGTACATCATCAGTATCAACAGACGATCGGGGCAACGAGGCCTCATATAATCCAGATATACATTTACTTCATTAAAGAGGACATCTGGCTAAAGATCACTTCAGTACTTGCTGGACTTTGAGAACACAAATTTTAAAACAATGTATTTTGAGAAGTCTCTGGTGATACTGGTAGGTGCAATGTTGGCAAATATACTTATCTGGAATGGATAAATCTTTGCAGATGAAGGTCAACCACATTCTATTTTCATATGCTTCAGAAAAAATAAAGGAAGACAACAAGCTAGAAAGAAAAACTGAGTCTGGGAAATATAGAGGGTTTTTTTACATTTTAAATCTCTGAAAAACATCACACAGAAGTATGTAAGGAAGTGCTCGGAAGCCTCTCAGTACTGCTCCTTGGATGGGCTTTGTATAGGAGAAAACTAGGAAACAGAGCTACGGAGCCAGGTCAGCTGAAAGTAAAATACAGAGAGGCAGTGGCCCAGGAGAGCTGCAATCCAAAAGACCAGATGAGCCTAGGACACAAGTGTAAGGAATATGCCTCAATCTTTCTGGATTTAAAATTTAGGTTTTCTTACTCCTTAAGACAGTTGGCTTTGCTGCCAAGAACTGAACTACCGAAGTCTGGTTTTGTATTCTGAACTTGCAGAAAATGGCATCCCCATTTGCTGCTGTGGGGTTTGAAACACACATCTCTGCAGAGGTGACAAAACATCAAATGCTGTTTGCCAAGATCAGACACAAGTGGGATAATGCTCCTCCTCTGAGTTTAAATGCTACAGCATTAGAAATCTAAGAAACAAATCAATTATAAGAGGTCAGTATTATATTCACCTGAGGATGATATCACTTGTGATTCTGAAACCTTTCTAAACACAGCAGCACTCCAGTGTCTTACATGTTCTGATACTGCACTCCAGTGGAATTAAGAAAGAAAATGCAGCATATCATGACATACTTTTCTGGTACTAGGACACCATAGCAAGTAATATGCAAAGACAGCAAGGTAAGTGTCAAAACAAATCTGGCATTGAATGATCTTGAACATTAGAGAGACCAGCCAAGAAACTAGTTGTTTACAAATACAGGCCAGTCACAGGTTAAGGATCAGAAAAATCAAGATACCCAAGTGACAGAAAGACTACGACAAAACTGTTTGCAGGAATACTCCTCCAGTTTACATGTAAGTTATTAACTTCCGAAGTCCCAGCATACTGTCTTTGCAAACTGTTCCTAGACTTGAGAATGCTCATTTGAGCTGAAACGATTTAGGTCAGACAGTCAGTATTTGGCAGCGTTTTAAGCATGAAAAAAAAAAAAAAACCACTAAAGTGCAATCTATGGTTTTGCCTTGGACTAATTGACTGGACTTCCTGAAGAGAAGGAGCAGTAAAAGGGCACCTCTGTTAAAGCCTGTCACAAAGCCAGCAATGGTGTTTACAGAAAACTTCAGATAGAGCCTAGTGGTATCTAGCCAAAAAGGCCTACAGCTGTGCAACACTGAGCTGAAGGGAGACTAACCCCAAAAAACAAGACAGGGATTCTGGGACGTAGCCCGGTGGCAACACATTTATGAAGAGGACTTACTAACAGAATGGCAAATAACTTCTGTCCTCCATGCTGTCAGTCCATGTTTCCTATGACAGGCTCGCTGTTTGGAGAGAATAACCAAGGAAGGGATGACTGACAGCAATACTGTTTCTTTTAAAGAGGGGAAAAAACTAGGAGAGCCTATTAAGTGCTTTGACTTGCTCTCCCCTTTCTGCTGCATGCTCCACACTTCCTCAAGAAGAAAATGACAAGAAAAACCTTTGCAGCTAGTGTTTTCAAAGGAACTGAAAAAACTTTGCCTACATTTGTAATTTTATAGCTCATTTTACAGAAGAATAAAACAGCCTTAAGACAGTGTTTCTAAAGAAGGACTACCTTCTCATAGGACACTATTTGACAACCAGGGACACTACAGGAACACATACAGAGTGAAGTGGCTCACTTGTAACCAAAGTCAGTGACAGAGACCAGAAGTTCTGATGCCCATTTCTAGCTTCACATTTCCTCTCCATAAAACCTCAATCTCAACAGTAGGTCTCAAAGACATACTATTCAAATATCACTCCATATTTTCTCTAATTGATGATTATCCACTGTCATAAGTATGGGTGACCCAGTAAATTCAAAGGAATTAACAAGAGAGTTCAATTCCGTAACACACCTGGAAATCACATACTGTAGCTATTTCATTTGCTGTACGATTGTCTTAGATTCAGTCCATTCAGTTGAATCGGATTAGAAAACGTGTGACCAGACACCATTTGCTTTCTACAGTACAAAATATGGTTTGTAAGAAAATACTGCTTGTAAAAAAAAAAAATCTTATTTGTGAATAAGAGTCTGTAAGCGGAAGTTCAACTTTTCTGGAGTATAGAGGGAAGGGTTAAGGGCACGTCACATTGTCCTATAGGTTTTCCACAGTGGCAGGAGCCCCCTTACACGACATTATTTGCCCTGGTTCTGAAGGTCACGCTATGCGTATCACAATTTTCAGTGTTGTGCCTGAACATGTATTAAAATGTTCCATACTAATGAAGGAAAGAATTAATATTTGCAATTTAGGGTTGGGGGAAGGTTAAAGAGGAGAAAAACCAAACCAAAACAAAAAACAACAACAAAAAACCACAGAAAGAGGGGGGATTTTGTTTCCTAAGCAGGAAAGTCTACATTAATAATTTTCCCAGCAGGCCTTCAGTAGTTTTACTGCAAACAATGACAGCCTTTGTTTCTCAGATCCTCTTACATCTGACGTTCAATCAAAGCCCTCATATCAGCAGCTCACCAAGGGAAGGGGAAAAAAAAGTGTGAAATACTACTGCATTACAAACCTGTCCTCAGACTTCGGTTTAGTAGCGCAGCATGCTGACCACTCTGCACGGTTGTTCAGCTAAAACATCTTCCCTAAATAACTCTTCTCATTTTGGTGAGAGAAAATACAGCTTACGTGAAAATGGAATCAGCAACCCAGCTAATCTGCATTGTCTCATTCCTGGGCTTTAGCAAAATCCTGTGATTAATTCCATGTTTTCACAAAGGAGCAATGTGGAGATGGAAGAGAAGTGGCCAGATCTACGTCTTCTGATCAGCATTAAGCTACAGTTCAGCAACACCCTCCAGAGACTGTCCCATTAGCTGCAGCCCACCTTCCTGTTAACACCAACTCGGGAGCTCACAATCTGACGCAAGGAGGAAGAAGCGGCACTAGACAAGCAGCAGCAGGACACAAGAGATTCGCTTTTCACCTAAACCAGCAGTAGTTGACACAGGTTAAAGTATCATAGAATAGTGTGTATTTTTCAGCAGCAACACGGGAACTTTTTCCATTCAGCTTTTCTAGGGGAATCTTGGCCTTTTCAACTTTCACTTGAAACCTTAAGATTATACAAAACCTAAGAAATTATCTTGATTAAGGAGATGAGGGAGGAAGCACCCCTTCTTCAAGTAAGTGTTTGAGGATTTCTCCTCGGCTGCTAAGGGTTTGTGTTGGGTAAAGAAATGCTCCTAACAAACCAGCATTCTTTTCCACATGATCAGAGCTAACCGGCCCCCCTGCAGGCAAAATGACCAATCAAATCAGCTTCAGATGAAAACCAGCCCCCCCACCACTATAAAAAACAGGAATGAGACATACAAACCCATTTTTAAAAAAATTTTTTTGGGAAAAAGATCTCTACCAACCACTTGTGGGAAATTTCTTGCCAGTGTTGGGACCAATACACAAGACCAGCCCAGCTGCTCTCCTGGAGCCCAGATATTCCCCTTCTCCTACATACAAACCCTTCAAAGACCGGTAAGTACACAAAACAAGCTTATTTTTTTCTTTTTCTTATTGCACAGTTAGGAAATGTTCTGTCATTGTTCAATCAAATAAATCAAAGTTGCTTTCAGGGCACAAGAGTTTTTTATTTCCAAAGCTTGCCAAGTTAAGCATCACCTTAAACAAAACGGTGTCTGATTTTCCCCTCTCAAAAATAAGAAAATGCTCTCTCAAATGATCATAGTCCTGACAGCATACAGAGTAAAACCAAAGTCATCACACAATATTTTTTCTGAAATGTTTCAAGATAAGCAGTGCTGGGAAGACTCTGCAACTCTCCGCAAACAGGGAGCATTTGCAAGCCTCCAGCTAAGGTAGCTGGGTGTTACCTGGCAAAGCATTATCAGGCACCTGCACCTTCTCGCTGCACTCATTGTAACTCAGCATTTTGCTTCAGTTCCATCATAAATTAAAGAAATTAGCTTCACCTCTTCAAGTCATGCAAGAAAATGGATGGCAGCAAACTTCTCTTACTACAACCTTACATCAGATATCCTCCCTCTCAACTCTAAATTTACTCCTCCATTAACAAAACCTAACTTTGCATCCAAGTTTCTCTGTAAGGATTTAATATATACTATCATATTTAAAGCCTTAAACATCATTCAAGCAAAGTCGTGATAGTTTTTCTGCTTCTCTTTAGGTGGCCAAACTACTTGGTCCACTCAGATGCTAATTCACAATCAACAATTAGGGTTCATACACACCACAGCATTGTCAGCATGCTGTACTACGTGAAAATACATTATACACAAACCAGAGCATTACAAATATCCCCCAAAATCAAGCAGCCTTGCTTTCTGTACTATAAAATACATATATATATATATACTCTCCCACTATACAATTTTTTTTAAAGTGCATTCTGTAGTAAACTGTGACAGAAGGTCAAAAGTACAAGCTCTTGCATCCTATACTTTGCGGCACTATTTTTGAGAAGTATGACTTGGGCTCAATAAATTAAAGTTCCCATTTATACAAGACTTACTTTTATATATAACGAAAGTCCTGAAAACTGTTATCTTCATTCTGCAGGCTACTTGGAAAAAACAGTTTTGTCATGAACTACTCCCATTCATCTCAATGAGGCATTAGGTACAAAACCTAAAGGACAAACATGTTTGAAATTTTAACCATCCTACTAACAGCTGTAGCAGAAGCTTTCAAGCAAAGCAGTTTTTCTAACCAAAATAATTCCTACATTTCTAAGATTGTCTCCTAATGTAAGTTATATGATCCAGTCATGTCATCAATACTGAAAAATAACTTTATTTCCTAATGTCAGAACATCTCAAGGATTGCCACTCAATCTAAAAATAACAATACTGAGATATTGATAGCATGAAAATACCTTTAAATAAAATGAAACTTAGTTTGTTCTTGTTGCAAAGTGCAGAGTCAGCTACACATCTGAATGACGACAGCTTACCATAAAGAGATGATGTTTAAGTCTGAAACTAGTACAAGATCGTGTGGACCCAGGTCCAGTAAAGAGGGAATGTCGGCACTCCCAGAGGGACATGCCAGCACCACCTGCATTCTAATAAATCTCCAAATTATGCTACAGTTTAAGCAGTTTTTGCAGCTTTTCCCAAACAGTAGGTCCTTTTGCCCACTTCACTGTCATAATGAAGCAGTGTTCTAAAACTGCCTTAAATCCCTTCCAAGGTCAATTAGGACAGATTATGTTAAGAGCAGAAGCTGGACAGGTAGGGCAGCACTGTAGACATCTCCCCTGAACACCGCTCCATCTAAAGGTACTCAGGCCCCTCAAAGGGTTGCAGGTGCATTAGTGCAGTGAGCTGAAAACAGGCTCGAAATGTCATTTTAAAACGCTTTTAACTGAGAAGGGGAAGCAAAAAGAAAATTAAGACACTATTGCAAATAAGTCCCCCTGCAATCCTTCCAGAGTTTTAACAGCTGAGCTTCTGCTGGCCAGAGAAAGGCTTAAGCAAAGGATGCTTGAAAGAGGAAAGCAACATGGTGGCACAGAGCAGGAATGTGCTTCAAAGAGTTCTTGCAACACAAGGAACATCTCAACCAAGAAGGCAAAGCGTGGGAGATCAGAGTGCTGGATCATGAATTTCAGAAATGCAAGAGATATCTTAGAGCTGCAAGGCTCGGTTTTATTACACAAATTGTTAACAAGCCAGGTCAGTTTAGAACCTGTTCAACCACTAAGAAAAGGGCAACTGTAACTTGGATTTTAAAAAGTAATACTCACCCTACTTTGACTTGCCTTAGAAGAGTGTACAGAAGGAAGAAGCCAGAATGAGAGTGGATGGTAAAGACATTCCAAAAGCTAAGAACTGACATACACATGGTGACAACCATTTAATTTTCAATAGGCTGAAACAGGAAAGATTAGACATGCTGACTGCATGATAAAAGACTAGTCAAAAGGCCAAAAGAGATTTAGAAAAGTAACTTCTGACAGTTCCAGTCTTCCCAGTCAAAGGTTATCAGCTGGGAGATGGAGGGAGAAGGAACACCCCAAAGCTACAACAGTTTCACAAGTCAGGAACCAGGTAAAGCGAAACCAGACAAACAGCATAACATAAAGGTTAAGAGATAACATTAGACAAATCCAGATTAGAAACACGGTATGTAGTTAGCAGTGGAAACGAGTATTCTCCAACAAAAAAAGCAGAAATTTTATTTTCAAGTGAATGTCTTTCCTAAAATATACACTGATTCAAAGCGGGATTAATGTGGGCACATTAAGGATCACGCCAGGGAAGGGATCAGATCAGGTGGTTCTAACTGTACTTTGCAACTTCATTTATTTATCACTAACAAAGAAAGAAGGTATTCATACTTTTTACTACAGTGGGCAAGGAAAAGAGCAGACAGAGGAAAATAATTATTCTTAAATCTGTGAGAATTTACACAAATACACTGGTTTTGGGGGGGTTTTTTTGGTTGCTGGGGGTTTTTTTGTTCTTTGTTTTTGGTTTGGGTTTTTTTGTTGGTGGTAGTTTGTTGGGTTTTTTGGTTTTCTTGTTGATTTTTCCCCCCAAGACTGCATGATGTGTACGCCCAGAGGCATTTTGTTCTCTTAAGTGTTCTCCTCTATTCAAACAAGGGAGAGCTTAATGTGAGTACTGCTTACTCTAAGATGATAAAACCAAGGCATTGTCCACAGCTCCATCATCCTTCCTAACCAGTAATGCCCATTTTCCAGCTCCTTCAAGGCATCCAGAAGGGCTCTTCTAAATTTTAGCACAAAGACTCTGCTCTACAGACAAGTCACTAATCATCTGGTTCCCAAAGCACTTAAAATTGCATTCAGGTTATTGTAAATTCCATAGCAGTGCAACAAGACTGACAACTGTTATATAGAGAGCTATTCAGTAGACCAAAGATCAAACTCAGATGAAGGTGGGGGGTCACACTATACACTGAACAGATTGTGATCAGAACCCGCCAAGAAAAGCAGCCTGGTACTATCAACCAGGAGAACCTCAGTAAACCCACTGTATTCTTTGGCACAGGGAGCAGTTTCAAAATATCCCTTCTAAGAGATGTAAACTGGAAAATAAAAACAAGGAGAAAACCACCAAATTCCGCTCAGGCCATCAACTACTCTACTTCTTTGACTACGGCATGGACAGAAGAAATAGCTGGATGGTTCTGAGAACCTACAGAAAAATGAAAATTTAGCTAAGTATTCACAGTGATGTCAGTTCTCATACTTCAGTATGCATTAAGCTCAAGTAACAGCAAAAGAGAGTGTTCTGTAATTACTAAAATTTGGTATCAAGTAAACAGTCATGAAAACCGCTGGTTTACAAGATCAACGATCACAAGAAAGATTTTACCTTTCATAAATTCATTCTGAATCCTTAGATTAATGTGTTTCAAGATAACACTAAGATGGTACTTTTTTTGGGAAAAGATTCGACTCTAGCATGTTCGTACACTTGCATTATACATGGAAACAGTCATAATTCGGAGAAAGGTCAAAATTGATAGTGGATTTGTCAGTTTTGTTTCCTATGTATAATTATGATTTGCAGAATTTACACATTTTTGAAATCCTCTGGTGTTCTACAAACAAGCTTCCTCATAACCTCCTTTAAGTAGATTGTACACATTATGAAGTCTCTATTTTACATGAATCCATACTTAATTTTAATCTGCCCCAGGTCAACTTTAAACATTCAGTATTTACAAAATTTATGCATTTGAGTTGCCAGTGTCTTTTCAAAAGATAATCAGCATCTCCAAGTTTGGCAAATTTTGAGGTTTACAGGTAAGCCAAGGAGCCCAACATGTCAAATACCTACAATATCCATTTTGTTTCCCACATTTGCAATTCCACCTTCACCCCTTAATTCCCAGACACTTGCTGTCCTATTTTCTTATTTGGACACTAACAGAAAATACACTGCTTAGGCAGACTAGACTTCAAATTATGTCACAGTATATTTTCAGTACTGGTCTCCTGCCCTCTTTTCACCCAATCCTCATATAAACAGTCTCAGACTCTCAGAAACAGCTCTGCCCTGAATACCATAATTCTGCTTAAGTGGACATGGTGGCACAGACAGCAGTCATTTTCTGAGACAGGGAAGTTTGAAAAGGCTACTTTGTAAACTACAGCACTCGACTAAAATGCATAAACATTTCAGAGAAATAATACAATAAACATTATTTCCATAGTACTATTGTTCATAGTATTCATAATAGTATTGGTAACTATTATACTCTCCTAAAAAGAAGTTACAGAAACAGATATTATCAGACAAAACTCAGTTTCTTTGCAGATACAGTATGCCTAATCCCATCCCACTTACTCCTGAAGAATTAAAGCATGCAACTCAAAAGGAAATTTAGGAAGGCAAAATATCAAAGTTATATTTAAACAACTAAGTGAGGAACATTTGAGAAGCAGTTAGATTTTTAAACTTAATCTTTTTCAGCAAAGTATTACCACAAACAGTGGTAAATTCCTCTCCAGGCTCCTGACTTAATCTTCTCTGGATTGCAATGTATAAATCCTCCTTTGTTGGCTGCAGTATTTCAAACCCTGCTGATGTGTCAAAAACCGTGAATGTTCAGCAAAATACAAATATGCAGCACTGTATCCATTTTTTCTTTTTTTCCTCTTCTCTAGAAGATGACAACAGATATGATAGAGAGCAATAACACCAAATCCAGTGCTCCCCTCCTGACCCAAAGATACCTGAGGATGATCACTAAGGATGGACACAGCACATTCCAGATGGACGGTGCCCAAGGAAAAGGTCTGGTGTACCTCCGCGACGCATGGGGAATATTAATGGACATGCGCTGGAGATGGATGATGCTTGTCTTTTCTGCTTCTTTTGTCCTTCACTGGCTAGTCTTTGCAGTGCTTTGGTATTTGCTGGCTGAGATGAATGGGGACCTGGAGCTGGACCACGACGCTCCACCTGACAACCACACTATATGTGTGAAGTACATCACCAGTTTTACAGCTGCTTTCTCCTTTTCACTGGAGACACAACTCACAATTGGTTACGGCACTATGTTCCCAAGCGGGGACTGTCCCAGCGCTATTGCCCTGCTGGCAATACAGATGGTCCTGGGGCTCATGCTGGAAGCCTTCATCACAGGTAATCCTTCATATTTATGTTTAAATAGAGTAGGTGTAACAACTTGATTTGAGAAATGGAGGTAGAATAGTGGTCATATTGATATTTGAAAAAACAATTAAGTCAGTCACTAGAAGGGTGATGAGATTTCAGCTGTGTAGTAGTAAAAGTTAAACAACTTTCATTAACGAAAGACATAAATTAGGTTGATATCAAGATTTGGACTTAGAGCTCCACTATTCATTGGACAATACTTGCAGCAGATCCCCACTTATCACTCGCAACCACTCATTTCTTATACCATTATCTCTTCAAGATTTTTTTGATGGAATTACAATATTTAAAGCAAATTTGTTTTGATTTTAAGGTTTACTTTCGTCTAGCCGAAGTATTTTTGTGGATCTTTAACTCAGTGTTTAAGTATTCCTCCGTACTTGATGAAATGAAAAATTTTACAATATCACACCTATTGCAAGGTATTTTAAGTTATTGTAAATAATTTTCAGGTTTAAAGTATTTCAAAAGACTTGAAAAAATATACAGGTTTACTGTGTATTAAGAAAGGGCTTCAGTGGTAGCGCACAGAGATCAGGTGCTACCACCAATTACAGTAAATTGGGGCAAGCTAGTGGCTCGCCTTCCTACAGCTACAGTTCACTCTTCAAGTACTAATAAGTGAACATAGCTTCGAAAAAGAAGCAATTTAGGAAAGCTATACCTTTTAAACAAAAATGGGTTAGTGTGATGCCAGCATAGCAGTTTTCAAACGTGTATGCTGAAGCAAGAAAGACCATGTCCACCCAAGCCTGCTTCTGTTCCTCTGGGCTGTCTGGCAGAGCTCGGAGGCTGCAGGGAACCAGCCCAGGCAGGGTGATCACATACAGTTTGTTCTTTTCCATGATGCAGGTGCTTTTGTGGCAAAGATCGCCCGACCAAAGAATCGGGCATTCTCCATCCGCTTCACCCGCTCTGCCGTGGTGACACACACTGAGGGGAAGCCGTACCTCATGTTCCAGGTGGCCAACACACGCTCTAGCCCACTGACTAGTGTCCAGATTTCTGCTATACTTTACCAAGAACAAGAGAACGGGCAGCTGCACCAAACTAGCGTGGATTTCCACCTAGACAGCGTTACTTCGGATGAATGTCCTTTTTTCACCTTTCCACTGACCTACTACCATTCCATCACTCCATCCAGCCCCCTGGCTGCTCTCCTCCAACGAGAAGATGCTCACCATTTTGAGCTGGTCGTCTTTCTGTCAGCTGTGCAGGAGGGCACAGGAGAAATGTGCCAAAGGAGAACATCCTACCTACCCTCCGAGATCATTCCGTACCATCGCTTCGCCTCTGTGCTAGCACGCAATGCCAAGGGTGAATATCAGATCAAGATGGAGAATTTTGACAAGACCATTCCTGAACTCCCAGCTGCGGCCGACTCAAAGAGTCCAAAAAAGACTGCCAAGGAGATCCGCATCAACGGACAGCACGCCGACAGCTTCCAGCTCTGCGAGACTGGCCTCGCAGAATAGAGAGAACAGATATGGAACTTTGGCCTTTTTTGATTATTATTACATTAAACTTTCAGGTTCCATTTACAACCTTCCCTCCTTGCCTGCCCTGCCATCTTCTAGCAATCTTTCTCTTGTATTCCCATCCTTTTGATTACACGATGATACACAGAGTAAAGAAAACCGGTGTGCCCATGTAAGCTTAGGCTGGATTAACCACCCAAGACAAAGTCAGGTACAAGAATCACAGGACTAATTCTTGGAAATTAAAAGAGCTACCTGCTGAATTCACCAGACTATGATTAAAGCTGCACTGACCCTGAAAGAAAAGACATTCGAAACTCCCAAAGCTGAGCAAAATCATAATTAACCAGCTTGTGACAAAATGTACAACAATACAAAAGAAAAATCTCAGTCAAAATCAATATGGTGTCATTCAGTAAATATATTAGTTCTGGGATAATCAACTGTTCATCCAAGATCCTAATTTTTCTGTTCTGTTAACTCTTTGGGGATATGGGGTTATATTTTTCAGATGGCTGCATTCACTCTTTGAAAGTACTGCCAATCTCTCATGGCAGTGAAAATCACTCCTGCTGTGCTTATTAAGCAAAACTGTAAATACTAACTGTAGTTCTTCATTCTGCCAAATTGGAGGAGAACATCTCATCCCAAGAGAGGTCTTTGAAGACACTATCGACAAATCTTGATGTATATAACGAATACTGCAGTGGAAATTTTTTCATATTTGGAAACACTGAATAAATTATTTAGCAGTGGAAAACAGACTGTTCTAGACAAATTAATGTACTTTTTTTTTTTTAACAGGACCATACATTCTACATGTTCTCCCCTTTGTGTTGCTTGTCTCAAGTAGGTTTGACCCAGAAAGATGCACTGTACACAGGAGAAGTAGAACTGCATCTATCTGTATTTTATGCTTTAACATCAATATTCGCCTGTACACACAGCTCAAAAATATTTAGAGACAGTTGAATCGATTTTGAAATAAAAAATTAAAATCAACTATACATGAGACTTCTGTATTTAAGTGCCTCATAAACTGATTGCAATTAAGACATTGTTCTGAAGCTCCTAAATAATTCAGGAAGCTAAAGGATAAACAGAATGATGGATAATTATTTCCAAGCTCTTAACAAAAGCAGTGTCTACTATGTGTTCAAACTCAAACAGTCAAGCAAAGTTCTCTTTCAAAGGTAAAAGGCTTTTTCCAGAAACCAAGATGGCATAAATACCAACTTTCATTGACAACAGCATAGTACGCTACCAAATGTGCCTCCTTTTAGAAGTAGTCTGAAGCTGTCTCATGAGATACTGCTTAACTGCATTCTTCTTAATCCCCAAAACACTTCAATTAAGTGTGTTCACGTCCCAAAAGTGGTTAGAAAAAAGTGCTACTATGTCTTAGGGTCTGAGGAAATGGGAAGCAGCCTCATAGAAGCATTTCACACAGGGAGGGGTAACAAGGCAGAAGGCCCAGGTTGTCATTGCAATTCACCTCTAGTTCCAAAATTGTTTAAGTAATCCCTCCCTACATTCCAGACCTCAGATTTGGGTTTGTTATAGATACTCTCAAAATCACTTTTTTTTTAGATTTCATTTTCTTCATAAGCAGCGATGAATATTGCTGAATTTGCAGAGCAACACACTATCAAGTTACATTACCTTCATCCCAACTTTTCATAGCTGATGATTCATATACAGTCTAGAGATCCTTTTTCACCCTTGTATCAGTAACAATAATTTAAGCATGTCTTGCAAGCATTGTTTCCACAGCCTCTACCAATATCATACATTGAGAAGAGTCCTACAAGTTAAGAACCAGTGCAAGAGCAGTAGAACAGATGCTTGCGTGAAGTCTGAAATAAGCATTAAGGAAAAAGAACAGTATTCTGTGTGACGTATTGTTTTCCCATATATCACAGACTCATCTCGAACAAACCAATTGTTCTAAAACTCAGATGTATAACCCCAACAGAACAGTACTAGAATCTCACCATTTAGAGCCAAAGGTATAAAAAGCTATTTCTCATTTCAGTTAACATCTAACTGAAGTGTAGGTTGCTTCGTTTGGTTTCTAAGTGACTTGAGACTTTAAAGTCCTGTTTTTAAAATCATTTTCTATGTATAGATTTTGTTTAAAATGGGGCACAGCAACAAGTATAAAGAAATAATATGTTTAGTATACACTAAACACAATCTTCAAATACCATGTTTTGGAATGTCAGGCTGAAGAATACTACAGAAGCAAGTTAAACAGACAGACAAACTGTGTAGTTATTTCAGAACGGCTGCAGAACAAGGTGTAGAGAAAACCCCCTATTGCTTTGACAGTTCCAGAGAACTGGGGAACCACAGAAGTTTCATCAAGTACTGGAAATATGCCATGGCCCAAATTGGACTAGAAGTCTAGAAAAATCACTGACAGGCTCTGATGCAACAAAATTGCACTCCACGCTTTGACTGGCGTTGCAAGAGCAAGCTGGCGATGAACCTCTTTGGATGCACTTCTTGCTACTGAGGTATGGAAGAAAAATAAGCCAGGCAGAGTAAAGGAAAGTATGATTCAAAGAAATTCAACATCCTTTTTATAGTTACTGGAACACCCTTTCTATATTCAAGTCGTCTTAACTGAACCAAAAAAATACACATTAAACAGAACTCAATCAGATTCTATAACTGACTTACTAAATATATTATTTAATCTATATTACGATTATTTTCTACCAGGGTATAATTGCTGGTAACTAACCAAATCCCCTCAGCTCCTAAACTGGTATTAGTCTAGAGACTGCACAGAAAATTAAGCAGTTCTAAAAGACAACCATGATCAACAAAACAACTTGCTCATTTTCTTTGCTAATGGGCTTCAGCCTTCCAGAAGTGATTCGGGTTCTCAATGAAGTCTGTTAGAACCGTCACAATCTGCAACAGAAACCTGCAAATACTTTGTACATCTTCAATTTACAACTGAAACCAGGAACAAATATTGTTTATGTTGAGAATCAGTCAAATGTGAACTTGCAAACTGTTGTGAGCATGGAAAAAGCAATCATTAATTTTTAAGAACAGCATATTAATCATATTTGAGAAGAAATTCTTTGTTGAAGGTCTATACTTTTTTAGTCTCATGATTCTTAATTGAAGAGTTCTTGCATTGTCATCCATTATGAATGCCTAGAAAAGTTCAATGTTTGAGCTCTTATTAATTCTGTAATGTGATCACCCAGAACAAAGAATATGAAAAAAGCTGGCAATTCAGTAAATTATGTAATTTGAAGCTAATCCAAGGCCCCACGAAAGAGCAATGAAAGACTGAAGCACAACGAAGTTCGAGACTAAAATCTTAAACTAAGGAGTTTAACTAGGATAACAGAAACCAACATATGCAGCTGCTAAAGCATGTTAGTCTGAATTAAACTGCACATCAATTCACTCCTTGACTTTTCTGCTTCCACCGCTCTGTGGGGTATATTAGTGCTTGGTACTAACGTAGGACTTCTTCTGGCACATGTGTACCCCTGTCTCATATTTAAAATATTTTATCACTGGAAAGCCTTTACATAACAGCAATTTGTTTATTAATCAGGGCCCAAGTCAAATCAGACCAACACCTTCTGCTAATATTTTTGTGCTCTCCGCCTTCTCTCTGAAGGCAAAGAGGAGATAAATGGTCCTCCTGCTTATTGGGACATTAATCCCTAATATAGCGACATGCAAATATAAGTTCCTATTGTTAAAACTATTTCTTAATATTAAAACTTCAACAAGATTGCACATCTCTTGCCTCCATCATGCTGTGCTACAGAGGTTTTAGCCAAATCTCACTACAAACCAGGACTTCCAAAGCAGCACATTTGGACACCGTCTTCTCTCGGCAATGGTTCACAGAAGATGTGATTCCAAAGTCCTGAACACCAGCAATTGCTACAAACAAGACACCCTCTCTGCTCGCTGAAGTATTAACCCCCATGTGCAGGCAGACATCAGCAAGGACATGTTGCGTACCCTAAATTCTTCTCAATTTCAGCTGAGAGATATCTCCTCCTAAACTGACATGTAATACTTTTATCAGTCTTAATCAGAAATGCAGTACATTCTATCATCTGGATTTGCAAGTGTTGTAATTTTATCACAAGAACTGGAAAGGGCTAAATAAATAAAACGGAATCAACTACGGTAGATATTACTTTTACATTCATTTGTGTTTTGTAAAGAATGCAGTCCTGAAATCTAAGTACTTATTTTTTTCCTAATCATTTTCTTCCAAAAGGTCTCTGAACATAAAGACACACTGAAACTTCGAAGTTTCACTACTGGCATTCAGAGACAGACAATCTCAGGTCAATCTCGAGTTATTTTTAGAAGCAATCTCTTTTTAAGGAAAACAAGCAACATGATAGTTCTGTGTTGACTTTCAACTTAAAAAGCAGAAAAATAAAAGCACTCTTTAAAATACACAAAAGTCAATTAACTACATGGAGAGAGGACTGGGAGGGCTTTGAAAGCAAACATGATGATTTAAGACTCCTGAGACACATGCCACCACAGTAACCTGGAACATTATTAAAAAGGCATCTTACGGTGTTCTCACTATAAAAGTATTGACAGCGAAGCAGGGATTAAAATACATTCCTGACAACTTTTAACTGCAACTGAGTCTCTTTGGTTTTGTTTGTCTTGCAATTCAACCTGCAATTGCCTTTTAGAATCATAGAATCATTTGGGCTGGAAAAGGTCTTTAAGATCACAGAGGCCAACCGTTAACACAACACTGACAAGACCACCACTAAACTGTGTCCCAAAGTGCCACATCTACAGGTCTTTTAAACACCTCCAGGGATGGTGACTCCATCACTTCTCTGAGCAGCCCATTCCAATGCCCGACAACCCTTTCAGTGAAGAAATTTTTTCTTAACATCCAATATAAGTCTCCCCCGGAACAAATTGAAGTTATTTCCTCTCATCCTATCACTTATACCTGGGAAAAGAGACCAACACGCACCTCATTACTACCCCTTTTTTTTCCTGACCCATGCTTTACCAATATGCTCATTATATCTTTAGCCAAGACTCCTTCAGCAAAGACCAAAAGATCCCCCTGGGTCCTAAAAAGGCAAAAGTCCTTGTCAGCAAGCTTTTCCTAGTACAAAACCTCTCACTAAGCACATGTGGTACATGCATGTGGAAACATGCCACAGAGAGCAAGGTCACACCAGAGAACAATCAACACATGATCCCACGAATCAGAAATTATTGCACTTGCAATAGAAGTTGATAGCGGAGAACCTGAATGTTCTTCACACTCTCAGAATATATGGTGGGTATGTTCCACCTCCAAGATGACAACCCACTTCCAAGTTCAGCTGAATATTCAAACAGACTTACTGGGACAAAATTGAGGATCCAGTATTCTGCCTGAACATGGCCGGCATGAAGCATTTAAGGAACAGAATAGGAGAGGAATGGCAAAGAGGCGGACCAGATGATAACCTGGATGAACAGATTTGTATGATGACTTCAACTAATTTGACAGTAATTCCATCAGCACAGGAACCTCAAAACATTGCCCTTGGGATCTACTTCACACTAGCAAGCATTCAAAAAATTAACAGTTTACATAGTGCAGAAGTCCTAGGGACCAAAAGAACACAGGCCAGGAATGTTTAAAAGCTGCACTGGAAAGGCAAATTGCCACAGCACACCTGCTAATCAGTACAGACTCCTTTCACAGTAGTACAGGACTTTAGTTTCAGCTGTAGACATCAAATCTTAATTGAACAAACAGATGCAGATTTTTGTTTTCTAGAACATTTAGACATCTAATAGTGGAAACAACACAAAATTTAAAAAGCAACACTTTGGGAACACATTTAGGTAACCTGGCACAGTATCATGAATCTTGTATCAACAATACTTGGAGTAATATGAAAAGTTAATGTACATATAGGTCCCTTTCCCAAAACACACCCTGCTCCTCCCTCCCATTTGCTGCCCATACAGTAACAAAACCATACCTGGATCTTTTCGCCCTGGTTTTTCAAAGCGTCTGTCTCCCCTAGAAAGGCAGAATAGAAGTTTCAAATAAGTTTTTGGAACTCCTCCACTCATTTTAGGTATGGCTTTTTTTTTTTTTCCTTAAGCTTGGTAGGGGACATTTTTAAGAATCAGAGCTCGACAGACAGCATCTTTAAAGGTCCAAGTGACAATGAAAATTTTCAGGAACACTGATACGCACACAGCCTTTGGCAACTAGGTATGTTTTGAAATGCAACCCTGAGTACTGTCAACAATGTTGAGACTAAAACTGAAGTGAATCCTTTAGCAACCCAGATTTTCACCCCATCGTTTCCACTGCAACTGTGATAATTTATGTTTTCTTGAAGTACTTCCTTCTTGCAAAAATACTCTTTTACTTGCTCCTGAGTTCCTAGAAATATTACTGCATTGACTCCATCTTAGAAATTCAGACACTCCACTCACAGATACACCTAATCACCTTTCCTGAAGTGTTTTCATTAAGTCAAAAGGCACAAATGCAAGCTAGGACAGATGCATGTAAAAAACTTTAAGGGCTAGAGTTCTGTTACCTTTCCTCCCAACTCTGTGATCTGTGCATTTCCCTGCCCCCTCCTCGCCCAAATCCACCCTCCACTTCATCAAAACTTCTTTGGTAGAAACCGCTTTCTCCTCGGCCTCTGCCTGAAAAGACAAAAAAACAAAAGTGTTTGTACAAATAGTAATATAAGCTGGAAGAATCACGTAGGCTTCCCTTTCCTCGTGTCTCTGTAAACTAATCTTGCAGTCTTAAGCCTCAGTGAAATTATCTGGGGCAAAGGGAAAAAAGAATGACAGTCTTAGCAATTTTTTTAATCAAGAAGTACAAGATCAGACAGAACAGGCAAACAATTCTGAAATAAATACTATGCAGAAAAACACAGAAAACAGATACTTACCCAACAGAAATTACCAAACAAGGATGCATTGCTCACACAACATCCACACAGTCCGTGTGTACTTAACACTCATATAAATGAGGCTGCTTTTAACAACAGAATCTGGTATAACAGTACTGCACTGCAGATATACTCATTAACTATTGTTGTCAAGGTTATTAAGTGAGAAGGAAGCCTCATCCCTATTCAGTTCTAGTGATTCTCAGCAGAAATCTCCCCCAGGAGCAGCAGGGGGAAAAGAAAGATCACAGGACAGCACGAAGAACCCCAGTAGCTATAGAATAAAAATCATCCTCACTTTTTCAAGAAAGGATTCTCTGTAGGTAATCTCTTATCAAGCCTCAAGACAAAAAGTTACAATGTATACTCAAGTAGAGCATCCTGAAGCCCGTCTTCAGTGTTTGGGTAAGCGTGGGATGTTTGGTTAAAAAAGAAAAAAATGCAACAGAAAAACACTACCCACACACATCCCCCACACCTTCAAGATAGCTTCCAGCACTGCTGGAACAGCTGGGGTGAAGTTTCCGGCTCCACAAAAGGTAAACATCGCTTCACAAAGTGCTACAGCAGAAGAAGTGGGAGCCTTTTATCAGCTAACTTACCATTTTAAGTATCTCATGGAAAGAAGACAAACAAGTGAAATACATCAATTAGCTGGTTGTCAGGATAATGCCTTTCCTACATACACATGCGGTCTCTACAGTCAAGTCCAAGAACCTAAAAGGCATCTGGTAAAGGAAATTCTTGGTTGTGAAATTACTAACCTCAATCCTTTCATATTTCTCTTTCTGCTTTCAAGAAAACAAAAACCTCAAAGGATGAGGTGCAATTCCAGCTGGAGGAATAAGACAGAACGACCAAATGAAACAGCAAATAAACGCCTAGAGAATGGACACTAGTCTCTGCAGTTTTCTGAAGAAAATAATGATAACAAGCCTCTACATCTAAAAATCTAAAGAACCCTGGATGTATCAAGGAATTGTACTGTATTCCCATTCCCTATGACAAGAGGCTCTAGGAAAAAAAAAAAAGGAAATAATGGCAGTTGCAACAGTTTCTTTACTACTCTGTACCAAATCTCTTGGAACAAAAAAAAAAAAGTTGCTGTCCAGGCAGAGAAAAAGAAAAGTGATCCCCAGATAATCCAGCCAGGCTCTGCAAATACATACTGATTTTTTATCAGGTAGTACAGGTTGCAGGCTGTATATGGAACCCACAAAGTTAATGTCTGTACAATTTCTCCTTCTGCTTCAGAAACAGGATTTAAACACCCTCTTGGGACAAAACTCTCCTGTTCCTAGCAGTAGCAAAGCAGTTCAGTGGTAGACCTTGTCACAGAGATGCAGACTTCCTTACCACAGAGTTCTGGGGATGCTCAAGTTCGGATGAAGACTGTGCAAACTCATGGAAGATAAATACAAAGATTTGCCAGAGAGACCACATCTGGTTCAGCAAATACACTCAGCTGCAAGTGTCTGGCAGCTGATCATACATGTGATGCTTCTTCACTTTTCTATTTTTATACAGTCCTTATTCTTTTGCAGAGGTGTCTTCTTTTGGCCATTGCTAGAGACAGGCTATTATTGAGTTGCCCTTGCCTGATTCAGCATCACTGGTCTTACACAAACTCAGGTGGAGCCAGAAGAGTTGACTGAGCACTCAAGGCAGGAGAAGAGGTCACTATTAGACCTATGACTAATACAAACACTAATTCCTTTACTATGGCAAGTCCAATACTACAAGGTTGACCTTAGTCATGAGTGCAAAATAAGCAGCAAAGGCAAGAAACAGTAAAGATGTGATACAACATCAAAAGCAGCAAAATGTTTATTCAGTTAAGGCATTATAGGTCCCCTAAGATCTTGGAAAAGGAGTCCAAGCTCTTATTCTCCACAAATAAAGCCCAGGAAAGTTTAAGCACCTCCTGCAATGGCAATCTTTGTGCAATTTCTTCACTACAGGAAAGCTCTTCCTTCCTCTCACAGGAGATAAAGCAAAAGCAGTTCACAAGAGAAAACCAGAGGCAGGCAGAGTCAAAAACCAAACAAAGGCACTGACTCATCTCATGTCCCTGAGGTAGCGGTGGTGGAAAGTTGCAAACACTTTTCCAACCAAAACAAAACCTGTTGTCCTCTTCTGGTTTGTTTGGTTGGGTTTTTTGTGTGTGTGTGTGTGGTTTTGTTGGTGGGGTTTTGGTTGGGTTTTTTTTGTTTGGGGTTTTGTTTGTTTGTGGGGTTTTTTGGTTTTTTTGTGGTTTGTGGGTTTTTTTGTGTTTTTGTTTTTTGTTGTTTTTTGTTTTTTGTTTTTTACAGTGAGAGACAGCAACATTTGTAGTGTTCCCCTTGCAGTGTGAGCAAGCATGAATGCACACTGATTACTGATAGCAGACACACAACTAGCAGCGCCAGAAGGCTCACGATACAGGAGATTTCATCAGCAAATAAAGCAAATGACCTGTCTAAAGGGAAGAACAGAATCAGAGTTGCTGCGACAGCAGCGTATCTTACAGCAGCTTTAAAAGTATGTGAAACAACAGCCTGAGAAATCTCGCTCCACTTACCCACCTCTGTCATGGTTCATCAGTATTCCAGTTGTGCACAGCCACCAAAATGGTTTGAATTAAAAGATAACCTTGCAAAAGCCCCAAGCACATGATCTCGGCAATTTCATGTAAGTCTGCCTGTGGGGCCACGGTACTCAAGTCCCACACAGTACCGGACAGGACCCACTTGAGCCACCTTTGCCCTGGCTGTGCTGCCACTCCCCTCCACAGCATCCTCCAGAGGCCCAACATACAGAAGCAGCAGCAAGATGTTCAACAGTGCCCAGCAGAACTACATGTGCAACTCCAGGAAAAAAAACAAGGAGAGCACTGTGTGAGAAGCACACTGCATTAAAACAGATCCTGCCAAGCTACAGAAGTAGTTAGCTAAGGAAAACGGTGGTGTACAAAGTCAGTTATTCACCGGAAAGTGAACACTGGGACACAGCTAAATACTGATAACAGAACATGTGAAAATCCTAGAAGAGAGGATAAAACTGCACATACACACACGCTGTTCGCCATTCCGTTTCTGCACTTCTTGGCTTTTTTTGTGGTTAATAAATCTAGAATGACATGCCTATTTTCAATAGAATGCCACTTCTGAAAATATGCCTAGCACACAAGAAATAAGACTTTTTAAGTGTAAATGTTGCACAAAGTATTGAATGCAAAGTCAATAGATGGCAATAGACCCTTTCACTTAAGAAGTGAATGGAGCAGCTGTGTCATTCGTATTTCAGTAATTCCTTAAAAATCTCAGATTGAGGACCTCGAGACACTGGATATTGCCATCGTAACAGCCAAAAATCCCCAACCTGTAAAAGAGACAAGTCTGAATTTAAGTGGAAAAAAATACAAGACACAAGCAAGAGGGCAAGCAGCAGCACACACTGTCATTCCACAAAAGATTCCTACAAAAAGAAAAAAAGTAAATTCTTGAAATTACAGCATGACTGGAGTTCAGGATCTACAATCATAATAGTGTGTGGGAAGAGCAGGATAACTGTAGTTCAACTCCTGTTGTTTAGGTGTGAGAACTTTCCACTTTCACATCATTGACACACTTTCCAACAGCAGCAAAGACAGATTACAAAGGAGACAAAGGGTGGGAGGGGAAAGGGTTCTAATGGGAAGTAAAGTACCCTTCCTAAGGGTCTTAACCAGAAAGCAGAACAGCTACAAAACAAGGTGTCTGTAAGCTTACAGCCATTCCAGGGACTATTTAAATCCTTCCCTCGTCTGAGACTCTTATTCATGAATGTTGACATTCCAATCCGGCCAGCACAAAGCACAGGGCTTAACTGCACACCACAGGGAGCTCCCAGGAAAACAAGTCAATTAGAAAAAAGGTCACGTGCAAGTACTTGGTTTCTTCAGAGAATATAACTTCAGAACTAAACAAAATGTTTTGGATTTATGTCTCCACACAAGACACATACAGTATTAGCGATGGCAGCTGTGTGCTACAAACGGCTCTTAACAGTAACATGAAGTTGTATTTCAGCACAAACATTTTAAACAAGAAAAAAAAAAAAAGAAAAATCAAAGCAACTTCCCCACAGTCATCACTTTCACATCAGATAAACAATCATTGTCAGCAAGACTTGGGTGACTACCGAGAAAAATATTTACTGAGTGTTATGCTGTAGTTTTAAAAACAGATAAGGGCATTCACATTTAAGAGTTTTAACTAACCTTCCTCTACCAGCAGCTCACCCGTTCTTGCCTGAGCCCATCTGCCACAGATTCCCCCTCACACTCCCAAATGCTGGAACAGTTCTGTGATCTGTGCCTCAGTGAGGGAACTTAATAAACAAATGTAATCGTACATGCAAATTCTTCCCTGAAGTTAGTGTTGTGCAAGTCACTTCAAGACAGTAATCTTGTTTTGGTAAAACTGAAGCCCGAATTTGATCAGCAGCCTTTTGAACCCAGGCAATTTTGCAAAGCAATAAAGAAAAATGTTTTCCAACTGCTAAGTAGTTCACTTAGTGAACAAACTCCGAAGAAATTCCAAGTCCTTTTCACTGTAACTTGAAAAAATAGAACTGCATTCAAAGCTTGCTCCTTGCAAGTGAAGTGTTACTTTTGCTAAGTTAGCTGTCAGTCCTACACTGAACTTTTCATAAATAACTATTAGAACAAAATCCTTAATTACAAGAACATCACATGTATAATTATGAAATATTTACAACTTTGTCCTAGCAGAAGCCCTAGTTTGTTTGCTGAGGTATAGAAACTTTGGGGAGACTCATCATGTCTAAAGCCCAAGACTAAATGCTCATGGAAAGAAATAAGCAGCAACCAGGATCAATGAAAGAGGGAAATGTCAGTAATTTATGATTTCAAACTGTACAAAGACTGAAACATGAATGGGTTAACGTGGAGAAATGTGTCCTTTACAGCTTAGCAGAAGATAAGAATGCCAGCATAGCCTAACCAGCATATAACAATTCATACAAATTAAGAGAAAAAGATCAAATGAGGATGAAAATAGAAATAAGTGAAAAAGATGAATTTGCAACCAAGTTCTTGAGCTAATATTTCTTAACATATCTTAAAAATGAAGTATGAGAAAAACAGGAATATATACAGAAGTTTCCAACAGTCTTAGTAATACTACATACATTTTAAGTTCCATCCACTCAAGTGTAATGAATCAAATTTTACTGCCAAACAAAATTTCCATGCATACAAACAGATTCAATAAATACTGGATCAGAAACCATATTCTGTCACATTTAAGCCTGTGACCTCATTGAAACCAGTGGGGACAGTGAAAAACTGCCCACTGTATAAGGATGATGCTCACTGTTAACGATTTCGCAAAAAAAAAAAAAAGGGAAGAAAATTTGTCAGAAGAAAGAAAATTAAAGGGAGTTTGGCAAATTACAAATAGTCAAGGTATCCTGAGATTGTAACTAGATAGCACACTAGTGGTCATATAATCTCAAATCACAAAGTTAATTTTAAGCAACATTAATTTCATTTGAAAAATTAAGCCTTAACACATCTGAAAAAATTAGCTAATACACGTATTCCTAGCAAAAGTGAAACACAGATGGTAGTAATGCAATACAGACATTAAAAGCACACAGCAAAAAAGCAACAGCTTTCAAATGTACAACAAATATAAAAAGGTATATATAAGTAAGAGTGTCACTCCACATCTATATATGCACATATACTTTATTTTTTAAACTAAGGCCTGAGCATTTGGGCAAAGACAATGATTAAAAAACATAAGGGGAAGTGACAGGGAAATCTGGGGATAGCCTTGTAAAAGATTAAATCTATATGCCTTAGCTAGGAAGCAACTCCAAGAGGACAGCTGACAATCTACAAGTATCTGGAAAATGTAAGCCAAGAAGAAAACAGGATTAAGGAATAAGAACTGAAATGAGAGAAAAAATTAAGTCAGAGCAAAATTCTGGTCAAGCATTTAATCACACACAGAAGTGATTTCTGAAGAAGTTATTGAAAATATCACCAGTTAATGACATTTGGAATTAAATTAGAAAGGACGCTAAGAGAAACCTCAAAGAACCTGCAAAGACAGATTATATGATTAATTGCTCCTGATCATATTTCCAAGTTATTCACTTCTTAGTATTCTAAATGTAGCCCATCGTATTACATATAAAACCCCCAAAATAGTGTTCGCAGCAGCATGCACATTGAAAGGAAACTGCTAAGATAAATTCTGGATTTAACAATTTGTTTTGAATCTTGTAATAATGGCTTGAGGATGTTTTCTTGATGCATTTGCAAATGTTTGAAGTGATCCAGGATGAGACATCAACTACAGTGATGCACTAAAATTGGCAAGACTCAAATTTCTCCCCAACTGAACTACATCTTTCCATTAACCTTCTCCTGATTATTCTCAGGATGTTAAGAAATAAAAATGACTTTTTCAGAACACTGTACACCAATTTTATTGTTTTAAGTACATTTGTAGATTCTTCTCCCCTCTGCCTATAAATTGTTTTTATACCTCCAATAAAGTTATTTCTAACCACTCTGAACCAAAAAATTACCCATTCCACCTCAAAACTATTTTTCCCTTTTGCTTTCCATACCACACCCACCAATCTGACAAAAGCACATAACACAAGTACCAGACATGCACTAAGGTGCGCAGAACAACCGCAAAACATAATATTAATTCTCTAACACCACCTTATTGGAAAGGTTTCAAAGCTTCAAGGGAAAATAAACTGGGCATGAGAAAATCTTGCAGCAGCTTTAACCTGGATCACCTACATCCATTGCAGCACATCCCACTGACAGCTCACCTCGACCTCTAGAGGAACTTCGACCTCGAGGAGCCCCTACCACCGTTCCTCCTCCACGTCCCGTCAACCTCAGGACAGCAGCACTGTTTACAGACATCGAGAAATTTCTCTGCCAAAAAGAAGAAAGAGCCAAGGTGAGATTCTATTAAAACAAAACCAGAAACACTTGCCATTATCCTAAGTTTAGCTTAATACCAGCTTTGCTTTCTTTATGTTCATCACAAATTCTCTACAACTGACTAACACTAAACAAAGAAAAGGATTCCTTGGAGACTCAAGTAGCTGAAGCAGCCTATAAAAGGAGCTTGGTCAATATTAGCGCTTCCAAGTTACTTACCTGAAATTTCCATGCTCTTGGAAGTGATTAAAACCATCAGTAGCTTTAAACACAGCCATACAGTTGCAAAGAGAGAGTGGCACATATACCCAACATCATTAATTAATACCAATTATAAACTTACTTCCTTAAGCAAAGCAGGAACATGTAAAAAACAAGAGAACTTGAATAAAATTATATTTACCAACCTCCTTCTTAGAAATAAGTATCTTTTTTTCCTCGGAATGTATCATGGGAGTAACATGCTTTGGGGAAAACTAAGTGTATTTAAGAGTTCTGAAATTTAAGTGACACTCATTTTAATAAGACAATAAACACTCGTAAAATCCAACTTTATTTTAATATGAAATGATTGCTAAAGAAAAGGCTATTTTGATAAAGAATGGATAATTATAACCAACTCCAGGCCCATTCTCTGAGCACAAATAACTAGAAAACTGGGCCAAAAAATTCAGGAGCACGTTCAGAACCATTAACAAGCAAACCTGAATTCACACACACTTTCTGAATGCAAGTTTTAAATAATTAGAAGGCAAAGGAATCCAAACAGCTGTTAGTTACATCAGGCTTCTTGACACGAACTTAGAGGTAAATTGCTTACATGAACTCATCTGAATTACTATGATTTGGAAGGTCTTCAAAGAACAATGACACAAGCAGTTATATACTATTTAAAATCTAAACGGCTAACATCAAAGCCAACAGACACCTGTTGGCATTTTAACTCACTTCAGAAACAAGCCTAACTGCTTGATATGTTCTTCCTACAAAGCAGATCTTCCTTCAAGACAGAACTGATAACTAAGTAGATTTGAGGGGAAAAACAACGACAACAAAAAAATCCAGTCGTGCATGGCAAAATAGCAAGGTGAACCTCCACTAAATCTGATTCTATTTTCCTAGCTAGCTCTTCAAAGTTCAAAGCAACCATTTCAACTGCAAGTCAAATTAAAGCACCTGCATTCACCTCTAAGCAAATCACCACCTTTCTGGCTGTTGATCCTTCTGCATTTTTGTGAAGCAGTGAAATATTTTACTGCAGAAACAACTTTAAGCTACTGATCAGATTCACCACCTTTTGTAGGAAATTCCTTAAATTTTGATGCTTTTTTAGAATAGGAATCTCACTTCCTTTTCCACTTTTTTTTTTACTTGTCTGCCTAAACTCTGAACAAATTCTCTATCCCCTCTGTAGAGCTTGCTCTGGTAAAGATGCAATCCTTGTAATGTGCGTAGTGATAATAATACACATGGTAAGATTACAGTAAGCCACAAAAAAGCAAAGTCAAAAAAGCAAAAAAACCCTACTCTTGATTAATATATTACTTCAGTGTCCATCCCTGCCAATGCACACTAAATAGCAAACCTGCCCCAAAACAATGGCCAAATTAATTGTTTAATAGCAAATGGAAGACGTCCCAAGAAACAGATGTCAGAAACATAACCAATGAGGACACAAAGAAAAACTCCATGATGTTCAGCGAGAGCCTGAGACTCCCTTACTCCACAAGCAGGTAAGATTAAGATAACTGTATTCCTTCCTAACACTAACAGGAATAAGGGGGACAGAGGGGACGTAAGAAACATATGCTGCACATTGCCAGCGGACGTTACTGGAAACCTCTATTAGAAGATATCTGCAGAAACCTTTCCTTCAAAAGACAGTTCCTTGGAAACAGATCTTCTATGACATAAGAGATTTGTCTAACAAAACTTACTACAAGGTGAATCAGTTGAGCTCTAGGTTAGCTCAGCATCCTTATCACCAGGAAAGCGACATTCTACATAGAAAGGATAAAAAGGACCAGCAATTCCACCCAAAGTACATCCATGTCCTGTAATAGGGAATACTGTAGCCGTAAGTATCTGGCTTGTTGAATTCCACAGCACTAAACAAATTTAAGCTTAAATTAAGACAGCTGACATCACCTAAAAGTTCCTTCTGGACATACTGCACATACAACTCCAACACTATCAGGTTGCAAGCAAGAATTGCTCTAAATCCAAGCCTAGAGTAAGCCTGACAGGTTCGGCTTCAACTGAACGCTACCCCGAAGTACATGTGTCCTGATCAGCCTGTCCTCTACAGTAGGACAGTTCTTCAGTATTCACAGAGGGGGCACAAAGGTGTTTTAAACTCTCTATCAACCTTAGGTGAAAGAGTTTTCCATGACTAGCAGCCAAGCCATTAATATTCACCTCAGGATCACTTCTGGACATGATTCTTGATAATGAACAAAGTTGATTATGTCATGGGGAAAAAACACCAGGAATTTCTTGTAGCTTAAATAATGCCATTCCCTTGGTATCTCAAATCAGTCATGGAGAAAAAAGATCTTCAGACAAGAAGCTGAAGAGGGACTTTTTACAAGGGCATGTAGTGAAAGGGCAAAGAGTAATGGCTTTAACCTGAAAGAAGGCAGATTTATATAAGGAAGAAATTCTTCACTGTGAGGGTGGCAAGGCACTAGAACAGGTTGCCCAGAGAGGCTGTGGATGCCCCATCCCTGGAAGTGTTCAAGGCCAGGCTGGACAGGGCTTTGAACAACCTGGTCTAGCGGAAGGTGTCCTGCTCATCGCAGGAGGGGTGCAAGTAGCTTATCTTTAAGGTCCCTTCCAACCCAAACCATTCTATGACTAAGAAAAAGCAGTTTGTTCACATCCTCTGGGTCCCCAGAAAGCATTAAAGACTTCATTAAAAAGGGAACACAGACCTCTTCTGTCAGATTAAGATTTTTTGTGGAGATTGTAGAAAACTGTTAAACCAACCACAAAGACTCCTGTATTATTACAGGTGAAAAGGAACAGGAAAAACAAGTGACAAAGTGCATACCAACTCCTCACAAGTTTTTCAAGACTGATGAAACACTGGGCACTGCACCAGAGGACAACCTATCCCTGACACTCTGCAGCACTTGCCATCTCATCTGTACCAAGAGGCTACTCAGCACATTTTCAACGTCATAGCCTTAAACTTGGATTATTCCTCTTGGAGAGCATCTCAACAATCACCAGAAGTCAATATCCCCTTTAACTGTAAAAAGCTGGTAGTTTGCTCTCTGAAGGACTCCACTATGCATCAGCAAAAGAAATATGTCCAAAGGTATTTAACATTAAGGTTCAATATTTTGGTGTGCTACTGTGTGCTGACCATTTCCTGGGCTTCCTGCCTGAATCCCTCCTGCTCTCACTGGAGGATGGGGTCTGGGCTAAGATTTCCCATAAAAGCATATTCTCAATCTCAGTTGTCTTTTAGGACTAACTATAACATGAAATGCCTACAGCATATTCATGTGAACTTAAAGACGACTGCTGGTTAAAAGCTTAACAACTAGCATCTTATGTCAAAGGACAGAATCCTAAAAAGATACAAGAGAGATGAATTAACTCTGAAAAGGAAGGAATTCCAGAAAAGGTGAACAGGGTATGCCAGAATACTCAGGCACAAAAAGATTATGAAAAATTCAAGAATACAATAGCATGGAGCAAAGGAAGATCCTCTGAAATCTTAAGAAACTAATACTAAAACTTCCACTCCCTGCAAAAAATCAAATTACACTCAAGTCAGTAAAAATAGTCCACTTTCTCTTAGAAAAGAAACAAGCAAAAACAACAAAAAAACCCACACCAGTATTCTGAAGAAAAGTTCTTAGAAACATGACAGAAGAGAGAGCAACTGCAAAATCAGAAGCTCTGACAGCAATAAGAGGGAATCAATTCAGAGTCAAAAGTCAGAGGCATCTGCACAGAGGAGGGTGGACAGTTCTCTCTGCTAGGAATTGAATTTAAAGCAAGGGTTTTCAAACTACCTAGATCAGTCACGCTTCAAATAGAATCTTTGTGGACTGTTTGCACTCTTATTCACCAATTAATTATATAGAGACCAAACAAGGAAATAATCAAGCAATTACATACAAAGTAATTAGAAGCACTGCACATTCCTAAGAAATGTTAACAGTTCAACACTTCTCCAAAGACCACAAAACTGAAGTTACAAAACTTAGATACTTCTACTACAGAGAAGGTGGTGCAGAAACTGTAGAAAAAGTTTCACTGATCTGAAAATGCCATGTACTTAAGAAACAGGTAATACTTCCCAGAAGATGATCCCAGATTGAATAAGTTGACAGTCTGCCATCAACAGAATATCATATGAAAAATACTTTTTTCAAATTTAAGGTAATAATTGAGCACAAATAGAATTTAAACTTTAGGCTAACACAGCATGCTTTCATAATTTCCTTTCCTGAAATCTACTAGTCTCAAATTTTATGGTGTATGTGGTTTTGGTTTTGGGTTTTTTGTTTGTTTTTTTTAATAAGTGAAGGAGTGTTCTTTATTTGGCCTTTACACTAACAGCAATCTAAAGAGTTTTGTGGGGTTTTTTTGTTTGGTTGGTTTTAAAAAGGATACAAACCTGTTCTTCTTCTGTAAAAGGTACAAGTGCCAGTGGTGGCAGGGGCTCCTCTTGTAAAATAGGCAGAAACTCCTTATCCAGAAGGTCTGAAGGTATCTGTATGGAAGGAAAATAGCATACAAATATATCCAAGTATTTCCATTTCAGGGATGGTGCCACATACTTTGCTTTACAAAAAAAATTTTTATCCTGCCAACTCTGTCTCCATCTACCCAGTACACCAGTACTTCAAATAACATTTATTTAGTGTGTATTTAATGTTTACTTAGTGTAACTCCACTGCAAAGTTACACCCCACCAAAAAAAAAAAAATTCTTAGACAAAGCATCCACCACCTCCACCTCTAATAAGTAAAGTATCAATATGATATACATTAGAACTCAAACTGCCACACCACTACAAGCTCAAATCTGCACCAAAGGAAATTTCATCTGCCAAATTAAAAAAAAGTATTGCTTTAACGTCGATGTATTTTCATAGCCGGATTATTTATATATTAACAAAGCTACTATGTATAGCACAGAGACTGTATTTGATTTAAAGTCAGTACTTCGAATTAACAACCAACACAGAGAGTACAACAAAACAGAGTAAAATGAAACTATAGGTATGGATTTTTTAAGTAGAGAACACTGATGATTTAAATCAAAATAAGTTTTAACACTTATTTTTAATCAGTCCATCATCAGATGGAAGCTCCATCAGCAGATGTGACCTTGAGCATGTGGACAAGAGGCTGCAATTACAGCCAAGTGAGCTCTAATTATGCCAACAAAGAACTGTTTCAAAAATATCTAGTTCACGATACTAGAGATAAAGACTTCTCCCAATTTTAATTGAAGCAAGGCAAAGCTTTTTTTTTTTTTCCCCATTTGCTAGCAGAACTCTTCCTGCCTTCAGAGTATCTTCAATTAAGAGACACAAGTTTGCCTAATCTTCAGCCAGCAAGGATTGAAGATGACAGTGAAGAAGAACTAGGGTAAAAGATACAGCTTAAAAACATTCACATCTAGCAGTTGTCTAGAAACAGTGTCAGGAGTCCTCCCAGTCTCAACTAGAATTACTCAACACCACGGAAACGTGTGCATATCACAAGCAAGACACGTTCTAATAATAATGTCCTTCTTGCAAATGCACAGGGAGAAAGTTTTTTTTTTGGACCATTCATAACCATCAGGGAGCTTCCTGTAACAAAGGGTATTAATAGGTTGTTGTGAATCAGCCACAATTGTAGAGGTCTTAGTATCATCTGATATAACAGCCACGAATTGTAAAAAACAATGACCCCTGACAGGCTGACTTAGTCAAGCATAATATCAAGGTTTAAATCACAGCTTCTCATAATAGAGCAAGATAATTCTGCATGTTAAAGCATGGCTTTAAGCTATAGCACACTTAACAACTTCAGAAAAAAAATCTTTCACATTCAACACCCTTGAATCTGTGTATAAGCAATGCAGGGCTCCCAGCACCGTACGGAAACGTCAGCACAGTCATGGCAAAGGAAGAACATGAAGGTACATGTGCACATCTACACAAAAAGCTAGAGGCACAACCAGACATCGCTTCTTGCACGCCTCCCTAACTCAAGGGTAAGGCTCTCAGAGGGATTCGGACTTCCGAGTCACTATGTGCCCGTTGCAAAAATAAACCAACTTTTGTCAACATCTACAGAAAAACCTGATGTTTACAAACGCAGAATGTATGAATCATTTACCCGAAAGGCTCTTCAAAATGTTACTTTGTTTTTTTGTATCACTGAGAACCTTCGTTTGAAATTAAACCAGAGGGAAGTTCTTTACTTTCCACACTGCTCTGTTTTATTACATGTGCTAGATTGTATTTGTGTCCTGAGTCCCAGAGAAGTGAACTGTTCTCATTGGGCTGGTTACCTGCTAAACTGAACTGCCTCAAGTCAGGATAAACGAGGAGCTCTTGCCTTTTTTAGATGATCTGCTAATATGATTTATTGCCCAACTTTCAAGCTGAATCAAATATTTTACACTATATTAAATCAAATCCAACTGAGGCAAACAAATTTGCACAGCTGCAAGGAGCCTTTAACCCTCAGTCATCTGTGGCAGCGGGACTGAATATGGCAATCAGGTTTTTTGTTCTCGGGGGTACAGGAAGTTCCCCCTAAAGCAGCAAGAAGAATCAAACATAATGAATGCAATAAAAGTGGGAGCAAATAAGCACACACACAAACCCCCCAATCAGACCTCTTCAGTTCTTTGCCAAGGGATACGCAATTTCTTTGTCCGTAATCACTAAATACAAATAGCTATTCCTAATCACAAGACTCTCATTAGGAATACACACATCAGGCCTTCTTCCTCCTCCTGCTCACCTTATTATCCTTTAGAAAAAGTGCCAACATTTCTTCTCTCCCATAGCGATAGTCTGCTAGTTTGTACTTTGGCAAAGCCGGAGACAGAGGAGGGGATGTCACGCTCCCGCCACTAGACAAAGCTCGCAGCCTAAAATAAAGCAGAAAAGCAATGAAAACTGAATTGAGGAGAACGGACCTTCACCTATGCTATCATCCCTCTGCACATTCACAGATTTGATACAAATTAAATAAATCCAGTACTGAAAATAAAGACATTAACAGATAAACTTCAAAACTCTAAAGCTTGGTGCTTCAACAAGAAGAGTGAAAGAGCTTCCCTCATTTTTTCCATAGCCAGGAAACAGAAGGAAAAAATATTACAAGCACATCAAGGAATTCAATTCATCTCTTGGAGAACTCTTATTTTGACTACATAGCAAGCTAGCTACGCCCCTCTAAAGCCTTGACCAAGCTATTTACACTGGCTGCACAAAATTCAGTTGTAAATCTTCCATAGATATTAATGACAATAGCTTCTTTTTGGCAACAAAAAGTCTCACAACACGAGGGACAGTGCGGCAAACATTTTTCTAGGGGAAGAAAGTTTATTCAGATGTTTGGCAAAGTTTAACAAACAGTATAGAACAGTAATTTTTGCAATGAGGTTTCCTCCTGTGTCTCTGGAATTCTACTCTATTCTAAATTCCTCTTCCGGGACTTAAAAGTAATGGCACTTTACAGTGAGCGCACACATAGTTTAGCTTAGTGCCTCAATAAAGATGTACAAAATATAGCCACACTTTACATCAGAGACAAATATGCTATTGAGTTTAGTTCCATCCCACACAGGTAAGCTACTCAGCTTGTCGCACCTATCTTACAGTTGTAGGATGTTACTCCCACTCCGCAGGTGGATTAGTCTCATTCTACACAATCATTTCCTCAGCTACCCAAATATCCTGTATTTTTAAGTTTGAAGAATGTTTTACAAAAGGATGTGTGTCAAGAAAAAAACCACAGGACCATTTTCCTACATTCTCCTTGATGTGCATCTTAAGCAAGTAAAACAACGAAAACTTTTCTCAACAATCCAAAAATCCTTGGAAAAGAAGGTGATCTAAATGAAAACATTGATTCAGAGTCTACCTTTCACTTAATTATTGAAGCATGCTTTGATTTGGTTTATTTTTCTTTAAACAGAAAGGAAAAAGTAATTTGCAAGTCAAATATTTGTCTTATTTTTTTAGTTTGGTGCCACCCAGTGGCAGTTTCTTTACATACCACTTCCAAACAAAAAATGCCTGGGGAGGCATTATTCAAAGGATTAGACGGCTCAGTGCAATGTTCAACTCCAATCCAGATCAAACGTGGCCGAGAGTTTCACTATTAAGTGATACAATAGCAGACATGACAGACATGACTATACTGCAACCCAAAAGAATAATTATAGATCTTAGAATTTTATTCCATTATTCCTGTAAAAATCTAGTAACTCACCAAATATTATACTTGCATCCATAATCTAACCTGGCTTTTAAACTAAATGGAGACTGAAATCCCCTCACCATGACACAGCAATCAAGTTACTGATAAAATGTGTGTTACCTTCCCCCTTCTCTTTTTTTAATAAAACTTTGGCTCCCATCCATCAATGAATCTAATCGTGTCTGTCTCTCACACTGAAGAGCACTCCAGCATAAGATATCTGCCTGGTAGGTGTATTTATAGATACTGATAAAAATCATTCTTTAACCTTCTTTCAATCGATAAAATACACTGAGCGCTCTCATTATTTTCCAGGCCACAAATTCATGTCTCATTTCTTTGTTGAACACTCTCCAACTTTCATAAATTGTGTATAAAAATGTGTCAGCAAAACAGAGTATGTTATTCCAGTAACAGTCTTACCACATGCTATGCAGCAATTATATTTCTTATAACCATTCTACACTCCCATTTGCACACTTAAGGATCACAACACTCTTCAGAAACCACACCAGCCAGAACTTGTTTGTAATTGCAGAGTCACCAATACTTGAACAAGAAATTGGAACAAATACTGAACAATAATCACACTTGTGCAAATATTCTTCAGCAAAACCCAGGATGCTGCATGTCAGACAAGCTTGACAACCAACAGCTGACACAAGATTATACAATATCATGGATTCCCTTTAATACAACAGCTCATTTTTCCTGACATTTTTCCATGCGGACATGCAGGAGACTATGAGATGAAACACAAACTTTTTAGCATATTCCATACAGATTTTTTTTTTTAGTAGTACTGTAAAAAGAAAGCTTGCTTAGATACAGTTATATCCAGTAAGGAGTGTGTAAGAATTTCCTTATTAATATGTATCACATGGAAAGACCAAGCAAGAAAAGAGGTCTTCTTCACTTGTGTATACCTCCCAGATCATAAACATTCTTCCTCCCTCAGACACTTGGTAGCAATGTGAATGTTATGCATTACCATAACACAAAACCAAACTTATTTCACACAAAATGCCAATTTACAAAGCATAGACTAATTTCATAATATTGCTTCCCGTCACAGGCCAGGGACTGAGGTGGAGCAGTATGGCATAATGACATTATACCCCATCCAGTCTTATAATCAATTCAGTCCCAAAGGACAGAAATTAATAATTTTTTTTAAATTTTAGACAAGGTTCTGGAGCCTCACAAAACACAGAAAACTCACCATTCAGGCCCGAAGTTAAGTGTCTGAGTTTCTGCTGCCATTTTTTCCTGTTCTATTCCTCTTTTTTAAAAAGTGTGAACCTAAAAAATAAAAATGTTTGCTATGAAAACAACTGGATTAATACATACCTTCATAAATTTATTCAAAATACAAAAGCATACCTGGTCATTACTACATTGATTATATATATTTTTTTTAAAGGAATCCATTTCAGCTCTTAACACAGATTAGTTTACTAATACAGGAGTAACTGCATCAAGATCTCTTCCCTAAATTCCTCTTTTAGCAGCTCAAACAGGACACTGGATCAGGATGTCTGAAGAAAATTTGTACAAACAATCCCTTTTCAAACCAGTAATTACCACAAGCCAACCAAACACAGAGAATTTGATGCATAATCCTCTTCTGTTAGAACAGTAATGCTTAATTAACAGAATTGCAGCTTCCTGACAATTACAAGAGGATTAAAAAAAAAAACCACACCACAAAACACACACTAAAATTACAGCAAGAAAGATTTGCAAGTTGAGTGCTAGAGTATTCAAGAAATTTCCACTCCTCGTTCTTGAAAAAATAAGACTGACTACATCCAATGCTGCAGCATCCTCCTAAATCTGCAGGCAGATTACAGTATTTCTCTCATTCTTTGTTTTATTAAGCAAAAAAGTACACAACTTGAGACTTCGGCTATTTTCATTCCTATTAGCCAAGGTCCTGCAGACACTAGGGAAGGTCAGGTCAAGTTCCTATATCACCAGTGTACGGACGACAGCAGATGAAGCCACACTGGAAGGAAGGAACAAGACTAAGGGAAGATGAAGTTTTTTCTATCAGAGCCAGGTCCAGCCAAGGCAGCTCTGGAAAAGTGTTGTTTGCAGTAAGAAAGTACAGCTCCTCTTTACTTCCAGCAACAGCAAAATCCAAATCTGAAGAGGAAAGGTCTTTGGTGGTTTTTACATCGTAGCTAAAGCCCAAACAAAAAAAAAAAAGGATTTGAAGCATTACCTACAGAAACTGGTTGATTAGACCTCAAGAACCCATAAAGAGAGGTGACAGGGAGGGAGCTTTGCCATATGAAAACTATGTTCCTTAAAAGACCCAAGGACTAAATGAAGACCTTCCTAAGTTTGTCTGTACTTTGCATGAAAAGGTGTTGGAAATGAAAGACAAAACATTGAGAGACAGAAGCAGAAAGGCCAACAGTTAGTGAAGAAAAAGACAAAACCAAAGGACGCATATATATATGCTGATTAAGTAATGATATTATAGTAAAAAAACCAAAAACAAACAAAGAAACACCAAAAAAAACCCCCACAACCCTCCCCCAAAACAACAAAAAACAAACCACCACCACACACCACCACCCTGAAAGTTAGAAAATGCCAAGGAAACCCACACTAAAACTGCCTGAGCAGATTTTAACCAAATCTCTTGGGCATAAGATTACAAACATTTGTAAAACTCCCTGAATCCTACACCTACCAACTAACATTTGGCTCACATATGCTTACTACATGCCGTCTTAACTTTTTTTCCCACATATACAATAAAATCTATATACAAATACTAATTTTTATTTTCACAATAACCCTATATAATGAAATGGGATTATGCCCACTAAGTGCACCAGAAGCTAATACAAAAATATCCAGCTATTCTCACAGGCCTGGTCTGAGACGATTTTGGTCTGATTTGGGTTGCCTTTTTGAAGCAGCTGACAGCTCATTAGAGCATTCAAGGTATATCCATTCATCATTCTGCAAACCAAAATACAAGGTTACATACCTAAAGATGACATGAAGCAGCCACACGAAAAGATTGTGGGGCAACTGAAGCAAACCATCATGCATACTTTGGCAGAAAGAAGCCTCTAATTCTTTGTAGCCTTAACTGGATGGCTGTCCCTTAGCTCCCTGCAGTGCCTGTAATCCTTCTGCTAGGGGATGTAGGGGGGGGTTCAGCTTTTGGATCAACCCATGGGGATCACCAGGGAACCTGGGATCTTCAGCTCCTAACATCAAAGCTAGCTTAGTATCAGTAATACCAAAAGGCTGACACTGAACATTAAACTGCAGTGAAAACACAGCTGAAAAGCATCAGACACAAGGAAAAAGCACTAAGAACCAGTTAGGATCAAGCAGCTCACTAGTTTTTGACTCACCAGGCCCCACCCTTGTCAGCCTCTGGGTTTCCTTCCCAAAAACTGAGGATACTGTCACCTTTCTCTACAAGACTCCTAAGCACTTTAGCACTTTATCCTTGTATCTGACACTAATCTCATCCCATCTGAGATGCAAAATGGCTTTCCTAGACCCTCATTTTGGCCACACTTCGTTTAGAGAATTATTTGCTGGCTTTCTCATCTGCATTGCAGTCAAGTAAGTCACCTCCTTCCTGGAAGTTCTGACTGTATGAATTTTGAAAGTGAAAAACCTGTAAATGGATGAAATTGCAGCTGAACAGGAGAAAACCCAGAATAAAAAACAGATCTGCAGATGGTTTGAGTAGGTGTAACAGGTGAATTTAATAGGCAATACTACCCAGAAATAAGATATACATGAAACAGAAGTTCCAGGCAAAGCAGTGCTCAGAAAAAAACCCTTGGAAAGAAGACACTCTGGAAACGGGTAAGGATTTGAGAGAAAAGGGGCAGCGGAACAGGAAAAAGAGACTCAAGAAAGCTAAGGCAGCAAGTGTGCAAGAACACGCTTAGCCATGTCAGAGCAGTCAAGACAGGAAAAGCAAAAACCATATGCTGCTTCTGCTGGTTCACAAAACAGCAGCCAAAAGGCGAAAGCACGGAAATCAAACTGGAAAGGAGCCGCTGACAGGGCCTGCACAACACAGGCAGCCGGTGCACAAAGGAGAAGCTGTACCAACTGGAAAGGCAAGTTGGGATGGACTACATGATGCTCCACTCATGTTGTGAGAGGAAAGAGCCAGGGTGGAGCAAGACAAAGGGGGAGGAATTAAGCAAAACAAATAAATTATCAGGTCAAATTTTACTATTTTGGCCAAGACATGAATTTATCAGATCTTTATTGTATAGATAACTTCCTTAGGCTCTAAACTTCAATATTAATAATTAAAACGTTAGTTTTGGTCATCTTATCTATGCTGCCTCCTTGTCAAGGTGGGCAAATCACAAAATAACATATACCCACCACATTTCCTACTTAATACAATTTGATGAGGGAAAAGCCCCTTTCTAAACTGCTAGAGTTTCGTAAATCAAGATTTTTCTACAAATTAATGGCTATTGATTGAGGAGTCTGCACAGCCACAGATTTTATATGGACTATGAGCACACAGGGACAACCTCAAGTTGAAGCAAGAAGCCAAGGCCAAATTTTGATCATGTCCAGTTAGCACCAGTCCTTGGGGAGGAACGCTACCTGAGGTCTTCCTACCACTGCTCCAAAGGGGAACCTTTTCTAAGATTTTACTTCAAATCAGGTCATCCTTGATCAAGGTCCAGTGCAACCCTATAAACAGTTGCGGTTTTCCTGCATAGCTGGGGAAAAATGAAATTGCTTCATAAACTGGAACTGATATCCCATTCTCCTGGGGTGGTACCACAACCACCAACCTGCTACCAGCATGCGGTACTGAAAGGAGAAGAAATCATCTCAACCCCACTATCAACCCATGGACTGACAAGGGAAAACACATCCTTTCTATTTTGTCAGCAGCTTAGTACTCTGGAAGTCAGAAGTCCATCCTCTGAACAGACACAAAATGTAATCCAATAGCATTAAGCCTTTAAGTGGCTTTCACTCACAATTAACACGTAATATTATAAGCACAGAAGTTGCTATCAGCAACACTCAACTCATTTCACTGGTTTGCTTTAGGTACAATGGTTGTTTTACCAAGCTTGTGCTTTTTAAATTATTTTTCAAGCTTGATATTTATTACCTGCCAAATCTATCAAAGCTGTCAGAAACATCTGCTTCTGACACAAGTCAGAACTTGATTCTACTGGCTAGATTTATGTTTTAAAAAGCATAAGATGACATTTCAGTTGAAAAAAGAATCTAAGGAAGGCCTATTTACTGTGACACATTTTGGCCATAAGCTCTGGTCTTTTAAAATGTGCTGCATCTAATGAATACCTAGGCAAAAAGCTGTTTTTTCAGAGACTTTGAAAGATCTAAACTGCCATGTTTTCCACACTTTGCTCAACCTCAGGATTCACAGGAAAATGCCTTTTTAAAGTTTATCCCTCACTCAAGGACACTTAAGAATTTCAGGCAACGTTAAATTCCTGCATTTCCATTACAGATTTCTGTCGGCTCATAACACGTGGCAGTCTGTCTCACCAAGATGTTTTGCCGTTTTGGATAAACTGATTCTTAGCATCCCAAGTTGAGTCTAGGTAATGACTACATTCAGGTCTGCCCACCTAATCTTTCCTACAGACAAAAAAACCTAAGTTTGGGACTGTCACTGCAATTTATAGCTTTGGGGCTGCTGATCGCTTAGTTTTTTCATTAACTTTGGAAACCTAAACCCTGGAAAAAAAGACGTGCCACTGATCCTTCCTATACACAGCTATTTTATTTTTAAATGCTCTACTGTTTGATCAGAGACATCTAGGAAAAGTATCTTTTCCTTTCAAGGTAGTTCTGTTGCTACTGTAGGTTTGCAACGGCCTTTTTAACCTAAAAATTAGCTGAAAATTTTGCAAACCAGAGAATACAATGGAAATCTAAGGCAGGCAGACTGACAGTGCAAGAAACTGGATTCTCCTTAAATAAACTTGGAATTTAACAGCAGTGCTCCACCATGCAACAGCAACATCACATCGAGAAAACTTCACCTTCCACAAGCAAGAAAACATTCCACAGGCAGCTACTAGAGCTAGCTAATTTCAGTGCCAGTAAACGTGTTTTTAAAAAAATTAACAGGTTGACTGAATAATTAATGCTGATTTTCTCTAATTCTTGAAATATTAAAGAAGACCCAGAACTGTATGCAAGCTACCTTTTAAGTACAGTGGTAAACAGGATGACTCAGGTGGCCACACTACCAGTCTGTTTGATATTAATCATTGGCTGAAGCAGACAACACTGATTAAAGGACACTGACATAATTAAGGCCAGCCAACATGGATTTATGGAAGACATTCAATCAAAATACACTTCTGTAAGAGTAGGAATTTCATTGCTCAAGCAAGCAGGTGAAATAAATTTTAAGTTCTGCAGGACATTTCAATTAGGTAGAATGCTAAAAAGGACAAAATCATTCAGAACCACACGAAAAGTCTCAAATTACCATAACCTCTTTTTTTTTTCTTTTAACCTTCTCTTCCAAATAATCTACAACAACCCATCTCAGAAGGCAAAATATTCTCAGAACAGAGCAGAAGGTAAGAAGCTATCCTCCAGTTCCATAAAATCTGTAACATTGGACCACATAACTTCTAAAACCCAAGGATGACAAACATGGATATGGTGAATAATGGAAACGACATTTAACCAATAATACAATTATGAATTATTCAATTACTTGGTCCAGTATAACAGGTTGCATTTAATAAGACAAAGCATACAATCAAGAGACTCACGAGCAGAAAACATAGGTGATACACAAAGGCAAGACTATTCTGGAAAAACACAGTCCTGAAACCAATCTGGGATTTATTACACTAATCATCTGAAAAGGAAGGTGAGATACAACATTGACTAGAAAAGCTAACAGAAAACACTGAATCCAGAAATAAGAAAACAGAGTAAATACAGAGTGGAATTCATCACTGCAGGGACACTGCATCCTGTTCTGTTGTCCGTAAGGCAAGAAATCTGATAAATCAGGTGCTCAAAAATTGATAGAGCATGACAGATATGCTTAAACAGTGGGGAAAATACCCAAGCTCTATTTATTGAGCTTTGAGAGAAGTTTAAGTGTCTTGCTCGGTCTCTAAATGATCATGCAAGTGAAAAATGCTGAAGACCCAAGTTTATTCAGTCAGGGAACTGAAGCAAGACATTCGGAGATAACCGAGTAAGTTGTTTTCAGGTTAACACTAAATGATTTTCTTAAAAGCACGTTCTAGTTTAAACAGAAAATTAATCAGAAAAAAAAAAATCCATTACTCACATTACACAAGATGCCAGAGGAGTCACAGTAGTCCCTTCTAGCTTACCAAGCTTTTATCCTGATAAAGCTGGTGAATTTTTAAGGCCTATCTACCCACATGCCAAGAGGAAGTTTTTTCTAAGGGAACAATGTCTAAACCACCCACTTCGCCAGAAAATATGCCTCTATTATTACAGTTACATTTTTAAATCTCCTCAAGTGTTATAACCTTCCTGTCTCAAAACGTTGCAGAACTGTTTCAATACCTCAGCAGCTTTTGGTCAAAAATTGTCTATGACATTCTCAAATGGCAGGACCAAACCAGCAGCTCTCTGCTCACTTCAGAAAGATCCAGCTAAAGCTTCGTGGGGCACTGCAGTTTGCAACATGCTACACCACAGTAAAGAGTGATAAACACAAGAAAGTAGGCACTGAAGTTCTTCTGGAACAGGATGACAAGAGAGACTAGGGAGACCTGCAGAGCTAACAAAATCCAAGGGAAATAAAGGAACGTTAAATATCACAATTCCAGATACTTTCCTCCTTTCCTACCTACTATTGTAAGCGTGGTGGTTAGAGAGCCATCCACTTCTTCCTTCACCGGAACAGGAACAAACGTGAAAGCTTTTCCCAGTTTCTCAGCCAGAAAGCACTGTGACCTCTACCTTTATTGAGAGACTTGCAGCCAAAGGCAGACACCAGCGATTAAGCTCCAAGCAGAGTCAGGGGACCACACCCTTGGCCCTGCCACTGGCTGGAACACAAACCACTTCTCATTCCAAATCCTGTCCTAAAATCCTGCCAGAACTCTTGTTTTCCAGCTGAAAAATCACTTCCACATCTCTCTCTCTACCTCATACACTGAAAATTTGCTGGTAGGTAAATATTTAGTCTGTGCCATTCCACAAGATGTTACAGATCAAGATGCTGAATCTGGCTACTTGCTCCTCAATGAGGCCAGTAGCCGGACTATGTGAATGCAACCAAAACCAAACGGTGGCACCTCTCCCACTATCCACACACATTGTACAGTACATTCAAAGTGGCAGAACAAAGCTTCAGACTACATTCAATGAAAACATTCACTGAATTAACAGATCAGGGTTGTTGTGGGGTTTTTTGGGTTTGTTTTTAAATGTCATTTACATAAGCATCTTCTTTGGGCTTTGTAGAAATTATCTCCACCCATCTCTTCTTAAGCTTTTCTACTCATGCAGTTCTGAGATGTTCTATACTTCAGGAAACAAATATTCAACAGTGAGAAAGCCTAACAAAAAGTCCTAACAGAAAGAATTAATACATGTATCAGATTGCATATGTGGATCAGCCAGCAAGCCAGAAGGTAACTTGTTACTACATATGAACGACAACATTTTTAAATAGCTTGTCACTTTATGATAATATCACTAAAACTATTCACTTGCTTTGCTCTAAGAACCATATTTTTGTAAAATGACTTGTGATGTTACCCTGATCCTGCCTTACTATTCTTAAAGCCTTGTATACCATAAATAGAGGAAAATTACATATACAGATGATTCAGCACTAACTAAGCCCAATGTAAAAGCTTCTACTGGTTTTAATGGTGGTTGAACTGGGGCTCTGGTTTATTAAACTGAGTTATTAAATGCTTTTACTTACAAACCTTGCCATATGCTACTTCCATGATCAGCCTCACTCACTCTCTATCACAGACGTTCTTCAGTCAAACACTGACGTCAGCCCTGCTTTGAGCCACAGGCTGGAGCAGACGACCACCAAAGGCCACTCTCTTCCAATCTAAATCATCCTCATTTTCTACCATATGCGGCTCAAGAAAAATCAGTTTATACACCCACTACTTGCCAGTCATATCAGCTCCTTGCCCCATGACATTCTAAGTTTGGAGTTACGTAAATTCAGCTACCCATCACCATAAAACTTCACCCAAAGTAATCATCACAAAGCACAAAATGCACTTTTTCCTTCTGTTTCTTCCAGTCTGAACTGACACACTGCCACACAGACCACAAATCTGCTTTTACCCAATCTGATCTACACATGGACATCAGCAGCCTCTGAATCTCCCTGTCACACAAACCAGTATCTTTACCATAAAATACTATCAACAGAATGTGAAGTATTTCAATTGGTTGTCAGTGACAGTCGGGGGGGGGGGCGGGGGGGGGGGGGGGGCGGGGAAGGACCAAACATCCAGTAACAACCATTACCTTCACAAAGTACAATGCATCATACATACTTGCACTGAAATAAAAGCTATTCAGCATAACAAAATACTTTTCTAACCAGTTTATTTTCCTAACATGTTATATGTAAGCCCATTTATCTGTTTATAATGACAACTTGCATACACAAGAGCCACTGTTGAAGGCATCAAGCAAGCACTCTATTTGACAAGATTTTTTTTAAAACGCATGGCCAAAAAGATTGAAAATCATAATGCACAGGTTTAATAATTAGCTGATGGAATAAAAAAATAGCAAGTGATCCAAAAGGTATTGTCAACAAGGCAGTATTTTAAGACAAACTTTCTAGACGTCCAAATTTTCTCATTGACCTACAGACTACTACTACTCTACAGAGCTCCTAGTATCCCTTCTGCTTTTCTCCAGTCCTCATGTCTAGAAATCCAGCTTCTATATATTACAAGCTTTAAGGATTACTGAAGAGGCTCAGTTCTGAAAACACAAACTTTTGTTTAATGTTTCTCAAAAACCTCAGATGCATCAAAGCAATTCTGTGCATCTTCTCCATACAGAAAAAAAACCCACCACAACACAGAGGGACATGAAAATTTCAATGGCAGCCCAGTTTCCTACACAGACATCACGCCATCACTACGGTTTCTATATTCAAGGCATGTTCAACCATCCTTTGAGAGAAGGACTGACAGCCCTCCCTCTGCAAAAAAGAGAAGTGGACACATTTTCTAATCAACACACTGTGGCAATCTCAGCTACTAACAAAGCAATACGAAGACCGTGGTCTTCTATAATCCTTTGCTACCATCTGAACTAAAGATGAAAAAATAATGGCATTAAACATCACTATGATGAACTACATGGTTATATATATACACACTACCAACCACAAGAGGGCCAATGTTGTATAGACCTTATAATTTAAAGCACTTAATTCTTCTTAGTTCCATCCATAGCTTATGTACGCCTTGAGCAAACTTGCTAAGTTTTCTCAGTTCTGACAATTTTCAAGCCAGACCATTTGTGCAACCAAAAACATTCAGGAAAGGAAAGGAGAGGCTAATCTGGGATGAAAACTGACTTACTTCCCATAAAAAGCAAACAGCATCACCCCAGCAGCACTTCACGTACCTAGGTTTTCAAATTTCACTCAATGAATTAAAATAAATTGATGAGAAAAGCACACAAAAACCAGAGTCCCTTTCAACACAAATGCCCATTCAGTAACAAAGTGAAGAGTTTCTCCTTACCAAAGCATGCAATGAATCAGGCCTGTGCTTTTACGCTTGCGAGTGGAAATTTTATTGCTCTGCCCCTTAGCTTTGTCTCTCTATAATCATGAATTAAATATAGCTTATCTCCTTCAATCTTTGAACAGAAGCACTGAGAGGAAAAAAAGAAAAAAGGAAAAATTCTAGGAATTTTTTTCTTTTTTCTAAATCGGACTATAAGAAAATTTATCATCGTATCTTAGGAAGCCTTAAGAAGGAATTTTAAAGACCTCAATGAAAGAATAAGAAACACACATTTAACAGTTACTTGAACTTACAAGATCAGACAAAAATAGGAAGGATCGAATTTCATATGCTTGCTATTTCAAACAAACAAACAAAAAATCTAAAGAGCTACAGGCCTGAACTACTTTAAAGGAGGGGGCAGAGTGGAAGGAAAAGACCAGGGTCCAGGTGCCTAAGCTCATTTTCATCAATTACTGTGAACCAACATTTCCCTTGCATGTTTAAATAATTAGACAGGTCTTTCAGCAGAGGCAGGTAGTAGCAAACCACCTCTTCAGCCAGTCAGCTGCACCAATGAGATGCTCCATATGCCTTTGGCATCTAGTTTGTTTTTAAATGAAGTATCTATAGATCTTAAAAGAGTTACCAACATTTTTCATATATTCGGCTACAAGAAACTCCAGCTTATGCTAGAACTCCATTTAGACAACTGGCTTTAGGAGACAGCAAGCGTAGAAGAGATGCCATGGTGTTTAGTCTGAATTCCTTAAAAAAACACATCAGCATAACGATCATATTTTTCACTTAATGTATGTTTTAGGAAGGCAAGAAAAAGCACTAAAAGGAGCCTCTGAGGATATTTTACAGTCCTCTTAGGATCAAAATCTGTAATGAACAGAGGATCTGCAAGAGTTCAAGTTTTCACTGTGGTATCAATTTTTTTAACTATACTGTGAAACAAATCATTACTGCAACACAACTACTTTGCATTTTAGTTCTATGCTCTTAGTTTAAAAGCAGGTGTTGCTGGAAGTGACGGTCAACTTAAATGGACAAATGCCTTCTTTTTAATACAGCTAACCATTACACAGATTTTTTTTTAATCACACATTAAGTAAGAAATTAACACTGACACATGATCATTGACATCAGTTAACTTGTATAACTATGCAAGCCTGGGGGGGGCACAGGGATTAAGGACGCTCCAACATTTCTGTTCACACCCCCAGGACAAATTTTTACCTCAGCATCAGCTAACTGTTCAAAGAACACTTATTCAACTGAATGGCAAGAATACCAATGCCTCATAATACTAAAGCTCTTATTATCTATTGAAGCCAACACCCAATAACAGAGCCCAAAAATACCAGAACAAAGCTTTTGTTGGTGACAACTGCAATCCATTTTGTTTACAAAGGTTCCCAATTATCACACTGTGCATCTACCAAATGTTCTATTCACAAAGTAGCAAGTTAATTTGTGTTTATTAAAAAGTTTCTTAAGAACAAAAGCAACCAGTAGAGTTAAGGGAAAAGGAAAAAAAAATTCACACGTACTTTCTAGGAACTTGCCCAAGTCAGCTCCTGAAGCAAGAAAATAGAACGAGCAGCAAGAAGTTAGACAGAAGAACATAATCAGAATTCAGAAGTTCATTCCCCTCCCACTCAAGAACACAGACACTTAAAGAATTACAGTAAAAGGTAAGCATTACAGCAACAAACCAAGACCATTGACCTGAAAGTTACTGGAGAAAATTGAGGTTTTATTCCAGAAGTACTACTTGACAACATCTCCTTTTGGCCTACAACTTGTCCCACTTCAAAATGCAATTATACAGAGCTGAAAGAGCAGCGACTGCTTTGTTGACACTGAAACTACTTGTCTTAGATCAATACCGAACGTACACAATCCTGATCGATGTTCTCTTCAGCGTGCCAAGGCCTCTCCAGTCAAACACTGCTGGTCATTGCTGCTCCCAACACCCTGCTGCCTGTGGTGGGAAAAGGCTCGAGTGCTCGGCGAGCTCACTCCTTCCTCAGCCTGTGTAACCTGACAGGGCTGGGCGTGCTCGGAGCGGGGCATACACGGGCTCCAATGCGGGCGCCCCTGCCCGCGGCGCTGCCGGAACGCAGGCCCAGTCCCACCGGGCTGGGCGGGGACGAGCGAGTTCACAAGGGTCAGTGTGAGGGGAGACGGCGCCGGGGACGTAGCTGCCAGTCCCGCAGAGCGTGAGGTGCCCCGGGCGCCCCGCCGTCGCCTGACAGGCACCGTCTCCCCCTGCCAGGACCTGCTGCCGAGGAGCCGCATGAGGAGGGCAAGGCCTGCACCCCCGAGTGGGGCCAGGCCCAGCAAGCCCTGTGAAAGCCCAGCGGCAGAAGCGCAGAAGCGGCCCTCCGGGCGCGCCCCTCGGCAGCGGGCCGGGGAGGCCTCGCCTCCCGGTAGGCCGCAGGGCGTCTCGGGGCTGCGGCACCCGCGGCGGGCAGGAGCCGCCGGCAAGGCCGATGCTCGGCGCACGGCCTAGGCCCGCTCCCACAGGCGGGGAGCGCGGCGGCGCCGGGAGCGCGGCGGCGGGGAAGGAGCAAAGGCGGCCGAAGCGGTGGCGAGGGCAGGGAGCCGACAGGACAGCGTTACCTGCGCTCCCGGACGGAGAGTCCCTCACGGCCACAGCGACTCCTCAGCCCCAACAACACAAGATGGCGGTTGCGCCGCCACGCAACGTCACGTGAGAGCAGGCCCCGCCCCCTGCCTCCGCTGTGGGACCCGGATGGGCGACAGCACTCTCTCTCTTCTCCCCCCCGCCCCGCGCAGGCACCGCCCGCGTGACGTCACCGCGAGGGAGAGGGCGGTCCCCCAGCGGCTGCGCGCGCATGTCCCCCCGCACCCCCCCCACCCTCCGGGAGCGCGGGCGCCCCCTGCTGGAGACACGCGCGGACCGCAACCTCCCGCCCTTGCAGCCCTGCGGGAAGCGGGGTCCTGGCCAAGCCGCCCCGCCTGCTCTCCCGCAGCAGCGGGACTCCCTCAGCCTATCCGCCCCCTCAGCCCGAGCCCCCCCGGCAGTTCCATGACTGCATCACCGTGCTGCCGTTGCCTCCCGCCCGGGGCAGGCCCCGCGGGGCCGGCTGCAAAGGCGGCGTCCACACGGTGTTACCCGAAGCCTTACCCTGTCCCTCATTTTAGGTTACGAGTGGGCAATTCAGCTTTATCGGCGGCACTAAAAGGCCACAAGAAGTGGTGACCATGTTTTAGGCACACGCAGCGTCCAGGCCCTGAGGGGATCAAACCCCCCAGAGGAGCCCCGGGGATGCGCTGCCTGGGAGGAGGCGGCTGCTGCGGCTGCTTACAGAGAAAAGGCGTTAGGTGGTATGTATTTTGGCTCCAAATTTCCTGATGGAAAAAATCAGGAGCCCGAGGCAAACTGATTTCAGCTAAAAATACTGTTTTATTTTTAGTCCTGAAACCTATATTAGTGCATGATGCAGAGTAGCCCCATGTGGTTCCTTCAGCCTAAAAAACTATTCTCGGCTGTTACGCACCACTGAAGGTATAGCCAGTTTCAGCTGAAACAATTTCACTCCAATCATGATTTCAGACACAATCCACGTAGCCTCCTCCCTCCTCTTCTAGGTGAATAAATACTTGTCATTGTGCACTGAATGCCGGCCAAAAATGATGCAACAGTGAACACAAAGTGATTCTTCTCACCTAATGGCTTGAAAGCCTGTAATTCTTGGGGCTTATTTTTAGCCAAGAGCAACATAGGACTACATCATTCAAAAACCTTACAATGAAATTTCTCCTTTAGGAGGCCAGTATGTAAAAGGAAGCATGCTAGCAAAGGGCTGGCCTCTGATAAGCTGCATTTGATACCCCTGGTTGTTGTCACACAGCTTGAGCCAATATTAATAACGGCATGGGGCAGGAGAGAGGCAGCACTGCTATTTCAAGCTGTCAGTCAGAACTTCCACCTTCACTGCAGAAGTGGCTGTGCTCTGTTATTCTGCTTGTCAAACCTGAGTTTGAGCACTCAGAAATATTTTCACATGCTCTAAGACAAGCTTTATCTCAGATGGGAGAAGTTTAGCTCTTACAGAATTTCTTTCCTCCCAGTTAGCACAAACATTATATTATTGAGACAAAAAATTCAAGAGGAGTGTGTTTGAAATGTGCCTCAAGACAGCACCTGTGTGGTTAAATTCCTGCATGGTTCAATTACAGGACTTCAGCTGGTGTTGTCTAGGTGTGAAATTACCCAGCAGCTAGTCTGAGGTACCAAGGGCATGAAGTACTTCAGAGCCCTTTAGATTACCATGCCAATTCATCCACACTATTGAAAATCCAAGCACAGGGAGACAGTACCCCTAACGAACTAGAAACCTTCCTTATTGACCCATTTTCTTCACCCATCCTAGCTTGGAAGCAAGAGCCTACTTCCCTTGGTACAGCAGAGGTGCTACAAACACAGAGCACAGCTTTGAAATGGTGAATAACGGTCATAAAGCAGCCAAGGTGTGGCAAAATCTGCCACGTCCCCCCTCACCATGCCCACAGGGCCCTCCTGTTTGAAATACTGGGGATTTTGTCTGAGAAGAGTCAACATCTACTCAACAGCCTCTGTTTTCCATGGGAGCAGAGGAACATCTTCATTTGTCACATCCCTAAAAACAATGATAAAAGCAACAGACAAGGCAGGCAGGTGAACATCTGAATGTAGTTTTTAAAGTGAGTCACTTCAATGGACTTTTCACTTGAGATGGCTTACACTGAAAGACAGACTACCACAAATACACCACTACTTCTGCAACACCCAATTATTTTAAGACATCCTGCTCGCATGAGGCAGGCTGAGTTTGACAGGCAACAATAAAGCACTCTGGTTACTCTGTCTTGCAAGGGATTTATTTGGACACTCCCATAAGGTTAAAATTTTATTTAGTCACCTTAATCCTCACAGCTAAAGCCTGAATGCTAAGCCAGGAAGAACCCAGTCGTACTGTTTTCCTTTCTTTCTCAATTATGTTTACACTGGGCTTCCTGCCATCCCATGGTGTCCCCTGCATCCAGCGACAATGGCTCTGACATAAGTGTTGGTGAAAAACACCCTGCGATCAAGAGCATCCCAACAGGCTGAACCCATTCTCAGTGCTGGCTGAAGCATTAGTGACACCTCTACTGTACGTCTCCTACACTGGGAAACATTAAACACAAACCTTCCAGGAATTTACGACTACTTGGAGGTCCCATTCTAGGAGATGAGTGACTTGGGGCAGGTCCTTGTCCCTTCCAGGAAGGACCCATAACCACAGCAGTCTTTTCATCAAACTTCTCCGCTTGCCGTCAGAAACAGCGTCACTGATGTACCAGCAGATGTTAAGAGAGTTGGGATTGCCGCCTGTGGTGACATCAGGCATAAAAAGAGGACAGAGTGTCAAGGACTGTAATATATTAATTATAGGTAAATAAGTATTGTCAGCCAGTATTAGATGGGACATTTAGCTAGACAATTTATTTTTAGTACTTCTGTGTAACCTAATGACATTGTTATTCAATCCAACAGTTGCCAGCAAAACAGAACAATTTAGAAAGCAATTAATTTCCCACTGTCAATTTTTTGCAAAGCTAATTTCAAACTCATATTGCTGCAACTTCAAAATCCAAAAGCACTTACTGTTCACTGCACAGAACAAAAGCCCCAAGTAACAGCACCTACTTGAATTGAACAAAACCACTACAGACACACTGCCCATTTCCTTATTGAAACTTGTCAGCTGGAAACTGACTCAAATCTATTAAAATACAACCACAAGAAGCCCTTTTTCCACCCTCTCCTCCTGCTGCCCCGGGCTCCTCAACCAGCTCCACGTGCAAAGCAGCACGAGTCCACAGTGGGAGAAAAAGAGAAAAATCAAGAGCTGCAGTGTTGCAATTTTCCTGTGGAAACAGAGACTAAGGAACTTTCACCCTGATTTTACCTGACCTCTGAGACCTGAGGGCTCAGAGGCACATGGCAAAGGCACCAACTGCCAAGAAGGCACAGAGTAGAGCTGCACTGAATAAAATATTTATGTCTTCCATTTCATCACCAGATCATACCTGAAATGATGCATGGTTAAGCAAGATGCTTCGGCACATTTTGGGATGTCCACATATTTTTTTTCCCCTCCCTTCCATAAAGGCAGAAAGAGGAAACGCAAAGGGAAATACAAGGGAAATCTAGCTGAAGCAACCTGCCCTGCTCCCAGCTGAGGCATTACTGGAGCTGAGACAGTGGCTATTTTAAGATAAGGGAAGGCTGACAGCCTTCAGATGTCATTTAGCAGTGGGCAGCATTTCAAATATTTACACAGCCATGTCCCTTTCTGAGGAATTGCAAACATTCGAGCTTTTTATACCAGAACTGCTGTACAGAAGGGAAGTACTATCAAGAAGGGGCTAAACACTTTCCTCACTCATCCAAGTCAGGACGCTGAGCTTTGAGGATCACTACTATAATTTGTGAACAAAATTCAGAGACCTAAAATAAATCACAGACAAGACCAGAGATAACAATGCTTTATTTGTACATTTCAGCAACAGGAGAAATAATTGAAGATGCAATTATCTGCTTTGTTGTAAAGTATAAAAACATTTAATTATAAATATTTAGCTAAAAAAGCGTGATTTATAAAATATAATCTGTGAAGATATATATACACAGTTTAATTGTTTAGCAATTCTTTCACCTGACATTAAAGAGTAGAGGTTTTTCTATTTATTATTCCACGCTCACAGTTTAGTGCTCACAGTTTAAGAAGCAAAACAGAGAAGTGAAAAGACAACTGGTGAGTTTAGTTCTGGAAAGAAAAAAAGAAATGCACGAACTGGGGCAAAAGCAGAGACAGAATTTGAGCAAATCCTTGTTTTGAGTGAGGTCTCTGAGGGAACACAGCTCCCCTGCCAGGACCTAACAGCGTGTATTTCCAGACAAGCAGTGGGCATTTAAACATTTATGGGCAAGTTTCCTGTGTTTGTGAAAGAAAATGGCTAATAATACAGTGCAAACCCACCAAATTCAGTTCAGCTAAATGTGCTCACCTCACCGCTCTTCCTTTCTTGAGCAGAGATTGCTCAGTATGCTGGGCTGGTGTTATCTGTCATAGTTCTAATGAAATCAAACAATGTCACCTTCATGATTCAGGACATGAGCAAATTTCCAAATAGAAAACCTCAGCGTGCCACCCAATTGCATTGTCCAGCTGGCAATATCCCTTAAAAACAGATACAGCTGCCTAAAGCTGGAAAATACAGTGAAGCTGTACAGTACACTAAATGTGATGGAATGTGAAAGAAGATACGTGGTCAGGCAATTCAGTTTTCTGTTCCTAGTTTGGGAGCCAGCTTCCTCCCTTGCAAGTCTTGGGAAATCTCACCTCTTATTAAAAGGTTTGTTACTATGGCACTTCAGAGAAGAAAAACTGGAAGACTCTCCAACATGCTGGGCAGCAGGAAAAAACTACAGGAAAGAATTAATTTGATCCATGTCACTAGTTAACCATCTTTCTCTCTTCACAGTGTTTTCACAGTGCCCGTGGCACAGGGTTTTGAGGAAGAAGAAAAGAGATAGCAAAGGATGCGTGACAACACCCAACAGCAGTACAACCGTACAGGAAGTCAAGCTGTACTTTGTACACCCTGATTCACACAAGACCTCACTTGCCTGTAAGCAAGGAATGAATTAATATGGGGTTAAAAGAAAAAGGATGTATAGAAAAGAAGAATGAAATAGGCAAACACGTCACTTGTCAGTGCTCACCGTGATCTGCTACCTGCTGTTTCTGCTTCAGGGTGATGTGCTCCTGACAGTTCAGAGCAAACAGCATGTACACAGCTCTTACGATTCACATCATTATGTATGCATAGTAACTGCAAGAGTTGTGCCCTTAGAAACTCAGGAGGATCTTCAGGAGAGGAAGGCTAGCAAAGCTGTAATGAGTTTTAGGCAGGAGCCAGGCAGTCCTCTCCAGGTAGAGCCCTGATCTGGGAAACGTACCAAATTGTGTTCAATCTCGAAGTGCATGTTGGCTGGTCGGTTACTGGGTAAATGCAGACTTTAACTCCCTGAAAGCCGCTCGGCGGTGTTTCCTTTCCTCCTCTTCCCGCTTTCGCTCATCCTGCTCAGCTTTTATCTCTGCTTCAAACTTACTGGCTGAAGAGAGGGCTTGAACCTTTACAACAGAGAAAATAAAAGAGTGTCAAGCCTTGCATAAGAGGCAGAGACAGAGCCTGAACTACTCCCAGACTAGCAAGGCAGAATTGTTTGCTGCACCTCCCAGCGCTTGCTGGGAAGCTCTGTCAGGGTGGGTGAAGTATTAATTACACTGCAGTGCTTGGGTATTTACATCCAATACCTGTTAGCTGGCTTGACTTTAACATCAAGAAAACAAAGTTCATTTACTAATAAGTCACTAACAAGTGACCAAAACAATGCTGTCAATACTGGGTCACATACATTCTTTCTGTAAGCATGCAGTGTAGCTTAAGTTGCGAGTATACAGTGGGAGAAAGTACTGCAGAAAACAGTTCTGAATCACAGCCAAATCTGAGAACATCATACTACACCACGGATAATCTGCAGATCAAAGAGACATTGTTTATTTGCTGGCTATTTTTCCAGCTTTCATCTCAGTACATCTGCTGTGCAATAGCTGTGTTATGCTCTTGGGAAAAAACTTCTTATGTAAACAAGCAGGATTATTTTCTCTTCAAGAGAGCTTTCAAAAAGGGTGCTTTGTCAGCTTTGAATGGTGCAAAGCTCTTTCTGCCAACCCCAGGACCCTGCAGAATAATTTTGATTCCAAAGGTTACAGTGAGCTGCTCGAGAAAGAGATGTCCGAAATCCTATACTCCAAAATACTCCATTCACCACTGAACTCTGAGTGCTCTGGTTGAGGGGGGTTTTGCAAAATGGGTAAACTCAGTCCCTATTGCATCAGTTTTCAGAACGCTGTTGTTTTTAAAAGCAGTCAGCCAGCTAGTCCCCTAGAGCCTCCAGCCACAGGGACACAACTCAGTCAGTTCTACTGGGTAAGACCCAGAGCAGAGACAGTGAGTTAAGCTGTTCCAGTGTTGACTGATCTGCAGAGGATGGCTTTAGCTGGAGTTTAAAAACGTTTGAAGGGAAAACCTATGGCTGAGTTTAGTGGGGGACATGAAATATGCATCCTTTTAGCTAGGGAGAAATCTTCTACAGAAAAGCAAGCGGGGTCAGTGTCTCAGTGACAATTAAGGCCTGTGTGCAGAGCTTTTTCATGTTCCTCTGTGCCACCCCATACCTTGGCTTCAAAGAAGTTCTTGGCTCCTTTGACTCCCTCAATGGAGACATCAATCTCTGAAAGCTTTGCAAGAGTCAACAGGCCGCTGTCCTCCTCAAGTTCCCCAGCCGCAGCTTTATGGAAAATCAGCAAGAACTAGGAAGACAGAGAGGAAACATTCAAGTTCTTTACTGAGGCTCAAACAACTTAAAATGCAAACAGGACAGACATTTACCTGGAGTGGGCTGGATTTTACATTTCTAAACCAAGGAAACCAGGTCTATATAAATGAAGTGGCACCATGCAACTTGTGCTCCAGTGCCCTGGCTCTGGCACGCAGTCCTGTTGGGCTAAGAGGTAGAACTCTCATAGAAAGAGGGTTTTTTGGGGAGCAGAGCCCTGGTGAAGCACAGCTCTTGTCAAGCCTGGGCTGCTACATGGCCAGAGCAAAGAAGCTTTCTCTCCACCTGCCTAGTAAACTGTATGGTGGGCTCAGATACACTTCATGTCCCCACACTAATGGTGTATTCACAAGCTCCCCCACCAGATTCCCCAGCATTCTGGGGGCTCAGGTCACACCCCAGAACAAAGGAAGCAGGGCAAAGACTGCCCTGGCTTACACCTGAACCCCAGGCTCCCTGGACCAAGGCACCAGTGCAGCCCCGTTAAGAGAGAACAGCAGCCCAAACACCTGCACTTGAAAGGGATCTGGGGACTGCCTGGCTGCTGTGGACTCCACCTTCTGTCCTTCCCAAGCCCTGTGATCCAGATAGTATGGGACGGTTAAACAAAATTAAGGTCAAATGCACCAGGAAAACAGAACACAGTTACTTCAGCTGGTCCCTTGTCTAGGGCATGGGAAAAGTGGCTTAAATGAATCCATACTTGGAGCTCTGTCTCAGCCTGCTCCAGGAAACCCCAGCTGGCTTTGCTACGGTGAGCAAAGCCTGTGTATTCCTGTTGTGCCCATTGAATAACACACAGGAGAGCTTCTCTCAGACCTGGCAGGGGTCAGGTCAGAGGCATGCCCTTGTGACAGAGTAACTTGCTCAAGTGTCCACACAGCAACTGGTTTTGAAACCTTCATCTTGCACAGGGCCATAGGCATTTAACACATCCAGAGTCATTACAGCAGTTTGCATGTTGGCATGTGAATTGCAAAAGGAAACAAACAAAAAAGAACCATATTACCCTCCAGGAAAGCACACCTTTTTTTTTTCCCCCCAGAAGGTAAAAGACCTGCCTGCTTACAAATAAAGACTTCTGCACTACCTTCCACCTGTGAACCAAACTGCAGGTTAAGATGTGGATGCTCTATGCATAATTTGAGAGGTCCTGTAACTCCCTGCTATTCTTGGCTGCCCCAGGAGATGTCTCAATGCTTGGCATAGGACAGAAAGAACAGAGACGAGGACAAGTCACTCGGGTACAAAAGGAGCACAAGCAACAAAACTGCGCCACTGCACCACTTCAGTCCAGGGCAGAGGGTTGCAAATGCCATATAGGGCTGCCCTGAAATCCATTTGCACAGAAACATCAAATATCTCTAGTGCTGCGCTCCTCAGACTACCAGGCTTGGGACTTTGCTTCTTCCTACAGCCCCAGCTGTCCCAGAGGAGGGCAGCAGAGTCCCAGCATCTACCTTGAGCCAGCCCCTAATATGCTGGCCTGCTTGACGCTGCTCTCAGAAGCTGGTGGAGATGCAAGAGTTTGGGAAGGCCTCCCATGGGGAAGGGTGCGGAGATGACGACAGCGTTGGCTGCCCTCTCGCAGAGGCAGCGTCACCAAGCATTGCTTCATGCAAAGGCCTCATAACCCATGTGTGCTCAGCACAGAGCAGCCAGAAAGCAGGCTGTGCTTGGGGAGGGAACCTTTCCCCCTCCAAACACATGTAAGAAATTTAATGATGCTCTGCTGAACAGGCAAATCCTTCCCAAGATATCCTCTCCTTCTGCTCAGATCCGCTAGGCTTGGGTTAGTTCCTCTCCTCCTCCACCACCAGGCACGGGACATGGAGGGCTGGCAGCCAGGCTGGAGTTAGTCATGGTTCCTCTTCACAGTTTCTGCTCCACCCTGCGAGTCCCACTTCCTGGCATCAGAAAGGGACCGCGGAGGAAGCACAATCCTGAGGTCTGGTGCAGCTGTCACCCAGGGAGGGACTGGAAACACCCAGTCATGAGTACAAGTGTGCATGAATCACCCTGAAACTAGGGGATGAGGCAGCAATCCTCCTGTGGAATATAGGCTGCCACAGCCAGGAAACTGAGCTCAGGGAAACCAGGGACTGAGCCACTGGTTGGGGTGGGCACAGCACAAGGTCAGTGCCAAGGACCCAGCAAGGCAGTCCGTGGGACATCACGCTGGGTTCCACAGGAGCCGAGGGGCAATCCTTCCTCATGTAAGCACATCACCTGCAGCCCACCTCACCAGTTATTTGCCCTTGAGGCATCAGTCCTCTCTAACTAGAGAACACCAGGAATCTGCATTCAGTTCCCAATGAGCTCCCATTCCCAGCCTGTCTCCCACCTTTGCTGCGCCCAGGACACGTCACATGCAGCTAAGCCTCAGGGAAATGTCAATAGAGAAGCAAAAGTGAATAATAGTGGCACTTCTAAAAACCTTGCTCTCAGGGAAGACATGACACACACTTTCCACCCCACTAACCTCAAAAGAAAAAGACATCAGAGATGTATCTGGGCTCAGACCCTTTCAAGACCTACCTCACAGTGCCAGGACTCAGAGCAATGCTGCAGTTACGCAGCCCCACCAGGCACCGTGCTGGCCTCAGGGACGCGAGGGAAGGTAAGAGACTGACTGGCAACAGCAGCTTCGCAGCAGCTTGTCAGAAAAGCAGTGTCACACAAGGATGTGGTTTGCACCAACCCTGCTAGCAAACACATGACTTGGGTCAGCATTTGAGCTGGTGCAGGCCTGGGGGACAGTGGGTGGATTTTTGTGGGTTCCAGATAGCAGCTACAATTAGACACTATTAACATAGCAATTAACTCTGGTTTACTGTGATAATGACAGAACTAGATAGTCAGAGGTACCTGATCTTTTTATAATAAACCTAAATTTCTTTGAGTCACAGAAAGAGTCTCGTGCAGTTAATTGTTGATGTATTAGTGGACTCCCCAAGGTCAGTGATAGAAGGCAGCTTTCTTAATGGGCCAGCAGTTCAGCAGCAGCAAGTCAGAGCCATAAAAGGTTGCTTTCCAGGCCACAGCTTACATGGGAAGGGAGAGTACAACACTACTCAAAGCAGCAACAAAAGGTGACCTATTGCTAGTGAAAGAGGTCCTTAACAATTCTCTGGCCAGGTCACAAGCACATCTTCAGGCAGGTATGTCAGGAGTCAATATTCTCTGGAGAGGCAGACAGGAGCCTTCCAGTGCTCAAGTTATAGCCTGCTGAGTTTGGACACTCATTTATTTAAACCAGGGTTTCTTCTCATGTTGTCAGGGTGCCCCAAATCAGCCTGGTCACCCATCACCTGCTTGCTTGTCACCCCAACAGGAAGCAGAGTGGGGTAGGGCTACAGGCTGGTTCAGACCTCCTGAGCCACCAAGAAACCTGCCTCCTGCCAGTCCTCTGCCTGACCACAGCAGCTGGACAGGGTGCATCTGCAACAAAGCAAGAAACATCTTGCTCCTCTCTGCCATGGGAAACTTTGGGTACAAGCCAAAGCTGCTGTGTAATTTGTCCCCAGAGGTCTGCCAGTAACACTCCCTCGTTCCAACCCATGTGTCACTCAAGCTTGTGCTTGCCTGACCATCATTTTGCATCTGGAGAGAAGCTACAACAGCACCAGCTGCCACATGCTGCCTGCCAAGGGCTGGCAGCACAGGCAGCCCGTGCCGGCTGATGGGTGGCCATGTTCCAAACAGGTGGCAGCAGAAGAGGAGCTGCTCTGCCACTTGTGCCACGCCACTGGTGCCAGAACACCACAGCATCTTCCAGAGCCTTGCGGATAGAGGCACCTCTCTTTCACAGGAGACAGCCCCTGCAGCAAGCCCAGAGGCTGTCTCCAGCTCTTCACCCAGGGTGCAGGGTGGCCTGCGGGCACACAGAGAGGCAGAGGGCTCCTCCAGCCCACGCAGTGATTTGGCAATCACAGTCTGACCTGGAGCCAAGGGCACGGTGCTCTTCCTGCTCCACTGGATTCTTTGCTACCCCCGGTTCACCTCTGACCGGGCACATCTCCTTCCCTGCCCAGAGGAGCTGTGGGCTTAGAGCTTTGCTGGTGTGAACTGACAGGCTCTCACTTCCCAGATTTACTTGTCTTCCCCGCTCTCTATGGGCCAGGCCCTGTAACCCAACAGTCTTTGACCTCTGTAACCTACTGCTGCCCTCTTGCAGCAAAAGAAATGCAACAAAACCCTCGGGGGATGAAAGCAGGGGGAGATGGTGTGATGTGCCAGCATAGAGAGACAGTGCAGCAGCTCTGTGAGCTGCCAGTCACCACTTGTACCTCGACCAGCCGGGCCAGTCAAGGGCCCTGGCTGCTCATCCTCCCTCCCAGCCACTACCAAAGGTCCTGGCGCTTGCAAGATGAAGAACTTCATGTCTTGAGCTGTGGAGAGCTCTGCACCTCACCTCCACAACCAAGCCTCCACCCTGCAAGAGGCGCAGCAAGAGCACAGTCCCTGCAGAGACACGGGAGCCCAGCTGCTCGGGGCCCATTGCAGCCGTCCCCGGGGCAGGAGGAAGCAGCGCAGCCCACACAGCTGCTGCAGGACACAGCAGCACTGGCCCTCCTGCTGCCTAAGGGGCTCTCAGTTCATTCAGAAAGCCACAGTGTGACATTCGCTTCTGAGACAGCAAATCTGAGACAATCTCAGCTTCTGAGACAATCAAAGCCTGGGAGGAGGAGATGGGGCAACAGGAGGTTTTGACAACTGGGCTCCCCCTTCCTGCTAAGATGAGTTGGGTACCCTTGAGTGTGTGCAGGTCACTGCTCAAATTCCCTCTCTTCCTCCACCTGTAGCAGATCCTGGCCTGCCCACGCTGCTCAGCACAGCAGTGACAGACCTGTCCCTGCGTGTCCCTGCTGAGCCAGCATGCAGTACCGAACTGCTGCATCACCACATTTATTCCTGGCTGCAGGGAGGTGATCACCCCTCACAGAGCTTGCCATGGCTGGTCACTGTGTGATGCAGAGAGGGACTCAATATAAACTGCAAGAGGAAGCCTCCTGCACCCCATGAGACCAGCTGCTCCGAGCAGAGCCCTTCCCCTGCACCCGAAATGAGGCCTGAGCTGCTGTACTACAGGAGCCCAGCAATGAGACCTTGTGGTTGAAGGGATATGCCACCTCCAGCTACAGCATGGAGCTTTGTCAGCACTCCCAGGCAGCTGCAGCAGGGCACAAATGTGCTCCTAAAGCAGGCAGAGAAGTTGGAGAGCTTTGACATGAGGTATCATTACTGCCATGTGGAGATGGATGCTGTCAGGGTCCACACCTCAAGCTCCCCATGGCATGGGATAGCTCACCTGCTTCTCTGCTGAACCCCGCAGCTGGAAAAACACACAGGGGACAGTACTGCCCACAGCCAGAGTACAGGGCCTGGCTGCCTCCTCTGCCCTGCAGCCACATCCCTGTCTGCTCCTGCAGCTGCCCTCACCTCGCGGAAGCTGAGCTTCCCATCAAAGTCTTCATCCACCTCCTTGATCATGTTCTTCAGCCCCAGGTGGGTCTGTGGGGCTCCCAGCTTTTCCATCATCAGCTTCAGCTCCATCAGGTCGATGTACCCGTCCCGTCCAGAGTCATACCTGTGGAGTGCAAAGGGAGAGGGTCAGCCCTCATCCTCCCCCATATCCATCTTCCCAGAAGAGGAACCGTGAAAATGGATAAAGTCACAGTGCAAAGCTCAGAGGAAAGGGGAAGCTGCATAACACAGCCAGAGCTGAGATATATTAAGCTCAAGGAAGTAGTGGGCAGCTTTCAGAGCTGTCTCTCATCAGAGAGAGAAGTGCTCAGGGGAGCTCAGACCAAACTACCCACACAGAAGGAGCATGGAGGAACTCAGTCAATCTCAGTGGGATTTCCATCTCGCCTACTTGCGTGTCCAGCACAAAGGTTACTTACACACAGCTAACAGCATGCACCAGCACGGTGAGGCAAAGGCATGCCGGAGCCAGCTGTGCCAGGCCTCCTGCTCACTTAGAGGAGAAACAGGGAGCAGAGATCAACCAGAACCTCCCAGCAGAAAGCAGCTATCTTTCTTTGTAAGCAAAACACACCCCTTCTAGCTGTTAAGATCTTTCCTGTGCGCAATGGTTTTGTACTGCACAAGCACCATGCTTCAGGGCAGCTGTTTATTCAGTGTCCCCAGGCAGAGCAGAAAGGCAGTTCTGGGGGAGCACAGCAATCCCAGCCGGTGACAGGCTGGCAGAGGAAACCAGCGCCACATCCAGGAGCAAGACTGGAGTAGGACCATGCTCCCAATGGAGCACAAGGGACAGCAAGGACTCTTCACAGGAGGAGGGAGCGCTCGTGCAAGGGACAGAGTGCTTTAGGCATGGGGAGGCAGCGGGCCTGCTGTGCTCAGCCAGGGACTGTGCACCAATTCCCCCAACATCCACTGCAGGTGCGAATAAAGCACCTGGCCCGCCCAGCAACCAGCACTTCACATGCACCAGGGCCATCTCTGGGTTTCAAAGTCCAAAGACTGGAGGGATGGATGCTCTGCTATTAATATCAGACCACCTGTCAACATCCCTCCCTCATCCCAGTCCTGCCATTGGGATCCAGCATGGAGCTACAGGCTCGTGTGGGAGCATAGGACAGGGTACAGCAGGCTGGGATCAGCCCTGGTGCACGGGCTGCCACTGCCCCTTTGCTACCACCTCAACCCTGACAGAGTTAAATCCTTTCAACCACTCAGAAAATAAACCCTAGGCACAACACTGAAGCTTCCCCCATTGGCAGGAGCCAGACAAATCCTCTCCCCCATCATCTTTCATTGACTGTCAGCATTCTTCCAAAGAAATTATGGCTGCAGTTGTCCCAGACCAAAACTGCACAGTTGTGGTTACCTTGGAAGAAAGCCCTTTCCAGCTGAGAAACCTCAGAGCCGCAGAGGAAGCTGTGGCAGAAGAAGGCAGGAACAAAGCCGCTGGCGCCGAGCTGCTCACAGGCGTGGGCAGCAGGAGGCAGGGCTGCAGCCAAGAGCACTGCCCCAGCCTTCGCCAGCACAGGGTGCTGCTCCCCTAAACTGGGGCAGCCTCTGCGGCTTTCCAGAGACACCCCACCACCTCTATAAAAAGATTTTATACTCTCTGTGCCTCCCTGTTTCCAAGGGTCCTAGGCCCAAGAGACCCTGCATGACAGGGACGTCACCACCAGGCTGGCATGGAGCCCCTGATACCAGCCTGTCTACACACTCTGCAGCCAGCAAGCCTGCGAGCCCTCCAGGCTGGACAGCTTTCTGGAAAACTAGGAAAGAAGTCTCTGTCAGAGCAGAAACCAGGTCACAGACCTCAGACGTCATGAGGAAGAAAGGCAGCAGGTTCATCACAGCAAGGAAGGCATCAGTTAATTAAGTCGCACGTTTGCAGCATTACCCAGCCCAGCTCCGAGACACACTTTCAAGACCTCACAGAAGCATACTAAGTGCAATATTTAATTGTCAATTTGCCTTTCTTTTAAGTTTAGGAGAAAGGGTATGGAGCTGTTCCTCCAGAGTAAGGCAGCTGGAGAGGCAGGGCCTTTGATCAGATAAAGCAGCAAAGCATATTGTGGCAGGGAGGCACTTGGGATGGGGCTGGATAATTTTTCTGGCCCCAGCAAGCTCATACTGCCCTTTGGCTGGGTGCAGAAGCAGGACTACACTGAGGCCCCCATCAAGGAAAGAAGACACTGCCAAGTCCCTCTTTGAGGCATTGGATAATGGAAATGAAGACAGAAGGAGGACACATGCCCAGCTCATCTCGCTCTTCTGCTACAGACACTACCCGCAGGCAAACACTATCTCTTGGTGCCTGCCCTGGCGCTAAGCCCGGGGACAAATGCACAGCCCCGAAAGGGTTAAGCATGGGCACAGCTTCAGGGCTCGTCATCCCTGCAGATCGGCAGCACAAAGCCAGGATTGTGCGGAATGGGGTCTTGCCAGTGGCGGGCCGTGGCGGCAGAGCAGCACGCTGTACCAGCCACACAATGGGTGTTGAGCACACCAGGCGCCGAGATGCACCCTGAAATCAGGTTACTGGTCCCTGGCAGTCGGGGACAGCCAGAGGGACACTGAAGCCTCTGGACGCCCGCTGCCAGCCCCGCAGAGCAATGGCAGCACCCTGCAAACTGCTGCATTCCCTCCCCCCACCACCCCACCTCCTAAAGCAGCCCGAGTATTTTAGGACCTGGGTACAGCCAGTCGGCTGCCACAGAGACACGCAGCCAGACTATTTAGGGAGAAGCATATTTATAGGGCATGAGAGACAGCACGATTCATTCCCCACCACCACCCCCCCAGACGCAGGCACTTGGCGCAACAGGGGCCAATGCTCCCAACCCACCTCAGCCCTACCAAAAACCACAGTGACTGCCTTTTAGGAGCTCCCAAAACCCCACTGTCTGACTTTTGGGAGCTCCCCTTCAGTGCCCAGGGCTCCAGCCAGCCCCCAACACCGCCCTCACCCATTTCACTGCCTACACAGCAGCCCTGACCTGGTGATGGACACTGGTCATCCCTCACGGGCTGGAGGGCACCAGGGCAAGTTTGGTCCCCAAATGCATGCCAGGGATTCGTCCACTCCCATACTCAGGAGTGGCAGAGCAAGAGCACACAGCACTCAGGTGGCCCGCCAGCCCTCCCGGCCCCGCTGTCACCTGCTGTCCTGCCATGGCACCGGAGCTTTGCTTCCTTCAGGCTCAAAGCTGCCCGGGCCGGGAGCCAAGCCTCACCTGGGCGACGTGCAGGCATTATGGACAGAAGGGACCTCACACCAACAGGCAAAGGCATCTCATGTCGCAGGCAGGCCAGCCAGCTCCAGCAGCAAGTCAGTGCCACAGCCACGGCAGGTCCCCACCTGCGCGGGCTGGGATGCTGCAGGCAGCCACAAGCACCACGGCCGGCACGATAAAGACTTTGCAGCGCTGCCGCAGCGGCGTCCCTGGCAGCAGATGAGAGACAGACAGCAGTTGCCAAATCTGCTGCAACAAGGATGCACCCAGATTCCCACGCTGGCTTGCTTCCACCTGGGCTGCAGAAGCACTGGGAGAGGAAAGCGGAAGCAGAAATTGGGGGGGAGGGAAAGATGGAATACTTGCTGAACACACTTGCTTAAGAGCAAGGAGTGTGTTACACAAGATAACAACCCTAGTACAATCATTGCACTGGTGTTAATGCAGCACAGCTGAGGGGTTACACAACAGAAGAACAAAGGGTCAGGAAAGGAGGAAAAAGGAGATGCGGAGGACTGCATCACCTGTGCTGCCTTGGTGGTCACCTCCCCCGCTGCCTGAAAAACCCCAAGGGGAAAAAAATAAAAGGATAGTTGAATGAGCAATCCCAGTTCCTAAAGGATTAAAGAGCAGTTTCTAAACATTCACACTTCTTGAGAAAAAAATGGAAAGAAAACCTGCCCTCCCTGTACACATTTGCTGTACCTGAGCTTGCTCCACACAGTGCAGGCACCTGTACTTTGATCGGCAGCTCCCACATGCTGCAATGGCCTAATACAGGCTTTGAAATAAAGCAGTTGGAGTAATGGTGCTGAAGTAGTAATAATCTCCTCTTAAATATTTCAAAATCCTTTCTAAGTAGTACTTTATTCACTCTGAGCATTGCATTTCACCTTACATGGAGAGGGAGGTGCCGATATCTTCTCCCTGGTATCCAGTGATAGGACACTTGGGAATAGTTCAAAGCTGCTCCAGGGGAAGTTCAGACTGGACATTCGGAAGTATTTATTTACCAAGAGGGTGGTCAGACACTGAAACATGCTTCCTACAGAGGTGGTCAATGCTCCCAGCCTGTAAAGTGTTTAAGAGGCATTTGGACAATGGCCTTAACATGCTTTAACTTTTGGTCAGCCCTGAAGTGGTCAGGCAGCCGGGACTAGATGATCATTGTAAGTCCTATTCTCTTGCAGAGAGATTGGGAAATAATTCCTCCATACCAGAGTGGGGACAGGGACAGGAACAGGCTCCTTGGCCACACACAACTCCATCCTCCCCAGCCCGGGCAGCTGGAGTTCTCCTGCTCTTGGAGGGATGTGAGGGCAAGATGAAAGTCTCCTCTAGCAAGATTTCCTCTAAGATGCTGGGTAAGACCCCAAGGCACCAAAGCCTGGAGGCCCCAGGCTGGGTGCTTGGCATGCCTGGTAGGGATGACCTTCCTGACTGCTGTGACCTCCAGAGACAGCTGGTCACAGACCAGAGGTCACGCACAGCAAGTCCTGGAACAAGCAGGTCTGCTGCAGCACCTCAGAGAGGTCCCTGGGTGCAGCAGAGGGGCTCCTGAGCAGCTCCAGGAAGGCAAGGAGACATCAGAACACCTCCCACCGGCCAAGCATAAGGCACTCATGAAACACGTGGGCAACACATGAAATTCCCTAAATACAAAAGCAACAGCAAGGCTGGAATTTCTCCACTCCCTCGCACCCCACAGATGAAGTCAGTGGCTGTTCTCCTCCCTGTCAGGCACGGGCTCACAGCCTGGCTTTCACACCCACCTCTGCCATTTCCCCAGACAAGATGGCACCAAGGAGAGCTGCAAGACTCCAGAGCTCCTGACGGTTTGCTTGCAAGACTTGGGGAAGAGAGGTTATCATGGTTACCACAGTCCCCACGCATAGTCAGAATACGCAACTAATTAGGTTGCATTATAATTAGGCTGAGCTGCAGACTTCCTGACCCCTCAGCCAAAAAAAAAAAAAATTAAAAAAAACACATCCTGAAAGCTGCCTGCATGCAGCAGTCCCCGCATGCTCCCGCATAGCCCCAGCACCCGCAGCAGATACCCATGCCCCATCTCCAGCAAAATGTGGCCAAAATGGGGTGATGCTGCCAACAGGAGGCTTGGACAAGAGGGGCAAAAATGAGCCCAACTGTGGCAGCAGGAGCAAGCAGCATCATTTCTGCTTTGGAAGGATGCTCCTGGCGCGGCCAGTGGCACACAGCAGCTGGATGGAGCACTGGATGTTTAAAGTCCCACATTCAAATGGGCCCTTTGCTCCCACCCTGGCACAGGGCAGTCACAGCCACCAGCTGCACCATAGGATGCCCTGACAGATGCCAGGGCAGCCACTATCACCAGCAGCAACTCCCTCATCCCAGCCAGAGCACCCCGACCCAGCCCATCCCATGCCTGGGTCCTACAAGCTGAAGTTTAGTCTAAATTACAGATTTTTCAAGTCCCACTAAACTGATTAGAAACACTTTTGGATAGGAAGTCTGATAGCAGAAACGTGGCATCCCATGGCAGCAAGAAGATAGATCCCTGTCTGCCACAGGCTTATTTTTAACTGTTAATAAGAAAGACCCTGGGTTTTGGTGACCAGGGCCAATAAGCCATACAGAGAATAAAAGCCTTAATCACATTAACTCAAGCTCTGACTGGCAGGAATTAAGAAGAACATTTCCTCTCCTCCTGGAACACGTGGTGTCAGCCAGTACTTCAAGCAGATTGCTGGCAGCAGATGGAGCAAAGACCAGATCCTCTGCCACCACTAACACCAGGTGCCCGTAACGGAGAGAAAACCAGGACGGGGTTTTCCGTCCGCCTGTCTGTGGAGCACGGGGAGCACACAGCCCAGCTTCTTCCCCTTTCGGCATGGCTGGCCGGCGCTCAGCTGCAACAGTCCTCACAGGGCGCGCAATGTTTTCCAGCTACATTGACCAGCTGATTAGCATTCAACTGCAAAGCCTAGGTTTCCCTGCTTACAAGGCGGGAGTTTAATGAGCTCATTGTTGAAAAATTCGGCTGCAATTCAGCTCTTTCCACTTTTTATTTCCCAAACTACCGCTGTTCCTCTCCTTACCCCTATTGAGGCGGTGCCGCTGCCTGCTCTGGGCTCTCACCTGCACTGTTTGCTTCTGGGCACTGCAGCTGCCTGCACTGTTTGTCCTCCTCTCCTCGCAGCACCATGTCTCAGTCCTCCGCAAAGCAGGATCCTGCCTTTAATTGTCATCAAGAGGGGCACAGGAACGAGCAGAGCAGCAGTCTCGCCCCGACCACCTCCCTGCTCACACCCAGCTGCTGACGCAACGCTGCCGATGTAACAAAGAGCTCCAGTTAGCTCATAAAAGTCCATCGCTTGGTTTCCCACCGTGACAGCCCCTGTTGGGGCTAGCAACACCCCAGTGCACCAGGAGCTGGAAACATTCAACTGGGCTCTCGGTCTCCTCACAATGACCCCAGCCTCCAAGGTATTCAAAGTATAGAATCATAGAATCATTTCAGTTGGAAAAGACCCTCAGTATCATCAAGTCCAACCATAACCTAACCTAACTCTAGCACTAAACCACGTCCCTAACAACCTTGTCTAAATGCCTTTTAAACACCTCTAGAGATGGTGACTCCACCACTGTCCTAAGCAGCCTGTTCCAATGCCTGACAGCCCCTTCCGTCAATAATTTTTTCCTAATATCCAATCTAAACCTCCCCTGGTGCAACTTGAGGCCATGAGCAAGTTGCAGATAGGACGAGGACATAACGAATCACAAACCCTGCTGCGGTCACCTCTGTCAGCTGAAGTCGTGACACCTCGCCATGACAGACCACATCGCTCCTCTGTGGTCCTGCCTCCTTGTGCCTGGCAGTAGTTCACCCCCAGTCCGGCAGCCCTCGCTGCAGTGGGGGGGCACATGCAGCTGCCTGCCTGACCCTTCTCCTTGGGGCTGGGAGGACAGCAGTCCCCAGGAGCACAGGGGTTTGTGGTGCTGGAGGGAAACCTGAGCACAGATAATCAAAGCTACCCAGGGCACAGCCCAACTGCAGGAGCCAGGACAAGGCTTGTGGAGGAGAGAACACGGCAGGGCCATGGCCCTGGGAAGGGCCAAGCCTTTCTGCTTACCAAAGCAGCTCTCCACATTGCCACCAGCAGCTTGACTTTAATGCAAAGCTTCCAGCCAGGAGGGGATTCCCATCCCAGCCCCCAGGAAGCCCAGAGCAAGCAGAAACAATGCTTGAGCTTCATTTGGATGCACAGGAGGGAGCACAAAGCCTGGCAAAAAAGACCACAGAAGGAGCCACAGCACTGCCGGGCAAAGCCAGCAGAGCTGCCAAAGACGTTTGGGATCACAGTTGTTGAAGGCAGATGTTCGGCACTGAGAGGCCCTGGGATACAGAACCACCAGGTGCCCCAGGGCATGGGGCAGCAGTATTTCTGCTCTCCAAGCCTCCCCGTCCCACCTGGAGTGTCCCCCAAAACCACAGCTCATAGGTGCCACCACAAACAGCCGTTGTCCCAGGCAGAGCAGAAGCAATCCCAGGCCATGAGCCAAGTACGATGCTCAGCTCCAGCCCCGAGTCCGAAGCGAACGCTACGAGCCCCCTCCCAAGGCACAAGGACAACGCGGGGATCAGATGACGCTGGAAACCCACCGCAGCTTCTTCCAGTCCGACCGCAAAACCGAAAAGAAATGCAAACATCTTGCCAAGAACAGGTAACCCCTCTCCAAATGTCCCGCCGAGGAAAAGCACTGGGAGGGTCCGCAGAGGGAAAGCAGAGCCCCAAACCCGACAGCACACCCCGGCTCCGAACAGGCGAGTCCCAAGTCCCCCGTCCCCGCACCCTCCCGCCGCCGCCCCACTCACAGGCGGAACATGCGCTCCATGTCCTTGATCTGCCGGCGGCTGAACTCCTTGAACTCGGTGTAGGGGTTGAAGACGGCGGCCCGCCGGGGCTGCGCCGCCCCCTCGTTGATGTCCTGCCGCCGGCACAGCTTCGCGCTCAGCTCCGCGTCCGCGCTGGCCGTCAGGCAGCTCCGCTCCGCCTCGTCCCCGGCCGCCTCCTCGCCCTTGGCCGCCGCCGCCTCCTCGCCCTCCGCCGCCGCCCCGCTCTCCTCCAGCTGCAGCCGCCGCTGCAGCTTCTGCGCCAGCTCCTCCGAGGCCATGGCCCGGCGCCGCCCGGGGCCGCGCTCCCGCTCCGCTCCGCTCCAGCCGGGCGCGCCCGCCCCGGCCGCCAACTTTATTCCCTCACTTGGAGTGAACGGGGCGGGACGGGGCGGGACGGGGCGGGAGGAGCCCGGGACGGGGCCGGCGCTTAAGGACGCGCGGCGGTGTCCGTGGGGGTCGGCCACGCGTGAGGCGCGACGTTGGGTGGTCGCGCTGCCCCTGGGGGTGCTCGCACATCTACATCGGAAGTCGAGTGTAACACCACAAGCTGATCCCCTCACGTGTACACTGTCCCACACAGGAATCACCCCCACTCAGGTACCCACCTCTCCAGGCAGGGAACCCCCCCCACTCAGGTACGACCCCATGGCCACGCTCCCACGCATCCCCCCACGGGCGGGGTGCCCTCCAAGGAGCCCCCTGCACCCCATACGAGGGCACTGAACTGGCCCCGGGGTGAACAGGCCGCGTACATCCCACAGCAGCACTCCGCTCCGTGGGGTGAGACGAGCCTCCAGCCCGGCCGGGAGCCCCTGCCGGCTCCCAGGCACCCCCAGCCCACCCCACGCCTGCAGGAGCGGCGGAGGCCAGGCCTGCCCCGTGACGGGGCAGAGAGACCCCTTAAGCCCCGCCATGCGCCTCCCTCTCTTATCTCCTTGGGCTAAAATTAACCCAGGACAAAGCTCAGCTCAGCTCAGCTCTGAGTTCCCCCTCCTTCTCCGGAGAGAATGAAAGACAAGCCTCCCCTTTCAACGACACTACTCCCCTCCCCTGGCCAGTGCCATCCCTGCTGTCCCCTGAGCTCTGTGGGGACAAGGGTGTCCCTCCCAGGACTGTCCGTCCTGGGCCTGGCTGATAGGAGGTTGATGGCGTCCCCCGAGATGGGATTAGGGCTGGCGTGGGGTGGTTTAGGGTGGCTACTGATGGGATTTGCCCACCGGAGGAGGAGGGGGAGAGGAAAGCACCAGCTTGGACACGCCACCTGCTTATGGCTCCTGCGTGCCTGAGCCTGTGCGTCACAGGGAACCTATCCTAGTGGCTGTTATGTGGCTATTTCACAACTCCAGGCAGCTAGTAAGCACCTCTCTGACCCTACCATGATGTAGTAACCTACGTTTGACCATCTTGTGCAAGATCATTGCCACTGAACCTCCTCAGAAAATGACTGCTGAGGCCGTTTCCAGCAACCCTGCCTGCAACCTGCTGCCTGGGCAGCGAAAAGCTACCCCAGTAAGGGTGATGAGGGCTGCAGGGTCACAAAAGTGTGTGAAACAGGAAAGCCACTGCAGGTGTTTCACACCAGGACTACATGAAAACATGCCTGCTGAGTGAAAGAGGTGGCATGTTCAGGGCCCACGATGCTTTGCACTAAGATGATGCCACATTCTTAGCGGAGAGCATCTCCTTTCACTGGAGAAGCAAGGGATGCAGAGCTGGGAGCTACTGCCAGGCCACTGGCCACTCTGGAGACTCATGACAACATAGGCACTTGTCTGGCTAAGGGATGTCGAGAGACCTGAATAGAAGCAGGCTGAAATCAAGAAAAACACAGCCAGGTTGCCATCTGCTGGAAACAAATTTGACGTTATCACATGGATGGTAAATAAAACCAGGAAAACAAAAGTCATCTCAAAATTGTAATCGATACTGAGAGAAAGGGCAAAAGAAAAAGGAGATTAAGTACAGGGAATAAGTCAAAGGAGGAATGATAACTTTATGCACTCTGAATATACAAATAAAAGTACACTATAACATTAAAATCACGATTACACGTCAAAGGAATGGGGAGAAAAACCGAAAAAAAAATGGGATGGGAGACCGCCTGGGAATACCGGGTGCTGTAGGCTTCTTTTGGCGGCGGGGGGTCCGTGCCCCCGTTGTGTTGGAGCTGGGGGGGCGTGGGAGGGGCAGGGACGCGGGGGCAGGCGCCGTCGGGGCGGCGGGAGCGTGCATTTTGGAGGCAGGTGTCCCTGGCGTCAGCCCCGGCCTGTTGGCGTGCGTGTGGAGGGCCATTTTGGGGCACGGGAGGTGGGTTTGGGGTCCGCGAGAGCGGGCTTGGCGCACTAGGGGGTGCCTACGGCCATACCACCCTGAGAACGCCCGATCTCGTCTGATCTCGGAAGCTAAGCAGGGTCGGGCCCGGTTAGTACTTGGATGGGAGACCGCCTGGGAATACCGGGTGCTGTAGGCTTCTTTTGGCGGCGGGGGGTCCGTGCCCCCGTTGCGTTGGAGCTGGGGGGGCGTGGGAGGGGCAGGGACGCGGGGGCAGGCGCCGTCGGGGCGGCGGGAGCGTGCGTTTTGGGGGCAGGTGTCCCTGGCGTCAGCCCCGGCCTGTTGGCGTGCGTGTGGAGGGCCATTTTGGGGCACGGGAGGTGGGTTTGGGGTCCGCGAGAGCGGGCTTGGCGCACTAGGGGGTGCCTACGGCCATACCACCCTGAGAACGCCCGATCTCGTCTGATCTCGGAAGCTAAGCAGGGTCGGGCCCGGTTAGTACTTGGATGGGAGACCGCCTGGGAATACCGGGTGCTGTAGGCTTCTTTTGGCGGCGGGGGGTCCGTGCCCCCGTTGCGTTGGAGCTGGGGGGGCGTGGGAGGGGCAGGGACGCGGGGGCAGGCGCCGTCGGGGCGGCGGGAGCGTGCATTTTGGGGGCAGGTGTCCCTGGCGTCAGCCCCGGCCTGTTGGCGTGCGTGTGGAGGGCCATTTTGGGGCGCGGGAGGTGGGTTTGGGGTCCGCGAGAGCGGGCTTGGCACACTAGGGGGTGCCTACGGCCATACCACCCTGAGAACGCCCGATCTCGTCTGATCTCGGAAGCTAAGCAGGGTCGGGCCCGGTTAGTACTTGGATGGGAGACCGCCTGGGAATACCGGGTGCTGTAGGCTTCTTTTGGCGGCGGGGGGTCCGTGCCCCCGTTGCGTTGGAGCTGGGGGGGCGTGGGAGGGGCAGGGACGCGGGGGCAGGCGCCGTCGGGGCGGCGGGCGCGTGCGTTTTGGGGGCAGGTGTCCCTGGCGTCAGCCCCGGCCTGTTGGCGTGCGTGTGGAGGGCCATTTTGGGGCACGGGAGGTGGGTTTGGGGTCCGCGAGAGCGGGCTTGGCGCACTAGGGGGTGCCTACGGCCATACCACCCTGAGAACGCCCGATCTCGTCTGATCTCGGAAGCTAAGCAGGGTCGGGCCCGGTTAGTACTTGGATGGGAGACCGCCTGGGAATACCGGGTGCTGTAGGCTTCTTTTGGCGGCGGGGGGTCCGTGCCCCCGTTGCGTTGGAGCTGGGGGGGCGTGGGAGGGGCAGGGACGCGGGGGAGGCGCCGTCGGGGCGGCGGGAGCGTGCGTTTTGGGGGCAGGTGTCCCTGGCGTCAGCCCCGGCCTGTTGGCGTGCGTGTGGAGGGCCATTTTGGGGCACGGGAGGTGGGTTTGGGGTCCGCGAGAGCGGGCTTGGCGCACTAGGGGGTGCCTACGGCCATACCACCCTGAGAACGCCCGATCTCGTCTGATCTCGGAAGCTAAGCAGGGTCGGGCCCGGTTAGTACTTGGATGGGAGACCGCCTGGGAATACCGGGTGCTGTAGGCTTCTTTTGGCGGCGGGGGGTCCGTGCCCCCGTTGCGTTGGAGCTGGGGGGGCGTGGGAGGGGCAGGGACGCGGGGGCAGGCGCCGTCGGGGCGGCGGGAGCGTGCATTTTGGGGGCAGGTGTCCCTGGCGTCAGCCCCGGCCTGTTGGCGTGCATGTGGAGGGCCATTTTGGGGCACGGGAGGTGGGTTTGGGGTCCGCGAGAGCGGGCTTGGCGCACTAGGGGGTGCCTACGGCCATACCACCCTGAGAACGCCCGATCTCGTCTGATCTCGGAAGCTAAGCAGGGTCGGGCCCGGTTAGTACTTGGATGGGAGACCGCCTGGGAATACCGGGTGCTGTAGGCTTCTTTTGGCGGCGGGGGGTCCGTGCCCCCGTTGCGTTGGAGCTGGGGGGGCGTGGGAGGGGCAGGGACGCGGGGGCAGGCGCCGTCGGGGCGGCGGGAGCGTGCGTTTTGGGGGCAGGTGTCCCTGGCGTCAGCCCCGGCCTGTTGGCGTGCGTGTGGAGGGCCATTTTGGGGCGCGGGAGGTGGGTTTGGGGTCCGCGAGAGCAGGCTTGGCGCACTAGGGGGTGCCTACGGCCATACCACCCTGAGAACGCCCGATCTCGTCTGATCTCGGAAGCTAAGCAGGGTCGGGCCCGGTTAGTACTTGGATGGGAGACCGCCTGGGAATACCGGGTGCTGTAGGCTTCTTTTGGCGGCGGGGGGTCCGTGCCCCCGTTGCGTTGGAGCTGGGGGGGCGTGGGAGGGGCAGGGACGCGGGGGCAGGCGCCGTCGGGGCGGCGGGAGCGTGCATTTTGGGGGCAGGTGTCCCTGGCGTCAGCCCCGGCCTGTTGGCGTGCGTGTGGAGGGCCATTTTGGGGCGCGGGAGGTGGGTTTGGGGTCCGCGAGAGCGGGCTTGGCGCACTAGGGGGTGCCTACGGCCATACCACCCTGAGAACGCCCGATCTCGTCTGATCTCGGAAGCTAAGCAGGGTCGGGCCCGGTTAGTACTTGGATGGGAGACCGCCTGGGAATACCGGGTGCTGTAGGCTTCTTTTGGCGGCGGGGGGTCCGTGCCCCCGTTGCGTTGGAGCTGGGGGGGCGTGGGAGGGGCAGGGACGCGGGGGCAGGCGCCGTCGGGGCGGCGGGAGCGTGCGCTTTGGGGGCAGGTGTCCCTGGCGTCAGCCCCGGCCTGTTGGCGTGCGTGTGGAGGGCCATTTTGGGGCGCGGGAGGTGGGTTTGGGGTCCGCGAGAGCGGGCTTGGCACACTAGGGGGTGCCTACGGCCATACCACCCTGAGAACGCCCGATCTCGTCTGATCTCGGAAGCTAAGCAGGGTCGGGCCCGGTTAGTACTTGGATGGGAGACCGCCTGGGAATACCGGGTGCTGTAGACTTTTTTTGGCGGCGGGGGGTCCGTGCCCCCGTTGCGTTGGAGCTGGGGGGGCGTGGGAGGGGCAGGGACGCGGGGGCAGGCGCCGTCGGGGCGGCGGGAGCGTGCATTTTGGGGGCAGGTGTCCCTGGCGTCAGCCCCGGCCTGTTGGCGTGCGTGTGGAGGGCCATTTTGGGGCGCGGGAGGTGGGTTTGGGGTCCGCGAGAGCGGGCTTGGCGCACTAGGGGGTGCCTACGGCCATACCACCCTGAGAACGCCCGATCTCGTCTGATCTCGGAAGCTAAGCAGGGTCGGGCCCGGTTAGTACTTGGATGGGAGACCGCCTGGGAATACCGGGTGCTGTAGGCTTCTTTTGGCGGCGGGGGGTCCGTGCCCCCGTTGCGTTGGAGCTGGGGGGGCGTGGGAGGGGCAGGGACGCGGGGGCAGGCGCCGTCGGGGCGGCGGGAGCGTGCGTTTTGGGGGCAGGTGTCCCTGGCGTCAGCCCCGGCCTGTTGGCGTGCGTGTGGAGGGCCATTTTGGGGCACGGGAGGTGGGTTTGGGGTCCGCGAGAGCGGGCTTGGCGCACTAGGGGGTGCCTACGGCCATACCACCCTGAGAACGCCCGATCTCGTCTGATCTCGGAAGCTAAGCAGGGTCGGGCCCGGTTAGTACTTGGATGGGAGACCGCCTGGGAATACCGGGTGCTGTAGGCTTCTTTTGGCGGCGGGGGGTCCGTGCCCCCGTTGCGTTGGAGCTCGGGGGGCGTGGGAGGGGCAGGGACGCGGGGGCAGGCGCCGTCGGGGCGGCGGGAGCGTGCGTTTTGGGGGCAGGTGTCCCTGGCGTCAGCCCCGGCCTGTTGGCGTGCGTGTGGAGGGCCATTTTGGGGCACGGGAGGTGGGTTTGGGGTCCGCGAGAGCGGGCTTGGCGCACTAGGGGGTGCCTACGGCCATACCACCCTGAGAACGCCCGATCTCGTCTGATCTCGGAAGCTAAGCAGGGTCGGGCCCGGTTAGTACTTGGATGGGAGACCGCCTGGGAATACCGGGTGCTGTAGGCTTCTTTTGGCGGCGGGGGGTCCGTGCCCCCGTTGCGTTGGAGCTGGGGGGGCGTGGGAGGGGCAGGGACGCGGGGGCAGGCGCCGTCGGGGCGGCGGGAGCGTGCGTTTTGGGGGCAGGTGTCCCTGGCGTCAGCCCCGGCCTGTTGGCGTGCGTGTGGAGGGCCATTTTGGGGCGCGGGAGGTGGGTTTGGGGTCCGCGAGAGCAGGCTTGGCGCACTAGGGGGTGCCTACGGCCATACCACCCTGAGAATGCCCGATCTCGTCTGATCTCGGAAGCTAAGCAGGGTCGGGCCCGGTTAGTACTTGGATGGGAGACCGCCTGGGAATACCGGGTGCTGTAGGCTTTTTTTGGCGGCGGGGGGTCCGTGCCCCCGTTGCGTTGGAGCTGGGGGGGCGTGGGAGGGGCAGGGACGCGGGGGCAGGCGCCGTCGGGGCGGCGGGAGCGTGCGTTTTGGGGGCAGGTGTCCCTGGCGTCAGCCCCGGCCTGTTGGCGTGCGTGTGGAGGGCCATTTTGGGGCGCGGGAGGTGGGTTTGGGGTCCGCGAGAGCAGGCTTGGCGCACTAGGGGGTGCCTACGGCCATACCACCCTGAGAACGCCCGATCTCGTCTGATCTCGGAAGCTAAGCAGGGTCGGGCCCGGTTAGTACTTGGATGGGAGACCGCCTGGGAATACCGGGTGCTGTAGGCTTTTTTTGGCGGCGGGGGGTCCGTGCCCCCGTTGCGTTGGAGCTGGGGGGGCGTGGGAGGGGCAGGGACGCGGGGGCAGGCGCCGTCGGGGCGGCGGGAGCGTGCGTTTTGGGGGCAGGTGTCCCTGGCGTCAGCCCCGGCCTGTTGGCGTGCGTGTGGAGGGCCATTTTGGGGCGCGGGAGGTGGGTTTGGGGTCCGCGAGAGCGGGCTTGGCGCACTAGGGGGTGCCTACGGCCATACCACCCTGAGAACGCCCGATCTCGTCTGATCTCGGAAGCTAAGCAGGGTCGGGCCCGGTTAGTACTTGGATGGGAGACCGCCTGGGAATACCGGGTGCTGTAGGCTTTTTTTGGCGGCGGGGGGTCCGTGCCCCCGTTGCGTTGGAGCTGGGGGGACGTGGGAGGGGCAGGGACGCGGGGGCAGGCGCCGTCGGGGCGGCGGGAGCGTGCGTTTTGGGGGCAGGTGTCCCTGGCGTCAGCCCCGGCCTGTTGGCGTGCGTGTGGAGGGCCATTTTGGGGCACGGGAGGTGGGTTTGGGGTCCGCGAGAGCGGGCTTGGCGCACTAGGGGGTGCCTACGGCCATACCACCCTGAGAACGCCCGATCTCGTCTGATCTCGGAAGCTAAGCAGGGTCGGGCCCGGTTAGTACTTGGATGGGAGACCGCCTGGGAATACCGGGTGCTGTAGGCTTCTTTTGGCGGCGGGGGGTCCGTGCCCCCGTTGCGTTGGAGCTGGGGGGGCGTGGGAGGGGCAGGGACGCGGGGGCAGGCGCCGTCGGGGCGGCGGGAGCGTGCGTTTTGGGGGCAGGTGTCCCTGGCGTCAGCCCCGGCCTGTTGGCGTGCATGTGGAGGGCCATTTTGGGGCGCGGGAGGTGGGTTTGGGGTCCGCGAGAGCGGGCTTGGCGCACTAGGGGGTGCCTACGGCCATACCACCCTGAGAACGCCCGATCTCGTCTGATCTCGGAAGCTAAGCAGGGTCGGGCCCGGTTAGTACTTGGATGGGAGACCGCCTGGGAATACCGGGTGCTGTAGGCTTCTTTTGGCGGCGGGGGGTCCGTGCCCCCGTTGCGTTGGAGCTCGGGGGGCGTGGGAGGGGCAGGGACGCGGGGGCAGGCGCCGTCGGGGCGGCGGGAGCGTGCGTTTTGGGGGCAGGTGTCCCTGGCGTCAGCCCCGGCCTGTTGGCGTGCGTGTGGAGGGCCATTTTGGGGCACGGGAGGTGGGTTTGGGGTCCGCGAGAGCGGGCTTGGCGCACTAGGGGGTGCCTACGGCCATACCACCCTGAGAACGCCCGATCTCGTCTGATCTCGGAAGCTAAGCAGGGTCGGGCCCGGTTAGTACTTGGATGGGAGACCGCCTGGGAATACCGGGTGCTGTAGGCTTTTTTTGGCGGCGGGGGGTCCGTGCCCCCGTTGCGTTGGAGCTGGGGGGACGTGGGAGGGGCAGGGACGCGGGGGCAGGCGCCGTCGGGGCGGCGGGAGCGTGCGTTTTGGGGGCAGGTGTCCCTGGCGTCAGCCCCGGCCTGTTGGCGTGCGTGTGGAGGGCCATTTTGGGGCGCGGGAGGTGGGTTTGGGGTCCGCGAGAGCGGGCTTGGCGCACTAGGGGGTGCCTACGGCCATACCACCCTGAGAACGCCCGATCTCGTCTGATCTCGGAAGCTAAGCAGGGTCGGGCCCGGTTAGTACTTGGATGGGAGACCGCCTGGGAATACCGGGTGCTGTAGGCTTCTTTTGGCGGCGGGGGGTCCGTGCCCCCGTTGCGTTGGAGCTCGGGGGGCGTGGGAGGGGCAGGGACGCGGGGGCAGGCGCCGTCGGGGCGGCGGGAGCGTGCGTTTTGGGGGCAGGTGTCCCTGGCGTCAGCCCCGGCCTGTTGGCGTGCGTGTGGAGGGCCATTTTGGGGCACGGGAGGTGGGTTTGGGGTCCGCGAGAGCGGGCTTGGCGCACTAGGGGGTGCCTACGGCCATACCACCCTGAGAACGCCCGATCTCGTCTGATCTCGGAAGCTAAGCAGGGTCGGGCCCGGTTAGTACTTGGATGGGAGACCGCCTGGGAATACCGGGTGCTGTAGGCTTCTTTTGGCGGCGGGGGGTCCGTGCCCCCGTTGCGTTGGAGCTGGGGGGGCGTGGGAGGGGCAGGGACGCGGGGGCAGGCGCCGTCGGGGCGGCGGGAGCGTGCGTTTTGGGGGCAGGTGTCCCTGGCGTCAGCCCCGGCCTGTTGGCGTGCATGTGGAGGGCCATTTTGGGGCGCGGGAGGTGGGTTTGGGGTCCGCGAGAGCGGGCTTGGCGCACTAGGGGGTGCCTACGGCCATACCACCCTGAGAACGCCCGATCTCGTCTGATCTCGGAAGCTAAGCAGGGTCGGGCCCGGTTAGTACTTGGATGGGAGACCGCCTGGGAATACCGGGTGCTGTAGGCTTCTTTTGGCGGCGGGGGGTCCGTGCCCCCGTTGCGTTGGAGCTCGGGGGGCGTGGGAGGGGCAGGGACGCGGGGGCAGGCGCCGTCGGGGCGGCGGGAGCGTGCGTTTTGGGGGCAGGTGTCCCTGGCGTCAGCCCCGGCCTGTTGGCGTGCGTGTGGAGGGCCATTTTGGGGCACGGGAGGTGGGTTTGGGGTCCGCGAGAGCGGGCTTGGCGCACTAGGGGGTGCCTACGGCCATACCACCCTGAGAACGCCCGATCTCGTCTGATCTCGGAAGCTAAGCAGGGTCGGGCCCGGTTAGTACTTGGATGGGAGACCGCCTGGGAATACCGGGTGCTGTAGGCTTCTTTTGGCGGCGGGGGGTCCGTGCCCCCGTTGCGTTGGAGCTGGGGGGACGTGGGAGGGGCAGGGACGCGGGGGCAGGCGCCGTCGGGGCGGCGGGAGCGTGCGTTTTGGGGGCAGGTGTCCCTGGCGTCAGCCCCGGCCTGTTGGCGTGCGTGTGGAGGGCCATTTTGGGGCACGGGAGGTGGGTTTGGGGTCCGCGAGAGCGGGCTTGGCGCACTAGGGGGTGCCTACGGCCATACCACCCTGAGAACGCCCGATCTCGTCTGATCTCGGAAGCTAAGCAGGGTCGGGCCCGGTTAGTACTTGGATGGGAGACCGCCTGGGAATACCGGGTGCTGTAGGCTTTTTTTGGCGGCGGGGGGTCCGTGCCCCCGTTGCGTTGGAGCTGGGGGGACGTGGGAGGGGCAGGGACGCGGGGGCAGGCGCCGTCGGGGCGGCGGGAGCGTGCGTTTTGGGGGCAGGTGTCCCTGGCGTCAGCCCCGGCCTGTTGGCGTGCGTGTGGAGGGCCATTTTGGGGCGCGGGAGGTGGGTTTGGGGTCCGCGAGAGCGGGCTTGGCGCACTAGGGGGTGCCTACGGCCATACCACCCTGAGAACGCCCGATCTCGTCTGATCTCGGAAGCTAAGCAGGGTCGGGCCCGGTTAGTACTTGGATGGGAGACCGCCTGGGAATACCGGGTGCTGTAGGCTTCTTTTGGCGGCGGGGGGTCCGTGCCCCCGTTGCGTTGGAGCTCGGGGGGCGTGGGAGGGGCAGGGACGCGGGGGCAGGCGCCGTCGGGGCGGCGGGAGCGTGCGTTTTGGGGGCAGGTGTCCCTGGCGTCAGCCCCGGCCTGTTGGCGTGCGTGTGGAGGGCCATTTTGGGGCACGGGAGGTGGGTTTGGGGTCCGCGAGAGCGGGCTTGGCGCACTAGGGGGTGCCTACGGCCATACCACCCTGAGAACGCCCGATCTCGTCTGATCTCGGAAGCTAAGCAGGGTCGGGCCCGGTTAGTACTTGGATGGGAGACCGCCTGGGAATACCGGGTGCTGTAGGCTTCTTTTGGCGGCGGGGGGTCCGTGCCCCCGTTGCGTTGGAGCTGGGGGGGCGTGGGAGGGGCAGGGACGCGGGGGCAGGCGCCGTCGGGGCGGCGGGAGCGTGCATTTTGGGGGCAGGTGTCCCTGGCGTCAGCCCCGGCCTGTTGGCGTGCGTGTGGAGGGCCATTTTGGGGCGCGGGAGGTGGGTTTGGGGTCCGCGAGAGCAGGCTTGGCGCACTAGGGGGTGCCTACGGCCATACCACCCTGAGAACGCCCGATCTCGTCTGATCTCGGAAGCTAAGCAGGGTCGGGCCCGGTTAGTACTTGGATGGGAGACCGCCTGGGAATACCGGGTGCTGTAGACTTTTTTTGGCGGCGGGGGGTCCGTGCCCCCGTTGCGTTGGAGCTGGGGGGGCGTGGGAGGGGCAGGGACGCGGGGGCAGGCGCCGTCGGGGCGGCGGGAGCGTGCGTTTTGGGGGCAGGTGTCCCTGGCGTCAGCCCCGGCCTGTTGGCGTGCGTGTGGAGGGCCATTTTGGGGCACGGGAGGTGGGTTTGGGGTCCGCGAGAGCGGGCTTGGCGCACTAGGGGGTGCCTACGGCCATACCACCCTGAGAACGCCCGATCTCGTCTGATCTCGGAAGCTAAGCAGGGTCGGGCCCGGTTAGTACTTGGATGGGAGACCGCCTGGGAATACCGGGTGCTGTAGGCTTCTTTTGGCGGCGGGGGGTCCGTGCCCCCGTTGCGTTGGAGCTCGGGGGGCATGGGAGGGGCAGGGACGCGGGGGCAGGCGCCGTCGGGGCGGCGGGAGCGTGCGTTTTGGGGGCAGGTGTCCCTGGCGTCAGCCCCGGCCTGTTGGCGTGCGTGTGGAGGGCCATTTTGGGGCACGGGAGGTGGGTTTGGGGTCCGCGAGAGCGGGCTTGGCGCACTAGGGGGTGCCTACGGCCATACCACCCTGAGAACGCCCGATCTCGTCTGATCTCGGAAGCTAAGCAGGGTCGGACCCGGTTAGTACTTGGATGGGAGACCGCCTGGGAATACCGGGTGCTGTAGGCTTTTTTTGGCGGCGGGGGGTCCGTGCCCCCGTTGCGTTGGAGCTGGGGGGACGTGGGAGGGGCAGGGACGCGGGGGCAGGCGCCGTCGGGGCGGCGGGAGCGTGCGTTTTGGGGGCAGGTGTCCCTGGCGTCAGCCCCGGCCTGTTGGCGTGCGTGTGGAGGGCCATTTTGGGGCACGGGAGGTGGGTTTGGGGTCCGCGAGAGCGGGCTTGGCGCACTAGGGGGTGCCTACGGCCATACCACCCTGAGAACGCCCGATCTCGTCTGATCTCGGAAGCTAAGCAGGGTCGGGCCCGGTTAGTACTTGGATGGGAGACCGCCTGGGAATACCGGGTGCTGTAGGCTTTTTTTGGCGGCGGGGGGTCCGTGCCCCCGTTGCGTTGGAGCTGGGGGGACGTGGGAGGGGCAGGGACGCGGGGGCAGGCGCCGTCGGGGCGGCGGGAGCGTGCGTTTTGGGGGCAGGTGTCCCTGGCGTCAGCCCCGGCCTGTTGGCGTGCGTGTGGAGGGCCATTTTGGGGCGCGGGAGGTGGGTTTGGGGTCCGCGAGAGCGGGCTTGGCGCACTAGGGGGTGCCTACGGCCATACCACCCTGAGAACGCCCGATCTCGTCTGATCTCGGAAGCTAAGCAGGGTCGGGCCCGGTTAGTACTTGGATGGGAGACCGCCTGGGAATACCGGGTGCTGTAGGCTTCTTTTGGCGGCGGGGGGTCCGTGCCCCCGTTGCGTTGGAGCTCGGGGGGCGTGGGAGGGGCAGGGACGCGGGGGCAGGCGCCGTCGGGGCGGCGGGAGCGTGCGTTTTGGGGGCAGGTGTCCCTGGCGTCAGCCCCGGCCTGTTGGCGTGCGTGTGGAGGGCCATTTTGGGGCACGGGAGGTGGGTTTGGGGTCCGCGAGAGCGGGCTTGGCGCACTAGGGGGTGCCTACGGCCATACCACCCTGAGAACGCCCGATCTCGTCTGATCTCGGAAGCTAAGCAGGGTCGGGCCCGGTTAGTACTTGGATGGGAGACCGCCTGGGAATACCGGGTGCTGTAGGCTTCTTTTGGCGGCGGGGGGTCCGTGCCCCCGTTGCGTTGGAGCTGGGGGGGCGTGGGAGGGGCAGGGACGCGGGGGCAGGCGCCGTCGGGGCGGCGGGAGCGTGCATTTTGGGGGCAGGTGTCCCTGGCGTCAGCCCCGGCCTGTTGGCGTGCGTGTGGAGGGCCATTTTGGGGCACGGGAGGTGGGTTTGGGGTCCGCGAGAGCGGGCTTGGCGCACTAGGGGGTGCCTACGGCCATACCACCCTGAGAACGCCCGATCTCGTCTGATCTCGGAAGCTAAGCAGGGTCGGGCCCGGTTAGTACTTGGATGGGAGACCGCCTGGGAATACCGGGTGCTGTAGGCTTCTTTTGGCGGCGGGGGGTCCGTGCCCCCGTTGCGTTGGAGCTGGGGGGGCGTGGGAGGGGCAGGGACGCGGGGGCAGGCGCCGTCGGGGCGGCGGGAGCGTGCATTTTGGGGGCAGGTGTCCCTGGCGTCAGCCCCGGCCTGTTGGCGTGCGTGTGGAGGGCCATTTTGGGGCGCGGGAGGTGGGTTTGGGGTCCGCGAGAGCGGGCTTGGCGCACTAGGGGGTGCCTACGGCCATACCACCCTGAGAACGCCCGATCTCGTCTGATCTCGGAAGCTAAGCAGGGTCGGGCCCGGTTAGTACTTGGATGGGAGACCGCCTGGGAATACCGGGTGCTGTAGGCTTTTTTTGGCGGCGGGGGGTCCGTGCCCCCGTTGCGTTGGAGCTGGGGGGACGTGGGAGGGGCAGGGACGCGGGGGCAGGCGCCGTCGGGGCGGCGGGAGCGTGCGTTTTGGGGGCAGGTGTCCCTGGCGTCAGCCCCGGCCTGTTGGCGTGCGTGTGGAGGGCCATTTTGGGGCACGGGAGGTGGGTTTGGGGTCCGCGAGAGCGGGCTTGGCGCACTAGGGGGTGCCTACGGCCATACCACCCTGAGAACGCCCGATCTCGTCTGATCTCGGAAGCTAAGCAGGGTCGGGCCCGGTTAGTACTTGGATGGGAGACCGCCTGGGAATACCGGGTGCTGTAGGCTTCTTTTGGCGGCGGGGGGTCCGTGCCCCCGTTGCGTTGGAGCTGGGGGGGCGTGGGAGGGGCAGGGACGCGGGGGCAGGCGCCGTCGGGGCGGCGGGAGCGTGCATTTTGGGGGCAGGTGTCCCTGGCGTCAGCCCCGGCCTGTTGGCGTGCGTGTGGAGGGCCATTTTGGGGCGCGGGAGGTGGGTTTGGGGTCCGCGAGAGCGGGCTTGGCGCACTAGGGGGTGCCTACGGCCATACCACCCTGAGAACGCCCGATCTCGTCTGATCTCGGAAGCTAAGCAGGGTCGGGCCCGGTTAGTACTTGGATGGGAGACCGCCTGGGAATACCGGGTGCTGTAGGCTTTTTTTGGCGGCGGGGGGTCCGTGCCCCCGTTGCGTTGGAGCTGGGGGGGCGTGGGAGGGGCAGGGACGCGGGGGCAGGCGCCGTCGGGGCGGCGGGAGCGTGCGTTTTGGGGGCAGGTGTCCCTGGCGTCAGCCCCGGCCTGTTGGCGTGCGTGTGGAGGGCCATTTTGGGGCGCGGGAGGTGGGTTTGGGGTCCGCGAGAGCGGGCTTGGCGCACTAGGGGGTGCCTACGGCCATACCACCCTGAGAACGCCCGATCTCGTCTGATCTCGGAAGCTAAGCAGGGTCGGGCCCGGTTAGTACTTGGATGGGAGACCGCCTGGGAATACCGGGTGCTGTAGGCTTCTTTTGGCGGCGGGGGGTCCGTGCCCCCGTTGCGTTGGAGCTGGGGGGGCGTGGGAGGGGCAGGGACGCGGGGGCAGGCGCCGTCGGGGCGGCGGGAGCGTGCATTTTGGGGGCAGGTGTCCCTGGCGTCAGCCCCGGCCTGTTGGCGTGCGTGTGGAGGGCCATTTTGGGGCGCGGGAGGTGGGTTTGGGGTCCGCGAGAGCGGGCTTGGCGCACTAGGGGGTGCCTACGGCCATACCACCCTGAGAACGCCCGATCTCGTCTGATCTCGGAAGCTAAGCAGGGTCGGGCCCGGTTAGTACTTGGATGGGAGACCGCCTGGGAATACCGGGTGCTGTAGGCTTCTTTTGGCGGCGGGGGGTCCGTGCCCCCGTTGCGTTGGAGCTGGGGGGGCGTGGGAGGGGCAGGGACGCGGGGGCAGGCGCCGTCGGGGCGGCGGGAGCGTGCGCTTTGGGGGCAGGTGTCCCTGGCGTCAGCCCCGGCCTGTTGGCGTGCGTGTGGAGGGCCATTTTGGGGCGCGGGAGGTGGGTTTGGGGTCCGCGAGAGCGGGCTTGGCGCACTAGGGGGTGCCTACGGCCATACCACCCTGAGAACGCCCGATCTCGTCTGATCTCGGAAGCTAAGCAGGGTCGGGCCCGGTTAGTACTTGGATGGGAGACCGCCTGGGAATACCGGGTGCTGTAGGCTTCTTTTGGCGGCGGGGGGTCCGTGCCCCCGTTGCGTTGGAGCTGGGGGGGCGTGGGAGGGGCAGGGACGCGGGGGCAGGCGCCGTCGGGGCGGCGGGAGCGTGCATTTTGGGGGCAGGTGTCCCTGGCGTCAGCCCCGGCCTGTTGGCGTGCGTGTGGAGGGCCATTTTGGGGCGCGGGAGGTGGGTTTGGGGTCCGCGAGAGCGGGCTTGGCGCACTAGGGGGTGCCTACGGCCATACCACCCTGAGAACGCCCGATCTCGTCTGATCTCGGAAGCTAAGCAGGGTCGGGCCCGGTTAGTACTTGGATGGGAGACCGCCTGGGAATACCGGGTGCTGTAGGCTTTTTTTGGCGGCGGGGGGTCCGTGCCCCCGTTGCGTTGGAGCTGGGGGGACGTGGGAGGGGCAGGGACGCGGGGGCAGGCGCCGTCGGGGCGGCGGGAGCGTGCGTTTTGGGGGCAGGTGTCCGTGGCGTCAGCCCCGGCCTGTTGGCGTGCGTGTGGAGGGCCATTTTGGGGCACGGGAGGTGGGTTTGGGGTCCGCGAGAGCGGGCTTGGCGCACTAGGGGGTGCCTACGGCCATACCACCCTGAGAACGCCCGATCTCGTCTGATCTCGGAAGCTAAGCAGGGTCGGGCCCGGTTAGTACTTGGATGGGAGACCGCCTGGGAATACCGGGTGCTGTAGGCTTCTTTTGGCGGCGGGGGGTCCGTGCCCCCGTTGCGTTGGAGCTGGGGGGGCGTGGGAGGGGCAGGGACGCGGGGGCAGGCGCCGTCGGGGCGGCGGGAGCGTGCATTTTGGGGGCAGGTGTCCCTGGCGTCAGCCCCGGCCTGTTGGCGTGCGTGTGGAGGGCCATTTTGGGGCGCGGGAGGTGGGTTTGGGGTCCGCGAGAGCGGGCTTGGCGCACTAGGGGGTGCCTACGGCCATACCACCCTGAGAACGCCCGATCTCGTCTGATCTCGGAAGCTAAGCAGGGTCGGGCCCGGTTAGTACTTGGATGGGAGACCGCCTGGGAATACCGGGTGCTGTAGGCTTTTTTTGGCGGCGGGGGGTCCGTGCCCCCGTTGCGTTGGAGCTGGGGGGGCGTGGGAGGGGCAGGGACGCGGGGGCAGGCGCCGTCGGGGCGGCGGGAGCGTGCGTTTTGGGGGCAGGTGTCCCTGGCGTCAGCCCCGGCCTGTTGGCGTGCGTGTGGAGGGCCATTTTGGGGCGCGGGAGGTGGGTTTGGGGTCCGCGAGAGCGGGCTTGGCGCACTAGGGGGTGCCTACGGCCATACCACCCTGAGAACGCCCGATCTCGTCTGATCTCGGAAGCTAAGCAGGGTCGGGCCCGGTTAGTACTTGGATGGGAGACCGCCTGGGAATACCGGGTGCTGTAGGCTTCTTTTGGCGGCGGGGGGTCCGTGCCCCCGTTGCGTTGGAGCTGGGGGGGCGTGGGAGGGGCAGGGACGCGGGGGCAGGCGCCGTCGGGGCGGCGGGAGCGTGCGCTTTGGGGGCAGGTGTCCCTGGCGTCAGCCCCGGCCTGTTGGCGTGCGTGTGGAGGGCCATTTTGGGGCGCGGGAGGTGGGTTTGGGGTCCGCGAGAGCGGGCTTGGCACACTAGGGGGTGCCTACGGCCATACCACCCTGAGAACGCCCGATCTCGTCTGATCTCGGAAGCTAAGCAGGGTCGGGCCCGGTTAGTACTTGGATGGGAGACCGCCTGGGAATACCGGGTGCTGTAGACTTTTTTTGGCGGCGGGGGGTCCGTGCCCCCGTTGCGTTGGAGCTGGGGGGGCGTGGGAGGGGCAGGGACGCGGGGGCAGGCGCCGTCGGGGCGGCGGGAGCGTGCATTTTGGGGGCAGGTGTCCCTGGCGTCAGCCCCGGCCTGTTGGCGTGCGTGTGGAGGGCCATTTTGGGGCGCGGGAGGTGGGTTTGGGGTCCGCGAGAGCGGGCTTGGCGCACTAGGGGGTGCCTACGGCCATACCACCCTGAGAACGCCCGATCTCGTCTGATCTCGGAAGCTAAGCAGGGTCGGGCCCGGTTAGTACTTGGATGGGAGACCGCCTGGGAATACCGGGTGCTGTAGGCTTCTTTTGGCGGCGGGGGGTCCGTGCCCCCGTTGCGTTGGAGCTGGGGGGGCGTGGGAGGGGCAGGGACGCGGGGGCAGGCGCCGTCGGGGCGGCGGGAGCGTGCGTTTTGGGGGCAGGTGTCCCTGGCGTCAGCCCCGGCCTGTTGGCGTGCGTGTGGAGGGCCATTTTGGGGCACGGGAGGTGGGTTTGGGGTCCGCGAGAGCGGGCTTGGCGCACTAGGGGGTGCCTACGGCCATACCACCCTGAGAACGCCCGATCTCGTCTGATCTCGGAAGCTAAGCAGGGTCGGGCCCGGTTAGTACTTGGATGGGAGACCGCCTGGGAATACCGGGTGCTGTAGGCTTTTTTTGGCGGCGGGGGGTCCGTGCCCCCGTTGCGTTGGAGCTGGGGGGGCGTGGGAGGGGCAGGGACGCGGGGGCAGGCGCCGTCGGGGCGGCGGGAGCGTGCGTTTTGGGGGCAGGTGTCCCTGGCGTCAGCCCCGGCCTGTTGGCGTGCGTGTGGAGGGCCATTTTGGGGCGCGGGAGGTGGGTTTGGGGTCCGCGAGAGCGGGCTTGGCGCACTAGGGGGTGCCTACGGCCATACCACCCTGAGAACGCCCGATCTCGTCTGATCTCGGAAGCTAAGCAGGGTCGGGCCCGGTTAGTACTTGGATGGGAGACCGCCTGGGAATACCGGGTGCTGTAGGCTTCTTTTGGCGGCGGGGGGTCCGTGCCCCCGTTGCGTTGGAGCTGGGGGGGCGTGGGAGGGGCAGGGACGCGGGGGCAGGCGCCGTCGGGGCGGCGGGAGCGTGCGTTTTGGGGGCAGGTGTCCCTGGCGTCAGCCCCGGCCTGTTGGCGTGCGTGTGGAGGGCCATTTTGGGGCACGGGAGGTGGGTTTGGGGTCCGCGAGAGCGGGCTTGGCGCACTAGGGGGTGCCTACGGCCATACCACCCTGAGAACGCCCGATCTCGTCTGATCTCGGAAGCTAAGCAGGGTCGGGCCCGGTTAGTACTTGGATGGGAGACCGCCTGGGAATACCGGGTGCTGTAGGCTTTTTTTGGCGGCGGGGGGTCCGTGCCCCCGTTGCGTTGGAGCTGGGGGGGCGTGGGAGGGGCAGGGACGCGGGGGCAGGCGCCGTCGGGGCGGCGGGAGCGTGCGTTTTGGGGGCAGGTGTCCCTGGCGTCAGCCCCGGCCTGTTGGCGTGCGTGTGGAGGGCCATTTTGGGGCGCGGGAGGTGGGTTTGGGGTCCGCGAGAGCGGGCTTGGCGCACTAGGGGGTGCCTACGGCCATACCACCCTGAGAACGCCCGATCTCGTCTGATCTCGGAAGCTAAGCAGGGTCGGGCCCGGTTAGTACTTGGATGGGAGACCGCCTGGGAATACCGGGTGCTGTAGGCTTCTTTTGGCGGCGGGGGGTCCGTGCCCCCGTTGCGTTGGAGCTGGGGGGGCGTGGGAGGGGCAGGGACGCGGGGGCAGGCGCCGTCGGGGCGGCGGGAGCGTGCGTTTTGGGGGCAGGTGTCCCTGGCGTCAGCCCCGGCCTGTTGGCGTGCGTGTGGAGGGCCATTTTGGGGCACGGGAGGTGGGTTTGGGGTCCGCGAGAGCGGGCTTGGCGCACTAGGGGGTGCCTACGGCCATACCACCCTGAGAACGCCCGATCTCGTCTGATCTCGGAAGCTAAGCAGGGTCGGGCCCGGTTAGTACTTGGATGGGAGACCGCCTGGGAATACCGGGTGCTGTAGGCTTTTTTTGGCGGCGGGGGGTCCGTGCCCCCGTTGCGTTGGAGCTGGGGGGACGTGGGAGGGGCAGGGACGCGGGGGCAGGCGCCGTCGGGGCGGCGGGAGCGTGCGTTTTGGGGGCAGGTGTCCCTGGCGTCAGCCCCGGCCTGTTGGCGTGTGTGTGGAGGGCCATTTTGGGGCACGGGAGGTGGGTTTGGGGTCCGCGAGAGCGGGCTTGGCGCACTAGGGGGTGCCTACGGCCATACCACCCTGAGAACGCCCGATCTCGTCTGATCTCGGAAGCTAAGCAGGGTCGGGCCCGGTTAGTACTTGGATGGGAGACCGCCTGGGAATACCGGGTGCTGTAGACTTTTTTTGGCGGCGGGGGGTCCGTGCCCCCGTTGCGTTGGAGCTGGGGGGGCGTGGGAGGGGCAGGGACGCGGGGGCAGGCCCCGTCGGGGCGGCGGGAGCGTGCATTTTGGGGGCAGGTGTCCCTGGCGTCAGCCCCGGCCTGTTGGCATGTGTGTGGCGGGCTTATTTCGGTTGCCAGATGCAGGTTTGCAGTGCGTGAGAGTGGCGTTGGCACACTAGGTGGTGCCTACAGACATACCACACTGAGAATGCCCGATCTCGTCTGATCTTGGAAGCTGTAGTGTGCGGTTCTTGATCTTGTTGTGATTTTTTGTGCATGTTGTAATGCTTTCGGCTTTCCCATGTTAAGCCACCTCACATCCTTTTCCTTCATCACATGTGTTTTAGGGGTGCTGCCGTGGTAGCAGGCACTAGGTGAAGAGACCGTGGGTGTCCGCGAGGGGCCGTGCCATGCTCTGGAAGGCCCATTGCAGGATCCCGTCCCAGGTGCCCTGCAGAGCAGTCAACGGTGTCAGTCACCCCGTCCCTCTCGCTGTCAGACCCCACTTGACTCCCCTGGCTATCCCTGTCTTGCCTACAGCCCCAAATCAGTCATCCTGTGGGTCACTCCATAGACTTTGTTCACTCCACAGACGTGGTCCCCTCTGGATGGATTCTGCCTGGTGCTGTCCCCCCAAGCTTCGTACCTCACCCAGGACCGCGTCCAGCTCGTCTCTGCTGAGCACGGGGTCACTGCCAAGGGAGATGTCCTCTGTCTGTGGGAGAAGACACGTCCTGCCAGTATTCCTGCCTGTCCCCTGCCTGCACCCCTTCGGCTCTGGGCTGGTGACTGAGTTCAATGTCTCACCTGGGGCAGTCCCAGCTCATGCTCCACATCCCCTCCAGTACAGCTTCACTAAGTTGCCTCCAGCTGCACCCAGCCTGAACCACCATTCCTCAGCCTCATCGCTCCCCTCGTACCCACCACCACCACCTCACCCAGCCCGGCTCCCTCTGCCGGAGCTGGTGCTGTTGTACTGACCTTTGCTGCCTGTAGCGGGTGGTCACCGGCCACTGTGGTGGTCTCCAGGTTGCCTGTGTCAGGGGTGCCCGCGCAGGACATGCAGAGCAGCAGCCCCCTGCGACCATCAAGGGTCACACAGACCATCAGGGCAGCCCCTCTCTGCGGGGGATTTAAGGCTGGGATGTGAGGGATAGCGGGGTTCACCTGGGGTCCCCGCCAGGCACGGGGCCGTGTCGGGGTGCAGTGATCCGGGCGAAGCAGCGGCCACAGACACTCTCGTCACCTCCGCCCCGCCGGGCACCACATGCCTCCTCCCCCAGGATCTCGGGGGGTCGATCTGTAGCTACGTCCACCTCCTGCAGCCGTCCCGGCTCAGCCGCGCTCGCTACACATGAGCTGCACCGCCACGTCCCACTGCACAGCCAGAGCGGGTGGTGAGGGACAGCCAGGGGTACCGGTGTCCCCATGGCACTGCAGGTCTCACCTGGGGACGCGGGGCAGCGGGGGCACCAGGCAGGCAAGGTGGAAGGCCCTGGGGCAGCCGTCGCAGCAGATGAGCTCGCCACCATCACCGCACACTGCACATTCATCCTCGTTCTCCTGCCGTAAGGGAATGGACAGGGGTCACTGCCACAAATCTCTAGAGGGGTGCTGGCAGGCAGCCTGCACCCGTGGCTGTGGCAGGGCACTCTGCCACCCCCACCAAACCCTTTCAGGGTGGGGATCCCCTGTTCCTGGGGGGCTGCAGCCCAGTGACCCCCGTCAGCTGAGCCCCGGGTTGCCTGTGCTTAGCCGGGCCAAAGGGACGTGTCAGGGACACCTCGATGACCATCAGTTCACCAGGAGCCTCTCAGGGTGCCCCAGGTACCCCACCCAGGGCTCACCTGGTGGGGTGCTGGGTCCTGGTTGTGCAGGGCAGGCACTGGCAGGTGGCTCTGGGGGTGCACTTGGGGCTCCCCACTCTGCGGGTGAGGCAGGAGAGCTGTTGGGGGAGCTGCTGGGACAGCCTGATTCAGGGGGACACCCCCAGGGCATGGCTGTGCTGCCAGGCAGGGACGACACCCTGACACAGCCACAGGTAGATGAAAAAAGGGGGGTGAAAGTGGGAGGTGGGGAGGTTCCATACGCTTTGAGACATCTTGGGCCGGGCAGGTGGCTTCAGGCTGCGGCTTCTGCTCCTGGCTCCTGGCTCCTCGCAGGCGGCCGGGGCATACGGCTCATCCCTGGCTTTGCTGCCTGTCTTGGAGCTGCCTGCAAGAGAGGCTGAGAGCAGCTCCGGTGGGCCCCCCCGCCCAGCCACCCGCTTCTGAATGTGGGAGCAAAACTGGGTAGGAGGCCAGCCAGGCTGGGCTGCACCTACCAGGCTCCAGCACGTGTTTGATGAGCATGCCCTCGACAGCCCCATGGGTGACGGGCACCTCACTGCCCGCCACGGCCACCGCTCTCTGCACCGAGGCGGCCGCAGCCTGGAGGGCTGCAGGCAGGGGGTGGCTCAGTGGGGCGGGCAGTCCCCCCTGCCCTCAACCAGGGGCAAACAGGGTGAACAGGCAGATGCTGCCCGGGGGGGTCAGCACTCACTGCCAGCACGAGGGGTGCGGGAGATGTCTGCACCCTCCGGCTTCTTCACAGTCCTTGCCTTCACCAGGGGTCCTGCGGGGTTGTGAGGGTGGGTGTCATGGGGGGCACGGCACCTCACTGCGCCTCCGGGACCCCCCCAGCACCCCACCCCGTCTCCATCCCGCCCTGGGTGTCTGTACCGGGGCTGGCAGCGTGCCGCGGGGAGGGCTGTGCCGCCTGTGCCCCGTCCCGCTCCTCGGGGGCTTTCCTCTTGCCTTGGGGTCTCTGCGGGGCCGGCGCCATGGGGCTGGGGGAGAGGCGCCTGCCGCGGTGCTGCCGGCCCAGCTCCACCTCTGCGAAGGGGACAGGGATAGGCATAGCTGGACCTGGGTGTCACCTCAGCTCACCAGCAGCACCCAGGGGTGCAGTTACCCCCCATCCATCCCCCTCCTACCTCTGGGGAAGGTGCCGCGGAGGGGCCGCAGCCGGGTGTACCGCTCCAGGTTGTAATCTTTGAAGAGGACAGCCCAGAAGTCACGGATGGCAGCAGCATCACAGCCCAGCAGCCAGGTGAGCAGCGCGTGGAATGCACGGTGGGAGCCCTCCCGCTCTGTCCGGCTCAGCGTCTCCTGCCGGTGCCACCACAGCCCATCGGCACGTGTCGTGGTGCCACCAGCTGGCCCTAGCCCCCACAGTGTTTCCATCTTCTCCCACCCTGTGGCCTCACCTTGAAGATGTGCTCGGGGACAATGTCATGGTCGACCAGGCCGTGCAGCAGCGGGAAGACGTCGTCCACGGCCATGGCGATCTCGGTGCGGTGCAGCTTCAGCAGGTGCCGCAGGTCCCTCTCGCCCGCGGGCCCTGCCATGCTGCAGGGACACCGTCGGGACACGCAGCCCACCCCGACACTCTCCTTTAATAAGCCCCAGCCGCTGACAGCAGGAACATCATCAGGATCCTGCAGCCCCACTCATTTCTGGACAAGGCCGCGTAACTTGAGATCCTCCCTCCCGCCGCCAGCTGTCCCTGTGGCACGGCTGGGCTTGTCCCCACCACACTGTTGATGCTCCCCAGCACTGGGCATCAACAGCTGGTGTGACATTAGCTGCCGCTACTGCTGAAGGACACCCAACCCCATGGTGACCACCCCAGCACGGCCAGGGGCACAGGGACACCTGGGGTGCTCACGCAGGGTCCCCCACCTCCCTCCTCCCTGCGGTCAGCCAGCCATCACTCCAAAATTTCTGGACTTTCCACAGCACTTGTTTCTCTCATCTGGAAACTTGGCCGCAGGAGCACATGGAAAGTAACGGCTTGACAGTGGGGGGAGAACGGGAATATCTGCCCTGGGCACCTGCAAACCACCTTCTGCGGGCTGGCAGGAAAGCACTGACACCAAAGAAACTCTAGAAACAATGCGTTTGGGTAAAACTACAGATGCTGAACAAGCGAACAGCCCATCTGAAGCACTGTGCTGCTGCCCTCCGGCCCACCAGCGTGACAACAGCCCTACCAGCAAGCCTGGGGTTCACCCGAGCAGGTGCTGCTGCAGCCCTATTGTTGCCTGCTCGGGGAAATTGGGCAATAAAGTGATTTCACTGGAAATACGCAGCTGTAAAAATCTTTGAGCTGGGGCAAACTGGCTCCTTGGGAGAATCTGGCATATAAAAGTCTGGAGGTCTGGCTGCTCTATACCAGGCATCCAGGAAGGAGAAAGCTCCGAAGCTCCCATTCCTCTTCTCAAACATCCGGGATTCCCCCAGGATTAATTTCCAGCCTCTCTCCCTCTGGAGACATGTCCCTGCTGCCCAGAAGGCTCAGCCCAGGTGCCATGGCCATTCACAAACATTCCCTGATACCCAACATGCAGCAAAACTCAACCTGAGCAGGATGGGGAAGGGGTGTGAGAGGGGATGCTCCATTGTATGGAACACAGTGACACGGGTAGGGACCGTTACCAGTAAATCCTAAAAGACTGGAGCAGTATCCACTGGCTCCAAATCTGTGCCAAGAAGAAGCGGCTGTTGTTCAGAAACTTGGGAAGAAAAACAAGACAACACCCTCTGCAAGAGTAGGAAATACCCTCATACGTTTCTGTTTAACAAATTAATGTGTTCACCCAGGGAAATGCTTGCCCTGAAGCTCCTTTCAAGATTTGGAGTGATTTTTCCTGTGAAGGCACCGGGAGCCATGGGATGAGGGTCGGGCAGGCGCCATGCCAGGATTTTGGTGTCCAGCGTTGCCGTGGTGGGGATGGATCCACCACCACCTGCCCAATGTACCCACCCAGGGGACAAATTACGGGTGTGAGGCAAAACAGGAAGTTTGTCTCTCCTTCCAGAGATCCCCCACAGCCCAGCCACAGGAGCTGAGCACAGGCACACTCACAACACGGTTTCACAAGTCTGCTCCACCCTTCCAAGGAAAAACACTTTCCCCAGTGTCCCACCTGCAGAGCCACAGTTTGTCACCGTCACCCTGTTTTAAGCTGTCCAGCACCTCCAGGACACGGCTCCAGCACTTGCCGCAGGGGCAGCCGGTTCCCCGTGCCCACTCCCCCGCTGTCACGGGGGCTCCTTCACCGGCAGCTGCTGCCCAACACTGCCACATGTGCCCACAGCGCTGGGCTCGGGCTTGTTTTAAATTCCAACTTTGTGAGTCTTTCTGTGCTCTGAATCACATACAGATTGTTTCCCACATCCAGCCCACCCAGTAGAGCAATAGTTTGCATTTGGGATTGGTTTTTCTTTTTCTTGTCTCTTCCCCCTTCTGAGACACTACACAGAGGGCAGAGCAGCAGTTGCCAGGTGTCATGTGGAGTGGCATAAACGTCCTGGGAAATCAGGCAAGTGTTTCTGCATGACCTCGCTTCCAACAGACCTCAGCAGCTGCAAAGCACTTGTTAGGGCTGTGAAAAGTCAGCTTTTGCTTGCAGAGAGGTGTAAAACTCTTCCTGGGGCTGGCAAGAGCCCTACTCAGCTGCCAGGGCCCAAAGCTGGGAACAGAGGAGCCTGGCCACGCTCAGGTTTTGAGGTGCCCTCTCCTTTCCATTGCTCCCCTTGCAGAAATCAGAGCAAAAGGTTTGAAGTCAGTGAGCTCAGTTTGAGCTCACATCTAACCACGAAGGCTGAAGATGTTTCTCCGCAAACGCCCAGTTAAATCACCAGCTCAGCCTCCACCAAAAGCACCTGTAGCCCCAGGGATGCACCTCGATTCCGTCCCGCCAAAAGCTGTCAAAGCAAACAAGCCCCTTCCAGCATTTCTTAATTTCCTTCCATGCCAAGGTCCCGAGGTGTGAACCCTCGCCCTGTGTGCCTCTGGGACACCACCGGCCACCTCCTCATCTCGTACAACATGTCCCTGAATCACAGGCAGGAGGGAATGGGCAGAAGTGGGGAACCCACCCATGGGGTCACCCCAGGAAGGGAGGGTGCCCCCTCATGTCTCTGCCACCCATGGGGTCACCCCAGGAAGGGAGGGTGCCCCCCTGTGTCTCTGACACCCGTGTCCCCACACCTGCAGCACACCAAGAGCCCAAGTGAAATGCTGCCACCATACATGGAGCCTTCATCCCACCTCCCTTACCTTTGGCTGCTCTGGGCTCCAGCATTTCTGGGAAAAACAGGGCTCCAGGTGGGACCCCGATCCCAGACTCCGATTTCTAGCAGCTTCTCTACCACTGCCCCACGCAGCTGGATGAGAGCGGCTCCATCTGCACGAGCCCAGGAGGGAGAGCTGGAGTAGAAATGATGTATTTTAGCTTCAGTTTCCTCTTTCCTCCCCCTTTAGAAAGAAGAAACAAAAGCCCAGAGGTATGTTATATTAATTTATTTGGGACACACCAAAAAAGGAAAGTCAACAACTGTTAACGTACAAAAGTACAGAATCCTGGGACAAGATTTACTGTCCTGATTAAAAAGGCACCATGGTCCCAAAGAAGAGTAATCAGAATACATTGTTTAGAAATTTTCCCCCTGTTGCAGCAGAAACAGAGCCAGGCTTTGGCTCTATCCACAGTCAAACACAGTTTAAAAAAACAAGTATGATTTAAATGCAATAAACACTGCTCAGCCTGTACAAGATGTCATGAAAAGAATCACAGCCTGTAAGATTTTTTTTTTTGCCTTTTTTTTTTTTCCTTTTTTAAACCACAAAGATGACAAACCATTAAGTGTGTAACTGAGGAAGACAGCAGACTTCCCGTGTCTTCAGCTCGACTTTCTGTAAGACACGTCAGTTAAACTGAAACTAGACGGCTGAGTGTGGGGCTTCTGAATGAAATGTAATTCCCTGTGGCATACAGGAAGTCAGATTCGACAACCCTAAATTCCCTGAAAGTCATAAAGCACTACACAGCTGTGTTCCATATTCGAGTCAACCCTGGTGGGTTTGCTTTACACACCAGCATTTATCCTGTCAGCTATATTTGTAATACGAAGGGGGTTTTACAGCAGTTATTAAAAAAATTCTACTTCGGCGAGGTCCGAGCTTGGCTATATTCCCTGCTGAAACAGAGCTGCTGGTGTAAAAGCCCCGTTAGAGGCTCAAGTCCAGCACCTCAGGGCTGGAAGGCAAATAGTTTCAACGTGACATAATTTGCACGGGGAAGTCAGTGAAGCACATCAGAGAGAGAAGAGAGAGGGCTGCAAACTCTCAAGCAGCGGAGGCTGGAGGGTGTTGTAGAAGGTGGGTGCGTGCAATTAAACCTGTAACGACACTACGAGTGATGCAAAATACATTGAGTTCACTAAATATTTCAGAGCAACTTACCATGAAGAACTTCTCTGAGACACAGAATAAAGATCCCGGCAATTATTATACTAACGAGCAAGGTTGCTGGGAAGCCGAAGCATCGCTCGGAGCCGGACGGATCCATCTGCAGGCGGAGGGATGGGGCGGAGGGACGCTGGAGCCTCCCAAGCAGCAAGGCCGGGGCTGCTGCCATCTCCTGCGCTCGCCAATTCTGCTGCGTCCCCATCGGACCAGCAGCAAATTTGCGTTTCATTCCTCCTTTGGCATAGGACTTCAAAGCAGTCCGAGAACTGATTCATTAAAAGTAAAGGAACTGTCAAAATTATTTGTACATGCATTTATTGTTAAAGGGAGCAAAAGCCAAAGAATGAAACAGCTTGGGTTAATGTCAGTAAAATGATGTGCAGGGTGGGGAGAAAAGAAATGGGGAAAAGCTGAGATACTGGAGTGGGGAAATCAATGTTCACACTGAAAGGTAAATTTGAAAACCAGGCAAGTTTGCACTTTTTCTACTGGAAAACTTCTGCGGACAAATAGAGACTTGGGGTTTTTGATTTTCAGTGTAGTCTGGCAAGGTTTGGGAATCTCACCAGAGGGATCTCCAGCACTGGGTTTAACTAAAAGTTCAAGTCTCTCATCTCTAAAAACCAGTAAAGAAACTCTAACTAAAAACGGCAGATACCCTCGTACCGCGGTCATCCGAACTTACAGACTTACATCACTGCTTGGGATGTACGTGGGCAAGAAGGTTACACTTTGTTCAACTCTGGGTGGAAAACTACTGTTTTCACCCTGCTGGTCTGCATGGACCTTGGGGGTGGAAAAGCCCAGACTCAGGTGATTTTTGCTGTAAATACCACAACTACCCACACCTGGGAAGGCTTTTCTTCCCTAAATCCTAAGAAGGCAGGATAACAGTTTATAAAATTCTTCCCATCTTAAAACTAAATAATGCAATTTGCATCCTTCCCCCTATGCTACTCCCTTGGACAATAAAACTTCATATAGGATTCACACCTCAGATCCTAGATTAGGGACTTCATGTTAAAACTCATTCAATTATGGGAAGGTTTATCCCAATCAAGGAAACGCCATTAAAATAGAATCTAGAATAAAACATTCAGAATCACCAATGCTTTTACAGCCAAAGCACTTGAATGTCTCCTGATCTCTCTCTCCCCCTCCAGCAAGAGCAATCCCTTCACAAAACCACGGGGTGCCTCTCCGGGACTGGGTCACACAAGCTGACCACCAGCTTCTTTCCTCACAGAAACACCAAATTCTGCAGACAGGGGCCGAGCACCTTTCACTCCCACTGAGACCATCAGGAATTTGGACTTTTCGGCACGCCAATTTTCTATTAACGACAAGTCCAAATTATTTCTCTGCAGTAAATCCGAGTCCCGTTGCATACTGTTAGGCCACCACTGGCTCAGAAATGGCGAGAGACGTCCAAAAACCCACTGATGTAGACAGGCCCTTGGAAAAAGAGGCTTATACGCTACACAACCTTAGATCATCTGCTACGTTTGAGCCTTCCAATTGTTAGCTGCTGGCTACTTAGCCTTCCAAATTCATGTGTTTTAGTCTTTGCTGCTGTTGTCGTTGTCCCAGTGCTCTTCCCTGGAGGCGGGATGTTCCTGAGCTCTGGCTTGGGGATCTACAACAATCACTTCCAATTGACGGTGGGATTTCAAACTTGCCTAACGTGTGCCTTGCCACCTCGTACTCCAGCAGCTCTGCCTGCCGACCCCGGCACGCACTAGCAGTTTTTGACCTTCTCCACAGTCTCGTAGAACCCAGGCCTAACCCTCCTGATGCTCATGCGTATATGCTGGCACTCCAGGGGCATGGCGCCGCTCGCAGCAGTTGCCGTGCACCGGCGCTTCCTCCTGTCCCGCAGTGAAAAGGCCGGAGCGCCGCCGTTCTCCTCTTCCGCAGGGCAGGATTCATCTACGCTCGTGCCTTCGTCAGATTGCTCTTCACCTTTAAATTTCATTTCCTTTGCTTTGTTTCCTTCCTTCTCCTCCTTGGCAAGTTTTCTGAAGTGCTCCAGACATTGTATCTTTTGCCTTCTTTCCATCATCTTCAATTCTTGCTTGTCTGTGAAATCTTCATAGTACATTTTTCTTTCGCTTCTTTGATCTTCAAGAAATTTCCACTCAATGCTAGTCATTTTTATCCCACTGTACTCCTCCAGTTTGTTTCTCATCTGCGTGTCTGTACAAAATATGTCAAAGAGCTTCTCTGAACTCTCGTTGAATTTGTCCGCTCGATCGGTAAAACCCTTGTTCTGTCTCTGCTTTCTGGTCTGATACAATCTGGTGAACTCCTCGTACATTTTGAGGATAAGTTTCTTTATACTTTGTGACGCGATGGTGTGCAAGTTGCAAACCAACCAGTGCTCTTGCAGGTGCTCAGCGAGCAACTGGGCCGCATCCTCTTTGGAGCGCTGGGCCTGGCCAGCTCTTTTGGGCTGCAGTAAATACAGCATGTTCTGGATCACATCCTTCCTGGTGGGCAGGATTCCCTGGGTGAAACCCGAAGACTCGACATATTCAACAGTCCTCAGAGTCTTCCGTGCTCTCACCTCGGTGTCCAGTGATTCCATCACTGCTCGTTTATATTGTAGTTATAACATAATCTGAAAGATAAGATGGGGGAAAAAAAAAAAGGAGAATGTCAAACGAAGCTTTTTTTTCCCTACAGTGAAAATAAACAAATGAGAAAACGTGCTCGGACCAATAAAACATGAGATTTTAGGGTGTGCTCCATTGCTGTTGGGCGGCTGCTGTGTGAGCCCAGCCCACTGAACATCTGCACATCCAGCCTATCTCGCTCCTCTGTGCTGTCATGAAGCCTAATACGGTGTGTTTGTTTATGTCAATTAGTTTTTAATTGGGTTTTGGGCTTCATATTGCAAATTACGGCAAATCAAGACTGCCCGGGGCACCGGATGTCAGCGCTGGCACGGGCAGAGGGCAGGGCCCAGCACCGGCGGCCCTGCAACGGGCCGGGGCCGCCCCAAACCGGCGAGCTCGCCTCCCCCGCGGCCGCTCTGGCCCTTCTCCGACCCCGGGAGCGCCCCCGAACACGTGCTCGTCCTCCCGGTGCCCCCCCTGCCCCCGCCCGCAGCGCCCAGGCCTCGGCCCAGGCTTAGCTCCCGGCAGCCGCCGCGGCCCTGCCCAGGCCCGGCCGCCCCGCAGCGTGACTGGCGCCTTTCCCGGGGCACGGGGGGGCGGGGCGGGCGGCACCGCAGCTCCTCAGCCGCTGCTCGGCCCCTCCGCCGCCCCGGCCCGGGGGGAGGCGGCCTGGGGAGCCACGAGGCCGAGGCCACCGAGGACTCCGGGCCCGCCGCGGGCAGCCCCCCCGGGCCTCCCGCCGCCTCGGGCCCCTCGGCCGCTGGCTCCCGGGGGCGGGGGCGCGCCGGGGGCTGCGGATCCGCCACCAGGGGAGCGGGGCCGGGGCCGCCCCCCCCCGCGGCCCGGCGCCCCCCGCGGCGCTGAGTCACGGCGCGAGGCCGGGAGAGCCCCGGGCGCCGCCCGCCCGCCCCGCCTGAGGCCTCCTGCGGGCCGCGGGCCCCGGGCGGGGGTCGGCGGAGCCTGGCGCGCCCTGCCCCCGGCCCGGCCCAGCCCCTCCCCTCCCCGGGGCTCACCGCCATCTTGGAGGGGGGTCTGCGGAGCCTGCGCAGGAAGGAACGGGGGGAACAGGCGGAGGTTGCCGCCGCCATCTTGAAGAGGGGCAGCGCCGCGGCGGCTCCCGCCCGCCCTCGCCCGGAAGGGCTGCCCCCGCCGCGCGCGTCTCGAGGGTGAGCGCCGGAAGTGCGCCCCGCCTCGCGCTTGCCCCTTCCGCCCGGCGCGGCGGCACCGGCCGAGGATTGGCCGCGCGGGCAGGAGGAGGGAGCGGCGCGTGAGAGTGAGCGCGCGACGGTGCCGAGGCCGCTGTCGGGGGGAGGAGGAGGGGTCCCGCGGCCAGCCGATTGGTCGCGCCGCGGGCTCGGGGTCCACCGGCCAATGGGCGGGCGCAGTGTGGGCCGCGAGGATGAGCGGGAGCTGATTGGCCGCTGCCCAGCCGGGGCAGAACGGATTGGCGGGCGGGCCAGGGGTCATGGCGGTGGGGGAGGAAGGAGGGAGTTGATTGGTGGGTGCCATGATGGAGGGAAGGAGGGAGGGAGCTGATTGGTGGCGCCGCCGCTGTGGGGCGGGCAGGACAGCGGCCCGGTCCCCCGCAGGCGCCCTCAGGTCTGTTCCCGCGGTGCCAGGGCGGCGGACGAGGACGGTGGCGGCGGCGATGGGAACCGGTGCGGAGCCGGCGGAGGCGCGGTGCGATGCGGCCGAGGGGTGAGGCCCGGCCCGGCCCTGTGTCCCCTTCCCGGCCCCGGCGCCCCCTGACCCTCCGCCTCCCCGCAGGAGGGTTTACCTGGACCACAACGCCACCACCCCCCTGGCCCCTGAGGTGGCCCAGGCCGTGCGGGACGCCATGAGCCAGGCCTGGGGCAACCCTAGCAGCTCCCACCCCGCAGGTAGGGACCGGGGGAGCCGCCGTGGCAGTGGCGCTGGGCTGAGCCCTGTGCCCGTGGAGCCCATGGCAGAGCTGCTGGGTCCCATCCCACAGGCAGGAAGGCGAAGGAGCTGATCAGCAGCGCCCGGGAGAGCCTGGCAAGACTGGTGGGAGGCCGGCCGGAGGACATCGTCTTTACCTCGGGGGGCACGGAGGTGCGAGCAGCTGTGATCTCTGAGCCCCTTCCCAGGCGCCCCTGCCCGCCATCTCCTCTCAGACACGCAGCGTTGAGGAGGGTGGGGATGAAGGGCACTGCTTTCCCTCTGGCCCTTCATTTTTTCCTCTGTCTTCCCTTCCCCAGGCCAACAACATGGTGATCCATGCTGCCTGCAGGCACTTCCATGAGAGCCAGGCTGTGCCAGGGGCCAGCTGGGGGACACCACACATCGTGACGTCAAACGTGGAGCACGACTCCATCCGACTGCCGCTGGAGCAGCTGGTGAAGGAGCACCTGGCGGGTGAGCAGCAGAGGGACCGCAGGGGACAAGCTGGGCATGTCTGGCCACAGACCAGGGTTTGCAAGTGGGGGCTTTTCTCCGATGGCATTTTTGCAGAGGAGGATGGGGACCTGCTTGCTCTGTGATGTTCCCCTTTCCCCTGCAAAGGGCACTGACTCACCTGCATGGTGTCCCATTCCCTCAAGCTGGGTGTGTTACCCCATTGGCATCCAACGCTTGTGCCCCACGAGCCACCATGCTTTCTGCCTGCACGCCAGCTGCCCGCACAGCTCCCCCGCCTGCTCAGTGTGTCATGGGCAGCCCTGGGGACTGTTGGGCTTTCCAGGAAACATCAGGGCTTGTTCCTTGGCTTGCAGAAGCAACCTTCGTGCCTGTGTCCTCACGAAGCGGGCGGGCTGAAGTGGATGATGTCCTCGCCGCCATCCGGCCGACCACCTGCCTGGTTTCCGTCATGCTGGCCAATAACGAGACCGGGGTCATCATGGTGAGTCTGCGGGCAGCAAGTGAGACAGGGTGGGGACATCCTTGCAAAAAGGTGCTTGATAAGGGATAGCAGACGGTCCCTGGGATGCAGAACCTCTTCCCTCCTGCCAGCCTGTTGCGGAGCTGAGCCAGCGCATCCGTGCCCTCAATCAGCGGAGAGCGGCTGAGGGGCTGCCCCGGATCCTGGTGCACACGGATGCGGCACAGATGATTGGCAAGGGGCGTGTGGACGTGCAGGAGCTGGGGGTGGACTACCTCACCATCGTGGGACATAAGGTATGGCCCTGTTCACATGGCCCAGCCGCTGTTCCCCCTGTAAGACATCTCTGTTGGGGTGCCAAGGAGACTTTGGTTGCCCTCCAAAGCTTGATACCTCATCAGTGGCTAAAGTTCTCCTGCTGGATGGTGCTGTGAAGACAGTGTTAAGCTGGGTGACAAGACTCCTGCGAGTCAGGGGGACCTGTCTGGAAGGGGGAGCAAGAGGAGGCCGAGGGTGGGGGACAGCTCTACCGCAGCCTGTGCCTGTGTGACAGGCAGGGGTCAGCACTGGAGGGCACTTGGATTTGGGCAGGACTACAGGAAAGCAACATCTGGCAGTGTCCCCAGGGTGACCGCAGCTGTTTCTCCCCACAGTTCTATGGCCCACGGATCGGCGCGCTGTACGTGCGCGGCCCCGGCACCACCACCCCGCTGCACCCCATGCTCTTTGGAGGGGGACAGGAGAGGAGTTTCCGACCAGGGTAAGGTGGCTGGGTGGTGGCCTGGAGAGCTGGGCCTTGGGCTAGTGGCCAAAGTGCGCTTGGCTTAGTGTGAGCTGAGCTGGCAGTTCTGTCACCTGCCTGCCCTGGGGTGGGCAGCCCGGCCCGGGGAGATGGATCCAGGAGCCTGTTTGCTGTGGGAGGAAGCACAGGGTGGGATTGTGTCTTCTCAGCTGCCTCAGAGAGGCATCCAGGACCCCCTGCCAGCAGTGAGGGGTCCCACATGGGGAGTGTCTGTGCCTCAACATTGGGTTTCTGGTCTGGAGAAATAATTTGCTGCTCCCTCTTTCCTTCTAGCACCGAGAACACCCCGATGATTGCCGGCCTCGGCCAGGTGAGCAGGGAATGGTCACCTTGGGGTGCTGTCTGGCAGAGCCAGCACAGGGATGGCCACCTGCGCTCCCAAGTCATTAGAAGGAGGGTGGGTGAACTGTGGGGAAAAGAGGTGGAGGTTTCTGGTGCCAGTCAAAGGAGGTGCTTCAGAGTGCTGCTGCAGGCTCAGCAGCTCTGGCAGCCACACAGCTCACGTGGCACAAGGCGCTGAGAGGCTGTTGGGGGGTCGCTGACAGAGCCTGTTGGCGTTTTCTGTCCTCAGGCTGCAGAATTAGTGAACAGGAACTGGGAGGCCTATGAGGCTCACATGCAGGATGTTCGGGATTACCTGGAGGCCATGCTGGAGGTGAGCAGCGCTGGTTCGTTTGTCTCTCCCTTCCCAGGGTCTCAGCTTGCAGAGTGTGTGGCCTGGAGCCAGGGTGGGTATGTCCCTCTGGCCCTGCCACCTTCTCACCAGGACAGAGCTGCTTGTGATCCCAGAGTGTTCACAGTCTGCTGTTTTTTCCAGACCTCCTTTGGGAAGCAGAGGATCCACTTCAACAGCCACTTTACGGGCTCCAAGCGACTCTGCAACACCTCTAACTTCTCCATCCTTGGTCCAGGCCTTCAAGGTAGCTTAGGCCATGTCCATGGAGCTGAGCACCTGCTCCGCACAGCACCGTGCAGCTAGAGACCGGTGGGCGCTGGGCTGTGGCGCGGGCAGGGAGATGAGGCAGGCAGCGGCCCTCGGAGAGAGTTTGGGCGCTGGGAGACCTGTGCCTGTGTGTGCTGCAGGGAGAAGGGTGCTGTCTCACTGCAAGATGCTTCTCGCCAGCGTTGGGGCTGCCTGCCACTCCGAGAAAGGGGATCGGTAAGCAGTTGGATTTGCCAGGCCCAGGGCGTCTTCCCAGAGGGGAGTAGGTGGGATGGAAGGAAATGAGACAGTGAAAGGGGCTGTGGGTGGCTGTGGGCAGTGTCACCTGGAGCAAAGAGGCTGCAGAGCTTTCTAGGGAGGCTGTAGGGCTGCGAAGAACGTTATTGCGGGAAGCACAGCTGAACACTTGGCTGCTGCTGGGAAGGACTTTGTCCCTCCTGGCTCTGGTGATCCAGCTGAGCTTGGGAGCGCTCTTCAACGCTTGGCACTGCCAGAAGGGAGTCTGCCTTATGTCCGTGTGTGCCTGGCTCACCCGTTCAAGCCCAATTTCAATCTCCAGCAGGCTCCTTTAGGGGTGTGTGAAGACAGGTGCTTTTGGGCTGGTCTAGAGCAATGCCCTGTAGACGTGGCAGAGCTGCCAACCCACAGGGACATGGGAGAGGCTCTTCCTTGGGGGAAGGGCCAGATCCACCATAGGGCAACAAGGCTAGTGGGCGCAGATGCCTTTGGAAAGCAAGCAGGGCACTGTGCAGGAGACAGGTTTGCCTGGAGTGCATCTGCAGATGTGCTCCCTCTCAACGGCGTGGCAAAGTTTTCTGGTGATGCACGTGCTTCTTGGCCTTTGAGTTAAACCTGCTCATCCCGGTGCTTGTGTTTCAGGCCCTCCTCGATTCTGCTCAGCTGCAGAATCCCCTACGACGTGGCGCAGAATGCATTGCGGCTGAGCGTGGGGCGAGACACCACGCGGGCAGACGTGGACCTGGTCGTGCAGGACCTTGTGCAGGCCGTGGCACAGCTGGACCAGGACCAAGCCCTGTAGACCCTGGGAATTGCTCCCCCACCATCACCCAGGTTTTCAGGATGGGGTTGTGCCCCTGCTTAGCCCCTGAGTGCTAGCTGCCTCTGTCAGCGTGGGGCTGGGGCAGCTCAGCAAGAGCTTGCTCAGGGCTTTGTTGTCCCCACTGCACGGGCAGGCACTCGGGGAGCCTCGCTGTCGGGTGCTCCTCACTTGCGAGCGCATACCCAGCTTGCCGCATGCGTGTTGGCATGACAGAATCTCAAAGCTCAACTCCCTCCAGAGCTAACAGGCATGGAAGCCATAGGAGATGGAGCCATTTTCCCTGGCTGCTTTCCACAAAGGAAGGTTTCCCACTGTCTTATCCCTCAGAGGAGGACAGACCATCTGCCTGAGAGGGAAACGAGCTGATAGAAATGTAGCAAGATGCTGGGCTGGGAACTGCCCTGCCCCTGCCAGGGCCCTGAGCTGCCAAAGGGCTGTTTGGCCAGGAAGGTGTCGGGCACGGCTTTCCCAGCCTTGTGTTGCGTTACCTGCTCCCCCTCCTTCTGTCCTTCCCACAGCATGCAGAGAGCTCCTCCCACCAGCTCCCTGTGCTCCTGAAGAAAACGAGTTGTCCGGGCAGCCTGAACTGTGCCAGCACCTGAGGAAACATTGTCTACCCTGCGTGGGCCCAGTGGTCACTCTCATCACTGACACAGGAGGACACAAGTGTCACACGGATTCAGAGCGTTGCTGGTGGGGCTGACTGATGTCGGGGAACCTGGTCTCCCTGGGTATTCATAGGAATAAAAGCAGTTGCTGCTGCTGTGGCTTTTTCCCAAGTAAAATGTCTTTTCCATGGTGTTTTCCACGGGGGAAGCTGGACTGGTTGAGGTCATCTGAGTGATGTATATTCCCTCAGAATGTGCTTGTGTCCTAGAACAGAGGCACAGTTTGCTGGGGCGGGGAGGTGCCTGCTGGTCCTAGTTGTCACAGAGCCCACAGACACAGATTCTTAGATGCTGTTTTTTTCTTTACTAGCCATACATTAGCATGGCCAGGAATACTCTTTGGAACCATAAAACCCTGGGTGTTTTGTAAATCTAATTTTTAAGAAGTGCTAGGACCCAAGCACGCTGGCTCAATGTCCCTGGATGCCTGTCGGGCTGTTCGTATTCAGTGTTATCGCTGCTGCTCACACCTCAATCTCAAATGCAATCTTATATTTTTCCTTTTTTTTTTTCTCCTGTGCATAATGTTCCAAATGTCTTTTAGAAAAAGTGGTTCCATAGAAAGAATATTGGTCTACTGCAGGGGTAGATCTTTTTATCTATCATGGACCTTACAGAATAGTTTTGGGGCACCTTTCTTTCACAGCTGTGGCACAATGGGTGATCCGGTTTTTGGTCCCCCACGGGAGGTCTAGGCTTTCTGCATCAATTCAGACAGAAATGTAACCACAAAGCACAAAAAGCTTTACTGACTTATTCTTTATACACCCAGGAAATGCAAGTTTTAGCCACAAACAGATTAGCATTACTTCATTTGGAATATTGCAGCCAAAGCACAAGAAGTGTTACAGAGGATATGAACACTTTGGTTGACCATTTCAATGGTTTTAGTGTTCTCAGCGAACAGGAATGAGTCACTAGTGAATCCCTCTTGGGGAAGGTGAAGATGCTCATGACTTGGCCTGTACTTCTGTGGGCCAGCTTGTGCTTCTGCTCACACATCCGATGTGCTCGGGACAAACAGCCTTTTCTCATATGACAAAATGTCAGTGGTTGTACACACTAGAACAAATTCACCTGTCATGGAAGTCTGGAAATAACCAACATTGCCACATCAGCTCTGAATTTAAACAGTAGAGAGAGGACCTGGCACTATGCTAGAACACCACAGGGCTGAAATATGTTACTTTCACATGGTCACAGAGCCAGAATCGGACAGCAAAACCGCAATTCATTTAGAATCATAAACTCCTAGAATCATTTAATGGAAGAATCCACAATCTCCTGATAATCTTGTCTTCCTAAATTATTCCAGGACAGTTTATAACACGCAAGAAAAAAAACACTAACCAAAATAACTGCTCCCCCGACAAGATCGTAAGCACCGGGGAAGATCTGCAACACGAGAAGCTGCAGGATCATAGCGATGACTATTTCCAGGTGCTGTACGGTGCTGACCAAAGCGGGGTGGAACTTGCTCAGAGCATAGTAGACCCCCAGGAAGGCGGCTGTGGAGCACAGGCAGATGGCAAGGAGATAGCTCCAGGTTTCCCCGTCCAGTGGGACAATTGGCTCTTGAAGTAGGAACATGGTGGATGCTCCCCACACTGTTCCTGTCCAACTGAAGGTGAACAGTGCCGTCCACATGCTGATGTTATCCTTGATCGACCTATAGACTATCATGGAGAGAGCAGTGGTCAAACCTGCCATAACGGTCATGGTGTAGCCAAAAGCTTCCTTCCAGGTGCTCAGCAAAGAGTTTTCCTCCTTAACAATGTTGGGGATCATGATGAGACAAACACCAAACACGCTGCCAACTACAGTAATTATGTCTATGTAAGCCATTCCTTCATCTATGAGTAAAAAAGCCAAAATGGCACTGAACACTGTAGTGGTGGCCCTCCACATAATGGTCCCATTGCTGGGGGGCACTATAGAGAAGGAGGTATAAGCACAAGTGATAGAGATGACATTGCAGACCCCATAGAAGAACAGCCGGAGTCTGTAGCCTTTGGGGCCAAAGGGAGGCTCATGGTGATAACACACGACAGTAATGGACAGCACCTGTAAGACTGAACGGATGAAAATTAACTCCAGGGATGGCACTTTAGAACGATCAGAAACTAATCTTGTAATTAGAGCCACACATCCGTGAGCCACGGCAGATCCAAAAAGGACTATCCACGTTTTCCTTGACTGCAGTATATTTCCTTCAGGAAAATGCTGGGATTTCCTGATCTCGTCGGGTTTTGGCAGTTGTGCTGACTGAAGCTGGGTGTCTATTGTACCAAAAAAGGTCCTTTCTCTCTTTTTCCCATCATTCAGTAGTCTTTTCTTAGGATTATCCTCCATAAATACCCCAGTATCTTCATTAACATCTTCATATCCCTCTTCCCCTGGCTGGGGATAATGAGAAGTATATTTCACTGTTACTGTGTTGGGATGAATTTTCACTCGCTTTTTGACTGGGTATTTTTGGGAAGACATATCCATTTTCTCCGAGAAATGTCCTAGTCTTAAGAAAAAAATGGAGATGCACTGTTATTTTTATTTAATGAATAGAGATTCATTAGTATGTAAATGCCATTAGTGTTTTCAAGCTATTTTTATCAATTTTATCAATTGTTCTTGTTTTAGCTTTCATTTTCTGGTGAGGTACCGCTGTGTATCTTTGATAGTCAGGGCATTTCGATCTCCTTAAAAGCCAACTGTGGAACTGCACGTTAGTAATTAATTTTTGAAAATTACTTAGATTCTTATTCTGTATAGTACATATAATGCATTCTAGTATATTCTTATTCTAATGAGGAAGTTCTCTTGCTAAACTTTTTGCACAGTAAATACCCTGTAATTGCGAATTATTGTTAATTGCTTGCTAATGATACAACACTACAGAAGAAATGCAACATTCCCTGCCTTCTATTCGCCCCTGCAAATAAACATGTGCAGACTTTACCTGCTACTGAGAGGTTTACTCCCAAGCCAAAAGAGGAAAACACCTCTCAGTCATCTACATATTTGTCCGGATGTCTGAACAGAAACAGGAGATACTCTCAGATACCAAATAGGAAATGTTACAATCATCTCAGCACAGAAAGTCATACCCAAAGCAGGCACAAAACATTCGGCTTGTTTTCCAAAGTTGAAAATTTGAGATGCACTAGCCTGTGAGGCCATGCTCTTTGGGAACTGGCAACCCTGGTACAGTGTTATGAAAAGAACACCACTAAAAAACCCAAAAATGTTTCAATGGAGAGAAAGCAATCAGTGTCATCTCGCCAAAACCACTCCTCAGCCATCTCTTGGAACTATCAATGGAACTAATGCAAAGAACAAGTGGTGGATTTGTGAGCGTAACGTTCTTACAACTTATCACAAGAAAATTCACCATCACAGTCCTGCAGCCCTTCTCCACAGGGAGGGCCAAAGCACCAGAGCAGGTGGGTCCTGAAGGTGCAAGACCACAGCCAGGTGGACAATCAGGCTGAAGAGCATGGATATTTGTCAGGGAGAGCAGAGATCAAAAGGCAAAGTAAAAGTGGGTGCAATTGCTCTTCACAGAAATGCTTTAAAAATATCGTGGCCGGGTTCGGCCTTTGCATTTTCTCCATCCATAATCATGACAGCCAAGCACTGCCTGTGCCTCCTGGCAAAAATAATTGACACAAGCACAGGATATTCTTCCCTTTTCCTCACAGGTTATTGAATTCCCTGCTACTCCCAAACTAAACAGGAGTGGGGAGAGAGGCAGGCACCCAGTCCCAGCGCTGGAGGAAGGCAGCAGCACCAGTGTGGCCCGGCACAGGTAAGCGAGGGATCCTGGGGCACCACCTTCCTCTTGCTTTGGCAGACTGTGCTCCTAGCACCGAGACGCCTCACTGAAGCAGAGATCGGTAGACGTGAGAGGGTCTGAGGACAAGAAACACCTTTCTTCTGTTCAGGAGGTTCTTCTCCTGTCTGTTCCCAACTCATTTTCAGCCGAGCTCAGCTGGAAAAACAAAGCATACCCAGTATGCTGCTAAATAGTGGAGGAGCACTCCAGAGTGCCTGTTATTTCACAGTTTAAATACTGCACGAAACTTAAGAAGGAACAGCTGAAATGCCAACAAGAGTAAATAAAAGAGAGTAAGAGCTGGGTATCAGCTGCACTAGCGGGCAGTTCGAACAACCCATCAAATATTTAAAAATACCCGACCAGAAATCTGCCACCTGCTCCTTGCACTTTTTCTTCAGATAAGTTGTTCATTTCTGATTCTTTTAATGGAGAATGCACTGAATGAATCCAGGAAGGCAGTGATTTTCACAAGCACAACTTTTCTTACCTAGCGTTTTCATTGTGTTATAAATTCATAATTCTGCCTTGATGTCCCCACATCTTAAAAAAACCTAAGATCATATTGATTTAAGGCACGATATATGGATCAGGAACAAAATAAGTGGGAGGAAAAGACAACACAAGGTGCACAACAAGCATTATTATTAGAATGATGGTGGATGTAGGTTGTATAAACTCAGACATTTCATTAAGAAACAGCTCAGTACATGCTGCCACTATTGGTTCTTGAAAACAAACCCTAAATCACTATTTTTTTACTATTAGCATATAATGGTTACTTTCTCACTTTCTGAGTTTAGATTACATTTTCTTCCAACAAATACAGAAGAGGGTATAGAAAAGAGACAAAACACAGCTGCAAATTTTGCACTGGACCCGTGTAATGTATTCAGAGATCTCTCTGGAAGAAAACAATAGATGACGAACACATAGCTTAAAATGGCTGTGCTACACAGCTGCTGTGCTCCCTCCTGTGTTCTCAGCGCTAGGAATGCTAACGGCTGGAGGAGCAAGCACATGAGAAATGAGAAAGGCAGGAGATGAGAAGTAACAGAGAACAAACAGCAGCGCTTAAACCAAAATTTAATTGTCTCTACTAAATACGGAGTATATGACATGTTATGTCAACTCTCACGCGATACATTTATTTGTACTCTTTGGTGACCTTGCTTTTCTCAACCAGCAAGAATTTCAATGGAGTCTGAGATTAGTGTATATCCCAAGTCCACTAGGTTTGTCCCAGACACAAATTTAAAATAAATGGAAATCAGCACAGCCTATGCAGAAAACTTGCTATTTCTCTTTGTGCTAGTGTCTTTTGTGGAGATCACATGACATTTTTATTTTGCTTCATATCTGCAAACAAGATAATTTATTTGCATTTTCTATGAAGAACATAATTTGATTTTGAATCAGTTTTACTACAAGGATGAAAATTAAGCGCCACACAAAATTCTCATACTATATAACAAAGCAAACATTCCCAATTCAAACGACAGCCTGGGACACCAATTTAAATCACGAGCTTGTGGAAATCACTGACTGCCAAAAGTGTGAACCCCGTTTTTCAGTGAGTGAACAAACAACTACAATGGATTCAATAAATGTCACAAATCATTAACAGAACACACACAATGATTTAAGAGAAAAAAAAAAAACCACTCCCCCTTCTCCCTCCCCAGTTGCTACATATATGCTAATAAGCAGGGTAGAAACAAGTGATTTTATGCCACTTGACTACTGGAGGGTTGAGTTCTCCTTGGAGTGCCTGAAGGAATTAAGGCTTTGAGTTCTGACTGGTGATTCTAACCACGAATTTTCAATAAGCTTGCAGAAAAATACTCTCATCTTCTGCCAGATCGATCAAAATCAGTCAGCCGACTGAAATGTTACTACGAAAGATTTGCAGGCATGGCAACTGCAGTCCTTATGCAGCCAGCTATCTGTGCCCTGAAAGGCCGGTCTCGCAGGCGTGTGCCTTTGCCTCTTCTGGGGAAAGTCCCCCGAATTCTGACCAGGTTAGACCCAGGTTATCAGAGGGCTGTAAGCAATCTCTGTCAGATAACAACAGACAAACAACTTCCCCTGAATATTATATATATGAAAGACCCCCTCCATCCCTACAAACCCATGTAAGTCGCTGAACTTGCATACTGACTTCCCACAACACAGGTTTTTCTTTTGATCTCTTATCAGGTGCACGAAAATCTCTTGAATTCTTGTTTTCAGCACCCTCTCCATTAAACCACCTTAACCTTGCTGGTGATTCTTCCACGCTTGATAGTTCAGGCAACTGCACATGTCAAGGGATCTGCACTCGTGATGTCTGACTAGTGCAACGCAACCTGAACCCAGGGGGAAGAAAAGGCAACATAAGGTGCACAGCAGGCAATTAAATGTTGGTATCACTGCAGCAGCCTACATTTCTGCTCTGCTTTTAAACTACTTGATAATGTGCACACTGGAAAATCAGAGTAACTTTATCTTTTTAGCCAGGTGGTCTGACTATATCAATCAATTTTATTAAAAATATATGAAAAGAAACTGAAGTCTTTATTAAAATTTAATGAATAATAAAAAGTTTTAAGGAAATGAAATAGCAATTACTTGTACTTAAGCACAATTGCACACATTATACATAAACCAACAAACTGGTCTTCAAATTGAGTCATATCCAACAGCATTGCCTAAAGGAAGAGCCAGTACACCCTTGATAGAATCCAAATATAAACACTACACTTAAACCCCACAAACTGTCAGTACATTCCTGATAATATTTTGCTACTCCAAAACCAACCCGTATTTGTGCTAGCTTGCTAAAACTGCCACATGCGATTTCAACGGGATTATATATGACACCGTGCTTTCACCGACCTCTTCTCTTGCTGTATAAGGGTCCCAAATGTTCCATGAAAAATATACTACTTCTGTATTCACACCTGTTGCAACTGCTCCCTCTGCAGCAGCAATACTCGCATTAAGTGATTTTGGAAGAAGAGCCACTTTGTCTGCAAACTTCCCATTCCAAAACTCCTCATCTGAACAAACCCCTTCAGATTGCAATTCCAGGCACGGGGGAACGAACCGAAAATATATCTACACTTAAAGAGTCTCCTACGGCATATGAAACTAGCTTGGCTAGGTATAAGAAATGCCTTAAATTGCACATGACAATGGGCTGACGCAGAGCACAAGAAGGCACGTTTAGGTTTACTAGAGCAGATTACAAGTTAAATTTTATTTAAAGCTTACTGCTTTCGATCTTCTCCCAACAAACTGCAGGAACCTGGCAGGGCAGCCGGCTGGCGTGTGTGCGGTGTGTGCGGGGCTCAGGGGCCGGCCGGGGGAAACGGGAGACGAGGCTCGGGAGTTTTACATCGGGGATGGCGCATGTCGCGATTGCAACTCCCACGTTGTCACCCCGGCAGAGGGGACACCCCGCAGAGGTCCCGGGGCGCGCTGAACGCCAACACGGGCGGCGGGTTCAGTGAGGATGAAGGAGGAATTAAGAAGCAGCGGCAGCCCCGGCCGTCCCCGGGGCAGGCCTGGCCTCTCGGCGGGGAGGGGCTGCTGCTGCCCGGGCCCCTGCCCCACCAGGCCCTTCCCTCGCCGCCCCCCCCCCCTGCGAGACTCGCCCCCTCCTGCCCCGAAGCGCTTACCGGTGCCGAAACACCCGCCCGGCACTGCTGCCTCAGGCCGCCGTTCCCATCCCGGGAGGCCTCCGGCTCCCTAGCCCAGGGGCCGCATCGCCGCGCCCCCGGCCCGGCCGAGCCGCCGAGGAGAGGCCGCCCGTCCGGCGCCCGGGGAGGGCGCGCAGGCAGCGAGCGCCAGACCGGCCCCGGGGCCGCGCCCACCGCCGCCTCACGGAGCGCGGGGCCGCCCCCGGCACGGCCCGCCCACTTTCTGTCGCGACAGACGCCCGCCTCAGCGCGTACCGCCCCCCAGCGGTTTCCTGTCGCCCTGGCGACGCCCCGCCCCCTCGGCGGCCGCGCTAACGGCCGCCTTCCGCCCCGCGGCCGCGCGCGAGTAAGCGCCGGTGAGGCGCATGCGCGGCGTTTTCGCGCGAAAGACGTTTGCGGCGCCCGCGTGCCGCGCGGGGCTGCCGCGACCTGCGGCGCCCCCCGCGCCCCCCCCCCGCCCCGTTTCCTCCCCGCGCGGCGGCGGGCGGGCAGTGCCGGCACGCGGGCGCCAGGGGGCGCTGGGGGTCCGGCGCGCGGCGGCGGCTGCGCCATTGGCGGGTCGGAAATGCCGCCAGATGGCGGTTTAGGATTGCGGCTCCGGTGAGCGCGGCCCCCGCCAGCGCCGCCGCCCCGGCCCCGGCCCGCACCCGCCCGGACCCCGCGCGCCAGCCGCTCCGCAGGCTCCCGGGGTGCCGCCCGGCCCGGCGCGGCGCGGCCTGAGGTGAGCGGGGCGCGGGGGAGGGAGGGCGCTGAGGCGCCGATCCAAGATGGAGGCGCGAGGGGCGGGGGCAGCGGGCCGGGGCCGCTCGCTCGCTCGGTCTCCGCGGCGGCCGGGCCGGGAGCGGGCGCTGCCCGTGCGAGGAGAGAGGAGAAGGGGAGGGGAGGGAAGAGGAGGCGGCGCGGGGCGGGGCGGCTCCTGCCGGAGCAACGGGTCCCCCGGGCGCGGCGCTCTTCGCCGCCATCTCATTGTCCCCGCCGGGGCTGCCGGGGGCGTCGGGCCGAGCTCGGCGGCCTCTCCCGCTGCCGGGCCTGCGCCCCGCTCCGGGCGGCGGCGGCGGCGCTCCCGCTGGGCCGCGGGGGCGGGGGCGGCCCGGGCGGCGGCGGGGGATGCGCGGGCGGAGCGGGGGTGGCGCTTCCGCCGCGCGGGGCACGGTGGCGGCGGCCCCGGCCGGCCCGGGAGGCGGCGGCGGAGTTGGTGCCGCGGCCGCGGGGAGGGAAAGTTGCGGGAGCTGGTGGGCTGTCCGGTTCGGCCCGACCCGCCACCTGGGGCTGGGCCGAGCCCGGGCCGCCCCAGCGCCGCCGGCGTCTGGCTGGCGTCCAGTGGGGACAGGCGGGGCTGGAGGGGCACGAACCGGGGGGAGCGTGGGGCTGGAACTCCGGAGCTGGGGACCCCCGGCCCGCTGCTCCCGTTGCTTATCCCCGAGTGCGGTGGCACCGGAGATAGCGGGGGGTGGGCGGCCGGCCAGGCCCGGCGAGGGGAGGCAGCCTCGGGGTGTTTCCCTGCCCCTGGGGGCGGGAGAAGCAGCAGAGTGAGCCCGGGGGGGGGTAGTTTGGACCGGCTGGCGGTACTGGAGCTGGGAGCCGTGGCCCCGGGGAGAAGCCAGGTGTAGGCGATGGCCCCTGACCGGTGCTCGGGGTGGGAAGAGGCAGAAACACCAAGCCGGGGTCCTGTGTTGTTGAGCAGCAAAAATAACAAGGGTTTTGGTTGGTAGGAAGAATTCAGTGATGGGTGCTGGTGACTGGCCTGCACTGGGAAGCCAAACCGTGCTTTCTGTGTGTTCCTGGGGTGGAGCGGGGAGTGTGAGCAGTGGCTGGGGAAAAGAAGATCGTTGTAGTATCCCCAGAACAACTTAAGGGGATGTGACTGTCAGTATCAGTGTCAAAAAACTTAGTTTCTAGTACGACAGTATGAGTTCAATTACACTAAATTGGGCTGCTGTGTAAGTATGGATGGTTTCAGTCGTGTTTCCCACAATTTTGTGGTACTTGTAGCTCTGTAGAGTTAGTCTAGCAATAGTGTTTAAGTTACTGAGGAACGAAAAGCCTTCTCCAGATTGCACCGCTAATGCAACTCTGAAATTGTGTTGTGTTTGGTGTGATGGATGACGTTAATGTCTGGATTCAGACATCTTAAGGCTTGCTTAACTTTTCCATGTTATTACACTAGTGATAGGGGTGTTACGGAAAAAGGATTAGTCCAGATTTTCTGGATCCGAAGCAGTTTTGCCTTGTCTAGTTAAGGTTTTTTTGTTCATCTGTAGATAGCAAGGTCATTCGATGAGCATTTGTACACTGCAGTCCCCCAATCCATGAAAAAAATCACTGGACCACAAGGCAACACATACCTTGTCTGTTGAAAGGTGTCCTGGTGTCCTGGCTATGAAAAGAACTTCTTAGTTTGTGGAACTAGAGGCCAATTTATTCTTTCTTTCTTTCTGACTCAGCTGTGATGAATTTTTGGTAGATAGCCTGAGCAGGCACATGTTGTAGGTGCAGAGGTTTTTGAAATGGCAGCAGGATTTCCTGGTGAGCAGGAGGCTAACTCCAGGGTTATGATTAATCTGATAAGATGTAATTTTTGCTGGCTGCTCAAGACAAGAGTGTTTGGTTGAAATTCTTGATTTCTATTGCTGACAGATACGCTTGCGGTATTACAGCAGTTGAAGGGGGTGGTGGAAAAAGGTATTTTTCTCAAGCTGAGTGAACAATTAGTGCTGGCTGCGGAGGTTCAAAGCAGCCCTTCTACAAACCCTGCGATTAAGGACTGGAGCATGTGGCAGCTTCGTGGTCTCTGATGGTTCTGAATGTTTTACAAACATGCTGAAGTTGATAAACTCACTATGGGAGACAGCATTTATGGCCAAGCGTCCACACACAATATGCTGTGGACAGAAGTTGTGAGGGCAGCTGAAACCCTGATATTAGAGCTTGGTGACCAGGGCCTCCAAGCTTTTCAGCTGCTGTCTCTGTCCACAGCCTGCCCTTTGTATTGTGCAGATTTTTATGTGACATCTACTTAAACTCCAGCACACCTTTTGATAGGTGAGGCTTATGAACATTGAATATTTCCATGCATTGACAAAATGAGTTACTTGGGATGTTCGAAACACCAGCAAGTGAATATTTTTAATTGAAAGAACCTTTTCCTAAAGAAGAATATGTACTTCAGAGTTGCTCTGGTGACGTTGGATTCTCTCCTTTCTTTTGCCTTCGTTGCAAAGATTTGCCTTGATATAAGGTGGCTAAACATTGGCATTTTAAATATCGTTTTAGTGGGTGGGTCGGTCTTTGGAAGTGTAAGGGCACAGTGGGAAAGAAATGCTTAATTGTAATGACTTTCTAAGAAAAGTCATTTATTGTGATAAGAAAATACCTTTATAATAACATTTGTTAATTATTTTCTGGTATCATGCACAAAAGACTCAAACACCCTGCTGAAAATTTGAAAGTGCTTGTTCTGTAGTTAACACAAGAGGTACTGAAAGCAGTGTTCTGGGCTTTCAAGTGCCCAAGTGTTTGGGTGAGGCTCTGGCTTCTGATGCTTGCAGTCAAAACCAGAAGGTGATACTGAAGTCTGGCACCAAGATAAGGATGTGCCTTACCTAAATCTGATGTACTGGCTTTGGGATTTGAAATGTCAACAAAAATCTGTAAGATGTTTCACACTTTTTTAAAGTTTTGGCATTTTGCTTGTGGTCACTTCGGCTTACCATGCGGAGCTCTGAAACTCGCCCATTGCAAATTACCATCTCCTCTTGCTTGCAGTGCCACTGTGTTTGCTCATTTAGCTTAAAATAGAAGGGAGTAGAGTTGGTTTTCATTCTTGGAAGAGAAATATATACCCTACAAAGTTTGAGTTCACTGGCAGATAACTGTTTTGTTGTTTCTATCCAGGACATCTAGAAATATGCTTTATTCTTAGCAATATTTAAATTTTTCAAACTGATTTCACCTTGTTGATTTAGGTGTTGAATATGTGATCAGAATACAAAGATGTATTTCTTTATTCCTTTAGGAAACAAGGAGTTGAGAGAACATTATGACCTTCTGTTGTAACTTTTCAGTCTGAAAATATGCTTTCAAAAACAAGTGTTGTTTTGGGAAGGTCCACACTATTTTTTTTTTTTTTATGGTAGTCATCACCTTCAGGTGACTGAAGGAGCTGCAGAGGGAATCTTCTCCCTAGTTCTGATTTCATAGCTACTTGCTAATTTCTGACATGTCCTGTTGAATATCTGAATGCAGGTGATGGTTTCACCGCTTGACAATTTGTGTGTATTGTCCGTGAGGGAATACCCAGTAACTTGGGTCCTTTTGCTGATGTTAGAAGGAACTACGCTCCTGGTTTTGATAGTTTTGTCACGTTTCCTCATTTGCATCTCTGCAGGCATTTTAGTATTTCAGAAAATGCTTTTTAATAATGGCAGTATGCTTGACAAAGCAGGATGCATTGGACAATAGATTCTTCAGGGTATCTTTACTGAGCCCAGACTGTACCATGCGTAGGTTCAATATAAACATGATAAATCTGGTAACTCTGCTTTCGAATTTTGAAGTCTCAAAGTCACCTTATTTTGGAAGAAAATTCCCATTTATAAGTACGGGTAATGCGATATTTGGTACAACTGGTGCAAAGGCAAGGTTTTTGCCCTCCCTCAAGCGTTCAAGTACTCAACTTCTATACTGCCCAATGGTGATGATTCCACAGTGATGATGCTGGTCCTGCTCAGGGTGGATCTGTAGACTCAGCCTTTTGATATGCAAAAGGCATTGCTGCCATGACGTCATTTAGTGGGACAGGCCTCTCAGCCACAGTTGCCTGCATTATTAGACACAAGAGCTTGACGTGGAAGTGTATTCTGAGTTCCAGTCACACAGTTATTAATCACTTTTTGTGGAATTAAGAGCCAGAGGTTGAATTCTTGAGCCTGTCCTCCTTCAGCTGAAAGGCAAGTTGTTTCAGGTGGTTCCCAAAAGTAATGCTTTCCTAGAAAGCAGCATGAGGCAACATCCGTCTGTGTCCCTTGCTGTGCAGTTCACCGGAATGCTTGCTATTTATTCTGTAAATAAATCTAATGAGTCTATATTCTGTAACTCTCCATATAGCAGACTTGTCTTATATTGGCAGGTTAGCTGAGTGAAAACAGTGTTGACGGATTGTTCAGCTCCTAAGAAAAAAATGTTTCTTTGTAGAGTTATATGGGAATAGACTCGTGTGTCAGAAATGTTTCTAAATGTCAAATATTTGTCTACAATAAAACAAAATCAAAACAATTCATCTTGGATGCGTTTTTGTTGTATACTAGAGGATAGCATGTGGTGGTGGTTTTTGAAACAAAAATCAAATGACAAGCTGAGAATCTGTCTGTTCTCCCCGACATGAGGCTTTCTCTCTGCTTTTTAGGGTTAGAATCCCCAAGGACCAGGAAGATACCAATGTGTTAGTGTTTATATGTGGAAAATAAAACTTCGTTTGCTGATGGATAATGAATTCCATCTTAAATGAGTGATAAATATGCCAGTTTTGCATTGTTAATTTTCTTAGATGTGTGCACTAGGTCCACAGGAGCTTGTTCCTGCCAGAGGCTTTGCACAAGATGGCTGAGCTGATCTGAGAGTGGAATCTCCTTCTCCATAGCTGCCCTGTTCCTTTGTGTGCTGCTGCGACCTTTCCCTGAGCTGGTGAATTCCCTACCTGGCAAAACCCACCTGCCTGGGAGGAGTGTTTTTTCTCCCAGGTGAATGAATTGAGTCAGGCCATCAGAGTAAGGTGTTGCTAGGGGTGATGCAAGGTCAGCAACAAGAATGTTTTAGGGAAAAATGGTTCTGGAACTCGTGACCCTTCCTTCAGATGGGAGATTCAGGTGGGGGATTCGGAGTTGCTCAGCTGTGTGTGCTTACCCTGGGTGGCAACGTTCAGCTTGGAGCCCATCGCTGGGTGTGAAGTTGGCATTCCTGTGGGTAACTCTCTTCACCTTTCTGCATTCGCCCTGCCAGCTCTGCTCTCTGTAGCCTCTGTTTGTTCTTCCGTTCTCTGGGGCTGGTCCTGTCTCCCTTACCATGAATAACTTGGTGTCCTCAGCAAATTGTCAGCATTCACCTCCTTTACCAGATGCAAGAATGTTTCATATAGTTTGGGCTCTGGCTCATATACCTGTGGGACTTCACTGCTGTCCTTACTCTATTGTCAGAAGTGACCATTTGTTTTGCGTTTTGTTTCCTCTCTTTTAACCAGGTAACCTATCCGTGCAAAGCCTTGTATTGCCATGGCAGCTTAATTTCTGTAAGAGCGTTTTGTGAAGAAGCGTGTTAAATGTCTCTTGGAAATTAAAGCAGGCTTTATCAAGTAGAGTCCATCGGTGTGTGGGTAAAAGATGTTCTGGAGGACTCCTTTAGGTTCGTGGAACTTGACTTTCCTGTACAAAATTTGGGTTGATTTCCTTGTCTAAATGTTGTCATCTATTTAGCTGCCTACTGATCTGTCTTCTCAAATAATTTCTAAGTTAGACTCACTAGACTGTGGCATCACAAAGTGGTAGCTGAGAGAGAAAACACAATTATAAATTTTGCTAAGAGGAAGCACTGCTTCAGGCAGTAAATTTTTTTTTTTTAATTGTTTTATTTTGATTCACTTCTTATGTGGCTTCTTTTGTGTCTAATAATTTTGTTTTTCTTGTAGCGTTACTTTAATAGGACACTGCTTGGGGGAGAGGAATTAAGAATCTCTCTTCTAAGAAATGAATATTTTAAAGAATGTAGTGAAACTTAGATATTTTGGGATCTTTGTTTTCCAGAGTTCAGTGGAAATCGGTCCAGAGTCTGACAGTTATTGGTAGCAGGAAGTGAAGAGAAAGGCAGAGAGAGAGAAGGATAAGCACACAAAATACAGCCATGTTGGTCTGTTTCTGTTGGATACTGAGCTCTAAAAAACCAAAACAGTATGGTTGCAGTGATACTGTAAAACAAATAATGTAGTAGAGGGAGTGCACATCACCACAATAGAGATGGTCCTTACTTATAGAGCTGAAGTTTAAGGATCTGCCTGCCTTCGAGTGGAGTCTGTAACATTTGTGTTTTGCTCTGAGAATGAAAGCGTGAGCGAAGATGGAGAATTAAAATGGTACGGAATAGCTACCAAGCGTTTTGAAGGACTTCTCTGAAAGACTGCAACATTTTGGGTACTCTGCCCTTTTAGTTACAGATCATGGTTTGTTTATTCTTCATCTTCTTTCTATTCCAGAGTTCCAGTGTTTTTCTTCAGCTCTTTGAGGCTTTTTCTATTTTAGCGCTAGCTGATTTTTTTTTCCTTGTATTTACATAAAGCAAATAAAATTTGCCTACAATGTGTCCTTTCTCATCCCTCTAAAAAGAGTTGGTGTAGTGGGTCAGAAGAAATGGCATTATTTCTGTGGATTTGTGCATCTCTCTTACCTTGTCCAGCCACATGGGCAGTTTTTTCTCTTTAATATGTGTTGTTTCTGTAATCTCCACTTGGAACAGTGATAAGATGGAGCTGAAATTTAATTTGTGTTTCAAAATGATATAGGGAATTTTTGAATACTAATTATTATGTTATTGTACAAGATGCTGGATGCGTTCTTGAAGAGGAAGAGATGTGGAAAACTGTACTGTTTCATTTAAAATGGCCAATCTGAATGATGGCAGTGGTGTCCATTTGCTGAGATGGAAGAGAGGACAGTAGGTGGGATGGCAGCGAGAACTTGCGGTTCCCCAAAGTTGGAGTGTAATGAGTGGAATGGAATAATCCACTCTTCACTGTTGTGAGTGGGAGAACGCAGGCAACAGAGTTAGTCAAATTTCAGGTATAACCTATGATACTGACACTGTCAGAAAAGGAATGAAGTGAAATGCCCCACTTCTAGCATTTTTCTTAAATGTATGTTTCAGATTTTTCTTAAACGTGTTGTTTCAGTCTCTTTCTGTTATACTTAGTTTTCTCCCCAAAACAAACCAGAGAAGCTGTTTGTCTTTTGTTCTGCAAAAGGAAGTTTTCACACACTTCTGTTGGTGTAACTATAGAGCACCAGCCTCATAGAGTGACAACACTGGTGCCTGATTGTCCTATGTAACGTCCTATTGCCTGAGGTGGCTATTGAATTGACTTCCTTGTCTTTAATTGAAATGTTCGTTCATGTCATAGCCATTAAAACTGGTAAAACAAACTTTTCGCATTGGTGTACCTTACTTTTCTGCTTTCTCATTACTGTTTGTTGATTTCAATCAAATTGGTGTCCAGGTAGAAGGTTGAGAGGGAGAAGACAAGGCTGTTGGTGAGGAATTAGAATCAAAGGAAACAAGGTGTCGTGTGGGGAGCAGAGGGAGGAATTGTGAGTTGTAGCTGCCATTACTTCCTAGACATTTTGTTTTCCTAGGCAAATGCATTGTTACACAACTGCTAAAAGTTGAAAATGTATTCTTTTCAAAACCGGGAGAATATATTTTTAGGGGGCTCTGCCAGGACTTCATCTGTAAGCAGCGCCAGGCCTTTTGCAAGAAAGTTGTTGACAATTTACCAGCATCATTCACCATAGCATTTGTGCAGAACTTGGATCTCTCTCCCTCTAATGCCAGGATATTCCACCAGTATTTTCTGTAGTAAATTCTGAAGTATTGCTAGGGTATGCCACTTGTGTAGTTCATTTTATTGTGAAATACACAGCTAAGAATTACCCTTTCACATCTAACTTGCCCATAAATTTTTGGCAGTCAGCTCCTTTGTTGTCAAACAACTTCCCTGACCTGCAGTCCTGCTTTGACAACACCCACATCTAGAGTTTGACTATTGTATCTGCCCCTGTCCCAATGACAACGTGTTGCTCCTTTGTAAGTTGTGTTTGCATTCAGGCTTATGTCAAAAGATAATGACTTTCTGTGACAGTAATCACAAAAAGCATTCAGCATGTGAGACAACTGGTGCTGATTTGTAGCTCCCTAATTCTGATCTCTTCACCTACAAGGCTGGTAAATAGCAAGTAGTGCCATTGTGAAATGTTAAAGTGCCATTAGATTTATTTATGCTGTTTGAATCCTGCATGTGCAGGTTCACTAGTACTGGCAGGGGTGAGCATGACACAGGGGAAAGCTTATGGAATTAAGCTATGATGGGACAAATACGTAATTGAAGAACATGGGTATGTACAAAAACATAGGCTTGCAGCTCACTAGAAGAAATATTTGCTTGGTGGGTTCCCTTTGGACCAAATGAGGTGATGGTGGAACAAACAATACTGTTCCTATCACTGCTTTGCTTTGAATTAATGTGTTTTATTTTTTAAAAAAAGAGCTAGCCTCTTAAATCTCTGGTCAAGCTATTGCTAATATGCTTTGCGTGTCAGAGTCTTTCAGAGATGACTCAAAAGAAGGATTTGTCTCCCAGGTTAGTTTAAGAACCGTTGTGTTCTTCCTGCGAGCTTCTGCATCTGACATTACTGGCAGAGTTCCCTGAAACGGAGGCTTAACTTGAGAAGACAAAAAGCCGTGGTGAAGAAAGGGAACAACATGTTAGTAGAAGCTTAGAAATGATCTGAATGTCGTCTTTGCTTTTTAACAGCAAAAAAGACCAACACTTTAAAACACAGAACAGCTTTGTTTGTATTTTTTTTCTTAGCTGTAAGTTCAGGCAGTTAAGGACTTAGTTGCTGGGAGTTTTTTTAATCCTAAAGGGGAACTTTGGTTATTATATTGTTAGAGATGGCTCAGATGAGCATGCCTGTGGTTGAGATGGGTATGGTTAGGCAGTTATTCAAATCTTGTTTCAAATAATATATGCCTCTGACAAACAAAGCATTCAGACTGGAAATTCCCACATTAGGTTTTTACCTGCAGATTGATTATTTTTGTTGTCTTCCAACAAAAATTATTCAAGTTAATTCTTGCACATGAGATTAAAGAATTTTTGGGGGCTGTGGTAAATATGCATTTTTTTCCTAAGGATTTCAGTGGGACACTGCTGCTGACTTTTCCTGCTTTAGAGTAGAGACCTCTAGTTGATCTATTCTGTGTTTTTAGTGTGATAGCTCTAAGTTGCTACTTCAAAAAAACCCCAAAAATCCATGTAGTTTGACCAGTTCATAAGAGTCTGCAAAACAGTAAATGGTATCTTGGTAGGGACTACAAGCTGTGTTTTTTGGAGCGGATCTGTGCTTAGCAGATTTCCTGATTGTGCAGATTTTGCATAAGGAACAGATTGCATGTGCCACGGTGAGAGTAACCTATGCTGTATCCTTCCAACTTGGCCAAGGACGACAGGAGTTTGACAGACATCAGTCTGTTGCTGTGTAAACACAAGCCATTCCCCATATCTTATGTATAACTTCCAGGGTTTGAAAACTAGGCTTCATATTCTTTGTAGTTATTAAGTTTCTGAAAGGCAGATCTTACCAATCAGGTGTCTTTTGTGCTATGTTCGTGTTTTCTCCGAAGCATGCAAGTTACTGAGAGCTCCGATAATGAACAAATGTTTTCCCTAACTTTGTTCAGGAGCGAACATTTGTTGGGTGCTGAAGTGCTGTTGGATGCAGGAGCTGAAATCTTCCAAAGCAATTTAAACAGACACCAGCGTGGGAAAATTAGTAAACCTAGCAGGATATAGCAACATTTTTGTGCTTGAGCAGTTTAAAATGTCGTAGTGGAGTATGAAGTAAAAGAACAATGTGAACTGCTTTTAGCCTTGCCCAAAGCTAACTGATGATGTCGAGATCAGAAATGTTAATGCCTCAAAGTGCATTATAAAGGGGAGGAAAAGTGCCCATATATAGAACTTCTTGGTTTTGCTACGATACCCAAGTGGGAGGTTACTCTGGGGAGCTATTTGGTGGCTTCGTTTGTTGTATGGGTATCGGTGCTGTCACTGGTGGAACCCCGTGGCTCTCATACCATCTTCCCCCCTTGATTCTAAATAAACTGATCATACCTGATGAGAAAAATTGAGACCACTCTGCCCCCTTCATATTCTGTTCCTTACAATCTTTTTTTCCTTACTCTCCAGCTGTATTTTCCTGTATTACCAACACAGATTGAACCTTGCAGTTATGTTTTCTTGAAGAACGCTACCTAAAATGTTCAAGTAGTTAATAGTTTCATGTAATACCTGTTTTGCAGTCTTATAGCACCTGGCTTTCAAGCAGGAACACACTATTTTGTCCTATAATTATTTTCCTTTAGAAACAGTAGTTTATTTTTAGAAATTGCAAAGTCTTTATCATTTCAATGTCTTCACCCTCTAAGTGGGACATGCTGTATTGAGACTATATGTTATAAAGATTTTTACTGTTGAAGTTTTATTTAATGAAATAACTGGTATTGAGGAGACTACTAAAGTGTGTTTCTAATTATTTTACTGTAATTTTTTCACTTTTTTTTTTGCATTGCTGGAATCCCTAGTGATGTAACTCTAAGTCCAAATTAATGTTGCTTTTACAGCTACTATTCAATATTAAAGTTGTAGCATTCTGAGATCTCTATCCAGTCTTGCATTTAACTACTGTAACAATGGCTTGTACTAGAATGGTTATTTATTTACTTTTACTTTCGTGGTTCTGCCTGGGCTTTCTTTGTTCCTGGAAGAATACTGAACAAAAAAAGGATGAAGAGAAACCTTGAGTTAATCCCTTTCTCTGTCTTGAGGGAAGATCATTTACAATATTCTTGACAGATGCTTGTCTAATCTCTTAATTGCTGGAAATTCCACTGCATTTCTTAAGCAGCTTATTCCAGGGCTTTATATTCTTACTGCTTGTTTTTTTTCTAATGTTTAACTGATGCAATTTGCAGGAAACTTTGATTTCTATTTGGTCATGTCCAGCTATTTTCGATGTACCCAGATGTATTTGAGCTATCATTTTTTCCCTTGATATCTTCTCTAACACAAACTGTGTGTCTTTATATTCCAGTTCTTCCAGTGTTTCCCATAGAACTTTTCTTGTATTCTGATCCAGCTCATTGCTTTGTAGACCTTCTCCTGTCATTTCATATCTGGAAGCCTGGAGCCCCAAACTGTGCACCCTGCTTTAATGCTGGAAAATCTCCTAGTGCTGAGTGGATTGCTCTCTGTTTGTTTATTATGAAGAGCTCTTCCATTGCTCACTGTTATCGTTTTGTCTGTAGTTCATGTGAGGCTTTGCAAGCGATCCCAGCGTCTGAGGTTCTGCATTGGCCTGTTCTTGGTTGTGTATCTGAAGTCACTGTTGGTTTCTGTTGGTCGGTTCATCATTCTCACAAATGGAGGAATGAAAAGCAGGATGGGAACCAGCATGGAAAACAGTTGTCACTGGTGAACAAATCGATATTTGCCCCTTGGTAAAAACAGCTTCCCCTGCGTTGTTACCAAGATGTACAATATAAACATTTCTTTTTTTTTTTTTGGCTGATGGTATTTGATCAAACAGGAGCTGTGGCTTTCTTACTTGCTCTTGTCTGTGAGAATCAGGACTTTCCTTTTTGATGTCCTTGCCTGATGCAGTTGTCTGTGTTGTCATTTGATTAGCTGCAGTCTTCAATATTCATGAAGTGAAGAAAGAGGCTGCCTTGTTTGTTCAGCGTCGAGCTCCTGAAAGCATACGTGGAACAGCGGTTTCTCTACATCCTTTGATTTCAAATGCTGGGTTTTGTTACGATAAAATGGTACAAATCTTCATGAGTACTTCTGACAATACAGAAAGAGGATTTGCTTTTTCGTGGTAAAATAGCAGTTTTAAGAGAAAAGAAAAAAGCTGGGAAACAAAGATTTAAAATATGCTTAGAAAAAAGTGAAAAAGGGATACATTTAATGTGAATATAGTCTGTTTCTTACAGCCTTCCTCTAAAATTTGTCTAAGAAACAACTCTCTTCTAGCACAGACTGTATTTTGAACTTCGGTTTCTTTCAGACTGTAGGTATACTTTTGTACCAAGTAGTGAGGTTTTGCAAGCCTTGAAACCAATCTTCCAGTTACTACTTAATTAGCAACATTTATTTATTAACTACTTGGATCCTGGCTTCTTCAAATAATAGTATTTGTTTCTTATCACTGTATAATTTTCAGTGAATAAGTTTAGATATAGATCTGAATCGTTACTACACTATTTTATGTGCATGATGATCCAAAACTTGCATTTCGTTCCTTGCTTACTTATTTTGAAACTCTGTCTCTTACTGTGTTTTACAAGCCAATTTTTCCTGGGACTATTGATTAGAGGTAGGATGAAGATGTAGAATTCCAATGGAACTAGCTTGTGTTTTCTAGGCTTTACTGGATTTTGTAGCTTTATATTGATAAACACGCCTGATCTTTTTTTTTTTTTTTTTTCAGTGCATCTTTGTTCTCAATTAGTGTTTTTTCCACCTTTTTTTAGGTGACAATCACGGCTATCACGTTTGCTGCCCTCCTGTCACCTCAAGTGTCTGCTTTTGACTGATGAGCCTCTGTTCCCTCCACCCTTGTTGCTGTTTGTCTCCGAGCAGTTTGGCTCCTGCTTGGGGCACAAGGGGCTTGTTCCAGGTTGTGCCCCTGGTAGGCAACAAGTGCTCTGTACAGCTCAGGGAATAAAATAGGGGATATTGTGTGTTTCACTTAGCAGTTACAGTGCTGTCTGCATTTGCCAAATGGTCAGTAGTCACTAACTTTATACTTGATAATTAGTAGTTGGTTTGTCAGCAGATGAACAGGTCTTTCCGGAGTGAAAAAAACTAAGAGGACCATGATTGAACGATCTTCCTTTCCTCCTGTGTGTCTTCTCTTTGTTAAGCTGCAGTTCCCCAGCACCATTGGCTGTATTTTGCTGTGCTGTTCAGTGGTTGTTAGTAAAGGCATGTTGGAAGACAGGTATCTCGGCAGGTTAGAGGGTAGTTTGTGGTCTAATGTATAATAATAGTGATACTGAGGTTTGTTTGGGGGTGGAGAAGTACTTGGTGTTTTGATTCTATACTTCTGTGGCAACCGCATTTCTTAACTGTGGCTCTCAACCTAACGGAAGATGCTTTGTGCTGTAATTGAGCATTTTACCAGGTGTAACAGCGTATAGCGCAGGAGGAGATGATTTCTCAACCAACCTGGCTGGTTCTCAGAGAATACGGGTTTCTTCCCTATCATTGCAATTCCCCATCAGTGCTTTCTTCTTCAGGTGTACCACCCAGGGAAAATCATATCCTCCATAATTATATCACTTACCTTACCAATATATCGCCCTTTTTAATAGGCCGGGAAGAAGCTAATCATCAATCTCTTACTTTCCTCTCTAAGAGCCCTTAAATATCCAAGGCAAACCCCCCCAAACCAAACAAAACCCACCAAAACCCCCCACCCAAACAAACAAAAAAACCCCCACCAAAACCCCCCACCCAAACAAACAAAAAAACCCCCACCAAAACCCCCACCCAAACAAACAAAAAAACCCCCAACCACCACCAATCACCAACAACAAAACCACAGAATGAACAAAACCACAAACCAAACAAAACCACAAACAAGTCAACTGCTCTGATTTCTTGAGAGTTTGGCACTGTATATATGTAAGGTGCTTGAGCTTTATGTGTTTATATCAAAATCCATTCAGTCTTATGGCATCTTTTGCTCTTGTTTCATGAATGTAGTGCACAATTCCACTGCCGGTTTCTCTTCTGTTTAGATTTTGCAATATTTTGAACAATCCTTTCTGTGTTCAAGCTCCAAAACTGTTTTCTTGCCCCTCTGTAGTAGTCTAGAGAGGTTTTCCACAGTAACTGTGTAAGAGTTCTTAGTTAATAGACTTGGTAAGATTCAGTTCAGATTTAAAGAAAAAAAAAAAAGTTTGTGCTTTTTTTGTCACAAGCTTGTGGCTCTTTCTTATCTGAAATTGAAGTAAGAAATTTAAGAAAAAGAAACACTTGAATAAAGCGAACAGCTGCCAGTTGGGAGGGGAAGCTAAATGACTAAATATGGGGTATAACAACTTGAGTCAGAATTTCTTGCTTCTGACAGCAAAGAACAAGATGGCTTGGTGTTAGTCACAAGAATCTCACTAGCTAGCTGCGAAGTGATTTGTCCTTAAAATCATCTGCTGTGGTTAGGAATTGTCTTTTTGACCTCGAGGATTTATTTTTCCCTGTAACCTGGGGGCTCTGCTCAGAAAAGAGATCTCTGGCTTTAAATGTTCTTTTCAGTCTTACCTTGAACTTGTAATGACAATTGTTTGTTGATTTCAGGAAACCATTTTATATTTGCAAGTCAAATTTAACTACCATACTCAATTGTTTTCCATTTCTCTGTTATGCAGCTTAATTTTATCCAAATCTTCATCAGCCTGGGAATTTGCAAGCAGATTAGAAATAAAATTGTACATTAGAGAACAGCCAATAATAAACACCTTTTTAAAATGTTCACATTTAAAGAAAAAGAATTGTCAAATCCCCTCCTTTTATATATGAGACTGTAAAATGTGTTCAGGTTTACATTTTTCTAGTGCATTAAAACCTCATTCTGTTTTCTTTTTTTCCTCCTTTGGCAATTGATCTGATACCTTGTTCTCTCAGATCATTCTCCCAGTGTTTGAGTAAGGTCAAGAGCTCCTCAAAATGACAACCTTTTTTTTTCTAGTGTAGCTGCCAAATTGCATTTTCATGTTCAAGAATATCTTCTGTCTTCAAAGAAAACATGGAGACTCCTCTTACAGAACCATTAACTGTTCCAGTTCTGCTCACTGGTGTTAATGAATCAGTGCTCCCTCCTTTGAGGAATAATTGAAAACTCGTGGAAGAGGCTTTTGTACCCACTGGTAAGGAACTCATGAAACTTTTTTTAGCTTAAAATACAGGATTTTCTCAGCATTGCTCTTCAAATGCTGGTGAGATCATCTTAGCTTCAGTTGAGGGAAATTTTGCTGAAACTAATAACGGCCTTATTTTGCATTCTCTTAATGTCTAGTATATCTGGGCCTGGAAGATGGCTGTATTGACTGCAGTTAATTTCTGAATAAAACATGGGCACCAGAGTGTTGGAGGGTTCCCTCAATTCTGACAGGAAAGGAAGGTTCAGGTTTTGGGAATGCTCAGTGTTGGGCTTCACTAGGATTGTTCATTCAGAGGGTTGGCATTAAAACAGGCTTTTGTTTAAAAAGAAAAGTTCTGTCAGACAGAAACAAGCCTTTGAAAACAGTGATCTTTGATCAATGGATGCTTTGGTGGTGTCTGCCCTACCTTCTGCAGGCAAAGAAGTGATTTCAGTCTTATTACAGTATAGTGGGAACTTAATTGCATCGGTTTAATATAGTAGTGAACATGATAACCCTACATACTCCATATGCTCTTCTTGGAGCCTTTTTCTTGACTGTCTAGTTAGATTTGTAGCACAAGTTGTGTTACTATGAAGGAGTCTGCATATTTCTGTGATAAAACACAGCTAGAAGACTTCAATGGAGCCCTGAAGGGAAGGGAAAATTGAATCTATTTCATGTCAGTGCTGTGTGCTAGATATGTCATCACCTCATAGCATAAAGTCTATAAGGAAACTGCAGTTATGTGTATTAATGGAACAAATGCAGTCACATATAAATGTTCGGTTACACCACTGATTAAGGTAGATGTTGTATTATCATTGTGCTCATGATGTTCGTGTCTACAAAGTTAAGTCCTTCTTACAGTTCTGGTTTTGAATGGTACCTTTGGAAACAAAGTTTTAGACAGAAATCAACTTAAAACTTTTTTTTTTTTTTAACTGAAAAGATATAAAGAAGAGGAAAAAAAACCCAAAACCCAGGCATAAAATGCTCAAATGCAAGCAAGGGCGAAGTTTTTGCTAGATGTATCAAATGGGGAATTAGCTGTAAATTCTCTGGGAGCTCTGTATTGGGCAGTTTTTGTACTTCTGAAGGATATGTGATTTTCAACATGTCTATTTTAAGATGTTGAACACTTGCTATAAGCACAGAGTGAAGTCCAATTTTGAGCCTGCAGGTTAGACAGGTACCTTCCATAGGAAACGCACCAGTAATTCCCAGTGTTTCTGGACAAGAGCAGAAGGCCTAATGGAGTTACTTTAAAAAGGTAACCTCTTCCATTTTTTTTCTCATTGACGGTATTAAGACCAGATTTATGAACACTTTTGATAAAGAAAAGTAAAAATCCGTGATGGAAATTGCTTTAGAATTGCTTTTGAAGCACATATTTCTCTCTTGTTGCCTCTTCTAACCAGATATGGGAAGGCCAGTTGGCAATTCTGGCACGTATATTCTGCTTTGGAGGTGTCCAGAGGCTTGGGTTAGATTGATAATGTGCTTTGGTAGAGATTTTACAAATGCACATTAAAGCAGTGTATCCTTATTGAAGACCATTATTTAGAAGGCAAGGTATAGAAGGCGAGGTATGACAGAGGCAGGAGAATATGGTAATAACAGCAGAACAGAGCAGGCTGAGTTAAAGAATAGGAGGTGAGATTGCTCTTATCTTTCCTGCCAGTCAGGGGCTGAGAATCGATTAGAGTAGTGTTGGACTCAAAATATCTAATTAATGATGAAAAGAGCCACTAGTAATTTGGACTGTATTGAACATGAACTGTATAATGAAGTAGGGAGGTGAGCTCAACCACATTAAATGGGAGAACCTGTCACATCTATAATATTAAAAAGCTGTCTTAGTATTAGAAACTGCAGTGGTAGAGTACCCGGTAATTTAGAGTATTTAGCATTAAAAGTCTGAATGAGCTAATTAAGGGTATTAAAATGGCTGCAGTAAAATTTGGATATTGAAAGTTTTATAAAAGCTCTAAGCAGTAATTAAGGATGCTATTTTAATGTATAAAATTCATCAAAGTTGAGCAAAGAAAAAAAATCCTGCTGCAGCTCACAAGGGAAAGTGTAAAAGGAAAAATATGCTTTTAAATTCTTGTTATTGTCTCTATTTGATTTAGTTCAATAACCAAGAAACATGAAACTAGTCTATCCTCATATATAGTACAATTTGGGATATTCCCATGTCCTTGCTAAAAATGGAGAGGATAGTCCTTTGCATGTTTATCTAATTTTATCCTTCAGTTGACAGGGGATTAGACTCTGTGAATTTTTTGTCTGCTCTGTATTTTCTGAGGTTTTTTCCATTTTAGAGCCTCTGATATCATGGTTGAAATAAACGCTATACTTTTCTGCCTAATCAAGCAGCTTCCTTTGTTTTTAGCTGGCGATAGATTTTTTTGGTACCCTGTTCTCTAGCTACCTTGTAGCTGTCAGGCTACTGCTGTTCAGAAGAAGAAAACAAAGAGAAACTGTGTTGACAGCAGCTGGCTCTGGATGACCCTTTTGGTGACAGAACTTCCAAATCGAGCAGTAGGAGAAAGATCCAAGTGAACTCCCCATCAACCTGCAGACCTTTGGGTGAGCTCAAACAGTAGCCAAGAAGCTACTGGGAAAGGGGAGAAACTGGAGTTCTCTAGCCTTGCAAACTTAAAAAGCTCACCAGAACTCGTAGTGGGTTATTCTGAATATTGAATTATATTTTGTCACCTGGAAAGGTACTTGTCCAAAAATGTTCACGTGGTTTCTCCTTCCAGCAATTGTTTATTTTTCTGTGTGACGGTGAGTTGAATTAAGTAAATAGAATGGGGCCTTTCAGTTTGCCACCAGCTTCTTAGCTGCTTTTCACTGATGATAATTGGGATTTTTTTCCTTCTTACCCCAGGATCTGCCCCTTTCTGCGGAAATCTTGGTGTTCTTTCTCTAGCTCATGCTTTCGCCATTCCTGGTTTGGGCCACTGCAGTAGAGCCTCACGCGGGTGAGTCTGTGAGCAGGTTTGGAGGTGACAGCTCAGGCCCTTTGGGGCAGGGGAGCATGCAGAGGCTCACTTATAAACTATGTTTATTCATAAGTAATCTTCGTTTATTGAGATCTGTGTTTATTGAGTCGTAATCTTTGATTAGCAATTCATGCGGATTAGCATCAGCATTGTTGACTGTTAATGACCACCATTACCTTTTTCCAAGAATGACAAATACATGAAGATTTCTATGGAATCCTGATCTGTTGTAGCGCAAAGTGCCGTCCCTAAATGGAGTTCCAGCATGTCTATTCACTCTTTTTGAAACTTGAAGTAGGAGAATTAACACCTTGTGTGTCACTGAACGAGTAATACTGGAGATGTTTTAATTTGCTCTGTTACTCTCGAGTTTCATACTCATTGCATCTTCCTTGAGAAGTATTCCAGAAAAATAAAGCTATTAATTTAGTCGACTTTTCCTCAAATTAAAGAGAGAGTGCTATTCCTTGTTCCATATAGCTGTACAAGTGAATGGATATTACACTGAGCACTCAACTAAATTCTCCGTTAAATAGTGCCACTTCTCCTAGAGCACTCCTTTTTAGCACAACCTTAATGTGCTTTTTAGCGTTTCTCTTAGCAGGACTGTTATCAATACACTACTTCATAATTTCTCGGGATAGACTCAGATTTAGATGGAAAGTGAGAAATAATTATCTGGAAGTGATTATGCTCTTCGTTTGTTCAGGAGACAAAACCAACTTGTCCTGGAACAGGAAGCTGCCTCTTTCCTAAACCCTTATAGTAATTTATTGAACTATCTGCACGTTGTCTGTTCATATTGCTACTTTCCATATTATCAGAGAAATCATTAATAGCTTCCTCTTCTCTGAGACTCTGTTATGGTTTCCTAAAAGCCACTTATCCATCAAAGTTTTATTTAAATGTCAGAATAATTCTAAATGTCCTGTTTACTGATGATCAACTTGGAAGATGACTTAAATTCAAAATCTGATTATGTTTGTGTGGATGAAGTATAATAGAAGTTCTCTGCGTCTGCAGCTCCCCTATGGGCTTGATGTCTGCCAGGGCAGATGGAGTGTATTTAAACCTGCAAAGCTGAGCCGTGCTTTTCTTTTGGAAAGTCCAGACAAAGGAGCTGGGCTTACATGTATTGGAAAATGAATGAAGTTGGGTTAAGATCTGTTTTTCTTTGAGAGGAACAACTGCATTTATCAGATAGTAATTTCATTTTTTTCCTTTATTAGAAGGCACTCCTTTACATAGTGATGTTTCATACAGTGTTTTATCATTGAGAGCTTTACTGTAACTTCCTAATTGTTTCCCATTCTGGGACTGAAGTTTTGTGGGACTAGACATTACTTAGGAAATCGCACTTAGGAAAAAAAAATCTCTCTAAACATTTTCATGGGTTTAGCTATGTTTGTATTAGGTGTTTTAGTTTCATTAAATGTACTTTGAGTTTTTATCAATTGAGATAGTGAAATGTTTCTTAGATTTAAACCTTTTGGAAGAGTTACATAGTCTGTTTCATAACCTATAAGCAAATAACACAAGGTAGCTTTTCTTGAGGTTCAAAGATGGTGTGCTTACAAGTAAAAAAACCTTGTCAAGTGGAAACAATTATTTGTACTATGTCCTTTCCCTACTTTTTAAGCCCTCTCACTAGAAGTAAAAAAAATAAATATGCTAACAAGGCTAACAACTCAGAAGAGCAAAATGATGAGCATTAAATCCTATGCTACTAAAGCTCTGGGATATTTGAAATAGGGTGTGTGGTTTATTGGTGTTTTTTTGGGGTGTTTTTTGGGTAGTGTTTTTTTTGTTGTTGTTGGGTTTTTTTTGGGGGGGGGGGTTTGTGGTGTGTGTTGTTGTTGTTGTTGTTTTTTTAGATGGGGAGATTTTTGAAACAAGCCTTTGAAGTAAGGAACGTGTATTGGTTTGGAAATAGAGAAATCAGTCCTTGTAAGAGAGTTCTTCAGTGCACATTTAATTATCTCTGTGTAGTCCAAATGCTTTTAAGGTGGCAAAGGAGCATAAAGATTTTTTGGCAAATACATGTGGCTTGGAGAGAAACCCAAGAATTTCAACAGCTGTTTTCTGGGAAATTTCTTGGCTTTTCTTGGTCTGTAATTTATATCTGTGCAGGCAGTTTTTTGTCACCTTTTGACAATTTGTGATGTTTAGTTCGATTTTTCTAGGGCCATGTTGCTTTGCAAGTGTTTGAGTGGCTCCTGTCCCTGCCAGGACAGGGGTGTGCAGTGAGGGATAGAGAATCCTGGTCCAGGAGGGGGACACGGAACAGCAGTTCAGAATACTTCTGGGTTGCTTATTTTTGGTCTTGTTTTTAAATAAGACAGGATTCAGCTTTTTTTGTGGTACAACATGACATGTTACTTAAATGCATTAGGAATTCTATTGAGTTGCTGCATGTCTCTTTTGAGCACAGTGACCAATTTCATTCAAATTTGGAGGGGTGAAGGTAGATAACTGACTAAAGTTACTCTGGTAATAGCGTTTCCCTTTCTCATCCCTCTCCTGCATACAAATAAAAGCAGCAGCAGGATTTAAATTCTTGTTATACATTAGAGAATCCGCACAGTTATAGTACAGTAATCTGTTCAGAACCAGGCTTTGTTGTTTCCACAGCTCATGAAACTGCTGGAAAAGACAAACATGAGGAAAGTGTAAGTATGCAGCAGTCTCAGCTGGACAACCACTGAAAAGAGAGCTCTTTTATCTGTGTATCGGGATGGCAGCAAAGGCTTTGGAGTCTGTGATTCCTGAAAACAGAAATAATGTTTACTTATTCTAGAAGAAAATCTTGAATATGTTTTAATACAGAGCAATGGCATTCTCAGGGAAGACAGCAGAAGGAACAGAAAAACGCATCAATACCTTCTCAGAAATCCCTGTGAAGCAGTTGATCAGATTTAGGATCTCACATAATAGCTGAGGATGTGTTCTTGCAAATTCTTTTTTTTTTTAAAGTAGGACTGTGCTTCACTGTTCCAAAGCCACATAATCCACTTCATGCATCAGCAGAGAGAAACCCGTGTGCAAGAGCAAATTACTGTTAGATAAGACTTTCTTGTTGTCTGGATGAGGAGATGGTTTCACTGTTGACTCTCTTTTTTACTAATAGTAGTTACTGTAGTTCCCTGAGGAAAAGGGGTTGATGCACTCAGCTGGTCACACTTGGGCAGCAAGTGGTCGCAGGATGGGAATGCACATTGATCAGTGTAACAGGGAAGAATACTTTATGCATTTTGTGTAAAATTTTATGGCTTGCTATCTTTTTAAGGAGCACTTTGTTTCAAGAGTTATTTTCTGAAACTTGGCAAGTTGCTGGGAGCAGTGATCCATTTACTGGGGAAAAATTCAGCTTGTCTGAGGTTTAAGGTCAATTTTGATACCTGTCCTCCTCAGTGCAAACGGAGTTTTATGCAGTGCCAACGACAAATGGGGAATTACTGCTACGTTGCTAATAAATATAACCTTACACAGTTTAATGTTTAAAAAAAACCCCAGAAAACCCAAGCCTCAAATAAAAGGAAACCCTGGTGAGTCCCACAGCCTTACTAGTAGTACCTTTTAAAAATGAAAGCGTGAGAGTTATCTACATGATGAGTAGATTATTGGAAAAAAGCTATGTAGGATTCATTCGATCAATTTTTCATGTTAGTGCTAATGTATTCATTTAGTAAGAAGCGATTATGTTCGTGGGATCCTGATAAAAAGCCGGTATCAATGTGGCCTTTTCGCTTCCATCTGAAGAAAAATGGGAGCCAAAAGACCACATGAATTTTCAGTGATAAGCATGATAGTTCAAATGTTTAGTTATAATGGCAAATTTTATGTAGAGAGGAAACAGTGGGATTTTTAAAAACATATCTTGTTTATGTGAACGCTAGCACTGTATCTCCTCTAAATAGTCAGACAGAAGCAGAATACAGGATAAAATACAGAGACTCATTTTGGGGTAGAAAGAACTCAAGAAGTGCTTGGACTTAAATGTTTGGAGTCAACAAATTGATTCTGGAGGGTTTTACAGAAGGTAAGAATACAGTTAAACAGCATCCTTACTCCAAACTGACTGCAGGCTGCTGCTGAAAGGTGCGTCCACTTTCTCCTCCATCCTTCTTCCCCCATCTTCTGAACTTTGTGCTCTTGCCAGCATGTTCTGCATTTTAGCAAAGGTTAACTTTTTTGAGAAGTATATTCTAAAACTGTGAATAGATTATTTTTTCAACTGGAGATACTTTGTATTTAGAAGGGGAGGCCTGAGAAAATACATTATGTATTTGAGACTGAGGTAGAGAGAGAGAAGCAGATGTTCAAAGGTGATTTTGCTCGTAGACCTGAACTTGGTGACAGGAATGTAAATGGAGGCACAGACTCAAGAACAAGGGAGGGGACAGGACAGGATGCGACTTTGTTTTGGGTCAGTGGAAGGAAAGGGCCGAGGAGGGAAGTCAGTTCCTGGCCAAGGAGGTGTTACTCTTCTGGCTGAAACTGTGGTCCTGCAGCCATGGTCATTGAAAGCAAAGGAGGGGAACCTACACCGGTCAAGATCTGTGTGACTGGGGTTCTGGGAGAAATGAGCCTTCCTGGAGATGTGAAGGAGAAGCAGGAAAACTGAATCTGGTCTGGCTGTGCAGGTGCAGAGCTGGGGATGGTTGTGGCCTTCAGGCTGCTTCTCTCTGAACTCCACCCAGTGCCTGGAGATCACAGGTCGCATGTCCAGAAGACAAGGGAGGATTCTGTACTGTATAAAGGAAAAGATCCAGAGGGGAGAGATTTGGGAAGCAAATGGCAGCAGCTATAGCATTGAATGTAGATAGTGATGAAATATAACTTGCTTTGTTTACTCTTAGAAGGGTTTGTGGGGTGTGGTGTGACTAGCTTTTTTGAAGAAGAAAAGAAACATACAAGGTAAATATTAGGGAATGAAAAGTATCAAATTCAAGGATAATATAAACACAATACTTGAGTGTATATAAATATGAGCAGTTGGGAAGATCTGGATTTTGAGAGTATTCTGGAGGAGTATGACTGCACACGTGCAGTTGTCTCGTGCCCTGCTCTGGCCTTTTGGGCTCAGTCAAAATACCGGTTTCTACAGGTCTTTCTTCTGCCCACTGTGGTGTTTTTATTATTGCAGATATACCTATACTGATGCTTTAAAAAAAAAAACCCACCATGAAAGGGCATAACTTTTTAAAAAACTTGGAAGGTTAAGACATGTTGCCTCTTTAAAGGTTTGATTCATAAAACTGTAATCAGCCAAATCCTGGATTTTAAAAAAGTTAATTACAGTTTAAAAGCCTTGTTGCAAAACTTTGAGACTTGTGTCTGCTGGGATCTCACTGAAAAGGTTAATGGAAACTTGATTGTCATATTTAAACAATATTGTTTAATTAGTCCTGTGCCTCATGACTGCTGCCAGCTGTCCACAGGCAGCAGGAAAAAAAATTCTCCCATCTTGATGTGGAAAGTGCCTTTTTAAGGCAATGCTTTTCTTGCTCTTCTTCAGAGTGTTAGCTTGACTGTAACTAGAAAGGAAACATTGGTTATTTGTGCTCTTGCCTCCTTTGCTCCTAGGAACTGACTGCAAGAAATGCCCTTGTACCCCATCTCTGGGCCTTGCTGCTTGGGTGAGCCTGGAGAGGGATATATCTCACAGCAACCTTATAATATGTTTTTTATATATTACATATATGTATATATAAAAGGATCAAACTGTCAAAGTTGGTCCTTTTTGTCCAAGCTAAAAGGATTGGTTGTGATTCACTTTTTAGAAGACACTCCCTGATAAATCCCAGGTAAATGGAAGTCCCTGTAGAAATTGTAGCGTCCATGTACCTAGCCTGATGGACTCGGTGGCGCTCACGGAGGTCGAGCTCCTTACTGAGGTGATGCAGAAGTTTAGGCACCGTGTCTTACTCCATATTCTGATATCCATAGACTATTCCAGGAGGATTTCAGCTAGCATCCATACTAGTATGTTTTCAGAGACTGGATGCTGTGAGAGCTTGATGTTTATCTCAAAGCAGAAAATATAATGGGAAAGTGTTTTTTTGTCTTTGTCATGTGAGAAAATGATTTGAGCTGGATTTAGTGGATGTGAGAAAGGAAATTGAAACACTTTTCAAGGTCACATAGGAGCTGAGAAACCACTACAGCCTTTCTTTCTGTATCATTGACATAGGCGGCACTAAGTGATCCAGAGACTTTGCAAAAATCTCTGACTACCCTTTATGTTTTGCAGAGAGAGAATATTCTCCACTTTAAAAGGCACCTTTCAAAGGTCAGACAGGACAGTCTGTGAACAGGATGTGTGTTATAGCTGAGATAAGCAAAAAATTGGTATTTAGTACATGCACTTTGATGAAAATATCCTAGTATAAGGCAGGGGTTTGAGAGGAAACAATACTCAATAAGCTACTGTTGGTAGTACTGCACTACTGTCCAGGTTTTTAATTGTGGGAGGTGAATTTTCCTGAAGTTTTCTTTCTGAGAATAGCTCGTTGGCATTTTACATGTGTACTCGTTTACTGTGGTTATGCTTTGTGTGTAGTAGCTATCACCAAGTACACCAGCTAAAAACTGGTAGATATCTATGTCTGGAAAAGGAGACTGTGATTTTCTTGGTCTGATTGCTAATTAGAGAAAACTTAACCAGGTGATTTCATGAACTCTAGTGAGGTTGAAACAGTATACTAAATTTTTTATTTACTCACAGAAATCTAAATTATTGTTTTCTGTATGCTCCTATAGATGATTTTATAAGTAGCTTGGACTCACTTAAATTAGATATTTAATGATACATATGAGTGATTTCCCTCTTCAAGATTGCAGTGAAGTTTTTTCATACTTCATGAATTTTGTGCAGTTAAATAGAAGTACAAGAGTTACATCTTGGTGCTGAATATGTGATCTTTTTTTATTGGTAGTGAGTCTAAGCCTGCAGTTGGTTTCCATGTATTTCCTTTTTGTAGACATAAAGCCACAATTATTTTTTTGTGTGTATGTGATGTGTTACTCTGAGCTGTGGTTATTAATTGACAGATGAGTTACACTATGATGGCACTTAAAATGCACAACGTGTATTTCTGAAAGCAGTCGTTGCTATAGCAACTTTCTAGTAGGTCACTGGCAGTGGTGAGTGTGTGTGTGTGTGTGTGTATGATTTGGCTGTTAATGCAGACTAATACTGATAGAAAAATGAGAAATGTAAGAGTCAGAAAGAAGGTAGCCCTTCCCCCTTCCCTGTCCTCTCCCCTCAAGAACAGGGTAAGAGAATTTTGTGGAGAAAATGCTTACTTAGGATATTGCCACGTATTGGCAAGAAGCTGGCTATCAGCTGCTATAATTAGATGTTTTCTTTCTATTTATGCAAGGATTATACAAAACTCCAAGTTGCCTTAATCTCATTCTGCTTTTCCTTTGACATCTTGAGAGTTTGGTTAGGAAAGGAATACACGTTCCCTTGATCCAAAAGCACTGTGGTGTTTTTATTGAGCATGAGGATCTATTTGTACATCTGTATTATATGCTGGAAGTGAAAATATTGAGAAATTGCTGCTTTTTCCTCATTTGTAAGATACTTCAGCAAGATACAATGCATTTCCATAGCAATTTAGGCCAATATAGATCCCGTGGTCCCATTCTCCCCTGGCTGCTCCCATCACTTCCATAGGACTAATCCTGTGCTCCTGTGAATAAGGGATGAGCCAGTTCAGGGGGCTGATCTAGATAAAAATGACTTGAAAACAATTTAAAAAATTGCTAGATAATTTCCTGAATTGCAGCAATGGGCAGAAAGCCTCATGCCAGTGCAGCCACTGGAGGGAGGAACCGCGGTAGCTGCAGTTCAGGTCAGTGTATGTGAATGGTGGTGACTGGGATTTCCAGAGCAGCTGAAGAGGCTGTTTCCCACTGATTCTCGTTTTAGCTTGTTCTGAAACTTAACTAAAGTACCATGCAGAGGACTCCCTCCCAAATTCTTTGCTTTTGTATTCTTGTCTTTTTTTTTAATAGCATTATACTGCTCTAATTAGAGAGCAATCATGTATCTCTTTTAGAGTGATCAACCTATAGCCAGGCTATTCTTTTCAGTCTTGAATTAACACTACCTTAAGATATTAGAGAATGAATGATTTAAGATAACACATTCTAGATTATGATAAATGACAATAATGTCAAGTGTAGCAAGTGTTTTGTGATACTGTATGAATCAATGTGATAGAATTGTTCTACTGTCTGGCTGGGAGCGGGGAGAAATCACAGTAAAGAGTGAGGGAGGGCGGTGGGACTTGAGGCGCTGGCTGCTTTCTCTTGCTTTCCAGCATCTCCTGTATCTCCATTCACTGGTTTGCTGATGGCCAGACCAGTATCAAAGCTGCCATGAAGGACAGAGCAGGAACATGTGGCCACAGGAGTAGGAGGAAAGAGCAGAGACTGCCTTTTTGACAACAACAGCCCATCAGGTTGCTTCAACCAGTATATGAACCCTCATCACAAGACTCTACTGAAAAAGAAAATCTGTTTTTTTTTTTTTTATTGTCCCCTGTTATGTAGTTCTGTTCTCTGTGTTTTGAGAATTTGATTTGTGAAAGTGCTAATTGTCAATTTAACCCCTGGTAAAAAACAAACAAACAACCCAAAACAAAACAAGCCCCACAAACAAACAACAAAAGCCCAAAAACTTCCTTGACATTTTGTAGTATTTAAATGCTTGTTGAATGCTTTATTAAACATACTCATATATGCTGTGAACTCTGGAAAAGCTTGCTCTAACTTTGCCTCAAGGGTGAAGGCAATGCTTATAGATTAGTGTTTAAATTTATTTGAATGATAAAGACGGAAGTAGGACCAGCTACAAGAAAAACAAAAGCTTGTATCTTCCTTGTATTTTCTGTAAGGATTGCTCCTAGAGGAAATGTTCCCTTATTTAACTCCTGGGGTTATAGTTTTCAGTTAGAACTTGTTCTTATCTCAAGGGAGTTGAGAATCTGTTTAAGGAAATGGTTCAAAATATTCCCACTCTTGCTCTTACAGCCTGACAGTTTCAAATATCAGTTACCGTTTTGTATTTTCATTTTATGTAACTGTGTAAAAGATACTGAAAATCCTGTTCCTGTCTTTCTGAAATGCAAAGTGTCTGCACATTCTCCAGCACTTAAAACTGTGCAGTCTGATCCCTTCCTTGTGAAAACAAAAGCCAAGAAGTCTTACAGGGGAAAATAACCTCTTGCGTGGATCAGCTGCTGGAATTTCCCCTCTTGCTGGATAGCCTCAGCTGCTGGGGATGCCAGTTTCTCTCTCCTACTGTTAAGTTTCACTCAGTTTTACCTGCAGTGCTTAGAGAACTGTACTTTTTCTGGTTTTGGTGTCTTGTATTTGATGGTAGAGGCAAGAAGTTTTTTTTCTTCTCTCATCCATTAATTTTTCCTTTTTTCTTAGTCTGTCATTCACCGGGAAGAAATTTTTAAGGCTGTGTGTATGTAAGCAGCAGGTTGATATTAGCAGGCCTGTTACAGAGCATTGATGTCACTAAGCAGAGAATTCTGTGAGTATTTTCCGTTCCATTTGTTGACGACAGAGTGATACGTGCTCTGAACACTGACCTGAATTTCACCACTCTTCCCCTAAACGGAGCTGTGCCCTTCCACACACTCTGAACCAGCCAGACATCCCTAACCCTACAACATGTTTTTAGACAAGTTTTGGTTTTATCAGGATGGCCTTGGGATTCCAAGTTGTTCCTGTTGTTGGGTCCCTTGGAGATACTGGCTTAGGCAGCACAGCTCCTGTAGATAGATTCCTGATTTCATCCATTAGCCTGTTTTCTGTAAGGCATCTTATTGGAGCTTCTCTGTATTTCTAGTCTATTGGTAGTTAAACCTCCATTTCCCTTCTCAGTTCACAGCCGAGGTTAACTATTTGTAGGGATTGGGGCAGGGAGGAGGTTTGGTTGTCTATTTTTTTTTCCGTGGGAGAGGAAAGGGTTACTGTTTGGGTGGCTGGAAAGGCCCATGTTCCAGCTTTCCAGTACCACAAGGTTTCTTCTCTCGGTACCTTCAGAAAAATAAAGCACTCTACCAGTTCATGCTGGAACTCTTGGTGGCTTCACTGCCAGCATCACAGAACAGCTGTCATCCGATGGCAACCTTTCCAAGTGAGGCAAGATCGTTCTTCCATCTCTTTTTAGGTGGTCCATTTCAGCTAAAGCGTTGTCTAAGCCATTTCATTAACCCCAAAAGCTGCATTAGTCCAATGAACTGTTTTGGTAAATATCTCTCAGATAAAAAAATCCTTCCTTCTGTAGGAGGAAGGACTGCCGTTAGCATTACTGGGAGAAGGCACTTTTGACCAGGCTTTAAAGCTCACAGAACAGTAGCACAAAAATGAATGATGTTTGCTCAGACACAGTCACACTATTTCCAGTTTTTGTCATCTGCTTGTCTAAGTAACTGTTCAGAAATAAAGATGTTCCTGTATTTCTGTAAGGAATGCAAAATACAGTAAAAAAAAAAAAGGCATCAGTGCCTGCAACTCGGTTTGGGTATCTAGGTAAACTGGTGTTAGCTTTGCAATTTGAGTTGTCTTCTTGTTTTCAAATAAATGTGTTTGTTTTCCCTCTTGACTCAATACAATCTTAAAGGATAAAGAGGAGGAAGATGAGAAATAATTTGTTTATGGTCAGTGGATTCAGTGAAGCCTGGTTTGGCAATCCTGTTATGCTCCTTACTGCAGTGAATCCACTGGCTCAGCCAGTGCTTATGTTCAAAAATAAGCTTTTGAGGTATCTGTCCTTCTGTCAAATCTGTTGGCATTTGGCAACGTGTTCCAAAATTGTCAAGAGGTGGAGGGCAGACAGCCTGGTTGGATGCAAAGTCCTTGGGAATTGAAGCTGAATCAGCTTCTTGTCCAGCTTCTGCGTTGGCTTCTCTGTTCTTGCCTCTCCTTGTATGTCAGATAATGCTTGTCTGGTTTTTCAGTTTCTCCGCTTTGGAACTGGCCTCTCAACTGGTTTTACTCGGTGCGATTATCTTCCATTTGTACAGCCGTCATTTCTGTATCTAGAGCAGTGAACAAGCAATGAAAAAGATATTTTTTTTCAGGCATTTTTTTCCCCAAGAAGATTTCTCTTTTAATGGATTTAATTGTGGTGTGCAAGATGTTTTTGAACAGCAAAGAATAGACAGTTTCACCCCCTGTTGATTCTTCCTAGGGCTGTTGACTAACCAAAATTCATTTCAGCACTGAATGATAAAAGCTTTTCTTTAGGATTATTTACTGAGCTAAACCAAATCTTGTTCCCAGGTGCTAGTTTGTCTTTTCCCTAGTGATATTTGCATTTTGGACTATTGCAGAACTCTTTTCAATTTTATGTAGTATCTGATAATAACTTCTCTCCTATTTCTTCGTATTGTTTCACTGATTTCATGTGACTGGTGTGTCAGGGAGGTCATTAGCGAATGCTGGTGGGTGGCCAGCCCCGTTTAGCTCATCTTTAATTTCTGAAGTCCTTAGATTCCTTTTTCCCTCTGGTGTCAGAATCCATGTCAGGAGAAGCATGTAAGTACAGGTGATTATATTTTAGGTTGCCTCATATTGCTGTGAAGAAATAGGCAAGCTTCTGGATCAAATGTCTTTAGCCTGAAATAAAATCATGATCCTCAAGCTCAGTACAGGTGGAAGGTAATTAATTGCTGTGAGCTCTGCTGCAGTGTAGGGTGGATGTTAAAATCAGTATTGCCTGTGGGGCAGAGAAATAAGTTGTCTTGGCCATCGAATATGGAGGCATCATAAGCTAGGGATGGAAGAAACTAATGTCTAATAAATCCGCTTTCCCTTTTGAGACAACTATGTAAAATGATTGTGAATTTTTAATTTCCAATCGTGTGCTTTTTTAAGTTTTTAGGATCAGGAGTCAGAACTTTGAAGTGAAATGGTTTTGTTATGTGAAGCATTCTGCTGGTAAATCATTATTTGAGTGTTTGCTGCTAATCCTGCTGTTTTTCACCTGTGTAGTTTTGGGGAATTCATCTTGGGGCTTTGGTGAATTATGTTAGTCTGGGATCTGTGAATTGGGGTTTGAATTTTGATTGCAGTATAACGCATTTATTATGGTCACTGGGAAGCATGTTTGCAAGGCTTTTTATTTATAGCTCCAATGTGGTTACATGCGTCCATTGAAAAAATGTGCTTGTGCTCACAAGTGTATTGAGGTGGTCAGGTTGTTTTAAGATTGGGGGATGAGAGGAAAGAAGGCGTTTCAAGGTATGCTTTTCCAGTAGATATTTCAACTGTATAGCTGATATAAGTAATAATCTGTGCCATTTGTAACAATCGAGCACATAAAGTCAGCAGCAGTGGCTATTGCAGTACATTTCAGCGATGTTTGTTCAGTTTGTTCAAACTGTTGATATATTTTTACGTAGCTGTGTCTTCGGGGAAAATTGTCTTCAGTTTACTGAAGGAGTGCAATGATGAACATCCTTGATACGCTGCCTAGATGTTATGGTCTGTTTGAATGTCACGTTGTTGTTGGCTCGGTGACAGTAGGTGTGTTGGGCTGGCGGACCTGAAACCGGTATTGGCGTAGGTGCTGGGAACAGTTTGATAGAGAAGTGTTTGCTTCTTATCGCACATTGGATGACTTTCAAAGAGTATGAGTTTTCAGACTACAAAATAGATGTCATCTCTATGTTTTAGAAAAATAATAGGCTTGGTTATATCTTTACAATCTCTTGCCTTACGTAAGCCCATGAAGATTTCAGCATATTTATGGACCTGTTCCAGTGCCTCTAGACAGAGGCAGTGTCAGGTTAGGATGGATTGAAGGTATTTAGCAGCATATGGATTCTGGAGTTATTGTTCTTGTAAGTTATTAAGGCGAAATATGGTAACACAAAATGAGGAATTGGTGATCTGACAATACATTTGTGGTAGCATTGATGGCTTTGATGGAGAGATGATTCAAATTGCGTAGTTTATAGATGCAGTCTAGTTTGTATTGAAGGAAACTGGCTCACTGAGTAGTAAAGAGAGAAATTCTTTAATGGGTTTTGTTCCATCTACTGTACTTGGATTAAAGACCTGCCAGGCTTGTTGGTTTGGGGGAGCATGTTGAAAAGTTCCTAAATTAGGAGGATAGGTTTGCTTAGTTAATTGGGAAGAGAACTTGAACCAAGTTTTAAGGTGAAGAGGGATCAAATCAGAGTTGACAACTCGTTTTGTTGATTGTCAGGGCTATTACTATAGTTCTTCCTTTGTTATCTAGAATATGGTGGGATTTAAGACTTGGGTAGTTTTTCCCTGAAAGACTGTTGTTCTGGATTGTTTCAGAAGATGGATTGTAGCAGTGCAAGGTGTAGGTGAAGGGTGTTTGGTTTGATATGGGGTTGGGAGATAAGGTTTGATTCTGTAATTAATGTATATATATATTTATATTTCATGACTTTATTGGCTAACTTCATCTTTCCTGGTCTACCTCTGCTACTTTTTTGGCTCATGTTCGGTTTTCACAAACTCTTTTTAGGATCTTAGCAGGTATTTATAATTTAGGTACTCTGGGTAGTGGGTAGAGGAAGGATATGGAAATTAATCCCTCTGCATGGTAAACCACTATATTGTATCAGTACTCCAGCAGAGTGTCCATAATCAAGAGTCAGAAGGTCTGTGCTACTATGAACTCTTGAGAAGTCTCTTTTATGCTAAGACAAGCGTGATTTATTTATTTATTATTTTAAATCATGTACAGAGTTATTTGGGCTAAAAATAGCTTTCTTATGATTCTTGTTGAAATTTATTCCTGCTCAAGTAAAAAGCATCAGTGGAACTGCTGTCTGCTTAATGAAAGCACAAGTTACAAGTGGTTACTAAAAGCAAGGATATTCAGACTCACTGCAGAAAGGTAGCATTATGCTATTTATAGTAGTTCCTATTGGATATTTGCTAATCCGTTTATTAAATGCAACCTCTCTTATAAGGAGCTCAAAACAAGAGAGATTTAATAATTTTTAAAAATCCACCTACCCTTGTGCACACACAAAGGTTGAGTTAAAAAGGAACCTTAGTAAAACAGATGCCAATTACTTACATTGGGCTGAGGGTGAAGCTGAATTTCCGACCCATTGATAGAGGCGCGGTAGTACAGGAATCCATAGGTTTTTGTCATGAGTAGTCCTACATTTATTTATACTTGATAAGCGCAAGAGTCTCTCTATATGAACCATTAAATATTCTTTCTGTTAGCAGCTGCATGAACTCAGAGAAGTTATTATTTTAGTGACTTTATTTTGCTTGAGTCTTTGTGCACATCCCCATAATGATCATATTGAGTACTGGAATTAGTCACTTCCCAGAGTCTGTAGTTTATATACAACTTCAAAATGCACGTTTTCTTTGATACTCTGGACAAAATGTTCCGCAGTTCCTCTTGGCTTTTCTTATCAGAGTCTCATATGAGGAAAAAAGAAAAGACAAAGGAACAAATGCCTGAAGAACAAAAACCTGAATCATTCTGAGAGTTTTTTTCCCTTTTATTCCAGTGTTCTACATGTTAGGCTTTGCTTCTCTTTGTGAAAATTGGTTTTATTGTTGGCAATTTTCCAGTTGCAATGAATAATAGAACACCAGATGTCCACTACCGAGAAAAAGTACAGATGAGTAAACTTCTGAGCATAAAAATCTATTAACAGTGGTTCTGGTGTGCCTGTAGACTGTCTGCGTTCTTGGCCCATTTTGCTTTGAAAATCCAAAGTCTGTGTGCCTGGCTAAATGTGTTTCACTACACCAGGGATTCCTGCCTTCCTCTGGATGTGGATTATTTTGTGGGAATAAGCAGCCACTCACTGAAGTGCTTGAGTGGGAACTTACTCGCTGGATTTAATTTTAATTATTGTCACACGCGGATTTGATTGAGAGTAAAGTCACAGAAACATTAGAAGAAATGGGCAGGTAAGAAGGGATATCAAGAGTTTATCTGGTTCTCACCCTTTCCCCTCCAGCTGGCACAGTTACAATAATGCCGTGTTTTCAGACCCAAAGCAGCCTGCGTTCCCAAAGCCTTGTCTGCTTTTTCCCAGCTGTTTCAGTCTCCTAGGAATAAGCCTTCTCCACAAACTTTGCTATGTTTGTGTGACCTGACAAGTGCGACTATCTATTTGGGAAAATAAAAATCAGCGGTGGATAATTTGCATTTTCTTGAGCAAACTGTAAGAGTGCTTCACTAGTCATTGCCTGGTTTGTCTCAGTGTCTTACCTGAATTTTTCTTGCTGCAGTTTAAATCCATTACTTGTACTTTTCTCACTCCGAGACTTTATTCTCCTCTCCATTGCTTTTGCAGCAGTTTTTATGTTTTGAAAAATAAGTCATCCTCAAGTCTTGCCTACACTTGTACAGGGGTTTCTGAGCCTCTGGGAGCCCTGGCTTGGCCCAATAAATTTAACTGTGCAAGACCCTGAAAAGTTTTATGCCATTTTAGTGAGCTGAATTGGCTTAATAAGAAATCAACTCAACAAGATGGTCCTTTATTGAGGAAGCATTTAATGTCTTGATAGTTCACATATCTTTTAAAACCTTATCCTAAGGTATGGTGAACACTTACATTACCCATACGATCATGCAATTTTTTGTTTGGGAGGATGGCTCCACAGTTTCTGTGACAGACAAAAATCTCTCTTGACTTTAAATTTGTCCCATGGGCTTTTTTGTGACTCTCAATGCTCTTGCGTCATCTTTAAAAGATGAGTGAGTTTATCTTCTCAAGATGCCTTCTGAGTCCGGAAAATACAAGTGCAGAGAAGCGGAAGACTTCAAGGATCCATCTATTCATGCTCACCATTTGAGGATAGGAGAACCTAACTTTCTAGAGCCCTTCTTATTATGTGTATTCTATGTTCAGAGCAGATAGGTAGGAAGGTGGTAGATAGCTGATGTTATCCTGATGGACAGATGGCAAGGCGCAAGTTGTTTAATTTAGACCTTAATCATCCAGATATTGGACTAGCATTAGAACTCAGTGTCTTAACTCTTACTCTGATGCAATCAGACCATAATTATTTGCCTTATGAGTGACAGAGTTGCCTGTAGCCCCCAGTGGTCTCAGGCAGTTGTGAATGCTCAGTGCTGCAGAAAATCAGGTCAAGTGTCCGCAGAGTGAGAAGCAGCTATGTCTGAGAAGTCTGTAAGAAGAACAAAGGGAAAGCAAGCCTGTTCAGTCCATGTGCTCGGTCCATAAAAAATATTTTTATTTAAAAAAAATACAAATTGAAAAGAATAAATTTCTGTTCTTGAGCAAGCTGTATGTACAGGCAATCATTTACACAGAGCATTTGGTTAATATCTTTAATATTAGCCATTCTAGTCATCATAAGAAAGCACAAGATGATAATCGAGTTAAACTATTGAAGTAAACACTGGAGATGATCAAACGAAATTGTCTGGGTGATATGTGACATTTGAATCAACTACAGTATTATAGTCATCGTTAAGAGATTGTATCAGCTTTTCTGTGTAATCTTGGTGTCAGTGCCTGGGCTCAGACATGAACAGTACAGGAATTAGCTGCTGTGTTCTGGAAACAGGATCAGAAGATAGAGAAAAAACTGGTCGGTTTTGGCAGTTCACACATTTTTAGAGACTGAAAAGTAAGTATAGAAATGTGGCAGTATGACGTAATGCTTGGAAGTTTTTGTCATTTGAGAATTTTATTCCCAGGTCTGCAAGCAGCGATTTGCGTAACCTTTCAGCATGAGGTCTTGCATTCGTAATTGTGAAGAGCACAAAAGAGTATTGCACACCAGAAAGTGAGACTTCAGATTATTTTTCTGGCTGACTGGGCAGGACCTTTCTAGACCGAAAGCATTTGGTGAGAGGAAGTAGCAACAGCTGGTTTGCCCGTAGAGTCGGTTCTACATATTGGTGCAACCGTAGAGTGCAAACGAGGAGACAACTGACCTTGAAGGCAATGTGAGATGGACAGCTAGGGCTTGCCAAGAGATAATTCTTGTTCCTGCATGTATGTGTAACACACCTGGAAATACCTCTAAAGAAGGGAAAAAAGAAACTGAAGTCAATCATAGAATCATAGAATGTCCTGAGTTGGAAGTGACTCACAAGAATCAAGTCCAACTCATGATAATGGACATCTACTAAAATGCTTTAATTTTATGTGTAGTCTCGCTCTGTTCCTGGCCTTGCGTTTTTCTTGTATCATTCACGTTACCTCTGTGAGCTCACTTACCTTTTTCATTTTATATATTAATTTCTTATTGATATTTTCTGTGGAAAAAAACAATTGTCCAGATCCTACCAGGTATTAAATGGATAACAGCAACAGCAGAAACACACATTTGGGAGAGGGATGTGGAATAATCATTATAATATGTCCAGTATGGTTTTGAAGGATGTAGGAAGTGAAGCATAGCCATTCTGCACTAGGCTAGGTGTTCCTAATAGTACCTCCTTCTGTCGCGGTTAGACTGGACTAAGAATATTGCAGACCACAGGGCAGAGCTTGCTATGTGCTTTAAGTATGGAAGGAACTCACTAGTGCTTAGTGTTAATTCTTCTGTCACTTAGACTTTCAGTCTTGGTTTAAATACTTACTAAAATGAGAATGTGAAATTTAGTTTTTATGTAGACCTTCAATGAAATTATCTTAAAGATATGCTAAATAAACATTATGTCTTGTTGGTCTAAAATGATACTATGAATTGTCAAAATCAGACCCAGAACAGGTGATTTAATTCAGCTTCAAGTGGCTACAGGGTTAACATGAATTAATTTGTTTAAAGTTCCAAACATGGAGTCAGGATAAAGCTTATGCTTATAGAAAAACATAATCTAAAGAAAACAAAAAAACCCTGAGTAATGAAGAACACATTGCAGCATTTGGTAATTTTGTTTTTTTTTTCTAGGATTAGTTCCTGACAACAACTTTTGTAGTTCTGCAGGATTTAGAATTTACACTTTCAATTTCTAAATCCTATTTTCACTTTGCAGGGGGGATAGCTGGGCAAGAAGGATTTAAGTGGTGTGTCCAAGGCTGTGCATGGGTTTGGATAACACAGTAAAAGGCTGTTATAGAATTTATCTGCCTACATGTAAGATCCGCTTTTCCCTCTCACCTTGTTGATTGAAGCTTTTGGAGCTCTGCCTTGGTGTCCAGCGTGCTGCCTTCTGACAGGACTGGCATTTGCTGGTGCAAAATGCCTTTCCCCAGCTCTGAAACGCTGCTGTTGGGCAAGATTATTGGGGGATAAATCTTGTCTCTGAACGGAGTATTAAAAAACTTGAGTTTTACATGTCTCACTTTATGGTGCTGTGCAATGACATGGCACAGCATCGTGTATTCTGGTTTCTTGTCCGCACAGCAGGACATTTGGAGTTCTCAAATCTCCTTTGGGCCTAGGATGGAGAAATGAACTGCTGCTTTAACAATTAGCAACTTGCAAGGAAAGACGTAGCAAGGAGTACTGAGAAAGAAAGCAAAGTAATTGTAAATGGAAAATGAAGTTATAGTGTACAGACATAACCAATTAAGTAGGAGATGATTTTGCTCTGTTAGTGTGAGCAATTTTTTTTAGTATATTTTGCACTTGGATGGAGCAAGGCCACTTGGTCAACAAGGAAAGGGTTTTGAATGGGAGTCAGTCAAATACTGGTTATCTTTTGTTTTGGGTACCTTCCAGACAATGGAGTTAATAATGACGTGACTCTGCTAAATTTAGTAGTGGTTTGGGGTTTTTTTCCCAAGTCTTGGTTTCAGCTTTATAACAGCTCTGTAAGGAATAAGTACCTAGTTTATAATAAAGTTAGTTGAACTTAATTTGGTTGTTGCTACCAGATTGTTACTTGCAACAGTTCTGTCAGGTTTTAGGGTTCATGTCAATCTTTTCATTTGGTTATTGTTTGGCATCAGAGACAAAAATAATCTAAAGACTGCAAAAAAATAAAGGTAGCTTTTCATGTTAGAAACTACAGGAAGTATTGATGGAAAGCTTGTATCAGATGTATTGTTGTAAAATTGTAACGCCTTTCTTAAAGCTAAGATCATTATGAGCTGCTTAGTGAAGAAAAGTTATCATAAAATTGACAACTTACTACAAGATTTTCTTTTTAATAAAGAAGCAGTTTTATATAATGCTCGTTATGTCTGGTTATTATTGTGCATAGTTAAAAAATAGAAGCAAAAATGAAAAACACTTACTTGTTTTCCCATTCCATGTTTCAACTCAATGGTCTTTTCTACTTCCTGCTTTATATTCTTCTATAGGTAGTTTTTAACTATGCCAGCATAAATTTTGTAATCTTAGAATAGAGATATGCAGGTTTAAAAATTGGCAAACATACTAAGGTAATGAAAACTGGGATTGAATAATATGTTTTTTAAAGGCCTAAAATGGAAGCAGTTGACTGCAAGGTAAGGGACTTGTTCAACTGTGTTTTGTTTATTGTAGTTTCAATAACCCAAAATGCAAAAGTATGAAATGTTCTTCCCCTCAGTCTTCTCTTCCCCGGGAGAAAGGTGACAAAATGGACATCTATCTCAAGCTTTCAAGAGTTTTTTTTTTATCAATGCCTTAATTCTCAGGCTGAATAAGACAGAAAGGAGGAGAGTTTGATTTTCCTGTTTATAAGAACATCATCTTTAGGAAACAGGTGTTCCTTTTATTAAAACCAGAAAAAAATGTGGAGGTTCGCTTTTGTGTAATCCACAAGGATCAATGATTTTTCCACAGTTGTCAAGCTTAATTTAATTGCACGACTGAATTGAGAACCCTGTTCCAGGCACGTACAGCTTTTCATTAGTCACTATAGTACCTTATTTTATTTCCAAACCAAGACTAAGCAACATGGGTGATAATTTAGGACTGAATTTGGAAGCAAGTGGTGTTTTTTCTGTGAGCATAGAGGAATGTCACTGTTGAGGGATGTTGCAAGGTGGTTATCCCAAGACTGCTGAGGGTTTCCTAACTTCAGCTGAGTATCTGGGTTGAGGAAGAAATGTCATCCAGAACATGGGACTGTGAGAAAATACCACAGGACCTTGCAGTTCCCCAAGTGCTGGGTTGTCTGCTGTTACCACTGTGTCAAGGCCGTGGGTCCAGCTTCCTTGGTTCTTCAGTTGCTTCTGAATAAAACAGCTCCACTCTGGTCCTTCTGGATCTTTATACCCTTCGCTCCATGCTTTTTTTAGGCCAGGACTTTGCTTTTCAAATAAGCAAAGTATCCTTTGCTCATATACCTGAGCAAGCACACTTTTCCTTATATTTCCTTCCCCAGAGCAGCTGTATGCTGCTGGTTACTATATCTGAGCGTGCCCAGCACAACAGTTATGAAGGGTGATAATTAGGTTAAAAAAGAAAATTAGAAAAAGAAATTCCACATAACAGTTGTGCAGGATGCTTTAAACATCTGGGGAGAATCTCTCACATGAAATGCACATAAATATTCTTGAACTTCTTTTGAAAACTCCTCTGAAAAGTAAGATTGATGCCTGGTATCCTGCTAGAATTGGATAATCTGAGGTTCCAAGATGGATGGGTTTCCTCTAAGCTCTAGTTACCTTATGCAAGAGTGTGTGTGAGTGCATGTGTGTGTACAAAAATATACTTTTTGTATTCGGACATTATTACAAAAATGTATACATCTAATTGTCATGACAGGAGGAAAAAATATTTGCAAAAGCTTAAACATAGACTATCTCGAATTGGAAAGGACCCATAAGGACCATCGAGTCCAAGTACTTGTTCCTCCCAGGACTACGTAAAAGTAAATCATACAACCAAGAGCATCATCCAGACTCTCCTCCAATTCCGACAGGCTTGGTGCCATAATCAAAAACTTTCTTGTTCAGGATTTCATTAAATACTCTTCTTAAGTTATACCTAAATATTAGTATTTTGTGGCCACCAGAATTCATGTTGTGCTGATTGTAACGAACCTCTCCATTTCAGAGATCTGAACATTCCCTTTTTTATTTCATGTAGGAAATCAACTCAAAACTGAATCCAGTCTGATGCTATGTTTGTTTATAACAAATTCTTGCAGATGTCTGAAATGGTTGCTTTATGTTGAGTGGGCACGCCATTCCCCTGTTAAGAGTAATCACATCCTTAAAAAACATAGTAGTGACCAGTGTCTCTAATGGAGAAATCCCGTTATGGAAATAGCACAAATAGCATATCATCTAACGTTTTTGTTCATGAAGAACTCAGATTGCTTGTGTCTTATGGTGAAACTGGAGAGCTTTTACACCAACCTGGTGTATTGGTGTGGAAAATGTCTCCATTTAAACCACTAACGCTGGAGTGGCAACTTTAATTCCAAACAAACTTCTGTTAACATTTGTTTCAGAACAAAGTGGCTTGCTAATGATACAGTAGAAAAAATGGCCAGTGAGATGGCAGTATATAGTGAAAAATGTAGATTTGTTAATGAGATGCTGTAAGTAAAACTGTTGGTAGCACAGAGTAGTAAGTACTGGAAGAACTAGTTGTGTGCATCTGTGAGTCTAATTTGAACTGTAATAACCGGAGGCAAAAAGTCTGTTCATGCTGTGCAGTTATGTTTTTGGTAAATAAATACTGATGTGCATATAGTAGGATGGAAAATAATACCTCACATGTTGTAGTGTTTTGCTCACACTGGTGCTGTTTTGTTTAGATACTGTGTTTGGTGATGTTAGCTCTTTTCTGGCTTGATTTTCCTACTATCTTGTGCAAAGCTACTAGAACACACAAAAACTGCCCATTGAAAAGAAATCAAGTATTTCAATGAAAGAGATGTAAAATATCCCATGTTTTAAAAATGTGCAGTTATCTCCTTCATATTCGTTGCCATTGCTCAACTGCAGTGCTCCGTGCAGCTGTTGCTGTGACTCCAGCATCTGTGAAAGAGGAGAATGAAACAAATCATTTCAGTTTCTCCAAAACTTCGGTTTTCTGGAAGAATGGGATGGCAGCTCTGTGTTTTATTACATCAAAGATCAGTGCATCTGTCACATTGTGCTGTTATTTAGTGGCAAAGTTGCATCTGCTGTCATTAGTCAAGTCCTTGATTAGTCTTCTGGATAGAGAGATGTTACTAGTGGGTGTAGTGGTACCACAGATGCAGTCTAGTTTGTTGTTTAAACTTACAGCTTTGGTTTTGTCAGGTTAAAATACTTTCTGTTGCAGTTAGACACTTGCATAGATTTTGACTATTCTGCGAAATTCAGTCACATAAAACTGTGAGACAGTGGGTCTGACTGAATAGATGTAGTTCCATTAAAGGAAATGTTCTCAGGAATATTATCTCTGACGAGTTTTGTTGTGCCTAAATAAAACCCCGCATGATTTTAGGTGCAGATCTTTTGTCTTGATTCAGAACTAGGAAGGACTGTTTATCATGAAACCAAAGTTTTGTCTTGGACATTTAGTCTATCGTGTGACTAGAAAACTAGATCATCACCTCTGATTGCTTATATTTATATACTTATCTTGTTTATTTAAATTTTCAGAGTTCTGCATATGTTTTTACATTAGAGTTACCATAAACAAATAAGGAGCTAATGCAAAAATACTTTGTGTATTTGAAATAATAATAAACTAAAGTTGCCTAAACAGAATTGTAAAAACTGGCTGCAAGATGATGATTAAGCTGTCCTGGGGACATCCATTCTAAATTTCACATGGCTTAATAGTGATGCAACTTCAAAATTGACCATTTTGCTTTTTATTCAATGTATTACTATTTTGGAATCACATCTAACAATTTTTTTCCTCTCTTTTACAGACTGGACTTTGACATTCTTTTCATGAAAGAGGTTTCCAAGTAGTTGTCTTGTAATAACTTTGAGAAGAAGTTCTATGTAGGTCTTACTTTCAAGAGTGCTGCAAAAATGATTACTTCAGATTTGCCAGTACTACAGTGAGTATACATTTCTCTATGTATTTGAAATCTCAGGTTTTAAAAAGGTTGAAGTAAACAGAGAGGTGATTGTGAGGATAAGACACAAGTTTGAGAGAATTGCAGATTAGCGTGACTGTTCCAGGCCTCCTGTGTTGTCATATGTTGTAGACTGTGTAAAAAATAAAACAATCTAAAATATATTTTTCTTTATATGTTTGGAGATTTAACTTTGCTGTGAAAAGCAAAACAAGATCTTTGCTACTTTTATGCTTCTGAATGTTGTGAGATTTCAGAAATGTGTATGGATTTTAGTCATAATTTTCTATATTTGTATATTCCAGTTCTGTACTTTTTCTTACAATGAGCTATATTTATTGTGCAAGAAGCCTTTGGCTTCCACAGTTGCAGAGAGCAAGTGGCATTCGCATGTTTTGATCTTGTGGGGAAATAGTGGCTTATACAAATGGGAACACTACTGTGCCTGGATGAAGCGAACTATTGGAAAGAATAGATTGAAGTCTATACTGAGAGGAGCTAGAGAGTAAACTGGGTAAAGAAAGGAATTTTAGAAATGAGAACAAAATGGAGTTCAGAAAACAAGATAGAAGAGCTTGTGGGGTGAGATAAAGACAGGGAGATCACCTACTAATTGCCCTCACACGCAAAACAGACTTGGGAAAAATTGATTTATTGCCAATTAAAAAAGATTTGGATGATGGCGAGATGCAAAAACTAAAGTGTGTTTGCTGTCCCCTTGGCCCTCAGCCCTTCTCACAGGGGCACTGGCTGGAACCGGCTGGAACTGGCTGGGTCTGGCACTGGGCAGCCCTGGCAGCTCCTCACAGAGCCACCGCCTGCACCAAATGCACGCAGTAATTATGCAATGTTTTTTGCTTGGAGCAAACGCATGAAGCTTGTAAAGGTGTTTGTCTGACCTTAATAACATGCTCCACATTGCAGTTTTTTCTTATATTTTAAAAAATTCTGTCAAAAAAGGTGAATTTCTGCTGTGAGTGAGGAGATGGCTGAAGACCAGGATGGCCCCGATGGGAACACTGAGGGAAGAGCGTCAGCCCTGGGGGGTCTGGTTACCTTGGTGGGTTTTTGTAGAAAAAATTTTTCTGAGTTAATGTTTTCCTGGATGGTGCCACATTCCAGCAGTGAGAGTGTGTTTGTGAAATGTGCCAAGGACAAAAAACTGAGATATTTTTGTCACTGCAATGGTAGGAAAGGGATATTCCCCTTCCCAGTGCAAACAGCTAAGTGGCCTTAAGAAGTGAATGAAATATTGCAGAGTTTAAGATTAAAAAGTACATATTAATAGATTGGTTAACTCTGCACACCAGGTGAAAAAACTGAGAGACATTAAAGATGTTGGCATATTCTTTATTCAGAAGATAATTGTGAGTCACCAATATTACGCAATGTTAAAAAATGAAGAGAACCAGGTATGTTGTTTTTTCTAGTAGAGCTGGGAATCATTTAATGCCACTGTATGAAGTGTTGATGAGTTATCATCAGTAGTACTTAGAGTTTTGGTTGCTTGTAAACAAGGTGAGATCTTTCTTTTTACAAAAAAAATCATCAGGATTTGCATGTAAAGGTTTTGAGACTCTCCTGAGCCTCAGAACATTGGAGTGTAGACAAGGTATCAAATAAAGCGATGACCACTAGTTCAATAGGTCTCAACCAGACTTCGGTCAGAAAGAAGTCTGGCTAAGGGTGAGAAAACCTTAAGCAATATTTGGTTTTAGGGGTATTAGCTTCACACATTTAGATTTGAGAAGCCACAACCCTGGTGCACACAGAGAAAAAGCCAAGGTTTTTCTTTCTAGCTCTTACATAAGCAGCTTTGAGAGATTATTATAATCTACCACTCCTATGCCTTATTTCTACTTTTTCATAAGGTTTTCTAATCTTTTTGGCTATCCGCTTTAAACAAAGGGTCCTAAAGTCAACTTGAAATATTAATGTACTTTGCTTAGGACCATCTTTTCTTCCCTCTTTCCATTTTTGGGTGATGATGTGGGATGGAATAGAAAAATTAGGTCCGTAAATGATTGGCTTCGGGAGTGGTGCTACAGGCAGGGCTTTGGGTTCTTTGATAACGGCTGGTTTTATAAGACACCAGTCCGGTCAGTGATACGTGGGAAAGGTTTATCCCACAGCGGTAAAAGGATGCTGGGACAGGAATTAGCAGGGCTCATTTGCATGGCTTTAAACTAGATTTGAAGGGGGATGGGGTTGTAGCTGGGCTTGCATCAGTGGGGCAACATGCTGGAATCAATAAAGACCGGGAGGCTTCCCAATACCCCTAGGATGAAATCGGTGTATTCGGCTCGCTCCCTGAAGTGCCTGTACACCAATGCGCGCAGCATGGGGAATAAGCAGGAGGAGTTAGAAACCTGCGTTCGGTCAGGAGATTATGATCTGGTGGCATTAACAGAGACATGGTGGGACAGCTCACATGACTGGAATGTGGTCATGGATGGCTATGCCCTTTTCAGGAAAGACAGGCCAGTGAAGCGTGGTGGTGGAGTTGCTCTTTATGTGAGAGAGAGCAACTACAATGTATAGAGTACTGTCCAGGTGCGGTTGAGGAGCGAGTTGAGAGTCTGTGGGGGAGAATTAAGGGGCAGGGTGGCAGGGCTGATACTGTCGTGGGAGTCTGTTACAGGCCACCAGATCAGGGTGAGGAAGTTGAAGAGGCCTTCTACAGGCAGCTGAGCGCAGCCTCACAGTCACAGGCTCTGGTTGTTATGGGGGATTTTAACTACCCTGATGTTTGCTGGAAGGACTACTCAGCCAGCCGGCCGCAGTCTAGGAGGTTCCTCCAGTGCATTGATGATAACTTTCTGATGCAAATGGTGGAAGAGCCGACTAGGAGAGGTGCGCTGCTGGATCTCGTCCTCACTAGCAAGGAGGGTCTGGTTGAAGCAGTAAAGGTTGAGGGCTGCCTTGTTTGCAGCGACCATGAGATGGTGGAGTTCAGAATCTCATGTGGCGGGAGCAGAATACCGAGCAGAATTGCAACCCTGGACTTCAGCAGGGCCAACTTTGGCCTTTTCAAACAATTGCTGAGGGAAATCCCGTGGGCAAGGCTGCTTGAAGGTAAAGGGGCCCAAGATAGTTGGTCAGCATTCAGGGACTGCTTCCACCAAGCTCAAGATCAGTGCATCCCGACATGCAGGAAGTCAAGGAAGGGAGCCAGGAGACCTGCGTGGTTAAACAGGGAACTGCTGGGCAAACTCAAGTGGAAGAGGAGAGTTTACAAATCATGGAAGGAGGGGCTGGCCACTTGGGAAGAATATAAGGCTGTTGTTAAAGGATGTAGGGAGGCAACTAGGAAAGCTAAGGCCTCCTTAGAGTTAAACCTGGCAAGAGGGGTCAAGGACAACAGAAAGAGCTTCTTCAAATACATGGCAGATAAAACTAACACCAGAGGCAGTGTAGGCCCACTGATGAATGGGGTGGGTACCCTGGTGACAGAAGATACAGAGAAGGCAGAATTACTGAATGCCTTCTTTGTCTCTGTCTACTCTGCCGGAGGCTGTCCTGAGGAGCCCCGTACCCCTGAGGCCCCAGAAGAAGGCAGGACAATGGAGGAGTTTGCCTTAGTTGATGAGGACTGGGTTAGGGACCAGTTAAGCAATCTGGACATCCATAAATCCATGGGTCCAGATGGGATGCACCCGCGGGTGCTGAGGGAGCTGGCTGAAGTCATTGCTGGACCACTCTCCATCATCTTTGCCAAGTCTTGGGAAACGGGAGAGGTGCCTGAGGACTGGAGGAAAGCAAATGTCACTCCGGTCTTCAAAAAGGGCAAGAAGGAGGACCTGGGCAACTATAGACCGGTCAGCCTCACCTCCATCCCTGGGAAAGTGATGGAACACCTTATCCTTGGTGCCATCTTAAGACATATCAAGGATAAGAGGGTCATCGGGGCAGTCAGCATGGCTTCACCAAGGGGAAGTCGTGCTTGACCAACCTCATAGCCTTTTATGAAGACGTAACAAGGTGGATTGATGAAGGCAGAGCGGTGGATGTGGTCTACCTTGACTTCAGCAAAGCATTTGACACCGTCTCCCACAGCATCCTCACGGCTAAACTGAAGAAGTGTGGACTGGACGATTGGGTAGTGAGGTGGACTGCAAACTGGCTGAAGGAAAGAAGCCAGAGAGTCGTGGTCAATGGGGTGGAGTCTGGTTGGAGGCCTGTATCTAGTGGAGTCCCTCAAGGGTCGGTACTGGGACCAGTATTATTCAATATATTCATCAATGACTTGGATGAGGGAATTGAGTGTACTATCAGCAAGTTTGCTGATGACACCCAGCTGGGAGGAGTGGCTGACACGCCAGAGGGCTGTGCTGCCATCCAGCGAGATCTGGACAGGCTAGAGAGTTGGGCGGGGAAAAATTTAATGAAATATAACAAGGGAAAATGTAGAGTCTTGCATCTGGGCAGGAACAACCCCAGGTTCTGGTATAGGTTGGGGAGTGACCTATTAGAGAGCAGTGTAGGGGAAAGGGACCTGGGGGTCCTGGGGGACAGCAGGATGACCATGAGCCAGCACTGTGCCCTTGTGGCCAAGAAGGCCAATGGCATCCTGGGGTGTATAAGAAGGGGGGTGGTTAGTAGGTCGAGAGAGGTTCTGCTTCCCCTCTATTCTGCCCTGGTGAGACCTCATCTGGAATATTGTGTCCAGTTCTGGGCCCCTCAGTTCAAGAAGGATAGGGAACTGCTGGAGAGAGCCCAGCGCAGGGCAACAAAGATGCTGAAGGAGTGGAGCATCTCCCTTATGAGGAAAGGCTGAGGGAGCTGGGTCTCTTTAGCTTGGAGAAGAGGAGACTGAGGGGAGACCTCATTAATGTTTATAAATATATAAAGGGTGGGTGTCAGGAGGATGGAGCCAGGCTCTTCTCGGTGACAACCAATGATAGGACAAGGGGTAATGGGTTCAAGCTGGAACACAAGAGGTTCCACTTAAATTTGAGAAGAAACTTCTTCTCAGTGAGGGTGACGGAACACTGGAACAGGCTGCCTAGGGAGGTTGTGGAGTCGTCTTCTCTGGAGACATTCAAAACCCGCCTGGACGCCTTCCTGTGTAACCTCACCTAGGTGTTCCTGCTCTGGGAGGGGGATTGGACTAGATGATCTTTTGAGGTCCCTTCCAATTCCTAACGTTCTGTGATTCTGTGATCTCAGATACTCCCTCCCAAATTCTTCTCTGTTGAGGGAACATGAAAGGAGAAATCTCTAATCTTTCTGGATTCATAGAGGTGTCTTCAGAATGCAGTGAAGACAGGATTTCACTTATTGATATTTCAGATATAGGGAAAAAAACCTCTGGATTTGACCTGGGTGACTGTTATGAGTCTTCTCTCAATGGGATGACTCACATTTGCTATGAGGCATGTTCCTCTTTAGATTTTGAAGATCCACCATGAGAGCTGATTCATCCATGATTCATGAGCCTGTGCATTTAGCCATTTTTCTTCATGAATGCTTTTTTTCACAAGGCTGAGCCTGGTGGTAGCAATTACTGAATTTATCTCTGCGAGAACCTTGAGCTACCTCAGCAACATCATAAAAGGTTATAGAAGTGGTTTTGTTTGTAAAAACTGATACATGAACATAGGTTTTTGGTGTGTTTTTAAGGGGGACGATATAAGATCTATAGCTAGGGCTTTATGTAATAGTGTAAGCAAGGTGAATTTGTTTTGATTTATTTTGCAGAGATGTGAAATTTATTGTGTTCTAGAAATATGTTCTTCAGAAGCATGATGTGGTAAAGGGCTGCCCAGTAATCTGTTAATTCTTCCTTAACATGTGGTTACTTTCAATGCTTATTATTGCAACTTCAGAATAATATCCAGAGTTTTCAGGAGGGATTCTGGAGTTACCACTGGTTTTCTAGGAAGTTTTAGCCACTGCAGAAACCAGAAAGAAAAGCAGAGTAATTTTTTTCCCCTACAAGGGGGTATCACTTGTCTGCTTTACTCTGCTCACCCCAGTCTTGTAGGTCTCCAACACTCTGCCTAATTCTCTTATCTAATGTCTCTATCATGTCAAAGGTGTCTTAGAGAGGAAAGGTTTGGTCTAAGGCACCACAGCCTCTCCTCCTCTTAGATAAGGCAAGTCTCCTTAGCTTGATAACTTTCCCTCCCAACAGCTTCGGAAAAGATAAATTGTGACTAAGCCAAAGTTTTCCCCTCAGGTGACTAATCGTACACACATGAAATAGGGAGAGGATAATTCTGATCTATTAAGATGTGGATGACTGCCACCAGATAAATTCCTTTTTAGCAGTTCTGCAAGATGTGTAGGGAATGAGGGAGATGGATGCTGGCCAGATGCTCTTCTCAATGAGTGTTAAAAACCTGACAGAACTGCAGGCAGTTAAGACATGGTTTATTCCTCCTCTGAGTTCAGGAATAATAATAAGAAGGCCGTGTGTGTGTAGCTGGAGCTGCTGTAGGCCTTTGACAGAAACAAAAGTGTTACCTCCCAAACTGAAGGGTCTCAAGGCCGCAGTGGAAGAGCCCTTTTGTGCAGGAGTTGCACAATTCAGACAGAATTCCCTGCTGCTTGAAATGTTTATTTTAAAGTTAAATCAACCAAGGACTGTAGGGTGTCCTTGATCCTGTCTCTTTACTACAAATAATGTGAGGATTGAAGGGAGTTTACTTTCTAATGTTTTCTCCTTACTCCTTGCATACTTATATTCTTTGCTGGAGATAAATCTCCTCTCTCCCTCACATATTGTTAAGGCGAGATTAATCTTATTTCGTTTTAAACATTTATATTTGAGCTGCTTGTCTAGATCACCTTACCATCAATGAAGATAAAAGAAAACTTCCTAAACATGAACTGTCTGACAAATTTTAGACATTCACCTCAGCATGAGATATGTTGCATATTAAGATTTTGTTTTCTGCATTATATAGGTCTTAAATTTAGATTAGACAAATCTTGCCCTTAGTACTGATTTATTGAGCCTTTTCTATAAGGCTTCCAGCAAACCAGAGAAGTTTTACCAGAAAAATATTAGAGAAGCATGGTTATCAGGTTTAAGACAACAGTCGATTTAAGACAAAGAAGAGGTGGTTAATAATTAAAATGTTCCTTCCATTGCAGTGTTCGGAAACAACTGAAATTCCCAGAACTAAATACACAAATCTCAGTAGGTTTTGCTAGACCCATACAGACAGTGTAGCAAAGTCAAGTTGTCTGTGGATTAGGTGCATGCAGGACAGTACAGTTTAATTTATTTATATAGCTCTAGTGTTTGAGCCATTTGCCTAGGAGGACTGCTGAATCTGGTTTTAATAGAGAAAAATCTTTATCCTGATGATATTAGGGGTGTGGTTTTGTAAGCTAGCAAAGCTTATTGCATTTCCCCAGGAACAGGGGTATTGCTTAGACCACACCATACCTAAAATTTTTTTCAGTATAGTTCTGTGTAGACCAGGGAGAAGCTCGGTTTTTCTGCAGAGAGCAAGAGAGAATGGCTTTAGTTTCTCAACAGCAACAGAAAACAGCAGATATTTTTGTGGTTCCTCACTTCTGTATTCAAAAGTTATTTTAAAAAAATTTTAAAAAATTGTCATTGTGAGGCCAGTCTTTGAGTAAAGGCTGAATAGATGCATCCGCATTGTTTTCAGCTGTATTCACTATATTGCTTTTTACCAGTGTGGCCCTATTTTACCAAATCATTTTGAGCTATGTGTGGGGTTTCTTTTGTTTGGTTTTAGGCCTTTTACAACTTTTTTTTTTTTTTCCAAATTCATAGCTCAATATTGAGTTTCTCAAATTTCATGTTTTATGAAGCAGAAAAGCTACTTTGCTTTAATTTTATCACAGCAAACCTGAATTTTCAGTATTTTGTAGAGATACTGTTTTACAAGTGTATAATTTGGGAACTCAAAAGCACTCAAATGCTGTTTTTTAATCTAGGATGCTCTGTTTTTTCAGGCGTGTAGAGTATTTAGAGAGAATCCATTTAAGTTACTTTCAGAAAAGGTGATTCAGATATGTTCTACTGCATTCTAGCTTTTGTAAAGGATTCTGTGCACCCCTGGGTGTTTCTGTGCTTCCAAATTGGAAAATAATGTTTTAATATTAAAAATTAATAGTAGTTTTGCAGAATTATTTGGGTTAGAGTAGATCTAGAAACAATGCAGTAATTTTGGTAAAGAGAAACATCAGGATGTTCTTGATTCTGATGCAATTGTTTGTATCTTTCTGCATTACTACATAGCTTTCTTGGTGTTACCACAAATTTGTGATGTATTCCTGATTTATAAAACAAAGTACAAAAGTAAAGCCCCAGACAATGTGGAAGGTCTGTGTAGAACTTGGCCTGCTGAAGCTTCTCAGTTTCTGTAAACCAGATCACTAATGCTGCCTTTTATGTTTGAGGCTGTATAAAATAATGGAATAGATTTGATTTTTTTACAGGAAATCTCTGATTAGAGCTAGATTTGACCCATCTTTGAGTAATACAGGACGTTATTACAGTTACTCCTTCATTTACAGAGATGTCATGAACTGGTGGTCTTGCAAACTGAAAATAAAAGCACATCAGTAACAGGTATGGCTTTGCTTGTGGGCTCTTCCTGGGCAAAAATCTAATGCCTCAGAAGATCAATTACAAGCAGAGTTTCTTCAAACAGCCAGGTCAGTTTTGAAGGCAGAGAAGTAACTCTGCATGTGACTTATGTGAGTGGCGGACAAATGCGGGTAATGTTTTTTCCCTGCTTAGTATGGTCTTAAGTCTAAAACAGGAATGACTCAAAAATTATACTGCGGGCTTCTGTCCTAATAGTTGTTGAGCAATGTCAAGGTTTTTTCATTGTATAAGTAAAAATGTTTTTCTAACTGCAAGAATCATAAATGTCTTCAGATCAAAGTAAGTTTTCTGGTTAGTGCCTCAAGGTCAGTGTTAATCCTCCCTTTATTAACAGCTGCACGATACCATTGTCTTCGAGTGTGACTAAAAACGTGGTGTAACCCGAGTGGGAACTTGTGTAACTGTTCTGGTGGCGTGATAGCTGGACTGGACTCCAGTTTGCTTTCTCATGGCCTTGAAAGCAGCTCGGAAGTAGTTACTAGAAGAAAGTTGATACGAGTGAATACATTGTGGGATGGGTATGTTGAGAATGTGCTGTTTTAATATATCCAGTTTTTAAAGTGTAATGTCGTTTCAAAAGAAGCTGTTAATTTAAATAACTTCCAGTCTATAAAATGACATTCCAGCCCATAAAAAGGTAAGGCTTTTTGCCAGGGCTAATAATGCTTAGTTCCTTCATTTGCAGAATAAATGTGGCAAGCCTTTTAACGCTGACTTTTTTTTTTTCTCTGACTTTGGACTAAATACTTAATCAGTCAGTTATAGATTACTTGTTGATTTCAAATCATTTTAATTTATCTAGTGTTTTTCCCCCCCTAGGGATTCTACAAATGAAACTACTGCACATTCAGATGCTGGCAGTGAGCTTGAAGAAGCAGAAGTCAAAGGAAAAAGAAAAAGGGGCCGTCCTGGCAGGCCTCCAGTATGTGTAATTTAGTTTTGTTTTGTTATGCATCTATTTAAAATTGACTGCAAACTGTTTTTTATCTAATTATCTTGTGGTCACGTAAATAGGCTTTTAATGAGCCCTATGTCAAACTTTATGAAGACTTGTAGTATGAAATATTTATCAGATTGATATACAAACAATGTTTGGAGTCTTTAAAAAGGGACATAAAAATGAGCTCATAATAGCTATTTTTTTCTTTCGTTAGCTACTGATGTGAACATTACAATTTTATTATTATTGTCATATTACAACATTCTTCCAGACATGAAAATAATCTCAGTAAGCATGACCACTTTCTGTTTTGAAAGTTGTAATGGATTTTAAGTGACAAATGACATCCGAGCCATGCTTTTAGTAACTGATGATCTCTTAATGTGAACGGAGGAGTTGCAACATAGTATTAACTAAATGCCTTGGAAGATCTATTAAGACATCTTAAAAATTCATGTAATTGACATACGCTGTGTCTGATGTATAGATTGGGAGCTTCAACCTCTTCTCTAGCATAGTGCAGCAGTCGATATTGCTGTCTGCTCTGTAAGATTTGCTGTTCTTCACTAGTCTTTGCCCATTGCTGGCCCATGAATGGGATCATACAGAAACAATACTCTATTACACATAGTATTTAAGGAGGCTTTCTGTTTTACTTTATAAAATAACTAATTTATTGGAAAATACAGAAAATGTTCTGTGTGTCATGTTGTCCTTCATTTTAGTTCTTCTAGGTCATCAGATGTAATTATCTTGATTATATCACTTGAAGTACACAGTGTGGAATAAGATTTTTTTTGGTGGGAACTTACGTGTGTTTGTTATTAATGGTTTTGATTCTCCTCTTAGTGTTTGTCTATGAGTACACACCCAGTATGAATGTGCTATATATCTATATCTATATATCTATATATATCTATCTCACTAGTAGATTTTTTATAGTTGTTTTTGTGTGGTTGGTGGTGGTTGTTTTTTTTTTTTTGTCGTTGTTGTTTTGGGGGTTTTTTGGGGGGGGAGGGGGGGTTTGTGTGTGTGTGTGGTGTGTGTTGTGTGTGTGTTTTGTTTTTTTTTTTTTATTTTTTTTTTTTTTTATTCTAAAACCTTCCGCCCTGAGGCTGACTCCTTAAGCAGGGCTAGTGAGGCTGTGAGAATGGACAGAACCATGTGTTCCTCTCAAGCGTGCTGGCCAAGCTGGAGCAAACTCTGCCTTAGAACAGTTTCTGGACTTACTTTGGGAGCCAACGTTTTAAATCCTGGGCTTTTCTGGGCATGTTGTGTTCGTTTTTGAAAGCTTTTTAACAGTGTTTCCTACGATGGTACTTATTCTTCATCAGATGGACAGATTTGCTTGCAAACATGAGTTATTTTACAGGAAGTTTAGAGAAGCATGCAGAGAATGGGTCATCTGTTTATATAGCTTGTAAGCAAAGGGCAAAATCAGAAATTATCTTAAGAATATCTTATTAGTACATCTATGAGTTTTTGCAGATCAAATTAAAAAAAAAGATGGTGCAACCTGATTGCTAACCCAGAAGGCTGTCATACTGTAGGAATTTAAGTTAAAGCAACACTAGTGGTGTTTTGTATCTACCACACATTCACTGGAAAGGTGAATGTTGCAAAGGCATTTCTCATCCCTCTGAGTTTATTAGTACATCTATGGGAATACCGGCTGAAGCACTCTACTGGTCCTGCTATCAAGTTTCTACAGGAGCAATTGCACAATATGCTTTGAAGAACTCCAGACTCATTAAGTATATGTGATTGTAAAGTGATGAACATACAGAGGAAGCGGCCATTATTTCATATATAAAGTGATGGTCTGTGAGCTGACTGCTGCTAAGGAGCAAGACCTTAGGGTTATCAGAGATGACTCCATGAAAGCATCATCTTAATACTTGATGGGGTAAAAAAAAAAAAAAACAAATCCAGTCTTAAAACTCTGAGAGAATAAAACATATACAAATACTGTGTCCTTTATAAAACTTGGCTTGCCAAAATTTTGAATACTTTGCACAATTCTGGTTTCTCTTTCCCTCTTGACTTCCACTTCAAAAATCTCAAGAAGGTTATATTAGGACTGAAAGAGGTTCAGAGAAGAGAAACAATGATGGCTGATCATGGAATCAGACTGGGAGGGACCTCAGGGTATCTCATTGCAACCTCATTCTCAGAGCAGAGTCAGCTTTGGGATCAGACCATGTTGCTCAGGGCTTTTCCAGTCTAGTCTTGAAAACCACCAAGACTGGAGACTGCACAACCTCTCTTGGCAACCTGTTTCATTTTATTTCATGAAAAATTTCTCACTTTTAGGCAATCGGAACCATTCTTGCTCCAGTTCATGACTGCTGTCATTTGTCCTCCCACCATCTGCAAAAAGCCTTACAGGGGAGTGTTCCCGGCTCCCAGCTATGTTGGTAGCCCTCTGCTGAACTCGTTCTAGTTTATCAATACCTCCCTCACACTGAGAGGACCAAAGCTGGGCATGGTATTGTGGATATGGGCTAAGAAGTGCTGAGGAAAAGGATATAATCACTTTCTGTGCTACACTGCTATAGTCCTGTGTGTATAGCTCAGGGTGCTGATGCCTTTGCTGCTCAGGCACATGGCTGTCTCAGGTCCACTTTGCTGTCTGCCAAGACCCCAAGTGTTGATGCAGGGATTTATTCCTCTCTTCTTGCATTTGCCCATGTTGAACTTTTTGTGTACTGTTAGCCCAGTCCTCCAGACTGCCAATAAAAGTCTCGCCCTTGATGTCATTAAGCCGTCTCCCTGCCAATTTGGTGTCATCTGCACACTTGACAGGAGCATGCTCCCTCACCCCCTCTCTCACCTCTGATAAAGATGGGAAACCGGACATGTTCCAGTTAGACTTTTGTTGTGCTCCCTCATTGCCAGCACTCAGGTAGAGGATGATTTGTTAACCATGATACTCTGAGCCCAACAGTTCAACCACTCGTCCACCCATCTAGTTGTCTGCCCATCCAGATCACAACTTCCCAATTTGCATATAAGAATATTGTGAGAGACTGTTGAAAACCTTGCTAAAGTCAAGAAAAATGGCATCTGTTGTTCTCCCTCATCCAGAAATTTGGTCATTTTCCTACAGTTTTTTGGGTGTCTTGACAAAATGTATATGTTTGAATACACAATCAAATCCTGCCTTCATAATTGATACTGCAGCAACAGAAAGGAATAAATAAGGTTCTTCAGAAAAAAAAAAAAAGGACCAAAAAGGAAAAAGCCACTCAATGCAATGTCTAGTATCCTTGAGGAGAAATGCAAACACCTTGGAAAGTCTAATCTAAGCAGTTAAATTTAGATTTATAACATCATTTGATGTTAAAAGTCAGGGACTTCATAGCTGAGGTATTGGTTTCGCCAACATTGTATTTCACTTTCCCTCCTCTTCCACGTTTCTCACCTATCCATGTTGCTAACCCATCCACTTTCTTCAGGTGAATTATCTGTTTCTTACAGGAGGTGCAGCCCTGTTGTTTTTCCCCTACTCTTCCATCTGCTAATGTGATTTTTATTTTCTCCACAGGTACCACCTACCTTTACTCTCAGATGTGAAACAGGTTAAAATACTTAGTTAAATTCAGAGCTGTTTTTCTCAGCTGATACTTAGCTTTGATGTTTTTAATTTCTGTTATAAACCTAAAGAAAGGCTTTTCTGCCCAAAGGCTCTACATTTTTTTTGTGGGTTTTATTCATTTGTTGTTTTTTTCTTCTCCCCCCTAACTAAAATATTATGGTCTAGTAAGATTTTATCTCTCCTCACAAATGCTTATTTGCTGATGTCCTCAGGCTGTCACAGCTACCGTGACACATCTACGATAAACATATTGACCTCTTTTGGAAAGAGAGTTTACTCTTCTGTGCTGTTTTGTCTAGCTGCGTGCCTCTATTATGGAGCTGGACACAATGTACTTCATCAAATATATGTATGTATTTATTTTAAATAGGTTTTTGCTGTGCTATTATAGAATGGACTTGAGCTATAACCAGGAAGATGGACTACTACTGGAGGATTTTCCAGACTTTTTTCCAAAGGCAGACAGTTCTCTTTGCAGATTTGAGACTTTTGTAAGGAGATGGTCCTCATTTGAAAATTTGCCATTTGTAGCAAATAACTCTTCAGTTCATAGAGAACCTTAATATTTTGGAGAACCTTCCCTTCCTCAAAATGCTGCCTTCCAAGTTGCCCTTCCACTTCTGCAAGAGACTGTTCTAGTGAGTACTTGACTGAGTAGATTAGATAGTCAATTTGCAAAGAGATTAAGTGCATTGGTCTTTCAAAATAATTCTCAGAATCTAACCTGGTGGTCCTTAATTCACTGACCCTTGCTGTGAATGTAGCAGGAGTTGCACCATGTCCTGTTCTAGCACTGACAGCGGCTGAACCTGGTCTCCCCCTTGCCCATGTCCATTTCTAAACACAGTCTTGTAGACCAGATATGTATGGAATGACTGGCCAATGTATTCATGTATTGTATTTGCTGCATGTATTCATGCCATACTGTATGTGAGCATGCCATCTGGATATAGATTTAGTGAATTGTATAGAGTGTATTTAAGAAGTGACCTATGATAGTTCTCTGGTTGAAGCTGCTGAGTAACACTGGCCAAAAATGCCCTTTTTTTGGTCTGCTGCATTATTGAAATACGTGTGTATGGATGCGCTCTTCTGTTGTAGGCAGGGGATTTGAAAGCCCAAGGGCTTATGATGTGATGCAGCTTTCACATTAGTGGGCTCGGGCTCAGATTATTTATATATCTATCCTTTTTTGTCTTCTCTCCTGGATCAATGCTCCTTGTTTAATGTTGTCAGTATGTTTTATTTTAACCTACGTGAGCTCAGAACAGTTTGACTTAAACCTCAGCTGTCAGAGATTGAGAGAGATCCCTGGCTATATTTCAACGTTGAAGTAGGAGTAGGCAGATTAGCCTCTGACTCAGAGGACAAGAAACTTCAGTCTGCCTGTTCCAGAAGTGGCAATTCTGAGATCTCTGCTGGTGCGTCTCTCACCCCATACTCGGGTCTGCAGCATGCCTTTCTCCAGCTCCTCTCCTCAGATTCTTTTTTTAAGGCAAGATGGAGGAGCAAGGCATTTCTGATCCTTTTGTCCCCAGCGCTGACTGTACAGTTTTGTTTTCAGGTCCTTTTGTGTGGAAGAGATAGACAACAATACCTTATCTTTGCATTCATGTGTGAAATTTTAACTCTTGGCCTTTTTTTAGTCTCATAGCATGGATGTTAGATACTGCAGGGGGTTGAGTTTTCCTTCTAGTTCCAAACCATACATGTGCTGATTAACAGTAGGAAGGAATCCTCTGGGAAGAATTTTTTTTCGTGATAGTCAAGCTTGGTTTGGTGTGAGTTACATCAGTGTCCTGTTTCGGCTTGGTATTTTAGGTCTATCTATTAAAATGGATGTGAATAAGACTTCATGTAGTTCTGTGAAAATGCAGTGCACATACAGCCAGCATGTGAAGACTTCCTTATCCTGCCACTTGTAGCTTCCTGGTGGAGGAATCTTAATGGCATTAGAAGTTTTCCTTTTAAGCTTTTGATGGGATGGTGCTTGTATTTTTGGCAATCTAATCTATTCTTCATTTTTCCAGTGGAAATTGTCTCTTCTTTTTTTTTTTTTTTTTTGGTAGCAGTTGCCTCAGCTAAAAGAAGTGTTTCAAGCATTTATTGCAGACTCTCTTGATTCTTTAAGATTACTTTTAGAACTCTTAAAAGGCTTTTAAATAAAGATGAAAAAAGCAACACTGCCTCCTCAACACTGCGTCTCTGTTTTCTTTTTTTCATGTTCTAAGCTGCATGTACTACAGCTGAAGCAGCTCTGTACACACTGGATGTGAGGGGGCCTGCATCTGTCTTTATTTGCAGGATGAAGCTTTTCACGGGGAGCACCTTATTTGTTTCTGTGATGAAAAAGGTACCACAGGACTGACTCTCTGCATCCAAGAACTTCTCCCTAGATAATCACAATGATGTTATGAAGTGTGCAGTAGCCTTCTTTTTTAAATGGGGATTAATTCTGGAATAGCTCAGACATTATCAGTTTTCCACTTAACACAAGGTTATGATGCAGGGGCCTCTCCAGGTGATATGCCTTTGAAAGAAAAGTTCTTCAGTCTTACTCAAGTGGAAGGTTAAAAAGCTTCTTCCAGCTATCTTGAGAAATGGGGTATTGCTTTAAATTACTTACTGTATGAATGCACATAGAGGCCATCATTTAAGGTGGTGGGTTAGGTGGAGTTACTGACCTGTAACACTTTTTCTTTGTGAAATGCATCAAATCAACTTGGGGAATGTTAATGGAAAATGTCAAGCTGCTTACACTTTTTTTTTTTTTAGTGTATGAATTAACTTTCTCGTTATTACTTGATTTTACATATGTGGGTCACTTTTTTTTCCACAATAATTTTAAAGACATGAAAAGTATTATCTAGCTAATTTATTACAAAATTCTGAATTGTCATCATTTTAGTTTAATTACAGTCAGTGTTAAGTATTGTGTTTCCTGTTTGCTTTAATTTAAGCTATAATGCGACAGGTAAACCATGTGATTGGTCATCAATATGGCCATTTTAGAGTTACTTTTGAAACTTCTGAATTTCCCAATGCAGGTGTGTATAAATCCTCAGCTTTAGTTGTTCTCAGTTGAATTTACTGCACAGATCTGAAAAAAGAATTGGTAACTTCTGTTTTCATTTGGCAACTCAGTACTTTTTTGACACTACCACCAGTCTGACCACCCTTCTCTAGTATCTCTCCACCTGAAGATTATGTTAATTCCTGCCTAACTCAGAAAGTTCTAGTTTGGGATTTTCTTCAGTTTCTCAGTGCAGAATCCTTTGTCTGGTTATTTTGTCTCTTGAGGCAGGATTCAATACAGATCCTGCATCTGGATTTAGCTAGCCGAGCTTGGATGCAGAATGGTTTTTGTTAAGTGAAAGACTTGGTTTCTCCACTGTGAGAGATTTTCTTGTTGTCAAAAGAAAATCTGTACCAGAGAGAAACTTCATTCAAGTAGACTCAGTACTAGATCTGGTGTTAATTCAGGTCCAGGATATTGAGATAATTACTTGGGCTCGAAGAATCTGGCTCTGTCCAGTAATTCTGTGAAAAGTACATCTGTCGCTTATTTCTGTAGCTCTTTGAGAGCTCACTGGTGTTCTCAGCCTTCTAATTCAAACTGAGTCTTGGTCAAAGCACCACCTTTCCTCAGGATACCTGACAAAAGTGGAATTTAAACCGAGCATTTGTGTTTTGTCATTACTCATTTTGAGAATGTGCACGCTGGTCCATAGTATTCACACCAGTGTAGGTGGCATTTCCAGTAACAAGTTACCTTTGGATGTGTGCATTTCACATCCATCTCCTACTTGCTTTCCCTTCATCCTTGCAGTGTTTAACGTCTCCCTTTGAATTACACATTGCGAAAAACTGTATAGAGGAGGCTTGCATGAGCTTCTGTGGAGGGTGTCAACTTGCCCTCCTGCTTTCATTTAACAGTACTTAAAGCTAGTGGAAGTGTTTATGGTTTACTGTCACCCAGATTGAATAAGCACATGGATTATATATCTCAAAAGACTCAATTTACTTCTAATTCCTTACCATTTTATTAAATAGTGATCATATGTCTCTTTGGAGCTCAAAAATGCTTAAACATTTCATGTATTGATAGCTTTCTTGCTGATAAAAGCAGCTTTGCACATGTTTAAAAATTCATTGAGGGAGAACACATATTCTTCTTGATCATAAGTGCAGTTGTTATCCAAAAAACTTTTCACAGAGACTGTACGGTTATTTTAAGCTTCCGAGTTTGCATTTGTATGCAAGTCCTTAACTGAATATTTGCAAGAGGCAGATGCAGTTACACTCTACCTTGCCCTTTTCTTTAGTTCTCTGCCCCCACCAGCAGTAATCCCTGTTAAAGTAAGGGGAAAGCTAGACTGCTGGTCTGCCTCTACCAGCTCTCTTCCAGACATGAGATCCCTTTTCTTTGCAGGAAAATTCCTAATGGGTCTGTAATGGGAAGACACAACCAAAAATGTTGACTTTATGTTCTTTACTAAAAGATTTAATAGAAACTGGCTGACAGTATACTCATGTAAAAGGTACCATGAGGCTATTGTCCTAAATGTAATCTTCAAGTGCTAGTGTGTTCTTTTCTTTATCATAGTTCTTCAAAATAGCTTCATTGTTCTGTGGAAAACAACAACTTTTGCTTTTGTCTTCCTCACAATAGGGAGAAAGAACAGAATATGGAAGTAAGACCATAGCAGGAATCTAATGTTATTTTTGCATAAAGTGACTTAAATTCAGAGCAAACTGTTCACTAGATGACTTCTTAGAAGTGGGTTCTATACCACCTGATTATAAGCTTGAAGAATCTGGAGAAAATTGACATTAAATAGTTTAGATTCACAGGGAAAATGTTTTAACTCATAAAAATTTGAAGGAAGGGGCTATTATGATGATTACGAAATCTGACTATAACTTAGTGATTCAAGTCAAGTTGAAGTGCTGACTATGTACATATTTTCTTATAAATGTTGTATAAAAATGAGAACACAGGAAGTGAATGTTAATAAGGCAAGTGTATTTTTAGTAACTTATTGTCTTCCAGAGGTCATTAGTTATTCTAGAAGTGTGCTAACATAAAACACTTTTTCTGTCCTGTCTGTAATTTACTGCCATTTATTCAGTTTTAGTCATGTTGTTGACTATCTCTTTGTGTTGAATAAGACTACTACAGGTATTGATGTGAACTGGTACTCCAACATTGGGAATTCACTGCTACATACTTTGCGGCTTTTAAGTCATGCCTTAAAAACTACTGATAAATAAAAATACATTTATCTGACTGGATAAAGCCCTAAGCAGCCTGGTTGAATTTCATAGTTGACCCTGGTTGGAGCAGGAGGTCAGGCTGGAGACCTGAGATCCCTTCCAGCCTGGCTTATTCTGTGACACTTGTGCGTATATACATATGTGAGTGTATAAATGTGGGTGTAGTATGTATGTATAAGGATCAGTTGAGTGATTTCAGATATGGCTATAATAAGTTTTCATTCTGCTGGTTTTCTTTGCCCAGTCTGCCACTAAGAAACCTCGGAAGTCTCCAGCAGACAAGGGTCGTCCTGAATCTGGAGCTAGAGCAGCAAGTCGTGGAAGAGCTAATGGCCACCCTCAGCAGAATGGAGAAGGGGACCCTGTCACTTTGTTTGAGGTGGTTAAGCTGGGGAAGAGTGCTATGCAGGTAAAATAACTAATTGTGTTACACCTTCACAATTCAGGATATCCTGACTGTAGAAGTTCAGTCTAATCTATGCTTTTGTAAACTATTGTATTTTTTCATAACCTGTATAGGTCCAATAGACTGCATATGGTAAAGGGACAGAATGTGCTTTGAGTTAATGACTGTCATATGTACTTCTGACAAAAGACAGATCAGAAAGTCTTGTATTTCAAATTCTCCTTTATTTTTTTCATTACTTCCAAATTGGAAATATGTGTTGGTATTAAGCAGTCTATTAAAGAATATCCTTTAATATGTTTTATATGAGGAAAAAGTATATGATATTAGTGATAGATCCAAGGCTTTTTTGGTTTGCTTGTTTTTTCAAAAATACCTGCTGACACAAGCACTTTTGAGAACTTTGCGCTACAGGTTGCATTCTTCTTGCCATCCCCACCAGAGCAGCAGATGAAAGCTAGACTAGTTGCCTGGACTTCCTTAGTCTCTGAGGGCCAAAGATGGACACATCCTGAAGGCAAATTTTTCACTGTAAAATAAATATATATAAGATAGTTGTATTGAATTCCTTCTGGAAGTGTTTCCTGCTCCTTTATTAATTTCAGAGGTCTCATAGCATTTATTGGGCCAGATGAGTCCGTGCCTCAAGAACCTCTATAGATTATTGTTGTTACCAGTACTTGTATGCCTTTACTAAGCTGCTCTGTGTCAGCTATTGTTTTTTTGGCACTCAAAGGAGAAACAATGGGCTCAAAACACTCTTAATCCGGTGCAGTGCAAAGCCAACAGTTGTTCCTACTGAAGGATTGTTTAAGCAAACCTCCTTTACTTTGCATTTCAACAGAACAGGGCTCATGCAATATCTGTTAGTTTGTTTTGAATTTGTGGTGCTAACTAACCTGAGAACATTATAAATTGGGAAAATTAGGGGCCAAGTCCCATTTGCAATATTACTTTTAGTGTAGCTAAAAGCTAAATTTACTTAACTCTCAAAGGAATCTAGTCTTCCAAATGAGTGAAAGCTGTTGAAAATTTTTTTTCTCAGTCTCAAATTTGTGGAAGGTCTGAGCTGTAATTTCTAAGTAGTAATATACAGGAAGAAAATGAGAATTTTTATTCTTCATAGTTACTGTATTTACAGTTATTCAGGATTGACCCTTCTTATCTAGTAGGTGAAGACAGAACAAATTTACTACTAACAAAGCTACAGATTGTTTGTGCCTCTTCTTCCTACACATTTAAAGTCAGGGCTTCCAACTTTGCTTGGTTTTCAACACTTTCTCAAATTGAATTTTTGGCAGGATTTGAGGAAACATCTGGAGTCTGTTTTCTGCTTTTACTGTGGTACAAAACATACAATGTGTGTTATGTAGTATGTTTGTCTTAGAGTTATTGATATTTGCAGGAGCCAAATGAAGAGGAATGGTTGGTTGCTTTGATATTTGATGACTCTGTGTGGAATTAACTTTGATACATTTAATCTATTTCAAAAGAGATGTCATCAGAAGTCTCCTGCAAATGAAATGCTAAAAATAAATTGTCTACATGTTTGTGTTAAGGAACCTTTGGAATTCAAATACAAAGGAATTGTTTAGAGAAATTTCATGTTTGTATATGCATGTATAGATGGGCATGTGTCCATATATTTGTGTATCTGTTCATGTGTATATCTACCTGTGCACGCACATGTTTAAAATGTGCCTGGCCTACGAATATGAGAAAGAAGTAGACAAGTAGACAGCACATTTTAAGCAGTGGAGAGATGATAAGCAAATAGTAAAGGAATAGGCAAGTTTATTTGAAGGCCTGGCATGTAAACAGGCATAAGTGACTTGAGCCATATTTAGGAGTACCAGTCCTAATTTCAAGAGTATGTGTCACTTTGTACATCCTTGAAAATTTTACTATTGGTAAAAAATATTCCCCAAAAAAGTAAGAAAGAAACCCTGTAATGGGAAAGAGGATGCAATTAAAATGTGATTTAGTATTTTTGTTTAACTTGCACTTCTGGATGATAATCCAATGTGAAGCCAAGGTTCTATAAACCAAACTTACTAGCATCGTTATACTTTTCTTTTTCCTTAATAGCTTGGGGATTTTGATGTAACAATTAGGAATGCCTTTAATTAGGAATGCCTTTTCTTTTTTTTTTTTTTTGTAGATTCAATGCAGATTTTTTTTTTGTGGTTCATTTTAGAAATTTTGTCAGTGTTGCCAATTTTCAGAGAAGTGTCATATATTTGTATTTGTCAGAACCTACTATTTCTCAATATTTAGTCTTTTTCCTGTTGTACAAACCTACATTTTTCTATAGTGCCCCTAAGTTTGCTTCCAGCAATGAAAACACAGAAAAATTCAATTAATATATTCTGAGTGTCCATGGGAATTTTACTTTTTGTGGTTTCATTTCTGATCTATCTGCTCCTGCTGTTTGCTCTCAGGATTTATTTTAGTTGTTAGACTTTTTTTTTTTTTCTGGCTTTGTGTTGCCAACTTATGGAAGTCTGTAGCAGAATTGAATTCTCGCTTCTTTTAAGTTTGTCCTTTATTTTGGTTCTCATAGCAGGATGCATTTACTTCTTCTCTTCAGGCTTATTGCTGTTTGGTTCTTACAGGGAAACAAGGTTAGGTTAATGTTTTGTTATTTCAAGGATACATAGCTTCAGAGCTGTTCTTTGCATATACATCTTTGCCTCTTTTGAAGTGCTAGTTGTGTCGGTGTTAAGTCTCATTTGAACTCTGTAAATCAATTTGATACCCACATTAACTTGGTATTGGATTGTTGTCAGTGGTTTTTAATTTGCTCTGTAACCTCTTGTACAGTTAGTTGTTTCAGAAGTTTTTCTGTTGGCAACTCTCGGTGTATGAAGTGTGATATGACCTGCTGGTCATGTTTTCTGTGGGTATGTTTTCTTAGTCAGTTAAGATTGTTCATAGAGCTTTTTTAGGCGCTCTGCTTTTTTTTCTTAGGCAAACATGATACTCTTCTGGTTTTTTGGTCATTTGCCCCTTATGTATTTATTTTCTTAAATATTTTTATATTTCCGCACTCTAAACCTCCGTATGCAGAACAGACTCTATCACCATTTCTCTTCTGCTAAACTGCCTGAGTTTACGCTGAGAGTAGAGAAGGGTGTGGGTGAACCCCCCTCCTCCAGCTGAGCCCCCAGGACAGAGCCAGACTTTCAGCCTCAATCTTCATAGGCGCTTCTGCATTGGCCTCTGACCCTGGCATTAAGTTGGCAGTGAAGTAAAGAGCGTGTGATGATCTCAAAGGTTGTTTAAGCCTCAGTTTGAAAATTTCTCATAAGTAGATTATGACCAATTAGCTGTAATGAAGGTTGTATTTCTGTGTTGGGCAAACCAAGCTTTTTTCTTGTGTGCAGAGAGGATTTGTGCCTCCCCAGAACATCAGAGGGAATCATCAGTAATTTTGAGAGGTGTTCAATACCAAAAGATGAACAGATCTATGTTTTGATTGTTCCGTAATATTATGGGTGTTACTAGTTACCCTTAATTGATGTTAGCAGTTCACAACAGGTTAGAGCCTGATTTTGGACAAAAAATATTTAACCCCAATGCTTATGCTTAGCTAATAAAAGTAATTTTGGTGTCAGTTAGACGTGATTCAGAGTACATATGGCTCCATTATATGCCAACAAACATTGCAGGGTATGTATCTAAAGATATATGTTGAAATTGAATTTTTCATTGTGCCACCAGTTCTTTGTCTCTGCAGAAGTCAAGAACGTATGTGGTTCTTTACTGTTCTTGTCTGCACAGCTTGGCACACGTGGATTTGAGTCCTTTGAGGTTCCCTCCCTGTTCGAGTGAAGCTGTATTTGTAGCACTGCTTACCCTGTCATGAGAAGTTTTCTTTGTTTCTTAAGTCTTAGCTCCTCAGATTTTTTGTTGTCTTTGCACCTATTGGGCTCTTGTTGGCAAGCTGTGACTCTTGTTCACAGTATTACGCTGGCTAGAAAGTTTGAGTATCAGAACAGGAACATCGTGAGATCTCTTTTGCCCTTCAGTTGCCTATTTGAATTGATTAAAAATCTTTCATTAATATTAATTTAAAACATTTCTGAAATACTAACAATATTTTCAGTGTTATACTGATTTTCAGTGTTTTTTCACCTGTCGTAGACTGAGGTTCAAAATTAGTACATGCAATAATAAAGGGTATGCATCCCCTGTAATTATGCATTTGATCTGTTGCAAATAATATGAAAGAGGTAAAAGAAAACAGTCTGACCATTTTCAGCAGTGCTCTTTATTTGTTCTTTATGCATTAGCATCTTACTGGCCTGGTTGCCGGTTCTTTTGTCATAATGTTTCAGGTTTGGATGACTTTTAGTCATGAACATCTGTATCTGAAATTATTTTCAGATTGAAATTCCTACTACCTCGAGTATCTTTTTCTATCACTTTGAAATGTGATGATCTGTATAACAAATGCAAGATAGTCAGTTCTTCCAAAGAGCTGATATGTCATTATGCATCTTGTTAATATGGCATATCCTATATAATTTCAGCATTTTTTGTATTTTCATAGCATTTGGGGCCAAAATAGACCATTACTACCCCCCTGCATGACTCAGACCATGAAATTACACCCATTCCTGTATTAAGCCAACAGCTTCTTTTACAACCCTCATTTTTCTATAGTAATAGTAATATTAGTTTCTGTTAATTAGATGTTGGGGTGGGCCCACCTTAGCGAGTGTAGAGGCAGAGTCAAAGCTTGGAACATCATTGTTCTCCCTAAGGTCTAACTGCTCTCCAATGCTGAAGTCCCAGTGACTGCACAGCTTTATCAGCTGGTTCCTAACATATTCTGCATGGGTTAAGCTTTGCTTTGCTTCCTTCTCTCAACTGCCTGGAACTGTGTCTTACAGTTATTTAACTCACATAATTGCTATGCAATATAGATAATCCCAATGCTCCTTAGTCCTTCCAGTGTTTCTGGTTAAGAAGAATTGTTATTTGCCTGCTGTAATCTTGTACAAACTGAGGCGGTTGTTGAACAGATTGATCTCACCTTCTCCCATGTCTACAGCTGATGGTTTTTACACCTTTCCTGTGTGTTGTGTAGTCACACCAAGAAATAGATTTAGTTAGAACCTGGCACTTTGGTAGATTTCTTCAGCCGGATCAGTTCCCTGATTCAGCTCATCTCTCACAGCAACTCGGACTTATTCTTGGTTAGAATGACTGCATTACCATCACTGTATCTACCTTATTCAGGAGGAATTGTATTTTACTTATATGCTTTTACACATATACTTGAGCTTAAAACATCAGAGCAGCTGTAACTGCATTGTACCAAGATTCAAATATCTTACATCTGACAATGGCAGTTAAGAAAGAGAATTGGAGGGCAAAAAAAGTATTTTGGAAATTCTCCCTACCTCTGTTTGCAGCTCAGGGTGAATGTGGCATTTGTGTTTTCAGTAGCGTTAATGGCTTTCTCTTCCCTGAGTTTGTCTCTTCTCCCTACTAGAGCTCCCCTTTCCTGGATAGTGTCTCTGCATCTGCCTCAGTTGTTTCTGGGAGAGTAGGTCAGTGAAGATTGACAATATCCAGACATATGACATTATCTGTGTTTTCTGTGTCAAAGGCATGTGTTAGTTTAATTGTCCTTTGTTGTATTTTAACAATGCTGCATTGTCCAACTTGAAGGATGGATGATAACTCTGGGTTTCCTCAAACTGTCTCAAACTCCTTAAAAGTTGAAGTATGCATTCTCTAAAGTTTACAGCATAAAATAACTGCAACTATTATTGCTACTTAAACTAATATTTAGTTTCCATATTGCTAGATGGATTTCTTCTGCAGTCTAATCTTGCTTTGCTTGTGGTTGTATGCTACTGAATTAAAAGAGAACCAAAATCAGAACTAGGTACATGTTTCCGTGCTTATACTAGGAACAAATTAGCAACCAGTTGAAGCATTAATTAATTAGAAGGGTATCCCTTATTACCAAATGAATTTTTCTGCAGTCATCACATGAGACTTCTTTCCCCTTGCGGTGTAATAAGATGTAGGATGATTTTGCTGTTAATGTGAACGCACTTACTAGTAGTGCAGTGTGTGAAGGCATTTATACTCAAAAATACCATTATACTTAAAGCCAGAGAGTCTCTTGCTCTCTAGAATGTCATAATTTTTGAAGTATCTGCGGTGATCCGTGAGCACTTTAAAAGTTGCGCTAGCAAAGGAACTTGAATGGTGTTTTTTAATGAATTGATGAATCTCTCCTGTTGGAATAGCCGATTTGTTTCTGCACTCCTCTAAGGATATTTTTATTCTTGTGTTCAATGTATTGAGCAGTTCTGATGCTTTGTAGCATCTCTTTGTAGCCCGTTGGAAAATGTGTAACAAGCCAATTGAGAGAGATTAGCGCCCGCAAAAATTCTGTACCGTAGTAGAAAATCCGTTGAGTGGTCCACTCATCATTTTTAAGGACTCGGGTAAGGAAACGCAGCTCTGAGCATTGTGGATCTGCTGCGACCACTGTGCTCATCCTCAGTAGTTTCTGTGACTCTAATCCATTTGAAAGAAGAATTTTTCCCTTTTTATACACGCAAGTTTAATGCCAGCTAAATTGTGCCATTCTAATACTCTCATAAGAGAACTGAATATTTTTTTCTTTCAGTAGTGCTTTTTTCTCTCAAAGGGTTCCATATAATGTATTACACTGATTTCCCCACATAATGATACTTAGTGTCCATTCTACTGCAGAGAAATATGTATTTATATGAAATGCCAAACACACACATCTCTGTATGGAGAGTTTCATTTGGAATAAATACTTATAAGATTTTATTCCTTCCCTTCCTGTGCTTCAAGGGGGAAAAAAAAAAAAAAAGTCATATAGGTAGACACTACATAGAGCAGATTTTCCCATCTTCTCCTGTGATGAAGAAACAAGAAACAGGTACTGTAGCATTAAAGTAAGTGTTTGTTGTGTTGGTTTTTTTTTTTGTTTTTTTTTTTAAAAAAAAGAATCATTTTGACGTTTCAGAAAGTGCTTGCTAGGTGTTAATAAAGTGTGAACTCTTTCATAATTTAGAATTGCCACCTTTAGAGAGAAAATAAGAAAAAACCTCAATCTATGGTTCTTTTTATTAACCTTATGTTAGGTTTTTCAGTGGGTGTATTTTAGACTTACTGGCTACAATTTGGAATGCAACCAGTTATCTTGAAGTCTAATGCACAAACTTAAACTGCACATACTTTCACATGTTAGGAACCACCTTCTCTGCAGCAATTAATTACTTCAGTCTTCACAAAATTTGACCTTAAAAGACTTTTATTCTTTTTTAAAAAGCCTGCACAGATTTACTATAAAAAACTTGTACGCAGAGCATTCGAAGTCTTTCACTTCTTCCCTTTCTTTCCTTGTGTTTTTATTTTCAGTATACTCTCTAAGTTCTTCACACTGTCTGTTAAAGCATGTTTTCTAGCTTTTATCTTCTCTTCAGGCTGCTCTTTACACAGATAATTGAAATCTTCAATTTCAATGGGCTTTCCTTTTTTGTTTTAATAAGCTTGGAATTTCATTTCAGTAACTTTTTATTTTTGGCAGAAGATGTTAGTGTAAGGCATACTGCCTTGCTTTTGGGGTTTTTTTTCCTTCCTTTAATGTAAACATGCTGTGCACCCATTCTGGAGCCATTTTTTGTTCTGTCATATTCACTGTAAATGAAGCGTGTCCACAACAAGTTCTATGAAATGGCAAATTATTTAATCATACTTGATTTGCCTCGGTTTACAGTTGACTCAGATCTTACACTTGAACATGTGCTTTGTATATAGTGTCATTTGTTTTCACTTTGCGTTAGTAGCACTGCTGCCAAATTGTTACTTAATTTAAATTGTGAAATAGCTTGTTTTTGAAATCAACTTTCATTAATATTTGGTGAGTCTGCGCTAATTTGCACGAGCTGGCAAGGTATCATTTGCAGTTAGTCCCTCTGGTTCCTCTAGCACTTAATGCTCTTACATGTAGTAATGTTTTTGCACAGAAGGAATATGAAATGGATTCATAGCTGTAAAGCCTCCAGGAGGTAATAAGATAACTAGCTTCATTATTTCGTTCATTGCATCAGACTTTTGCTTTTACTGGCAATCCAAGCTGCTGTTTCTCTTCAGTACCATAAAATGGTCCAATTTATCTTTTAGCAGACTTTGAGATGTGAAGGTCAATATATCTGCAAGTCTCCCTGATTGATTTAAAGTTGTTTATTCAGACTATGGATCTATTCTGCTACTTGCTTGACTTAGTTTAAGCTTCTTATTTCTGTAAGGTTGCCTTTTTGGCATATTCTTCAAATTATGCTGCATGGTAGTTCTTAAAACAGAGTCACCAGAGAGTTCATTTCTGTGAGTTTCTCTTGAAAGCTGTTACCAACTTTTGAAAACCTCCATACTGGCTCTATATTTGTACTATATATCATCTGCTATTTGCAGAAGGCCTTGATTTTTCACTCAGTTCTCATAAGAATACAAGTATTTTCAGTTTTAAAAAATACATGCCTAAAAATCTCATTTTTGCAATATGTACTTGTATGGACTTGTTATGCCCACTGACCCAGAGATGTGGTGCATCTATGTGTATCTATATATGTACATATATATGTATATGTGTATATATACATGTATAGCTGTTTTCTGGCATCAGGGAGTGAAAGGGGATCATGTGGGTGTTACTGGAGCAGTCTTGAGCTTTGATCTATTTAACTGAACTAAATGCTTTTTTACTTTGCTTAGAATTTAGTTCTAGTACTCCTTGCCTCCCTCCAGTCTGGTAATGAATTGGAGAAGCTAAAGATTTTTGTGCAAGTTCTCATTTGTTGTGCTTCAGAAGCTTGTTGCCAGGGGAGCCTTTTCCTTGTGCACGTGCATTGAATTTGGTGGATCCTAAAAGCACGGATTTCCTGCACCTGGGCAGAGTGCTGCAGCACATGTGCTGTAGATCTTGTGCTTCCCGGGAATGCTGAATTTAGCATGTATTTCATGTGCAGCATGCAAGTGCACGTGTCTGTGTGGTAAATCCATGCTCTGTCCTGCATCTGAATGGAGAAAACATCTGGAAGCAGATGGGCACCACCAGAACAACCCATGCAATCTATTCCTACCATCTTTTCTAAGTGCTTTGCGGAAGTAGGCAACAAGACTCTTGTGGAGATTAATTCTGCCAGTGGACGGAGCCCAGTTCCAGCTACCTCCTTTCCAAAGAGCTGTCTGGTCCTTCCCTCGGCTGGTTACCACCTTCACTTCAGGGTCAGTTCTGTATTTGGGACAGATGGCAGGGAAGGGCCAGGGCAGGATATCTGTGGGCAAGTTGGTGACCAAATGTGGGTTGTTGCTGTGAGAGCTGTTCATGTTGTTTGCTCTTTGCTTATGTCTGAGCAGTTCTTGAAAACAGGGTGACTGGTTAGAGGCATCTTAACAAGATAAAAGCAGCTGGGAGGGTTTGCTGTAACCTGTGGACTGTTGGTTAGAAAACCTTGGTTTTAATAGGAGTAGTTTCTCTCTATGCATATTTATGCAAAATAATTCCTTTTCTGGCAATGATTGCTTGTTATACCAGTTACTACACTATTACCTGTTGTTTGATTTCTTTTTCTCTCATATTCTATCTTTTTCTTGGTATTTTGATTACTGCTGTTTTTTCTTGGTTCAGTTGATACTTGTCTCTATTTTAGGTCTGATGTGTATAGTTTTTGTTTTTTCATCCTAGTGTTTTCAGTTTTTATAGCTCTTTTTTGTTACATCAAAAGTGAACAGTTTGATTAAGTTCCAACTGTTGTAGCATATGTAGTCTGGCTTCATTATCTCCTGTTGCCTTAAACTGTAATCTCTCAAAAAATTTACCAACAAGCATGCCAAGTGTGCATGAGGGGTTGAATGATTTAGATCTGTGGGTGTTATTTTGGTTCTGATACACTGAAAATACCCCTCTCTTTTTTAGGGATTAGCGAATGTAATATGTGTGATTGTACTGATGCTGACAGGTCAGGTGTCTGTACATGACTTGTCACCCTGAGCTCCTCAGACAGTGGAGATGTACGTAGTGTAATAAGCAGCATTTTTAGGCAGGAGCCATCTCATTCCCACTATGTGTACCTGCTCTAATGGATGAATTATGCAGACAGCTCTGCTGAATATTGACTCTATATGTGTATGCATACGTGCACATATATATACACTATTTGAGTATAGAGTGACCAGCTTGTGTGACCACATGAGTGTGCATGTAAAGTTAGGTAAAAGGAATCCAACCCAAACATTCAAGATTTTAGTTAAAGCTTTGTCAGTCCTCTGCTACGTCCGGCTGACGCAGGAGGTAGTCTTTGCTTGCTGTCCCTGCTCAGAACCTTCACTCTGATTTTGTTGCTTTCTTTACCTCCTGCTGCCACTAAAGACTCTGCATTGCCTCAAGTCTGGTCCGTGAGTCTTGAGATCAGCTGCTCATCTTTATTTTTCTGTGAATCGCATTATGGTTCTGGGTCTCAAAAAAAAAAAAGGCACTATACTAGATAGGACAAAGTAGGCCCTTAGCATCCAAGGACATAGCATGTCCCTCACAATTTTAATTGTATGAAGAGACAAAAATTACCAGAAGGGAGATGCAGAAACGAAATTGAAAGATATTCCTCCAGATCTCTCCACTCTGCTCCTGTTTTTTTTTTTTAGTCCAGATGGGTCCATTGGCAACATATGTAGCACAGTCCAGAAACAGTTGCAGTGGTATAGCTGAAGGGGCAGTATGTGTAGGAAGAAACAGGACTAAGACTGAAAATGAGAAGGAATTTCTCAGGCCAGCCTTGCTTCTACAGGGGATGTTTTATGTGAAACGAGGCTGCGGACAGTGCACAGATGCTGACGAGCTAGTTATTAGCACTCAGGAAACATCTGAGTGTTCATAAAACATATGAGATTTCCCAGGCTCATAGAGGAATATAGTAAACTTCAGAAACTGTTTGGAGATGTGTGACAAGAGTGAGCAAAGATAAAGATATGGAAGTATTTCTGTGTAAGCCCCACAGCACAGAGTAAGATTATTCTGCCTGAAAAGAGGTGACCAGATGGAAACATGGGCTTGAGGGTTCTTTTCTCTTCTTCCATAAGAACTAGGTGGCATCAAATAGATCTAGCAACTGGCAAGTTTAAAACAAAACGATTATTCTTTTTTTGCAGTGCATAATTAACACTTGAGACTCATTGCTGCAAGATGATGTAGGTATAAAACTTCGTAGTTCAGACAGACACATTCATGAGAAAAGAAGTACGGTAGGGTCTTAAGGATCTGTGAGAGTAACTCGAAGGTATCAGTGTATTCTTGCCCTATTCTTATGCTTTTCCCTACATGTATAAGCCCTGTTGGGCAGGTGAACCTCTGCTCTGACCCAGCACAGATGCTGTTTTCTTCAGTGAAAGTAACAGCTGCTGGTAATTACATGTTGTTCTGATATCTGTGCTAATATAGCTGTTCAAACAAATGTTTTAAGTTGGTAGTACACCAGCAGTCTGGTCATTAAGCTTTGTCAATATTTGGTTTAGTAAATAATTTTTACATTTGGTTTTGTGTGCCAGTTGATTTGAAATGATTGATACTTATAGGAACAGATCTAAATTCGTGCTGAAATAACAGTGAAGCATTCTGGATTACTGGTTCTGTGCTGCTGCCTCATGTTTCCTCAACTACTGTGAAGATTAATTTGAGGCTAAGAGTTCCTTTTAAATTTCTTCTAAGTAGCACATGTTCCTCTTTGTAAGATCACTGCTCCTACTGTGCATTTGTGTGTTTCTAGTGATGAGCAAAACCTGAAAGAACTTAGTTTCTTGGCAGATTTAATGTTTAGAGATTCATGTTCGTTGTTGAGTAGCATGATAATACTGCTAGTCTCATCCTGTCTTGGGTTAAGAATGAGTATGGTGATCTCTTTTAAATGTGGAGAGTTTGGGCTCAGTTCACAGAGTTGTGTATGTCTCTAGTACATACACAACTGTGTTCTTGCTGCCTCCCTCTTCTCATACTTTTGCTCAGGTCCCACTGGCAGTCAGGGCAGTTTGTACTTCGATAAACTAGAAATGGCAGAGGGATATTTCAAGATCCTATCCTTATATCTACCAATTTAGAAAGAGGCAAAATTTTTCTAAGAGGTCGAATTGATTGGATTTTGTCTTTCCTATTAATTATTTTTCAGCAAGGTTGGAAGCTGATTGCATGGGGATGGTGGTGGTATGTGTTTTTAGGATTTCAAAATTAATTTTGTAGACATTCATTGTAAACCTGGACTCTCCAAATTTAAAAAATCCCTTTGCAAGTTGTGTTCTGATAGCATAATCAAGCTTCTCTTAATGAATGCTGCCACATGTATGGAACAGCAAAGATCTTATTTTATAAAATAAGCAAAACATAGCATTTGTTTACATTAAATATACACAGTTCCTTACCTTCAATGTTGATGTAACTGAGGAACTCGGAATACTGTATTTCAGTGACCTGACAGGAAGCCATACTTGTATTCCTTAACCATGAAGAATGCTGAAGACGACCTCACACAACCCTCTTGCTTTTCTAGAACAGTTTATAAGCGTTCCCATAGTTATTCTGTTGCTTTCTCCTCATTGCTTCATTTACCTACATCTGGAGTTTTAAAACTTGTGGATATGCGCAGCTCTGGGGTTCCGTAGTCAGAACTGTAGGTTGAAGTATCTATGGGAAGCAGCTATAGGCTTTGTCACTGCATTCCTTTCAGCTGATGTATATCTGCCATTAACTCTTCTGATGCTGTGATTACACTTTTATGTTGACTGGCAAAATTGATTTAGTCCCCTTTCTCATCAAGCTAGAGGCACATTTTCTGTCCCCAGAGATTAATACATGACAAATGACAAACGTTTTTGACACCTGTGTGCTTTCTGTCCTCCTCTCTGCTATTATTCATAGTAATGGCTGTGTGCTATGCCTGCGTATCAGTGATTATAAAAATATCTCCTGGCTACTTATAGTTCTGAGAGCAGTTTGCAGCTGTGACTCAGCTTCATATATTGTGATTCAGGTGGCCTAGTGACTCCCAAACACCAACTTGCATGTATTATTTTAATTTACAAAGTATTTCTCATTGCATTCTGTCTTCCTGAACTATGTACAGTGTTTCTGAATGACTGATACACTGCTTAGGCCTTTATAAATACAGAGTTGTTCACTATGCAGTATAAATTCATTTTTTTTATCCCAAAGTGTTTCTAGTCATCAGTTTTCTGGGCATGTATGTTGATCTTTCCAAACGGAATCACAGTGTTTGTTTTTTCAACACAATTTTCAAACTGGATAAATACTGCAAGCAGAGTTTTAAGGAATTACAGTAATTTCAATTTGAACCTGTGTTTTTACAATTATCCTACCAGAAAACAATGCCTGTAGTTCTGTTCTCTAACAATATTTGTTCTGTCTCCACCCTGAGAGAAGGTGTATAGATTTCTGAATTTGTACGCATGTATAATTATGCAAAATAAATGCTCAGTTATAAAATTATATTCTGAAAAGAATAAGTCATTTGCCTTTAATAAAATACTTTTTAAGAGTCTCTGATAAGTATTCTTTTTTTCTTGACAGTCTGTGGTGGACGACTGGATTGAATCATATAAACAAGACAGGGACATAGCACTTCTGGATTTAATCAACTTCTTTATCCAGTGTTCAGGATGTCGAGGTACAGAATGTTGGAAACAAGTTGTATAGAATAAATCTGACAGTCATACAAACGTGTATTAGTGCCAATGCTGGTAAAGATGTGGGAGACACGTGGATTGGTATTCCTCGTATGCATGGTTTATATAGAAATATTGTCTACATTCGAGAATGATTTTATTTAAAGCTTGTTTGTCAAGGGCCTACCCTTTCTATTTCTTACTTTCCTGTCATCGTCCTAAAGTGTACAAACCCTCACAAAGACATTCTGCTCGTCAGCAAAAGGAGACAAAAGAACTGTTAATCAAGGTAGGCGTATCTTCCCCTTTCTGTTTCTTCCCCATTTTTTTATAACAAGAATTAGTAGGTGTAGCTATGCCTTAACTTTGCTGGTTTTTCTTTCTTTCTAGGAAAATGATGGGTTTTTTTAAACTGAAGAGGAAGGAGTTGGGCTCCCGTTGGCTTCGATTAGCAAGAAAGATTTCTTCTGAATGAAGCACCCACCTTGTTTCTTCCTCTGTAATACTTTATCAAGTCGGCAGCAAGTGGCCTGCCTTTCATGCCTTATTTAAGCAGCCTCCATTGCCAGGCATGCGGCAGTCAGTCTTTCTAGCATTCTGTTGCCACACTGTACCTTCTAATGAATTTTTCATGTGCTGTCTTTTTTCACTTAACTCAGCCTTGAAAAGAAAGACAGAGCTGTACTCTCTGTAGTGCCCAGAATCAAATGATTTATTCTTTCGTGATGCTTCGTCTAATTTGCTTTCAGTAGAAAATAACTCACAGTTCAGAAATTGTTTTTCTTCATTTTGTAACTAATGTTGGAATATACCTTTAGACATCAAATGATCAGGGTATAAGTCCCTTTTCATCCTTTTTAAGTAAAAGGTGAAGTCCCAAGTACAGTTAAAAGCATCGAAGAAAGGAAACATGAGCTGTTGACAGCTTCAGCAACCCTTTTTCTTAGCTTAAGGAAGTAAACTTATTTTGTGGGTGATAGGAAAGACTGAAACTCTGGAGGCATTCTGTGAAAGGGCTGAAGCTTAGGGTTTAGATTACCAGCCTGTGCCAATGTTTGTACTCTTCACACAGATTCCCTAAAATGTGTTTTGAGACTTGTTTGGCAGCTCATGTGAAAGCAGCTGTATTCTGAAAAAGACAAAACCAACCAACCAACCAAAAAACACCACAAGCTTCTTTCTGAGAATTTGGGCAGCATTAAACCAAAGGGATCCCTGGCCATATGTTATTATTCTTGTTGATGCAAGCTTTACGTGGAGGCATGTCATAAAGATACTCATTCCCCTGTTGGTTTCTAGTTTCCGCTTCCTTTCTTTCTCCTTATTAGAGAAAGCAGTACACTGACAATCTCAGAAGATTCCTATTTTTTAAACCTCTTGTTAGCAACTGATGCAGGCTGCATGCCCACTGTCAGCCATATGCTGCTGAAACAATTGCTTCCCAGAAAAGCTTTCTGTTATTGGCTGTGAAGCAGCAGCGTTTCAAGTGGCTGATGTCATTCACTTTTTTTTAAATGATGACTTTCTATCCATTTTCAGTACTTTGCTTTGTACCCTCAGGGATATCTCTCTGCTGAGCTTGCCTGAGTGGCCTTCTGGTCCCGAACAGCAAAGATAGGAGGAAGGAAGCAAAAGTTACTTATCTTCCGAGTTTATACTGTGTTTGGAGGATTTATTTCTGTGTTGGAATTTTTGTAGTGGGTACAGTAACAGCTGTAAACAGGGTTAAAATCCTGGCAAACAGTTCTGTTCTTCCCAATTTCCAGTAACATGCCTGTTTTCTAGAATAAGTAAAAACTTTATCAGAAGAGAGTGGATTTTATTGCTAGTCCATTTAGGGTGAAATGCATACCAAGCTGTCCTTGGTGGAAGTTAGGTATGGAAATCAGGGGATGTTCTGTATTTCGTGAGGAAGCCCAAGTTTCTTTTTCATGGCAAGATAATATACTCTATTATGACATTTTTCATTTTCCTTTAAAGATTTTGTTGACATTCTTGCTTGTTTCCATTTCTGATAAATAACAACTCCTTGTGAATCTCAATGGCTGCATTATCTTCCTTAATATTGCTTAATTTTCTTCTTTTCAGTTTGCTCCACTAACACTGTCTTGGATTCTCCAGCTTTCTTTCCCAACATTGGATCTAAATGGTTATCAATAATATATCTAACTTTGGGATCGTTAACTTGACGGGAGGAAGACCACTAGCCTGGGAGGAGGTTCCTCAGAAAACTTTGAAAGTGATGCTAGGCTAATATATCTGCCATTTTAACAGTGCTTGGAATTATTTGATATCTAAATATATGTAAAAGACACTTAGCTTGACATCTCTTTCTGAAGTTTTAAGCAGGTGAAGAGTGTGTGCCTATTTTTTGTCTTTAATTAGAAATCGTTTAGTCACCAAACTTTTTTATTTAGCAACAGTATTGACTGTGACAAAAATAGCTTTCTGTTTAGAGAAACATTGATTTTTTTTTTTTAATATATTTATCCCATTCTCTTGGGCAGTGCATACACTTGAACGAACCTCTTAGTATCCTCCAGATCTGCTTAGAGAGGTTCCTGAAATGAGAAGTGATCTCTTGTAAATATGAATAACCTGGCATGGTTTGTAAATTAATAATACTAAAAAATTGTAAAATTAATTAGTTCTGCAGGCAAACTTTAGAGATCTGTGCAACTTAAAACTGAATAAATATAAGCCAAATATTCAAACACGTATGTTCTTTGTCAGTTCTTCTGAGTATCTATTTAATCAATTACTTTCTACATTATGTGTTCTTGTTCATACAATGATGTTCATTAAAACATGAGAGATTTAGTTTCAGTAATCTTTCTGGGTGTTTAAAGGATCATTTGGTATGAATTAGAAGTTTGTCCTGTTGATCTACCAAAAGCATCTTGGTTCAATAATTAGATTTGCATGCAAGTTAAAAACACTGTTCGTGCCATCTATCCACTAGTTTGCTTGCTCAGTGTGTATGTTTGTTGCCTTTGCTGATTTTGATTACAAAGAAGTGAAAATAGTTTCTTAAAGAATTTTTCCTTTATCTTTTTTTTTCTTTCAGAATACCAACAAAAATCCCTGCCTTTCACAGTTTGTCTTCTATATGATGTTACATTGTATTTCTGTGCTAGAAAAATGGTTAACAAGGACTGATGAGTTCACCTGTTCACTTTTTGTTTCCTACTCTTTTAAAATGCATTGCTTCTTCTACAGGGATGACCTTGTAGCAGATAGTACAGTAGAAAGATGAAAAAGTTGGTTTTAAAATACTATTGCTTCCTGGAAAAAACAGCAAATAAATGCTGTTGCCAGTCCTTGAAAAAAAGAGGTTGGTTTGTTGGTAGTAGGTATTTATTTTCCATGGTATTCACAATCTGTAATGCCGATGATGTTGTATTTACCTTCGTACTTCTCTGTCAGGAACTTAATTTAGGGTTTTGCATTTTTAGATAACAGGGAGCTTTTTGAATTCAGATTGTCAATGATAAACCAATTTTTCAAGTAACTTTCACTTGGCTGGGAGTGGAAGTGTATCTGTACTACTGGGATTTCCATTTCCAGTCTTGTAGTTTGGTCTGTAGCATTGTGGATACAGGCATCCTTCTCTCTTGCAGAAGTGTTGCAGATCAATGTTCAGAGTTCTCTGGGTTTTTTGAGAGCTCTTTTCCATCGCTTTCTTCTTTGTAGGAACATTATTTTTCCCTCTTTTTTTAATTTATTTTTTTGAACACTTAAAGCACAGCGCAGTATTGCTGAGATCTCTGAGCTCGTTGCAGGCTGAAATGTCTAATCAGCAATGTGCCTGCCCAGGTCCCAGAAGGATTATAACTGTGTCAGTATGATGGTGCATCTGGGCTAATTAGCTCTTCCTCTCAGACTGAATAATTAGCTCAGGTATCATGCTCCGCTGCTATGACAACCGGGCTGTTTCCATTTCTGTAGCTCCGTGGATTTCAAGCTGACTTGGGTATCTGCATTGCTGTCTGCGTTTGCCTTCTGTTATTGATGTAAAACAAACAGAAAACCCCACAAGCACTCTGACCTTTCTGCATTTTACAGGCAGAGAGCCACGCTTGTGGAATAAATATATTTTTTTTTCCTAACTACAAGCAATTAGTGGTTCAAACAGCCTCTTAAGTTGTGAAGGACAGACCAGCCCATTGAGTCCATGTAAGAAAAGAAGCTTTCTTTTGCAGGGAAAAAAATCTCTCATGTAGCTGAAGAGGAGAACCACTTGACTGCTTTCAAGTATACAGTGAAATTATTCCCATTCTTTCTGTCCTTCCCCTCTCATTTATTTTCTGATAGGTAAGGCAGAAACGTGTAAATTCTTAAGCAGATTGTCAGAAGTGGTTTGAGCTTCCACTTCTACCATACCTCTGTCAGACAGCTCTGAGACACCAGTTGCTGACGGAACAAAACTGGTGAAACTCCTCTGGGTCATAAGGGGCTCTTCATTTAAGTAGTTTTGTGATTTGACACACTGAAGTTGTTTTTAGGTGAAGGAGGCAGGTGAATTTCCTTTATATAATGTTTCTCGCATATTATTTTTCCCCAAAAATCTTCTTTTTGGGTGCTTGTGTGGGATTAAATGTTAATAAACAAATGTTCAAACCTGTCAACCTTGATTGCTGGTGGTGTTTAGGGTTGGATTTTCTTCAGTTGCAAGAAATCAGGAAATCTGTGTATGAAGTTTTTGCCCGGTGCTTGAAGTGGGACATCTTTATGGATTTTTTTTCCTTGGTGATCAGACACTTGGGATCCACACTCCCAGCTTGAGCCTGGAATCTCTAGTTGTTCTTCACCGATTCTAGTAAGATCCTCTGAAAAATTCTGTGATTGAATGGTGCAAACTGAGTCAACAGGTGGAGGATCTGGGAGTTAGCTTGCTTGAATGCAGGATGCATGCTCTTTTTGATTTTTATTAATGATCTGTGCTCTTATTTAAGGGCAAGCTAATAGATATCTGTTTTGCCAAAGGAAATTGAAGGCTAAAAACAGGAAAAAGCACCATAAAGTGGCCATTGTAGGGTCTGGCAGAAGAAACAAACAAGCAACTTCTTGCTTTGCAACAAGTCCTTTGTTGGACAGGATTTCAGAAAGTAGATTAGCCAGGAAATAGTGTTATTTACTCTGATTAATAATACTTTAATAGAGGGTATAGCATTGTAAATAGAGTAATGGTTTAAAAAAAATTGGTCTGTTGTAATTTATTGGTAGACAGTTTTGTGTTGTGATCACTGGAATAATATTGCTTCATAAAGATGGATGTTACTGAGCATGGAAAGAAAGCTGCTTGATAAATAGCATTTTCTGCAAATGGTCCTTTCCTAAGGAACTGCAAACCGTTAGCCAGAAATGCTGATGTCTTTGGCATGTGCTAAAAAGCTTTATCTCTTCAGTTATTCCTGTATTATTAAGCAGTTGATGTCATAAACATTTGGTAGTTTGAACAAATTAGAAAATAATGCTATTCATTACATTGGAGTTTGTATTTTTATTAAGGCTAGAAAATATGCTTTCTCACAGTTTCTTCAACAGAATCTGTTCTTAGTGTGTAAATATGGGGAGAAGTTACAAAGTAAAGGATTAATACATATTTTAAAAGTCGATGCTTGCTTAGACATGATTTAAGTCATAGTAATGTCAAAGATTTCTAAAATATTTTGTATGCATAGTAACCAGAGATAAATACACCTCAATAACTATATGAGGCTGTTAACCACATTCAAAAATGGTAAGACTGAAAGATGGAAATGACTTAATTTTAGTTTTAATTTCATGGGTGGTGTAGATAAACCAGATCTGAACTTTGTACCTGTTGTTTCTGAGCCTTGAGGTAAATTTTACAGTGTGTTTGTCTTCAAGTGAAAGCTTATAAAATCCAAACTGAAAATAAGATGCAAATGATTAACTGCTTGTGTGGAAGATAGATTACTAGACATGCATTAAGTGTTTCATCAGTTCAGTTATTTGAAAGAAGATAGATAAGGTTAAAAAGTTCTTATCAAACACTCGAAAATGAATGTGGTTACATCAAAACCAGATTTTTGTGAAAAAGTACAAATGGTTGTTATTTGTTGACATTCTTGAAATTAAACCTTTCGTTTCATAGTGTATTTGGTTTTTAAACCAAGAAGGTTTTCAGTATTTCTTCCTGTTTGCTGCTGAATGGTATCTGTACTTTTCATCTCATGTACTCTTTCTTCCTTACTATTTTTTTTTCTAGCCTTAGGTCTTCAAAGTTTATTTGGCTATGGGAAAAATAGCTACAAAATTATTTTTTTATTCTTCTAAGCTTTGCTTCTCCCCGACTCTTCTGGGGATGGGAAGCCTTAAAAATATTAAAACCTGAACGTGTAAAAAAGATATTAAATGGTAGATCACATTTGCTAGCCACTTGTGAATTAATGGCATATTTTTCCCACAAGATGTGTCCTACTACTTTCAGAAACTTGGAGGGGTGGCGGGGGGGAAAGGCAGGAATTTCCTGACCTTTCAGTACAGGAGGCATGAATGAGAGATGCACTGGTCTATGCTTTCAAAATCTGAATGAAATACCTGCTGTGTTGAGGTCTGAATTCAGTGTAGGATTTCACCCTAGGAATTGGTAATGGGAGCAATAGTAATTTAAACAAACATACTTATTTTTTAATCACTCTCTACCTGACTATATTGAACTATTCATGTTTCAAGTGTGACAGCAGGCCAAAATTAAAATGTCTTAAAATCAGCTATTAACTAATTTATTAACATGAATTAATATAATCTTTTAAATAATTGAAAATAAATGTATTGAATCAATTGACAGAACTTGTGATACTAGAATATTTTAGAGCAAATGTAAAATGTAAGAAAAGACAAATTACCTTTGAAATGATAGTCTAACAGTATGTTCTGCACTGCCAGTTCTTTGTAATATGTTCAAATCTCTGCTGAAAATGAAAGCACTCCTTGTAAGCCAGGAGCAAAGTCTGTCTTCTGTGTACTACTTAGTAAAATCGTAGCTTCTAATATTATTTTTGGCGCTGCTCATCAGAGATTGGCTTTTGAATATTACTGCTTGTTTTCCACTGTATTCATTTAATTACATGCATACTGATCTGGAAAATGCTGCTACTTATGTGACTACAAAGTTCCTGTTTGAGAAGTCTCTCTCTGATGCTTTAATGCTACAACTTCTTTCCTCTTTATTTAGGCTTAGTTTCTTTTCTGTATAATACAAATGTGTTACAGGAGGGACACCTCTGTACTAAGCAGATGAGAAGAAGTATTAGTTTGAATTTTTTGACAGTATTGTTCTAAGACTTGTGAGCAAATTATTCCTGTATGTGAGTGTCTCTACTTATGTGTTAGGTGCATTGCTGTGGGTTTTTTTAGGTGACATAGATAGTACTTTCTGTGAAGACAGGAACTAATTACGAAAAGCAGTCAGACATCACTAGCTCTTAGTACTTTCTTACTGGATTGCAAATACAAAGGTTCCTCATGTCTCTAGTCTTTCCAAAGATGCAAATTCTGCTGAAGGTTGAGTCAGACTTTTTCCAGACTAAGGGCAGAAATTAAATTCCAAAAATGACATTTCTCTTAGCGAAGACTGTAATCACAATTCTCTCTTTTGCATTAAGGAAACCATAGATTTATTTTATTAAGTGCAATGCTAGTACACACTTCAGCAATTACTTTTGAAGACAGAAAGACAGGGATGATTTAAAAAGGTCCACATCCTAATAAAAAGCCTTATTCTCTGGCACAAAATGATTAAAACAAATCCAATTTTCTCTTAATCTGCAAGCCTTCTAACAGTAGCTGGATATAGAAGAAAAAGAGCAACCAGGGTTTCAAAGAAGACACATCTACATTTGGAAAAAGAAAAAGTGAGCTCTTAAGCAGATACAGAATCACGACAATGTTTTGGGGTACGTGGAAGGCTGGAAAAGGGAGTTGTACAAAGCCATTATCAAATGTTGCAGGAACAGTGAGGAGCTCCCTTGTCTCTGCACACTTGTTCAGTGAGGGACTGATAACCCCCAGCAAAGCTGAACAACTGTTGACAAAATTGTTAAGTGGACAACTATTAAAATAAGAGACTAAATTCTTATTTTGGGAGACCGGGGTGGTTAATAAGTACATTGCATGGTTTATATGGGGAAATGGAATATCATGCAAGTGACTTAAATAATGTGATTGTATAATATAAGGACATTTCAGAGAGACCTAGCGGTGCTGCTAAGTAGCATATTTATTAAATTGAGAACTATAACAGGAGATTATACATGTATTTGATGGAAAGAAATACCTTTTTTTCGAATAATTTAACTGAGAATAGTTTTGTGGATTTGGTGGCTGTCGTGGAATTTCAGTTTATGGTGACATAAATGCATGGCAATTTTCTGTTCTGTTGATTCAAACTGGTTTTGCCCCTGTTTTGGTTTTCATCTTATATTCTTCAAGTCAATTTAATTAATTAACCATTTAAAGTGACTTTTTTTTTCGTTGATGAAGAGGAGGCAGATTCATTTCAAGCAAAGAGCATCTATTAAGGTTAACAAAAGATTGCTGTTAATCCCGTGTTCTCACTGGCTGCCTTTTAGACAGCGGGTCTTTCCCTTGTAGTGGAAAAGACTAAAAACCACAAAATAGGTGAGGTCAAGTGTATTTCCGTGGATCGCCATGACACGAGTATCTTCCAGTTAGAGCCGGATTTATCAAGAGTTCCCTTTTTCTTTCCGAAGTTATGAACTGAAAGAAACAGTGAATCTTGACAACTAGTGCATGTGTTTCCCATTCAATTCATACTGTACTAACTGGCTGTGTATACAACACTGTATTTGTAGGAAGCTCCTTTGGTTCCAAGGGTATTGCTCACAGGACTTTTGTCTGAAGCTCTCAACCAGTCCTCAAGTATTCTCTTCAGGCTTTTTCAATAACCAAACAAGGCACTGAATCCCATGTCATCCTCTCTGCAGCTGTAAATCAGCCCCTCTGACCTGTGTCAGTTTTGGATCCTGGAACTATATGTGAATAAAAATGACAACGCTTACTAGGACAGTCAAGTTGCTAAGTGACCTTTTTCTACTTGTAATACCAAGTCTTGTAGCAAGAATTTCCTGTCTTAAGGTTTTACTTATAGTTTAGAGCCAGTTGAATATTCCCAGTTCTCATGAAGTAAGCGTCAGTGGGTAACATAGTGAAAATAATTAACTTTCTTTTGTTGAGCCTTTGAAGACAAGTTACTTCTGATCTACAGTGATGTGGCTATTCTGAAAATATGGCCTAACAAAACAAAAATCTTAACTGATTTTTGGCAGTTCACAGTAGAGAATCACATGCATTTGCTTTTGAAGAGAGAAGAAAATAAATTGAACTGTTATGCCTGACTAGAAATCACAATTTCATCCTGGTATGGCAGCATTGGTAGAGTGTCAGCAAACCATATTCTTATCAGGTTCAGAGGAAAGGTTGGTTTGTTTTTATATCTTGCTTTATTATTTGGCGAGTTGGGTAAGTGACCAGTGATAGAGTAGATTTTTGCTCTGAATTATGAGAAGATCAAATTTATGGATCAGCAGCACTTCGATTTCTACTTTTGCAAGCAGCTGTTAAACCATACATCTTTTTCAACCAATCACCACTCTATTTGCTTCCAGAAGGTGTAATCCTTTCTATTAATGTACAGGAGAAAATACGTACCAGTCAATTCCTGGCGCCACTTGTGGGTATTTCAGAACAGGCTGGAATTTTAAGTCTTGATTAACAAAGTAAGAGATTCAAACTGTCTTGAATTCTTTATCTGAGTTTCAAAGGGTTTAATCTTAATGATGCAGAAAACCCGGATGTGTTAGTCTGCTTCTTGTTCTCAAGTTTTGTTATGAATGTAATTTTTTTTTTTTTTTTTTTCCTGGAAACTCTAGTCATCTGGGGTAGCAAAGGTTTGTAGTTGATGCAGAAATTTGACTTACTGGTGTTGTATACAGAATACAGCTTATTCTCCCTCATATCATGTTTCACTATTGGATATGTTTTTGACAATTTATAACTAAATCCATGGCTTAGAGTTTAATTTGTGTACATTTGGCATTACTTATACGCCTGTCAAACAGATACCTTTTTTTTTTTTTTTTTTAAATGGTGGGGAGAGTACCCTTGAGCTCTTAAGGTTTTTAAATGCTCTCTTTGTCCTGTCTGTCTGCTCCACTTGTGGCTGCTTACAAAAGAACGTTGCAAACAAGGAAGACGCCAGCCCAGGCCCATTATAAGCACTTGCAAAGCATTTTGTCTAATAGCAGTGAAGGATGTTTTCACCCTCAGATTTGTTTGATATCTAATTTTCAGCCTACTTTTTTTACTGGTTTACGTGGTAGCTTTTAACAGTAGGATTATACTTTAGTTATGTGCTGTGTGGAAAAATCACTTTATTTAGCTCTGATAGTTCACTGGCTACTTCCTTGGGATTTTTGTTGAGACTTCAGGAATCATTACGTGTACGTCTTCTCTGTTCCACGTAGAATTTTGTAGACACTTCTCAAACCCTCTTTTTTCCATGCATGTGACATTTATGACCTAATCTTGGGTCCCATGGTTCTTACCTGCTAACTCAGCTGTGACAGCCAACTTCTATCCTAAATTTCTGAGATCTCTGCATTCAAATAGGCTTCACTGTGAACAGTTTGCTGATAAGGGGCAGTGGCTGGGTTCAGCAGTTTGTGTTATCAGTGGATGGTCATAACTGCTGGGTAGAAGCTGTTTGGTCTTGAGAAAGGCAGGGTGGCCTATAAAAATTGTCAGTTGGCTTAGCGTGGTGTATTACTTTATTGCTCTGGTTGTCTGATACTTTGGTCAGTGATTACTTTGTAGTGCTACTTTGCACATTATGTATATAATGCCATAATTGTTTCTTTTACCTCCTTAATTGGGATATAAAATTAAAGTTGAATTTAGTTTTGACAGTGATTTTTAGTTTAGTAAACTTAATTCAGTGATTACAGAAGTGTTTAATATATTTTAGGGAGAAAAAATAATCAGAGGTTGGGGAAGGAGGAAGAATTTTAACATATTCAAAGCAAATAAGTTAATTGATGTTGATTGTGTACTAGAGTGATAGTATGGTACAGTATAATGTAATGCATAATAGTATGGTACAGTATAATGTGATGCATAATAGTATGGTACACTGTTTTAATTGCGAAGTGTATTTATTGTAGCTTACATTATTAATAGTTGACCTTACTAGCATTGATTTTTTTTTTTTTTTTTTTTTTTTTGCTCTGGTTGTGGTAGGTTATAAAATCAAGAGCAGTACCATGGGCCAGGTTTAATACTGAGCTGTGAAAATGTGGGACAAGTTAGAGATTAACTGCAGGGCTTAGATGTAGCTTTAACATGCACAAGTGGATATCCCCTAGCTTTCTTTCAGGGAAATACACACAGAATTGATGTTACTAAGTGGCTAATGTTTCCTTGGGCTCTGAAGGAAGATCAGGCAACAGGCTGCTGTTGGGAACCGCGAACATCTGCACTATGCATCCCCTGGTAACTGTTCCTCTCTGCCTGGTTGTGTTGAGCAGAGCTTGCACTTCATTCCGATTAGAAACACAGAGAGATATTGCACTGTTCTGAAAAACACATTTAACCCTTAGGTATTTTGAGCCTTTGATCTCATAGAAACAACGTAACGTGGCCGGCAGTTTGAAAATGGGCAATCCTCTATGTGTTTCTTTTTAGTAATACAGCAAAAAAGTAATAAGTATCCTAGAAAAAAATGATTACATGCATGAGATCTCATTAATAGGGAAAATTTAAGAAGGAGAAACTGAAACATCTGTAGCAATGGTATGAAAGATGAAGAGTTAAACTTGTGCTTTCAAATGCAGGAAAGTATAATGCAAAAGGAAGAAATTATGGATTCCAAAAATTACATGAATGGAGTATGTTCTGTGGAGGCACATCTGCACAGCTGAGCTTAGGAAGCAGGAGATGAGAGAGGCAGACAGGCGTACATCTCAGTGGTTTAGCTTTGCTTCAACAGCCAAAAAAGCAGTATACTCATTTCACCTGATGAGTATGTTGTGCGGCTGCTTTAAGCTGCTGCAGAATGATAAAGCCAGAATACACTGCTGAACAGGGCCATTAATTAAAGTAATCACTCAATTTTTGAATATTTCCATCAAGCAGTTGATCCATAGTATAACACTCTTTGGTGTTTTTATTGTGGACTTGAAGAAAAGTTTCATGTGGGAAGGACAACAAAGCAATGACTAGACAGAGCCTATGTTGACATGGAGTTACAGCTGAGAATGTAGTTATGCCAAAAAAGTGGGTGCTACACAGAAAATTCAGCATTATGATTAAACTTTAAAGTGTGAGCATGTGATAGTAAAGACCTCCTGATATTAAGACCTCCAGACATCTTAAGCTGATAGTGAGGGAGAAGGAGCAGTGAGAAACTTTAAAAGGAAAGATTGCCTAAAGTGCTTCAGGGGAATAATTGAGTGGTTTGTTACAAAATATTGAGAAAACTAAATGTTCTTTACAAAACACAACATTAGCTGTCAATTATGTTAAAATATTTTATTTTACCAAAGTATTGCTTTGTATTTTCCAACTTCAAAGATTCTGTGGCTGCATAAGTGGCGTTTCGCATTTGGATATCTACAAAGAACAGTATTAGTGACGTGGTAATACCTGATGTATTTACAGGACCATTGTTAATTTGAGCAAAGCACACCATTTCAGCTAATTCTGATTTTAAAATTTGTAAGGTAGAGAATCTGAAACAATCTGAGAGGAGATTGTAAGTAAGGATTTAAGCCATTTTCCAGGTTAAACTTGCCTTACTTGCAGTGTTCCTCTGTGTTTTCTTCTTTCCTTTTTCCTTAGTGGTACTCGATTAATTTTTCCCCTTGAGTCTACTATCTTTGTGTTAATTAATGTACCCTAACTCTTCTCTCTTGTATTTCATCTTCTATTTATTACTGTCTCTCTTTCAGCACCCGTTTCAGTACTTGCTGCTTTATCACTTATGTCAAGTTTTGTTTTTCTGGTATTATTGAGTTTTCATAGGTATATATTTTTTCAACATTTTCTTCTCAAATACTCCTCAGTAAATCCCAGACATCCACTGTAGAGAAACAAGTTATATGTTGAGCTTTCTCAATTTTCTGCCTTTTTTTTTTTTCCACTTTCTCACTTCTATTTCTCTTGTCAACACTTGTTGTGATCTGTGGATATTCTGTTGCTTCATTTTGCATCTCCAAGCCCCGTTGCACGCAGCTTAAGCTGCTCTCAGTTGGAGCTGCCATAGAATTGCTTTTTCTCCAGCCTTCTCATGGGACCTACCAGCAGTTTATCTTTTCTCAACTCTGAGGTGACAGTTCCCTCTTGTATTATGTTTTTTACAAGCACACCCAGACTTTTACTGATTTTGGCTCTAGTGTGTGCTCTCCCATGCCAAAACATGTTGAGCAACTATTCGTTGTGTTGTTTTAACTTCATTTTTAATATGATGTTTCCTCTTATTTTCCATAGTAGCCAAGTTCCTATTTTAAAAAAAAAAGTTTTCCTTGAGCACTTTTTTCCAAAGGGTTTCAACTACTTTTTCTTTGTAAATCCCTTGTAAATAAAGATCCAGTCTATCCTGTCTCTGCTCTGCAATTGGCTAATGCAGGCACAGAGTCATTGATATAAAAGACTTTTGAGACAGGATATACAGTATCTGTGCCACTCCCTGTGGCGAGTTTTTATTCACGTAACATATTAAATGTTTAATCCATAGCTCTTATTGATTTCCTGCTCCTCTTCAGATTGCTTAATGACTAGCCTTGGAGCACCTAGAAGATTTCTTAAAGTTCATGGAATGAAAACTTGAAGTTCTTAATTTTGTATAATAGATATGTATATATGCAATAAGGGAAAAGCAGAACTGTAGCCTAAGCGCTCTTCCTTACCCTCTCCAGAGGGCTAATTTGAACTTTCCCCCTTTTTCTTAATTTTAGGGTTTTTTACATACCTTAAGGAAGATGTTACAGTTAGCATACATGCAGTTAAAATTGCTTGTATGCTGTAAATTCTTCCTTGAGACTGCAAGGTAGGTGCCTGGGAAGTGGAAGATGTCCCATTATGGACCACCTTTAAAATAGTTTAAATTGTCCGGACTTACAGGAACTCAAAAGTGAAAGACAGTAAGAATCTCCAGCACTCTATCAGTTCCTCTTGTACACCCTCCCCTCTTTCTTACTGCACTTCCCTCCCTAGTTCCTTGGCTGTAGCGAGAGCTGCACGCATCTGAGATACAATATTTTCACCTACACAACTCCTGTTCACTTCCAACACAGTTCAGTTTTCTGTGGCTGATGAAGCTGGGCAGAATAGTAGACAGCCTTGGAAGCTGGTGACTCATCAAAGTTTGCACACAAAGAGACTAAATCAAGGTGGCACAGAGCATCTAAATTTGGCACTTCTTAATTTCAGTTTTGGATTCAAAGCACAAAGATTATGTATTGTTTGCATGTGATTTCTCAAACTCTTTTCTTTCCTTAGACAAGGAAAAACCTCCATGTGTGTGTTCAAATAGTCAAAAAGTAAAAAGGCGTATTGGAGTGAGCTAACAAATAAGAGAGAATATATATATAGATATATATATATATATATTTTTTTTTTTTTTTTTTTTTTTAACTAGCAAGCCAGGAAAAATAATTGTGAGAAAGGAGAACTGTTTTCATCTTGCATACTTTTAAATGAGGAGAGAGAAAGAGAAAGGCATTGCTTTGGGCCAGCACAGCTAATTTCTGCATTGTATTTTCACAGATCATGGTCGGTAAATGCTTTAGTCTTGATTTCATGAGAAGCAGAACTAATGAAGAGTGATCTCTAGTGTATCTGTGGTGATCAACTGTACTGAATTAAACAAAAGCTGTTGAATGTTTTTGTGAAGTGTCAGATACTCTTTATGAGACATGATGTTCTGAATGCCATCTAACTCTAAAAAAGATTTAGAAGCAGCTTGTAACCTTTTGGAAATTAAATAAGCTCTATAGACAGACAGTGCTGGGGAAGAGATTGGTGTGCTCCAGTTGAAGCTTTTCTGGAAGCAGCAGCAGCACTGACAACGTGAGTGTCCCCATCTTTCTCCAGTCTCAGTCAGAGGCTGAGAGAGATTAACAAAGATTGAGGTCACGGTTCATACTGTGTCTGAACGACCTCTTTGCTCTTTGGCTTCTGCTCAACTACCTGCCTTTGTAAAATTTATTGGAATACTTTCTATCCAAGATTGGTCATATTTGCTTTAAACAAACAGTTCAGAATTTATTAAGAAGCATAGTTACAGACAGAAATGCATGAACGTTTCGTTTCCTTCTTTGAGATTAATAAAAAAACCCAAAAGTTTTTCAGGTAGGTGGTGGCTTTTGTTTAATGAGGGAAATAAAATGTTTTAAATAAGTCATTTCAAAGATGTTCCTGTATCTCCAGTCTCATTTTATGAAGCACACCAGCTTTCATCAAATTGGCTGTTAAAGTTCTCCAGCTTTTTGCTGCAGCTCTGTCTGCAGTGCTTACAAAGTGTCTGCTTTACTGTTGTTGTTTAACATGTCTGGGTTTTTTTCCCATCAAATAAATGATATGGGAAGATACCAGTCAGCATTCACTTGGTGGCTCCCTGAGTGATGACCAGGGAATTCTGAAAAGTAAGAATTGGCTCTGGGAAACCTGGAGCTATTTTGCTGTGTCTCGTGGTGCTATTGCTCATAAGATTTGGCACTGTATAAATGCTACAAATGCAGACGCTCCTTTTATGCCTTATCCTTTCCTTCCACATATTGGAGCGGCAGACAGCTTAAGTAAAATTATAGAGGATCTGTACCAAGTGTATTTCCTCAGAGCCATATGTGAAAAGATCTCATGCAGTGAACAGTGGCTTCCTTGAGACAAATAAAGCAATATCAGTTGTCTCAAGCACCAGATTTTTGGCAATACCCAGATGTGGCACAGCCCGCAGAAAGCCCTGGCCTATTGCTTTGAGGGAAGAAAGGTGCTGTAAATGATTCTCCTTCTCTCTCCTTTTTTTTTTTTCTTTTTTTCTTTTATCATTGGTTTGTTTTCTTTTTTATGAGATACTGGGGTTTTTTTTGTGGAGTCTGGGGCCTGTCATATCAGTTGAAGATCTCTACATAATTACTTTCTGTAATTTTTTTAGGGACTTCTCTTTCATCTTCCCTTCTTTACTACTTCTGAGACACGCTGAGAAATAGGGCTAGAAATCAGAGTAACAGAGGACTGAGGAAAGAATCAGTACTCCATCAGGGGAAGCAGAAAGACTGAGGGAAAGAGAGTGGACTGTGGCTATATAATCCTCCCGTGATTGTCTTTTGCCTCCTGGCTTCATGGTAGGTGGAGGTACCATGTTTTACGTTTTATTTATTGGGAGAAGTGTACGCCTTGACTAACAATAAATTTGCTTGTCTGATGAAGAAAATATCCTTTGGGAAAAACGTGTATGAAGGGCTGTTGAAGGTTGACAGTGTGTCTGTGGGTGAACCCGGAGGTGGGACAAGCACATTCACAGAAAGCAGAAGGAAGGAGGGACTTCTGAAGTGAATGTCCTTGCTGGATTGCTTCTGTTTAAGAGAGCCTTAAGTTCTTTGAAGCAGGAAATGTGGATAAGTGTGATGTGGTTAAAAGAGTCTGTCTGGATTTCCAGAAGGCTTCCAATGGAGTCCTGGCTTTCCTGAGTGGAGAGAAGCCCAGAGAACAGAGTCACTCAGTCTCAAGAAGAGAAGGCCAACGGGAGATCTTACTGCTTTCTTAAAATAGTGGGAGACTAGAGAGAAGGTGAAGCCAGACCCTTCATGCAAATCCATAGTAATAGGTTGATGGTTTACAGATGCAAGTTGAAACATAGGAAATTCCAGTTTGATGTAAGGGAAAGCAGGAGGTGGTCAGGTGTTGGAGGCAGAAGGACTCAGGGGGGCTGTGGGATCGCTGTCCTGGGACATGCTCTCAACTCACCTGGGCAGTTTGATCTAGTTGGCCCTGCTTTGGGAAGGGTTTGGTCTAACTGACAGGCAGGAATCCTGCCAACTGAAATTATTCTACAATTCTAGACTTCTAAGGAAAAAAAGTAGCTGTGAGTTTGTCCTTGTGTGGACAAACATTTGATAAAAATCATAGGAAACAGAACAGGAATAAATAATCTGGTTTAAAATAGTAATGATCTATTTATTACTTTCAAACTTGGTTGATTAAACCCTTTAGCTATCCAGAAGAATGTGTAATAAATAATCTGTAGTATATAAAGCCTCTTCCAGTGTGGTGGAACAGAGATCCCTTATTTTCCTTTGAGGAGTAGTCAGTATTTTTTGAACTGCTCTGGCTTGTCTTGTAATTGCTGTGAAATATTGCAGAAAGCAGAGAGTATATTGGTACATTGCAAGTACAAAGCACCCCAGTACAAAGCAATTGGTCTCAGCTGAAATCAGTTTATCAGACAGACTGCATGTTTTCAAGGCCTTTGCTATTATCCCCACTTGAACTGTGCGTTATAACAAGAGACACCTGGTCCCAAGCTTCAGTTGACACAGCAAGTACTCATAAGGCCTTGATAACTACCTAACAGCCCAGGACGCAGACACAGTTACCATACCTGGGCTGTTGTTGTTAGCGATGGCCACGATATTTTCACCCTGCCCTTGGCTACAAAAGTACGTCCACAGTTATCCTGTGTTGGTGAGCATATGTTTGGATTGTCTGGTTCTTCAGCTGCCACTGGGCACTGCTGAGAAGCGTCTGGCTCCACTGGCTTTGTAGCCTCCCATCAGGTATTTATACACATGGATGAGATTCCCAACCTAGTGAGGGGAAGAGCTTTGTCTTCCCTGTGCCTCTCACCTTACAGAGGGAAGCTTGTGTAGTTGCTTGTTAACAGGGCAGGTGACGGGTGAGTCTAGATGTGAAAAATGTCTTTGATAAAAGCACTATGAAAGGGTAGATAGACCTAAAAGGACTTATTGCAAATATTTGCTTTGTTGTATTTTACACTTAACTTTCAACCCTACCTCCAAACCATCCATGTTTATATTGCTGGACTTGGGTAACTTCTGGCAGCATGCAGCAAAAGTCTGGTTCCACATATGCAGTGATAAGTTGTAGTTACTAATGTGTTGCTCCTGGAACCTCCTGTCATGGTGAATAATTTGAAAATACAACCTCTTTGCTTGGCAGTGCTCTGAGAGGTGAAGATAAGCATTAGAAATAAAGGACAAATTTATGTGTGTGTATATTAGAAACAAAAAAGAATCTCTCTGAAACTTTAATTGCACCTGCGTCTTGAGCATTGGATGTAGTTCTGACCATCCCACTTCCAAAAGGATATACAAAATTAGAGAGAAAAACCCAAGCCATAGGGAAAAGAATAGTAAATAGAGGAACAATTATTCACTCTTTGCAAAAAAAAAAAAGGCTAATCAAATGATTAGGTAGCAGCTCTAAAAATAGAATGAGAGACGTTCTTAAGGAATATAGAGCTAAACCGCAGATTTCGTTGATGCACAGTTCTGTGGAGATGGAAAGTACAAATGAAATAAGAGATCCACTAGCAGCTATTTAATCCGATAGTCACAGTGAGGATTAATAACCTGGTAAACCCTAAATTACTGCCAAATGCAAGATTAATCTAATGACGACTTATACTCATGCTCTTTGTAACACCCAGTGCTGATTACTGAGTACAAAAATCACTGTGTTAGTTTTTGTTTCATCAGATCCACAGGAATATTTATCTTAACAAAATGTTTCCTCACAGCACATGTGCAGGAAGCTGCAGCAATGAGTGGTGCTTACAGCACTGAATCTTGGAACCAGGACTAAGTAAACAGGTGCGACATTTCAGAGGAGCATGAACCATAGAATCTGTTGGAGTTGGTGCTTTCCCTCTCTCCTCAAGCATAAGTGTCCTCCTCAGTCACAGACTGTCCTTCAGACAGAGTGAACTGAGGCAGCACAGGGTGGTTGCAGCTGTGGATCTGCAAAAGCATTAAGACATGACCAGGAACAAAGTGTTGAGAAGCCTTTGGGGTAGCAAAGGCTCCTGAGCTTTTTGCTCATGTTCACGTCATCTACTGTTGTTCAGGTCTGAAGTTATCTGACAAGAAGGTGGGTGCCTTGTGAGAGTTCCTACTTCAAGCCATGAAAGCATGAAAAGATCTGTTTTGTGAAACCACACAGTGCAAACACTAGATTGCAAGTTTAGAGGCTTTAGTTATTATTTGGCTTCTGTTATTCAAAGTCAGTGGCATTAACGTCAAGATGAAAAGTGGTTTATAGTTTACAAATGCAAATACTGTAGAGCTGTGTCAAAACAGCATTATCTGCTTTAAAGGAAACTTCCTTACTCTGAGTTTATCAAAATGTTAAGACTTGAACACCTGAAGTGTACCATTTTTTGGTGCGTGAAGTTATGTAGGCGAACTTCTTTTTCTACTAGTAGTTTGTAGAATTAGCATGCTTTTTTCCTGCAGAGTATTACTTGCCATTTTATCAGTTTCATTCCTGTGAAATCCTTTGGCAGTGTTGGCTGTCAGCTTTAATTCTAGCTATTCTGAATAATTCTGTCACAAGCAAACTTTGGCTGCTCCATTATCATTCTTTCAAAGCATTTATATCTGCTATTTAGCATATTTTTGTCAACACTGATGCTTAGAAAGATCTGTTGATAGGTTCTGTAAAGTGGCTATTTTTGCCATCTTTGCTTTCCTATCTTTTAATCTGAAAACTTCCTTTATTATTGCATATCAAGTTTTTTAAGAACTAAGATGAGGGACATCATTATAGGATTTTGAAAACGTATGTGTGTTGCATAAATGTATGACTTCTAGCTGTGTATTGATGCGTTATGATGCTCCAAGGAGTTTGTGAGGCATTACTTCAAAAAAATAACATCAGCCCTTGAATGGGCCCACCAGTTCTGTAGTGTATCACCTTCCAGTCTGGCACAGCAATCAGATTTAATCGTATGTAGTTTTTGTGTCACTCCTGGATTCTTTATTTTTCCCTTTTAAAATTCTTCTGACACTCAGATTAGCTTAATCAAGTAGCAAATTTTTACATGTAACTGGAGCTGAGGAATTTCATAGGATTTGGTTTCTTTATAGTAGACATTAAGTTTCTGTCACTTTTAACTATAAGAATGTGTATTGTTTTGGTTTTTTTCTTCCCCCAACAAGGAGAAATAACTGGATTGTCATTGACACAAATCATTGTCTTATGTGTAAAAACTTCTGACAATTTTCAGTGTATTTCTCCTCATATCTGTAATGAGGGAATCATTACCTTCACTGTCATCTTCTGGATCAAATAATATTTTGGTTTTTAAGAGAGATAAACAGTTCCCATCATATGAAACACTAGTTACATACATAAAGTTATCAACTTCTTGATGTCATCCAGAACTTCAAACTGTGTAATATAGAATTGCTCACTAAAAATGGAACAATTATCCTTGATTTCAGGTATTGGAAAAAGCAAGAATTTGATACTAAACTTCCACAATTTTGTGCAGTGAGCCCTGTGATAGTTAAAACAATAAGTCCTCCCAGCTTTACCAACGTTTTTGACAACCTTTATTGATACTCCATATAGCTATTGGCACTATGACCATTACTGATGGTTTTAAGTCAGTTTCCATTTTAGTAAACTTTAAGAGATTATATTGAGATTTCCAAACTGGGCAAGACATATTCCTTTAGATCTGATTTGGTTGTGAAAGGCTGGCAGAAACAGTTCAGCTAACTTTTCAAATGACAATAAGAAAGAAACTGTTTTATTGTTTATATATAAGTTATTGTAGACTAGAACAATAACAGATCTCTGGGCTTTGTATTGTGGAGGAGGTAAAATCCAAAATGCTTTGGTGGTGGTCTCTGTGGCTGTGCCACTCTGTATGAGTTAATCCCGTGTGTGTTGTATGTGCGTCCCAGTGCTGGACAGGAATGAGCAGAGAGGAGGGACTGCAATTTTTCCTGAAAATTCAGGAAAAGGAGATCGCTGCAAAATCCTTGTTCTTTGTAACACTTAGATTTAGAGTTGAGATGAAGGGACTTTAGCTAGCAAGGTGTCATCAAGGAGTCGTGTATAGCAAGTTAAGGATTGTGCAGTGAATTCTTAGTGTGGTGGTGACAATTTTTGATGCAGAGGATTGAGAACATAAATGGAAAACACTCTCCTCTAGAAGTAATTCTCATTTTTGGGATGGCAACTTAAATGAGCTCAGTCATTAGAATAATAATATTCATAGTTTTATGAGAGCAAAGTGAAGGGCACAGCAATAATGGCATTCAAAAGAGGAAGAGACTGTACTGAATAAATAGATACACAAGTCTGTGTGGGAAACATGAACACAGGAAAAAAAATGAAGAACTTCCTGTTCCAAAAAATTATATTCAAGACTCAAGTGTAAAATAACCCAAAGCAAAGGAGGAATAAAAATTATAGCAAGAGAACAATTTGTTTGAATTATGTGCTATGCAATGATCCAAAAATCAAAACGGAATGTGAAAAATGAAAGAATTAAAGGGAAATATTCAAGAATTGCAGAAACATGTTGGACAAAATCAGAGCAATGCATAAAATAAGTAAAACAAACCTGAGGGTAACAAAATTATATTCTGGTATGTAAATTGATAAGCAGAAGGTCAATTAAAGAATTGGACTGCAGCAAGAGAATACACTTTGCCAGCGTACACTGTGTCAGGTGAACGGTTGGACATTAGCATTGCAGGGAGGTATCACAGAACCCATTCAAACCTCTTTTGGGACTTGACAGGTGTTTGGCTTTGTTGTAGGAGGATAGACTTAGATGAACCAGTAGAATTCTTGTTAACAGTGGCCTGTGATTCTCTGATAAGGTTTTAATTGCATGACTCTGTACCTGGGTTTTTTTTTTTTTTACCATTGAAATTCTTGCTGATCCATTCAGTAAGAGTTCACCATCTAAAGCTGTTCTAAGGGTGAATTAGGGCTTTGTTTTTTAGGAAGATACTGGCTTTTGAGTACTGCTTCATCGGTCGCAGAAGTAGGGCAACATAGAGTCCATACAACGTGAAGAATTGTGGAATAAGAAAATAAAAGGGTCTTCTATTCCTGCATGTGCCATGAAAGCTAAAATTCAGCTAAGTGTTTAGGCTCACTTCTTTCTAGAATCCTGACTTCTGGTTTCGGTAAAGTGTTTCAGTTTTCAAGCACAGAAATCAATAGAAAGTTAGGAGCCCTGATGGGATTTAGGATTCTCAACGTCTATTTGGATGTGCTTCAGCTGTCCCAATACCGCTTCCATTTAAATAAATCATTAACGCCTATTGATTCCAGTGAGGTAAGGTCTACTTTGGTGTTCCCATGTGATTATGAGCAAGCCACAGAACATCAACTTTTTGATTGGCATGAGTAACTTGTGCTTAGTTTCAGGCAGCTCTCTTCTGGGAGCAGTAAATGAAGTGTTACAGCAGTGTACCATGACCCAAGCTGAGCAGTGAGGAATAATGTGCTCTTTATGGTTTGACTTCAGTCTTTGTTTATCATCTTTCCTACACAGATGTGTCTCTAACTTTTGAGACAATTGAAAATTGCACTTAAGAAATATTCCACTTCTACAATGTTCTTATGATCTAAATGGTAAGTGGAGAGAAAAGCACAGGAAATGCACATAAAATGATATCAAGGGAAAGAAATGTCCATCCAGCTGTTCTGTAATCATCATTCATTTCTGCAAGATCTTTGTTAAACTTGCCCTCTTGACAGTCTGAACAGTCAGGATTACTTCCCAGTGCTCTGATCCCAACTATTGACTTGTGGTTAATGCAAACCATGATGTTGCCTTTTTCATATGACACTGTCCAGTGCAAATCTTCTAGTGTCTTCATCTGGTGCCTTTATAAATCTTTCTTCTGGCTACTGTTTTTCCAGTTTCTGTGGTTGAGAGATACTAATCAGTCGCCATGAATTCAAGGTCCCACGGTTAATCTTTCTTCGGCAGGAGACTTACTTTATACTCATTGACTTTAGTCTTGAGCAGCAGTTTTCCCACCACTTTTCTTGCAGCTTACTCAGGTTGGGCAGGTGGTCCAAAAGAGAAGGAATAAAATTGGCGGTGTAGCTTCTGTGATTAAAGGTGCCGGAGATTAAAACTGACGATATAGTATAATTAATATACTACATAGCATATAATTTATTACCAACTGTCAGTAGTTTCAATTTCAAGAGTCCATTTACTAGTGAGTAATTTGTTTTCATTAGTAGTGTTTAAACCACAGTGGACTGTTACAGCTGGAGTATCACTTATGCAGGGGCCTTATTTCTGTCGTGTAAGCTTCCCTTTCCTAGAGAAATACCAGAACTGCCATATGCAAGAGGCTGTTGGAGTGGAGGATTTGGTATGATGGTGTTCCCTCATTTCCAGCAGTGGTTAGTACCCTCTGTTTCAGAGGAGGAAAGGTAGTCATGGGACAACCTTTTTTCTTTTCACTTTTGAAAGCCAGGTTGGGTGACATGATTAATTATTGACAAATTAAATTGATATCTGTCTGTAGCTGAAAGTTAAGGAAATTTGTCATTAAGGAAATACATGTCAGCAAGAAGACTTTTTAAAACACAATGGTTATAAATAAGTTTGAATTGAGAACTTAGTACTGAAGTGGAATAGGCTTCTTAATTTGTTAATAGGCTAAGACAATTAAAATTCTCTTCACTAAGCACAGAGTGAGAGCTTAATGACAGAAGTAAAATTCAGTTCAGAAAAGACTAGTAGTAACATGAGTAAGGCAGAGACTGTAGGAATGCATGTCACACTTGTTGTATTTTAAGGATTCACTTTAAAATGGGAGAGTTCAGCTTTTCACGAATCATAAAAACTACAAATTTGAACAGCGTTGACCATTGTAGTATTGAAATGTTGCGATGACACTGTGAAATGTGTTGTGAGCAGAGTCTTCATAGCATATTTACAGTGTGTTAAATCAGTTTCCCAGAAAAACAGACAGGACTGTGTTTTGGTCAGGTGGGGAAAAGGTGGTGGTAGGAAAAGCTGTCAGGCCAAAGCTGTTACCAACTGCCAGATAAGTAGAAATGCTCATTTTGCTTGACGTGACTTCCAGTGAACTTTGTCATAAAAAGCGGAGGGAAGAATGAGACACGACAGTGAGTTAGTAAGTGCTGTTCATCCTCGCTTCTGCTGACAGCTCCTTGGCAATGTTGAGCTCTTCTCCACCCTGGCATCCCGAGGAGATGTCAGGAGTTCGTTTCATCCTGTGCATGCCCCTGCCTAATGCTCCCAAAGAGCTGGATTGTTGCTTGTTGGGAAGATGTGTGTAGAATCTACACTGGCCTTATCTCTGACACCTCTGTACAGTGATCAGTAGAAATCCTGATGTGTCCAGGGGGAAGTGGGTGATGCTGTCTCCATAAAAAGCCTTTCCATGGTTCAAGGGCAAGTGCCTGTGCTCTGTAGCCTCACATTTGCAGCCTCTCTCCGGCCATCTCAGAGCGCGGGTTCCATGTGTCTGTGGCACAGTGTGTACAATTTGTTGGCTGATAGCAGCATGGAGGGGTGTGTGCATCCAGCACCAGCCATCAGCTTGCTGTACTGCACGTACAGAGTCACTGGATTAAAGCAGCAGTGCTTTTCACCTCCTGAAAACAGTTCCTGAGAGAGATTGTTCAAGGAAAAATTATCCTTTGCTTCACTGTGAAGGGACATGCAGATAATTTAAGAAGTAGCAATATCTGAGCCACTAAGTAATAGTGACCACAGTATAACTGCGTTCTGTTTCTTCAGGGAGGAAAGATGTAGGGAACTGCACCAGAACTATATAAAGTTGTAGGGAGACTTGAACTGAGTGAAGTGCATTAACAAGGTATTTTAACTATGGTATTTTGACTTTTTCTGACAAAGTAACATGGCTATGTATTATATGGAAGCTATTTAAGGTTATTAACAGAAGTCATAAATAGATAAGAATAAAATTAGAATCAGGGCTATAAAGAATAGAATGAGAAAGGTAGATAGGTTACTTGTTCAATGAAGGTTACATTACTAACGAGAAGAGCAACAGCTGACAGCATGCAGGGAGGGAGAGAGAGAGGCATTAATGCAGTTGAGGTGGATTTCTAAGAATAGCTTTCCTCTATTCAATACTCTGAGATATACCGTGAAACTGTTTCACTTACTCAAAACAAAACTTTCAATACGGGGGAAACGTTAAAATATAGCTATTGCATTTACAAATTATTTCAAAGTCAGTAAAACAGGTCTTCAGCTGTCATATGGTAGTATTCTCTTGGATTTCTTGTTTTGTATTAATAAATTTCTCTACTAATTGTTTATTAATAGTATGGAAATCACCATGCAGAAGCTTAAATCACCATCATTGGAACTGAGCTGGATGATGTTACGTATGAAACAGATAATAAGGAAATATTTCATGAAGAAGGAAAACAATTCAATAAATGAATATTTAAGTTGCATTGTAAAACAGACTCTCTACTAAGTTATAGAGGATTGGTGTGCTGTAACTGTGTTTGCATAGTTTGAAATGGGTATGTTTCTAATACTTGTTTTTCAAGGAATAAAATGTCTGGATCAAAACATTCTCATTTAGTGTATTAAAATTATCATTATTTATCCTTTGTACAGGGACTAATGCTATTAGCTGTCACACTTCTATTATGGTTTGAATTTTTGAAGCCATGCAGTGGATCATAAATCCATTTGAACTTTTTGCAAAAGCAGAGAGACTTACTCTTTGTAATGTAAATGATACTGGGATGGATTTTATAGCTCTGCAGTTGGCTTAAATTTTCTGTTTCCTTCATTACTAAAAGAAGATTGTGAAGTGGCAAAAAAAAAATTCTCTGAGACTTGTGTTGTATAGTTGGATATTTAGACAATATCTAGTTGCAAAAACAATGTGTAAAAATATTTTGTGTTTATGCTGTTTGAATTTAGGATTATGGTTTTACAATGATGGTTTACAATGAAAAGTTAATCCTGTCAGCTTTGCTGTTCAGGTAATGGGAGGAGTTGGCAGAATCCCTTTGGAGCCTTTGGTTCTGGAAGGACTTGCTGAGAGTGGCAGCACATGAGGCAGTTGTGCTGTCTCTGATCGGCAGGTGCCCCAGGCAGGAAAGCTGTGCTGGCCCTGAGCTGTGCGGTTTGGAAACCCCTCCTGTGTCGCTGCAGAGAGATCATGGTGTATCTGTAACCCAGGCGACCCGACAACAAAAGTGGAGAATTACCAGCAGCGGCTGTGGAACTGAAGGATGGTCTTCGTCTTGTTTTGCACACAAAATTAAAAATGCTTGGCAACTGCAGACATGGCATGAGTCCTACATCTTTATCACACTTGCTCAGTTGTAAAAAGATGAAAACTTTTACAAACTCCTGGTCTGATGGCACTTTACAGGGCAGATGATTTTTTTTTTTTAACCCATTTCTTCAAGAGGCAGTCTTGTTCAATGCGTTCTTGTTGTTCTTGCATGATGTACTCTTTCATATGTATTATTGAGCTGTAAGTTTAGCAGCAGAAAAATATTGTTATTCTGACGTAACAAAAAATGGGCTGTGTTAATTTCTTTTGTTCCTTCATTACGTTACAGGTACTGTAAGAATTGAAATGTTCAGGAACATGCAAAATGCAGAAATCATAAGAAAAATGACAGAAGAATTTGATGAGGTATAGTATACAAATAGTTCTTTAAACATTATGAAATATATTGCGATATACTTTTAAAATAAAGATGATGAAACCAGTTTAAGAGCGTAAGATGTACTATCGCACAAAAGCATGGAGTAGGCTCACATGTGGTGGTGTCAGAAAGCCCAGCCAAGCCTGACTCTGCAAGAACCAGCTTGGTCCATGTTAGTCCTGGGCTGGATCCGTGTAGGCTCTCATATGCCTTTGTGTGGCTTCAGGGATATCCTTCTCTGTTCACATCCAAGGTATCAGGTTAATCAGAGGCGGCAGTAGGAACTGTCGGAAGTTTTCTCATCCCACTGAAATTGGTGGTGGTATTCTGGATTCTGAAGTTCACCTCTTGGAACTGCCATCATATAACAGAGAACTCCATATTCCTGAGACAGGACCACAGGTTTTTGCAGCGTTCTGCTCTGTTTTCTGTGTGCAAATTGATGTTTTGTTCATTTGAAACAGCAATTTAAACAGTAACTTGACGTGAAAATTACCATTTTGTTTGAAACAAGTGTATTACAATTCAGATTTGGTATCTTCTGTCAAAATAAAAATGTTCCTAATGGTGGATGCTTTTTAGCTTTCAGATTTTTGAACTGTATTTTCTTTGATTTTTCATGTATAAAAAACTTCAACATTCTGAGTGTTCATTTTATTTAGTGGAGGAAACAAATACTGAAACATGAATTTTCTGTAGGATAACAGTGTCTTTTTAAATGAAATACCAAGGCTGTGATTCAAAAAATTAAGCAGGAAAACTATGAATGGGAGTGCTGCTCTTTTTCGGGATTTACTTCTGCAAGATTTCCACCTTGTTGATGGCCTTGAACAACAAAATGTTTTAACTATGCACTTACCATGTGGAGGCTGCTTTTGCTGTACTCAGATATTCAGTCAGGGCCTTTGTCTACAGGCAGGATAGGGTGCAGTAAATAAAATTCAGGTGTACAATGACGAACAGAGGATTGTATCAATTCATGCTACATTCTGCCTGAATTAGTTTTGCTTTTTAAACCATCACCCAACCCGTTAAAAAAATACAGTGGGTTTTTACTAATTTGAAAGCAGAACTGGATGTTGTCTTTAGTCTAGCCCCATTGTACAAAACAGAATGGCCAAGGCACTGTCCAAAAGCCAAAGAACGTTAATTTTGCCCGAGAGAGGATTGTCCCACAGCTGATAGAAGGAAGCGTTTCTAAAAAAACCCTTCTGAAAAACTGTCAGATTTTGTTTTGGTTTGTTTTTCTGAGAAAAAACCTCCCTTATGCACAGTATGAATGTACATATCGGCAACATATCTCAAATAATTAGTTACTTGTACATAAGCTTGTTCTGTGACCAGCAGAACTCCCAATCACTTATCTGTGACACAGAAAGATTCTGTTCTAGCTTCTGCCTTAACATTTGGATTTGTGAAAGAATTTCTGGGTTTTAGTATAAAAGCATTGAATTGTTAGTCTTAGACCACAACCCAGGGAATATTTTGAAATCTGGAATAATTTTCTCAATAAAGCACCACCATTTTCTGTACAGCCCTCAATTCTTCATTCTCAATACCACCTGTAATACCTCTTCAGTACCCCAGGCCTCCCAATATCCATCCCTGGTGTCATCCTGAGACAAAGAAACTGCCTGGGGCTGTTGCCACCAGAACATTTCCTTTGCCCTGCTGTCTTCTTGTGCCCCTGAATCCCATGTCAGTCTGTGAGAAGGTCATGGTAGAATGGTCACTGTGGTGTGAGTGAAGGAGAAGGAGGAAGTTGGTGATGCTCTTGTCAAAATAATTAGGACAGTCTATCAGCCTTTGTTGTAATCTTTAGATTGGCTTTCTCAGATGGAGACCATCCCCTTGTTAGCATGTTTTCCTCCTTGTGTCAAAATGTACTTAAAACGCCGGGTCTGTTGTATCAGACTAGGGTTGAAAGGAGCTAGCGCACAGTGGTACATGTGTGTAAGTGGTACAAAGTACCTGCTGTCATATTTGTGACATGATAAATCATTTCTACAAATCTAGAGCTAATAGGAAAAAAAAGTACAAGTGTGGTATTAACTAGGGGAAAATCTTGCATTAGCAATTCAGTCACACAGTATGCTGCCCAGAAGATATTTTAATTGCCATTGAAGATGTTCGCGTTTGCTGCTTGCTTTACTTTTTCAAGATCATCACATTGTTTCATCAGTGCTGCATTAATCAGCTGGCTGCCGGTCCTAATTTCTGCATTTATAGCAGGGACTGAAGCATCGATTTTCCTCATCGTGTCAGTGGGGGAACGTTTGTGCAGGACTTAAATGATGGAAATAACTTTGTTTAGTGCTGCTACAGGTTCAGTTTGAGACAGAGAATTCCATGGGCATCCACCTGCTGCACTGTCTGGGTGCTTGGCTTATGCGTACAGGCATTTTGTAGATGAATTTCCTCAATTCTTGTGCTAGAGTTAGCAGGTGAACAAAAACTGGTTTTGGTTTGAGTTTTCTAAGCATTGGGCTGTTAAGGGTCACATGTCAGTGTCACTAACCTATCACTCTGTGTGAGTAGTTACAAACAGCACTAGAGATTCTGAGGACCTGTTCAAAAAATATTTACGTGTCTCTAGAAAGTGTCTGGGGTCTTCATATGGAGTTGCTGTCAGGAAAACATTGAGGAGAAAGCTTTAACATTTTTATTTCAGTCCTAAATTTAAATAAATTTGAGACGAACGCAGGGCTTGTATTTACGTGACAAGACACTGTACATTGCTGAAATTCACTGCCAAGGGCATTAGACATAAACAGCCAAGGAACACTTGGAAGTGCATGGCACAGGTGGTGATACTGATACCTACTTTAGACTGTGTTTGTCTTGGTTCCTACTCCATAACGCTTTGGTCCGATTCACAGAAGTTCTGAGAACTCACAGCAACAATATTGCTTGTTAAGATAAAAACTATTGCTCATTAAGATAATGTTATTCAGCATTGTGATGAATGAGACAGTAAGGTCATTAAGAGTGCCTTATAATTTTGTTTTTTTCTAACGTGCGAGTGCTTGTCTTTGCAATTTTAATCGTTATTTTAGTATGATTGAAATGTGTGTGATTTGGTTACATTTGATAGATGGGGGTTTTGCTGCAGGGGAGTATTTTTTATGAAGTTTAGGTAAATGGTTGTTTGATTACAGCTCCTCTACACTTATGTTACTGGCTTTCATGGTTCAGTCTGGGTGATAAAACAAGTCCTGAGAGATTAAAAGTGCTTGTTCTTCACAAAAACACAGAATAAATATGTACAACTGGATTTAACTTTGGTACTACTGAGTTCTTTGGGGAAAGATTCAGGATGGACCATTATTGCCTTGATGTTTTGGATAATCTAGAATTGATTTACAGATCAGGTGACCAGGAAGATCTGTATTTAGTCTTTTTCACTAAAAGGGGAAAAAAGCATTTTCTAATTAGGGGGGCCAGTATCACTGAAATGCAGTATTGCTTGAAGTGAGAATAGCAAGAGCAGATTTCAAGAAGATTTGAACTTAACTGAGCGTTCACGTGCTTACTCCAGTCTTGCAACTATTAGTATCTTTGGAAGATGGGGTATATGAAACTGCCTGGGCTATGTGAATCTGCAGTAAAATTTCCATTACTTCTATCAGAAGACAGGTTTCACCACTAGAAAAAGGGTAAGTTTTTATAAGATCAAAAAAGGGCAGTGTTTACTTTCTGATAAGTTCTCTATTGTGAACTTGAGTAAAGCAAAGTTTGTGGGGATGGGCAGCCAGTTGATTAGAATATTAACATGGAGTTGAAGTGAGGATGGAGAATGACACAAACCTTCAATTGCACAAGCCTTTCTTTAGGTCTTGACCTTAAATACTTTGAAATATTCATTTCTCATTCTTTCTCTCCACTTCCTAACCCAGGACGCAAGGAAAAGAATTGAGTCTTGATGCATGTTTTGGACTATACCAAGCTAATATTGCAAGTCTAGAACAGTTACAATTAAGTCTTTGTAAAAGTGGTTTCATGCCAACAAGCTTCTTTATTTATTGAAGAATAACATGTTGTTTGTATTTTTCCTTCAAGCCAACGGAGAATAACAAAGACAGTGTTTTAGCTTACAAACTTAGACCATGATTGCTACAACATTAAAAGAAGTTAAATGGGGAGCTTTTAATACTTCATATTTTCATTTTCTTGTTCTTCAGGACAGTGGCGATTATCCACTTACCATGCCTGGGCCACAGTGGAAGAAGTTTCGATCCAATTTCTGTGAGTTCATTGGAGTGCTCATTCGACAGTGTCAGTATAGCATCATCTATGATGAATACATGATGGACACAGTGATCTCTCTTCTGACTGGTTTGTCAGATTCCCAGGTCCGGGCTTTCAGGCACACCAGTACATTAGCTGGTAAGTAAGCTAGTGCAGAGAAGAGTTGTGGGTTTTTTTTTTTTTTCAAGGAAATTGCTACTATTTAGCCACTTTGAGAATTACTCCGAATTTTGATTGAAGTGGAAGTTGACCAGCACTGAGAACTCTGGAAAGCTCGATCAAATCCAGGTATAATGTATGGTTTAACTATACTTAAAATACACTTTTTTGTTTGGAAAGGAGTCTGCTGAGGCACTTAATCTTAGAGATTTGTCATACCCAGAGGCCTCCAGTGAATCCTGTGAATCAGAAGTGACATGCTTATGTCTTGTATTTTGTTATTTGTTGCTCATTTGTTGTATAGAATGTCTTTGTAATTTTGTGGTTTAGAGTACAAATTGAATCTAAATAAGTGTCGAGAAAATGATATTATCAAAGAATTTCAGTCCACCAAAGAAAATCTGTGCCTCCTCTCTTGAGAAGCATTAGGTTTGGGCGCACTGGGCCATAGCTGTAGGTCTCACTGTCTTCTACCTCCAGCCACACTGCACCTTTCAGCACAGCTGCCTACGTCTAAGGAAAGCATCGGGTATGTCATTAGATAGAGCTAGACTTTTCTAGAGTGTATTTTATCAGATGTATGTAAGATATCTCCAGTAAGACAGATGAATTGCTGTCTAGAAGTGACTATTTTTCTCCAATTACAAAGCAATACTGGATTGGCCAGCTTGAATGGAGGTCTCTAAAGCTTGTTATATCAGGTGGTATCTTTCTGCTCATCTCATGTACTGAAATATATCTTCTTGGAAGATTCTTCTCCCTAGATGTTCATAGATCATGCCAAATATTTGTAGCCTTTGTAAGGAGACATTTGTCATAATCCGAATATTTTTACTGCCAGTATTTATTCCTAATTAAGTTAGTCTTTCCACAATCAGACTCTTACAGTTTTGTTCAGGTTTCCAAGGGTAATACCCAGTGTCCAGCAAATTCAGGATTTGTTTCAAATTTCATCTCTTGCTGTGCATCTAAGTGAGAGGCAAATTTCCAATGATATTGAGAAATCTACTCCAGATTTGATTGGTGTTTTATTTTAAAATTGAAAACTCTAACCTTTAACTCACAGTGACTGAACTCTTTTGAAAACCTATCCTCTTGCGTTCTTCGCCTTACTCAGTAATGAGTAGGTAAAAACATGAATTATGCAGGTGTAAGGTTCCAGGTTTAGAGTTTGCCTTTACAAATTCAGTATTCAAAGGTGAAGACTATTTGAGGTACACATAACCTGGTGGAAATCTATGCCTATTATTTAAACTGAGATGGAAACTGTCTTCCTTTCCAGCTGATGCTGACTTATCTTCAATTCCAGGTGATTTTTATTTGCTTTTTGCTTAGATTGTTGTTGTTTTCTAGGAGATAGATGGTGGAGTGAGGATAATCACATACGCATTCTGGTCTCTTATTTTGATTGATTCATCTTTGTGTGGGACAAATGTTTGAGAGGCTTGATTGAAAAGACAAGAAGCAGCACCATACATTAGAGGCATTACCGGAGACCTGTGCTATCTCGAAGAAATAGTTGCCGTCATTTGGAATGGATTATCTTGCTAGAAACTTCAACCAAGGATAAGCAAATGTGAAGGCCAAAGTTCATCACAAATAGTTGCAGTTATTTAAGGTGCTGCTGGATTTTTACATTAGATGTACATGTGTGTAGTGCTTACATTGGGAGTAGGAGCTGCTGAAGAAGATTTTCCAGTGAGGATACATGCCATTTACTTATTTATTTTAACACAGGAGAGCTCAGTGTTGATTCTGCACATTTCCTTCAAGCTAGTTTTTGCACATTTAATGATGTTGCTATTATGCAGAGCAGAGGTCAGCATGATGCCGTGGATCTCAGACTTGATCAAGATCATGAAAATCTACTTGTAGAATTTCATTTATTCATGAAGGAGTGTTTTTTGTGGTCTTTTGTTTTCAGTTTTCCTCTGTGCTAGTCAATTTGAATGAGAAATGATTCACTGTAGCAAGAAGCTAAGGCAAGAAGTACACATGGGTGCTTCTAGAGTTATGAGCTTTGAGCAATAGCAAGATGAGACAGAGTTACCGTAAGAGCAGCTTCACTTCTTCATTTCCGTTGTTGCTTTTCTACCTTGAAGACAATGCCAGAGAGGAGGTGATAGTTTGTGATGTGCCATGTAACCACACAGAACACGGGAAAGACCTTTATTACTGTTCTTGTAAATGTAAATTAAGACAGAAAAATATACGTGAACAATATTAGGTCCACCATGTGTGAAAATGCATATAAAGGGGTACATAAAGTTGTAATTGTATTTTTATACAACTATACGCTTGACTTTAGAGCAATGTCAGTCTTACTTTAAGAGAAACAGTGCTGTGGTCCACTGTAAACTGAGGAATCCTCAATAGCTATTGGTGAAGAGTTACCCTTAGTATGGAGGCATCTATAATGATACGACTCTTAGCAGAGAAATGCATGTAACTCCACAGTAACTGGGTCCGTGGTGTACACTGATCCTGCAGATTCACGTGCTTGCTCACTGACCTTATGTTCCCAGAATTTGCATAATTTTCTGGAGAAGATGGCAAAGAATGTTGCCTGGAGCTCCATACGGTATATATACGCTCTTTTCTGATTTTTAGGTGAGCCAAGTGACCTGGATATTGCTTGGGTGGGATGTACCTTTCCATATGGCTTTGTGTCAGGGTCGAATTGGTTATTTTCTGCGAGTATGGATCTGCTGAGGCAATATTTTTTAACTCTGACTACAGGTAAAGAGTCATGTTTTGTCTTCTCTGCCTTTGCAGCTATGAAGCTTATGACTGCTCTTGTGAATGTTGCCTTAAACCTGAGCATTCATCAGGATAATACACAGAGGCAGTACGAAGCTGAGAGAAACAAAATGATTGGCAAAAGAGCTAATGAAAGACTGGAGCTGCTGCTTCAGAAAAGAAAAGAGGCAAGTGAAAAGATGATTTTTTTTTTTTCCTGGTTCCTTCCCTCCAGCAGAAAGTTCAGGGTGGTTTGTGACTTCAGTACCAAAGTGAGAAACAAGAGATTAGTTCTGCAGTTCTGTTTGTGTGATCTCAAACTTATTACTTGGACTGTATTTTAAAATCTTGTGTTAACACCTTCAGTTGAGTTTGTGTGCTGTTCTGCACACACAGGCTAAATTTGATTCTCAGGGTTGTCTGTATAACCAGGAAGGAAGAAAATCAGTCTCAAGCTGTAAGTAGTAACGGTTTTGATTATGCAGAAAGATTTTGAAAAGAGGATCACATGTAGTCCCTCCCTGCTCTGCCCATTTCTCCCTTTGATCACTGCAGTTATTACATAGTGTCTCATTAGTACTTCTTTTTGTAGCTACTTTCAAGAAACACTGGAGTGGGGGCTATAGCACCTGGTCTCAGGGAGAAGAAGCTAGGGAGACGTTAAAGTTGCTTTTAGTAAGTACCAGTCTGGCATTAGGTGAGCAAAACCATTAGAAGGTTGCTGTAATCATCCCTAAATAAAGTATTATATCCCAGGAAATTCAGTTTTAGAGTTGTACTTAAAAGAAATTTAAAGATGACAAGTAGAAAATGATTAAATATACACCCTAACAGCCATAACCTGTATAGGTGCCATGGAAAACTCATAAGATTGACTGAAAAATTGAAGTATATATGACTTAGATTTAAATTCATTTATTTAAATATATTAGTTTTGCATATATTTCCTCCACCACTGTTTTACTCCATGGCAAATTAAGGATGTCTGGGTGCATACCTTGGATTCTTTTAGGTATAACTTGGTCTCAAAATTGCTTGACTTCATAGTCGTTGTCTGGGGATAATTACATTCATGTCTTTTTATTTTTATTTAACCCCTGTGATGCACAACACAATTTTATTTGGCTTCCATAATTATTAAAAATCATGCATTAAGGTACAAAGCAAGAGCAATCTCTGTTGCCCAAACTGTGGGAGAAACATTTTAAATGAAATATTATATTCCATGTCAGCATTAAAGTATTTTAAAAAATAGAATTGCTTTGTTAAAATAGCTGGAGCAGTTTCTATTCCACGTTTTCAGAGACGGACATAATCACTAATTACACTGATTAACTTGGATTAGCATCTCTGTGTCCCTGGACATCCTCTGTACTCCATCTTTCACCTGTACTTTTCAGTGTCTTTTGGAGATGCCGTATATAATTGCACAGGAGAGGCTCGGAAGCAGCAGTGCCCAGGCGAGCAGGGGGCAGGGAAACCCTGAAAGAAGAATGAGCATTTGGCAAACCTTAACTTTTGATACGTGTGCAGTCTCTCTGATATCACTACTCACTACAACTAAGGCAGAGAGGAGTGGTGGTGATTGAGTGTGTCCTCAGATACACGGAGTTAACATAGTAGAGGGCCCTATATCGAAGAGATTTATTAGGTTTAGATGGCATAATGGCTCTGTGTAAGAATTCCTAACCTAATGCTGTATATTCCCCATGTTTAAATATGCTGAATTTACAACAGTATTTAGTGCTGGCACTTGATGTAATGCCATCACCATAAATCCTCACAGGCACGTACATGGGCATGTGTTTGTCTTCGTGAAAGTTATATAGGTACAGTTCGCAAGCTAAGTGTGGCAAATTAATCTGGAGTAGAAGAGGCAGAACACTCTGAAGTGTTTCATGTCATCTACATGCCTCGTGTGAGAGCAGTGTGTGAAGGTCTGTTCTTGTCAAGGAGATTTTTCAACTAAACTGGGTGATTTATGTAACAGTCTGCCACAAAGTAGAGGGAGATGTGTTTTAGTCACTGCCACTAGTCATTCAAATCTTGTGCTTGTCATACATGGCTTTTTGAGCTTCTCAAAATGCTCACAGAATCAAGAAGATAATGTTTCCCTTATTTTACTTAGGTTTCAGGGGGGACAGAGTGTTAAATCACTTTTGCATTGGTAAGAGCAGGAATCTCAAGACACAAATGCTCTCTCAAGATGCTTGAAATTAAGCCTGAAATTCAAGAATGTGGTCTTAAAAAGCTGAAAGCACAAAAGCAATTACAGTTTTGGAGAAAAGTAATATTTTTTAAATTCTTGTTAATTCATTACTGAAACTAAGACACATTTGAGAATTGTATCTTTTAGATGTTAGCACACAAAAGTAAAAGGGATTTCACTTGGACCTAGTGAATCTCTGGTTCTCTTTCTACACCAATCTGCCCCAGCACCTGGATCCCCCTGGATCCCTGTATCAGTTACACAGCCGATAACTTACCAAGTTTATAACAAGCTGTGAATTCCCTGTAGAACAAGCAGAAAAGAGGGAGGAAGCCATCCACACTGTCCCCTCTTCTACACCACTTAGTCTTGCATGATGCTGCCCAACTTGTCATTCAAAAAAATGTCAACATACATTTTCTTCAGTATCTTAAACTTCTCATGGCTCGTAAAGATCAGTCTCTCCTACCTCTCTTCTGTGGTGTGTTCTTATATTAACAGTTCATACCCAAAGTTCTCTGGGAAGTTCCTGTTTCCTATTTTAAGGCCTCAGTAGTTTTTCAGAAGGTCTCCTGAGGCTTCTTGCTTAATTCCCATCCTTATTTTACTCCACAGTCTGTGCCAGGTTGTCTCTAGCCCCGTGTTTCTTTAAATATTTTCCTGTCTGTAGCCTGTGAAGTCAACCAGCTGAGGAGTGCTGAGAAATTCACGCTCCTTTTGGGTTATGTATTCTTGAACAAGCGTTTAATCTGTGTGTATTTGGGTTGAGCTGATGCTGAAAGTACTGCTTCTCCCAGAAACCACGTCTAAATATGCTTGGTTTGTGTACCAGCCCTTTGGTATGCACAGAGCTGGTGTGCACCCAACTTTTCCCTTTGTACATAATCCCTTTTACTATGAAATTAATTTCTTTGGCAGGTGTATGAGAAATTAGTCAAGAACTCTCAGTGCCTCTGTTTCCTCATATGCAAAATGGAGACAGCACCTCTTTACATTTTCAGAACCAAGGATACTTCATTTACGGAATTTTGCAAGCTACTTTAGATCTTATCTGGAAGATACTGTAGAAATATTTATAAACACGACTTGAAAAATATATCCCCTAGGTGAAAGTGTTTATGAGCTCCTGCTACGCAGGCAGTCAAAACAGCTGATCATAATTCTGCCTCTGGCTTTAAGATGTTTTATCTGTTAAATATATATGTCCATAATTATACAGGTGTTAATGTTTTATGCATATATTCACTCTGTACTAGCAAGGCTCTGTTGTGGTTTTCATACTGAAAATGTGGAAAAGTTTACGTTCACACACGCTGTGGTGTTCTGCTTTGACACTTTGACATTAAGAAACACCTTGATGGAAGAATGATGGCTGTGAGGGTAGTAGCAGTTCTGCTCCAGAAGCTGATGGTATAAAATTGATGTGATCTTATTTAACAAAGCTGTGTTTTGGTGTAATTGAGTCATACTTGTTTAGTTTAGTACAAAAGCTGACACTATGAGAATATTTTGATTCCAAAATGTTTCTTTAGTATGTATTAACACATTCATTGACACATTGTGAGCTTTCCATAGGACTTGCGAAATGTGCTCATATTACACAGGAAATATTAAGTATTTAAAAAACCCCACTCTTATTTATAAAAACATGCTTGTAACACCTTTTTCATTTGGGCTTCGTTTTTTGGGGATTTGGTTTGGTTTTCTGCAGTCTCAGGCCTGCGACTGGATGTCAGGTATGCTCCAGTGTTAAGAACCCATGCTCTGATTCTGGAAAGCTTCCTGGGTCAGAACCTCAGTTATCATGGATGCTGAAGTTAAAGCAGTTTACACTCATATATTTAAGATTGACAACATCTTTAAGTATTTTCCTTAAAGAGGATATCGAATTTTTTGAAGGGATTCCTGATCTGTTATCAGCTTAATTTCTGAGCTGTCATTCACTCCCTGTTCTATCTGTGAGTACAGGACTGCTGACATTACTGAACACATAATCTCTACTTGTCTAAATGTCAGTAGGAAAAAATGGTGATGACCACTTCAAAGGACTAATTTGAAACTAAATTAGTTAATATTTGTAGCGAATGTTAAGTTTCTTCCATTAAGGCATTGCATATATATATATATGTATGTATGTATATATATGCACGCAATATAGGCATGTGCTGGCAAAGTAGAAAATGGTGACTCTACTAATACCTTTAATTAAGTGTTCTTCCATGGTCTTCTAATGTTTCCCAATAAAGAATTGTAGGATACAAAATGATAATACACTGTGATCTTTTGTTTATTTTTGTTTTGCGTTTTTTTGCAGCTACAAGAAAACCAAGATGAAATCGAAAATATGATGAACTCTATTTTTAAGGGTATATTTGTTCACAGATACCGGTAAGAAAATGCATGCTACAGTAGGCTCTGCTAACAAAGTATAATCACAAATAATGTCAAGGGCAGATTCTGTGTTGATTTTTCTTCTGATGTAATATTCTAGATGCCATAAAAACCGTGTCAAAAACACCGAAATTGTGGAAAAAAAATCTAAGTGTAACCCCTATTAACTACACAGTAGAGCAGTTCACACAAATTTATTTTAATCCAGTAAAATGGTTTTAAGGAGTTGTGGGAGACAATACAGTTTAAATCTTTGTCTTTTAAAAAGAAAAGTTGTCCAAGGTGGTAGCACAAACATGACATATTTTAAGAATAGTCAAATGATCAGTGTATATCCTAAGAGGGCAGTTTTGGTTCTTGGGTTCCTCTACTCTTCATTTCCTTTTATCTGTCTCAAGTGCAAATAGGAAAATTCTGATGTTTCCACTACATATGCTTTGCCCACAGCTTCAACTGTATTTTAGGCTTTTTCCTCCTTAAATTACATAAAGGCAATCAAAAGCCTTAATTCCAGTTAACATGTATTTTTTTGTTTGTTAATTGTTTTGGATGTTTGTAGCAAGAACATTTAAGACATTTTTTGTGGTGTTAGCGCATGAAAAAGGGGGTTTTTTAATAGTCGATATGCTATGTGTTGTGAATACAAACCCACACCAGGTTTTTTATATATATATATATATATATATATATTCATGTGTGTGTGTGAATGTATTTACGTATGCACTTCTATTTACTTTGAAATTGCACAAACCAGTAAATTTGGACTGGTGCATGCTATTTTGGAGTATGGTTTATCAGAGAGCAACAGTCTTTCTAAATAGATTTAGGGTTGTTTTGCGTCTCAAGGTACCTCAGAGCATCTGCTGCATCTTGGTGAAACCAGCTCTTTAAATGTTAATTGACTTAGCCAAGTCAAGAGATAAAATTCAAAGATATTAAACTGTGCAGTTAACCTTTCGGATTTCAGTTCTGGTTTAAAAATTTACCGTTTATGAAATCTCTTAGACAAAAAGCAGAAAACAAGAAAGGGTGTATGAGAAGAGGGTGAGAAGGTGAAGAAGAACCCATAGTTCAGGTGGGCAGAGGGATTACTGTAGTTATGGAGAAAAGTGTGCAGGAAACCTGGGAGGGGCCTGCGCTACGAAAAATACGTGAATGTGACCAACACAGCAGAGTTGGAGCGTGTCTCTTCAGTACCCAGGCCTGATGCTTGAAAGAAAGTTTATATTACAGCAGTTCTGGGAACATCCATCCAAGGAGATCAGAGGTAGCAGCAAAAAGAGGTCTCTTAAAGAAGACAAGAGACTTAAGTGTAGTGATTGCTCACAAAATAACATCTTCTCCTGCATGCATATGTCACACTTCTAGTTTTCTTCAGACCTTACAGCCTTATTCTGTCCCACACATCTGTGAGACAATTTCATTTGCTATCCAGTTGTTCCTTCCTGTACGAGGAAGTTGTGAAGGAGGGATGGTGAACTGAGAAGGTCGGAAAGGTCCAAGAGGCAATGGAATTGGTTAGTAGCTTTGGGCTACATGGCAGCAGAAGGATGGGTACACACGGTCAACAGGGAAATTTGGGTATTAGCTCAGTATAGCACTGACACTACTTTGTTATGAAAGCAGCTTTTGTGGTGTATAGATAATAAAGTTTAAAAAATCAAATGCAGAGCTTTTTTCTGTTTCCCCCCCTTCAGAATTTAGTGTATTGTATCAAACAAGAAGGTGCTTTAAAACATTTTCCTAGTATCTCATGCTCTTGTGTGGGATTGGAAAAAATACTCTACCTTTTAATGGTCTGTGTGCTGTTGCCTTTTATTTTTTTTTAAATCCTCCTTTTTAACTCTGGTTTCTTTTCATGCCTTCTGCTACCATTAGTAAAGGCCTGGTTTTGCTGATACTGATGTAACAAAGGATAAATAAGCTCTGTTTGTCTGTGCCCTGAAAAAAGATGCCCAGATGCTCCACTGTTAGACCACTGGAGAATTTACTGAAAGCAGCCAAGTCATGGTGTGCTCTGAGCAGGGCGGGTGACACCACTTCTGCCACTGTCTAGAAATGGGCAGAAGGTTAAAATTCTGCTGTCACATCTGTGAAAGAAAATAGAGGGGCAAAAATAACTGTATTAAAAACTGCTAATTGAAGAGAAAACCAGGGCTGGGCATGGGAGAGAAAAAAGGAAAGTATTTCAAACTATTATCTGCTTCCATAATGTTTCTTAAGCATCCCTTCTCTCAAACAGTTCAAATGATTTATAAACTTGACATCATTTTACAGTCTTTAGCCCATGCACAAGTGGTAATGATTTCCAAATAATGTTATTTTAATTATTCCCAGAGAAGAAATCCCTTTGCATAATATGATTCAGACTCTGCCACAGTGATTCATGCTTAGTGACCTTTGTAACTGAAATAGCAAGTCCTTGATCTAAACAAAAAGCTCCCCCAAACTGTTTCATTCGGAATGGAGCTGTCTTCCTACTAGTAAGCTAGGGTTGCAGTGAAGTTACATGTTCTTTCTGTAGACTGGCTTACAATTTATTGGAAAATTGTAATGCCCACTTCTCACATTAAAAAAGAATTGCAGAAATAGCTAAAGAAATTTCTAGGTGTAATGCTGGTGTATTGTTAACAGCAGATCTGGTCAAAGATTTAGATATTCTTAATAAACATGCAGGAGATGTACCTACCTCATTGCGTATTTCTTTATCTCTTTCCTGAATCACTTTTTCTGACTATTTATGTATCATCTCTGAAACTCAGAGTTAGCATCAAAGGGGGGAGATGTAAGAACAAATTTAGGTAGAGTCGAGTTGCTGAGCTCATGTTGGTGAGTATAAAACAGATGGCAATGGTGACCGTGGTAGAACTTCAGGGCCATGAGGGTAATCAAGCTCTGAAACAGGTTGTACAGAGAGGCTGTAGAATATATATCCTTGGAAATACTAAAAAATTGATTGTACAAGGCATGTGTAGGGGCCTGGATATAGTGATGCTCAGAGGTCCTGATCTCAACCAGTTTTTTGCCTTTGTGAGTCTAATTAGCTTTGGTTATGTAGTAGTGAGATACTATATACTGATAGGTCAGGGATCTTAAAAGTAACCTTTTTTTTTGTCTGAAGTTAGGCTGAAAATTGCTTACAGGATACATGTATATTTTAAAAAAATAAATAAAAAAAAGAAGGTGAGGCCTGTTTCTTCATTTCAGTTGTATCTGCATATCAGCGATTACTTCAAGATTATTGCCACATAGCTTCTCAGATGTTCTCAGACTTAGCAGTGAGTGTGTGGACATGTTTCCGTTTCAGAGGGTCAGATTCAGAAAATGCTTATTTGAGTCCTACTTCGTAATATCTTTTTGTTTTGAATGCTGAGAGAGCTTTTCCTCCAGATGTGAATGTCCAGCAAAACAGAACTATTACAGTTTAAACCTCTGACAGACCTCAATGGTGACCCTCAGAGGGATGGACACGATGGTTTTGTGAATTTATGGAATGTAGTGAGCCTGTGCTGAGGTATTACTTTGGCAGTACTGATAATTAAGGTAAAACTTGCCAAATGTAGATGCCGTCTTTACAGAGAAGATGCTTCCATCTCCTTCCAAGGTGCTCCTTTCCCTCCTACTGAGTAAACAGGGTGATGGTGGCAAACTGCATGTGAGTTCCACTCTAAGAAACAAGTGTTGCATGAAAAAAGGGAGAGGAAATGCCAGATGGAAGTCTGGTGAGAAAGCAGGTATGAGATTGAGAGGATCAAGAACCAGTCAGCGCAGGGAAATGAAAATCCAAACAAAACCGTAGAAAAATCCTTTTCCCTCCCCATAAATGTGTTACCCTAAGGAGGTGAAACATTTATCCTAGTGACAGGAAAATGCATTACGTTTTTACGTATGTTGAAAAAACAGATAGAAGTTACAAGACCATTTGTCGCTTACAGGCGTAAAAAAAGAGAAAGGCAAAAAGTTACATCTTTGTCCTTGAGTGAGTTTGAACTTAATATTAAGTTTAAAAGCTCACACTTCTCCCTTTCTTACAAAGCCGTGTATCATACTTCACATAACAAAGGTGTTAGTATGGTAAGTCTTTGAGAAACACCGGTTTTAGTCATATGTAGAGCATATGTAGTCATATGTAGACTTGAAACTCAAGTCATACTTTCAAACAACAGAATTCCTTGGTCTGACAACGTTGGATAATCAGCTTAGTATCACATTATTGAAATAGCTATTTAAGTAGCACCCTGTGTAGAATTACTTAGAAATGGGAGTGCTGCTCACCAACCCCTCCCAGGAGCAGGATATGCCATGAACATTCACCAGAATTTTTGGAAGTGGCCTCTTAACTTTTTTCCCTCATGGTGTGCTAATTCAGCTCCAACGACTCCACTGGTCACGTTAGGCAAGGAAGGATGCACGAAGTGTAGTCAGGCGTCCTTTTGGAGCTTCCAAGAGGTCTGGAAGCAGTCACTGCTCTGCTAGGCATCTCCACCTTTTGCCTTACATGTTTGCTATGGTTTATTTTAAGTTTTATGGGCCTGCCTAGTTAACCCAAAGTCAACCAGTGACTTTCTTACCCGATGCCCTTGAAGTTGCAGTATGCGGCGACTCTTTACTAAGAGTAGAAAAATAGGTTGTGAGTTTTGCAGTGAATCGTTTGCTAAGTGTTTCCCTTTCACCTCATGGACATTACTTTGCAGTTTGTGCTGAAAAGAAGGTTAAATATACTGTATGTCTAATATTTCTACATCCAGCATTAGTTTTGGTTTCTGTGCTGGACAAGATTCTTTTCCTTTCTAGGAGCATTTGGCATGTAATACAAACTTAGGTCAGTAATTTATAATTATTATAATGCTGGCATGATTAGTATTTGTATGTTATTGTGTCATCCACAGGTAGTGTATGTTGTAAAAAAATTAAGCAATTCATAGTGACTATGACAAGAAGCTAAAAGTGTGTAAAAATTAAAAGAATTATGATTTAATAACAAACAATTGATCACATGCATAGAAAAGATATAAAGGCTTTTTGGCTGTATCATGTTTGATACAGCATCGTATGGGCATGGAATCTGTGTTAGTGATTCCTGCAAGAAGACTAATTATTCTTATTGGTAATAATACAGTTACCTGGAAGATGGTGGCGTGGGAAATTGGTGTCTCACAAATTCTTCTGCCTCTTTAGCAACTTGAGTCTGTTTGCTAGTCTCACATGCCTTATGCATTATTCTTTCCCATTTGCAATTATACTGAAGATGTTAAATTTTTATTGTACTACATCTTGTAATTAGTTAAATAGGTTTATTCTTTTTTTGTTTTATTAGCAACTTGGAGTGAGTGTTTGTCCGTAGTGCCTGGGGATCCCTCAGAAGCTTTTGAATCAAGGATCAGTTTTCCCCTGTCTTCCTATGGAAGCTGGAATGCATTCTTACAGAAAAGATAGTTTCTTCTGATTTTTGGCTGGCTGTGCTGTGTGATTAAATAGCTGTTGACACTTGGGTTCTTTTGAGGATTGCCATTAAATCCTTCCAAAATGCTTTGCAGTTAGTGAATTTATAAGGTGGTGAAATAACCTCCTCGGAAGTGAGGGCTCAGGCTGTCATCCCCTAGTGGAAGTGTCTTCATGGCTACTTTGTGTTGCTGCCGATGTGGTTCCTCTTTTTCTTCTTCATTTGTACTTACCAGTCTTTTAGATGGTTCTTTAAGTCTTGCATTCTTATTCCATCCACCTGTATTTTGTTTTGAAAATAGTTTAAAAATACCAATTCTCTTCTATGGAATTAATCTAGTTCAGTGTGAAGTCATATACAATTAGACATATATATGAGAATATATTCATAGTTTTAATTAAAACTTGTCTTTGTTGTCACTGCACTCCCTATAATGAGTGCAGTTTTTATGGTGCAAATCCTTGAATGTTAATATTTTAGTGCATTCAACTTTACAGTATCTAAAACTTGCTTGAGAGACACCTGGTAGGAAACAACTTATTTAAGGCCCTACTCTGCTTGTAATGTGGCTTGTGTACATTGTGGATTGACAATTATCGTGGTTTTGAGGTTATAGAGTCTTCAGGGAGTCTGACAGACCACTTTAAGTGATTCTGTTTGGAAGTTGATAGAATCGGTGTGTTTCACGCAGGTAAAGAGAGAAAACAATAGTGGTTTGATGGCATTTCTACCCATTTCCTCCTCACGTTCATTCATTAGCTTTAAATGTATGTTTTACGCTGTTCTATCAGTGCGGTTTCCTCCCTAGAATTTGAAATTTAATGGGAAAAGCAGAGGCTTGACTGTAGACGTGTCACATCTAGTCATGTATGATACTGCAGTTGATTGCTGTCTTCGTGTAGGAACAGTGGTTTTTTGCCTTAGTGTCTGGAAGATCAGGTGCAGTAGAACAGCACCTGTGGAGGTGAACCAGTTTGAAGATTGGAAGTACATCAGAAGTTACGACATGGAGTAATCACGGTTTTGTTTTACTATTTTGCGGGTATGCACTTAGGCAATAAGTATCTTAAACATAAGATTGAGGGCATTTTATTTATATTTTGTAAAATTGAAGACTTTAGGAAAAATACAGTTTCTCTTCTTTTGGAATTATTCTCTTGATCGAAGCTTGGAATTTTTAATTTTTTTCATAAATTAGATTTCATTTGGGGACTCTGGTGCTGTTTTAGAATTAAATGGATGCTTATTGCTTTTCCAAAAAGATTTTTTAAAATAAAAATAAAGAACAAGAGTCTCAATTATAAGCCAGACCAGTGTTTGCAAAGCACCAGACATTCCCTTCTTCTGTACAGCGGCTCTTATGTTCCTCTTTCATTACAACTGAGTTTTGAACTGTGAAGCAGTGCCAGCTGGAGTGGCACAAGCAATTTCTCATAGTAACAGATGTCTCAGAGATGAAATTACCAAAGGGCCAGATGGCCCCAATCCCTTTTCTCGTTGTTTAACCGTCGTTCATTATTAGTAAATATGCCATGCTCTGTGTCAGGCAGGCAGGAAAATGCCAATCAGATTGAGATCATTTCCATCCCTGATCTCTTTAGGTGATCTCTCCAGGCAGTTTCCTGCTGCCCCTCTTCAATAAGCAGCTGATAAGTCTGCCCGAGATATGTCTTTGCCTCTTCCATCACTCGCCACAGTCAGAATGTAGAAAAAAAGCAAGGAAACTGGAAGAAACCCGTTGAAACATAACCATTCTCGTGGATTTTGTTTTAGGGGCTTTCATGCGGCACATGAAACAAGATCTGTTTCCATATCAATTCCCTTCTGTCCCTCTGGCAGGCTCCTTTGGTTAAACCAAGTAACATTTTCCACCTTGCAATTGTTCTACACCTTTAGCTGGAGACAGTGAAGCCTGCAAAGCGAATGTTAGTGACAATGTTTCAGAAATGATTGTCTAGAGTAGGTTTGCAGCTTGGATTCATAATTCTGTTTGAAAAGAGGGAGGTAAAAGATGGAGTAATAGACTAAGAAGCAAACTATGTTGAGAATTTCTTGAGATAATGGAAATACCATATCTGAATGTAGAAATACTCAAATTATTATGTAGATCGGTGAGTTCAAGGACATAAAGGAACAGAAAATCAGTGAGACAGCAGTGAGAACAGTGACAGGCCCTACGAAGTGAAGTTCATCAAAAGTAAAAGCAAAATACTATAGCTAAGGGCAATGGGAATGAGAAGTAAATGGTATGTGTCTGTTATCTGGTTAATGCTTTTTTCTTTTTTTCCAAATTAGTGATGCTATTGCTGAGATTCGAGCTGTTTGTATTGAAGAAATTGGTGTCTGGATGAAAATGTACAGTGATGCCTTCCTGAATGATAGTTATTTAAAATATGTCGGTTGGACACTACATGACAGGGTAAGTATTGTGTATTATTGTACGTAGTGGAGTGTGCTGTAGGTAGCTGCTGTTATACTGCCCAAGACATGTTTATTATATCATCTTTGATTTGTAAAGAGATTGTTCTTTTTTCTTGCCTGTTATTTGTCTTTTGACCAGCTTATTTCAAGGAATGCAATTAAATTAGGATACAGTAGTCCTAAACTGTGTGCTTGGTTCATGCACTTTTTGTGTTTTCAGTCTCCATTAGAATGTCTTAATAGAAATGTTTCCATGGTGCTTCTCTTCTGATGACAAGAGTAAGAGAGGTCTCCTTGGATAACCCCTGAGAACTTTTGTGTCCGAAGCAGAATGGAAAAGAGATTTCCAGATGTGTCTTCCATTTACATTGCCCAATGTTAGAGGAAGGAGAACATCTCTGGGTCCCCAACAGACATCACTGGCACCGCAGCCTGTGGAATTCTCAATTCATTTTCTCTTGAAGGATCTCTTCAAGGTTCTCTGTAGCTTTTACTTCAAAAAATTGTTGAAACACCAGGTGGAGGCACAAAATGTATATCCAGAGGTTCTTTCCTATCTCACCACAGTTGATGTCCATAACGTTCCTCTGCTGGGTGGCAACAGGCCTAAGTAGCTTTCAGTTCCTGCAGCCCATTTCTAACGCTAATAGAGCAGGACTTTGCACTTCTGACTGGGTGGGGTTTTTGTACATCAGGCAGCAACTGGGACTAGCCATCCTCCCACTCTCATCAAAACCACTAGAAACACTTGTTTTACTCCAAACTCTTCTAACATTATCCAAGGAAAACAGATAAGACCTATCTGTACTGTTGAAATGCTCGTTAAATTCCAGCATCCTGATTCAGGCTATTCATTTTTTCTAGGAAAAAAGTAGAAGTTTGCAAATTCATTCTGATGACTTGCATAACTGGTAGTTAACAGCTGATTCTTTAAAAAGGTGATTTCTTCAATTACTTCAGACAGCATGTTAACATTCAGGATGTGACTCGATCACTCTTGCTGGAGTCAGTTAGAAAGATGTTAGCTTTCGCTAAGGAAAGAAGCTGCCGCTGGTTGTTTTGCTTTATCTATAGCTAACAAGGATCTGCATCTTACCTTGAATCTGGACCAGCAATTTACTTGTTAGGAGTATTCTGTGTGCTTTAGAGACTCGATGTGTGATGTCTTTCCCCTCTAAACCTGTAGCTCTCAAACTTTTCTTTTTATAAAGTTTCCCCAAACTTTTACATTACATCTCATTGTTACAAAACTTGATTAGGAGGAAGATCCTGCTTACTGCTACAGCCAGTCATGACCACTGCTCACTCTAGAGATACTACACTTGCATTCATTAAAGCTTGGACACGGAAGCATGATCATCACAGGGCTTTGAGGTGCAGAGCTGCTACTCCATCTGTGTACCTCATTTTTAGCATTGGTGTGCCTCACTAGGAGGTGACTTCAGGAGGTGGAGATCATTGCTTCAAGTTACCAGATCACTGGGGACATCAACTCAGGTCGGAGGATTAGGATTTTAGGTGTGATGGAGGGCTTTTAATTAAAATTAAATTGTCCCTTGAGTGATTGCAGTGGATTTTTTGGAGCACCTTCTGTCCTAGCAGAACATCACAAAGCAGCGCTTCCAATGGGAGAGCAGAATCTTGTATTAATAGTAGTGTTACACTTAGCAGGTCTCAGTCCCCTTGTAGTAGCTGTGAAGTCCCGCCATTTGTCACATAACTCCCTGGAACCACCTGTGAAATGCAGCCATTCCTCAGGGCGCTGCCTGTGACTGGTGTCAGCTTCTCACATTGGTATCTGTCACTTCCAGCTATTTCTCATGTCATGTCCAATAGCTTCTCACATTCTCTTCAGTTAGTTTGGCCTCAGGCCAGGGTCTAGTCATCTGCCTGCAGCCTTAACATCTGATTTAACTTCAGTTTTTTAAAATAAATATGTTCTTTCATATTAGGAAAAAAAAAAAAATTACAGTGCTATGGTAAAAAAAAAAAAGGGGGTTTTCCATCTGGACCAGACACAGAAGAATTCTAGCAGGCTACTTTTCTGCCTCTGCTTGCTTTGCAATATTTATCATTGCAGGTTTCAGAAGTGCCTTGGGGTTCTCAGTCTTTAAATCACTAGCTAATCTGTTTACTATCCTGATATACATAATACGTGATATTTTTGTATTGATGCAGTGTATGTTTAATGTATAGAGTGAGACAGATTGTAAGTAGAGTAGAGGAAGAATCAGAGGCAGGTGAACTGTGTTCAAAGGCTGAAAAAGGAGAGAATGGACCGAAAGAGACATTTGGGGAGGCACAGAAAGGAGGAAGGAAGTGTAATTGGAAGAATATATTGAAAAAAAGAGACTATTATATACACAAACCCTCCAAAAGTATAAGATCTCTTAATAGCATGAAGGCTGAGGCAACAGTCACAGGGTATTTCCATTTCATGTGAACGGAGGTCACCCCAAAATGATTAACTTCTCTGGAAGCTTGCTACTACAAAAAGGAGAGGAGGCAGCAGTGCAAGAGATTCATGAGCAGTTTCATATTCTGCTTCAGATGACACACAAATTAAATCACAGGGAAGACACAGTTCTTAGACTTCTTTGTAGTAGCTCCAGTGTAGTCTTTGAGCGGTAGGATAGAGAAGTTTAGTTCTCTAGTTTGGGCAATCTGTATATTTTGTATGTTTATCCTACCTCTGTCCCAGATTTCACGTGAATGTCTATAGGGGTTTTTGTTATTGACATAGATTACTTTCTTATTTGAATGTGGGTTTCTAGTTCTGCCTGTCTCTCCTTTTAAGCATCTTTTTCATTCCTGTGGATCTAGGAGCATAAATTAAAAATATCTAAAACTATAATATAGTTGCATTTAAAAAACCTCCTTTAAAAAAAAAAAAGTGTTAAATCAGACTGTCCAGTCAATTTTCCTGCCAAATTGATGCATGGAACTGATTTGAAACCATAACTGTGTCTCTAGATACCAAGATAGTCATGGTTCTTAAAGCAGTTCCTAACACATAAGAAAAGGCCTTTTTCTCCTTCGCATGCCTCTACTTTACTTACGGGCTGTTTCTGTGAGAGGAATGAACCCAAGGTCCTCTGGAATAGATGGGATTTGAATACTTCATTTTGATGGCATCCTGACTTAAAAGGATGAAAAAATAAAGCTTGTTTTTATTAAGATTATACAGAAACTGAAATTGTAGTTTTACTAAACTTCTGGATGTTTAACTTTATATAATCTCCTTGGTACCTAATTTCCTTGGTTTTGGGAAAGCTTGATAAAGTGAGAAGAATGCATCAGATGATACACAGCGTCATCACAAATGGTATTGAGTGAGCCCATGCAGAGAGAGCAAACCACAATAGCGCACTCTGCAGAAATATGGTAGGGCAAAGAGCTGAGCAAAAAAAAAAAAAAGCAGAATACCCTTAGCCACCAAAGATGAATTGGAAAAATCCAGAAGAAGAAACATGAAGTTTGAAAAGAGAGAAATGGCTTTGCTGGCTCTCTTGATTACCTACCTACTTAAATACTTAAAAATGCATTTCCGGGGACTCAAAAAGTCATCGTTTCTGTGTGATCTAAACCTTCATCTGGCATGTGAGCTGACATAGCAGCGCACCTTTAACTGCCATTTCTGGACCTGTGGTATCCCTGAATGTTAAGAGAAGTCTGGTTCTCATTAGGGAATGATGAACTAATAGTCAAAAGTATCAGCTGTGTGGAACATTAATAAGAATGTAAGCTGGCTCAATGCCAGGCTATAGATCACTGTGAGTTTCCCCCAAGAGTTACAGATTGTTGATTAGCATGTAAAAAACAAGAAAAAGTTGTGCTTCCATGAAGATGGATTCATCTTCACAGCTCTGCCATATTAAAGAGAATTCTGCGTAGGGCATAAGTGTCCCAGACAAACATAGACTCCCCACACCACTGCCATGAAAGGTGTATCTATTGTTTTTTGCTTTGTTATCAGCAGTAACAATTTTTCCTGAAAACTCAGAAGTGTCTGAAGGATTGTCTCAACAAAAATAGGGAAAAATATTTGAAATGTTTGTCATTTAACAGTGTTGATAAACATTTGATATTTTTGTTTTAGGTTCTGATTTCAAATGGTAATTAACAATCAAGTATTAGTGTGAAGCATTTCTCATATTAATGAAAAAGAATTTTATATAACAAAAATAATAAAAATATATAACTAATTATCTAAAAATGCTTTGAGAAAAAGGGGAATTACAGGAATCATTAAACTGGAGAAAGAGGCACCCTTAGAACTGATGACAGTGTGGGTGAATTCAGGTTTCTGCAATAATTAAGTTTCACAATTAAAATTTGGACAAAACTCCCAAGTAAATATATTTTTCTGGAAGATGAAACTCCAGAGAATGGAAGGTCTTAGTTGTTAGGGTGCAGATAATGCAAACATTTGGTCCATTATTTACTTAGAAAACAGCAAGGTTTTCCTTTCAGATATGTTCTGTCTATAAAGCATAGATGTGACTACGCGAAAATGGCTGGAAAGTGATGCTCATTTTCTTTAACAGAATTAAAGGTCACAAATCTGTGCTGCCTTAGGTTGACTCATACTCACCATGAGCTTCAGCTCAGAATTGCAGAAAAATTGGCTAAAATCTAGTCTGGGAAATATTTTTGCTTATTCCTTTCCTGCTTAAGGCAGAGTTCACTGTATATCTGCAGTGTTTCTCACAGATGATCGTTTTTTCTACGAAAACCCTCTGGTATTGGGTTTTTCACAGCTTTTTGTAGCAGTTTGAGTGCTTAACTACGTTTGGCACTGAAAAATTCTTCCTCACTTAAGCTGAATAGTCGGTGTTGTAATTTTAATTTATTATTTCCTTTCCTACCCACTGTGTACAGAAAAAGTGACAATTACTTTTTTCCTCTCCCTTCAAAGCAACTTTTCTTTGTTGTGCTACACAGCTATTTACAGGAAATTTTCTTCTTTAGCTCTTGTGTCCATTCCATACTGTGCCCAGGCCTCTTATTTTATCTTCCTTCTGGATTTTGTATTCCTCTTGTACTTGACCTCCTGGTTAATTCATTTGTGAAATAAGCTAATCTCTTAGCTAAGTAAGTCTCTTCCTGTTGTAGCTTTGCATCACTGTGTTTGCAGCTTTGACCCTGGCCTAAGTTCTTAGGAATGACCCTAATTTTAGCATTCACACCCACTTACTTCCTTGCTAGACAGGAGATGTGTGCTGTGTTTCTTTCCCCCAAAAGTGTTTGGGGTGTTAAAACCTCATGTTACTTCCATGATTCTCATATTTACTCCAGTAACATCTCATGTCTGGCATGTTGATGGTCTGTGGGACATCTCTATTCCTCCGTTCTGGACTTGAGAGCAGTGTATCCATGTACACCTTTGCTTCTGCCTTGCTTAGGTTCTTCTCCAGGTCGTGGCTGTTTATGCTTCCCTGGGGGTTCCTGTCACTAATCTCCCCTGACTCTATTTTAAAACCTTAACAGGATTAGCAGGCTGATGTGCAGGGGCTCCTCTGTCTCCAAAGAGATGAATTGCATCCTTGACCAACAGTGTAAAAACCAGATCTTTTTGCTGTCAGAGAAAGTCTTCCTCCTGTCATTTATCTGCTAAGAAAGGCAGCTGTTTCCAGGGACTGCTGGACCTCTGCTCTCAGCTAGAGGGACCAGGGTGACACAACCTTCCTCTCCCGCTCCTGCAGTCGCTTGTCTTCTGCCTCAGATCTGGTGAGTGGCAGGAGGACAGCAGCCTGGTTCACAGGGACTCCAAACCTTATCTGCACAGGTCTCAAGTGTCGTTGCTGTTGGCACTGATGGGGTTTTTTTGTACCTAGCCAATTCAGGAGTTTTGCATTTTGGGACTACGGCACTGGCTGAATAACAACCCATCTGCTCACAAGTGGGACAGTCTTCAGCAGAGTTGTAACTAAACTTGCTGCCTCACTGTTGCTCTGGAGTGTTCATCATGTGCCCAAACTGATACTAGTCCTCTGTGGCTCAACAAGCCAAGGCCATGAGAGGCTTCAATCCTCTTCTAATGATTAGAGATGGCTCCAGGGATTCTGGCCTTTCCGAATGCCACTCAGCAGAGGAAACACCATGTCTGGTACTGCAACACATGTACCGTTAAAAGAACAACAAGCAGCATTTCTCTGTGCTTTCTTAGCAGTTGATCACATCTATATGAAATTTTTGTTCAAGAAAGTTCTTCTCTGTACCTTGGAAGATCTTATGATAGATCCTTTAAACATAACTTCTTTCTTATTGACTTTCTCTGCAATGGGAATCAAGAAGGTCCCTAGAAGAGAGCATGAGTGCTCAGAGACTCCTCAGATATAAAGAGACGATTTCTCAGGAACAATCATTCTTCAACTCAAAGTTCTCCTGAAAATCCTCCTTGCAGGTTCTGTCCTCCCCTTCTTATATTTTCTATTTAAATTTTTGAAATAGGTGGGAAGGAAGGAAGAAACTAAAAATTAAGGATTTTTAGCTTCTGTTTTTATGTCAGTCTCTCAATGTTCTTTCAGTTTGTAGCTTCAGCAGTTTCTTTAATACAGATTTGATTACAGAATAGACAGGCTCTGAAATGAAGCCCTTTGGATATGGACTTTTATTTATAAAGTTAAATTATGTGCATTAGTTCTTGAGCTGCTTAAGGCCTTAGACTTGGCAGTATACTCGCTTTTATAGAAGTAAGTTTACAGTGCAGTGAACTCTACAGTTTATGTCCGAGCAGATTTGTGCTTATAACCTTTTTGCTGTCTACAAGTATTTTTCAACAAGAATCCATGGTTTGCTGACACTATGCCTGTGCCCAGCGATCCAGCCCTTCTCTTCATCATCCACCATCCTATAGGCGACAAACCTTGATCCATAGGCACTGTCTTTTTGTGGGAAACGCTAACAGACATTTAGCTGATGGTACATTGAATTATGTATATATGCAAATAGGGAGAAAATGTAACATTGTTTGTAGGCAGCTGCATGTGGTTTTTGGGTTTTAGCTGAATTGCAAATTGCCTTTGGTAACTCATTTGCATAAAATTTTAAACTGTACATTAAACAAATTACAATGTGATATTATTTAATATTCATGTGCATTTGATTAGGGTGTTCTATCAGCTAATCTTAGTGTGTTTTATTTAGCAAGGTGAAGTGAGGTTGAAGTGTTTGAAAGCTCTTCAGAGTCTGTATACCAACAGAGAGTTATTTCCAAAACTGGAGCTGTTCACTAATAGATTCAAGGTAAGAGGAAATACAGTTTTTGGAAGGAGTAAAGAAAATAAAAGTATCATCTGTCTCATCCTGTTGCGGTCTTTGAGTCATGTATATTAAATGCAAAGATAAACTCATTTGTTTGCAACAAGGCTTGTAACTGTCGTAGTAAAACTGTGTTACTAAATGCTGAGATTAAGCCAAAATCATTTTACAGTGTTTATCTTGAAAGATTCGTCAGGCTTGGCCAATATGATTATTTCTCTGTTTGTGTTATTGATAGTTTATATATTGTCATTATTCAATCTGCTTGTACTTATTTAATTTTAGATTTATCGAATTTTAAATACGTGCACTGGGTTTTTCACACAATCCAAAATACAACTGAAAGTAATAGCCTGTAACAAAAGATTGTTTGTAAGAGAGTGTTTTATCTGAATATGTACTTGAGGAAGAGGTACTTGGATCTGTACCACTATAACATACACAATGAAATACCTTCCTGCAGAACAGGAGCTTACATTGTGCTTTTGGACAGACCCCTGAGCATGATTGTCCTGTTTCGGAGATAACTACTGGAGGAATATTTCATGGGGTTTTTTACTAGCACAAACAAATCGACTTTTTGCTTAATATCTTGATGAGAATGTGGCTGCTAATTCACTTTGTAGTGTGGCTGCTTTATTTTACAAGTGGAGTATCTGGAGAGACGAGTGTAGCAATACTGTCATTGCGCCTGCTTGGATGCTCTGCGAGGAAAGCTTTTGGGCACTGTCACCACGTCTGGTGGCACCTTGTACCATCGCTTTTCTGTTCTGGAGAACACAGAACTGTGGTAAAGGCTAACCCCAAGGAAAAACTATTTTAACTTATTTTCATTTAAATCATTATTGTAATACTGATAAAAAATTAATTTAAAAAGAAGTGGAGGTGGCTGATTCATTTTTGTTTAAATCATTATTATAATGCTGATGAAAAATTCTGTTTAGAAAAGAAGTGGAGATTTAAATACTCATAAATAACTACTGTAATGAGACTTAACTTCTCACAGTAGATTTTATACTGCTTCACTGATTTTGTCTGTCATTGCAGTTACTATTGACTACTCCAGTTTGGTCTAGGAAAGCACGAAATATAGAAAACTCGTCATATCTTCCCTGTAGGTAAAGAATTAATCAAAACATAATGGTTATCAGCCTTTTACCACATTCACTTGAGATGGAGAAAAAAGATGCTTAAACTGCAATGAAGTCTAGATATTAGGGCTTTTTGTCCAAAATTATATAATAGAACAGGCTCTTTATTAATCTCTTTCATTCGACATTTTTAAGGGCAGATTAAATAAATATCTGTCAGGAATGAACTAAGTAAAGTTGACTGTAAAGTAGGAGATGAAACTAGATCGTTTTGTGAAATCACTTTAGAGTCTATTTTCTTCTAATTTTATAAGGTCAGTTTCTGGGACTATTGCACTAAAGACAAACTTTCCTCTGATAGAAGAGTTCCTGGCAAACAGGTTCAGACCTCAGACTACTTCTGTAATGCCTCCATAGGTCTGGTTTGCTTATCATCTCAGGGCAACCAGAAATACCACTTCACGTTCCGGAAAAATAAACCCTCCAAATCTGCTGCTTTTCTTGTTCCATCTGTGCAGACGTACAGATTTGTTTATATTTGCTCCTTCTGTGATTCAATTTATTTTGAGATAGGCCACTAAAACTCTCATGGTCTCTCTATCTGTTTCTCTTTACTAGAAGATGTAGAATCATAGAATCATTTTGGTTGGAAAAGACCTTTTAGGTCATCGAGTGTGCTGGATGCTTCTCTCTTAGCCTCCTTCAGTGTGTAAGAGAAGATGCTGCTTTGAGTCTGAACCTGTCCCATCTACCTACAAAACTCAGGACAATTGGAGGCACTTGGAGAAATAGTTCCTCTTCAAAAAACTACAGTAGCGTGAAACTTCCAAATTCTTCCTCTTGGCTTTTTTAACAGTATAGACAGTTTTCTTTGTTAGAAGGATTCAGGTTAGCCCGCATCGCTTCTTGTCTTAGAATGGCACAAGAAATTTTAATTCCAGTCAAAAAGGTTCAGAGGAAAGGGAACCCTGTTAGGAATCCTCATCTTTTCTTCTGTTCCATTAAAGCTGTTTTCACTACAGACATCTGTATCATTATGAAGTAAAAAGGTGAGTTCCAAGTCTCTGTGAGTCTAGAGAGCAGATACATTTAACAGGGCAATTTACCAGTTTCAAACCGCATCAAGAGAACAAAAAACTAGCATTGCCCAAGTGCCTGCGCTGGGATTTACAGCTGTGCTGACAGGGATGTGGCCTTTGGCACCAGGATGGAGCAGAGTTTCAGATTAATGCCTTTTGAATGTGTGATACATTACTTAAATGTATCCACCACAAACTCTACCACCACCCTCTGAAAAATAATTGACCTAGATGCCGTTCTCAGTTCCATGGCTGCTTATTTGTATTTCCTCATCAGACTGTAATCGACCTGCACAGTTCAGCTGGTCTGGTTCAGCTCAATCCATTCAGACTGTCAAGGGAAATCTCTCTAGAGATCTTCTGGCTGTTTAAATTATAAATTAATTTGATCCAGAAGGACTTTTACTGGAGTGTTAATGTTTCACTACCTCCCAGATAGCCGTGACAAGGATCTGATAATGTCACTTCTCCAAAGGAAAGACGTGTGTTCTTTTCAGCATTTATCTGTGTTTCTAGGAGTAGCTATGCTAGAAAATAAGCTTTGCCCATCAGAAAAAAATTGTCCATCAAAGAGGAGGCTTTTGTTTTCCGTGAAGAAGTCCTGACACAAACATTAACTGAAGCCATATGGAAAAGATGTGAATTAGCTCTTTTGCAGTCAGTGCCCAAGTCAAGACACCAGCAGGTTTAGATGCAGCCGTTTCGTTCCTGTCCCTCGTCCCTGACCCCTGGCAGGCCAGTGCTGTCTCCACAGCCCGAGAGGTAGATGTGCTCTGCAGGCAGCCTTGTTCACAGCCTAATACAGCACTGCAAACTGATCTTCACAGAGAGTGAAAATTAATACTTAAAGTTTTAACGACAGACACGTGTCCTGTTCTGCTGCTCTACAGTGGTACAGGAAATTTCTGTCGAAGCAGATGGAGCAGCTGCGGTTTGTAACCACAGAAGTTCCACCTTCCAGAGACATTAGGTGTTCAGGTCTCATTTTCAAGGGTCTTGGTGCCTGCCTGGCAGGGCCCTCACACAGACCTGCTGGTAGAAAATAAGAAATAGTGCATCCACATTTTATTTTAAGCCTGATGTTTCTGGAAAAAATTGAGAGAACAGTCTTTTTGGATAAGAAAACCTTATTGCATCCGTCGGTTTCAAAGTCAAAAAGGACTCCAAATTCAGAGAGCAGCTCTTGCTCTGTAGGCAAGAGAGAAGATCCCTCCCAGGCTTTTTTCAGAGATGCAGAAGGAGTTTTATAGTTGTGTGCTTACTCCTTTGTGTGCAGTTCCCTCCCTGTGGCTTCTTGGAGTTTAAGATACACTTTGAGGGAATATATGAAATTCCACTGATACTTTTCAGGTCAGTATCTCTGGCTGTTCTTTCTCTTGATGTTGTTGTTTTAACGTTAGTTGTTGTTCCTTGTCCAGGACCTTAGGAAAAATTGACAACAAATTTTTTTGTCATGTCCATACACGGAATTTCTTGTTTGGAAACTTATCTCACTGTTTGAGTCTCTTCATGGACTTCTCAACAGTCTCCAAAACTGCCCAGATGTAAAAGTTAAATGCACGCAATTTCCCAGGAACATCCCAGGTGATGGATAGAGGTGCATTCAGCCATAGTGACACGAAGTGTCTCTACAGACCTGGTTTTGTTGAGAGGTAGCACTTGGGACAGCCACAATGCATTCTTTACATACTGGCCCTAAATTTCAATGTTGAAATAACATCAGTTGCTTGATATTCACCTTCAACCTTTTAATGCCTGGAATAGTAGAGAAAAGAGGTGAACACCTTTATTTTGTTCTAATCTGTTCTTGGTGACTTTCACTGTTGTTTCCTAACACTTCCCTTGTTTCTTTTCCATCCCCTGACTTCTATTTTTTCACATCCCAAAATGTCATATAGTTCCTAGTCCTTCCTGAAGCAGGTCAAGCCAGAGAAATCAAGTTTTATTTTCAGATGGCCCAATTTCTTTTCATTAACTTGATCAGTCAAGCAAAGAACATCAAGACATATTGCATTTTTATGGATGGATAGCAATTCCTCCCAGATCGGGGAGGACAACATACACTAATCACATCTATTTTTAGTTGCCAGTAAGCAAACTGAAACTAAGGAGGAAGAAACCCTTAGGAGGCTTCTCATAACTACAGGGTACTTAGAAGTTATAAAATCATTGCATTAGATTGGAAATTGCTGTGCTTGTCTCCACGAGAAAGAGTTTAGGAAAATACAAAGCAAAGCCACAGAATTTCCCACTTGCCTGCAGAAGTTCTGTAGTGTAATTCTTGAGATCAGCTTCACACCTTAAGATGTAGCCAAGTGTAAAGGCCACAACTTTATAGGCAATACACGGATGCATATATTCAGGTGTTGGTGTGTATTTGGGTTTTTTCACAGTATTTCCAAGCATGCATGTATGCAGCATTCATTGCTCTCAGATGATTTGTTTTCAGGGGAATGAAGGGGGGCAATTTTTCAGCTGTCATCCAACCCAAGTACATTCCTTTTCAGGAAAGAACTGTTAAATAAGACCAGTCCAGAATACTACTTCGACCCCAAAGTCTGCTTGCTTTTTTTCCTGAAAAACTCACGAGGATAAGGACTGTTTGTTAAGCCCTTGCCATTTCTACATGCTTGCCTATTGTTCCATTGTGTGTATAGCACACAGCTTCCTCAGATGTACATTAAATGGTTGAATATTAAACAGCTTTCAAGTGTTTAGCTGGAAGATCTTTCTCCCCGAGAGTATTTATTTTGTAGTTATAGGATTCTTCATCTGATAGCTGTTTGTGTGTTTCTGTTTTGTCATTGTAATAAAACTCCTTTTCAGGATCGCATTGTATCAATGACACTTGATAAGGAATATGATGTCGCTGTGGAAGCCATTCGATTAGTCACGCTAATACTTCAGTGAGTACTTTTCAAAACCAATGTATTCCCTTTGAAAGTTACCTAAGCCAGTAATATTTGACTTGATTTCTTTGCTTGTGTAATGAAGTGAATCTGTTAGTTACATTTAGTATGAAGTTGAACTGAATATGTAATAATATGGTCATGAAGCTAAAGTAAGTTATTCCATCTCATGGAAATACAGTAGGTAAAGTATAAAAATGTGTCATGTATTGAGACTATTAGTGCCTCTGTTGTTGTGGAGAAATGTGAAAGGGCATTTATACCTTTTATCTTCCAGGCCCCCAGCCTGTCCACAGCAGCCTCACGAGTGTCCTGCTGGAGGAGTGCTGCTAAGCTTTTATTATACATTCATTAAAACCTGTCTTAAAGAAAATCTGTTTCACGAACAGATGCATAGAATTTCTGCATCATGCTTTATACCCAGTGGCTCTACTTGAAAGAACATTTTTGGACATGCAGGCTTTGGGTGAAGGATTAGACTAGCTTTTCCTCTTAGTAAAAAAGTCCGGACTTCATCTTTATGTGTCACTCTGCTTTACAGATATTAGACTTGTAATATTAGGAAGAAAGGAAATCTTGTTTCTACTGTTATATTTTTAAAGCAAATGTAACAAACATGATCACAAATGAGATGTAGAACACATCTATTCCCTACATTATTAGTGACATTTGGGAACACAGTAAGATTTTAGGTCCAAAATTATCTAGTGCACCTTTTTTTCCCTGTTTTCTCCTTGCTTGCATGATGAAAACGTAGCTAGATACATTTAGCCCTAGAAGAATATGGGTCATGTTGAACAGCACAGGGCAATATTCTGGCAGGTAGGAACTCCAAAAATGTGTCATGAGCAATCGTGATGGGAAATGGACAATTAAAAATTATTTGTAGTACGAAGGCAAATTATTACATGTAGAGTCCTGATACATAAATGTTTCCGATGTATGCTGACTAAACAAGGAGGGAAGTAATATTCCTGTGTGCAACAGTGGTGATATTTTGATAGCATTGATGGAATATAATTGTTCCATGGTCACAGCATTTTTCAGGAATACTGCTCAAAAATGGAAGTTTTTTTGAGTTTCAGAAAACTCAAAGAAAAATCTACCTTGAGCTCAGAAACTGCAGAAGCCCCAGCTATGTCATTTACCCAAGAAAAGGGTAAAATGTGGCTTGTTCTTTTCAATAAATAATTACAAAACCCAGTCTTTTAATCATCTTTTATTCAGCACAGTAGGGTATGATCACATTCAGTTCCTCGATGTTGCAAATCAAGTCTGAATCTAGTCAGTACAATAACAATGGTAAAAGTGTTGGACAATTTATTGTATCAGTGTTGTTGTAATTCTAAATGCACACCATGATTCAGTCTGAACGTGATTACGTGTTGACGTGATCGGTGGATGCACAGTGCTAATTCTGTGGCCCCGCTTTGTGCCGCGATTTGCTTGAGTTTTCTACTGCCCGTATGCAGAGCATTTCTGTGCCTTCTCCCATTCCTGAGGCAGGTTTATCCACCTGGCCTGGTCCTTTTAGCTGCTGGAACTGGGAATATTCCTTCCTACTTACAGGCCAGCCGGGGCACCTGCTGCCCTGCAGCATACAAGAGCACGTGGGCTGTTGTGTGAAAACACCTAATGCTTGAGAATGGAGTAAGCCAGGAGGCTGAAGCAGGTTTTCCCAGCCCCAGATTTGAATACTTTACAAACAGACATTGCTATAGAAGTAGATAAGTTTAAGCAAGCAATTATATTTTCCTTATGTAACATTCTATGGGTTTAGATTAATAATGTTTGATAATGAGTGATTGGCATCTTGCAATACGTGCATTGTAGTTAGTGTGATGCTCTAAATAATTAAGCAGGGCAAGATTTGTAAGTAGTGATGGCATTTTTTTCATAATGTTCTTTTATGTCTATATTGATACAACTGGGATAAGGAAATCAGACAAACTTACAGGCCCCTTAAATATCTCTGTATTTGGAAATTGAACGAAAGATCCTTGAAGTCACTGTTCAGCCATTTAGGATTTTGTATGAAGGAAATCAAACTTGCAGCTGTCAAAAGTAAGTTATGGGAGGTGAGGAGATTGAAATTAAACAATTTTTTTAGTTCGGGTGTTACTTTCTGACTCTTTCAGTGGAAGTGAAGAAGCTCTGTCAAATGAAGACTGTGAGAATGTTTATCACTTGGTGTATTCAGCGCACCGGCCTGTTGCAGTAGCAGCTGGAGAATTCCTTCACAAAAAGTAAGTTTTCAGTTGGCCTGGAATCAGACCAGATTCGTGATTGCTTCCTAGGAGAGGTGAGATCAAAAATCAAAGCAGCAATAGAGTGAAATATCCCAATTTAACAAATCAGGTATTGAATTTAAAGCACAGACTTATTGTGTTGTTTAAATTCAAGACCTAAAGACTTGAAGAAACTGAGGTTTTATTTTTCTATTTCTATAATTCAGATAACTTCTCCTAACTCCTCAAGGACTAAATATACAAAGGCTGCATAAACCTCTAAAGTTGATTTAAGTCCTGAAGCTCTTGCTGAATTACTGTTGTGTTAATATATACAGGGCCTATACCTCCCTGATGGACTACCTGATAGGCAGGCATCATTTTTACAAAGTTTGAAACAAATTTATTTAAAATTGTGAATTCAGTTACATTTAGTTTCCTACAAAACATTTTACAAGTCACAGGAAAGGGTTAGGTTCTTTTTAAAAATATGTACTGAAATTCCTTTGTTAATCAGCACGTGACAAAATAATTCTGAAAAATGCCTCGAAGGTAAATGAAGACATATCTTCACCTCAGTGCACTTAGCGTAAAGACAAAACTTTATCTTAACTTTTCTTTACAACGAGATAGGATGCAGTGTTCTGTAAAGGTCTCTCAAGGTAAACGGCATTGAGAGGAGATTGTCCCATTCCTAACACGCATTTTCTCCTGGTTTCTGCTAACGCATAGGAGCTGGTGCTCCACTTCAGTAAGTTAGAATCTACTTGAGGCATTCGAGATGGGGTTTATCTCACCTCATTTTTTACATTTAAGTATGAGTTTCTACCTGTAATCTAGTCATTAGACTTTCTCTGTGTAGTTAGCAAAGAAAAGCGAATAATACAGAGGATCGCTGAGGTGCATGTTCTAAGATATTTTAGCACCTGCAGATGTGCTCATTTCTTATCTGGTAAGATAAGCAGGGGGGAAGAGATGACGTCTTTAAAATATGTTTGTGTGTAACTCATCCTTCTCATTTCAGTGAATTACAGTAGCAAATCAGAATACTGTGTTTTGTATTTCTAATGGGCTTTGTGAGTGCGGGTTCACTGCAAAAGCAAGGAACAGTTTTCAAACTTCTCAAAGTAAAACAATGCTGTGACTGTAATGCAGACACAGCTGAGATCTCTTTAAGTGAGCAAATTTGAGAGTAGTTTAGAACTAGCCATGCATCAGGGAACTTGATGCAGAATGCATGATTTACCTGAAAAAAAAAATTGATTGTTATCGTAGCTTGCTTTATTCTATATGCTGCTGGGATGTCAAGTAAGTTTGTACCATACCCCGGTCAGCGTGACCACAGTGAAGATACAACCTTAGTTCTTACGGCACTAGTGGAGTAAGTGCTACCACCACTTTAAGACTTGATAAGTTAAAAATGCAAAACTGTACAAATTATGCAAATATATAATACTGTGCAAAGCCTTTCAATATAAATATGTTTTGTAGAGTTTTTTGCTGTGCGAAATTCTTCAAGCCTTGTAAACGTGAAGACTCTGAAGATAAATTCATCTCTTCAGACAGGCAGAGGTTATGCCCCCTTTCCCTTGAAAGAACTAGACTGAGATACTTTCACCTTATTTTATGAACAAATATACTGTATCAGGAATGAATGCTCATCATATTATTGCAGAAATAAGATTTGTTTTGATAAACATGACAACTCCTTTTGTTTATTTTCAGACTGTTCAGCAGACACGATCCCCAAGCTGAAGAGGCTCTAGCGAAGAGAAGGGGGCGAAACAGTCCAAATGGAAACCTTATTAGAATGTTGGTTCTTTTCTTTCTTGAAAGCGAGGTAAAAAATTCATTTTTAACCTTTACGTGTTTAATAAAACCTGGCATTTAAGTAGTGATTTATGAACATGCAGTAACAAGTTATCTTTCTCCTGGCTTTTTTTTGTTTGCTTTGTTTTGTTGTGGGGGTTTTTTTGTTTGGTTTGGTTTGTTGTTGTTTTATTTTTTTCATAATTTCAGAAATACTCTGTGCCCTTTGCCCCGCCCCCCATTTCCTTGTCCATCAGGCAAATTCAACTAAAAATCCTCTTCATGGTTTATTTTGCTCTTGCATGTCCCCACTGCACTCAGTACTGCATTAAGTGTTTGATGAACACGTTTTGGATGGGATTGTGCCCATAGTTTATGTCTACAGAGGTAGCAAAAATGGGAAGTTTTATGCTACGCATACTAATAGTAATTCAGATGAGGAATGGTAGTGGAGGAAAACTTGAGAAGATTAACTATCAGGTACAGAATGCTCTAAAGATAGAGTGGGAAAGGTTTAAAAATTATACATTTGATTTGGTAATAAAAAGGTGACAAAGGAAGGCTGAAAGAAAGGAATGACAGAAATGTTTCTCTGCAGAAGAGAGGGTAATATATTTTGGTGTAAAAAGTAAAAGGAAAGGTGTTGCAATTGGGTATTTTAATTATTATAAAGCCTTGTACAAGAGACTTCACTGTGAAAATGAAGAGAAATGCAATCGGAGATGCTGAGAAGGAAGGAAAACATTTAGGTGCAATGTTAATGTTAACATTTTTTAGAAACACTCTCTAAACCTCCAAATTAGGTCTGGCTGAAATGTCACTAGCTGTGTGAACGTTCACTCTCCTATCTGAATACGTTTTTAGTTCCAGGTTCTAAAAAGCTTAGATTGTAATAGATCATTGTACTTTCTGGTGAAAATACCTTAAATGTGAGTGTGTGTGATTGGGGGTCACCTGGCGTTAAGCTTGTCTGTCCTTCTGAGGAGAAATGACTCAGCTTTGCTCCCAAAGCCATGATCAGCAAAGGGCCTCCCCATGCAAGGCAGATGCTGCTCCCCAAGATCACTTCTCTCTCAGGGCTGGTTTTTGCTATTGCTGTTTTTGCGAGAGTTTTTAGAAACGAAGTAGAATATTGTGGCTCCAGTTTTAATAAAGAGTTAGAGAACTGGGAGTTTCCGTCTGTGTAGGACTAGATGTAAGCCCTGCATCTGACAGGGTGCATTCAGAAGAGGAAATACGTAAAGCTGTGACAAACTTCAGTAAGGTCTGTGACACGTGACGTTTTGCCCAAAGCTGTCAGGATCAGAACAGGGGGTAAATGTACTGACACCTCCTTCCCTATACTCTTAATGTTTTCCGGTTAAGGATTCAGTCTCATATCAGGCAAGCAAATCAGATCTGCATATTGTGCTTGTTACTTTTTGGTAATGATTGAAGAACAGCTTACAAAACAATAGAAGCCTATGGATTATTTTTCTCACTTTACAATAGCTGTGTTCATTCACGTGAGAACTTTTTTTGCAGTTCAAGTTAGCGTTAATCCTGTACCCTCTGAAATCAGTAGGATTTCTGCTACTGCTTTCTGGGCACATAGCAGCGTGTATGAAAAATAAATGCCTGTTCAAAATGAATACATCACAGCTCTTAGTCTCATGTCTCATGATCTCTCCTTTTTATAATGCAGTAAGAAAGAGAGGAAAGGTAAGTTTACGGCTTCTAGGTCAAAACTGAGAAAGTTTGTGGTTTGGTGGTTTTTTTTGTTTCACAAACAAGCTGCTTTATGGAAAAGAAGCTCAATTTGTCTTTATTCCATTTTCCATTAAAATGCATCCCCACTGTTGTGCAGTTGTCTCATTCAGTTGGAAGAAGACCTTCCAGAGTTAGTTGCAAACGGAATTTTCTTTCCAACTGATGTAAGAGTACGTGTCCAGGACACTCTCCATGGCCAAATGATTGTGAAAACTGAAGAACTGGTGTTCGTACCAGAACACTGTACTCATGGTTGCTTTGGATTTTCTAGTTGCACGAACATGCAGCCTATTTGGTGGACAGTTTGTGGGAGAGCTCTCAAGAACTGCTGAAGGACTGGGAATGTATGACAGAATTGCTGTTGGAGGAACCAGTCCAAGGAGAAGAAGGTATTTGTTTAACCTCTATATTGATATCACAGAATATTGTTGATTATTCCTTAAAAAGGTGTTTTCACTGGGGATGATAGAGGTATTTATGTTGTGGTTTGTTTAGAAAGCAAATTTGAAGAAGATTTTAGTTTAATCCATTTTTAATGCACTTTGCTTCAAAAGCAGCATTTCCGCACTCTATTTTTCATCTGGGGAAGTCGGCTGTACTGCGCTTCCCTAATATTAAAGGCTAGGGCTTCTTGTCTGAATGTTTAAATAAGTGCATACATGAACATTTCAATAAATTAAATAGCTAATACAATTTTGAATAAACAAGTACTGCAGATGGTGTTAATTAAATATGGAGCTTTTCCAGACAGTGTTAAAACCTAATGAATTCTCAAGAGGTAAAAAAAAAAGAAGAGGATTCTTTCGCCGTTAGTTTCAAATCTCTTTTGGCTAATAATAGATCTGCGTGCACAGGGTAGCCAGGGAGGCTAGTGGCAAAGAGTCCCTAATGGTAATGTGTGTCATCCAAGATCCTTTATAATCCTTTAGGATTCTCCTGCTTCAGGGACCTTTGCAGGGGTTAAGTGGTTGAAAAATCAATGTACTCTTACTGCTTCATCATCTCAGTGTTTCAAAATCTGACCTTTTGGTATCCACTTGCTACAATTGTGGTATTTATATGGTAATTTCCTTAGGAAATCAGGCACTTTAGTTCTTTGTTTCTGCATAGTCTAGTGGGGTTTGATCCTCTAGATGTGACCAGAAGTACTATCTGAAAACCAGAAATAATACTTCCTTGACAGGGAGAATATTTTATAAGGAAGTGACAGTGAACAGTCAGTCGATCCCTGTCTTCCATGATGCTCTTTATTTTGTAGACCTTTGTTACATTCCCCTTCATTCATCCTTTTTCCAGACTCTGGACTTCTTTCAGTTCTGTCATATCAATTTGAGATGATACAAATGGTAATTCATAGAGCAAGCAAGAAAGCCTTGGTTTTATAAATGGGACAAAATGACGTCGTCTGTGTTGTTCACTATTCCCCATGATTTACAACTGCATTCACCGATCTGTCATCTTTAAAATGTCTTGCACACACATCAGAACTGATGTTACTTGTTCTTTTCCCTCTGCAGCAATGTCTGACCGGCAGGAGAGTGCTCTGATCGAGCTGATGGTGTGTACCATCAGGCAAGCTGCTGAGGCGCATCCTCCCGTAGGAAGAGGCACTGGCAAGAGAGTAAGTGGTGCTGCAATAGGTAGCTCAGACCTCTCTGTGTTGCCGTAGTAACAGAAAATGTTTACCTACAATTCCACATTTTAACACTTTAGAATTCAGTTTTTCTAATTGGTATTTCCTGTTTCATGTGAACATTTTTGAAGAAAAAGAGTAGAGATTTCTGGACAGGTTTGGTTTTTGGTTTTTTTTTCATTTTGAGTTTCGCATTGCCAAGTAATATAAATTTACAGCATGAAAATATTTTTTGAAGGTTTTATAGGTGTTCTTTTTATCATACCCCTGGCTTACACCTATAATGTACCCACATCTGTAGCCCTTAATGTTAAGTCTAGATTAGAACTGAAAGTGTAGAGCTCAGGATCAGAACAAGATTACCTCTGACTGTCTTCCATAAAAAGGAACGCGCTGCTAAGATAGACATAAAATTTGCAGAAAAAAGCAACAGTATCTTCATCATGAGAGTAGTTGAGCACTAGAACAGCTGAGAATTTGTGCAGTTTCTGTCCTTGTCCTGGCTGGACAAAGCCCTGAGCACCCTGGTCTGAGCCCTTAGCTGGAGGTGGGACTGGGACCAACCTGAATGCGTCTGTGGTTTTACGTATCCATCCTCTTTGGCCTCTTCCACTGAGAGCCCTAAAAACTTGAGAATTTAACATTCTGACTATATTGCAATCTAGCTGCCTCTTTCATTTATGTTATAGTGACTGGGGATCAGTGAAATTCCATTCCTAAGGTTGGGCATGCACTTCTAAGCATTTCAGTATAAATCACAAGGTCAGGGTGATCAACAGGCTTTCCACTGTATTCTCCATAAATTCCACATCCACATTCCAAAGGAATCTCAGCTTCCCAAACGTATTTTCCTGATTTTTGCTTGTCCCCAATAAGAATATTTGGGTTAGACCAAAATGAAATAAACCCATGTGAACATTTGATACTTCTGGTAGGTTCTCTTCTGAATAATCCTAACTAGTTCATTAAAGAAAGCCACAGGCTTAATGAAGGTGCACTCTGAAGACAGAATTAGCATTCTTTATTGCTAATCTAAATGCAGTTACTTAGCTTCTTAACTTTAATGTGTCAAAAGCAGGTTAGCCTCATGTCCAGAAACAGCATCCCAGGCAAAATCTCCAAGAAACAATCGATTTAAACATACTTTATGTACCTTAATTTATAAAGCATATTCTAAGAAATCCTAATTTGTTACATTTCAGAAGTGAGGGGGGAATCTATGAAAGCACTTACTCGAATTCACACAATCATGTATTACTCTGTGTTACCAAGACTGTATTGTCAGCACAACTTAACTGTGTTCTGTGTCTAGCTGCACACTATTCTAGCAGACAAAGCAACCTTTAAATTTAACAAAAATTTCATGGTCGTATTTTCTGTTTGGAGCACCAAATAATGTCACCACTAGCTTTCTGGGTATTTTTTCTATCTCAAGGGATCTACAGTTCACTTCAGCAAATTGCTTAGTCTTAGATTTTCAATGTCTGTATTTCTTCAAAGCTGAAGAAAACACTTCAATAAAATAAATTTCACCTTCTGAAGGATGATCAAAAGAGCCTCAAGATCATCCCAGGGACCCAGATTAATTAATAGCACCACTGAATTAGCAGTATTTGGTCAGCAGAACCTGTCTGGGTTGTTTGGGGGTGGGAGCCTGACTTGCTGCATTTGTGTTGGCTTTTGCTGGCATGGCTGGTGCGGCACCAGCGCTGGGGACAGGAGTCGGGGTGACAACCCATTCCCCTTCACTTCCATGGTGAGTTTGGTTCCCTGCTGACAGAATAGGCTACCGCTTATTCAGGCACATGTTTTGTTTCCCGCTGTTCCTCCTCCCTCACAGAGACGTAGGTATGACATGTAGCTTTTGCTTCTTTTCAGTTAGATCATGAGTTGTGGGATGGTAACTGCAGGGATCTCTGACTTGTCAGGAGAGGTTTGTCGTGTTCTCGTGATCTCGCTGGCGTATTCTCGGAGTTGAAATGGGAGCAGGTTTCTAATGATGCACTCACCGTCTTGTGAAATAGTTTCTTCTCTGACTTTAGCTTGTAACCCTTGTTGTGCAGTCTGGCAGCTTTGCTACACATAAATCATTAGCTAATTTGAGTATTTTATTATCATCATTTGTTTTCAAAAGTATTCTTTCCTTCTCTGAAGCCAAGAAGCCAGATCTAAGCTTTCATGAAGCATGCTGTTTTGATTATTGTCTCTATTCCCTGTTTCAAGGTGGTTTTGCTATGACAGCATTAGTAGCTTCAGTATATCTGTCACTGAAATTTGTAAATGAGTTCTGTGAACTTGGATGTATGTTCTCACTGAGAATTACATTCCAGTTTAGAGATGAGGCCATGAATCTGCTAATGAAAATCACTGTTAGTGTAGTTTGGTTTTGGTTTTCTTAATTATACTTCAGTTTGCCCTGAGGTCTTATGTTAATACTTTGTTTAATGTGTGAAAGCCAGAGCTCAATTTGCTTGGAAGCAATAGCAAAACTTCCACTAACTTGGGTGATATTTGAATTTCAATCCTGAAAAAATGTTGATGTGTTGAGACAATATCATTCTGGATGATATAATATTTTCCTTTTCAATCACGGCTTCTTAGGACACGTGGTCCTCCCATTTAATCACTCTTCAAGTCCAAATGTGTTTGAGTTTTTTATTCCCTCCTCTTTTGATTTATTAAAAATACACTTGCATGGGTTTGTGTTTGTAATACAAACTATAAAAAAATTAATGCATGCTATATGCAGAAATTGTATTTACTTTAGGTGTTTTTGATCACTTGCAGGTCTTGACAGCAAAAGAAAGAAAAACTCAGATGGATGACAGAAATAAATTGACTGAGCATTTCATTATTGCACTTCCCATGTTGCTATCAAAGGTACATTTTTCAACAAAAAAAGTCTCTCACTGTCATTTACAACTGTCTTTAAACTTTTTAGTTATGTAGTGTAGATGTTTATTTTTACTTCACTATTTTTTTCTCATGTTTCAATGATGTTCTAGTATTCCGCTGATGCCGAGAAGGTTGCAAATCTCCTGCAAATTCCTCAGTATTTTGATCTGGAAATCTATAGCACAGGCAGGATGGAAAAGGTACAGTACATGGGGCAAGTCTGGGTGCTCTCAGGTATCTGATTACTATTCCTGTCACACCAGCCCATGCCTTCATTTGGCATTTTACTAATCTGACTTTGATTTTGAATTCTTTGAATGATTCTTTGAGATTCATTGTTGGTGTAAGGTGAAAGCTGAACTTCTTTTCTGATCTACAGCATCTGGATGCCTTACTGAAACAGATTAAGTTTGTTGTGGAAAAGCACGTGGAATCAGATGTTCTCGAAGCCTGCAGCAAAACCTACAGCATTCTCTGTAGTGAAGAATACACAATCCAGAACAGAGTTGACATAGCCCACAGCCAGCTCATTGATGAATTTGTGGATCGATTCAACCATTCGGTAGAGGATCTGCTGCAGGAGGTTTGTTTTCTTAAAATGAATTTAGTTAGGCTGTCTAAAATATGCTATGATAAACTGCATAAAAACATTCTTACCAAGTCATGAAATTATCCATCTGAAGATGTAGTGCAGCAGCAACTATTTCATAATTTTCTTGAGCTATTTCTCCATGTAGAAAATCCCTTGAACTAGCCATTCAGCCTGCAAAGCATTGATGCTGTAAAAACAAAGACCACAGGACAATTCTGCTTTTGAAAATTTAGTCTAGTATTTAAACAGTGCACATAAGAAATTAAATGGAAGAATGGGTGAAAGCTGATGAAAAATGCAGAGAAAGGTGCATTTACATTAATGCTTGTGGTGATTCCAGTAGTCCCAAATGGATATGCAGATATGCAGAATCAAGATTGGATTATGTCTTGAATGGAAGAGAGGATTTAGTAAAATATGTATAATGACACATTGAAAGAGCTCTGGAAATAAAGAAATAAAGATACAGGTCTGAAACCTGGAGCTACGTGGGATTTGCTCGTAAGAATTCATCCTTCAAAATGCATAAGACAGAATGCATTAAATTAGAATAAAAACGTTACTCATTTTTTCTTACTTTACATCAGTGTAATGTTGTGTAGCACTACTTAATTTGTTGTAATTCTCATGCTTTTTAAACATAACTTAAGGGCTGCATAGATCTTTTTCTTCGCTTCTTCTAGTCATGCTCTGCACGGTGGCAGATACATTTAATTTTTGATGCACATTTATAGAAAGTTAAGCTACAGTCTCTGTTTTAGAATTGCATTTCAATTAAAATAAGCTTTTTCCTCTCTTTAAGTAACATGCCACATACAGGCATATTGCATATTCACCTGTATGAGAGAGGGATGAGGACCGAGGATTTTAGAGAAAAGCTGTGTCTGAAAGTCCTGTGAGAAATGAAGAATTAAGAATTTTAGATCACTAAGGAAAAGGGGGTGAGGAGGTCAGACATGTGACGTAGAGGAAGATGCGGAGAAAAACCAGAGAAAAGTAGGAGAAAGCAAGAAAGAAAACAGCTGTAGCAAAGATTTAAAATGTTGACCTTTGTGATATTCTTTGCTGGGTGATACTTTGCAGAATAATTAATTTTAATAAGTTTATTTCATCATTTTGAAGATATTTTAAATTCAAAAATGTGCATACTTGTACCACAGCAAGTATCCCACTGCTTGATGGCTTCCTACTAGCTTGATAATGAGAGAAACATTGATTGACAATTGCATCTGAAGGCAGGAAGATGTCTTAATTGTTAGGCTTTTAGATAGAGAAAAATGATCAAAATGAAATGGAGAAGAAATATTGTAAGTGGGTTTCTTATTTCAGAAAGTTGCTGGAAAAATGAAGTTTTGGAAGTACCTTATTTCCACTTGTTTCACTAAGAGAATTTGCAGTTCAGTTTGCATAATATTTTAGGATAATGATACTTTTAAATGCCAAAAAGAAAAAATTAAATTTAAATGAAAAATTTTGGTTGAGTTGTGCAATATTTATTGTTGGACTGTTGTTTCTCTAGATTTATAAAATCTAAATTAAAAAACAACAACAACAACAACAAAACCCCCAAACAAAACAAAAAACGAAACAAAACAAACAAACAAACAAACAAACAAAAAAAAACCCAACACAAACCACCAAACACCTTGCATCCAGTTACGAATGTATGTCAGTCTGTGCTCATAGTGTGATTGTCACACATTGAGGTGCGTAACACAGTGAACAGCAACGAAGGGCAGGAAAAGAAAGGAATTTTCCCACTGATCACTTTAAAAAACTTGCTGTTGACATCTGCAAGTTTCTGGTGTGGAGCAAGGCAAACATTTGGCTTTATTCTTGTAGCACATTCAGTGGCTGATGGTTAAACTGCAGTTCAGGCCTTTTTGTAAGATAAAGTAGAACTCAGATTTTATTATTGGGAATGATTTCTCCTGCTGGAGGATCCTGGTTTGAGTATTAACACTGTGATACTGCTGAATATTATTGTGGAATCTAGTAAAAGTCACTGGAAAAATTGGAGTCAGTTTTGGTGTGAACCTAAACCCTCAAAGAAATCTGCTCCTCCCCGTGCAGTAACGTTCTATGCTGGGTGGCTGAACTCTCTTAATGGATTTTCTTTTGTTTTCAGGGAGAAGAAGCTGATGACGATGACATATACAATGTGCTCTCCACATTAAAGAGGTTAACCTCTTTTCACAAGTAGGTGATTTTTTTTCCCTCAAAAATTTACTAAGTTAATTTTCTCATTTCAGTGAGTATCAGCGTTGATGAATTATTAGTGGCATTAGTCGGTATAACTTTGGATTAATCTGGGTCCTTGCTTAGTTAATGCCATTACTTTTACAGCTTTGATTTGCAAGTGGTGTACCATCCCTTGCGCTAAATGCTTTTTACACTTGTGTTTTACTAAAAGTCATGCTCTGCTGCATGACAGACAGCCAGTGCACAAGGAACACTTCTTACCTCCAGCACCAGTGGATGCAGGCCAAATCTTTGCTTTGAGCCTCAGCTTAGTAGAGTTGTTTCTCTTAATTTCTCATGCCTTTGAGGTCTTTCTCATCCAAATTACAGAAATAAGTAGTAGTAACAATAATAACTAATAGTTTATTATGAGAGCCTGGCATGCTTTTCCTGCAGAAACGCCAGAAATAGTTTCTAGTTGAATTGTTGGCCAAGTCTCACTGGGTGGATTGCACAGAAACTCCGTCACTAAGCCTGGGGTGAACCAGCCCCGAGGAACCAGGTAGCAGCTTTTCAGGGTCCTGCTGCTCTCAGTGGGACCTACGGGCACCCTCATAACTTGCAGATCAACCTGGAAAATTTCACTCGAACAGTGAATTTTGGAGCACAACACAAAGTCCTAATCTTCCCCTCCTATCAGCTGTAGGAAGCAATTGCTCCTGGTCAGCAGGTAAGAAAGCTTCATCTGCAGGTGGCTGGGAGCCACAAAGCATTTCTTCCTTATCACAAGATGTGTGAGGACCTTGCTTTTGCCACCTCTGTTACACCAATTATTTTTAGTGATTTAATTCTTTGTTTTCTGTGCTTAGTCTTCACTTATCCTGAATTTGGCATTGGATCATTGTATGAAATGGTTCTGCAATATCTACTCTTTGTTTCCATTCAACAAGAGTCTCACAGAGATCATTAAATCGTTACTAATTTCCGTAGTTCAGCAGGCTGACACGTGCAAATTAGGTTTTCGGTCTCCCTGGTAACACGCTGGAACCACTTCTGTCTTTCCTGAGCGGACCGGTGAAAGTTGTAGTTCACGTCCAAGAAGGAAACACACATCTTAAGGGCTTTCTGAGAGTCTCCCATATGTATTTCTTCTTTTAGGGTTCCAAAACTCAAGAGAGTTAATTCAGACTCTAAAGAAAGCTTTGTAAAAAGACACGTAAATCAGGGTCGGGGACATCTGCCTTCACCTTCACCTTCAAACACAGGAAAGAGAAAATAATCAAATCTAAAAAGCTGAAGAGCGGCTGTTTATAATTTCTCAGCTGATTTCTTATTTATGATTAAAGTTCAATGGGAATTTCTAATTAATATCTGCTTGCATATAAAGAAGTAATGAAATCTTTTCATTACTCTACTGAATGTTACGTCTGATGTGATTTCTTTGTGAAAGGAAACAATCGTACCATCCAAGCCAGGTCTTTTGCTGAACCTTTAGCTATGAGATTAGGATCCTCAATTCAAAACTCACAACAGCATTCTCATCCCAGAGAACAACGGCTGTTGTCTGATGCTGTCATTGTCTGTCATCAGCTGGGAGCCAAAAGAAATTAAATCAATAGATGTTAAAATTGCAGGCTAATAACCGATACCTTTCAGATCTTCTAGAAGTGCATTGATAAAGTAGTTGCTGAGGCTTCAAAAAGGAACAAGTTCCTCTTTCCTTCCAGTGAGAGAAATTCCACTCTCCCTTATCTGCGCTTGTGTTTCCTTGGTAGTTGCTGCTGCTTCATATTCTAGGTAAAAGAAGCCCAGCGAGTTGAAAAAAAACATGGCGGGGGATTATCAGAAAATCCTTCCAGACCAAAAAGCTTCTATACTGAAGCTTCTATATTTCCCGAGCCTGAGCTAATCCTCTTTCTGAGAGTGTCATGGCAACAAAGGGCTCACAGCACTTTTAAATTCATGCTTTTTCATCAAACACAGATATCAGTATTGCACTATGAATGAAATTCATCATTATGATGCTTCTTTCCAAGCTTTCAGAAAATAATAATAATAAATTTTCTTCAGGTCTTCTGAATAGAAGACCTGGGGTATATACTTGGGTTTCTCTTTTTTGCAAGGTCTCACTGATATTCTCAGCATTTATTTCTGTCCTGAAGTACATGGAGGCAATTTTTCTATACTGACTCCAGCCCAATTCAGCTGAACTTTCACACATAACACATCAGTGCTGTTGCAGTTTGTATGCTGCAACATATTGTCATTTCTTATTTAATTACTGCAGTTAATTCAATGCAATACACATGAATCTCAAGCATCATCTCCATTACTCTGCATGTGCCCTTTTGATGCTGTCTGGTATATATAACGGTTTCACATTTAGAAATCAAAATTGTTGGTATCACTGTCCAGTAGTCCTCAAATATGATGTGGAATTTGATTCCTTCCTGCCTCCACGCTGACTTCGTAAGCCGACAGTGGCTGTAGTTAACTCTCCAGATATCAGTCATGTTTTGATCAGTCAGGACACTTCCAAGATAAGTAAACTCACGGTCAGGCCAGCAGATCTTTTCTTCTGGTTATAGAAACCCTTTGCTTAACCCTTTTTTCCAGTAGCTGACCAAGTACATCCTTCAGACTAAGTTACTCAGAGGTTTGTTATATCTAGAAGAAGAAGAAATGATGATAAATGAACCCTCAGTATAGAAATTGGACTGTATCTACATAGTTCAAAGCCCAAGGTACAGCTTCTCTCACTTTGTGCTCCGTTAAAAAGAGCAGCAGTTTTGAGGGTGGAGAGATCACCTCTTCTAAAAGGAAGTTTTCTAAGCTGCTGCTTTCCACACTTCCAGAAACACTGCGGAACTGGTGCCTTTATCTGACTACTTTCTGACAGAATGGTGCCCCAGCAGACAGTGCTGTCTGTAGGGATAAAAACAAACCCTTGATGAAATGTTGGGCCTTGTTTATTGTAATCCATGAAGACTTTCTGACATAGGAGAGACTAAGAGAAAATGCTGTCTTGTGTGAATTTTCATTCGTAGAGCCTCTATGTCAATCTGAACCTCTGTGGAGAATTGTATTGTGTCCAAAGTACTTTTATAATCATTGTTTGGATTGCCAAGTACTTCAAAAGAGATGAAGGTGAACCAGAACATACCTAAATTTAACATGGAGGCTTTTCTTTACGGAAGCTTATACTGAAAAGCCCTATGCAACTTGTACATAGTTAGTATTTTTCAGCTGCAAAGCTCTTCCTGGGATGAGCTGCTAGGCCAGGCTCAGCGCAAAGAGCTGAGCTGCTAGGCCAGGCTCAGCGCAAAGAGCTGAGCTGCTGCCAGCTGTCCAGCCATGGGGCACAGCCCTGTGATCGCTGCCTGACACACAGGGATCTACAGTGCAAACACAGAAATGAGAGTTTTTCCTTTCGTATTCTCTGTAGGATAACCTATGCTTGATATCTGCCTCTGCACACCGAGGAGATTTTACTGCTTTAATTACAGCACTGTAATTAAGGAGGTACAACTCGGCCTTGCAAGTAACCCTGTGATTTGCTGCAGCAGCATCTATGTGCTTAACATCACTAGTCAGAGGCAGTTCTCTGACAGCCTGTAATTTAGATATGAAACATCATATTGCCATACTTCAAAGACTATCTAAAGACCATCTAGGATCTAAGGCGGGGGGAGTTTGTTGTTCGGGTTTTTCTGCCTTTTTTTTTTTTTTTTAAGTTTTCCTATTTTTCTATTCATGGATTTGAATTAGAAGTCAAGATGCACCTTAATGATGCAACCCTCGAGTACATATGTACTCTTGGCAGAAAGGCATTAATTGTTACCTTTTCTGTGAAACTTTTATCAGCGGGGTTTTCCAGGGCTAACACACTCCAGACTGGGAAGCATTTCGTGCTAGGGGTTTTAACAGGATCTGGGCATTCCCAGTCTTCAGTTCAACCTCTGTCCGTTACAGAACCACAGAATTATTCTTTCTGGCTGAACAGAGTAGTTAGTTATTTAAACAAAGTCAGGCAGCTCCAAAGCAGGGCAGACACAAAGGGGTGGGAAAAGGGAGCATATCTTGCTGATGAAGGTGCTGGGATGAAAAGGGAACCTGATGCAAGTGCTTTATCTAATGTAGACTTGCCAGTTCAGTCGGAGTATCCCTGCTTCCAGGTGAGTATTTCCATCACCAAGTTTCTGATTATTCTGAGGTGGCTTGCTCTTTTATAAACATATTATAGTTTCAAATTATCTCTGTTTAATTCCACTGCAGAAAAACATGTTAAACCTATTTTTTTTTTTTTGTGAGAGAGAATTTTTGTCTTTCAGGTAACCTAATGTTTTGTAATTTATTCTGTATTTCTCAATTGTGTATTTAAAAAGCTACATCATAAGCAGTTGAAGTCTGTAAGACTGTAGGATATATGTTGCTAATCTCACTTGTATTCCTCTTGCTGACGAATCAAGTTGGTACAACCGAAATGTCAAACAATGAACAGGGAGTGGCAGCTACCATCACTGTCTCATATACATGTATTTCATGCTGTCTTCATTTGCATATTTCAGGATATTTAATACCTAGTGATAATGGATATTTCTCAAAATGATATGGCAGAAAAATATGTAACTTTATTTTGCTCTAAGCCATTTTTCATTCAGTATATATTGCTAGAGTTTGGGTGCAGTTTCTGCTGCAAAGCCAGACAAGTACCTTCTGGAGTTCTGTCAGTGTTGAGAACCAAGGAGGAAAGATGATTTAGAGGCAACACTGAGAAGGAGCTTGTGACTACACTTAAGTAATGTTTAAAGATGTATGATACGCAGAGGGTTTTGTCTCCTCCCTACAAAAATCCCATGTAGTAAAACGTTTTTCCTCAGTTAGCAGGAAGCCAAACTTCTGCTTTTAGCATGATGTGAACTAATCGTGTAGCTGCTTTGTCAGCAGGTCGTATTGTCTCGGCTTTGCAAAAACACCAAACTTCTTGCTGAGCTGCCAGGTCAGACTATGCTCTCACTGTGATGGGAGTTTTGAGGAGCATAACTAATCTGTCTTTATTACCTCTCGTTCTAGTGCTCATGATCTCACCAAATGGGATCTGTTCAGTAACTGCTACAGATTACTAAGAACTGGAATTGAACATGGAGCTATGCCAGAACAGGTACAGTGAGCAACACCTGCACTGCATCGTTTGGGGATTCAAAGTTAAGAGTCTGGTCATAGAGAAGTTCAAAAGATCAATGCACTAGACTGCAGTTATTTAGGAAAAACATGGAGGTTTGAATTAAATTTATATTGTAGTTGAGAGGTTGTCCAGGTGAAAATTTTGGATTCTGTGGTTTTTGAGCTACTTGCTTCACCTTTCTCATCTGTAAAATAAGGAATAAGTAATGTTGCTGGCTGTGAAAAGGAACGCATGAATCATGATGTTTGCACTGAAACCAAACATCTGAAAATCTTGGCTGCAATTAGAATTATCACAAACGATTATTGTACATTGAAGATAAGATGGAAGCTTATGAAAACCAAGAAGCAAGGAGAGCAATTTAGCAGGCATGCTGGCCAGCCTTCCCAGTGGAGTTCTTTAGTGGACACATCTTGGAGTTTGTTTCCTCCTAGTTTGGTTTTAGTCTTCTCATGGATGAGCACACAGACCATTTCAGATTCTCCCAGGATTCCAGTTTAAACTGCGGACTGCCTACTCCAGTATTACAGCACATTTTAAGTTATAATTTTACTTCAATTAGAAGTCAGTTGTTAATTCTAACCCAACTTAATTTAGAAAAAAAATAAATCTCATTAAATTCTGTACAAGTATTTTCTCACAAGGACCGTATGGAGGGCGCGTTGCCGCACGGTGTGAAAGCCGCGGCTTTAAGCTGTGGGACTTTCTGCTCTGTCTGCGGTTGTTACTTGTGTTGGAATTGTGCTGCCTGGAGGGAAGGGGCCAGCAGATAAAAACTGTCCCTGCAGCCACCAGCCAGCTTCAGTTTCTGGATTTGACTGTGGTATGGCTCCCTAAACACTTCTGTAAGATTTTAGGAAAAAAGTTCTGAAATGTGAACTCTCCTCACTGTTTCTTTCCCCAGTCCACTAGAAGGAGTTTGCTGAAAAGGAATGCTTTGGTCTTTAATGGTATCTTTTAATAGTATTTTGTGAAGTGATTAGAGCTGTTACAACTTGATTTATTCTACACAGAACCAAAACCTGTTTTTTATATTTTTCACAAGTAAAATAGATTTGAAATTTTAAAAAGACACAATGGATGATTTTATGGGCACCGTATATATGAGCCTAGTCTTCTCCATGAGAAAATGTGTATTTTCTTCCTTTTTTTAGAAAGTGGGCTACATGGTCATTTGACAACGGAACAAATTTTCAGACTGTTTTAGTAGTGAAGTCACATTTAGAGGTATTTAAACAGATGCTTTGGAACAGAGATATGTAGGTGTGGGGCTGTACTTCTGTCATGCTGTGACATCACCTCTTGCTATACTCTAACGCACTGGTTTCTGTTCTATTTCCCAGCATTTACACAGTATTTTTTTCACGTGTGGTAGGCTGGTTTCTTACTGCACCAAACTGACTAAGGAAAAACATAATGTCCTCGAAAACAAGACATACTCCCTAAGAGCTGCTCCTGTTTCTTCTCCCCAAAATGCATTATGAATTTTACATACACTTCACTGATACACTTGATATTTCCAACGTGCTGGGATTCTGTGTGTTCCCTCTGTTACAGATCGTTGTTCAGGCGCTGCAGTGTTCCCATTACTCCATTCTCTGGCAGCTGGTGAAGATCACCGAAGGCTCCCCATCCAAAGTGAGTAGGCGTTTGGTCATACAGATTTTACTACAGAAACACAACTTGTCTAAAGGGGCGTTAGACCTGATTCTCTCTAACTCCACCCGCTGTACATTTTATGTTGTCGTGAAACAGATATAAATGTCGGTGTTTTGATTTGTTTGATTTCAGGATCTGTTTAACATCATGCATGTATCTAAATAAGCTATACAAAAAGCAGAAGCTTGTCTTTGTCAGGATTTGATATTAATACTAGCTGATTTTATATTTTCATTGCTGAAGACACTAAATGCACTCTATTGAGAGTACAGCAGTTTGCGTGAACAGATAAGTAATGTTGACTATTCTTATCTAATAGTTGTTGGCAGTATTATTGATCTGTACACCACAGCTTAATATTTATGTGTATTTCCCAGGTTTGCCTTTTACTTACATCTTTTACGCTGCTAAATACAAACGTAAGGTTCCTAGCAGTGACCATTACTAATAAAAAGTGCACATAGGTGTAATGCAGTAAGGACAGTGTCACACATAACTTGTTTGTTATACTTAGCTTTTCCAGGACCTTTCCTTAGCTCTTTTCTCAATCAGAGGCAAACATCCTGTCTTGTTAGGGCTTTTTCAAAAGTCATACATCAAATTAAAATGGTATGAAAACTGGGGCAGTAAGTGTACTTCCCCATCAGCATCAAAAAGATGCTGTACTAAAGTATTACTAAAATAAGCATTTTATGCACATAAAAATGATAAAAATACGTTGTAAATTTTTTGAGTTGTTTCAAATACTGACAAATATTGACATTTAAAAATAGCTACTAGAGAAAAATAATAATTGGTATTCTTTATTCCGGCTTTCATTCCCATTTTCCCCCTCTCAGCTTCTTCACCTTCTTTCTCTTTAGCATGCTGGTAGTATATAATATTGTAACTTCTATAACCTTATAACTGAGAAAACTGAATACATCCCATTTGTTTTAAATGAACTCAGAATCTCATCCCAGGAAAGCATCCCCAGCCACCCCAGCTGGCAGCATTGTTATCCTTAGGGAGGAACTTCACTTTGACAGGGGGAGCTCAGTAACTCAGAGTAAATCCAGGAGCCCTACGCTGCTTCAGCCCTCAAGTCCATAAAACCCACACACTGAATCTCATCCTAAAGCTTCCCCAGTAAGGAAACTGGTAACCAGTAAGCTGGTTACTGTGTAGCGAGGCACTTGGGTATGAGGAACCTGGTGGACTCTCCAAGCCTGGACACGGTCTTCAACATCTTTTATTAAATTTTGCCACATGTGCTCTTGACCTTTGGGTCTTGCCAGGTGTCTTACCTGCTCCCGAAGATGCCCAGTTACTTTGTCATCCTCTTTGCTGGGCCCCTTGAGCAGCAGTGCCCACTCTGGCCTTGCTCTGGGTGCAAATACTGAGGCACAGAGCAGTCGGTAGGATTCTCATCTCCCTTCACTGCATTTCTCCATTTTCCTGAACTCAATACAGTAAATCACTGCAGTGTAACGTAGATGGTGCAGGGCAATAGTTGTCAGCATTACTGGAAGAAAGTTTCATGTTTTCTTGTGTCTAAATTATAGCAAAAGGAACTTACCATAAACTAGAACTAGTGACTAACATATCTGCATAGGACGTGGTGAGAAGCTTTGCATTTTGGTGTCAAAGTGTCCATGTGGACTGTTTGCAATATTGCCATGATGGTCCAGTTAAACTGAAAAAGACCTTTATTTATTTCAGTGACAGGGTTTTTCTTGCGGACAAGCTTAGTGCAATTATATGGCTTTGCCTACTTTTTCAAAATAGGCTACATTTATATGAGACATTGTTTTATGAGATGAATGCAGAATAGCCTTGATCTCCCATGTATTTCTAATACTATTCTGATTCACATTAGTCATAATGTAGTTCATAGGAATGAACTGTGAAAGCCCATTGAGAATGGCCATTTGAAGTACAAGTCAATTCTGCTTCTGGGATTCCCAGTGAAAATCATAATTACTCTGATCTAGAGAGCTGGTGTTAACTTACTGTTTGGGGTTTTACACCACCCCTCTACAAAAATAATGAGTGTTGTGCGTGCTTGGTTCCAGAGGAGCGCTGCATTAATGCCCTTCAGCTCCTACCTGCCCAGCAGCGTTAGCTGTGCCCACAACAGAAATGGGATGGGGTTTTTTTCTATCACATTTCCCATTGGAGTTTGTTTACTGTGAAAATAAATCTGATCTGCACCATATCTGTCGTTTAGTCCATTAGGAGATAATTTTGCCCATGCTTGTTTTATAAGCCATGATTTAGGTTTATAAATTAGCAGACATTAAGGGGGATGACTGTCTTCCCATACATCATACTTTAGAAAAGGCATTAACGTGAGCATCTCAAAATGAAAACCAGTGTGTTTTGCGAGCACTTTTTAAGTATTCAGACTTTTACAGGAAGATTTCTGACAAAGAGTTTTAATGTGTAGGTCCATCCAGCTTTCCCTAGTGTTCCTGTGCTGGAGCTGTAGTGATCTAAGGACAAGGAGGCGATGCTTTGTAGGCTGAAGTCATATCTTTAGTAGACCAATGGATATAGCTGCAAAAATTAGAGAGGCTTTTAGACACACAAGCCTTTCAGGTTTGAAATAAAAGCAGAAGATTGCAAAGCAAAATACAAGCTGAGAACAACAGCTTAGTTTCTGTTTACATACAGATCAGGTAAACTGCCTCTGAAAGAAAAGGTCGTTGGTACCAATGGGGAGTGGGAGCAGGGGGGGAGGGCAAGGTGGTAGGACAGTTACTGCGAGGGAAGTAGGAACTGGATAGTGGGGAAGAGAAGGAAGATGAACGATGAAAAGGCTAATGGGGAGAAGGGAATTTATAATATGTCATAAAACTAATCCTGAGTCCTTGTTCACCTGTATCCAGTACATTTATCAGTTTTTGTTCCCAGGTTCGTGTTTAGAAGGTGATTTTTTAGATTTCCCTTGAGCATCTAGGCTGAGAGATCAGAGGTGGAAGGATTGATTTGTAAGAAATGTTCATCTGCTGCCAGCTGGATGATTTGTCTGAATTCAGGCTGGCAAATAGTAGCTGCTCTGTTTCACCTGCTTAGTTACATGGAGGCTTTCAATGAACAAGATAAAGTAATTAACGTTTTGGAATTGAGTACAGGATTTGAGTATGTTAGTGTTTTGTGGGAGGCAGTATTTAGTTTGGTAGTAGTGGGCATATATTGGCAAATTTTACATTTCTTTATCGGGTATTCTCTGACTCCATTAGATGTACGTTTTATTGCAAGGAGTTTGCAGGCAGGATGGGTAGTTCAGGTAAGGTTTCTTTCGAAGTGAGTTCTTGAGTAGAGCTCAAAATCGCTTCATAATTTTGTGCATTGATTCTAGTGTAGAGTCATACATGACAACCAGAGCTATACAACTGGGAACAGAATCTTTTTGGAATGGAATTATTCTTTATCTGGTGTCCTGATGGCTCTTCCAAATATACAGCCTCTTTCCCAAGAGGATTGTCCTTGTTTGGAAACTGTCCTGGCATTACACCCAAGCCCAGGGCATATTTATTGCTTTCTGAGGGACACTTTATATTACAGCTGTAATGTTTTGGATTATGGCTGACCACATGAGGCTGGGTGTGCTGGTCTACAGGCTTTAGATGTGTGGCAGGGGGAAACTGTTTGACTTTTGTGGTTTAAATCAAATTAGAATTAAGTCAGCTCATTGATTTATTACCAACACATGATTAACCTGCAGTCACTGCAACACATCTCCAGGATGAGCATCAGCTTTTCAGCAGGTAAACCAGAATACTCAGCACTTAGGAACACCTACAAATTTTGAACTACCTTTCTGTAACTGTTCACAAATTACTCTCATCCCCTCCCCAAGACACACACACCATTTTGAGTTACGTGTTGCACTTCTTTGGGGACCATGAGACTCCCTGCTGATATGTGGGTGCTCCTGGACACATGGGTGCTCCAGCTTCGTGCGTACCCACACCCACAGAGCACCCACAGTCACATACCTGTGCTTGAGGTGGGGGTTCCCACGTTGCAACCCACGTTGACAGTCCTTTGGATGGGTGCAGGCTTCTATGGCTCCCAGCAGAGAGAGTGGGCCACAAGTTGCAATGTTGGGGTGTCTGACTTGGTTTGACTGCTGCTCTGTTCCACCTCCAGATCCCTCCCCATGATTGCACCTTTTCTTGCTGCTTTTGTACTTCTTTTCAAAGTGACTGATCCTTTTCTCAAAAGTTTCTTGGTAATCTTCTGGTTACTGTTTAATCTGGTCATTTTAAGCAAATTTATTGTTAACTTTCCTCTTAGCGTTATCAGTTTTTAGGCAAACACCTCCTCAGAATGGGTAGTTTGGGTGTTCCGCTCACAGGCACTGCTGCACTCATGTTCTCGTTGTATCAGCTGCTGTTTATCCAGGGTGCTCTGCAGATTCCCCCACACTATGTGGTATCGCTTGCAGATTACAATTTTAATCCTAGAGCTTAAGGACGTGACATCAGCATAAAAATGTTTCGAAGACATTTGAATATAAGGATGATACTTAGTCATTATTTGAATTACTAAGGAAGTCCAAATTATCTGCCCAATAATAAAAATTCCACCAGTTAAATACTGCATGGAGTTGGGGCAGAATTATTTTAAAACTCTTTTCCAAGGTGGCCAGTGGAAAAATAAGGGCATACAGTGGAGTCAGTATGTAAGATCTGAAAGAAATAAATGATTGCTAAAAGGAAGGTTGCAGCAGGTAAGGATGAAATGTGTAAGCCTTGAAATATCCAGAGTCAAGTGCTCTGATCTTCGGTTGTCATCTTGTCCATGTTCAGAGGAGGTTGAGGCCATGACTGTGTGGGCTGTTGGGAAGCAGCACAGTATTGGGGGAAGTGGTTTATATGGTGTAGCTTGTGGGAACAATCTGTTGTAGCCTAGAGAAAAACTGTTCTTCATGTGAAAAGGGGCTTGGGGATGGTTGCAAAGGAAGCTAGTAATTTCTCAGCAAAACTTCTCTTGTCTGTAGATCTTGGGGAACAGGTACAGTCTTGAGGTAGGAGACTTGGGGATTAGATGATACAGTTGTTGTTTCCAGCTAGATTTCTTTGTGTATTCAACAAACCACATGCCTGGGACCATTATACTATGCACTGTACATGTATGTAATAAAAAGGAAATATTAGCAGAAGAATAGAGTCCAAAATCTTAGAACAGTAAAAAAAGCATGAATAGAGCAACCATTCAGAGGCAAGACAAAAGCGAAACAGTTCTGAGTGAGCAGCAGCCAGACTAGCCTAATGCGTGGTGTTACAGAGTGATTAGCAGGCAGAGGAATTAGGAGAGGGGATTTAAAGAGCAACATAGTGACATGGTGACTTTTCATATTCATATGGGTTCAATGAGAGAAAGCACAAAATACTGAAGGGAAGAAGAGTACAAAAGGCTGGATTGTGTTCCACAGTCAAGTTGAAAGCCAATGGCTCTTGAACATCGTAAAGTTTATTGAAGACTTGGAGTTGCAAGAAGGAAATTAATACTGCAAATAAGGAATTTAGAGGAAAGGCAATGGGGAAATAGGAAGAAAAACACTGAGTTTGTTAGATTAACCTAGCAAAAGCACAGCATTTCTACATGGCTTCAACGGGAGGGGGGGAAAAAGCTTCAATTTAAAGCTGGAAAGTAACTGAAGAATTTTAGATGGAAGTCTCGTGGTTACGGGTGGTGGCAAAGCCAATACATGTCCCTGCTCTTAGCAGCTTATTCTTGTTCCTGCCATGGACTAGTTAAATTTGAAGATACTATGCTGTACAGTTCAAGAAAGGGTTATTTCTGTACTGAGTGGCTTTAGTGATCCAGTTCACAGTGTAATCCCCTAGTTTTACCCTAGACACCAAGAAGATGTTAACATTTTTTCTACCAGTTTTTCTGCTGAAGCCAGCATTCCAGGTAATCACACCTCAGGAGCCTTGGCTGTGTGCCTGAGAAGGGGAAAAGGCTTGAAAATCTAATTCATCTTATTTTTTCCCATTCTCTTTTTAAAAAAATCTACCACTCTCTAGTAGTCTGGGGATTTCTCCAAATTTAGAAAAGTTCCAGATGGCTCTGTTGCACAGTTCAGTCAGGTGTTCTTTTGCTGTCTATAACTTTTCAAAATGAATCTTTGTCATGCTATCAAGAGAGACGATGATAAATAATGTGTACCTATGTGTTACTCATTCTTTGACAGAAAGAAAAATGGGACACCTGCTCATTCACTTTTTAACCTTTATATAGGATTTTTCATAGGTTTTATTTTCTCTGTTGAATTCATTAATATATAAATGGAAGATAAGTGTGATAGAAAGTAAGTTATTAAAGTGATTGTAATCGCAATGTTTAAAGGTGTAAATCAGATTATTATGTAACAGTGAACTGAGAAGCCTGGCACAAGTTCTAGGTAAAATCTTGGACTGGCTGATAGAAAACACAGGAAGGAATAAATATTATAAATTTGTTCTTGAGAAAATCGCATTTTTGACTGATAATGAAACTGGTTGAAATACCAATTTCTGTAAGACTTCAGTATAACACTGCTTTTCAGGTGAATATGTGAATTTGATGTAATTCGTATTCAATGGCTCAAAGCTGATTAATATATTGGAAAAAAAATTGTAAGCTGGAAATCATCACACAAGGGGATTAGTTTCTGAGGCGTTCCAGACAGATCTGTTCTCTGCTAAAGACTGATAATTTTTACCAATCATTCAGGGAAGGTTAAGTGAAGATATTTAAAATGTGGATGACATAGATGAACTGCTAAACAAAATACAATTAAAAAAAAGAAGGAGGCGCTTTAATGCTGCCAAATTGAAGGCGCTTATCTGGGAACAAGAAGGCCGATGAGGGAAAAGTTGTGATTTAGAATAGAGCAGAACTGTCTTACAGATCATGTAATGACAGTGTAATGCGGTGGCACAAAGGGATCCTTGGCTGTATTATCGAAGAAAATTCTACTTGGATTAGGAAGGTAAGGCTCATAGACCTTCAGTGTCCATATCAGAAAATCACACTCTGTTAAAAATTATAAGCGGTTCAGAGATTTGGGAACACTTGGGGTGCTTCGGCACGCTCGCAGACCTGCCTTCTGATGTGAGCCAGTATGGGAAGAACATATGGACCACAAAAAGGCTTTTCAGTAAACAAAGAATAACAAGATCTTATGCTAGGAAGCAATAAGAAAAGCTAAAACTAGAAATGAGACACATGGACTGAACAGCCAGCATAATTAAAAAGTGGAATCTTTGGCAAGGAAAATGTTGCATGTACGCTATGTAGATTCTTTAGGTTGAGGTTGAGTGTTGTGTGGGGCACATCATCTGACAGCTGATAAGAGGCGTCATGGGGAAAGTCACCAGCAGTGAGTTAGTGGCCGTTAACGATCCCTTCTTTAGGTGAAACCAGTGACAGTGAAAACTGGGAAGTTTGCATCCCCTGCGCGGTGCAGAGCAGCAGAATCTACAAACTGTGTGGCCACAGCAAGTCCTCACAAAACTGGAAGGCAGCACAAAGTCCTAGTGATTCCTAGTGTTCTCCTTGGTGTTCGCTTTGTCACTGCTGTACAACAGAGTAACTATTTGCATCCTCAGGATGTCTCTTGGTTACAACAGAGGCAGTTCTGGCTTTTCACGCAGGAGGGTACTTTTTCTTCTGTAATTGATTGCTGTTTCCATGGGGCTACTTGATTTATTCTTATGATTAGGCTCCAGTATCTTATTTATTTATTTTGTTATCCGTAAAAAATAAGTATTCATCAGGGTAGAGCATTAATTCCCGCAGGTCAAAGTACCCAGCTTTCCTATGGAACCTGCCGCTTCTGGTTCCCACCTGTAAAATACACACCAGTTGTCTCTAGGGCAAGGCGATCAACTACAGCCATTCATTTCTCTTTTCCACCCACAAATCTTTCTTTCTCCAGATGAACAAATCTCCCTCCTTCTTCCATAACTCATCAGATTTCGGTGATTTGCTTTCACATTCCCCATGTCTGCGGGCATTTAGGATAATGTTTTTGTTGAACTTGAGACATTCATTAGTATTTTACTTTTTTGTTCATCTTGATTTATCTGAGTACAGAATTCTTTATAAACCACCTTGATGTATTAAACTTCTTGTTCTGAAACATAACTTACATCAAATATAAAATACAGACAGTTTAACTGGGGAATATATTGTTTTACTGTTATTGTTTCTTACAAGGAAACTTGGGGTCATTTCTCTGAAAATTAATGACTTGTTTTACTCAGTGCTCTATGAATATCATGGTTTTTCACAGCCTTTTTTGTTTGGCTAGTTTATAGGCCTGAATTTATGAAATGATCACCATCTTTTTATTTTGCTTTTTCGTACCTTTTATTAATATTTATATATTATTCCTTTTTGATGCTTATTCTAGGAGGACTTGCTGGTATTGAGGAAAACTGTGAAATCCTTTCTGGCTGTCTGCCAGCAGTGTCTGTCAAATGTCAACACTCCAGTCAAAGAGCAGGTAAAGGAGACGTCTGTCACATGCTTTGAGCGAGGCGTGAATATGAAAACTGTAGTAAAACTCAATACTGTATGAAACTTAAAGTAAAATAATCTGAGCATTCTGTCTAAATAAAAGTGAACAAATGCTACATAAGAAGAGCCGTATTAAAAGCACCTGCAAAGCACAGCAATTGCCACATTCATTTTTGATACAACAATAAGTTGTACCTGGGTGCTTAGGCTCCTATTCCGCTGTTACAACTTCAGGCACCTAACTCAGTCACCTGAAAGAAACACCTCCAGTATTAACGGATGGAAATCGGCACTTTTAGAGGGTGATTGAGACCCCAAATGGGCTGAATCTGTCTCTATTTGTCTGGATTTTTCCCCCTGTTACTGACTAACAGGGAGTCCAGAGCGACTGCTTTCTGCCAAAGGCAAATGCCTGAAGCCTCGATGGTATTTTGTTATCCTAATAATCCAGTTAAATGTAGTGGTGAATACTAATTACTGTATCTCTTAGCTGTTGTGGCTAATGAAAATTGAGGCTTCTCGCAGTACAGATCATACCACTGCGTATTTTCTGACAGAAAAAAAAAAAGTTAATTAATTTAACAAAAATACTCTGAGTAACACTAAGAATGCAGCGTCCTCTCACACTATGCAAAAATCGTCACATCACAACTAATTATGTCTCCTTGAGAAATCAGAGTAAAATATCTATTTAAACAGTGTCTTCATTGTAGAAAGGGTTTTTCAGAGGGTTTCTTAGATTGGAGGGTTTTTTAGATTCTCCTCAATGTAACCACTACAGCTGAGGTTGCTCTGCTTCCCTGTCTGGTAGGCTGACTGAAAACGTCTGTCTGTGCATCCCTCTGCAAATGTATGTGTGCGCGCACATATGCCAAGATATCAGATTTTTTTATGGCTCAGTGTAGTTGTCCAGTTCTCCGGTTTAGATTTTTGGAAAGCCACACATGCATGGAGTGAGAAGTTTCTGCTCTATGTATTTGGAAATTGAAATAAAAGAAATAAAATCCAAGAGCTTATTGAAATAATACACAGCCTCTGGGGAAAAAAGAAAAAAGCTGGTTTGTTTGCTGAGATTCTATGAATATATGCTGATTTATATCAAGTCTGTTGCCATCTCCTAGTTGTCTACAAATCGCATTTCTATCAGACCTCCCAAGATTTGGCAAAGACTATGACTAACTGGCCTGTGGTTTTTGCCTGTGGTTTTTAAAAGATTATACTTCTTAAAAGACAGAATTTTTTTTTTTGAAAGATAGCTCTGCTTGGCATTTACACTGTGCTCTGCAAGTTGATAAATATTAAAGGCTCGGAGATGTTGCTGGTTTATGCATTTTTAAAAGACTCTGACATGTCATTGTCAGGTTTAACTTTAGTAATTGTTTTTTAATATTCTGAGTAGTTACTCTTGGCATATTTTATTAATATTATATAATGTGAAAATATCATCTAGCTTTATGAAAACACCAACAATTCTAGCTTAAGCTAGCAGTATCGTCTTTTGTGCATCAACAAATGGTAAATTATCCTTCCCATTACTTCAGTGCTTTTGTTCTTGATACATATTAGCATGTTTTTATTCTCTTTTTATTAGTGGCCTCATTTTTTTTCCTTGGTAATTTAAGCTTCGCATAGGAGATCCTTTGCAGGTCACAGTTCTGTGGAAGTTCTCAAAGCTCAGCCTGACGTAGCCACGACCAACCAGACCCAGAGATGGGCAATGTCCCACTCAGAGCAGGTTGGACCATAGTCTCAGAGGTCCCATCCAACTAACACTGCTATGATATTTTTAGCTTTTTTCCTTAAAATGTAAATTTCTACAAGTGCAGGACTGCTTCTCAATCCTCTTGTTTTGTTGGATCTTTTTGAGAATTCTGTGTAGATTATATTGCCTCCCTACCATATTTGATTCTTAATCTATACATTATTTCCAGATCAATGCACGTATCAAAGGAAGGAAAAACATACTAAGTATTTATAGAAACAGGACTCAAACATTTCAAATTTTTCTAGACTGAGTGAAATAAATCTCCTGTGACTAGACATATCTACAATATATGGACATCTGTATCTGAGTCCACTGCTGTCTTTATATTGTACAGAAATAAGCACTTTCGATGCATTATTCATATGTTCTTTTTAAGAGGCCTGTGTAAGGATGAGCTTCAATTCTAGTGAGTATCAAAGAAGTTTAGAGCAGCTGAGATCATCACTGAAATGAATCACAACTTTTTGGATCCAGTGGAGAAAAATCCCCAAATACTGACATCTGTCTCCAAAGTCTAAGTAGAACATAGTCTACAAAGATTTGCATTTTGTTCTTGCCTAAGTGTAGCTCATTCAGATTTCATAACATACTCCAGAAATAAGTGGGCCGCTGTGACGTTCGGCATTCACAGAGATTTCATTTGGGAGGTTTGTAAAGCAGATTGCTCTCACTCACTCCTTGTCCTTAGGCTCAGTTCAAAAATATGTTTAAACACATTTAACAATCCTTCTGTTCAGCTGTTTGTAGAGGGGGGAACATAGGACTGAATTAAACCCCACACTGGATTTCCTGACTGTCAGAGCCATTATATTCTGCATCTTGGTTGAAAACACCCCCGGCCTTCCCCCTGCCTGGGAATGGTGATTGACGCTGCCCTGAGCGAGACTCCTGCAGACATGTCGGCACATCCAGCCTAGATCTTTAGGGGTCTTTTTACATATCCGTACTTTGAACCTTCCTCTCTGGCTCACTTTTCAGAACCTGAGCTTAAAGACAGAGAAACTAAGATGATTTTAAAAGTACATTTTGAGAGGTGCTCAGGTGTTGAATGTCAGGCAGCAGAATCCAGCTGGCTGTGACGCTCTGACATGAGTCATTGGGGAAATAGTGTTATTCTCCTGCAGGAGGGTGTACAGAAAAGCCTTCGAAAGAAATAAAGATATTAATAGCTGCTGCCTTTCTCTTTTCTCAGGTAACGAGGATATAATAGTGATGAGCATAAATCATTGAAAATTCTGCCCTGGTTGCCTTTTCTCTAGGCTTGAAAGCTGCGGGGAGTTACTTGATTATTTTTTGCAGAGAATTGTTGATGAAATTCTGCAAGGATTTATTTGCTTACAGCTGCTTCTCCGTATTTTTGGGATCTGACAGTGACTCAGCTTGGATTTTCCCTCTTAATGCTATTCATTTTTTTGCTTTTTCAGATTTTCTAACTTTATCAAAAGAGGTGTTTATTCTTTACTACAAATTTGGCTACAGTCCATGGATCAGACGTAGATTTAGAGTTCTTTTCATAGAGAAGAAATGGAACTTTAATACAGATCATCCTGGCCAAGGGAGAGGTATTAAACACAGATCTTTACACAGGAATCAAAAGCGTAACATTTTAAAGTTAGAGGAAACCCTCAGGAACACTTTTCACAGCACACAAACAACTACAGCTGAGTACAGTTAAAGGAGGACATCTAGTAATAGCAGGGGATAGCTGGAAATTAGATAAATGCTAGTTTATTTTTTACTTATTTGTGCTTCTTACTGCATTGATTCTCTTTTACCTTTCAGGCTTTCATGCTGCTCTGTGATCTCTTGATGATTTTCAGTCATCAGCTGATGACCGGAGGTCGAGAAGGTCTTCAGCCTTTGGTGTTTAATCCAGATTCAGGCCTGCAGTCAGAACTCCTCAGTTTCGTCATGGACCACGTCTTTATTGACCAAGATGATGAAAACCAGAGCATGGGTATGTTGAGCTTTCATGTTTTCTACTTAGCTTTTTTTTCATAACAGACACAGAAGAAAGAATAGCATTTTCAGACCAGTTTGCTCAAAGGTTTTCAGAATTACTTGTTTTTGGGAGGTATGAATAAGAAATATTCAATATTTGGTACTACTTGTGTTAAAGAAGTACAAGTACTTATAAAGTTCGCATCATAAAAAGATGTTTTCAGAAAATATGACAGTGGCCTGTAACTACAGGTTATAAGTCTGGACAAAATTATTCTTTCTCAACTGACCTATATTTTTATCAAGATTTATTTCCAAACCAGTACAGTCTTAGTTCAGCAGCAGACTTCATTTAATATGGCTTCCACTTGCTGTTGCTGGTGTATGTTATAAATGCCTAAATGCAAGTACAGACGCACCCAATTTCTGAATCTTAAATAGCTCTGGAGAAGTGGTGGATTCCCAGATACACAAACTGTATGGAAGAGTTGCTGAGCACATACCTCTTTTTGGCACATTCTCTGAATTTCAGCTGAACTCGGTTACTTGTATATTAGCATGACACATAGGTGCTATTTTAGGTCTTTTAAGACAGCAATATCTAGAACTAAGGTCTCAGAAAATGTATTCTTGCTCTAAAGGTGCTGTCAGTCTTCCAGCTCGTCAGTAGCTGACACCTTTGTTGAGCAGCTCTTTAAGGATTCCTGGGAAGGAAACATTTTGAAACACACCTTCACCAGAAATCTGTGTGCGGTTAATCATACCTTGTGAGATCAGCGTTCAGAATTACATCAAGGGTAGATTTTAGGAGGACAGTGTCTGACTTCATTTGCTTTTGAGCAAAATTTCTGTTCTGTAACATCCTGCAATTGGACTGGGAAGGCAGCAAAAAGAGGGATGAAGACCTTTGTGTGGAGTCTCCGTTCCCTAATGCTGCTCCGACTCTGTGAAGTCAGTCTGGCCATTTATAACGTTGGTATTCAGAACGCATCAGTAATAACAAAAAGGAATTAAGAAAAGGCGGGGGGGGCAGGGACGGACTGTGGTGATGGGCTTCAGTTCTGTGGGTGAAAGCATCTCAGGATTAAAACATGGGTACATATCCACAGTCAACTCCCCTGCTCCTCAAAGATCTCCTGTGATCAAATACGTGACTTCAGTACTGTGGTTCTAGTAAGAGTGCAGCGAGATTCTCAGTGACACCGTGTCCCTTCTCCCTCCTGCCACAGCTCTGTACTTCAAACTGATTCCCTTCAAGAATAAGCTCCTCTAAATACCACAGAATATATGCTTTTATCACAATTGTGACAGCTGATCGCATTTTCTTATATAAGTTATGGAATATGTTTTTATTATATGATATTTAACATTTTATGTGTATAATTTCATTGTCATTCACAGAGTGGAGTCTTACATGGGGACTTAACTTACGGCACTGCCATTCAATGTTGATGTTTCTCGCAACTGTTACTTCCTGCTGTTATCGATGCTTTAGAGCCATTGATTTCATATCTGCAAATCCAAGGCATGCAGTACTAGTACTGCTGCTTCTCATTTTCCTTATGTGAAATATTTATAGCTTACTTATGCTGAAGAAGCACCTCCACATGTCCTGTGTTTCAGAAGTTGGGCAAAAGGCATTCAACCAGTCTTCACTGTGGCCTTCCCCAGGGGAAAGAAAATCAGTGGTTCAGTTCCATGTGGATTATGTTTAGCACCTATTCAGCATCCTTGGACAATGATGTGCCATGTTCCTGAACCTTCGTGAAGGTCTTAACACAGACAGGACTCAAGAATTATCACCTTCCATTTTAGTTTCTCCTGCCACAATCCTTGCTTCATTTTAAAGAATTGATTTTTTTCTAACAGCTGCTCTCTGGTAATGTTGCTTTAGAACATAGCAGTCACTTATAAACGTCTAATTTTATCATTCTTGATACTTTCAGAGGGAGATGAAGAAGATGAAGCTAACAAAATAGAAGCTTTACATAAGAGAAGAAACCTTTTGGCTGCCTTTAGCAAGCTGATAATCTATGACATCGTGGACATGCATGCAGCAGCAGATATCTTCAAACACTACATGAAGGTACAGCTCTGTGTATTCTCCTCTTCCTAGCTGAGCACAGACCCTCTTTCTCTCCCTTAAAAGTTGAACACTTTTGAAAGCTTTTTCAGCTTTATTTGATTTCTTGCAATAGTTTTTCCTTTCTAAATGGCACGTGCTACTGAGCAGCAGTAGGCTCTGAGCTCCCCATCCTGTGGCAGGAGTGCTGGAGGGAAGGCAGCACGAAAGGCTGGTCCTGCAGGGTGCTGAGTATTTCCAGAGAGGGCCCTCTCTACAGGGTTCCTTGTCCTGCTCCTCAAATTCATTCCTAGAATCCACAATAACAGTTGTCCATACAATGTTGTATTTCACTGGGAGTCTCCCAGTCTTGGTGCTTGCCAGAAAGAAGCAGGTGTTTGGGGTTTGGGTTTTTTTTTGGTGAGAAAAGATGGTTTTAAATAGGAAAACAGTTAAAAAAATAAAAAACAAAAAAAAAGCTCTATATAGTACTGCTGTAAGTGGGTACGCATTAACTGAATACCAACTTGTACTGCTTCTGTACAGTATTTAGTCCCAATGAAATTCAGAAAGACTTGCTGCACAGCTCCCGTTGTGAGTTTACCTGCCAGAAAACAAGCCCATCAGCAGCCCTGACACGCCAAGCAACACAAAGCCCCACAGATGATGTCCAGTTGCTGGATTAGTCATCACAAAGATGACAACCGAGGAGGAAAAACTGGAAGATAGAGTGGGGAGGGGGTCCTTTACTACGGTGTCTGAGATGTTGATGTGCAATATGAAGGATTTAACTTTAAATCCTCGTGCTGCTGTTCATGAGGAGCATGCAGTACAATAAAATCTGCAGTGCATGTTCCAGCCGTCAGCCAGCTCGCGGCTCAGGGTTAGTCTTGCTGAGGGATTTTTTTCCAGAGCAGGAGTTTCAAACTGAAGCTGTCCCAATCCAGGTTATTTTCCCACCAAATGGTCAGTACCATAGGTTGCGATTTTCAGCAACCGTTCTTGTAACATAAAGAAAATCAGGATTTCATACTGACTAATTCCTTACTCAGCTTTCTGGCTTCAGTGAATTCCTTTCTTGGCCATCGAACTCCCCTTGCATTGTCACTCCTTGTTGCAGGGTGTGTTGGTTCAATGTAATGTGGTCTCTTAGAATTTACAGCCTTAGGTCACTTTCATCAAATGTTTAGTTTGGGGTAGGAAATACTTTTTGGTTTGTTTTTCTACATATTTGTTACAAAAGCTAACAAATACAACAGATAATAACAAATACAAGTGACAAATCCTTTTCTCATCACTGGATGCAGGCTACCTATCAGTTTAAATTTTAATATTGAAGCATTGTCTCTCACTCACATAGAAAGTCTGAATTTGAGACTGTTTTTTTGTGACTGCTGCCTTTTCACAACAAGAATTACAAGTAATCTTTCTATCAGGAGAACTGTAAGAAATTGTATAAGCGGTTCAAACTAAAGACTTAAAGAGGGTTTTTTCCACATTTTTTCCTAGTACTACAATGACTATGGAGATATCATTAAGGAAACGCTGAGCAAAACAAGGCAAATTGATAAAATCCAGTGTGCAAAGACACTCATTCTCAGTTTGCAACAGGTAAGAATATTGATTTTTTGGTAGACATGCCTCGCTGCAAAAAATACTGGGCAGGTTTTTCTCTGGTGCCCTTTACAATGAAGCGAAAATGCTACACTTCTGTTAAGATATTATCTTGTTCTTCAGTTCAGGCTGTCACTGTTCATTTGTCTCTGTAACCTCTCTCCTTAAGCCCACACTAACAAGGTTTTGGTCAGACTAAAATGGAAGAAATGGAGAGAAGAGCCTTGAAGGCCATTTAGTCCAAGCTGATTCATAGCATTTGTTTACTGGTACCTAGTAAACAAGAATTCAGATGACTTTTTCATCTTATAATCAGCTGGAAGTAATACATCTTCTTTACATTTTGTCTAAATACCGCTTGATTTTTCAAACTTCAGGCTAATTAGTTTTAAGTCTTCCAATATTGCTAACCATGTTTTTTCCCTGAAGAATTTTCTTTACGTCAACCATAAACTGATGATGAAATCCATCCTCGTTCTGCCGACACCACCGAGTGTGTGCTTCACTCAGTACCATTTAGGCCATTCAAGTACCAGCTAAATCCATTACACAGAGAAATTACTTCTGTAAATTAGATGTTTTCAAATCAGCTGGGCCTCCCAAAATTCAGTCCAGAGTGCTAAGAGATTTCCTGTGGCAGTCTGGAAGCTGAGAGATACCTGTGAAACCTTGAGAAAACTAGAATTGCTGAATGTCGAAGTAGCTGCTCTCCTTAAAACCTGGAGAGAGGAAGAAGCCAGGCACCATAGATCAGCCAGCCTGATATCATTTCATGAAAAAAAAAAATTAGAAAAGCTATTCGCAAGTGCCTAAGTGATAGGTAACAGCCAGTATGAATTTGTCAAGGAGAAATCATGTCAAATTAAGCTGCTTTCATTTATTATATGGTAACAGAGCTTGTGGATATCAGAGAAACAGCAGATTTAATGCAACTTGCTTTAATATTGTCACTGACGCTGTCTCCCTTGATGTTCTTATTAGCAAGTTAGGAAAATGTGGTTTAAATGGCAATAGCAGAAGAAGATATAGAACTGATTGGAAAACTGCTGAGCAGTTTGTGATTGCACTGCAAGGGCGTTATCAAGTGGGCTTTGAAGGCTTTTACCCAGTAATGCTGTGCAGATATTCATTAAGTCTTGAATGAGGGAATAGCAATTTTGCTGCCTAAATTCACAGAAGATGCTGATCTGATGGCTGGTATAGGTATTTTAGAAAACAACATACGAATACAGAATCATCTTGATGAGCTGCGAGAATAATAGGTGCAATTCAATGAAGGTAAGTGCAAAATTCTGTTTAAGAGTTATTGGCTGCACAAGTACAAGATGGGGGATTATCAGCAAACAGGAGTTACACAGAAAAAAGTCTGGGAACTGAAGTGGATTAGAAGTTGAATGTGAGAGAACTCTGTTACGTCTCTGTGAAAAACATCATTTTAATGTCTGCTCTTCACATAACTGCTGAGGAACAAAAGTCTATCTCGAGAAAAGTGTTTTCTAGCTCATGAGTTTTAATAACTGAATTCTTCTCTAGCTGTTTAATGAGCTTGTTCAGGAGCAAGGTCCCAATTTGGACAGGACGTCTGCCCACGTGAGCGGCATTAAGGAACTGGCCCGTCGGTTTGCCCTCACTTTTGGCTTGGATCAGATCAAGACAAGAGAGGCTGTGGCCACACTACACAAGTGAGTGGTGGTAAATAAACTAGATTTTTATATTACTTCAGATGAAAAGTTTTGCTCAGCATGCCTTTTCTAAAGGTACCTAATCTTAACAGGTCCTGGAATAATGATGGTGTTTTTCTAGTTTACGTAGAAAAATGATGAGGGGTGTACATTTATGTAAGAAAGGAAGAAAAGCTGAATTTATTGGAATGTCCATGTTTATCTTAGGTAAAGCCACTGGTGTTGTACATATTTGTGTGGACTGTATCTAACAACTGTAGATAGTTCTCTGTACCACACCACTGTGGATTTTCTGGGTATAAAAGCACCAAGGGCTTTTATAAAAAGATATTCCAAAAATACTTTGGAAATCTTTTTTTGAGTGGCTTGAAGCTTTTTATGTAACCGCTGTGTAGGAAAGTGTAGACAGGTGCTGCTAAACTTAAATTGTGACTTTCCCCTGCGATGAAAGGTTAAAATATTGAAGTTTGCCATCTCAGAGACTAAGTCATTAAGCTCAAGATTAGCAAAGCATGATCAAAATACTACCAGACACTTTCCTGTGCCAAACAAAACAGGAGTCAAGATATGCATATGCCCTCATTATTGGATAATGTGGAAGTAAATTGTGTTCTTTAGTCTCAAATGATAAAGCAAAGATAAGGCAGAGATGCAGGTATTGATGTACTGGTAAGTAAATTCTCTGACTCTTGATGAAGAAGTTAGATTATGTTATTTCTTACATATTATTCTTACTGCAAACTTCTGCTTCACACAGAAACGAGCTATTCCTGCTCAGGCAGCGGCTTTCAGCACCTGCCCGGCCCCTTAGATTGTGGTAAATTCCTTCTTACCAATACGTTGTGTTTGAGATTGAATCCTCACAAATCAAGAGGGAACACTTGATTCCCCGTTGTCCAAAAGCAGCTGTTTGCTGGTAAAGTGGTTTTTGGGTTTTTTTTCCCCCATTATGATGGGATGTAAAGATTTTCATCACAGTTCAGATTTTGGGCATCATTTAGAAGTGACAGATGACACTTTTTAAAATGTTGTTACAATTGTCTGAAAATTTTCATATTTCTTTACCATAGAGATGGCATAGAGTTTGCCTTCAAATATCAGAATCAAAAAGGACAAGACTACCCGCCTCCTAACCTGGCCTTCCTCGAAGTGCTTTGTGAATTTTCTTCTAAACTCCTGCGACAGGACAAAAAGACTGTGTAAGTAATAATGCTCCATTAATCGCTCTAGTGTGTGTTTAAGCTCCTGCTTTGAGGTTTTCACAATCCAGTGGGGGACTATAGGAAATCCCAGGGAGACATTTCACATACAGTAGTTATTCATCATTTTATATTTTAAAGTAATAAAAATAAATGAGAAACAGAGAATCAGATCCACTGATGAGGTGAGCTTGAGACCTCACAAAACTGTGTTCATTAAAATTTCTCATGGGGCACTGGAAATGAAAAACAATCTTTTTTTTTAGGCTAGAAGAAAAAAGAAAAAAAAATGTTAGCAGTGCAGGAAATCTACAGGCCTGTAAACACTGCAGCAACATCTGTTTCTGTTAGATACTTTCATAAAATGTAAACGTATATTGGTGTTTATTTTAATATATTGAGCTAAACTGGGAAATAAAAGTTTGTCAAGGCTTCTGTTACTGGCACAACAGGGCAGAGAAAGAGGCTGGGAGAGGACGCTGTTGCTGGCTGGGACAGGGCAGCGTGGTAGGGACCTGAGGGGTTGAAACAAGTGGCTTGAGTTTGTTACAGTGGGTAACTACTGCAGATTAAATACTGGACATGAAATGAATCAGAGGTATTTTTGATAAGATCTGAATAAAGAGCAAGAAATACTGTTTTATGGGAAACATTTGAACAGACTCTCAAGAGGGGCTGCAGACATCAACAGAATTGGCAGAGAAAACTGCTTCAGTAAGGGCAAGTTAGTAGTAAAGACGTCAGCATCAATGTAACACTCAACATTGCTAGTAAGTTACGTAGCAAACATGCAAGATTGGGTCACAGCATAAAAGTAGAAAGGGAAAAAGGAAGAGGACTCAGTCCTACCCAGTGTAGAACTGAACTTTGAATAACTGTCTGACCATTTAAAAGATGCAGTTGCCACATCTTCTGATTTATGGCTATAGATATCTTTCCAGTTGATTTTCTGACCACAATGAGTGTAAGTCTCATGTATCTACTATGAATACCTCAACTGACTCTGTCAAACCTTTAAGCTTCTCTGTAAACACATTTGTTTTAAAGGACTTTTGCACTGCAGTTAACAATTATGAATATCATAGCTTTATCTGTGTTATAAAAAATGCATCCTGGTTAACTTTGTATAATTTTTAATGTACAACACACTTGAGCCAAATTAACTTTTTAATTATATCAATAATTTGTCAATTCAGCAAACACAGCAGAAGAAAGTTAAATGAGCTTGAGAAGTGGATGATCCATCTGGGAGAGCTTGGCACATAATTTTTGAAAATGCTTTTCATTGTCATATCCTTCAATCTTGTCAACCTCTGTCCTGTTCTTCAAGACAGGACTTAAGGATAATAGGATTTTATTACTATCTTCCTAGCTGAACCATAGGTTCTCCTGCATCTGTTAGTTTGAGTGTCATTAGCCTGATTCCTGTTTAATTTAGTGAAGCTTATCTTTCCTGTACCGTAATCATCCCTTCCACAAGTTTCTCCAGTGTCTAAAATCTAAAGTTACATCATTCTGTACAGTTGATTTGACAGCTTAATTTGACCTAATCCTTTACATGAAATTCAGTACTTCATGAGATCTTGTTCCTTCACCTTCTATGTTGCCATTTAAATTTTTTTCTCAAAGGTTCCTTTCCGTACTCACTGGTGCCTACACCAACCTCCGCCTTCCTTCGCAGGACTGTGGAGATTGCTGTGACGGAATCTATTTCTCCCGGGTTTAGCTGTCCTTATTGTAGCCACCTGAGCTATTTAATTGAGTTGCTTTTGAAGATCAGTGAAAATAAATAGGCCCTTTAGGACGATTTATCTGATCTGTGCTAAGTTACTGCTTTAAGATGAGTTCAGACATGCCTTGGATGCCATTGACTGTGAAAAGAGTCAAGATAACTTGCTTAAAAGTAAAGATTTCTTTCGGCGATACCTGCATTCCTTCCCTTGAGAGCTCTGCCTTCGCACCCCTCGGGCAGTGACAGACACCCAGGCGCACCCTGGAGAGCCGAGTTTCCCAAGGGACCTGTCCCCTCCCTCAGCAGGGCTGCCTGTCCCCAGGAGGTACGTGACCACCATCTGGTGGAGAAGTCCTGTGGACAGGACAGGACTGCTCCTCCTGCCAGGTGCCTGGCCCCACGCTCCGCTGTTGGGCTGGGGGCACAAGCGCTCTAGAATAACACTGAACGCATCTCATGAGCGCGTAGCTGTCCAGAAGGCCTCCAGCTTGGCTTCCCAACCCCCAAAAAATGAATTCTCTACCCAAGATGTCTGCGTATGTCATCTGCCCTTGGTGCAGAATCCCGTTCCTGTCACGGTTCAGAAAACACTGCTCTCTTGCAGGGCTCCTACTTCTCTTCTGCTTTACTGCTGCTTTTTTATTTGCAGGGAGAAAAGGGAGATGTTTCTGGTTTGGGAATGGAGCAGCAACACTGGTTTAATTTAGTATTCCTGCCCTGTTTGTTTATTCAGCTTCTCGTTTTATGAGTAATCTCCAGAATTACTGACAGCCATTTATGGATTTATTCAAATACATGGATTTAATAAAAAACTATAGATTTAAGGTGCCAGGCTCTCACACTTACAAAAAAATATTTATACTAACGCAGTTTCAAACACAGAAGGCAGATATAGGCAGGAAAATCCCGAGGAACTCATCTAACACAGTACAGATCTGAATTGCCCTGTCGAGGCATTTCTTTCCATTTATTCCTCTCAAACAGAGACTTAGCTTAGACTAGACAACTGACTATTGGGTGCCTGAAGGCAGATGAGACGGAGCCTCAGGGTGGTGGTTTTACTTCTAAAAATTCAGTTTCTAGCCTCATTTGAAGCTGGGCAGGGCCTACCAGTATGAAACTCCTCTAAAATGCTGAGCAAAAATTGTCAGACGTTGGCGCCTAAATCAGTAAAGAACCCCAAGTGGTGTAGTTTTTCCTTCTTCACAATTTGGGCATAGCCTATGCACTCTACTTTTATAAATATAAATTGGATGCAGGAAAAGTTCTTAGTTTCCAAGACTATTCTGCAAATAAATTCTCTAAGTCACTCAAGTGTTGTAGTGTTTGGTACTGTAAAGGAGAGAGATCAAACCAAGAATTTCCCATTGAGTGCAAGGTTTGGATGTTACTCAGTATACACATGAAAATGGGAAAGAAAAAGCAGTCAGAATATTGAATAAAACAGTAGACAGAACTATTGGTGTTTCTGGAGCAAAGTTATCCTATTCACTGAATCAAAAACCCAAAATCCCAGTAAAAACTCGATGTGATTGTTACCCAGGCACGTACAGGGTAGTTCCTTGTCCTGTTGGGTTACCTTGCATAAGAAGTCTGAGCCTGTTGTGCTCTAAGAGAGGGAAAGGGAGACTGAGAGTTTGTTTCTGTGCAGAATTTGTGGGTTTGACTCCCACTGATGACAAGCTCACAATGTGGTATTAAATGGAATCATGAGTGAAGGGTGCACCCTAATGTATTTGCAGGAAGGGTGGAGGTAATGTTGAAGAATCCTGAGGTCACTTGCCTAAATTCTGAATCCTTGGTTCTGCAGCTTGAAATTCATTAGAATCACTTTTATGAGGGTTTGTATATTCATTTTAAGGACTACTTCTAATTCCATAATTAAAAGAAAATAACTCGAATGCCCTCCAGACCATGTAGAGGAGGAAGATTGTTTGGTTCCTCCTGTAAGTTAACAAGTGTGCACTGGGCTTCTCCATGACATTCAAACAGATCTTCCATTTTTTATTGGAAAATAACTGCTTGCATTTGAAGAAGGCATTTTTCTCGTTCCAAGATACATAAGGATATCAGCCAGTCTCCCAGCAGTGGTTCTAATTCAGTCTGTCTGCTGACACAGTAGCAATATACAGAGGTGGCTTCCTCGCTGTGCAAAACAGAAAAGGAATTAAAGTAGCATGTGCTGTGAATGATCGCAGACAAATGTGGGAGGAAGATGCTGGGGAGAGAACGTTTTGTATTGTTTATTTGTGAGTAACCTGTGCATGATTAACTATGTCCCTTTGTTTTGAGGGAATGACGTGTGCTTGCTCAGTCAGAGATACAGTGCCCTAGCAGCAGACATTATTAAATTAAACTAAGGAAACACCATGCGGGATTTGTGTTAAGCTCTCAACAATGTGAAGATGCCTTGCAGAATAAAGAGGAAACGATGTGCTGCACCTCTGTACTCATTGTCTTTTTATTTTCAGTCACTCCTACTTGGAGAAGTTTCTGACAGAACAGATGATGGAAAGAAGAGAAGATGTGTGGCTCCCGCTCATCTCCTACAGAAACTCACTAGTTACGGGTGGTGAAGACGACAGAATGTCTGTTAACAGTGGAAGCAGCAGCAGCAAAGCCTCTTCGGTGAGGAATAAGAAAGGACGGCCACCGCTCCACAAAAAAAGAGTGGAAGGTTGGTATGGCTTTAGGTTGCCTGGCAAAGGCATTTCTCATCTTGTACGTATATCGCAGCCTTCCTGCTTAGGAGCCTTTATTGTTTATCAAGTAATGCTGAAATATATATTCTGTATGTAGTAAAAACAAGATACCTGTTCTGCAATTTCCTACCAAGCTCGAACACTTCTTTATGAGAAATACCAAGGTGAGTCCCTGTTGTTGTCTTCACTGAGGTGTGCAGATTCAGAACGCCAGAAAGCTGTTATTGAAGGTGGGAGCAGGAGGTGTCTGTGGAGTTATCTGCTCTACCCCTTTCCCAGTCACGGATGTCTGGATTTCTGCCCGTGCTTCAGTCTGGAATCATTGTTAGTTAAATGGTGTTAGAGCAAACCCGGGCAGAAATTCTGACAGAGATCTGTATTTTTGCAGGATCACTGGAGAACACTAAAAAGACACCTTTTTTATTTAAAATTGTATTTACAGCCAGTGCCCGTATTTACTTTTTCTGTGATTTCTGGCATGTTTATCAGGAATTCAGTGATGACAGCCAATTTCTTACAGAATTGCATCTGTTCCTGGTTAACTTGTGTGAGGTAGTGTGTACTTTTGTGAATATAAATTTACTGTTTCACTACAGAGTAGCTGTAAGTGGGATCTTTAAGCTTGGGGGATTTCTCCACGGTCAGTATTTACCACAGTAACTCCTCAGTGAAGACTCTAATGCCAGTTTGCCTGGATATACAACAATTTCCCAAAATATTCTTCAAAAGTTTGTCCATATGCACTTCTACAGTCAGGTCCATTTTCTACTACGCCTTATGCTGAGCAGTACGTACACTCAGTCCTTCACTTCCTTACAGCCAGCCTAGAGTTTAGGTAGATAAAATATTGCTTCCGACACTGTTTTGCTTCCTTCAGGATGCCATGTTTTTTACAGAATTCAACAGACCTTAAATCCCTAGGCTGCTGCACAGACTTTCATGACTTATGAAAGCTTTGCTCTACAGCCTCAGTCTATAGGTCCAGGAATGATGTATAGCTCATCATTGTTTTGTTTAGCCCTTCACAGCATAACTGAAAAGTTACCAGCAAGCGCTGTGTAATGACAGCAGCAATACAAGCTCTATGGCCTGTCCTTAGGTTGAATGATATGCAATGCAAGCACCAAAATTCTTTGTTTAGATCTCTATTAACAAATGACATTTGATATCATATGTTAAAAAAACCCACAATAATATAAGCAGTTCAAAGGACACCATGTACTTAATTTTTGGATGCTTCATGTGCGGCAGGCATTACTGATTGCGTTATGCCCTGAGAACACTTCCTTTTGAATCCTGGAAAAAGGAAAGCCAAGAAAACTCAAAGCCAGGTTGCCTGTATTTCTCATGGAAAGACTTAGATTTCTGTACAACAAGGTCTTATTTTGTGTGTGCCAATAATGAGTCCATGAAATAATCAGATTTATTCCTCAGAAAGAAGTACTTACTGGCATGTGTATAACTTGAGCTATGAAGAACCAGTGTTATGAACAAATTCACTGATGGTCTGTGTGGAGTGTGTACACAGGTCTTTGTTGGTTTTTTATTTTTACATATTTTTATAACTCTTCCAAAAGTCCTAACTTTAATCTTTATCTGGCAATACAGTTACAAATGTGGACTTCTCTTTAAATCCTGCTAAGATTTTTTTCTTTAAATTCCGCTCTAAAGGAACTAAAACAAGGGTTACAAGGCTACATAAACTATCCTTGCATCAAGGAACCATAACTAGTCCCCTGTGGTTCCTTTCTCACCTAAATCCAGCGTATACAGGGTTCGGCAGGCTGTCCAGGTTGGAGAACATTCTCTGTTGCAGCTGAAAGCAAATCTGCTCTGTGACATTTCTTCACAATGCCTTAAAGAAATCAAACATAAAGAGGATTGAAAAAAAAAATCCCTAAGATAAAAAAGATTCAAACATAAATTCAAAATTAAATAGGCAACTTTTTACACATTTATGCCCAAAAGGTAATAAAAAGCATAGGAAAAATGAAAAGATCCATTGAGATCCCTACGTACTTTCTCACCACACGTTTCTTCACGTAAGTAAATCTGTGATCTTCTCATCTTTCACTCACTCCAGCAACTATCATTTTTTTTCTCTGTCTCTCACCCACACACTTGTCTGCTCTGTCCCATTCTCTTCCAGTCCCCTCTCTTCCTCCTCTCTGGTTTGCTCCCTCAACGATCAGAGCACCGCACCCGCTTAGACCTTCCCTCACCTCCCATCCCTGTTCCTCCCGCCTGCTCTGAACCTTGAACACACCGTCTGGAATCACTATTCAGAGTTCGCACCAGCCAGACCACTTCTCTGACTTCAAATGCCCACTCCATACTCCACTGAAACGGTTCTTACTGGGGTTTCTAAAGATCTAGACTGACCAGATTTGGGGTTTTATCCTCCACCCTCATCTTAGTGTTTAAGTGCATATTGGTTTCTGTATGCATATGAGATTAACAGTCTTATATTTAGATTGTAAACTCGGTAATTGGGAATTATCTTTGTTATATGTGTGCAAGACACAACAATTTAGATAGTGCTGTAGTACAGTATTTGTTTACAATGGGTTTTCTTTGTTTATTTGTTAAATATTTCTACTTTAAATTGTTGTTATTGCTAGGAATAGCTGGTAGTTATCCTTCCTTAAAAGAACACAATATAAAACTAGAACTGAAAATGTTATCGTTTTGAGTATTTATCCAGTTGATCTCTTAAAGGCACACTTGTTTTAAAGGACACTAAACTGTCGAAACTCAAATTTGGAGAAGGTTCTGCAAGTCAAATGAAGTGTATCGCAGTGTGTCAGTAGACAGACAGCTCTCATCACTGGCGCGAGGGGTTCGTTCAGTGAGCTGGCTGAAGGAATCCCGACGGCAGCCACGCTGCCCTGCGCGTTACCAGCCCTGGCAGTGACTTGAAATGTTCTTTTTCTAGATGAGAGCCTAGAAGGCTCATGGCTGAACAGGAACGAAACCATCCATACTCCAGGGACACTGCAAGCACCACAGCTCACCTCAACGGTCCTGAGAGAGAACACTAGACAAATGGGAGAGCAGATCCAGGAGCACGAGTCGGAGCAGGGATCTGAACAGGATTTTTTACACAAGTAAGTGTTGGAATTGCAGTAGCAAATTCAGCAAGCCAGGCAAAGGAGTTGCATATTATTTATACAGATAGTCTGTGGCTCCATATATGCAGTGTTTATGTGCAAAAACAACTGGAAGCGTCTTGGCTATAGCTCAGCAATATTCCAATTATTTTCAGCTCCCAGGAAAAATACATCGTAATGAAATCATGGTAGAAACTCCTTGTGTTAAAATTATCTCATAGGCGATTATGGTTAAATCTTCCTCATGTTTGTGGCCCCAGGTGGGATTGAACTGGTTGTCTAAAAGGCCTGTCAGATGTTCTCTCGTCTTTCCTTCTGCTCTATGTCGTAGTACAGTTAAGGTTCTCCAGACATCCTAACTGACTTATTGTAAATTAACTCTTCAATTCTAGCTGCTGAGCTAGTAATTCCTGTTTCTGGGATAACTGCCTGCAGGCAATTTTATTTTGCCTTAAATTCTATATACTTTTTGTCACTCAACTCCCATTTTATCACCTCAATTTAAAGGGGAAAAATGTTGGTTATTATCTGTCAATAGTTTAATTTAGAGCAGTCTTCAGAGAATGCTGTTATGTGCTATTTCTATTAATTTGAAGATACAGAATAACAGTATTTGTTTCAGAGACTATTTTTATAACTTTTATAGCCAAATGCACTGAACTGATTTATCTGTATTTGAAAGTTGTACTGTGCTGGCTACATGAATCAGGTTTCTACCTATGTAGTATAGTGTAAAATAGCCAGATTTCGCCTCTTGGTTTTTTTCCAGCTTCCCAAGTCTTCCTGAATGTGCACTCACCCTGTTTGATCCTGAACTTTACTGCTTCATCCTGCATTGTTTAATGACAGTATTTTCTAAATAGAAATAATTAATAATGGCCATTTTGCCTGGGAAGGTAAAATGTTCTCCAGTCTCAAATGACAAGGGTATGTGGTTACCACCATGTTGTACATATAAGCTATTAAAGTTTGCCAATTTGTGACCACAGGTTCTCATAAAATCTGAGCAACTTCCAAAGAAATGATCTCTTTTGAAAGCACAACCTGTTCTTCTCCCTTGTGTGTGTGCCATGCCCAGGCATCAGCAGCACAACACATTAAACCTTGATACGATCCATTAATCAGTGCCCACCACAAGAGATGGTTGCAGCTCAACTGGCTATAAATACCTATTTTTGGAGCACAGAGTATTTGGCATTTCCATAAATGAGTTCAGCCAACTTGCTTTCCCCGAGTAAGACCCCTGTTCACGTTAGCCCCAGACTATCTTTTCACCTTAACCCCACGCTACGTGAGTTCTGGGCTGATGTCTCATACTTGCCTTTCTGAGGTCAAGGATCTGCTTCCCCAGGTGTTGCCGTAACTTCTAGATTATAAGGAAGATGTTGTGGCTCTCAGCTTCTCCTAAAATTTTTTCTACTCTGCAGTAAAAACAAATCAAAGAAAATGGCTGAAGCAGAACTTTCTTCCTCACGCTCTCTGACCTCACCTGTCCCTAGGCTAAATCCCTCTGAACATTTAATTAGTTCTGGAAGGTGGGACAGTTACTCCTGAGCCTGAGGAGCAGGCACTGCCTTACGCTGTGGAGAACCTTCTGTTCTCAGGGGGTGAAGTTGAGCCGGGCTCTTCTCCTTGGGCTTCAGCCTCAGTTTCTCCTGTCTCAGGAATGCTGTGTGCAGAGGGCTGCTGAGCAGAGCCATCGCTCCCCTCTGTTGCTTTCAAAGAGCTGGATTCCACATGTATCCTTTCAGCCTGGAGTTAGCTGCCACGTGCATTTCCTACAGGTCAGCTTAGGAGAGCTGAAAAATAAAATAAATACAGAGGAGTCAGTTACTGAACAAATGGGGTTAATCATGTCCAGAAGAATATTTTGTTCTAAGTGGTTTTCACATGGGTCATCCCAGTTTATTGTGTTAATCTTATTAGGATACGAGACTGCATAGTAAAACAAAAACCGGCGTTGCTCTTGAAGAGCTGCACTTAGTTTCCTTGTCCTGCAATACACAAATCATATCAAATGCATTGTCGTCTACTACTGGATTTAGAAGGTATTAAAAGTGCAGCCATTCAAGGGTTTACATGTGGATAAGTTTCTGGATGCTTAAGTTGATTGGGGTATATATTTAAATGCAATTTGGTTTTCATTTTGTGTGACATTTTTGTTTTAAAATGTGTGTCAGTTATTCATTTGGATCTGTTCTTGCTCATATTTTGCCTGATCTGAGACAGTGAAGTAGGATATAATAAAAGGAATTTTAGAAGCGCTCCCACTTCAGGTGCATGCCACACTAATGAACGAGTAATGTTAGCGTTGTGTGTAACTGGTGTTATTACAACAATTAATGTATTTCTTTTTTTTCTTGTGCACGTACAGGGAGAGGAGACAAGATGTGGTTTAGTGCCAGAGTTAGGTTAATGGTTGGACTCAATCATCATGAGGGTCTGCTTGAACCAAAATGATTCTATGATTGTGTGACACCCAGAAGACATGTACAACTCAAAATTGTTAGTGTTCTCAGTCATAACACTGCTTTTTGTTTGTTAGTCCCCAAATGCAGATATCGTGGTTGGGCCAACAGAAGTTAGAAGATCTAAATCGAAAGGACAGGACAGGAATGAACTACATGAAAGGGAGAACTGGTGTAAGGCACGCAGTGTAAGTGTTCAGAGCATCCTCACCTCCAGAGCCAAACCATTTTAGATGACAGTGCTGCATTTTAAATGTTACCTTTTCTGGATTATTGGCAGTAATCTCAGTGATATTTTAACCCTTGTTAATGAAGGCAGAGTAGCAGCTCTGGAATGAATGCCGTGCCCTGTGTCCCGCTAGCCCACTGTTGTGCCTCTGAACAGGGCAGACAGATGCGGCACAATTCCCCGTTGTTCTCTCCCAGCCTTCAACTGTGTTCATTGCAGGGAGTTTCCATGATTTGGCTGTTAAGCAATTCCCGGTGAACCTGTGTAAGTGTCTTCCACCCATCCCCTGCTGCCAGGGTGTCCTGCTGGGCAGCTTATGGAGAGCTCTGTTGTACGAGGCACCACGTGCTCTGGTCCCGATCCAACCCCATCTTTCTGCACATAAGCACTTCTCAGGATGCGGCCAGAGTCCCAAGCAAATTCAAGTCCTTACAGTGTTAGAAACTGGTCTTGGATTTGCTGCTGGATTCCCCAGGATTTACCAGTGATCCTGGCAAACAGTGCCGTTCCTTTTTGTAAAAGAGCAAGCAAATACAGTGAGGTTTTTGCCCTTTTCTTGTTAGGGACAAATTTAATTACTGTTTATAATGATATTACATGGGACTTCCTGCTTGGGCCGCTGCAAGGGCTAGACTTCTTTTTACATAAGATTTTCTTCTAGTCAATACTAAGAGAAGCTTGCTGGCTTTATTCTCAGCATAAGGTTTTGTGTGAAAGCATTAAGGGGTAAGAATTTCTACATTCTTTGTAATGACAAAGATCACGGTTGGGAAATGTAAATACCTGGAAATGACTTTTTCTTTCTCCTTATTAATCAGACGAGGTCTAATGGAAGATGACGCTGAGCCCATCTTCGAAGATGTAATGATGTCTTCACGAGGTCAGCTAGAGGACATGAATGAAGAATTTGAGGACACAATGGTCATTGATCTGGTCAGTAAATCTTACAAATAGCAAGTTTAAAATGGATGAGAAATAATTTAAAAGGAATTTTAGAAGTGCAAACAAAAATTTCCAAAACGTTGAGCCTGATTTCCTGTTGTCTGAACATGCAAGAGCAAGAGTTGTGCTGGCGCAGCAAGGGGAGCGCAGGCAGGAGCGGGTGGGTGTGAGGTGACACCTTGCACTGGAATTGTTCCCAAACAGGTCCAATCAGCAGATGGCAACCTGACTGAGGCAGGATTTCCTTTATCGAGGTCGTAACATTACCAGCCTCTCTGTTCACAGTGAATACTTGCCTCGTAAAATGGGAAAAAGGATCAGTTTGCATTACACACTTGACCGTTTTTGTGCTTTCCTATTTCTCCTTTCATATCCAAACAATAAGGCGTAGGTTACTTTAGGAGTGGGCTATAATCTCTTGGAAGGAAAATTTAGGCAACAATGCAGTTGCTGCTGCTGAATACTCAGGTTATTACTAGCATTGAAATTATCAAGTAACTAACATCTCTCTTTTACTGGTAATCCAAGGCAAGGAAAGGAAGGAAAAGGGTTTAATCCTCAGAAACAGTATGAAATCTTAAGTACCTTTTTTCCTAAATCCAGAGCTGAAGTTTCACCATAAACTTAAAAGTGTAAAGACAGTTAAAAGACAGGTTTTATGCAATCTGGCCTACAGTCCTAATACAAGAGCATTGTTAAGTTAACAAGAGCCTTAAGCAAGTCCTTAGCTACGAGCACAGACTTAAAATTACTTTAGAATCCATCAGTTTAAATAAGTACCTTAAATGAAATGTGAATTTAAGAGTGCTCTCCGCTATCGGGGGCTACATTTGTATCGGAGTTTTTATGACAATCCGTGCAGAGCTGCTCTGTAGAGTCGCACGAAGCCTTTGTACCCGGGAACTGGTGGGATGTTCTCAACTAACCAACTCCTCTTTTTAGCCACCGTCGCGAAACCGGCGAGAACGGGCTGAGCTGAGGCCAGACTTCTTTGACTCTGCAGCTATCATTGAGGACGATTCAGTAAGGCTTTCCTACTATTGTTTGCTGTTTATCTGAGCTGCTTTTTGGTTAGCGTTGCACCTAATTAATGTCTTTTAAATCATTTTTCTAGGGATTTGGAATGCCTATGTTCTGAAGTCTGGTGAAGACATTTTACAAATTTGGAACTCTATTGTTTAGAGCTAGAGGCCTATATACTGTGATAGCTTGTATGAAAACCACATTTTTGATGTGATACGGTTTGATTTTTAACCAAATGATTGAGGTCAATCCCTTTTTGTAGTGACAGAAAGAAGAGGGACTTCTTAATGACACAAAGGAATGTTGGCCAATCCAGTCACCTCAGAAGGGCTGACCTAAAAAATCATTTGTATGTTCTTGACTGTCCTAATACAGTTGTTTGGGTTTTTTTTTTTTCTGGATGAGGAGGAAGTTTTAAATTGTTAAGACAGCTGTCAAAATAAACACTGTTCTACATATGTTTTCTGAAAACAACATTGAGTGAAAACAGAACTTTTTAACTTTATTTTTCTGCTGTACAATTTAAAACAGTTTTAACATTTGCCTTTTTATGTTTTAAAAGCTAGCCATTTTTATTAAACCTATGCCTATCAGCCATTGACTAGCAATGATGCTATAAGCAGGTCATTCTGGCTACAGAAAAGTGTTTTTGAACACACTGGATTTGATTAACATTATGGTACGCTTATATCCTCTCATAGGCATTGAGAAGAACACTCTTATAAAAGAGGTTAGAATTCTAATGACGTGCATCTCTGCCAAAAAATTTCAGATTCTGATATGATAAACCCAGATTTTATACTCTTGAGAAGATTTATTTTTATTTATAATGGGACATAAGTAAGAGATGTCCATGAAGCCACTTTTCCAACAGATGCTGTGTAACATTCATTTTATATAGCACATGGGGACACAAAAACAGTAAATTTTCTATTGGTACTTGCTCTGTGCATTTTTAGCAACTTATACCAGCAAATAAAGTATTCTCAGTAAAACACACAAATGGTTCTCAAGTAATCACTTTGCTGTTTTTACTACCTACTTCAAGCCCTGCCAACCCAAGGTACATAAACAGCAACCTTCCTATTAAAAAAAATAATTCAAGGGTAGGGGAAAGGAATCACTTTAGCATACTAAAAGCAATTTTAACTGTACTATAAAAAAAAGTCTACTTTCCATGCCATAAATACCCTTTTGCGCTATTTTTGTAAATTAATTTTGCCAGTTAGAAGTACTGTATGTGCTGCATAGAAATTTGTGCTTAGATGGTGAAGTTCTTAAGCTTACAATGGACTACAGCTACATTTTCAGTGTTAACTGTGCATATTAAGAGTAATTCTTTGGAAAAAAAAATATGATTTTTCAAAAAAGTTAAAAACATCAAAAAAAAAAAATCCCCAAACCCCAAAACATTCTCAGCTAATTCATTGTAATAAGAGATTTTTCAATGTCTTCAATAATTTGGCATTTCATTATGCTTCGATTTTATGACTCTGCCTAGTAGCTGCTACTTAGTTAAAAGTGGCCTGATCTCAGAGGTGCTGGCCATCCACAACTTGCACTGACTCTCATATCTCGAAGAATCAGCCCCAAAATGTTAATCTTCCTATCTGCATTCAAATATTAGCATTTGAGATACAAAGCAGATTGACCCACTTGGAGCACAGCAGTTCAGAGGTGCTTTTTTTTAGCAACTGCAAAATAATCATGGAGTTTTTTTCTGTTACGAGTGTATTGAAAAACAAAACTACATTAATGCCCAGCGCTTACTTGCTGGGAGGGAAAGTAATCTAACTTTAAAAACAAACCAGCATTTCACTCTGCTGAGGTTTGTTTCTTACTGCATTTGCAGTTCTCAGACACGGTTGCCAAAAATGTTTGACCAGGTAATTCAGCCATTCCTCTGATGTCGGCTGGGGAATGTGTAAAACCTGAGAAGCAGCTGGAACTTTGTAAAATAACATTACCTCCCTACCCCAAAAGTAACAGGGGTGGGCAGGAATGGCTGCATTAAATGGTCATCACGAGAATTCTGTGAGCATAGTAGCATAATAAATGCTGCCTGGTTTGAGTCAGAGTCTCAGACGAACCTTGTGCTTCACAGTCCTCTGTGTGGAAAACTGATTCCTAATTTAACATTGTAGAATACTGTATAACAAACATTTATTATCACGGTACCTGCAATGGGTTTCCAGTTCAGTTTGCAGTCAATAGGTTTTTGTATTATGAGTGTCTCCTTGATTGGTTTTGCTAGTAATTCTGTAAATTGTACATTTACAATATGAGGTTTTTTTTTTTTTTTCCTTTTGTACAATTTAAAACTGATGCTTCACCTTTCATTTAATAAACTATTCAAAATCATGAGTATGATGAGCACCCTCTTCACTATAACGTTCTTTTAAATGCTCGTTTGGGCCATCACATATTGTCATCTCATTTATTAGGAGCCAAAGGAAGTACTATAAGGTGGGGTTTTTTTTTCCTCCACTGTGGTATATTTTGGTTTTTGGTTGATCCTAGGGGGGTTTATTGCAAGATTACTGTAAATCCAATAAGTCATTACACAGGTTGGGAGAGTTGCATTGTTAAAATTGTTTGACTGTCACAAATTCTTAGAAAAATTTCACTCTCCTGCCCTGTATGTCTCAAGTGATCTGGACCACGTGGGAGGAAATGGAAGTGGTGAAGGTTTGGAAGGTCTAATGGTCAGCCGTGCTAAATGAAGTTTTACAGATTCCTGAAACTAAACACCTTATTATTCTTATGTCTTGGAGAAAAAGGTGCTATTTTTGTCCAACCTAAGAATGATTCCATCTCTGTAGCACTAAAGAAAATTGACTTACTTATCATCTGGCCCACTTCCTAAAGAAAAATCAACTAAGTCAGAAAAAGTAACATGATGCAGCAGGTGAGAAACAGGGACAGGACTCAAGGCCTGAACTGCACACTAGGATACTCCTGAGACACAGCCCCAACGCTGAATCTCCAACTGCGTGGAAGTTACGCTCAACTCCTGATGCCCTGTGGAACACAGTAAGTAACTCGTCCTGCTTCTAAGGGCTGCTCTCTGTTAAAAGGATTTTATTTAAAATCTGTTTTTTCTGCAGGTGACTGGAATTCAAGAGAACCTTGAGTGGTGTGGCCACAGCATTTCCAAAGAGTTGTCCTGGTAGAGCAACCGCTTGGAAATCAAGAAGATATCAAAGCCAAGTTCCTGCGCTGGCAAGGGACAGGAGAGGATGAAGTCTACAGAACTAATGAGGTTAGGAAACAATTAAGAAAGGTTGTATGTTTTAATTTGTGACAATGACAACTGGGTTTCTCGGTTAGTGTCTCCTCCTGACTCCAGACAGGCTGAAGAAACTGTGTGCATATCATTTCGTGTGATACACAGCTTTTGCCTCTAAACTTGGGAAGCCAACAACCCTCAGCTGCTGATTACCTTGAAAAATCCTCTTGGTCCTTGACAAACTCTGACCATATCTCTTCTCACAATTAACTAAGAACTCACTTCATGGCAATGACCCCAACACAGTAACATTTCAGTTTACCTTCCCTTGTTGTTGCAGGCAGCTGTGTTCCCTGGAGCAGCAGGCACAGGCACCTGCTCAGAGAGTGTTTCTGCTGAGCTACAACCAGTTATGTTCATGCAGCCAGGACAGAGAGCAGATCTATAACCTGAATGCATTGCCTCTAGCTACTGCAAAAACCTGCGGAGCTGGAACTCGTACTTGAAACGCTCCTTCTGTACTGTGTTTTCAGATTATTTTCTTAAAAATTATTTTTTCCCCCAGGTACAGGCTCCAAGCTGTACTACCTCGGGCACCGGCTGCACCTCCCTGGGAAGAGATGCTACCTGGGAAGTCACCATCTTACCTTCCACTTCAGGCAGATGCTTGGGGAGTGAGCAGAAGCAGCTGGGGAGAGCAGGTAAGGTAGTTCTCTATCTTATAATATAATGCCATTAATTACTGAGGTTACTCACAACAGATGGGTTGTTAGAGGGCTCCATGCAGCTGTTTGCAGTAGTGCTAAACATGACAGTGGTTGTTACTCACTAACTCCTGCGGCTGTAGTTACAATGCAGCTTCTAACAAGCAGAGAGAGCACAGGGCCCAGGGCTGATCGGTAACATCTACTGCACTGGTTCCTTGCAAGTCTGGCAAATAATCATAGAAAAAATTAGGCTGGAAGAGGCCTCTGCAGGTCTCTCTTTCCCCCCTCTGCTGAGGGACAAAAGCCCTCCATGCTCAGGGAGAAGAATTTCTGTCCCATCAGGAATGCCCCTTTCCCAATGTGGGTGCATTCTCGTGTCCCTCCAGGTCACCGATACCAACCTGAGACCCGCTGTTGGTGCAGCCAGCAGGTAAAAGTTGCAACTCAGGACAGTCCAGCAGAGGAACAGAACAGGTTGGGCCAAGATCAGCAAAGCCTGGATTGCGGTGCACTGAAATGCAAGCCTTGGATTTTTCTCACTGTGAGTCTGGAGTCAGACTCCAAAGGGGGACCCAGGGCCAGAGCTCAGCTCCACAGAGGTGACTTCTCAGCAGCACGAGGCTGCGGCAACGCCTGGCGGAATGAAGGAGCCCAGGCAGCATTTGACCTCGAGCAGTCAGCGACAGCTCCCCTGCGGCAGGCACTGCAAGTCATCTTGGTTATTAACCCACCAAAGAGCCTTTATAGAGATAACTGGTAAGACCCCAAATTAAATGAGATATGTACTACGATTTATTGGTAGTCATTAGCAAAAAGCAAAATGAAAACAAATATTTCCATTGCAAAGTAGACAGAGTATTTGTTTTCAGAACACTGCCATGGCTTCCAAGCCCCTCCTCACACTCACAGTGGGATATTAGCGTGTTTCTTCCAGGGGTTGGACTGGGTTTTACTAGCCAGCACATCTAGATCGTGGCAGATGCGCATGCGGGTGCTTGAAGGTTGGATGATATCATCAACAAACCCTGGAAAAAAAAGAAAACAAACCCTGACCAACCATGAAGAGTTTGCCTCTCAGCTTTCTGTATCGAGGATGTAATACATATTAGCAAAACCAAAACAGTATTTGAACTAAGCAGTTCACAAGTTACAAATTAAGACAATAATTTAAAGTAGCCTGAAAAAGAAATATTCCAGTGTCAACAGTTTTTAAATTAGAAACATTTGCTTGTTTAACTTTTGTAAAAGTTAGCAAGCCAAAAATGTTAAGGAGGGGGCTTTGCTCACTGAGTACTGCACCTGTTACTGCAAAGTTTTTGACTTACCATCTCCTTCCATCTACTACTAATTAGTCTGATTTAAAGGTTCAGAAGTGTTGATCAGAAGAGACATCCCTTGAGTTTGCACTGCAGAAGTCTGTTGTTGTCTGGCTCTAACAGCTGTAATAGACAGTCTAGTGCAAAACCAGAGGGAGCAACACTACGGAGTGGTTATGGCTGAGTCTTCCCAGCCCTGTGGCACTGTTAATGGGATTGAAATTAAGTACAAAACCAAGCAAGGCAGTAAGCCAGCATAACTGGAAACAGAGCTGACTCCAGAGCTGCCTTCTGGAGCACAGGTAATGCTTCAATGCTAGAAGTGAAATTCAGAAGTAAAAATAGCAGAAAAATTTACTCCCAAAGTGCTGGGGAGCATCACTGAACTGAACTAGACTCTGACCCTTTCTTAAGGGCACTGGTCTGCATCTAGAACTGTCAAATGGATTGTCAAAGCACAGGTACTTCTTAGGAAAAGTCAAGACTTGTGAGGTGCTTTCTAATATTTACAAAATTGAAAATACGCTTTTCAGTGCAGTCCCCACATCTCACCAGTCTCTTTCCAACTGAGGATGTGTTTTGTGTCTAGATGCGTTTTTCCTTCACATGCACAAGTTACGGTTAAACATCACCTTTCTCAGATAAAAATGTCTTGCCTAAATAACTTATTTATTAGGAAAAAGCTGAATAGCTACAAATTTATCTATGTGCAATAGCAAATTCAAACAGGGGACATGATGAGTGAGATGACTTTACCTCTCATGGCTGCAGGAAAGGGGTTTGCAAACTTATCCACATATTCAGCCTCCGCATCTGCCTCTTTTCCTCTGAAAATGATCTGGACAGCACCCTAGAAAGACAAAGTCTGCAGGTCAGTGGCAGTAATTCAGCCCATACAGAGGAAAGCAGCTTTACCAGCCCCTGTCCCCACCCAGTATAGAAATGTGCATTCCAGTAAGCCATTGTAGGGGAAATACCAGTTGTCATCATCTTGCTAGGCCACCTCTGAACCCTGTGAAGGTGCTGCTGGCTGCAGCACCCGGGGGAAGGACAGCCTGGCTTTACCTTGGCGCCCATCACTGCCACCTCTGCCGTGGGCCAGGCGTAATTTGCGTCTCCTCTTAAATGCTTTGAACTCATCACATCATAGGCACCCCCATAGGCCTGCAACAAAAAACCAAGGGATTAATTAGTGTGGAGGGACCTCACAGCAGCAATGGCCTACATTGTTCTTGCAGCTTTTACTCTTCCAAAGACAAGCAAGTGGCGCTAAATTTTACCTGTCAGCATGACTGTCTCTATTTTGCTACAACAATCTCTTCAACTAGAACCACAAAAGAGCCAGGAAGGAGCTGCTGGTACCTGCGACCATTCTTGATGGCAGATAAGGAGGAACCAGCATACATCTGGAACACCAGGCATCAACCTGCACCCTGCACACAAACCAACCCGCTGGTGTGTCCCGGCAGAGACGGCAGCGCTGGGACTCTGCAGTGCTCGCTCTGGACGTGGTCCAGGCAGCAGTGACGAACAGGTAGTGCAGAGCAAACTGCAGCAGTCTGTTTCAAGGTATTTCTGAAAACTACAGCGGGGCTACAAGTGTGGGAAGTGAAAGATGGTAAAAGGAGAATCAGAGAAGAAAGAGAAATAGAGAGAAAGAAGGAAAGTTAGTTCTTTTTTTTTTCTCCATGATAACTCAAAAGCCTCTCAGAAAGAAAAAAAAAAAAAAAAAAAAAACAAGCAGGAGTGGCAGACCAGCAAGGAAAAAGCTAAGCCCTTCAGGCCCCCGAAGGTCCTCGGAGCTCACAGCACCATGGTGTCAGGTACCTTATAGAAAAAGAGAAAGAAGAAAATAATAGTAGATTGTAGCAGAAGTACATGGAAGATGAGAAACCATGTGAGCATTAAACCTTTGGAAAAGGAGGCTGAAGTGGCAAGAACAGAGAAGGAATTGTGTGTGCAAACAGATGGCATGTCCACACTGCGTGATGGAGGACAAACACTTGACTGAAAGCATTCCAGGGAGAAAGCAAAGAGCAGAAATGCCATTTCAGAGGAGTGCAGAGATAAAAGGAATGAAGGCACTGAAGTCATACTCTGAGAATAGAAGAAATGGCCACTTGTAACCTGACGTAAAGATGTGTTACCAGATTGGATAAACGGAGAAGTGACAAGGACAGAAAGCAGAAGTGGCACAGATGGAAGAAGCTTCGCAATAACTAAAGTTGCTACTAGTGAAAACAGGAACTCTGAAAGAACACTGTGCAGTTGTGCCGACTCACCTTTCTGGTGATGATGGTAATTTTAGGCACAGTTGCTTCTGCAAAGGCAAACAGTAGTTTTGCACCATGACGTATGATTCCACCGTACTCCTGAGCTGTACCTACAAACGACAAAAGGGAATTCACAAAAACCCTGTATGCGGTTTGGCAGTTGTTGTTATCCGTTACCAGCAGCAAACCTAAAAACAACCAGAGCCACATCAACATCCAGGAGAGGGTAAATATCCAATCAATGTTCTCCATAAGATTTTGAGCATCATTACAAAAACTCTCTAGCCAAAAGCAGCATGTATTTGTATGTAAGGTCACAGAGCCAGAACACTCACCAGATGGTCTCTTCCTAGGAATAAAATACAATTACCTCATTTTCAAAACTCCAAATGTGACTAGTGGTAAAAAACACAACCTAGATTCACCTCCCTAGAAACATACTCTTCTAAACCCTCTTTTTTTCTAGACCATGCTTCAAGCAGGCCCAGGATGCTGGACTTTCAAAGACAGAGCCTGAGTTCCTCTGTAAGGATTCGTACAGGAGGTGCTTCTGGAGAATGGTCCTATGGAGCGGACAGGAAAGCACGTCATCCATGTTACAGGACGTTCAACCCAGTTCTGTCCCAAGCACAGGCCCAGCTGCCTTAACTCAGAAACAGGAATCCTATGTTTATTTCTAGGATTTCTGAATTTCAGACAACTGGATATAACTCTACAATCATTTTCTATAATAGTAGTTTATCCACCTACTGACTTCTGCTTTCAGCACCTGAGAGAACCCCTAGGAGTACTTCGGGAGCTTTTTAATGGATGATTTTTTTTTAATGTAAGATTTTAAGTAAAAATTATTTTGTGAGATTTTTAATAACTTTTTTGGTAGCCTATTTATTTGGTGACTTGACTTTAATGCTTCCCTTCAAGTATAATTGGAGTGTCTAATAATTTATGCCTACACTTTCAAATGTCTGTTCTCAACTGCAATGTCGCTTTTGGTTCTTTTGTATTTCCCTCCAGCCAGTTGGGCCTGCCAAGCCTGCAGCACCTTCCCAGCAGCAGAAATCGGAACAGCCACGTCTCCTGATCCCAAGAAAGAGCCTGAACACAGCTGGGATGCTCGACCTAGACCTGGAAGCTGGGGAGCACTCACAGCCCTTGTCATCTAGTCACAGCCTTCGTTTCTGCTTCACACTTAGCACAGAGTAACCAGCCCCTTAAAATGCCTCAAGTGTAAACTCAGTTCAACTGTTATTGGAGCTATTAACACTGTCATCCATGGCCAATTAACAAAAACTCTTTTCTGGCCATAATTGAGTCCCAAACTTGTTCTAAGTCTGTGCTTTTATCCAGCTACAGCATATGAATGCCTGAAATGTCATCTCTGTGCATACCTGTTAAATTGGGGGCTATTTAAAGTGTTTGCTCACTAACTGTGAGATGTTTTGTACACCTCTGTGACCCACTGTGATGGATTCTTTCTACTGAACAGGGAGATGAGGTGATCACCACCCTCAGCATTTATTACTTAAACTGAAATGTCTAATGCTAATTTACTAATCTTGCCTACCTCCTTAAAATACAACAATTTAGGATCACTATTAAGCTTCATTTCTCTTTACTTTTACCTCTATTTATCTTCCACTAATCTACTTTCAAACCAATATTATGCAATATTATTACTTTTTTTTTTGCTATATGGAAATAGCTTTGCTCTTGGATTCTGAGCAACTCTCCAAATCTGGAGTCCTGTAGTGGCCCCTGAAGTGCTAAAGAGAATTAAGCTGCTGCTTGTTCCACGCCAGAGGAGGAGGGTGTGTTAATGCCTTCTGTATTGCCTCATTGTTAAAACATGCAAAATACATTGTATTAAAATAAGAACTGGAATGTTGACTAGTGACATTTCGATGCCTTGAGGTAAACTTTGGTTTTATACAATAGTTTTAACCTTATAGTCCATTCTATGAAAGACTTAGCATGTCTGTCAGTATAACATTTATATTCTTCACACAATCTGTTTTCTAATAGGTCATTTTAACATTAACAGCTCCTATAGCCTATGCTGAAAAAAAGTCTAATCTCAAACCTTTCCTTACTGATTCACCCAAAGCTTCTGAATCACAGGCATTTTGATCTGAAAAATACCTTGGAGCATGAAAGCACTTATTATGTCTACTACAGTAAAGGTCTTACAGAGTTTTTTAAATGGGTTTTTAACATCCTCACTACCTCACAACTAGCTGAAATATAATGGCAAGGCATACCTGGCAAAAATCCAGGAACATCCACAAAAGTGATCAGAGGTATGTTGAAGGCATCACAGAAACGAACAAAGCGGGCTCCTTTCACAGAGGAATTTATGTCTAAGCACCCTGAAGTTAAGAAAACAGAGTAAGGTGTTAACCATTCCAATTATCTGCAGCATCAAAAATCACATTATTTTAGCTGTATTGTCATCTTAAAACAAAACAAAAGCTTATCCGTAGATAATCTACCACGAAGGTTTGCTGGTTTAGAACTAAGAGTCCAAGCTACATTCAACAGTCACTCATTTTGATTTTCTGACCACTGTACATAGTTTTCTATCCCAAAAAGTAGCAGTTTCAATTATATTCTTGTAATTTAAAGTATTCTTCTGTCATTTTCCCTTTACTGATTTTTTTTTCAGATCAGTCATACTGAAAGGCTAAAGTGTTGTCAATTAAAAAAAAAAAAAGTCCACTAATATTTTGAGATCAGCATTATTGGTAAACATGCTGCAAAGTATTTGTGTTTTGTTTCAGTGTCATTTCAAATTACATTATGTGCTATTACATTAAATGTAAACCCATTTTGTATATGAACATCTATCTAAAACATTGCAAAACTTTCTTAAAATTGACAATATCAAATGAAGACTAAAGTAACACTAAAACCTGCTGTCTAGTATCATATCATGTTCAGATTAGCAAAACAATAAAACATCAGTGTCATCCAATTTTCCCAAACAAAAAGGCAAAACCCTTAAAAACAAGGAGTGAAGCAAAACCCTTAAAAACAAGGAGTGAAACGTGAAGTCCTGATAAGCGAAAGAAGAGCTTTAGGCATTTTGATGCTGTGGCAGGAAGTATGTAGTTTCCATGTTATGCTTAAGCCAGTTAATTGCAGGCTGCTGCCAAACAGGTCTTGTACCCACCCTGCTTGTGTGCTCCTACCACACCTCTGGTGCTGGACACTGCAACATCACCTTGGTGATCCACTAAAGAAATCAACTGCTTTTCAGTTAAACACATCACAGCTGTATTTCAATGAGATTCAACACCAAGAAAGTGGTAGAAAAAACACAGAATGAGTGGAGGACCATACAAAACAAAGTTATTCTCACAGCCAGCCATACAAAGTGCACCAAAAAAAAGACAGACAAAACAGGATGCAAAAACACTGTTAAAACCTTTCACACTGAACTCGTACAGCCAACTCTAACCTGATGCCACCTTGGGTTGGTTGCCCACTATCCCAACAGTTCGGCCATTCATCCTGGCAAATCCGACAACAATGTTCCTGGCATAGGAAGGCATGATCTCGAAGAATTCCCTTTCATCAGCAATCTGCAAGGGGGAGAGGCAGCCCTCATGAGGACGGACATATATACATGTGTATATATATATATATATATATAAAAACAGGCAAACACAAATCAGTTGTGTTACTATCAGAACTTCTACAACATTTTAGAATTTGCAGAATTTAAAAAAAAAAAAGTAAGAAAGAAACCTTTCAGTTGTCTTTGCAGCCTTCATTCCTGGAAGTAACTAGTGCTGCACTTATTATCAGAACTGCCACTTTTGCATTCCATCAGAGAAAATCTTTGACATTTCCTCTGCAGTAAGCCTTCTTTCCTAGCTTATAACAAATCAAAATTTCAAATCAGATGTTAAGAACTTCTTTCTCAATTATTGGCAGACTACACTTTTAAGGAACAATTCCCAGTGATAAAAAACAAACAGTGCTTTATGGAGCTCCGAAACTCTCCACAACACATGTAATATAGACTCTCTCTCTTTACAAGCTCCCTCCATTAGCAGAGGGCAATACAGCTGCACCGCTGGGTACATCTGCCCCAAAGTCACTGAGAGTGAAAGGAGAAACGCGTTTATCCACGCCAGAGGAGCACAGGCGCCACGTCCCACATCTGGCTGGGCCCTCACCCCCTGGGAACTGCACTTCAGGACTCAAGTTCCAGCATGTGCTCGGCCAGATGACACCCACCGGTGTAGAACGCAGCATCAAAATTCATTTGTTCAAAACAGATCATAATTATATGTGGAGCAGTAGCGACACCTATACACAGCTGCCTCGTGTTTCCAACTAGAATTCCTTGTTTTCAACTGCTTATCACAACTTTGCCTACACAGGCTGCAGTTGCCAGTCATTTCTGAGGCTGAGGCAAATGAAAAGTTGCAAAAAAGTTAAATATTATTCAAGTAGTTTTATTTATTTCCTTAATACTTCTCAAAGTCTGTGGGAGGGTTTGGGTTTGTTTTTCCTAATTCACCTAGGAATTTTTTTTAAAGGCCACCTTTTAACTTGGAATAGGTAGTACTGAAATTCAAAATGGAAGAATCCAGAGATGAAAAACATCCTGAGCTTGCTTTCTCCACTAAAACGAGTCTAAATGCAGCCAGTTCCAAACTGAAACCTGTTAGCTGAATGCGCATGTGGAGAGAAAGAGTCAAATAAAATAGCAAAAGGGAGACATTGGTAAAGGTCCTACAGACACAGCTGAACTCCGCCCTCATTGGTAGAAATAGAGCTTCACCATCCGCCTCAGAGCCCTGGGGCCTCTGCCACTCCACACCTGAGTGGTAGAAGCAGCAGCTGGAAATTTTAATATTCAAAATGTGGCCTCTCAGGGTGCTCTACAGGGGGCTGTAACTGTTTCATGTGATTAAACTTCTTTTACAACCATGGTCTCTGCCCAAGCGTTTATCATGTATTAAGTTGTTAATACTGGAGAAGTAAAGTACTCGAAGTCAGGCAAGAGAATTACCAGCATTGCCACTGCTGCTTTAATAAAACCTCCATTATTTATACACTGCAATACTAGCTTTCAGGTTTTTTTTTTTTAAATAGTACGATGTTTCCTTCCCTGCCAACCTCCCAGAGTATTTGCCTCACTTAATGAAACTTCAATATTGGAGTTTCCAAGCTTCTGAGTGCTTGACTTGTAATTAAAGTAAGTATATTCTTGTACTGTCCGTGTACATAATGGTCTCTTAGAATAAACAGAGAATGGTAAATCTTTGAATGTACTCTATGTAGCTTATCACCTTTTATAAAAAAAGTTATAGAATTCAAGACACTTTTAACAAGGTGCAGGGAGGGAAGCAAGTTTCCAAAGCAGGGGGTTGTTCTGAGCCCAGACAGAAAACTGAATTACAGCACCTTTCGTCTGTACAGTTACGCATGCAGCATAAGAAGATGTATCCTGAAAAATCTTAGGATTCCTTTGATCTGCTATTATACAATCTTTTTTTTCTGTAGTTTTTGTTGTCCCTTCATTCATGGCTACTACACAGGTAAAAACAGTAACTTGTGAAGACTAAACAGTTTATCTTCAGTGCCATTCTATTGGTTTCTTTAAATTAGACACAGAATATAAATATATCCATATTAATTTCAACAATGCTCACACTAGCAGACTTACGGAGTGTATGATATCCAGCATATCGTAGGCTTTAGTAGACTCAGTTGGTACGATCGTGTCCAGCTCAGGAACCAAACGGTCACTGCAGAAAATAAACAAACATAAGCAACAATATTTACAGATCAGTTGAACACCAAGACCAAAAACTCAGGCAAACAATTCCACCTCTCAGAGACTTCATGGAAGCTGCTTCTCGAATACCGGGAAAAAAAGCAGGCAGAGGCTCAGCCAGTTGTGCACCAGGAGGACAAAAGCCCGATGGATCTCTTCCCGAAGGAGACAGCTCTTCCACAGGCACCTCTGCTTAAGAAACCACCTCCTAGAAATAATATTTCTCCTCTTTGATTAGAAGAGCCTAATATTACACATGCGGAATATCAGCAAGGAACTCCGGTGCTACAAATGGCAGTCTGCAGAGGGCACTGGAGGCATGTGGGACGCTGTGCTGGGGCACAAGTCAGCCCTGGGGAAAAGGATTTGGTGAACCAAGGGTCAAGCCGCAGAAGAGCCCAACTATCCAGCGGCTCCAGTCCTTAGAGCTGAGCGGACGAAATGGTTTCTCCCAAGGCAGAGCAAGGTCCCTGTTATGCACCTGCATCTATTGAGCACACACGGTTTAGGAACTAAACATTTACAACTCTGATCCTTTCCCTGCCCACATTGTGCACTTGTGATTTTCGAATACGCTTAACCATAGGGAACTTCTCCACTTATTTCCCCTGCCACAAAAAAAGCAGAAATTCTTGGGTGGGGAAAACACATCGGCTCTCAGCTTCTGCAGTCTAAGATGTTTAAAGCATCTTTGCTGGTAACTCTGCTTAACTCAACTATGATGCACTTCATGTGGAGTTTCACATTTAACACAAATGCTGCCTCCTGTCAGCAGCTGACACTATCAGTTACCTCCACCTTTGATCATATCAGCTTCCTTAAGGCCCTATGAGTGTTTGCATTCACTGTGTCTTTGGATTCACTCACAGTCCCAAGGAGGGGTGTCCGTTTTTATGGGTCATCACTGAGAAGACTTCAGGGACTATTATATTTATGCTATTCCATAAAAATACTGATCTATACTGGTTATAAATGGCGTTTCTGTGGAGTCCTTATTGAATCACTATTTTAACACTGCTGTGATTTCGTACATTTAAAGCAAGACAACACAAGGCTCTAGACACCCAATTTAAAACTGAAGGAAGTGATCTGCAGTTTGTCAAAATCAGGCAAAAACTAATAATGCAAGGCGCAGGGCTGTCTCTGTGTTCCCTCACACACACAGGGCTAGAGAGACACGTCTCCTTGCCAAGAGAGCAAGAGATGCATCTATTAATAGAAAAAAAACCTATATCAACACTTCAAGTATTTTTTTCACATGATTAGGAGTACTGTATGCAAATATTTCCTTAAAATAATTAAACCTTAATCTGATGAAAGCAACTGATTTTAACATACTAAACCACAAGCTACAAAACATCCCAAAACTTTTTCTTGTCCATAGAGTAGATATGACTGTGCTCTAAGTTCTGTCCATTATCTGTGGTACCCCAGCAGGTAAGGAAAAATGGAAAAATTAAATTATTTCTCCCATGAATTCACAGTGCTGCAGAGTAATGAGCCTGCAACAGCTTGAGACACTCTCACCCAGATCAATATTGGGTTTCCTTCAACAGAAAAGGGAAACTGTACTCAGTTACCAAGAATTTATAATAACCTCCTCCAGAAATTTGTATGCATACTTCAGGCTTCAGAGGAAATTAATTTTTTTTATAGTCAGAGACACATAAAGGTAAAATCACACCACATAATATACCAAATGCAATGAACTAGACACCCTTCAAAGGCAGGGGACATATTCACCATTAGGCAACTTGGTACTAGAAGGAACCTTCTAACCCTTTAGAACCCAGGCCACTGATGTCAAACTCCAATTGACAGCAGCTTCAGCAACCAAGGCTGACATTTTTCAACACCACAACGAACTTACCCACCTAGAGGAAAAACAAACAAACAAACAAACAAAAAACCCCACATACTAACCACAACCCACCAGCTTTGGACTTAAGGATGAAGACAAAAGTATGTTACAGTTAATTTGCATTATTCCTGGCAATTTTTTGTGGTATGAAAATGATGCAATAAGAAAAAAATTACTCTAGAGGGACAGGCTTTGACTGGAGCAGTGGTAAGGATCAAACACATCAATTCAAAGCAAAAGGAGTCTATTAAGATGTCAGTGTGCCCAGATGAAATACTACCAATGTAAGCATTAAGACCACAAATGGGAGAAATATTGGAGATGCTGCTATAAAACCAGGCAAATTAAACAAATAGATCTGTCTTCACATGTACAAAGACTACTAAATTGAAGTTCTTAATACAACTTACTGAGCATTTATTATACTGTGATCCTCTAATATTGTAGCTGGTGCCACGTAAAAGATTGTCTCCCTTAAGAAAATAAAGAACTAATCTCGTATACATTAGTAGCTACAGTGCAATTGACAGCTTCTTACAAGAAAATAAACTACCTATTACGAAATACATTGATTAAAAAAAACCAAACAAACAAACAGAACTTAAAATATCACATTCGAGTCTATAGAGGGTAATTATCCCCAGTACAACTTGTTGAATGCTTGGAAAGAATATTGTAACCTCAGACATAATCCTTCAAATTTACCAAATAATATAAGGGATTTGCTTTGGTTTGTCACTATCAAACCAGAACAGTCTTCCAGCTTAAAAAACTCCTAGAGACCAACATCTTAGCAAAAATTAGGACCACTCTGACCATTCTCTTAAAGCAACTGGCAAATTTATTTCTCTATTAGTGAACAACGTATTTCAGGTACCAGAGCACTGATTTCTTAAACGGATCAAAAAAAAAAAAACCCCTCCCCAAACAAGTCGTTTCAAAGACATTGCAAAGAACAGTGAAGCAGGAAGAGAAAACCTTCCCAACTCATATGTGAACATCTTCATGCATGTAAGACAAGACAAAGATCACGCACATACATAGAATTGAAAGGAACAAGATCAGGAACAGCTCCCATACCGGAGAGGGCAACAACCTCTTATAGGTTCCCTACAGAGAGGGCTGAACTGGGGGTGCAATTGGATCTCGGGTAAAAAGGCTTTCAAGTGCACTGACATTTCGTCTTTAACACCACTGGTTCCTCAAACAACGCCGGGCTGGCTCTCTGGCTTTATCTCTTGGAAAAATTCTCTGATTAAAATCCAGACGGTCACTGTTTTTCCCCTCTTGAAGAGACTCAAGTCCGTCCTTTGTTACGTTGCCAACTACTCAAGGAGCCTGACAGACAAGTATCTAACACAGAAAACTTTCTGCCTCCTCTGACTCCCTGTTGCTTCCCCACCTCTAACCTCACTGAGCAGAACTTACCCAACAAACTGACAAAGCAGGGCAAGTTCTCCCCACTTCTGTTCACTACGTTATCTCCTGCATCGCTTGCTTGTTCCAAGGACTGTCACAGCCCATCTGTACACACTACTTTTCCCCATATTCTGTACACAGCCCGCACAACATTGATTTAATATTTTATTTTCTGAAAGCAATCAGTGAGCACATATGTATGTACACATGCATACTGAAACAATTCTGATGTACACACACCACAATGCAGAACTATCAGCCAAGATCCCAGACACAAAACACACATTTAGCCAGAGAAACCATGAAATTCAGTGGACAGACCACACATCTCAGCCAGTCTCCTCTTACCTGGGATCATGGCATTCACAGACTGGAGCTGGATCACGGTTGCTGAGAGGTAAATAATTAAAGAACTCTCGGAGGTTAAGTAAAGCATCTATATCATTCTCGAAGGCTCTGTGAGCCACTCCTGGAAAAAAACAGTTAAGCGGTTATTGAAATTATTTTGCAAGGTTTCATTTTCAAGCACGTATCAATAAAGATACAAAGAAGTAACAGCAAAAAATTTTAAACTCAAGCTATTAACAATTGGGAGTTTTAAACCACCAAATCTAACCAGCTAAAAATATCTAGAAAATGTGTGGCTGTATCAGACTTCCTCCTTAACGGGTCTGGATTGTTGACCTCATATTTAAAATAACGTAAGCTGGTTTATCAGCTGTCACAGACCTAGTTGGATCCCAGCCTTCTGGAATTCAATCCAGGTTACTGTGCTGGAGTCAAGCTTTGGACTACAAGTTCTTTTATAAATGCTGGATCTGAGCAGTGTCTATGTGTGTGGTTTGGTTCATCACCAGTTCAGATAGAATTTGAGATCCCATAGTCATTTTGAGCCTCAAGAAGATTCATGAATCACAAAGTTTTCCCAGAGGGGAAAAGAAAAAGAAGTGTTTCATCTCCCACTGCCACTCAGTTTATAATGAAGAAGTTCAATCAATCATGTTAGTAAGCAAACAAGGGATTGTTAAGAATCTTTCAACCCATGCAAATTTGGACAAGGAACAGAAAAATCCACAGCACCCTAAGCCTGTTTGCTAAGCCCTGCCCTCTGACAACCTTCCCACTTCCAGAATCTTTTGTGGATTTGCCACTTTCTCTTCCAAATCCCAGAACTCGCCCACACTCCCACTTTTCCTGTTTTGTTTTCCATTACTAAAAAGTACTGGCAAGGGCACCCTATACAGAGTTAAGATCCTGTGCTGAAGTAGAGTTTTATTACTTAGACTCAAGTGACACGCACAAGTACAAAAATCTGCGTTAGACAATCAGCTGTTTAGCTTCAACATTTCCTTTAACGAGCACTTAGTATGTTAAGTAAAGTACCCAGCTCTCACCAGATACAGCAGTGTGCGTCTTCGCACCCCCAAGCTGCTCCTGGGTGACATCTTCATTGGTAACAGACTTCACTACATCTGGGCCAGTGATGAATAGATAGGATGTATCCTGGGGGAGGGAAAAAAAGCAAAAATACACAGTAAATGCTAGACCCAAGCTGCAAAAGCACCTCAGGAAAAGCTGCAGTCTCTAAAGACTTTCCCCAAAATAAGGAAACAGTAGAACATAGGGACGAATTTCTTAAAAAACCTTAATGCATTATATTAAAAATCCACAGAAAATGCAGCTATCCACAGGTTATCTGGGAAAGTTATTCTTGACTTTTCATTTAAAAAAAATAACTTAATCCAAAGCAAGGGACCATCTCAAAAAAGAACCTTCATGTGGGGTCAGTTTGTGTCTGATCAATGTGACCAGCAGCAGGCCAGGAGATATTCCACCCTTACCTTCACCATGAACGTGAAATCAGTTAAAGCAGGTGAATACACAGCTCCGCCAGCACAAGGACCCATAACGAGGGAGATCTGAGGAACTACCCCAGAACACAGAACATTTCTCTGCAATAAGAAAAAAGAAAAAAAATTAAAAAGACATCTAGTTTCATCAAAAAAGTGCATCTTTAAGTCTGTGCACAGATTCTGCAAGAATTCACAACCACAAACAAGAGAGGACAGCTGGCTTTATTTCCCAGTAGACAAGTATCTGGAGAGAATGTCTTGATGCAAATAGAACCAAAATAATTCTGTTGCTACTGTTTTGCTTCCTTCTGTTCCCATACACTTGGTTTTATATACCATGCAATGACTGCAAAGGAAGATGGAATGTTAGACCTCAATAGATGCTGCAGGGGCAAAAAATTCACTGAGCCTGGAGCGGTGAAAAGTGTACGCACCTGAAATTTGAACTACACGTACACTATCGCTCGGAGGTAGAAGTAAGCGTTACTAACCGTGGCAGAGATTTTTTTAAAATCAGATTCCTGCGTGAGCTGGAGTTTTACACAACGGTGAATTACTGCTGTCTACCAACACAGGCAGCAAGTTGTCCAAAAAAATGTTTACCTTGCTCGTTGCTCAACAGGATTAGAATTGACTTCTGTAACTGTTCGCCAGCATCATCTCAGATTGCACTAATCCAAAAGACTGTTAGCAGCTGACTAATTTGTCATCCTCCCGAAAGCACAATCGCATTTATGTTTTGTGCACCTTAAAACTGTGTGGTTTGGTAGCATATAAACCAATGTAATTTCAGTGAAAAAACGAACAGTAGCATGTCTACAGGAAAAATTCTTACATTAGCTACAGAAATACTGTAGAAATATAAATCTTTCACGAGTCCAATCAGTACTGGATGTTGCCAAATGGTAAGGTTAACATTGTACTGCATACTGTTCTTTGAAGAGAAACCTCTGACTTGTATCTTAAAAAAAAAAAAACAAACACACCACACACCAACTTTTTTTTTTTCTTTTTTACTCCACAGAACAGGCACTTGGTGCTTCTGATCCAAGTTTCTCAAGTTTTCTTCAAGTTCCTAGTGTATGATTTACTTTTAAGTTCCTCTTTCTGCAGTGGAAATATTTCACCTTTTATCAGCCCTATTGAAAACAAATCTGGTGTGTGAAATTCTTAACACGTCTGCATTTCAGAGGAGACACAGAAACAGCTGGTGGTGGATCACAACCATCAGTCACCTAACAAAACACCCTCTGAACTACAGCATGCCTACCTGCCTCAGACAAATGGGTGAATACTCGAGAGAAATTACATCCCAACACAGGCAAGCTATACTTTAGTGTGTATCAGAAAGTTATATAACTGTTTGAGGGTTTTTTTTTTTCCAATTAAGTAAATTGCCTATTCTTTCATTTTTATGACAAAGCTCAGTATACAGTGCAATTCCTACAGAGGTTTTTATTGAATCACAGTGTTTTACAAGGTAAATAGAACTAAGAGGTACAGTAATTTGCCCAAAGCCAATAAGAGAACCAAGAGGACATCCAGGTCTCACAAGCCATCATATATGCTTCCTTATCCACCATGTAACACTGGCTGAAACAGGATGATGACAACCTACAAGTTTATTTACAAACATAGACTTCAGTAAAGAAAGACTTCATCCATCTTTGTGGGTGACAAGCTCCCTGGTCATCCAGCAGCCCACTTACCAAAAATATATCTGCATACCCCGCCAAGGACTCCACTCCCTCCTGGATACGGGCTCCTCCAGAGTCATTCAGCCCAATCACTGGTGCTCCAACCATGGCAGCCTGATCCATGATCTAGTGATGAATACAAACTCTTAATTACTGATCTAGCTAAGCTGAAACCCCAAAGCAATCAACCCCCAAAAAGTACATCCCCTAGCAAAATACCCATACATGTCAGACTGTGAAACGCCTACAAAGCGCTCAGCTTCTCCTTTATTTATATTAACTGTTATAGTCACTAACTGCTTATAGGGTATAATGTTTTGACTCTTCAGACTGGAGGCTAAAAGATACACATTTAATCCCTCTCATGACCTTAAATATTCATCTGCCTTACTAGCTGTGCATCTCCAAACTCACACTGCATTATCCAAACCCTGTGCTAAGTGACACAATCACAGGAGTTCAGACCAGAAAGGTCCGATCCATCTCTCTTCACAAGAAGTCTCAAATGCACCTTTAACACTCCCCTATGTCTAATAAGATCGTAAAAGCTTATTGCAGTGGTGATTGTGTAATCTCCCTAAGCAGTATATTCTAATGCTTGATTACCCTTCGTAGAAGTTCTTTGAGAAGACTAAGTCTTTCCTCCAGAAATTTAGAAACATTACTTCTCTCTTGATATATAGTAGACAGAGAGAGCAATTAACTACTTCTTTGCTTCCAGCATCATAAACATTCAAGTACTTCAATTCTCCCTTCAGTCTTCTTTCTCTTCATGTTCGACACTAAGCACCCTCAATTCACACTGTTCTTTGTACATCCTGTTTTCTAGCCTCCTGATCATTTTGGTTACTTGCCTCAAGGTCATAAATCATACTCCAACAGAGGCTAAAGTGGGAAGATGGAATTCCTTACATTCCTTACATAAAATATTCCTGCTTATTAGATCCCTGTGAAATGTTTGCCATTTTCGTAACACTACAGCACACGCGTATCATGTTAAGATCTGCTTTAACATCAAGATTTGTTTTCACTCTTAAATAATTTTCTGTAAAACTATACACTGTCAGTCAATCCCTATTTTGAATTTCAAGGTTGCTTTCCCTGCCTGGCATTCGCCCTTTCAATCATTGTTACCAAAAAATGCCTTAATTTTGAACCTTTAACTTTTAAAGATTTTTAAAACTTCAGTCCTGTCTTTCAGAGTGCTTGCAGCATCAACCATGAATTTTAGATTGCCTAGAAACACAGTAACCATACTCTGTCCCATTCAAATCAACATTATCATAGCAGTACAAAATCCCAAGCAGAACATGAACCAGTGCTATTACAGCTATCTCTGTATAGTTCTAAAGTGCTTTGTTCCCACTTGCAGTCATTCGATGTAAAACAGAGGTTCTTCATGCTTTGTGCCTGGATGTCCATTTAAAAGTTGAAATATTGCTGTGGCAGCCACACGGAATGACTTTGCAATTTAAATACAATCCCACATTTAAAAAGCACCAGTGTGGATTGCAAACAGGCTCTGTGAACCACAAGTGGCCTCATTTGCTTATGTGAACATTACACAAGGCATTATCAAATGCCTTATTAAAAATCAGTTGAGTTGACATTTATTGCTTCTTCCTAGAAGGTCTGTTCTCTATCAGGATAGATTAATGAAGCAAGTTCACTGACACATTTTGCTGTTTTCCGGGGACTTATACACGGATTATTTATTTCAAGGCTTTGCCAGACACTGAAGTTCTTCTAAAACGCACATCAATATGCACATTCAGACTACTGAAAATTTATTCAGATATTTGAGACTTTTCTTTGCCATACCAGTATTTATAGGGAACATTTCAGGATGCATTCTCAAAAACGCTTTTTTTCATCTTATGGAATCAAAAATTGTCTGGAAACACGACATCACAGACATACATAGGTACCTAGCCTATAAAGTGTTCCCCACCACAAGTGGGCACCTATTTCTCAAAAGAGCCACACTAAATCTCTGCTGCTTCATGGAAACCATTACAAGCACTTACTGTGGTCTAAAAGACCACAAGGCTCTTCTGCAGCAGTAATAGGCAATCTGTAGCCCAGACCTACTTACCTTGGAGCTTTGCTGCATGATGCCAAATATTGCTACCTCTCTGCAACTCCAGGAAAAAATCCCAAACGTGAAACTATTACCACTAAAGGGGTGGATCTCCAGGGATGTCCAACTAAGGGAGAGCAACTTCACTTCCATGTTCCATGGTACTTTACATCCCTTAAGCCACGGATACAGTTCGCAGGAGCCACAATTGTCTCTCTTAGAACAGATTTCTGCTTCCCAGAATTCGGCTCAATGAGAAAAACTAAGAGAAACAAAACAGGCACCACACCACCCAGCCAGTGCTTTTTGAGCTCTCCACTGCCCAGGTTACAGCTTCAAAGACTCTGAGCCACAAAGGAATTGATGCATCCAGAGCCTTCGACCTCTGGATGCATGCCACTGCCACCGACACCAATCAAAAACTGGACAAACCAGGAAGTGCTCACACTGTTTTCTAGTTCTGCTACCAGCACTGTTGCTGCTTCTTTAGAAATAAGAGATCAAAAAAACAGCAGAAAGCATCCCATCATTCCAGTACCATTACCTCCATCCCTAATACAAACACTGCAAAGCTCCAATGTGAAAGGGTAATATCAAGTACCTCCCAATACCAAGACTTCGTAAAGCCAAGTGGTTATTATCCAGCCCAAAGTCTTTGCGATTTCAAGTTTTATACCTCCTTGCTGCTGAGGAATCTATGCCAAAAAGTAGTTATTTCCATCAGGAGAAAAGGCCATGTGCACCAGAAACCTTGTCTCTGATTCCCTAGTATGAAAATTCAGGAAGTTTTCATCAGCACACACCTCTGAACACTCATGCATGGAAAAGCTGTCTTCCCTCCTTGGGATTCAAACACCAGCTTTTCCAGTGAGACAAGCAGACAAATGACAATAAATAGCCACAAGTGCCTGATAACACAAGCTCCGAGCATCAGGGTGACCTCCAAGTTGTAAAACTGTTTATCTTCAGATTGTTTAGTGTTACATTTGCTTTTTTATAAACATTACACATTTCAATAGCACTGTTAATAGGAAAAAGTTTCAACCAAGTCATTTCACATTTCTCCACTAGACAATAGCTAGTTAATTTCTCTTTGCACTTTGCAAGTCTCTCTTGTGTTTTGTAGCACAGCAGAAAAAGCAAGTTAATTTAAACAAAGTGAGTATTACTTGGAAAAGCTCTCTTATACTTGAAAAGTGTCCAAAGGGTTCCCCTCTGCCTTCAGATCTTAGCTGACAGGAGGAGACAGACATTTTCAGGTTGCCATGACATAGGCCAGTGTCCACTGAAGTCAGTCACAAATAATTTTCTCCAAATTCATTAATACAACACATTGAAAGAAAAGGATACTGATAATTTTTTGTTTTATTTTCTCCTATGAAGTATTACCTTGCAGATCTTTTGGGCATGAGCTCCGGATAAACTGCCTCCAAATACAGTGAAATCCTGGAGGGAAAACAAATTTTCAGATTAGGGAAAGAATCATTTCAGTAAAATGTTGCCAGTAAAGAGTATAATCCTACAATGCTCTATATTTGGTATGCTGCTCCAAAACAGCCTGACTCCCTTACTGCAGCCTGCAGATCAATCCTTTTCAATTCAAGCCTTCTTTACAAGCAAAATGATCTTTTAGAATCCACTGGCAAGTGTGTATATGTTAAAATCACAAACATACTGCACCTCATTTGCCTTTTTTGTTTTTCTTCACAGAAACATTATCTCTTTCAACAATGAGATGCTCTTCTTTCATGGACATTACCAATACTGGAACAGTCTGGAAAAATTTCAGCTGTGAGCAAAGTCTCACTGCAAGGGGCAGCAGTAAGATACGCCTGCAAACAGGCAGGAAATCAAAACCTGAAGATATGCCATCACGATGTATTCATGAGTTATGCTTCAAGAGTCGAATTATTCTTGTATGGGTGCTGCAGGGACTGTTTCAGCTAAACCTGACTGCTGGTGCTACCCCTGGGTCTGAGCAGTAACATCTTGAACAAGCAACACGAGGCCCTGGGACTGATCCAGAAGAGCAAGGGGATATTGACACCTACAGGCACTAACAGAGCCCAGAGCCAACTTCTGGTGAGCTGCTCTGACGCATCCCCACCAAGCCTCACTCTCAAAAAAGCCCTAAAAACTGTGTGGACAGAGAACAGTGGGACTATCACTAGCAGTTGAACCAAAAAGGAAAGAACATCTCAGGTGGTCGCTCAATTTGGAGCAGAAAAAGGTCTTTATATACAAATATATATTAAAAAAAGTGTATCACAAAGGGGCACATTTAAATTATTTTAGTATAAAAACTGCCCTCTACTTGTGTTCTTCTAAAATTAAGGTCTGTATTCAAATCCTCTCTTATGTTCAGGGCCCACATAACAGTTCCCTTCCTTGGAAGAACTACATATCCAAGAAAAAAGGCCGGGTGTGCGACTTGCTCCAAGGTCACACAGCAATCATTTTGGCCATGATAGCAAATGGAACAAAGGCTACTTTGTGGCCCAGAACAGAGAAGCAGTTACCAATGATCTGAAAGAAAGCCTTTCTTTCACCGCGTTAAGACTAACCAAGATAAATCTCTACCTATGCTGTTTCCTCTAAAATATTTTAATATAAAAGTATATTTCAACATAAAAATTATATTTTATGTATTTATATGCTATCACAAGCCCTTCAACATTCGCACTGGCTCTATATTCATCACTTGTTAAACCTCACTCTTGTCTACAATTGCATCTCTAACCCAACAAAGTTTCAAGAAATGCTTTTCTGCTTTTTCTTGTCTGAAGGTGCTCTGCTTCCTCCCATGGGATGTTATGTCTACCTTATGCTCATAGATAAAAGGTAAACTGGTACATTACTACACAGCCACACTGAATCATGGTGAATTTATTTCAAAGGATAAATTTATGCTCTTTAAAAAACAACAGGGAAAACCATACCTGACTGAAAACATAAGCCAATCTCCCATTAATCCGTCCACGGCCAGTCACCACACTGTCTCCAGGATACTGCATTAAAAACAAAGAGACTAATTAAAAATAATAACTAAAAAAGTCAAAGTAGCAATGACATGCACTAAAAATCCCACAGACTTCTATTGAGTACTAAGTCAAAGCAAAGGCTGACTCTCCACGAGGATTGGTCTTTCATGTTCGCAACAAGGGCTCCACAAAGATTTCCCCCAGCCACGGAAAGGAAAACCAGACGTAATATCATATATTAGTTGTGCATTGATGTAAAGATTAGTGATTTCTCCAGTTTCCCCTCAAGTTTCAGCACATCTAGAGTTAAGGCAAACAATGTCCTTAGAGACAGGATGTACTTTTTATCAGGACCAGGACTGATGTTTTTGAAAGAATGGACAGAACACAGAAAACTTTCTTGAGGTACAGGGGAAAAACAGCCCTAGAAAGATCAAAAAACATAATTACAGTCACCACAAATACTTCAACTTGACCTGTCCCATTTTTTGCCCTGTAAATAAGGGAAGAAGAAAGAGCTGGAAGAGGAAATAGAGGCTGTGAATCTTAAAACCTGCTTATCTATGTTGTCTCACTTTTTAGTAAAGGAAATACACAGAAGTCTTTCAAGATAACAGTAGGAAAGGAACTTCACTGAGCTGTCATAAAGGAATTCCAAGCATTTAAGTGCTTTTTGCTGTTTGGTACAGGAAAAGAAAAAAAAAAGTATATTGTGCACTCTAAAGGCCATTTATGCTCAAAGTGATCTGCTCTGAGGAAGGTCATACCAGTCTGGGGACTCTTCTCAGGCTGCACAGGCAGCACTGCTACCAACTCTTGGTTCTTGGCACACAGAACAGGAAACACACCTGTAGCTGCAGCCACTGCCTCACACATACAACTCCTAAAAGCTCAAGCAGCCCGTAGAATGGCCTGGATGCAAGGTACGAGTCTCACCCTACCTCCAGAAAGTTCCAGGAACTCAGAGAAATTCAATGCTAAACTAATATTCCAGCTCACTGGCCACAGTTAGGTCATCTGTTGTGAAACTGAGCTCTGTAAACACAATCTGCAGCTCACTCAAAGGTGAATTCTGAAGGACAAGGAAAAAATTAACCCTCTTGTCACTCTCAGAACTTTGCTGCTCCTCCTGTCTTCAGAACCAGCCATTTGTTATCAGCACTGTGGGATGCAGCATTAAGTAGTACGATGAGAGGCAACACAGCATGTACTTCAGTTTGCTGGGGAACAGAGTGAAAAATTACTTAAAGAAAAGATGTTTGCTCCTACACTCAGAGAGTAGAGAAGGTCTAGCACAACATCCTTCCCACAATCAGGTCACATCAGTCTCCTGGCTACTAAAATGAAAACAAATTCTCCACCTTTGCCGGTTCCCAACAGCCCATAGTGGAAGCATGCAGATCCCTCCCTCATCCAGAGGATGCAGTCCTGGGACTTGAAGGACTGAAAACTGATGGACTGGTTTGATTACCACATAAACAGAAGTTGTAGTCATTGTACAGTTGCACATAGTGAGCAGCTTCTCACCGCACACCAAACAGGGCCTTCAGCTACAGGAAGATTCACACTGAACAGGCACATCTGCACCAGCCACCTACACATGCCAGTAGGTTCCTTGCTCCTTTCTGCATCAAATCACAACAAAATACTTTTCCCATGTAGTGATTTATCAGGCATCAGTGTTATAGCAAGACACTCTGGGGAGCCATAGATTTTCCCTCCACGTGATGAACCTCATGTGCCATGTTAGTTTAGGATACAAGGCCATGTATCTGAAAACTACATAAGCAAGCAGATTAATACTGGTCTGTTAGCACATTGCAATGCTTGAATTTCCAAACATAACAGATTTTAAGGCCCTAAGGGTTTTTTGGACTCTGTAGTTTGGCAGGCATAAATAGGGATTTAAGTTATTTCATCCTGTAACTCTATTGTTACCTGTAGGGAGGCAGAAGTATCAACCTGTATTTGTTCTTCATATCTGACTTGATTGACAAAGTTATAACAACAAAGCTCTGCAGCCTCCTCTATTATTTAAAATACAAATCTAAGACAATATCTAGGGAGGTATTTGAACTAAACAGGTGACCTTATTAAAAAGGTATCAAGTCTGGATAATGGAAGAGTAAACCATGTAAGCTGTTAAATGGAAATCGAAAGTAATAAAAGGAAATTTGCAAAACAAAACAGAAAACAAATAGAAGAAATTACATGTGAACAGAAGAGCCTATTTTCAATCAGCTGGCTGGCTAAACAGCAGAGAACAAAGAAAGAAGAGTTATATGATATAAAAATACCTTATTCTTATTAGAGTCCATCCCAAAGTCGGAACATCTGTGTTCCACAAACATGTCATATTCATCAAAACTGTCGGGGTCCAACAGCAGAAGAATTCGTTCTCTTGCTGTTAGCTTTCCCTGAAAGGGAGCAAGCAACAATTAATACAGCCGTCAAGTGGTTCTGGCTCTACACTGGACATAGTTTAATCAAACACAGCCTCACTTGATCTGCTATATGGGGCACATTAAGCAACTGCGTGTCCTCAAAGCTGGAAATAGTCTACATAGTGATTATCCTCCTTAAAAACAAGCATAATGCAAGCCAGACTTTGAGAAGGCTGACTATTGGAGCAGCACTACTGCAAGACAAAGGAAACAATCTCAGAGTCTTTTCAACAAGATATAATAGCATCACAGCTATTTTTACCAACACATTTAAATGCTGCTATTAAGGCCTTTGTTCTATTTTTAGGCATGGCACTCTTCCACAGCCAAACCAGTCCTTACCAACAGTTCAAGGCTCAATTCACCACGTTCGATGTTTGACTGAAGCAAATGAGAAGAAAAAGGAAATAAGACCACCTGCAGGGATTTTCTGACAAAATCCCTTTGTTCTTTTTTTCTGTCAGCCACTGGTATAGGCAAAAGTAGAGTAAGGGCCAAGAACATAATCAATTGACCAGATATGCATGTCCTTTGCTCAGTACTGATGCCATGCAGTAATCAATGGCTGCAAAGTTCAATTTATCTTAACTTTTCAGTAAAATTTGTCATTTCCAACTCAGATATCTAAGTATCTGTCCATGAAGGTCAGGGCACCTGGGCTGTCTTCTTTAGGGGATAGTGTGACCACAACTCCACATAATGTTAAAACATAGCTCTGCTTCTCTGCAAAACTTCTGAGCAGCGGGTCCAAAAGTTCATTAAAATCAACAAAAGCAGGAAAGACTAATGTACGCTATAGATTTACTTTATATAAAACACGACATAGGACATATGAGGCCCCTAGGCATGCAGAAATGCTCGCGGATTGGTATGTCAGTGTCCCAAATGTAACTCAGTAAGCCTGTAACTCTTTCCAGATGTTGCGTAACTGCGGAAGGGAAAGTGCTGATGGGCAAACTGATCATTCATGTAGCCTTCACGTGTATTGCTATTGCTATCTCCTTGATGCCTACAGCCATCCTGGTACCACTAGGGCCTTGCTCTAAACAGAAAAGACATCTCAGCAAGAAACAACAAACAGAAATAGGAAGACTGTTGCCATTACCCTCAGCATTGCCTAAATTCTGAAGAACAGAGGCAAGAGTCTAAAAATCCAGCAGTTGTCATCCTTCCCATCTGTCTTTTCCTCTGCCTTATTTCCACTCTTTGAGCTCAGCTCAAGATCAGCTTAGATTTGCAAGAGCAGCCTAAAAAATGAAGCTGTGCTGGCCAGCAACCTAGAACTTATCATCACATGATAGAAATTACACCTTTTGCCTATGCTACCCCGCACAAATATGCATCACAGCCAGTCTTGGTGACAAAGCTGATGCAAAGGAAGATTTTTTTTTTCGCCTGCAGTAACAGGCAATACAGACTTTAACGCCGCTTCACTAAACCTCCCCCGCAAAGCGGCTTGTGCAACTGAATCGCAAAGCCGCCCCGGGTTTCGGGCGCTTTTCACCTCTGACCGCTCCCTGCCTCCCGCACAGACAGTGCGTCTCCGGGGGCCCTGGGACCACCCCTCCCCGCCGGGCAGTCGCGAAGCGGAAACGCGCCGTTCCCAGCCCGGCGGCGGGTTGGCCGGGCCCCCGCCGCGGGGCCAGCGGGGAAGGGGCTCTCGTCCCCGCGGCTCACCCGCTTGTGCTGCGCGTCGATGCGGGCCTGCCCGCCGCCCAGCAGCGCGGCGCGGCGCTTCTCCTCGATGCGCTGGGGCACCGGGGGCGGGCGGGCGCCCGAGGCGGCTCGGCACAGCCGCGCGCCCCCCGCCGCCCGCCGCAGCACGCGCAGCGCCGCCATCTCGCGAGCCGCTGGGTGAACGGCGCCTGCGCGAGGCGGCGCTCGGGCCCGGCTGCCGCCGGCGGGTCGCGGTGGGAGCGCGGGCGCGGCTCGCACGGAGGAGGGGCCGCGGCGGCCCGGGCGCTGCCGTGCGCGGGCTGCCTCCCGCCCCACAGCCCCAGGTTCCCCCGGCCCAAGGGTGAACCATTCCCTGAGAAACCGGCGCGAAGACGCTGCCTCGTCTCCATTTCCTGCTGTGTTGCGATATCGCTTGGGCTTCGCAAAACTCGCGTTGCAGAAGCGGGGGCGGCAAGCAAAAGCGTTCAGCTCTCGAGATGAGCAGCCCTGTGCAAGTGCTATACACGATTTGTTATGAAAACACTGTCCGTGTGATATACTCTCTGCCTCTTCACATTAACAGGCAAGCTGGCTTTTGTCAGCACACTTTCATAAGGACGGCAAAAATAAAGACTCCACAAAAAGGGGGGGAATTAGGGTCTTTGGGTAATACACACAGCACAGACCAAGCGACCGAGCTGTAGCATATCCATAATCCAGAGATTTGATGTCATCAGTTCCCAGGCGGTTGTCTGGTTTGCAAATGCAGCCATCTGTGTACCAATTACTACCCCTGTAGCCCACCTCAGATGCTGACCACCAAGAAATAACTGGGCAGTTGGAAAAAATGAAGTCGCGTTAGGTGAATATTGCCTTACGTGTGCGTATTCTAAGCACAAAGAAGTACACAAGCGTGACCCTGCAGATATCACAAGGGTAAGTCTGAAGAAGAATCTCCAAGAATGGAAATTCTTGGATTACATAGCATATACAAGCTGTCATATAATAATTCATTTTGGAAGGGCACTCAGGCTCCAGTCCAGCCTCCTACTCCAAACAGAGTCAACGCTGAATTCATACCGGTTTTTTCAGGGCTTTGTCGGTTGGATCATGGAAGATCTGCGAGGACAGAGACCAGCACACCTTTCCTGGTCCCTGTGGCAGTGCTTGACTGGCCTCTTGGGGAAACTAATTCCCCTCCCACCCCTTTTATTAGGTAGTAATCTGCCCAGTTTCAGTTTAGGACAACCGTCTCTTGTCCTCCGATTGTGCACTTCAACCAAGAGAGGTTAGTGAGGAGGCAAAGAGGCTCTTCAGTACCAGAAAGCAGCTATGAGGGGTGTCCCCAAAGTCTTCTCTTCTCCAGGGTAACAGAGGCCAATGCCTCAGCCTCTCCTCCTGGGGCAAGTGCTCCAGCCCCTCACCTTCATGTCCCTCCTCACCATGATGTCCCAACCTGGACACAACCTTGCCCAAGTCGAGGTAGATGACATCCACTGCTCGTCCCTCATCCACGGAACCAGTCATCTCATCATTAGAAAGCACTGAGGTTGGTCATACATTATTTACCCTTGGTTAGTCTGTGCTGGCTATTCCCAATCGCCTTCTCCTTCATGTGTTCAAAACAGGCATCCAAGATGACTTGCTCCATGGTTTTCCTCAGAGACCAAATTGCAGCTGACTGCCTTACAGCCTCCCGAATCATCCTCCCTGCTGTTTTTGTAGAGTACCAGCATTTTCCCAGTCATCAGGGATCTCTCCTGATCTCCATGACCTCTCAAAGATGATAGTGGCCTCACTAGGACACCTGCCAGCTCCTTCAGCACACTTGGGTCATCCCATCCGATCCTCCAGACCGTATGTGTTCAATTTTCTCAGTAACTTCTGACTCAACCATCCCCCACTAGTGGTAGCCTCTCTCCTTGAACCCAGCACAAAGGCCAGGGGAGATCTTGTCAATGAAGACCAAGATGAAGAAGGCACTGAGACTGTTTCAGCCTGTAACGTTTCCTGCTCCTCTGCAGCAGCTAAACAGGCACTTGACACTCCCCAGTTGGGCTCAAACCCCAGGAATCATCGGTTCTCCCTGATCACAAAATAGCCCATGCAGGAGACAGACAGCAGGGGATGCTTGAAGCAAAAGCCTCCACTGTCCCTCAGTGGGAAACACTTGCATGCTGCAGGTTGGTTAAGTATTATTCGGGCTGGCCACAATAACTTCTCCATTAAAAATAAATGTAAAGAGCAATTCTGCAGCTTTAGAAATTAAAGTGACCGTTATTCAGAACATGGGTCACATGCAAAAAGGTTAGATACCTGCATTTGGGGAACAGAGAGGTTTCAAAAAGACTGCATCCTGGAAGAGAAAGTGGGCATACCTCAACAGCATGGCAATGAGGCTTACTGAGAGCCAAAAGGCATTCTTCAAATAGTTGAAGTTCTGCCCAATAGAGGAGTGTATGGGAAAACCAAATTGTAAACTGTTGCAGGTTACGTGTAAAAAACAAAGTGAAGATGCCAAAAAATACTTTTAGGAACAACTTGTTAGAGGTATGAAAACTAGTAAATTATTTTTCAAATACAGGAGGAAATGGAAGCATGCCAGAAAACCTGGAAATGAGACAAATCAGATTTAAGGAATTACTCAGAGTCTATACAACCATCGCAGAAAAAAAAAGTTTTGTTTTACATCTGAATTCAGTGCAAAGGAACTTGAGAAGATTTCTGTGCCCAAAAAATTGTTATTTGATGAAAGGACACATTGGAGGTTTTGTTTCACCCTGAAGAGTAGGAGATTAAGTTACAGAGCAAATAATTAACACTAACAGGTCACCAGGACTTTTCACTTCAGTGTTATAATTCAGAGATGAACTAGCTTAAATATCAATTCTCTTGCTAAAAACTCATATGGCAGGTGGTTCTTGGCAGTGCCAATCAATTTTTAAAGGCAGGCATTAAGGGATTTAATAAAACTATAAACTTGTATATCCAATATAAACTAGGGAGCAAAATAGAAACACAAACCACCACAAAAACACCACACACACAACACACCACACCACACCAAAAACCCAGACCCAACCAAAAACCAGTATTAGCGAACATGTGGATAAAGGGGACATACTAGGGAGGAGCTGACACAGGTTTTGTGCAGAAATTCATGCCATGCCCATCTAATGGCATTATTTAATGAATTCAAACACACACAAACGAGATTCAGTTCACATAATTACTAGGATTTCCAGAGGCCTCTGAGAATGTCACTTTTTAGAAGGTCTTGAAACTAAGCTACCCGTGGATGAAAAGGAAGGTCCAGTCATGAATGAACAGTTTTTAGGAAATAAATTAATTTTCACAGTGAAACAATTTTACCAGCACAACTGTGAAAAATCTGGAAGAGGGACCTAGTAAAAACAATCCCAAGAATACATTATGTTGGACCCTTGGACTGTCTGTTACCAAAAGGAACAAGTTCACAATATCTCTGCAAACACATCAGCTCAATTTACAGCAGCAGTCAAAAAGCAAACTGAATATTAGTAACAATTACAAAAAACAAACCAGGAAACACATCATGTCACAAAATACCTCTATGGTAAGTCTACATCTCTAATAACTGCCTGCAGTTCTAGTCTCTTCCATCACACTTTGTGCCACACTCTAAAAAATGAGATACACATATATAGAATCAAAGAATGGTTTGGGTTCCCTGTGTGCCAAAAAGGTTTAGAAAGCACCTGCATAAATCAGTGGAGGAGAAATCTATCTAAGACTATAAAATTCAAAAGTGTCACTGCCATCTTTGGAGGTCCCCCAGATGCAAATTGCTGGAAGTCTATGCTAGGAAAAATAACACTACATGCTTACAATGTTATTAGTGTTCCCTACATAATTGTCATTGCCTGCTCTTACCATGCTATATTGTTAGATATTGTTAAGTTAGATATTGTCTCAGAGATGCAACGGAAGGCAAAAATTCTCCAGGCAGTTGCTCAAGAAGCCCCAGAAATGCACATCAGTGAAAGAGGAGAAAGGACTTTGATGCCAAATCCAGCTACAAGAGGACTTTAAACCACAAGCAAGTCTCCTGCTATTCAGTTTTTCCATGTTCAGTCAAATAGTAATTTGTGTATGTTTTAGTAAACAGAAATAGTCAATAAAAACCAGTTCCATCATCAGTTTGTGTCCCTATAAGAAAAAGCCCCAGGTCATCAATGTTGGTAGATTTGTTAAATCAGAGGGATAACTCAGGGTTATAAGAGGTAGGTTCTTGTTCCCAGAAAAATAGGTACAGCAGCATTCTCGCTAAACCCAAATTAAACTAGAATACATGCAGAACTGAACCAGTATTTCCACATTAGCAGTTTGGCTCAGAATCAACTAGCACTACAAAGTGCTAGTCCCAGATCATCTCCACTTGCTTTGTGCTGTTCCAAACCAAACTGAAGTGAAAGTCCTGTTCTGACAAAACTCATGCACTCCTGGAGGCCCAGGTGCTGAACCAACTCACAACTCGCACCAGAGGTGAGCTGAGGACTCACAAAAACAGACAGACCTCAGACAAGATACAAAGCCAAAACTGGATTTGTAGATACTAAAGCCAGAAGTGACTGCTGTGATCATGTCAGATACTGAGACAATCTCATGTTGTACAGTGTAAGATATTCTCCAAATTGCACATTTTTTACCAACTGTCAAATACTGGCTTACTTTTTTTTTAAAAAAAAACAAACATAAACAAAACAACACTTCATATTCTGTCCAATATAGTGAAATAACCAGTCTGTACTGGTTTCTCAAAAAAGCCTGTCAGAAGACCTCTGAGTGAAAATAAAGTATTTGTCAGGGGAGTAACTACAAAGTATCTCTTGAAGAAGGCAGTTGTAGTCTTTCGGCTTCAAACAAGAAAAAAGCCGCAAGGGGATTAACAATTTCTCTCATCAGGCAGAAGATTTTTTCATTACAAAACGCTGGAAATGCTTTGGTCAAAGAAAAGCTGCACAGAGGACATATGGATCTAAGAAGTCACCTTTAGGAAGTCACGATCACGCTTATTTGCCTGGATGGGGAATGAAGCAGTTCCAGTGTTTTCCAGCAGTTTTTCTATCCCACTTACAACTAAGACCCAAAGGAGAAAGATCAAAATATCCCTGCTTAAATAATAATAATACAAACTACCAAGCTAAAAGCAATCTATTTTTTGGAAGAGTAGTTTCTGTAGTACTTCCCAACCTCACAGCTCAGTGGGCAGTTGGGAAGATGACCAAATAGGAATGGAATGATGCTCCTGGAAGCAAAATTCAATGGCCAGCTCATACGAAAATGCAGAATTTGTTCACATACACAACCCCCAACATTACAATTTAATAAGCAGTCCAAATTAATTTTGAGCTCTTGCTATGTGATTTGTGAAGAGTCATCAGCCTGAGCTGGCTAGCTCATGTGAGAGCTAGAACAAGAGCAAAGCAGTATTACATCTGAATTGACAGAGGAGCTGAGATTTTCCTGGCATGCACAGAAAACAACAAGAACCCCCAGTCTAAACAAGCAACAGTTGATTTTGGACTTACAGTACTATATCTGGGTGCAGTGAGCTGGGAGGGGGGGCATGCAAGGCTGGAAGAGCTTTAATTTCTTTGTTTGGCAACACCACAAAAAAAAAGCTTCAGTGAGGAGATAGACTACTGTGAGCTCTATCAATACCCTTCTGCTTCTAACTTGCATGCTGGAAATCTGTTTTGTGACACTTTTGAAAAGGTAAACAGCTTTTTTTTTTTTTTTACATTAGCCACAATATAAAGTCTACTCACATAGTTCATGTAAATACCACTACAAAGAAAAAAAACCTGAAAAGGGTACTTGTGTAAATATAAAGTAGATCAACATAGAACATATCTAGCATCTGGTAAAAGCTGTCAGGTCCAGTTCTAGGAAAAAAAAAAAGGAGGAATCAATCTCATCTGACAGAAGAGCTGCACGAATCAACCCCATGGCTTCTGCTTATACCTGCACAATTGAATAACAACAGGAGGAACATGATTACCAAAGATCTAATATGATATGCAAAATGCATGACCACACTTGATGCTGATTCAAATAGAACAATTGTTAGGCCAGGCATGCTTGCACAGCTGGAGAAAAGCTCTTGCAGCTACACCCCCTAGTCTGTTTCAAATTGGTTAAGTGTTGAGAGAACTAAAGCTGTGCTGAATAATAAGTGCTGGGGAACACATCCTACAAATTCAGCCTATGAAAATTCCCTTTAAACATATCACCCAAACAAAGTAAGTGAATTGTGGGCGACTGGCTTGTAGAGAACAATAAGCAAAACCTATAACAATAATGACTTAGTGGAAGTTTTTTATATTGAGATCCCAGGGACCTTAAAATTGTTGTGGAATATTCATTCTCAAGTTCTTGTGAATCCAAACTAGAAACAGCTTGTTTATTTGCTGGGTGTTTCTGACAAGCAGCAGATAGTTAAAACAAACAAAACCACAACCAACCAACAACCAGCCCACCCCACATAGTCACAAAGAACTGGTGGGCCTAACAAACATTGTTATAAAACTGTTTTCACAGCATTGTGTATTTCAACCTTCAACAACAGGATCAGAAACTTTCTGGCTTAGAACTGGGAATTCTTCTGCACCAGTAAAGATACATATTGTACTACACTACTCCAGGTCACAAGGTTGATAATGTAGATGCCTTTTTACCCCCCAAAAAATGCTACTTGCAAAATTAGACCCAAATAAAAAAGCAGTAATTGGCTTCTTCATATGTGAATGTGTACTTGAATGAAAGGGCCATTGCAGCCACTCCTATAAATTGTAAAAACAGGATGTCCCTAGACATGGCATTTAGAAAACGTGTCCACTTTGTAATAACATATGAAAATACTTTTGAACACAGAGGTGGGGAAAAAATGTTCTAATGGGAAAGTCTACAGTTCATTCATTACTATAAAATGAAGCAAAACCAATGGACTGGGGGGTGCCAGTATGCTCTATTTTACCAGTTTTGTGAAGCCATGTCACGGTTGGACCTCCCTGCCCCAAACATTTGGAGGTTACAAAGCTAAAAGGACAATCCTATGAGACAAAATGCAGGGAGAATTAAAAATAAAAAAGGCACAGACAAGTTAATTGGTGCTGCCTGTATTGCAGGCGAGGTCCCTGCAGCTGTGTCTCGTTGGGATGGTAACAAGGCTGAGCAGGTAGCCATGGATCACTTAACAGAAAGGCCCACAGGCTTTGCAGAATAGTGCTAACGATCTTCAGTTCCTTCTGATTGCTTATTGACAAAATTCAGTCTTTGTCTCTCTTAGAAGCTGCAGGGAGGTTTGTTGTTGTTCCTTTCTTCTGTAGTCACTGTGATTTCGTATCTATTAGTGTTTGATTTGTTTTGTTCATTCATTAATAACATCAGCCCAGAAAACACAAGCACCCCGACTACACTAGAACTGTTACAATCACTCCAGTCATATCCTGCCTCTTTTTTTCAAGGTATTTAAAACGCAATGACTTTGAAGGGAACATACATCAAGTCAAACAAGCAAGTAATTAGAAGCAAGTTTGCCATTAGCATTTGTCTTCTATTTGTCTGAGGAAAAAAAAAGAAAAATACCCAAAGCAAACAAAAAACCACACACTAAACCAACTCCATAACAAAACAGTTAAAAAACCCCAGTTTTTTTCATGTCCAAGCTTTCAGAAGCAGTATACATGGTGACCAGTATTTTTTTCTTCTCAGTTGCTAACTTTCCCTTAAAGATGCAGCACTGTAGGAATTACACAATTTAGAAAGCGCCAGTTCCACACCAGAAGGATCCCTTGACACAGGGAGCTCCTTCATTACCTCATGTTCTATATAATACATTTACAAAGAACCATCCATTGATCTAAAGATGAGATCTAAATTGTTACTTTACTGTAGCAAAGAATCAAAAACTTAAAACTATTATATCACCCAAGGACTTAGGATGTTAGTGCACATATTTGTGTCTAGCAGATTTCATAGGCTGTGTTCTAATCTAATCTAAATTAAATGTCTAGTTCTTCACAAATGCAGCCACAGGCAGAACATTGATAGGAACTGGAAAATGAAACAAGAACCCAATTCTATCCTTATTCAGATCCATTTTCCACTGAAAAGATAAAGGGATGTAAATCAAAAGATTAGCGCATGAGCTCAGACTGTAAGTGGCTGAATTGATCCATGACCACAATCACAAGGGTTGGTCAGACAAACAACTCTACCGAAGGGCAGGAATAGGTCTACAATTGCAGAGTTAATTTACAAGTAGCCTGTAACCTCCAGAGTGAGAAGAAGACACTTCTTTGCTGTCTAACACCAAGGAATTTGGTATGTTGAAACGGCACCAGGTTTGAAGCGTTGAACTAATTTTCAGGTGCAAGGAAAACACATGAAAAACTTTTTGCCTTTTTTTTAAAAAAGAAAAGTACTATTCACAGTAAGTTTTCTAAATAAATGTCCCATCTGTCCTTTTTCGTACTCTCCCCTCCTCCTTCTAGATCTCTAGAAATACCAGCTCTTCTTCACCAATTTGAAGTAGAGTCTTTGCTTCCTAGCCAGGTCTCTTAAAATGGTCTCCCAAGGCACATGGGTTCAGGGAGGTGAAAGACACAGCACGGAAGCAGAAATAAATCCACAGCAGTGGCAATGTGAAATTAAGCCCTTCTTTCTGCCACTTTGCCAACAGAGGAGAGGGGATGGCTACTGAAGGTACTTCCACTAGCATATGAAACATTAATAGTTCATTGAGTGCTTCAGGGCTTGTTCAATATTAAAAACACGCCACAGGCTGGAGAGGTAGATGAGCAATAAGAACACTTATGCCACGAGGCTTTTAGTATTGGGGGCAGAAAAGCAGCTACTGCACAGGGGAAGGTGAGTCAGGAACAGCATTTATCACTGATGAGAAACACAGCCCCACAAGTACCTGAACAAGAAGAGCAGAGCAGGTCCGGCAGCAGTAGCCAGGGTGAGCCCAGTGATGGCCAGATGTCCACAGCAATAAGGCAGGTCCAGGGTTGAAGCAGGAAACCAACAGGCCAGACACAGCATAGTTCAAAAAAGGCAGCTCCTAAGGCAAAGGAGAGAAGGTGTAGGTGAAACTTCTCCCAGCTTGGCTGTTTCCCAGCAGCCTGATGCAAGGTCACACAGCTGCACCACATCAGAGCCGGCCTGGTACACAGACCCCCGAGGGTGAGGGGAGGAGACTGCAGAGCCTATTGGTGCACTCAAGCCCCTAATATTTAGTCTCACCAATCTATTTGTCCGTGCTTAGGACCTAACAAAATCTGTTTCGATAAGTGGGGACTCACATTCCAGACTTGTGCTGCTGATAGATGAGAAGAAACCATCAACAGAAGCAGGAAGAATTGTATCTGCTTCTTGGACTTCACTATTAGAAACATGGACCCTCAACTCGAGGGTCTGACTAGAAGAAAAGTCAAACTCAGTCAGCCAGCAATAGTGAAAAAAAAAAAGCACTATGGGCTTCCTCTGGTCAAAAGAGTATGACCTAGTCAGTCTTGCTACTCTTGCTATTTCATATTTGATTACTTAATTAACACCATAATTTTCAAAAGTAAGATTTATTTGCAGTTCTAGAGAGTTTATATTATCTGCCCTACTAAGATTGCTGTTGTTCTTAGATGGAACCCAAACTTACTTATTTACCTCCATCAGGGAATGTAATAGTGCATGTTGATGCTGCGGACTAAGGTTTGGTCCTGGAACACCATGGATCGCAACTGCTGAACCCAGCTCATGCGTGATACCCCAAAGGAGTATATCCCAGAAATTAGACAAAGCTGGTAAAAGATGTCAGGTGTCATGTTAGTTCCTTGCCTGAACAGCCAGAGCAGTGTGAGATATAGTTGGGCGGGCTTAGTGTTCAGGACACTGTGTGTGGAGTCTGGCAGAGGGTGGGATACAGGGAGGTGTATGTGAGAATGTGTACTTGGTGAGAAATTGCTGGAATGTTTTTTCAGTTTGCTGGCTTGGTTCAGCACATAAGGTGTTTCTGGTGGTAAGCTGAAGAAGGAATTGGGCATTTTACAGGCAATATACGTGTACACTGAGTGTAAGAATGAAGATGCTGTGCCATGAAATGAAGTCAGGTTAGGGACTGAACATGTGCAAGGAATTATGGTCCAGAGATGGCACTCTGAGTGTCTGCTGTGAGGCCAAAAGGGAGACAGGGGTGTTGTAGGTATGCAGCTTCATATGGGAGATGTACTGAGCAAGCACACAGGGGCTGGACGTGGAGTGTGAGAAAACAGTGCCAGGTGGGGAATGAGCTGTACAGCTCGATGGTGACCAAAAGCGCTAAATGTGTATTTGGAATCAAGACCCAAATTCCTCTATTTTGTAAGCACACTCATCTCAAGTTGGGCTGGAGAGCTGGGGGGGTTTATGAGAAGAACAAGGTAAAACTCCTTAATTAGTTTAACATGGGCAACTCTAGGTGAACACAGAGTGGGACAAGTGGGAAGACAGACAGGTTCTATCAGACAGTTCCCCAAAAGGCCAGAGAAACGGGGCAAGGGCTGCCTTGATGGCTCTGGCAGCGTCACAACACAGGATCTGGAGGTGTGTGGAATGGCAATTTCCCTCAGTGGGGCTAACAGTGGAAATACCTGAAGTTCCCACCATATGTCCCCAGTGACCTAAAACCTGAAGAGGGTAAAAAATCCCTCTTGTGCCTATGTCTTGGTCATACCTGCCCCAAGCCTGTGAATCCGCTGCTGTGTTATGCCTTGTGGTCTCCAAAGCGCTGGTATGGGCAGCAAGAACGCTTGTGAGAAGCTCCCATCTACACAGTGCCGTGTGGGCAGCTGGCGTCCACTGAGGCATCCAAACCGCGTCTGCTCCCCTGCCCGATCTTCTAAGAACCTCCAAAGCCCTGCAGCTCTCTCTCTTTGAGGACAAACACATCAGGCTTGCTCCATGCTGGAAGACGGGCCAGTTGGCACCCTGGAGTCTTTGGACAGGCCTGGCGGCAGGTTCCAGGACAGCTTCTGCCTGAGAGGTGAGCGGGGGCGCTCGCCATGACAGGAAGGCCAAGCAGCTCCCGTGCGCAGCCGCTCCGGAGGCGCGGCGGCCCCGAGCGCGGGAACCGCCTCAGCGCCCGGGGCACAGGGCGGCCAACCCTCTGGAGGGTCCCTGCCGCCAACCGGCTCCGCCCGCCGGCCGAGGGAGCGGCGGCGTCCCGCCCTCCGCGGGGCAGGCGCGGTGCTGCCGGCGTGGCGGCCGCGCTGGGGCGACGCGACCGCTGAGGGGGCCGCTGAGGGGGCCGCTGGGGGGACCGTTGCGGCGCGCGCTCGCCCCCGCCCTCAGCCGGCGCCGCGCCCAGGGCGGCAGGGCAGCCTCGCGCCCCGCGGCGGCGCGCCCGAGCCCCCGCTAGAGGGCGCTGCGCTCCCCCAGCCCCCCCGCGCCCGGCGGGACGGGCCCCCGCTGCGGGGAGGGAAGCGGCCCGGGCGCGCATGCGCAGTGCCGGGCGCTAGACGGCAGCGGCGATGGCTCCGCAGTGACGGTTGGATCTAACGGTTGCTATTGACATTGCGGCGCGGATCGGGCGGCGGATCCTGCCCCGCGAGCGGCGCCCGCCCCGCGGCCGCGCAGCCAGGAGCCACCGGCCCCGCGGAGGAGGCCGCGGCGGCGCCGCGGTGATGCGGCCGCGCTGAGGCCCAGGTGCATCCGCCTCCCTCCCCCGCCGCCGGATCGGGCAGCGCGGCCCGGCCCGCCGCCGCCCTGCGCTGGCTTCGCGGTTCCTCCCTGCGGCCGCCGCCATGCCGGGCCGCCGCTGAGGCGCGGCCCGCAGCGGCCGAGGAAGCGTCCGCTCGCGGAGGAGCAGGGCCCGGGGGAGGGCGGCCCGGCATGGCCCGCAGCCTGGAGTAGCGCCGCCGCCGCCGCCTTCCTGCGCTGTGTGGCTGCGGGCGGGCCGAGGCCGCTGCTCGGGAGCGAGGCCCCGCTGGAGGCGGAGGAGGAGCCAGCGCGGCCCCTCTGACAGGGCCGCCGCGGCCTCCGCGCTGCCGCCGCCGCGCGGCTCCAGGTGGCCCCGGACCAAGGTGACACCCGGCCTGCCCCCGCCCCGGGGCCACCTGCCCCCTCGGCCGGCACGGACTCGGCGCCGCGCTTTCTTCTCACCCCGGAGCCGGCGGCGTGCGAGCGGCTGCGATGAACCCGGTGAATGCCACTGCTCTCTACGTTTCAGCGAGCCGCCTGGTGCTCAACTACGACCCTGGGGATCCCCAGTCCTTTACCGAGATTAACAAGCTCCTGCCCTACTTCAGGCAGTCCCTCTCCTGCTGCGTTTGCGGTGAGGATCTTTCTTTTGTTCCCTGCACAATGAGCCCCCCCCGGGCTCGCTTGGCCCCGGCACGGCGGCCGGAGGAAACGCCGCGGTCGGGATCCCCCCCCGCCCCGGCCCGCTTCCCGCCCCGAGAGCCGGGCTCTGGAAACTTTCCTCCGGCTGCGGCCGCGGAGCCGCCGCTCCCGCGGAACCTCCCGCCGCCGGGGCGGGGGGCACCGGGGACCGGGGGGCGGCGGAGCCCACGTGGGCCCGGGGCGGGGGGAGCGCCCCGGTGGTTTTGCAAGTTGGGAAAGGTGGAGTGAAAAATATCCTTCGGCTTAGACCCGCCCCCCACCCGCAAAAAACAAACCCGAAGTGGGGGCAATATTGGTCAAAAAGCTCCGAAGGTGCGGGGCTTCTGTATATTGAATAGCCTGGCGAGCTGTAAAGAAAATGATCTGTTGTTTTTGTTGAGAAGAGTGTGTTTTGGCCCAAACGCAACGCTTTATTATGGTCACGTTATTTCATAAAGGGTAGGGTAGTTATTAGTGGTTATTGGAGTACCCTGGTGTAGTGGGGTTAATTGCTTTAAAAAGTGAGGTAGAAGAGCAAGTCTGGTAAAAGATACTCAAAACAATGTGCAGACCATAGAGGAAGGGAAATAAGAACTTCTTACTCTTTTTTTTTTTTTTCCCCTCCTTGAAATGTAAAGAACAAATAGTAATTCAGAAGCCAAGAATTTTAAGCGCATGGAAACAATGTTAAGATTTTTTTTTTTTTTGGTACGTAGCAGGTAATTGTCCAATGACAATAATTACCATAAAAACCAAATTGGCTGCAAGTCTGCTAGGATTTCCCTGAAAAAAAAAAAAAAAAGGCATTTCTGCATTTTTGTGGGCAAAGGCAGACATCCGGAATTTCAATGTTAGGGTCTGGAGAACGCGGGGAAGGAACTGCATTCTGCTGTGTTTACGGAGTGGGGGCACATGTCCGTTCTTGGTAGGAAGCTCTGAAATAAGCTGTCAGCCTTTCTTGAACTTCCCTTTGAAGCCTCGGTCAGCGTTAGGAGAGGGAGTCCGAACTGTTAGACAGCTCAGTTCATTAATTTTGTTAATTCTCCCTTTTTTCCTCTGGTAGTTTTAAGTCCTGGCCCTGTGTGTGTTTGTGTTTTCTTATCAGAGTGGACATATGTCCACTCTGTTTGCATGTGTTTATCTTCACCAACGCGTGTGGTCACACTACTATTTAATTGAATTCCCGGGGTTTATAAACTTAAATATTTTATTTATGTACAGGATCAAGATCTCAACTGTTGAGGCTGCTAGACTAGTGTTGGATGCTTCCTATCCTGGAGCTATTGGCTCCTCCCACTTAAAGTCTTAGAAAATAGAGATCTGTTTGTGCTGGGAAAGAGGGAGCCTGTTCCCAGGATCACTGCATCGTCATTTCCTGAAATCATTTGTCTAAGGTTTTTTTTTTTTTCCCCTCCCATAACCCTGATGTCAATATCTTTGCACCTTTGCTCTTTATCTCATGCTTATCATCTTAGGCGCTGTTAATTCCAATCCCTAACTGTACCTTTTTCCCACAAATCCTTCTTGCTTGGGTCAGTCATTAGACCACTTGCCTAAAAATATGCTAATATTTGTCGGATTTTTTTTTTGTGTGTGTAAATAAGATATTTAGATAGAGACTACATACTTGTAACTACTGTGCTATGTGGCCACTCCACTTTAAGACTAGTCCTCTGAAATGTGTTCTTTGTTCTCCTTGCCTTGACTTCTTCCCTTCTTGGCCTTTTGCAATCTTATTTTTACACTCTGTGCTATTGAAATAATCTATCTATAACTTGTCCCTACCCAAATTCCTGAGCTATTTTCCCCCTCTTCAGCTTTTCTTGCTTGGCTTTTCTGTCACTCTCAGTTTGGTAGAGCAGACCGTGCTTTTTAGCTTATTAACTTGTGCTTACATGCATATTCCTACTTTCAAACTACTACTTCATGGTTCTGCTTCTCCTCTTCATCCCTTATTTTCTTTGAATGTTAAAGTTATTCCTTTGGCTTATGTATATTTTTCTACTGTGGCCAGCTTTCAGATGATTGTAGCTGCTGTTTGTCTCAAATATTTTGCCTCTGAGTGATTTCCAGGCATTATCTCTGTGTCTTGAGCTGCTGTTTGTGGCGTGGCAGCGTACAGAGGCCTCAGTAAATACCAGCCTCTTTGTAAATCTGTACAGTAAAATACAGTTTCTGTCCTACAGACTTAGTAAAGTGTCTTTCTTGAAGCTGCCGGCAGTTAGTCATGGGAGAGCAGTCCTGCCCGAACCAAAACTGTCCGCTCTGGTGTTGACCAGCAGTCATAAATTTCCAGCTCACACTGGTAAAGGCAAATCAACATTCTTGTTTGCTTTTTGCGCTGTTAGGACCTTCTGCATATTTAAGGTCATTTAAAGCCTATCCAAGTGTCAAAACCTTCTTAACTTTAGTGGTATAAAAGGTAAAGTTTAAGTACTGAAATGAAGATTACTTTGTGAGATGTCATGATCACAAGAGTGAGTGCTGTGACCACCCAAAGCTTCACAGTGTGGTGTTTTGCTGCATGAATTATTAGTAATGCATAAAACCTCTACACTTGGTTAAAGTCCCAAGTGTTGCACTTCTAGGACTCCCCTTGGGAAATTACTCCCCAATTTAGTGCTCCTTATGTCGTCAGCCTTTCCTGAGTATTTAACCTCTCTGAATTCTGTGATGCTTTGTTACACTGTAGGTATTAATTCCGCAGTCAGGATTGTCCCTTTAATTGTAGAGAATTGTTTTTAGAAGAAATCAGTGACAGCTATAAAAATCAACTAACATTATGGTGCTTTTGCTGTTCTCTCAATCCACTAGACATAAGCCAACTCATTTTCTTTTGATCTGACAGTCTTTTAAACCAGCTCACATCGTAGGCATGGCAGAAGTTTTTGGACCCACGTAATTATGAAATTCTAATTAAAGCTCTGATTTGAGATTCAAATTGGCACAGAGGCAGTTCCATCAGTAGACAGTCATAATGTAAATACAGTATGGCATTGTTAAGTCAAATAAATCTGTTCTAGGTAGATCTGAGGTCTCCTTTGTGCCTAATGGGTTATAAAGGTTGAATTATGTTGATGGTGGTGTGTGTTTCTAGGATTGAAGTGTGATCATGTGAGAGTTTCCTAGGTGGTGGGGTAGGTAATGAATGCATCGTCCTTTTGCAGGGATGTATAAAATTATATTTCCTAGAGCTTTTAAAACTTAAAAATAAAGCCTCCCAAGTGTGCATTAGACAGAAGGTATGTGCCTTATGTGTTTTGAGGATGTGAAATCCGGGTTTCAGTCTCTGGACTAAAGTGATCATTATTAAATTGCATGTTAATACCATATTAATTTAAAAATAGTTTAGTAGAATTTATGCAACAAAGTTCTGCATTTTAAAAGTGCTGCTTATTGGGATGAAAATCTTCTTAAAAGTGGCTTTCTCTGTTTCAAGTACCATGTAGGTTACTGCAAGTCATTCAAAAGTTCTGTTGGCTTTTAAGCATTTTGAAGCATTTTAAGCCTTTTTATTGAAATTCAGTTAAAGAGACAGATTGCCAGTCGGATCAGCTTAGCTTTTTATCCATGGAAGACTTCACCCTGGATCCTCTGAAAGATATTTAAAAAGTGGGTGAAAGATTGTTATCGCTGATTTAGAATGTGAAAGTGCTTGAAAGGTTTTGTGGCTTCAGGACAGGACGTTTGGCCAGGAACCCAGATGTATCTTGTGCTGTAGAAATACGGAGTAGAGTTCTTGCCTGAAACATCCTGTAATCTAAGTAAGGGGATATGAGACAACATGTGGCTTAGGGGAGATTAAGGGGTGCGAAGGAACAAAGAGACGGTGTGACAGTACTGACCGGCACCCCGTGCAGCTCCTGGCAAGGGTTTTGAGGTAGCTCTTGGTAATTTTAGTTAGAGGGTTGAAGGCTAAATGGTAAATTAGCGTTGTGGAAGCAACGCCCAAGCATGGAGAATGTCATGGACTACCAAAAATAAAAAAATTGTTTTCCTAATTAAATACTAGTATAGGGATGTTATTTCCACCCCATGCTTGTGTAAAAGTATAACCTCGCTGAGCTGGTTCTCTGTTTTTTCTGGGGTTCTGGCTGCTCCCCCCACGCCACTGCAGACTCCGCAGCCCTTGTCTCTGCCTCTTGGTGGCATCATTACGGATCCTGAGCTGTACTTTGTCATTGGGAAATAGTGAATTAAACTTTCACAGGAAAATTTCTGCAAGTATCTAGGGGAAGAAACACCATAAGCAAGTGGAATGCAAGTGACCTGTGGCTCTAGAGTAAGCAAAGTCTTTTTTTCACTGGTGGTATTGAGACAATGTGAGGCATGCAGAAGTTACGTGATGACCTTCGGGGGAGAGAAGATAGTTGGGTAACACCTAAACAGATTTAAACTTTCTAGAAAATTTGATTTCTGGTCACAGAGATGGAAGAAGGCAGAATAAACAAATTAGCACTACTAATAAAACTTTTCTGTTTGGGATGTGAGCCACGACTAAGTGAGTTAAGCCTGGATATCAGAGCTTTCAAGTGAAAAAGCACGTTTAAGCTTTGTGATGGAAAAGTTTAGCCTAGAACTCTCACTCCTGGTCCGTTCTCCCTAGATTAAGGAGAGTGAAGGCTGATTCATGAGCCATGCTGACAGATCAGAGTTGCCTTTTGTGTTTGAAAAATAATCTAGATTGGTGGTCTTTTTTTTCATTGACATTTTCTTCTTTCCTTGGTTTTCAATGATTGGTAGTTTTTAGAAATATCATATTTTCCCCTTAAAAGTTACATGAATGGTTGCCAAAATACTTGCGATTTTCTGAAGAATGTGCACAATAACCAGAAAAAACAACCATTGGGGAGCATGGACTACAGGACTAAGTACCTGTCAAATACTTTCTGCTGCAAGTATTCTTTTTCTTCTTGTTTTGGAGATAACTAGCCTGGGCAGCTGTCTATAAAATGTCCACTTGGACATTTCTGAATACACCAGTTTTTAGCCAAGAACATGTTGGTTGATTTCTCTTCCTCTTAAAAACCCTTTACTTAAATTCACTGTTTCCCCTTCCTGTTTTTAAATCTGATGTGTGACTCCTGGCAGAACTGCTTTTTCAAGGTTGTCTGCATTGTGCTGCATGTGTTTTCATAACATAAAGTTCTACTGGTTGAATTTAAATTGGTTTCTAAACTAAAAATACCCCTCTGTCCTAGAACCAAGTCGAGGAGTGGGAAGAGTTGGAGTTGTGAGTGAGGCCAGAAAAAGATTCTTTGCATCTCATATATGACCTGAGAAATAATGCCCAGCACAACCTTTGGTGAGCGCTGTGCTTTCCAGACAGTAAGGATTTTCCTGCTCTGCCGAGGAATTCCCTTTGAAGTCCTTCTGTGATGTCATTTGTTATTCTGTGTCTCCGCAGCCTGGCGGTCACAGCTCGGGGTTTTGCTCCTTCGCCGGTGGCCTTGAAGAGCACAGATTGTTTGAAGGTGGCGCGGTTAACCTTGGTGGCGCGAGCATTTTTGTTTGATGGGAAAAATTAGTTTTTGCTACTTTTTTGTTTGCTCAGAGAACGTGAGCAACTTCATCTACAACTTTCAAAGCAAGTTTTCACTCTTTTGAGTGTTTATGCTACATAGAAACATGTTAAATTAATCTTACACCTATGGGAGAAATGTTAACTTTGCCATTCAGAGCCTCTTAAAATACAGCAACCTTGGCTTTTGGGAAAACATCCTTACGTGAACATTTTACGCTGGATGGTGAAAAAGATGAATTTATATGTCTTTTTAAAGCCAAAGTTTGAACTTTGCCACCTAGTTTGTTAAAAATATATTATAGAATCCTTCCAGTCAGTGATTTTTTGTAAACACAAAGACTTCCAAACAAATATAATTTTGACACAGGACTTGGTAAAATATGTTGTGTTGTTTATTGTGTAGGGGGTGCAGTCAGAGAACAAAGCAGTCCCTTCTACAATGCCATTTGTTGTCATATTTTTTTTTTCCTTGAACTTTAGCTGAAGAGGTTGACTGTATCTCTGCAAATATGCAGAAAAATAATCTAACTGTATTCTTATCATGGTTAATTTGGGTTCTCACGGTGTTCAGACAAAAACAGTGCAGTTTTTATTTTCCCAAAGAGTTACACAATCATTAATTCTTCAGTTGTGACCATCCCTATATGAGGGTAATAATTTCTGTAGCTAATTTTTCGTAGTTGTTTGTTGATGGAGGATGCTCAGAAATACTCGGCAGCCAGCAGAACATTTTCTCTGATAAAATTTTGAAATAAGGTGGTTGTGGGGTTTTGTTTTTTGGTTGTGGTGGGTTTTTTTAAATACGTTTTGTGTGTGTCCCATGTTTCTGTTTCACCTGATAGGGAATCTGTCAATGCTTGTGAGTGTCTTTGGACAAATCCTAGTGGCACTGTTGCAGTTGTGGTGATTTAAGAGCAACATGGTATTTTTGGGACAAAATACTGTCATTTAGTTCACAGATAAACTCTTGTCCCTTGCACTAATCTCTCTTGATTAGTTCGTCTGGTTTTGAGTGTCTTAAGTTATCTTCTTTCTTAGAAAATATCCACATCTTGCACCCATATCAAACAGATCTTACACATTTGTTTTATTTTTCTGCAGATGGTTAACAGACCTTTTCACTACTCATCATATGCCTGTCTATCATCAAGCAGGTTTTTTTTGTCAAACTCTGAAAATGCTGCTGCTTTTACGCTCACGTTTTTCTTCGGCGCTTTTTGCTCTGAAACCTCATTGAGGTGCTTATTCTTCAGTCAGATGTAGCCGATAATTTCTTAGCTGAAGAGCTGCTGTGTGGGGTTGAGGAAGGGAGTGGTGGGGGAGCAAACCTTGTCCTTCCAGAGGCTGTTCCAGCTATCGAGTGCTATCACTGGTGGGTAAGACTTGGCTCCCTCTATCGGGAGGTAATTAATATTAAGTGTAACGTAGAAGTATACATGTGCTTCATCACACTGACCATAGCTTCCTGGTTTATTATAATTTGCCAGATTAATAGAGCCGTAGAATTTCTATTTGACACATCCAAAGTTCACAGCAGCTTTTCGTAAGACTTGGTTTAAAAATTCCATCTCGGTCACTGTAACGTTTGATGTTAACAGCCGAACTGGCGCAGGTGAGGTTCGTTCTTCCCGGCCGCCCCTTCCATCAGCTGGAGGCTGACAGGAGCAGAGCACCGGGCTGCCGAGTTCTCCACTTGCTTCCTGCACACTAGAAAACAAGGGTGATTTCTGGTGATGCGAATGCAATCGAGGATTAAAGGCTGCTTTGGCAGACGAATGTTGGAGATGAACCCCAGTGACGCATTTATTTATACTTGTAACAAAATTCGAGTCATACATTTTTCTAGTTTACTTCATCAAATCAAGATTTAATAGTTACATCATTCTGAAGACTTCGAGTTGTTAAAAAGGGCAATATATGAAGTTTTAGTAGGCTTTTCCAAGCGCACTAAAGTAGTCAGTTGTGTTTAGCCCCTTTTCTAGGCCATTCTATTTCTCCCTTTGCTGAGGGCAGATGAGGATGGAAGGTGACGTGTCTCGATTCACTGAGAAGACAGACTTGGAGCACATTTGCTGCGTATACACACCTACCAATTTGGTTCCCAATTCTTCCCCTCCCTTTGGTCTCTGAGATACAATTTGCAGATGCTTCCCCTCTTCCTGCAGCTGTGATATAATGCTCATTAAGGAACACAATAGGAAGTATTCCTTGTGGTTTAAATGACCTCTCTGCTGGTAGCAGCCTTTCCAGGACAGCTGTCATGTTTTGTAAATAATATATTAAAAGTATTTACTCTGTATATGTGGCTTATTAATTGTAAATGCTCATATTAATGTAGATGTTTAGTAAACTTTTCTGAAAGCAGGATGTTGTTTAGGGAAAGCCTCTTATTGGAGGCTTTGTAAGAATGCGATTTTGCTTTTTGGTGTGTTAATATACCCCTTGCAAAAGAGGGTGAGAAAAGATGAGGCAAAGTTTAGTAATACCAAGCTATTCGGGGCAGTAAATACGAAGGCCTGCATTGAGTAATCGTGGAAGGATCTTATGCAGATGAATTACTGCGCAATAGAATGTCAAATTAACTTTAGCTTAGATAAATATTAAATGATAAACATGGAAAAATATTAACTTGTCAGAGCCCACCATTTTTATATCTTGCAGACCTATATAAATTTGTAAATTTATAGAAGGGGGTAGCACTGATAGCTACCAGCCTTGCAATAGAAAACCCCATGAGAATATCGGCTCAGTATTGACTATCAATCCAAAAAGCAAAGCAAATGCTAAAGATCAGGACCAAAATAGAAAATAAAGTGGAGAACTTCATTGTTATGGCACTGTATAAAGCTGAAGAGCATGATGGGTGCCACAGAATCCATCCGAGACAGAAACTTTGACTGAAGGATGAATATTGAGGGAGATCCGAGCTCAAGCTGAACACGTTCCCACAGCTCGTGTCTCTCCCATGGAGGTTGCCTGGCATTTACTGGGAGCAGAACTCGCTCTGTTCTTTCTGCAGGGAGAACATGGAAAGTGTTTTGTCTGCCCGTCTGTTTTTTTTCCTCAAAGCTTCTGGAAATTTAAATTTTTCAGTATCCTCTTTTAGCATTCGTACCCACTCAACAGCTTCAGCCAAATCTATTTTGGGAGAAATAAAATGCACAGTTGGTGATGACTTTTTTTTAATCAAAAGTTAAATTGGCATATTGTTTGTTTGGTCCCATCTCTGAAGTATTTCAGTGCTTCATAATCTGTAAAGCATTGATCATCATAACTCTTTCTGCTGAAGGACATGACTTCTGAGACTAAGCTGACGTGATTTAAAGCTTGTTTTTGGTTTTCCACACGGGAGTTAGGGACCGTTCTCACAAAATCTAATCCATCCTTAGGACCATCTCTGCCTGCGTTGCTATTTAAGTACTGTCATCTAAAGGGAACTTTAAAAAAATGCCACTGCAGGTTGGATTCTGGGACTTCACGTTCCATTTGTTGGCTTTAAATCTTCCCTTCTCATTATTTGAATTGTGTAGGTGTGTGCCACCTGCCAGCTTTCTAAACAATTATATTTTCTGGCAATTTATTAAAAAAATACTACCTAATGATGACTTCAGCACTGACTCTTGTTGCTCAAAAAACAGTTTAGATGAAGCCACTTTTACTGAAAGGCAGCCAAGGTTGGAGCAGCCCTTTCACATTGCAAAGGAAAAATGGGGTTGTCTGCGCACTGGTAGAATTCAAGAGTGTGGAAAAATTACTGTGCTAATGCAAAGTTCCTGTTTAAACACATACAAATAGTTGCGTTTTCCAAAGTGGTTCAAAAGGTACAGAGGGTTAGGTTAGGAAAGGGGCTGGAACATTTTGACAAAAGCTACAGAGCAGGAGACCCGTTTCATATTTTAAGTGCTGCTCCAGCCCAGGGTTAGTGTAGTATGTCCTGCTCTTCCACCTGAGGGCTTGGATTCGCGACTAAGGTAATACCAGGCAGAAAGGTTGGGTTTATTCCATAGGCGATAACAGCCCACTCAGCTAGGTCCAGTTAATTACATCCCTTCAAAGCACTATTTCGAGAATCGGTTACAGAAGGTCCATGTGATTAAAATTTTCTCTTTGGAAAATCTGGGTGAGAAATCACTGATGGTTGTAACTCATCCAACAAAGGCTCTGTATGGGAGAGAGGTCTGAGCAAAGCTGAAAATCTGCTTGGAAAGGAGGGGAACCTGTTGCTGTAGATGACTGTATGTACTCTGAAATTCAATTTAGGTGTTAGAATATCTTTCTAGCCTCCAACTGGCTAGAAATAGCAAAGCAGTACTGACATTTTCTGGATATAGTTGCTAGCTGGATTATTTCTATACAGAATTTCAATTACCTCTGTTTTTTCATATTTTTTCCTTATGCGTTCCTTGGTTTGTTCTTAAGAAAAACCAAAAACATTCTTGCAGGTTTTTACAGTTCAGAGATGTGGGGATGTCCACAGATAGTCATTACCGGGTGTGTGAAACGTCCCGCACTGTCAGGTGTGTTCATTCCTTTAGCAACTGATTTTTATCAGTTTTTTTTATTCTTAAAAGTAAGATCTCAGAGAAAATCCTTTTCTTCTGACTTCTTCCCTCCTGCCCAGGACGGGAGCTGTTGTTGACACTTTGGAGTATTTCAGCATCATGGCTGTGACAGCATCACTCTTTTAAGTGTTATTTCACTGAGATGTGTCTGAGAATTGGAAAACCAGGAGCCGCCACCCCCCAGGATATCTTAATAGTCACCCAATTGCATCTTCTGGGTTGGTGCAGGAATAAGCTGTTAGAGAGCAACATAATCTAGTATTTTTTAAAAATTCAAATAGGTTACTAGGTGTTTTATTCAGTGTTTATAAGAATTAATGGGATCCATTTAACTGTGTTTGTTGCCTGCAAAGTTAAACACTTTTATGCTTTATTCATGGCATTGACTGTGACAAAGCTAGGTTCTATTTTTAGTCCCAGCTAAATGAAAAGTAAAACAAAGTCTGCTGTGTCTTCTTTCCTTTGGGGGTTGACATTCCTTTTAGAGTTCCCCTCTGCTGCGTTGCCATTTGTTTCCACTAATTTCATTAAAATCTCTGCAGTAGCTCCTCATGGAAGTTTATTGTTGCACTTTTGGTAAATTCATAGAAATCTTTTGTGTTCTGGAAGCTTCAATGGCAGAAGCTGCTGAAGGGAACAAGGGGATGGGTGGGGTTTTAGTTGAGAGCGACTCTAAAGGCTGCAGCAGCACAAGTTATGGTGCGACGGTTTTATTCCATGTTTTTTTAATGTTGTTTTAAAAGCAGATATTGCAGCTGTGACCATTTTTACAGGATGTTGTTTGGATGGTACGTTTTCTTGTGACTTACCGAACTTATTCAGGCAATATTTTTGATTGATAGTACATAAAAATCATCCCATACTAGCCTGGAAACCTGCCTTGAGGCCATTGTAATCTTTCTTCTTTTTTCCATAGGAAATTTGCTACAAGACCCTATCGCTCCTACCAACTCCACATGTCAGCATTATGTCTGCAAAACTTGTAAAGGCAAGAAGATGATGATGAAACCGTCATGTAGCTGGTGCAAGGACTACGAACAGTTTGAGGAGAACAAGCAGCTGAGCATCTTAGTGAACTGCTATAAGAAACTCTGCGAGTACATAACGCAAACTCCGCTGGCACGAGATATTATCCAGGCAGTTGATTGTTCCGCGGATCTTTTAGCTTTGCTCAAAGATGGATCGCCGCTCCACGAAGAGACAGAAAAACCTTCCGATACAGCCTTGGCTTTGTGTTTGACACATTCCCCAGTACCTTCAACCTCAGAACTCACAACCGATCCTCCAGCTGGTTTTACCTCGCTACCTGAAAGCACACACAACATTGATATCAGAGGTTCTGTTATCAACGGGTTGCCCAATTGTAATGGGCTTTCGGTAGATAAACTCGGAGTGAATATTCCCTCTCCGGAGCACGCGAACACCATTGATGTCTGTAGCACTGGAGAGTACATCAAAACGGAAGATCTGTCGAGCAGCCTGCAGCCCGTGTGCGACACCGTTTCCACCAGTGACTTGTGCACGACGGGCATTGACATCTGCAGCTTCAGTGAGGATATCAAACCGGGTGGCTCGCTCCTCCTGAGCGTTGAGGAGGTTCTCCGGAGCTTAGAAACGGTGTCAAACACTGAAGTCTGTGATTCTAATTTGCAGCCTGGCTTGGAAGCAAACATGACTAACGGCCCTTTCCTGCAGCTCTCTCCCCCACCTCTCAGCCATAACATTTTCATGTCCACAGATGCTTCTCCTCACGGAATCTCCTGCACTGCGGCGACACCCAAGGTGGTTAAGTTAAACAGAAAGCGATCTCGGTCAGAAAGTGATAGTGAAAAGGTTCAACCTCTACCCATTTCCAGCATCATCTGTGGCCCAACATTGGGAGCGTCAGCTCCCGTAACAGTGAAACAGGAAAATAAAATGTCTTTGCAGCCTATTGCGACTGTACCTAACGGAGGCACTACTCCCAAAATCAGTAAAACTGTGCTCCTGTCTAACAAAAGCATGAAAAAGAATTTAGACCATGCCCCTAAGAAATCTCACCCGAAAGCCAAACCAGGGGTGCTGAAAACAAAAGACAAAGCGAAGGAGAAAGTTCCTAGCAGTAATGTTATGCCAGGAAGCCCAACAAAAACTGTGTACAAAAAGCCCCAAGAAAAGAAAGGGTGTAAATGTGGTCGTGCCACCCAAAATCCAAGTGTTCTTACCTGCCGTGGCCAACGCTGCCCTTGCTACTCTAACCGCAAAGCCTGCCTTGACTGCATATGCCGTGGCTGCCAAAACTCCTACATGGCTAACGGGGAGAAGAAGCTGGAGGCGTTTGCAGTGCCAGAAAAGGCCTTGGAGCAGACTCGGCTGACTTTGGGCATTAACGTGACGAGCATTGCGGTGCGCAATGCCAGCACGAGCACCAGTGTAATCAATGTGACAGGGTCACCAGTAACGACGTTTTTAGCTGCCAGTACACACGATGATAAAAGTTTGGATGAAGCTATAGACATGAGATATGACTGTTGAGTCTTTTCCCTGCCATCCGTAGGGGAACTGCTACAGGTTTACGGCAGCTATGGTTCTGTTTAACTTGCTGGAGCTCCTGCATTTAGATCACTTGTATCAAGTGTTTTTCATTGCTATGTTATGTGTATTAGTGTCTGGGAAATAGTTGCAGATAATGGAGGAGTTACCCTAAAACTGTTTTTAGTTCTTACAGCACCTCATAGTTTGAGATCAATTGCTGATGTAAATGATTTTATCACAAGATCTTTGGCAAAGAATATATTAACCTCATTGTACTTGGTCATGCTTTGTGCTCAGTCAAAGCTTCTGCTTAAGCGTAGAGAAGTGGTACCTAGTTAGTCCATCTAAACTGTGCTAGGTTATGGTGCAGAAAAAGAATTATCCATTAGTTACAGACACCATTACTAGAAAATCACATAATATTCCTGTAGGAAATGCAGCATTGAGCTGGAGGGTGCAGTCTGAAAAGGGTAGATAATGCCTGATTGTGAGAATTGGTTATCTCCTCTATGGAACAGCTTAAAAAAATAATTCATAAATATATTGAGAAAGCAAATAGCCCAAAGAGCAGCTCAGTCTCCAGGCAAGGGCCAGGAATATGTTGGTGAGATGTGACTGTGGAACCGCTGGCTCAGATACCCTGGCCCCGGTAACACCACCGCTCTTTTGGTTGGTTTTTTGACAGTTCCCGTTCCTGATCTGTTCTGCCCTCTGTGCCTTTGGCTGGGGCAAGAAAACTGCTTGTAGGCAAAGAAACCTCAGGTGTTATTAGCACTATTCTCTCCTTTTCTCCTTCCCCCTCCCTTTTTTTTGTTTTTTTGGAGCTCCTGCTGATTTTACTGCTGTTGCTTCTACAAAAGAGCGTGGATTTTGTGGGTTGCAGAGAGACTCCGCGGCCGATCCCACAGCAGTTATCAAGCACCAGTGGGGGTGTTTGATGAAGTTGGTACCCCAGCCCTGTCCCCTCGAGGGTGATTCTTTATTTCCGGCTGGGGCCGAGGATCATTTGCTAAGGTCAAATATATTCTGGATGTTTCTTAGAATAAGCTGTGTAATGCGCTCCTCCCAGAATCCAGCTCATTTTTTTCTAAGACGTTGGAAGTAGCTTTCAAAGGTCAGCGCTTTTCAACCTCCCTAAAGTGGAAAAATAACACTAAGTTGTCAAAGAGCTCCTCTCAGAAAGTGTTAAAATGAAAGCACCTCTGTAGGAATTCAGCTTTATGCAAAAATGGCTCATTTTGGTGTAACCCCTAAATAAGAGCACAAGCGGAAGAATGTAGCCTTGCATTTCGGGCTTCATGGGCATCCTAAAAAAGTCAGATTACTTTGTGAAAGCAGGAATTTCTCCTCTTTGAATGAGACAGCAGAAATTCAACGTGAGCCGACTAGAACACAAACCGTCACCCTCTCATTTCAAAGGCAGCTCCTGTTTCAACAGCGTGTTCAATAGTACGTGAAGTTTTTTGAGTTGCTTTCCCGCTTCCATCTCTCCTTTTCCTCGCCCCACGAACCCGCCGCGCTTTCCACCCTGACGTTTGCTGTGTTTTGATTTGGCACAAAGCATGTACAATGATGGTTCCTCACCTAAGAAATAAGCAAACCCCTTTGGACACAAATGACACCTCCTTTTGTTTTGTAGTGTACCATGGTGTCATCTTCTGTGAATGTGGTCAGATCTTTTTGTTGGTTTTGGTTTGTTTCTCCCCCCGTCTTTTTTGTGGGGTGGGTATAGGGTGGGGGGTTAAAGCCATAGGAAGAAAAATGTGATGTACGTGTCCAGTCTGTACTTTTTTTGTTTTTGTTTTGCAAGAAGAGTTGAAAAATATTTTTGATAATGAGTAAATGGTGGAAAATGCTTCTTAGTATTCTTGTCTTTATTTGCCAACCCAAGTACCGAAGATCTGTGGTTTTTAGCCCTCATGAGATTTACCGATGTCCTATTAAAATGTATTTAGTTAAACTTGTATGTGATTTTTGTGTTGACCCAAAAGGATCCTACCATTTTCTAATTTGGTGGTTTGATCGTGACCTACTACTGTAAATCTGTTTATTAGTCCACTACGTGTAAGAAAAGTAGTCAAACCAGAGTCTGATTTATGGGGAGGAAACTGCACAGCATGGGTTGTTTGGGAATGCTTTTGCAGAGCTGTTAAGTTTTGCTGAGATTGTTGATGGTACATTTATTAGGACTTGCATTAAATTAAATACATAGTACCTTTGCTCCAGAAATGTGGGAGTACTTGCAATTTTTACTATCTCACCGCTGCATTAAATATGGTACCAAAAGTTGGAGAATTTAGGTGAAGTGTGTTTCGCAACCGCCGACAGGAGAGCCCTGATCATTAATGTAAAATTGCGACTGGTAGATTCAGGTTGTTTCTAAAAACATTTCCTTTTATGCTGCCACGTTCTTGAAATGTATTATTAAAATTCAAATTGATTTAATAAATGTTAGTTTTCTAATTCTATTTTGCAACTGCTAAGGGCATCAGTGTGGCATATGTTGCACTTATTGTCTAAATGCTACTCAGTCCGTTGATGACTAATTCTGTAATTGTTTAAATTAGGGTTGGCTTGGTTTGCTTTCCTTAACCTCCTGGCTAGTTGTTCTTGAATAAGCTGAGCAATGGAAAGGATCATAACGGTGCTGAAAATAATTGCAGTGGTTCTCGTTTGAAAAATATTCGTTTCCATGTTTATAGCAGCGTTCTGGGAGCTTCAGCGTCAGTTGTGGTCAAAGAGTGGAGTGCACACTGGGTCCAAGGCAGCGCGAGGATCCGCATGGCTCCAGCTCAGCCCGGGCGTTCCCTGCCGGCCACCGACCCCGTGGATCCAGCGAGCTGCTCGGGGATTTATTTTCCTGCAGGAAATGTGCGGTACTTGAGCTTTCTTCCCAATCCTGTTGGAAACAGCAATCGACTTCCAAACTTAAAGAAAATCTTGCAATTTCTAGAGCTGCATCGGAAAGAAAAACCGGTAGTTCATCACCCGTTTGCTGTGGGAGTGTTCCTGCTGGAAAACGATGCTGCAAAGGTGCAAAGAGCAGAGCTCCTTCGGGAAGGGCTGGACTTTGATCATGGGTAGCGGTACAGAATTAGTCTAGAGCTTCTGACCACCTAAGTCCGCACACGTGGAAGAAGCTCTTTGAAGAAAGGGAAGACATCTAAACTTCCATTTTGAGGGGAAAGGCTCTTTCCACATACCGTACATCAGGGAAGTCACAAGTTGGGATTAAAGTCTCAGAGGGAGGAGGGATGGGGAACCAGAACTGGAAAGGAACATTTGGATTGCGTCGATCTCCATACACCTGCAAGCACCATAACATTTTGTACTGTCAGAAAAAACCTGTCAAGTTCCACTTTACCAGAATCTGAAATACAACCTGAAAAGCCAGGGCCCTGGCACTGCGAGGAGCTGCTTGTTCAGTGAAACTCTGATGGACTTCGAAGACAAAGATCATACAGATGTGGCACATGAATTGTGCAAAGGTTCTGGCATCATCCAGAATAAAAGCATCTTTTCCTGCATGCCAGCAGCACACACCCCCAGGCATTTTGCAGTTTTGATTGCTGACTATCTGAAGTGAAACCACACAAAAGAGCAGGTTTGTGTGCTAGAATCATTCCAAGGATGTAGCACGGCTGATGAAGTCACTCCGAAAGGTATATCACGCTATTTAAAGTAGTACTGATAATGTCACAAGCCCATCTCGTTTGGTCTTACTTATTTAATTGTTCAAATATAAGTGCCACTGGTATTTTAAAGCAAGCCAGAGGTCTCCACCAAGCAGTGACTACAATATAGCCAGATTTCGGCACACGGGAACGCTGACCTGTCGGGCTCACAGATGAAGCAATAATGATAATGCAGGGATTCTGCTTGAGCCTTCGCATATAATGACATCATAAATAGCATTACTTTTTTAAAAAAAAAATTTCCTTTTTTCCCCCGCTTCACTCTGCTAGCAGAAGATCCAGAAGATGTCTCTCTTTTCAGGACAGGTTAAAATAAGGGAGCTTGGCATTTTGGTAGGTCAGCACAGGGATAGTGCTCCGCGCTGAGGATGAAGCTGTGAGGAAGGTAAGTGGTCGGGTTGCTTGTCTGCCCGAGGATCTTTGAGAAGAAAGCGATTTTGGGACAGCAGCTGGAGATGAAGTGAACAATAACTCTACCTCACAGCTTCGAGACAGGTTTGACTTAAATTCAAAAGTCCTTTATTTGCCAAAAAAAAAAAAAGGAAAATACGAAGTAAAAATACAGAGATAAAACCATGCCAGCACAAGATGTCTCCAAACTCTTTTTACAAAATATAAGAACCTTTATTGTTAAATATTCAATTTCTAAACCCATCACCCAGTGATAAGATGAGAACAAAAGGGTAAGCGCTGCGTACGTGTTTTTGTTCGAGTAGCTCATGCTCTTTATTGAGGTTCAGTTTTGATTGCATAGACCTCAGCTACTGTGATTTAGGAATGCCCTACTCTAAAAACGCGTATCCTTAACACGACACTTCCGTGACCTCTTTTTTTGGCCTTTCAGGCATATTTGTTTCAGAAACTAAGCAGGGTACCTTGGGTAGAGCAGCTCGAGTTCGCTGTCCGAAATCCCCCATTCAGGGGAGAGGGAAGGTTTTCCGCAGTGGTTTCTGTAAAGCCGAGACTGCCGGGAATTTGGGGTTTTGCTGTCCGTGCCAGTTTTGCAACACTGCCGTGCGGTGGCAGACAGGCTGAAGCTGGGGCAGGGCCTGGGCTTTGCTGACATAAACTGTCATGTAGCCATTATTACGGAGATTTTCAAAGCAGAAGAAAAAAAATCCAGCTAGTACCATTCCAGCAGTGCTTGTAGCAAGTTGCGTCCTCCAATCTTAGTACTGCAGAGCAAGAGTATTTGTGATCATAAAAATAAAAAGCAAGGCTTTTGTAAGGACACGGGACTTAATTTTGCTAGACAAAAGCAGACTAGACAGAATAAATAAACAAATGTATTTTTTTTTTTTAATCATGCAAAACTGAATTTTACTCACTTTTCTGACTGCCTCCTAAGGAAAAGGAATCCTGCTCATAAAATACTTCTGGTTTACAATGGAAAACGCGTGATCTCCCTTCAAAGGTGTGTAACAGCTAAAGTGGTGCTGGCAGTTGGAGGCAGCGTCAGCCAAGGGGACTCCTGCGGGGTTCCTGCCTCATTCTCGGGAGATCGCCGAGCCCCGACACCGGGCTGTGCTGCCGCTGAGCACGTCCTGCGCCCATATTCACAACCGGCCTTGTCTTCTTGCAGTCTGAGTGTCCCAGAAGGAAAAGCGAAGGAGTTGGAGAGGAGTTCCCCACTTTACCTTGCTTACAAACTGCAGATTTACAAATCTTCCATCCAGAGAAGCTGCAGATGGGGCTAAGTCATGAATGGGGTGCAAAATACCTTCATCTGTGCCTGCTGAATTATGGCTATTTGCAAATGTGTTAGTGAAGGAGAATGGATTTCTACTCCTGGAGTAAATAATACCAATTACTGAAAGTTTTGCACTGATATCATGCTAGCAGTGGCTCCTTATATTCCAAACATTTAAGTTTTGTTGTTTGTTTCTTTCCTCAGTGATTAGCTTGTTGTGTTGACCTACTAGAAAGCACGAATTGGGTTTGGAATCACTCGCTTTGTCACGGCAGCAGTGAACCTCTGGTTGGAAAAGAGAGGGCCGTGGCTTTGGGGGCCAAAGGGCTCAGCAGAGCAGCTACCAGTTTCTGTCTCAGTTCATCAAAACCAAACCTTGAAAAGGTAACCGATGATTTTTACCAGGCTGGGGACACTGGCACCAGCTCAGGCAGAGCGGTGTGGGATGGAAGCCTGAATTCGTCCTTCATCTGACTCCCTCCTGGTGTGAAAAAGCAATGCTGTGTTCCTGAAAATATACATCCTTCCTGGAAAAGGATGTTGCTCTCAACTCCCAGAAGGATGAGGAGGAGGAGTTGTAATAGACAGAGGCTGTAGAATCACCATCTGGGAGGTGGTTTTCAATACTCAGCTGGATGAGATCCTGAGAAACTTGCTCTAACTTTGAAGCCGGCCTGCCTTTGGGTGAGGAGGTAGAATAGAGACCTACACAGGACCCTTCCAACCTGCATTATTGTCTTACTCTGCACAGCACTAGGAAAGCTTGTCTTTTGGAGGCACTAGGGCCATCCCAGGTTAAAACCTTCAAGAGACAATCACTAAGTTATTCCGGAATGAGGCTTTCAAAACTGGCAAACTGGACATTCCAGTACTGCTGCTTGCAGAGTTAAAAGCGAGCAGCGCCAAAGGAACACGGAGGTTCAGTTTCAGCCTAGAATGGGGTCAGGTTCTTCTTGTTCCTTTGAGGAATCTTTGGAGAAATGCAAAATTTTATCAAGCTAAGACCGCTCTGGACCTAGACAGCAAAGAAAAGAGGTGAACTGCTTCACCTGGGTTCCTTCAGGTGAACAGCAGACAGAGCTGGTTACAATCAGTGGTTGTGCGATGTCCATCCTATGTTCCTTTCTGCAATGGTTTCCTAGTTTCTTCTGCATTGGGGCCTTTGTGGAATCATCCCCATTAAAGCTTTTCCTTTCAGGGTTTCAGTGATGACGGAGCAGTGATTCAAACACCCTGGCGTTGAACAGAGCCGCTCTTGGGTGCCTGTGCCATTCAAAAAGGCTTATCCTGCTTTGGTTAGCGCTCCTTGCTTACATCCTTTATTATGGAATGGCAGTTGCCTTGCAGTGGGATCAAAACACAGCACTATAGCAGCTACTGGAAAGAAAATTAACTCTATCCCAGCTGAAACCAGGTCACAATGATGTCGCTAAGAACCCGGGCATCCAGAAGTTTCCCAAATACCAAATCCAGGATCTTGGTGTGTGTGCATGCATCCGGATAAAAGAGCGGCTTTGTTCAAGAAAAAGAGAATGGATCCCCAAGCCCAGTATAACTGAAAGCTTCCTCTCTTTCAGCTTTGGATCCTGAGGAGAGTTACTAACGTCAGCAGGGCAGCGGTACATCCCACCTGGGCATCGGGAGGCAGCCGATACGCTTCAAAGGCTCCTGGAAAACTGGAAGCTGCATTGTCATGATCAGCCAATTATTTATTTGGTTATTAACACTTAGAATTATCATCTAGAGATTAATGTTCCATTGTGCTAGAATCTAGATGTATAAAATGCACCAGTGTGCATGTGAATACATGTTATTAACTGGTGGGGCGAGGAGGTAAGAGGAAATACAGCGTATACCCACCAACCAAGCGTTATGCATTTGGGCATAATTACAATAGCTGAAATAAAATACAAGAGCTGAAGCCTGTCCCAAGCTGAAGAAGGTAAGTACCCGATCTGTTTGTGTATATGTGATGGCTAAAATTGAGGACTGGTAAGAACATGGTATCATCACCTCTGTGCTGCAACACAGGCAAGGAGGAACAGCTCCGGCAGCAGAGACACCAGCCGTGGTTCGATGGGGAATGTCAGCTTAATTTGGCACTTCAGCAGGAATTCATTAGTTGCAGAGTTTCCTCTCTGAGACCAGGGCCTACTTCACGGGTGGAAAATAATCTTTTGGCAATATTACAGGCTAATTCCTTTACCAGTTAAAGGATCCCTCTGGTAAGAGAAATTCGGCACACTAGGTTAGGGTTGGTGTTTTTCTTCATTATCTCAGTCTGTTGGAAAAGGCTACGGGTGAGCAACACAGGAGAAGGGAAGAACGCAGGGAAAGGACAGAACTGGGGCACACAAGACACAGCAGTTTCAATGCAGCAGCTGAACAGCGTATGTGTCTTCTTTTTTTGCAAATATCCATGAAAATACTTTTACAGAGCCAAAACACTAGCCTGAGGAAGATCTTGTTATGCACAGGAGAATACGTAGAAATGTTAACTATGTCTCAAATTCTCAGAGAAACATTACATCACGTAGTGCTGGAACTGTCCACAGATTCATACAAGTAAAATATGTCCAGTATCAACTGTAAGAGCTTGTGGTTTAAAGTGCAGAAGGGAACTTTGCTCTGCCCATGCACAGCCATGGTGCCTTGGTTTCCAGAAAAAAAGCAACCAAACAAACAAACTTCCTTGGGACTTGCGTTTTGAAAGATTTCTAGATGTACATTTAAATTAATTTGGCAGCTCTTTTGTCACTCCTGGTATAAAGTCAAGGGGGCAGAATGGCACAGGACTGAACCGAAACAACCACTGTAGATGCTGCATGTGGTTGTTGCAGTTAATCACTAGATGCTGGCATTTATTGCACATCTGGGGACATAACACAATTTATATATAAACAAAACAAGGTGCAATCACCATATTTAATGAGTGTGCACAATAACACATTGTAAAAAGCCTCTTTATAGAAATTGCCTTATTGCAATTACACAGGAAGAGAAAAAGGGTTCTCGAGTTACAGTGTACAAAATAAAGCACAATTGCTCCAATGACGGATTTAAGAAAAATCCCTAAGTGTCTCGGGACTGAATGCTATCCAGTTTGAAAGATATCGATTAAATGTCTTCCATTTCTCTATGCTGAGAGATCTGAGATAACTAGTTTATCTGACTTGTCTCCAGTTTCAGAGGGAGATAAGACTTCATCTGTGTCATAGTCTTCTTCAAATGATCTGCAAAGATAAAAGGTACGTCTTTAAAAGCCATATTTTGGTGAGAGCTTTTGTTATTCCAGTGGCTACTAAGGCAGCTGGTTAAAATACAGTAGCATGCAAGGTGTTAACCTTGAGGAGGATATTTATAAGGCACGGAAAACAGTGCTGTAGTAATCAGTGTTCTGACAGCTGACGTGACTTTGCACTCCCATCCATCCTCATTTGTAAGTTCCAAAACAACTTTTCACTGGTGTTCAGCGTTATAAAATGTGAATCCAGTTTCAGTAACAACTGTCGTTAGCTCACAGTAGCCTTAATAGTTCCATGTAGGAATAAAGTCGCCCAGCCCGAGAGATTTGGCTTGCTCAGACTTGCTCAGAAACACCTGGTTTCCAAAGCACCTCCTGGCTTCGGATATGTTTTGACATCCACAGAAGAACAATTGTGGCCATGCTGTCATGTTCCTCTCCCGGTTGGTTGGAAGTTTAATATCCAGGTCTTAGCATTTATGCCCTGGGAAGGTTTGGCTGTGAATTCTCAGCTCCAGCCAGCTGCGCTATTTGGGCTGGTTGGGTTCTGTGCTCTGTGGCAGAGGGTATCGCTTTGGGGATCTCATCCTATTCCTGTTCCTGAGAAATGATGTTTTTAGGATGTTTTCCCTCCAGTCTCAGCACACTACAGGTTAGCTTCTCAGGGTTCCCAAGAAATTAAAGTTATTCCTTTTTTCTCCAAAAGCAATGCTGCTTGTGAAGGAAACGCTGCAGCAGATGTTCCAATGGCGAGCACAGGAACAGCTCGAGTTTGTGTGCTGCACAAGGTTAACACCTTTGATACCCCAGCACGGATGGTGCCAAGAAAGAATTGCCTACCACTGCTTGTGCTGTTTTTCCCTTTACTAACCCATATGCAAATCCTTGGGAGCCTGTTGGCGTATATGACCTGCTGTGGCGGGGATTCCGTCCCTACGTGAAGGAGACAGCACCCAGATCTTCCCGGACATTTTCATCTTGTCTTCCATAAAGGAAAGCACCTGCTGAGTAATTCTGCCACCTTCTGGAGCCTTGCATAAGCAGGAGAAGAAAAACAATGGTCTGGATCCTATGCCAATAACTGCTCTGATCATGCACTCAAGGTTGCCAAAACCGACACAATATACCCACTTTTTGGGGCAGCAGTGCCTGTTGGAGTCTGCGGGGCTCTGCCTTTCTAGCATTCCCCACCTGGGCAGGGGCTGTGCGTGGCTGTATGTGCCTCCGTTTCCCTAATGTCTCCTTCATTTAGGGTGACGCAGCAGAGGAAAACTATTTCCATTTTCTTTTACCTTTCTTCCTTTTTTTCCCTATACATGGAATGTGACCTCTTTCCTGTGTTGTTTATGTTGTACATTCACCAGCACTCAGGGCTCCATTATAATTTGTTTTCCAGTGCCTTTTGCTTCTGGACTAAAGCTTCTCATGTCCTTTCCCATGTGAGTTGATTTTCCACTTCTCTCTTTTGCTCCTTAAGGCTCAACAGTGCTTGCTTTATCTCGGAAAAAAACCTCCCCGCTTTTTTGGCTAGGAAACATCCAAGGGACAGCTTTTCCACAGGATTAGCACTAAGGATAATCACCCTCTCTCCTTCCAGGGCAGTTTCAAAACTTCCCAGTTCCATCAATACACATATGGGCTCATGTAGCTTAAACATCTATTCCTCAAGACTCAAGGGTGGCAACTCTGGCTTGTTCAGAGAAGGCAAATTATTCTAGGGAATTCTTTGTCATTCCTTCTGGAAAGCACATATTTTGTCACTGGGCGGTTCAGCGATGAACTTCTTTTCCCCCTTTCCCTGCCTTATGCTGGTGGGTTCATGAAAGTGAGCAACTGAGCCACCAGCTGACTTGAGCGAAATAAAACCAGCCTAAGCTGCCTGAACTGACACGATCTGATCCTGCGTCCCTGTCCTACCTACCCACAGGACAGCTCTGCACTGTGCCCTCGCTCCTTGGTGTCCAGGTGAAGGGGGTTCTTTCCCGTCAGCAGCAGATAAACAACGGCCTCTTCCTCCTTAGTGCCCTCCTGACAGAGAAAGATCTCTTTCCGTGAACGCAGCTGTGGCTTCCATGCACATCACTGGCTGAAACTGCTTTCTGGAACAGTGGACAAAGCGGTGCCCAACTTCTGCCAAGCAGGCCAGAGCCTCAACTGCGAGAAAGGATTTCTGCAAAGCCACCGCTTCTATCTGCACTAAGAGCTGGTGTTGGTCAGATTTGGCTGCTGGTTCTACCTTCAAACAATAGTGTGTGTATACATTCAGCAGGGAACAGACTCTCTTCGTTGAATCCCATACACAGATGTATAAAGCAGAGCATGGCTGAAGTGTTCAGATCAGCTTCAGCTTCCAGCAAACGTGATGCTTCGTTGTTGTCTTGAGCAAGACAACACCTTTCTCTTATCTTATTTTTGGTGATTGTAGCTCTCAATAGTCACAGGATCCTTGAAGTCACTCTGAGTATCCAGGATGTCCCAGGAGCAGTGCTCTCCCATGGGCAAGCCTGCAGCCAGCCAGCCACCACCTGCTTTTAGAAACCATCCATCCAGAGAAGCTACGGAGAGGGCTAAGTCACAAATGTGGTACACACTTACTAATTCATCTGTGATTGCTCAAGGGTGGTTATTTTCAAATGTATTAATAAGACAAAAGACTTCAGATTCTGCCAGCTCACTTAACCAAAAATCTTCACCTCTCTCATAGAGCTCATGAATTGTCTTGGTTTTGTCCCCGGCTCCTCGTTTCTGTCGTCCTCAAAGCACAGCAGAAATAATGTATGTGCAAAAACTCAATGCCTGTTTCTGGCAAGTTTGTCTGGGCATCCAGCTCTTTGTTTTTTCTTTTTCGCTTCCTTTTTTCCTGCATGTTCTGTTGCTATGCTCCACAAATGAGATCTAATCCTGCTGCCATGACTACAGGGCTTTTCAGAGGCTCCTAAAAGCAAACAGCAAGGTTGCCGACATGCTCCTACAGGAAGACACAGGGCTGGTTCAGGACTTCAGAAGTCTGACATCACCTGCCACTTTACCTCCAGTTTTGGTGAGTTGGGGGATTCATGGTCCTGCAAAGCTTTTATGCCGGACTCCTATTTCTTTTCTGTGCTGAGGACACAGGTGTTGCAAAGCAGCTGCAGGGAAACAGCAGCTTTATCTTCCATCCTGTGTTACCTCATCTTCCATTGTGAAGGCCACAAAAAGGCAAGGCAGCTCAAAGGAGACGAGGGAACAGCCCCATCGCTGTTTGGATGCACATCACAGGGAGAGAAGGAATCACAGCTCTCAATAGCTTTGCAAGTCTCTGTGGCTAATTAGTAGGTGCTAATGTTATCCCAAGCAATTTCCAGTGTGGGAAGTTTTGAAAATTATGCAATCTTCTCAGTACTCTTACTTCAATGGCTCTACAAATACTGTTTGAGAACAGATAAAATCCTGAATCATGCAAGATTAAACTAGGGTAAGCATTCAGATGTTTGTTATATTAACCTGGAGAGTACTAGAGAAATATTCTCAAGAAGATACTACTATACATACAAATTTAAAAGATAATTATACTGAGTCTCCATTAGGAGCCTCTGCAGGAAGCCCTGGCACACAGAGAGGTTCTGGAATAACTTCTCTGCCTAAATTCGTCGATTCTAAGGATAGCTGGACTGTCTGTCCATGATTTTATAGAAGGCTGTACAAATGAGCATAGGTATTGCAGAAACCAGTAGTGTTATAAAGAAAAAGTCTGAACAAACTTGGTAAATGAATGAAAACAGTGAAACACGGCTTATAAAGAGCACAGACTAACAGGCATAAAGTAAAATTATTTGAACAAGGTCTCCGCTAAGTATAATAAATGTAAGGGAGCTACAGCTTCTAATCTGTGGTAGTGCGACGTGATCAATATATGGCCCAGACCTGCAAAAGTAATTCAATATCTTTTTTTGTGTGGTTTCCAAAAGAAAAAGGCTTTGTCCTTTTCCCCAGCTATCTCCATTGCTGCAGTGTGTGCAGCTGACTCAAAGGGCTGCCCACAAAGCAGCCCATTGTGACAAACAGCCTTCTGGAGCAACCGGTTCAGGCTTCACATGCTGCAGTGTTGAGTGCAAATGATAAGTCCACGAATCCACTGCTTCTGTTAAAAGTGGCATCCACACACTCCTAGGAAACCTCAGCTGGAGCCACATCGTGTCCCCCAGGGCAGGGCAATGCCTGTGCTTACCCTTCTTGTAACTGCTCGTTCCCAGACTCCTCAGCCACAAGGATCTCGTACTCCTCAGCAGCATATCTGTCCCAGTCCGAGGGCTCAGGGCCGTCGTTTTCAATGTCCTAAAGCGATCAGACAGTCAGGTACACTATGTCCCTACCTCTCCACAGCTGTTTGCAAAGAAACTGTATACGAACAGCTAGTCAGAAATTGCCTTAACTGAAAGATTCACAATTATCTTAAACTATTTTAACATCTGCACATAAATAACTACGAAAAAATACATCCCTTTGTCTATAAAGCCCAGTGTGTGACCTGAGCTGCCAATAAGCTGAACCTGCTTTGTTTCAGAAGTGCTGAACATTAGTAACTGCACATTTTCTTTGCTCTTGCTCAGCAAGCTCTGCATCTGTGCATTTTGTAACTGGTTAAAGAACTTAGTGATTTAAAATCACTAATTAAATGTAATTGTAACTTATCTTTTGAGGAATTCTTCGCTGAGTTTGAGAGGTTACAGAATAACATCCTTATAAGTAGTTGGACCTCTGCCATTTACTGTAAGACGGGGAAAATAAGTTCCCCTCTGACCCCACTTGACCACTCTCACAATGATCCAGTTTAAACAAACAAACAAAAGTAGGGTGGTTCTGGATCGGGATATATTTAAGCCGTGAATCACGGAACCACAAAGTTCCTCTTACAAGTTATGTGGGAACAGCTGGGAGGGAACCAGAGTTGGTTTTCGCATCCCCATCACTTTACTGTGACCAGATAAGAGGCTTCTGGAGATAAGTCCTTAAGCTGTAGGCACATCTGGTTTCACTGGATATGCAAGGGGAGCCAGAGGGCCCTTACACCAACAGCTGACAAAACTCAAGTCTCTGAACATCCCACGGTTAGTGGTGAGCAGCAACTACGCAACACAAAAGCTACAATCTCCTCCTGCATTTTCTCTGCCTGGGAAGAGAGGTTGGCAAATGACAGTGCAGCCAGGCTGATAACCAGGCACAATATGCAGCATCCAAACCTTCCATCTCATCTGCCGCATGTGTGGCCTGATCATGGAGTCAGCACCTCATCTGCCTCAGCCCCTGTGATGTAAAGAAGGGCTGTCACTGTGGTTCCGGTTAGGCTGTGGGAAAATTGCTAGTGCTGTTTTAAGGATCAGACTCCAACCCAGATGTTTAATAAATCTTCACATGTAGCCTACTTTATGACTGCAGCCACATAGGAGACAGGAAGAGACAAACGAGATTTGAAGTTTTGAATCTCTCAGCTCCTCTCTAAACTGAGCAAATGAAGTCTCCTTCTCTTGCAGCTGAGCCTGTGTCTTTCAGCTTGCTGAATCAGTTCAGCTCAGCAGGCTCCGCTCACTCTCTGCTAGTGCTGGTGGAGTAGAATCAGTGATGGCAAGCAAATCATCGAACAGCAGTACAATTTGTGCTGGAGGAGACCCAGGAGGTCTCTAGTCCCAAACTCTGCTCAAATCAGGGTTTGCTATGAGGTCAGATCTGGGGGCTCAAGGCTTTGTCCAGCCACATCTTGAAAACCTCCAAGAACAGAAGCTGCACAACCTGTTCAAGTGTCTGACCACCCTACTTATGAAAAAGGTTTTATTATATTCAGTTGGATTTTCCCTGCATCCAGTTGCATTCCAAAGATGGGTTTGAGAAGGCCTGTATTTAGAAATAAAGGTGATTTATACCTTTTGCACTGCAAAGGGATCCCTCTGTTCATTGTCCAGATACTTCTCTAAATTAAAGAAGGTGTTGAAGAATACATGAGCCATTCTGCACCTCTTCAGGTCTCGTAGGGTTACTCTTCCTGCAGAATAAAAACCCCACAGTGTTGTGCTGAGTTCTTAGCAAAAGACTGGACCTGTTCCTTGCCAGTCTTATCAAAGTTTTAATCATAACATTGGTATGCTACAATATTACAAAATTTCTTCCCAAGACAGTCAAGGATTTTAACATTATTCAATAAATGGGTACATTTATTAGGCTTAAACCTCACACATTGAGACCTTTCACATTCACACAAAGTATGAAAATGTGAATGGGGATGGTCCAGTTTCATAATCTAGACTGTCAGCACATCCCACAGCTGGAATACACAAGACTTGTTGCTCCAGTTCCAGCAAATTAATTCACAAGGTCTCTTGTTCTAGTATTTCAAAGCTCCTAATGCATAACATTATGGAACAATAGCCATTGTTCAGGCTTTCACCTTGTACAATAATCTCATCCCTGTGATTCCATCACAATGCTCTACCTATAGATGGATTTCACAGTGACATGACTTTCCCAGTCCACCATAGATCAAAGAGGACGGAAACTCCCATTAAACAGGACTTACCTTCCCTCTCTGGCTTAACGAGATCAAGCATCTGGCACAGCAAGTCATGAAATGGCAGCGGTTCTATGCCCATCACTTCCATCCGCTCGCACTGCTCCTCGTAAAAGTACTCCAGTTCGTACATGGAGAGCACTCCATCCCCGTCCAGGTCCATGCACCGAAACCAGTACTCGATGCTAGAAAAGAAGACAGGACATTACATTTAATTGGTGTTTTTAAATCACTAAGTTCTTTAACCAATTACTGCACAGCACTGCACTAGGAGATCCACACAGCACAGATTGCAGCAATGCACGTTCCCCTTCCCTCGGCCTCTAATGCTTCCCCATAAACCCTTTTTATGCACTTGCATGAAGGGAACCTGCCTATCTGCTACAAACATCTCATGGTTTTAGCCCCAGAGCCAGAGCTCCATGGCATGAGGTAACCAAAGGCAGTGATGACTGCCAAGACATTCAACACTACAAGAAAATTTCCATTTTTGAGGGGAAATTGTTTAGAGAAAGAGTTATTTGACCAAAGGTAAGTCACTTTCTTCCTAATAATCCCTGAAACCCAAGCTGCTGTCTCTTGCAGAAAGTGGTAGGTCACAGAAGTTTCTATAATCTTATCTGCTCATCTCAACACCTCTATTAAGACACAGAAATCAGCCAGACCTTGTAGCGCTCCTTTTGTCTTCCTCTGAAATCAGGAGCCACACAAAATCGGCGTAACTCATGCGACCTTGCTTTTGAACTTCATTGCCTCTGGAAGACACGTGAGAAAAACAAACACACACACACCAGGCTCCTAAATACTCAGAACGTTACCAAATGTATTTTTCAAAAGCCCCAGATCACTGGTGAGAGAAAACGGGGCATCATCACCCATTTAGCCTGTACTCCCTGCACTCCCCAGGCACAGCACTTGCTGCCCTGCTGTCGCTGCAGAGCTGTGGCTCATCTACCACATCCCCTCCCACAACAAATGCTGAGCTGTTTTAGTTTTTGGAGACGTTAAAGCAGTGCTCTCCAGCTGTCCTTGTGCCACCGTGGGCACAAACACATCGTGCTTGCATGTTCCCTCCAGCTATGCACAGCTTGTTCTACAACGAGGTCTACAGGTGGTCATCCTGTGGGATTTTTTTAATTTGTTTTCTTCAGATACCCAGAAGTTTCACGCCATTGTCAGGCAGCTCCAACCGGAGCACCATGTTGAAAACCATTCTGATCAGTGGGGATTTTCTGAGAGTATCTTCCATTTCTAATCAGAAGTTCCCTTCGCTTCTGTTCGCAGCCAGTATGCTTCTCCTCACCTCACCACAGCACCGCTGAATATTCGCTCGATAATCCTGTTTGATAAAGCTGGAAACAAAGAAAACATGAAGAAAATAAAGCTACAGGTCACAGGAACAACTACAATCAGTCGTTTTTGCTGAACCCCCACACAGCCATTTCCCATTGCTAACAGAAAGCTCTATCTGCATTGCCTGTCTGGCCACTTTACTGATCCTTGTTTAGCAGCATTTTGTAAAAAACACAGATGATTCTCCCAGTGTGTCTGCCTTTGTATCCTCCCAAACACCATAATTCTCCGCAATTATGGCAACCGTATGTGATCTGGATTCTTAGACATGGGCAGTATTACTCCTACTTTACTGTAGTAGGACTTGTCACATAAGCAAATCCTGCTGATAGGAGACATTTTCAGTGTGTGTTGCAAAAGTTCAGCTATCAAGCAAAAAAAAAAAAAAAAAAAAAAAAAAAAAAAAATCACACTTCTCATCCCTCCAAAACACTTCTTAGCAAAGCACAAGCTGTGGCAATCCTGCTGCAGGGAAGGACAAGGAAAAAGAAGCATCGTTTTAGGTGAGTGGGGGGACTTTGCCAGCCAGGAAATGTGTGTGATAGATTGTTATGGCAGAGACACACCAGCCAAGCAGCAATACCAGCCTGGAGCAGGATTTGCACACTGACCTCACCCCCCCAACTGCTGACACACGTCCTTTAGACGCCCCCTTAGCTCCTTCTGCCTGTTCTCTGTCACGTCTGCAGTCCTGGCCCACTGCATCGACAGTTTCTCCCCTTCCCACAGCACCCCTTCAATCTTTAGCTCCCCAGCACCAGCGCTCTCAAGCCTCTCGTGCAACAAACACTCCATCCCCGTGTTCCCAGCAGGGACCATGTCTCCCGTATCAGCTTTCCCGCGACCTCCAGTCACAGGTTGTGTCCAAACTTCCCATTTCCCCAAAGCTGATTCTCTGTCCCAGACCTACTTTCCCAACAAGTGCAGCAGCCACACAGAAGAACCCGAAGCAGCTTTGTCTTCAGGATTAAACAAGCTGGTTAACAGCTCAAGCTCTTGTCTGAGACATCACACCATGAGTCCTAACACGTAAGCGCATGGGCAGATCATACTCTCAGAACATGGATATTCCTGAAATCAGCCAACCTGAGTGCCTCTTTCTAGCACAACACATACAGAACAAGCGCCTTTGGATTTTTTAGCCCTTTGTGGATTTGTACTCTATTAACGCATCCACGGCCCTTGAACCTTTGAAAACTCATAGCATCTGCTCAACTTGTGGAAAGGAGTTCCACACTGAACTCGAGAGATGTTCTCCAGAGCGTATATGCAAGCTTCTGGAATTCCTCTCATGCATAACAAGGTTGCACTTCAACCTTTGAAATTCATATGGCCTTATCCTTCTTGTCCCTACTTACAAGTTCCTGCAAAAGCCTTAGTAAATAAGAAGTTTCAAGACATTATTTGGGCTTGTTCTTCTGGCAGTGACCCACACATGAGGAGAAGTTCCCTCTCTGGCTACTCACGCAGAAAATAGTATGTACTGTATTTCTCTGCGTCTAAGCCCCTGCAACTGGCTCTGTAAACCAGAATTTGTATAAGAGGTGGAGTGTTCCGTTTAAAGTTTTTTTAGACATCAAATTAAAGCTAGGCTTTACTCTTTACTGGGAACGTTCTATTTTCAGCAATCCCCTTCGTCCTACCACATCTTGCAGGCACCGTACCTTGATCACTGTACCGAGCCAGATCCTTCTGGCTGATGTAAAGATCATGGTCAGTGTCCAGCTCCCAGAATTTACAGTATATAACATAGAAGTGCTCATAGGAGAAATAATCTGTGATCTGATTTATGTCATCCTCTTCTTCCAAGAGAGCAAGAGTCTGAAAGAGCACAAATAAAGCAAGAAGTTAAACCCTGACAAAGAGGCACTTCGGCAGCCAAAGTCCTCCAACCTCTGCAGAAGTTGGTTGAACACAGCTCTGAGAGCTAATGCAAAATGCAGCCTTTCTCCCCTATAGTGGATTTTGTTGCTGCATTCCTTTACAGGCACTTAGCATCTGGCTTGGCTAGCCCAGTTGGGATATGTATGCACAATATGTCTGCTCATTTTCAGCTATAGCGAAGAATGAGGGAGAGAAACAAGAACACAACTGCTGTCTCAGCTGGGATCCATTATTTGTGAAACATTTCTGACCTGCAGAGACTCTTAGAGCCATTTACAACAGCAAGTAAACTCATCACACATCCTTACCTGGCTCCCAAAGGGCAAAATCAAATCTTGCTCCAGACTCATGCCTGGACTGAAGGAGGAGAGCTGGATCCAATCACACTGATCTTCCTGGGCTGTCACTGACAGGAATTAGCCTGGTTTAACTGGGAGGCTTAGCTAGATTTCCAACCATGACATCTGTTAATATGTCTTGTTAGAAGACATTTAATGACAACGTCCCTGTTTCATCCCCACTTCACGCCTACCTCTGTCTCTCTCTTCCCACCGACAGAAGGTATTGCCCGTTTCCCAGTGCCACCTCCCCGCTTGCCTTTCTCCTAGTACTGGGGCCATGGGACACTTTCTCAGTCTTTTCATTCTAAAAAATTATGGCTGCAGGAACATGAAAAAGCCAACAGACTCAGTTGGGCTATAGGTCTCTCCTCCTCTGCCCTCACAGCCTCTCAGAAGGGAGGAGGAGAAGCACAGCCCAAGAGCTACCTCAGGGAGTTGTGTCTCTAACCAGCCAGGTTTAGTGGCCCTTCTATCCACAATGCTGACACTCAAGTCTAAAAAACCCCTGATCACTCACTCTCTAGCCTCTTCAGGTTCTTTGTCAGTCTCTCAAATTTCTTTTCAGGTGATAATCAGTTGGGGAGGTTTTCCAGTAATTTTTTCTTGTATATCTCATGCCAAAATATGCCATGTACAGCAAAGAGCTGCCCCAGCGAAATTGTGCTCCTTGAGCTGCACTTCCCTGCTGCAGAAAGTGAAAGGCACAGCAGATATGCAAGGAGAAAAAGGAGAAGAGTGTATAAAGGGACAAAAATGAGCGAATAAAGACACAGCATAAGTTGGGAGGACTTGTTTATAACAGAGGTGAGGGAGAAACTGGGATCAGAGGGCTTGGACTGGCATGAGGCAATCCAAGGGAGTACTGTTTTTTTCATTAGCTGATGTGACCAGTGGGACAGAAGGAACATGAATTCCTGCTTGAAGCTTTTGAGGAAGACAGGACACTACATTTGGAACAGAGAACAGGATGCAATAGGGAAGTCTCACTGCTTTAGCTGAGTCCTTGACCTTTCAGCCTAAAGACTTTCTTGCTTTTTTAGGCTGGGCTGCAGCTGAGCAGCCTTAGACAGTTTTAACCTGGTGCTTTTGGGCAAAATATACAGAGATCCAAATCCTGAAACTTCTGCCTGATGCAAGGGATTGTAACAGAAACTAAGCTCCATTCATTAACCTTTCTGAAGAAGTCTACTGCAGAAGTGGCAATCGGCTCCTGAGATGTGTGATCCTGCCGTTGCACAGCAAGACATGCCCAACCAACTGTCGGGGAGCTGATTGCTGGTTGGGAGTCAGGAAACTGGCTGTCTTACCCCCCATGTATTGCAGGCAACACAGCGACTGTTCTTGGCTGCTCAGCGAGCCACTTGACATAGGTGCGCTGCTGCGTCTGGCTTGCCCTCTGGCTAGATCAGGAGCCAAGAGCCAAGCTGCTCGATGTAGCTTCCCAGTGGGTGTCCTGTCACCCCCTGACCTTCCATCAGTGCCTTTGGGGCTGCTCCACACTCTGGTCTTCTCTCATCCCAACTCGGACTCTTTGTTTAGCTCCCTCACTACACAGCTATAGTAACAGCAGCATAATGAGGTAGGTCTGTATCTTGTTCAGGGAGAAACCAACATACTTGCAAGAAGTTGCTTTTCCTCAGCTCTGTTAGAGTGATCTTGCCAGACCAGGATCGATTGACCGTGTAGAATATTCTCTGTATAACCTGCAACACATGAACAGTGTCCTTGAAATCAACTCCTGAAATGCATCACTCTGGGAATTTAAATGCAGTAACTGTATTTCATTTATTCACTCATCCTAATGGAGTTCTTTTTGAAAACTGTTTTCTTATCTTTTTTGTAGATACCACTATCCTCAATTCACTATTCAGTCTGAAAGTAACGTTTGTTTCTGAAACACTATTATCCATTTCCACTCCAGAAATATTTTCACTGCTCTTAATTCACATCTTTAAGCACACAGACGCATTATTTCTATCAGGGGATATGTTCAAAGTGTTGAAACACTTTGAAACTGAGTTTTTTCAGGTTTTAGGCACTGCAGCTTGCATGGATCTCAACCAAAACAGTGTTCTGCACCAGGAAAAAAAAAAAAAAAAGTCATCAAATCAGGACTTTTGAACAGGAAACAGGGCATGTAAATTAAAGCTACGATTGATGTCTGACCTATTGTATCCATAACAATGCCTCATCCTTCAGTGGCTCCACTGAAAGTAAGCAACAGAGATAATCTGTCTGCATTTATCTTAGGTGAGCATTAATCTCATTTGTCTCCTTTACTGATATGTCTGTGGTGAAAGCGAGTGAAGAGCATGGGGGGATGCACAGACTTCTGAGGTCCCAAGAAAACAGGTCACACTATGAGACTGAGTACACTGCCAAGTACCTAAACCAGCAAGCTGAGCCCTTCCTAGGCTGCTCCTTGTTATCTTGTCAAGTATCAAGGTGGGGAAAACACAGATGTGTGATCAGGAACATGCAAGAATAAACTTAACAGGGAAACAACAAATAAACATCTTCAGCAAAATAAATTAGAAATACAATTAATTTGAATATCAGTACTGGAATCATGAATACAATTCTTGTTGACCAAACCTAGTACAGACAAACTTTTCAGGTCTCCAACATCATGTTGACATATTAACGTAGAACTTTTGTAACCTTAATAGCATATGCTATTCCAACATGAAAATTAACTTTACACAACAATACGGACACTACAGTGATTAACCCAGTTAACGAATGAGTTTGCTTCTTAGCTAGAACTAATTTCAAGTGGGGAATCACCAATTGAAGGGCCATGCTTTTACTCAGTCACACAAGGGCTGGTTCTTAGTCCAAAACAAATCTGGAACCAAGGATGAGATTGTTGATTGTAGCAATCACTAAGTAATGTTTATGGCCTGTGTAATGCAAGAGGTTAAACTAGGTAATCACAATGATCTTTTCTGGTCTTAAGCACAATGGAAAAGCTGTACGTCTGTTTCTTCTTTAATGCCTCTGGCAGCCGCTGCCATTCTGGACTCTATTTTTGGACCTTGTTTGGCCTTTGCTTCCAGATTGCACAAGAGCTGAGAGACTGGAGTGGATCTCACCTCATACATAACCCATTATCACACCTGACAAACTTGTTGCAATTCCTAAAGATACAGGGATTTCGCACCATTCCAAGGGCTCAAAATAACAATTCCAAGAATCAGAAAACAGACTCCTAGCCTGCAATCTTTCTTTTCCTCTGCCTGCAGGGTAATAAAAGATAAAATATCCCCGTTTATGACACATAAGAAACTATCAGTATTGTCTGGTAGAGGTACAAAGATGGTCCATCTGCTCTCTCCTCACCTAGCTGCAAAAAAAGTCATTCAGAGGTAAAATGGAATCTCTTTTACCATGTCCAGACACTCAGTGCAGGTTTTATTATTTGAATAATGGTCCAGTTCCAGTAGATAGTACATAGTGTATATATCAACACAAAGTGTCAATATTTCTCTTTTCCAGGTTGAGAAAACCAAGCTGTCAAAAACAGCAGCTGGGAAACATCCTAGAACATAACACCACAGCCTGACATGATTTGTAGCATTCAAGCCACACTTGTCAGTTATGCCTTACTGATTCATTTTTCCCAGCATGGAAGATTATTTATTCTGACTTCAGTACCTAAGCCTTTGAAAGAGGGAGCCCCTTCCTATTTGCCCATTATCCTCATGTAACCAACCTCCAGGACCCAAACCACTGATGGGTCAGTTCTAGACCTTTCCCCAGTCTTCCCATAAAAGAATAAAAGCAATACCATTACTGGAACAATTCACAGAGCTTTATTAAAGCCTGTAGGCCATCCTACCCTTACATATTTGCATTAGTAATACTGCATAAGACAAAGCATTTTTCAACAAGCGAAATGTTTGGCCAAGCTGGTTTTAGTTGACTCAGCTTTCAACAACAGCATACACTGCTAACTCTGAGCCTTGTCTGGACATTCTGGGAGAAGTCACATTTTAAAGCTTTTGCAATAAATGCTGTGTGATATTCTGCATCATCTTCACCAGCTTCAGGAATCGGTCCCTGTTAAAAGAAACACAAGTAGATTAGTATACTTGGAATACAACAGCTCACAAGTAGTGACACAGATTAAAGCACAGCCTGTTTTATCCAAAAGGCATCTCTAAAAGGTGCAGAGGTAGGCAAAAAAAAAATTGAAGTGTGCATACATATCTTACCCATGCTAGACTGTTCGCTTACTCTCTAGGTGATTTCAGCCAAGTGATGCTGTATCCAGCAATGAACACAAAAGCTGGTGTGTCCTTACAGTCCTCATCTGTAACACAAACATAAAATGTAGTTCTTGCTCTTGCAGCAAATACAGCATTCTGTTGCTGTAAGCAGCTATAAGGTACTCTACCTTGAAGAGATCAAAAGGATCCAAGTAGTCTCAAAGTCCAAGGCTGTTTCCTTCTTTACCTCCTGGTGGAAATACTGAATTTTGTAATGTCAAAGAGAGAGAAGTGCCAAAATGTCTGTGAAAGGAGATGTGAGAAATAGGAATTGCTGATGTCAGAAAGAAGAGCGATGGCTGCAGTGGGCCAAGTGTTGCCACTCTAGATGGGAACCAGCTGACCCAGACTGACTGTCTCCCAAGGTCTTGAACCTGCTCCAACTCAGCGATGTGGCCATGGCCAAACACCCTGAACTCAGGAGGTGTCTGTCTGTCAGCACAGACACCCAGAGCAGCATTGTCCTGCCAGCATGAGGAGTCTGTGGAGCACATCGCAGCTTTGTAGGATGTGCTGCTACACACCGTTTGCCTCAACCACCAGCACCACTGTTGCCTGGCTGCCTGGGAGCAAGCCTAGGAAGGCACTTCTGTCAGAGTATGGTGAGTGAGGGTGCATAAAGGCTCAGCAAGTGGAGACACAAACTCAATTAAGAAGCATCGAGGAGCTTCACAAACTCATGAAGGGTCCAGAAGATCTGTGACTACTTTATGTTGGTCACACAGGACCTCACCCAGGCACAAGGGAAGTTGTAGAAAAGGAGAAAGGAAGGAAAAGGTGTTGCCCTTTTTAGCAGCAGCCTGCACATCAGTTACCTTGAGGTGGAACACCTGGTCTCTCAGACCAGAACATGCACTGCACCCCAATGAGGTCCAGAAACCACAGCAATTGCTGCTTCAGAACACCAAGGGTGATTATTTGGGGGATTACTCTACAAAAACATTTGTTTCTTGCCTTTATTCCCTCCTTCACACCCTGAAAAAGACAGGAACAGCATGTGACTTGAGAAGAGGAACCTGAAAGGCGGACACACAGAACTGCTTTTGTCACCACTCAACAGCCAGCACCACGACAACCACACATTGTACCTTGACACACTCACCGGCAAAGAACAACTGCTTGATATTGCAGTGGGAAATCGATGCTATAGTGTGACCTTAAATCTTTCAGCTCTCACTCCTCCATGTACTTTAAACACCAAATACCAGGGTACCTGTGCCACAGGCACCTTCCACACTCACCCATTCCTGTGCCTCCGTAATTCCCTGGCCATCGCTGTACCTGCTCTGGCCAGTTACTGTGCTTAATGGATCTGTTGTCTTGCTCCATGAGGACTAAATATGTTGATAATACACTGATGCTCACATCCACCTAAACATTTAAGTCTAACTGCTGACTGCAAAGTTGGAACAAAGCTACAGAACAAACCCCAAAACCAAACAGTAGTCACAAAAGCTCAGACTCAGAGTAGAGAAGCTTTCAGTTGAGAGCAAGAGGCAGGAGAATTGGAGAGGAGACCCTGGTGAGCAATGAATACTCTGTACCATGGAACAATCACAGATTCTCCATGCTCAAGTGACAGAAATCTTCGAACACATAACCCTCCATGTCTCAGCAGCCCAGCAGAACCAGGGGCAACTTTGCATCTCTCAAAGACCAAAGAAGGACCTCTCATTTTCCTTCATCAGGATTAAAGGCAAAAAAAATTGCTTTTATAGATTTGCTTAAGACCAGAAAGAATCATTATTAACCTTTTGAATAACCTCTTGTACACACACAGATCCATTTTTCATTTAGGAGTAGCTCTTAAAATAACTAATTGTCAGTAATATTAAAAAGCACCTGTTTTTTCGAAACAAGGGAAAGATTTCCCAATGGGAACAGTGACAAGTCAAAGGGAGGGTTGGTATAGCAGTGTCAAGGGAGCCAGCCTACCGTCGTAATATACCGGGAATGGAACTCCGGAGCATCTTTCAGGAACGTCAGGCCAGGATGCGTTTCCACCACATCCTGCAAGATAAGGCAAAATAAAATGAAATAGATTTTCTTCTCCTTTTAATGTTTAGAAGTTGACTGGGTTTACAAACCAATTATTTTGCTTATTTTTGAAACTGTATTTACAGCATTAGCAATAAAATTGAAATGATATCTATTTATCTGTAAAGTGAACCTTCTAGAATTATAAGTAGAATACATTTTCTGCACAATACGCACCTGTTGGGCCATTTTGATTTACTTAAGGACAGAAAAACAAAGGAAGAGAGTTAGTGAGTAGATGAAAACTCATTTGCATTGAATGAGACAAAAATTCAGTTAGTTGACCATGCAACTATCTCCTCTCCAAAGTGTTTTTTTTTTCCTCCATTCACTGAAGATATTAACATTTATTAGAGCTGGGTGTCAGAAATAAACATCCCTTGAAAGGTTGAGAAAGTTGCCTTTTATGTCCTCCACAACAAAGAAAGCTCTTGTGAGCCTCAGAATGCATACAGGTACGATCAATGCTTTTTGAAAATTTACTGGAACTACCTGTGAAAATGTATTTTTCTCAAGGTCAGCTTTCTGTAAGCCAAACCCTGTGTCACAATGCCAAATCTACCAAGAAATGCATGACCAAAACCACAGAGAAACTGCTCAGATGCTGAATGAAACAGATCAGATCCTGTATGAATCAATGTCTGTGTAATTTTTACATGTCTGATCCCTCTACCCTTAAAAAAAAAAGGCGCAAAGAAGCACTCAAAGCTTTGTTTTGTCTACACCATGATATGGCAAAGCGACAAGAGCAGACAAAGTGCCCTCAGGCATGTGATATGACCAGATTTTGGCCAGTCTAACTTTATGTCTAATACAATGGTGTAATATGGTGTAATATTGCTAGTCTCTGGCTGACTGATAAACCAGATGTACATGCCTTTGATTGCACAAGTAGCTCAAAAGCAGAGCTGCTATCAGTCAGGAAAGGCAGTGTGAAATGGAACATGAGAAAATTTATCCACCACAGTCCCAGTTTTGTTTGAGACACAGAAACACCCAGTGCCGACACAAAAATCTTTCCCCAAAGCAGCATCTCCACAGAGGCTTTGCATAGAGGGCAAGAGCGTGAGAAATTTAAGGGTATGTGGAAAAACTCAGAAAAATAAATCAACAGATGATCAGAGGAACAGATGGAACTGACTTATAGAGAAGCTATAAAGAAACCCTAAACCCATCCACAGGCTGCCTGAATGGTCACAAATAATTAAAGAATGATACTTTGTTAAAAGTGTCACATGTGAATAAAAGGAAATGAAATCAAGATGCACAGATTTAGCCTGATTATTAGGGGGGAGAGAAAAAAAAAAAAATCAGCAGTGAGACTTGTGTAGTAGCAGGTTTAGAGGCATACAGACAGCAACTGGAACTGCAAATTTTGCAAAGTTTTCCACATGATATTGCATCTGGTAGTCTTGCTAGACAAATTCAATTATAATTGTCTTGTCAAGCAACTTTTACAACTTTTCTAATAAGCTTGTATGTTGTGCTTGAGTTTCAACAGTGCCATGCATTTTTCCCAATAACCGCCCTAGAGAAATGAGGCAAATTTCAGCCTGGTTACCAGGCACTGACAAATATGAATCCTAACAAGAGACAGAGACTAAATAAAGCTTTGACAATCCTCAGCAACTTTAGCAAGATATGTAGCTGGTTGGCACTTACGCAAAATAGTCTACTTAAAAAATGCTTACTTCTGTTTCACTCCAAGATAAACTCAACCCAGGTGCTGTTCAAACCAAAGGTCTGCATGCCCTCGGTATACATTTAAAGACATGAAAATAAATAAGTTACAAAATAAACAGCTCTCTTTCCCCATCCATTCACTGCTGAGCTGTTGCAGGTACCTGAAGCAGCGGGATGAAATCCTCCTGTTCCAGGTAGTCACAGCCAGGCTTCGCTAAGAGGTACGTGAATCGGGATGCATCATCATGGCAGTTCCGCAGGACGCTAGAAGAGAGATGAAGAGTTACTGCAACCCCTTTGTACTCACAAGACAATCACAAACTACAGGTGGATTATGAAGTGCCTTGTCACATTATGCAATACACCTACACTGGGAGTGATGCAAAGTTGACCTCAGCCCACCAGCACCCTTTTTTTTTTTCCCAATATCTTTCAGCAGCACCGAGGTACTTCCACTCAGTGGAGCTTTTTTTTATGTTAACATTGCTGTGGTAAACAAGGTTTCTTACTGAAGACTGTTCTTTCTTTGATTCCACAGCATCTTAGTAAGTAACCTGACTTTTCCAAACACCGCATGCTCAATATTCTCGTTTGAAGTCAACAAGATGAACCTAAAGGGATACCGTAACAGACATGCTCTTCAATTTAATCCTTTATTATATTTAAATATTTGAGGATATTGCCAAACTACAGTGACTAAATTTTCCACCAGAAAAATCACTCCTCAGATGGCAAAAAAAGAGCAAGCCTTGTTAATTCTGGCACAGCCGGCTGGTGTGCGCTGAAGTCATGGAAATGAGTCTAATGAAGTAATTAGTAGGACTTAATAGGACTGAGTATTTAGAGAAGCATGTAAACTCATTCCTTAGGTGGATGGTTTGCATCTCTGACACCAATTCTTCTCTCTGCTTTCTTCTAATACAAGATACTGCGCTGGTCAGAAGTATCATGATTACTTAATTCACTCTGAACAAAAATACTTGTGAAAATGGAAACTCCATGACATTTAGCAAATCACTACTAAATACCTGTAGCAGAAGAGAACATTCGGCTATATTAAAAACTAAGTTGTTCATATTGTATAAGGAAAACAATAAATCGCTCAGAAAATTACCCCATATTCTTTAATAACTGTGAAAATATAAATACACTTAATTATTTACTGTGAGTGATTATTCACTCCCCTCCTCTCCTGAAAGCATAGGAATTGATGTTGAAATATACTACTGAAACACCAGTTGTTTTCCTGCAGAGATCACAATGTAAGTGCCTTGCCACTAATTCTGGCCTCATCACTCTACCAAAAGCAGACTTTACAAAAAAGGGGGTTTCTAAATAGGTGTTTCAGGTCAGGGAAAAAAAAAAAAAAAAAAGATTTAGTGGCTGACAAGCAATCCTGTTAGCTGCACATTCATATCATCATAGCGTCAATTAACAGATACAGTCTAAATGAGCTTCAGAAAAGAAGTGTTAATGTTTTAGCTCAAAAAAACCCAAACAAACGATCAGGTACATAAAGATGAATCCCAAAGCCATGTCTTAGCAAGGAACTAGAAGATCAGAATTTCAGAAGTATTCTATACCCAGTAATTCCTATTGGCTTCAAATGAGACCAGTGAGCATGCCAGGGCAGCTACTAAGATGCTTGAAAATAGACTTCAGCAATTAAAGATACTCGGGTTAAAATTATGGCTGTTTGGACCACTGTAGTCTAGCTTTACCAGGAACTTTACCAGGTTCATTTCTGTCTGTCATGTTTCCAGAAAAAAATGTACAACTGTCAGAGGGGAAGAGGAGGGAAAAAAATTTTCCTAAAAAAGCAATTAAAAAGTGAGAAAAGCATACAAAACTTGGCTTGGAAATGGTGTGGTTAAAAGAATACAGAATAGGGGCATGAGCACAGTCTGCAAATATCTGAAGGATGTGAAAGTCAGGGGAGTGAAAATATGTGGTATCATACACGAGGGATTAATTAGGAGTAATTGAAGGAACCTAAGGAAGGAAAAAAAATGTTGTCTGTGTTAAGAAAAAAACTTACTGATCAGAGTCACCCCTAACATTTTTGCAGTTTTGCCAGGGTAACTAGAAGCTGTTTTGACAATATTGCAGGAAATACTTTGGGAACTCAGGGTTAAAGGCTACTTTAAGAATCTGAAGAGCAACCAATAAGTAAAAAATTAGAACCCTCTCTTGATCTGTGATGGAGACATTGTTCAGGTGTTTCCCAAGGTAGATTAAAGCCTGAATTGCCCTGGAGGAAGAAAGATGAGGCAAGAGAACAGGTCTGTTCTATCTCACACCTCTGACTCCAAGCACAATACATCCAGAGGTCTCAATTTCAGACAGAAGCCTGTGGAAGTGACTGTCAAACACCACACATTTATTATACAATGTGCTTGAGGAAGGTAATAACCATTAAAACTCCAAGTATCCACTTGCATCATGCTTCTTTATTTTATGTTCCTTCTTTCTGACCTAGAACATTATCACATGCCTCCTCTCCCCATTCCCAAATGGCACTCAGGTATTAGTGTGGCAGCAGTAAGGGCTCAGATAAATATATCCAAAATCTGCTGACATCTATCAGCTCTCCTGTGAAAGGCTGACATATTTCTAGGGAGCGTGTTAATACATTTTAGACATAAACCAGACCAAAACATCTTATCATCTATACAATTGCTTCCAAGTTTGTTGATGCAGCATGAAAACAAATGTTCAGGGAGTTTTGGGGAAGAAAACTTAAGCTGATGGAGATTTCTAAGTTCCTTATTTAGAAGAAAACAAATGGCAATGATTTGAAAAGCCTCGTGGAAGAAAAATTTTGCATTTGCTATACTCACTTTCTCCACATAGATACAACTGAGTGTACAGATACACATCCTGTCCTCTCTCCTCCTGATGCACTGAACATCGGTGCTTTCCAGTAGAGTGGGCAGCCACAGACCTGTAACAAAACACCGCAACAAAGAGGAACACAAAAGCAATCACAACAGCCTGCTTGTTCAGACACTAAATTCACCATCAAGACTTTTATGTAAGGGAAGTAAAGTGGTAATGGCCCACAAGTTAGTCAAGAAGTGACTTAGGTACACCAAGGTTCAGAATGCACCAATAACTTCCTACTTTGTCATATGCCGTTTTAAATAGCTGAGAAATACTTCCTGTCGGGCCAGGAAAAGGATCAGAGACCATCAAGCTCTTAAGTTCTGTCTTTGAGCTGTTCAGCAAGATCCCCTGCAAAGCGAAGTGCAGAGAGATGGGCACCCCTGTGTACACGGAAGGAGGAAGATTTTGAAGAAGTAGAGGCATCATTCCTGCTTTCCCCACAAAGCCTCTTTCATCTCTTCTGTTAAGCAAGACTATCCTGCAAGTCCATTCTTAATTTTTTTGTCAGAGCCTGCATGTTTCTTCAGGAAGCCCAATCAGCACAAGAACTGCTTTCAGATTTAGCCAACCCTGGCAGGCAACTGTACTTCTACAGGCATTTAGCTACACTGAGGAATGACATTTACTTTCCACTGTTTTATTTGTGTAGTGTGTTCTCTCACGTTTATTTTAGAGCCCCCAAACTAGTGCCATTATAAATAATCCCAATGAACAGAAGCAAGCCTTACAATGGAGGACATCCATATAGAGACATGCAGAGACCAGACAGAAAGGCTGAGGGGTCTCTTCTACACCACCCTCCTGCTTTTCCTAGTTGGAACACAACAGGCTACACACAGTTGCCTGTCTTGCTATAAAGTCAGTTTCAAACCTTTTTTTGGTCAAGCAAATAAGTGTTTCTGTTTATGTTTTCAGAAGTGATTTACAAATAACGCCAGTCACTTCCTCCAAAAACAAACAAAAACCCAACCTTTCAGAAAAAAATCTTCCTTGCTGGAAAACAAGGCTCCTCTTGGACAGAACATCACTGCTCAGTCTACAGTGCCAAAGATGCATTTAGGGCAAAGTGAACATATGAGATGCGTCTGATAACTGTTGGTTTCAGATCAGCATTACTAAAAACCATGGCTGAAGGAGAGGAAAATAGAACCACCCATCTGCTTCGTGCTCCCACACAAGTGCTGTGTTTTGTTCCCCAGAGCCAGGAGCTCATTAGCAGACTGTAACAGCCCCAAGCCTGCTGACACCTGCGTTACGGATATTGGACGCACGCATCTCCGTGGCTGAGGGTTGACTAAGCATTTCCCTCTTTGTGTCCAAGGAGCAGTGGGCTGGAAGCTGCTTTCTCAAGCAGTGCTGCACCAGTATCCACAGGCCCTGCCCAGGTGAGGGGACAGGTACCCGCAAGGAAGGCAGCTGGCACTACCTAAAGCCACAGACGCAACCTACGCTTCTGCTATCTTCTGAGCGTAGTTAGAGAGGAACAGCAAAATAAAAATGCAATTTGTATTCGGAAAGAAATCTGAAAGAACCATTTCACCAATCAAAGCAAGAAGGAGAATAGACATCAGACATGCCAAACAGCAAACTGAGCTCATGTTTCTTCTTATGATCTAAATCTTTCTCATTTTCTTAACCTAAACAAAAAACATTCAGAGAAAAAGGATATTGGTTCTTTTTTTCCACTAAAAAAAAATAGAATAGCTGTGAGACACTTTATCAGTTTTAGTTTCAGTCTTCCTCTCCAAAAAAAAAAAAACCCTAGAGAATAGTTACCTTAGCAATTTTCCCCATTTCACGGACATTTGCTTTCTCATCTTCAAACTCCGTAAAGGCAGCTTCAATCCTGGCAATGATTTCCTCATGATTAGTGCAGACACTTGGAAGTCCTTTAGGGAAGTAGAAACGTGGAATGTTTATCGACAAAGGGCTACTGCTGGTGGCTTTATTCACAGGCAGAGGAGTGCAAGGGCTAACCGTGGAGTTCAACGGGACTGGGGGGGAAGTTCCAGGTTTCTTCTCTTGTTTACTTTGAACCTGAAAATATAACGAATAACAAATACTTTTTAACGGCATGGCACATCAAGCAGGAGAACACAGTTTGTGCTCCCAGTGATTAGGAAATATTTAGAAACCACCAACAATTAAATTATAGCACAGGGATAAAATGCATGTCTGAAGTAGCCAATTAAAACATTTCTGCAGTATCCAACATTGCAAATTCAGGATAAGTCACATCTGCTTTTATATAATTTCTGTGCGTTTTATGTATGTAGCTGTGGATTACAACATACTATTGAACACACTGCGATTCAGCAATACCACAGAACACAGACAATGCTATTATATTTCTTCTCATGCTGGTCACGGTGTTGTCATTCTGCCCCATAAACAGCAAAGCATCAAAATCCGCTCTTTAGAATTTCACCACAGAACCAGAACACCCGCCCACCAAAACGTCTTGCCTGATGTACGAGCGAACTTACATTCATAACACCAACATTTTCCAACCCGCAGGAAGATGTTTTTTGCCAAAGTGTCGCTTCACAGATAAATTAAGAAAAGACTTGTAAGACTGTCTTCTCAATTTCAGGAAGCCTTTTATTCTGTGCCCAACTTGACCAGTCCAAGACCTGATTTTGGTCGAGGTACTACATAGTGACAACTCAATTTTGTTGTCAGGAATTTGGAGCAGCCAGAAGAGTTTGTCATTAGGCACCCACATGATGCAGAGTTAGTGCAAAATGCAGAAGGTCTGTTTCCGGCTCCAACTGAAAGAATCCTTCTGCAGGCAAAGCGCCCGAAGGTTTCACTGAATCAGCACGTACATCGTTTGCCGAAAAACAAGGAGAACACTGGGAACTGGACCTCGGCCTTTCATGTGGCTGTTTGAAGGTGGTCTTGTCTCCCACACACACCACCTCTTTTTTTTGTTAGCTCTACCATCCTATTGCTCCTCTCCTGTCTGTAATAAACACACAGCTGATACAGTGATCCCAACTAGATCACCTAATGGATCTCTGCAATCTTCCAGTTCTAGCTATACATCAATACTTTTCATAAAACATAGTGTTTGTGTTTAAGTACATAATAAGATCCTAAAATATGTAATTTTACAGACACGGGAGGAAATGTTTTTTACATTTTGAAAAGTAGTTACAGTATAAGCGGCAGAATTCAGATGCTGGAATGCCAAGGGATGACAAATGCCCTACTCCCCCATGAATACACACGTTCTTGGGAAAAGGCAACAGGCTTGCCTATTGCACAATGGTTCAAATGCAAGAGTTGTTATTAATATAACAACATATGTGATAAGAGGCTAATAGTCAAGTAAATACAGCTGCAACTTTCACTTTGTTTATTGTATTTCAAAACAAAATGGTTTTAGCATAAACTAGCCAAGCCTGAGTTCACTAAATACAGAAAAATGTATATGATGAACTGACTAAACTCTTTGCCTTATTGTTTTCCAGGAACTTGGATCTTTAATTTTAACATATGCCGAGTACCCCCACTTACCATGGGTTTGCTTTCAGGAAGGTGAAGTGAGAATTGTAAAAGTTTCCTTAAGCCCTGTTTTTACCTGCAGTTCAGATACTTTATAAACCATTCCACAGAGACCTGTGAAATGAGATGGAAGGATTTTCCTCCTCTTCACTGACCTTTCTTAAGCAGGGAAGACCTCCTCTTTTGCCCAAATGCTGTCCCATTTCAGGAGCACTTGCACACATCTGCCAGCCAAAGCATCCTTCTGTGCTGTAACTGCTCTGCACAGGACACATTAACCTGGAGCCTGGCTTGCTTTAAGTCCTCTCCTCTGTCTTGCAACAGAGGAAAAGCTGAAGATCATTTTCAGCCTTTGGGATTTCTGAATGTACCAACACCAGTATTCAGAGGCTGTATGGTCCTCAATATAGCTGTTAACCTTTGAAGAACAAGCTTGATTACCACCATCTGTTCTTCCTTCCTTCTTCCTTGACTTTTCCTACTCTCTCATGTACTGCCAATCTTTGTGTCTGATCCTGAGTGGTGCTGGAACTCAAAGTGGGCCAGGTCTGAGGCTCACAGCGTTCCTGGGGCTGCAGAGGGCTGTAGGACAGGGTAAGCATCAGCCCCGGTTACTCCATCCCACAGTAGGACAAAGCTGGTAGGTGACCTGAAACAGTGGCAGGTGTTAAGCTGGGGAGAAGTTGGCCACTCCCTTTGGGAGCAGCAGCTCACTGAGTTAACAGAAGACAACCTTTCTCCTGGCTTCCTTCAGCTCTTTACTCAGTAGAGTAACAGCAGCAAAATCTGGCCAGGCTGAACATGTGTGGGGAGGGAGGACATGGTCCCAGAGCAGCCGCTGCTGCGTGTTAGAGGCAGATGAAGATCCATCCCCTCCCATGGCTGGCTGCTTCAGAGAGGGAGCCTGAGCAAGAGGGTGAACAGAGCTCCCTGAAACAGGCCTTCCCTAGGAGCCTCCGTCTCACTGGGAAATAGTGGTTAATGGACCTTGGTGTGCAAGTCAAGCTGGTGATTTGGCTGGGAGGAGAACTCACACACACCCCACTTTTGTTTTTCCGCTCTGCCTCCCACCCTTGTGTGCCCTGCTCCAGCCAGCACCCAGCTCTGCTCAGCAGTTTCCACTTGCTGGATCCCAGCAGAGGGGAAATCCCTGCTGCCCTCCCGCAGCACCATATTCATACAAACAATGCGAAGCTGCAACAGACAATCAGATGCCAACTCCAGCCACTTGACTTCTATAATAGGACTTAACATCAGTTTGTCTTGAAGGCCCACTTGTCAGAAAACAGGTTGATTTGGTTGCTAATCTCTTCAATGCACACAAGCACTCCTAGCTGTCCGGACTGTGAGGAACTAGAAGAAATGACTCAAATTTCACAAAAAGGTCCACAAACCAGAAGGAATCAAATGAACATATTGTTCTCACAAAGGACACTGACTCTCCATGTTAACAATGTATCCCCTTCCCTTACAGTATAAGAGAATGATAAAATTGGACTCTTTCTTTTTTCTTGGAAGGCAAAGAGCCATCCCCAAAGCAGACCACTCCAACAGCACTGTGCCATTTTCCTCCTCTCCTGCAAACCACATAATCCTGATACAGCACGCGACTCAAGCTGCTCATCCTGTAACACAACTCATCTGCCACTCCACAGGTACCACCGAAGTCATCAACACTCAGTACCAGCTCACATAAGCCGCAAGTCAGGATCCCAAAATCTACCTTAATTTCCTGATCCACAGGCAGAAGGTTAAACATCCATAGCAGAAACACAGGGAATGCTGCTAAACTTGCAGGCAGGGAGCTGGTTCAGACATCGGTTTGCCACTGACCTTCTCAGTACAACAATCGCTAACTCCTGCTCAGTCCGAGGCAAACGAGGTGGAAGCTCATGGATGGCCCCTTTTCAGATGATTCTACTTCAGGAATAGAAATAAAACTTTTTAACTTGGTCTTCTTCCTTGTCATGTAAGAAGTGAGCTGTCTACCACAACGGAAAGAAAAAATAAGAAGCAACTGTTTCTTGAGGATCTCATTCCCTAGAATAATCTTGCAAGTTAATACTCTGGGATGGTTATAACCAGATGTCAACCACTATGGAGACAGCGGGGAGTTAATTACAACTATTTGTGAAAAAATAAAGAGATGAGGGGAAATCATATGGGAATTCCTTCGAAAAAACCCAGTTTCTTATTGCAAAAAGTTACTCTTAAATGCTGTTTGCTTAGTGAAACACATTTCTCCAACAGAATGTGCATTTTCAGAAATGACAACTAAGAAAGGAAACTACAAATACTATAACAAATCTTTTAGCTTTGTTACCAGTAGCTACCAGACTTTTTTTTTGTTTTGCTAAACAGGAAGGTGAGATTAAAGCCCATGTAAAAATATTGCCCTGTAGCGCAGTGTAATTTACCTTAGCTAAAAAAAAAAAAAAAAAAAAATCTGTCTATCCACTCTATTGCCTTTTGCCCATCATACAATTTATTTATGGACAGACTAAAATAGTGACATCTGCATTATAAATAAACCAGACAGAACTACAGCCTCACTGTAGCTACACAAACAAAACACAGAGACTGAACCTCTGCCATCCAGACCTGTCCCCTCAGGGACTTGCTGGTCCTAGCAGAAAATTCCACAGAGTGAAGCAGCATCACATCAAGTGCTCAAATATTTTCTACTCCTTCCTCCTGGCCCCAACCTCCAACAGGAGTCTAGATAATAAATTTACCAGTTTCTTGGTTGTTTTTTTTGTTTTGTTTTTTCCCCAAACAGGATTCTGTAATCCTCTTTTCTAGGGTACAGTGACTCAGCCCAGTTTCTCACTCCACAGTGCTGACTTAATGTCTACTTCCATTTTTTACAGTTCCTGTCTTATTGAAGCCTAATGGTAACTGGACACAAGCCATCCTCAAAGATCATCACTTCTCCAGCGCCAATTTCTATCTTTCGCCCAAGACTTTCTCTTCTTTTCCTGCCCTGAAGCCATTTCCCATCATTGTATCTTTCTGCTGCCTCTTTTTTACCCATCTCAAAGAAGAGTAAGAACAGCAAAGGTCCATCCACACATGGCTCCCAACAGCACGAAGACGAAAGGCTATGAGAAAAAGCATTTCTGGAGAAAAAACATCTGTAAACTCACTAGCAGAAACAAAGTCCAATCACAGTAAAACACCAGGAAAAACAAGTTCTATCTAAGCAACACAGAATCACAAAAGGATTTGGGTGGGCAGGGACACAGGACTAACTCTAAGGCTAGATCAAGTTCCTCATGGCCTTATCCAGATGAGTTTTGGGAACACTGACCTCAGATGCCTCCACTGGCAAATATGCCTACAGATGTCACACATGCCATTCCCACAACTGATATACTACAGCCCAGGCTGTAGATGATTTCCTGAAAACTCCATGGAGAAAAAACAAAAAACCAAGAAAACCCCTCCACACAGCATGCGTCCAAATTAACTCAGACAGAAGGACAACAGTGGGTGTAAACCCTACTCCTCACAGAACACCCACTGCAATTCTCACGTCACGATTCACAGGTGACACTTAGGGAGGGGGAAGGCTGGCGTGAAAGGCAGAAGCTCAGGTGTGAAACACCTTGGCAAACTGTGCAACTACTTCCATGAGAAAAGGTGCCATGTTCTCCACCTGAGCACGGCAACCCCGAGCGTCGGCTCAGGCTGGGAAGCCACTGGCTGAGCAACAGCCCTGCTGCAAAGGGTGCGTGGGAGACGGTGTGCACCAGGCTGAGCGTGAGCCTGCAGCGCTGGCTAATTACAAATGAGGCAAATTATATACTCTGTGTTAGGAGTAGGGCCAGGAGAATATGGGAAGTTATTATCTCCTCTGCCTGATACTGGCAAGGCTGCAGCTGGATCCCTGTGGCCAGTTTTGGGCCTTCACTTCAAAAGGGATGGGGAGAGATCGGACAGAGACCTACGGAATGCAAACCAGATAGTCATGGTCAGGAGCATGTGGCAGGAGAGACTGAGGGGCTGGGCCTGTTTAGCCAGGCAAAGGGATGGGCTAATCACAGCTACGGGGATGGTGGAGCCAAACTTTGTGGTGGTGCATGGTGTAAACTGCAGCTTGTGGGGGGGGGTTAGGCTGGACAGGAGGAGGATGAATTTAACTGAGGGTAGTACAGCCTGCAAGAGGTCACCAGAAGGGCGTGGGAGGAATCCTTATCCTTGGGGAGTTTTCAGGACTCAGAGAAAGACAGCTCTGATGTGACCTGGTGTCAGGAAAAGTCTTCCTACAAGTGCGATGTTGGATTAGAGACCTCCCTTCCTACCAGTGCTGCTATGGGAGGGTCTCTGATCCTTCCACAAGAAGTCCTGCAAAAGGTGAGCATGAGAACTGAAATTTAGAGCTCTTAAGAGATGAGTTTTACAAAAACTTCCTCCTCCCTTGCCTTTCTGGCCAACATCTACATGTTCCACAAACTACCTGTCTCTCATCTCTCTGCTCCCTGCCACTGTCTCATTACCTTTCCTCCTGCTAGCACTTTTTCTGTACTTATTCAAATTACCTCTCCTCTCAGGTCATCTCACTCTAACACACCCAAGCCACAAGGTATAGCCCCACGAGGCACAAAAATTAACTTCTCGCTGCTGCCAAGGGGGAGAACTCCCATTTCTGTCCTCCACTCCCAAATGTACACTGTCACTGTGTACCAAGTGTCAGCTCCAGAGCTTGCCACACTCCTCTGCAAACTGTTTTGATCCACTTGGAAAGGCAGAAAAAGGACTTTGCTTTGTTGCTGGAAAATATTCTACGGTGTTATGAGTTAAACCAGCTCACAGAAAGGCCCGTGGGTGAGACACGGTGAGGACACAGCAAGAGGGAAAAAGCACTGAAGAAACAGAAGTAAGCCCATCTCTTTTCAGCTGCAATTGCCCACTGCATTAGTTCACTTGCCTTGGATCTGCAGCCCCAGAGCAGTTACTCTTGACACATTTAGTGGTGAAGGTCGCTGCTCCTACTTCAGACCAGGCAGAAGGTTCGTGTACCAAAGGCTTGCCAATTTTTCCAGTTGGTCTACTAGGAGATCTCATCTCTCCCCGCAAACCATACCCTGATTACGTCCTTAGGTGATCAGATTAACTCTGGAGAGAGAACTTAGCTGTGCTGCATGGTTTTTGTTAGTCACTCATGGTCCCCGCCCAAGCCATTACAGCACATCATTACTTCATGCAATTCTCCTCTAGGGAGTGAAAAAACATGTTCCAGCGATTAACCTCATATATGTACTTTAACCCGTCACCAGAAATCACAAAAACAAGATGCGCTACAATATATTCTGGAGCGATTTGAATAGCTGTTTCTTAGGAAACAGCTGCACTGCTCATAATTTCAACTTTTTAACTTCCTCACTGGGTCACTGATTATTTAATTATAGACGAAGTTCAAGATGTGCTGATTTCAGCATATTGTGACCCCCTGTAAATCCGGGGTGGCTACATGCCCATTTGGTGTGCTAGTCTGAATTACTCCAATCTTTTGCCAGTTGTCCCAGAAACTGAGTACAGCAACTGGGATTTACCAAGAAATATAGGTGGGGTACAATTTCAATTTCTTTGGCTACATCTCCATGATCCTAAGGGTCTTTTGCAACCTAAACAATTCCATGATTCTATGATCTCCTTCAGGCACAGCCCAGAGATAGAAGCACAAAGCAGCATCTTGTGAGGGTAAAAATCACAAATACCAAAGCCAGGAAGGCTGGTCTGTGCACGAATTTGTACAGCAGAGAGTACAACCCATTAAATACAGCAGAATGTTGTGGTTGTTCCACACGCAGCAAGAAACACTCAGAGCAATCACATACACAAATATGGTTTTTCTTATAAAAATCACGGAAAATATTTAATACTCTTACCCAACTATCCCTATTAAATCACTGCCCTTGCTGTTAATTTTTTCCCTTGTTTACAAAGACATTTTAACTCTGCAATTTAAGCCTGGAAGGTTTATTTTTAAACCTGCTGGTATCTAGCTGCGAATAACTTTCTGCAAATAGACACGCCTTGAGGGGACACAGTTTGATTCTCTGATCCAATTAAAAAAAAAGTACAAAGCAACAGAAAAATAAAAAGAAACGCCAAGCATTCAAACCTGGGCCTGCTGGAATGACTTCAGCCTCCTCTTGAATCGAGATGGAAGAACAAAATCGCAGCCCTTTGCAAGGAAAGCTAGCTCCCCGCCTAAGTCTGGGTCCCTCCGCAGAGAACTCTCCTTGATCATCATCCTGGGGAGCTCCTAAGCAGATCTTGCCCTTTCCAGCAGGGGCACAGGGACTCTGCAGGAGACCACAGCAAGACCAGTACGTTGCTTTCTCGCTTTTGATTCTTACAGGCAAAAAATGGCAAATGGCTTCAGCATACTACGTCTTCTCTTTCTTCACGAGGACAACATCTAGAGATTTTTTATCTTACTCCTGAAGCCAGACCTCCCTTTTTTAACTGATATTCAAAGTATCTTTCAGTACCACCAGGATCTTCTGCCTTCTTGTAATACTTTAATTGAGAAACATGATCTACAACAGAATCTATTTCCCTGCTGGCTACATGACAGACAATCTGTCCTTGGCTTGTAATAGGCCAGGGGTAATACTGGAAAGGAAGCACCCACCACCACTACCAAGAGCGCTAAAATTAGATGCACTGCAGAAGTGGCTAAATATACCATCTTCCCCAATAGCTCTTACTTTATGTGCTTCAGCACTGAAACCTGAGGTACAAACTTGCACCAGTCAGACTCCGTTAAGTTAAAGCACACGCTCTCAGCCACGGCCCGTGCACATACGATGCCAGTGGTTTGAGGTCCCCGCTTGCGAGGTGATGAAGCAGATCAGCATTAGTTCTCATTCCAGACCAAAGGCTGTAATTTTCAAAACACATCAATTTTTCCTTCTTGCTTGGAAAAAGCAAGTCATCTAGTTTCTTTAACGCCAAGCGAGCACATAAGGATAATCTTGGATAAGAAGCTCGGGCATTCTAAAGTAGTTCTTAAGAAAACTGTTTCATAAAGACATCAAAGCACATAAGTCTCTTTATTCACTTTTCCAATAACTCTCACAAGGCAAAGCAATTGGCAGTGGACAATAGTTCAAGGTCCCACAGAGAAAGAGTAGACAAGTCGACTTCAAACTCTTACTCAGACTCTGTCTAGGCTTATTAAAAGCGTATTCTATCTCTCCTCTCATGACAACGGTGCTAAACAAAGGCCTAAATCCAGTTCTTATTCCACAAGATGAACCAACACCTGGTCTCATGGCCTGCTTGACTACCTGACTTCAGAAGTCCTGGCTATTTCACTAGTTTACTTTGAAAGCTAAGTAACATAAACAGCAACCAATTTCTAGCTAGAAGGGCTTGCTTTTATCAAGATACTGCATTAGAAATGAAAGGTCTCACTGAGCCTCACCGACAGAAAGCTTTTATTGGACCACGAGTGCCTCCAATATCCTTCTCTTCCTGCTTTCCTCTAGAATGCCCAAGGTTACTTCATATACAGCATCACTTAATATAACTAGGCTGCAGATAGTCACAGAAACAGCCTATACAAAAGGATGTTCTTATTATAAATTTGCTCTCACGCAGTTAAACAGGCTATTTACCAAAGGAAAGAGACACCCAGCCAACATTCGCAAAATAAATTTTTTTAATGTCTTCTTAAATCTGCACAAAACCACTCAAGATTATTTTCTTTCCTGTTGCTTCTCAATCATCAGGTCACGGTCCCACAACCTGGGCTGCGGAATCCAGTTCTTTCTGAAAGATGTAAACAAGAACGTGGCACAGTTTGGGACCCTTGAGGTCACTGCAACTATATCTAGACTGGGCAACCTGGGAGCTGACAAAGCTCTGAAGTCCAGGTGTATATTCACAGCTGCAAGTCCAAAGAATCACAAGAGTATTACAATGTCATCAGCCCTGCAAATGAATACAAAGCCTAACAGAATGGTAAAATGAGGACAGGAATGAGAAAAGGAGCTCTCCCAAAAAAGTCAGGCAGGAATGTTCTAATTGGAATTGCCACTAAGCAAAGGATGCACAGATTGATATGCAGAAGTTCTGGAATAAATTTTATTTTTCTGACTCTGACAATTTTTTCCTAAACAGTAAGGCAATGCCTGAAGAACCCACAAGGCTCCACTGTACTGGGAGTTCTGCACATCTCATATAGCAGCATGTCAGAAGGTGATTTATTTTCAATCATCTGTGGCAAGTGTAGTTATTTCATCTTCCACTGAACTTTCACTCTGCTTACAGGCTGCCAAGGAAATGTAGTCCTATGTACCTCCCACACCAGACCAGGTACACCAGGCTTTAAAAGACGTATGTATGGAAGGGGCATACTGATCTAGCAATCACTCACTGTTTCTTAGAAAAAAACCCACACATTTTTCGTTCATAAATCAACCAGCTACAAGAGATCCCAGAAGTTTGGGTTTTTTTGTGCTGATAACCTGGAAAAAGAAAAGTAACCTGGAAAAAGAAAAGTAACCCGAAGGTAAGGCTTGCTGTTTCTTTTTTTGCACTATAGTAGGTTTCTAGCACTGTACTTCCTATCCTCAAAACACACAAGGTAGGTAGATATAATAACATAAATATACAGTACTATGAGAAACTAACAACAGAATCTTGTATCAACAGTTTCAAAGTCAACTGGACAAAATCCACAGCAGAAAAACCTGGTATCAACAGCCCACAGATCAATTGAACAAAGTGCAATCAAATTAGAAATTCCTCTTTGGTGTAAGTGACCCAGTTCAAAGAGTGAAGGTGAGAGATGTCAAATCTAAGAGGTATCAGACTGCCTTTGCTAGCCATCAGAACACAGAAAGAATCTCACCTGTGCCTAAAGCTAGATGCTCAGTCCTAAAAGATTTGGGTGATTGAAGCGCCGCAGAACTTGGCAGTACTGCAAAGCCTGGCTGCAACAATTCAGGGCACTCTCTATAGCCAAGAAGGCACCAGCTTCAGCTGCTTTCAAACCAAATTGAATTGCTGCACCAGCAGTGTGACTTTTTCTTGGTTTAGAATCAATGAGGCTAAAAAACTCAACAGGTGTCACTAGGCTTGGTTTCACCTACCTTTAGATGTCTACTTCAAGATCAATCAACTTCACACAAGCAGAGACTGTATCTGCCCTGCTTACGGAAGGTGCCTGTGTGCCACGAGCATGGCCATGTTTGGTATCAGTTCTCTTTATTCTTTAATTTCAGCTCATTTAATGGTTTTTCCCTCTGCCCTCTTTGATACTGAGATATTTTAAGATTCACTTACTATATTTATTTCAATAAACTATTACTAAACAGAAAAGAACACCCCCGTTTTTACTATTTGGGTTTAGAAACAATACATAATTGATATTTGAAAAGAGTGCAGATTGTGTGTATAGCTTAAGCGACAGATATTATCAATATCTGATCAAAACAATTTGTAATATATGCAGATGAAAGCTGATTTCCCAGAAAGTTTTCCATTATATTTTGGATGCATTCTGAGAAAATGTGATCAATTCATGGCAAAGTTAAAGTTGCTGTGATATTACAGAAGCCACTTTTCAAAGTTAACTGCCCCACACCAGCTCCTTCATAAGCATATCATTAAATTTGAAAAATGAAGCAGCACGTGGAATTATCAAGTAGCATTTTGAAGGCGCAGAATTACAAAGTTACCAGGTCAACCAGCCTTAATTCCAGTTGGAGCCATCTTCAAGCCACCTGTTTATGCACCTAACACAGACACTTGACCTCAGTGTGAGCAATTCCATTTACTAATCTGGCAGAAAACAAACGTAACTAAAGCATTTATCTTGTATGCAAGCATGCTATAAAGAAAGATTCAGAACTAGGCAATAGGAAGTAGAGGCACAGGGGAGAGAGAAATGGGAAGCAGGACTGCTCGTTCTGGCTCACTACACCATGAGTAATCCTTTTGGGAAGAGATACCTAGCAGAGGAAGGACAAAAAAAGAGGCCTCTCTGTATCAAACCATGGTCTCTGCTCCCAAAATTATTCAGAAACTTTATCCAACAGCTCTTAAAATAAGACACATGAGCAGGACTTGGAGCAGAGCCCTGCACTACTCAGAAAGAAAATGAGTACATTTCTTAGAGACTTTTCTAGGGTACTGTCACTGGAGTATTCTGTAAGCATTAACTCAATTAAGTACTTTCATCTGATTACTTACTGCCCTATCTAGAGGCAAAAATATAGATAAATATTTGGGGATTTTGCTAGCCTCTGACAGACAACTGAGCTGTTTTCACAGAACCATTTATTTCAAAAACAACATATTTTAAAAAAAATCAGCTTAAGACAGGCACACAGAACAGGAAAATTTAAAACAAATAGCTGGGGGTTTAGAGATAAGCAACGGAAAACTGGATCTCAGAATGGGAAATGTTGGACAGTTTAAAAGTATGCAATGCTTCCTGGCCCGCCTGAAAGCAGCATGATGTGCTCATTATGTGCGCTGTAAAGTTGATGTACTTCTTGAGTATTCATTTCCTAGTTTCTAAATATTTTGGTTTTGCAAATGAAGAGGCAAGTAATTCTATTGTTCTCTGTGGAGAATCATAATTGGTTTTATGCTAAAGGGAAAGCCGGTTGCTGATACACATTAGCGCAATTTCAACATAGATAGGCCAACTGAGCCAGCAAACAGTCTGGTCTAAAGTGGTTCTCCCTTTCCTTTTTCATTGCTTGGGATTTGAGGGATATTAAAACTATCACAGCCTTCATAAATGAAGACTGCACAGTATTTTCATCGGTATTAGATCTTGGGGTTTTTGTGCTTGCGTGCAGCTATTTGATAACAGTTTTACAAGCCCTAAGAAAATACAACGAGAATAGCTATTATAAGACATGAGTTTAGAGCTTTCAGAGCTGCTTAATTCTACACTCTTCAAGGAAAAAAGTCTCTTTCCCTTGCTGGTGATATCAGACAAGGTTACGCTCATCATTTTCTGTAAGCAAAAATGCCCAGAAACCACCAGAAATACTTAGAAAGCTTAGTCTAAAAAGATCTCAGCACTGTCCTTTAGGGTCAGACACACCCCACCCGCACCACATACCCATATTTTCAGGAAAGTAGATGGTTTTAAAGACATGCACATCATGCTCAAGCTGGAAGGAGCTGTGAAAGTTCGCTTATACTCCGGGCACTTTTTAAGTGCCTACATGGAAGGCAGATTTCAGAAACTGAAGCCCTCTCTATAATCTCTGCTCACTCAGAAGTTTGGCATCAACTTGTCTTGAAAAACTGGCACTTGTTATCAAATCAAAAGCACTGTAGGCTGGACAGACAGCCTTGGCTTCCCTCTAAAGCAGGTTCCCATCAAGACCCTTTTTCCTGGAAAAACCTACTCCTCATTTGAGAGCTACAAGCAATGCAGACTGCACAAGTACTCCATGCACTGGGGACAGGGAAATGAAAATTACATCTTCGTAGGTTGCAATTCTTGTGCTGTGGGGGATCTCTCTCTCTTTACTGCCAACAAAGGCCATTGGAGTCTGCTCAGAGACGGGAAATGGAGAGGTGGAACATTCAGTTCTCACTGAACTGGTGAGCGGCAGACCAATACCCGCTCCCAGGAATAACAGTTTGCTGAAAAATTGTTTCTACTCTCTATTACACAGGACCCATTTAAACCACAAGCAAACAGCCTACGGGAGCACCAGCAGGGAAGGAAAAAGCTCAAAGGTGAAGCCACACATCAGAGCACATTTCGTTTGCTTACAAGCTTTAGTTTCCTTTTTTTTTGCTCGTATTTAAATAAATGCTACATTTCTGCCAGGTTAAGCATGTTATTCCACACTGCAGCATCCAAAATACAAGTCATTTGGCAGATGAAGTTCCCCCCCCCCCCTCATTTTCCCATGCTTGTTTTATTATCCCATCAAAAGTTTGGTTCTCTTACCTTAATCACTTCTGGGGCCTGCTGAATTGAAGCTGGAACAGAGTCTCTGGATGCAGCCCCAGCACAGCTTTTTTGCCCTGCAAGGAGGGACTGCGAAGGAGTTGTTAAAGTTTCCTGAAGAATCTGCATCACTTCCCTCTCCTTGGACAAGCTTCCCTTGCCTCTCTGGAATTCCACCAGTTCCTGGGCAAAGTCCTCAATGCTTTCCAGGATACGCAGTAGAAGGGCTTTGTCATCCTCTTCCATTTTATGCCCATTGGTTTCCATGATTTTTGACAATGGGGAAGTGGGGTCAGCAGGTTTATTTTTGGGTTCAAGAGCCACAGGTAGTTCCTGCCTACCCTGCCGGCCAAACACCTGCAAACAGGCAGGTTCACTCTCCTTTAGCAAGGGTTCCCTCAAAGTACTCTCCATTTTCTGTGAGAAGCACTCCAAGTCCAGCAGCAGTTTGTCTATCTCTTCCTTGTCCACCTGACTGCACATCTGTCCTGCTTTGGAGCCATCAGCTTGGGAACCACGCAAGACAGAATCTGAAACTGGTTTTAAAGGAGTAATTTTCTCAGAAGTGTGAGAGAGCTCAGTATCTCCCACTCTGGTACATTCTGCTCTAGCACCGGCAGTTAGATCTGAGCAACCAGCTAGCTGGTAGCTGCGCTCTAAACTCTCCCAGCTCCCTTTCTGCTCTGCTGTCTTTATTTTCCCTAATGTTCTTTCCCCGTCAGACTCCTCCTCAATGTAGAGAGGTTCAGTGGAAGGTGTGCAGTCAGAAGGGCTCACGGCTGGTAACTGAGGTAGAGCACAAGCATCTTTCACAGCTCTCACACTGTCCTCCTGGGGGACACTGTGAAGGGAGTTTGAGGTAAAGCTCACAGTACTTGGTTGGATGGACTGAGGGGTGTTTGTCACCTCACCCTGATCACCTGGTGCTCCGAGAGGAGCTGCGCTTGAGGATGGCAGCTGAATAATATCTTCATACCTCGGCGGCTGCTCATCTCCAAATACGGGGGGAAAGGGAGCTTGTGACAAGCCATGAAAACAGTTCACTAGGTCTGCCAAGTCACCAGCTTCCTTGTGTCCTGGTGGCTTGAGCTCAAAGGGAAGCTTTTTCAGGTACGAAGAAAATCTTGTCATCAGATTCATATATATCATTTCTGAATTAGCCAGGGGATCATTGCCATTCCCTCCACCAGCTCTGCCCGCAGACTTCTTTTTGATGCAATGTTTTATGATGTCTGTGCACTTTTTCAGGTCCTCTGAGCACTTGAGCAAGATGTCCAAACACACCTTAATATCTCCACCAGAAGAACCATCTAGCTTGTGTTTTTCCAAAATCTGGGTAATGAAGTTTTCTTCAGAGAAGGAATTAGAGGAGAAGGGAACCATGGGATTCATGCTGACTTCGGGAGCATCACTGCTCTCCTGCCATTTCTCCACAGGTAAGGGGCTCTGCAAAAAGCCACAGGGAGGGCAGTTCTCATCATTGTTGAAGTGCCCATAAATCAAGTCAAAATCAAATGATCGTCTGCTGAATGATTCTGACCGAACTTTCCTTCCCTTTCTGTAGGCCACATGACTGGAAGAGTTTCTGAGCTTTTCAAAGGAGAATTCCTTTATTTTACCACTGGCAAGGTTTATCGCCTCACCAGTAATGTCTTTTAAACTGCTGGAGGCTTGCACCGAAGAGCCCTTTTTGATTCTTGGATTATTTGGGAGGATTTGGTGATAGTCCTCATTTCCAGGAACAGAAATTTTCTGGTCCGGGTTGGCATCTTGGACACTGAGCTCTGCACAGACACCGTGGTGGGCAACTATGCACGTAACTCCTTGCTTAAACACTTGGCAAGTCCCTGTGCAGTAATGCACGGCGTGCTGGAAGTGCTGGTCTATCACCACACTGCTGTAGCAGTTCACAGAAGTGACCATCAGCCTGTAGGTTGCTGCCATAGCACAGATCACGCTTGGAAGTGAGGCTTCAAAATTCACCATGAACTTAACAGGAAAAAGTTCACCCGCCCCCACGCTTTTCACAACCACACCAGATTTAATAAAAACATTTGAACTACGTGAAAAACTACTGCCTTGGAAAGGCCTAGTGAAGTCTGGAGTGGTATCAGCAGTACAGTTACAACAATTAGTGCAACTTGCCTACAGTTTAACTTAAGGCAACATGATTCTTGTATTCCATGAAGAACCCTTTGCTGACCAGAGATGCAGCACTCTAGCTGCTCTGTTTCGAGTGGTCCAGGTATCTTTTCCAGCAGGCGTCATAAAATTTGGCCAGTTCCTAGGCAGAAGTGACAAGACAATGATTTTTGTTTGATCCTTCTTCTCTCTTTTCAGGTGTGTCAGTAAAAGGTATATAACCAAGTAGCACGTACAGACAAAAAATCCACAGTATGCTTGTGAGATTCCCCTCTCACACTGGTAAGGTAGGTCCCTGCAACAGAAAAAAGGGCAAGAGTTGTTATAATTTCCATATAATACGCAGCCTTGTCTGCCACCAAACATATGGCGCCAGATTGTAACAACCAACACACAGGCTTCTGCAGAATAAGAGTAGGCCGATATTTTTCCTTCCCTCAGATCTACCATATAAGAACACTGCTGAGCAGCTAGCCTATATTTATACACAGGCTGTGTGTTGCCATTTGAACAGCTCTATTTTAACCACTCATTAATTCTTTTTTAGACTTGCTTTTTTTTTTTCCCCCTCCCCAGACTGAACGAAACATCACCTTCAATTCTAATGGAGCAAACCATTTTGATCGTGTTGTGAATTTCTGGCTTTCATTTTCCAAGACTCTAAAGCACTTTCAGGATTTCCAAGCTCTCTGGATTATAAAAAGCTGCAAACAGCCTCCAGCAAAGTAGATGAATGCCTCTAAGAATGCACAGCCTTTAGTAAAGGCCACATTGGCTTCCATTAGCCTTTCACCAAGGTCTCTGGGACCATGGCAAAATATTTTAAGGAGGAATAACTGTTTTTCATTCTTTTACAACCATAAATAGCAGTGCATTTTATTTAGTAAGTCCCCTGGCATAGACATCAAGAGCAGAGAGTAACATTTGTATAAAGGTTAAGCCTGTGAAAACTAGGAATTCGGTATTTTATACTTAGCATAGCCATTTCCAGCTGCATTTCCTATCATCATCATCACAATTGCACCAGAAAAAAAAAAAGCACTATTTAACTTTGAACAGATAGAAAATCCCAGATTTAAGGGTCTTAAATTTTAGACATTGCTTCATCTATCTTTAATACTTCACCAATCAAATTAAAACACCTCAATTAAATTCTAAGTACCCTCTATTGCTGTACAAACAGAAACAACTTCATAAAACGTGATCATATCACGACTAAGTCACACTACAGCATGGGTTTATTTTGTTGTTTTTAAAGTTCAGTATCTTGCACTGTGAGATAAAAGGACTGCCCTCCACGCATCCCATCTAAGCTCACAAGCCTGTACAAACGTATCACGCAAAAGGGAAGTACCTTAGAGCTTGGTGCTGTTGTAATTAAGGACTGGGAACAGCACAAGACTGCTCAACATTCTCATTTTAAAGCCTTAATTTGAAATTGAGCAGCACTGATTTAAGAGTATTTGATGAGATCCGTAGTGTGCCACGATTGCTCATTGCAATCAGGTAGAATTGCACACCGTAAAGAAACCTTCCTGATCTGTTCTTTGGATTATATAAAGCATCGAAACGATCACACTCAAGATGAAGAACCTGTAACAGGCCACCACCTGCCTATCAAAGCCCGCAGGCCAAGCTGCATGTTGTGCCAGGGCCAGCTCCTCGGCACCGTCCCATGCCTGTCCCGCACTGCTCCCCTCCGCACCGCTGGCCCTGCCCCAAAGCCCCATCGGCGCAGGAGGGCCGGCCAGAGGGATGAGCAGAGGTATGAGGTGTGTCCCAGTGAGTCAGGCTGCCGGGGATAAAGGGCGTCAACAGAACCGTTTTTAAACCCCGGGGTGTTTATATCATCAGGCAGAAACCCAGGTAATAAGACTCCACACCCTCCAGTCACTGACTCTGAGGCTTCACTATCAGGTGTGGTAAATGCTGTGCTGAATCAGAGCCACAGGCAAAAAAAAAAAAAAAAAAAAAGGTATTATTGGCTCCCCAGCATCTTATAGGACTTAATGGTCTTTGTTCAGGCAGGAAAACCTGTGCTCTGTGCCTCCAGAAAGTCTAAGCATCCATGGACTCCCTGAGAGTGCCTTCTGTCTAACATATCCAGGGCAAGAAGTCTGTTGCTTTTCCTCTTCTGAGCATTCCCCAAAACAAAAGTTAGATAACATTCAGAGAAAGCAGAGGTCTTCAGGACAGCAGATTTGATGAAGAATTAGTATTACTTCTGAAAAATTATGGCACTTTCTTCCTCAGAGCTCCTTCCTCCCTCTGTCATATACAGCAAAGAGACTGGCCTTCTTTTTACCAACAAATAATCTGGGTTTATACCTAATCTGGGATGATATCTTCATTAAGTTATTCCTTAATTAGAGAAATAATGCATTAGACTGTCTCCTTTTCCTGTATGGCTCCAAGGGTAATTTCCTCCCTACACATGTACCCTTTCTATTGGCACTAAGGCAGTTTTTCCAATTCTTTAAGCCACCTTCAAAGTTTTTTGTGCCTGGGAGATTATTCCACAAGGGGCTCTTAAATGAAAAGGCCTCCTAGATTCTCAACCTAAACTGACCCTTTTTTAGTTCAACTTTGTATTTCTAGCTACGTGCAATAACAACGCTCTTCCCACCATCTCCATTTTATATTTCCCAAACAATTTTAGGTGCTTATGCCCTAAACCATTGCTCAGCCACATTACAAATAGTCAACCCCTCCTGCTTCAGTGTAAGGCAGGCCCTGCAGCCACATTTGCTGCATTCTCTAATGTCCTTCCAATTTACCTGTGTTTCTCTGGTACTATCACATATCAACATAATCCAGACACAAACTTTAAGGCCCACACAGGATTGTTACCTCCTGGCTCTGTTGTCAGCACCTTTTACTGCTGTGTGAGAGAAGGAAATAATCAAAGAATCAATATCAAAAACCTGATATCTTCTTTTCAGCCAGATTAACTAATGGCTTCTTAATGATTATTTACTACTTACCTTATTATCACTGTCTACAAAAACATGCTAAGGTTATTCAAGGTGCTGGAATACTTGACTGCGGTTATGCAAGACAAAAAAAAAAATATGTATAGGCATCACGAACGTGTACAGATGCAGAGCAGAAACTGTTTTTCTTGTTTCTTCGCTGGCTTGGCCAAGGCAGCACATGCTCAGCTTGCAGCTTTATTTTACAGTGATCTGTCAAACACGATCCAGGATGTTAACCTAGTCAAGACAAAACCTAGGTGAAGAGTATTCATGTTATCAGATCTGAGAACATGGTCTCAAGCTCTGCTTGAATGGGCTTTTATTGTGACTTTCGGTTGGTGATTAAACCTACTATTTATGAATAGCAACAACAGAAAGACTGAATGCATTAAAAAACATTCATACTTTGTTCTTTTCGGCCTGCCATCTCATTCCAGTTTCGGCTCTAGAACAGGCCCCAGTTCAGAGATACCGTAGAAAGACTCTGTAATTAGGACTGCTGCCACGAAACCAACTCCAACCCTGAGGATACAGGATTGGCTTCACAATATAAACTATGCATGAATAGGGCTTCTTGTGTGACTGCAGAATAATGCTTTATGCCTTTCCAATCTGCGAGATGACATGAATCACTTCCCAAAGGAAAAAATTATTGCAGATACTAATGATATAAAAGGTTACTCTATATGACATACAAGAAATTCTATTCATGCAAAGATCATGCTGGAGTTAAATAACTGAACAATGACAATTTGTTTGGATGGGAACTGTCAGCCAGCACTGACTTACTGGCAAACTGAAGTCTAGAAATCTACAGGACAGGCCTCTGCTCCCTCTGAAAGACTCAAATTAGGCAAAAATCTTCCTCAACTCTCTCCAGCATGAGCAGCAACATTAGCGATCAGAAATTAGACGCCACCATAACATGCAGCATGGAATCAACCAGCCCCCTCTGCACCCGCACACAGCATGGACGTCACTGTGCAACCGTGCTTGTTTCTAGTGGAAGACGTGGTAGGATAATCTCTGAAGTTTGGTATTCTTGTAAAAGACAGAATAACAGTTTTGCCATTTAGATGGTCATCCATATAGTTGCATCCTAGCTATGTAATCAGATGTCAGGTCTTATCTTCTTAGAGGAGTTTGTGGTGCCAAAAGCAGCGTGTAACTGCATCCCCTTATTTAGAAATGCTTGACTTTTATTAACAGTTTCCTGAACAAAGCAGATTCAGGAGCAAACTCTCTATTACAGGAGACAAAACCAGGCAAATATTATAACAAAGCAATGTTTCCTTGCAAAGCACAACTTTCAGCCAATCTTTGGTACTTTGTCAAATAATCAGAAAAAAAAAAAAAAAAGAGTATTAATCTTCCAGGTACTGGACCCTGAGATGTATCATTACTTAATATCTGGCTCAAGTCAGAACCTGGTAGACTTTAAGAGTCCAAAGCACACCACAAATGCACACTCTAAGGATGGAGATTGGAACAGATTAGGTGATTCACTCAGTAGAGCTGTTCTGCAGCTTGTAAATGAGCTAACAAGCGGCCCCACTCCACAAAATCCCAAGGGTGTCTGATCACACAGCCAGTTGCTGCTCCAATGGCCCAGGTGAGCATTGCCAGAATCAACAGGGTTCACGTCACCACCAGTAAAGCTATACAGCGTTCTATACAGTCACTGAAATTCTTTGAAAATCTAGTATTAAAAACATCACCAGATGCTCCAACCGTGATAGAATCACATCAGCAGTAGCTGTGGTAGGAAATTTTTGTAACAAATCCACTGCTGAATTTAGCAGAAGTGTTACAAAGACCCACTTACATAAATTATTTTGAACCCAAAGGAACCAATCTACAATTTGCCATCATTTGCACAATTTACTTTCCAAAATAATTTGAACAGGAGACTAAAAATAATAACTTTCCCTTCTCTACTGAAGAAAAGAAACCTGAGTTGCTCCTTTACCCTATATTTCTTATATATTTACAGCTTACAACATTTTGATGTCCTTAATGGTAGCATGTATAGTTAATCCAAAAGGACTTTTTCATACATAGGACTTAGATGGGAACTACAGCTGTGATAACTTTTCAATCCTCATGGGCAGCGGCAATTTCACAGACACAAATACATTTCAGCTGTCCTAAAAGAAACTATTTACAACTGCACCTGCAAAGTTTTAGGATTAGAGGTGCTTGTACCACCTACACTGGTAAGGCATCCCGAGTTTCGTTTTAAGAGGTTTTAATACCAACCTGTTTCATTAGACACTGCAGCGGATCATCATGGCTACAAATCCTGCCTGCCCTCATAACCCAGGTCAGAAGATCTGACCTAGTCAAACTGAGAACTCCTATTTGACCCAGAAAACATTTCTTCCCGTGCTCAAGCGCTTCGGTATTTAATTATACACCCTATAAAAAAGGAGGCATTATTTCCAGTTTGAGTACATTCAACATGAAGTTCCAGCAAACAGGTATAAGGCTTTCTTAACCCAACTTACAAAACCTTTCAGAAGATATATTTCCGCAACCACAAGCACTGACACACTATAATTAAACCACCTCTAAGCCTTTTCCAGGATTGCCAGAGAGAGTGTGGAAGAGAAATGTCTTCAAAGTCATTGCTATAGTCCTTTTATGAATTCTGTCTGGAATTTGTTATTGTTCTTAGAAAAGCATAAAAGAGAGGTGCGATTCATCTGATTTAAGCTATCTAGAAATGAAGTATTAGGTACTCTCAGTAGGCAATGCAGAGAGGCAGGCACCTGAAAGAAGATCACCCCATTGAGCTTAAAAAACAATCTAATTTTGAGATGACAAGTTACATCAGACAAATTACAGGAACAACTGTATCTGTCTCCAACAGTGGCTATATGATGAGGTTCTTCAGGACATGGTTTAGAGGTGGACTTGGCAGTTCTGGGTTAACAGTCAGACTCGATCTTAAAGGTCTTTTCCAACCAAAATAATTCTATGATTCTATATGCTAATGCTCAGGGAATAGTATTAGAGAAGACATATGCTATCTCCTAGGAATACTCTCCTGGCCTCCACTGTTTTCAACTCACGAGAACTGTGAAACTGGATGTGGTTTCTATGTAATTAGTAACCTTCAAAGGATTTCCCTCCCATGGGCTTGGGCATCCCCCAGATTCCACAGAAACTCTGCACATCCAGAGCAACTTTGGACAAGACATTTCACCATCTACCATCCCTTCCAATTCTGTCACTCAGCAGCTTCATTATGTCAAGATCTCGTACTGAAACAGAGCACAAACACTAGCCCTGTATGCATATTGTCCCCAGCATTCCCAAGCTGACAGAATTCCAGGTCATTCCTCTGCCTTCTCTTTCCCAGGGTTTAGTCCTCACTTATCAGGTTTTTCTTGTATGGAAGCCATTTTGCACCTTTGGTCACTTCCACTGCCCCTCATAAGCTTTCCTGGTTCAACTACACACTTTAAGATGCAAGAACCCAAACTGTGCACAGTATCCCAAACAGGTGAGAACCACATTCAGAAATGAATTTTTCAACTGCCTTTCAAAAACTAATATTATCACTGCGTAGTGCTTTCCCCTTCCGAGCCTCACTATTTTCAGATTATACATTCTCAAGTGGCTGCTCTCATAACCACCTGGGTTAATTCATACATTCTGTCCCTCTTGCTACTTGTCTTTCAAGAGGGAACAACGATACTCTTGTCCTTTGTAAAATGTGCAGGGACTACTAATAGAACACCCTATGTAAGAGGAAGGTATTGACTCTTAAAGATCAAAATTTTCTTACAGTCTCAGAAGAAACAGGAATGATCCAAAGGTCTTGAACAGCTTGTCTGTAAGGAATGACTGATAAGGACCAGGGATTTCAGACTGGAAGAGAGATGACTCTGGAAAAATATGATAATCTTCTACAAAATCACGAATGGCATAGAAAGGGTAGATAGGGCCTGACTGCTCACCTTCTCCTCCAACACAACAACTAGGTGCGACGAAGCAATGCTATAGGAAGTGGGTTAAACCAAACATACATGCAGCAAACCTGTGGAACTCCTCATCGAAGGATGCCATGCACCCAGAAAGGTTCCGGGGAATCAAGGGGTCATGTTTTAATACTTCCTCTGTCAAAACTTACCACCTTTTGCTTGGGCACCATTCAATGTCCTGTCATTCTTGCCATGTTCAGGTGATAAAAAAAGTTAACAGAGAGCAATTGCTTCACATTCCCATGGTTGCAGATCACCATCACAATCCCTCCTCCTTCCCGTCTTACTTCCAATCACGTATTTTCCAGGCTAAGCCCAAGTTTATTTAGTTACTCTTCTCACAAAAGCTGCTTCGATTATGCTGTTCTATGTTTTTCCCTAATCTTTGGAGAGGGGAGAATGTCAGCCCCTAACTTTCTGGAAGGTATGTTCTCCATTGCACAAACATGTCATAGATTTATACTATGATATTCTGGTTTGTTCCCTCTCCCTTTTCCCTTTCCTAAAGACCTGCCATTTCTATTTGCCTTTTTTTTTTTTTTTTGGACTGCTCCTGAGAGAGTTCCACAGAGCTTTATCTTCATTACTTAAAAGATCTCTTTCCTGAATGGCCCAGATTCTTAAAAGCTCACCACTGCACACACAGTTCGTTGTTTCTCCCTTCGTATGCCATTTTATATCTAGTAGTATCAAGTACCACTTGACTACAAACAAGTACTGTGAGAACCTTCTGCAACTCCAGTCACCTTTTGTTCCTGCTCCCCTAATTTTGTGATTCTCAGCATATACTGTCACTTCATTACTTAACCTCCCTTCCAGATCACTTCTAACTATGCTGAGCAACACAAGCCTGAACACAGATCCCCCTGGGATTCCTCTAGTGATTACTCTTCACTAGAAAAACTGACAGTTCTTCCTACACTTTAACCAGGTACTAATTACTGAAAAAGCTACACTCCTACTCCATGGCGGTTCATTTCCTTTAAGCATTCATAAAGAACTTTGTTAAACTCCTGAAAACCCAGAAACAGCAGAATACTCGCTTGTCTTTTGTGCCTTCTCATCAAATAGCTTCAGAGCATTTTACTTTACCAGCTGAAGCTGGACTTCGGCATTCTTACAGCGAACCATGAAGGTCACTGCAATGGCAGCACTTATCAAGGCAGGCTTCCGAGCAGCCATGACCTTGAGAATCGCCATCCATGACAGGACGATAAACACTGCTTTGCAGTCAGTATGGATTTGGAGAAGTCAATTTTTACATTAGGAAACCTGCTTCAGCAGATTTACCCTAAAAAAATCCCCCAACACTAACTTAAACACAGCCTCTTCACATCTACGGCAGCAACATAAAGCAAGCCCAACACTCAAAAAGACTGGGCCAGTATCAGTAACAATAGTCTACTCTGTTTTTTAAAAATAAGCCTGGCACTACACCCTGAACTATTGTTCCAAAATACTGACTAGCAGTTAGTGAATGCAGTATTATTCAGTGTAATTCCTTCAGATTAAGTCACAGGGTTATCTATTAATAATATTCCAGTGTTGCTATACCCTTCACAAACACCAGCATGTTGCACCCTTGACCACAAATATACAAGAAACTCTGTTGTGTTGTGGGCCTTGCAAAGCTTGTCATTATGGGTCTCAGCTGGGCAGGAGGAGAGTTAATGTCAAGAAAGATTTCACCCTTTTCAGCTTTTTCTGAAATACCTTGCTTCAACTTTCCCTTTGCACAGAGACTTGGAACTAAAACTGACCAGACAGGAATTTGTGTCCCATGAGACTGGTTTCCAGTTATACAGATGAGACAGCAAGAGAGTAAAAGCTCACACAATTTTTTCCACATAACACCAATCTGTTAAGTAAAAATAATTTGCCAAGTAATTATTGTTCCAGCCACAGGTCTGTATAGAACTACCATTTAATCTTAGCTCATTTAGCAGGCCCCCAATAAGCTTCAACATAAGGTAATGTGACAAGGCAAGAGTTAAAAAAATAAATTGTAGGACCGAGCTTTGTCATGCTGACTGAAAATGAGGTGACCAACCAGAAAACACAGGAGGTGAACGAGATTCAAAAGCACATAATTAGCAAGGCTCAGAAAGCCAGCTTAAGTGATGCCTCTTGACTGCTTATAACCCTACATGGAAAGAGATAATTTCATATTAGCAAGATACTTACTTTCCTTGGAATCAGTTAATTTAGTATTAATAGAATCCACTTACTTCACACAAATTAAAGTGATTTTATCAAAGTGTTAAGATAACAAAGGGAAAGTCCAAATTGGCATTCCCTCAGTCATGAACCTTTGGTGATACTGAGGTTACAATCTACAGATAACTTACAAGTTTCCAAGATGGTTGTAGGGAAAGTAAAATTTCTCCTGCAGCAGACTAGCTAGCTATCTGCAGGGCAAGTTTTGAATTTAATAAATTTTTTTTTCCATTTATTACCCATCTATTCGGAGCTCATACATTTCTCACTGCTGTCCTATACGACTTCTCCATGTCTTATCTGTATCACGCTACTCTTTATTCACTTATTTCCTCATGCATTCAAGATTTGTGGTAAAGTTCTCTTTGTCTAAGCTGACAGTCCATTTCTGCAGGGCAGTCTCAGCTCCCAGTCCATACCTGGAGCCCATACCTCCTCCTCCTGGAATACTATAGCTCTTCCGTAGGTGAAACGCCAAGCTGGGGAGAAATGCTCCGGTTCTGTGCTGTGTGCCCATCCTCTGAGGCATAATCACAGGAGTAAAAAGCAAGCAGTCATTTCCACCAGTCATCCTTTCCACAAGCCCGTTCCTGCCAGCCTCCAGCTCACACTCCAAAGAGGAGCAGCTGTTGAGACATAACAAATTACACCAAAAGGTGCAGCATGTCCTAGCATTCAACAAGTTTGGCACTGCTACAGCTTTTATGGCTCATGACTTTGATAAGCCCACACCAGAGGCACAGATCAGTGCGATCAAAGCAACACATAACTTAATGGAGCATAATTTTTCTATCCTCTTTCCTCTACCAAGGAAAATCAAAGATATTTAAATTCAACATCCCAATAAGACAGAAGAAGTAATTTCCCCTGTATGTTTACAAAACAAAAATGAACTTCCCTTCATTTATCCCTCTTTCCCTGTGTATTTAAACAGAAGCAGATTAAAAAGATAAGTAATACACACAAGAAACAGAAAACCAGATAAATGTAAAGATTCTCTTATTCTGATTTGAGTGAACAGCAGCATTTGCATTCATGAATCCAAATATTAATTAAAATAGTCTTTTTTAACAAGCTCACTCACTACAGGTGTGACCTCAAGTATTCCTTCCTGCACCATATTCATACACTGTTCTGCAATCACAATTATGAATTTCTCCATCAGTATAGTATTTGCATGCTACTTAAATATTAAATTATTTTCCAGTATTATCCTCATTTGCCCTGCAGGAATTGTAGCAAAGAGAACATCACTTTTTGCTGTTGCAGGCCTGATTTTCCAAAGTACGTGACGTTACAGAGTGTTTCATATGCTCAAGGCACAGCACCTGCTCAGTTGTAACTGCCCTTACAGTTGTAGATCAGAAATTCCGCAAATCAGATCCACGGACATAAGCAGCAGAGGAAATACAATAGTGGAGTCTGGCAGAAGAAGCTTGTCCCATAATACACATGGAACCAGTTCATTTAGACAGCACTTAACTATCTTAATTATGAACAAGAAAATTCCCTTCCTCTCACAGTTCCACTTTGCTGTCCAGTTTCTGCCAGAATTGGAGCACAAGATCCAAGCTCTAATTTAGTCTTCAGAAAAGTTCAGTTCTGCATAGCAGGAGAAAACCTAGTCTTACGAAGAAGAACAGCATGCAATCGTTTAAGTTAAAACAGTAATGGAAAACATTTACACAAAGAAAGCGAAGCAAGACTGCACAGCAACCCCTGTACTGGACCAAGATATACCAAGTTCAGAGTTACTGTTTAAAGTAATGTTTTCTGTGTAATTCAAAGAGGGAGAGGTGTCTGCAGGAAGGATGGAGACAGATCCTTTAAAAAAAAAAAAAAAAGGAAAAAACACAAATTCCACAGTGCAGCATCATATTTACACCTCCAGGGCTACCAGCAGGGAGTGTTAGACCACAGGGCTCCACTACAGAGATTTCTGAACCGCCTGAGCCATAATATTCATCACCTGCTCCACCAGCCGCAGCTGAAGGAGATAAAATAGATGCTTTACCAGTGAATCTCTGCACTATTTGGCAGTCACAGATGAGTCAACTTTCACTTGAGGAGCTTTGCCCATAGCTACTTTTAACACTGCTCCTCTGTGCAAATTATGAGTATAAAACAACATGACGCATGACAGTGGTTGCAAAGGTCTAGGTATTGGAAACTGGCTACATGCCAAGGGGGAACTTCAGCTTTTTTATTTTATATGAAGTCAAATGCAAATCAGTCTCATCTGATACACTGTTGCTGCTTCCAGATACATAGCTACTGAAAAAACAAAACAACACACAAAAACCACTGTCTCTTGCTTCAACTTCTCAGAACCATCAGACATGAAATACATAATTTTACAACATGGAGAGAAGTTTAATAGTACTGGCAATCTTCTCAAAGTTCTCAGGAAAATAGCTTCCCCCTACCCAACCCGTGAGAACAGAACTACCAAGCTTGTAAGATTCACAAGAAATAATCAAGAGAAGAGGTAGGTATTTTAAATAAATACCTTGAAAATTTATTTCCTGAAGCAGGCATCAGATCCCATGAGGTAAAGCTGTGAGAACACCACCAAAAAATCATACTCAGCCTTTCAGGCAGCACCTTAATAGCAAACAGCTTGGGGACTACCTGCCTTTTCTCCTGAATCCTTCCCTTCACACTGCTGGCCTGGAAAGATGGGGGCACAGAACAGCATGTCCTCCAAGGCTTCCTTCTTTAGTGTGAAGAACAGAGGTAATAAAATAAGTCCTGGGCTTAAAAATATTTACATTACTTGAGACCGGTACAGTCCAATGACCTTCAGAGAAAATTGCTCTGGTGTCCTTTCATAAATCATTCCAACAGTTACTCAATTTTACAGGTTTATGCCCAGGACCCTGGATTTTTCTGCCCATGAACCCAGGAGTCTTGTAGCCAAATCTGTTCCCTATCTCGATCACGAAGAAATCCTTAAGGAAAAAAAAAAAATCCTACTTTCATGACTATAAATTAACAGCTGCATTGAAAACATGAAAGGCCCAGCTACCCAGGGTCCTGAGGTGAGCGGCAAGTGTTCATAAAATAAGAAAAGCTTAAGCAGAGACAATCCTTCAGCAGCGTTAACCTCCTGCTTTACAACAACCAACAGCTCCGGCCCACCTGAAGTGGAAACTGCACCCAGAGCCCTGTGCTTAGAAGCCGTTATGCCTTTCAGCGCTTTGTCAAAACTCTTCTGAGACAATTTATAGTCTCGGCCTCCAAACCACCGACACTAGTGGTTTTCCCAACTTCAAGGCGTGCGATGCGAGAAGTATGTCCTCTGTGTGTTACATTCTAACTCCTTGTAACTCCATTCAGTCGCTGCTTCCCACAACCGCGGCTCAGCCCGCCGGCCCCGCCGCCCTCCCCGAAACACCCGCCGCTCCCCGGGGCGGCAGCTCCCGGCCCCGCACACCGACCCGCCGGGCCCGCCCGCAGCTCCCGGCCCCGCACACCGACCCGCCGGGCCCGCCCGCAGCTCCCGGCCCCGCACACCGACCCGCCGGGCCCGCCCGCAGCTCCCGGCCCCGCACACCGACCCGCCGGGCCCGCCCGCAGCTCCCGGCCCCGCACACCGACCCGCCGGGCCCGCCCACACCCTGTCAGCGCCGGCACCGCCGCGCCGGGACGGGTCAGCACCCACAGAAAACGCACCGGCACCCCCAGCCCGGGGCCCGCCCGGCACCTGCCCCCCGCCGCCGAGCCCTGAGGGGACAAACCGGGGAGAGCCTGGCGGCCACTCGGCCCCGACCCCTCCGCCCGCTTCCAAGCCGCCCCGCGCCAGGCCTCCCCTCACGGCGCGGCGCCGCGCCGCACCTACCCGCCGGGGCAGCGCCCCATCCCATGCCGGCACCGCCGCTCCCACCGCCGGGCGCGCTCTGCCGCCCTCCCCGGCCGGCCCCTTCCGCGCGGCGGGGGGCCCCGCCCCGGAGGCGCGGCACGGCGGGCGGGCGGCCCCGGGTGCGCAGGTCGAGGCCGGGCTGAGAGGGAGGGAGGGGGCGGTGGCGAAATGGCGCTGCCCGCGCTGAGGGGAGGAGGACAGCGGGCTGCCCCGCCCTCTCCTCACAGCGACGAGGCGGCGGCTCCGGGTCCCAGCGCCGGGTCCCTCGCGTTCCCCCCCGGCCGCCGGCCCGGGCCTGCGGTTCACCGGGACGCAGCGTCCCCGGGCGGTGGTGTCTGCTTTCCCTCAGCCACTCGAGAAACCCAGCGATGCCGTTGCTTCAGCACTTGGCTTCAGAGGATTTTCAGCGCTCTCCGGCTCGAGGCCCTCCAGCAATACAGCCTGATGGGTGCCTCTGAGAAAAGGTATAAATTAAGAGGGAAAAGAGCCGAAGTGTCACTGGCAGGGGAAGCCAACTGCCACTCGTGGGCGGCTGGGCCTGCAGCAGGCTTTGCCTTGGCAAAGTGTTTCGCTGCACCTACCAGACACAATTCTGAGAGAGGAGGTGCCCAAAGACTCCAGGACATTGTTGTAGGTTGGTCTTGTGATTTTTAGGCAAACCTCATGGAGGCTTTTTCTCAGGTGATTGCAGTGCTGTCTCCCTTCTGTCACACCCATACACACCAGCCTGCACCCTGTGCTCTCTCGTGCCCTACAGGGACAGCTCAAAATCTCCCATTTGTCTCTCACACCTGGGGTTTATTTCCATCTCTCTCACACACACACAGGCTCCCACCACTTCTGCCTTATACCTCCCTTCTCAGCCACGCTATCCCACCCCAGAAATCAGCTACAGATGCCTCCCTTTTGTGGTTCCTCTGCATTTCAGTATCTTCTAGATGTGCTACAAATCCTTTAGTATGTTCTAAAAGTGCTAGAAAGCACTTGACAGGAAAATCTCCCTCTCATTCTGTTCTCATCTGCAGCCCCTTAGGATGCCTTTCATTCTTTCTCATTTCTCTGGAGAGGAAACCTGAACAACTTCCATGGCTCTAAATTACCATAGTTAGCTCAGGAAACAAACAAACACCCAAAACATTACTGGTCATTGCAGGCGAGCAACAGCCAAAAGGGCAAATACCTCCCACCCAAACAATCCACTGATCTGAGCCTGTTTTTCAGGACTCCCTCTTCTTGGGCTCACAGTTCCTTTGCCTGTCGCGGGGGATGGAATGTGCATTCAGTCACTTCAGAGAAGTGCAAGTTTCCTCTTCTAGGACTGGACATCCAGGCACAAGCACGTCAGGGCAAGGGACTGTGACTGAAAGCCCAATCCATAGCCAAACATGCATTAGTCATGTGGTGGAAAAGAGCTGTGCTTCAGTCACATGGTTTTTTAAACAGTCTTGAAGGACTGAAGAAAACTACAATACCAGAGTTAAACATTAACTTGCTGCTACTTACCCTGTAAATAGTCGCATGGCTGCTTCCCTTTGTGGTCTGACTGCTGCGGAAAGTTCACAGCAGTTTTGCTCAGTGAACACCCAGAGTTAAATTAGGGATGTTGAGATGCATAATGAATAGTGTACAAATACTAAAATGCTACAACATAAAAAAAACCCAACCTTATAGACTTTACTGTGCACCAGTTCACTTGGGATAAGTGGCACATGAAGTACAAAAAATGAGCCTGAGCTAACAAACCCAGGAATTACAATCACAGTATCAGCTTACCTTGACTGGGGATGAATTTGGGTAGGCAGAAGCACCAGCTGGCAGGCTGAGGGTGCTCAGGAAGCCCCCCAGGATGATGTATCTTGGGTGAAGTGGTATCTTCCAGAGACTCAGGCACCTTCTCTGCCTTTCACCTGCTTCCTTTCAGGAAGTTTGAGACATGGCAAATGCAAGAGGCTGCTGCTGTTCCCCAGAGAAGCTGGAAAGCCCAGAAGATGCGTGGGACTGACCGAGCTCTCACCCTACGCTCCGGTAAGTCTTAGTAAAGTTAATGAAAGAGCTAAGCGCACCTAGGAACACGTCTGTGTGCGCTGTTACTCTGAAGACTTGTGGGGTTTGAAAGCCAGAGGAACTTTCCCCTTCACTTCAGCCAGCCTTGGATGGGAGCCGCAAAGAACAGACAAGTAACCCAATGTTGTGAAATTATGAAATGTATTAGAGAACGCTCATATTTTCTTAGTATCAAAAGAGAGGCCATTAGGTAATAGTTGCAACCGTAGGCGAACAGGAACGTCTGCTTGGTCCCATGATTACAGGGTAAGTAGTATCAAGTTAATGCTTAACTGTGTTATTGTAATTTTGTTCAATCCCTCAAGACCGTTAAAAAAACTCCTCTCAACAGCGGAAAAAGCCTGGAGTGGTTTTATTACGTGACACACAAATACCACTCTGTGATCCAACTCACTGCCCTTCAAAACAAGGACATAGGGTGCTCTCCAAAACAAGCCTGGCAGTCTGTAAGCAAAGGGAGAGCTGCCTGATTTCACACCCTGCCACGTGTGCCATGGGGAAAGTCACCGACTGCTCCTGCCCGTGTGTCTGAAGATACAAGAAGCCAGTCCTTGCCTCTGCTAAAAAAAAATAATAATTAAAAAAAATTTAAAAAAAGCCTGATGCTGGACCGGCAGGATAGACACACAACAGGGATCGTGTGACCTTTGCAAACTCACAGCTGGACATTTATTGGCACAAAATTCAGGCAAAACCGTGCGCAGCTACTGCTCCGCCGCCACTGCGCTGGTGGCCTTTGTGCCGTGAGAAGCAAGTGGCAATTGTGCCACTGCCCTGGCAGCAGACACGGGGAGCGCGGCAGCGCCCCCGGCCCGCTCCGACAGCGGCTGATGGCGCGGCGGCCTCAGCCGGGCCAGGCACGCGTGGCCGCACCGATGCGTGGGGCGCTCCCGGGCCCTCCCCGCTCCGCGCAGGCGCCGCTGCGGGGCGGCGGCGGTGACGCAGAAGGCGTGCGCGGCGCCTGCGCGGTGGCGGAGCGGCGGCGATGAAGGTGGCGGTGGCCGGGTGCTGCCATGGCGCCCTGGACAAGATGTACGAGACGCTGGAGCTGCTGCAACGGCGGCACAACGTGCGGCCCGACCTGCTGCTCTGCTGCGGAGACTTCCAGGCCGTTCGCAACGAGGCGGACCTGCGCTGCATGGCCGTGCCCGCCAAGTACCGCCACATGCAGACGTTCTACCGGTGAGCGCCGCCCGGCCCGGCCTTGTCCCGCCCGGCCCCGGCCCGCTACAGCGGCTGTCGTGTCCCCGCAGGTACTACTCCGGCGAGAAGAAGGCCCCGGTGCTCACGGTGTTCATCGGCGGGAACCACGAGGCGTCCAACCACCTGCAGGAGCTGCCGTACGGCGGCTGGGTGGCACCCAACATCTACTACCTCGGTAGGGTCCCCCGCCGGCGTTTTCCCCTCCAGCCCCTCGCCCTGCCCGGCCCCGCCGTGACCGGCCGCGCTCCCGTCTCCCCCAGGTTATGCGGGCGTGGTGCGGTTCCGCGGCGTGAGGATCGGCGGCATCTCGGGCATCTTCAAGTCTCACGACTACCGGAAAGGTACGGGGGCCAGGGCGGGCCCGGCTGGGTGGGCAGCGGGGAAGGGAGCGCCGGGCCCGAGCTTGGCGGGAGGGCCTGGCCGTTCCTTGTCTTCCCTAAACCGACTCTTGCGCTGGAAACGTCTCTTGGCTCAACAGACGGATTTTTTTCTGGAGGTGGCAGATGAGTCAGTAGGTGCCTGGCGACCACAGCAGGAAGCAATGTGCCTTTTGAATGTTGTTATTGGAACAGTCTTGATTTTTTTCCTTTGAGCGTGCAATGCAAGACTGTTTAGTTTTCCTTGTGTGCAACAGTCAAGTTATAAGTGTGATATTGTACAAATGTACTGTCCTGACCTGGGGTTAGTGTCAGTACCCCTCTAGATTGTTTCCTCCTGGTTATGTGTATGTGTATTCAAGGGTTCATCCTTGGAAAGGACTCCATCAGTGGACAGAAATCATGTCATAGATGATACCTGGTGTCAGCAAACAGGAGATAGTTTAATCTTTCTGATCTCCTCAGCACACAAAATGGTGGTCTCTTACTTGCGATTACTGTACAGTAATATTATCCTCAGTAACATACTGCTTTAGAGAAACCTTGCAGATGGCTTTCAAGATGCAAAGTACTGAACTAGTTTTCTAGAACACTTGATTCTGTCTAATACCTATCAATGCTAATTAAATTTGTTGTTCCCAAGCATGCAGTTTGTATGCCTGAATATTGCATGTGGAAGATGAGACTTTTTTGACAGTAATGCTAGCTATTAAAAAAGTATTTTTTCTGTTTATTCTTAAGAGTATGTAGGAGCTCTGCTAGGTTTTTTTGTCCCAAGGCAAAGTTGGAGACTGCGGCCCTCTTGAAAGAGTACACGTTTGTACTTCCAGAGTCTGTGGTGCCTGTGGGCAGTTACAGATGTGTTTAAGCTGCTGCTGAATCTGTTAAGCTATAGTTTGATGGTTGGTGGCAGCACTCTTGAGGAAACACAAAACATCACAGCCTCAGCGGCTGGAAGCAGGAGTCAGATCTCATGCTGTGCTTTTTTCCAACGTTTCAGGCCACTTTGAGTGTCCACCATACAACCAGCAAACCATCAGAAGCGCTTACCATGTGAGGAATATCGAAGTCTTCAAACTCAAGCAGGTTAGTGAAAACTTTTTTTTTTTTCAAACAGTAGTAAATAGTTTTCATTAAGTTAGAAGTGAGATGTTAAAGCTACTGTGAACATGTACACTGTTGGATAGCAAACCTTACTAACAACGCCCAGCTAATCTGGACAGGCCGTTTTATGCTGGGTGTTATCCCACTGCTATTCCTGCTGAATGTCTCCTCCGATGCTTTGTGTAGCCGTGCAAATTTGATCTGAATCAGGCACAGACAGGAACGTGGTGTGTTTTTGTTTGGTTGCGGTGGGTTGTTTGTTTTTAATTGGATAAAATTCACAGAATGGAAGGTACATGGAAGGTGCTCCAACTATACACCTCTGTTCCAGCTTTATGTTAGCTTTAGGAAGGTGGATGCTACCTTGTCTAACATGCAGGCTGGTAGGTACAAAGTTAACTCATCAAAATTGAACCATCTGAATAAGCTGATCCCAAATTTCTGTGGTTGAGGTATTTTTGATCAAAGGACAGAGTAGCTTTGTTGTTGAGCTATTGCCTACTTGCTGCGTTGTCACAAGCGCTACTCCATTTGAGGTTGTGAATACATGTATTTATAAGCATCTTGTGAATATTTATTCAGGTTGCCACAGCACACTTAAGTGTTCAGTAGATATAGAGATGCTGTAATTGTAGAGTTTGATGCATTTCATTGTAAATTTCTTATCGGTTGGGATCAGGTTTCATCTGGAAGTGTGTTCTGATAGACCTGATGCTGAATATCAAACCAAGACGTGCTAAAGACATTGATTAGACTTGTAAGGGGTGCTTGCTTTGAGGAGGAACATTGTGCTTAGCCATTATACCTTTCAAACAAAGCTTTTAAAAATTTCATGAGGAAGAAGATGCCTTTCATTTTGAGTAGAGAACTTGCTCTATAGCTGTAATCTTGAGGCTTCTTTCGAGTGTCTGACACTTACTGTGATGCTGTGATCTTTTTTACAAGGCAGTATATATAAAACACAGTGGACTGTCCCAAGAAGGTGTAGTACAAACCATGGAGACCAGAGTCCCGTGACACCGTTCAAAGGCCACCTGAAAGATGGCGCTCACTCATATACTCGCTTTAAAAAGTGAGCCTGTTGGTCGCAGCTGACTCTGATCTGGGGTAGAACACGCGCTGATATACATGTACCATCTTGTGCTGTGTGATTTCAAAACTTCTTTATTGGCTGTGATTTATTTATATCGTATGCATTTTGGCGTTACAGTTGAAGCGTCCAATTGATATATTTATGTCACATGACTGGCCCAGGAGCATATATCACTATGGAAACAAGAAACAGCTTCTTAAAATGAAATCCTTCTTCCGCCAAGAAGTGGAGAGCAACACCTTGGGAAGCCCTGCTGCTTCTGAGCTTCTGCAGCATCTGAAACCCACGTACTGGTTCTCAGCACATCTACATGTTAAATTTGCAGCTTTCATGCAACACGAGGTAAAGGGGGGAAAAAAATCAAGACTGTATGTGTTCCAAGCACATTTTAGAATTCCAGCGCAGGTAACCATGTCCAGAAAAACAACTTCTTGTTGTTTTTGCTCCGGTGTTAAAACTCAAGCTGCAAAAAATGAAGTGGTGTTAAGATTACTAGCTTATGTAAATTAGAGAGATGTTCTAAACCAGTGGTGGAACTACCTAGTCTTCTTCAGGGACAGTGTGAAATAGCTAACATTACTGCACTTGAAACTTCTTAACTGAAGTTTATAGCACTCTCTTTCCCACTTTATTTGGGAAGGGGACAACTTCAAAACAAGGTGACAGAAGTGGCTGAAAATAAGAGAGTGGTTAATTGGGGGTGGGAGGATGCATGTAGTAAAGCTTGGCAGATGAAGTTGTCAGGCAGCCTGGGTAAAGCAGAAAAACAGCCCCTGTAGGTTGAAGCTTCTCTTGGTTTGAGTTATTCTTGAAAGTGGCGTGACCTGCTATTCCTATTTGCAAGTTATTTAGCTGTAAAAGTGTAATTCTAGACCTTCTAGACTCAAGAAGTCTGTTTCTAATGATGTTAAAGATTTTCTCTTTGCTTCAAGGCTCAGTGTGCTCAGCTGTCTTGGTTGAGGACGAAGTGTGGCTCTTGCTATATCTTGCTGTTAGACTCCAGTGAAGTCTGTCTTTTTGTCCCTCTATGTCTTTCTTACAATCCAGTGTTGATTTTCTATTTCAGAAGGTCATTTTATGTATAAATTATGCTTTTAAATCTCTCTATAACTTGTTTGGAATGGTCAAATTTCATAGAAATGCTAATGACTGTGTTAACACCATTTGTTTCCTAGACAAACTCCAAAGAAGAGCTACCAAAAGCAACCAAGTTTTTGGCTCTGGATAAATGCCTGCCACACAGAGACTTTCTGCAGGTGATGACCTTGTGCAGTGGGTTTTTACTTTTGAAGTAACTTCATGTGGTTGGACTGCAAAGTGCTGTGCTTAAATACAGGCTGTAGAACAGTTCTGATAAATAAAGGAATGTGTGCATGTGTGCAACGGTCTTTGTATAATATTGTCTTGAACTAAGCAGACCACGCGTCCTGTCATGCAGGCGTAGTGTTTGCTTATCCCTACCATTTCCTTCCACCTTAGAATGAGTACTTAATTGGAGAAGTAGCTCTACTTTAACCTGAATTGAATCTCCTCTTGTGGTTGACAAATGTCAGACCTAAGAAGAAAGCCCATCTTGAGGCTCTTCTTTTTTTCCTGGACAGTTTGAGTCAGACAGAGCCTCTTTCTTCAGATCTGGATACATTGCTTCAGACAGTGTTTTAGTAGTCTTACTTTAAAGCAGCTTTTATTTGTCAGCCTGAAGGGAAGATGGTTCATTATCTGTCCCTTGGATGTGTGGTGGGATCACTTGCCCTAGGAGAGAGTGTGAGGACAGGCCTTTGCCATGTAAAGGTAACCTGGGGTGCTAGTCCACACTTAGAATTCTGTAGCAGAACTGATCTGGAGTAGTACTGCCTCCAGCTGCATGGTGATCCACCTGTGTGTGGATCTTCTTTAAAGTATATCCTTTTTCTTCTTTTCCTTAAAGCTGTCTTACAATGCTGAATTACTGTATAGATTCTTTAAAATCAGAGCCCAGCTAGTGCAGTTTGGCGTGGTTTGATTTGGGTTAATGTCACTGAAGACAGCAGAATAACTGTTGCTACCAATTTTTGATATATATCTGCTTAGAAGGTGGCATGAAGAGTAGGCAAATTCTGTTTTCTGAGTTGCACAACTGTCCAGTAGCTGGCAACAGGGAGGAGAGTGTTCTGCTTTTTGATTGCTGAAAGCTAAAATCCAGAAATGCCTTTTTTACTATTGTTGATCATCCTTTCTTAGCCCTTTGTTGCTATAAGCTTCTGTGTAGGGCTAACTTGAGAGGACTTGTTTGATTGAGACCACTAGCTCAGTGTACTTGAAACTTCGTTAAAACTCTGTACCATGAAAGTAACACTTGAAACTTTTAATCAGTTTCTGGTGTCAAGAGAAATAACTCACCTTGTCTGGTTTTCCTGTTTTTGTGAACAGGTAATAGACATAGAACATGATCCCAATGCAGGCGACTCGCTGGAGTATGATGCCGAGTGGATTGCAGTCCTCAAGGCCACCAACAGCCTTGTTAATGTGACTCAGAGCTCATGGAATATGCCTGAAAATAATGGCCTCCATGCAAAGTAAGTTACATGTGAAGTAAAGAGGAAAGTGTGCTTTTTTTTCTGGACTGTAAGGGTTATGTTTCGCAGTTCTGCAGCCTATAATGCCTGTAGGACTTGCTAAATGCCTTGGAAAACAAGGGGGCTGTTGACAAGACCTGTATTCTAGAGCTTACAACTTCTTTACTACTCTGCATGAGTGGCTAGTTTTGTTTTGCAAACTTAGATACCACCATTTGAGGGGCAAAAAATATTTGGTGGCCAATCATCTTGTCAGTGACACTGAGACTGAAAATCAGGCTGGATTATGGAGGTGGGTGGGTTGACATAATACACAAATCCTTGTTGCAGAGAGGGGCATCTTAGTATTGACCAGAGGTAGTATATATTCCTGAAAAATCATTAGAGAAATTTAGGTGTCATAAGATGGTTTTATTATCCATCTTTAAAAGTTTCTCTTTGCAGTGGGAACAGGAAATACTTTTTGATGGGCTGCACTTGTTTAAACTTTATACACTTATTTAGGTGGGATTACAGCGCAACAGAAGAAGCCATCAAAGAGGTTTTAGAAGAGCTGAATCATGACCTCAAAATTCCTTGTAACTTCACATTGACAGCTGCTTGTTATGATCCCAGCAAGCCCCAAAAAACCATGGAACCAGTTCATACCATCAATCCACAGACCACTGAGTTTTGTGCCCAGTTCGGCCTCACTGACATCAATGACAGGATTCATCAAGCTAAAGAAGAGGGCTCAGTACGAGGCGAAAATGAAGAGGAGGAGGAAGAAGAGGAGATGGACAGTACTGGCTCAGCAGAGGAACCCAGTGAATATAATACAGATAATTCTGGACTTTCATCCATTAATCCAGACGAAATAATGCTGGATGACGAAGGTGGTGATGAAGACTTGAGTACATGTTCTGTAGATCCTTCCCCCGATCATCCTCCTGACTTCTCTGCAAGTTTTTCTGACATCCGGATCATGCCAGACTCCATGGCGGTGTCATCTGATGATGCTATGGACTCCACTAACGAGGAACTGGAGAAATCTGGTGTGAGTAAGCAGGTGGAAGAGAAGAGCTTAACTGAGAGACCATTAAAGCGCATTGGTGGTAATGAAAACGGGGACAGTGGCATTAAAAAAATTAAGAGAAGGAATCAAGCTATCTATGCTGCAGAGGATGAGGATAAAACAGAATAATACTTCACATGATATACAACTAAGTTCTCTGCCCACCTTTTTATGGGAAGGTGGTGAGAACCGTGATGGACTGTTCGTGCTTTTAATGTTACTTCATCTTACTCATGTTACTTTCTTAAGCTGAAGAGGCTGTATGTAGCTCTTGCAGGGAAGATTTATCTGGATTAAACATGTCAGTCAGAAGCAGACTTTTCCAACAAAGTACTTTGTCAAAGGATTTAAAGCTCATGTGTAATCAGTTGATTTTGCTTCAATTCTTGGTTATTAGCGTATACTATGTATCTTCAGCTGTACTGCTATACAAGAACTCTTAAACTGTAACTCAAGTCAAAGTGAGAGGATGTCTGACTTGCAAGACTGAATGATTTGATTTTATTGCTTTTTTTCTTCTTTTTATACTGAACTTTTAATACAAAGTAGCTTATGCAATAACTTCAGGAATTAAATTTGAAAACAGAATTCCCATGATAACAAAACGGCAATAGAGTGAAAGTTTTTGTTTCTGGTGATATTCACACCATAGAAAAACTTCATGGTTGTAAACAAAACAATGTCTATCATCAAGTATCAGCTTTTAATGACATTTTTGATAGGGAACCAGATGTCTTAATTAGAAGCATGACAGTTTTATGGGGACTCTGGAAGAGTTCAAACTCACTTGTGTGCTGTTTCTTAAAACTTGAGAACCATGTCTTAAAATGAAAATGCAAGCAGTTAGGATGAACAGCTTCCTAAATGTGGGCATCATAGTCTCAATTCTTACTAATTAAGGCTGTGTCGTATTTTCATATAGGGTGGTTGATGTTTATAAGTTGCTTGAGACAATAATGCTTACCATTATCATTACTCTAAGTTTTCACATTCCACTTATTTTTAGTAGTGTGCAACTTGCTGAATTCTTACAACTGGATTTGGAATCTTCCGAAGTATCTTTGTAACCTTCAGCTGAGGGAGAACAGGAGCTGCCAGAATAGAAACCTTCTTGGAAATTGCAAGTTTTTTCTGTTCTCGTTTGCTCTGAATTACTAGCAAACAAATCACACTCCTTTGGCCTAAAGGGCTATGAGGGTAACAAAACTACTGCATTCATGAAAATGAGGGTGTTTTCATGTCATTAGTCTTCCTGTCAAATTCTGCTGGTGTTCTGTGCTGAGCTTTTGGAGTCCAGACAGAGCAGGACTTCGTCATGACCGTGCTGTGTGTGCGAGCAGAAGTAGCTCATGTGTGCATTTACTCCATGGAGAAGAGAGCAGAGAGTGAGAATATCTGGTGAGTGTGAGTTACGTAGCAGGGAAACACTTCAAGGTCAAGACTCTTGTCTTTAAAATCACTTCCACCTTGTGGGATTAATCTTGGTTCCTCTCCTGTCAGCAGTTCACTTTGTAAACTAAATGCATATAAGTATTCAAGGGCTAGAAAATGGCAAAATTAATGCTCTCCACAGTTCTGATTAACAGCTTTATGTTGGTGGGTTGATGCCATAAACATCCTGTTTTGTTTTGTTTTTCCAGAGGATGCTCTTAATTTACTAAATGATTTGTGGGGCCCTGTTAATGCTTCTCCTGTATCTCTCCATGCTTGCTTCTCTGTCAGAACCCCCACTTACCCCTGTGGTAAGATGTGATGAAAAACTGGACATGTTTGGTGTAACCCTCAGGTTATCTAAAGTAGCTGTGAACTACCAGCTAGATCACTGAAGAGAGGTGAGTGTCTTTAAGGGTCCTGGGTCTGCAATGGTAAAATCTTAAGCATGCCTCATGGTCTGAAGACTGTGGTGGAAATAAAGTAGACTATAATGGAAATAAAATATTTTAAGTATAAATTGTGTTATGAACTTGAAAAGTCTCCCAAGAAATCCGAGCATTCAGCTGTCAGGTTGTCTGTGAACAGGAGTGGAAGACGTAGGTTACATGTAATAGACTTTTCAGTCTGAATTAATGTTTTTAAAGCAAATTATTCTGTCTTGTGTCATCCCACATCCTCCCCTTGCTGCTAAATGTGTTTTGGCTTTTTTGAGTACTGATTTTTTTTAATCTTTAAAGATATTTTTTTATAAAGTATTTCAGCATCCATTGAGCAGAGTGCAGCTGGTAAATATAGTTAATGTAAAATTTGTTTGCATATGAATCATACCTGATCTGTATAGATTTACTGTGCCCTTTCTTGCAGTTGTTCACCTTCTTTGCATTTTTAAGTGTCCTCTGTTGTGTTCTTGTCCATTGTGGATTTTTCCCTGTCGCCAAGAACTGAACCTCTGAACTTAAAGTTTCTACAGTAAAGACCAAATATTCCAAAAAGCGCGTAAAGCACTAGGGAAGGCTGACAAAGTTTAATCAGCTTCTAAGGCCCAGAGTCTTCAGTCCTCTTTAAAAAGAAGCTTTAGAGTCCTTTTGAAAACTTCAGACTTTTAAAACTTTGGTGAGAAACTGCTGGAAAATGTTTCTCTGTCAGACCTAAGTATCACAGATTTTTTCAGTATCGTGAGACTTAGTCTAAACGTGGTTTTGCTTTTACCTATAAAGTGCTAGAGAAAAGTGTTCACCTGTTTCATTCCAGGCCAGCACACGCGTATCTTGTTCAAAGCACGTTATTGATTGACTTGGAGAGAAACAAAGAAAAGGGCTATGGCATTTTTTAATAAGCGGAATATTTGATTTAAATTAAAGGTATTGAAGTCAACTTGTGTCAGTTTGTTATGCTCCCATTACCCTGCAAACCTGCATTTACCTCTCAATCGCAAAAATTAAGACGCGTGAACCTGATCGGTGATGTTTTTACAATCCCCCCTGCCATTTAGTTCTGTCTTCCGGAGCAGATTAAATTAGTATCCCCATGCCTCAAGACGTGAAACGCAGGGGGCCTAAAACGGAAACACCAGACCTTACAAAAGTCTGGAGCAAACCTGAGTTAAGTCCTGGGTGTTTCTGCAAAAACCGAACGCGGACAAGCCCGCGCTGCAGCCGCTTCCCGCCGCTCAGGGGCGCGCTCGCGACGCGCCCGCACCTGCCCCGCGCATGCGCACGGCGGCCGCCTCGCGCAGGCCGCTCCGGGGCGGGAGGTGCGCATGCGCACGAGGCGGCCCCCGCGGACGGCCGCGGCGGGGCGGGGGGGGGGGCGCGCGTGCGCCCCGGCGGCGGGCTGGCGGAAGGTAGCGGCGTTTCGGCGTCGGCCGATTCGCTGAGCGTGAGGCCGCGGGGGCCCTGCCCACCCCCCGCCGCCGTTGCTGCTGCTGCCGCTGCTGCTGCTGCTTTCCGCCCCGCCCGGCGGCGCTGCGCTGCGCTCCGCCATGAGCCCGTGCCCGCCGGCGGCGGCAGCGGCGCGCGCGCGAGCGTGAGGGCGCCGCCGCCGGAGCTGCTGCGTCCGCCAAGATGGCGTGTGTGCTGGAGGCGCCGCTCCGCATGAGCGTCCTCTCGGTGAGTGCCGCGGGCCCTGCGCCGCCGCCGCCCCTCAGCGCGGCCGCCGGGGGGGGCGCCAGCCCGCGGCTGGGCTCGGCCTGACCTTGGCCTTGGCGGGGGCCGGGCCGCGGCGGGGTGCGGGACCCCCCCGGCACCTGCCGGGCCCCTTTGTGTGGTGGCGGGGGGCCCGGCCCCGGGGCTGCGGGTGGGCCGCGGCGGGGACCCCCCCTGTCGCAACTACTTCTTCCCGTTCGTTTGGGTTTTTTTTTTCCCTCCCTTTTCTGAGGAGTCTGTCCCCATTTTCGTTAGCGGCACCGGCTCTCCCGAATGCGTTTTTACCTGTCGACACAACTTAACGCTCTTCACTTACCCTCTTGAAAATGTTTCTGCTCCTTCCCAAACTCCTGCTCAGCAAAACGAGGGGTCGCTGACGTTATTCGGCGCTGCAGTTGCGGCGCTGCCGCAGAGCGGGGTCTCCCAGCGGCGTGCGGGGCTGCCGGGGCGGCCGGTGCCAGCGAGGGGGGTGTTGTGGCGGCCGAGCGCCCGGTATTCGCCGTTGGGCGGGCGGGAGGCGGCGGGCGCGCCGGGCAGGGCCGGGGGCGGCGACATCTACCCCGGGAGCAGCGCGGGGTGAGTTGTCCGGTCCCGCTGCTCATCAGAATCCGGTAACAATGCAGAAGGTGTAGCGTGGATACAGCTTGAAAGAACCGAGCTTTTGGGCTTTTTATTTTTTCTCCTTAGGACTTCTTACTGTGCAACTGATAGTGTTGATAAATTGGTTTTTGGGGACTACCTGAAAAACTTGTTTGTCTGGACATGAAAGCCCTTCTTCGACATATTGCAAACCTTGTAGTTGACAGGGTGGAAGCCAGGGTATGTTAGAAACAGAAAGCAGCGGGATCTCTGAAGTCCAGAAGAATTTTGCATATAAATGCATAGATCAGATAGATTAAAAACCAGCTGCTCTTTCCAAAAATATTGTCGTTCGTTACATGGTGGAAGTTTATCTCTGTAATTTATTTGGCATAATTCCTGGAGACAAAGGCATCTTGCTGCCTCTAGATGATTCTCCTTTTCTCAGAGTTACGTGAGACCACAGGCAAGAAGCTGCTGGTGCTTCTGACATCAGGGTGGGGACGCAGGAACAGATTCAGCCCAAGAGTAGATACTTGGAACAGCAAGGAAGAGTTTGTAATTCCCTTCTAGCTTCTTTCAAGGAAAACTCATAAGGAAAAAATGGGAAAAGTCTAATAAAAAATTGAGCTGGCAGGAAAAAGAAAAAGTGAGATAATGGGAACGCACCCTGGCACATGTTCGTGAGAACCTGGAGGGAAAATTCCCTTCCCCTTTCCCACCCTTGTTTTTTGGAACACACCATCTCCAGATCATTTGTGCATAAATGTTTAGCTTACAAGCACAGTCCTGTTGCTGAGAAGAGAGTTTAGTTTGTCTTATAAAGTAGCTACAGGAGTGTTGTGGAGAATATTGTGCTACTGTCCCTGTTGAAGTTGTGTGGGACAGTACATACAGTCTCTGAAATGTGTCGTTATTTTACTATGAAGTAAGTTACTGAAAAATGTCTTCATACAAGCAACTTATTTTCAAGAGCTTGTTTGTGGGTATGCTCCTTGAGCAACATTAACTGCTCTTATAAGCTTTTCTTTCAGGAATTCATTTTTTTTTCTATATAGTAATTAAACATAATAAAATTGGAATTTAAGGCAGTGCCAATAACTGAAGTAGACCCTTTTTATGTGCCCTGTTCAGAAACATATGAATAGCTGGCAGCACTCTGTTAACTTGCTTTGACTCCTGATACATTGTTATCCACACTAAGCACATCATCTTCTTTAAATCACACTTAAACACAGGGTTAATTCTTTGTGTGGATGTTGCCCAGCAGTAACACACTGCACATTAAAATATGACTCTGTGGTTTTGCTGCTATCTTGCCTGGTAGGTTTTTCAGACTTGCTGCTGCATTTGGCATTCTTGTTTATCTGCCATTATATGAGTTGATATAAGCTATTAAAATATTTTTATTTCCTTTTCTCCACAGGAGGTAACGGCTAGCAGCCGCCACTATGTTGATAGATTATTTGACCTGGATCCTCAGAAAGTCCTGCAAGGTGTCATGTAAGTCATCTGAAACACGCTGGGGCTGTTGGTTGTGTGCAGGCTGGGTTTACTTGAGTTCCACTAGAGTTGTATGTCAAGGGCAAGAAGCTCTTTGTATCTTTTTTTGAGAAATCTTGTTGGAAAATTTCAATGCAAACATATTAGTATTGTTTCAGCAGACTGTCACTCTGCATATGGTTTTTAACGCAGCCTCCCAGTTGCCAGAAATGGAGTTAAGCATTCAAAATATTTTTTTTTGGTACATTTCTTCCTTTTGGCCACCTTTTGCTCCTCTTCTAGGTCTGTTGAGATTCTTTTCTCTTATTCCACTGCCAGTCAGTGTACCTGCCTCCTACTTTTTCTCCTGCTGCTGTGCCTGGGTGTTGGTGCTTTTTTTTAAATGCATGACTTCTATCTCACTGGTGGAAACTGCAAGCTGAAAGAAAACGCTTCCATAGAAATTAATTAGGATGCAAATTATGTTTCTATACTTCTATTGCATGCCAGTGATAAAGAGTAATAACTGAAAGAGTGAGTAGAAGACTTGCCCTGCTGAATAGGTTGTAAAACTGGTACAAAGAGCTGGATATTTTCTCGCTGCCCTTGGGCTGTGAGCTTTCCCTTACAACCACACAGAAACGTGGCAAACAAATCCTTGCCCAGGACTGACTTTTGGTGGTGAAACCAGACCTGTGGCTATCTAGCAAAACACCAGAAGGCATCATAGGACCAAGTGAATCAGAAAGCCAAGGATGTTGGTTGTGTTCCTTGAGACACTCTGTTTTCCAGTAGCAGATGAAAAAAAATTATTCCAGGTGTCCCGGGGCAATATATCGGAATTAGTGCCCCTTTGAAATACATGAAAAACACAACATACACAAAACTGTCTTGGAAACTTTATTGGTTGAAATACACTCTTACCTGTATAAAAACTTTTGATACACCAGCCTAACTATGTACAGGTTCTTAACTCTTCCCCGTAGGAGAGTCTGGTTTTGCTTCCGCCCCTCGGTCTTCTTTGTTCACTGCTCACGGGGGCTGGTGTGGCAGTCCCAGGGGTAAGGATGTGTCTCATCCTGCGTCCGAGGGTGTTGACTGAGCCCTTCTTTGCTCCTTGGCAGATGCTTTGAGCCCTGGGTGGTGCTCCCTGCCTGCTCTTCTTTCTTTTTGAAGGACAGGAACCTGCAACCCTTGGTAATCCCTTCCCTCTCTTTTGAGGTGTTATTCATTCTGATTTCTCAGAAACAAAAGTTTTCGGTAGTATCTTTGTCTCATCTAACATTTGAAATTCTTCATCTTGTCCACGGATGTCAGTCGATTCTATGCTGACGTGCTTTTCTTGCATCTAAAGACAAGAAAATGACTATTTATTTCACAATAGCTTTCAAAGGGCAGATTTGGATGGTGAACCGTATTTGTGATACTCCGGTTAAAAGCCTAATTCTGAGAGTGTGTCTTTCCTGACATTAAGCAAATCCTGTATGGCAGGCTTGTTATTTTCCAAATATAGGTGGATGTGTGTGCAATGGTCCAGTGTAGAATAGTATATGTATAAAAATAGAATTTAGAGTAGTGTATATATAAAAAAATTGTCAGTCCAAGATTCTTTTGGGGCAGAAAAATACTGCTTTGCCCTTCTTTGACTTCAGAGTATCTGACGAGGTATTGAAGTTGGAATGAATTAATAATTTGGGGTGGAGTAGAAGAGGATTAAAGTTCTACCAGAAGTGTCCATCAGAAGCTTTGCCAGATATTCTGCATACTTTGCTGAACATCTTTGGTTCTTAAGATGTGCTGTTTTTTTTTTTTTCCTGCATCCTGGCTGAAAATACTGATGACCTAGATTTTTATTTTGATTGATGGAACTGTATGAATATCAAGGATCAGAAAATAGGCTGTCCTAAGAGGCTTTGTTTCTGCAGATTGTCTTCAGTTACAATAGTGCTGTTCTTCATATGCGATTAAAGACGTTTGAATGAATAACTTGGCTTTGGGGCTTTTTCTAATTGCATCCTTGTAATTTTAATGAAAACCGACTTCTGAATGAGGTTTGATAAAGGTAAAATATAGGAACTTGAAAATCATGTCAATCCAGTTATCATCTTCTAACTTGAGAAAGCTTTTAATTACATATTCTGAAGGTACTTAAGTAATCAAATCTCTTATTTTCCTGTCTTTCCCATGAATTGTCAGAGAGGTTGTATTCAGAATCTTGTTTTGCCCAGGCAGCGAAGCCTTACCTGGGTAGGAGCTTTTGCCTTTTCCTCCTCATGGGAAAACTGAGAAACCATTTCCCTTTTGTCCAGTACTGCTGGATGTGGTTCTGTTGATCTTATTTCAAAATGCCAAGTTTCCTGCAGAGCTTTTGTTCACATCATTTCTGTCATGTTAATCTGGGTGTTGATTGTAGGCAGGAAGGAGAGAATTTTGTGTACCTGCCAGTAAATAATGAATTTCAGTTCAGGATTTGAGATGTTGAGGTTCTTACAAGGATGATTTCTGCCTTTTACTGTACCTGATAGTGAGCTATTTAAAGTGTGCAGGGCCCACATCTTCATAGCCTCTTCTGTATTGCTGTGTATGTATTTACCTTTCTCTTTACTGTCTTTATAAATGAGCAAGCTTAATATAGTAGTTTCCTTCTTTAAATATAAACTCTATGTTGTGGCCATGCTTATGCTCGAGAGGTCTTATCAGTTTGCTTTGTATCTACTTAGGTGCTCTTCCAAACCTCTCATCTTCCACATACTGTTCTACAGTTCAGATTTTCTCAAATGCGCTTTGACTGCATTCCGCAAGGTCAGCGTTCATGTCAGGTATGCGGCTATCGAATACATTTAGTGTTGACAGTGTGTAGACTACCTCAAATGGATATCACAGGGGATGAAATACTAAGTTCTCTCAGAAGTTCTCTTAAATGTGTTGCTGTTATTGGCAGAGGAGCAGAACATAGGTAGCTCTGTAGATTGCTTCATGTGGCGCAAGACGATTGCTGCAACGTCACCCTGTGCTTTGCAGTGTGGCAGGTTTTTGGGTTTTGTTTTTGTTTTTTAGGAAAAAAAACCACCAACAACCAAACAAAAACCAAAACCCAAACAAAGCAATTCTGGGTGTTGATCCTTAGACCACATTTGCTTTTCACCCACTATTAAGCTCAGGATCACATTCAGATGCCAGACTACCTATTTTTGTCCTCTGATTTAATTGCTGCTGCCCAGAGGGGGCTTCTTTGAGGGACACTTTGTCTTGCTTACGTTTAGCCTCATGTCTTCAAAGAGACAATCTATCATTTTACAGAGAGCTATGTAATTCTATTGCAAGGGCTGGCTTTAAAAGGAGCATTCTTTCTGACAAATCTGGCTTACTCAGGGTCCCAACTGTTTCTCATCAGGCTGTTCCTCAGTAGTCAGAGGGTATCATCTTTTACAGCTTGTAAATAATCATCTTTGTGGTGCATTGAGAATTCCTTTGCTACTGCTTTTTTTTTTTTTTTTTTTTTTTTTTTTTTTTTTTTTTTTTTTATCCTTTCTGGATGTGCTTACCCAGCCAGCTGGATTTACTAGACAAGCATTTTCCAAACTTGTGTGAGCATTTTATTTCTCAGGAAAATAAACATCCTATGGAAATGGCAGTTGGTACTGATGAACCAATTTAAAATGTACATCTACAGTATTTTCCTTTTTCCCAGGGAGCACATCTAGTGCTGTGGTGGGAATGCTAGTACAAATCTATGCAGTATATTTAGTTTGAGTTATGTATGCTTTCTATACAGTGTGATTTTTGAGAAATGATGATGTTGATAAGGAAATACAATAGTTGGCATATGGGTAGGACCTTGCAGAGTATTTTTAGTCGGACAGTTACGTTTGGAGGGTCCATGCAGACTTAGACTGACAGTGTTGCAGTGGTCAGTGCTTGTGCTCTGTGCTTTGAAGACTCTGAAGTTTTGGTACAACCAAACATTTTGGTAGAACCGGGATGTCATTGGGCTTACCTTTGCAGTAGGTTCTTGGATGCAAAGTTAGGAATGTGTTGAAAGCTCCTCTAAGGGTCATTGGACTTATACTTGCATTTGACTGAAGATTGGACTGCTTGCTGGTTTCCGCCTTCTTCCATCAGAAGATACCAGGAGGTAGTCACAAACCAGGGAAAAAAACCTTATATTTTAAGTAGTAACACTGCTTTCATGGAACCCGTCTTGTGTCTCTTTTGTGATCGGTTGCTTGGAAATTAATTGGGAGCACCTCAAACAGTGTGTGTTTTTCACATCCAGCTTTTTCATTTGTGTACTGTTGGATTTGAAAAAAATGTTCCAGGCACGTGTTTAGATGACTGTATAATGGTGTCTTGTATTTCTCAGCGATGGCAATTGGAATGAGAGCATCAGTGCAGTGTTCCTCACATGCCTGCAGGGAAACCTGCGTGAAATATAAGAGGCAGCTTCATGGAGTAGGAAGAGAAGAAATTCCCATCTCAGTTCTAATGGAGCAACAGGTGCCTTCTTCAGACAGTTATGAAGAGGCTGCTTCTGCCTCTTGTTCTTCATGTGCTGTTAAACAAACCTTTAAGACTAAATAGTGAACAGCACTTGTTTTCACGTTGTGCATCCCAGACATACACAATCTCATTTTCAGTCTCTCAGTGGGCACTTCCAAACCTAAATATTCTGCTGGAGCCATGTTTTGTTCTTGGCTTATTCCCTCACTTCAGTTCTCACCAGAATGGCCCTGTGGAGCCAGAGTGGTCCTTAGAAGATTGTTCCTGTTATTCTTGGCTCTGTACATTTTTGATTGATTCTGTTATCTCTTAGACAGTCCTCTGTAGTAAATGCACATTCTTTCAGATGCAATACTGAACTTTGAGGTCTAACTGGCTAAGAACAAGTGATGTAATTTTTTAAAGCATTATTTTTGTGCAGTGTCATGCATGTTTTGAGGGAACAGGTTCCTGGGTCTCCTCTGTTGATACTTCATGATTTACAGGATAGGCTCTTTGTGGCTTGGAACTGGAAAGCTTGTTCTTTAGGTTGCAGAGTCTGAGAGAAATTTGAGCAGGTTTAGGTTATGCCAAGGGGGTGCTGGGAGCACTCCTCTGTTTCTTGATTTCTCTCTTTCAGAGGGAAGCCAAGGAATCTCATAGCTAGGCAAGCTTTTCAGAGTGAGAGAAGATGGACATGAAAGGCCTCAAACACCATTTGAGAATTAAGTAATGCTCTGTGAAAAGTGGTTTTGTAGAGTGATATGGAAGAATAGTGTAGATGCAGAGAGAAGTGAGGAGGATGCACGAGAAAGTGTTCCCATCATAGAATAAGATACTTTCTCGCTTCTGTGCTTTCTTTATAGTGCAGCAAAAGGTTCAAATGTGTCATGCTATTTTTCACAAGTAAATTGTTATGCATTGTAGCTCCTGGTCTAATATTTAGAGGTGGGCTAAACTTTAGGCAATTAGGCATACCTGTTACATTTGGCTACCACTCTTCAGCCTAATAGGGTTGTTAAATATTTCAAGCCTTGCAGTTGCTGCTCCGAGCCCGTGAGAGAGGATTAATGGTTAATGAGACTGTTTCAATGAAGCCACTTTTCTCGAAAATCCCTCTCTTGATGCCAACCTCAGAGTAGTGATACTGTTGCTGTGATGGTTTCAGGCTGTAAGTAGCATCAGAGAGGAGAAACAACTTGTATCAGATGTAGCCGGAGAAAATCAAGTGAGTGTTGCTCATAAGTCTTGAGGTCTGAGTCAGAAGTAGCAAACTTCAAGCTGAGCACAGTTGAATACTCTGAGGTCATTCAGAGTTTAGCTTTATTCATCTGTTAGACAAATGGAGAGGAGAGGTTGTTGCCTGTAAGGGAGGGCAAAATGTAGCAGGTAGCTGAGGGAAAAAATAGTCATTATACCCTTTGGGAGTGTTTAAGGGGTGTTATTAAGAGTGAACTAGAGGTTTGGCCTGAGAGATCTGTGCCACAGAATCAGCAATGATACCAATTTTATGATTCTTAATATTTGGAGTTTGATTTTTTTGTTTCTAAGCTGCCAATTCAAATTGATTGGAATCAGCATTAAAAAAAAGTTGAATTTTCTTACTTTCCAAAACTAGCTGATTTTCAGTTTGCAATATGTGTTCTTTTAGGCTAGCTTTCTGTAAATGGTTGACATCTCTAGTAATATTCAAAGGACAGAACTCTGTTTACCAACTAATTTGTCTACCAGATGATTAAAATGATTTCTGTATGTATGCTGTACTGCTGGTGCTGAATTGATAATTCAAATGTCTTGAGATTTTTTTTTTTTTTTCCTTTGGGAATTGTCAAGTAGCAGGAAGGCTAGCTGGTAAAATGACTTGCTAAAACATATTTCAAACATGCATTGTCTGAAATGTCCAGTAACTCCCCCATATGTAGGAAGAGAGAGTTTATCTGGATATAGATAAATTAGGAGTTTCTGTCCTAGTGAGCACTTAGCTGTTTGAATAAGGAAATTCAGGCATGACTAAAGCATATGGAGGCCAGTACATCATCTTAGCTATTGGCTCTTTGGAGCTAAAAATCTGAGGCTATACTTTTCTGTTGGAAAGATTTCAGATCGTGATAATCTCATGGGTAGTAGCTGTGCCTAATTAAGAGGTTTTGGTGATCCCTCAGTGATTGCTGGCCTGAGCTGAAGTGGGCGGAGTGGCACACAGGATTAGGAGCTCACCTCTGAGAACAGCTAAGCAGGTGCTGGAAGGCCGTTTTAAGGTATTTTCCTGTACCAAATGAAACATATTAGTTCTGTATGTGAATGATTTGTGGTGGACAACGTTCTTTTTGATGATTAAATGGGAGAATGGACAAAAATAACTTTGAATCAAGAGACAGTGAATGAAAAATAGAGATAGAGAAACGTAGTGTTACAGGATGTCTCTTTGCATAATGAGATTTAGTTGAATTTTTGCTGCAAGTGTGGGATATACTGCTAAATGTTGAAGGCACTGCTTCATCCTGGGAGGCGAAATATCCTTGGGGGTAGATAGAGACATTTAAAAAAATAAAGTAACATAGTTACTTGTCGATGGTTTGGGTCATTCATCTGAAGGAATAGTGGTGAAGGCTGTTATTTTCCTGTGGTTTGACTGTTACGGGATAGCTGTGAAAAGAGGGGGAAAAAAAAAGAAGTATTTTGCTGATCCAGCATCACAGAGCAGGAGATCTCTCAGTTTTGGAGAGTTCTGCTGAGCTGCAGCTGTTTTCCCCACACCTCTGTTTGGATAATTCTTTGCTATCACAGCCTAGTTTATTTAAATAGCAGAGATTGGTGCTGAAATTGAAATGCTGATATTAATAATACAGAGCTGTAGCTATGGTTTGTGTGGTTTTGCTTATTTTGGTTTAAAAGTTTACATAATAAAAGCTAGCTAAACTCCCATCCACCACTGACTTCAAGCATTTTAAATCTGAGCTACATCATCCTTAAGGTCGAGTAGGAGATTTTTCTATTGATTAGCGATCTCATGCAACTTGTAGCGCAATTTCCAGACTCAGTGCAAAGGATGAAGCAATAAAACACGCTTGAGGGAGAGGTGGAAAAAGCGGCATCTCCTGTTTGGTCAGATAATTTAGGGATTTGAAAGGAGCTTGAGTTGAAACTGCAGCCAAAGATGTGGAGAGCTGAAGTCGTTAATCTCGATATAGAGGACTGGCATGTGAATTGATGTGACATAAGCTCTTATATGGAATAAAGTTGTGATATGAGCAGCTTCTTCAGTCTGTCACACACACACAGAGCAAGATAAGTACTGGAAGCTGCGATAGATTCAGCGTAGGAGTAAGGGATAAATATTTCTAGCTGTAGGTATGGATCACTGAAACAACTTACCTTTCTATTGGGTAGACTTTCCTTGGCAAGAAAACTTATGACAAGGTAAGTTGCCTCTCCAAAGAGAATGCTTCAGATCAAGTGGTTTTCATTGCGATATGGAGAAGTTTGGTTAAACAGTCACTTTCAGCATCGTGTAATTCGACTGTTCTGCATTGCTGTAATCATAGCCATATGCTATTTTTCTACAGCACTTGGATTTTATGCAGTGTCTGAGAGTACAGAAGTCAGATTGGCAACAACCATGGATTGCGGGTTTCCTTGTTTAAATGTTGAGTTTGTTTGGTTTGCACTGTTAATTGTGTAACAGTTTCTAAGTGTTAAACAAATTGAGTAAAAGTGTCTCTATGTGCTGCTTTGTTCTTTCCTGTAAAGTAATCTTTTTCTTTGAATCAACTGTTAGTTTTTGAATGGAATTAGAAATCTTGAAACTTTTCTTCCCAACCTGATGATTAACCTTAAAAAATAAGCTGATTTATGATTTCTGTGGTTTGCTTGAGTTGGCAGGAGTTTTGAACATTTTATTCACTTGGTTGGACTAGCAGTCATGTTAGTACAAACATGCTCCCTGCAAAAGGGGTAGAAACAACTCACTTGTTGGGTGATGGACATAATGATGGACATATTTTAACATGCAAAAATTTGTCATTAATTCCTGTTGTTGATTGTTTTGCATCTGTCCATAAAAATGAGAGAGTGGGATGGAGAAGGAAGAGGAGACAAAAGCTGTAGAAAGCTTAATTGTCCAAACTTCTGCTCCACATTTCCATTCTGACTCGAGTCCAGCCAGTCCAGGTCCCATTTGCTTATATGATACTGAAAGTTAGAACCTCTCCTGAAGTTGAGGCAGACAGTTTTTATTTGAGGTGTGCCCTCGTATCAGCTACCAGTACCTCAGCTTCTTGGATACTTTCATTTTGAGTTTTCAAAAACCTTTTCAGAACGATGCTTTGCGTCATTCTATTGTTCGTGATTTTGATCAGCTTCTCATAGATAAATCTTCTGGTCTGACAGTGCATTGTTTTGGATGCTTGTGTGTAATTGTCTTGGAATCTCTTGTAACTATTTCATACTAAAAGTGAAAGCATTGGCTTGAAGTGTCCAGGACAACTTTTCCTTCTGTGATTGTTCATCTCATGTTTGATATCCTTCTCTGTCTAGGAACCTCTTATGTATGGTTACCTGCTCTATTTTCAAAAGATATAAGATGAGAAAGTATCACGCAGGGTGTTTATTTCCTCCTCTTCTGTGTAGTTCCTATTGCTGCTTCCTCATCAACTCACATGAGCTTGTTTCAAGGTCTTGTGTTGCTTCATTAGAAGGTGACAGAGAAAAGTCCCAGGGCTTTCTGTGAGAATTTAAACATTTCTTACGTTTGTGCTTGATTTACTGTACTTAAAAGCGTAGGCAAACCCAAATCCTCACTGAGGGGTCCGTGCACCCATGTTGCTTTCTCATCATTCATTTTGCAGAAGAGGTGTAGGTGTTGGGCTTTGCTAGGAATGCTTAGAGCTCTGTTCTAGAATGCTAATATTCTCAGGACTTAGACATTTCATAATATTTTTTATTGGCTAGGAATCATTAAAACTTAAAGGCCATGTTTTACTCGCAAATTGTATTTAACGTTGCTTCTTGCTTATCTGAAGTGGGCTATATCTGGTGCCTTTAACAATTACACATTAAGCATCAGAATAAAAACGTTAACTGCACACAAATTGGCAGAGTAATTCCTCTTGTAACTCTTGTCAAGCTACAGTTGCATGGAAATTAGATTATTTCTTGGTGAGTTTAATGTACTCCTAATATATTTGATTTTAAACACTCATACTGTGTGAAACTAGCATACTTATGAAACTAGCATGCACTGCATTTTGCTTATAGCTAATTAATTGAACTGATTGCTTCTGGATTGCTATGTTCCAATAGATTGTTAGAGCTGATAAACCTCACCTGATAATATTTTTCCCCTTTTTTAGAGTTTATAGGAAGAAAATAAGTCTTTCTGCTTTTAAAACTTCTAGTTAGTTTCGTAACTTAAAACTGAGTGGTCACAGGATTAAACTGATGAAACTATATTCTTATTTCTTTAAGAAGGAATGAGAGTTGGAAAAAGCTGGTTTAGCATTTCAGGAAGCAATATTTCCAAGCTAGGATCATTTTGCCGTATGTTATTGTTGGCAGCCTATATTATCCTGCTTGAAAGTTTTTTCACATAAATTATTGCATTATGGTAAATGTAGGCATAAATATCAGCTGTCAGATTTTAAATCTATGTCTTAAAATTATTGTAACTCAGGTTATTTTGTTAAATGGCCTTGAATTCAGATTGGAATAGTTTTGCAAGCCTGTGTGTGCATACCCCTCTTCTGGATCATGGTCTTTGCACAGATTAGGCCTAGAATCACCATAGACTAGTTATTCTTTGCAAGTTCTCATCTCTTTTTAGTTGTATTTTTGCTGCTGTTTCCTTCTTCCTCATTTCAAGGACTCCTTTTCACAGCAGGAAACAGGAGCAGTGTGCGTGACATGCGGAAATAAAGCGGGTATCCAGTTTTGGACTACAAATTTCTGAGGTTTCTTTGTTACTTCTCATAGAAGATAGTGATCTTCACTGCTTTTTCTCCTTGGATGACTCGCATGTCATCTTGGATCTGAAATCAGTCAAGCTCAAACTTGTTGGAGATTATGCTTTCAAATCAGGGAGTTGCCCTCCACTTTTCCAAGGTCCATGATTCACCAAGGTAGACTAGGACAGCACATTGTACTTCTTATGGAGATTAGCCTCCTGATGAGGAAAATCTCCATAATTATTTTTCAGAGTAAACAACAAAAAAGTCTACTGGTGTTCAACATTAGATTATGGCATTTTAAGGATATTTCTTGGTTTCCGTATCCACCTGCTTCCTGGGTATTGAATAGATTTGTTTCTCTAAGAGGCAAATTTGAAGAGATAAGCATGGCACAGAACTTGGAAGTGCCAAGGCACAATGCACACAAACATAGTGATCTTTGAGTCCTGTGTTTGACGGTTTTTGATCACCTTACCAATTTGAAGGTATTTTACTTGCTTGCAAGTTAAAGTGGTCAAATGCACCTGTGTTGGGTTTGTCACGACTCTCAAGCTTGTGATATTTCTTGTCTCTGCTGTGATCTTTCTGAGGAGCTGTGTGAACTAGAATGGAGAAACTCACCTGAATCATTCACAGAGCAGGACTGTGACCTCTCTCAGCCTCTCAATTTGAGTATTATGGAACTTGACCATGGTCCTGCCACTTCTGAAATGGTCCCTACGTCAAATTTTAATAGGCAGTACTTATTACATATTAAATGGTTCTAAGCTTAGCAAGCTGCCGTTCTATTATAGAGTTGGTGCAGGAGTCACAGAAGTGCAGTGGTGTTTTTCTTTAACGCAAAATAATGTGTAAAATCACCTGAGCAGAACATTGAAGTGCGCCAAAATCTGTTTGTTAATTCTTCAGAGTGCTTGGCAAGCTCCTTCTTTAGTACCTGTGCCTAGCACATCTGTTGGGACAGTTTCCATTCCGTTGAGACATCTGGTTGTTGATCCTGCTGCTGTTTTGGACTGACACTTGTATGTTAAAAACTTCTAAAAACGACAGAGATACTTTCATATCAAGCATTCAGTATAGAAGCCACTGAAGTACTGTTTCCAAGTTTAGTGAAATCGAGTCCATTCTTTAAATTTTCTTGAGTTTCCAGCTTAGCCTGTCTTCTGGTCTTGCTCTTTTTCCTCTACCTCCTGTCTTGTGGTGTGAAGTTACCCAGCTTACGGGAGGCAGAACAGAATGGTCCAATGTTTTCTGCTGATCCTCAGCTGCCTAAAGCTGTGTGCTGGGTGGGCAGATTCCTGGTCAGTAATGGATCACTTGTTGTGTCGTCTCCTGGCTCTGCCTGTGTTGAGATACACGAACTGCAGCTCAGCGTTCAGCTGCCTTTAATGCTGCTCCCTCGTTGGAGCCCCACGATCACCAGTCAAAGTTTTGAATGAGTCAGACAGCCTCCATTTGCTTGAAATTCCTAGAACACTCTTCTGTGGCTGGTTAACTGTATGGAATAGAGCGAGTCACATGGAGAAATACTTCAGGAAGAACGGGCAAGTACCTTTTGCTAATTGAGGTTTGTAAAGGTTCTGTTCACGCCAGTCCATATACTGCCTGCCTTAGCTAAGAAGTTTTTTATTGCTCTAATGAAGCGAGTTTAACACTTGTGACAAATGCTTATTGCAGTGGAATTGGCACGTTCGGTGGGTACGTAAGGACTGTGTGGTGTTCATGAAGGTCAGGGTGGTTCTTAAAGAGAAGGGCTACTCTACATCTGCAAATTGTAAGAGATAGCAGGTGAATGAGTGAGATAGTGGTAAGAAAATATGGTAACTTGAAGCAACCACTAAAGTTGCCAAATTACTTGAATGGATTATGGGCATAGCCAGTGATTAATTCATCAGCAACTACTAACACTATAGTCAACCTGGTTTTATTTTTTCTTGATAAAGAATTGTCTGAATTTGAACTGGTTTTGTTCTCTGCTCGTATAATGATCTCTATAACTAGAAGATTTTCTAGAAATGTGTTAGCTTGATTTTTCTTAAACTGATCGTAAGTTGATAGCTTTCTTTCAGATTCTCTGGATGTTCATGTATTTTCAATATGTTCGTGTAAAGAAAAAAAAATCTTTAAAAGTTGGGGATGGTTTTTAGGATACAGTAGCAATTCTCTGAACAAAGTTGCAAACCACACATTTTCATAGGACTTCTCAATGTATGCTGCTGGTGTCCTCTTTCTAAGATGTTCCTTTACCATAGTATGAATGCCTTTAATGTGTTTAACCTTGTAGTAACTCTCAGGCAGGAAAATGCCTTCATTTCCACTTTATTCCTGGGATTTTGACATACAGCTGTTTGGATGTTTTGCTGAAATTCCCAAAAGGAAGCATGTGGGGAAGAGGAGAGTGAAAGCCTGGTGTCTGGACACTGGTGGTTGTTCCTTGTTGCCTCTGCCCCCCCCCCCTTTTTTTTTTTTCGCTCAGCTTGTCTTTTCCTGCATCCAGTAGAATATTTGGTTAACAGTTTAAGCTACCAACATTTGATTTCCTAATCAATAGTGTTTGTTTTCTTTTAGAAGTCTATTAAATATATGGGCACAAAGCACCAGTACATCTAGTTTTGCTTCATGCCTGGTGTGAATGTGAGATAGTTTGGGTTTTGCTTACTTGCATAAGCTGGGCTGTGATGGAATCCCCAAGCTCTGGGGTGTTTCTCTGTGGGCTGTGCAAACTGTGCCTGAAGGGGCAGCATGGACGTGTGGAAAGACTACTTGACAAGCCTTCGTGGAAATAGTAAATTCTATAGATGAAGCCCTCAGTACCTCAGCATAATTTACCAGGGTTTGTTTTTCTTTCTGGATTTACAGAGATATGAAAAATGCTGTAATTGGAAACAACAAACAAAAAGCCAACTTGATTGTTTTGGGAGCAGTTCCAAGGTATGTCCTTTGCTACTCTCCTTTTCACTGATTCACAACAGGTCTGGAATAATGATCCTTAGATCGCAGGCACGTTTTTTGTTTTAACTTTGATTGTAGTTGACTGCATACTTTCTTTAACGTATCTGAGAGATACTTGAAATACCTGTTAAACTCATGTATTACAAAACAGGCTGTTGAGTAATGCTTTTAATTTAGAATTTCATATGATTCTCTAAAGTAGTCTTGGTGATTTTTATTAAACTTTATCAGCGCAGGAATTAAATCTTAATTTCTGACATTGATATTAATGATGGATGAAAGTGGTTGTATCTTAATCCTGTTCTTCAGCCAATTGCCTGGTGAGTTCACAACTGAAAATGTGTAAGGTTATGTTAAGACATAATTTAAAAATATTAAACATCTGAGATAATTTGCTTGTCTTTTCCACCTGCTTCAGAGGATTAGAAACCATTGATCATACTTTATTGCTGAATTACTGCTTCAGCTGATGTTAACATTTTCCGGATCCTGATTCCACTAGTACAAATTTACCAGGTAATTTAGGTGCTGGATTGCTCACTGCAGCTTTCATTTCACCCCTGTTCTCCAGCTTGCTTTCAGCCACAGTGCGCAGCAGTGGAGAAGGAGAACATTGAGCACTGCAATACTTGTGCTGGGAGTATGGGACCCACCTGCGATCCTTTTACTTAAGTGGCTACTAGATCCCAAACTGTCCTGCTTGAGAAAGCTGCTTCTGGCTTGGCAAAAAAAGCACTTTACTTGCGGGGAAATATCTTCTCATTTACAGATTGAGTTGTCATCAAGGCTAGTCCTTTAAATTCTCTAGGGATTAGCTATGGGGGAACGCCCTCTACAAAACCTGCTGAATTATCTGCTGTTTTGACCAACTATGAACAGGTGAAGAGAAGACTTCACATGAGACAGAAAGATTGAAGTGGGCATTTGTTGAAGATTATGCGAAGTTTAAGGACATTTTTTCAGCAACAAGCCCTAAGAGATTCTTGTGACTATTGTTGACTCTTGTGGTTCCTGTTTTAAGAGTGACAGAAGATCTCCAGATCTAGAAGATCTAGAACCTGCCTGTTCTTAAATTGTGTAGGACTTCACGTTCCTTCAGTTGTCCTGCTTTCCACTGTTACTTGTTCCGTGCCCAGTAATGAAAATCCAAAAGTGTTGGGTTTGTTTTTCCTGTTGTTAATGCCTTCTGGCTGTCCAAGTAAATTGTATGGTTAATTATAACTATAAATAAATGACTGGGTTTGGAAAAATCTTAAAAGGTGAACTATTACGCTTCTCCTCACTTCAGTACAAGTTATCCTCGAATGACAGGAAATCTAATGCCAAGGCTTTTCAGACTAGAGGCATAAATGAAGGTAAATTGGCTGGGTTATTGTGAGAAAAGACGATTCTTGCTGGCTAAAACTTAGGTGTCATCATCTACCCCCAGGTGCCTTTCAGAAGGCTTTAGAATTTCCTCAAGGTGTTGCAGACAGACTTAAATAGATTATAGACTAGTTGGATTAGAGAACTCATGTTGTTCTCTCTAACACGGTGGTGGGAATTCATTGGCTTTTTTTAACATGCCTTCTCATTCGTGAAATGGCTGCTGAAGCCATTAGGGTACGGGAACCTTTGGAATTCCAGTCTGCAAAGTCAAATGTTTCCCTCAAAAAGAAGAGGAGCAAGCAAGCTAGCATTCTTTGTTTAAAGTCTCCTCTGCAAAGCTGATGAGGAGAACAGTTTTCTTTTCAGAGTTAGATTGCAGTCTCCCAAGGGAAGTGGATTCTGCTCTGGAGTGGCATGAGGATTGTTAAAATTCTGCTGCTGCTGCTTTGTCCTGTGGTTCAACTTCTTGTTTACTCATTTCTTGCTTCTCTCTTCTTCTTCCCCAAGTATTCCTCCAGCAAACTTTGAGAAAGAGACCCTTTAGACCCAAAGAACCCCTTCAGATTTCTGTTACTTAGTGGAAAAGAAAACAGTATGCTCAAATATTAGAACAGACTCATGAGGTTTAGAAATGGGTCTCCTAGACTTGCATCCTATATTTGAAACTGGGCCAAATACTACCAGTAGGTGTGAAGTGTCCCTATGATTTAAAAATATTAGACTGCTGCTTGATTGGAAAGAAATGCAAAGTCCTTCGAAGACCATACAGGAAGAATATGCTGGGGAAGAATGGCTGAATCACTGTCATTTGTAGGCCAGTGGCCTCCTGAGTCTACGAGCTGTCTGCTTAGTGGTGTCACCTTTAGAAAGGGGATATATCCATATCATAAATGGAAGGTTTTTGTCCCTTTGAAGTTCAGTCTGACCTATGGTTGCTTCTTGACCACTTGTTCTGAAGAGGGTGCTGAGAAAAAGTTGACAGAAGAAAGCTTGCAGAATCGCCATGTCTGGACTTAAGAACTAAGAAGTGTTAAGAGCTGTACAAATGTGTACACAAAAATGGTCCTAGATGTTAAGAATATAAATGTAGCCAGCCTGAATGTGGAATTTGTTTATTAGGAAACTATTTTCTCTATGTCTTCCACTCTACAGAATGAGAATTATTCCTTTACATTGGCATGAAATGCTGGCCTAAGGCACCTCTGTCAGGACTGCACAAGTTTTACTTTTTGAAACTGTTACTTTTTAGTAGCAGCCCCAGAAAGTAAAATTTCTGAAGTTCGATGGGAAAAAAGGTATTTTAATGCTGTAATACCAGGTTTTTTCAGTGGCAGGCCAACTTAAAAAGTCAACCTTGCCTAAAAATGGTTTACTACTTGTACTGTCCTTCAGTTTTCTAGTTTTTTTTTCTTCTGCCCCACGAGTGCTAGCAGAGAATGAGGAAGCCCATTGTAGTTATTGGTGTGCTCCTTCACTTGACAGTTTTATAAGAACAAATACTGCAGCTCTTGTAATTATCAACATGTCAGACACCTTGTCAGAGTCCAAATTCAGTATTTAAAGCTTTTTGTCAGTTGCTGATACGTCCTAAATCTCAAGAAAATGATTGAGTCCTCAGTTCAAATGTACATTTTTCTTTTCTAAGTCATCTTGGTAGGACTTCTGACTTAAGGGAACAATGTTCATTTAGCAGCAGTTAGTCTGAGTTGTAATCAAAGCTGCTTTCTGGTGGAGTTTATTATAGAGGCTAGAAAAATGCTTGCTTACTGTGTCATCATATTCATTGCCATTTAATGACACCTAAGGCACAGGGGAACTAAACACTCTCTGAAGTGGTCACCAGGACCACCCAGATATCTCACCCTTTTTTGACGTAACTTCAGAAGCTAAGTAGACGTTCCCTCCCCGCTGTCTGGTACCTTGAGGCCTCCTTTAAACACTTTCCCACAAACTGCACGTCAGCTACGTTTTAAGGCCACTGAATTAGTGGGTGAGTTAGGTTCTGTTGTAGGCAAAAGTTATCACTCTTAAGCTCTTTCTGAATTCTGCAGTAAACAGCCCAAAGCCTCTGACTTAACACAGATGGAATTGGAAAACAAAAAAGCTTAATGAAGTGAACGTGAGAGTAGGTTCTTGATAACTCTGTTTTGCAGGCCCATGAACCACTTTGTGGTACCCTGAACGATACAATGTTCAGTGGTTTGTCGTCCAGTCAACAGTTGGGCCTTTCGAGCTCATGATATATTTCCTTTCTTTTCCTTCATCTGGTGCATGGCGGGGGGTAGAGAAGGCAGTGTTAAACTCCAGTCATCAGGGCACAGCTTCGTCTTCCTGTACATTGTGGTTACCTGTTAAAGCTCTGACCTGGGTTAATTTGTCAAAAATGTTACCTGAATCAAGTTATTGCTTATCTAATAGTTACTGAGAGTTTAATATTTAAAGTCTAATCCGCTTCAGAGCTGGTTTCTCTTTAGGAGCTTCAGTTCTTCCTTTGCTCCAAAATGACTACAGTGGTTTTTAAATCAAACCTTAAACCTAATCATTCAGAACCTATAACAAAAACACTGTTCTTGTCACTTACCAGAAGTGGTTTTCTAACTTCCAGCTGATTGTTCTGCAGAGTCTTTAGGTGCGCAGTCAGTTGTTTGGAGCTGTAACAGGGTGGTATACTTCTTCCCAAGGCTAAAGGCCTATCTCTAGGTATGTGCACCTCAAAGAACTTTACATAGTTAATTTTCACGTTTCAGTAAGTCATTTATTAGGGATTCTGTTTAACTGTTGGGCTTTTTTTTATTTCTGAATTTATTTGGAGCACATTTTAAATGACATGTAGAACAGCTGGTGAAGGTTTACCCATTCTACCATTTGAGATTTCAGTTCTGCGAAGCATAGTGTTAGATTGTCTGCGGAAACGAAAACTAGTAACAATTTCACGGGGTTTTGACTTGTTTTCAGGGCTGTGAACACACTAACATGGACACACATTAAATTTTATGTTTCAATTTATTCTTAAACATAATCAAATTCCCTCAGGAAGTGTTCTTTTAGAATTTGCCAAAAAATAAGATTGCTTCTTTGATAATTGTGTAACCTACTGATAAGATGAGAATATCTCTCTGTTAACTGGAAGGTTCCGTTATATCCCAAAGCCCGTCAGCTAAGGAAAAAGATTTTATATAGGCTAGTGTCCACACTAAACACAAGAAAAATATCTGTAAAGATTTTGCATGCAGTATTCGCTGGCAAATACTGGAAAACTAAAACGGATGTGCTGATAAGTAAGTAGAGGAATTCACATATCTGTGATAGTGTTTGAAGCGTTTCAATGTGTTGTCTTTTTGTTTTGAGATTTAAAAAGAAAACTTAGGTTGGTTTTGCACCAGCCTGTTGCCTTCAGCTTCTCTTGGAGTTACTCAGCTAAATGTCAGATGATGTTCTTAGTTAAACAATTCATTTACTCTTGAAGTAGAAGACAAGCAACATACTGCCTACGTTTCAATATTTAGGAGTAGAGAGGCTTGTGCATATAGCGCGTATTACTTTGGTTTAACACCAAGAAAGTATGTCTGTTGGTTTGTGTCCTGGAAAGCTTGGCCTCGTGGCTGGAATACAGCAACCTGCTGTAGCTGATCCTGCTTTGAGCAGTGGGTTGGACTAGGTAATCTCCAGAGTTCCCTTCCAGCATCATCTGTTCTGTGATTCTGTAACCTGATTTAATGAAGAATGCCTTTATATGTCTAGTTTTTCCTTGGGGTTACCCTTGAATTCAGACACTCACTCTAGAAGTTCATTTAATTAGTGTCTTTTATAATGCTGCTCCTAAAGGACTGCTTTAACCGTTGGAAAGCAAGTACGTGCTTGACAGAACCGTCTCCTTTACAGACAGGGTATATTAGCATTTGCCTGAGTATTCAGCTTTTAAATCCATTGTTAACTAGTATAAGGAAATGCTCCCTTATGAGCGAGAGTATGGTTTCAATGAAAGTCTTAATTTCTTAATTTATGACTTCATATGCTGAAATTATGCATGAAAGATGCATTTGTGCAAATACATGTTGTGCTTGGTGGACATGGTCATTACTGTCTGGTTAGGATTAGACAGAGCAGTATTGAAGCCAGTGCTGTCCCAAAATGGTTTTAGACAGAGGTTCGCTAAACCACCTTTGGAGTTATGCACTGATCCACGGACCCGATACTGAATTTTGGTAAGGAAGGAACAGCACAGTAGTGGATTAGGAGTTAACTTGCACGGATCTGACAAGATTTTTTTCTTCTTTGTACCTGGGGCAGTAAAGCCATTGAACTGTTTCAGATCACAAACTTGGCCATCAGTTATCACTGCAGTCTGAGGCTGGCTTACTAGACAGGTGTGATTAGGTTTAGCAATGACAGCAGATAATTTTTTGCATGTTTTCTAGCTTCTCATCTTAAGGTAGCCACCAAAAAAGAGTTCTCTTGTTGGAAAAGTTCTGGTACTGTGAAGTGGGAAGGGCCAATGAATGCTGGAAGCTGGTATGAGGAATATTTGTGTGGTTTGTTGTTTTTATTTTTTCTCCTCTGTTATCTATGTGACTGATGGTAAATGATGTCTGCTGTTGAGTGGTTTTGCATGCGATGGTTTATTTTTTCAGTTTCTTTGTTAAACAAACAGATGAGCAGAGACATAGGAGAGAGGAAGACTGCCCTGTAGTAGTGGAAAAATGTATGTACATCTGCACCTTGCAGTGCTGAAAGGCTGCTGGTGGCAATAATGCGATCCATCTCCACCAAGGGAAGTACTGAAAAACAAGCAAGACAGTAAATTAAAATGATTTAGTGACTGATCCTGCCTTGGGGCAAGCTCAGTGACAAGAGGATCTGTCAGGATTCCTCACAGCTCTGGTTGTGTGATCCTCGTTCCCATGTTACTGACCTCCTGACTGCAGAAGCTGTAAGGTGTTGGATCAACTTGGACTGTATGACCACTGCTGGTGGTGGTAATAAGAACTGTACTAGTTATGAATTATGCACATCTCTTGAAACATTCATGATCTCTGGTGTGTTACCAGCTTGCTTTCAAGAACTCAGACTGCACATTTGGGCAGTTTTACTAGCTCTGTAATGCGTGTAAGTGAGGCGTTTTGTCCAAACATTTTGGACGTCCTTATGAGGACAAGGCACAGTTGCTTCTTGATGCCTTGTTCTATTCTTGGCTGGACTTCACATTGAGATTTTCTGTGTCTTGTACTGTGCCCAGACTTCATGGTTTGCACACTTAGGTGAAGGAGCTTCATCTGCAATGCTGGTATTTTTAAAGACTTTCTTTGCTCTAAGTGGTGAAAGGTGAAGAGCAGAGGCCCTAATAGGCCTCCTGTGGTTGTCCTTGATTTTTTTTCTTGAAAAAGTCAGGAGTCAGGGCCTATTTACATAATTATACATCTCTTTATGAGGAATAACACTCACCGTGAGGGTTATGTATGACTAAAGCAGGATATTCTTCTAACCAAGCTGTGAAGTACATGAGAGTCAAGGCAAGTATTTGCAGTCAGCAGAATTGTATCGGAGCTGTTTTTTGTTTAAAAGTTGCGCAGCCCTCTGTCTCTGAAGTGCCTTTTCTATTAGCAAAAAGGAAGTCGTTAATATAAGCTGTACTTCTAATAGAAACTTTTAAATGGTATATTTTTATTAGGATTTTACTTTTAACCTGATGTTTTTAAAGCTGAAACTTAGTTTTATGATATCTCATGGTATCTGTTCCTAAGGAGCTGCAAGAGTCAAATCTGTTAAAAAAAAAAAAAAAAAAAAGTATTCAAAAATGTATTATTGACATCTTCTTTCATGTGCAGATACTGAATGTTGGGCGGTGATATCAAATGGAGTGGAATATAGTGTATGCAATGGAGAGTTTCAAAATGCAGGTGAATCGGAAGTCAAAAAATAGCTTAATTTTTGTTTTAAGGTTGCTTAGCATCCTCAGACACCTTTTAAAACTGGTTTGTCTAAATGAACAGCAGTTTTTCAAATGCTGGTCATAGGCTGTCTGATTCACTAATGTTTCAACACAGGAAAAATATTTCCACAGAGGAATTTCTGGAAGACTTAGAATAATGTTTGCATGGGTGTAGTTTATAATCATAGGTGGAATGAACAGTTCGCCAATGAACTTATTGATAGGACATGGGTCTTGAGCAAAGTGGTGAGATGGTTGAAGCAAGACTCGATGAAGATGTTGCTTTTTATAATGCCTATAACACATTTTTTCTAACACAAAAAGCTTGCATAATCTCAAAAGTAGCCTGACTTTGATGAAGGCAGCTGACCTAGTCCTATAAAATATCTGAGCCTGTGTCGCACTTTAAAACAATGCTAAACCGAGTCACTGTGATTCACTGTGGAAGTTAAAAAACTTGGAGTGCTGTTCATGTGAATCTACCTGTCGGTCTTCAGGGGTTGTGTGGTGGTCCCACGTATTCCAGTATAAATGGCTGCAAGGAAAGGATGTGTTTATTTTTTGCTAAATGGCTTGTGGAGTGATCTTAGGGAGGAAGAAATAAACTTAGCTCATACAGACTGGAGATTTGATAGTGCTAATGCACTGGGTTGCGAGCTTTTTTTTTAATCTAGTAACAAAGAAGGGAGGCCATACCGTAGCAACTTGAATATCCTTCAAGTTACCCTAAAAGTGTGTGCATGTGAACAGCTTTAGAGAGCTGTAGCGCCTTGGGGTAAGAACTGGGAAGAAGGTTAGCAGTGTTTATATGCCGTAAAAAGGTGAATCAGACAGCACTGGCTCAATGTGGAGTAGCTAGAGTTATTTTCAAATGAAACTCATTAAAGAGAAAGGTGAGGAAAAACTTGGTTGTAGTCCTTATTCACTCTTACATGAAATGTGTCGTGCTTTGTTTTTAGTTCAAACCTCATTGCTCAATCCTTATTATAATGCTTCAACATTAATTAAGCGAACGAAAGTCAGATTGGATGCAAGTTGTGATATATATAGAACAAATCATAGAACTTTAATGTAAGTGAAAATGTTGAAGCATTAGAATAAATTACTAGAGCTGTAAGCTGAGGCTCCTTGTTCGGTTCCTAAAGGAAAAGCTTTCCTTGCAGCTTTGCTTCCCTGCTGCTCGCAGCACCAGAATACTGTAGAAGTAAAGGGTGTTTTTCTCTGTAATCCACACGTCAATGAGCATTTGTGTTACTGTCTCCTTTACAGACATTTAAGTAGTCAGAACATTTTCAATAGTATAGTTCGAAGCTGAGTCCTACCATCGCATTTCTCAACTTGGCTTTTTTAAAAAAACTGACAGGTCCTATTTGCTTTGTATGAAATTTTTCAGAAGCAGTTGTCTTTGCTTTGTAGGGTTTTTTAGCTTGGCAGTAGAGTTAGCCCAGACCTCCTGGCTCCAACTGTAGGAGACTGTGAATTAACTCGTTGCTTCCAGAAGTGAGACTGTGACATCTCAGTTTAGGATATGTCTATTTGACTAAAAGCCATAAAAATTGCTAATATATTTGAGTCCTTGTTTGTAAGAATCTGTAACTATTGAATTTGTCACTTCATGTATTTTGCAGAAATTGTTCTGTGTACTTTTAAAAAGATACTCAGTTCCTGCGCTGGAAAGTTCTGAGGCCAGTGATTGCTTCCTCTTAATACTGTTTGAAAATTAATGCTTAAAATGCATTCAAAAGAGCACATTTTAAAAAATTTGTATGCTCTCCCGTCTTGTTTGATGTATTCTCAGACTTTAATTCAGTTCATAGTTTGGGATTGATGCTCACTGGTACTTCCCACTTGTTCAGAGGTCAACCCCTATGCATACATTAGCTTTTTATTCAACATTCTGTAAGCCAGCAGTAAATAATATGCCTCGGTAGTACCTTCATCTGTATATTCATTGCATATGTTTTCATGGTATAGTTTTCAGGCCTTCTTGCAATGGACTGGAAGACTGGCATCTCCCAAAGTAGAATAAGGAATCATCACCATTCCAGCAAACAGTGCATTCATCTGTTTTGTGAAGGCACTAATAATAAATATTCAGATAATCATGATTGAATTAAAGCTCTTATTTAGTCATATACTTGGATAAAAGGTATATTAAGAATCATGGTACTATAACTCAAACTGTTACCCTGAGCTCTTTTTCCACATGCCTGCTCGTGGAGCTTGATGAAGTGCTGAAAATATTCTTTTACTAACAGCTGAGTTTCGTCCCCTTCCCAGGTACTTGAAGAGCTTCAGAGATTTTCTGACAATTTGTAGGTGGGATGGAATGTCAGAGAGTAAATTTCTGTTGTTTTTTGCTGACTGTGTGGTCCGTGTTCAGACCAGACTGATGAGGTCTAAATCATGCAAGTCTGTCTTACAGTGCACAACTTGATGCACCGCACCCATCTCAATAATCTTCAAAAGAAAGGAAAATCTGGACTGTTTTTCTTCCTTGCTAAGCTGCTGTAGTTACCATTTCTTCAGCAGCTACTTTCCTTCAAAATTTTCTACTTGATCTAGAATATTGTGTGGTTTTCCTGGGTGAATCCCCATCAGTTTTTCAAAATGCATGATGCCTCCACCTGACCTTATTTTTGGTTTCTAGGCTGTCCATGGAGTTCATTGAAGTGTCTCTCTGGATGGATTTACCATCCTACCTCATTTAGATATGATTGCCTGGACACTATTACGTACATCTGAGAAACAGGCTTTAATCATTTAATTGCTCTTGGAAGTGCAGGGACAAATGGAAGAAGTTGTATTCTTTATAAACATTATGGGAAAATATTTTAAGGAAGCCTTCTAGAAGCTTGAAAAAGTCCAAATGTTATGTTTTAAACTACTTAGCATCAAATCTTGGATTAATGTTTATGAAGATGTTGCAAGATCTGTCCCTTAGCTTTATTTCATTTCCTATATTGTAATGAGCTTTACTGCGGGATCTCAGACTGACGAGTGATTCAGCAAGAGCATTAGCACCTTTTTACTGTTTTGGAATATCTGTTCTGTGCTTTTGGCATCTCCTGAAGCTCTCGGGCTCTACAGAAGTGAGTTAAGGTGACTCTAGCACAGCCTTGTTCCAGAATTTCTGCAGGTTTGGTACAAATTGCATGGCTGGCTGATAAGGAATAAGGCTCGAGATAAGGGATCCAGGCTAAGCGGGGACATCATGTTCTTAAAAAATATGGGCTATGAACAAGTACCTTATTTATTTCAAATTTCAAAAATCCATATTATGACCTTCCTTTTTATCTGCTGCATGTACATGCCAGTTTTCTATGTTTTTATTCTTTAATATTAATGTATTACAAATATCTTTGAATTTGTGCTAGACCCTGGAAATATCAGCGCAGTCCAGGATGGACATTAGTGTCCTATCCCTGTGTTTCTTGTGACAATAAAAGGATGTTTAACAGTAGTTTATTAATGCACAGTTTCATCTTTAGCAACTATATGGTTTCTCCTCACTTGAAACTCTTCATAATGTTATAGTTTATTTAACTACTCAGTTTGCAATGTTACTTGGTGTCAGTTCTCTCTTTTATAGAAATAAACAGATGATGTTATAATATGGATGTCTAGCTCTGTGGAAAACCTCACCTGAAACACAAGTGTATTTTAAAGATCTAGAAAAGGATATTATTAATATTTTTAAAAAGTATTGTATGTAAAACCGGGACTTAAGTTTTCATCTTCACCGATTATAAAGCGTACTTAAGGATTTCTATTTTAAACGCATAGAAAGACTATAGATTATAGTCACCGTGTTTCATTTTCACTCCTTAGCATTAACATGGTTGTAACGTCTGTTCCAAGTGCAGACTGTTAATGGGAAAGAAAATAGCAATTATTTTCTTTGGAAGAGAACAACTTTCAGAATTTAGGTTGCTTTTGGATTTTGTAGCACTCCCTCTTAAAAAAAAAAAAAAAAAAGTGATCTGAAACACGACCGAACATTTCTGGACACGGATTATTTATCAAAGTCCTTTAAAATCAGAGAAGGCTGTTGGTGTGATCTGTACGGGGAAGATACATCTCAGAGCAGATTTTCAGGACTTTACAGTGAAAATGGAAGAAAATATTATTGTATTTCTAAATTGGTGTCTAGGTTATTGAAAGCTATTTTTTTAAAAAAAGTAACCATCACTGACACTTTAAAATTAGTAATTAGATCTGTATTTGCCAACACCTACATCAGAGGAGTCTCCTAGTATTCCCCAGACAATTCCATGTCTGAAAAGCTTGTTGAATGGCTTGCTAAGCTTGTTAGAAAATAACCAGTGAAAGAATTGATTTAGTCTTCATTCTCGTTTTGGGACAGGGTTGTTTTGGGTGGATGAGTTGGGGTTTGGAGATCTTACATGGTCTGATCTAAGAATAGGTATTTTTCTGTAACATTATCCATAGTGGAAACATAGGGGTCAAGTGCCTTAAGTCATACTAAAATGACTATATCATATACTCTATCATTTAAAATAATTGTACGAAGTAAGTTTTAATAACCTGCTTCTACCTGAAGCTAAATCGTTTTGGTAACAGACTTAAAGCTTTTTATTCTTTATTCCTCATGCAGAGATGAAAGATTGTATGTATGTTGTTGCTGATTTCTGGTTTTGGCTGGTCTGGGTAGTTGTCAGTATGTTTTTTAAATTGCCAGCTCTTAAAAGTCAAATCTTTCAGCTTGCTTTTTAAATACTAAAAGGAAAAAAAAAAGTTTATTTTTTGCTGCGAAATAAAGCAATACAGGTTATAGAAGATATATAACTGTTTCTAGCAGTGGGGTTACAAATAGAGCATGTTGAAAACTTCTGCAACGTGAGCTTACAAAAGGTATATGTGTTGAGAAAAGTCAGGTCTTCGGTGATAAAATAAAACAGATGTTCAGGTTACTGCAATAAATTAATCAGTCTTTTGATCTGCTCATGGTAATTCCTGTCAAATTATTTTCTACAATAAGGGATTTTTCTTGGCAATTAGTGAATGTCAATCAGAGTTAGAACAGTAGATGAGATTGCACTTTACTTGGAGTAGCTCAGTGTCCAGAAAAAACATCTTTTCAAGGATGAATTTTAGCCTGGATCGCTCTGTGCGTTCGCACATTGCCTGTTTATCCATAACCTGATCTAGAAGGCAGAGAACAAACCCAGCTCTCTGTAAAGAAGTCAGTAATGGGAAGTTATTCTGTCCCATTCAGATTGGGATTGAAAGCGGAATCCTTTTTTTTTATTTGTGATGACTTTGCGTAACATTGATTGTGTATTTTGCTTCTTTTGTAGCCTTTCAGAAACGACACTGATCTTTACCTTGAACATAGCGCAGCTGATACTTCAAATAATACAGTACCAGAACTTGTAGATTTAGAAACATGTAATTTAATTACCTTAGGTATAATTGTTGTCCTTTTCCTAGAAGCTGATAGTACAGGTATGGTTAATTTTGATAACCTGAGCTTTTTTTACATTCCTTGTTCTGTCGGTGTTGAAGGTGCCCACAGGAACGTGAAGAGCAGACGGGTGAGCCCCACTGAGCCACGCGGGCAGCCGGGGCCAAAGTGCCTCCGGACCGTTAGCTGGTTGCTGTAAGAAATGAGAAGACTTCTAAAAATTAAAGGATAATATGTATGCAATACCAAATTGATGTAAATTACTCAGGAGTAGACTTATACAAGAAATTAGAAGAGGTTTCTAAACATCAGGGATAAATGGCCTTTCAGGTGAAAAAGATAAGCGAGGACAAAGAGCCTGGATGCCTTTTTCTGATGAGTTTGTGGAAGGAGTGGATTAAAGAAAACAGCGATGATTCCGGAAATCAATGCCGTTCTGAATTTATGCCAGTGGGATCCTTTGAATCTGAAGGAAGTTGAAAAGAAAAAAGATAATCTGTGCTTTTGGGTTACTTGCATCTCGCACGTTAATTTTGTGCCACGTTTCAACCGTGTTGCTTGTGTTCAGGGAGAAATGATATTTAATCTCCTTAGCATGTGTTTGTGTTCTGGAGCTTTTTCCCACCATGAGATTAGCTACATCCCACAAAAGGTACACGTGTGCTTTGAGTGATACTAGTGGCACCTCCACTTTCTGGCTGCTGTCAAACCTGCCTTTAGAGCAAAGCAGATTCACAGTCAGAAAAATTTTAATCCAAATAAATTGTTAGGGAATAACGGGGGATTATTTTGTTGTTCTTCTTTTCCAGCAGCTTGGTAAATTACCTGCTACCTGGGATAGTCTGAATTCTATGTAATGAATGTGCTATTTGTAGGCATTGAAGAGACCTTTGATCTCACAGCTTTCTTCCAGTGACATGCTGTAGTTACATCTGTTGGCCTTTTACTTTAGGTTTCAAATGTAGGGGATTCTATAATAAGAAGCAGTTTCTGCCTTGCAGAAGTGGGAAACGTGTGTTAAAAATACTATTCTGTGTTACTGCCTGTTGTGTGGCTACTTGCGCTGCCCTTGGTGGCCTTTTCCAGTCCCATGTAGCTAAATTGTATTTAGCTACTGTGTTTCTGGTTATTTTTCCCCGTGTGTTTGATTTAGGAAGTCAACTTTTGGGGCATTTTGCTCAGGGATCTGTTTACCCGAGTAGCTATTTCTCTCTTCTTCAGCAGTGGGGTAGGTGCTGGCTTTTGGTTCCTTTTTGCTCCTAGAGAAGCTTCAGTATATTGCCTGGCTTTAGGAGACACCATTTCAAACTATAGAGAGTAGTGTTATTTAATTGAGAATATTTCTGTCTTAGTTCATTGAATCTAGAAAAGTGATGTATGTTGCATATACAGAGAGAATTGTTTCTCTGTGTCCAAGTCACCTTGTATCTAACGTGGGAGCCCCAAGTTAAATGCTTTTCATCCCAAGCTTATAAACCGTGTGAATGTCAAAGTGATGATCTGTGCTGATGCGAGGTGGGAATCCATTTGCTATCTGGGCACTTTGTATGTCTCAGATTTAGTTGGTGACCTCTGCTGTGGTTCAGGCTCTACTGATATAATCTAAAATGTGTTCAAAGGGGCTCCTGGGTATCTCGATACTGTTCAAAGAATCCAAATTGATTTGGGCTCAAGGAATGTGTTTGGCAAGATGTATTTTAGGTTTGAAGTGATCGTGTTTAGCTGTGATTCAGCTGCCTTCCTGCTCATAAAACTTTTCTGGACTTTCTTTGTGTTCATATATGTTCATTTCTCAGTGTTCAAAACTCAGATTACTCTCAGCCCACATGCTTGTGCTTAATGATGGAATTATTTCACAGCTGTGACCCAGAAGAAATCACTGCCAAAGATAACAACCATCATGACAGCGGTAATCATGTCCCTAGGTGTTAGGGGAGATGCATGAGGTTCCCTTTCCCATTGACGTCAAACTGCAGACTCATTTCCTTTAATTGAAATTTGGGATCTTCCTGGTATCCTGAAAAACCTCATCCCAGATATCGGCGCTGTGGCACTACATTTTTAGAAAAAACTATGTGGTATCTTTCTACCATAACAGCAAGTAAAACCTGTGTAGGAATGCATGATATAAGAAGGTTCTTACGAATAAAGTGTTCATCTTACTCTTTTGTTCGGTCTTCATCTTTGTATTAAGGAATTCATCGTCTTTACGTAGCAGGATTCAGATTTTTTTTTTTTTTTTACTAGACTTAAAAGTTCTCTTCTGTCTGAATTTTCCTATAAAAATAATTCTGTTTCCAGGTTGCTGTATTTACTTCAGCAAGAAACCTCCAGCACAGAACTGAGAACAGAATGCGCAGTGGTACTCGGAAGCCTTGCAATGGGTACAGAGAATAATGTCAAATCCCTACTAGACTGCCATATTATTCCAGCCTTATTGCAAGGTACTTTTCCCTTAATGGATCTAGGTTAGTAAATGTTCCTTAAGTACTCAGATAAGCAAAGATAATGAAACTGAATAGTGGCTTTTGTCTATATTTATAGGATTACTGTCACCAGATTTAAAGTTTATCGAAGCTTGCCTGCGATGTCTCCGTACCATTTTCATCAGTCCTGTAACTCCAGAGGATCTACTATACACAGTAAGTTGTAAGCAGATTATTGTGTCCTTTTAAAACCTACAGAGTTGGTGGGAGTGAAAGGTCTTGTTGTCTGCAGTAGTAACGAGGACTTGTTTGACCAACAATGTTAGCATTTCTCAACTGTGCTTAGGGCACCTGGCTCAGCTAACTTTTATAGCAATATTTAATATGGCATGGTCCATAAGTTAGCACACTGATAAAGAAAAAATCTAAAATTTTCAGGTCTATGTGCAATATCAGGGAGTAAATAAATTGTATTCACAGGTACCATTATCACAGCTATATAGGCAAAAGTTAGTTTCTGAACCTTAAAACTTTATCTGACACTGTGCTCCCACACCAGACGTGAGGGTGCTTGCTTAGTTTTTGCACTTCACGTTGAAGAGTTTCACCTCCAAAATTCCTTTGCTTCTAGTTAATATACGTGTGATTTACATTTAAGTGACAGGAGGATAGAAAACGTCCCCGCTGTTTGTATAATCTTGAGTTCCGCTTGGAGCACGTGAGCAATGGGGTGCTGACGGTGTTAAGGTGCCAGGGCAAAGCCGTGGATGCGGAGCCCTGTCTGCAGGCACTGCTGTCTCTTGGCAGCCCCAAATCGGTCACCGTCACTTGGAAAGAAGGGAAAGAAGGATTTGTGTGCTTCCCTCTTCCTTCATCTCAGTGGAAGGGATGAAGCGGGCTGTGATTTCATACTTTCTCCACGGTTCAGGTGTGTCTGTCGTTTCTAGAGACAATTTCTGTGTGTTAGCAGTCTTCAGCAGATTTTCTTCATGATTTTTGATTAGTTGTTATGCAGTTCTGTAATGATGCCTGATTTGTTCGCTATTCTTTTTCTAATGATTTCTTACATTTATCATTCCAGAAATAGGTATGTAAACTTCTCTGTGGACTCAATTTTACCATACACCTATTCTGAATTTCATTTGCTGGTTAGTCCATCTCACAAAGTCTTTCTGCAGCTCTTCACAGATTACTCCTGCATGTAGTACGTGTAATCAGCCAGCTTTGTTCTTTACTGTTCACTGCTGTTTTTTTCCAGTTGATTTTTTTGATTGTTCAGCAGGAAAAGCCTCAATGCAGATTGTATGTGTGACCACTGAAGGCACCTCTCCTGAGGGATCTGAGAGTTGCCTCCTTGTGCCTCTGTTCCTTCCTTTGACTCCACTTTACGCTCCCAGATTCCCGTGAGTCGACCTCTAAGAGTTCATCGTTACGGGGGCACCTGCTTCCTGCTCTCAGCATCTAAAGTCAGGGCTTAAGATCATTTCTGTCAGCAATCCATACCTCTTCCTGGGGATCAGTGCTCAATGGAGGCTGTTAGTTGCTCCCTATTCAGAGGAGAGATTTGATATCTTGAAGGGAGAGAAAGTGGAAGAGTATGTACAGAAATGTGAAATAACCAGTATTAGCATATAAATTACCATTGACATTGTGGGAACAATGTGCCTTAGATACTGGGTTTTCTGTTTCATCCTTTATTTTCCTTGCCACACAACAGTGATGTGAGAACTCTTGCTACTCCATTTATTATTCAGCTCAGTGTGATGTCCCTTAATTAACCAGAGCTACAGGAAACAACCACCTGGTGAGGGTGCCCTTGTTCTTTAGTTATAGCTGTAATACCCATTTTCCAATCTCCCATTCCAGTTGGACACCTGAAAGTTGAATATTTTATGACTGTGCTTAAGATCCTATTTCTGCAAATCAGCTGCTTTTTTGATTCTCCTGTGGGAATACCCAAAACCGTGCTTTGAAAAGTAATTAATATGGATCTGTTGAAAAGAGGAGACATTTTTGTATCTCTTGGAAGGTATAGCCCCTGCTGCAAGCCGTGCTTCACAAGGCAGCGGTTGAGAAGTTGTCTTTGCAATTAAAAAAGTAATTATGGGCCTAATCAACAATTTATGGCAGACACTCTCCTTTTTCCGATACTGAGAATAACAGGAAGAACTTAAAGTTCTTGTTTAGCTACCATGCTCCCTCTGTGTTTCTGATCACAACAGCTCCAGGGGAACTGTCACCGTTTCCAGGTAGCTTCAGGTCCTGAATGAATGAAAGGGCTCACGCAGCAGCCTCTTGAGTTCTGCCTTTAGCAGGTCCTATTTTGAAAGGTAAGAGACTAAGTTTGTCAATGGCTTTTCATTCTCGCCCAGCAGTTGTGGAGAAGACTTCTGAAAAATTCGTTCCCGAGTTGTATCCGAGATAGAAACTTTTCCCAGAATTTCTTTGTGGTTTGACTGCATGGAGGATGCTGTCTCTCAAACCTTGGCCAGGACTATTTCCAAGGCAAGATATTATGACTTAGCTCAATGTCTCCAAGGATTTTACAGTCATTCTGGAGGTTTCAGAGGACTTCTCAGTTAAGATCAAGGATATGCAAGTGTTTTAATGAGAGCTGTTTGAAATAAACATAAAATCTCATTTAAAAAACAGCACAACAAAAAAATCAAACAAACCCCAAACAACAACAACAACATGATGTCATCCACAATAACCTGAATATTTCTCCCAGCAGAAGTGCTAGGTGTCAGAAACTACATCTTTCCTCTTGAACCTTTACTTATACACAGGAACTTGAACGATAAACTCCTGGAAGTTTTGAGCAATTATGTTCAGTTCCAAATACAGAGATATAAACATTTGGGCTGTTTCCCATAGGAAGTTAAAACCTATAATGAGAAAATGTGAAGACCCATCTGTGTGGGTGTTGAGCTGAATGAACACCGAACTCCCAAAAAAGCCAGACTTGTAGTGTCTGATACTGAAATCTTACAGCAAGTTTGCTGCAGAACAGCAAGCTGGGTCCAGCCCTCCTGTGCAAGGCAAAGGCATCTTGTGGTGACTTCCTCCATGGGAATGGTACGGGTTTTGGTGCTGATGCCGATTTATTGACCGTCCTGCAAACGGAAATGAGGAATGACATGGAGTCCCAGGGTGAGGGATCTGCTGAGATGCAGATATATGTGCAGACTTTTTTTTTTTTAAATCGTAAGATTATATTTGCAGGTGTTTTGTACATGTAGCTAGGTGTGGTTTTGGCTTGCTGAGTAGACTCAAGCACAAAGTCAAATCCAGTTTGACTGATAGCCTGTTGCTTCAGCTTTTGCTATTCTGTTTAAAACAAAAGCATGGATCTGGCGGCACAAAACCCTTCCAGCCCATGCAGGTATTCTGCATGTTCCCTTACAGATGTTCTCAGTTGCGATCCCATTTTCCTTAGTGGGATCCAGGTACAATTTATTGAGAAATTGCTATCTGCAGCTGCTACGCTGGCCTTGAAGAGGCAGGCAGCAGGTATGTTCCTTGCTCCGAGTGAGTCTGTCCTCGCAGGAACCTTGGAGAATGAAGGCTCTGCAGCAGGACAAGGTTCTCCCTGCTGTTGAGACAACGAAGATCCAGAAATCTCATTTTTCCAGCTTACGTGAGCCAGTAATGTTAAGTGGAAGGCATTCCTCCTGTTCAGGTTTGGGATAGAAAACCCAATGTCACCTGGTGATCGACCAGGCTTGGTGAAGGGGAGGAGGAACAATAAAGAGGACAAGGCTACAGAACAGAGCAGATTATGTTACGCTGATTAATAACCGGGTATTTAGCAAGCAATGAAACCACAGTGTGAAGTGAACGCACTTTTCATCGCAGCTCAGTGCTGCGCAGTTACTAAAGGAGGAATCTGGGTCACCTTCTAACGCTTTACTTCTCTTGTTCCTCCTGACTTGTGTTGGCTGAGCCCGTGCAGCAAGGCTAAATGTTCTCTAATCTGAACTGTTTCCTAAAAATGAGAGTTCTAAAATCATGAATTCTATCTTAGAGAGCTTGAATTTAAGTTATTTGGATGAATATAAGAATTTCAGTTCTCTGACTTTGAAAAAAAGGACAATAATTGTTAAAAAGAAAAGTTTTAAGAATAGTTCTTGCAAATTTTGTTTTAACATTAAAATGGAATATGAAAAAAGTAGGGAGGTTTGGGGATCCAAGCAGTTAAAAGCAACTGTTAATTCTCTCTTTCTGAATTCTGTTTGGATGGGTAGTAATTTTGTTACAACACATGTGATGTATAAGATATTTGTCATAAGTTGCCTAGAGCTAGTCTTCATTAGCAGACAACGTTTTAATGGATTTCTGAACCTCATTGTTTTAACTGCAAATTAGGAGTGTAGACTCAATGTTGCTTGCTAAGATTGCTAGAAAGATCCTTTGTTACTGAAGTATTAATATGAGGAAAAAACGTGGAAGTGTGTAACCTCATATTGACACATAATCACAATTGGCATTTAGTTGGAAGTCAGTAATGTCCGCATATCTTTTTACTCTTTCTAGATAATTTTCTGATAAACATACCAAAATTATTATGGAAGTTGGGTATATTTTAGCAGAATCAAGGAGCAAAATTAACATTTTCTCATGAGCATTAAGGAAGCACTATTGCAATTTCCCAGGAGTTTTTAACCTTTTCATACCCACAACATTTCAGATTTCATGGAACAAAATGAGGAAGATATAAAAGATAATCTCCGAAGAATCACTTCTCAGATGTGTTTTTTCCTAGTCCAGAATATGTAATCATACAGTTCTTTATGTATTGGTAAAAGTTCAGGGAACCGTTACTCTGATTGCAAGGATTTATTGACCCTTATGTCATATGTACAACACTATTGCTGGGGCCACGGTGACGCCAGAAATGTTCGGTCAGAATGTTTGGTATCAGAAACAGCCCAGTCTCATGGCTGCTACTTTGGTTTCTCGTGCAAATCTGCTGTTCTGCTTGGGATATGCCCCAAACACACTTAGTTCACCCGCGGCTGCAGGCCTACCTGTGTCCGGGGGAGTCCAGAGACACTTGGGTATGGTTATGTCCATCAGTGCTATTACAATATACTCGGGGATTTAGTGTCTACTATCGCCCTGCAACCAAAGCAGCTCCTTGCAGGCCTTTGGGTTCTGAATTTGCAAAGAAATACGTGTTTGTGTATATGCCATATGCAAAGGCAGAAGATCAGATGGAGCTACCGATGACCAGACCCTAAGAATCCTGCTTAGAATAGTTCGTCCCTTGCTTTTCCTAAGCACGTAAGTGTGCAGTGAGCGTGGGTATATGGCTGGTGTACCAGGCAGAACTCTAGTTTCTACTAAGGAACTTTCTCTCCATAGGATGCCGAAATGGCAAATGATGCTGTTGTGCATTGGTTCTTCCCACTTATTGAGAAAGAAGCGGTAGAAACAAGTTGGTTTTATTCTCTGTGTGTTTCTATGTGTATTAAAAATAAAAAAATAAATATTGCAAAGCTTTGCCTAATCCCAAATATGTATATGAGTAGGAGAGATGTACATGTTTATTTTGCTAATATAAAAAAGTGCTTGGGAATTTCCCAAATAATTGGGAAATCAAACTTTTCATGAGCAGCTGTGTATCTCTGAAGCTGTAGTCATTAAAACAATGAGGGCAGTGCTGCTTTCCTTGCTGTAAAAGTAGCTGAGGAGCATGAAGACTTTGCTGTAATTTTAATTCATCTCTTCCTAGCCAGAGGGTTGCAATTCGTCATTCTCCTGCAGGTAAAACAAAGAGTCTGAGTTATGCAGGGTCAATATAGCATGAGTTCTTTGAAAAGGAAAACTCTTTCATCTTCTCTATTCTGCACTCTTTATCTCATGGAAGTAATTTGGTTTACCGCCTTGCCAAACTAAAATGATCAGTGTTTCTTGCAGTTGCCGCTCATAAAATGTACTGGCAAAAGTAACTGAAAGCTTTAAAATGTTATAATTTTGTAACTTCCCACAGAGCTTAAGTAACTGGATGTGTTTTCAAAGGGAACTTGTATATAACCATTTTCTTTTGCTGATTTATTTGGAATCCTCTGTCACTAGTGTCACAGATACCTAATAGAGCCTATAGGGTGTATTTGATTTAAAGACAAAGGAAATTATTACCTCACATTAATTGGTTAGAAAGTGAGCGCCATAGAATTCAAGGCAGACTGTATATTGTTCAGTCCAGCACCTTGTTCCCCCCGCTCTTCTCTACTCAGAGCCCAAACGAAGAGGTAAGTAAATCACACTTGTAGTAAGAAAATACTGAGACAACTCTTGACGTAATTGCTTCTAGTGATCATGTTTGCAGTTGGTACATTTTTTTTCCTTCCCCATTCTTTTATTGTTTTCTCATGAAGTAAAGATTCTGGAGACAAATCCCACACATTTTATATGTAGCTTGCATTGACCTTTTGTTTTTTTCAGTGAGGATTTGGCTCTGAACTATCACTTGTGCCTTGAAGTCTCTCCTGTACTATTATACTTTAATTGAGTTGTTCTGTGTTCAAACACGTTTCAGTGGAAGGGAAACACTGAGTGGATAATCGGGAGTGCTCTTTTAAACAATAAACTATGAAGAAATGATGCTGAAATACAGTGTTAACACTCTTTTCTTTTCTGACTTGTTTCCAGGATGCTACAGTTATCTCCCACCTCATGGCACTGCTCAGTAGGTCTCGATATACACAAGAATACATATGTCAGATCTTCTCACATTGCTGCAAAGTAAGGAAGAGAATACATTTTATTTATGCAACTTGTTGTGTTTCTGGTATATAAGAAACTGTGTAAGATGATGGTGCCTTTTGTGACAGCATCTGAACTGTCATAGCACTGGATTTGCTGACAGGTTTCTTGGGGTTGATATATGTTTCTCTACAGTTAAAAAAATGCAAATAAGTGCTTTTTTTTATAGGATGTGTATATTTATTTGTACCTTTGGTTACTAAACAGAGTCAGCAGTCTAGGCAAATATCAGTCCTCACTGTTATCAGTATGATTTTTGGAAGGCTTATTTATTTTCTCTGGAGCATATCTTTGCAGAGCTCTTGCACCTGCTGTTAAGACAGCTGGTTTAAATCCAGAGAAGTTTTCTAAGAGGTACTGTAGGTTGAGAGGAAGAAAAATGCTCCTCTCCCTTGAACTCTACCACTTACAGGTTTATCCAGATACATGTTCATTCCCGCTATGTAATGCAATTCTCTTGAGATGGGAAAACTAATTTAAAAACAGCAGCAACCCCACCCCAAACACAGGTTTTTCTCTTTTCCTCTCCCTCTCCAAGTTTCCACACACTACTGGTTTTATATTATTGTTGCCATTTTTGGTAGTTACTGTACCCATGGACTGTACAGTAACTGTATCAAAATAATTCAGTGTAGGAAATCAGATTTGTACAGCATCTTTCCCTTTTAGAAACAGTTTAAAACTAAAAGACCATAGACTGTATTTATCTCCCAGGCTAACAAATGAAAAAGTTCCAAAATTTACAAATTTTTTAAGTATTTACCTCAAAAAATATTTTTCCACCTTATCACTTGTAATGAGTCTTTTGGAACTTGGAATAATTCCTTTGTTAAAAATGTATTTTTCTCTACCTTGACTGTTTGTAAACATTCATCCAATTGCATTTCTTCTGTTAAGTGAAACCGAGGACTGAAAACTGTAGTGTGACATAAAAATATAATTCCGTTGCCAAGATTTATACAATTGTTTAAAGAAAGCATTAAGACAGAATCCTACGTTGGACTGTGGAAGCTCAGATCTAATATTGGGTAAAGAATTTGGTATTTTAAGAGGGAAAATGTAGCAGTGAGGCATCTCGTGTTTGTGGCCCTTGAAAGTCTCCTTACTAGGCTGAGTATTTTGAACAGGTGAAAAACGGCGCTGTGTTGACTTACAAGAAAAATAGCACAGAGCTGATTATAGGGTGGTATAGAAGTCAGTTTATACAATTGGGAGTTTGCTCTAGAGCAATATAAACCCTGTTGGCTGTATGAGAACTGCTGAGTAACCTCAGGTAATTAATCCAACAGGAAAACAGTTACTGTCGTCTCTTTCCAAAAGAGTTACTTCTTGTAGCTCCAGTAACTCCTGGTGACATACAGATCAAATATATTGTTAACAAAGCAAATGCCCCGTCACTTAACAACAGTAGAGTAACGAAAGTCTTACGAACTCACTGTTTTGGATGCCTCCTGCACCCCTTGAATCTCACTCCAACACATTTTACAGTGAATATTTTGAAAAATCCAAGTTTTTGGAAAGAACAAGTTGATTGTGTGAACAGATAGAAACATGAATGCACAAGAATTGGGTATGAGTATTAAGAATTAGCTGCATTTACAGAATAAACATTAGCTGCATAACAAAGAAAAATACTTGAGGTTGAGTAAACGTCATCAAATATGTTAAATGGATGAAGAACTTATTTCTCTCTTGCCCTGGCAAATGCAGGTGTTCAAAAAAAAATCTAAAATGCCCCCTTTTTTTTGTTAAGCTCTTCGGTTTCAGGTCTGATTATCAAAGTCAGTTACTGTATTTTCAGACGTAACAAAATACAGTGAAGCAGACTTTGCAGGGGATTTTCTGATACATATGGATAGGCAAATATGTTCTATAATTAAAAAAAAATACTCAAAGTTTTAGTATTTACTACATTTTTAATGAAGACTCCATCTTCCCCCCCAGAAAGGCCATGAGTGAGAAAACCTTTCTAATTTTTTTCTTGAAGAGATAAGTTACTATGAGTTTTTGTATTTAGGTAAGGTTTGGCATATATTATAAGAGATATTGATGCTTTGATTCCTCTTTTTTCTCATCTTAGTAGATTTGTTCCTTAAACTAATAGTAACATATAGTGCTTACCCTCCTTCTCCCTGCACACTGTTCTCTGCTTACATCTTGTACATCCATTTTTTCTCTTCCTTACCAAAATCTGGTTTGGTTGGTCTACTCAGCTTTCTTTCTTTCTTGCCTGCTGAAATTTCTGTGTTCTCTTGAGCTAGGAAATCCTCAATTCAGGCTCCTAGCATATTGCTGCTGTTTTCTGCATTTACTGCTTACTTTTACTGCTTCTCACTGCATTTTGAGAGTTAAAATTAACTGATGGAAAACAGTGACCCTGGGGAAGAGCCATCCTAAGCAAGGGAAAGTCTTGATTTACAGGGGGAGCAGATGCAGTTCTTAGCACAAGGAGCCAGGATTCTATCAACATGTAAGCAAATAAGTAAACTGAAAGCAGGGTGATATACGTGGTATGCTAAAATGCAAGTCAAAGTTTGCTTTTTTAAGATTCTATCACAGTTGATTTGTTTCCAGAGAAAGTGATCTGAGTAGGTAAGCTTTACTATTTTAATGGTCAAATAAAAAGGGATAAGGTATGCATTTGGAAACACACAGGTGTGTGAATGATTTGGAAAGATGGTCCTGGAACTTATATTTTAATGTGGTGACATCTCTGCATAAGTAATAATTTCACCACCAGTTGAAAATTAAAATCTTGTGTCTGGGAGAGACCCGAGGTGAAGCCTGTAATCAAGGTGGCTGCCTCCCAAGCCTGTTCTGAAAATGTTTTCTTCTGTGATCTTAAGCCTGGTGGTGCAGCCCTGAGCCAAGGTAGATCTGCATTTAGATACCAACTTTTCAAATTTCACAGTGGAATGAATTGTTACATTGTGCTGTCCTACTGCTCTATTGCAAATGGACATTGTATGATAGAAAATCATGCAAGAAGTATGATTTCTAGTCCTGAAATATTATGTCATTCAATCATATTTGGAAAAAAAGATGAGCGTAGGAGGACTGACCCCTGGAACTCTGTGTATCCAAAGAGAAACCAAACCAGAAGGCCTTGCTATTAAATTGGTGCCTGAGCTGCTTGGAAATGATGCATTATATTCTCAAGTTTTCACATTTATATTTGAAGCTGTCCCTATTTATGGGTTAGTGCTTAACCTGATTGCACAAACCAATCTGGCATCTTTAATGCACAAACGTGATGTGTACAGATTAGATATTTTCATGTATATTTAGTTATGCAACTAAGGATACACCCAAGTGTCACCTCTGTACATGCATTTGTCCTGTTTGCACAGAATTGATCATCTGCAACTCATTGAAAAATCACTAATACTTGTGAATTACTAGAGCAATCTAGGTCAATATGATTTTTTAAATTTTAAGTTCATTCATTATTTTCACCTATTTTAATATCTGTTCTTCAGCTTCAACGCTGGCATAGCTGCGGCTTTAAATCATTGCCTCAGCCACTTCTGTGTGCCAATGTAAGTTGTTTTCCTACTTAAACCATGCTGTTTTAATTGCATTTTTTGGTAGAAAGCTCTTGGTGGCAGTAGCAGCTGAAGCATCTCTTAAAGCACCAGATATGTTACATCTAAAAGTAATTTTATGCTTTTTTTTTCCTTAGAGGTAAGTGATGTTGTAAAAACGTTCTTTTGAATATAAGAGGAATCTGATTCCAGCTGTATCTCAAACGTGAAAATAAAGCGGAGTCGAGGCTTGTCGTACTACAGAAGTTCTGAGACCTTTTTACTGCAGAATTCAGTATTTGTGTTTCGTTCCAAATACTTTTTAAATCTTGGAAAGATACTGGTGTTATTGGCCATTGCTGCCTTAGATCTTGAAGTCAATAAATGGGTGATGGCTGACTGGATTTATGGCTAAATATGTTTGAAACGAAAATAATCTGTAGGAGGAAAACCTGAATGTGTTCTCAAAGCACTGTCACGTTTTGTCTGGAAGCAGTTTTAGAATTAATTCCCTCTCTTCTGAGGCTGGAATTGTTGAAAATGCTTAATATTACCAGTGAAGAAGACATTAGGGATTGAGGATCTTTTATATGATTTGTAGAGAAAATTGGGAGCTCTCGATTGTTTCCAATATGAAGCATAGAAACATAAGTATTCTATCTATATTTCTTCATTTGTGAAAATTAATTTCATTGTCTATTGAAGAAGAGAGTGGAAATGATTACCGGAAAAGGACAAATGCTATAAAAATAATAGTTGGACTTGTTTATTAAAAAAAAAAGTTGGTATGCCAGCTGATTACAATGTAAATGTTAGTAAATCTGCCTTTAATCCTTAACAGTAAGTTGCAGATAGTGGAAACCTCTTAAATGTTCTTCTAAAAAAATAAATTGTTTTATGTTTTCCTTTGAAGGGTCCAGATCACCAGACAATCTTATTTAACCATGGAGCTGTTCAGAATATTGCACATCTGTTAGTCTCCACCTCCTACAAAGTAAGACGTTAAAATTATTCCGTGTTTTACATCTATTTATGAAAGGGATCCAAATGAAGATTATAAAAACTATAAGTTTATCTTGAGTTATTTTTATTACAATATCTAATGCAAAAAATCTAGTATGTTATCATGCCATTTTTATTTTATTGGAAGCGGGCTGTTTGCTGGTTAATTGATACTGGATGAGATAATTGTGCTTGTCTGTTTTGATCTCCTGCCTAATGCAGAATATTCTTGATGAAGTATCTTTCAGCAGGAAAAACAGTGTTTAAATGAGAATTTCAAGCGAAGGGAAATTTGGTGCTCTGTTCCAGGGGCTTGTTAATCTTGTGTGGTGCTTTTTGTTTGGTTTTGGGGTTTTTTTTATAAATGCAGTGGAAAGTATGTGGTCTTTAATATTTTGTTAGTGAGACTGATACACTTCTGTTTTCTGTCTTTCTTTATCAATTAGTTTTAACTATGATCAGGCAACGTTTTTCTCTTTCTCCCATTAGCTGACCTTTTTTACCCTGTATCATAAGGTGAATTTTCCAAGCTATTCATCTGGGAAGGTGATAATGGTTGGTCTTCACTGTATCAAAAAAGAGGCTATAAAGACTTCATAGCCTAGCGTGACTTTGGCAATCATGAAATATTTTTCAATAAACCAAGACATGGTTTTGGACTGAAGGAGGAAGATCCAACTTGAATAAATTTGTGAATCCTTTTTGTACAGATGATACTTGGGGCTGTGCAATGGCAGTAGTACTTATGGTATATATTTGTTTTAAGATTAGTTTTGAATCACTTCAACTGGATGGTTCTCTTTAGACATTTTATTAAACTCTCCTTAAAAGGCTTCTGAAATATGGATCTCAACAACGTGTATTTCTGATTCTCTTATGTACTTATGAGTCCTGGAGAGAAACAATACTATTGTTATGATACCTCCATTCTTTGGTGTTATTGTTTGCGTGTTTGTGAGGCGTCACAAATAAGACCAGTATTTCTGACTGTCTGGTTCCCAAGTTTTATCCTTACTTGTCTTGTACACAACATACCCTACAGAAGGATAATTCCAACAGGAAGATCACAGGAGTCATGGTGTGAGTTAGATGTTTCCAGCTGCCTTTTGTTCATCATCTACATTTCTTATTGATTATACAGGATTATTTTCTGTAAGACAATACAGCAGCATAGACCAATTTTGCTTTTAAGTATGCAATTACATTAATACTTCATTTACATTATGTGTTTACACAGGTTCGAATGCAAGCATTGAAATGCTTCTCAGTTCTAGCCTTTGAAAACCCGCAGGTATCCATGACTCTTGTAAATGGTAAGTATAAAGGTGCTGTTGCTTATTTGACACTCATTTTATCGATTGGCTGAATTAGAATTACTTGGAGTTCTCTTTCATTGCTTGCAGTGTCAGTTGATGGAGAATTGTTACCGCAAATTTTTGTGAAGATGTTACAAAGGGACAAGCCTATTGAAATGCAGCTCACGTCAGCCAAATGGTAATTTTTATCCAGAATTAAAATGAAATAGTATGCAATTTAATACTTTTTAACTGTTCCCTTTTTGCTTGTTGCAAAGTAATATGTGATCTAAAATCTTAAGAATAATTATATTGTTTGCATTATCTAAATCCTTGAAGAAGTGGTTCTCACCTAATAATCTTTATAGCATAACTTCCATTCTTTGCTGTATATGAACAGGAAAAAAATGTTGCTGGGCAGCAGTTTTGTCAGGAACGTGTGTGTTCAGACATATGGATTTTCATATGCTGAACTGCAGTTTTCACAAGTAGCTTGGATTTTATGAACAGTTTTACTTAGGCTGTGGTCAATCATATGTCCTTACAGAGCATAATACTGAAATATCATCATGTAATTAAAGTTAATGTTGTTGTTGCGCCGCTGTTCAGGACTCAGGTGACTGGGGCTGTGGTACGTTGAGAACCGTGTGCACTAAGGTGATGAGTGAGCAGAGCTAGTCCTGCTTCCCAACTGTTCTAATTAGAATAGGTTGTTCTTTAAGTTTTGTGTGCTCACACAGCAGAATTAATGTTGTTAATGAATTTTTTTTTTTAGTTCGAATCAAACTGTCCGTTCTGGTGTGGGCACATTTCTGTGTGCTCATATTCATGATGACTTTCTGTCGAGTGGCAAAATGTCACCAGGTTTCATAACAGCATCAATAGGGTTAGACTCACTTCCTAAGCTGGGCATTTACTCCCTTTAAGACTCTTTTCCTTTTGTTGTGTTGATAATAATGGAATAAATGACTTCAGGGAGTTAAAGAGGTAAAATTACCCGTCACAATAAACTACTAAAATCAAATGTAACTGAGGAGCTTGGTCACTGGGGTATTCTTTGATTGTTCTTATAGATTTTGGTGGCTTGTTTTGACCTGGATCAGTGAGTTCTCTGGTTCAGTTCACTGAATGATTTCCCTGGCACATGTCTGAGTGCAATGTCTTGAGGTTCTGGGTGAGGAACGAGTCGGGTAGGTAGGGCCGCCTCATCTGTCATCTTGCCAGGTTACCATGACTGAACCCATTCATGAAAGCAGTTATCAAGATGTCTATGTGGGGGAAGTTGTTTTAAGATGGTAATCCCCCTCCGTGTGTGAGATCTGTGTGGGGACATCCCATGTTCCCTTCCAACCACAACTGGTCTATGCAGTCTGGTTTTACAGGTTTTGTTAGGCAGCTCCTAGCGAAGAAGGCAAGTTAAATTAGCTGCCTTGTAGCAGTCTTGGTTCTGATTGATTTCTGTGTTTCTCTGAGAATTCAGAGAATACACAGATAATTCAGTGTTAGAAATTATTTTTTTTAATATATCTCAAGATATAAGGCGGTTGGTAAGTCATGAAGGCAGACTGGAGTTAGAAGAATCGTTCTGGCTCTGCACCATGTCCTGGGTCTGTTGGTGTTCTTTACCCATCTGCTCCAAATGGGAAGGAGCTGGGTAGACAATTCCATCTTCTGCTGTTGCTTTGCAGCACTTCGGCTCAACTGGACCTTTGAAAGCACGGAAGAAAATGATGCGGCGAAAAGCAAAAAAAAAAAAAAAAAAAAGACAAACCAGTATCTTGAGTTTCAGGCTGAGTTTCTGACTAGTCCATGGGCAATCATCCTTCTTAGTAGGGCACTCAAGGCCTCTGTTTCATGACAGTCCTGGGGGGCTTGCAAAGACCTACTGGCTTTTCTTCTATAAGTCAGCTCCCTACATGATTCCCTCCAAGCCAGACTGTCTCTTTTTTTTTTTTTCTAATGAGAGTAGTAAATGAAATTGTCACAGGTCCTCTTTTTCTGCTTCTAAATTAGTCTTCACTTCAGCTTTGGTCAATTAATCTGCAGTTCCTCTCTGATTTATTAGTAGAGCCCTTGGAAGGGGATTTTTCTGCATTTGTGAAGCCTCTTGTTAAATTTCTGTTTGAATCTGGACTGACATACAAGACTGTCTTAAGTTTCCTTTGTTTTTCAACAATCGAAGTAGACCTGGAAGACTCAGGTTAATACCTCATAATTGAAACGGATTGAAGATTCTACCCTTGAGCAGCAGTTTTGGCACAGGGGGAAGAGCAATAAAGCCACTCAGGAGAGTGATTTGTAGCTATGAGTAGAGCAGTAACCTTTTCTACCAAAATTACCGGAATTGCTCCCAGCAAAACGGGTGCTTTCCTCTTGATTGTTCAGGTGTGAAAATGAGTATTTCCTGCTGCCAGCCGCAAGGCTTGGAAATAAAAGTTTATAAAATGATCTCTATGCTAGCAGTCAAGTCTTACCTTTTCACTTCCGAGAAATAACGTGTTAAAAGACTTCTGATTATGGGATTTTAGCTGTGTCTGTCACTGGTAGGTGTTGGGAACATGATCAGTGATGTTACCTTCTGAGAGGTGGAAGAACTCTCTTTAAGCACTCGTAAAGAGCTCAGGAATGCAGAGAAGTATGTTGTGGTTACAATATGTTTGCATTTTACTGCTTCTTAGCTGAGCAATACTAATTGACCCTATGTACACTTTTAACTTGCCCAGTTGAGAGTTCAAACATGTTGGTTTTAAGTCACCTTTACTGAAATTCCATAATTTTTTTTTTTTAACTGCAACTGTGTCATGATAAAAACCAGTTACAATGGCTTAGTTCAAAAGATACTTGACTGTTCCTGCACTGAATGTAGAGCATTTATCCTCCACTTTCATTCCGCTTCCCTGTAGCAGAGCAGGTAGAAACTTTAAACCACTTAAATGTAAAACACTTTTATTGGTGGGCGAACTACTTCACATGTCTGGTAGCTTGGAGCATGTGTACAGATAAATTAACAAAGCAACTTAGCATTTGTCTGATGTTGTGTGTCGACATTGTAGTTTGAGACCTTGGAGTTGTTGTCTAACCAAGAACAAGTGCTGGTTCGGTTCCATGTCAGAGACTTGATCGGGTTCATCATTAGCAAGGATGTGCTTATTCCAGCAGAGCGTTAAGACGTGCTTGTGGACAAGCATCACGATGATACCACATCTCCTAGGTTAATGCAAAGCTCAAACGGTTCCTGACGAAGCTATCAGGCTACCAACCCTATATTGATGCTCTCCTGATTGTTTTAAGTGCAGCAAAGGACAGGTCTATGCATATTGCTCCTTTATCTTCACTTAAGTTGTTCACTTAGTTTGTTGTTTTATTTTTTTTATTGGTAGAAGAGGTTTGTGGATCAATCACGTTTGATGGTTAGACCTGTTTTGACCAGTGTGTGGTGTACGTATTGATCCGTGCTCCAGCAAGGTGTCCTGTACCAGAAATCTGCTTAAAAGTCCGCCTGTGGTAGCTTGCGTGCCCACGTCCAGCGAGCACAAATGTATTTAAATCAATGGTAGAGTGAAGGGGAGTGCATGTCATAAGTACAGTTGGTTGTTCTGCAACATCTTGCTTAAGTGCATAAAACCCCATGATAGGTGAATATATGTTTTATTATGTTGTTACAGCCTTACTTCCATGTGCAGAGCTGGAGCAATACGGACAGACGATTCTTGCATTGTTCTTAAGGTGAGCAGGTTAAACGGTTTTCTGTTGAAAATGTTTTTCTCATGTAGGGCTATCCTGTTCATATTGTGTAAAAAGTAGCAGAAAATCTGTTACACTGGAGATTTCAAAGCACCAAGTTCTTCTGCTTTTTTTTTTTTAATTTAAAAATTAGTTCCCTGGTTTTCCTTTGTGTCTTTAAGCATTTATAGTGACATGGATTTTTAAAGAAGTTTTAAATAAAGAATCATACTAAAATGTGAATATCCAGGAATAAATATCCCAGAGTTTGACACACATCTATTTGAGGTTTGTAATCATTTTGGTAACCATTTCTACGTAACGTAGAAACAACATTACTGCCTTGGTCTGCCAATATGAACAAGGCACTGGTTTGTCTTTCAGTAGCTTATTTCAAAAGGCTATAGTCAGAATAGTCGCACAGTCTATATGTGGAATCTGTCACAAGTGGATGATTTCTCAGGTTTCATAATTTTTTTATATGCTTGTCTACTTCATACTTTGGCTAGTGTAATTCATTGTTAAAAAAACCCTAATGCTGAAATACTGGATTTGATTTTTATATCATTAAATACCATAGCAATGTAATCTCTTAATAGTCACACTTCTATAGATAGTCAAAAGAAAAAACAAAAAAAGCTGTTAATGAGCAACCATATCATCCAGAGATCAGATAATACTAACACAGCTTATTTCTCCATGAGACATTGCAGTATTATTGTGGTACTGCAACAAGAAAACATGTTTGCTTTCTTTGATCATTACTGTAACAGTCTGGCAGACTCCAAAGCTTTTGATATGTTTTTAGCATCCTTCATTCCAGAGAAGAACACTTAGTTCAGATTTGGGGAAATGCAATTTAAATACATGAAAAAATAATGTTTTCCCTGTATGTGCCCCTGTACTGAGACTGAGAAGACCACATGTACTCTTGGAAGGACTCTACCAAGTGAGGAGTCTAATCAGCAAAGCCGTCATTGTCAGGATTTGGTGGTGGGTCATCTGAGACCCAGTAACTTTTTACGGGAATTCCTTAATTAATAAGATTCATATCTTCTGACTGTGGTCTGGTGCAAACCCCTGATGACTCCTGCAAGCTTACATTTTAAACGAGAAAAACTTATCACTGGGGGGTCAAGCGCTGTCCTTTAGTCCTACTCTTTGGTAATGCTGGGAGGAGAGGAGGTGGCGTGTAAGATACTGCAATAAGAAAGCGTATTCATTCCTTTCAGTATCCATGGCAGTGCAGTCTGGCAGCCTTTGTTCCAGGTAACAACACATGAAAAATCCATATGTTGTCTGAGGCAAAGGCCCATCCCTCCTGTCTTTTTATGCAAGGAAGTCCAAAATGCAGTTTATTCCAGTGTCAATAGTGGCTTCTGTTCTGCACAGGCATCTGATCTTAAGAGCAAGCGAGAAAGCCAAGCTGCATCCTTCTCCCTCATTCTCCTACTTAGCTTTTTTCCCAAATTGATGCTCCCAATTCCCTGGTCTCTCTTCTTTCTACTTTAGCACCTGCAATCCGAGAGCTGCAATTCCACACTCCCAACCTCTCTTGCTCCTGCAAACCTCATTCTTCTTTTGAAAATTTCTTCCTTTCAGGAATCTCCCCCGGTTTGCTTAACCCCAGGCCATGTCCTGCTCAGGACGGGTGGGTTCCAGAACTGTTGTGCTCTGGGGAAAAGAAATGGGGGACGGCCGCCGTAGGCAAAGGCAGGTGATGGCTGATAGCAGCTGCTAAAAGTTGTAATACTTGAGCGTAGATGAAAGAGAAGGAAGGCACAAAACCTTCTTGGTCTGACAACCCACATAATTTTTCTTCTGGGGTCACTCCAGGAGCTCATAGTTTTAAGATAACACACTGTCTCAGTCTGCGGTAAATCCAGTCACAAATTGTTTGACCTCTGGTAAACTAAAAGAGTTTTCAGAAATTATTGAAGAGAACTTTGAGCTTTTGCTGTCAAACTTTCTTCATTTAGAAGACAGTCAGGGATGTGTGTTTCCAAAATGGTTTTGATTTATTTTCATTGCCTAGTTTGAGTAGCGGGTTGGCCTGTAACATGAAAAAATAAAATCAGTTGGGGTGGGAAGAAGGCAGAAGAGGGTGATAAATAATGGATTTGATTGGAAGGGAAATGATTTCTCTGGAATACTAATAACAAAAGCTTTGTCCAGATAACCCTGATGCATCGCAGTGATACCACGTGAATTAAATATTCCAACTTTACAGTCCATTTTCAGACTCTTGTCTGCTGGCCAGAAGAGGTCAGGTGTGCTTTGTGGCTCTTCATCTCACACCTCTAATACAGTCCCCTAATCCTCTGTCTTAATTGTATTGTACTGACCTGTAGGTCTAATGGAACAGTTAAAATGTGTCCCTTGGAATTCTAGATATTGTTTAATTTTAAACAGATGGAATTGCTAACAGTTGAAAAGGATGAGATGTGTTTCTTGAGTGCTTGCAGACAGTGACTTAACAACGTCTAGCCCTTGAATTCCAAGAAAAAGCTCATTTTGGGCCATTTGACCTTGAAAAGAATTGGGAAGTACATTGTGATTCAGACATGGAATTCCACTTGTTTTCTTTCCTAGTCAAGCTGAATGTCATTTTCCTGAGAGTTTATGATCAGCTTTCATGATTTTAGTCATGCTAATCTCAGTTTTTAATTCATTTTATGCCAGTTTGGTAATTAAAACTGATATTTAATCATTATGGTGCAGTTTTGAATTCTACAGCTTTGAAATAAATATAGTAGTAATTAGGCACCTGGAGGCTTTTCAAGCAAACTTTGAACAAACTTGCAGAGGTACTAGAAATCTCACTTTTGGAATGAGGTCATTTCTGAGGGCTGCTTAAATTTACCCCCCCTCAGCAGCCACCTTCTCTCTGAAAGAGTTCTGGCCAACTTCCTAAGGATGCAGAAGTCTTACCTGATGTCTAAAGTGGCAGATAAGCAGAGAAGGGGGAGCTTTGGCTGATGGGATTAGGGGCAAGATTCACAGCCCAAATGGTAATCCTTGTGGTAGCATCTGTTCTTTTAATAAATGTAGGCAAGTCCTGTAACTCTGCTTCCTTGCTGTGGAATTAAGGTATTTATCTATTTAATCATTTGAACAGTCAAAGGATAAAGGTTATTTCAGCTTCCCAAAAACATAACACTGAGAAACACTTTCTACTAGTGTAATTCTGTTAAAGACAGTGGAGTTACCGAGGCAAAAACCTTGAGGTTATTCCATTTTCATACTTCTGTTTGGTGAGGCTTGAGTGAACAGAGTCCCAACCATTGGAGAATTGGTCTTCCCAGAGTTAAGTGCTTTTCATTGAGCTTCACGTAAAGAAAGATTGGATTGGTTTTAATGTTTAAAGTAGAGAAGGTATGACAAAAATACTGCCAGCTGAGTGTAACCAAGGCAGTAGAGGATATGTCAGGGTACAGCAGATTGGAGCTGGATTCTAAGTGGACTTTATTTCTGTTTGACCAGATATACTACTTAGGAGTTGTCTTCCCTTCCCTACTATTCCCAGAAGCCAGCATGGGTCAAGGAAACCCTGAGATTATTTTTTTACTGTATTGTCTGTGGTCAGTTCTAGATCGCAAAAGGGCAGGAGGGCTCAAGTACTTCTTGAGAGCTTGCATGTAGTCTTTAAAACCACTAAAATCTTTTTTGTCTGAAGGTACCGATCTAAGGAACACTGAGAATTGTTCTAGGGTAGCGGTTTGATTTTTTTTTTTTTTTTTTTAATTATTTATCTGTGAGCTTCCTTATGAACATGGATGCAGTAAACAATGGTGGTTTATTTGTGGGTTTTTGTTTTGTTTTTTAACTTTTCAGACTCTGCCATGTTTGGTTCGAATGTGTAGTAAGGAACGACTGCTGGAGGAGCGAGTAGAAGGAGCAGAAACACTGGCCTATTTGATTGAAACAGATGTGGAGCTCCAGAGAATCGCCAGCATCACTGACCACCTCATTGTCATGCTTGCTGACTACTTCAAGTATCCCAGCTCCGTCAGTGCAATCACTGATATCAAGAGGGTATGTTTCCTTCCCCGGTGCTTAAGCTTTGAAAAATGTGCAAAACCAATAATAAATGGGCTAAGGGTATTTTTTAAAAATTCTATTTAAGCCTTATTTCTGAGTTCCTCAAGAGAAAGGTGACCAGAGGGTCCAGCAGGACTTGATTCCTGATGCACATAGTCCCCAAGTCTTTACTTGCTCACTGCTTTTTCTGGAGTCTTTATTATCCAAACTAAAATTGTTGTGTATATCTGGATTCTCCATCCTGTAAGAAGGATGCTGCCTTTTTTTCTGTGTCAAAGATAGAGAGATGAGCTGCGAGTAACTTCATATAGCTTCGCCATAGGAATTTCATTACATTTTCCAGAGATAGCAATGAAGTATCAGAATGAGACGTCTCCTTCAGGAACCAGTATATTTCAGCTTCATAAGAAATAATAGTCCATGTGATGAGAGATCATGTTCAAAATATCAATTCTTAGGTCAACTTTGTGAAAAATGTTAAGTTTAGAGACTGTTCTGTTAAAGCAGAAAACCATGTGGATGCCATGTAGCATTTCATATTATGAGTTATCTGCACTTGCAGGAGTTTTGATAAATAGAGACCAGCTATACCTTGGCCACTTAGTTTTGTAGGTGTTATACAAGGAGTTGTCATCTGTGAACTTTTTTTTTTACAGATTTGCATACATTTTTCCAAAGCACTAGTGGATCAATCAACCTCAGAAGCAAGACTGTTTTACATAATCTGCATAGGGGAATATCTGTTGCCTATTCCCTCCTTTTCTTATTGAGTCTGATTTTTACAGAGTACCCCCCAAAAATGGATTACAGAGCCTTGGTTTTTCTCTGAAACTAGCCCAAGAGGTAGATTCACTTCTCTGACTTTTATCTAATGAAATTGATTCTGCAATATGGAGCTGCCTTGAATTCTATGTAAAAATAAAAATCAAATATAAAAAAAAAATCAGTTGCCCTATAAAATTAAATAAGCAGAAGGAAGTTTAGCAGCTGATTGGGGAGTAATGAACATTGGCTGTAGCATCAAAAATAGGATTAGGTTCCAAATGTGAGTGGAGCAATTATGAAAAATATTATGACATTACTTTGAGTGTTCAGAAAGTCTGTAAAACAGTCAGCTGGGAAGCCAGGGTTGCTTACTTTGTAAAGAATGCTTTGAATTGTGCCCTGCAAGGTAAAAACTACATCAATGAGGACTCTGCCAAGCAGATTACTTGTCTGTTTTAAATCTTTCAAACAATGATATAATTGTGTTCTAATATAATAATTCCACTCTAATATAGCTGTGCTAGAGACAATTGCTCATACAGCTTGATTTCTGACAGTTTGCTAAGTGCTTTGCTGCTTAATATGAGCAATTTCTGGCATTTTGTGTGGACTATATAATGCATCATTTTGTAGAACCCTGTTGTAGAGCATTTTGAGGGCAGTCAGAGTCATAGATTACTTCTCATTGGAAAGAACATGAGAAGGTCTGAAAGTCTCAATTTTCTGCTCAAAGCAGGGTCAGAGCTGAGCTTAAGTGAGGTTGCTCAAGGCTTTGCCCAGTCGGCTTTGAAAACCGCTAAGAATGGAGATGAAACAACGTTGCTGAGCAATCTACTCCAAAGTTTGACTATTCTAACAGTGAATTTTTATTTCTTATATCCAGTAAGAACCTCTCCTGTTTCAATCTGGCAATTCTCTTCGTCTCTTGCTGTGCATGTCCATAAAGAGTCTGACTCCTTGTTCTCCTTGTAGGTATTGGAGAACACCGCTACGATCGCTATAGCTAGTGCTCCTATTAATTATCATACCCCAAATAAATTTTTCCTGCTTTGCAAGCAGCCTATCCAGTGGTGCATCATCCCAATTCACCTCTCTAGCACCTATGTTAAGAACGTACCTTCCAGAAACTTCCTCGGCAGCAGAAGTCGGAATTTAACATCCACTTTAAGATGGAGGTTCTGTGATTCAGAGACTGACTTTGGTTCATTCAGTTCTCCTGCTAAAACTTCCCTTGATTCTCTCCTAATTTTTTCACTGTTCCTGGCTTGTTTCTGTTAAGTAAATAAGATTAGGTTTTTTGCCTGAATATAGTCTGGATAGAGTCATAACTTCATAGAAGTGTTTTGGTCTCAAATATGTTTGAATTTACTTATCTTTAACTCAGCAGAGAAATTAACCTTTTTCTTAACTTCAGTTATTGTGTTCAGGTGATAAATGTGGACAGCAGCTCGTGGAACATTTGTCTTTCTAGCTGCCGTTGGTGTGGTGGACAAAACCCCAGTAGATAAGCACTAGTTTACAACAAAAAAGAATGTCACACCTGTAATTTTCTTATGTCTAAATTTGATATCTGTGCTTTATTTTGATAGCTTGACCATGATCTGAAGCACGCCCATGAACTGCGCCAGGCTGCTTTCAAGCTCTACGCTTCCCTGGGAGCAAACGATGAAGATATCCGAAAAAAGGTGAGCAAAAAATGTCAGCAATCAGGCCAAGATGTAGCCGAAAGTTCGGCTGAAAGGCAGTGCAAGATTTACAGCCTTCCAGGCCTTTTTTTTCCTGTTGTGTAAATAGGTCGAATCGAGAAGGCTCTTTTTCTGTTACATTAATATAAACATTCAGATTGTGCTTTCTTTGCATGGAATTTGAACAAAAATTGATGTCTTGCCTTAACAAAATATAACAGTAAAGTTTATTCATGTAAACATCTTCACAGTGATGACCTAGATTCTCACAATAAATGAGAACACAGTCACAAGCTGTGCAGGAATATTTTTGTGGCATAGGAGTCATTTCTGAAACCTGTGTTCTGAGGGACAGAATATTTCTCTGTCATGTATCCTGTTATAAAACAAATATTCAAATATTTATTTCAAAAATAAACCCTGGAAAGTCTGATCACATTGGAAACAAAGTCAGAATTTGTTCCAAGATTCTGAAGTGACCGAGGGGGGCTTGCACTGTCATAGCAAAGCAGCTGGTGTGAAGGAGAACAAGCTCTCTTCAAACATCACTAGAAAGAGGTGGGATGATTAGAGCACTCATACAGTTAAAAATTTGTGTGGAGAATGGAGGGAAATTAAACAATGAATGATTAAAAGCATCATTTCTTTTCAAATGAAGCATGGAGTCACAATGTCAAATGTGGCAAGTACACGAGACGGGAGAATTTCCTGAGTGTCTCTGCTGGTGAAAGGAAAAATAGAGGGAAGAAAGATGTGGAGAGGAAGGAGTTGGGAAATCACAGTGTTGAAAAGATAACTGGCAGGAAGATTTATCAGTGGGAAACCATTCAGGATCTCCAGAATTCAAACCCATACACTTCTGTTTTGTTGCAGGATGAACTTGTTTAGTTAATACTAAGGATCCTCCTTTTACATATCAAAGCATTGTTTTTAATAAGTGTGTGTGTGTGAAGGGGTGTACATGACAAAGTTGATCTGTTATACAAAAGCCATCTTTAGTCTTGGTATTAACTCCATTTTATCCTAGTCTTAAGTGCTTGTGCTGGCCATGTCTAAATATGGCAGATGAATGATGTATTTTTTTTCTGGATAGCTCTACAACATGTGTCTCTTCTGTAGTTTGTATATGTTGTGTGCACTCACATATGCTCTCTTTTGTTTTAATATGACATTAAGGGTAATTCGTATAAATATAACCATCTTGTTCCTTGATGATTAATAAAATCACTTTTAAATAGTAGTGGAGCAAAAAATATAGATTTTTTTTTTTCTAAATTGTATGCAGATACACGTTACTTTCCACTTGATCTGGGAAAATAATGTGGCTTGCTGTTTTTAGCTGCAGTTTTTAAATGCAATATTTAAAATGTTGCAGACAGAACAACAACCCATAAACACTGATATTATTTTATTCATATAACATTAATTCCCTTTTGCTCCAGATCATTGAGACCGAAAATATGATGGACCGTATTGTTAATGGCTTGTCTGAATCTAGTATCAAGGTGCGATTAGCTGCAGTCAGGTAGGAGGCTTTTCTCATTCCTACAAATACTTTTGTTCTTGTTAGAATTTCTGCTGATTTTTCAAAAGCTAGCCTGAAGTCATTTCTACTGTTGGAAAATATATTGAGGGAATTATCCTGGACTACTACAATTTTTTTTTTCCGCTATTCACAGTCTACTACTTACCACATTCTAAGCTGAGTCTTTGTATAGAAACGGTGTATGTTTTACAGTAGGATACGTGTGAAGGTGTATGTTTTACAGTGAAGGTCTATTTTGCATCCTAGATGTTTGCACAGTTTGTCCCGTTCTGTACAGCAGCTCAGGACAAGTTTTCAGGATCATGCTGTATGGAAACCTTTAATGAAGGTAAGTAAAAGAAAGTCTCAACTGCTGAAGTATTTGTTCCATTAAAGGAGTTTATGGCATCTCTTCAATTTGCATGCCTTTCTATAGAATCATAATAGAAATTACCTAGAAATCAAAATTCCGTGACCTAAGAGAGCCGTAAATCAGCAAAAGCCAAGCAGCAGCAAAGAGGACTGTCGTGTAATTATCCTATAATTCAGAATTCACGATCCCCTGAAGGGGCTTGGAGGGAATGGTTTGAATGTTTTAAGAGTTTGTGAAAGGCAAAACATGAAATCTTTGTAAATGTAAAACACACAAAAAAGACAGGATTGCTTGAAGGAACACAACTAGTATAGAAGAGGAGAGCCATGTCAAAAAAAAAAAAAAAGCAAATGTGGATGTCAGACTTCTGTGTAAAGGCAGCTGCTGGCAGTTGTTCTTTTTGATTTGTACTAAATAACTGGTATGTTCATTCCAAAACATGTTAATTCTTAATAGAAAAAATAAAAGTAATATTAAATAAAGATAAATTAATTTTCAGTCAAGATTAAGAACAACTACGTAAGTCCTTTCTCTCTCCCCCAGTATGTAGAACTGTATAAGCCACAGAAGAATGTCTAAAACAGTAGGAGTTACATAGATGTACTTTAGTGCAAGCTACTGTAAATGCAGTAATTGTTAATATTTACAGTTTGCTCACTGCTCTGAAACCAAAGGTGATATTCTGTTTCAAAGTGATCCCTTCCTTATCCTACCAGCTAACAGAGATTCCTCGCTCTCCCCTTTGTGACTGCAGGTTTTACAGAACGCTCCAAACGAAATTCTTGTAGTAGCATCTTCCACACTATGCAATCTTCTTCTGGAGTTCTCTCCAAGCAAGGAGGTCAGTATTTATCCAGAAACAAGAAGAAGAAGTAGACAAAAGTGAAGTTATACAGTGGTTCAATAAGCATAAAGGTATCTTAATTGGTAGCCACTGCTTGTGAAGCGTTATAGAGCTGAAATGTTAGGTAGACTGTATCACTGATAGCTTGTGAATTAAAAAAAAAAATCTGTTTACAGTGCTGTGTCGGTTAAATATGGCTGATTAGTTAAATGTAGTCTCTAAAGAAAATTAGACATAAAGTTTTGGAGTTTTTTACTTGTAAAACACTAAAAAATTCATAAGCAGGAAAAAAACAAACTGATAGTTGGCAGTATGATCCATTGTCTTAGGGAATTACTGCTGTGATCTTGAAAATGCTGCAATAGCTGAGGCTTGCACATTTTATTGTTCTTGAATGAGTAATACAGGATATCTGCTCTTGAGTTCTGCAATGTCTATATTTCATACAGATCATACAGACATATCAATAGTGGAACAATTCCCCACGTCTTAAATGTCTCTTAATTACAGAAAACATTGGCAAGAGTGTGGGATATGTGGGCTCCTACAGGGCACTTTGGATTACCTCAGTTTGATCAGTTGATCTTGACAGTTTTCGTCAGGTCTGTGAGACAGAAAATTACCTGAAATAACCCCAAGCACTGTTCACTGGCCCCTGGGCTTTCTCGTTCATACTGCAGATCACACTCAGCGTAGTGTTTCCACTTCAGGTTGGATTGAAATGCTGATTTCTCTGTCAGGACACGTGGTTCATGTAAAAACCATCACTGCCAAAAGAAAATACTGCTTATGCAAAATGAAGGCATATTTGGAAATGTTAGATTTGGAAGCATCTATAAACCATCTTTATTTGATGTATCACCTTTTTTTTTTTTTTGAGATAAGCCTGCTGTTACAACGTGCAGCCTTTTCCACACATTCCTGTTTTCTGATGAATTCAGCTCTTAAGCGGGTTAAAAACCACCCAGCTTCCCCCAAAACCTTGATATGCTCAATTATTCACTGCTTTTGAAGCAGTAACTTCTGGAAGAAAGGAACACCTTGCAAACTAGAGCAGCATAAGGCATTGGACGAATCCTTTTAGCACGAGCACTTCAGGTCTTAGATGAAACTAGTACTTCAAATTCAGTTCAGGTTGAAAGTGGTCGTTCCAGACTATCTATCACATGAATCAGTTTGAAAGAAAAGGTGCATGTGTTGATATCTTTCCTGTCATGTGATGTGACACTACAAAGTTTTACATTTCAGTCTTACCATCAAGAACAGTCTCCAGTTTTCTTTATTATGCTAAAGTTTTTCTGTTGGATTTTAGTTTGATCTGTTTACTAAACACAAGGATTAAATGTTGAGAAAGATATAAAGTAGCTTTCGGTGTTCTTAACCTCTTTTAAATGGTCACATACGTCCCACTTGATACCCAAAGCGACGTGATTGCTCAAGGAAGGCTTTTTGGAGAGCAGTCCCAAGCTGAAAGTTGTTGGGGAAAAGCTATTTGCTTGTGTGAATGTGGCAGATGTGTGCGTAGTATCACAGAAGTGTGTGTGTATATGTGTACATGTAAATGGATACACATGAGATTAAAGCAGTCTTGACCTGAGTTTTTTATAAAAACTTACCTTTTAATGCTCAAGAATATAGGATGTGGCTGGGACAGTTTGTTTGAGTGGACTGGACATGTTGTAAACTCAAGAATAAGATATAAGCAAGACCTTTTTGTATGATATTCAGATTTCTATCTATGTCTAATGAGTCTAAGTAGTATTTTAAAGATTTTTTTTTTTTTTTCCCCTCTTCATTTTAGCCTATTTTAGAATCAGGAGCCATAGAACTTCTATGTAGTTTAACACAGAGTGAAAATCTTGCCTTGCGAGTGAACGGCATTTGGGCTTTAATGGTAAGTAGAACACCCTGATGAAATCCTGCTTGTGATTTTGCGGTGTATGTAACTCATCAGTAGTTATTAAAAATAACATACCTGAAATCTGGCTTGTCTTTCCACCTAACTACAGAGGAAAACAGCATCAGCCTGGAACATTTCATCAATTAGTCCATAAAATAAAATAAACTCTTCAGTTCTGATACCAGTTCAGTTGCCAAGATCGTTCAGTATTGTCAGTAGCATGCCAGGGGACAAATAAAAGCAGATAATAACCAGGTCAGCCCTGTAGCTGTTCCTCATAAATTGCCACCTTTGCAAGATTCATTTTAGCAAGGATATAGGCTTGCAGGTAACAATCTATTAAAAGAGTGAAAGCCCAGGTTTAAGGTAAAAAAATAAAGCAAAAAATTTGTCTCTTTCAGAATATGGCATTTCAAGCGGAACAGAAGATCAAATCGGACATCTTACGAGGTCTGAGTACAGAGCAGTTATTCCAGTTGCTTTCTGATTCCGATGTAAATGTTCTAATGAAAACTTTGGGACTGCTCAGGAATCTTCTATCCACTCGCCCAGTAAGTAGAGCTGCAAACAGACCTTCTTCTGAAAGCTGATCTAACACGCAGACGATAAAAATTAATTCTTGATCGTTTTTGTAAGACAAGTTATTTTTCTGTTTAATGTTCGATATATTGCTAAAACTGAGGCCTTTGGATTTATCCAAGTATCTGTAACCAGTTGTACAAATCGATGTAAGAAAATATTTGAAAGAATTCTCTACATCTGTGAAAACTTTGTAATTATTATCAAATACAGAACTAGGCAGTTACATCGAATGTTCAATTCCATTGCTTTTAGCTTTCAGCAAAAGCGTAATCCCCTGTGAAGAACGGAGAGAAAACATGCAGCAAACATTTTTAGGGAGGGGGAAAAAAAACCTACAAAGCCTCTACTGTGCATTTATCACGTATTGTGTTTCTACCATAAAAAGGTCACTACAAAAAAATCTTCTGATATTTGTGCTCATTTAGTCTCAATAAGCTTCATAGAAAATTAGCTCTGTCTTAATGTGAAAAGATATTTAAAACCAGTCATTCATTAAAATCACCCTGAGGTCTGACAGCAAAGTCTCATTATCAGTTAGGGTGTTCTTAGCTGAAACTGTGTCCCAGCTTCACCTACTTTCTGTAGGATATTTTAGAGCCAGAACCAGCCTTTCTCATTCTGTACCCAAAACTCCCTCCAAAATAATTTACCCATCACCTTTTGAATGAAGTCTCACTATTAGCAGTTTTAAGAAATCCTACAAGAATCCCTGAGGTCTTAAAAAATTGTAGTGTGCCCTGTGCAGGTAACTCTGGTGGCCGTTTGCTGCCACTCTGGAGTTTTGCCATCAGTTAATACAGCAGATCTATTTTCATCTTTTCCTGTTACTCCTAATGATTGATTTTATTCTAGTATAGGTGTTTGTAGTCTACGATCACATCATCTTTTATGTGCAAGTCTCCTAACTTGAGACAGTTTTCCTAGATGACAAGTAATGTATATGGCTTATTTCTGTGAACCCTCTCTGACCTGTAAAATGTGGATGTCGGACCTGGTCACAGTGATCCAGTAAGAGCAGCAAATACCAGATAAGAAACCTCAGTTTTCTTACCCCATTCTGATATCCCCCTGTTACCAGGAGTGGAGAGAAGTGGGTTTTTTCTAACAGCAACATCATACTTAGAGCTCGTGTCCAGCAGGATTCAGTCTCCGTGCAGCTGGGAAACCAGTGTCTTTCCTCCAGGTGATAGGGAGAGCAGAGCCAAGGCCCATGTCGTGCTCTCTCAAACAAGACCAAGCTTCAGGTGAAGAGGAATATTGTCAAGTGTTTCTGCTGTGATGGGTTCTTGGTTTTGGGAGGCGTTGCTTCGTGTGATGCTGCTCCTCTTTAGTTAGAGTTACTCAGTAGGAGGAGGAATGCCTGTTCTTTGTCTGGAAGGTTGCGCTGACTGTATTTCATCATTGCTTTGGCAGCACATAGATCATATAATGAGCACTCATGGGAAGCAAATCATGCAAGCAGTGACCCTCATTCTGGAAGGAGAACACAATATAGAAGTCAAAGAGCAGGTACCCTTTTTATTTCATGTTGTCTTGGCAGAATGAAATTTAAGAAACAGCTAAGAATGCTTATTCTTTCTCAATGTGTCAGCTGTACTTGAGATTATGATGTACTGTGAATATTTTACTGAGATCTGTCAGACTAATAACTTCGGTACCTACAAGAATGCTCTTCTTTCTAATGGATTATTACAAATGTGTTTGAATTGAATCCAGAGTGGTTTTTTAAGTGTAGGTTTGGTAAAGAGGAGGACGCTGTATGTGAGAACAGAAGAATTAAATCTAAGTGCCTGGCAGAAAGGAGACAGTAGGAATAAGGGAAGAGAAAGAAGCCACCAGGATTTCACACTGGGGAAAGTGTCGTGGTTCTTTGCTCCTGTAGCAGCAGTTGGAGCAGTCAGTAATGAAGATCATCATCGCCTGCCTTCTGGCAGTAAAACACGCTGTGCTGGGAGACGGGGTAACTCAGCTGTTCCGCAGGAGCCACCAGCAATTAGAGGAGAGGCACTAGCAGGGAAAAGAGTGTTGCCCCCGGAAAAAGTGGGGAAGGACATGCCCCGACAAACTAAATCTTAAACAATATGCGAGAGAAAAGGGTGTTGGTAGCAAACAGCACAGCGAATGAGTGTAAAAATAGAGCTAAATCCAGGCTGGTCTAAATCTCTGCTCAGTGAAGAATGGGCTGAAGGCAAACAGGCCTTTTGTGGCTATTTAAGAGCAAAATTAGAAAAACAAACAAACAAAACCAAACAAAACCCCCCCACTGACATGAATGCAGTGCAGCTCAGACACAGGCACCACACAAGTGCTGATCGTTCTTTGGTGTCCTCCTGTGGTCATCCCTGCATGTCCATAAAAGACGGATAATTCTCCCACAGCAATTTGGGAAGGAATTTGTAGAGCGTCTCCTGAGAACCAGGAGCGTTGCCTCTGCAACTCTTAATGCCATGTGCCAACATGGGCTGTGTTGTGCCAAGGTTATGCTGTGGATTGGCTTCTCTAGTTTGCAAGAAATAACCAGAAATGTTAGTAGTTTGAATTATCTCTGCAGGCAAGATGTGTGATGAGACTTGTTGGAAAAACTTTACTAATCTAGTGTATCAGCAGTTAGGCCTCTGTCTTCCCTTTTCCTGGCCTGAACAACTAGATGGGTATTTTTTTTTCCTCTAGCAGCTGATAAAGAATATACTGCATTATTTTCCAACTTATTTAATCTTTTCTGTATGCTGTGTATTTCCATGGGAGACTTAAAATTTTACTCATTGAAATGAATGAATGAACATTGCTTTGTATTTTAAAATGGCAATAACTGATGTTTTTTGCCAGGGCTGTTCAGCCATAGCTGTTAACTCTTTGGCATTGACCCCAGATGTAAGTAAGCTGGAAACTCCAGATTAAAGATACTAAAACTAATTAAATAAATTGTTTAGCACAAATTCAAAGCTGTCAGGGAAACTCTGTAAATCATGGGATGTGATCTGTAGCCAAATAACAGTTTTTTCTCTCTTTCAGACACTATGTATACTTGCCAATATAGCAGATGGAACAACGGCAAAAGAACTGATTATGACCAATGATGACATCCTGCAGAAAATCAAATACTACATGGTACGGGGAATTTCTCTTAAAGGTTTTATGTTGGCCCTTTGCAGGAATGAAAAGAGGGTATTTCAGCATTTTGTCATGTAAATTATTCAGTATCATGTCCTTAACTTCTTCCATATACCCGATTGTGTTTAAGAAATCAGGTGGTACAGAGCCATACTGGGGTTCTGATGAAAATGAAAAATCTAAGAATGTTATAGTGACTTAAGTAATATCTGCAACAAATCTACATGGAAAATGTTTCGTGATCTTGGAAAAGACATATTTTGTGGACCTCCATAAATATTTGGAAGGAATTGATTGAACGCTACTCAAGTGCCTTATGTTATGGCACTGTCTGAGAGAAGCTGCAGATAAGAATTAGTCTCTAACTTTGCTACCTTATTTGTTACAGGATGAGTGTCAAAATGTAAGTCTATGAATTTCTGAATTTTTTTCTTCTAAACTTGAGTATTATTTTTCTATATTTAGAGTCATTCAAATGCTAAACTCCAGCTTGCTGCCATGTTCTGTATATCTAATCTCATATGGAATGAAGAAGAAGGTAAGAGCTTCATTATTAATACATATACAAGTTACTATCCTGATGAAGAGGCTAATTTTGCATAATAATAAATATTTGTAGTGCACAGCACAGTGGGATCCAAAGCATAAAGGGAGACATCATTACAGGAATGATATGGAATAAGTGAGAGTGGTCAGGAGGACATTGAGGAAAGTGTAGAGAGCTGTTCTGGGGCACGAAGGGGAGACACAAGAAGAATGTGTCAATAAATAGTTGATTGTGGCTTTGTTTTTTTGTTGTTTTTTACACCCTACGGTGTAACTTATGCCACATTTCTCAGGTCACAGAACCTCATTCAGTGTGTGACACTTGGCTGTGCTCCTGCTGACCTTCTGCTCATTGTACTGGCACTATCCAGTGCTCTTGTCAGACTCAAAACCACCTCCAATTAAATGTTCTCTGCACCCAAAACAGAGAGATGAGAGTAAAACAACTGTGGTCAAGCTTCTGACTTCAAGATAAAATGTGTTCAGATTTTTGCCTTCAAAATTTTCTTTAAACATATGCACATGGAGTACAAATAAAGAAACTCGAGCTCCCTTGGGAAGTAGCCACAGCTGAGGGAGTTTTTCCATTGCTGTATTCTAACTGAGCTGTGTTCCGTACCCCTCCTGTAAGGCGGCTTCTCCTACCACTCCTTTCTTCTGTTCTGCAGACATTTATTTTTGGTGCTGTTCTCAACAACGTGATTTATCGTTGTAGGTTCACAAGAACGCCAAGATAAACTACGAGACATGGGAATAGTAGATATTCTACATAAATTGAGTCAGTCATCAGATCCCAACCTGTGTGACAAGTGAGTATAAAGAAAAACTCAAAAGGAAGATTAGAGGGAAAACTTTGCTTTTTGTTTAAAAAGTATCTTGTTTTGAAATCTTTTTATTACAGAAAAATTCCCCAGAAAAACTGTGTATCATTGCACTGACTTTTACGGTGTACGAAGAAATTGTAATGAACGCTTACTTAAACAGCAGGTTTTGCATTGTTCGGGAGTAACAATTTTTGCTGAAGTCCTCAACAGTATAAAATAACTACACTTAAGACTTTTCTAAGCCGGTGGAAGGTTCAGTCTGAAATATCACTGATACACAAATATTTGTGTATGCCTTGGACTATTAACAAAGTTCTAGAGGATTGGAACAATGCTAAACCATCTCATAACACTATAAATTACAAAGATAATGCAGGATCACCACTGTTGTTAATCTCAAATTTGTTTAAAGTAATTAAGCTTAACAGTAACTTTTCACATACCTGTTCATTTAGTCATGTTATAGTATCTACACAGATCATCTACCTTCTTCACAAACACATGTAACCAAAATAGCTAATGACAGGTTCTGGTTTTTTATGTTAACTTTTTTTCAATTATCCCACGTACAGTTAGTAACAACCCATATTTCTTTGCTGAACTAAAGGAGATGATCTGATTTTTGGAAGAGGTCATACACGGACAACACAACTCAAAACTGTGCAGTGTTTTAAAATGCATGAAATTAGGCTTTCTTGTTTTTATGAAAGAGATTCCAGTGTTCTTAGGCCTGTTTAGTAAAGTTAGGACTTCTCTGTTTAAAATTCTGTGCCAAAGTATCAATATTAAAGGTGATGATCAAGAACATACACATATCAATAAACAGGCTCAGAGAAAATTATGGAGAAGCTAAACAGGGTTTTCAAACAGTGAGAAATAGGAAGAAAACTGAGACCAGTAAAAATACTTTCTGGTAAATGAGCATTTACTTGTCAACCGAGTCTTAAAACACTTAAACCTTGGTGTGTGGGGGACAAAGGAGCAGAGCTGCTCACTCCAGGTGGTAGGAGACACTGAATTAGCTAAAGCGATGGTGACACTGCAACGCTAGACTCTGGGGAGGTGTTCTTTTCTTAACAAAAACGTTATGCAACGTTAGGTTACGTAAATTCTAGTATTGCACTGGCTTCTGGTATTGCACTTCTTTTCTCCCTCTCGCCTCATGGTATGTTTTTGGTAGAAGCGGTATTCCTGCCAGAACTAACATGCTTTTGGCATGTTCTCTTCCATTTCTGAGCTCAAAGACCTGCTTTTCGTGGTACATCTGTGTTACAGAACAGTAATTGCTGTTCATTATTCTTGCTCTTAAGGGATTTTTTTTTGGTAAGGTGTGTTGATAATGAGGTTCGATATACATCTAAAGCCCCACCACACTTGAAAGTTGCACAGTTTATGCTGAACATGTAATATAGATAGTTAGATCATCTGTTCTGTTTCTTAGATGCAAGGTGGATTCTGAAATTGTTACAGCCTCGCAGAGCATTTGTGCACTAGGGGCCGGATCCTTCCAGGCTGAAGGAACCAGCTGCTCGACTTCCTTTTACCTCATTCACCATCCCTCTCTTGATGGCACAATATATACTAGGTAAAGCTGTTGATGATAAAGCAAAACGCCAACAATTAACAGGTTGTTCCTTTGTTGCAGGGCGAAGACAGCACTCCAGCAGTATCTTGCATGATCAAAGACTAATTGAATCTATGGACACCCCTTAAGGAACAGCAGGAGATATTCCTGACTCCTTGTATTTGCACAAGTCACCTTGGGCTGCATTTTTCTCAGGTGCAGGGAGCTGCTTTGCAGAAACAGTTGAAATGATCAGGTCTCCAGTGCACTTGAGAATTTTCTTGAGGTAGTTTCTTTACTCAGAGGACTCTCGGGGGGTTGTTTTGGTTTTTTGGGTTTTTTTTTCCTGAGCTACCTGGACTTTCGGATAGAACAATCAGTCATCATTTTCCTTTCGGGCCTACAATTTTCTGCTTTTGCTGCAGCCTGCGTGTGTGGGTGGGTGTGCTTGAGTGCGTGCGTGTGCTTGGGTGAAAGTGCGTGGGTGTGATACCTCAATTTTGGTTTTCTTTTTTTTTGTGTGTGTGTGAAAATCTTTTTCTACAGGTTTTCAAGGGTTAACCATTGTTTGCTGTACGAATACTTCAATGAATTATATACAGTTTGAATGAAATGTTATTTAAAAAAAAAACCAACCAAACTGTTGTATCCCATAAAGTTTATTTTGAATTTTGAACAGATGAATGTTTTTAAGTAAAATATATGCATTTCTGAACTTGAGCTTAACTTACATTATACTTCCTTTTTAAAGAGAAAAATAGAGGGAGACGGTAGACCCCACATTATAAGCAGCACATTCTGTACTGACAAGGTCCAAGGATTCTTTACCACCACACAAGGTCACCTGGTACTGATGACATGCTCAGATCCGTGGAATGGGTCAACTGGATTGGTTTGGGATTCTTTACGTTTTTAGAAGAAAAGCTCATTCTGCGGAGTTTTTGACTGTTGGCATTTCTGGAAAGGAACAGGCGGCTGCAATATCAGCAGGCATAAGCTATGGCGTTAGGAGCCAAGGACTTGCTCAGATAACTGCGAAAGGATTAGCTTGTTTCACTGGCGATAAGTATTTGCCGATCACTAATATCACGAGAGCAAACAGTATGTTGCAGAAGTTTTAACTTCAAGAGACCAGAAGGAGCTGGCAAGCAGTGGTTAAGGGATTGCTTTTGTTTTGCATCCTTTACCTCCAGATATAGTTAAGAGACTTCCAAATTATGTCCACGAAAGATCAACTAGGTGCATTAAGCTGGGGAAGAATTGGGTTTTGGGTTTGGTTGTTGGTTGGTTTGGTTTTTTTGGGTTTTTTTAGCTCAGTAATGTTGCTACAGATTTTGTGTATATATGCAGATATACACACTTGCATGGATTTGGATACCTGGATAAGAAACGATGGGATTTTACTATGTTCAGAAGCCTAGATTGTCCATAAGTTCCTGAAATTGTGCCTGTAAGTGTGGAGGAGAAAATACGAGTACAAATGAAGACGACTGCGTAAGGTTAGGCTGGAATATGAGGCCCCAGTGCCTTCACAGTCAAATACTCAAAGAAACAAATGAGGGCAGCAAGGAGCTCTCCTTCATGCAGTTTGGGGTTCTTGCTTTCTTCCTGTATCTACTTTCTGATGTCAGTTTAGACCATAGTTTTAATAGTCAGAATCTCCAAACACTCTATTTCCATAGCACTAACAGGCACACTGAAGATTGCAGCTGATGTCTTAAACCAAATCTTTCTTTTGTTACGTGGAACTTCAGGAAGGCTGCAGCAAGAAGAGAGGTCTGTAACTTTGCTAACCAATTTTGATAAGTATCTTAATCTTCTGTTTCTAATCAGAAGGTCAAATTGCAATAGCCTTACTTTTTTCCAAGGTAACTACTTGTGTCAGAAAATGTGACCACAGTTTGGCCTGGAATTTGAATGTGCTGTGTATCAGATAACTGTTATCACTTGGTTGCGAAGGAGAATATATACATTTCATGTAACTTCTTCCACTCTTGAAAGACAAATAAAAGTGAGCACCTGACACTTTTTCCCCAGGCATTGCAGTAAGTGACTGGCGGTTTTTTTAATGTCCTTCTGCAAATTTTTCATGGCGGACTTTGGGGGCTGAACAAAAGGGAAAGTAAAAATGTGTGAGAACCTGATAAATATCAGTATCTCAGAAATGAAGTCTTATTTATAAAATTCAATCAAATGTATTTTTGCTTGAACTGAGAAGAAAGTTCTGAGGCAGGAATTGCAAATGCAAAACTACAGCGTGCATCTGACTTCTAAATTTGCACTTCTGCTATGTACATTCAGGAGCTCAAGTTCTTACATATCTCTTCTTGTCTTCCCCCAATTCACTTTTCTAAAAGCAAATCTGAGTTTGATTCTATAAAACTTCGGTGCCTAAAGGTGTTCAGAAAAAAGGTGAGTAAATATCTGTGTACGTGTTTTGAGGTGGTTTCCTAAAATTCTACCAGAAAAACTGAAAAACAATGCTCAGACAATCTTATTGCTGCATGAGAACAGTTGACGTTTTCCACAAATATTGATAGGACAAACTGTTGGATGAGAACATTTTTACATTCAGTTAAGCTTTGTGAATAATTTTTGATGTTGCTATAGGTATGTACAAAAAGAAGAATATTGTAAATAAAAAGAACTTTTACCAGAACACCTAGATTTTTCTCAGCTTCATGGAGACATCTGGGTTTCCTGTGCCAGCGTCTCTACAGACTGACAGTTGCCAGCCTGAGATTTGCAGGGGGAACAGACTTGTTTGCTCGTTGGCCAGAGAACTACAGGGTTGCTTGCAAAACAAGGCAAGTACAGGGTTTGTCTGGACGCAATACAAATCACCAGGATTTCTGCTGTTCTTGTGCTGTTTCTCTTCTGAAAACCAGCCCTAATGAATTTTGATAAGTGTGTCCACTCTTTATATCTGGGTGCAGCGGTGGTGATTCTTCCCTTGGAGGTTACATGTGTCAAAAAGTTGTGCAGCAAGTTTGGCGTGCTGGTTGTCAGACAAATGGGACACTTCATTGCTCCCCGCCACCTCCAGTCCACATTTGGAGTAGTCTCTCCCACACAAAGTCAAACGAGACTTATTTCACTGTTTTCCAATCACCAATTTGTGTTGTAATAGTGGAAGAAGCTAAGTGACCTGCTCAAAAATATCTTTTGCCAGTATATTCTTAAGGCAAACGGTTCATATTCTTTAAAATTTATTTTTACAGACGTCAGCCATTGCAGTAGACGCTGCACCTCCATGAAACTGCTGAAGCAGTGGCACAGCAGACAGAAGAATAGTTGAGGTGCATGAGATTAGATTCTTGAAGACTAGAAAATGGGTTTAACAGGACTGTCTTTGGTAATCCTAAAGTGTAAGTGCATGGTAGGTGTAAACACGCAACATTTCAGTAGTGGTTAAAGTCATCAGGACTTCACTGGAGGCTTTTTTCTGCAAAAAGAGGCACTTGCTGGGGGCATCTGTGGGTGCAGCTTGCGGAGCTGGAGGTGGGGGAGCCCTGGCTGAGGCTCAGCCCCACTATGTCCCCTCGAGGTACTGGGGTGTCCCCTCAGCTTGCCCGTGGTGCTAGGGGGGGTGACATGCCAAAACCTGAACCCTCAACCAGCTGGAGGACCAGGCCACCAGATATCATGTGCCATCCAAGGTCTGCACCTGGAACCCGAGTCACTCCAGGCCTGGGAAGGGATGGGGTGAGCAGCAGCCCTGCCCAAATGGGCATCACCCTGCAGGGGTGCTGGGCACGGGTGCTGTGATCTCACTGCAAACAAGGAAAAAAAACCCTACCAACCTTCAAAAACTGAGCTGCGTTTGGAGTGGAGCCAGCAACTTATGCCCTCTGCTCGGTGCTGGGGAGGTCGTGTCTGGATCCCATGCTTTGTTTTGAGCCCCTAGTTAAGGTGGGACAGAGGAAAACCAGAGTACGGGGGGCATGCAGTGGGCTGGGGGGAGTTGGGCAGGTTGGACAGAGAGGAGGCAGAGGGGCCCCAACAGCAGCTGCCGCGGAAGGGGAGCGATGGGGAGAAGGAGCTGAGCTGAACTTGCCGGCTGCAGCGGATGCTGGGAGGGGGAGCGGGGCGGGCTGGGCTGTCCCTGCGCCCTGACGCTGCCATGGCAGTGTTGGGATGCTGCCATGGCAGCGTTGGCGTCACCTTTGCCACCCTCACAGGCTGCTGTGTCTGTGCAGCGAGAGCAGTACCTCGTCTCTGAAAAGCACGTAAGCAGAGCTGCGTCCAGGCTTTGGCGCTGCCGCGGGCAGTACGGCCTGGGTGGAGGAGCAACAATGGGTAAAAAGCTTTCTTTGCAGTGCAGGTTGGCCAGCAGTTGGATTCACGTAACTAGAGGACGTCTGCAGTGCTGTGCGCTTGGGACCGCTGCTCAAAGGACCCTTGTTCCTGCAGAAGAATGGCTGCAAAGAAAAAGGAGGTAGTGCCGCAGGTAGTAGGGGCCAGAATTCTAATGCATCTTTTGAAACCATAGCAAATGCGAAGGATGAAGTTCAGTCCTGGGCTATCTCAGATTTTGCTGGCAAAGCCCTACTGTGGGGTCCTTGTGGTGGAAAAGCATTCCTGGAGGCAGGCAGGGAGATGGGAAAACAGGGCAAGTCGGATGTCCCCCCGCAGTCCCTGCTGTGGGGTGCACAGGGACGTGCTGCGGGGCCACAGGTTGCGTTTCAGAGCTGTTAGGAGCTGGCACAGGTTTGGCTGCTTTTGCAGATCAAAATACATCTGTGTTTCATTGGACAGCTGTTCAAAGGACGTTTAGAAGTAGGGAACTGGGCAAGGGGGGGATTTTCCTGGATGGCAAGCGTCACTGGACGTTTCTGACCTGTTCACATATTTAGGAAGATCACCAAAAGTGGAGAAGTTTGGAGCAACAAGAAAAATTCAAAGGCTGAAAAACCTATTTAACAATGATCTGTAGAGGAATTTTTCCCTGTTTACACTGTGTAAGTGACCTAATGATGCTTTACAACTACCTGCATAGGGGAGAGAGGGTTTCTGCGAGCAGTTTAGTATGCAAAAACATTGAGAAACCCAAAGTAGGTTATGAAAGTCTCCTTCAAATTTTGAAACACGTTCAGTCTTCACAAGAGTGAAATACAAAAGGAGATTATGGGCTCTTTAACCTTCTGTGTTCACTGTTAAAATTGGAAAGCACAGACTGAAAATGTGAACATTTGTGTAAGAGAAAGAGGGTAACTTACATTAAGGTAAATTGGTTTCTACTGCTGGTTGTCCCACTGTGTTCCTGTGTGATGGGGAAAATGACATCAACCAGACTTGGCATCTGTGGCAACTAGGGAAAAGCTGGGTCTAAATGTGCAAAAATTTGATTGTTCACATCTGCAGGTGAAAGCTGAACCTCATGTAGGACATAGTGTGATATCCTACAAGAGTTCTGGTTATACTAGAGAAAAGCAAACTCCTAGCAGCCTCAGGGCTTCCAAATTAGCAAAGCACTTTGAAGGGCGCCGGCATCACCTTCCGAGTCCATCAGTGAACTCACAGCTGAACTCACCACAAATTATTATTATTATCATTAATGATGTGAACTCATCAGTGTTCTGTGAGACACTCTGAGGATGGTCCTAGCACTACCGATACCTGGAATAATTAAATTTCTTAATTCTGCAGGTGTTCTCTGAAAAAATTAGGCTTGGGGTCATGTGCTGAAGAGGAAAACGGACGGAGATGTTTGAGCAACTCCTCCGAGTGAGGTGGGGTCCTGCAGAAACCGTACTGGGTGACCTCTAGTGACAGCTCTGGAAATCTGTAATAGGCCCTTCAATTTGCACTGGAATTTCCACTCTTGGAAATCTCGACTTTGCAGTTTTAGGGGTCCTTTAATGCATGTTGGCGTTAATCATTGTAAAATAGCTGGCCTTATTGTAACTTAGTGTCTTCCAGTGTAGACTAAATGTCATTAGGATTAATGATACCAACTGAGAAAGTTATTAGGAACCCTCATTGTTCAGGATGAACAAAACCAGATCTTAACCTTTCTTAAGAAGCTTGTTTTTTAGAAAAACATATTGCGTTTTTTGAAGTACATACTAAGTGGCAATTCCTGTAAGATGGGGAAGATTCTAAAGATATTATTTTTCCTTTTAAACAACAGTATTGGAAGTGTGGGATAATATAGTACATGGCACAATGTATGGAATTGTCTAGAGCATCCTCAACTGGGTAAATCCCTGAGCAACTTGATTAAACACTGACCTTTGAGCAGGGGATTAGACTAAGGAGTCCGCAGGTTCCTTCCAATCCAGATCTTTCTATTCTCTCTGCTGTTCACTATGTTTTGGGAGCCTTTATGTAGCAGCTAGTGATTCAGGTAGGATATGCTGGGCTCAGACCACCCGCTAGTGCGCTGGCATCATGAAAGCTGTGTAACTGCTTGATTTATCAAGACTGAAACATCTTGGAGCACAAGTGTGATGGGAGCGGCTGAGGGAGCTGGGGGTTCAGCTGGAGAACAGGAGCTGAGGGGAGACCTTCTGATCTCTGACCTGCCTGAAAGGAGCTTGGAGCCAGGGGGGGTCGGGCTCTGCTCCCCAGGAACAAGCGCCAGGACCAGAGGAAACGGCCTCAAGTTGCACCAGGGGAGGTTGAGGTTGGATCTGGGGAACAATTTCTTCCCCAAAGGGCTGTCGGGCATTGGAACAGGCTGCCCAGGGCAGTGCTGGAGTCACCATCCCTGGAGGGGTTGGACAGAGATGAGGTGCTTAGGGACGTGATGTAGAGGTGGACTTGGTAGTGTTAATAGTTGGACTAGATATCTTTAAGGTCTTTTCCAACTTAAATCATTCTATGATTTTATGATCTCAACAAAATATAGTCTCTGTGCAGGCATGGTGAGAAACTGCTGGTGGAGAATGATCTGGTTTATCAATCTGATGAGGCCTGGATGTGAAACAGGTGTGGGGAAAGGAGGATGCGTGCTTGAGCTGTGTGTTGGAGCAGCACCCAGAGCTGCGGGTCAGCCCAGATGCCACCTTGCTGCTGCTTTTGGGCACGGTGCTCTGAGCAGGGACCTGGTGGGTGTCCCTGGCTGTGTGACTCTCCTCCGTGTCCATGCTGCTCGTGCTGTGATCCAGGCAGCCTGCAGAGAGCCAGCCAGCTATCACCGGCAGCTCTTCACTGTTTTGGCTGCTAGCCTGTGTTAGAATGTGGCAGACTTCCATTTAAGTGAAAGCAAAGTAGCTCTTTGTGTTTCTGCTGCCGCAGCGGCGCTCAGGTGGGGAGCTTGGGGTCCCTCATCCCCACTGCTCCTCCTGGTACACACACCTGCAGTGCTACACGGTAAATTGAGGCACAGCAGGAACATCTGGAGCCCTTCCCTGCCCATGGATCTGGCTGCGTGGCCGCACAAGGGCTTGTGTTGCCAGAAAAGCAGAATGATGCCAGGGAAAGCCTGAGGTTGTCATTGTTTCATAGACCTTCCCTCTTGTGCCATACACAGCACAGCCTGGCAGGTTCAGCCAGGGATCTGGTTGGTCAGCCGTGATGCTGATCACCCAGAAGATGCAGGGGAGCATCTCCACAGCCACCCCCCAGGACAACTCTTAGTCTTTCTGCAAACTGGGGTCCCCAAGCAGCCAGACTGGTCAAATAGTTGCCACAAAAAGGGGGAGCAACTAAAAAGCTCTTGCTTGGATGATCCTACACTTTCCATCTGCCTTTCCTTGGTTCTTGTGAGACAATTTAGGTCTCTAATCCAATAAGCCAACCAGGTAGTACCTGATGACTTACTGTTGCTTTTACTGTGTTTTTACATTTTCACGCAGATTATCATCAATAGCCAGGAGCTGTGGGAAGAAATGCTGTGTCTCAAAGGACTCATTGGTAAGGGTTGGGTCAACATAATAAATGGCTTTTGTTGTGTTTAAAGAGCAGCAGTACTGTTAGGAATCAATTACTACTGAACCCAGAGCCCTTCTAGTGCTCACCAGGAGTCCTAGCGTGCTCCAGACAGACCTGTGGGAGCAACAGCCACAAGCCGCAGCTCAGGATGTTCTGGTTGGACGCGAGGCAAATCTCCATCCCTGGGGTGGTGCTGCAGAGGTCACTGAGGAGACCTCAGTCTTCAGAGGTTCTCAAGATTCTTCTTATCGCAGTACCACCCTTTTGCAGTCCTCTTCCAAATGATGACGCTGCAAAGCGGAAAAGTGTAGAAACCAACCTGTTGGTATATGTCTAAGCTGGCCCACTTTGACCTAATTCTTACTCATTTTCCTGCTTGCAGTTGTTGATGTGTTTCAAGCCTGGTGTGGTCCATGCAAAACAGTAGTGGATCTTTTCCGAAAATTAAGGAATGAGGTTGGCAGTGATCTCCTGCATTTTGCTGTGGTAAGATCTGATTTGGCACTGCTTAAAATATCCAGCCCCCTGGCATTAGCAGGCAACTAAAGGCTGAAGTCATTGATCTTTCCAATATTCAGCCAAAGTAACAGCCCAGGAGTTCTAGCCTGCCAAATACAGACACTTTGTTACATCAATAAGAACCCAAATCGTTCAGGCTTCAGCTGTTCCATACTTTTCAAATTTCTGCTTAAGCAAGTAGCACTAGACAGAATCATTGACATACGTGTCCCGATGTACAGGGAGAGTCTGAAGGAGCTGGGTTTGTTCACCCTGGAGAAGACCAAGGGACAGGTCCATAGTAGGGGATTAACAGAGAAGGCAGAGACATTTCTCAGTGCTACACAGCAAAAGAACAACAGACAACAGGATCAAATTGTAGCAGGGAAAAATCCAAGTAGATAGAAGGGAAAAGCATTCAGCATAGTGACTGGACACTGGGTCAAGTTCCCAGAGAGGCTGTGGGGCACTGGAGATGCTCAAAACTAACGCAGCCTCCTGTAACACTGCGACTAGCCCTGCTTTGGGCAGGATCTTGGACGGAAGCCCTTCGGAAGTCCCTCCCTACCTCAGGCATGCTGTGATTCTGTGGTTAAATGCCTTTCCTGGCTGAAGGGCAGCTCTGGGTTGCTGATAGAGCCGTGGGCAGTGAGGTTGTTGGTGGAGGTACCTGCTCAGCTCTCCTTGCAGCCACCACAGCTCGCCCGTCACTTCTTGCGCTCCTTGGAGACAAGAGGCCCTGATTTCAGTTGCATGTGTGTTCCGCCAAAATACAAATGCTTTTCTAGAAACACCTGGTTTTTTTGACATACCTTTTAGGCCGAAGTTGATTCCATCGATGCTCTGGAAAAATACAGAGGAAAATGCGAGCCTGTCTTTCTGTTTTATGCAGTGAGTGAAACTATTTTTATAGTAGTTGCATTGCAATAAACATGACTTGCTGGTGGGAACAACTGTTCTTTTTGAGGGATACTTTTTCTTTCATGTGAGACAGCAAAATTTATTTGCTCTGTGTCTGGTATCTATTGGTGATCAAGTGCTGCATAGGCAAGAATATACAGCCAGAGTTTACATTTAAATACCTTCTGCCCTACCACTAAGAAACAGAATAAAGCAATTTTGTTTTATTAAAAACCAAAACCAACACCAACAAACAAAAAACCCAAGAGATTAAGGTATGAATGAAGTAGGGCCTGGTACATAATATCATGTGTGATGTGGTGACTTCCAGAGTCCAGAGGGCACCACTTGAGCACTTACTGACCGATTTGCTTTTCACACCTTTCAGGGAGGAGATTTAGTGGCTGTTGTAAGAGGAGTGAACGCACCGTTGCTGCAGAAGACCATCCTGGAACAGCTGGCGGTGGAAAGGAAGGTTTTAGAGCATGGAGGAGAGCATGTGGTAGTAACCAGCCACTAAATCCTTAAATACTTGCAGATGTGAATGCCAGAGGAAAGGTTCAGCTCCCTAGTGCCAACATAGCCCTAAAGCAGTTACTTCCTTGCAAAAATCCTGTCCTTTTGTCTCGACTGAGTCTGAAATGTGGTTAATGTGCCACTTGGGTGTCCACAAGCCCATGGAGCCTCCCTAGATGGAGGAAGTTGGAAAGGGTGGTTGTGTTTTTCAAAACCTCTGTCCTCTTGATAAGGGGAAAAGTAGTACATATCACCCAGCTCTGCAGGATGAAAGAGAAGCTCTAATGTGGGTTTTTTTGACCTGTTCACCCGCCCCTAGCATTTATTTTATTCCTTCAACATACCTTCCTGGTCACCTTCTGATTCCAGGATCTCTAGCAGGTCTCTGTAATGGCATTTCTCAGGCTGTGGTGCAATCTGAAGTAATTTTTGTTTCTTGGTGTGGCTAATTCAGTAGCTGGAGTCATTCTGCCTGGAGTCCATTCTGGAGCTCTGCTCATCTTCAATAATTTGCAGCGCCAGGGACCTGCTGCCTGTAACCTGCATGTCATCGTGTCATCAATCAACCTGCCTTTCGGTGGTTGTGCAGTCTGCTGAGGCCTTTTCCTCTTGTCCTATCACTAACGAAAAATTTTAAAGAAAAAATGTCCTCAGGTTGCACCAGGGAAGGGTAAGAGGACACAGAGGGTGTTCCCTGCTCACCCATGTGCTCTTGCAGGTACAAGACGGAGCCTTCTCCAGAGAGGAGGGACACAGGGCTGCTCTTCAGGCACAACAATGGGAAGGCTGAGCAGGTAAGGCAGGCACAGCTGTGGGATGCTCTTTGTGCCCTTAGTATGTGCCTTCGGTACAGCTGGAACCTGAAATGACGATTCGGCTGTTGCTACACGGGCACCAGAGGGGTCATTCCTCCAAATGGGCACAATGTGGGCTCTGCCCCCACTGACAGATCAGTACACAGGCCAGTGTCACCATGATGTATGTAGGCACAAACTGGACACCAGGGCAGCTTGGGTGTCTGACACCATTAAGCTGTAAATATTTGATTCCTTCCACCACGTTTTACTTTGCCACAGTCAGTACTGACCTCTCCCCTTGCCTCCTGGATGAGTGAAGGCTTTTGGAAATCCCATGTTACTTTCTGCTTTCTTGAATAACTGGAATACTGAACTAGCTGCAACTGCTGCTCAACTTTTCCAGGTGGTTTTTAAAAGAAAACACAAGCTCAGGCACCAAATCTTGTTACAGCAGCTCTTGCCTTGTCTAAAATTAGCCATGTTATTCCCAAAGGCTTTTGTGTCTCACCCGATTTCTAACCTACAATGACACTTTCGGCTTTGCTGGGACGCAGCTGCAGACTGGTGCTGTGCACAGCAAACCCTGGGAATTGTAGCAAAGCTCACTTGGCATTAGCTAAAGCCCTGTGGGTCTGGAAGGGCTGCCATGCATGTTGATCTCTATCTCCCATTTCTTTACCTATTACTGATTTTTTTTTTTTTTTTTTTTTTTCTCCTTCTATTTCCGTCTCTCGGAGGCTAACGCACCCGTCGGGCCCGCTTTCCCAGCCGTCGTCGTGGAGCGGACGCGTAATTTTCCAGCAAATAAAAGGATTTCGTATGGCAGCACCGCCGGGTCCGTCCCTCCCGGCAACGCCGGGCGCCGCGGCCCCTTTAAGGCCGGCGCGGGGCGGGGTTGGGCGGGCTGCGCCTGCGCAGGGCCGGTGGCGTCGGAGGCCGCGGGTTCGAGTCCCGGCTGTGCCGGCCTGTTGCGGCTGCCGCCCCGCAGCGCGGCGATGGAGGCGGCGCCGGAGCCGGGAGCGGAGCCCGAGCCGTGCCCGGAGCCCCCCGCGCACCGGCTGAGCGTGGCGGAGCTCGACCGCGAGCTGGACTCCCGCAGCGAGCTGGTGCGTCGCCAGCCCCGGGCGCGGCTCCCGGCCCGCCGCGGGGAGCGGCCCAGGGGCGGCGGGGAGGGACGGGGCCGGGGGGCCCCGCGGGGTCCGTGCCGGCCGGGCCGCCTCGGGGAGGGTCGGTGGGGCGGCCCGGGACCCGCCGGCGCCCCGCAGGCGGCTCCCACGGGTGGCTCTCGCCGCGTTTAATCCTCCCCTAAGAACCCACCCGCGTCAGTTCTTGCTGGTGGGCAAAGCGCAGGTCGCGCTCGGGCTCGTACTGTTGGATTGCTGGAGGAGCGGGTAGTCGAGAGTTTAAAATAATCCTGCGTCCTGGAAGGCGCCGTGTCAGGCCTTGGTAGGTCCTGTAGTCAGCCGGGTCTAAATCCGTGGGAAGGGGCAGAGCAGCCGCGGTTCCGTGGGCGAGCGGGACACAGGTGCTGGGGCAGCCTTCCCACTGTAGCACAGCTGGATCTTCAGTAGCGCAAGTCTCAGATAAAAGCAGCTTTATTTTTAAGAAAATTATGGGGTTTTCCCATCAGTAAACAGAAAAAAAATGTTGTGCGTTGATGCCCATGTGTATTAGAAAGGCAGTATAACATTGGTAGTAATCTTTAGAAATACTTTTTTTTTTTTTTAATAGCATTTGAAATTTCAGATTTGGGCGAAGGTCAGAGGATTGTCTTATATTTTTGATACTCAATACTTCTTGTTCTGACTTGCAATGCTAAATTTCAGAGAAAGCATTTTGAGTAGGAGAAATTATAGTACATACGGACATTGGAAGGAATGCATGCATAGCTGCTTTTTTTTTTTTTTTTTTTTTTTCCCCTTTACTTAGAAAAAAGTTTGGGAGGTGGAGCGGGCAACCTAAACTTAGCCTGTTGTTTCTGATGTACAGATCGATGACAAAGAATTTGACATTCCTCAAGTTGATACCCCCCCAACACTGGAGAGCATCTTAAACGAGGTGAGTGGTCCGTTGGATGTGCAACCAGCTCCAATACACGGAGGGGCTCAGACGAGGCAGCGCGTACTTGTTTGGCTATTCTCATATTGTGTTTTTCTTGGGAAATAATAAAATTGTATAACTTTATCATTTCCTGGTACTGATAGCTGACAGAGTACATGCTCAGTTGAGGAATTGCTGTACAGTGTGGAATGTGGAATTTTGCTTGTTCAGTCAAAATATCCACAGCTGAAACGTAAAGGTTTTCCATCAAATTTAAGCAAGTTCACTTGTGGATTTGGTCACCTGAAGACTATACAGTCCATTAAAGGTCAGGGTCAGCAAACATTTTTTTTTTTTTAACTAAAAATAAATGCAGAGAATTCTGCATAGTTCTTAAGTTGTGGAAGGAGACGAGAACTAGATTCTTCACAGTTCATTTATATTGTACATTTAACGTATCTGGCCCTCTGGCAGGAGTAATGAACTGTGTCAGCATCTGATGTTTTCTGTAGTACCTTGCAGGGGAGAACTGACTTTGGAAAACCAAGAACCCCCAACACTTAATGGGCACAGCACTGCCAGCTGGAAGCCAAACCAGAAGCACCTGCTCTGTTCTCAGCATGTTTGGCATTGGGTGGGATATTGTGTTTGTTCCTTCTGGCTCCTTGCTTTGAGAACAACATGAAGTGTACTGAGTTTAGAAGACATCAGGGAGAATGCCTGTTAAGAAAAAAAATGCTATATAAAATATATAATACCTAGCTCTGCTTTTTACACCTGAGACTATCTTGCTCCCCACTCCTTGATTTTTCTGCTTAATCGATGCTGTTTTCCTGATGTTTCAGTTAGGGTGTTGTGTGTTTTGAATGTTTAGTAAGCCATGGCAATTCTCTTCCTTCAGACTGATGATGAAGAAGAGTCTTTTGTTTTGGAGGATCCCTTTCTCTTGAACATTGATAACACAGATACACACTCCTACGACACATCTTCTGTAGCAAGCTCTGACAGCGGAGACCGGACACACCTGAAAAGGTACTGCAGGGCTGAGAGCCGGGGAGGTTCAATGATTTTAAAAGCAGTTTATATCCATTAAAAACAAATTATCTTTTTGGAGTAGACAGAAGGGCAATCCAAAGCTAAAAACAGTTGAAACTTGTTAAGGCACCTCCTCCCCGGGCTTTGCTGTGAGCACACAGGCTGTCTGTTACTTGGGTAGGACTTCTTTAATTCCACGTGTGGATTTTTATCCCTTGCTGTTACATCCTAGTGCTGAAGTCCCAGGGGATGCTGCAGGGACTCCAGTGAAGCCGCTTTTGACAGAACAGTGTTATTCCTGCAGGATCAAGCAGGCAAAAATGGGATTTGTTTTTTGCACTGAAGGCTAAGCTGTTTGAGCAATAAATGCATTTTATGGGAGATGGAGTATTTAAATTTCTCTGAATTTTAATGGGATTTTTAAAATGCTGAACCATGATGACTTTAAAGAAAATCTTTCAAAGGTGTGTCTGGTGACTTCCAGAGTCTGCAAGCAGCCGGTGGTTATTTTTAAAAGGCAAGTGAACTGCTGTCACTCCTGTGAGTGGAATGCTAATCTGGACATTTAAAAGTAGCCTGGAATGTGTTAATTAGCTATAATACTGCTGACTTGTCTCATTAATTACTCAAATGATGACCTGATTCTGCATCCTGAGTCACTCCTATGGCCTTTTTACCTGCCATAAGAAGTTGTGGTTGTTGCATGAGCGATTCCATAGGACAGAAACACTCCAAGTGTGATGGTTTGTAGTGGCATATGGTAGTGAACTGATTCGTTATCCCTTCTTTTTTCAAGTAAGGTGGTTTGTATCGAGGGAACTGTTACGTGGAGTGGGCAGAAAAACCTTCAAGTGTTATTGTCATCTTTGGGTGAAGTAGTTGCCATGTTGATGGGTCCTTAGCTGTAACATAAGCTATTAATAACAACTGTCTTCAGCCTACATGTGAGTTACCTAATTCTGCAACTCTGGAGAGAGAAGAACCAAATGCTTCCCTGTTAGTGTTGGAAATTTGGCTTTCTGGTAGTGTGTGCTGGCAACAAAACTGTAACTTTCCTGGGAGTTTTCCATCTGCTGTGTGTGCTACATTATACTAATGCTCTTTAGGAATAACTGTCCCCCATATACTAATTACTTTTAAAATACATTTTCTCTGTAAACAGAGGCACTGAACCTTTTGTATCACATCAGCTGTGTTTTAATTGAATGTTATTCTTTAAGCATACATTCAGTTTTCCTAGGGGTCTGTATTCTGCTAATGAGCCTTTTCCAGTTGTGTATTTGCCTTAGACATTTACTTTTAAAGGCTGAAACTTCCTGTCTTGCTGGAAGATGAATTAAAGAGCAAAAGTGTTGTTTTGAGGCTTTATTAATAAATTCTAAGGTTGGCAGACAGGTCTTGAAACAGACAGTTTGTTTGAAGAACTATTTTTTCCCTGGGAGGTGAGTTAGAACCAAACTTTATGCAGGCACAGTGGTGTGCATCAGACTTTGCTGATAATCTTGTATCCGTTTCATTCTGTGCATGTAGGCCCCAAGAATAAGAATGGAAACTGCATGAATTATGAGCGCATGCAGAATTTACCTGCTGGTCTGGCTGTGGGTTAGGCAAAGTCCCAACCTTTTATTCTGCTCTAACTCATCTGGTTTATTTCTTATTTCCTTAGGAAGAAAAAACTCCCAGATTCTCTCTCGCTCCATGGCTCAGTTATACGGCTCTCGCTTCTGAAAGGAATTTCTGCCCAAATTGTCTCTGCAGCAGTAAGTGTCTTTTTCTCCTAATTGCATCCGTTAAGAAAAATTTGGACCTGTTCTGGTGAGGGGTGTGTGTCAGATATCCTCCCTCCCCGTACTGTTAATTCTGGAGAATACTGACATGTTTGGTACATGAACTACTAACTAGTAACCCCTAGGCAGCAGTCTGGGTGAGCTGCCTGGATGGGAAACTGATAAGATGTGCTTGAGAGGGATGTAGCTTTGCATTACAGAAAACTGTTAATAAGATTAGATGGTTTTGAGAAGAACGTAGTGACTTTTATATGGAATTACTATTCTGCTATTCTGCTTCCTCTCCATTTCTGGGCACTTCCTCATCCCTTCTGGGTATTTCTAGTTCCTTCAGCACAGTCTGCTCTGGTGGGACTATTAAAATGCAACTTGTATTGACTTTTCTGCGTGTTGTAGTTCTGATTATGAGAGACACACATGGAGCTGGGAGTTCTGTCTCTCTCACTCACGACTTGTCCCATTTTTCTAGGACAAGGTGGATGCTGGCTTGCCCACTGCCATCGTGAGTACTCCAACAATTCTGAAATGCTGTATAGTCAGTTTTCATGCAAGTTTGTTAAAGCAGCAATTTAAGACAGCTGATAAATGCATTTTCCTTCTTACCCTCACTAAGAATTTTCAAATATGAGGGGTGAGAGAAGGAGCATAAAGGAACCAGATTCCCAGGGGCAGAGTTCAACCTTTCTGATCAAGCCCCACGCTCTCCCCTTTTTTGTGTCATCACCAGGAATTGTTAGTTGAGCACCTAACCCCACGAAGTCAGTGTTCATCTGTTGAACACACTGGATTTTCTCGTCTGTTTCTTCTCTGCCAGTTGTTGCTTTGACTCCTAAAATTTTTGTAAAGAGACAAACTGAAGTGCTCATAAAGTGATGAGTTCAAAACGTCTGTGGCTCTGTTAGAACTAAAATATGACCTTAAAATATAAAAGTTCACTAAAAGTCTGTTTGAAAGATACTCCTGCTTAGCAATTTGCATTAAACTTCTTGAAGTTAAGCATGCTAATTAAAATACGTCAGAAGCGAAGCTGCCTACAGTTAAAAGAGAAGAGAAACATTTTAAAGAGGTGAAATAGAGCAAGTATTTGTTCTGCTTTCTGAAATGAGTTTGAATGTTTTACAAAAAAAGCTAAAGATGTGCTTGGTTGCTTTGACTCGTGTAGAAACACGCCATAAGAAATTATACTTTTTGTTTAAAAAGAAAAAGGAAAAAAACCTGTTGTCATATATAAGGCAAGAGGTTGCGCAGCAAAACTGGAAGCACGCTGCGACTGATGTGCACGTAGGATAAAAACCTGTACTTAAATACTCCAGACATTAAAGCACCTATTTTTTTTTTTTAACCTGAAGAATTACTGGAAATAAACTTGCTAAGAAATAAAAAGCAGAACAACATTAATATATCTACAGCACTATGTGATTTCTATTAAGTTTTATTTAATTGGGTGCAGGCTTACAAGTACTATAAAACCTTGGAGCGACTGTGCCAAACGAATGAGGCTGACTTTACACAGCAGAAATTTCAGCCTTCCGAAATTGAAAAAAGTCTCTGGAATAGTCACTCAGATGTAATACTTATACAGCTTTCATTTAGAAAGTGGTGTTATCTATAACCTTCTAAATCTTCACCTTTTGGCAAATTTTGCATGAGTGCGGTGAGAGTTCAAGCGGTGGATTTGTGACTGGCATTTCTTCTGCTTTTGATATTTCTGCATGACTTTCAGGCGGCATCAAATCTGATAGCAGTGGGGACTTCCCATGGCTTAGCACTGATATTTGGTAAGTTGAAAATAAAGCTTTGAGTTCTTTGCGTTTTAATGATCTTAAAACCAAACACACAGAAGAAAAAAACAAACAAAAAACCCCAGCTAGAACTAGAACTGCAGGGTGCATTTCTTCTAATGTGTTCTGTTTGTGCTAAATGTGATTTCCTTTCAGTAAAGAAATAAAGCACAAGTAACACTTCAGTTTTCCGTATTCACATATTTCTTCTGCTCCATTGTGGATTGGCACATCGATATTGAGAAATTTAGCTCTGTGGCGACTGTCTGAAGAGCCTTTTCCGTGTTTAAATATGAATTAGTCCGTTTTCATGTGGAAGAAACCAGAACCGGTATACAACCGTCATCTCGTACCGTTATTAGGCTTCTCCCCCATGACATAATTAGCTGTCAGCATTAGGGAAATTAAAATGTGTTCTTTGGGAAGCGGAACTTCTGACCTATGGCAGGTTTGCATCATAGGTTTGTCCTTCCCTGACCTGTCACCAGTCACCTCTGTGTCCCTTCATTCCATCATTCTTTTCTTCCTTTTATCACCAAACTTTCCTAAAGTTTCTGGGCTGGTGCCTCTGTTTATCCAGCTTAACCAGCTGGGTGAGAACAGCCCTTGAATCGATCCCATATACATTGAGTTTTTGCGCCTTTTGTCTATGCAGCACCAAATTCTTAACGGTTTTAGAAATTTCCTTATCTTCTTTGCTTTTCTTTCAAAGTTGGCTGAAATTATTCAAGAGACCAAAAGTTGCTGGGGACAGGGTACGAGAGAAGGATGTGAAAGACTGTGACAGTGTAAGAACTCGCCTTCCTGGGTATTTAGATGTTAAACTATTTGACATTTGCTTAATTCAGTATTGAAACAGTTACAGGATGTGCTTAATCTAAATGTAAATAACTTCCTATCTGCTACAGTCAACCCATGATCATATTGACTTTTTAGTAGTAGATCTTTGTGTTTTTTTCTGAAATTTGCCTGGTGTGTGGACATCTCCAATAGCGCTACTGTGGAACACATTTTTACCCTGTTCCTCTCTCTGTCTGCAGACACTCTGAAGTCAGTAAGCTTTTAAACAAGAAGCTGTTCTCTACAGGTGTCATTAGATATTATTTTTAGCATTTCACACTGCAGAAGGGGCTCTACAACTCTGTGTCAGCGCGCAAAGAGGAAGAGTCGTTGTTACCTTTGTGATTATTTCTGCATCAAGTCCCCGCTTAAGAGGCTGGACCACTGAATGTCTGAGATGCTCGGTACTCCGTGGTATTTTAGTTGATTTATTTCATAAGGTTGGTTTGTTTTGCTCAAAGCAGGTGTGTTTAAGCAAAGTTCTCTTTGCTGCACTGTTGATTGGTTTGGACCACCACATTTACTGTTGTTTGGCCATGGTCTCTGCAAGGCTGTGCAGTCTGTAGTTACTTCATTTTGTGGCTAAGGAGACATCATGTTGCTTTCTTATACCTCAGGGAAGGGCGTAAAGGAGACTCAGACCCTTCTCAAAGGTCCATGGTGTTAGATAAGAGGCAGTGGACCCAAGGTGCAACATGGGAAGCTCTGAAATTTTTCACCATGAGGACACTGAAGTGTTAGAGAAGAGCTGAGAGAGGTTGCGTCATCTCCTTCCTCGGGGGTATTCAAAACTCAGCAAGGTTGAGTCACCATCCCTGGAGGGGTTTAAAAGGCATTTAGATGAGGTTCTCAGGGACGTGGTTTAGTGCCAGAGTTGGGTTATGGTTGGACTCGATGATCCTGAGGGTCTCTTCCAGCTGAAATGATTCTGAGCAAACTGATCTCATTGACTTTTCATGGAGCAGCAGGACTGGGCCAGACAGCTTCCACAGCTCCCTTGCCACCAAAGTTGCTCTGTGAGTCTGTTCTGTAATTTAAAGCTGTGTCATCCAACTTTGTGTCAGATACAGGCACAAATGCTTCCCAGACACCTCTGTTCTCTGCTCAACTCTTTCAGCTCCATAACTAAAACTTGGGTGTTCACCCCAGTGCTCTCACATCTGTCTGCAAAGAGAGAAATCCTTGCGGGTTATGGCTGTAGAAGGCCTTGTGTGCACACAGAGAGGATTGCTGTTCTGGCCTGGTTTTATTCTGAAATTTAAACCAGCAATTTATGTCTATAGACTGATCAATTTCTCTGCTTTTTAAATGAAAACGTTTTTCTGCTAGATAGGTGAATTAGGATGAGACTCACTCCCTGAAGTTTTGTCAGCTGTGGGTGTGGTTTATACTGTATGATGGAAAATCACCGTTTTTTCCCTCCAAAAATGTAGGTCCGTTTTCTGCTTGAATGTTGCCGATGTTCAAATTTCTCTGAATAGTTTTGTGTCACTAGCAACTTTTTTTTAACCCTTTATTTTTTTCTTTAATATATTTGACTGTGTAACTATTTCATTTGTCCCTTCTTGTGAGTCTGCCTGTCCCTCTTGATTTGTCTGTCCTTTTTAAGGAAGACTCGGGCAGCTTTCATTCTGCTTTTCTGAATGCTGCTGTTGGCTCTTGAAGAATTATCACAGGGCAGTTCTCATCACATCTCATCTTTGAGAAACAATATTTTTCTTGCGAATCAGACGCCAGCTCTGACACCCCGTAAGTGTTGCGGAAGTGGTGGTGGGAAGGGGTGCCTGGGGCCCTGTGGTCACCCCCTGTTTGGTGCAGGACTGTCACCAATAACAGGGTTGGGGCAGCCCTGGCTTTGTCTTGCCAAGTCTTGAAAAACTCTTAGGGGTGGAACGTGCAGCCCCACAGCAAACATGCGGAGACGTGCTCCTGCGGTGACCTGCTCTAGGGGACAGAACATCCCGAACACCCATCTAAACCTCCTCATCTGCCGTTTCTGATGTTTGGTGTTCCTTACATGATCTGACAGTACTGAGAAGAGCTTGATACTCTCATTTTCTACCATTCTTTCAGGTGGTTTATCTTCTGTTTGCTCTGTTACCACATTTTGATAATGACAGTTTTCTGTGCCTTAGAAACATAACCCTTATGGTTTTTCTAGTACTGTGCTTGCTTAGGGGATATATATATTTTTTTTTAATGTAACTGTGAGCCATCCTTTTGCCAAATCGTTTCTGAAACTTTATTGAGTTGTGAGCATTGCACAAATGAACACTTATGCTGTGTGCCGTGACTTCTCTTCAGGATTGCTGGCTGGAGTGGAGAAGTGCTCTCCCAGCAAGCCTGTAACAATTAACAAATAAGTTTTTTGTTTCAGAAGTACTTTTTTTTTTTAATTCTTAGTCTTTCTAAAAGATCTAAGAGCTTTTTACACTATTCAAAAACTGGCCCTTACACAGAGCTCACTGAAATGTGTCAGTTTTCATTGAGACTTTATGTTCTGGGCAGAAAATGTCGATATAGCTAAACTTCATTTTGATTAGTGTTGAACCCTTTATTATTTTCTCTGGCTGTAAAACCTATGGTTAGTGTCCAGAGTCTTTGTTGAGCTGTGGGAGTAGCACGATATCTTGAGAGAACAGGTAGTGTAAGTACCTGAAGACAGCATTAAAATGATTTTGAAGTTAATGGGGAGTTGATTGGCTAGTGATAACTGTCGAAAACAGTTTTATTAGTTAAGTCGCTGTGAACAGTTATATTTCCTCTCAGATTTTTCTTTTTTTCCTCAGGATGATGAAGTCCGAATTTATTATATAAACTCATTTTTCTTCAGTGATACCATATGCTTTGTAAACCACTTGGTTTTAAAACACTTGCTACCACAGTGTCCTCTCAGTTAAATCAAAAGGGGAAACGTTCACAAAAGGAAACACTATCAGCAAAATCAGAAGGCTCTCTCTGTCTTTGAAGATTATCACGTATATGTTGTTGATTACTTCACTCCTTTTATATTGATTTCTGGCTTTTTCCTTCCTCTTCGGGCCCTTTCTGTGCGGACTGCAAAGGCAAAGGTACAGTAACGCTGCCCTGTGCACGTCCCCTGCATGACCAGCCCCTGCCTGCCCGGTTTGCATGTTGCCTGTTTCAGGATTTAGGATGCCAGATAAGCAAAAAGCGGTAACCAGCCAGCGGGTAACACTGCTGCCCGCTCTGGGAACTGGTTATTGAATGCAACACACCTGGTTACTGCCAGAAATTGTTCAGATGAAGAGTTGCTTTATGTGAATTACAAAATTAAAAACATTTTTGGACAGTTGATAGTCATCGTTGTTTCAGGCATTTGGACAAAAGCTTTTTATGCTTAGTCCTAAATGTACCTTAATTCAAAGCTGATTATATTAATCTGGAAAATAATCAGATCAGCTTTTATAACTTTTTGCTTTTACTCATTTTTATTACTCTACTAGTTGATTAATAGGAGATCATTGATTTCAGGCATCTTGCTTAGGAAGCAATTCTGTCCATCTTATTCATAGTCAGTTTTCTAAATAAAAGAAATCTGATAGCTCCTCCTCGCGTGTTCTCTTTTGACTGTCTGGAAATGAACTGCCATGGGTTTCTCTGGCTTTCAAAGTGATCATTTCTCAACTCTGAAAATGCATCCCTGGCAAAGAGTGGACAACTCTGTCTTAGGAAGGAATAACTTGAGTCACACAAAGCATTTAATTTTGGGGAGGAGTGCGGGTCTTGTTTATTTTGAATTGACACTGTGAGTGAGGGAAGTGGAAAATGAATTTGCAAGTTCATAAAGATGTGAAGCCAGATTGAAAGCAGTAGCGGTTCTGAAGCTCCTGCCCTTTTCGGAGAAAGCTGTGAAATACTCTCCTTTTTCACGTCTTACAGGAAACAGGTTATTGATTCACTTACTGACAGGTTTAAACTCAAGTGGAAGAAACAGGATGCAGTTTGCCTTTAATAGCAAGAGCTGCAGTATTCACCTTATTTTAAAACAGATTTCTATGGTTAGCAGATGGTCTTTTTGTAAATGAACTGTGTGTCCAGACCTCTGGAATAGGAATTAGTTCTTGAAGGACACCATTTGGAGAATACCTCTCTGGGGAACTTGTTTTCCAGCTATAGCTCTGTGTTCTCTGAGCTTCCATAGAAATTTTCCATGATTTTTCTTCTTTTTCTTCGACATGATCAATAATAATTTCTCACTATGGTGATACTGAAGTAGTTTTGGCTCCATGTTCCTCTTGGGTATTGAATGATGGCAGCCATTCACAGTATCATCACTTGAATTGTGTACACCCTTTGTTTGGTTAAACGTGAGTGTCAAGGCTTCTAACATTTCAATGTCTGTTTAAACAGTGACTTGTGTGACTACCAGAGCTTTCAGAGCTGCCTCTGTACATGTAGGTTCAGCCAGTTTGAACCCTCATGTTCTCCTTCACTTGCAGATGGTTTTATCTTGAACAAAGGCACGTTCATTCGGAAAACAAATGAAGAGGCAGGCGCAGCAGAGCAGGACAGGCAGCCTTGCCCAGAACCGCCTGGGCTGCTGCTCATCTGAAGAAAAGATGTTGGTTTTCATTGATTTGGTCAACCAAAGGCACCTTCCTCTTCTCCCGCAGATTTCAAGAGCAGAGCTCAACGTTCACAAGAATCCTGGTGTCTCTGAGCACCCATAACATACAGTGTCATCCTGTTTTAGATCAAACCCGACATTCCATAATACCTGAGCCTGCCTTGTGCATTTGCAAGACAGCGTGTGGCCGTTCAGTCTCTCCTAGGCCTTGTCTCATTTGGTGCAGAACAAGTGGTGTTTGTAACACCTCCTCTATCCCTCCCTCTCTGCTACCACTATCCAGATTTTGCAGGAAAACAAGTTTTTTACTTTCTTTTGGGCCACGACAGCAGACAAGTTTAGTGAGGTAGATGCTGGACAGCAAGGAACAGAGTGGAAAAAGTATTTGAACTTGGCTCTAGCCTCTTCACCCTAAACAGTGCTTTGGAGGGTAATCCATGAGTTCAGGTATTCTTCTTGCTAGTATTTATTTCTGTTCATACTGGTAGAATTTGAAAGGTGACTCCCGCTGGGTGCATGCTCAACCAGTCGGTCTGTGCGGGTAGATGAATAAATCACTTTGTATTGGGGAAAAAATGAGAGCTGCATCCGTGCTGTTTCCCATCTCGCGCATCGCTACCGGTGCTGCAGGTTGTATGGAGGGATGTGTCCTGTGCCTTGGGCGGTTCTCCCAGGGGGTTTCTGGTGCTCGGCTGCTCTGTTCCCCTGGACCCTACCTTTTCCCTTCCTCACCCAAGGGGAAATCCTGCACACAGCTCATTGTGGTGCTGCTGATGTATTTCAGCTCTCCAGTCTTCATTCCGACAGTCCTCACACAGCATCTTTTCTTTCTCCCCCACAAAACCAGAGAGAGATGGGAAAAGCAAGTTCATTTTCCCTGCAGCTCCTGGCCTTTATCAAGAAAACCAAGGAATAAGTTCTGTAAAATTACACTTACCAAAGGGCCGTGTTGGGGGTTTGTAGTTGATATTCAAATCAACATAAAGAAGCACGAGGTGTTTCCAACAGATGGACCCAATTTGAAATCACTATATCTCCGCAACCATCAACTGCCTTTGAGTGGCGTTTGGGACGAATTCAACTATCATCTCAATGTTGTGGAGGAAACACAGAGCATTTATAAAAAGGTCACGAAAACTTGATAACTCATTAAACCATTTGTAATTTTTGTGTAATTCTAACACGTTGCCATAGTGAAATACACTGCTTTGAAATTGAGTCCATCTTTTTTGAAACACCCTGTATAATGCTTGTGAAATAGAATCAACTTTCTCTCGTCTTCCTTGCTACAACTTAAGCAGAACAGTAAAAGGAAAGCTAGATATTGCTTTGATTTTTCTAGCAGTTTCTTCACTTTGTAATACCTCTGCATTTCCATATTCCCTGTGCCTGTTTTGTACTTTGAAAAATAATTTTTATCTTTCTCCGCAAGACAGTGTCCCACTGTCTCTGCACTAACATGTATTCTCATCTTGTAAACTCTTGTTTTAAGAACTTTAGCTTGCGAGTTGTTAACGTACCCCAAGCGAATTGTAGATGTAAATAACTGCATGATGTTAATTTGAGTCGTTGCTCTTTCCTTCTCTTTTAATTTCTTACTAATGGTTCTGCTCTAGATCAAAACCAGGCTCTGCGGCTGTGTCTGGGCAGCACTGCTGTCGGTGCCCAGTATGGGGCCATCTCCGCTCTCAGCATCAACAACGACTGCTCCAGGCTCCTGTGCGGCTTTGCCAAGGGACAGGTAATGCCCTGGGCTGCGATGGGCCAGTGCCAGAATATAGAGAAGGATTTGATTAATCGTGGCTGGTTGCGACAGAAGTCCCACTCTTAATAAACTGCAACGTGCAACGGCACACCAGGGCGATCAGCTTCATCTTTCTAGGCCATTTTGTGGGATCTGTTCTTTGTAATTAAAGCTAGTTTTTACAGTGATGATAGCTTGAAATTACTCAAGTTCATTTTAACCGATATCTTACTTGTGTTGTACAATGGAAGCAGCATAGCTTTTTGAACGTGGGGGAGAAGGGGCTTGAGTCTGCTGTTCTAGTTTCATGCTGTTCTCTGCACCTGGAGAGAGAAAGCAATTCCTGAACAGAAGTTAAAGACTAAAACTAAACCAAAATGGATAGAAGTTAACTTGGTAAAATTTAGAGGTCTATGGAATACTAAGAAGGCTGCTTTGTTTTTCTTTTTAGTTTCATTTTCCTTTACTCTTTTGGCTTTCAGCTTCATTCTAGATAAAATACACTCCAGTGCCTGTGACAGGGCTAAATGACAGACTGCTCCAGACCATGTGGAAATACAGATTTGATCCATGCAGAGCAGTGGCCAGTTTTAAACGATACTCAGAACATTTTGGAGGAGCAGTTCTGAAATGTCTGCTCTACAAAGCTTTGGTTGATGACTTATGGAACCATATAAAATAGGATTTCCAACAAAAAGTTCAATTCAACGTGTAATCTCAGCTCTTCTGGGCTAAATATTCCTCAGCTATGCCCTAAATAGTTTAAGACTTCCTGCTTCTTAGCTGGGAAATTGTCTGAATTTGATGTCCAAGCGCAAGCCAAGCTACAAACTCCTACCTGACCTGTCACGCTGAGCAAACGCGGGAAGAGCAGAATGACAAGGTAGCCGTGGAGATGCTTGGGTTTTGCTGATGGGCATTAGCAGAGATTGTTCAACTCTTCCCTGATTCCGTGAGAGAGAAAGGCATTGAAGCACTTTTTCAGATCGTTTTTCTTTGGTATGAAGACCCTGCTCACTGAGGATGATATCGGGAATACAGAAATTGATTGATGTACTAACACACAAGGTGATGGAGAGAACCCCTTGGCAGTAAGTGTGTTCTGCTTGCAGATCACCATGTGGGATCTGGCCAGCGGGAAGCTGCTGCGGTCGATAACAGATGCCCACCCGCCGGGAACAGCCATTTTGCACATCAAGGTAACAAACACTTCATGTACTCCTGGTTTGGTTTGTACTACTGTATGGTTTTTTTCTTTAAAACACACTTATGTTCAGTCAGATGGGTTATTTTTCCCTGTGCAGTAATTTTAGATTTACAGTGGAGAGCAGCTACCTAGGAGCTATTTGGCAATAGTATCCAGAGGCGGAAAAAATAAGCAGAAATTCTATTTAAAAAATAAACTGAGTATTTTGAGAGCTGAAATAATAACATCAGCTGTGAGTTGTAGTATAACAAACAACAGTTGTTGTCTGTTACAACTCCTCACTCTGGTGCCAAAATCTCTGAACAATTAGTTGCTAGAATACATTTCTCTAAAACTTGTGGTGGTTTGAACTGGATACATGACTTGCCAACTTTAAATGCAAGAGTTTGAAGTGTAGAAAGTAGCTTCTGTCAGCAGTTTTTAAAATAACTTGGGGATGTTTGGTTTGAAAGAGAAATCATCAACGGCTTCTTGTTCAACATAGTGTTGTCATCACACACAGAAACTCGCATCTGATTTTGTGCACGGGCTTGGCAGCCTGGTTAGGGCAGTGACTTTGGGGCATCACCCAAACTCTTCCCTGTTTTCTTCTGTCCTGGACCTTGCTGAGACATCCCAGGCCCACCTGGAACTAGTGCGGTGGGTCTGGTGGGGCAGTGCACCGCTTGGGTAACCAAATCTAGCAATAATGCTTGCTGGAGGGGCCATGGCGAAACGCAAAACCTTGCATTTCTTACACATCATAAAAAGCCAGTAATTGTCTCAACTCTGTATGTTAAAGGTATGTTTCTGTTAGGGACAATGCTTGTACTTTTGCATGCTGTTAGTAAAGCCATAGCATACGTTTTTCTATCCTTTTTTTTTTGGTAGTTTATTTCTTAGTGCCACTTTTAATCTGATTATCTGCTCAGTTTACAGATGACCCGACGCTTGCAATTTGCAATGACAGCGGAGGCTCCGTATTTGAACTGTCATTTAAGTAAGACAATAACTCTACCTGTAGAAAGTACGAGAAACTAATGCTGGGTCATAGGTTTTAAAACCTAAGCAAAAAACCCCTTGGAACTCATAAAGCTACTGTCTGAATGTTGAATTTAGCAGTGTAATTTCACAGCTGAAGCAAGATGCTGTTTGGCAGTGTAACAGTCAAAGAACAGCTGAAGTTATTAAGGCATCAATGTGTTGTCCAGAATCTTGGCATTCCTTGCGGGCTCTGGGTAGTTGTCATAAAAGTGCTGTCTCCTGGTTTTCCATGTTTCATCAGTGCCCTGCAGTAACTGCTTGTTTTCTTCTTGGTCTCTTGAAAAGGAGGAGGGACGAGGAGGAAGGATTGGCAGTCTAGGGCGTCTGATCACGTCCAGGAATTTCCAAAACTTTACTGTTAAATAAGATCTTAGGGAATTCTTGTCTGTATCTGAGCAGCTATATGGAACTGCTTCCAGTGACACACTAAAACTGATCCCTGCAGCTGCATAAAACACTTTTAGAAAAGAATATGAAGGGTCACTCTTGAGATTTCATGAGGCTTATCTCTTCTTGATAACTGGCCACTAAGCTGATTTCTCTTCTTTGCAGGAGAGTTATGGGAGTGAGAACATGTGAATCTCGCTGCCTCTTCAGTGGCTCGAAGGGGGAGGTTTGCTGTATTGAACCGTTACATGCCAAAGTTGAGCTGAGAGACCATCCTATCACCCAGTATTCACTGCTGGCCATGGCCTCCCTAACAAAGGTAACGTGCTGCTTGTAGGAGGCTTTGTGTGGGAAGTCACAAAGGAGGGGTTTTCTGCTATATACTCAGATATTTTATTTTGCCTTTTTGTTGTTTGTTTGTTTGTTTTCTTGAAGATACTGGTTATTGGCCTGAAGCCATCTCTGAAAGTGTGGATGACCTTTCCCTACGGTCGTGTGAGTCATGAAGCCAAACAGTTGCTTTTTGGATTATGGCTACAAACAGTTCCTGGGGTGAAGGGGATGGATTAGGACCAGGTGTTTGTTATCACTGCTTTATCAGCATGCGGTAAACTCTGCATTGTGGAATTGCAGTGATAATGCTGGTCTGTGTGCGGACTGTGGGCAGGGAAGAGGTGCAAAGGCCGCTTTCAGCTGTAACTATGGGAAGACGCTGAATTTTTCCAATAAGTAGGAAGGGAGGAACGCGGGAGCCTCTCAACTTCTCGTCTTCTCTGCTGCAGCTTTGATGTACCCACAAATGGGACGTTGACCTGCTTATGGCTACAGCCGCCTTGGACTGGGGCAATTGCTTTGCAGAAGAACCATACAATAGAACCTTTAGTTGCAGGGACAGAAACAAAGTGCGATTAGAGCACTAAACAGTCTTCTAAACTCTTGATTATTCACTTTTGCTAGTCGCTGGTATAATTCCTCTTGGAAAAGCAGCTGGGGGAAGCTGTGGGATATGTTAGGTTGGGAGAATGGAGACAAGGCTGCTGGCAAGCTGCAGGTTGTCATAGTCCATCAATCCATGTGCGACTGGATCTGCAGCAAGCAGCTGGGACACAGGTTTTGTCCTGACCGGCTCGCTGCTTTGCCAAGAGACACATGTTGCCCCTAAACCCTGTGGCTGGACCAAGGAGCACAAGCCACTGCTCAGCTGCCAGCAGCCGAGGACATTGCTTTGCAGCCTGCGTGTGTACACGGCAGAATCAGCGAGCAGCAGCTGACGAACAGCGTGTGTCCTGGAAGTGAGGTTCTGCCTCGCAGACCTTAAATACCGCCTGTGCTCTTTGTCCAACAGATGGACCCTTCTAGTGTCCCCCTTCTGGCCTGGCACTTTGTGGCTGTACAGAACTCTGTGAACCCCATGCTTGCGTTTTGTCGAGGAGACGTTGTGCATTTTCTTCTGGTAAGCCTTTTGAATATTTGATGCTGCTTTTCAGGTGGTCGTGTCTTATTCACGTATTGAGCAGACTGAGCCTCTGTCTCAGTGACAGTGTGATACCTGTGCATGTTGGGGATGTCTGCAGCTTGCAACCGGCTCGGGAAAGCAAACCTGTTGGTCGTTGCTCTTCTGCAAGCAGCGGTGCCCTTCCCGGACAACCTGGAGGCGTGAGCTTTATTCTAGAAGTGTTTATTTGCAGCTTATCTCGTTTCTACTGGAGGTAGAAGAATGTGGATTGTTTTCAGGGAGATCACATGAGTTTGAGATACCGTTTTATTTTGAGTCTGGAAAATAATTTTATAAACCACTAAGAGACAACAGCTTTCAGGTCCTGTTGGCATGCTGCTTGTCCGTTTAGACCTGCAGAAGTTACATATGCAGATAAGGTTGTTTGAAGATTATTTTCTACCTGATTTCAGCATAGGAGTAGTGCCTGGGCTTCAGAAAATCTGGGATTTGGCTTTGGAGCACTATGTTTGTTTCCCAGCTTTGCTGAATTCAGGTCCCTCTTGCTGTACTTCAAATTGTCAAAATGTTAAAAAACCTTTATTTTTTTGGCGGATTTGTTTGATTTTTAATGGTGATGAATTAAGCCAGTTTCACATTAGTGTTCTGCAGTTCTGACTTTTATGAGCAGAAAATACAGTAGTTCCTGCATGGGACAAGAGAGAACCCTTGACCGGGAGTTGTCACGCAGCATCTCCCTTCAATCCAGCGTTGCAATGAGGCTGAGCCCCTCGGGAGTCAGTGACTGAGAATCAGTCCTTCTGCGCTCTCTGTGCGAATGCTGGAGGTTTGCACCCCTTTTAGAAACTGAATTGCCTTCTAGAACACAGGAGGTGGAGCAGGGAGGGACAATGCCTTGAACACATGAAGGGCCAGCTTGTTTGTGACATACAACTCATGAGTGCGTTTGAAAGGGAGATGTTACGCTCGTGTGCTCAGTGTTGTCCGAGGGGAGCTCCAGACTCCTGGGGCTGCAGTGATGCCCTTTGGGAACAGAAATGTTGAGCAGATAAAGTCCTTGGGTTTGATTCAGCCTTGTCTGGCTTCTCTTTTAGGTCAAGAGAGATGATACAGGTGCAATACATGTCACCAAGCAGAGGCAGCTTCATCTGCACTATGACCTCATCAACTTTACGGTAAGTCTTAATACTGTAGAACAGTTAATTTTTGGTTTTTTGCACTGGTTTTCTTGTCAATGTATCTCATTAGCTCTTAGTTACTATTGGCTTTACAAATGTAGCATAAGTGACTGTGTTTATCTGGGGCTAACTGAAAATGTCCTTGAACTTGGGACTTGGTGGAAAACCAGCATGAGTGAAATAGCAAGTAGGAGCTAAAGGATAAAAAATTAGTAGCACGGAGGCAACAATACTGCCTTTTCTTGGGGAGAAGGAATAGCCTTGTTGAGGAAATATTTTCAAGAGCCAGAGAGAATCTGGCAAGAAAGGTTTTTATTTTGTATTCTCACTAAAAATAGTGCAAACTTCTGTGTAATTGGCTCGGTAAAATTCTAGTGTTTCCACATATGAGTGCTCGCTAAGGCACTGTAATTGATGCTTTAACAAAAAGATCGTTCAACTCTAAAACACATCTACAGAATACAGTGAGTAAAACAGGAAAGGCCAAAATACCAAGATGGACATCCACATTGGCTGGAATTTGAAGTTTGTTAACAAATATGCTTGACTCTTTAAAAAAAAAAAAAAAAAAAAAAAAGGCAAGAAAAAGCCTTTTTTATTGGCAGAGTTTTGAACATAAAAGTAGAGAAGAAGCCACAGAATATGAATGACAGGCTGCGAGTTAAACTCAGATGTCCTATTCCCCTTTTTAATGCCTCCTGATGCCACATTGACCTGCTAAGGGATTTGAGAACAGGTGTCATAGTGTTCTTGGTTTTGAGACCTTTGGATGGTAAGTGTGCTAGAGCACTAATAGCGCACCCAGAGCACAAGAGCGCTGGTGGATTGTTCATTTGTCTACGGGTGTTTTCTGAGAAGAAGATTCCTTGTAATTTTTCTCAGTGTTAAAGCTGATACTCCAGAAGGAGCCTCGCTGTCTTTGCCTTTGCAGTTATGCGTGGGTGCTGTTGTGAAGTGACCGTGTGTGGTAACAAAGCTACAAGCCATGCTAGAACTTTGAGTCTTGATACTTGGGGAAATGGTCAGAGCCTGTTTAGTTGGCCTCTAATTGTGTGTGCATTGCTGAAATCTGCTGTTTGTTCCCTTTCCAGTGGATAAACTCACGGACAGCAGTGCTTCTGGACAGCGTGGAGAAGCTGCACGTTATAGATCGTCAGACACAGGAGGAGCTGGAGACCATCGAGATCTCAGAAGTTCAGCTCGTCTACAACAGCAGCCACTTCAAATCGCTGGCGACGGGAGGCAACGTCAGCGAAGCCCTGGTAGGCACGAGTGCCCCGCTGCTCTTAACTGCCTCTGCTTCAGATATGCCCCAAGTGGAAACCTGGAGCTTCAGGAAGAAGCCTTTTTGAAGCATCTCAGCAATCATACATGCTGTTGATGTGGCCAGCTGACACTTCATGCTTCCTTTTGTGCATTGATGTTTTCAGGAGCTGTGCTTAAGTTACCAAACATTGGAACGCCCTGTACAGGAAAAAAGCTGCTGTGCTTTATTCTTCAAGAGATTCCTACAGGCTTTTCTACCTTGTATGCTGCACGTACTCTGTTGTAGCAGTGCCTGTGCTGTACATGCATTCCCTGCCCTCGTCTCATAGATTGTCATGCAGGAATAGAGAGGGTGATGCTTGTAGGTACTAAACTTCTTTCTTGCTTGAAGTAAAAATCCTGAAACATCCATACTAGTGGAAATTGCCAGACTTCAAACATTGTGCTTCCTACTTTTTCCTCTTTTGCAGCTGGCAAGGAAAGAGCCCCCGTAACTATTTTTGCATCTGAGGATAGACACCGAGCACTGCTCCTTACGACTCCATCATGTTTCTGGGGCGGCCAGAGCTCAGTAGCACTTTGAGCTGCATTCCCAGCAGGATGGAGTGACAGCACAGCTTTTTTACTTACTACAGCCCAGCAATCTGTGTTCTTATCTCCCAATGCTCATTTCGATTTCTGAATTACAAAGCCTGTCTAAATTTCAAGCGTACTTATGTTTCTTGGGAAATTTTACAAAAACAAAAAGCCGTTTTACTTACATGTGATTTTTCTCCCTGTAGGCGTTGGTTGGAGAGAAAGCTTGTTATCAGTCCATCAGCAGCTGTGGTGGTCAGATCTTTTACCTTGGAACTAAGGTAAATGTGGGGAGTTTTTAATGAAAGTACGGGGCATCCACTGTTGATGGTAGCTCATCTTCTGGAGAAGGGCAATTTTTTTATTTAATGGAGATGTGAATCAAGGATGAGTTCTTTGTGCACTTATGCCATGGGATTAAAGAAACGTGCAGTAATTTGGTTTTAGCCAAGGCATGGGCTAAGTAAAGCATTGTGATAGTTTTGCAGTATCCTCATTGATGCTGCCTCAGGGTGGACTTAGCATTATTTTACTGACATCTGCTCTGTCCTAAGCTTCAGTTTCTCTGTCCTAAATGTGCTAGTGAGTAAACAGAAGAAAATAAGGCAGCAGAGAAAACTAGACTCTGTTGCATAGGATGATAAAAGGAATATCCTGTTCACTTTTCCTGTCCTGCAGTGCAGGCTGTCTGTGGAAAGGCAAAGAGAGGTGGCCTGTAGGATGGCATGTGGAAGCAGGAGATGAAGTGAGGGGGATGGTATCTTGGAGCAGATGGGTTGTAAGGCCATGTAAATGATGTTTGCTGTTAAATACAATTGCCCAATTTATTCCTGCCGTGCCAAGCTTGAGGGTTGCTTTACTTATCCTCACCTGTACCAGCATGCTCGGGTGGGTCTGTGGAATACCACAGGCTGCATGAGCAACTGGAAGTAAATCACTTTTTTTTTTTTCTTCTTTTCTAGTCCGTTCACGTCATGACATTGAGAAACTGGAGAGAGGTATGTTGAGATGAAAACTGTACAGCTTCATAGGTTTGAATTGCTTAAAAACAACTTAAGAGGAGGGAGGGAGCATTTGCGAAGCGTGTTCTCTGTTGGGGATCTCTGATTTTCCACACAGCCAGCACTGCAGGTACGCTGCTTTCCATGGTGGGACACTACGGACTCCTGCTTACATAAACTTGTGGGCTGAATGGAGACCTTGTTCTCCCACGCAAGACATAATGCCTCGCCACATTTCAGCTTCTGTTCTCAAGCTAGAGTTAGTGCAAGGTGTGAGTTCGGAGGACTGGGTAAGCCTTCTGTCTGCCAGATAAGCGTACAGTGGAAGGAAATCTGGTTCACTGTATTTTTTTCCAGCTACAGCTGGAACTGCATCATAAAATCCATCACATCCTACCTAGAAAGTTCATTGGATTTTACATCCTTGTTTCTGTTGCTGGAAGGTTTTTTTTGGAACATTGTTTCTCTGACAGCTGAAACCGTATCAGTTTCCTCACTGAACTTCTTAGTGATCTATTTATGTCAGTTTGTTCGGGTATTCTTTTCACTCGAGTTAAACAGCAGTTTTCCCTTTCTGGATCATTGCTTCACAGTGTGTTTATTCAGTGTATGTGTGTTCTCTCTCTGACTTAGTTTTGCAAGGCGAAGCAAAGCTCTTTCGTCATCCTCTTGTCAGATTACCTTCCCATTCCTTTCTTTTTTCATGGTCACTGTTCTCTGCACCTCCTTTGTGCTCAGTTTCTTGAACATAGGTAAATATTTTGGCACATTTTACTCTGGGTAGTAAGTCGTCACCTGCTTTTCACTTTCTGTACTACATACATCATTCCTTGTGCACCCTTGGGTCTCGTTTTGCTCTTCCTTTGGCTACGTGACATCTGTGGCCTGTGGCACTCTGGAGATTCACCAGTGCCCCAGAACCAAACTCCTGCTTGTACCATTGGATTGCATTGTACTTCTGTTATCCTGCTTTAGGGGCAACCCTGTCGTGTCTGTCTTTCTGGCCTGCTGTCTCGCATCGCATGGTGACGGTTGGTCATCAGCAAACTTCAGCAGTAAGTTCAGCTTACGCCAAGTTAGTTTACCAAATCCTTATGTAGAAGGGGGCTTCAAGGCCGATTGCTAAGGAACTTCAATATAATCTCTTTCCAGTCTCACATTTCTCCTTTAAGCAGTGACTTTGACTATTTTTCCTCTTAAATGCTTTATGGCTCATCCGTGATTATAAGCTCCTCCATGTGACAGTGTATCAGGACCTTGAATAAAATGTGGACGGTTCAGCTCTATTGAACTTCTATACAGTTGCTGCTTTCAGTTACCAAGGTCACTTTCCTCTGCTAGTTTTCCCTCCAGCCATTCACTACTGACTTTGGTTTAGTAAACTGTTAATGAAAAGTCTTGCTTTGACCCAGGATTTCATGTGTTGGTTTTCCTAGAATTCAGAAGTCAACCACAACTTACATGCTCTGAGCCATCCTCCTCCTAAATTACTGCATGGTTTCTGTCGTGCTGCCAGCCCCTCTGTTGTAGGGGACTTACTCGAGTTACAATTGAGTGTGTGGGGGATTAGAGTGTGAAGCTGTGAGTTAGTTCTTGCTGTAGTACAGAACGTTGGTCTGAGACTCAGAATCTCTCTTCTCTCAAATAGTACTGGAATGTTTTGACCTAACATACCAAGATGAGCGTTGTTGGACCTTGTGTGCTAATAATTCCTTAAAGCAGAAAATACTCATGATCTACTTCAGTCCTTGTGGGCTGTGAGCTCAGGAGAAAACGAAGGGTAGGACGAATACATCTGTACGCTGAAAACACGGCAGAATTTTTTGTTGTGCTCCAAGTGACGAGGCAAGGGTGGGGAATGGAAAACTTTAATTCTTTGTGATTGCAGACACTCGCTGATGCTGTGGGTCTCCGTCTATCAAGCGCCTGACCTAAAATGTAGCTCCCAGGGACTTGATGTACTGAGGCCTGGCATCTCTTAGTCTTTTTTAAGTGTCCAGCAGAAAACGTACATATGAGAGAATCTTTTTGAGATACTGTCCTTTAGTGCAATGTGTCGAGAGCTTCAGAGGTTTCCTGTCCCCTTGTTGTTGGGGATCATGACCCACTGGTGGGAAATACTGGTCTTAAGTGGGAGAGGATCATCTTTTCTGTAAGTCTAAGGTCCACTATTACTTGTTATTTTAGAGAGTTGACCACCTTCTGAAACAAGAGCGTCTCACTGATGCCCTGGCGCTAGCCTGGTCTTTTTATGAAGGTAAAGCAAAGGCTGTAGTAGGTAAGTTTGGTGGTTTGGTGGGTTTTTTTAACTGAAGCCACTAGGGAAGGTTTTAAACCTATGCATGTATAGGAATAACGTTTTCAGGAAAAAAAAAAAAAAAGAGAGAATTAAATTTAAGACAGAAAGTAGTATGTGGATCCGGGTGTTGAGTATCTAGCTTCCTAAAGTATTCCTGAAAGTCACGCATGACCTGTGGGCAATTTTGAGTGTGATGCTCCATCAGCTCTGCCAAGCGCGTACTTCCATTCAGGTCTCCTCTTACTATACGAGTCACTGAAAGAACTTCTGGGTTTTGGCATCATTTTCCTATGAAGGAGGATGCTTTGTGAGCACTTAACTTGTTATGGTAAACATGTTAATTATGCCAGAAACTGATGCTTGAATGGTCTTATCTGGACATAGCGACTTTTCAACAAATACCTTCTAGTGTTTTTGACAGATGAGACTCAAGTTCTCAGGGTAAGATCCTCTTGCTGTGAAATTGCTAGTACACGAACATGTCTTGTTTTAATGCCTGGACATTATGCAATTAAGCAGACAGTTTTTCAGTATTCAAAGTATTACTGTCTTTTTGAGTTGATATTAAGGAATTATTTTCCCCTTATAGTGCACTTAATTCAGCCTCCTTCCATCAAGGCATCCTCCAGCAATCAGCCTCCTGTCCACAGTCTTTGACAGCTCTGCATTAATTGTTCTGTCGGTGTTGAGCAGCGTTTAGATCTGTTCTTGCCATTCCTGTGCTGGAACAGTCTTTACATTGGGAGAATAAGCTCTTCAGAAGAAGAATGGGCTAAAAGTAGAACAGCAAAGTGTGTATTTAGATATCTTGACCTCTGCAGCTCAAGGGTGGTGGTGTTAGTGTCTGAACTGTGGGATTTTTCTATTTCCACTGGCAGTTTAGCTGAGAAAAGCTTCATTATTTTTTTTTCTCCCCTCATTCTCTCTAGGCCTGTCTGGGGACTCGAGCAAGCGCAAAGCGGTCATTGCGGACAGAGTGAGTCACTGATTTCTTCCTAACTGCATTTTCATGCACGCTGATGTGACATTGACTGTGTTCCTGGAAGGAATGGCTTCTGTCCTCCAGAACTTAATCCAGCTAACTCTAGAACATGTATATGTGCTTCTCTTGCTAAGATTGTGAGCAGGACTTTAGAAGAGATTTGGAAATACCTTTTGGGTAAAGGTGGGGGTAAAATCTGCAGCATTAACGAATCAAAATATGACATTATCATCCAGGCCTTGGGATCTCTGGTCCCCTCACAGTAGAGAGAAACCTTTTGGAGGTAACTCCAGAGTTTCCTGACCTTTGATTGGCAAGTGTTCATCAGTATGTAACTTGCTGACTCTTAGGATGGTTCAGTTGTTACAGGAACCTTTTTCTGGGAAGGGTATGTTTAAAATACACAATTATTGCAATAATTATTCAGCTGTACTTTGTCCTCCCTGTATATTTTATTTGCAGGTAAATAAGTTTTGCTGTTTAAGTTGCTATAACTTACGCTTTGGGTAAAAACATGGCCCAGATGAGCCTTGTGCTTCAGGATGTGTTAATCTGCCTGAAGATTTGCTGGCAGGCTGGCAACCCGGTTTCTTGGTCAATTAAAGTTAGTGTAGGCTTTCAGTATCCTGCTGGGCCCCTTCTGTCCCGTGTCACACCATTGTCTGGGCAGCCTCTTCCCTCTTCCCACCCACAGTAGTTCATACCCAAAACGGGACAACAGAGGTCACAGTGTTGCCACCCCCCAAGTCACTCTATGAAATGTGCTACCAAGCAGGGCCTCCAGTGTAGGACTTGAATTAATTTTCTTGTTTATCGTAAATTCAGATGGTTGAAATCCTTCTCCATTATGCTGATCGGACTTTGAAGAAGTGTCCTGACCAAGGAAAAATCCAGGTTATGGAGCAACATTTTCAGGTATGGTGCTCCAAAGGACCCTCTTGTATAAATCTTTGGAAGTTTTTAATCAGACTTTGGTTTGCTGCAAAAAATGTGCGACTAGAGTTTTTCTCCATACGAACCAGCATACAGGGAAAACCTGTAACTGTGCCAGCTACCAGCTGATTCAAATAACTTACTGATTCTGCTCTGTATTGACCAGGCTTTACTTTGTGCTCTGCAGGATGTGCTATTTGGTGGGATTTTTGTCAGTCCCTACAGCTTTTTTTATGTTTCTTCCGCAGGATGTGGTGCCTGTCATTGTTGATTACTGTCTCTTACTCCAGCGCACGTAAGTCTGAGTTTTCAAGCCCGTCTCCCGAAGCAAACCACCAACCGTGTAGCCCTGAGTGCTGTCTCCTGTAATATCCCGTGGTTTAGAGGAATCGTATCACATCATCCTCATGTTATATATATCACAGCATCATCATCTCATATATATCACAGCATAGTTTAGAGGAATCCTTAAAAACTGATACTGAAGTCAGGGTACTCAGTACTCAAAGAAAAGTATGTCTTAAATTTTCATTGATGTGCTGAGGGAGAAAAGTTTGCTTCAGACTGTTTTCCCCACAGCATCCCCTTAAGAAAGAAGCTGCCTTGATATCCTCTGTCATCATTTCTCCTCTAACAGCAGGTTTTTTTCTGCAGCATCCGTAGCTGATTTATTCTGTGTAGCTGCCTGTAACTTGCATCAGTATAGGAGCTGAGCAGGGCATTCAGCTCCTGAGTTTGAGAAATACAAAGAAAATGGAGTTTAATTTGAAGCCCTCAGAAAGAAGTAATGAGATTTTAATAAGATCATTTGATAAATAAACACTTCTTTCCTTCTAGGGATCTATTATTTAACCAGATATATGATAAGATGAGTGAGAATTCTGTAGCTAAAGGCATCTTTCTGGAGTGCTTGGAGCCATATATCTTAAGTGATAAGCTGATGGGAATCACACCTCAAGTGATGAAAGACTTGCTGCTTCATTTCCAAGACAAGAACAGGTTGGAAAACTTGGAAGCCTGTATTGTGCATATGGATATCACCAGCTTAGACATACAGCAGGTGAGCCGTTGTACTGAGCACTGTACTGAGCACCTCTGAACAAATGACAGCATCCCCCAGTTGCTGATGCAAACTTCTTGTTTAGTCTGATGTTCACAGTCAGTCTTCCCTGGTTTGAGTTCCTTGCCTCACATCAAAGGCTGCAGGAGCTGCATTTGTCCGCTTGGTGCCTGCCAGCCTCTCTGCGCGGGTGTTTGCTCTTGCGTGACACAGTCAGTGGAGCGAGGACGTGTTCCTGCTGGGCTGTCCTGTTCGCCCTGGCCAGTTGTTATCGCCACAGCTTGACTTTCCATTCCAAAGGGATGTTTGGGAACTTGACAAAATGATTCACTAACCCAACCAAAAAGCAAACTAGGGCAACAAGGGTTCTGAAGAACTATTTTTTTAATTCCTTAACCTCGTGCAGGTTATGAATGTAAGCATCTATACAGTGAGATTCCCTGTTTGCTATGTGAGCAATAAGCTGGATCCTGCCTTTGGGGTCCTTCCAGAGACTGGTTCTGCAAGTGGAAATTCTCGTTCTGCTTCAAATCATACCATCGGAGGATGCAAGGACAGAGATTGTATTTGAGAAAACTGAGCTAAGAGCAGCTGTACATCTACATTGTGCTTTGTTTGCCGTGCAGGTAGTTCTTCTGTGCTGGGAAAAACACCTCTATGATGCCATGATCTACGTCTACAACAGTGGGATGAATGACTTCATTAGCCCCATGGAGGTAGGAAAGCTGCTTGGTGCAGCGAGTTGTTATTTGTGTGCTCAGCACACAGTCTTTCTGAGAAACAGCATTTCAAACCTAATGCTTTATCTTCTCATTCAGTGTGTGTGTATTTTCTTTTTCATTTCAAGGGAGAAATCATGTACGATATATGCAGTTATTTGACTAGATGCAGTAAAGGAGAAAAGTAATTTGTGATTACTGTGCTTTAGAACACAAATTTCCCTGCTGAGGTAGCCGTGCTCTGCAAAGTTAGAGCAGGAAATTTAGTCATGTTAAAAAAAATATATATATATCTATAAACCAAAAGTAGCGGAAGAGAAAAACACGATGGCTTAAGGAGATTGTCTTGCAAAACTGTCTGCTAACAGCTTTGTTGCTGGTGCTGAGCCTGGCCCGTGTGCCATGACATGCTGAGAAAGCATCAGCTTTCTGCACAATGGGATTAACGGGGTGTAGGTGTGAGAGGTTCTGTGAACACCTTGTGCTTTCTTTCCTTCATACTGTTTCTCCTCTGCTGACATAATGGTATAGTAATATGTATTAGAGAGTAATGGAAACAAAGGGCGAATTTATCTGATGTGCCCAATATACCAGTTCTCTCAAAACCTGTGGCTGTAGCGTCAAAATGTTTCATTACAGAAGCATTTCTGGTGTTTTCTCAGTAGTGCGAAAATCGAGACCTGGGTCCTTTGAGTGTGGAAGTCTTAAACTGCCCAATTGTTAGTGCTTATACTCTCATTCGATAGGGATTGACTGAACAGCGCTTGAGGCTGCTCAGTTATGCTCTGACTTCTGGGAATAGCGAAAGTTGCTTTTTTTAGTGTGACCTGCGCTTAGGGTTAGATCGGATTGAATGAAGGTTTGGTTTTTTTTCCTGTGTCGTAACATCAGCTGGGAAAAGCATCCTTTGCCACATCTTGATGTCCTCTGTGCTTTTTAATCATAAGGTATGGTGAGAAGGCAGAGCTTCTGTGGGGAAGATGGTGATCTCTGTTTTAAAACCACGCCGATTCTTTGCTTTGAGCTTTTCCAGCTGCTTGAGCGCTGTCTTCTTTCTTGTTACAGAAGCTGTTCAAAGTCATTGCTCCTCCACTGAATGCTGGGAAGTCTCTCACAGGTATAGAATTCTGTCCCGTTAAGGGTTTCTAGTTTTGATATTTGATATTTTCAATATCCAACAGAGGGATGCAAAAAGGAAATACATACCCAATATTTGGGTCTTAGAGAACAAAAAACTGCTCGAGTACTATTTACTGCGTGTAATGCTGCTCAATTTACTGTGTGTAAAACTCTGCATGCGTGTCAGATGAGATGTTTTGCTAACAGCTGGGAAAAAGAATTGCATCTCTCTATGTTGTCTTATGAAGAAAATGTGACACATTATTTTTGTTTTGTAGATGAGCAGGTAGTAATGGGCAACAAGCTGCTTGTATATATAAGGTAAGTCCTTTAGAAAGTGTCTGAGGTGTTGCCTAATGGTGGCACCAGATTTTTAACTCACTATAATGGCATCATCTTATACTCCTGCTTCCTAAAATGCAAGAGTAAAGATTTTTGTGAGAAATACTGAGTCTCCCCGTTGGTTTTCTGCTGTGGAATGGCATACCTCGAATGTAAATTTATGCAGTGCGTTGGCTCATTGTGTGCAAACAGCAATGCTGTCTGCAGTGCTTGCTTTCATGATTTACAAAATAAATTTGACTTGTTTCAAGAACATCCTGAAAACTAACTCAAAAAATGAACTGTTCTCCTCAATCTGTTCGGTGTCAGGATGCATTAAAAATGCCTTTCCTGTCCTTTTCTATAGCTGCTGCTTGGCAGGCCGTGCGTATCCATTGGGCGATATTCCCGAAGATCTGGTACCTTTGGTTAAAAACCAGGTGAGCAACCTTTAGGCAGGGAACTTTCCCATATGAGGTTTTTAGAAGAAGCTGCGTATGTCTTATTTCATGGGTTTCTGACAGAAAACTATTATCAATTTGATAGCTGTATCCTTGTGATATTGAGCATATAGCACTGTAAATACCAAATAAATTTTTAAAGAATGAAATAGAATCATTTTGGTTGGAAGAGACCCTCAAGATCATGGAGTCCAACTGTTAACCTAACATTGTCACTAAACCATGTCTCTAAGAACCTCATCTACACATCTTTTAAACCCCTCCAGGGTGTTGGCTTAAGTAACACCTTTCTGTTTGGATGCTTGAATCTGTTCCAGCTACAGTTCGGGGTTTTGTTTGTTTCGTTTCAAGAGTTCCTCGCTGGCAGGTGTGGGTATCAGGTTCAAGGAGGCCAACGGGGAAGGTTTTGGGTCTGAAGTTAAGCTGCTAACTCCTCCTGGCTTCACTGCCACCGTGGTGACAGGAAAATTAACTCGGAAAAGGAGCAAATAAGAGAATGTGGCTCTTCCCAAGGGAAGTGCTGCCAAGGAGAGGAGCTGTGCCCTGGATATGGAGGAGCTGCTTTCCCATGTGCTTGTGCGGTCAGTTATCTGAAATCCGTAGAAAATCTGCTGTGTTTGTTTGAATTTTCATTGCAGGTCTTTGAATTTCTCATCCGGCTGCATTCCACTGAGGGATCTGTGGATGAGGAGGTCTACCCTTATGTTCGTACCTTGCTGCACTTTGACACGCGGGAATTCCTTAATGTTCTTGCTCTGGTAAGAGACCGCTCATCTCCAAGAGGAAAACGCGATGTTAGTTCTTCCATCATCTGTGTCAGGGTTGCGTGATCTGTAAGATTCCTATTTAAAAGTTCATTCTTTAGCTAAACCCGTAGTTACTGGCTTGATGTAGGAACAGTTTTCATGTGTGCTCCGTAAGATATCAGAGGAGATCCTAATAGTCTTTTAGGTCCTTGAATGTAAATTGATGAACATAACATTATACAGTGAAGACTCTGGTAACAGGGGCCATCCTTAAAGCACAGGTAAAACAAGAATAATGTATTTCTAAAGAGTGTTTTAGTACCTACATCTTTCTCCTGCGTAAAGATTCATCTTTCTTCCTTTCCAAATTTATTGAATTTCCTCTGTCTACTAACTGGACCTGTTACTTTTACCTGAATATGTAAGAACCATTTTGGTAGTTACAAAAGAGGAAATTGTATTTTGGAACCTGCTGCTTAGGTGATATGGACAGGAAGGACGTAAAAGCGCTGTCAGCTTTGTGAAGTGGCTGCTGCTTTGTGTTTGCTTGCATTTCTGGGGTTGGCAGCGGAGACCATTCTTCTCAAGGTGTTGGTGTTTTGTCTCACGCAGACTTTTGAAGACTTCAAGAATGACAAGCAAGCCGTGGAATATCAACAGAGAATTGTGGACATACTTCTGAAAGTGAGTGTGCCTAAAAATTCACCTCTGTGTTTACATCTGATCCTATACAACGCTGTGCAGTAAAACCTGTATTTTGGCTGAGGTGCTTGCAGCCCTGCCCTGGCTGACACCTCTGAGGAGGCGGTGGGCTGGAGCTGGATTCACCTCAGCCAAGTATGTCACTTGGATATTCAGAAGCGATGCTTCATGCACATTAAATACGGTGACAGAGAGGTCTCCTTTCCTGTCTCTGATTTCCCCTGGGTTGTACTTTGTTGTCAGATTTCTGTTTTCTGCACTGTTAAGTTTATTTTTATCTGCTTTTCATTGATTCCACTCCCTGATTCTTTCTGAGGAGGGAAAAAAGGTCCCAGGGATCCTGTGCTTGGTGAGGTGCCAACGCTCTTCTGATAAAACCCTGCTCCCTGTATCTGTAAATGCTGCATTTGGGCTGTAATGTGCCCAGAATGACAGACCTATCTTTAGTCAATGGGAGAGAAGAGGAATGTCAGAGTTATCAGCCTGGTGCTCTAGAAATCGCTTGTCGTCTGCAGACCGTGCTCCTTAACAATGAACGTTCTCGTGAAAAGCTGCCGCTGCCAAATGCCGTTTGCTTTCCCCTTCAAAGCTGTCAGCATTAATAACGAGCGGCTCCACTTGGAAGCTGTTTATGTATAAACATATCGTAAGTAGCGTTTCCCTGTCACTGTCATCGTTGATAGATGAGAGCGAGGGCAGCAGCGGGTGAATCGGGCGACAGTGCTGGCACCATCGACTCCGGAGTGTGAGCCTCCTGAGCGGGCATGGCTGTCAGGGTGTTCCTTAGCCCTCTGCGCCGTGAGAATGTGCTTTTTTGTGTCCTTAGCTGCTGCTGGCAGGAGGTGGCACACTGCAGCTGTGTTCCTGTGGCACGGCGTGGAATGGATGGAGCTGGAGCGCAGCAGGATCCAGCCTGGCGCTCGGAGGGGAAAAGGAGGGCGGTGGTGAGAAGCGCTATAGGATTAAATGCATCTGCAGGCAAACAGTTGGGTGTTCTGAGAACTGTCAGTCCCTTGGTCCGGAATCTGCTCTCTTCTTGGATAAAAATAAAAAAAGATCTTGGAGCTTTTTATTTAGATTTATCATTGGCAGAAGAAAACCACTTAGGAAATAGCTGTGCTTTTAACATAGTTTGGTCAACACAGGTGTTTGGCTAATGCAAATCTAAACTTTGCCAAATGTATTGTCTTTTAGAAAGTCGATGTGGTTGGCCTACAGCTTCTGTAAGGCTGCTCTGTTTCAGAGGTACAATATTTTAACCTTCACATGGACTGATAAGGACCCAGTTTGTGAAAAACAAAGCCAAAATTAATAAAACATTCCTATTGTTTTAGCGAGCAGTATTTTTAATGCTATTAGCTAACACCATTCTGAGTAGGCTCCTGTAGGAAATAGCCTTTTTAAACAGAAAATGAAGGCTAAAAAAGAATAGCGTTAGCTGAGGTTTCAAGCAGAGCTCTACTTGATTCCTTAATGTGTCTTACCTGTCTGCCTCCACTTGTGTAAGAAAACCATCAGCATCTCCTGGGGAGCTGGGATGCCGGGTCTCTTAAGGAATCGATGGTATCTGCTGTGCTTAGACTGAATGAGGTTAAAAACTGCGAGATGCTCCATGCGTCGGCTTTGCTGGAGCAATTCTCGGGTGTTAGCTGACAGAGCTGCTCAGGTGATGGATGTCCTGCCAGCTGAACCCGCTGCTCCTCAGGGGCACTCTCCAAACAGGGGCATTTCACTTTCCTTTAGCGTTTAGGATTTTTTTTAGAAGCATGAGGCACCAAGTCAGGACACATCACGCTCAGTTTTTTTATATGCCAGACAGGTGACAAGCACTTCTCAGGTTTCAAATCCCTTTTGTAACGGCCCTTGGATATTCTATTTTTCTGTAATTTCAAGGCAAGTCAGCACAGCCGCAAGTTTCTCAAAATATTCATAGACTAACAGCTAATTTAATGTGAGACAAGAAACTTTTCCCCAAATCTACAGTCCTTTCTTAGTCATTTGATCAGTTCTTCTGCGTACCACGATTGAAGCGGTGAGTGCCTGGGCCTTGAAGTCAAATGTATTTTTTTTCTTCTATAATTATGAATTTTGTTTTTTCTTCAAATGACATTTTTATGCTTAGAAGCTTTGTTACATGTCCAGTGATCAGCACAGATTACAGAGATGGAGATAAATGTGGGGTTTGAGCCCCTTCACATCTAAAAAATTTGGGACATGCAAGAATATTTCCCAGCAGAAATATGGGAAAAATACAGCAGAGAGGTTGCGCCTTTTCAGCTTTAGGACAGAGGTGATGTAGCAAGGACAAATCCGCTGTCTGTGTCATCAGGTGTCACAGTTAAGTGCTGTGGAAGGTGACTTGTCTTCTGACCTTTGGGATGGACTAGCACCAGGAGAACGTGTCATGTCTGCGGTGGGAGAAGACCTGATGGCTGCACAGGGATTTCGTGTTGGTGTCCTGAATGCCTTCCCAAAGGCAGCTGCCCAATCAATCACTTGTGGTTTTATTTTTCCCTTTTCTCTCTGTTGCTCCCCAGGTCATGGTAGAGAATTCTGACTTCACCCCGTCGCAGGTTGGCTGTCTCTTCACCTTCCTTGCCCGGCAGCTCGCCAAGCCCAACAACACCTTGTTTGTGAACAGGACGCTTTTCGACCAGGCGAGTATTCCTCTGTGGGGGTGGGAAAACATCCCAAACACGGTGCAGCGCTGCAGAAAGTGTGACTAGTGCTGCAGACTGAAGCGATTCTGGAATGAACTGGTGCATTATAAACCAGGCAGCATCTTGCTGGGACTTTGCTGTGCTTTCAAAGAAGTAGGAGAGAACACAGGAGCAAGTGAGCTCTGTATTTCAGCTTGTCTGATGAAACCGCATGAGAAATAGGGTCAGGTCCGAGGAGATGGAACAGCCGCTGCTGCTCCTCATGGATTTCTGTGGTTACTGGTGTGTCAGGAAAGGGAAAGCAAAGGGCAGGAACAAGCTGTTTAAGCCCCAATGAGCATTTTGGTGGCCCTGTTGTCACTCATGCATGTGAAGATGCCATGGCAAGCAAATGAGTGGCAAATAAAATGACACTAGCGAGCTTCTAGAGCTCATATATGTAGTGGGTAATTTGTAGTTCCTGTGGCCACCATCCTCCTCTGCTCTTTGAAACAGGCTGATGTGCACCAATGCCTGCCTGAAGCTTGCATGGGTTAAGTTTATATCCCAGTTTAAGTCCCTGAAATTCCTGGGACCGAGGAAGAGGCTTCAATGGCCACAGTGGTTGTACTTCGATGGAAGGTGGATATATGAACGCTAATAAAAATAGAATTAGAAAATATATGTCCTTTGTCATAATTTAAGACCACAGAACTCTGTGGAGGCTAAATGGATTTGGGTTAAACAGTTTAATTACAGATATATTAAATGTTATGAATTAAATTATGTCCTGTTTTTTCTGGGAGAGATGGCACAGTCCAGGAGAGAAGTCGGAAGGGTCAGCGTAGCGGTTCCAGCTGTTTGGTGTGTAGCGCGAGGCAGAGTCCTGGGCTCCCCAAGTTCTTTATTGCCTGGGTTCTAGATCCTGGTGCAGAGTCACAGGTTTCCCTCCCTGGAGTCTTTCAGCAGTTCTTGGTTATTGCAGTACTTAGTTACAGGACCAAGTAGAGAGTACCTCACAGATGAGTAGTACATTCAGATTGCACTGTTGTGGTTATTGGTGCTCACAATCTGCTGGTCAGGTTTATGCTAACCACTAGGTTAGGCCTAACTCATGCTACCCTCTGCACCTTCGTACAGGTCCTGGAATTTCTGTGCAGTCCAGACGATGACTCCCGCCACTCGGAGAGGCAACAGGTAACGGCGTTCCAGGGAACGTTTCTTTAAGCACCGGGGATGACCAGGCCGTGGAGCAGAGTTTGGGCTCTCTGGGAACGTGTGCTGGCTGAAGGTCATATGCTAAAATCGTCACCTGGCCTAGGAATGGTCACCTGGCGATGGCAGAATTGGGCAGTGCTTCCAGAGCAGGAGGGAAGGAGGGTCCCACCCCAGCATTGCCCACAGGAGAGGTTTGACAGCAGTAGGAACAGGGACAGGAAAAGGCCTGGATAAGGACATGACCTTCATAGTTAATGGACAGTCAATTTAAAAAGTCTGTAAATTAAGCAAATACAAAGTTTAATGGAGCAGGAGCAGTGTACTTCTAATGGCACTGACTGTCCAGCTCCTGCTGCAATATAAATAACTGGTCTTCACTATCTGCAGGTCCTTCTAGAATTGCTCCAGGCAGGAGGGATAGTACAGTTTGAAGAGAGCCGTCTTATCCAAATGGCAGAAAAAGCAGAATTGTAAGTTGCTGTGTACCATATAGAAATACTGCTTTAAGTGTCTTCCAGAGCTTTTTTCCTCCACATTTCTTGTTCTTACTTTGCAGCTGTGTTTGGAATTATTTTCCCTGTGCGTTCACATATGCTTCACTTAATATGTTCACAGTTAGTCCCAGTCTTTCTATCTTTTTTTCTACTGGGTGTTCTTAACAAAAGCATCGTTAAGAGGGAGTAGAGCTGTGGAAACCCTTCAGCATGAAATCCTGTGGGGCTTGATGAGTTTTGGCACTTCTATCCCAGAGCCCAGGCTTTGTTCAAAGGTATAGTTGTATATTTGAATGCTCTGCACTGACAGATGGAGATGACTTGTTGGGGTGAGACCCACAGGTGGATTTAAAAGCATGAAGGGGTCTGGAGCCACCCCCATGGTGCTTGTTTTAGAATTGAGTAGGAGAGACAAATACAGTGTCTGGAAAGGATAAAAATTTTTACCATCTCCTTTTGATGCTTTATGCTTCTGGAAAGAGTCTGTCGTGCCTGAACAGAGTCAGCCAGGGAGGGGCATCTTCATCCAAGTCTTGAATTGGGATGTTATGTGAATTAATCCACCGTACTACAAAGGACAGGAGTGCAGTGGTGGGGTATGCCATGCCTGTTTTCTTACCTGTCCTAGGAGGAGTTACTCAGCCAAATTTTTCAGACTCAATAAATGTATTTTTTTTTTTCTCCTTGCTTCAGAGGGTTTGATTGCCAGAACCACCAGCTCAGCCACTTCCATGAGAGCTCAGACACTTACAGTGTAATGTTATTTAGCAGACTTTTCATTTATTTTGACTTAGTTGCATGTTTTTATTTAAAGTCTCAAAATATTGAAGATGTCTACCGAAATCTGAAGGTAGGAAGCTGTGTCATAACACACTGAGTCACGTTCAGTGTATTTCTTCAAACTAGTACTGCGGATTGGCCTAGGTTAGAGCTGAGCGTGTTACAGAAATAAGGAAGATGATCTGTGAAAAATAGCAGCTGTGAAACCTGGTTTCTTTAAGGATTTTTGTCCTCTGTCCTTTGCCTCTCACCTTAGTAACTCTGGTTTTCTCTGTTCTGTATGATAACTTGCCCAAAAAAGGGAGGTTGATGGGCTGATTGGCTTGTGGCTGATATTAAATGGTGTATGTAAACTGGAGTCACCCAACCTGTGTGCTGAAAAACTCAGTGTAAGATATTCCCAAATGCTTTTTGTAAAACATGCTGGATTTTCTTTTAAATGCTGCCAAAGTGTGCCGGGTCTGAGCTACCTACTTGTATTCTGCTGACTCCGCTGAGTTATTCCTAATGTGGAAAGTATTTTTCACTTTAGCTATCAGATTTGCGAGTTCATGTATGAGCGGGAGCTTCGCTATGACAAGATAATTGGCTGTTACCTGCGTGATCCCGTGAGAAAGGTGAGTAAATCTGGTGCTCCTGGCCCTTTTCTTCCTCAGAGCAGCGCAGCCCATCCTGCCCAGCTCTTTCATTGCAGTTCTCTAGCTTAAAAATTGTTCCCCTTTACAGTTGAGTTTTCTTAGTTATAGTCAAGACTTTTTGTTTGTGTGCGTGTTGGAGAGGAGCTTATTTTTTTTTAAATGCTCCAGAGTTTTTGGTTTCTTTTTAAATTTAAACAATGCTAATACATAAAACCTCAGTGCAAGGTGGGATTTATGGCGAATGCAGCTAACTGCAATACTTGATTGTTTCTGCCATCAGTCCCCTCTTTTCTTCCCCTGGACAGTTTCTCTGCCCTTACTTATCTCTTTGCAATTACCTCCTGCATGTGAATAAGTTGCGTATCTGCCACGGTTTTTGAGGTATTCTCTTCCCTACCACCAACAGAAGTTAGGATGAGGGTGGCAAATTTGATCTCACCAGCTCCTTATGAAACCGCTGTGCTGAAAGTGGTGTGGGTCAAGGAGTCAGAAGAAACAGGCTGTGGTAGTGGGACAATCAAAAAAAATGTTATGGGAGAGCACCTGAGCTGAGGACAGTGCAGGAGAACGTGGGGGAGAGGCTGATATGGAAGAGGAATTCAGGAATATGCTGGGAAAACTGACTCCCCTACTGGCAGAGCGCTCTTTTCTCTGCCTGTGCTCCTAGCTCAAGAGTGGTGTCCTCTCCGTTTTTCCTGAGAGCAAGAGGGGGACATTTCTAATAGTAGAAGAACGATTCTCTTTGACCTCAGTGCTTAACACACTTAGTATCAATTCTGTCCCTCTTGGCTTTTTTCTTCCTGGCAGTTCTTCAGAAGCTCTTTAGGGATATATAATCTCACCTGCAGATAACTTATCCTGACTTGCTAAGAGAGGGCTAGTCCTGAGGTCATCCTAAGACTCCTTGAAATGCAAACAAAATTCCCGTAGCAAAATCTAATGCTGTTAGCGGCACTGCAGAACATACTATACCATTTATGGTTTTATGCCTTACAGGAAGAAGTTTTCAACTATATTCACAACATCCTGTCCATGCCTGGCTACAGCGCTGAAGAAAAGCAGTCGGTGTGGCAGAAAGCTTTGGAACATATAGAGGTACAGCGTATCCTAAACCTGTGGATCCTGTTGGATCTGCCCAGTGCTGTTCTGTAAGCAGAAATGTCACGATGTTGAGTCACAACTGTTTCGGAAGCTCTGATTTTCAAATTTACTAGTCTCATACATTAATATAAGTGCATCTCTTAGATTCAGGCTGGCCTCCTTGGTTTCCTGGCTTCAATTATTGCTCCTTGGGTGATGGGACCTTGTCAGGGATGATGGCTGGTGAGTGCTGCGTAGCAGGAAGGAACCATTAGCAAGTCCTTCATCTCCTGAGAGTGCAGCAGCAGCAGCAGCAAGGTCAGGACATCACTGACCTCACAGTCTGTGGCATCACGTTTTTCATCTTACAACAGTAACAGCATTCAGCCTCGGCACCCTGGCATTTCGAACCTGTGAGGTCATGGCTTCTCCTGTAAGACACAGACTGTTGCTAGAGTCCTCTCGCTAATATTTTTTCCCATCTCTTCAATTTCTCTTTGCTTCAGGGGATTGAGATGTATCTGAAATAATTGTCCAGTTAGTAGACATGGGAAATCCATAATATCTCTTGTTCCTTGGAGGTGGTGTCAGTCCCCTCCAGGGTGATCTGGAGATAAGCCAGGAAAATTACTCTGTCTATAAAACAAGCAGTCATGCACATGCCCAGACTACTTAGCAGAAAACAACCATAGAAGCGTCTATCATGTAAAGTGGGCAAAAAAGGACTAGGTACATTTGAAAGATACAGAATACTTTAAAATAGTCTCTACCGGCATCTGCAAGTAGTGCGTGATTGATGAGAAAATGGACCAAAAGGATTCAAAAGACACGGCACAAGGAAGTGCTGTGAATGCAGCTGTGCCGTGCAGCTGGCTGAGCTCACGCCCACGCTCCAGATGCGCTTTCTGAGCCCCTGGGAATTGGTGGCTGAGTGGGAATGGCTCATTACGGCCTCACTGAGCAACTGTGGTTCTGCGCTGGGCTTTCCGAGCTGAGCAAACTGCTGTCTGCTGTGCCTGCTTCATTTTCCTCCTGCATCCCTTCTCTCTACTTGTACTGGTATATACAGCCCAAGTTGTTTGGCGTTATGAGCAAGCCAGCCTCCCTCTGTAAACCTTATTTTGTGTCTCTGTTGAATCACAGGTAGGTCTCCTTGCTGGCTGTGTTCAGCCCAAGGCCTTTACAATTGTTCCTTGCTTGAGTGTCTCAGGACAAATCGGACATGTCACGGATTGCCCTTCCTGATGTTTCTCGCTGTCATACCAGTTTTGATAAGCCTGTCGTAGGCTTAGGCTGCCAGCTTTTCATATTGAAGAGTTTGTTTTCTCATTCTGGAGCCACTTCTTATTTATCGTACAGTACCCGACTGGTCAGAGCTGTGTACTTTTCCGAAGTTGGCAAACAACAAAAAATATTCCTCTCAACTTGTGCGTGGCCATCTTTAAAAATAGGGTTTCTTGCACTGTTCCATCAGCTCTGTAGATAACGGGCAGCTGATTCTACATGTGCTTTTTGCAGCTTCCTCCAAAGAGCTGCTGGGTGGATGATGGGTTGGGTAGGTCACCCTTCTGGGGTGCTGTCACTGAGATGAACTCCTCCTTTCCTTTTGGCATCTTTTGTCTCCCAGGACTGGTGAACAGTATATACCATGTGGCTTAGCAGCTTACTGGCTGCCAAGGGCTGTCCTTTTCCATTGTATTAATCCTGCTCTCAGACATTCAGAAGAATTAAAATGGTAAATGATGTTTTACTAGGGTGGTGCTGTGTGTCCTCTGCACTGCTGTGGTGAACATTTTCTGGGTCCTTGGGGTTGCCTGGGCTTGTGAGACGCAGGGGTCGTGCTCCGAGTGCTGGGGATGGAACCAAGAGCTGCGGCTCATACAGTAAACTGAGGGATCGAACACCACGGAGCTGTTTAACATACAACGTGGTGGGCAAATTTTGCTTCGGACACCTCACAAAATGCGTCTTCTACAATAGCTGTTCTTTAAAGAGCTTGTGGAGTTGTCACTCTTCTTTGGAAGCACTGGGGCAAAAACCCCACGTTCTGGGTTGTATAAAGTTGTATGATATGAAGCCTCTTGGATCAAGCTTGACAGGAGGCAAACCCACAGGTGTCTAAAGATTTTTTTTTTCTTCCTTTTATTACAATAAAGAAACTGTTTAAGGTTTTTTCACATCTAGACAGGTATCAGTTACAGTTAACAGTTACAGGAAACCTGCTTTTAAACCTCTGGTTTGGTTCAGTTCAAGCCAGTTAAACGCAGTTTCCATTTGACTGAGAAATTCCCCAGGGAATCTGAGGGATTTGCTTGGCAGTATATCAAATAATTCAACAAGCTAAGGCAGTCTGTTCCTTAACACTGTCTGCTGCTGGCTCCTAGCTGGCACTAGTGATGTCTTGTTGGCAGGGGGTAAAGGCAGTTGTCAGAAAACCTGAGGAATAATTTCCCCACCTTAGGACTGAGATACCGTCTCGTTGGTGTGAATTTTGCATTCTTACAAGGCCTGTTGTGAAGCAAAATCATCAATTTTCAAAACCACCTTTTTACAAACTACCCTTCCGTCTAATTTTTTCTTAAAGTCACTTCTTGTGTGATAGTATTCATTATTTTGCAGCTTTCATCTAGGCAAAGGTGCAGTTACAATATGAATGGACTCGATTATACTGCATTATTATCTTGCCTGTGAAATGAGAAGTAATAACTTGTGTTGTTTCCCTTTCCAAAGGAGCTGCTGTTGCTGAGCCCATGTAAAGCAGCCGACTTGGTCGCGATTCACTTCAGCGAGCAGATTGAGAGCATCATCACAAACCTGCAGGTACAGCCTCAGCCTTCTCTGCCATCGGTGCTTCCTTACGCCGGGGTTGCCGTTCTTGATTGCTGAGAGTCACGGTCAGTTGTCGCTGTGTCATAACTGGAAGAGAAATAGCTTGATAGCTACTCAGCTGCAGGAACTGCTACATTTAAATTATTTGGCCTGTTTCTAGAGTTCTGGCCATAAAAATGTATGATCTCTGAGGTGCTGGTTGCATTACTAATGCAGTTTTCAGTTTGGAGTTCAGCTCGCACTCACAGATCAGGCAGAGCTGTTGTCAGCAAATGTATCCTGAGTATTTACGCGAGACAAATGCCTCAACCAGCTTCTTCAGCCGGTAGAAGCCCTGAACAGTGTTTTCTTCAACGGCTATAGTTCAGGAATCACTGGCTTACAGCACATTATTTAAAACAGTAATACTGTGTCTCCTCCTGTTATACAGGACCAGTTCTTACTTTTCCAGTTTCTGAGGAGTCTCCTTGATCCCAGGTATGTAGGAAAACTGGGCCATTTACAAATGACAGCTTGAAAACATGGGTTAAAATAAATTCCTTTGAAACAGCTTATCAATAGAGGGTCTACAGCCAAGATCAGCGCTTAGAAAAGGTGACTTGCTCTTCAAACTGCTCCAAGTTGAGGAGGACAGCCCAGAAATCAGTGTTGTGGGGAGTATCCTCAGCAGAGCCCTTGCCGGCTCCTGAACTGGGAAGCGGTTGTGGGTTCCAGCACGTGCAGTGTGCTGCCCACCCACGCTGGTGGGAGTTCGGGTGTTGCTGTCACAGCTTCTGGGAGGAGGCTGGGAAGGGCTTGTTACCCTGTGACCGAAACGCCCATTTCTGTTCTCAAAAAGGGCAGTCGCTGTTCTCAACCCACCGATCGATGACTTGACCAAGTTGAACATAAATAGAAAAGCGTTTTGGTCTAGCGGCATTTTTCATTTCTATCTTATTTCAGAATTGCTGCCATATTTCACTGCAAACTTCTCTTTAACTATTTGTTCCATCTGCTCCTGTGTTTGCAGTATTTCAGCACTGAGTGTTCTTTTCCTGCTGAATAAGTTTCAAATGCTACAAGGCCTTGATTTTATTTATATACTTTGTAAGACTTTTATATACACACAGCTCCAATTGCCTTCAAGCAATTGTTAATGCAATTGAAGGAGAGATCTTGTTTTGCCAATTAACTAGAAAATAATTATGCTTTATGAGGAGCAGTAGTAGGAAAAGTTAATATTATCTGAATTCATGTGTCAATGTTTCAGTTCTTGTTGAAGTGGCATAAAAAGCATGCTTTGGAAACTAGACCCTGGAATTAATTTTGTATTTTGTTAGGATGCAAATTAAAAAAGAGATACGTTTTGTTATTTCCGGAGTTTTACAGCCATGTTTGTATGGAAAGTGTTAACTTCCACCCCTACTGTTTTCTTAGAAGTCAAAATAAATTCAGAACTTTGCCAAGAAAGTATCTTGGTTGGGTTTTATAGGAGAGAAGTTAGAATTTTTTTTTTGTTAATAAATGAATGTATTTTTTAAAAATTGAATTGTTAAGCAGAAATGATACCAAGCTGGATGTTAAGTAGGACTCTGTTTATGCTGTGTTATCACTCGCAGCCAGCGAGACCCAATGAAGGTAGTAATTAACCTGGATTTTAATCTTATGCATAGAGTGGCTCCCATAATCTCTGAGTAATAAACGTACCTAATTTAACTCTACCATAATTAGAGCTAAATACAACCATTCCTCCTGTAGTTACTTTCTAATCAAAAGCAACACGTGATGTGTTCAAACCAGCAATAGGAAGCAACTTTCTGGATGTGACCTTTGAAAAAATCTCTGCTTTTCCCTCCGAGGCAGATGTTTGGTAGGTAGGGCCATGTGTGTCTTAGGGAGATTTAGGAACAGCAGTAAGATGCTCAGCACCCCAATAATGGAGATAAAGCACATCCTGACTGGATTGTAGTTGCCAGAATATTCAATAAGCATGAGATAAGTAGGACAGTTATATAGGAAGACGAAAAATACCACTAAATACTTTGGATTCACACGTGGCAGTGACTGATCATAAAACAGAAGGTCTGGAAGCCCGAGATTTAGCCTTGTTGTTATTAAACTATGTTGTCAGCAAGAATTCTTCTGTAGAGATCGTAGTGCTGGCAGGGGCTTTATTTTTAATGACACCCAAGGCGTGTGGTCTGGTTTCAGTGCCGGGAGGTTGTCGGCTTCTGAGACCCATTGAAATGAGCTGAACTGTGTCCTGAGAGAGGTGGGAAAGGAGGGGGAAATCCTGCCATGCGAGACATAATCTGCAGATATACCTGTACTTTGTAGTGTATCTACACATAAAATAGTGATTAGGTTCTTCTGAAAACATCTCTTTTCAGTCAATCTAAATGAGTTTATATGCTTTTTTGAGCAAAAGTCTTATTAAAATAAAGACTCTTAGAGCAGTAAATGAGCTTTTAATGTCTCAAATACAAATGATTGCTTGATCATATGGGGACAAGACTCATCATGCTACTATAACTACCCTACTTGGTGGAATTGCATTAGGGATTAATTTGGCCCATTTAATTTAGCTAGAGATTTATTTTAAAGAAGGGGGAAGGGAGGAAACAGGGTTAACAGAAATTGCCTGGGGAAATCAAAGCCAAATGTCTGTACGTTTGTATCTTATAAGCAGTCACAGAAAACAGAGGCTGCACTGTGTATTGCTCAGCTCATTAATCACAGCCTTTGCCACATTTCCATTTTAAACTCTTCAAGTTTTTTTCCCTCTAAAAAACCAACTCAGTGAAGCATGTCCGTTTGCACTATGTGTTTGTGTATTATACCAACAGTATAATTTAGCAACACAGTGTTCTGGGTCTATAAATATATTAACAGACACCTAAACGTTCTGTTTCTGTTCCAATGGCTCTTCTCACTGACCAGCTATCCGTGACACTTGCAAGGCTCATTTGCACCAGGTTTTGTGAGAAAACAGTGATTATCTCTTCTTTTTAGGAAAAAGCATGTAGAGAACGGCCAGGAGATGGTTGGTGTGGGTATATTGAGCATAATCCCATTGAGCTGAGCAGGACCCACAGGTCTCAAGGCTGTTGCTTGGTTTGTAACATTATCAAAATCCAGCTTTCCCTTCTCTTTTCTCTGCATTTCTTGAGTGAAGTGGTTAAGGAAAAGGTCAGCTTGCTCATGAAGTCGTGAGGACTAGGTGTCACAGGTATTTCCAGACTAGAAGGTTGTTCTCATACTGAAAATGCATGATTTGCCATTTTTCCCATTTTGGTAGATCATTTTAGATAGGAAGTGCTGCTTTATTTTGGTCCTGTCCCAAAAAGTGTAGAACACTCATTCCCTTACAGGCACTGGGAAATTTATAGGAGCCACAATTTAGGGTTCTTGTTTGGTCCTTCGAAAGCCCATTCTTTATTTGATGTTTGGATGTTTTGTACAGCTGTGTCCACACTTTGGATGCTGCGATCAGTATCTCTGTGAGGCTTTCATTTCTGGGCAAATATCTTTTATAATCAAGTGATTGACACTAATCGCAGTAAGCTGCTCTTGCCTTGCTAGGGCCGCGACATTCTCCTGGCCTTTCTTGGATGGTAATAATCCCGTTAGCTGTTGCAGCTCCCAGGAAATAGAGGATCATATTTTATATCAGACCTTTTCCATCCCATGGCTGTAGGGTTTGCACATCAACACATCTTCTCATTAGGAATTTCTGTTCAGAAAAGTAACAAAACTAAATACGTACCTTGATCTGTTTTCTTTCTCAGCAGGACCTTCAGAGCAGGTTTCCTAGACAGGATAAACTGCTGTTGTTTCTCTGCGTGATGCACCAGTCCTAGAACTGCCACGTGGCATTTAACCGACAGCGGTGGTGACTGCTGCTCGTTTTGAAGGGTTGCAGGTGCTATAAGCGTCTCTAGGAAAGTACCGTCCTTTCCATCCTAACCCTTGGAAACCTCTTGCTTCACACTGCTCCTTTTAAAAATAAGATCAGGATAAACCAGTCAAACATTAAAATGTGATAAAGGAGGGCAACAAATTTCAGGAACAATAAGCAGAAATATTTCTTCAAACGCATGCAGAGAAGGTGTATAGGACAAAATGAAAATCAGCGTGTAAAAAGATGACTCAGAGAGCATAAGGTTTCATTGAAGAAATCGGGTGAGTTCTTTGCGCCTCTTTGCCATAGAATTGCTGAAGATGTGTCTGTGCTGGTGTCTTTCTTCACAGGGGTCTCTGATAGTCTAGTTTATACTGAGGCATCAGTAGAATATGTTGTGGAACAAATGAAATGCCTGCTAATAGACCTTCACCAGTAACTAGCAGAAACAGCATAATTTTTTTTTTTTTGCTTCTGCATTAAAGATAAAAGACAACACACAATTGAATAGGAAATCCTTCTTTCCAGCCAAACTTCTGAGCTAGAATTTGACTTGAGTCTCCTGTGGCTTTTTTTATTCCAGAGAAGGCATTAACCAAGACCTGATACACTTACCACCCTGCATCACCGAGCAGTTCGTTGAGCTGCTGTGTCAGTACAGCCCAGACCAGGTTTTGGAGACACTTAAAGTTCTGGAATGCTGCAGACTGGAAGAAACCATCCAGGTGGGAAAGACACATATAAGGACAGGGGAAACATTCAAATCCACTCCTAGTGCTTTCAAGTGCTGTAAAAGTGCTTTAGCCTCGGTTGTGCGTTAGTTCCTGGATACTTTTCCAATCCTTTTCTAACACCGTTGGTCCCCTTGGGCTGCTAAACTGCTGTCTTGCAGCACGGTTAGCTGTAGGTAATATACTGACTCTGAGTTTAGTCTCAGGGCTAATAAGAAAAAGGCCGTTAGTGCTCTGAAGCTATTGAGTAACTGCATAATAGAGCCTGGCTGTGTTAATGTTCGTTAATATGTCGAAGGTATATGAAATCATGGGCCTGGGGTTTTTGGAAAGCAACGCTGCCCAAATTTGACCAGCGCTGGGAGAGCAACTGGTTCTTCCCTTTACGAAAATTTTAACAATAGTCTGTCCTTGATCTTTATTTATAGATTTTTTTTTTTTTTTAAATATTTTAATGCTGATGGTGGCAGTAATGCAAGTTGAGAATTAAAAGGCAGTGTAACTGGCAGGGCGGGGAAGTATGAGTGCTCAGCCTGGGTAACGTGCCTGTGAGCACATGGAGACTCAATTCTTTCTGACCATCTGGTCGGCATTGTCTTGCGGAGTAAACAAATGCTGGCACGTTCCTTAAAATAGACACTCACCTTTTCATTTCTTTTAACTCAGATAACCCAGAAACATCAGCTCCACGAAGCTTCTTCCTATTTACTGGAGAAGAAGGGAGATATCCACGGTGCCTTTTTGGTTATGCTGGAGGTATGGTACACAGACATCCTGCGTGTGGCATTTTGGCCGTGCCAGCATGGCATGACGTGCCACCAGCACGATGGCCTCTGTTCGGGTCCGATAATGTCATTGCTTCTCAATTTGTTTCCCACTAGAATCCATGGAAGCATTTACCTTCTGTCAAGTAACAATACGTTGAGTTTTCTGCAGACTCGGCACATCAATATATTTTTCTGGCATGTCTTCAAACATCTAGTAGATAATAGATGCAGAAATTCATCTTTCTAAGTCAAAAAATAATCTTTCAGATTCCATTTTCCTTTCCATATTTGGAAAGATATTTATGCTACGTTAGTTATACTGGGGAAGAAAACGAGGGTGCGCCTTTGTAACCATACCATCTAAAAACACTTCTGTCAAGATTCGGCAAGTTTACTGTTCTGAGTTCTCTCTCTTGTTTCAGCGATTGCAGAGCAAGTTGCTGATGCTTACGCAAGATGATGAAAGTAAGAGTTATCAAATTAAATTCCATTTTCTGTTAAAAAGAGATAAACACAAAAAAGTAAAGTGCATATGCCTGACACCTGGTGTAATGAGATCCTGTTTCAGGTTTCTAGGTATTGCAGTGACTTTTTTTTTTTTAATTTCTATTCGCATGGCTGTGGTAGTTATTCTGATGACACTTCCTTACTGTGCTACTCTAGAGATCTCGAACAAGCTGTGATGGATGCGTTTCGTGTGTGTGTGGTCAGCTGCCCTGTTGGCTTTTTTGATTGCGACTGGTACTTATGCTGGCTTCCCAGACACGGTTCTGATGTCTGAATCCATCCAAACTCCTCACTGAGCTTTAGCAGGCATTATATGTGAACAGTGATGAGAAACATCTGGAAGTAGCTTTTTTTTAGGAAGCAAACTTCTCAGGGAAGTGTTCTGCCTACAGAAAATGAATATATGCGCAGGTGCACTGTTCACTAGCCCAGGGACTCATGGGCAGCTAATTAAATGCAGTGCTCATATTCGTTACATAATTGTATCCTAAACCGCAGCTAAGATCTTCCTTATTTGATTATGCTAAATGTTTTATATGCCAGATTTATTGTGCTATTCAGGAAAAGTGCCAAAAATCTGGACCTGCCTTTATAATGTAGTTGCTCACTGTAGTGAACAGATTTTGGATGAACAGCATGATTTTATTTTGCAGAATGATTGGGAGTTAACATATCTAATAGTTTTTATAATTCCCATTTGTTCTTTTCCCCCAAAACTTAGGCTCAGTTGAGCTCCTCTTGCTAGAAGACATTGAAGATATCTTAATGAAAACAATTGCCCTTTGCCAGAGAAATTCACACAATTTAGACCAGCAACAGCGAGAGGTAAGGTAATAAGAAATGTCCCACTAAAATCAACAAAGGCCTCTGCATCTCCTCAAACTTTGTCTTTACATGGTCCTTACATGGTTCTTCCTTTTCCCCTCTATTGCATACTGATACATCTCAAGAGCTCATTTTTTTTCCCCTGCCTTGTGTTCTTTTTGTAGTGGTTCAGGTTTCAGACTCACAAGAGACAAAGTCTCACTCGTAAGGGTGAACCACAAAATAAAGTCTATATCAGCAGTGGAGAAGCAGATGAAACAACGTCCTTTCCCCCACTTAGCTCCAGTTGAAATTTTGGCTTGAATCTCAAGCAGGCATGCCCAGATAAGACTTGACTCTGGTCACCAAATGAAGGACCAGCTTCCCCAATACAATATTATTAATTTTCACAACTCTCGTGTACTTGCTGGAGAATTTAGATGCCCCTTTTCAGTTGGGATTCATGTACTGTGCTACTCATTATGTAGGCAGGCTCTACACCAGAGAGTTTGCACCTCACATGAAGAAGTAGCTGGGGACTGAATTAAGTACATTGTTGTCACCATTCCAGTAAGGAAACAGGTGAGAATGGAGAAGAGGGAGCAACAGGAGCCAAAAGTCTTCTGTGCCCAGACCCCAGTCAAAGAGTATCTTGGTCTAAGGTATGAGCAATCTAGGCTGAGAGTGGATCCCCAAGTGCTTTGCTCTGACGTTATTTTAACAAGTTTCACTTCTGTTCCACTGCAGTCATGAGAAATGTAGTTCTGTTCTTCAGAATGTGGAAATGAGTCTTTGGAAATGGACTCTGTCCACAGCTCATTTTTAGTACTGCCGTGTTCTTACTGGTTTTTTCCTTACTTTCAATTATTTCAGGCCCTCTGGTTTCCGCTGCTGGAGGCTATGATGTCCCCGCAGAAACTATCTGGTTCCTCACAGTGCCGATACTCCGAATGTAAGTATTTTGGCCTCTGTGACCCAAATATTAATAAAAATCAGTGTGCTGGCTCTCCTCCTCTACTGAATGAATAGAAGAAAAGCAGTTTTGTTACTCAGTTCCTGAATTTGCTGCTCCTGCAGTCGATCTGAGCTGCAGTGGCTGTAGGGCTGAGCTTAGGCTGGGCATTTGTTAGGCTGCAGCTGTCAGAAGATCAAAACGTATTTCAAGTAAGTGTGGTGGTGATCATGCTGTCCGTCCTCCCTCTATTTCTTTCCTTCCAGAGACAGTTAGCTACATCTGGACCCCTGGGGATAGTCTTGCAGAGATCAGTAACCCAAAACCCCACCTCTCTTCCCACAACTCATATTTTCCTCTAAATTCAGAAAAAAAATCCATTTTGGGGAGCTAATGCCTGCAGAAAAGTAATCATATGGAGTGATACCAGAAACGATGAGAGGATAATACACCTGCATCCTACTTAACTGTTTTGTTTTCATTCCTAATGTGCATACTTCCCAAGCTGCTCTAACAAGCTGATTATCCCCACAAAGCAACTGAATTGCTGGGTCCATGCATATTTGAAAATTGGCTCTTACTTTGGGGTGTTTGGGATCTAGGAACAAGTTTCACGCAGAGGTTAACACTAAGAAGCTTTAGAGTCTGTGGGACTATAACATGGACAAGGCATCCACATCGGGTTTTGGTAGCAGTAGGAAAAGCAAATTACAGTGATACCAAGTCAGTCCCAAAATGTGAACGTTTACTGTAGGTAGGGTGTGGGAGGGGAACAGAGGCATCGTGATATCAAAAACTTTAAAATATACAAAAAAACTCTGTGTGCTTAGTGCAAAATGTGCAGAAGAAAAAATATAAAAGCTGTTTTCACACTAGAAAACATGAACTGAAATAAAATTCTCTACATTTGTAAGATTGATCTCTCTTTACTCCGTGAATCCTTATGAACTGCTGGTGGCTTTTATGTTTGATATTTCAGCTTTGAAGAGTTTGACAATGCAAGTGCTGAACAACATGGCTGCATTTATCGCTCTTCCTTCAATCCTGCAGAGAATTCTACAGGTGAGTTTCTGAAGAGAAGCAGCTTTTGCCAAGCTGTGCCGCTCAGTTATCGAGAAGAGCAATTTCCAGGTCATTAAAGATCAGATTGGTTAATTGTCTAGTTCAGAGTAATTCAGTAGAAGTTCAGCTGGTGAGATATAAGTTGGAAAAGCTGATAGAATGACCTGGGAGACTTGACGCTCTGAGGAGATATGTGGGAACACATAGACCTGGGAGAAGATAAACCAAATACAATGTTATCTCAAAAGCTGCAATTACTTTGAACTGAAACTTAGCAGTTTTAGGGGCAAAGCCACTATGAATTTTTCAAAACTTGGTGAAAGCCATTTAGCTAAGGCTCTGGGTTGGAGAGCTGTGAAAACACTGCAGCAAAGTTTGTAGGCTTTGGAGAAGGGGATCACAACTGGACCATTTTGATTGATAGTGCAATTTTAGCGAGCAGCAAACATCTTGTAGAAGAGCTGATTTCAAAACAGGATCTTGGGCTGAGTGATCTCAAGTGGATATGATTTGTTAATTTACAAAATAGACGAAAGACGAAGTTGGGATTTAATAGCAAACCTTGAGAAATGCAGAAAATGGATTAGAGAAATTGTCTGTATTGTGGAGTGGAATGATTGAAGGGCTGAGAGCGCGCTGAATTACTCCTCAGGGTTTCTATTCCAGATGAGAGAAGAAAATGTAGAAAAGGGCTTACAGGCTTCACAGGGTGAACACACGCCTCTAGCAACCTGTTAGTTTGATCTGAATATTATGCACAATCTCGAATTTTGGAAAAAAATCATAATGACAGCGAAATGTGTTGTAAAAGAGCAGATGGAAAGTGTGATCAAATGAAATATGGTTTTATCAAAGGTAGAAAGTGTCGAGCAAACTTAGTGCCTCTTCAGTAACTTATTTTACCTGGTTTTACCTGGAGCGTTAGATAGAGCTTCCTATCGGGCTTTGATGTTTAATGTAGGCAGGAAGAGTTACAGAAGCTGTGAATGAAGAAGTGGCGAGGCGGATGGGAATCTTTCCTGGCTTAGCTGAGAATTACCAGAATGGGGCGAGAGCCGAAGCAGCCACCGCTGTGAAGATAACGCAGCCGGGAAGCGTCACGGTTCTCCCTTGGGAAGGAGAGACATTCTTGTTCGCTCTTCAAATATGTCATCCCATTTCTGTTCTTGCAACCTCTTTCAGCAGAAACAGAAAAACCCTTTTCTAGAGGCTGACGTCCATGTCCTGCAGGCAACAGCGGAGTGAAATGTGTTTGTCAGTGGTGCAGTGAAATGGTTGGTGTGATTGCAGAGGAGAAGGGGATGCTTATGGTGCATCAGGTGAAGTTCTTTTTACTGGGTAGAGAAATGTGCAAGGCGTTATTTAAAGCAGAGTGAGCCACTCTGGTCACTGGGTTTGGAGGCAGGGAGAAATTGTTCCTGCTCATTCCATTTCCCTGGTCAGCCTTACAAATTCAGTCTGACAACTAGAGCAAAAAATTGAGAGAGAAGATGACTTCTTAAAATGCATTCAAAGGGAAGGACTGAATTCCAGGTAAAGAACATTAGTATCAGAACTTCATAAAATAAGAGTAATACTTGATACCTTGTAGCTCAGAAACAGATGTAGGGAAAATAGTGTCATAAGACTCATTAGAGGATCCTGTGGAAGAGAAGGTGGTATTTATTTACAGAATATCTAAATAAGTTGACTTTGCCTCTTAACACTCATTATTTTATAGATTTCGTTCTCTCCCTCGCACTTACATATTTGCAAATGCCTAAGATATGTGGGAATGAGTGATCAGACCAGGATCATTCGTGGGCAGTAGAGAGGGTGTCAGCCCTTTGCTGCATCTCTGGGGTTCCTCTGATGGCTGATGGCAGCTTAGTTATGTTTTTTAGAAGCTGCAGGCTGTTATAAGGTGGATTTTTGCCTCTGCATCTCACTTAAGCTTCTATAAATCCTAGGCCAGATTGCTGCACATTCTGTTTTCCCTTGTTTGGAGCCTAGGTTTGAAATACACGTCTGCAGTCTGCTTTACTGTTGGGCTAACAGAAAAATGGTGTGCGTTATTCTGCAAACTTGTCTTCCTCCTAGTAGGCTCTTCCACTGGCACTTGTTTGCCCTGAGCTCTTACCAGTCTGCTGCCTCCAGTGCTTGACACCCTCCTGGGATTTACAGCTGGGAACGGCGGCCTTTGTTACCAAGGCGTTAATTGAATTAATTCATTCATTACGTTCATTTGAACCTTTATTCCTATGCTTAAAACCTCACATTTCCATTCACACCCACCTTTATTTCTGGGACTGCGTTGCTCTGGGTCGCTTTAGCTTGTGTGTTTGTAGCTGTGTTGTGTTCAACTATTGCTTCAGGGCTCGCACCAGGTGCCCGCGGGAGGTTTTATTTGGGTTTTAGTTGGGCGCACAGCTTGGCCCTTGGGAGAATGTTGCGTTGAATTCAGCTGGGAAGATGATGTCGGGAATGGTGTGTATATCTCACTGCGCGGCCGTGGCTTTGAGCACCCAGCTCAAACGTTGAGTGTTCTGAACCCTTGCCGTGGTCGGGACCAGGGAATAAACTCTGCCTGTGTTCGACAGCAGGGAGCACTGGATTTTTTACCTCCCTTGGATTCTCTGGGAATGCTGTTTTAAGTGCCCTGCAGGGAAGAATCGCAGCACGGCGTGCGTACGTGGTGTTTTCCCCGAATGCTCTGTCTCAACAGCTTTTTGAGCTAGAAAGATCTCTTTTGTTAGTGCCGGGTGGGTATTCCTTTTGCAAAGCTGTGTCATGGCTCTTTGGAGCCATGTGAAATTCTGTATCCTGGTGCCAAACCGTTCTGTCTTGGCTCTGGGCAGTATGTAGGGCCTTGTTCAAAATGTCATTGACGTGCCAGTTTAACCGTGACCGTAAGTAAATTCTGAAACCAGCTCTCCTGCGCCCTGGGGAGCATAGAGCCTTTCCCAAGCCCTCCAAATATTTCTGTAAAACCCAGAACTGCAAATGGTGCTTGTCTGAAAGTGCCTTCAAAAGCTGTTCCGACAGAGATAAAGTCTTGGCGGCAGAGCACAGAGGTACTGGAGCTGCAGTAGGTAGAACAGCTGCCCAGGAATTAACTGGGATTTTTTTTTTTTTGTGAGGTGGATGACATCAATAAACCGAGGTAGATTATCTTGCCTTTTCCAAAAAGGAATTAGAGTATTCCAATTTTAGAGGACTGTTTTTCTTCCTCTTCTGGGCTTAAGTGCTTACAGGTTATACCTTATGCAAATGTTAACGTTGCAACCAAAATGATTTGCTAAAGGGCACCTTGCAAAGGGCTCTGGCCAGACTCTGCGGCTTTCACACAAAACAGGCTCCCGGCATCTGCCTGTTGCAGCAGATTGACTCAACTTCGTATAATTGAAGTCATACAAAAAATAACGATGGATATATTTATGTTCTTGCTCATCCTTAATGGTTTTGTAAAGTTATTTATTAAATAGGAAGTCTGAAATAACCACGGTAGGAGAGATACTAGAGGAATCCTCTTGAGCACTGAGAAAAATTGTGTGTCATTAAGGATGTGAATGCTGTCTGAAGAGGGCTGAAAGGTTGACTCTTAATTCCCTTACAAAGCTGTAATCCTTCATAAATGTTTGGTAAGTAGATGCAGCTGATGCTTCCTACAAAATGGAGACCTGGAAAAGCCAGAAATTTAAAATCTACCTGTAGAAACCCCAAAGTCGGGAAAGAAGGAGACTAAAAACTGCTCCAGAGTGGAAGCAGAAAGATACAGAAAGCCTTTGCTTGAATTTTTTCCACACCTGCTTTAGGGATCTGCCTGTTTGTTTGTTTTTTCTTTCCACCCTAAAGGTCAACGCTGGGATGTTTTATGTGCAATAGTTGTTCTGTCCTGTGGCAGACGGGACAAGCTGCGACAGCGTTTTCCGAGATCATAGTGTGTTTATTAGCACGGTTCTGTGAGTGCTGTTTAGCAAAGAAAATGCTGTTTCCTGGAGCTGGGAAGAAACTGGAAATGGAGGAGACGGAACTGGCCGAAAGGCTGCGTGAGCACATGTGGCTTGCATCTGGATACCTGCCAGCTCTCCTGGGCCCTTGGTTGGCAGTGGGTTTGGTTTTGCTTTACCATGTCCTCAGGGATACACCAGCCTGGAAACAGGAGCTGCGATCGGCTCCTGGCTCCGTGCAGCCGACTGTCAGCCGTGTGCCATCCCGTGCAGGGCATCTGGAGCGTGCATAAATTCCAAACCGAGACAGATTCTATAAGGTGGAATTAATGAAACGTACTCCTCTGTAAAAGTAATTGATCTCGCAAGGCTCTTGTGACTGTAAATTTTGTGGGGGCTGAAACCAGCAAATTAGAAGGAAGCAGCATAACTTGCTGGAAGAGGGAAGGTACAGCTCTGGATTTCAGGGCGCGGGCAGGTAGATAACTGCAACTCCGGCCCGCCAAGCACCGTCTGCAGCGGCTGCGAATGAGCACCCACTTCACTGCTTGCACTTGCCTGCCAGGCTCCGTGTAAGGTTTTCTAGACTTGTGGCTCCTCTTTGGAGAAAAGTCAGTTCTCTTCCTATCTGGCATTTTTTATTTTAGAGTTCAAGTGTGGCTTGAGAAAGACTGAGCAACTGAAAGCTGGCCCTCAGACTCGCGTTCCTCCGCTGCAAAGCTGTAGGTGGCTCTTTTATTCTTGTCTTTTTCATCTCTCCTCTTCCTCCTCTAACTCTATGAAGACAAGAAACAAGTTGCTTTGAAAGTCCCTCGTGGCAGCTTGGGAAGGTCGAGTTGCTATATGTAAATGGTTGCATCTGTACAGTTTGCGTTTCCTTGGCTGTATACTTGAGTGCTTTAGAAAAGTATCTGGCGGATACAAAAATAACTTGCTCTGTGTTATGGATCACGTACGTGCTGCGTTGGAAGTCCCGAGTTCCCCGGTGCCCTCCATATTTCAGACGGTGACTCAGTGCAGTGTACTTTCTATGCCGTTGCTTTTAAATTATGCACGCGGAAAGAAAACTGAGTGGTGTTTGAGGTGTACTGTTCACCTAGTAAAAAAGCAGCCTCGGCAGCATGTCGAGCTCTTCTGTATATTCCAAACCTACGGCTGGTTTTGACTCAAGTGATATTACTCAGTGCTGTTTTTATTTAGGCTGAAACATTGGCGTTCCTGCCTGTCACATTTCCTCTGAAGATTGTTGTTCAAAAATTGCCTTAGCTTCTGCAGCTGTTTTGGTGATTTCCCTGGGTGTCTTGCAGTGTAGCTTCCATGATACTTTATTCACCTTTTGTCAACTTGCTTTTCCACTCTTCATTATCATTTTCTCTCTCGCTCATTCCCAGCGTGGAATCAGCCTCGCTCCTACCCCTTTCTCATTCTTCTCATCCAGAGAGTTCATTCAGCTCCTTCTGTTCCAGTTTCTATTGTGCCTCCATCATTTTCCCACTCCCTAGGTTAGTTTCCTTTTTACACCTTGCCAGCCTGTCTCTGTTTTTTGCCAATGTGTCGCCCATTCCACCAGTCAGCTCCTCTCAGCTTCCAGCAGGTTCCCCCCCCATATCTTTCTCCTGCTTCCCAGCAGGGCAAAATGCTTTATTTCCAGGTCCAGTTCAATGACTGTCTGTCAGTCCCTGGGACTTGCGTGTTATACAAAGACTATTTCCCCTGGTGCATTCTCCAGTCAGCTCTTGCATCTCCTGGATGAAGTTTCCAAGGCCACACCTGAAGTTGTTTGACCCAAGCACATGAATCAGTATTGACGTTGTCATCTACTCAGTTTTGCTAATTACCAGTTTTCACATCAAAACAGTGGATTATCCTTCTGTCCTTGTGCACGTATGGCATCTTTAAATGTGGAGTCGTAACTTCCATTTGCAGTGCCAATCTGGAAGAAAAAAAACCCAACAAACCCCCCCCCCCCAGAATGTTCATATGCTGTGATTCAGTTGCAGCTTTTCATTTCTTCATACAGGATCCAGTTTATGGAAAAGGGAAACTCGGAGAAATTCAAGGACTTGTCCTGGGAATGCTGGACACTTTTAACTATGAACAAGTAAGTCGCATGCATTTCTGTTCTCTCCGCTGCTGTATACAGGGATTACTTTTGGCTATCCAGCCTCCTGCTTGCTCTCATTTGCCATTTCTCCTTGCAGAGCAAAGTAAATGGACCTGCAAGTGATTATATTTTTGTGACTGGGGGAAGGGGAATGAGTTTTTGTTGCTCACAGAGAGACTGCAAGTGAAGGGACTGACAGGTACATGGTGAACGCCTCTGTAGTTCAGTTTTATGTTAAATGTACTGGAAGGATAAACATCTGCTTTTTCCCCAGCTCATCCTGCAGTTAGGGATTCAAAGGCACAAAACCAGTATGTTTTGTCTTTTTAGGTGGTTTTACATAAGCGCTTTTCAAATTAGGCTGTTTTGCCACTTCCCAGTGGTAATGCTGCACTTCTTATGTCACCTGATGGGATTTCACCTTCATCTCACTCCTGCCTTTCTCTGTCCAGTCTCAAATCTCCAAACTTCAACAGTTTTCTAAAACTCCTTTTCCCCAAACCAGAATGCGTAGTCTTCCTCCCAACTCTCCCTCTCTCATTCTGCCTACCATATGGCACTACCAGCCTGGCAGCGTCCAATTTAGAAATAAAATGGGAAATAGCTTTACTGCAGAGGGCTGAACATAGAGAGCCATTATCTCTGGGTTCTGGGGAAGGGTCTGCTCCGAGCAGCGCGGGTTCCCTGCCATTGCCTGGCAGCTGGCTGGTACAGGCTGCATGGCACATCTGGACTGGGCCAGATGTGAAGCACTGCAACCTCTGCAGCCTTTTGTGAGTTACTGCTACGGAGCATCAATGCAGAGCAGAGCACTCATGCCTGATACCTGCTGTTACTGAAAGAAGCACTGACCGCTAAAAACTGAGGGTATTTTGCTTTTGGCTCTTCAGAAATGGAAATCTCTGTTGGGAAGAACTAGCAGATGAGAATTTCAGTGGGTTTTTTTTTTCATATTTTAATTGCGATAGTGCATTCGAGCTTTGATTTTTATCAGCATGTTTCCACTAAAATGGAGGATGCAAGTAGTAGCTTACCAGGTAGAGGGGAAAAAAAAAAAGGAGGGTCTGGTAGGGAAGATGACAAAATGAGCCTATCGTGTCTCTCTTAATGCTCTTTGACAAAAATCAATAAAGCACTAATCTATTTAAGAGTGAAAAGGCATTGCCTCCATTAACATGTAATAAAAGGATAAGTATTTTGAGAGCAGTGGCTAGAAAGCATATAAAGGGAAGCAATTTTGTTGGGTTGGTTTTGCTCTTAGTAATCTGCTAAGCTGCTTGTTGTGAAGAATTGATCGGTGTGGAGTTTCTGCAGTGTGGAGATGACAAAATGACCTAGTTATTCTGTATATTTTCTTCCACACAGACCCTTTTAGAGACAACCACGAATCTCTTAAACCACGATCTGCACTGGTCCCTGTGTAACCTCAGAGCTTCTGTCACTAGAGGGCTTACCCCAAAGCAGGATTACTGCTGCATTTGTCTACAGCAGTACAAAAGGAGGCAAGAAACTGCTGATGAAATCATTGTTTTCAGGTAAGGTTAAGGGTTACAGCTTTGATCACGTTAGTGGTTTTACAAGGAAAGAAAAAGAGCGAGCTGCTGGTCTCTGGCTACACAGTAATTGTTGTGTCCCTGTTCCCCGGCGCTGTAAATGGCTGGCTAACCAGAGCAGCCCTCTTTGCATGCAGCAGCTCTGTCTCAGCTGGAAATCACATGGCAGTGCCTGGAGAGCTGTTCAGCACGCTGTCAGTTTGTCTGTCGTCTCTCCCAATTGCACTTTGTGCAATTGCAGCGCCCTGGGTTCACTCGCCTGTATTTGTACATCTGGGATCTGTTGCAGCCCTGACCACGCACTTTGTGGGCATCTCTGATTTTCCTGTCTGTGACTCGGTGGCTGTAAAATAAGACAAAATCCTTATTACCTTAGCATTATGATCTGTAACATCTGAAAATGGCCATCTACTGTTATTTTTGGAAGTCTAGAAATACTACAGGAGCGTATGGAGGTACAAAGGTAGTGCTGTGTTTACAGACAAGCAGCCTTGTTTTCCATTGAGCGCAGAGTTTTTTTCCCCTCCGAAGCATAGAGTTGTCAGCAGAATTCTTCTCTTTACAGCTGTGGCCACTTGTACCATTCACTGTGTCTGCTGAGCAAAGAGTGTGGGACGGTAACCAAAGGCCTGATGAGGTGGATGTGCTATAAATGCAACTCCAGTAACAAGGGAGGAAAACTGAGCGAGAACTTCTCAGCGCTGAAAAAAGGCAGCGGAGCATCCTTGGCACAGGTAAGGGTTGTGAGGGGGTTTCTCTTCGAGTAAACTTTGAGCAGTGCTTGTAGACTTCATCGCTTCGTTCTCACATCTGTCTTTGCTTCCAGACAAGCCCATGATTGGTATCTGCAGCTAACTAGACATGTTGTGTTTGGGCGCGGGTATACAGAGCTGTGCAAGAAATGGAAATTTGGTTGGACTCGCTAAGTGCTCGCACAATGCTTAAAGAAGCTTGCATGTGAACAAGACTGCTGCAGCTGGATTTGGGTGAAAGGACAGATAATTGGTTTGTATTTATTGTCAGTATTTGTGTGCGAGAAGTTTCACCACCCCCAATTCAAACCGAAGTCCAGTCTCAAGATGCACGCTGCTGTCCTTTCCCTGGCGTGGTGCTGTGGACTGTAAAGCAAAAACGGCAGGAGGCTTGTTGGGGTGTCTCTTCGGGATATTGCACCAGGGGAGCTGAGTCCGCTGCCCTGTGTTCCAGCAGAGACAGTCACTGATAAGGATTTGTTCCTAAATGCCTGAAGGTACTTTGTGCATTTGTCACCGCGCAGATGCATGCAAAGCAACGTTTTTCCACTTCGGAAACCAAAGTAATTCAATCTTGGAGTATGTTTTTATAGTAGTACTTTAGTTTTCTTTTAGCAGATTATCTCAATTTCTGCCAAATCAATTCTCATCAAAGATAGCTAACAGCATTAGTCAACTTCCATCAGCCTCTGTATTAACAAAAAAAGAAGCTTCCTGCTTGAAGGGAGACCTGGGGGAAACTAATCTCTGAGGAGCGTATGGAGCGCAATGCAGTCTTTGCAGTCAAATTGTGTTAGTTTCTTATACGGTGACAGAAAGACAAGCTTTCCCAGGAGATTGTAAATCAACTGTGGTCCAAATAGTCTGCTTACAAGTGCTCATCATTTTGTGTTCCGTCCTGCTGTAGTGAAATAAGGATAGTGGCTCTGAAGTTAAGCACCCCATGTTTTACCCTCTACACTTCTGCTCCAAAGGAATGTGTGCAAATGGGTGCAACCGACCAGGTTTAACTTTAAAGCTAAAGGCAAAATTAAGTACTAAAAGTACATTCATCATTAAAGTGACTTGTAACTTGGCTATCACTGGATTTCTCATGGGCTAGTCAGTCAGAGAACCCCTGTGCCTCCCCTGGACATACCCCATAGTACAATGAAGTGGAAAATGCTCCAGGTGACATGGGAATGATCAAGGCAGGGAGGAGAAGATGCTTCCCTTGGTTTAATGGATCCGTCTGTAGAAGCGAGGGGCTGGCTGGGACTCGGGGCTTAAAGGGAGATGTGGAGGGACGGGATGGGGCAGAAAAGGGGTTCCAGCATGGATCATGTAGCAGCAAACGTCCGCGGCAGCCAGAGTGCTGGATGCTTCCTGCTGTCCCTCGCGCTCCTGGCAGAGAAGCTGTTGCCGCCTGCTCCGCTTGGCTCCGGCTCCTCGGAGCCCCCACCTCCTCCTGGTGTCCCAGATCCTCTCCAAGTTCGATGTTCCTCGTATATTTAAATTATAATATTTAACTGTTGTACTCACATGTGATTAAACTGTTGCACAGTCAGATCTTTAAAAAGCTGAATATATTTAGAGTTGGGCGAAAGACTGTAAAGTCTCTAGCTTCGCCAGGAAGTTTCTTTGCTTAACAATTGCTGCTCAGTAGTGTTAATTAACCCTGCGAGATAAGGATTTGTGTGGCGAGGCAGGAGTCTGAGTTATGGAGCAGACTTTTTCTCCTGGGGGAAGCGCTGGGAGAGCGACGTGTGTGTCCCCTGGCTCCCCCGGAGCCGAAGGCAGAAGCCAGGAGGGTCACCGGGAGCACTTGCTGGAGGTAGGCTGGTGCCTATGGCGGGTTCGCTCTCCTGCAGCCTCAAGTACATCTAGGCAGAGAATTAAACAGGAAAACAGCTCCCCACGTTCGGTTTGACATGACCCTGGTCTGTGCAGAATTGAGGTCTGAAAGGTGCACCTTCTGCAGCGGCCTGGTGGGTGACGTACGATGCTGGAGAGGAGGTGCGGGCAAGGGGAGACTCACGGGATTCCTCCACAACCGTGCGTTCCCGAGGGTGCTTCTCAGCCCGGGTCCAAGATAGCAACGGTTACTGGTCACTGGTGCCAGCCCGGGCACGGAACAGGTTCATTTCTGTTTCTCACGAGGTTTATTCAGCCCTTTGGTGCCGCAGTTCTCTGGTGACAGGCTCCTCTGCGTTCCCTCTCAACTCTGCTGTCACTGGGCAGACCCAGAGGTCTGTGGTGGTCAGTCTGCTCTTGCTTCAGCAGCCGGTGTTTGTGCAGACAATCCCAGCGGGAGGTTATGGTAACACGGTTGTGCTTCCAGCTCTGCCTTCCCCAGGCCCCCAGGAGCCGGCTCCGAAGCTTCAGGGGCATTTTGCACATAGATCTGTGGGGAGAGGATTGCTTTGCGACCACTTTGAACACCCTGAAAACTTGGTCCGGCTCTGCAAAACCTAATGTGTTTTGTTTTGGCTTTTTTCCATAGTGAAATCTTCAGTTTAGGTATTTATTTTCTTAGCAGGCCTTGAATTAGGACTAGATTCATACTGGGAAATGCCACTGAGCATCTGGAGTGCATTTCACAGTACCAACTCTGTTCTGCTGCAACAAAGACTGTCAGTTTGAATTTTGCCGTGTTGTTGAGACTTGGATGTGAAACGACAGCCCAACAGACAGTGTTTTCTCTGTCCCTGCTTTGCATGCATGACTTCTGCAGCAATTGCCTTGAAACTGGGGGAGGTGGAGAGATGCCACAAGCCAGCACTGAACTGTCATTGAATGTGGTGATAAGCGCTTATTTAAGCGGAGCTTTGCTGTGTTGAGGGCTTGAGACATCCTGGCCCAGCGAAGGGGAGTAACAAGGGAAGGGCAGAGAAGCTTTTCCTCTGGTTTTGCTACCAAAAGTTCGTGCTTTCTCTGTTAGCCCCTAGACTTTGCTTGTCTTCCCAAGGGTAATCTTCTGTGGCTAGACTGATCATCTTTCTGTCCTCTTTACCTTGTATCCTACCAGAAATGAGGGTTAAAAGAAATGAAAGTGTGTGTGTTTGTGGTGGCTTTTTAATCCGATTTAAGACTTTCAGTGTTTTTTTGCATTGTGGTGTTTGAAGTTAACTGAGGCATATCAGGTGAAAGCACAGTAGCTGGACTTCTGCCTAAATACATAAGTGAAACAGTCGCGATATCTTAGTCATTGATCTCCAAAACTAATTTGCCTTGTTACAGTGAGCTAGTTTGTGTTTCCCGTTTATTCTGCCAACCTGCATACTAGGGATCAGGGAGAGGAAGAGTCGTGGCTCTTGGGCCATAAGCTCTGCAGAAAACACCGTGAAGCCCTAAGCTGACGTGCTCTGGTTATTCCGTGTTTGAGAACGCGCCTGAGTTCTAAGGGCACCGCTGTTAGAGCTGTCCAGATGGCAAATATGTTTTATTCAGGAGTTTAATCCTGTCAAGTCACACCAGGACGGACAATGAATGTGATCCGTAGTTAATCCGGTTTGTCAGACTCTACCTTTGAGCTCTGTCCCGCAGCCTGTCACTAGTGTCCCTCTTTGCGACGCGGCCTTCCATCCAACCTGGAGCTTATTGACCAACTTCCACCTGTGCGGTGTCGATATCGTACGGTGTCACCGAGCCGAGATGGTAAAATGTCCCTCTGCAGCATGTCTGTGTGCTTTCTGGTGGGTAAGAATGAAAGTTTTTGGCATTTTTTTTGCCAATACCTACTTTAGTGCTAGACAAATGTTACATGACCTACATCAATCAGAGCCAGTTTTACCGTTTTCAGTGCAATGGTGACGATCAGTTATTAGCTTGACTCCCAGCAATATCAAAATTTTCCAAGGGCTTTATAACTTTGAAAATATCTAGCCGTGATGTTTGCTTTATTTTGTAGGGGTTTTTTTCTCCCCCAAATGACACCAAGCCGGTAATTATCATTTTACACACTTACAAGATGGTGCGTTCTCCTCTGCAGAGATTAATGCCACATAGGTATTAATTGAGAAAAAGCCCAGTGCTTTAGTTTTGGAGTTGGTTTTGGTGGTAGATTCCTTAACTCCTTCAACAATGTGTAGGAAACCCATGTGAGACAGGAACTGGAGACACTTTGTACTTTCTCATCAGCAGAACATCTCTGTTTTAAGATTCCTTGTAACATATTGGAAACAAAAGTGATTTTGTAAGAAAACTGAGTGCAGGAGTCTTTAACTAGTAGCTACAGGAGAACTGGCACCAAAGTTAAAACTGGAAACAAAATACAACTTTAAAGAGATTAATTTCAAAACCATAATTATCCTGTAGCAGCTTTTAAATAAAAACAGACTCTTTTCTTGGACTTTTCCTACTGGGGGAGTGGTTAGTTTGTTTTGTTTGGTTTTTTTTTTTGAGAAAATCAGACTGAATTGTAGTAGTTTCCCCTGGCCTTCATGTATAGCAGTCTGTAGCCTGGCAGTTGTTCTCTTTTCTTGCTGACAATCCAAAGTCTTGCGCTCTGGGCCCCGAGAGAGGCCAACCCGAAGCGCAGACAGCTGACTGCAGGCTGCCTAACGCGAAGCTGGGGACACCGGCTGCCCCGTGCTCCGGGCATCGCCCGGGGAATGCGGCGTCCTGGCTAAGAGAGAAGGTGGCAGAATGTCCGTGGGTAATCTTTGCTTTACTTTACATCTCAATTTCAAAGAAGCTATTCCTACGGTTTAATGAAAACTTCCTCTCGTTTATTAAAACATATCTAGGAGGATCTGTAGAACAGGCTCGTTTAAATATGGTGACAGATGCTGGGCTGCTGCAGCCTGTTGATATCCCCACAAACTGCAGCGGTCCCTGCTGCCGATGGTTATGTGTAGCTTAGCACAGTGCTGAGCAGTCGTGTATCTGCTCTCCAGGGAACCGGCACAGCTCGCTACATACGTGATCGTTGTGAAACTGCAAGCTTTCCGTCTGTGTTTGCGGATCTGCCTTGGAGCACAGGCAGGAAAAAAAAGAGTGTGACTTTCCATCGGTGGGGAAGAGCTGCCTGTGCTTGCTGCTGCTGCTGGAGCGGCGATTGCTGCTCCCTGCCCTGGTTTGTATTCCTGCCAAGCTGGGAACTAACCAAAAGGCCAGAGGGTTAAGAAGGGTGTAGGCGACTGTCCTTTCTTTTGATGTTCCTCTGAAGGAGGGGAGCAAATTAAGGAGAAGCTGAGGTTTTGGTTCAGTTTGCAGTCCCTGGATGGGAGGGTATAAGGGAGTTGCGGCTGGTTCAGCGGTGTTTGCTGCCGCTGAGGGTGTTACTGGCTGTTCTGAAGGGTGACCGTCAGAAATGCAGGTGGCAGCTGAGCATCTGTCCCTTGGAGACCCCTGAAATGGAAAGCTGCGGTTCCCGTGTCCTGCCTCTCTCCCCATCCTTTTTACCCTCACGTTGCACAATGAAAACAGTAAGTTTTGTTGGTTTATATGCGAATTGAGCATAGATAGACTTGGGTGGCTGCAGCTGAGCTCCCAGGACCAGAGCTGTTCTTAAGCACATTATAAACTTTCCTCTTAACCAGCAGTAGGACATTGCTGCACAGGTGCCAGGAAGGGGCCAGATAGCAGAGGTGTCTGCTTGGGTTTTCTGTAAGATTTGAGGTCACGTTATCAAAAAGCTGCTGGCATGAGGCATCACTAATCTTTCTTACACCAAGTAGGAATTCTTCCATCTTCTACGTGTCTTTACCTTCCCTTTCTTTCCCCAAAGTTCTGCCACTGAGAGAATACTACACCTCTTGAACCAACCACGGAGCCTCCTTGGCTCATGTCAGAAAATGAATTATTTGCCCTCATGCTTGACACTCTGTCCTCTTGGGTTCGGGCACTGAACTGAGATCAGCCTGAGCACAGGCCTGTTGTGCGTCATCTTTATGTAACGTTGAATCCACGCGCTGCCATGCTTCCCTCGAAGCCCGATATGTTATAAATAAATATCTAATCTGGTGGGCCATAGTGTCCAGTGAGGATATGTGGGGTTTTGTGTTTATCTAATTAATCCTCAACAGCGTTATGGCTCCTTTGGTGAAAGGCATCTGCGGACGTCCAAGTGTAAGCATGAGCTGCTAGCAGAGAAGGGACGTATGCCCGTGTGTGTTCAGATATTTAATACAGACAGGGCTCCTTCCTCCTCTCCCCGTCACTGCAGTGTCTCACGTTGCAGCCACAGCGAGTCTATTAGCGCAAATCAGCCTGTCCTCTCCCTTGCCTTGAGTCGGAGGTTTGCTCCTGAGGTTCAGCTGGAAATAAGAGACACCAGCCTTTCCCGTCCTGCTCCCGGAGAGATGGGAGGCCAGAGCCGGTGTGGCAGATTGCTTCTGCCGGAGCGGCGCGCGGGGAAGGCTGCTCTGCGGTGGGCTTTGGTGAGTCAGTGCGTCTGTTTATCCGCAGACAGCAGGTCCTGGATTGCCTGCTGCCTGCCCTAGTGCTACCGGCTGCCGCGGCATCCCAACAATTTGAGCACCTTTTTGTAAGGCTACTCAAGCCACGGTGGAATAAGTGTCCAGCTGCAAGGCAGGGATGGCAGGCGGTGGACTCGGTGTCCGTCACCTGTGGATTCAGCTCTGTAAATGAGGGAGGTGGGTGTTGGTTTCGTTCCTAGGAATCTCCAAACCTTGCCCAGGACTTCTGGCTGCATCTGCCCCGTGTTGTGGAGCAGCTCCCTGGGGTAAACGGTGCCCCGATGCTCTAACTGATGTGGCAATATGTTTTGTGGAAGGAATGGCTCCGAGAGGCAGCACTTAGATCCCTTGGCGTGACTATTAATGGTGCCTCTGCTTACAACCGCTGTATGATCTGCTGTGCTTAGGCACTCGCTGATGATGGATTTTGTAGCTGCTAAATTAAAGATAATTGCAGGCTTAGGAGGGCTGTGTGGTGACTACCAGAGGGGGTGGAATATGTGCAAGCAAAATGTGCAACGGAGATTAGCATTATAGTGGTGAGATCTATGAGAACTGTAAAACAAAAAGGAACCAACCTTCTTGCTGGCCCAGACCCTCAAGGGAATAAATTGCGTCTCTTGGGTTTTGAGTCTATTCTGAGGCCTTTCTGAAGGGGCGTAAGGATTTGGCTGGAAATGGCTTGGGAGGTGCTGAACTGCTTCGTACTGATAATAATAATAATAACAAGCAGCTTGCTGGCCCTGCAGTAGCACTGGAGGCAGAAGCTGTGTTGCGGGGTGAGCGAGAGAGCTGAGTGGATTCCACTGATACCCCAGTGCTGACGCTGGACTCAGAGCATCCCCGTAGCTCTTGAATGAACATGCCTTTAGTGACACGGTTAAAAAAGGAAAAAGCCTGACAGCAGTTGTTTCCATGACAACAGAAAGAATTGCCTGCAATATTTCATCTCATCAGCCTGGAGAACAGTCTGATTGATAGTTACATACGCGTGGCAGAGAGATAGCAGAAGAGGGAAGGCCAATTATATTGCATTTTCCTTGTCCTTGAGTGCCCGTGGCTGCAGCGGCTGTGGAGGGCGGTTTTTCCTTGGTGTTGTTCCCCAAGGGCGAATGACCCGCGTGTCCCTGGGCAGTGCCTGTGTGACCTGCCAGCCATGGGTACGTGACCCTCCCTGGTTCAAACCTATGCCATGTGTACAGGGAATACGGACATTTGGCCCCTTGACTGGTGATTAGCAAGAGTTATTTACAATATAAAGAATATCTTGGAGGGGGAAGAAATGAGTTTGAGCACGTGCTTCCAGCATAAGTGTTCTGCACTCGGGACATTCTTCTCTTCTCAGACTGTTGAACAAACGTCTCAAAGGTAAGATGCACGTGCCTTCAGGAGAATAACAGAATGATTCAGGCTTCAGGAAAGCCGTGGTGGGGAACTTTCTTTCAAGGCAGCTCACTTGACGTGATTTTTTTGTTGCAGAGTTGCCAGCAGGGGTTCCATTTTTCCTTGGGTACTGGTTAAAAATTGAGTCAAAGACTAAGACAGTGTGATCTCTGGCAAAATGTCACTCCCCCTCCTCCCAGACCTTACCCATCCACTCCAGAGCACACTGAAGCCCCCTTGGCCATGGTGGGGCCAGCAGTTCAGCCTTAATTCCAGCTGATCGTGCTCCCTGGAGACAGTGATACTAGTTCTTCATGTTGGGCTCGATCCATTGCCAAAGAGGGTTTAAAGTAAATGCGACTTCAGCCAGCCCTCACTGGTAGGACTCTAGCATTTTGGATTAATAGCCCTTGGGAAATATATTTTGGGGAAAATATTTGAGGATGAACATTGAATGTTCCCTTAAAAATAGATCCCCAGGGACAACAGATGCCAGATTGCTGCTCATGGGGGAGGCTGTTCTCCCCGGCTCCTGTTGTGGTTTCTTGATGATGCTTTTGCTTTGGAATATGAGCAGAAACGTTCAAAATAGAAACATTGTGATGTGATAAAATGGAACAAACCTACAAGGATCTGTGATGCTCTGTCATCTCTCCCTGGGATATGTAAATGATGCCTTTTGAAGCAGTGGGAGTGTATCTGTGGCCCTCCTTGCGTTAATGCTCTTGTTGCAGTTCTGTTTGCCCTCACCTGCAAGCCTGTAAGTGCCCCGGCGCTGCCGGGGTGACATTTACCCTTGTACCCAGCCGCTCGTACGCTGCAAATGCTGCTGGGCAGCACCGCGATGTCTGTTGTGTTCCGGGTCTCAGGGGACGTGGCTACCTCTGTGTGAGTCACCTTGTCTCCCCCCCCCGTTTTCACCCCTCATTTCCCAGCTTCTAGTCTGTAACATCCTACTAGGGGAAAAAACGGACTTTAGGAGACACGCTGGCGCAGTAATCGTTCCCTGAAATAACTAGGCAGGATCCGTGCCTGCTCACAGCATGCTGCAGCCAGCGCTGTGTCGGGAGCCTGGGAAGACCCTCAGCAGATGCTGGGAAGGGCTGGGGGGAGCTGCTCTGCCTGGGGAAGAGCCCAGGAGAGGCAGCTCCCCCGCAGAGACCCATTACTTCTCTTCCCAGCTGCCTGCAGGGGAGCTTTCCCATCCCCTTTTCTTTCTCTCTTTTTCTGCCTCTCCTTTTTATTTTTTTTTTTCTTCCCCTAAAGGTAACTTAATACTATCTCTGTGCTATCAGCTACAGAGCCCAACAATAAGTCACCATGGATGTAAGGGTATCTCTGTCCTTTGTGCAACAATAGGATTTTTTTTTTTTTTTTCCCCATAAACTAAGGTGCACACAGTGGCTTCAAGCCAGAGGAAGGATGGCTAAAAAACCCCTCCGAACAGGCTGTGGACTGGCTGCTCCAGGCCCGGGGGCAGGAGCAGGGATGAATTTCTGTGGATATGAACTTAACATGTTGTGTGTTGTTTCTGTAACCTTCTCCCTCTCTTTATCAGGCAAGTTCAGAGTCTCTGTTGGATCCTCAGCAAATCCAAGCTTTTGACCAGCTCTGCAGACTCAACCGAGGAACCTCCAGAGTACGTACCACCTGTTTTCCTTTCGGATTTGAATTGGTGAAGGGTGTTTTGCATGTTGTCAGCCCAGACATCAGCACTGGCAGCATGGGCTTTGCCTTTTCTCTTGGGTTTCATTTAGCGCTGGCAATTTACTGTGTGTAGAGCTGGCTGTTCCACATCACAAGGCAGCCCCGCTGCCTCTGACAGGGCTGGGGAATTCACTGACAGCGAAACCACGGAAATGCCTCTGGCACTGAGGCTGGGCCTGTAAAGTGTCCGTGGTGTGAGGTTTCTCAGATTGTTTTTAGATTTGCAAATAACCTCCCCTTCAGACACGGTGAGGATCGCACAGAGGGCTCCCTCCTCCGGCCCCCGGGTTGTCCCAAGACGAGCACATCTCCCCGTTTCTTGCCTCTTCCTTGTGCCTCCTGCCTGTTTTTGGCTTCAGTTGTTGGCACTTTCAGCTCTTTATGGGTTTGTTTTTCAATTATGTAACTTTACAACAACCTAAAGACACCTGGAAAGTTGTTTAATTCGGGACTGTTGTCCTGCACTGAGCCCTATAGGGTCGTTACATACCACATACCCTTTTCTTGATGTGTGTTAAAGTTTTTCTAACTGCTGCAGGAAGAAAGTGAGCCCCCCGTGAGCACTTTGTCTTCCTGCAGCTTGCATCGGTGTTCCCAGGCAGGCTGCTGGACGGTGATGGGTCTGGGTTTTGCCTTGCAGCTAGCTCTGCTGACAGAACTGTCTCGCGGCCACGGTGGTGAAAAGCATGGGCTGCTCAGCGTCTCCCACAGTGACCCGGCCACCAGCAGCGTCTTCCAGAACGAGAACTTCCAGCTCCACCTGGCCCCCCCTCCGCTGGCTGAAGACTAACGCGGCAAGGCCGCGACTGGTATCAGGTCTCGGTGCTGGGAAGCCTTTCCATCACAACACTGGACTTTTCCCCCTCCGCCGCCCTTCCCGGACCCCTGTGTGCTGTGCTGAGCCTCGCTGCGGGGTTTGTAGCAGCGGGTGATCTCCCAGCTCTGCCGCCACCTCTCGCTAAACCGAGGCAGCCGTGGGGCAGCTGGGCTGGAAGCTGTGAACTCTGGGGGCAAAACCAAGCGTGCTGAAGCACCGCGCAGCACCGGGCTGCCTGCACTGACCCAGAGGCTTGCAGTAGCAGTGGGAACTTTGGAGTGTGGCCTGTCCTGTGCCCAGACCCTGCGTTTCACAGCGCCGTGTCTTTGCGGGTGGGTACCACGCTTGAGTTTTAATCGTAGTGCTAGCAAAAGCCGTCATTTTGCCAAGGCCTGGCCCCCTGCCTCACGGCAGCAGCCCGGGGATCTGAGGGCACAGAACGGGCAAACCTGGAAAAGGCTGAAGAATGCAAAGAACAATACATGTGTGAGTAAACTAACCTGCACACGGTGTGTTCCTACAAACTTCATTAAAAAGGCCCTTGGTTGAACTTTGCTGCGTGAGCTGTGCACACGGGGAGCGGGTAACGGCTGCTGCTCCGGCAGTGCTGCGGTTTTCTTGGTACAATTGCCACTGAAGTTGGGTAGAGAAAGAAAGTTTGTGTCACTGCAGGTGAAGCACAAACCTCCCCTCTCTTCTTCTTGTGCCCAGGTTGGGTGTGGGGGGGAGGGATGGGTGTCAAAAGGTGCCACAGGCCCTCGGGGGCTGCAGAGGGGGAGGATCAGTGTGATGGGCACTGATGACCAGAGAGGTTTGTCACTGCTCAGCACCGTTTTGCAGTGCCAAGCTGGGCATGTCCCTTCCCAGGGCACCTTCACCCCTCTGCTCCCACAGCTGCAACCCAAGAGCACTGGTGTTTCTGTGCTGTCACCTCTGGCTTGTGACATGCACTCCAGATCCTGCCTGAACAATGTGTTTTATTGGTCTGGTGGTGGTGATCTCAGCTCTTCCCCTTGGTCGCTTTGTCACCAGCACTTAGGTGTTTTGGGGCACATTACCCTCAGGGTCCCAGCTGTTCCCAGGAGCACCAGGCGTTGCTCTCCACGCACACAGAACGAATGCGCAAGCTGCACAGCTGGTCCGTGCGGAGCTCCCGCTGGACGGCAGGAGCACGAGGCGGTGCTGCTGGCTGGGGAGCAGTGCCAGTGCCCGGCCTGCCCCGTGTGCTCATCGCCTTCCCACTAACAACTACAAAACGGTGCCCCAGACGGACGTTTCCAGCCTGCAGCCGCATGGTAAGTCAAGGGGCTACAGCCAGCTGCATTTTCACAGACATCAGCCTGAGCTGCAGCTCTTTTCCCTGCTGTCCTCCCCGACAGGGGCAGCTCTTCTTTCACAGAACGGGGCTGTGAGGTTGCCCACCAGCCCCGGTACTTACCAGATGCCCAAACCCAGGTGGGGCTGGGCTGGCTGTGTTCTACCTGGTTACTACATTTCTCTGCCTAGCGCTGGGTGCGTGTTTCAGGTGCTGCCATCTGAAGCCATACATGACCCTTCCTTTGCTGGAAATATCAGATTGTTTCACTCTAGTATGGAAAATAAACAGTTAATTAGGACAAGCAGAACTGCAGTCGTTTAGTATTTTATTAAAGAGGAAATATACACACCTCTCCCTGGCTGAGTGAAGCAGGGAGCCCAGGGCATGTCTCTTACAGCGCGTCTACGCCAGCATGTTTGTGCAAAGAAAAGAGATCGTGTTTCTGCGAGGAGCGTGTTTCTGAGCTGGGGTGCGTGATGGAGCACAGAGAGGAACCTGCCACTGTGCTGGCTGCTTGAACGCCTTCCAGAACTAGCCCTGTCCCACACCAGCCCGCTCCACTGACATTTTACAGGTACAACAGCAGGAAGAGGCAGCTTATTGTGCTTAAGACATTTGAACAAATCCTGGGTAGGAGACACTCACAGCTTGTGAATATTGCTAATTACTTACAGTTAAGAAAGAACGTATCCTGACGACAGTGATATGAACCTGCAAGACCAGAGGATCTCCCGGTAAGTCTCGGCCATAACTACCACCCGACTGAATCTCATCGCGCTCACGGCAGGCGGAGGCAGCTCCTGCTTGCAGACAAGGTGAGCTCGTGCGGAGTCAGGGGGTCCCGATGACCCGTTCTGTGCGTGGCACCGGCGGGCAGAGCTGCTGAGGGGCGCCCTGGCCTCGGGAAAGGTCCCGCTGTCACCAGGCCCTTGGCGAGGGGCACCCACCAGCACCCCCATCCTCCGGGGAAGGAGAAGTCACCTCTGGGGACAAGGCTCAGGTAGGCCAGGCACGAGAGGGAGCTTTTCCAGCTCTCTGCTTAGATTACAATTAAACAAGTAAATAAGAATAAATGCTGCAGGTTTATACATAATGCTTCTTTCTACCTATGGAATGTGTCTGAATGGTCAAAAGACACTAAAAGGTTGTTAGAAACCTTAGTTAACCAAGAAAGACAACCCCACCCTTAAAAAATAAATAAATCCTATTTAGCTTTACTACGGCCTTTGTTTAAATACCCTCAGAAAAACAGAGTATATTTTCAGGTGCTTTGTGAGAATGTATCTGTTCATGCAATGGCCCAAGTGCCTCATTTAACAAGCATTGCACTTTTTTATGTAAGTCATCAAAACTATAAAACCTATTATTTTGTCTGAAAGTGTTAGTCTAAAAAGTACAGTATTACTTTATAACCATTTAGGGTAAACTCCTAGCACACGCGCATGTGCACATACACACACTGTTGCCTAAACGTTTTCTAAAGATACTGCTTACAAAGTGTATAAAATTAGTAATACGTTGTCAGGATACAGTGAGAGATGAGCCATCCTATAACATAGACTATAATCTAGTATCAATCACTAAACTGTACACATTTATACAGCCTTATATTCACCAATGACTTCTGAAACGTAAACAGCAAATACACAAAGAAATTCAGTAATGCTGTTGAAAACACAGTTATTACTGACTCCAACTGATTCGAGCTGACTGAAATCTTCTGAGAATGACATTTTTGTTTTGTCAAGCAGGGCTGAGACCAAACCACCAGCGAGACAGCTCGCTCCTATCAGCTACTTGAGGAAACCCCTGCTCAGAATCCCTCCGGCACCGGGTGCAAAGCAGCGGGAGCTGAAGTTTCCCCTCTCCCCTACCATTACTCGGGCTGTATTTTAACAAGCGCACGCGCTACCGAGCCCGTGGGCCACCCCCGCAGGCACCTCCGCGCTGTCCCCAAGCTCTGCCGACACAGTGGTGTGACTGACAAACTTCTGTTTTCTTAGATTTTGTAATTGTTCGGGCAAATGCAGGCCCTGAGGCCATTTGGTCCTGAGTGCACATGGCCGGCACCAAACAGCACAGGAGGAAGCAGCAGGCAAAGCCAAGGGCGGATTTTTTTTGTGTGTTTGGAGGTAGTCACTTCCTTCACTTATCATTTTACACCCCAGTCTAGCATGGTATCGGTTAGACGGCCGCGCTTCACCTCTGCCTGCTCCCCCTCCTGCCGAGCTGCAAAAGCCAGATCCCCTTTCCTAAGAACCACGTGGAATCCCAGCTGGATCCCGGCAAATGATCCCCCTCCGGAGCAACGGTCGCCTTCTCAGGAGATTTCAGAGCCTGACCTAACTCAGCAGATGCTCGATGCATAGCCTGGAGAAAAGTCGGAGGCACTTTGTGCATTCTCTAGCCTGCCATACCAACCCGCGGGAAGAGCGGTGCCAACAGCCTTCGGGAACGGCCGCGCCGGCACTAGAGAAAAGGACGGACAAACACGCGAGGACAGACAGAGACGGACCGAGCGTCTTGTCGCCGCACCTCGCCTGGCTGTTTGAGAAAGAGTAAGGGCAACTCGGTTTTGCTGCTGGCAGGCGTGCTGCACCAGCTCACCCTCTGTGCTTTGAAGGCCAAACATCCTGACAGCTGGAAACATCTTGAATGGCACATCCTTGTAAGAGAAATAGTATATGATGGAACCCAGACCAAGAAAAGGGCCTATTTCAGCTATAAAAGTCTTAAGATTTATCACTACCTTACGTGCAGACGTGGGAGATCTGATCAGGCTGAGAATATGTTAAAATTGCTCAGGCTGCTGCTAGTTCACCAGTTTGCAAGTCCCGTGACCGCACTCCCATGAGGAATCGGAAATATCAAGTGCACCGGAAAAAAGGGATTGTCAGAAAAAAACAGAAAATATAAATACTACAAAAGCAACGTTACTGAGTGGGAACTGGACTGATCTGATACCAACTTGTCGGCTCACACAGTGGTTTCTATAGTCTCAATCACCTCCATTTCGCACTGCGAGGGTGACAAGAGCGGGCATTCGTCTGGTTCCCAGCTGCTATCCGGGCTGTAATCTTCTTCTGAGCTTAGCTCGGCCACCCCCTCCGTGTCCTCGTCACACGACTCCACGTAGTGAACCCCCACCGCATTGATCCCGGAGTCCTCGGAGCTGGAAGGGGACGAGCAGTGATCTGTTTTTGGTGTATTGCTCTCTTTTGTGATTAAGGCATTGCGAACAGCAACTTCCTCGGGCTTTATCTTGTGGGGCAGGAGGGGAGGCTGCCTCTGCACGTAGCACATCTTCCCGTTGATGCATTTCACGCGGTAATTGTCAATGAAGAGGTCTGCGATCGTGCAGAACTGTGGGGAGTCAGGGGGCAGAGGGGGTTGGAAGACAGGTGCAAACTTCAAAAAGTGTTCGGTGAGCGAAACGGAGATCTGGATGGTGTTCGTGGACTCCCGGGGGCGAACAGGTATTTCGGTGCTGGGAAGCTGCTCTACGGGTGTCATGGGCTGATAGACATATTTACCTGTGGGGAAAACAGAAAAGTAGCATTTAAAGATCGTTAGCTTTAAGTTAGACCCAAGCCGATGATGTGATGTTTGCCCATGGCTATTAATAATAACCAGTGATTCCTTGCAGCCACTGTTTTCAACAGCCTCAAGGTGCTCAGTCCTGTCCTGGTATGGATTCTCTGATGCTTAATATTGCAGGTAAGCATAACCTTCCTTACCCCAGTCCTGCTTCAAAGACATCTGTAGGACGTAACTAAATTAACTGCAGGAGCACAGCTCCGTAGCTAAGAAGTGGGACAGACGGCAAGTCTGCTTGCACCCATTTCTAGGGGAAAGAACGCTGAAAAGATGTTCAGAGACTATTTTTTTCCCATTGAACACAAGCAGTTCTAGCTTACAGCTTTACTACAATGATCGAAATTGCGTTATGTTGTTATTATTCCAAATTACAATGTGTCTCTTGGTATGCCTTTCTGTGTTCTCTTTCTTCTGGGGACTAAATCGTGTTTTTCTGTATTACAAACCAGAGGATCATACATGACTCCAATTAGAATTTTAAGGCAGAAAATAAGGGAATTCCCAAGCCATAGAAATGCTTTTGGCATCTTGATTATCTGGTTAAGTAGTAAGAAAATAGGATTATGTTGGTTATATAGAGCTGAACCAAGTGTGAACTGAAAATCTTTGCTAAAAGAAATAAATAAAAAGGCAGAAAATCAGTACTTTGTTAGGAAAAACTGAGAAACCTGAGGCTATGCCTAAGACTGTAAAATGTTGCATTTTATTTGCATGAAGCCTCTGAAAGATTCATGTCTCCCTAGGGGCTCCTACACTGTGAAAGCACAAATCTCCACAAGACTTGCAAGTAACGGGGCTCTCCGAAGAGTTTTGATGCACAAGCTGCAAATACTGCTTTGCAAAGGCAGAACAAGTATCAAAGCGCGGAAGGACTGTTTTGACGCTTGAAGCTCTCCAGGTAAGGAGCAGAAAGCCACCAAAGTCTCGCTGCATTAATGAACCCGCCGTGCTGCGATGAGATCGGCCTCGTGCCTCTGTGTTTGCAGCTCAGAGGTAGGCGCAGCCCTTCTTCCAAATTACCTGTTGTTTTGGAAAGTCGGAGCAGTGATGTATTTCTGCTCAGAAAGGCCGAGCGCAGCCTGGGCAATAGCAAGAGAGGAGGGCTTTCCTTACCCTGAGGAGGGGCTCGCACCCTCCGCTGTAAAAAAAATCCCCTCCTCGGCCTGGGAATCCTTCCCAGATGTGGGAAAAGCTCTGACTGCACCAAATCCCAGGTGGTGTGGCAGCTGGTACCCCAGCTGTCTGTCAAAAGCGCTGGCGATGGGATGGGCTGAGAGATGCCAGCTCTGGGCTGAGAGATGCCGGCTCTGGGTTGCAGCAGCGCGATGGGCTGATGCTGGCTCTGGGCTGCGAGATGCCGGCTCTGGGCTGCGAGATGCCGGCTCTGGGCTGCGAGATGCCGGCTCTGGGCTGCAGCGGCCCTGGGAGCCAGGGCCCACGCTCCGGTACGTCACTAGGGGAAACCTCCGGTGCTGGGGAAGGCTCTTCCCACCCCAGCTGCACTGGTGGCTATTGGAAGGGAATTGGTTTGCATTCAAGTCAGCCGCGCTCCTCTACTGGGATGTCAAACCCCATCGCGGAAGGACGGGGAGGACAGAGGAAATGGTACAAATAGCACAGAGGTGAAAGCAAAGCTCAGGGGAGCGCTGGGTGTGGGAGAGGCACACTGCAAGGACAGCAGACACAGACGAACAAGCATCGGACACGCTGCAGGGAAAATCCCACCTCCGTCGTGCCACGGGAGAAAACAGCCAGACTGAGAGCAACGCGACGTCGGCAGCAGGTGGGCAGGAGAAAAAAGCATGTTGTGAACAGATCTGACCAGCTCCCCTTGAATACCTCATCAAGCACTCTTTTCCTACAATCTGTGGAATGATTATTGTTAACAGAGCCACTGGAAAAGCTCAGTGAAAATAAAACAAGCTTTTTTCCCTCCCGTTTGATTACGGCTGGATGGCAGAAAATACAAAGACGTCCTCTCCGCTTGCCATCTTTTTAACATACCGTGGTGTAGTTTCTAAACTGGCTGTGACTCAGAGGAATTAAGTGCTAGCATCAAACACGGGAACGCTTCAAGCCCAGGCAGAGCAGAGCTCTTACTCCTCAGTGCCCTTTGGCGCAGCAGCACGGATATTTCAGTTCGGGCACTCACTGAGGCATGGGGTCTCTCAGGCATTTTTTAAATCTTGCTGACACAAATTCTCTGGGCAGACCTTACCTTCACAACCTGCTCTAACAGCGGCTGCTTGCAGCTTCCTGCCCTCCGCTCTTCTTTGGGAATCCTGCTTTGGAATTAGTGAACATTGAATATGCTACTGTCTTGCAAAGCTGCACAGATGACTGATGAGCATGCTGCTGGTTGGAATAGCATCTGCTAAAATTCAGCTCAAGGAAACCGAAATGCAGCCTACCCTTAGCTGAAACCACGGTGCTGAATTTCTTCATATACTTGGAGTGATGCTGTGTGGGCTCCTATTCCAGGCCATTGACAACCAATGCTAAAAACTAGATACTAGTGAAAAAAAATTTCCCAACTCAATTTTGTGCCACCTCTATTTGAAGCGTCCAGGGAAGCCCCTGGTGAAGATTTTTTTTTTTTCTTGATCCTGTTAAAAGTCTGCACAACAGGACTACATTTTTCTACTTAAAATAGCTCCCACGTGCTGGCAGAAGGCTGGGGGACGCTGGGAGAAGAAAGCAGGGGATATAAGCCAAGGTACCTCACAGCACAAACGTGGAATGATGAATCTTTGACTCATCCGTTTGACTTTTTTTTTTTCCCCCCCCCCCCAAAAAAAGTGGCAGCAGGGGGAGATGAGGTGTTACCTGGGAGCTCAGCTGGTTGTTTAACCGTTGCAGCAGCACGTGGTAACTCTCTGCGTGTTTCGAAACTGCCCCGCTGGTACTAATTTCAGGGTAGAAGAAAAGAGCGGCTGTTCTGTTAACAAAGGATTTCAGATCCCCTTTGGGTGACCTTAGAGTGGCTGCAGCCGTTGCCTCACGTTCCAAGGACAAGTTCTGCCTGGATACTGCGGGAATGACCCGACAGATAAAAGAGAATTTTCTACGTGAACCGATTTCTACGTTTCTTTAGAATTCTGGCACAAGTTTGTCAAGTTTCAGCTAGTTCTAGGGCCAAGTTTGTTTATTTTAGATTAAATTTCTGTTTCGAAACATGGATCAGGTCCGTTTTTAAGAGGTGCTGGTGCTCACAGCTGGGGCTGTCAGACTGGATCACAGACAAAACTGGGCTTACAGCTCCTTACCCTACAGAACGCCTGTCAACTCAGCAGCCGTGAGGCATCCTATGAAAAATAAATGCAGAAATTTAAAAATAAGATCGCTCCCCACCCCTGCAGCTTGCAGGATTGGCAGGGATGACTTTTTCACAGAAAAATATCACAAAAGTCCCCAAGTTCTCTTATAATACATCTTGGTCTGATTGAACTCCCACTGAAATAAACAGCAATATTTTTGCTGACTTCAAACAGCTGGCAAAAGGCTATGATAAAATAGTATTTTGAGCACCTATTCTGATGTGTTCCTTTTAATATGCTAGCACGTAATTTATTGCCTATTTATTCCAACTAAGTCAGCTGAAGAACTCCTGCAATTGAGCTGCCCTGATGAATGCTCCTGTAAATTACAGCGTTTTGCACAAATACAGATGCCAGACTAGACACTGCATCGCAAGTTGTTTCCTGGGTCCGTTGTCACCGCTGCCCACGCGGAAGACGGTAATTTGGTGAAGGAAAAATACCGAACATACCGAATACGTGTCCAAAAATCCAGCTCCGCATCCTGTGAAAAGCAGTTTGGCTGCCCTTGCAGAAGTTGGGGAAACTTTTGAGTGCTGTAATAGCCACTATGGAGAGATGTCACAGTTCTGGCTTTGCAGTTCCACCACCGTGGCGAAAGGGCTCGGGGGAAACAAGAGCCTGTTCCCCTCCTGGGTGTTGAACAGGAAACGTGTGAAACGAGGCTCTGCCAAAATTATTCTTGTGAAAAGTCTCAATTATCCATGACAGCCATATGCTAACAGATGATATGATGAAATGCGAGACAATGAGAGACTTCAGAAGTAGGTATGTAGGCTATGCTTAACTAGTCACAACTGAAAGCCTGCACCGGTACCTACACTTCCTGCTGCTCCGTGCTGGCAAAGCGTTAGCATCCGTAAAGACCGCGCTTCTTTCATCCCCATCACACAGGGACAGCAGTTTGTACACAACTAAAAAGGACTGATCATTTTTTTCCATTTCTTTGTTATTCAGCTGACCCTTATGAAAGCCCGAAAAAACAAACCTCCAGAGAATTAGCACACACACCAAAGCCGATACTCAACTACAAAACTTTTCCAAACGTGCCCAAGGAAGTAAGTACTGGGCGGTGCTCGTCTCCCTGCTTCTCTGTTGGTAGAAATAGGATTTCTCCTGCCAAACCCGAGGGATACGGTTCACGCGAGCCTTGGCTCCGCGCCGCCAGGGCCACCTGCCCGCAGGTTAAGGCAGGACCCAGCAGAGCAGCCAGCTCTGTCATGACCTCCAGATCTCCAGCGAACTCACGCAACTTGGAAAACTGTTTATCCCCAAAAGCAGATGCGCGCTTCCATATAATATATATAAAGTCTGTCTGAGGCATCGATTAACAGAACTATGCGGCTTAGTGATTGAAAGCTGCATTATAGTGTCTCCTCCTTAAAAAAAACAAATACAAGGCTTTAGAAGTGAGCCACGAGGTAATTTCTTTCTGATTTTTTGCTAATTGAGCAGTCTGCATGCATCCTCACCGAACAGACACAGCAGTAGTTTCTGTGGCTAATACAAAACAACTTAACCATGAAATAAGCAGAGGTGCTGCTTAAACATTTTATTCTCCACTTCCCTTTGTCCCAGCATTCTAGTTTACCTCTGACACTCATTAACGTGCTTGGCATATTTAAAAAAAAAATATAGTAAATCCATATTTCAGCAGTGAGGTTTCTCATAATAAATTCTCAAGTTTTACCCTCTCAAAATGGTACCTTGAAGGTTTGTTTTTTTTCCCTAAAAAAACAATGCCATGAATTGCAACGCACTTCAGAAAACAATAAGAGATTGTTGTGGATCTTACAAGTCAGCAATACATACTGTGTATATTTTTTTGTATGCAAGACACTTAGATACTTTTTAACTGAAACATAAAAGCTTTTTTTCATATGTATTCTTTCCCCTGCAGCTGCTTGGACGAAGATTTCTATACCCTCCAATCTGCCAGCTCATCTACTCTCTAAGCAGCCGCAGCGTTAGTGAAGACCTGCAATGACTGTACCCCGTTTAACCATAACCTGGGTGGATTTAACGCAGCACCGGGGCTTGTGGGGAAGGCACCGAGCCCGGGGGTGCTGGAGGAGAACCAGCTCTGACCTCACCTGAGATTTCAGCGCCCTTGGCCGTGATGTACATGGGAGGGAAATCGGTCCCACTATGAAGAACATAAAAAAAAAATTAACTACCGCACGGCTTTGAAGGAGCGAAGGCAAAGCAAGTATTCATAACGCATGCGGAACAGGAGACAGAGCTACCTCGGAGGGGTTCTGCGTTAGTCTAAGGAGAGTTCACAACGCGGAGGCTCTTCCACATCTCTGCATGAGGAAACCTTGGAGATCAGCCTCTCAAGAACTGGCTTTCTTCATAGCAGAAGATGGAGAACTACCAAGCGTTGTTGCAGTGGGACTTGTTTCCAGTCTCACCAGCATGGCGTGTCGCTGCCTGGACTGGCACGGTAGCCCAAGGACGATGTATGAACCTCCAAACACCCAGCTGGGTCTCCAGGATCCCCAGGGCGGTGGGTGGCACAGGTGACAGCTCCGCAATAACAGACTGGCCTGCGGTTGGCCCCAACCCGTGCATGGGAAGGAACCGGGTACCGTTTCACCGCTGACAAAGCAGAGTCAGGGCAGACGGAAGGTTTTCCTCCTTTACAGATGAAAGTAAAGCTCACTGCCCACAATGTAGAGATGTCCACTGAAGGGCACTCTGCACCCTAAGCCTGTCTGAGGTACCCACCACACCTTTGTTTCAGGTTCGGCAGAGTAGGAGGGTCATTTGAAAGCACCATACTGGTCTGAGCCCCTACACGGAGACGCCTTCCAGCCCCACAGGCTCCAACCGCGGACAAAATGACTGCCTCTGGCTTTCCTCCTTCCTTCTCTCTCCAGTTATACGCACAGCTTGGGACAACAAACCTTTGCAAACAAAGATTGCCCTAACTATAAATATTCACTAAGGACTGTAATAGCTTCAAATTACACTTTGCTTAGACCACAGTAATAGCTTTTACAGAGGGGCGAGAGCAAATAGCAGGAGAAACACAGAGTACATTTGCAGATGGCACATGTGGAAAAAAACCTGCTAACCCAGTTTCCAGTTCTTCCTATTGTATGGAACTGCTACCATGCTGTATCTAGCAAAACATCATGGGCTGTGTTGGGAACACTAGACGTGGAATAAGCCACCGAAGAAAAATATTTCAGGACACTGAGGCACCGTCAGATTTATAGTGCAAGCTCAAGGAGAGGTGATTATAATGAAGCATAACAAAAATGCTTGTCAATGCTGAAGGAGCCTGGTAGATAGAGATATGCAACCCCTTAATGCAACAGATACTTTTGCCCCACGCTTCTTCCAAACAACTTTGAAAAATCACTGAGACTGCTCAAAGCAATTTCTAGTGCAGGGAATGCAAACGGGCATAGTAAGTGATCATAAAACAGATTCCGAGGACACAAGCCAACTCTGCAAAGGAGCACCAGTCACCCCACCACCACCAAAGAAGTCATGCAACAGGAACCTTGGCAGTCTGGAAATAACACCAGGAACCGTGAGCGGGCTCTGACCGAACCCAAGTGTATCATTACAAACAGCACTTTCTCATGGAAGCCCCTACACCAGAGCACTAACAAATCCGTCCTGTTTCCAAGCACAGAAAAGAACCGGTCTAGCGATGTTTCTACAGTGGCTCCCCCAGCAGTGATTCTGTACAGTTGCCAGTCCTCGTGTGAAGGAGAGGTGTTCCCTCTCATTGCGGTACAGCGACAGACAGCTGTGACAGCCCTTGACTTGATGAGCCATAAGCTTTTCACAGGAAACTATGAAAGAGGGAGGAAAAAGAAAATCAGCAAGTTTTTCTTCATCAAATTTGTATTTTAATGCTCTTTTGTCTTGATCTGTTTTGAATACAAAAGTGATTATGATTGTACATGCTGTGAGCTGTCTAAGCCTTTCAGGGTTTTCTGCACATGTCCGCTTAAGAGCAGGTAACTCTTAAATGCAAAACAGATCCCGGAGCTTCCTTCTACCATACCTGCTCTTTCCTCTCATTTCTTACAGGGATTTACCAGACTTAAAGAAAAAAACAACGCTGCAGGCTTAAGAAATGTTTCATGCAGCCATAAACCCTCTTAAAGTGGCCATATTTGCTTACTAACCATCGCAAGGGAACAGAATATGGACACCCAAAAAAAGCAATGAACACCACCACACGCCACACGTGCATTCTGCAAGGAGCTCTTCCCGTCCCCGTGAGGAGTGCCCATACCCGGTTACAAGAACACAGACGTTGCAGCGCAGGCACGAAAGGCGCGATGGTCTCAGGCACAAGCACAGCTTGCCACGAACAGAGCGGCTAAGCGCTGGCCATCACAACCTGAGCTCTGAACCCAAGGATCTTTGCCTTCCAACGTCCCTTTACAAAGCCACCCTCAAAGGAGAGAACAGCTGCTCTTTGCAAACTTCGCCGAGAAATTGTATCCCCAACTTACACTAGATATCTTTTTAAATTCAGTAGAGAAGATAGCAAAAAACGGCTTAGTGCTAAATATTTATTCTACAGAACCATCCCTGTGCACCATCTGCTCAAGCTCCAGCATCCCACCATTTTCATGCAGCCAGTTAGTGTGCTGATATGGTAACAAAGAAGGATAAGCACAGATCAGTGGCAGAAGCTACCTAGAACATAAGGCATTTCCCAGTATCACAGGCACTAGAGAGACAAGCTACAGTCCTCTTCCAGGTGCATAGTACACACTGCAGGAGGGCACCCTGTTTGCAATGGGAACGTTTTCCTGCGAGTTCTCCAATAAGCAGAACAGCTCATGGGTTCTTGAATGGGAAGTCCTCTCCAAAGGACAGCACCACGCAAGAAAGACTCGCGCTCTGCCCCCACAGGAGACAGCCCGGAGGGACCGCTGAGGCAGGAGGTTGGTTTTTGTAGCTTGGAATAGATGCGTCTTGACGGCTACAGCCTGTTTTCCTGGTGGGCTGACAGGAGAAACAATGGCATATGTGATGTGCGGTACCTGCGGTGCTCCCTTCCTGTTGTCAGACTACAGGCTCTCCTGCTGACAAGTCATCTGTGCGGTGGCCTTTCCGGAGCGCGAGCCTTCTGGGCTTGGCAAACAGCACATTCTTCAGCTTTGCTGCTGAGAACAGTGTCCTTATTGCCAGCGCAGGCCATTCTTTTAACCCTTGTCCTCTTGCTTCTTCTGGTGCCTCTCTACACGTTTCCATTCCTGCTTCCTTCAAACCAATCTTTGTATTTCTACTACAAGCCTCCACCAAAACCATTTCTGGAGAATTTAAAGGACTACTCTCCCTGCTGATGCCCAGAATGTGTCGCCACGTGGAGCTGATGTGTGCAGGTATGGGTGCCGACCCTTCCCTCAGAGGACAACTGACGGTGTCCAAGCCTTTCACCAGGGACAGGAGGCGCTTGTGAGTGAGCGCAAACACCTGGAATGTGGCTCGGGATGAGCAAAACGCCAAACTCCAAACGATGCCAGCAGCCACCCAGCACGAACCGGCCAAGAGCACAAGTAAAACAAGCGGTTTGGAGAGCATGCGTGTGGGCGCTCAAGCTCCGCAGCCACCAGTGAGAGCAAGAATACAAATGCGTGCCTCTCGTTGAAGTTGTTTTACAACATAGGTTATATATAAATTCCAACTGTTACATTGACTAAATTAAGGTATATTAAAAACAAGGCCCAGTTGCCAAGCAATCAGATTTTACCTTCCCAGTAGGTTTTTGACCTCCATCTATGTGAATATACTGAACTATTGGCTAAAATGTCTCTAAATTGCATCAACTGCACTTCTTGAACTCTGGGATCACTCACTACATAAAAATTGATTAGTGGAAGAATCAAAGCCATTATGGAAACATACTCTGCAACTTGTGGACAGATAAATTCATGAAGGCACTGGAATGAAAACCGCAATATACTAAAACAGGGTCACTTTAGATGTACAGAGAGAGATATATAGATAAATATATACACACACTACCCGGAATCCAATCTTCTGTCAACCAGCTTTTTACATTAGTATAAGCTTGTGCCATCCATCAATAGCTAAGCCCACACTGTCACAGCTATCATTTTGGAACATCTTATAATGTTAGTAAGTAAAGCACTTTGCTTTTCATCCTTTATAGAAACAAAAATCTCTGGTATAGCCTTGCCAATGTACCAAACTAAGTTACCAAGGCTTGAAGCAAGTCACGAAGCAAAAGGTAGCATTGGTTAAATGGAGAGGCATTACATAAAAACACCCCAAGATGTCCATTCTCTCCAAGCCCAGCTGTGCTGGTTGCATGCACAGGAACAGCAACTAAACAAATTCTCGATGAGCACATAGGTGCTACAAGGCAATCTAAGGTCCTGTGCCAAGCACCTGAAAGCCAGTGCTTCCAACAAACCTGAGCACACGGTCAGCTCTGCAGACCTGCAGGATGGAAACCATGAAGATGACAATCTCGTGACTCGGTTTGTCTCACAGGGCGATGCAAGGATATGACTACGGGCTGCAGTTTAAGATGTATGAAACATCCACCCGCAATCACAAGAGTAGGGATGATGCATTCAAAGGCACTGCAGTCGTGTGCTTTTGCATTTAGGCACTTGGAGCAAGCATGCTTGCAGGTTCAAGCTGGCAAACAGATGTTCTCACCTGCAGAGTCCAGAAGGAAGCCACACTCTTGCCACAGGCACTGTACTCCAGTACAAATTTTATTTTCGAGTTGTTAATCTGCAGTGAGAAAAGTGCTGGAAGCCTTTTAGCAGAATGAAGACCTCTGAGCAGGAGCAGGGGCTCAGCCTTCACCATGAAGCTGTTCAGAACCTCCTGAATTCACAAACAACCGTGCCAAAAGCTGACGGGATGCAACATTAACGAACTTGTCCTTCGGAAATACTTGCTTCCGGTAGGAAACATCCACAGCCTCGTGATTTCAGGCTGGCCCTGAGCAGGCTTCATGGAAACAGCAGCTTAACCCTTCAAGCAGCTACAGAGCTCTCATTTATCTGCAACTCTCCAAGGCTCTTACCAGCAGGTCACTGAGTTTTGGGCAAGCAGACATAATTCTTTGTGAATGGACAGATTACAAAATACAGCCTCATAGTCATGCGTGACACACAGGAGGTTTTGGCCGGCGGAAAGCGTTTTGGTACACAAGGCCCCCTTTTCTCAGAACTTTTGGAGGAAGAAGTGCAGGGATTTCTATTCAAGAAGAGTTAGTACAACAAGATGTACTTACTACAAGTAAATTGAATTCAAAGCTTTTCCTGGGGTCTATTCCTGTTACGTGATATCAGGGGTTTTGTTAATAACAATAATAATAGAACATGCATGTCTCTAAACATAACTTGGCATTATAGCAAGCATATCCAAATTAACGCCAGCAGGTTCTTTCAAGGGCGCTGAGGTTCCCACAGGGTCTGATGAATCTACACATCTGGGTTCTCTTTCTGAGACACAGTGTTAACCGTACATTCATACTGTGACTTGCAGATTATAACTAAAACCAGAGCAACAAAACGCAATTTGGGTGCAGAACGGTGCACCCATAAAAACAGGCAGATAAGTGTTTTTTACCTTAGAGTTACACTTCAGAATGTATTAAGCTAACGTTCTTTCCTTCGTTGCGTACAGCCTAGTGAAATGAAGCTGAATATCATAGCTCTTCAAAGTACAGGTGAAGAGAAGATCTTGCACAGCCACAGGCAGCAAATCCTCATTAAAAGTGTTTTCCCATTACAAGCTGAGAAATTCACCTTTCTGCGGCTCTTGCCTGGTGCTCAGCCTAACGCCTTGCTTGTGCACAAGCATTCTGTCCAGATATACAGACTTAAACCGGATGGATGTTTAGATCCTTTTCACTAAAGCAAATGAAAAACACTTATTTCTCCTAAGATTTGTAATCATCCACCAAGACAAGCCGTGTTTTCGGAGAACACCAAGCTCCAGAGTTCCTACTCACTGCTCCATTCCTATTTAGACAGTTTTCCACAAAGAAAAACGTATGAGCTACTCCAAATATTCAATCTCAGAACTGAAAACACAAGCATGTTACGACTCCCTTTTTATGTTTATCCAACAGCTCAGTCATCAGGATGTAGTTTTGCCCTGTGGAACAGCACGGCTGGAAATGCAAGTTGCATCCCTAGTGCCAGGCTGGCTGCTTGCAGTAAGCTCCAGGCTACATCCCCTTTTGCAGAGATACACGGAAAGCACCGGTACACTACTGTCCTTCTGCTCTCTCCTGGATGATGGCAAAGGTAGGCACTGAAAAGCACTGCGAAACAAGCCCACCAGAACAAAAGTAAAGCTTTTGGAGACCTACAGTGTATGCAATGCTGCAGAGCACCCCAGGGCTTATTTTGGGATCCCCTCCAGGGCTGTAGCTGCTTCTCCAACACGGAGGGATGAACAGAAGCTGGCTGGCAGGCCACACAACTCCTCTTTACACCCCCCCAAGCTTTGTCACGGCACACTTGAATACCTTCAGCAATCATTTTAGCTCACTTACCAGTGGTCTGTTACAGGAAAGAAAGGCTGCCTCGCTGATTCCCCACTTACAGTTTCCACAGGCAGACTGGGGTCTGAATAATTACACGGGCTTCAAAGATTGCCCGAGCCCCTGCTGATAGCTTCTGTCGCTCGAGAGGTGGGAGACACACCATGGAAATGCTCCTTGTGTGCACAGAGCTGCCTAAATGCTGCACACACCCCTATGCAGCGGAGGAAAACACCCACACCTGGCGCCGGGGGACAGGTAAGAGATGTGGTGTGACACACACCGCCACATCTTGCTCTCTGCAAGAGGAATAACGAAGGCCGGCCTCCACAGAGAGCTTCCAGCAGTTTTGTGGGACAGAGGACGAATGTTTTTACTTAAAAATGTTACAAAATATAAAGAGTATTCACGTAAAGACTGGAAGAAACAAAGGTCTGCTCAGAGTGCACGCAGGTGCAGTGAGAATACTGATTTGCCTCGCTCCCTGGCAGCAGCTGTGGGAGATACCCGGATAACGGCCTCTCAGCCCCCCGGCACAGACCGACCGCAGACCCCAAACCACGATGCAGACACCAGCGGAACAGACACACTGAGAAGCGACGGGGATTGCTCTGAGAGTGAAGAGAAACCCTGCTCTCCCTGTTCAGCGGGCAGACGAACAGAAAAGGTAAATACACTCCGATTCTGTGTTTCCAGAATATGTGCCGGCACAGCCAAAATCAGAGAAATCCTTCTCCCCACAACAACCTAGAAAACACATGCCCTTCATGGTATACCACCCTTCATGTAAACCCATTTTCTCCTCTTGGCCAAGGAATGACAATTTCTTAGGTTTCTTGCCAAGCCTGCCTGACCTCATCCAGGACCTGGAGGTCTGGATCTAAACCCAAGGTGTAACTGTCCCGTAATTAGGAGATGCACACCAGGGAGCGGGAACCTATTTCAAAACACACCTGCAAGCGTTATACCCTGCTTAGCAAAACACAAAGGCGGGGGAGCATTTGTATTTTTTAAAACCTCTACTGCCACCGCAATCTTTTTCCATGTCTGAGCCTAGCAACTGTTTTCCCTTTCTCACCACCCCAGGGAGGCCTCGCAGCTTCCACCCATGCAAGGTTTGTCTTCTTGTAAATGGTCCAAACAGCTGAATCTTGCAGAAGTGGTGGAACTGAAATTTATTAGCTGCGTTTATTTCTCAATATAAGATAGGCAAGAGGCTTTCAGTAACTAAAAGCCTGCCTTTTTGATGCTGAACCTGGGGAAAAGAAAAATAATCACAGAAAGCCTAATACAAGGTAGCACAATTACTATTCATTGATACAACTGCTGAGAAACAAGTATTGTGGAACCATTATTCATAATGTATTTTTGATAACTGCAACGTAACACACTGAGAGTTTTGCAAGCTTTTTAATGTAATGTAAGCTATTCAGATTAAAAAAAATAACACAGTTCCAATAGAATACTCTATTTTCGCATTGTCCGGGGAGGAAGCCAATCTTGCAATTGTATCAAGTGTGATGCGTTCTCTCAGCTAATTCTTAGGAAGTAAAATGAGTAAACCGCAGTCAAAGTCCTGCTGTCAGGACAAATGTAACCCCGAGGATCTGATCCCTTCTGACAGAAGCGGGTACCACGGCAGCATCAGTGCGAACCCAAGCGTGAATCCCTCACCAGCGCAAACCCCAGCTGTGGCAGAAATCCAGAGGTGAGGAAAGGCAGGCAGGCACCTTGCTGCAGACCTGTCTCTGGCGCCTGTTTTCTCAGACTTTGGAAAAAGTAAATCAGGTCATTTAAGGCTCTAAACCTGCACCTGACAAACAAAACCCCACAAGGCCGTCAGAGGGGAGGAAGGTGATGAGGGGGCTGTCACCCTGGCAAGGGACATGCATGCAGGGATAGACACAAAGGGCGCAGTGCACGCAAGAGAAACGTGTAACGGGACAAACATGGGGCTGAAGTCAAAACAGCTCTTGAGCCAACACCTTCTCCCCAGGACTGCAAAGGCTTGAGCCCTCAACCCACTTATCTCTCACGGGGCACTCCAGAGAACCACCTGCCATCTCACCAAGCGCGAAATAGACTGAAAATAACCCGATATAAACTCCTGAGCTTAGACACAGAAGTCATACAGATACCCACAGCACTTGAGGTTCTCAGAGCTGTTTGGACACACTAAAGAGCCTCTGTGATCTCGCCTGCCAGTGATTATTGCCATTTTACGGACAGAGAAACATCAGAGGCAAAGAGAGCACGTAAAGCACTGCTCACTTTAGAGCGTGCCAACAAAAATGGCTTTGGGGAATTCAGACTAAGTTCTTTCTCAATTATTACTTCTATGGCCAAGTGGCTCTGCAACACTACATTGCTCCTGTCACTGAAGAAAGCAGATGTGATCCTGAACACACAAGGAGACAAGCTACTCATTGTAGCAGTGGGGAGTTTTTGTAATTTTTCAGTGTAAGTGCACTTTAACTGAGTTGACATTCTCCAGGACCTTGGACGCTGATGGAAAATAATACTTCAAAGACCATTTTAATTGATGTAGAGCTTCCTCTACCCCAATACAGCTCTTAAGAGTCACAGAAAACCACTTTCAAGAACCCTGTGAGGATTCCCAAGTCAGTATTACAGCACTGCATTTACGGAAGATAACTCCCAACACTGTTTAATTACCTCTCTGACCTCTATACAATTTTCCATTATAGGCCTCATTCTTACCCCTTTTAAGTCCAACTCAACTCATTCTGCAGAAGCCAGCTACAAAGAGACCCTCAGCTCTAAAATTTGCATTAGGAAATAAAGGGGCAAGAAGAAAGCGCATTTCCTCATGGCTTTCAGAAGATTAAACAAGAAAATGAGGTACGTGACTGCCGTCATTGAAAATCATAGTTTCACGGGGCAATTGTATCTCAAAGCTTCCTTAGCCATAAAGGAGGAATTAAGAAGGAAGTCTGGATTTCTTGCAAAAGCTGTAATTATTTTTTTTAATTTTATGATTGCCACAGGGAAGTTAAGTGTTGGATGGGGTCGCAAGTGGTCGTTCCAAGAGGCAATCAGCTCCGTGTAACTCCTAAGAGACACCGGTCTAAGCCTTCCTTAAAGGCCTTCGAGGACCATCATTTCTCACCTCCTTAACCAGACTGTTCCCTCGCTTCATTTCTCTTCCTAGTTAAAATGTTTTCTAACATCCAAACCTAAACTCTCCCTGCTACAGGTGACACCTGGCTGCCTTCCAAATCTGCGTAGAGAAGGACTAGAACACAGCGCTCTTTGCAAGGCTGCCCTTACACTTTACAAAGCTCATCTCCCCTCCCTCCATCAATCCTTTACAGCACAAGCAACCCCTTTGCTTCTGCACCCCCTCGGAAATCATATTTTCTAAGCTGATCGCTGCGATATCCTGCAGAACTTCCCCAATTCTCTGACAGCTTTTTCAAGTGTAAGGCTCAGAACTAAGCCCACCAGCCTGGTTTCATCAGCACCGAGCTGAAGGGACTCATTAAATCGCACGCTTGCAATGCTCCTGTTAATTCATCCCCAAGCGAAGGCTTGAGTTCTGGTTTTGGATTTTCCAGCACAAAGGCCTCCTGCTGCCGATGCACAGTCGGTTCGCGATCCGTCTTAACCCCCAGATCCTCCTCCGCAATGTCACTTCTCCAGGTGTTCCCAGCTCTGCATTTGACTTCCCCCTCCCAGGACCATCCCCAATGGATTTCAGGTAACATCTCCAGTTTATCAACCCCATTTTGAGCTGTGATTCTGTACTCCAGAGTGCTTACAAGCTCATATATCTCGACGGCGACCACAAATAACTGAGACCTGAGGAATTTTGGAAAAGAAGAGTATAGCTAGGTCATAACTTGAGGATCTTTGTGTCATCCATGAAATGCCAATGAGACATCCCTGTTCTGTGCAGCAGGTGACCGTGGCACCTTCTCACACAGCCAGTTGTGCCACCACACAGTACTGACTTCAGGGCACAGACAGAAAAAAAATATCGTTCCGAACTGATTTCAAATGAACCCCCAATCGAGGCAAAATTCCTAGAATGTTTACTGAATTCAAACGCAGGCTCTCATCCAAATAAAAGGTGGCTTTTTAGCCAGGCCCTTTTTCCCCACTAAGCAAAATTTGCAAAAAAAACGTGCGTGCAGGGGAATCCACACAGGAGATTAAATTACAAGGAGAGACGGTGACTTAAAAGGAGAATGTCAGGAGTCAAGGGACACCTTCGGCAGCACCAAGCAAGCCTCACGTAAGGGTCCAGCTTTAACCCCGACCATCCAGGCTGCAAGATCTCCAAAGGCAACACGACCTGAGCGCATCGCTCCAACGCCGCGTCCCGACCTCGTCCCCACGCGCCGCTGGAAAAGCCTGCTCTTCCAGGCTACACGTGATTAATTATTCATCAAACTACGTTTGGGCATCCACGGTTCAATCCCTGCCTGCACGACTGTACACATCGCTAGATCGAATGTTAAAGTCGCCGGGCGCCTTTTCAAGAGTTGGGTCAACGCTGGATTTTGAAATGGTAACTATCTGATATATACATATATATATATATACACAAAAGCAGTTACTTGCTACTCAAAAGATTGTAAACCGTACGCATGTAAAAGAAAAGAATCAGACCCGAGCCCGAAGTAGCCGGTGAACGCTCCCCGGGGAAGGGACGGGCGCCCGCGGCTGCAGCCGGCGCCGCACCCCGCTCCCCCTCCGCTCGCCGCCCGGCTCCGGGGGCTGCCCGGAGGGGGCTGCCCGGAGGGGGCTGCCCGGAGGGGGCTGCCCGGAGGGGGCTGCCCGCAGCAGCGCCCCGCCGGGGACCCGCACCCAACCCCGGGGTCCCAGCGGCGTCAGCTCGGGCGGGCTCCGCGGCCGGGCCGGCCGGTGAGGCGGCGCGCGGGGACCGTTAGGACCGTTGGGGCCGCTAGGACCGTTGGGGCCGCGCGCGCTCGCTCACTCACAGTGGCACCATCCCAGGTGGCAGCACCAGTGCAGGCGGAAGCAGCGGCCGTGGCTGTGGGTGGCGCAGAGCGAGAGCCCGTCGCAGGGCTGGAAGTCGGGTCTGCCCGCGCAGCTGCGGGCCAGCGCCTGAGCCTCGTCCAGCTTCTCGCTCTTCGCCGCCGCCCCGCTCATGGCGCCGCCGCTCCGCCCGCAGCCCCCGCGCCGCAGCGGCCAGGAGGAGGAGGAGGAGGATGTGGAGGAGGAGGAGGAGAAGGAGGAGGAGGAGAAGGCGCCGAGCCGCAGCGGGGACCGCCCGCCCGCCCAGCGCCGCGGGGGGCAGCGCCGCGGGCAGGGCCCGGCCGCCCGCCCCGCCGGCTCCTCCCCGCCCCGCCCGCCCTTCGGCGCCGCCCGCCCGGGACGGGGGTCGGGTCGCGGTCGGGCTGTGGCACACCTGAGCACCAGCTCTGCCCGCAAGGGCACCTGCCCTAAATGTTGGCCCGCGATGAGGTTTTAACTGATTTTCAAAGGCATCTTGTAGTGGCAGGAGCAGCGAGCAGTCCTGGCAAAGCCAGGCTGGCCGCCAGCTGGGATGAGCGGTGCCAGCGGGCCGTGCTGCCAGCACTCCGGGCCAGCTGGCTCCCCGAGCATCCCCCTCTCGCCCCGGCCACGAGCGGGTGTGCACAACTCCTCTCCAGACCACACCGAGCTTGTGAAACGGGACCCAGGCACCCCGGCGTCCGGACGGCAGCCCCCAGGAGCGTGAGAAGGAGGCACGCAGGCTCCGGTCCATCGTCGGGTACAAGCGATGTGGGATGCCCCGGGTGTGCGGCTCTCGGCTATTTTATGAGACAGGTGGACACCCAGAGTCAACGGAGCAGGAGACTGAGCTGCTTGCACACATGGCCTGTGGCACACACACAGTTCTTGTTTTGTGGTTTATTCTTCATCACAGAATCACAGAATGTCAGGGACTGGAAGGGACCTCGAAAGCTCACCCAGTGCAATCCCCCCGCCAGAGCAGGAACACCCAGATGAGGTTACACAGGAAGGTGTCCAGGCGGGTTGGAATGTCTGCAGAGAAGGAGACTCCACAGCCTCCCTGGGCAGCCTGGGCCAGGCTCTGGCACTCTCACTGGGAAGAAGTTTCTTCTCAAATTTAAATAGAACCTCCTGGGTTCCAGTTTATTCCCACTGCATACTTCATGCTACTTAGGTCATCTAATCAGGAAAACCATTTATTTCTAAGCATGCAGTGATTTAAAAAACACTGATAAACTCGGTCTTTCATTATGTAAAATAATCAGTAGATATGACTTTGGTTAATAATGACGTGAAAGTGTATTGTTATTTTCCAACAGTCACATCTTTAGGCCAAAATTAAAGTTTGGATTTATCTGGCTACGTTACTTGTTTTCCTAAGTGTAGTGGTGGGTTTGTTTCCCTGTCATGCTTGAAAGTAAATTGTGTTTTTATTGCCCCTCTGCTCAGTACTAAGAGACTTGAAGTCAGCTTTCTGTTAGAACAGAAATCAAACTGGTCATTTTCATAGTCACCTTTGTTCAATAACCCATATTTGTCAGAAGTGCTGTAGGATTTAACCTGCCGGGTGGCGCAGGGCTTGTTGGGGGAAACCTCTGGCCCACGTTCCAGGGGAGGCCACACAAAATGGTCCCACTGGTCCCTTCTGGACTGAAACCTGAGCCTGGCAGGGAGGTTTACACTGTGCCTCGGGAATGGGACCTGTTAAACTCAGCCTAACTGGGCAGGAGATGGGTGCCCAGCTGCACCAAGCAGGAGCCTTTGAGCCATCTGCAGCACTGGTCATCAGGACTGAGGGAGCTCCACAGGCCTCTAGATTTTAAATGCTGCACTGGAAAGTGAGTTTTCTGAATCACTCAAGGCTTACCTGCCTTTGTTTTGCTGAAATCCCACGGAAATCTACAAACGTTCAGGTCCTTGCTCAGCTATTTGCAAGCAGAGGAGAAACTGACTGCAAAATCAGGTGTTTGTTTGACACTGTCCCGTTGTCCTCCTGTTCCCTGGAGCCCAGCAGCAGCACTAGGGGACACAGCTCAGCTCCCACGAGACCGCGGCCCAAGAGCTGCCTCACCTACCTGCTGGCACGAAGCCCTTCCTCTCCACCGCTGCTTCACCTCCAGAGCTGCTCTCACACCCAGCCTGGGCTGCAAAAAAGCACTTTCTGTTATAAAGAAATAAAGTGAACTACGGCTTACGGAAATTTATGTAGGTGCTTCTGACGAGACTCAAGAGCCCCGTCCAATTTGGACACGTGCTGCACGACAGCGCTTCTTGGCATGTCATAGGGCAAGGAGCTTTTTGCCTCCCTTTGAAGGCCCAGTGCTGCAGGGGATGCTGATCAAAGCTAAAGCAATTCTCTCCTTTGGTGCACTCCCATTCTTTACTGTTTTGCAAAATGCCTGTGGCTGAGCAGTTAATGGAGGCATCTGCTGCACTGGCAGAGTTCACCAATTTAATTAAAGACATCTAACAATTCTGCAGCTGCACGCGAGCGACCACGAGTACTCGGAGGGCTGAAACTGAGTATCCTCAGCACTGGAAGCAAGCATGCCCGCTGTGCAGAAAGTGTAGATCTGCAGCCAGGCACTCACATGCAAGTAGAAGCAGGGCCCAAAGATTAGGGATGGACTAGAGCTAGCTTGCAATGTGTGTCACCGTGCTGGAGAACTGTACAACCTCAGCTCACGCTCACACAGCTTAGAATGGTCAGACTGGCAACAAGTGAGCAGAGCTGGGGACACTCCTGACCAGTTGGGATGGTTTTACCTGGAAAACACTTTTAACAGGCATTTTCTCACTGAGTGAAAATAGTTAGCTGGTTTAAAAAGACAGGTGGGAAAACTAATCCTGTACTAAGTGGTTATCAAGGTCTCCTCTGCATGGGGACATGTTCTCTCCCTGGTAAATGAAGCAACATTCCACTCAGGAGCATATTTCTGGTATCACTGCGTATTTGAGTTGATCAGGGACTTTGCAAGGCTGTTATTTTAACAACTGAGCAAAGCGGCTCACAGAATGGGCTGGTGCTCTCTGATTAGATCGCGCGTCAGCAGACACCGAGGGCTTCGAATCAGGCTGCCGAGCACGGGCTGAGGAGCAGGGAGCCGCGGCTGCCCTTTGATGAGCTCTCTCCTGCCGGGAGCGGAGCAGCCGAGGGGAAGGGACTCCCACGCGCTCGGCCGGCCGTGGGGAGCATCGCGCCCGCCCTCCCGGAGCTGCCAATGCAACCTCACAGCGGCAGCAATGTCACCGATGGCTGGCTGGGATGTAAAGCAGGCAGATCAATGCCGTGCTGCTTTGGTTGATAGGAATTTACAAATTGAACTTCTGTTGGGAGAGACATTCCTAGTGTGAACAGCCTCCGTGCTCGGTAATTTCCGTGAGGGAATGGGTGCATCAAATGCATCGGCACAGAAGCGCTGCAGGTGAGGAGAGGCGTTTTGGCCACAGAGCAGAAGCTGGTGGGTCTCAATATCCTGAGACCAGCATCTCTCCGGCAGAGGAAGGGCACGTCTTCTCCTCGGCAGCCTGCTCCTGCTGCAACTCATCTCCAGTTGGGTGAGCACCACAGCACGAGGCACAGGAGAGGGGATGTTATCCTGGGCAGTGCGTCGTGTCCAGAGCTGTCCTGCGGATGACATGACAGCCGCCAGCACCAGCTGTTGTGTAACACATCACGTGGAGTCTGCTCGTGTGGAAGCAGCTCTTCACCTTTGAGCAAACCCTGGACTGCTCCCAGCTGTGGCACACAAGGATTCGGGGGAAGCAGCAGGAGTTTGCTGGGCCTAGAGTTAGCTCTTTGGTCCTGGAGAAAAATCCTCCCTGGAACCAGGCACTTGGGTTGGCTTGTGACTTCTGAAGGGTTTCTTGCCTTCAGTTTTGCACCCTGACCTGCTGAAGGACAGGGTAGATAAAGGGCAAAATGATATATATTTAGGAAAAAAGTAGCATGCAGCCTTTTCAAACACAAACTCCCCCACAAACGGGAATTATCTAATTCTACCCTGCAGCGAAGCAATGGAGGTATGTATAAAAAAAGAACAAGCACATTTTCCTTCTTCTCCTTTTCCATTTGATACCATGTAATCTCTCATTAGATAATCCAAGCAGTTTTATTAAAATAAACAGCAAAAGTCAGACATCCAGTGACAATCATCCTGAGAAGGGAACCCAGACCAACCTATTCCCCACACTGGACTGGAAGATACATTCACTAGATAGGAGAAATGGGAGACTGTCCCAAAGCATCATGTCTGGAGCAAGTTTGGCTCAGTCTCCCCCTGCTCTGCTCTCTGCCAGAGACCTGCGGCCTCCCTGCCTGCCTGCAGCGACCTTCTCGCCTCTGCTGTGCGCTTCTCAGTGTGCCCTCTGCCCAGGTGAAAACCCAGTAAGTGCCATGCCAGGCTTCGGTCTGCTCAATTAGAGCACGCTGAGACCCAGGACCCGGTAGCTGTTGGCAGGCAAGAAACAGGGCAGTGATGGCAATGCAAATCCACGCTTAAGAGATGCCAGAAGATGTTTCTGCCTGGACAAAGCTGGGTGGGGATAATGGAACAGAGGACAGAGTCTGGCTGCAGAAGGCCAGTCATGAGCCAATGCCACAGGGCAGGTTAGTCAGGCCAATGTATTTGTGGCTTTTCTGTCATTTATTTGAATCTCCTCTGCAGCAGGGAGGGGCAGGGCTGGTCCCGTGCTCTCTGCCCAAACCTGCTCTCTCCAATTCATTCGGCTTTACCTCTGAAAGGTGCCACTGGTGGCATCTCTCCTGCAGAAGCGGGAAGGGATCAGGCTCCAGCTGGGCATCTTGGGAGAGCCAGGGAATCCAGTGGAGAGGGGGTGCACAGTGAAGACCTGAACAAACTGGGAAATAGATTTAGGGCAGGATCTGGTAGATCCAGCTGGTCTCAGGTGAATTGTGGCTGTCTCCCTCTTGTCTTCTACCCTGATTTGCTTTGTGGGCTGTGCATGCTGCTCCCTCCCATCCACAAAGACGGACTGGAAGAGATGTACAGCTGAGAAGACCTGAAGACACAGCAAAAATAAGATGGACCTTCACACAGCAATGTGCAAAGCAGGCGGGTGAGGCTGGCGGTGGGAAGGAAGGGTGGGTGATAGCAGAGGTTACCTGCAGCAAGAGGTGAACTGAGATCAATCATCAGCCAAAGTTATTGTCTGCAAAGGCCCAGGAAGGTCAGTGACATTGTTTACAAGCCTGTAGCACTTTGGTTTTGATTGGAAAAGACAGTGCAATTACAGCACCTGTTTCAGGAGATCAGCCTCCACTGAATGTATATAGCAGGCATGATGAAATCACAGCTTGTTGCTTGGCTGGCTGAGGTAGAACATCCATTCTTTGAGGGGTGGGTTCCCCACAGCCACCAGCTTTTTCAGAAAGGTGCTGGGTCGTAGCCCGGGAACATCAGGGTGAGCCTCAGAGTATTTCTGCAGTTTAGCCAGAACGTGAGGGAGCCCAACGGTGGAAGCGTAGAACATGGGGCCACCCCTGTGCTTTGGCCACCCGTAGCCATGGATGTAGATCACATCCAGGTGTTCTGGGCCTGATGCTATTCCCTCAGCCAGGATGTCAAACCCTTCATTGATGAGGGAAAACAAACACCGCTCCAGGATTTCCTCCTGGTCTATAAAGCGGGTCTTTATGCGATGGGTGTCTCTGTACTGGGTCAGAATGTTGTGCAGCCACGGATCTGGCTTGGCTGTCCTGCCCCCAGCCTTCTCGTACTGGTACCAGCCTTTTCCAGTTTTCTGGCCAAACCTGCCGTTCTCACACAGAAGATCGGGCAGAGGGCTGTAGCGACGGCCGTGCCGCTGGCGGGCAGGTGTTCCTGGAGGTACAGAGGCCCCAGTGAGGCCCTGGCCCTTCCGAGACCTCCAGCCCACATCCAGCCCAGCAAGATCAGACATTCGGAAAGGTCCTATCTTAAACCCAAAATCTTCAAGAACCTGATCTACTGCTTCTGGTCTGCTGCCTTCCTCTAAAAGGAAAACTGCCTGTTCGATGTACGGGAACATCATTCGATTCCCGACAAACCCAAAACAATTCCCGACGACCACTGCAACTTTTTTCAGTGCTTTGGCTAGCTGCACAGCAGTGGCAATGGCGGTGGGGGATGTATGATGGCCATAGATTATTTCTAATAACCTCATCACATGAGCAGGGGAGAAGAAGTGCGTGCCAACCACCTGCTGTGGGCGGCTTGTGGCAGAAGCTATTTCATCGATGTTCAGGGCTGACGTGTTTGTACACAGAAGAGCTGCTGGCTTGCAGATTCTTGAAAGCTTCTGGAATATTTCCTTCTTTAGCGGCATGTTCTCAAACACAGCCTCAATAACTAGATCTACATCCCGCAACGCATCAAAGTCCACAGTGAACTGGAGACGTGCAGGGTTATGGAAATCCAGGGTTTGGGCACCCTGCTCCATTTTCATAGCCTCGCGTTCCAAAAGGAGCATCACAGCTTTTCTTCCCGTGTTCAGATACTCCAAATTCTGCTCCAGGGCTACCACAGGTATGTTGGCCTTAACCAGAGAAGTCACAATGCCGCGGCCCATTGTTCCCAGCCCTAGGGGTAAAAGAGAGACAGAATCAGAGACTATGAATAGAAAAATGGTACAGTTAATCGCTTGACAGTAGCATTTCCTTTGTATCTCCAGGATAAAAAGTGGAAGCCTATGCAAAATGAGTGGTGCACAGATAGAAAAAAAATAATTGAAGACTGGGAAAAAGGAAGGTGAATTCTCTCTTTCAGCGAGCCTAAATGAGCATAAAGCCAAGTTAACGTCCTCTCAGGCTTACAAAATAGCAGTGGGACTGACTGCAGTGTGTGCACACCACGTGATTAATGTCTTCTCCCTGCAAAGTTTTATACCTGTGGAAACCAGCATCAAAGAGTCAGAACCTGGAGATCAAAGACAGGAGATTGGAGTTTCATCTCCAGCCCTGTTCCCAACTTCTACCAGGCAGTTTCACAAGCAAGCTTCACCCTGAGGATGTCAGTGCCTCGCAGTTCCTGTGAGATGGTCCTTTATCGGCAGGCACAGAAGAATATTAGTGTAAGCAAACAGACTGCACCCAGAGATTTTAACACCAGCAAAGCTCAGACAATTGGTTTCTCCCTCCTTCCAAGCTTCCTCTATGTCCCCTTCCTCTTCTCCCTCGCAACTTCACTGCATAATCTTTGACAGAATCAAAATGCAAACAAAATCATCTTCAACACTGATCCCTAACTTTGTCTCTAATGTCTTGTATGTCTCATCTCCAGGTCAAACAGGATGGAACCAACACAGCATTCTTAATCCAGATTTAAATGTCTTCTATCTCCTTTTTAATCACTCTGGAACATCAGTAGCCTTTTGCTTGCTGTTTGCATCCCTGCCCACTGGGAACTCTCCCAAGCCCTCCAACACAGGCCATTCCTAACTTTCCAATATTCTGGAAGACACAGCCGGCCTTGTCCAACCACACAGTTCAAGCGCTTCCCCGGAATTCCTGTAACTGAGCACCCATTCGAGCTGCATTTTTTTTTCTCCGAGGTCCATATGTGCTACTACCAGCTCATACTCCCAGGAATACCGGTGTAGAGATTACGGCTTGATCCCTTCCCTTCTTCTGAGCCCTTCCACCAGCCCTGCCCTCTCTTACGTTAAAGGAAGCTGCACGCTTTCATTTCCCTGTGATACACAGCCCACACTACTTATCCTGCCCTCCTATGATGGAGGCTTTTCAGACTAATTTAATACAAACTAGTAAGAGAAGGCCAGCACAATTTAACCAGCTTTAAAAGTGCGAAGCATCTGAATGGGAGGATTATTAATATCCTAAATAAAGCAACAACCAGACAAAGTACATGTTTGTTATAATTCTGTAAAAATGATTTTTTAATCCCAGGTTTACAAATGAAAGTCAGCTAAGCAAATGAAGAGAAACAAGGGGATTAAAAAATTTGTCTAAAGCAGCTTTGTGAAGAAGAGCTGAAATTATGTCATCAGTTAAACAACTTAAACAATCAAGGTCAAACAAGGTAGTATGTTTTCCTGCAAGCTACACACCCATGGTTCAGGTCTGTTCACCCTCAGTGTGTGTACACACAAGACATTTAAAACATTCCCTGCTTAGCCCCAAGAAGATAGACTTTACAGACATCGCTACCTGGCAGCCAGCTTATAAACCATTACACTCCCAAGCAAAGGCTGGAGTTCCTTTCTAGGAAATTAGATTTACTACTTCATAATCAAGTACTGCTAAAAACTAATTTGAAAAGAAAACCAGAATGACACGAATCAGTTCTTAGTATTTCAGTGTCCACGGTTTGCTGACTGAAAAAACCCCGAATGCAAACACTGTGCTTAGTACTCCTGGGCTTGCATGTGGTAGCAGGGACATTTAGAGACCTTTTTTTCCCTGTTTTGGGTGAGCAACACGGACAGTTTGCTCCTTGGGCAGTGCAGGAGGGTAACTCAGCACCTCATGCATACCCACCAAGCTTGGCCCCATCTTTAAGGCTCTCCTTAGATAACAAGGGCTTGCAGTTCCACTTCTGGGTTCTTCATGGCTCCCTCTTGAAGCCTTTTCTTCCTTTCCAGAGTGGAGACCTGGGATTTCTCCCTAGAATTTCCAAGCTCTGCTGAAGAAATAAGGCACAAATCCTGGGCCTGATTAACTCCTGTTCAGTCTCACAACTGAAATCTTAGCAGTTCTCTTGCAATATTAACATGCTGCTTCTTCCTAAATCAAAATCTCTTCCATGAGCAGAGGTTCTCCAGCCTTCTTTTCCAGGGAAGTTCTGCAGTGGTGCCAGCTGATTCTTCAGTTTGCTTTTGTCCACATGTAGTATGAGTACTCCCATCCATGTTTCAGACATCCCACGATAGACAGGCATACGTGCTTGTAGTACTTCACTTTCTAGGCCACGGGAATAAGCTTATAGATAAGATATGAGCTTCCCAAGCTTGTTTCTGACCTAGAAAAGCTGTCTCTCAACTTCCTATAGAACTCTTCAGTGGCCTGTATGAAATGATGCTTAATGAAGCTGGCAGAGAGAGTAATGAAAGCCCCAAGGGTTTTGTTACATTAGAGCTTGCACAGCATGACTCCCCTGGAAATATATTCTAAAACTGGGCTATAAAACTAAGGAGAGCTTTGGCTATCTAGCAGGGAGAGAAGCATTTCTGAGGACTCCCTTTTTCAACTGTATAAAGCCAAGTGATCTTGGCAAAGAATATATTAAGGCAGAAGAAAATGGTAGGGAATCATTGGGCCTTATGTGTAAAGCTGCAGAAGAAAGAGCAAGGGAAATGTTTCATGCTCAGCTCAGATCACACAGACCAAAACACACCTAGGAACTACTCCAGAATTTCTACATATAGTTGTTTCTTCTTCAATAGTGCTCTCACTTCCACCAAACCATGAAAAAAAACCCCTATATTCTTATCTCCCGTGCCAGGGACAGTTTTCAGAGCTGTGTCACCATCTTTCATGCCGAAGGCACATCTTTCAAAAGACGACTGAAATCTGCTTTAGGAAAAAGAACAGTTTCTAGCCATCTTGCTTCCGGTCTTTCGTTGTGAAATGTAGCTTTGACATATAAATAAAACTACACTTGAACCCATGTAATTTCAGGCCAAATATGGATATGACAAATCCATTTGCTGGGCAAGCTGAGTGAGTAATGACTGTTAATTATTGATCTGTCACATGAGGTACTCAGAATATGAAAAATCATGCAAAATTAATTGAAGGACTTTAAAAACAAATTTCAAAACAAATGAACTCGAAATACGTACAAAGCAACTCATGTACAGTCACGTACACTAGAGAAATACAGATCAGTGGAAAATATTCTGGACTATAATGAATATTTAGACTTTAAAATGCTGGGCAATGGAAAGAATACTTTACAGATTGGTAAAAATATGCAAAGACCGTTCCAGTTTTCCTTTTAAAAACAACAATGAGCAATTGGCGGTGGCGGACTGCTGCAGACTGGAGCTGCTGCTTTCTCTGTTTCAGGGTATTAATTTGAAGCAGAAATAATGTGATACTCAAGGCAAGCTATGGGAAGACTGCAGAAGGGACAGAGAAGAACCCTTCTGGGTGACACGGAGCCAGAGAAAGTGGAAAGAGATGGGAGTCGAGAGTTCAGAACCTGCTTCTCAGTCTCCCAGAGAGCAAACTGCAGACAAAGGCAGCTGAGGGGAAGGCAGCACTGCACAGGAATGGCGGTCAGGTCATCGGAAATCTATCAAATACACCCACAAAAATGATAAATCATCCTTGATGTTGAATCTACATTAAGACGTGGTCAGCAAGCGATGTGCCAGCTCCCTCCAACAAGTTCCTGCTAATATTGGACAGATAGGGGAGCCACAAAGCAAGGTTCCCCAGCATTCATGGCACTGCTACCATACCCTAAAGGTCCTCTGTGCCTATGGAAAAGGTATTGCAGGAGGAGGAAGTCAATGTGATCTCAGTTGCTTCCCACCGTGCAGTGATAAAATACAGAAGCAGCAGCATAATGCAACGTGGTTTTAGTGTGTGTTGGAAAACGGAGTCTGCATGATTTCTGACCACCCAGAATGGATGCAACATCTTGCTCTTACTGCCCTCCTCTCTGCAGTGAAAACAGAGAGACCCTGGATCACCCAGGTAGACTCAACACTTACATGGATGGGCAGCGCTGTTTTAAAAGGCGTCAGTCCCTCAAAAATCATCCCTAAGATTTTGATTTCTGGTGCTGCAAGAATGTACTTAAAATCAAGAATGTGAAATTATGAGATACTGTACAGCATGGTACTGGCTGGAGAATGACTTTTTTGTTACAGCAGCCTGAAAGGAAAAATACAACTGTGTTGGCATGTTCTATGCCTGTCTCTAAGGGACTTGCAATTTCATTGATATCAAAAGGCAAAATAGGAGAAAAACCTTCCAGAGGAAGGAGAAAAAGCACAGTGGGGTGGCAGAAAGAAGTGACTGAAAGCAGTGACACTTAATATGGTGTGGGATTCAGAGTTAAAAGGAGGTGATTAATAACCTCCAAAATAGGAGATGTCACTTATCAAATGAAATATAACCTGAACAACTAGCACAAACAAAGCAGGCTGTATTTGTGGGCTGTGGGGGCTGTATGGAGAGAAGCAGCAATTCAGAAAAGGCATTAGGAGTCTTGGCAAGTGTCGAGGCCCTGATTAGCTTTAACGACCCTGACCAGCTCCACCTGCACCTCCACCCACACACTCTGCCCACAGCCCTCAGAGCCCTATTTAAGCTCAGGCCTGGGCTTTCAGCCTTTTCCTAAGTTCTGTTGGAGGAGTTCTGGTGTCTTGCTGTGGCTATGCCAAGGTGTAAACCTGTTGATCCAGACCTCAGCCTGCAGACTGGCTTTCCAACTTTATCTGGGACCTTCCATCATCATGTGGCCTTGGCTTGATCATCTGCACTTGAAGTGGATCCTGGCTATGATCTCTGGGTCTACCTTGCTCAGGTACTGTAAATAATTCATGCAGCGGTGGGTTGCGCTGCCATCCAGAGAGAGAAATGGGTTAGTAGGAACTTCCCCAAGTTCAGCAAGGGGAAGTGCAAAGGGGCCACTAAGATGATGAAGGGACTGGAGTGTGTCTCATATGAGGAAAAGCTGAGAGAGCTGTGACACCAGCCTAGAGAAGGCTCAAGGGATCTCATCAATGTACATAAATACCTGAGGGAATGGTATAAAGAAGATGGAGCCAGACCCATCTCACTGGCTCCTGGTGATAGGACCAGGGGCAATGTGCACAAACTGAAACATGGGAGGTGCCATCTGAATGTAAAGCAACACTTTTTTTTTTATTGGGAGGTGACTGAGCAATGCACAGGTTGTTCGGAGAGGTGGTAGTGTCTCCATCCTTGGAGAGACTCAAAAGCTGTCCGGACATGCTCTTGGAGACTTGCCTGTAGGTTGGCGTGTTTGTGCAGGGGGCTTGGACAAGGTGACATTTAGAGGTCCCTTGCAGCCTCAAAAATTTGGTGGTTCTGTCCCCCTGGAGGTGTTATTGCCACTGGCTCCCCATCCCTGAGGTGCAGCTGTTCCCTGCTAGTAATTTACAGGATGTATTGAACATGGCTAATATGAAAGTTGGCCATTATCTGGAGCACACTAAGTAGGAGCAAGGACCTGGTACCTGGTTTTAGTGTAATTTCTCCTAGAATCCTGTTCCCACTTTGGCTATGCATGCTTTATGAAGTGTTGAAAAATTAGGGGAAGTTTAGAGTCATGACAGCAGTGTGACAGATCATGTTTTGCAGCAAAAGTATCCAAGCACTGAGTTTGTTTATTCTGCAAAAAGTATGAGTTAATTTCAGCATTGTCTGTAACCAGCTACAATAACCACTGAAACTTGGGGGTAGAGGTTGGGGCAATTTGAGACCAGAATTTGGAAACCTGTCTGGAGATGGGATGCAAATACTTAATCCAGAGGATGGGAGATGTAGCGCAGCCAGTTCAGTTTGGAAATAAGATACAGATTATGTTTCTACTAGAATCTTTCAAATAAAGATTGCATTTGTGCTTAGAATTCCCTCTAGCTCAGTTACAGCACCAGAACAAGCAGCTCAGATGGAAACAGCCCTTCTGGCTAAACTGTCATTGCAAGTGGGACCTTGTAAATGTATTATTCCAGCATGATTTATCAGTATGGAGCAAAGAATGCCCATTCTAGTCACCTGATCATTCCTACAAAATGTCAACACAAATCCATCCTGCCAAAGTACACGTTGCAGGACTGATCCATCTGGGATTGCAGGCATCCAAAGTACTGTGCTCTTCCATCACAGGATAACCTTGGCAATAATTCATGCCTCTTTACCTGAACACTATAGCAGCCATGGATCCTCCTCACAAGGTTTGTCGACCAATGTTTAAAAAATATTTTCATTAAAAGTATGGCATGGCATCTAATGAAGAGAAGGGAACTTCCACAAAAAAGTGTTTCCATGGCCTGAAATGAGCTTTCAGAGAGTTCAAATTGCAGAGCAGAAGGGGCCTGAGAAGTACCCAAGCAAGAGCAATGTTGATCTGGTGAGCTTTCTCAGAAACAGGATGGATGTTTTCCAAGTGCTCCATTAATTGCCTAACCATTTTTCAGAGCTACTATCAACAGGCAGAGCTGAGAGATAGTTGTGGGTTTTTTTTTTAAATCTCAGCAGTGCATCAAAGGTTTTATTTAAATTGCTCTTATAAAAAATTAATGAAGGCATTATCTTGCTGGGCTACAAAATGGCAGGAGTGGATCCCAGTGAGATAAAATCTTCTTAAAATACAGCTGTCAAAACATTTTTGTATTAATATATCCCTGAGTGACTCTGTGCACATGCACTTGCAGTACAGAACTAGACCAGGAGGAGGAGAATTTAATGCAAAACTGCATATAACATTGAACGAAGCCAGGACTCAGCAGTATTTAAAAGGCAACAGACTGATATGGTCCACAGATGAGGCTGTTACTGAAGTGAGAGAAAGTTTTTCAAGGAAGAGGTGGCATCAGGTAACAATCTAGTGGGACATGGCTTGCCATCTGACTTGGTTTGAGCTTACTGATGCAACGACAACTTCTTGCCTGTCACCTGTGGGTGTGATGTGTTTGTGCCTGTGATGGGTACCCCTGACTTTGGCAAATGACTGCCAGGGAATCCCGCTTCAGCCTTCTGCCACGAGCAAAGCCTGATCATGCTCATCTCACACCCCTGCAGCTCTGCTGTCCACTGCACAATCAGCAAGCAGAACGGATTTTTTTCATTCCCTTACCTATCACGGCTGCTTTGTGGATGGGCTGAGGGGAAGCGTTTTGCCATGAAGCTCCATGGGGTGTTGTCCACTTCTGCACGGCTCTCTCTGCGAAGAAAGCGTACTGCAGTGCTTGGGCCTGGCCTGATGTCAGCAGGACGTTAAACAGTTCTCGCTCCTTCCGAACTCCGTCTGCAAAGGGCAGCTCTGTGGCAGCTCTGACTGCTTGGAAGCACAGCTCTGGAGCCAGGTACCCGCGGGCCTGTTTCTTCAGCTTCACGAGAGCCTCACTGAGAAATGCTTCCATGTTGGGCAGTTTTGGAACTGGCTTCAGGCTGAGCCTGCGGGGTTCCAGTGGCTGGCCTGGGGGCAGAAAAATGGAGTTACAGAACAAAGCATCCACATCTGGAAGAGTACAGATTTTCACCCCTTTCTCCATAGACTGGGAATGCAGTCTTCCTCTTTTCCTCCTAAGCTCACTGCATTAGGGCTTGCACAGCATAGTGATCTGGGTCTAGAACTGTCTGATGTTTCTCTTCAGCTCTCTGCTTCTTCTGACAATTACAATTTTTCAAGACCCTTCTCAGACTTCAAAAAAGCAAGACGGCTATTTCAGAGAAGTAATTCTCTCCTTCCTTTTCTCAGCTACACAGACTGCCTTGACTTCTCCAGTTCTCTTACACCACAGTTCCAGCTGCCACATTCATATGGCTCTTTCTATAAGCTCCAGTACTAATGTTTTCCTCCAGTATTGTTTAGTACTCAGTGCCCAACTGACTTTGCCAGCCAGATACATCCCAGCCAGGCTCCTGACCCAGGCATTTGTGAGAGACTGAGAAATAAACCCTGACTTCAGTTCTTCCCTGACAGCAGGAGTCGTCCTGTTCACTTTGGGACTAACCAAGAAGACAGCTCACACAGCAGGAGTCGGGGAGCAAATGAATAACAAGGGGAGTTCATGCTTCTGTGTCAGGAAGGGGTGAATCAAGCAGCCACACAAATACATGAGGCTCATTACAGACAGAGGTTGCCATGGTGATACCTAGAAAGGATTTTAATTGAGAGAAGTTAGTTACATTTCAGATGCCAAAATCCTCTCCATCCTCTTCAGAAGTACAGACCTGGGTGCCTGCTGGGAGACCTCTGATCTGCCCATACTCATGCTGTTTCTGTGCTCTTAATGGCAGCTTTGCCTCAGGAAAGACCATGGAGGACCAAGACCAGAAATTTGGGATGTATCCCCTTCATATTCCAACATGGTCTTCAGAGCTCAGGCTTTTTAATTAAGGCTTTTTAGAGAACACAAAAAGATGAACACTCACTGTGTAAGTAGCTTCCCTTTTAATCAGAGTTCATAAAAACAATGTTTTCGCACTGACAGTGAATATAGTTTGTATCTGTATTGCAGGATTTAGTCAGAAAAAATGTTCCCATATTTTGGAATCCTTTGTTTTTTCCCCTAAATGTATGTGTTTAACCTAGAAATGTTCTTTATCTACAGTCTTTTATTTAGGACTTAAACAGTGGGTTTCATTTCATCACTAGAAGAAACCTCAGGTTTGTCCCAGAAAACAGATCTGATGGCTGGAAGGCCAGTTGAGACCAGGCAGATCAAGGGGCTTCATATGATATCTCTGTGGAAAGGACTGGTAAAAAAGGAATGATGATGTGAGCCTTTAAGTGTGGTCTTCAGATAGCAAAGAGTATTCTAAGTGCAAATACTGATGAGGGCGTGAGACAGTTCCTCAGAGAGGAAAGTAACTCTCCTCAGGGTCCTGTAATAAAACTCTCATTTAGTTGTAAGCTAAATAGGTTTTGCTATGTATTTCTACAGCATCTTCATGCAGTAGCTTTGCTTCTGCAATGCTAATAAGAACCGGGGGCGTATTTATGAACAGGAAAAAATTATTTGAATCCAAATCTGGGAAGAGACCAGTGTGGGACACCTGCAGCTTCACTTCTGAAATCAAAGCTGCAGGAACATTACAAACAGCATCACATGTCAGTGCTTCAGGGAAAAGTGTCGTCCATGCACAGGAGTTAGCACAGATACCTGCTTTATTTTACTAGGGTTTGTAGTCCAGGTGGCACAAAGGACAGATCAAGCCTATAAAACTTCTATCAGCAAAAGCAACACGCAAGCATGCGATATCAAATATTGTGCTATTTAAAGAAAAAAAAATCACCCCAGAGTTGTAAACTCTCAGGATACTAAAAGACTCCACATGCAAGAGGCAGGGGTAGCCTGATGGTCTTCCTGGTGCAGTGCACTGCTGCTGAATTTCTGAGAAACAATGCTGAAACCAGACCCCTGCTCCTCAGGTTTATGGTGGTCTCAGGCCTGTGAGAGACAAGTCTAGCTTATGTCAGAGCTTTCACAAACTCTGGTTGTGTCACAGGGGCTCTGTGCTGGACCTTCTGCCTAAAGAAGGTGCCAGCCAGAATCACGAGCCTTGGAGAGAGAGTAAAATGTCTTTATACTGTACATCTTCCCAGCTGTTTTCTCCTTCAGGCCAGCGAGAGGAGGGCAATACACACTGCAGGCTACTGCCAGCCACAAGCAGTGACACCCATTTTTCAATTTTGTGATGCCATCAGGTGGACAAATGATGTAATGCAGCTTTGAATTAGTGCAATAATTATCAGCATACTTGATCAAAGAACATCCTCCTTGTCTCCAAGGATTTAGTTCCTTATTTCTTCCAAAAATGCCTTCAAAAGCGAAGATATTTTCTTTTGCCAGTTTATCTGAAGAAGGCCAAAACATATGCTCGCTTGTGATCTGCAATATATAATCACTGTTTTTCAATGAAAAACTTAACTTGGAATCAGTAATTGTCTCTGTATTCCTACAACCACTTATTCAGGATTGTTTCATAACTCCTTGTGAAGGTGATATTTGTTAGGAATATTCCATAAAAATGTATGGATGAAGATGTTTTACCAATATACCCACCATAAAGGCAGCCCTGGCAACTGCATATTCAAACAATAATCAAGGACCACTGCTTAAGTAAGGCCAGTCATTTGAGACTGATCTCTTGCCATGAGACACTGCAGCTCCAGAGCTAAGAAAGCTCCAGAAGAAAACAATTTCTGGATTGATTCTTTGAGACTTATCTTGCCATACAGCCTTCCCAGGAATAGAAATTCCAGCAGTGACCAAATTAGTTATTTAGCCAAACTCCTCTGTAAGAAGCCAACAATTGTTAGCCTTTTTTTTTTATCTCATTAGAAACAAAATGCTGCATGCCATACAAAGACAGTGGACTTCTGTGACAGCATTTTTTTTGTGCAATTCTGTCTCCAGTTTTGTTAAGATTATCTGAAAAATGGGAACAAAACCCAGAGCTGCTATGCAGGACTGTCATCTCTTCTGCAGCTCCAATTTAGCGCTTGATGTACAGAAATAAAAGTGCTGGTCTGCCTTTGTATGGCAGGAGAATTATATTAATTTTAGGCAAAGGCCAAAGCCAGGAATGACTCAAAAGGAACACCTGGTCTCTGGGTAAACCATTATTTAAAATTATCAGGTAGCCTGAGGCTAAATGGTACATCAGAACTTTTCATGGTCTTCTTCAGGGTCTAATGAGAAATTTTCCAGGCAGGAGAGAAATAAGGATTAGCTGACTTGCCAGTATTTTCACTGTCAAAGCACAACCTGTAAATGCCAGTAAAGCTGTTGGAATGAGCCTGAAAGCATTTTTAAAGTCCTGTTGGAGTTGGCATATAATGCAATGTGGAACACCTTCAATGATGTTACTCACGTTTACTGGGGTAATTCAACCCAGCAACAAACAGAATATCTACCACTAATAATGAGTAAGTCTGGGACAGGTTACCTGCTGAATATCCATCAAGGATCCCTGTATCTCAAGATACTTTTTTTTTCTTGGTAGTGACAATTTCCAAAGAAAATGAAGCTACAGAAGAGGAATTTTCCAGTAGTGGCAGCAGACATAAGCTGCAGAAAGCAAGTTCCACTGAGGAATAGTGTGCTCACTGATTCATTTATGATGTTCTCCTCCAAGGTCAAGCTGACTTTCACAGCTGTCAATCACTGTAAAATGTCTGCCACAGAAGAAATCAGCATATAAATATCTAAATTTCACCCAACTTCACATAGCATTTGTTGAAATCCAGAACGCTTACTGGCTTGCCAGTTCTAGCAATGTAGCTATTAATCATTTTATGATATGATACACTGCTGCTGCCATCAATATTGGTATAGATCTTCTGCAGAGCATCATTCAGAGGCCCAGAGGGTACATCACTGCTGTTTGGGTTAATTTGCCCAGGAGAGTAATAATATTTCACTGCGCTCTCAACAGATGGAGAAACAGAATTCTCATACAAAACAGACAAAATCAATGAAGCAAAGTATCTTTGGGTTTTTTTAGAAGCAATAGTGAAGTAAATCACCCATCTTTCTAATGAATTATATTTAAATAGTCTGATTACATATAGGAGAAAAGAGGTCTGTTTGTCATCAATTCTGCATTAACAAATGAAGCCCCAAAATACCACAGGATTAATTCAGTGAGAAGGAAGGGCACCTCTTACAGAAAACCTTGCCAAAAAATATCCTTTTGCACCTATCTGGTAAATCTCAAGCTACGGGGAAGTATGCAAGACACTGATGTTTTGAGAATAGCCCTTTCATTGAACTATCTTAAAAATATTGTGCATGGTCATCTAGGACAAAGCTTAGGCTCCTTCAACTTCTTGCACAGAAGAAATGTTCCTAGAGAGGAGAAGGTGCCTTGTTTGTAGTGAAGAGAACTGCAGAAGTAAAAGCAGCACCCCAGCTTGGAAAAGAATTGCCTAGGAAGGCCATGGGATCAAAGCAGAAAGGGATTTTTCCTTCATTGCATGCATGTCATTATCACAGAGCTCCTGATGGAAGTCAATGGTCTGTCTCCAAAGGTACAAGGAGGTTCATAGTGGGAAAATATCCTGTTTTCTCTCAAGGTGATGCTCCTCGTGCTGCACAAGGAATGTTCCTCTTCCTAACTCCAGTGAATTTCATTTTATTATTTCTAAGGTCAGGAAAAAAAATCTCTCCCCATCCTTCCCATCCCCACAGGCCATTTTCTTACATAGCAGCTGAAGCATTAGGGACAGAGTCACTTACAGGCTCATGGATCATTAAGTTGGGCTGAGGATGTGCCAGCCCCTTCATTAGAGAGAAAAGGTTATTTTTGATGAGCCATTTTGGATGGTTCAACCAGAACACATGCAATACCAGCTGTGATCCAAAACTATATATGGAAGGAGCACATACTCCCCCAAATCAGTGGAATACAGCAGCCCGGAGGAACGTGTGCGTTTGGATATATAATTAAAAAGCAGAAGGATTTGATACGTATCTGTTCTCCAAATCCTCACTTCAATTTCTGCAGCTCTCCAGCATCTGAGTTTTTCAGACAACAGAAAACAAATTCTGCAATTAATTCTATCTTATATGGATGCCAAAGCCTAATGAATGGAGCATATAAATGGGAACAAACTGGTGGGCTTTGTTCTGACTCTCTCCAGCCCTGAAACATCACCAATTATTTCTTGGCATTGCTACAATTCTTTCCTCACCAATCACTTTGTTTGCCAAGCGAATTGCTGCCTCAACCGTTTTTTCTTCCACAACTTCATCAACCAAGCCCAGCTTCAGTGCTTCCGTGGCCAGAATGTGTCTTCCTGTGATTAAAAGAGAAATAAGGTGACTACAGTGAGACATGATGGGCAATTTCATTCTTTTCCATCTGATCAGATGACTTGTGTGTAGCTGGCTTCAAATCTGAGACATGCTCATCATCAGGTAAATAAAACGCGTTACTAACTACCTGCCTCAGAAGAACATGTATCCCTTTCTTAGCCCATTATTAGTGGAAGCAAGCTGAATTTCAACCCGAGCAGCTACACAGGTAAAATAAATTAATATTTCTTAGACCAAGCTGGTGGTAGGACTCCATATCATATTTGTATACATAAAGCAAGACCAAGGCACAGTGCTTTACCTGTAGTGATTATATCCAGAGCAGCTGGTAACCCAATCAGTCTGGGCAGGCGCTGAGTGCCTTCAGCACCTGGAAGTAGCCCAACAGTGACCTCTGGTAAACCCATCTGTGCCTAAAATGAAGTAAAACATCTCTGATTAGAAAGAGAGATAATTACAAGCTGAGCAGAACAGAGGAAAGACAAGCAGACCTGATTCACACATTGCTCCTCTAGGAAGCCTCAAAATTTCTACATAGAAACTTCATCCTTGTTTTTCTGCTGCATAAGGGATTTAAGACAAAAGCCCACTCAACCATTTTAAGAGTGTGTGTACACAAAGGAACAACATCACCTTTCAGTGGATGTATTTGTGCTAGCACACATCCCCTGGACACATGTAACTAACGCCTTCAAACAGCCATTACCAAATGCTGGAGGGCACGCTGTGACCTGTTACCTTCCTACTCCAATTCTTGGAAATTTAGCCAAGGAAAACTGGTACCACTCATGTACTAATTCTTCCATAATCTTCCTTCAAATGGCTCTTGGTGCACTTGACATTTAGTAGGGTTATACCAGAGAAGCCAGGCACAGCAGGAAGGGGGTGGGATGTGTCCTGTCTTAATCTATCCAGATTTTGTTGCCTTATTTAAAAAAATACTTTGCGCATTTTCCTTTGAGCTCTTAAGAGATCTAGAGTCCCTTTAAGACTGCTACTTAATGCACCCCCCTCAGGTGGCACATAGGGTGATGTAGATTACCTCTTTATGCTGTTACAGAAACCTTTACTGCATTATGGAGAAACAGTGATTTACACAGTGAGGCGATGGCCCTGTCAGTCAAGAGTCTCTATAAGAAAACCAGGTACTGCTAAAAGACAGTTCAGCATTTCTGAATCTCGAAGGAGAGGCGTCAAGTAAAAACCAGATCACTCCTTCGAAGACCTGTAAAGCTGTCTTGGTCAGAGTGCTCCCTGAGGAACTAGGGCTCTTGGAGAATCAAACTGTAAATGCTCAATGCTAGTTGAGTTTCATCTGCCTATTGAAACTAGGCCACCAGCAGAAAGAAATGCAAAATTCATAGGGCTGGGGCGGGGGGTGGGGAAGAAAAAGTCACACTGCATGAGCCAGTAAGATACAGCCACAGGTATTGACTACTGAGACCCAGGGCAAATTAACACTTGGTTACTGAAGTTTCTATGCAGCCATCTTATTCTACTAGTCACAAATCAATTTTATATTTAGAAATGACTGAAATTAGTTATTTAGTAAGACTTATGAAAACATGTCAGGGGTTATGTAGTAGATGAAGAATGTCTGAGCACAGACTTGTATCCTGTAGCTATAAAGCTCCGCTCCTCGGGGAAGATGATTCCAGGAAAGGTGTGTGGTCCTGCTGCTCTCCAGGAACACCTCCCACCCCGTCCCTGGCCCTATGCACATGGCTCCTGATGCCTCCAGCAGCCTCTCCAGTTCACAGCGTGCCTTACCTTCACGTGTGCAACCCGATAGTGACAGCCAAGTGCCACCTCCAGGCCTCCTCCCAAGGCAACGCCTTCAATGGCAGCCACCACTGGCTTCTCACAGCTTTCTATGAGAGAGATGATGGGGCCTAAGGCAATTCCACGTGTCTTCGGAGACGAAAATCCTCGAATGTCAGCTCCTGAGTTAGCACAAAGGGATTACGAGGAATTAGTGGCAGTGACTGGAAAGATCCTTCCCTCTGTGCCATTGAATGTAGCTGCTCACAGATGATGGGAGTCCTTGCAGAACGTGTTGCTGGCAGGAATGGTTAACAGGAATCAACCCCTTTTGGGACCACCTTCAAGAAACCCTGGCTCCTTGAGCCTTTTCAGAGAGCTCACGGGAAGGCTAAGTACAAAAATACATAGTAGCTGTAATGACTGTGCATTTACTACAGAAATCTGCAGACATCTGTATTTTAATTTAAAAAAAAAAAAAAGTAGAGTCTGGAATAGTTAAGTGCAAGTTACTACTAACAAGCAATGCAGAGCTCCAAAGACATTCCCAGCTTCCCAGGTTTCTATGACAGGAGAAGATCTGTTATTCACCACTGCCTCATCCCAGGTACCTTCCATACATTGGACCAGTTGATGGTCCAGAGACTTTATACAAACAAAGCTATGGAGAGTAAGGAGACACCACTACATTAGGGAGATGAGCAACTGCTCCTCATATCAGCATGAATATACCACATTATTTCTGGCCTGGACAATCTAAGTTGTCATGTGCCCCATGTCAATTGTGGCACAGCAGAATAGAAAAAACTTGTGGCCATTTCCAGCCAAATCAGGACTTTTACCACCAGTGTTATGAGGCAGGGAATCTTCAGCCATAGGGGGTGGAGAGCGTTTCCCCTTTTTCTTGGGCTGTTTGATGGAAGGTGTCTTACCTGCACTGAATTTCCCATTTTCACCACAAATCATAACAGCTTTCACTGACGGATCAGCATCTGCTCTCTTCAGTCCATCTTCTAACGCCTGGAGAACTGGCAAACTGAAATAAATTAGAGATTGAGTGAGTAACAATTGACTACGTTACCCTTCCATGAGGTCTGTGTTATAAATATCAAGTGTCCCAGTGAAAATGAGCAATAAATCCAAGCAGGTCTCTCTTCCATGTGTCTTCTGCCACAGCCTCGCTGGTTTAATCCTTTCCTTAGTCTCCCTCTCTCTTCAAGGGCAAGCGCCAAAATCCAACAACGTTATAGCTACTGACCTGTCATTCCCTTGCTGGCGAGTTTTCTAGTGGCTGTGACATTGCTGTTTCCAAAGCAAGCAGCACAGAGAAATGTTCTTTTAAAAATGTCTTTATGAATTAAACATTCGGATCTTCAGGAAAACAGTTTAGCATAATTTAAAAGTAATTAATGCTAAACCACTGACAAGCTAGGAACTTTTTAAAAGGGAAAAGGAGCTCCAGGGATAAAAAACTATCAACCACCTGACACAGGGTTGGCATTGTGCTGACGACTAGAAATGCTTTCACCTGTATACAGGTCCAGACTTAAACATGTGTGGGACAAGCAGTAAATGTGGTCAGCAACGAAGTAATGAAGAATTTCAAAATGCAACAGTAAAAATACAAATGGTATTTTTACACATCAGGTATTTCAAAAATCTGACCTGACTGCATGCCCACTTCGCATTTGAAGCTTAGAAGCTAATTTATATATGCGTGTGTGTATCGATGGACATGGAGCATATAGTCTGTTTTAGAAGATGGTGACAATCAGGAAGATGGTAGGTAAAAATAGAAGCATTAACACTTTATTAATAGAAATATCGACACAAATTGTGTGTATAAATCAGATACTAAAATACATTCATATACACACACTTGTAAGTATATAAATGTGTAATGCTTCTAGGTGTGTCCAGGGTGGGTGATGACATATTTGTATAAGGCAGCAGCTGGCAGTGTTGAAGTGGAAATGCACAGGCTGGAAAGGAAAATCTGGGGAGCCCAAGAAGTTTGCTGTAAGTCAGCGCTGTGAAGCCCTGCCAGCCAACCTCTACATATTCCTCCTTCAAAAGCAAAAATTAAGAGGAGCTATTAGCAAAATCTATTAATTAGGGCTGTCCTGGGGCCTCCAGGATCAGGTGCTGCCTGGATAAGGTGACGTTAGACAGAAGGATCAGTGTGATCCCTGAGACCTGACAACCAGGGACTGAGAAGTGTTATTTTTTTGAGAAATAACAGCCAGTTATGTACCAATTGCCTCATCCAGACATCAAAGACAACTCTCAAGTCTGACATTAGTAATGGTTCTGAAAGCTGAAACTTAAAAAGAGAATAATTTGGCCGTGACAAAGAAAAACTATTAGGTGACTCAGTAAAGGTCCTTCCAGTGCATCTAGTCCAATGTAGCAGAATATGAAAGCCTTTCCAATTTTAATAAGTGGTTTCATATTATGTAGGAAAAAATGCATATTAAAAATTTAGTTTTTATCTCCTTCCCTTTGGAATATCAAGTGCTGTGGCTGCTGCTATTTGAGTAGGACCCACAGGCTGCACCCTATGTTTGCTGCTCTCCAGGGGCTGTTTTTGCATCAGCGGAGAGCCAGGCCGCAGAAATACCGAATTTACCTAGTGGCTGGAAGATTAAAGGGAAAACCATTATGAAATGTCATTACGCTTTACAAACCAAGGCGCAAAGAGAGGGGAAAAATACCTACCAGGATTCGAAACAAATGTTCAGTTACTTATTTGAAAATATTGTATAGAAAAACGGCACAGTTTTCTTGGGAACAGGCAAGAAGCAATCAAAGCATTTCTGTGTCTGTTGCTGGCACATGATCAGCAGATGCAAAACACTTGCATAAAATGTTTGTCTGCATTAAATGGAAAGGTTCAGGATTTTATGTAGGAAATTAGTTAGAAGCCCTTAGCACTGACAACAACATATTCCTACAGGAAAAAAATTAGTCATCAATGCTGCCATAAAATAACAGTTCAATACCTACCTGACCTGTATTAACCCAACAGAACTATTCTCGCCAGAGAATAACTTGACCTTGTACTTGCATAAATATTTCTTCTTCCTCCATATGTTTTCTTTTTTCCAGTGGGATTTTTTTTGGGGGGGAAAAAAGGAAGAAACACTAGACTTTTTGCAGGTTCTTGTTCTCCTAAGACGGAGCGGTATGTTTGCCTCAGGATATGTTACAGTCCAACACAGAGGCTACCTTGCTTTGCAACTCACATAACTGGTACTAAGAGATGTAATTTTCAATGAGAGCATCATAATAAAATGTATGACAGTAAAACTATAAAAATACTCAAGAGTATCACAACTTCAAACAGCTAGAGCATTAAAGAAACAAAAAGTCACCATAATTTGCATAAGTATTTCATTACTGTGACAGTGTCATTCATTTAACAGTAACGATGCAAAAATTCACTCTATGCATTCCAATCAACGCTTAATCCCAGGCTATGTAGCCAGCTCTGCCAGGACTACTATTTTGACTGCAAGAAAATGATGATTCAGTGTTACAGGTTTGAGAAACACAGAGCAGGTGCTCTTAAAGAACATGTGCACACCAGGGCAAGAGAATATTCTTGTAGGTGACCACACCGGGTTACTTCTCGTTTGCATAAAACTCATTGCAGTGATGATGTGCTGGACTTGTAACAAGGTTTTATTATTTACCTTAATAATCTCAGATTTTAGCTAGGGTTTTTGAATGTGAACTTCCTTCATTAAAAAAAAAAAAAAAAAAAAGGTAATCTTGAAAATTAACTTGGTCACCTTTAAAGAAGTGAGACTTGAATCCAGCAGTGGAAAATGCTGTTTAAGGAAAACATGCAGGTCTGGTCCTTTCCCCTTGCACTTCCCTCCACATCCACAATCACTGCATTGGGGATGTTGCTATGTACATCTACACATGTTCTTTTTAGCATCCCTTACACATCTGCTGCCTGTGAATTTGTCTAATCCCTTTCTGATTCCGCTGATCCATCTGCCTCCACAGGCTCCTGTAGCAGCAAGCTCTGTATTATCTGTTTTAAAACAATCTCCTACTAGTTTAATCAAATGCCCCTAGTTCAACTGTTGCAGGATTTGGTAAAGGGTTATGCCTTCAATTTATTTACTTTCTTTATGATTTTGTAAACCTTGACCTTACTCTCCCACAGCCTCTTCCTCTCCAAAGTGACAACACTCAGCTTTTTCGTTCTGCTTTCTTAAGGCAGTGTGCCGTCTCTTTGTTTATTCTGGTTGTCCCTTTCTGGATCGTCCTTGTATCTTTCTGCAAACGCAAAATCCTGAAACACACACAACAATTAAGATGTTTTACACTGCAGAAAAAAGATGTCCTCTGCTCTTTTCTCAACATACATCCTGATGGTACCCAGTGTTTTTTGGGCTGCCCCAGCACGTCAAGCTGATGATTTCACGGAACTATCAAAGGTAAGGATCCCTTCCCTCAGCTGTAAAAGCCAGTTTTGAGCTCAGCATCTTGAAAGCTTGCCCTGGGTTATATTTTTTTATGTAAAGAGTTTTTGCTGTTGTTTTGTAGCATGCCTTGATGCACTATTTTAGTCTTAATTTCCAGTTTACACCTCTCCTGAAATGGCTTTCTTGTTCTCCTCATTTCAGTAAGATTTCCACTTCTTAAGAAAATCGAACTTCCCCCTCAGTCATCTTAGCTTTCTCATCAAGCCATGCAGGGCTTTTACCGGATCACTTGCTGGCTGAACAGCTCACCGAGGCTTCTAACAAACTTAAAAACCCCCAAACAACACCAGTCCAGCCTCCCTGCTTCTTGCCTTTTGGACAGCTTCTTACAGTGCTTTTGTTTGAAATAACTGCTGGGTATTTACCTGACTCCTTTGTTGAAATTGTGTACTAGTGTGCTGGATTTCCCTGGTCTGCTCTCTCTTGCCTCAGTGTCAGACTCAGCTCTGCAGTAGTTGCTGTCCCATCACTGCTACCTATCCAAAATTGCAGCTTCTCTAATCTCCTTTAACATTTTCTGATCATTATGCTGACTGCGGGTCAGAGGGCCAATCCTAGCAGCCAGGGAGAGCCTTTTCCAATCGTGACTGTTATGCTGTTATACTTTATATAATCCCATACCTACACTCCCCTACCCTGTCATCCCTGGAGCTTTTCAGTGCTTGTCAGCTCAAATGCTGAAATACTCTTCCATATTCTTCTTAATTTTCAGTGCCAGCACCCTGCCACTCTGCTAATAAGGTGTGGCTAGTTCTTTCTCTAGTAAGTCTTGTCTGTTTGTTCCTCAAAACTTCCCAGTTTTTTGCATATCTAAATCCCTTCTCTCTACGCTATGGCCTCACAAATGCAGATCTCTGAATACTAAACTTCTGCAGACCAGGAAAAAAAAAAACCAAATTGGGCACACGCCACCTCTGCTGGTAAAGATGAGCTTGAAGGGGAAGTCTGTGTGTGGGAGCCAAATTTGCTGCCAGGCTCACAAGTCGGCATGTATTCCTCAGGAAATCGCTGCCTGGGAGGCACTTGCACAGCAGTGCCTGGTGTCAGACAGAAAAAAGCAAATTGGTACCCACCAGTAGCTTCTAAAGTGCTAATGGCCAGGGCGATGGCCTGGAAGCTGCCACATATAATGGGGAGAGATGGGTGAGGCTGGAGCAGAGCAGGAAAAAACCCACCAGCCTTTTAAAAAGCATCTGTGCCTGCTGTGAAATGAAATTTTCAGGATCGCAGGAGATGGCTCCTGCCTGTAACTTTGACAGCCTGCTATCACCAACGTAGTCAAACATTTCCAACAGCAATCACAAACCTGCTCCCCTATGGTCCGGTACATAAAACATGCAGAAGGAATACACAAGGATCAGAGTGTGCTCTACCTATAGCCAGATGTCAGCTAAAAACTACCCCATGGCAAGTATGAGATGATCATTGATTCCTACTAAAACAGGTATTACCCTGACATGTGATCAAAGATCACAGGGACGTCTCAAGCTGAAGTTTCGCGGCAGCTAAACCAATTTAAACCTGTGCTGTGCAGGTTCCCATCCTTCCCGACACGCTCGTACCCTGTCCCTTGTGCCTGCAGTGCTCCTCGTGCAATTGCACAGTGCCAGGCTGGCTGGAACACCAACCCAAACCAGCCGGCTGTTCAAAGGCTTTTCTCAAGGACTTCTCAAAAGAGACACAGTTAAGATTCCTTAAGCACATATCTTTGCCCCTGTATTTTGTACTTTTCATGCTAAGGATGAAAAGTTTACTGTGGGTACAGCCTGGAAGTTTTTGTAGGCTGGTCTTGGGCACAGGAGGTCCAAGGGGTGTCTTGCACCCTGCAGTTCTGGGAGTCCTACATGTCTACTTCATCTAATCCCATCCAGTCACTCCAAGTTTGTTTTATCATTTTAATTATCTGGGAGCGTCAAAACGATCTTGCTCCACTTTCAAACATGTTGCAACAAAAGCGAGCATAGCCAGCTACTGCAGAGCAATGTGGCTTGCCACAGAACAGCAGCAGGTTGTATTTCCTGTTCATGCTCTTACTTGTCCCTTTCAGCTTCTTTTTAACAAACTTTCTGGTCTAGAAGGTGAGCATAATTGCTGTGGATTTTTTTGGCTTGTGAATATACACCGAATAGACACTATGGTCACTGTCACAGAACAGCTCTTCAACTACAGCTGCTTAAAAAGGGCCTATGTGGTACTCAGAACTAAAATACACACCTTATTACAAATTATGTAAAGCCAAAAAGCACGTAAGTCCTTTTCAAAACACATAAAAACCTAAAGTTTCAGGGGCTCCTATACATTGGCGTTTGACTTTGTTTTTCACTAGCTTGTGCCTGGGGTCCTTCTTGACCAAGATCAGCATTTAGAGGTGGATTTCTTACAATTTTTAAAAGCCAAATGAACTGCCTTTGCTCCAAACGGTTGAGTCACGGTGCCAGCTCCTCTTGCTGAACCGCGTCTGGTATCTCCAAAGCCCTTTGCCCTCATTCAGATAGCGCAGGGACTTGCCATGCACAAACCATGGAGCAGGCAGCTCCACCAGCAGCAAATCTTGAGCAGAAAAGCTGATTTTTCTCCTCCGAGCTCCGAAGGAACGGCAAGGTGAAACCGCTGAACTAAGCGCTCTCCTGCTGGAAGGTGATGAGAAATACGCCAAGTTTTTAAACAGCTTCTAGGAGAGATGACAGATTGATGAGCCTAACACCTCCCCTGTGAAAAATACCCACTAGAAATTATCATAACGAGCAGAAGTTATGGAAAAAAAAAAAAAACAGCCTGTTTTTTGCCAAGGCGGGTGCAGGTACCCGAGTGGCTTTGGGAGAAGTCCCTGTGGGGCCTCACACGGGCGAAGAGGGGGGGAAATGAGGTAAAAAGGAAAGAAATCGGAGAACCCGCCACCCAAGGGAGGGCAAGCGCCGGGCCCAAAGCGGCCGGGCCCGAACCGCCCGCGCCCGCCGTTACCTCAGCGCGTTGACCGGCGGGTTGCGGAGCCGGATGACGGCCAGGGCGGCGGGGCCCCTCGCGTACTGCGCCATGCCGAGCTCCCCTCGCCGTCCCCGGCTGTCCCCGGCCACCCGGGCCGGCCCCCGCCGGGGCGGGACGCGCAGCGGGGCGGGTGCTGTGCCCGGCCCCACGGCCTGGGCTGCCCCGGCCTGCAGGGGCTCGGCCTGGGAGTCAACAGGCGCTTCCCGCCACGTCGCGCACCCTGGGCGTTATTTTACACCCAGCCCCTCAGTTCAGTGCAGGGAACGATGGCCCCTGTGTGGAAAATGTAGGGAACGTTTAACGGAGAACTGTTGTTTTTACATAACTGAGGACCTGGCACCTGACCCTAGCACGGGGGAAGGACCGAGAGACATCAGACTGTGAATCCTTAATATAAAACACAGTCTCTTCCCGGAATATATACTGATACCTGTATGCATCCTGATACCTGTATTTACAAGTTGATTTAGGGGGAAGGACGGAGAGACATCAGACTATGAATTCTTAATATAAAACACAGTCTCTTCCTGGAATATATACTGATACATGTATTTACAAGTTAATTTAGGGGGAAGGGTAGCCAAAGTGCCAGGAATCCATATTGGTAAGGGGAAGGGTATTGTATGCGTCGGGGTGGTCTGTAAACCCTAAAGTACCAACCCATGGAGAACAGGGGAGCGAAATTGCGGCCGGGATTTTGGGGGGCTACAAGCAGGGGCTTTTTGCCCTATTAGGTGTGCCTACCTTTAGGTAGAACACCCGGTCTTGCAAAATTGTTATTAAAATATGCTTTGCTGAGAGATCCTGCCTGGGCCTATTATATTTGCAAAATAATTGTTTCCTACAGAAAAGATGGTGAACACTGTCATGGCTTGGTAGTGCACAAGGTGCTCTTGGTGTTTAAATGCAAACCACCCGTCACAACGGCTGGTCCTGCTTAAAAGTCCGCAAGAGGCTAAAGGCCCTTATGATTTTTTAGTCAATACGTGGAATCTAATGAACTGAGAATGCAGGAAGCTTTGCCACGTTATAAAATCCATATCAGAAAAATTTCAGTTTGTAAAAAAAAGCTTGGAAAAAAAGTAATTTCTAATGCTACAAAATGTATCCTTTGTACTAAAATAAGGGAGAGAAAAGTTTCTTCAGAAGGGAAATGCCTGGATGTTGAAGAAGCAATGACTTTCCACTGTTGACGCCGGGGTGTCCTGTCCCATGAGCATCCCTGGTGCAGCTGTGCAAGATCAATGCAGAAAACACGAGGAGGACACTTCAGGAGCATCTGCTCACAGCGCTGGGTGAGAGACACGTCAGAGCTGCCCGCCAGACCAGGGTGAATCCCCCAGTAACTCTGGAAAAAAACCCACTAGCAACCACACATGCTTCACCCAGGTTTGGGTGTGTTTCCTTGTGGGATGTTGGTTTAATCTATGGGATGTGGTAATGTAATTTATCCTGATTAGCTTGCTGTGGAAAGTTAACTGTGATTTCACATCTCTATAATCTCTATTTTATATCTCTTGGCCTTTAAAAGTCAGTCACAGGGCAGAATGGCTGCAGTTCTTTCCCCTGGTCTGGAACAGGTACAGATAATTTTAGAACTTGATTTATGCGTACGAGAAGATCTGTATGAATATATAGTCTTCACTCATAGCAACTACTGCCTTTATTGTTATTGCTGTTGTGGTGGATCACTACAGTTCTTCTGTCATTTTTAAAGTAATGTAAAAAAGCCCAAAATGAACCTAGGGCTAATACACTGCAATTTGCTTGTAAAACAGTTTTGTTTTAGGAGTTTATAAAAATGCTGTGAACTATGCCATGGAGAGCTAACTAATCAGTCATATTTTTATTAACCAGAATGAAACCAAAGATCACTTTGAGTTGTACTTTCTGTTTATAATTTACGAGTCTATTTTACTTGCCCTTTAATAATGTAATGGCTATAGTTGTGACAAAACAGGACCCTTCTGAGAATGAATAAACATAGAAGAAAAAAGTTCTCAGGCAAAAAAAGCTCAGTGACTCTACAGGGCCGTGGAAAGGCTCCAGTAAATATTTAAGGTTTATTGTTGTAAGCTCTATGTTTGTCTTTTTGCCTTAAAGATAAGTAGAGTTTGGTAGTGAGAGGAGGAAGTGCATGTATGTGTATGCAGCAGAGGAAATTAAAGTCTTCAGACTTCAGTCTTTGTTCTGAGTTGTACAAGGACGAAGCACAAGGGCCTGAGTTTAAATGCTTAAATTCAACTCCCAGACCAACGGAGAAAGATTCATGTGTGGCCACGGGCCCTAGATGAGGCTTTTGCTGTTTTTTTCTCTTGCACCTCAGCTGTTCTCACAGCAGCCTGATGCAATGCAAGGCAGCTGTACCTTGAGCACAGGCAGCCATGGGAGGGAGTCGAGGTTGCAGAACCCGTTAGTGCACTTAACCTTGACAAAATGTAATCAAGATGGTCAAGTTTCTCTCTGTAAGCTTTTGAGAAAATCACCAAAAGCTTGCACAGGTCTCCAGCACTTCTATTTCTAAAGCTGTTCAGTGAGGATCAGGGCTCTTCCCTGCAGACTGCCTGGCAGTTTATACTTTGATGAAAAACAGCTCTTGACTATGAAACCATGAGACATGGTGGCAGCTTTCTCTAGCCCTAGGCCTGCCAAAAGTACAAATATCTTGCTGTACAAAGAAAAATTCTGCTAAAATTGCAGATCTAAAATTGCTCATGTCTTCATCCTCTGATTTGTTTGCAGCAGTTTATGTCCTTTCAGATTGTGATAGAGGCTTAACTTTGTGTAAGGAAGTTTGAGCAATAATGAAAGACCTGCTTTTAACAGGACAGTAAGGTAGGTTGTGGATGTTCCTCTGGGTGTTGTTAAGTTTTGTTATCCTTTTGATTACTGTTTTCTTCACTACATAGTAAAGGATAATGCTCAGAAAATATACCTAGTGCCCACTCCAGCTCTGGAGAAAGGAAAGGCTTCTCAAGAGGGGAACATCAAATCCTTACAGAGTCCATGATTAGCAACAGGAAGGAGGGATATTCACCAAAAGACAGTTTTAAGTGAATGTGCATGTTGTGCTTTTTCTTCCAAACCCCCCAGCATGTGCTGTGGTAAAAGAAAAAGAACGCTGCTTCTTCCCAAGGCAGAGCACCATGAGTCTGTCAAGTCTCCTACAACCTCCTGGGACTTTCAGCCTTGTTCAGGAAATGCTGAATGATACAAACAAGTGCCTTATTTATAGAAGGATTGGGTTAATTCTTATTCCAGTACATCATTGATGCAAGGTACTTCAGAAGATGCAGCTTGATTTGCTATAAACTTACACAGAACAAAAATTCCTGGAAAACGATTATTAGACTAGTTGCATAAAACATGTCTGTTTCTGACCCTGGGGGTATTTGAAAAGGAGGGTCTGCAGTGATGTTCCAGCTGTAGGAGCAGAGTATTTCTGCTGAAATTACTTCTGAGGAATATGGAAGGTCTAACTGGCTGTGTTGTACAATATGAGCTGAGGTTTTGTGGTACAACCTGTGGTCACAGAGCTGAGAGGGGTAGGAGCTCCAAAAAGTTATTTGGTTTTGACAGCAGCTGGTCTAAACATCGGGCTTCAGTGACACCCTGCTGTTGAAACGATGGCTCGGAGGACCAGCTAAATTCACCAACAACTGTTTTCTGCTTTCTCTTTTCCAGCTATGACTTTTTCAAAATTTATTTGGACTTTAAAAACCATTTAGCGTAAGAAAACCTGTTGATCTCACCTTTGTAATATTTTGTCTGGTACACCGTTCTCTGATCCTGGCTAATACCTTCACCTGTGGAAAAACAGATATCTGATCACAAAAGAATTTTCAAAGGCTTCTTTGGTTATCCACACCCTTAGGCGACCTCCTCTGCTAGCTGTCAGGTTCTTTTCTAAACTGTCTCCAAAACCAGCCTTCCAGAGCCCCTGAGCTGGAGTCCATCACCTCAGGGCTGGTACGTACAGCTGGAGTAAGTGTGGTAACTACATCTCCACAACAAGGCATACTGTGGGCTGTAAAGTATCCTTCTATTCTAGAGTTTAAATTTCTGCTGAAAAGCCTCACCTCACCGTATTTTAGCACAGGAGGTTGTTTTAGCTTGATGTGATAAAGACATATCTAAAAACTTCTCCTCTTTGCTGGGTATCCTTTAAGGCATTTCTTCCTTTAGCAAAAACGGTTTTAAATGTCTTGGAAACATTGCCTCCTGTTCTGTCTTTTAGACCAAGGCTGGGCATAATTAAACACAGAATTCAATTTGTCACTGTTAACATGTACTTTAAAAAAAGGCTGTAGGTGGAGAACAGTTGTATATCCAACACTGCGCTCCCCCTTAGAAAGAAACAGCTAATTTTCTTTTAAAATGTACATGTGCAGGTGTGGAGAGCACAGTGACAGCTGTCCCAGCAGGACAACTGTGTGCCTTACTGAGGCTTTACTCTGCTCCTTGGCTTCTTGTAACCAAGAGTTACCATTCTAAAGCTCCCCACTGCATCAGGTCTGTTATGTGTATATATATATTTTAACACCCAGACCTGCAAAGACAAAGCCATTGCACACATAAATCTGCTGTAACATGTTTGTTAGCAATGTACAAACCCACAGTATTTCCCATCAAGTGGATCTCTAGTTCAGCATTTATTTCCCTCTGTGCTACTCAGCGCATCTCAGATTTAAATGGTGTTAAACAAAACTTACCATTTCGAATTGAGCATCTTGAGTCTTCCCTGCCAGAACGAAGTTATCTGTCGGTTGTTTTTCATAGTCCAAGCCTATTTCATGATTTTCAAGCTCCAATATTTGAGCGGTTTCAAAGCAACACCTCCTGGCAAGCTGTGGTATTGCTTGTGCAAGCAGAGCAGCCTTCCTTTGGGACTGAAAAATTGAGAAAACAAGACAGCGGAGTGACCTGCAGTGATTGTTCCACGTGGCTCAGCGTGAAAATTGCTGTGATTGACGTGGCTGCTACACCTTCCACTGGGGGAGAAATATAAGTGGGGAGCATGTTTCAGAATTTTTTGAAGTGGATAATAGCACCAAAAGCTATGCAGGACTTTATAAAAAAACCTGTGAAGCCAGCAAACAAAGGATGCTCACTATCATCCCCATAAATGGTAATACAGACATTAATCTTCCTATTTTCCTTTGTATTTTACTCCGTTCTCTATTCCAGTGTAAAACTGCCTGGCAGAAAATAGAGGCGCAAATGGAAATTCAGAAGTTTCCGAAAGCTTTATTAATGTTTGAAGTATCGTATTCGCTTAGTGCTGAAGGAATGTGGTTGTCCTTATAAGCAAATAAAACTACTACAAAAGATGTGGAAACGTCACAGAAAAACGCTAAAGAACAAGGTTACAGGACCCTTATTTGCAGAATTTACACGTGGTTAAAGGTGCTATTGTGCTGTTTTAGCATCACCACAAGAGTCCAACATGCTGGAATAACTTGAGGAATCAGATGTGAAGAACACCAGGCAATTTATACAGAGACTGAGATATGGTGTGAATGTTCATATAATGAATAAAAGCAACACAAGGCACTGTAGAGAGCATCTCCCGTGTGAGGAAAGGCTGAGGAGCTGGGGCTCTTGAGCTGGAGAAGAGGAGACTGAGGGGTGACTCATTCATGGGGATCAATATGGAAAGGGCGAGTGTCAGGAGGATGGAGCCAGGCTCTTCTGGGTGACAACCAGTGATAGGACAAGGGGCAATGGGTGCAGACTGGAACACAGGAGGTTCCGCTTAAAGATGAGAAGAAACTTCTTCTCAGTGAGGGTGGCAGAGCCTGGCCCAGGCTGCCCAGGGAGGTTGTGGAGTCTCCTTCTCTGCAGACATTCCAACCCGCCTGGACACCTTCCTGTGTAACCTCATCTGGGTGTTCCTGCTCCGGCGGGGGGATTGCGCTGGATGAGCTTGCGAGGTCCCTTCCAACCCCTGACACTCTGGGATTCTGTGATTTCTTGATGGAGACAGTAAAATTGTCAACAATCATCAAAATATATATGTAAGCAGTGTGTGTTTCTGCTCTCTGTTCCAGATTGCTGGCTGATTTGTTGATGTAGCGCCACTGGAACTCTTCTCTGTCCAGAACGATGCTAAAGCCATCTGTCAAAGTTTGGCATCTCAGTCTCCGCTTCGGCCACGCAGGCCGCATCCTAATCGCCTGAGAGAACTGGCTGAAAAATGACGTGACCACTGGGGCCGATATCGCCGAGTCTTCGAGAACGGGGCGGGAGGGGGCACCTCAGACGACGAGAAAAGCGTTTCGCGCGCCGCCCGCCTCACAACCGGCCGCCCCCCGCCCTCCCGCCTTCCCCCTCAGCGCTGCGCAACGCGCCTGCGCGCGGCGGGCGGAGCGCGGCCCGGACGTGACGGGGCAGAGGCGCGGCCGGTGCCGAGCGGGGCGGCGCAGCCGGCGGGCGGACGCGGTGCCCAGGTAACGCGGGGCCGGGGCTCCCCCTTGTCTCTCAGCGGGAGGGTCGGCGGGGGTGAGCGGCAGTCGGGCGCCTGTCCCCCGCGGCGGCCGCCGGTGCTTCGAGCGCCCGGCGCTCCGAGCCGCCGCCTCGCCGAGCGCGTCCCGCCGCTCCCCGGGGTCTCTTCTCCTTTGCCAGGGTTTGCCTGCTCCTGTTTTGAGGCGCGGGGCTTTCCTTCTTTAAAAAAAAAGCAGCTTTGCACATTTAAAAAAAATAATTCAGGGTTCTGTGTGGCTATTTCTCAGCGCTGTGACGAAGCCAGGTGTTGGTAATACCTATTTTGAGGCAGATGAACGGTCTCAGGGTATTTATCCCGTCTTGCCGGGAGGCGTTTAAATAAATCTCCAGACAGAATCCGCAGCAGGCGATGACCGTGGTGTCTGTCGCGGTCCTGTCCGAGCAAAACCTGCCGGCGTGTGTTAACAGACCAAAAAAATCAGCGCAGGCGCCTGTGGTTTTGTGCCCTACTCAGTAAAATAAAGGAGAGCGTATTAATTTCGATGGAGATGGATATAACACTCGCGAACATAGTACAATGAAAATAAAACCCGTAGCGAAAATGGATAGGAACCTGTCAGCCCCTTTTCTCGTTTGAGCTTTGTGGGAGTTTTGCTTTTGGAAACTACTAAGACCTTGTTGTGACTTTGTTTGCAGTTTTTCTCTTATGCTCTAGTTTTACCAGTTCGGAGATAGACGGGTCTTAACTTACTGATCTCATTCTCGAAGCAGAGTGAAAAAATAAGGATAAATACTTTCCGCATTCACTCTGAGATGGATTTGATTCCTGGTGGGATTGCTCCAAGCCGGCACTTGGGGCGTGAAAGCTTACGTTTTCATGGTAACCATATGTATAAGTAAGCATGGAATTTTAGGAGAGCAGGTTTAAGGTGATACTGCTGAAAAGGGTGGCCCCACGTGCCTCTTTCCCAGCCCTCCGATTGTCCATTTTTATTGTGCAGGTATAAGTGTCGTGTGGTCAGCCGGATTCATCCACCAAAGCGACCGGCAATTAGCACCAAACAGAAGGTGACGGCATGGAGCTGACGGCGTGTCTGTACCGATGCTGGTGTATTTAACGGGGAGAGGCAGGTCCGCCCGTGAGGCAGCGCCATGGATCAAAATCAGCGAAGCTGCTTGTGAAAGTGTTCCCTGAGGCTGCGCTTCCCTGGGCAGGTGAGCTGGCCTAGTGGTTGTGCTCGTTCTTGTTTTGTTTCGGCATTTTTTTAGGTGAAAGCTGTGCAATGCTGTCTGTCTCCCTATTTCATCGTGTGGCTGATATTCTCAGCACCCCCCTCCACTCTTTCACAGTAGAAATATTTTTATTTTGCTTCCTGGAAAAGTTTACTTTTGAGTGGTCACCAAACCGATACATGTGAAGGGTTAGAAATGTAGAACTGGGGGATTTTTAGAAATTTACCTCTGGTGATTATCACCAATAACTCCAGTGCTAAAACAGATGTTGTGTTTTAGAGAACAAAAGCGGTTTTTGCTAAATGTAAATATGGGACTACTAACAATAAATAAAGAAATCTTGTTTAGACGTGAAAACAAGTGGATAAAGAATTGTAACAGATGTAGCAAACAAGAAATTACTCTCAGTTGCTCAGTTTTGGTCTGTATTTTAACAGCTGTTTCTGATATTTGAAAGTTCTCAGTCCAAAAAGATGATAAAAGATGAGACTAGTAGAAAAACTTTACATTAGAGGCATGCAAAGAATTTTTTTGGGATATAAACAGTTTAGTTGTTATAGCTTCACTAAGACTAAGAACAATCAGCCTGAAAAAAAAAAATCAGTCTTTTGTTTATTGTATTATTTTAAAGTCTATGTTAGTACAGCAGCTCATGGATTTTATTCAGATATTTAGTGGAGAATGAATGCTTCTCCTTGTAATGTCCAAGAGTTTTAGATAAGCCTTTGTGACATACTTTAATGGCTTAATTGCATTGTTAAAATACTATTTCTCGAAAAAGCGCTGAATTTCCAGAACTTGGTGGGGTTTAGTTTTAAATGGGTTTTTTTTGTGCTGTGGCTCCTGCCCCAGTTTTGAACCTGTTCTGTGTTGTACACATCATATTGTTTAGATCCTTTTATGGAAATATGTTCTTTTAGACCCTTATCGAAATTACTAAAGCTGATTCTAACTGCTGTTCTTGTAGAATTTATCTTTACAACTTCTCATAAAGAAGACAAATTGCCCTTTATTACTCTTTGTTAGAAAAGATAGTGTAAGACTTAATAAGTGACTATTTCAAATACTCTATAGGTGGGTCTCAACAGTACAGCGCTTAAGTTAAATATTGACTTGCTGACTTTGGTCTTGTGTGACTCTTGCTGAAGCTGCAACCAGGAGAAAGGTATTGTGGCAAAGATCATGACAACTTAAAATGACAGCCTACTAAGTTGAAGCCAGTGGAGCTGTGCACAGAAGCAGCTGATGATCACGGAGGAGGCTCAGCTTGGTGGTGCTTGTAACTGATTAAACGTAGAGTTAATTCCTCTATCTCTTTCTTGTCTCTGTGGAAGAGAAAAAAATAACTAAAATGCAATTTAAAGAAAAGTGTGAAATAAGGATGTAAAAAAAAAAAAAAAAGTTACTACGTCTTGCAGTGTAGTCTTTAGCCAAATAAGCATGAATCTTCCCTTAATACACTTGTGCTGGTGTTGGTGGTCTCTGCAGCGTGATGTGAGCTGGTAATTATGTTTGTACCTGGGAGTGGTGACAGTCCTCTGTCTCTGTAGATTGTGAAACAACTAGAATTTGGGCTCTCATCATTAGTGTCAAGCCTGGTGGTCCTTTCCGCTCTCGTTCTTATTTAAACATACCTTTAGCTGGGAGAAATTCTGCGTGCCAGCAGGCCAGCTGTCAGGAGATCTCGTCTCTGGGATCATTCCTCCCAGAACAGAAGACTCTTTGTGTTTTATATACACATGATCTCTTGAAAAAATAAACATTTCTCCTTCTTGCAAAGATTCACTTTCAAGTATGAACCAGGCATGAATGTGTCAGTATTTTCAGCCTGCTCCTTGCCTTGTTCCTTGCTGTTGTGGCGTTTCTTAAAAAGGTCTTAAGTCTGGTTGCTGAACTGCATTGAAAATAGAAGAATTCCTCTGGAACTGACAAGATGGATTTTGTTCCTCAGTGATGTGATGTGTGTCATTTTTTGAATGCTTTGCCATGGGGAGCTCAGCGCACAACACAGAGCCATATATTGAAGAAAACTCATTTTTTTTCTAGCTAAGAAGCTTTGTAGGTGGGAGGCATCTTAGACTTTATTATCTGCCAGTGGGGAAAAAGAGTTTCAAGCTAATCAGGAGGCTGTTAGCAAGAAAAAGAGCCAGTCATATATGGTGCTTTAGGTGAAGGGATTTCTGCGTCCTTTAATAGTTAGATACTTTGCGCTGTTTATATGTGGGTAAGTTATTTTATTTCTTCGGTAAGTCTGGTGTACTGTTGGAATCTAGCTCTGGGATGATTTTTCTCCTGTGTTACTGGAAGAAGGTTGAGTATGTCATGTGTCAACTTCGTTTACTATAGACTGAAGTTTTGATGAAGGAAACATTTTCTTTTACATGTAGGATTGGGTTGATAAATCCTGCCTTTTTACTTATTCATTTTGAAACCATTCCCCTAAACGCGATGGGCGTGAACTGCTCCTTGCTTGCTCTCTGGACATTCTGGAATGTGGATTTATAGAGCCGCCCTGTAAAAGGTGGTTCAGATTTTTAGCATTCCTGTGAGCTTTTGCCCCTTTGTGAATTTAATGTTGTGATGTGATTGATCCTCAGGCGTGTTTCAAAGATGCACGGGTGTTTGGTGTGACTGAGGTCAAGAATTAGGCTGATCTCCAGATGGCCATCAGAGGATTAATTTGAGAGCTAATTACGAGTGTTCTTTGTATAAGTCTGAATAGTTACATCACAAAGACTTCTCTTTAATGATTCATCGGGCAGTTCAGTGGGGAAAAACCCCCAACTTTTTAACTTCTCAATGAAGTGTGTTTTTCCCTTAGCCCAGCTGGCTCTTGTTGAGCCGCACCCCAGCACTTGCAGGTTATTTTAATGGGTATTCATTTCCTGACTCTGAAAATGGGATCTATGATATCTTTGAAGTCTGGGTATCTCTTTTTCTCTGTATGTGTGCCCTACATTTCTCCTTGCATCCATCTACCGAGTGTTGCTGTGGTGTGAGCTGTGGACAAAGACCTCTGCCCATGGTTAATTCAGGCGTAGCCTCTGTTGGGTTAGTGTCTGCTATTTTTGGAGTTCCCTCGGGGAGAAGGTGGTCAGCCCTTCGAACCCTGGAGCCGAGCACAGGGCAGCGTAGCATTGTCAGCTTTGGTGTCACTGCTCTAGCAGTGTCAGCTTTGGTGTCACTGTGCTAGATCAGCTCTTGGTGGTGGTTCTGTCAGAGAGGATCCTGGCTTCTGCAGAGGGGTGTTAGCAGGGTCATCCAGCAGCAAGCCGGTGAGAAAACATTCATTTTACTCCTTTGGTTTGTTATTGATGCCAGGAAACACCTTGTCCACTTTTGAGAGACTTGTGAGTTGTGGCTGCTCCTGTCTCAGCTCAACAGATTTGCCTTAAAACTCACAGAGAAAGGTCAATGCTGCTGCTGGCTTCGGATCAGCCAAGCACCCGAATGATGGTGGAGATGGAGAAACATAGTGCTGGGATCTCATGCTGGTGATGCCATGGACTTCAGCAGGTAGCAGACTGATTTCTGAGTTTTCCTTAACATCATTTGTTTTCTGCCCGTTTTCCTTATACCAACCTGAACGGTAAAGTTTGAGGTGTTGCTCAGTAGCATTAGGACACCCCTTTGGGAATGAGAATATTTAAAAGTTGCTTTAGTCGTAGGGTTGCTGGGAGGACTTCTTTCTCCTCTTATCTTCCTAAGTGAAGGTTAGTCTGCAACACAGCTGACACAGGACTTTGACCTTCCTGGTTCACGTACAAACAGAATGCTATTTTAATGGCTTGTTTACATTCCTCAAGGTACAATGTCCTCTAGTTTCGATGTACTTGCCTGTCTGTAAAGGAAGGAAATATTGGGGCTGATTTCATGCGTTCTCGTGATTAGAGACTCTTCCTGCAGCCTGATGGGCAGAGGATTGAACAAAGGTACTGCCTGCAATCTACAAGTATTATTTTTGTGTTCAATCATCCACTGCCCATTTCTTGGCTGCTACTCAAGGTTCTGCAACACGTGATGCCTCGTGTTGCATCAGATGATGGACGGGTGATTTTGTTGATTCCTTCCTGGCCAAGGCATCCTTGATCTTCTGCCTTTTGTGGGAGGCCCGTATGGTTGCAGGACTGAAAGAAAACCCTAATTTCAGGTTTGCGTTGCATCACATGGGCTGGATAATTCTTGACGCTTAAAACAGCCAGCTCTTCTGCAGTACCAGACTGTCACTTGGAGGTGCATCAGAGACTCTTAGGAGCTTGTTTATGCTTTGTGTGATGAGAGATATTCCTTGTCCCACTTCCTCCCCAGGCTGGCTCGGATTATGCTGATAGTATTAGTGAAGAACAGTGCCAAGTCTGATGTCACTCTACTGCAAAAACCTGGAGGTTTGTCGAGAGACTCACCAACCACTGGGGCTTTGCAGAGTCATCCAGGAGTGAAACTGCATTTTGTGGAGCAAAATGTACCGAGATTACTGTTTGCATGGAGGGCTTTGACACTTACGTTTAGATAGCTGCGAAAGAGCAGCTCCAAGCAAAGCTCTACACATGATACCTGCCACTACAGGAGTGTTACTTTCAAGTGGCTTGTGTTCTTTAATCTATATTGTCTGTGGAACTCTCTGCTCCTTCTCTTTTTGTAGTTCTTTCAAACTGCAGCAGCATGTTGACAAGAACTGTGAGCTTGGGACATACGCGAAACCTCTGTAGCTAGGAGCGTGCAAAGGGCTGTGGGACTTGCCCTGCAGATATGGCCAAAGGGTAAAAAAAAAAAATCTCAGGGAGACTCTCCATCTCGAGCAATCGAGTGTGGAAGTGAAAATGGATAGTATATACTGAGCTGTAATTATTTCCTAGATTTCCTGGCTAGTGGGAACCTTGAGAGTGTGACCTGAGCAATCTGAAAGAGATGTTTTTGCTGCCCTGAGTAGCGTTGTGGCTCTTTCACAGACACTTCCAAAAGGACAGAATATTGCTAATGGGAACTGCAGGACATGCTGTGTTGAAATTTTATCTGGCCAAGTAGCTGCTAGTCCAATTCCATTAATGCTTGCATATTTAATAAACTTTTAATGTTGGATTTTAATGAGTTGGCAGTTATCTCTGAGCATCCAGCAGCAGTCGCAGAGTCTAGGTGGCTCTCAAATGCGGATTTCTCTCACTTCGAAGGCATGTGGCCTTTTCTTGGTCTGTCAGCCCTTGACAGGCTACAGCGTGCTTTGATTTGCTTTGTACTGATGTACATTAACAATGAATTTCTTAATTTGGATGGAGCCCTAGGGTTAAATTTTCAGGGGAGGAATCTGTCTAAAAAGCTGGGTACAAGAGAACATGACCTTGGTTAATCTCGTAACACACCATTTATCTACTTGTGATGATTCCTGCTAGTGATCTAATTGTTTTGGCTGCAAAATGGGCCTCCTAGGGAATTTGTTTCTAAAGTGGCATGTGCTCATGTACAATCCCATTGCTTTTGCTTTGTCTTTTCAGCCTTATTTTCCAAACATACATCAAACTCCCCAGAAGCCCAGGCAGGCTCAGAAGTGCCCTGGTTGTGCTGCACAGTTGGAACCAAGTGTCTCTGATGGTGTTAAGGAAGCTAATTTATTATCACAGAAACCTTGGCAAAATTCAGCAGAAAAGTTCAGTGCTCGTGCTTTTGAGATAAACCTGAGGGTAGTGAATATATGTCAGTATGTAAAATGCAGCAGACAAGGTGAAAAGGGACTTCTGATAACACAGTGTAATTCTCAGTTCTAGCACCAGTATGACTTCAAATAAGTCACTTCCCCACTCCCAATCTTTAGGATAAATTCTCAATATGCTACTGTAATGTAGATAGTGGATGTGTAAGCTGTGAGGGTCACAGGGATAAAGAAAGAAGCCCTTACTGCCTTTTTGAGATAAGACAACATAGAAACTCAGTGTCGGGACCCATCAGATTGGTTTTCGGGTGACCTTTCAGTGTGTCTGGCAAAAAGCAGAAAAAAATGTAATGTTTATGTAACATAGTGTCTTTATCTGAACGCCCTGTATTTTAAATTGAAGTTCTTTTTATCTCCAGAATACCCGTTTCTGAGAGAAAGATCAAAGAGACTTAACGACAAAAACTGATGGGCCATTACATCTTCCAAAATGAGCCTATTCACACTTTTCTACTGGAGACTAACATGTCTTAAAGGTGAGTGGTTTTGTACGTGATAAAAGAGCTGCTCAATGTCTTGACCATCAGTCTTCCCCAAGATAGATCTGTTCTCATTCCAGTTGGGTGTGCAGCTGCCTTTCTGGGCTGGCACAGCCCCTACAAGCATGCTTATAAGAGTATTTTACCACTGGGAGAAGTATGGAGGAAGTAGGTAATATTTTTCCACCATACCAATTAATAATCATTAATATGAAAGGTCTTGAAAAAGCTAGAGTGCTTAGTGGAAGAGGTGGATCAATGTGCACGTGGATATTTTTGGCAAGTGGAGAAAACACAGCTGTTTTCTTTGCAGGATGAGAAAGTTAAGTTTGTAAGACAAACTTTTGTTTAGTTTGGTGAATGTATAAAATCAGGTAAGGCATTTTCAAGTTCTGTTCCAGTTGTTCCTCAAATAATATCATCAGCATTCAGAGTAGCTGAAGAAGAGTGTGTGCTCTCAAAGATGGTAAATTAATTTCCCCAAAGTAAAGAACATAACGCTTGAATGAAATTAAGTCAAAATTATATTTTGTAGAGTTTGTCGTATCTTTTATGTTATTTTTGTACTCAGCCCCTTAGGGCTGTGACCATACAGTGTTGTTTTAAAATCCTTTAAGAACAGAAATCAAAATGTGAAATGTCATATAAGTCCTGCACTCAACATTGAAATAAAACTAGGCTTTCTGAGACAAACAGTTAAGGTTTAAAATATCTTGGTTTAGACTTTACTGACACTTTAATAAGTAACATATAAAAGGAAGCCGTGAACCTATGTAAGCCTAGGTTTGCCTGCTTAGCAGCATTAATTCTGATTTTTAATTAGGCTAATAAATTTTCTCTTCTGTCAGTTACTTTATTGATAATTAATTTTTCGGTTTCTTTTGGTATGAACAAGCTAGCACCTATAAACTCAAAGCAAATAGTGGAGTGTAAGTGATGAAAAATGGGTCTGGGTGGTTGTCAATTCTCATTCTGTCTGTGCAGAAACTGTTCTAAAATCTCCAGCATTGGAATCACAGGCCTCTTACGTGCAAATGTTTTTTGGTGTGAGGAGAAAGGCCGAGTAGAAGTTCAACCTACACTGAACTCTGTTTTCATGCGTTTTTGCAGATTTGAACCTGTGTCTCGTTATCCATGTGAGTTTCCTAAATATTTGTAGAGGGGATGTACTGTCAGGGGACCTTACTACTTGAAGATTGTAGCTGGAGAGAGAAATAATGTTCATACTCATTTGTGCTCTTTGGTATCTGGTATAATATGCTCAATTCTGCATAAAAGGTTGGAAACTTGAAACCCCAGACCAAAAGGTGTTATCAAGTTCTAAAAGGTTCTCTTGTATTGTGTTTTGCAAGTGTCCTCTTCAGATTCACTGGGATGAAGTGTGGAATGTTTTGGAGACAGATGTAATTAAATTAATTTTTTATACATCACAGCCATGAGGCTTTGTATGGAAAATTAGTCCTGGAGAAAAGTGATTTCCAGTACTGGGTCCATGTTCCTGAATCAGCAGCTTTGTTTCTGATTAATTTTCACTAATTGTAAGTGTGCTGCCCTGGGTGTTCCTTACAGCTATGTGTTGCTGGATTTTGAGTTTCTGTTGTTATATGCACTTAAACACTGACAACTCCTGGAAGACTTTAAATAAGAACTTGCTATTGATGTTTCACACTTGCTACCTAATAATCTGGAAACTAATCTAATTCTGCAGAAAAACAGGATGTGTTCCAAGAACCTTAAGTAAGTCGAGCGTTTTCCATGTATATGGAAAAAAGAAAAAGAATTTTTTACTGTATTGTGTTTGCAATCTAAGCATTCAAAACATGGTTGTAGATCTTGGAGTGCCATAGGTTCTTTTACATTATGTGTTCCTTAAATGTAAAGAGGCTGTGAATGGTTACGTATTTTTATAATGATCTTCAGTTGTTTTTTGAGGGAAGGATATTTTAAGTGCAGTCTATGAATTCTGCACAAATAACTATATGGATATTAATCTTCAATATTAAAAAAAGTTTTTGTGGTTGGTTGAGTGATTGCAGAAGTCCGTAGTTGTACCACATGCTGCTCATGTGTGCTTGAAGGATGTTTTGAAAGGTAAAGATGTTATCTGTCAACCCTTTTGCGAAAAAAAAATCTGGGAAATTAGGGAATCTCACTTGGGAATATTTATTCTGGTGTAGTCTGTACTTTTCTGTTGATGTGGATGAACAGAAATACCTCTTCTTCCTTTTGCTCTCTCCTCTTTCTTCTCTTTTCACATCTTGTGAAAAGTGCGGCTTTGATCTGTGGAGAAAGATTGTGCAACAGGGTGAAGAAAGAGGGTATTTTGCTGCTATAAAGCTGCTTTGTTCTCTGAGGTCAGGAGGAGCTGAGCTCCCAGTGATTTCATAAGCTCTTCTGTTACCTGTTCACGTACCGGTCCGTAAGCCTAAACGGATGGATCCTCCTCTGAATGAGTCACTCAGTAAATACCAGGCAGTGCTGGTATTCCCGATACTGTCCGCTCTGAGAACTTTCTCCTATTTCTCGCTTATTGTTGACTCGCTAATTGCTCCGCTGCTCTCGCAACCCCAGCGGATTTTGCCAGCAGAGGGTTTTCTCACGGTGTGCGGTTGCAGAGAGACACCTCCATCGCTGCTACAGCCTCGCTACGGGACGCACGTTCAACGGTAGCTGGAAAACATTTGGAGATGTTTCCAGTAAAACAGCGGCTCCCGGTTCTTGGCTCGGAGCCTCCCGTTGCTGAGAGGCAGCATTGTGGTTTGCCAGCTGGCACTTGATGGTCTTAAAGGTCTTTTCCAATCAAAATGATTCTATGATTCTTTGTTATCCCCTGGCCCACCCAGGTACTGTAAGGCCGGCTTCCAGCGTGCACACATGCAGATATTGGATAACCACTGTTTTTTGCAAAGGTTTTGTGGCTGTGTTTAGACTCTTGCAGACTTCTATCTTAAGTGTAAGAGCTTGGAGAGGTGTAGGGGTCCCTGTCAGCTTCTGTCCCTTGCCTGTCTGTCTCTGATGTGTCATCACTTGTGGCCTTACAGGATTTGAAAATGCCTCGGTTTCTGGCATAAATTCTCGTCTCATTGGGAGAAAAATTTGCCACCAATTTAAGCTGAATCTTGACTAAATATGAACAGATTGAACCTCGGGCAAAACCTCACAAACTGGATGATGCTGCCCAGCCAGAATCAGTTGCCATCCGTACTTTCTCTGGGAGAGAGGACGTTTCCAGCGCTGGATGGCCGAGGCGTTTCGGGAGAGCTGTCCTGGCCACTGGAGCTGTGGAGCAGACCTGCATAAACTTCTGTAATAGATACTCCTTTGCATTTACTGACACTGTCTTCTATTGAGGCGTGCAGTTCTTACAGCTGTTTGACACAGCCACTGCGCTGTAATTAACTTTCCATGAACAAAACTTCAGGAATTCCTGATCTGTGACCTCACTGTGCCAGCAGAAGTATGCAGCCCGTTTAGTTAGAGTATAAGTGCCCAGACTGAAAGCCACTGCACACTTTTCTTTTACTAAGAAAATAATTTTTGTTAAGCAGAGCACATTAAGTTGTCATTTAGTTAAGGCAATAAACTGCAAAAATCTTTAATCGCATTGGAGGGGATAAGGAGATATTGCTGCAGGTTTCTGTGTTTTTTTTTCCAGCTTCCTGAGTAAAACAATTCTGGTTTTATGGTGTATTATCCTATGTTTAAATATTGTGTGGATGTATTTTTAAAAAAATGTTCAGTTACGTTGTCATCATGTGCAATGATTAGATGCTGATTAGTATGGAGGAGGTGCAGCACACAATTAATTTTAAATCTGCCAGGTAGTGTTACTTGTCTGCATGTTGCCTTATCAAATAAGAAGATATTGTTTCTTAAGCACATTGCACTTGCCATATTGAAACAGAATTACATTTCTATTAGAATAATGTTTGCTCAGTGCTCCCAGGTAACAGAGAAGTTTAGTATTACTGATAAGGTCCATGGTAACCTTTTACTTAGTTCATTTAGCGTTTGGCTTGGTCTCCATTCTCTGGTACATGAGTGTTGCGTTATGTGTTATTTTGAAATAACCGTGTTTGGAAAGGTGCTCAACTATTATGTTCAAATGTCTGTTACCACAATTTATTTTTCCTTGAAATCTAAACACTGTCTTTGAGTTGATGCATCTTTTTTTAATCTCAAGCAAAGTGGAGCTCTGGTTTTATCTTTTTAATTTACACAACCTTGATAAAAGCAGTCAGGTTGTGCTGGAGTCAATTCAATGATAATAAATTCCTTCTGTTCTTCCTTAAGCCACAGTGAAAATGAAATAAGTTAAATTTACTGACCGGTCTTCATGCCTTTTTGTCCAGCGCAGAAGAAAATTAAGCTATTTTGACCTTTCTCTGATATGTGTAGTCAGTGAAGATGAGGGCAGAAAAAGGCTTTGTAAAAATAAATGAAGTCGATCTTGGTCTTTCTGAGATTGTTATTAATACACTGCGGTGTGCTCCAGTTGCAGTCACAGACTCTGAAGGCCGGTGCAGGCGATCTCAGCTGCTGTTTCACCTACCAACACGGTACTCGGTTTTGAGTTTTTGTCCCTGTCTTTGAAGCGCTCCGTTTGAGATAAAGGTGAGTTTTGTCCTGCACTTCACCTGGAAAATGCTCACACCGCCAGAAAACGGGCCGTGCTGGATCTGAACAGGGCCGGCTGAAACCAGGAGTGTACCCCTGCCAGCGGTACACATACATGGATCAAAAAAAGGCTTGCAATAATCTGGAGGGTTTCAAACTTTTAACGCTGCGTATATACCTTCGTAAATACAGTGATGTACCTTTTTGTGAGAGGGTCATAATTCTTTGGGAAGGTGGGGGGAAGTGATGTCTCCTGCACGTGAGTTCATGGCAAGGGTCTGCATGCAAACCAGAGCCTGCTGCCAACAGGGACCTAAAATAAAAGTGCTGTTCTGTTCCTGTGCCGATGGTGGGGGAGTCGAGAGGTGCACAGGTGACATCAAATGGATGGTACATTTGCTTCGTCCATTGTAGATGAAGTAAAAGCTGAGCGTCCGTAGTTTACCACCCAAAAACTGATAGTGTGTGTGCTGCTACTCTGTATTTTTCAGTTGTATTTGGAGAACTGAGCTGTGTGCTTTTAAAATGGTTGTGTCTTCTCCTTGAGAGCTTAGTATTTGTTTGACAAAATGTTGCGGCGGTCATGGAGGATATTTTATTCTCAGTCTGTGGAATTTCAGGTCTAACAGAACTCCTGCTTAGGCTTTAGTACATCCCTGTTTCTCCACTGTATATCTTCTAGACAGCTGTGCTTGCCCTGGCTGACTCATCTAAAAAGTGAATATACTGGTATCTTTATTTGCTCTATACTGGTCTCAGCTCCAGCCAGAGCTTGTTTCCAGTGTCAGGATGGGCAGTGGAGACAGAAGGATGAGCTGGTGCTTAATTCCTTGCTTGTGGAAGGAGGAGTATCATATACTGAAAACCTGAACAGCATAACTTAGTGGTGAACTTGTATCATGGCTGGTTGTTTCAGGTACAGACTGCAGGAAATTGAAACCAGCCCTGATTTTGCCTGATGAGAAGAGTTTTAAATTTAGGTGATGTGACTCCAAGTGAAAGCTTTTCCAGATGCACTTTTCTTCTAGAAAGTAGTAATACATTTCTCTAGCATGCTGTCTCTTGCAGTTAAAATGATTGGCAGTTTATGGGAAGTGCCATCTGAAAAAATGCAAGGGATTTGCTTTTTCACAAAGTATAAAACTTGGTTGTTTCTGCAGCAGAAATGGCAAGGCCCTGTACTGGAGTTAGGATGTATGCCTCTGCAGGTTTTCATTTTGGTTTACTCTGAAAAGAGCTGATATCTGCAAAGGTACACATGTTTTAGTTTGATAACTGCTACTACCATAGATGAGTCAAACCAAATTTTTAATTGCGTTGCTGTGAAAAATGGAGTTGTACACTTTGCATCCCTAAAAAGAAAAATAATGTTGATGCCATGATATTGATGTTGGATGATATGAAGTTAAGGTCAGAGTTTGAGAAGAGCATATCCTGCCTGCTTAAAAATTCCTCCCCGTTGTTTTTGGGTGGCTGGATGGGCCAGCCTAGATTAAACCAGGCTGAGGGAGCAGCAGTGTTGCCTGCTTTTGAAAGTCAGGCCTTCCAGCTGCATGCCCGAAATACGGGGTACAATTCTATGTTCTGTTAGTCTGTAACATTTACTAAGACTTCTGTTCTTAAGGATTATAAATGCTTCTTCATGTTTCTTGAAAGGATGAGGAAACAACATCTTACCTAAGAAATAGCTTCATTTTAAGGTTGGATAGAAATTTAGCTTATTGGGGCCTCTTGGAATGAATGCTGTTGAATGAACTTTGCAATGTGTAGCAGTGAAGAGAACTTTCTGAATTTTATTGACACTGAAGGATTTTTATGCAAAAAGTACATATATATATATATATATATATGGCTATAGACATGTCCAGTAAAAATGGGCGATTTTATTAAACCGCGAATTGAAGGGAGTGCAGAATGGTTGCCTGGGGCTTCAGCAGGATTTTTCAGTGCTCTGGATGGTTAATGCAGAATAGCCTAACTGCTAGGACAGAGAAGCCCAGAATAATTTTCCTTGTCCCAGTTAAGTCAAGAACTATTAGAGCAGTGGAAATAAGATTTCAAGAAGAGGGGGGAAAAAAGGGTGAGGGAGGTGTCAGCTCTCACTCTTGGTGGTGAGAGGGGAGAGTACACAAATGTACCAGACATTAGAACAGAAGAAGGGTGAGTAGCAGTTACTGGTGAAAATAGGCTGATGTTGCCAAAGCGTGCAAGTGGATTGGGAATGATTTTGACTCTCCCTGGTACTTTTTTTTTTTTAAAAGGGACAAACTATATGAGTGTTTGCAGTAAGACATACAGATCAAAGGAATACGTGATTTTCTTTGACCCGCGTGTTTGTCAGGAAAGGCTATTTCTCTGCTGTCAAACCTGATGCTTGAACCATTACGAGTCATTTCTCCCCAGTCTAGTACCACCACATTGTGCCACTCAAGAGAGCTGCCGTCATCTGGTGGCTTTGCTTCCCTCCTGCTGGGAGCAGGGGAGGCACAGCAGCTCAGAAACTCTAGTAAATTCCTTTCACGGCCTAACTGATACTTAAATATTTGGAGAAGTAACACCAAGTACTTTTTTAATGTACCTTTCTCACCTCCTTTTCCTGAGGTATTGTATTTTTCTTCTGTCACATCAGTCGCCATGACCAGTAACCGTTGTGCTTCTTGACTGTTAAACTTCCAGTCTGAGTTGACAATCAATAAAGTACCTGTAAGAAGAAGTGAGACTCTTTGCTGAAGGAAAATATATTCTGCTCTACCGTTCTTTGCAGGGAACTCAGCATTGTGCTTGAGGATTAATCTTCAGGAATAATTTCTGATAGTGCTGTATCTTTATTCTCCTGTCAGCAGTCTGGCTGATATTTAAAGCTATGGATTTGAAAAAATGGGGAGTAATGGGTAATCATTAGCCATACCTAAATGGCTAACTCTCATCTCTTACCTGTGCAGACTGTCAGGACCCACACAAAAAGGGTTGAGGAACCCTGGTGCCATCCTCAGAAACCACCATACCTCATCCCATTGTTTGATGTTGGATATTAGGAACAATTTCTTCCCCAAAGGGCTGTGGGGCATTGGAACAGGCTGCCCAGGGCAGTGCTGGAGTCACCATCCCTGGAGGGGTTGGACAGACAGAGATGAGGTTCTCAGGGACATGGGGCAGTGCTAGGGGTGGGGGAACGGTTGGACTCGATGATCTTGAGGGTCTCTTCCAACCAAAATGATTCTATGATTCCCTTTGACAAGTGAGTTTGGAATGCGGTAGTCCTGAGCTCCTCATTTGCTTGTGCCGTCCTGCCCTTATCCCACCTTTGGGATTATCTGTCGTGCTCTCAGCGGAACAAGAAGGTGCACCAGCGCGTTTTGGCTTGCAGGAGCTATTGCAGGGCTCACGGAACAGATTTCCACTGCTTGTGTTTCCTCATTCTGAACTGACGATCGGTCCAGAGCATGAGAAATTGTTCTCACACTTGGGTAAAAATACAAGCCCCTCTCTCCCTGGTCTACATTTTTCAATGTCAGGGTTAGTCTCTGTGGTTCTAAGATTAAAATGCGGATGTTCCTGTGTAGTTGGGATTCATTATCCACACAACACATTTGCTTTTGAACTGTTCAGAGCAATGAGGCTGGATCTGTAGTGCCTCCCCATGAAGCATATGGGAAGGAAGAAGTTTGATCAGGCTGTTTCTTACACAGAGGAAGATACAAGGCAAACCCAAAGTGTCGGCAGATTAAGCATTAAGTGTTCTTCTCAGCAAGCTTTTCTAATATGCTAAAGAAAATTGTCCCTCATGTCATCTCAGGTGATAATATTCACAAAATCCGACCTGGAAAAATCCAACCTGTATCAGACACTAACCATCTACTGTCAAAGTCTTATTTTGTGCCTTTATGTTGATTACTTTTGTTACCGTGGGCACTTGGCAGGAGAAAAAAGCCGCATCATTCTGATCGGTTCATGTTTCCAAGATGTTTTTTGAGAGAAAATGTTTCCTGAACCTTGTTCAACCTCTGAAGTAGAATTTGGTCTTTCTGGGAATCACATGAGATCAAGTGATTGCCTGGAGCAGGAGAATATGCACTGAAGCTGTAATAGCAGAGACCTTGATATCAAAGGCCACCTGCTATTGCTCTCTATCTCTTCAGCTTTAAAGTTTACCAGGTTATAAATTCAGCTTGTCATCTTGCTATATAATGGCTTGCAGTTCTTCAGCAGGTGAGCAGAACAGTTTCCCGAAGATTATTTAGTATTTATAGCCCAGCCAGCCATCTCTTTCTGCAGAAACCTCAGTGTGGTCCTCACAAGGCATCCTGAGGTGTCTTTCAGCCTTCTTTCTACGTGCTCCTTTTACTATTTTCTTGGTCTTCCTGGGGGCACTGAACAAATCCATGTCAGCTTGGAGCTTTGACCTTCAGGTTTGCAACCCAGCTTACACAGGTACCTGGTAGGAGTAGGAGAAAAAAAGGTCCCACAATAGAATTTTAATAGTTGTTTTTTTTCCCAAAACCAGGTTTGTATCAATGAGCTTGTGCGAAGAATTAATTATGAAAAACTCCTGAATGCTTTCTGGTTGAAGAGAATGGGGAAAAATGTCTGGCAGTCTGTATTGATGTGGTTGAAGTTCACAGAAACACAGAGCGTTGTTTAACCTGTATTTTCTGCTCATGGTGTGTATTTTATTAACTGCACTCAGTCAGAAATACTTTTTCTAGCAAGCTGGGATTGTATTTGTCGAGGAAACTTTATTGGTGTTGTAAAACTGATAGAAAAATCTTGCCTAGGATCCCTGTCCATGTGCAAGTCTGCAGGCCCACGATTCACCTCCCATGTTTTGGTCACATACCCTTCTGTGGTATTTCCTCACCCTTGAGTCTGTGACGTAAAGGACAGAGCACTTTTTACAGTCATTTTGCTTTTAAGTAGCTTTGGTAGTTGAATATAGCTGTTCGAAAATATTTATTGACTTTCAGCCTGTTTTCTTCGGGCTAAACCAAACGCAGTGGCCCCTTCAAGGCGATACTGCAGTATATATGCAAGGTGCCATCGTTTTTTTGTGTGTTTTGTTTTCTGTTTAGCACATGAGACACTCCCCTGGCCCCCAATTCTTGCCAACAACTAAAGATGGTTACCAGTCCTCAGCGGGAATAAATGAGAGTTCTTCCTTCTGCAAGCTCTGTATGAAGATGAGGACATCAACCAGAGTTTGATAAGATACCGGACAACTTTCACTTACTCAACACTGTCTGTCCCTTATTCAGAGTAAGAGAGAGTTTCTCATAAGAAAAAATAGCATGATTGTGTCTCAGGAGATTGCAGTTACAGTGGAGTCATATCGTAATGTGTCAATGTAAATATTTAATGTTTGCTGTCATTTGAGTAGCATGGCACACCAGCGTTTTGGTTGTCATCCGTGTCTTTTTAGTATTGGATTTGCTTTCTCCAGAGGCCTGCAAAGGTCACCATTCTGCAAGGAGAAATGCCGTGGGACATCAGCTTTCAGGAAGCTGGAGATTCCGAGTGGCCAGCAGTGAAAATTGAGGTCCTGCTTTATCAGTGGTGATACCTTCCTACTTCAGATGCATGTGGACAGCCCAAGGTGCTGTCTTGGCTTTGCAAGTTTGTTTCTAGCAGCTAATTGCAGTGAAAAAGAGGTTTCTGATGTGGGTGTAGTTGCCACATTTCTGTCCTTGTAGGTTGGTTGAGGCTCTGGGTTTCTGTTTCTGCATTTTTTTTCACTAGCCCAGAAGAAAACTACTTGTTGGAGCTGCTTCTGAAATCCATGGCCATTTTCTAAAATATACTTGCCACCTTGAGGAGAGCGCAAAATATGAGAATACTGGTGTATATGTTTTTGAGTCTGTTCATACTTTCAAAAAAGAAAACCCGTACTTGGTGATGACCTACACTTGTTACGTGGAGGTTTTCCAGGGGCTGGACGGATTTCAATAGGCTTCGTAGCATTTGTCGTTTGCTATTTCTCAGCTTGCCAGTGTGTTCAGCTATGTTAGGCTCTTGTACTGGAGTTTTCCTGCTCTTATTCCATGCTTGTCCATTCAGTACTTGAGGGTAACTGGCTTGGGATAAGTGTCGTAATTCAAAAAAAATACAGTTATGCTGCTGGGGTGAAATCTGTGTCTAATTGGAGCTTTCTGTTTGATTTTAGCAAAGCCATATTTCTCTTTAGGATTGGAGACAGGCAAGAAGACAAGATGTGATGGTGGAGGTTGCAGAGGAGAGAGAGGTAGTTGTATGAATTTCAGCAAGTGGACGTGGAAGCAGGAAAAAGAATGAAGTTTGAGATGAGAAAAATGCAAATAGGGAAAGGAAACAGGCCCCTCTCTGAAGGTGGAGGGGAAAGAAGTGGATAATGGTGATCAGTTGACAATCTGGAGGAGATAAAGAGCAGGAAAGGGAACAAAAATTGGGGTGGAGATTGCATAGGAGCCACAGAATGCATTAATTTCTTTTTTTAGGATCTTCTTGCATTTTAAGCAGGAAGAAACACTAATTAGCAACTTTTCTCCCCTCAAAAATTTATTTAACCAGCCTGAGTTTACTGTTTATAGTGTGATGGGAGCAACTCAAGGAAATTATGGGGAAGGAGTGATCCTTACTGATGGGTTTTGTTTGCAAGGGAATCGTCACAGAGAGAAAATCAGCCCATCTTTTAGGGGAAGTGTTGTGAGAGGAGCAGTTCCAGGTGGGTCTCTCTTCTGCCCCCAGGGCTCTGGGGATTAATTTTCTTCCATATTTCCACATGCATCTTCATCCTCTGGTTCTGCCGTTTCCCAGTTTTTCTTAGCAGGCGACTCGCTGCCTTTAACCAGAGATTGGCAGCACTTGCTGTTTTCTGAGTTGCGGTGCGATAGCTCTTGTTCTCAGGTGATGTTATCCCCAGCAGTGTGCTGAAGTGTAAGAGCTGTGAAATTGCGGTGCCTATTTCAGAGCTCTCTGTATGTGTCTAACTCTCGTGCCGTAGTGAAAGGAGAGAGCTGAGTAGGTTGCTGGCTTGTGCACGCTGCATCTGTAGTGCCAGGTGTAAAAACCTCCCTGTTCTTTTTCTCCTGTTTTATTTTTATCCTTATGTTTTTGCTTTGTGTCATTTAGGAATCAAAGCGGGAGGGTGCATTTCAGCAGCAGAGCTATGCTTACTACGAATCTGCTGCTTTGCTCGAATTAAACATTGATGGGACCAGAGACTCCTCACTGCTCCATCCTAAGTCTTTCAGCCTCCTACGGGCTGATGATTTTTTTCTTTGCACTTTGACACAGCTCCTGCAAGAAATACAGGAAGATTATTTTGCACTGGTCTCTCTCCCTTTTAGCCCATCTTTCCTTTGTGTGTCCAGTTTGTTTTTTCCTTTACCGTAGCTTATGGGGAGCAGCTGTTGGTATAAGTTATGCTTAATATTCCCTGTGAGCTGTAAGATTTCACCCCAGGCTGATGGGGGGAGATCTGGCCTCAGTTATTTGTACCTTTTTCTGTTTTCAGCTGTCTATACCGAGGTGCTGTAATTGGGTAGGAGCTTCTTATTCCTCAAACCAGGTAACACAATGTTGCAGCATCTTCCCTGCTGACGCTGTGAGCTCTGTGGACTGACTGGGTTTCTATGGAGAGCAGTCAGGTACTTTCAAAGCCCTGGATCTGATCTGCAGGCTCCTCCATGGCCTGAAACCTGGGCAGTGGTTCTGTTTCTTGGGAGCAAAGACAACTTTCACAGAAAAGAGAGTTGCTTCTGAGCCTGGCCAGAGACTTGTACAGGACCTAAGGGATGGTGCAAATGCTGTCTTCCCTGCAAGAGCATGGTCTGCTTCTTGGATTTAACTTTTTTAGCTTAAAACAGCGCTGCATGGGTGCTAAAAGCCCACACTCCTAAAATAGATCGAGTAGAACAAGCACTTCACTGATGACTCCTCTTCAGGAGAGGAGAGAAGGTAACAAAGAACAGATGGCAGGTATTAGTCACATCACCTAATATATCTGAAGACCTCAGACGGTCTCAGCACAAAGGTGGTGGAGAAACCTAGAGGGAATGAGTCTTCCTAACAGACCAGACTGGATATTAGAGTTGCACAGGATACAAGTAGAGGGGACCTGAGAAAATAAGGGATCTTGCAGCCAAATGAGCTAAACCAAGAAGTTTATGCTTGTAAAGGCTCAGAAAGCCCTGGCCAGATCCCGAGACTACCTTTTGCTGCCCAGTTTGCAAAGCCATTCCCTTGTATGTTTGACAAGTCCCTCAGAGCATCGCTCCTTGGATACTTGTAACGCAGTTGCCTCTGCAGAAGGGCTAGTACAAAGGTCCGATACCTCAGAAATAACCAAATTCTTCCCGTTTCAATATCAGCTTCAACGGCGTTATTCTAGCTTTTGCTGTAATAAATGCAGTAGAGAAGCTGCTCGATCTTCTTATGTAGTCTCGAAATTGCCGGTGTGCACCTTGCAGTCTAATTCGGCTGGCTCAGCATCCCCTCTCTTCTCCAGGTTGCTGGTGTCCACGCCTTGGCCCTGGCCCAGTTGGCAGTAAGCTCAAAGCTGAGCCTCCAAGATGCTACTGCCTGCCGATCTGCTGGGAACACGTTGTGTAAATGAAATATAAAATACGTGCAGTCCTTTGTACGTAAGTGGCTTCCGGCAAACTTGACACCACAGGGCAAGCAGGCCACTGAAGTACCCGCGGAGGCATCGTGGGAGAAGTGCACCGTTGCACGTTGCTTGCTCTGATTGTGTTATTTGTATAATCATTTGCTTCAAAGCCAGTCTCTCCAAAAGGCAAGCGCGGCTGTGGGCACACAAGGGGCTGGGAAGGCGAGCTGCAAATATGGGCTTGTTCGTCTCCCCTGTGCAGAGATGGGGTCATTAGGGATCACAGCATCGGTCTGATCTCCCCGCAGAGTGGCTGTATCTTGATTTTTTTTGTTGTTGTTGTTTTGTTCAGTTTGGTTTGTTTTTTTTTTTTAAATCTTCAGCAACAGAGGCTGAATGTGCGGTCTCTTCTTTTTTTCTCCTCTTTTGTTTCATCTTTTTGGCATTAATTTATGAAGAGAGCTGCTTCTGTGGAAGCCAAGCACCCTGCGTGCCTCTGAATTACATGTACCGTTTTGGTGGCACCTTCCATCTTTGGGCTTCAGCTATTGCCAAACACCTAATGGATGTATGAAGTGAGTAAAGCACTTCTTCTAGAAACTCTCCTGATAAATAAGGAGTTAAACGAAGCTCTGTTTATTAATGTTGATACTTTAAATTGTGCCAGAACGCTTCGAAAATGTGACAGCGGACAGGGCAGCAGGCAGTAAACACCGTTAAATGACAATACTGTTCAATATTTGCCATTAAGTGAGAGAGGCAGCAGCTGCTGGTATGCAGCTTCAGCCAGGATGAATTAGTAATGAGTCTATAACTCTGGGGTTTTTTTTCTGTTTTAAAGTTGCATCAGCCCTTTATAGTTCAGTAATGTGCTTGGGTTAGAAATAAAATATCATAGCGGGCTTTAAATTGAAGATTTTTGTTTTGTTTTTCTTTTCCACTGGGTTATCCTGGAGCTGTGGTGTCAGTGATCAATTTGGCACCAGTAAGAAAATTGCCTCGTATTTAAGGACCAGGCTTAAAGATTTGGGGTTAGCTTTTCCATCCTGGGTGGCAGACAGTGGGAGTGTAGCAGGCAAACAAGCTCCTCCTTTGAAAGAAAACACTTCTATTGCCTTGTCACTGGCTTCCAAAGATGTTTTTAGTTGTGGTTTGTCTGGACAGGAGTTTTGGTGTCACTGTCTTTGCTGGCCTGGTCGCGGTGGGCGAGAGAGTTGTGGCCTTACACAAGAGGTATAAGCAACAGGAGAGACAGCACTAATTCAGCATTTCCCTTGTGCTTTCTTTGCACTTTTCCCATGCGAACCTGTTGGGTTTAACCTTTGAAAACTCCCTGATAAGCTGTTATCAGCCAACAGTTAAATAACAAACCCTCCCACCTTGCTGAGTAGGGACAGGAACATCCCAAGGCTTCAAGGCCTGGGTCTGGTGCAGGAACAACCGGCCTGGGGACAAAGTTTACTATGCAGCCTTCCCTGTAAGTATTTATTTTGCACAAAATGTTTTATTTCGAACTATAGATGTGATCGTGAGGGTGCAAAACCGTTTTATAGTGGTTAGCGGCATCTTTAATGCGTCTTAAGTTGGGCATAGGAAGTGAAATTCTAGCTCTGTTAAAAACAATGCTCACAGTCCTATTGATTTCGGTGCAGCTCGGCTTTCACCGCAAGTAGAAGAATTTCAAAGCAAATAATGTTTTGTTTGTTCAGTTCTTTAAACAAAATCCATCTGCAGGAGTTAGCGTTTGAGGCCAAATACTGAGAATTCTGCTGGTGTTTTGTTAGGATGAGAAATACTAGATTGAAAGAATTCCTTGAGCCCACATTGATTACGTTAAAGACGAAAAAAAAATCCAATCAGCAGGTATGTTTTGTGACCATGTTTCCAGTTTGTATGATTTCTGTATTAAGCATGTTTGTTTTTTGTATTCGTTCTGTTCGCGTTGACAGTTTTTACAAGTGGGTGAGTGCATTTATGCGTTGTTAAGAGCTCAGATCTGTGATACACTGTGCTGTATCTGTACTGGCTTATAGATGCATAAAATCTTTCAGGTTGAGTCTGAAAAGCAAGTGTTAAAAGCCAATACGATACTCTAAAGGTGGCGGTAAATGGAAGTGCGGGAAGAGCGAAACTCCTCCGGTGGCAAAAGTCCTGACAATTCCCACCTTTGCGAGCAGTTATCAAACGATGTTTGAAAATCTGTCCCTAGAAGGCTTTTTTCATGTGAAATTCAATAATTTATTACTGTGGCATTCTGCCAACTTCAGGTATCTAGTGTCTCGTATTTTTTATGAATATCCAATTTCAGGTGCTGTTTTCTATATATGCGAATTGTGTTTAAAACTAGAATGTAATCAAATACAATCTTTCTGGATTTGTGTGTTTCATTCTCTCAAGTCTGTATTATTGTTTAATCTGTAGTATCTACTTTCAATGTTTGGGGGTTTTTTAAGCCAGAAAACAGGAATGATGTGTGTAAACACACCAAAGCTTGTCTTAAAACAGTGGTAAAAATTGTAATTAATGGCTTTTTTCATTGATTTAATAGAACCACCATGTAATTTTCTTGTAAACAAAGCCAAGTATTAACATTTTTAATATATAAAAAACTATAAGCTCTAAAGATGTCTAATAAAAGTTTTAGAATGTAAGTATATTTACTCTGGATTTTATCTTAAAGTATTCTTCCTTAGTTTTTAGGGCATAGTCAATAGAAATTATTCAGCTTCTGTAACTGTGAACTGTTTTTCTCAAACACAAGATTTTCATGTTTGTTTCCCGTAACGTGGTGTAACTGTTATTCTCTTAAGCTGTGTACATAATTGTAGCGTCCAGTTCACAACCGTCTTTTGAGATTGTTTTTCTGATGTTGCTACTGGAAGTGGCTGTTTCAGAATATTTGACTGCTAGTAAATAAATGGGTGAGAATATTCATGTCCAGCCGGCAGAAAAGGTGGTGAATAGTGGGGTTGATTGTGCCTTCTTGTGTCCATGATCATTAAAGAGATAAGTAAGACAATGTTTGCAGGTAGAGCTAATCTCTTTTTAAGACCAGTTAGTTTAGTCTTTGCATTAAAGGCTAGTATCAGTTCTGTAATTTCAGGGGATTAATTATTTTTAATTTTATGAAGAAGTGGGCTAAGTCTTACAGCCTTTTACGTTTTTATGGGGTGGGAAGAAGGTGCAGTAGGCTCAGGGTTAGAAGTCTCAGTATTTGTTGTCTCTTTGCTTGCATGTTTCTGATAGCAAGAGGAAGAATGATATCATGAGTTGTATATATGTAGGAGGACTGTATAACTTACGCTTCTCCTAAAATTTGTGTAAAATTAGGAAAGCAACTGTGAGCTTAGGTATAAAATTAAGTGTAAAAAGTCATTAACAGATTGTCTTGAAGGATGTTATTTGAAAATCTAATCCAATCCTGAATGATGTGTTTTTTCAATATGGAAAGCTGTGAGCTCTTTTACTGGAGCTGCTTGCTTAATTATAGATTAAAATTGTACTGTAAAAGGATTATAGAGTGTATGCGTGTGCTAAGAAAGGATGTACTAAACGTATTGAGGTCTTTTTCTACTCCCAGCTCCTTTTTGAAAGTACATGCTTAATTTTGGATGTTTTCTGCTGCATTTAAATGTGCCACGTAACATCGGGATGTGTTAATGGCATGTTTTGGACGGATCGCCAGATCATTTATTTAAATACATTTTTGCTCAGTAGGATTCTGAGTTTTCTTGTTCTTCTTTCTAGAGAGAAGAGTTCGGTGCTGGACTGTCCTAAACATGACTCATGGCGCAGCTTCAGAGCACAGCTTCATTTCTCTGACTTGAAGAGGAGGCACATGTGCAGTGAACCAAGAGGACATGGGCTTTCAGTGCACCTGGAAAAATGAGCAGGTATCAGCAGGTCATGATGTTTAAACCCTAGTAGCTGATCAGAAAGTCGAGAAGACGTGGAACAATAACACACTCGCTCCTGAACAGGGAGAGCACAAGCGCCAAAGGGGTGTTTGCGTAGACTGAGTTGAAGTTAATTTTACACTGTTTAGATTTTTCAAATAAAACTTGAACTCTGAAAGCATTTGAATATAGTAATTCAGATGTATTGATTTTTCTGAGGAGATAACTTCGATATATTATTTTTCTATTGTTATAAGTACTTTTTCATCGTACTCGCTCTGGTGATTGGCTGGAGAACATAGATGTCCTCACAGGAATCCAGGCTGCTGTAGCTGGAGTAGAAACACCAGCAAAGTTCCCGAAAACGCAGAGAGTCATGGTTTATTTTGAAATCAGAGCAGGTTATAGGTTTGATAACGTCAGAACCATATGTTTTTAGCTATTTTTTTTGTTGTTGTTTTCAAGCAGCTGTTCATTTCTAGAATGTCAAATGTCTCTAATGTCAAATGGTTTAGTTCTGTACATTTTTCTTTACGTTTGTATGATCATACGGAAATACACATCTGTAGCTTTCTCTGCATGAAGTAAGTTTTAGGAGGTGCCCGAGCCACCTCTGAGTGGGATTGTGGGAAGATGTAAGATGGAGTTCCATTTTGGGATTCATTTCTTAATATAAATTCAATTCTTAATATAAAAGTTTTTAGCTGTTCTATGAGGAGTGGTGCGTTCTGTAGAGGCAGAGCATCCATATATTTAGACTCTAGCTGTCTCTCATTACAAGTTATAATTAAGGTGAAGTATTTTACTGAAGAATTAAATTCACCCTTGGTTTGAACCTGTTTTCATCTCAATGAAAGCAATTAGTTGCGTGAACTACCCTGTCCTTGCTCATCAACGACAGTTTATTAGTTGCTTCATCAACATTGCTACTTCTTATTTATCCTATTTTTTTCAGTTCGTAGACAAGGCGCTCTATATGGGAGTGCTGTGTGCATAGTTGTGGTGGAATAGAGGTGGCTTAAGGACAGAAAATACGGCTTGTGAGGGACACTATGACATTTAGTAGACGGCAGGTAATGGGAGAGCAAGTGAACCAAGCAAGCTCCTGGTCACGTAGTCTGTAGCTGATGGTTTGATTGAGTTGGAGTATTAGGATATGGGCTAACTTTTATCTTCCCTTTTGGTGAGGGCTATTTAATTTTTGCTTGTCCCTTAAGGACAGCTCGATGACTCCATTCAGAAGTACTTGCACTTATTCAGCAAGTATTTGTTCTGCCACATGGCATCTCCTGAGAGCATCCTGCTTTGGGGTGCCTTCTATTAAACATCGTGCTGCATTGTCCAACATTGTCCTTCAAAACAAGGCTCAAAATCACCACTGCTGAGAAGTTTAATGCTCTCAATCCAAACATTCTGGACCAAAAATCTGTTGTTCGTGATTGTAACTTTAAACAGTTGTTGTAACTTCAAGAAGTGAGTAATTCCATGTCGTGATACCTTGGACAGATCAAGGAGGCTCTTCTAGGGGCTGCATTTAGCAGTGGAGCAAAAGAAGTCTCTTAGGAGACAGAAGAAAAATCAGTAAGCTCTGAAGCAGAAACTGCTGATCGCTTCGTGACTGACGTGAGTCTGGGAGGTAGATGCCGAGCAGGTCTTATTTGTCTTGAGAATATTTACATAGGGCTGATCCGCTGTTCTTGAAGGAACTTGACCACAGAGAAAACTGTTCGTACTAAATACGGTGCCTTATTCTGGCAGTCTAACCTATAAATGCTTGAATTCTTCAGTCTTAATGGGCTTTCAGCAGGTTTTTTTAGGGGTGTTTTTTTGGCAGAAATCTGAATAATATTCCTCAGAGAGATTGTATAACAGAAGCAAGGTTGGAAAGATTTAATTCGGCAAGACCTCGTACTGCAGAAGATCAGATTAATTTTTTCCCTTCTGGTCTTGCTGCAAAGCTTTCAGTACTGTGATATCTTTATAGGAGAAGAGGCCTGAAAGGCTCCAAAAGATCATCTTGACCCTTTGCATCAAAGCATCATCACTATTGCCAGACAATTCTTGTGAGATGAATTTTTTTTTTCCCTTTAGCTCCTAATATAGGAGGCAACGTGACTTCTTAGGCTGGTGCTTCTGTCAATGGGTGGACATTTGTGGCCCTGTCAATGGGTAGAAGTTGCCTTGTTTGTGACAACACGATATTTATAATTTGTGCTCAGTCTGTCTTTCTCTCTACCCCAAATCCTTATCTACAGCACAGCTGCTCAGCAGTTGTTTCTATATTTGTGCAGGTGATTTTCTTCCTCTGAACAAAACTTGACCTTGGGGAATAGTACAGCATTTTTAATCACTTCTCCAGTTTCATTAATTCCTCCCCCAAAAGCTTCTCTGTGCACACTTTTTTTTGGTGTGAATATGTCTTTTTTTTGTGGGAATAACATAAATCATAGGACTTTTCTTTCCATATGGTAGTAATACCGAGACCTTGTTGTTAGGTCTCTAATTTTTTTGCGGGCTCCTAAGCTGGAAGAGGAAAAGTGACTGTAGCTCAGTTGGCTTTAAAAATGTCCCTTATAACTGTTAATTATGTGTACTTTTACTTTTTTGCAGTATTTCACATGGCTGGCAATTCTATTAGAGTTAATTATCGTTATGGAAGACTTCATTTTGGCATGTTTTCTGGGAGGAACATTATTTTGTGACTGTTTCCCTGAACAAATAGTTCTGTTCTTCTCACAGGGCCTCTGCTAAGGGTTTCTCCAAATGAGGAAAAAACCAGCAAATAAGCAGATTTTCATCTCTTTAGTTGTATTACCCTACTCCTGACTATCTGTATTTAGGCTGCCTTCCTGTTTGTTCCTCCTCCTCTTGATATTTTTACAACTCATTGTCTGATTTCAACCACGTTAGAGGTGGAGGTTTTAAGATAACAAAATTCTGTTAGGTTTCGTACGAACAGGTGGGCAGCATGGAAAGAGATAAGCGCAAGTGTCCTCACACACCCCTGACCAGAAGAAAGGATCTGGCCACGACACCTGTAAATTTGGGAAGACAGTTGTTCCCTTTCTGCATTAACACCCAGGAAGTCCTTAAACAAAATCCATACCAGCCTCAGGCTTAAACAAGGGAAGGCATAATGCGTTTTGTCTTGTCATTGTCTCATAGTGCATTTAGTGACTTTTATTTTTAGTTCCTGGAGTGTTGCTAAAGGCAATACAAGGTTAAGCGAGTCATCATATAGTCTTTTGTACTCCTACCCATCGTATCTTGCAGAGCAGACTCAGAAAACCAACAAGCAACTGTATGGAAGATGATTTTGCTGTAGGAAGGCTCACTTTGGCAGCAGGAGTTGGTAGCACTTTCATTTGAAGACTGTACAGTGGTGGCACAAGTGTCTGTGAGTTTGTTTGGATAGCTTTTGGGTAGACACTTGACGTTACGGCTGGCTTTCTCTCTGGATATTGTGTATCTGTGGGTTCGTAGCTATCTCCAGCTCTCCAGTTGCATTTTAAGCAGACCTAAACCAGCCCTGAACATCTCACCACGGCTCCCTGGCGATGCTGGTTTGTGGGCAGAGGCAGCTCTGATGTTTCTGCTCCAAGAAGGTCTCACATCTGGGAGATTCTGGTTAAAAGCCTGAAGATCTGATGGTTTAAATATATATATTTTACCTTCCTTCCTGTCGCCCACCCCACTGCTGAAGATCAGGACATTCAGAAGAGGAATATATGCCTATGAGGTTGGAATAGCGGATCAAAGATTTCATGGATTTTAGACCTTGACAATAAAATGCGCCTCTAGCCATCTTATCCATGCAAATATTTACCCAGACTTTCTCCTGTTAGAGAATCGTTTGCTCTTTCACTTCACCTATTTATTCATCCAGGTAGAAAGTTTTCACAGTGGAGTCCCTCTCGTACCTCTGAGTGTGTGCCGAGTAGACTTATAAACAGCCTTATTGGTATATAATTATGAAATCAGCCTTTGAGTCACTTTCGGGTCTTTTTTAAATTTTCTACTTTTGCTAGGGGAATATGCCACAAGAAGCGTTTGGCATTTGCTTTGATTTTCTGCTGATTTTCTGGCCACCATCACAGACAGGACACTGGGATGGCTGCAGCAGAACCGTCCTTTCCAATCACAGGTTGGATATTAGGATTTTTGCCCAAGATCAACATCAAGTTACCAAGGCCTCTAAATAGCAAACGTATGCTATTTTTGAATATTGGCATAATATTGTTATTCTCAGTCTTCTGTGATTTTACTGGTTTTCCAATTTATTAAAATTGGAGGTCACAGGATTGGAGAACTTGTTAAATTATTATTTTAGGACTGGGCTCAAATTAATACGACATGCCGACTTGAAACATTACGCCTAGCAGATGCCGTATAACATTCCCGTTAGTTACTAATTGGCTTGAAAGTACTTAATTATCTTGTCTTTTTCGAATATGGTGAACAGATATTTTTTAAACACTTCTAGCTTTCCTCGTTGCACCCATTGCACCCGTTTTGCCTGCTCTGTCTCCTAAGGGTCTCGTTACTTAGTTACTTGTACACTCTTCAGAAATCCTGCTACCTGTGAACTTCACACTGGCACTTCTGTGGTGCCTTATGAACTTTGGTTTTTTAATATCTTGTTGTACTTTGTACGTTTTTCCCCTATTTTCACATTAATACCGAACTAAACTTACCTGCAGAATTGTGTTTGAGCATCTGATACTTCACAGAGTTCCCTACTTTGACCAGTGTTTTTGTCTAAATGAGAAGCAGGAAAATAATTTCTCTTTCTCGACTTATTTACCACTGATGCATGAAAATAGCTGTGTCCTGAAATATGGAACTGGTTGTAACCCTCCTGTTTTCTCATGCTGTTATTTGGCTACCAACATCATCTTGTAACGGCCGTCCATTTTTGGCCAGCGATTGTTTTTTGTTTTTCAGAATGCGATAAGGTAGTTATCTTACATTAAATTTAGGACCTTTGTGTTTGAAAGTGTTAACCTGAGCTGTTGAAACAGATAAAATTGAGTGTTGGTGTGCCAAAGCAAGTCACGAGAGAAGAAAATCTTAAATTGTACGTGCAAGCTCTTTTCCCATGCTGGAGTCTACCTGGGATTTTATTCCCACCTATTTTCCCTGATGGTTGGTTTGTTTGTTTCAGTCACTGCAATTAATCCTTGGAAACCTCTGAAAATTATTTCCCTTTCTATTTTGATTTTGACTTTTCTCACTCTATAGCCATTTTTCTTCTTTTTCTTCCACTTTTTGCACACAGTGCTGTGCTCCTCCCCCTTCTAGTTCCTGAATTTATCTCTTTTTGCTTTAGGCTAAGAAAGTAAATTACCATTTTTTGTTTCTGTTTTAAAATTGCCAGGGACATCTGGAAGCTGTTGTTTTCATCCCAGGGTGGGGATGAGAACTGGGGTTTGAATAATAATATTTAATACTTCTCCTCCCTCCACACAAGGTGGTATCAGTGGTGCTGGCTCACGTGGTACCCAGTAGCACAAAATCCTCGCTTTCTAAACCCAGATCTGCATTGCTGTTACGTCTCGTCCCGGTTTATTTTGGGATGTTACCCAATTTCCGTAAGGAAAAATGGGATTCTCTCAGATGTTCTCTCAAGATGTGCTCCACCAGAGTAAGTTTTGGGACATTCTGTTTTGGCATAATTGCTTCCTACTTGCTAGGAATGTGGGTGGTGAAGATATGAAAATCCTGGCTCTTAATAATTGGCAGGCTACAAGTTGTTTAGAAGGCATTTTAGAAACCAAATTGATGAATTCTGGTAAACCCCAAGAAGGTGTAATGGCATAGTTACAGCCTAGATTTTCTTCCAGACCTTGGCCTTAATTCCCATTGCTCCTTCCCTCATATTTTAAAGATGCAAAACTTGTGCTCTTCTCCTGTCCAGGTCCAATTTAATCATAAACGCCGTTGCGTGCGATCCCCGGAATATTGCTGTCTCTTTGAGTGTCCAAAACGACGCCCTGTGCCCTTGTATCTGGTACGCAGAATTAAGCGTATTCCCTGGCACGGGATTGAAAATGGAATGAAAATGGCTGGTAGGCTGCGATACGCGGACGTCCTGCCCGCTGTTCCTTACAGACCCACAAGTGTGGAACTGTGTGTGCTCTGGTTTTTGTTCCTGGACGTTTCTGACGTTGTGAGCTTGCGTGCCCGCTGCTGGCAATATTTTATGCGAGTTGAATGTGTGATTTTGTTATTGCTCCTATTTTTATTTTTTTGGTGCTTTTGCATCACTAATCAAACACAAGCCTCCTATTGTTCTCCCTGCAGCTTCCTTCCAGTACGTGCTTATATTTAGTTATTTTTCATAGTAATTCCCAGGGTTTGTCATCCTGAGAGAAGCCAGAGAGACGACAAACTCCTTTTCTGATCGCTAAACGCATTTGGTTCACGTAACAGATGGCTGTCATTCGATATGTCGTTGTTACCCAAGCCGCGCGGAGGGGCAGAAGCCCGCCAGAGCGACGACTCGAAGGCGTTGGAGGATGTCTTCTCCGCGGAATGGCAGCGCCGACAATGCCATTTTACCCCGCAGCTTCGCTTCGCTCCCCAACAAATTCTTTCCAGCCTCCCGTCTCCCCCCCGTCGCACGCGGGGCTCCGCGGTGCCCAGATTCGGCGGCGGTGCCGGCGCGGATTGGCTGCCCCCCTGCTCCCCTGTGCCGATGCGCGGCCCCGGCCGGTGCTGCCGAATCGCCAAACAGCCCCTTTTCCATCCATTCATGAATCCGTGACGTCAGCACGCTCCTGGGCTTCTTTGCAGCAGGCTGCGGGATCGTGTGGGTGGAATTTCCTTTTATTTTGCAACACTTCCTTTTTTTTTTTTTTTTTTTGCCTTCCATCTTTTTAAAACAAGAAAATGGAGCATCACATAGGGAGTCTTAATCCTCGTGAGTATTTACATGAGAATGCCTTTTTTTTTTTTTTTTGGAAGCGTGTGTGCTTTTTGTGTGTGTGTGTTTAATGGTCAGCGTTGCCCTTTCACCGTTTATTTCGGAAGGACAGATGGATGTCGCGTTTGTGATGTGAAAGGGCTGACAAAATGATGCTGAGAGAAGGGAAGAGGAAACGTGAAACCTTAATTTATCCGTCAGTGCATGTAAATCCGATAGCCGGCCTGTCCTTTTGCTTGTCGGTGTGCTAGACATTTTTCAGCTGCAATTCTGCACGTTATCTTCCTGTGCCCCCCTTTTAAAGGGGAAGGGAATGGCAATGGAGAATGGGTATATATGGAATATACAGGGAATTACGGAATAATTACTAGAGATGGTATGAAGGAGCAGAATTGTATTTTTTGCCTTCTAGGCAATTGTATTTTTTTTTTCCTTGTGGGCTAATCAAACAATTCTCCTATTGTGTTAGAGTAATAAATAATTTAATTTATTATTGAGATGAAGAAGAGATGTATTTTTCTCTCTATCAGCTGGGTAGGAATTTATTCCTTTATTGTTGAAAATAGCAGTTTGAGCTGTCTCTGTGTGCTAAACACATGATTTTTACCCCTCATTTTCCTAATAGATTGGGAAGCTGGGGTATTATTGCAGTTAATGATACTGTTCACTGGGGCAAGATTTGTCATATTCGTGCTTACCTGAATGGGCCATGATGTCATGTTTTCTCCCGATGAAATGAGTGGAGCTGCTCTTTTATTTTTGTTTTTTTGGGGGCGGTTTAGGTACAGCAATAGCTCGGTCACATCAAGCCACATGTCTCTCTTAAGTAAATGAAAAACTGGATATTTTAGAAAGATGACATCAGGCTCCTATGTTTGGATATACTGATTTTTATCAATAGGCAGTCTGTTCAGCAGAAGAAACTGAAGGAACCTATTCTGATGGATCATTTTGAGGGAGAAGATATTTGAAATAAAAACCAAACAGATGAATGAAATGAGAGATTCAGCTGCTCCTACTGGCAAACGTGGGCACTTCTCACAGCAAGCGCTGTGTGTGTAGCCACAGACGTCCTGGGACATCCTAGAATGCGGAGGTTAAAGTTGTCATTGGTTTAAAAGTTTTTGTTACTACCCCTTTTTGTTGTGTACCCGAATGTATGCAGGTTTTTGTTTCTAGAGACGACCCTTTGAACCCCTGTTTCTATAGCAGACGTCTGCTGTGAAAAACAGATAAATCATGATTTTGCTGTAGTGGCTTTTGTTTGTTTGTTTGTTTTGCTTTAACACCAGTTTTATTTCCTGTATTTTGGACCTCCGGTCTGATTCTTTGATCTAGAATGGTCCTGTCATTCAGATTTGTCTTTGTCCCCTGCTGCCTGATAGTTTGATTTATAGCTGGCATTCATTTTGACCCCTGTGTCTGGAATTAGCAAATAACTTTCAGCACAGAATATATGGTAGGGACTCTTAGTGCTTCTCAGCTAGAGGTGAACTTGTGTTTAAAAATGCTTGGGTTGTTTTCTTCTGGTTGCATTTTTAACCTTCCTCTTTTGTCTCCTATTGTAAAGATTTAAGTGGCTTATCTCCAGTGGGTCAGAAAATTGAGTAATGATTTATTTGAACATCTCTTCATAGGTAAGCCGTTTCACGATTAGTAGTTACTAAAACGTGGTTCTGCTCGAAGCGGTGGCAGGTTAAGAAATGTTTTACAGTATTTCCTGTTTTCTTATGACTCTTTTACAGCAGATGTGAGATGGGGACTGATTAGACTGGAGTTGTTCATGTCTGATCCTCCTTCCAGGCTTTCTGCAGCTGAGCTGTGTGGAGTGGATTTCAAACACTAGGACTTCTCAAAATGACAGAGTTTTTACATAAAACTTTCATACGTAAAAATAAAAATAAAAGGCTGGCATTAGTCATATGAAGAGATTTAAAACTGGTGCAGGTTCCTCCTCCTCCACCCAAACCTGGCTGTGCACCGAGCATTTTAGCCAAGCTCCCACCTGCGATCCTGTGTTTGTAAGAAGGCAGCAGCAGTCTCAGTGATTTTACAATTTCCAATGAGTTTCTCAGTTATATTTGGGTCAAAATGAGTCAGTCGAGGCCAATGTTCCCTCTGCAGAAGAGGCTGAAGCTCTCAGGGGCTTGTTTGGCACTTCAGCAAGCCTTGGCGAGCTTATGGGACTTCTTATTTTTACCCCTTCTTGGCAAATACGTCCCGTGCTTGGGCTTTAGTCTTTTGTAGGCTGCTGGTTTTGTGACTTTATGGCGAATCACTCTCAAGTCTTGGGGAGCGAGGAGTAAATATTTCACCTAAGGCACACGCTGCTTTGGATTGAATAGCAAGTTGGCAGCTGCGGCAGAGATGCCAAGGTGGGCCGGGAGCAGCAACACTGGGTGTACTTACTCCCACCCCTATAAATACTCATCGTGCATGTTGACCTCTGTCCTCTTTCCTTGTTTACAACCTCAACCGAAAAGTCGGTTGCTGGAGCGGGCTCAAAGGCATTAACAACAGTTGGGTGTAGGCCAGGGCGAAGAATAAATGTCTCTGGGTAAAGTACAGGGGTTTTATAGCCCTTGGGTGAAGCTGGAATTGTTTGTGCTGGTTCTTGTGGAGCAGTCGCTGGCTCAGCATGAGGGCAGGAAGGAGAAAGTCCTGGCGGGCTGTGGGTGGGCGGCTGGACTTTTTCCAGCCCAGTGGGCTTGAGGAATGGAGGTCTCTCTGTGTGGACATTTTCTTCATTCCTAGGATGCTTGTCCTTTCCTGTCCCCAGCCCGTCGCTCTGTTACCTTCTGGAGGACACCAAGATCAGGAACGCAACCTCCGGAGGGTCCTCTGCGGTTCTTCAGCCCGTGCCTGCGTGTAGCGTGTGCTGTCTGATCGCGTTCCCATCGCGTCAAGCGCTAGCGGCCTAAGAGCAGGATCACACCTCTGGGATGTTGTTCTTGCGCTGTGTCGGTAATACGGGCTTAGTAGAGGCTCCTGAGCAAGTCGTTGTGCTTGCTTCTATTGAGGAGTAATCCTCTTTGCTCGTACGAGCGTTATGGTGCTTACTAAATACAACTTAGTACTACTGTGGCTTCTCATCTGAGAGATTTCCAGCTGGATTTCAGGTGTCCCTTTCCCATCGGGTCCATGCGCTCTGGTAATGTTGATAGAGGCCAAAGCATCGCATGTACCCCAGCAGTTTGTGGACTTTCAGTTGTTTAGTAACTTTAATACTGAGTATGGAGCATGTAAGCTGCTAGCACTGAGAAGTTTGTGTGTATAACTTTTACATGTCAAGTGTGCTTGGCAAATACTGAATAATTCATACCTGCTACAGAAATAAGAACAAGCATGTGAGTGAATTTACCTGAGACGGGTTTTGATGCCTCACATGAATTAAAGTGAGGGTTTGATTCATTCACTGGATTCCTGAAAATAGCACTTTGATATTGATCTTCATCCTCAAAGATCTTTCAGATATTAGTTAATCTTAACACTGCTCCTTGGAGGAAAATACAATGTTTCAGTTCTGTGAGTAGGGGAAATAACGAGATACTGTTTGTGGGTAACACTGGAACATTTTAATGGCTTCATGTGGCAATGTCAAAGAGGCTGTAAAGTGTCTGTGAACTTGAATTCGAGTTTTTCCTGGGTTTTGTAGTTGTAGGATATTTGAATTTAAATCCTGTAATCTGTTATTGCTATTTAGTACTACAACATGGATCTTTAATGAGGTAAGAAAGAAGTGCGGAATTCTGAAGGATGAAGAGAGAAAAGGAGCAGAGCTTGAAGTCTGTGGCTGGGTTTTAAAAGTTGATTCACGCTATGAAGACAGCTGGAAAGATGAAAGAGAAGAGTGTAACTTAAGGTCATTTCTAAATTTCAGTCTAAGACTAATTCCAATAGTAATTCAGTAATATAAAAGGCTAATCAGCATTTAGTCCGTCTTTTATACCAGCTAAATGTTTTACAATGGTGTTGATGAGCCTGTGATGGAGGGTATCCGTTGTCAATTAGACGTCAGAACGTTATATATGAAATTTCTGGTGTTTAATGTATGCACATAGCTCAAGACATGCAAACAACCCGAGTGAGGGAAAACAGAAGTAGCAATTAGGCATAAAAAGTTAAACCACTTTTAAGCGCTTGCAACACTATGATACAACCTGGTCTGTGGTTTGTTACCCCCACCCCCCTGATAGATTATCCTTTCCTCCAAATCCAGGGGCCTGAGTTGAGAAGCACGGAGAAGGGCTGCTCCGCAGCGCAAACGTGTAGTACCAGGATCCTGCAACAGATATATGAGTCCTTATGCAACATCACTGATGTCCTATGGCATCAGATTATGCAATTTCTGAGCAGAAGAACGCAAAGCCCGGAGAGAACGCAGTAGCATTTTAGCAGATCCAAAAATACCTTATACAGGATAGAGGAAGCGTTTATGTGTGTAGTGCTGGAAATACGCAGTTATGTAAGCTGCTTATTTCACAAGCTGCGCTTTGCAAAGCTGGCTAGCAGGTGAAATGGGAATCAATCTCGCCTTCCTTGGAATCAGATGGAGAGGTCTCCCTGAGTACAAGGGAGGGTGGATTTGCTTTTTGCCTTGTTCACAAAGGTGATTTTTTTTTTTTTCTTTATTAGTTCCTCACACCAAAAAAAAAAGTGGATGCTTGATTTCTTTTTCCAAATCAAGCACTTTTTCCCCCACAAATCTCTGACCTTATGTTGAAGGAGTTCCTAGTTTAATATTTGTCCAGTGTTTGTGGAGGTAGAAATTCATTCCTACGCTGGGAGCTGGTGCAGATGCACAAATTTCATGTGGGGCTCAGAGTCAACAAAGTTCTTTAGAGCTGAAGTAAGGCCTTGGGAGTCTATTCGATTTCTTTGGAGGGGGTCAAGAGGGTGTCAGACAAGGGGATGTGGTTGATCTATTGAAATTTTGGCAAGAACACTCACCAGACTCTTAGAGAAACTAAACAGCTATAAAATAACAGGGACACCCTTCTTGCAGGCAAATGATTGGTGAAAGGATAAGAAATAAGAGTAAGGATAAATAGACAATAACATTGCGACATTTTTCTCTAAAAGGAGTTGTCATACGGCTCTGCTTTGGGAATTGTGCTACTCAGACACTTTCTACCTTTTCTTCCCTTATCCAGATCATTTAGGAATATTCTGAAGCAAGAACATTTAGGCTGTGAGACCAGAGAAGTAAGGTGTTCAGGATAATAAACACGTAGTCCAGCTGCAGAGAGTACTGGAAGGCTCTTGTGAACTTGGGTGATAAAACTGTCAGTCAAATTTAGGGTTGATTAAGGTGATACCGGAGAAATGGAAAAGATATAGGGAGGTGATCAAAGACACAGAGCAGCTTTCACATGGTGAATGAGAAGGAAGAGTGGAAATTGTTAGGCTTGAAAAAAGGTGTTGGAGCGGAGGATGGGATAGTTCATAAAATCACAGCTGGCGTTAAGAAGAAACTGAAACCGTGAACAACTGGTTGTTCGAAGAAAGGAATTAAATGAGAGATGCAAAGCGAAGAATAGTTGGCGTTACCTTAGACAACAAACAGTTAAGCTGCAAAACTCCTTGCCACAGCATAGTGGCTGCCAAAGCGTTCTGGTGAAAAAAGCCTCTTTGACGCATTTGCACAGGAAAAATACTTTGTGGGCTGTAGAATAGAAAAATACCACTGGAGGAAAGTCAGTGAGCTGCAGGTCGGGGAACTGGGTGGGTTTGCTGCCCGCGGGTCCTGCTCTCGGGCTTTGGAGGCGATGCTGGACCTGGCGTTCTGCTGGGGGCCAGCGGCCACTTATTGCTGCTCTGATGGGCTGAGCTGGAATATATAAGGTGCAGAGCGAACCTCCAGCTGGCTCTGTGCACAGAGCTCCAATTCAGGCAGCATGAATATTTCTTGGCTGGTATACCAAACTATTTTTGTCATTGTCAGAAAGGGTTCAGACCAGAAAGCTAGACAGAGTTCTCTTTCTCACTGAAACAGCAACAAAAAAAAAAAAGTATATTACAACCGTAAAATGACTTTTGCCAAAAATGATGAGTCCCTGTTTTAGGACAGACTGGATATATTGAATAAAGGCTACCTTAAATTAGCAGACACATCAATTCAAGCTTCTGTTTTGATAATATGGACGTAGCTATATACAACTTATTTACATGCTTAACACACATGTCTATGTTAAAATATTCAGTTAACATTTTAGAATGATCGTGATAGTTTTGAACCCTAAGCAATTGCTCCCACATAGCTCAGGTGATGATTATGGTGCCTGCAAAAGTTAGTTGTCCTATATTGAGGTAGCATCCAAATGTTTGCTGGAGAAAGGAACTGTAAGTATATATTGCAGTCAGTATTCTGCAGGAGGTACAGAAGTAGTGTAGTATTTATCTGACAGAAAGAACAGGGTAAAGCACAAAAAAGCTGGTGTTACAACACTCCAGTTTTCCCGGATAAATCTGCTGTTTTCTTGTAGAGTGAGTTCAAGCACACGCATAAATGTGTTCGGAGCTGTTGCAGTGACAGCCTGAAGATGTCAAGTGGGTCAGACGAAAAAATTTCCATCTGTTTTATCAGAAATGAATGATGTTTTGGCAGTGTTGTAGCTGTAAGGCGGGATGGTGGCCGAGCATTCGCGCAGGCGTGAGATGGGACACACGTTGTGGTGGGGAAGCAACGTGGTGCCTTGAAGGAGCCGTGTGTCTGGAGAAAGGCCGATTGCTTAGAAAAAGCCAAGCTTTGGCCTTGGGGATGCTCCATAGTTAAAGATTTGCCCATAACGCAGGCTGGACTGTGCCGAGTTAATATGGGCTAGCTTAATAGTATAGTTTCTTTTTTGAAAACCGAACAAAATAGAGTTGTTCGTGGTTGGTTTTTTTGTTCGGTCGGTTCGTTTTCAGCCACGGAAGGGAAAGGCAGAGCAATACTGTGTGGATACATTCATTTGCAATTCCTTCCTCTGAATAATGTGTCTTCAAAACCCCTGAAAACAGAGAGATTGCATTTTGATGGTGTGTAACTCATTCTCTGTCAATAAATCTGCTATTACAGTTTGTGTTCAAAACAACCATGCAGAACACAAACATATATTCCCAGTAACGTCAAACCGTAAAAGTGCAGCATAAGAGGAGTACCTGACCCACTCATACAGCTTTTCCCTCACCAGGAGACCAGGAAGAGGATAAGTTTGTTGGAATCGTGTGTAGTAAAATCATGCGATTACAAAAGCCCGAAGGTCAGAAGTGGTACTGCCAGCTCAGCAGCTCCGGCACTTCTTTCCTCTGCTGAAGTTGTACAGTGTGGAATGGCAAAGGATGGGAGAGGACTGTGTATCAACCTGTTGTCAAAATTCCGTGTAGAAATTGAGAGAGAATCACAAGGGATGCGAGAGCTCAGCTGCAGGATATGTGTAGTGAGATAACTAGACTTTATAAGCATGCTTTTTTCTTTTTTATTAGATTCTGGGACATTTTAAAGAACTGTTCCAAGCCAGGAGTATTGCACTAGTCCAGAGATGAGACACATAAATTGCAGCCGTATTCATAGTGTAGTTACCTTGCTGTACCTAATGCAGCCAGAACGAAATCACTGAGAACCAGGAAAAAAAAGCAAGGGAACTCCAGGGCTTGAATGTAAGGAGTGATATGGACAGGAATCAGTTCTGGCCTTGATATTTGCCATGTATCAGCTGGCTGGTTTCTGCCAGCTGCTCTTTTTTCCGCCCTTAAACATGGATCAGACTGTTGCTTTTATTTCCTTTGTATATTGGAAGTGCAAGCATAGAATATGCTTGACTGGTTAGTATAGAAAATAATGCTTCAAGGAAGCTAACTTAATATTACTGGACATTTGTGCTGTTTGGAAACTGAGCAGCAACCGCTCTGTACTGATGCAGCCTTTACAGTATAGTAACATGTTGTTTGTGTGCTGTGATTTGCTTCTCTATTTTTAGCACAGCTCATTAGAGGAGAAACTTCCACTATGGTCCATGCAAGACACTTGTTTAGCTCCGCCACGTCTTCAAACCTGACCATTGCTTTGGCACTCTCAGAAATATCCAGATTGTGTGGGCAGCCACTCTGATGCTGATTTGGGTGAACCGCCACTTTTCTAATAGTTTTAAACTGCGTTTTGGGCTGTTTCACGTGCTGAGGTGCAGTCTCACCCTTCCCAGAAGAGGCGAACCTTGTGCTCCTTTTGTCTGGGCACAGTGGGATTTTGCCACTGGAAAAAATACTTTGCCTGGAAATGGAATCATTTCCGAGAAGTCGCGATCGTACAAAATTCCACCGAGCCTCAGATTTCCTTATAGACGTAAAATAAATTTGTTACCTTGTCAAAATAGTTCAAATCGGAGGGTCTGCCTTGGAGTCTGCTTTTGTGGAAGCACTTTGTGAAATGTGAGTATCTTAAATGTGCACACAATCCCCCTGCACACAGGGCTTCCAGCTTTTGACGTGAAGGTTGCTCCGGCAGAAGCATCGCTCAGGTGAAAACAGAACGGCGCTCGATTATGCTCTTCGCTGTAGGAGCTATGGAGGCACATATAGATCGTAAACACCCCAAATGGCAAACAGCTTATTTATAATGAAACTTTAAACTTTTGAGAAAATGTTTGCATTGAATGAAACTAAGATTTCTTTTCTTGGGAAGAGTTTAACATGAACAATCTCAGCCAAATCTTGGTGCTCGGACCAAAAGAAGAGGGAAGGCATGATGATAAAGCTTGAAAAATGGTCTTTGGCCCTTGTTTGAGGAGATAGCGAGGTCGAAGACAAGCGAATTTGTCTGTGTTCAGTCAAATTTTGCTAAGGGAAGAGGGTGCGCGTTGCAGAATTTACTGTAATATAAGAGAATTTTAAAAATTAATTTCCCCAACAAGTCAGCATTGATGCACTGTGGTATTAACTGACATCTACTCCCCACCAATGTATCTGGACCACTTCAAGTTGTTTTAAAATAAATGCTGCCATCCCATGCTCTCAGAACAATGAATTCACTACACCAATGAAAAATAAGGCTGCTTATGTAAGTACCTAAATAAGGCTGTATGATGCCAATTTGAAGTTAGTTTTGTAACTTTTGCATGCCTCCTCTCCCCATGAAGCAGATACAGCGGCATACAAGACGGCAGGGCGCTGTCCTTAAAGGCTTTTTTTAATTCGCCTTCTTGGAGAAAGCAATTTGATTTGATAGAACAGACCTAACGTCCCCGAATCGGGGGGTTTCCGAGCTGTGCTGTGATAACCCCGTGGCAGGTAGGAGGGAGCTCAGTCCTGAGAAATTCCAGCCAATATGCCTGTGATTCTGCAATCAGCCTGTTATACAGCACAGAAAATGCACCCAACTTGCCTGAGCTCCATCAGAAAAAGGGATTCTCTGTGTAGAAACTAGGAAAATATGCAATATGTACAGGAAAAGCTGTTCTTTCTCTGTTAAATCTTACATGATCATGCACGAGGTTCTTAGGGACATGGTTTAGTGCTGGAGTTGGGTTATGGTTGGACTCGATGATCCTGTGAAATGATTCTGTGATTGTGAAGTCAGAAAACTACATAGAAAAAAATGCTAGCCTTTATTAGATAGTGTATTTTGAGAGTTGCGTACCAGCAAAACAACTTTGTTCTCCGAGTCCGATTTAATCCTTAATGCACTTCCCATTGTTTAAATTTGAGACGCTGTTGGGATGCTGTTACCCCAAATCATTCTTTTGGCTCTTACTCTAGGGTTCCTTGCAGGGGAAACTGGCTGACGTTTTATTTGCATCTCTTACTACGCTGTGTAATGACAAGCAGACTCCTCTGTAGGAACGCTGCTCATGGTTTGCTTCTGCTGAAGGAATCACTTGTCTCTCTTGTCCTTTTGGAAATGAGCAGGGGCAACACACAGCAGGGCTGAATTGGAGTTGGTTTGGTATTTTTCTGAAATTCTGTTCAGCTCTGAAACTTTTTCCTTTTTTTCTTTATATTGACAACAAAATCTGTGTTCATATGACTGCTACTAGTAGTAGTAACCATACTCCTGCAGTCACTGGGGGATCAGTTGCTGTAATGCTGGTCACAGGTAGGTCAGGAGTAACCAGCTCTTGAGCTTCCCGGACAAGTCTGATTCAGCTCCTTTACTAGTATGGACTGTACTGCAATTTTTGCCTTGCTTATTTTGCTTGCCTTTTTTTTTTTTTTTTAAAGAATGAAGTTTGCAGCCTATATGTCATTCCACATGTGATCAGGCAGAAATACAGGAAGGTAAACCAGGCTCCTGGCTGTTCCCATGTGGAGTGGGACCGAAGCCCAGGAGCTTTTCATAGCCCAGGCTGAAGTCTGATCTCCAATGACCTCGTCTTGAGAAGCTGAGCTGTTCCCTGTCGATTGGCTCTGTACGACCTGGCCGCCTCTTTCTTCCTCCTCGTGGCTGTTGGCAGAGCCCGGGACTTTGCACCCAATGTGACTGATCTTACTTTTTAACAAAATAGTTTCTGTTAATGCCATTTTTCCCACCCCGCCTCTTCAGCCTACCCTTCCTGCAGAGGGGAAGCAGAGCAGCGGGACGAGGTGCTTATGGAAGGAGGGAGATCAGAGAGGAGGTTATACAGTTCCTGTGGAGCTCTGTAAGTCTTAGCTGTTTATTAGGGTGACATCTACATGGTTAGAGAATGTAATGTGTCTTGCTAGTTTGAACTTGGAAGCATTAAACTGAAGGAGCATAACTATGTGGGGCTCTGACTGTCCCTTGGTGGGCTCGGGGTCCCTGTGTCACTGCACTTCGGTTCTCTACATCTTGTCTCAAGGGTTTGCAGAGGAGTCCAGAGTTCGTGGGCTGTTCCAGACCCAGAGACTGGGCTCAGACCCTACTGAGCGGGGAAACACCTGGAGCTCAGCTTCAGCCTGATAAATGCTATAGGAGCCATGAAGAAACTGCTCTTTGCTGCCGAGAGTCTTTCAGGGTTTTGGCCTTCAGGCTTTTGTTTAAATCTTGTGGTGTTTGTTTCCCTGCAAATTCCTGCAGTAGGTTACTGAGAGTTCTGGGAGAGTGGAGTTTCTGTTGGAATAATTTATTTGCTTCTTTTAGGGCAGTAATTGTTTACTAAGTATAAGCAGTTGTCTGGAATGTCTGGTTAATTATCAGCTCGCCTCTGTGAAAGTGCACGTAGTGAAAACACTTAAATAAAAATTTGAAAGTAGTTCTTTTTCCTCTCGTTTCAGGTACTGGGTCCACGTGTCACATCTGAATCATGTTGTACTAATTCTCTAAGTACTGACTCAGACCATCTCCTTGATGCACACTCACGGCATCATGGCCAGTACTCAGGAGCGCCTGAGCTTGTCTTCCTCTCCCAACTCGATGGGCAAAGCTTTCTGTGAAGATAAAGACTTCAGTAGGTTACACGATGAACCTACTGGGAACCACCCGTCCCCCGAGCTCATAGAGGACGTGCGCGAGAAGGGCTTGCTGCAGACGGACCTCATGGAAAATGTGAGCAGCCCGGTGACGGCGGCCGTACTGACCAGCATCAGCGAGGACTCCAGGGACCAGTTTGAGAACAGCGTGCTGCAGCTGCGGGAGCAGGACGAGTCGGAAACAGCCATTCCTCAGGGCAACAGGAGCGCTATGGATGGGGAGAGCAACGGCGGGGCGGACGATGTTAAAGTCCAGTTCAACCGATCGGGCAGCGGGAGCGGTGGGTTTCTTGAGGGCCTTTTCGGTTGTCTGAGGCCCGTGTGGAACATCATAGGCAAGGCTTACTCCACAGACTACAAACTGCAGCAGCAAGGTGAGTAGGGAAGCAGACTTAATGCTTCTAGGGGAACATGCGAGGATGAGGGAAGCAACCCAGGGCTTTTTCCCAGCTTTCTGTGTGACCGTTCTTCTCTTGTGCAGCCCTGTTATGAGTCTGCAGAGAGAAATGTTGGAGCACAAGTTTTATGAGTAGCGGCTGAGGGACCTGGGCGGTTCAGCTGGAGAACAGGAGCTGAGGGGAGACCTTCTGATCTCTGAACTGCCTGAAAGGAGCTTGGAGCCAGGGGGGGTCGGGCTCTGCTCCCCAGGAACAAGCGCCAGGACCAGAGGAAACGGCCTCAAGTTGCGCCAGGGGAGGTTGAGGTTGGATCTGGGGAACAATTTCTTCCCCAAAGGGTTGTCGGGCATTGGAACAGGCTGCCCAGGGCAGTGCTGGAGTCACCATCCCTGGAGGGGTTTAAAAGGCACATAGATGAGGTTCTCAGGGACACGGCTTAGTGCTAGAGTTAGGTTATAGTTGGACTTGATGGTCGTGAGGGTCTCTTCCAACCACAGTGAATCTGTGATTCTATGATAAATCCTGCACTGTATAGCCAGCTGCTGTTGTTTGTAGCGAAGGCAGCTCGCGGTGCAGTCAAGAGCAGTTGCCTGTTCTGGCCCATGCCTTGGACCCTTGTGACAAGATCTGAATCTGAACTGGCTATTTGTGTAAGTGAGGGTCGGAAAGAATTGTGCTGGACTCATGGATTGCACCAACTACTTCATTTCTGCATTTTCATCATGCATTTCTGCTCCTGCATGTGGATGTGAAGGTTGTCTCCAGTTGGCCACCAAATAGCAGTGCTATTGCTTCTCTATGGGCAGACTACATGAGCTTTTATGTCTTTTTGTTCAGGGGTAATTTTACGTTTCCAGAAATACGTCCTTTAGCGTTTATACCTTTTTCATTTAGATGCATAGATGTGTAAATGTATAAGAGTGTGTGTGTGTGAGTATAACTATAAATATATATATAAAAAATATGTTGTTCGGCAGTAAGTAATGACCCAGTCAATCACATATATGTATCTTTAGGGGTTACTGGAAGCTGAAGAGCAGAGCATGCTCTGCCTTTGGTGTCCAGTTTCTCCCCTAGCACAGGGGAGAAAGAACAAACTGTCATTAGAATGAAGGAGCTGAAATGGGGGTGAGGGTTATTGAAAATGGGAGCAGCCTGGCCAGCATACCATACTGTGGGGTGCAGTTCTCCTGTATTGCTGTGATCATGACTCAGTATCAATCAAATCATTTTTTGGCATATGTAAATTATAAGATATGCGGGCAGAAATACCATCTGAGGGGTTCATATTTAAACCTCAGAGTTGGGTTGGGGAGCGGTTCCTAATCTGAGGGAACAGAGCTGTTCAGTAACATGTTGGGTGAATCTGCCTTGAAATAATCTTACTCCTCCTTCCTCGGATCGGTGGTTTCCAGGTCAGGGCTCTGAGCAGGGAAACACTCCTGCATTTTGGAATGAACAAGCCTCTTGTTCATCAGACCTGTGTGCTCAGCAAGGGCTTACTTGGTTTTTAAATCCTTTGGTTCTAAGTTTTGTCTGCGTGTCGTAAACTCGATATGCACACGTGCTCGAGTCTATAATAAGGAAAGGTGACTGAAAATTCCTTGCGGAATTAACACCATTGGGGTGCCAGTACATCTGTCTTACGCTGCTTTGGTTTGGGTGCTCAGTGTTTTTAAGCGAAGCCGAAACTTTCCGAGGAAAGGACACGGATGTGGTTACATTGGCGGCTCCCGGCAGTGCTGTGACTGTCCCACACAAATGCCGCTTTGCCAGGTGAGACTTGTCGTCGCCCAGAGCTGCCGAGCCAGCACGTGCTGGCAGGAAAACTACCTGTGAGGCCCAGAGAGCATATTTCGCATATAACTGGGACAGCAGATGCGTTGGAGACCGCGGTTTAATATGTGCTTTGATGGCCCACGGGGGACACTTTCTTTTGTATGAAAGTCGCTAATGAAAAAGAGCAGCTGAGAGCGTTGCTGTATTTGGGGGGTGCACGCAGAGCTCCTCGCCGTATGCACAGAAGTGTCACGCTGTTCTCATTGTCATGAGCACGTTCAGAGCCGTAGATTCGTGGACGCTTTGCAGTTTGCTGTTGGCATTAGGCCCTTCCTGAAAGGGCGATTTTGAAATGGCTACAGATGTGGTTAAGACTGAAGATTAATTGCTATCTGTCTCTGCTGGCCTGTCTGGTTTAGCTTGCATCTTCAATGTCTTCACTGTCAAAAATGAGTGAAAAGAAAAAAAGGGTTGTTTTTTCCTGTTTTCTCTGGAGCTGATCACCTGGTCAGATCTCTGATGGTAGTAGCACGCTTCTGTCACTCAAGGATAAACCCTTTTAAACTGCTTCTGTGCTAAAACTTGAGGATTTTGTCAGAATATTCATGTTCTGTTTTCCAGATGATCTCATTCTTGCTTCTTGCCACAAGAAAATCTTCTTTGTGTGCATTTCATCAGCTACATACAAGCCAGCAGTTTAGTAATGCTGTATGTGATCGCTTTTCTTTTTGCTCTCTTTTAGCAGGAGCACAGAGGGTGCAAGGTTCGTGTTTGTGCCAGTGCCATGCATTTGGAGAAGACAGTCTGGGGAAATGTCCCTGGCTCTTCCAGCAGTAAAGAGAAGCCTGTGGTGGCCTTTTAATCCTGGGAGCTTATTTACAGCTTTGGGCTTGTGCCACAAATCTGTGCAGATGATTTATTTTTTTTCCCCTCTTTATGAAACACCTACTTGAAGCCTGATCCAGGAGCAATCCTTTGAGTCGGGCTGGACCAACAACGGGAGTAGGAGTCCAGTTGGGAAGTGTAGCCCCAAGGAACTTCACGTTGCCTGTGGATGCTGCTCAGATGCTGCTTGACCCCTAAAATCACTCCTGACTATGTTTTTCCAGTTGTTTGCACTGATTTCTAAAAGCTGTTGAGAGCTTACAGGGAGATACTTAGTTCTTTAATTTGCATTTACCAGTTACTTCATTTGGGTCATTGTGACTCCAGCACTTTATAGTAAGACTTGTTTGTGTTTTTTCTGTGGACTCATTTGCCTTCTGAGCCATTTCCTTTGGATTAAGAATCTGTCTTCAGGAGCTGCTTCCACCTTCCCTTTCACAAGCTACATGTTTAACATCAACACGCGCATTTTTGTGTAGACCTTGAGAGTAAGGTGCTCTGCGAAGTGTGCTTGTGTGTTTGGGTTTTTTGCAAACCAGAGATGCTTCTTGTCACAGTGCCAGTGCTGGCGAGTGGCCAGTGCTGGCAAACAGCAAAAATTTGCCTCAAATAGATTGACTCAGTGGCTCAGGCTGCTCTTGTGTTTCTTCCCAATGGGAAACAGATTCCCATCATTCTGCTCAGATGGTTCTTAATCACCTTAGAAACGCAAGCTCTTGCGTAATTCCTGCTGCTATGACGCTTTAATTTATTTAGGGGAAGCGTCCCACAGGTTCCTTTAGGCCCTGAGGAGTCTGGAATCCAAACTTCTCCATCCCAATAGGAGATATCCTCATCTCTCTGCTGCTGCAAGCCCTGGAGCCTGGGCAACCTCAAAGGGGATTTGGCCGAGCAATGTTCACAAGCTTATTGAACAAGGTACCGTTGAGTCTTGATCAGTGTGTCCAGCTGCATCTTCTAGTCACCCTGTTAATTTTCTGGATGGGCACTTTGACTTATTCATCATAGCCACACACCAAAGTTTGTGCAGCTGGTTTATTTGATTTTTTTTTTTTTTTCCCCCCCCGTTTCAAGCTGTCGGTTGAGATGACAGAGATCTCGGCATCGCGTCTCGCGTGCTGTGTTTCTCGTTGTACCTGCTGAGTGGATGTGCCATGGCTGGGACAGCTGGAACTCACCGTTCTTTGCTTCAGGGTGTTGCGGGCTGTTGGGGATGGGTCCATACAGGCGGCTGGGCGGGCTTTACAGCCTGCTCCAGGTGATGTCCGTGGTCTCAGCTTCCAGCTGTGTTCAGCTGGCAGTGTGTTGAGTCCTCTCTTTTCCAGCCTTGCTTGTTGCCCCTCTAATTGTGTAATACTGACCCTTTTCAGCCTGGTGGCCTCAGGGCTGGTCCCAGGTTGCTGTAGGCAGCACGTGCGCAGGGTAATTTAGATGTATTGTTTAATCAGCGGCTTTGGATTATAGTAGAAAATGCAGGTTTGCACCACTAATGCTGACAAACCCTGGTTTTCACTGTAGTCCAGCGCTTTTCTCCACCAGCATTGCTGGGAAGCTTTTCAGTCCTTGCTATGTGATGGGAGCCAAATGAATCGCTGATGCCCTCTTGACAGGTAGCAGCGTGCTCCTCTACAGCAAAAGGGTTTTAAAAAATTTTTGTCTGACTCTTGCATTCTACATTATCTATGGTTTGGCTCTTTGTTCTTGAAACTCCCGGAGATGCAGGATGCTTCGCTGATTGTTGCTGCACTGAAATATGCTCCCTGCACCGTGTCCTCGGTGATCAGGGTGCGAGTGGGATGTGGGGAAGGGTGTTTCTTACCAAATAAACACCAGGTGACTCGCAGGAGGAGGCGCACGAACTTTTGCTTTGTTTCCAATCGCTCTTTGCCTTTGCCATTGCGGAGGTTAGTAGGTAATATTAAGAGCAAATTAGTGCTCCAGGTGATGGCAATGTCATTACCTGTTACTGCTCACAAACTTTGGGCGCTTCAGGGAAATCAATGGCAATGTTGTGCGCCTTGTGCAGGACAGGCAGTCTGCTCGCGTGTGAAGAAACAGCTATTGCAGTACAACAGAATAGTTTCAGTGTTGCCCACGTAAAAATACTGTTATCAACAAACACAAAAATCGACTGGATTTGCCGCCTCCTTTCAGAAGCAATGCATTTGTGAATTAAAAAAGGAATATAGGTCTTCTCAATTCATGAATTTCTTTATTTTCTTCATTTAAAGAATGGTCTTTAAATGTCTAAAGCATTAAATAGCAGTTATAAGTATTGTGACCAAAAAATTGCTCAAGTTGTTTGGTGAAGAATAATGCTTATGATTTTAAAATACTTGAATGTCCTGTGGTCGAGATAGTGGTCACAGCATTTCTTGCATTGGTTTCTGTTAGTTTCTTACATGGACAGGCATTTCTGGCTTTAATATTAAAGGACACGTTTGCTGGTAGGCAAGATGAGCTTCGTGGTGCCATAGTGTTCTTGGAAATTGAGGGTAGGGATCATCCATGGCAAACCCATGGTTGCTGGGGTTCCTTAGTTATAATGCATTTCAGTTGTGCTGTCTTAATATTTTTGTACAACGTAAGGTAGTACGCGGATATATCAGTATGAAAAATAGACTCGTGCAAAGCAACATGTGCTTAGGGTTGAATTTTGCCCTGCCAAGTCAAAGGAAATTCTTGCAATATTTGGTTTGGGTTTCTTTTTTCTAGTTCGGTGAGCAGAAAGATTTGAGTCAGAATCCATCCAGAGGCAGTTTTGGGCACATAAGTTTCCTTTTGGTGAATCTAAAATGGCCACTTTTGCATAATCCCAGTCGCAGCCCCGGGAACACCCCAATGGCTCAGAGACTGGATGAAACGAGGAGACGCACCTTTGTAGTGATCTGAAATAGAGATCCGTACAGGCACGACTTCCTTTTATTTCAGAAATCAGTGGGTTACTTGTCAGTTTTGCTGCTAAATAATTTATTCTCTAAACTTGCAGCTTTATTGAGTTACAGTAAATAAATTATCGGATGCCTTTTGCCATCCCACAAGCAGCACGGTGAAGTAATTTCAAGGTGACCCTCAGCAAGGCTTTCTGTTCGGATGGGCACAGCTGTCTGAAGCAGTTTACGGTGCCGCTGCACCCCTCGGGCAGCGTCCCTACACTGTGCGTGTGGGTACCTAAGAGGAGGAATCCCCTAAGATTTTTTTTTTTTTTTTTTTTTTGCCTGTTCGACACTGATATACACAATGTTGGTGCGGGAAAGACCTATTTCTGTGACTGGTGCTGGTGATTAATGTGCTTTGTTTTGTGTAACTTAGTGGTTGCTGCTCTGTTTTACAAGCTGCCACCTCTGACTTCGCTTTGTATTTCCTATTTTAAGGGGGGGAAAAGCCCCTCAATATATATTTTTTTTTGGACAATGTTAAATATTTTCTTTTCTCGTGTGTTTTTTCAATGGAGTCATGTACTTTTTAAGAGATACCATCACGATTCGATATTGGAGTTGAGGCCCCGCTCCCTAAATTGCCTGTCCTGTGTCCCTGGGATGTTCAGTTGTCACCTGCCAAGTGTCAGTGGCTCATATGAGGGGTCGGCCAGGGCGGTGAGCTCTGCCGAAAAGCAGCTGCGAGGATGGAAAGAAGTCTGGAGGTGACAGTGCTGGGGGGACATGCCGTCTGCACCCCCAGAGAAGTCCACCTTGGGGATGCAAGTGAGATGGCAGGTGCCTGCCGTGATCTTGCCGCGAAATATTTTTGTGGTCTCCATCTTTTCCCTCGTGGGCAGATACGTGGGAGGTGCCGTTCGAGGAGATCTCGGAGCTGCAGTGGCTGGGCAGCGGCGCGCAGGGAGCCGTCTTCCTGGGCAAGTTCCGCGCCGAGGAGGTGGCCATCAAGAAAGTGAGGGATCAGAACGAAACGGACATCAAGCACCTGCGGAAGCTCAAGCACCCCAACATCATCGCGTTCAAGTAGGTTGTGAAACTTGCTAGAAAGGTACCTTGATCCAGAGAAGAGCCTGTCACGGAGGCACCCCAAAGTCAGTTTTAGGTGGACAAAAAGTTCCAAAACAGACTTTATTATGACTGGAAAAGTGTAGTCAGTAAGCCAACTAGAAACGGGGTTTATACAATTAGTTAGCACTCCGACAAGATAAAATACACGTTCAGATATCAGTTGAGGAGATTATTGGGGTACAGCAAAATAAGAATAATGAGGATCCACAGCGTGCATGCACACGCTCACAAGAAACAAAACCAGAGACCTCTCACTCCAGGGTACCCACAAGAACTAATCACTCACCAGGGTTAGGCGAGGACTCATTCAAGGATATATCCAATAAATAACCACTCACCCAAACGAGGAGGTGAGGCGCTCTCAGTCCTGGAAAGTCTCCTTAGACGGTGTCCCAGTCTAAGGGGAGGGCTCCAGGTCACAGACCCGCTGCTCCGAGAAGACCACTCCAAGGGGGCCTTCAGCGGGGACCCCGTTTTATAGTCTGGTCAGATCTGGCTGTGGGCATTACAACATGGTCCACAAGCTTTGCAGCTACTCTGGGCCCCTCCTCTGCTAACGACCCTGTCAATTGACTCAGGGTCCCGTTACCCACCAGCTGGTGGATGTGAAATCACCCTGACCCAGGGTAGGGGAGGATGTGACTGTCAGCACCTTGGTACCACCCTGGGCGTGTACGTGGGGACAGGCACAGCGGGGCACAAAAGGTGCTAAAAGAGCCATCGGCTGCCCCAGTGAAGGCTCCAGATCTCAGGGGGATGTGCAACTGCCACATTTATGTACCCGGCCAAGGTTTTAACAAGCTGTCTGTATGACAAAACAGGCAGTCATCCTTCCTTTTAAAATGAGATTCCTCCTGCCCAAAGCATGCAGGACACATTCCCTGTTTGGGAAAGAGAGCCTTGCGCTGGCACAGGAAATCTTAATAGGTTACTCTCGCTTTTGAGAATCGCTCTGGGACTTTTGCTCTCCTGATCCTCACCAGCTGTGTGTTTCCTCTGCCAGGGGAGTCTGCACGCAAGCCCCGTGCTACTGCATCATCATGGAGTACTGTGCGCACGGGCAGCTCTACGAAGTGCTGCGAGCGGGGCGGAAAGTCACCCCGCGGCTGCTGGTGGATTGGTCCACCGGGATTGCCAGCGGCATGAACTACCTGCACCTTCACAAAATCATCCATCGCGACCTCAAGTCACCAAAGTGAGTCTCTAGCTACTTAAACATTGTGGTTGTCTTTTTTTTTTTTTTTGCTTTCTCGAAGAATAGTTTAAAGTTTGGTCAAAAGCATCATTATCTTTTTTCAATGTTGGCTCAAAACTAATGAGAGCGAAATTAATGGCACTTATTGGCACTCCCCTCCAGTGCTGCAATTCAACAAGACTGGAAATTTTACCAGTACCTCACATGAGAAATAGCAGCCGGGAGATATTTCTAATGATTTGATGGTGTCTGGTCCTTTTTGAAAGTGAAATATTCTGTTGCTTTCTCCTTTTTTATTTTTCCTTCTTATTTATTCTTTTGTTATTTCCCTGGTTTTCTGGAATGTGTCTTTCTCATTTCTCTGTTCCTTTCTGACTAAAACCATGTGGCTGTTTATATTCTTGTTCCCTAGACGTTTATCATTATTAGCCTGTGACATGACATTAGTGCTAGAGTTGGGTTATGGTTGGACTCAATGACTCTGAGGGTCTCCTCCAGCCAAAATGATTCTATGATTCCATGACTGTGGCTGCCTTAAGAGAATACTTTTAGATGGTTTACAGTGCAGTTTAATGTACAACTTTACTGAAATTTCGAAACCTCCCCAGATGTAGTGAATCTTCAGTGACTTGTTAATTTGCGATTTTGTCAAGGTTGTTTTTTTGACTTGTAGCGTTTAGGAATGCATTTGAGGCAAAAAACACAGCCACCCCAAAGAAAGTGAGTGCTTTCATTGGTGAAAATGCATAATCTTTCTTCTCGTGCTGCAGTTGTGAACAGCGTGGCCTCAACTGTTTGTATTAAGAAAGGATTTATTCCCAGTGGTGGTTGTGGTACAAGAAATGTTGCAAAATGCTAATTTTTTTTTCTCCTTCCAGTGTTTTAGTTACACACACAGATGCAGTAAAAATTTCGGATTTTGGTACATCTAAAGAACTCAGCGATAAAAGTACCAAAATGTCTTTTGCGGGAACTGTGGCTTGGATGGCCCCGGAGGTGATACGCAATGAGCCTGTCTCTGAAAAGGTGGATATCTGGTGAGTAGTATTAACGTTTAAACATCTTCACCTTCTGTTTAGCCGCTTGTTTTCCCAGCGCTTACGTATTCGGCGCTCTCTTCTCATCCCGGGCATGGAGATAGTTTGCTATAGTTGACCACCTTTTCCTTTCTGCACACTGGCCTTGGCTGTTGTTCGTACAGCCACAGGACTCTAACCCTGGATCCAAGAGGGAGGAAACCAGGATACATTGTAAGAGTTTCGGACGCCTGTTTCCATCACGTGTGTACTCTGTGTCTCAAAGAACACAAAGCAAGGTTCAGATCTCCATGGTATTAAAAATCCTTGAGAGTGGACTCAGCCTGGGAGCTCCTTTGAGATGCCTCTCCACAAGTTTCAGGGTCCTCAAGGGAACTGCATCTCTGTTTCTGCCTCGTTATTTCTGCATTATTTGATGTCAGTAGCCAGGACGAACACCCTTCTACCTGCTTTACAGCCAGGATGAATATTCCTCCTTGTGGTTTTTTTTCAGCTTCAAGTGCTGTCACCTCCTTTACTGCTGCAGGTCAAAGCCACAAGTGGTTCAGAGTCGGACGTGATGCTGGATTTCCACCCTCAGCTTTCTTTTCCTTTAGGTTCAGGAATATTGTGTGGAGCATCACGTTCCTCTGCTGAGGGCTGTGGGCGCCTCTCTACTCTCTTCTTCAGGGACTTAGAGATGTTGCTCTTTGGTACAGACCTGGAGGTGCCTTTGGTGAGAGTTCCTCTCGAGTCTGCTGCAGTGGTGGGTGCTCCAACTCCTCCTTGACATCCATTCCTCCCCCAAAAGGAGTAAAAGCGACGTTCATGAACGCTGACAAAAATGAGAACAGTTCCTAAGCTGCTTATATGTCTGCCCTCTCTCATCTTTTAACAGCATGCTAAAAAAAAAAATCTATAATCGTATCAGAAGTCTTGAAAATCCTTTGTCAGTTCTTAATCATAACAAAGCTGAAACCAGATGGGGTTTCCTGATAGTTTGTTCAACCACCTGGATCCCTGCTTTCCTGCAGCCCACAGGAAAAATTTTGAGGGGGAAAAAATGTTCAAATTCTGCTTATTTGGTGTTTTTTTTCCCCGACATGATATGAAAGTGCAGCGTTTTTCACAAAGTGTGCAAGCACACTTTGAAAGTGCAATGTTTTTCACATAAAGTTTCCCGACTGATGGTTGTTCAGACCCAGGCGGTTTGTCCCTTAGATGATCTTCTGTACTTAACAAAAGCAACTTGATATCAGTATGAGCCAGAAACACACTTGTCGCTTTTCACCTGGCCTCACCTCGCCTTGCAGCCTGGTCCTTAAAGCACGGTAAGATGTTGGTAATGTGTTGGTTCTCGGCAGCATTTTGTTTTTACCTGTTTGGTGTTTCGTTGGTGTTTCACTGGGTGAAGATGGTAAATAAAACAAAGAACTGTTCGCTGTTATAAATTAAGGTTTTGGTCCTTACTGGTCATTTTACTAAGGAAGAGAGGCAAAGTGGGTTTTCTTACCTATATCTTTCAGTTCTTGTAATAGGGGGTTCTTTTCCAGGCAGAGTTATCTTAATTTTTTCTTTCTTTAGCTTTCCTCAGCACAAAGGAAATATCAGATGAGACTGCATGCGGTTTTCATACTGACACATATCAATGTTGTTGCATTTGTTTCTTAATTTCCTCCTTTCAGTAATTGTAGCAGTGAGTCTCAAGCCCATGAAACTCGTACCTAGGAGCACACGTAACAGCAGAGGGAGCTTTTGACTTTTGCAAAACAGAAGCCCACAAAACACCACCTTTGGTCTGTTGTCTCTCAGACACTAACCAGTTCTGTCTGTCCTGTAGTAGATCTGTTCTTACCAATAAAACCAGTCAAAAGTCTGGCTCAGAAAAGCTAACTTTCCTTTCATTTAACAGAAATAAGATTTAATCTATATATAAAAAAAAAAAAGTGCTTTCAGGATTTTTAAAACCTCAAAAAGAAATAGGAAAGGGTTGGTGAAGTCCAGTATGGTTTGGTGGTCAGCCCAGTGCTGGGGCAAAGGACGAAGAGTTACTTGGTGTGTGAAATAGCTGGTCTTGGTTAGGAAAAACTAGTACGTAAACACTGTTGCATCTACTCACAATTTCAGATCAGACCTACCTAGTTCTCTGCTTCACCAATCAAATAGCAATTTTTCCAAGCTCCAGATGTTTCTGTTGAATTGAATTCACGCAGATTTTTTTTTTTCTCCTGGTTTATTTCTTCATCAGGTCGTTTGGGGTCGTTTTGTGGGAGCTGCTCACTGGAGAGATTCCCTACAAGGACGTGGACTCTTCGGCCATCATTTGGGGAGTGGGCAGCAACAGCCTCCACCTTCCCGTCCCTTCCACCTGCCCCGATGGCTTCAAAATCCTCATGAAGCAGACCTGGTAAGAGCCTGAACCACGGTGGCTCGGTGGGAAGAGAAAAGGAGCTGGAAGGAAAGTAGGGGTAAAATTTCTTGAGGCTGGCTCCAGAGTGAAAGGAAATGATTTTTCACTATGAACCCCCCTTGTAAGTGAGTGGCTTTTGAACCGGACAAAGAGAAAGTGGAGCTTTCTGTATGACACCAGGATTTGACAGGTATAGATGTGGAAAATGCTTTCCGTTTCCTTCATGCACCAGAATAGAGTTGACACTCATTGTCTTGGGTCATGCATTAATGCTATGCCTTTGTAACTGCGTCTTGACACGGGGTGTACGTCATCTTCCAGCATTTCCTCACTCCATGAGTTTTACCAATGGCACGAAGGGGGAAAACAGGCCAGAGCATCTCTGGACCTTTTCAAGTGGCTGTTTTACCCCCTGGCCCTGAGCTGCTGCAGTGTCCGTGCTGAGATGTGCTCTGCCTGGCTGCAAAAAGCAGGAGCAGTTTGTGCAGCTCTGAACAGTGGGTCCCTACACTTCTATCCCCATCTAGTGGAAGCAGAGGAATTTGGAAATCAACAGGATAATGAACTGGGATCTGTTTCTTCTTGACAAAGAAATTAGGAACAGTTTCAGTTTGTATCCTGTCTTTCACTTTGTCTTCACGTTTTCCTATTTTAAATGGTTTTATTATCTTTTTTTTTTTCTTCAGAATACATCATCAAAATTGGGTGTTGGTTTCTTCTCCCAAGTAGCAAGTGATAGGACAAGAGGAAATGGCCTCAAGTTGTGCCAGGGGAGGTTTAGATTGGATGTTAGGAAAAAGTTCTTCCCAGAAGGGGCTGTGGGGCATTGGAACAGGCTGCCCAGGGCAGTGGTGGAGTCACCATCCCTGGAGGGGTTTAAAAGGCGTTTAGACGAGGTTCTCAGGGACATGGGTTAGTGCTAGAGTTGGGTGGTGGTTGGACTCAATGACTCTGAGGGTCTCTTCCAGCTGAAATGATTCTATGGTCACAAACCAAAAACTGAATACAGACCAACTCTAGCACAATAAACTCGTATTCAGCAAAAGAGAAAACAAGAAAAGCTCCTTTAATCTGTCAGCTACATGATTCAGAGTGTATGTTCTGTCAGAACCCATTTCTGAGGGGCAGGAGAAGCCAGCAATGTTAACCTCATCTCATGCTTGGCTGTTTGTCTGTTTTGCTGCAGGCAGAGCAAGCCCCGGAATCGTCCCTCTTTCCGGCAGACACTGATGCACCTGGATATCGCATCTGCTGACGTGCTGGCCACTCCTCAGGAAACCTATTTCAAATCCCAGGTGAGTGGAGAATGGTTGTACAGCCTTGGGGTGGGCGTGAGGAAGCGGGTGCGTTTATTAAAGCTGCAAGAAGCAAGGATTCGAGGGGCAAATAGAGTCAGTATCATCCTAGTGACAGTCATCATTGTCACAAATATAGGTTTCCAAACCATAAGCTTTTCTGTTTACTTTAAATGGCAAAAGGAAAGAAAATGTTGTCTAATTGGAGCACAAAATTAGAAATACCATGTGAAAATGCTGAAACTAAACATGCTGCAATGTTGCTGGCTAAAATAATTCAGCTAACAGAAACACATTTTCAACCCAAACCTGTAATTTTCTGCAGATACAAAGAATGTTGCCCAAGAGTTTTCCTTTGGTGCAACCAGGGATCACAGTCCTTTGTAAATACCTGAAAATAAATTGCTTCCCTAGGCTGAATGGAGAGAAGAAGTGAAGAAACATTTTGAGAAAATTAAAAGTGAAGGAACTTGTATCCACCGGCTAGATGAAGAATTGATTCGGCGTCGAAGAGAAGAGCTGAGGTCTGTTGGCGGTCTTTTGTTTGCTGCTCACTTTTTCCATCCAGCCTTCTCTTCTCCAGCGAAACGAGACCAGGTCCCTCTGCTTTTCTTCTTCTGCTCCTGCCCCTGACTGTTTTCGTGCTCCGGTTGTACTGAGGACCCCAAAACAGGACTCAGGATTCCTGGTGGCATAAATTTGGGCAGCCTAAATTCCTTGTGAGTCCAGAAACAAGCTGAGGGAAAACTATAGAGACGCAGTAGGAACTGTCCCAGCACTTGGGCGATGTGAACAGTTTGCTCCAGGCAAGAAGGGCAAAGGCTTGTGTGTTTACCAGGGAATATTTCTGCCCGAGTTTTGGTGTTTGTGCTAACAGCACTGAAGCAGGTACATCCATCTCAGTGGAAAATGCATCTTGCAGTTTGCCGCGAGCTTTCTCTGCTCTGATGCTTTCTTTGGTTTCGTTATCTCCAGAGAAGTGAACGCACTATCAGCCCACTGACATTTGTTTTCAACATTAGACCAGCTTAAAAGTGAAAGCAGAACGTTTATTTAGGAAAGCGTTATCTTCTGTGATATGTATTTGCAAATACAGTTACAACAGGGAAACATAAACCAGCAAGTAGCAGTTCTGTGTCAAACCTTTGAAACCAAAGGAAACCTTGTTCAGCCAGTTTGATGTATTAGTAGTTGCTGATCAGTGTTCCCCAGCCCTAGGGAGCTTTGGATGGTCACATCTTTCAGCTGGGATTCAATATTGCTGTAGAGCAATATTTCTTTTTATGAAATACAACCAGATGACTTCTTCCTCTGTTTCTTTAGAAGGCGACTTAGTCCCTTCTCTGTGCAAACAGGACAATCAGACCTTGGCCAAAGGGCTTGTGGATGTGTATGAGGCATTTGCAGCTTCTCTAGCGAGAACGTTGCCACTCTTTCAAGACTGTTAAATGCCTTCAGAATCATTCATTGCTGTATCAAGCTCTTAATTGTCATATACTGTAAACTCTGTCTGGGATTAAGTACAAAACAATCAGCAAATTTGACTTTTAGAAGGCCTTTTACTAGAGCACCTGTACTTCTCCTTTATTCTTCTCTCTTGGTCTGTGGACATCAGATTGTGGAATAATGACTTTTCTGTTTTTCAGACATGCATTGGATATCCGTGAACACTATGAGAGAAAGCTGGAGCGGGCCAACAACTTGTACATGGAGCTCAGCGCGATCATGCTGCAGCTGGAGGTCCGGGAGAAGGAGCTCATCAAGTACGTGTCTCTGGGCGTAACGGCATATGCGTACAGGAGGAAAAAAACAGCGCTTCATTTCTAAGCTGTGTAGTGATTGTAGATTTAGCGTCCCCGACAAACTTCTAGGGTAAAGAAAGAGAAAAGCAGTGCTGTTTCTGGACTGTGCGCCAGGGCCCTGTTCCAACTGCCTGATCTCTGCAGAGAGAATTCAGAAAATGCCAGTGTCCTTTCCCAGAACAGCACGTTGTGTTGCACCAGCTGTGGCTGAGAAACAGGCTCACGGTGGAGCTGTCTTTCTGTCCAGCAGGAGCTGCAGTTGGATAGAGAGAGAACTTGTCTGTCTGTTGTGTTGTGTGTTTGGTTTTAATTTTTTTTTTTTTCTAATTTTATTTTTCTTCCCCAATGTTTCAGGAGGGAACAAGCAGTGGAAAAGAAATACCCCGGGACTTACAAACGCCACCCGGTCAGACCAATAATCCACCCCAACACAGTGGAGAAGCTGATGAAGAGGAAAGGGGTCTCCCATAAACCAGGCAGCCAGACTAAACGGTAAGAATTAACCAGCTGTGCCAGGAGCCAGCAGTCGATGCCCACTGAGATGAGCAGGCAGCTTATGTCCCTTTGAGTCTGACGACAACACAAGACAAAGAGGGGTTCACTCTTGGGCCTGGTCTGATCATCGGAACCACTATTGTTTAATTATCTGAAGGTAAAGGGGATGGATCCTGCCTTCCCTTCTGCCTGGGCAGCTCTCTGGAACCATTTGGTCCACGAGATTTTTTCACAGATGATGGTACTTTGACAGGAGATGTCTAATGTGTGTCTGGAACTCCTGCCTGTCCAAGCACAGAGCAGTTAGATCATCCTTGACTTGACTTGAGCGGTAATTAGCAGGGTGAGGGATTGTGAAAACCAGCCAGTCCTCAGGGAGGATGGGTTCATTGTTGAGGAATTAAACTGGGATTTGAGATTTGAGAATTCATGCTGTCCTTTCAGCTATTTCTCTTCTGTGTGACTTTCAGAAAGTAAGATTTCTTTTTTTAAAGAGGAGCTGTCTATTTTATTCTTCCCTTTTCTGGGATTTCTGGGAGTTAGAGAGTCCTGATTAACAGTGAATAATCACTTCTGAATTAATATCCACATGTGCTTCTGAAGTGAGCAGGCTGATAACCATCGGCAGATTGGGACCCTATTGTGCTGAGCATTGTATATGCACACAGAGACGTGCCCTACACCAAGGTCTTACAAGGGAGCTATTTTGGGAGCAGAACAGCAAAATGAGAGTGGAAAAAGGAGACTGTGTGGCAGATATTGGAAAGAGCTGCAAGAAAGGAGCATAGAGCGTGATGGGCTGAACAGAAAGGGCATTGAGTGGAGAGGATCAAAGGAAACCAAATGCAGAAGTTAAACAGCGGAGGAGAGCCTGTAGATTTTTAGAAAGAAAATGTGCTTGAGGCTACAGCTGCCTCTTCAGCCCGGCTCCTGGCCGGTGTAATTTAGTTTGTGGTTAAATGTGTACCTTCTGCTCGCTGTCTCTCAGGCCAGATCTGCTCAAGTCAGAGGGCATACCCAGCGCGGAAGCAGCATCCAACGGCTCCCCAGTCTCAGGAAGTCCCAAAATGTCGACGCCGAGCAGCAAAACCCGCTACCGCAGCAAGCCCCGCCACCGCCGAGGGAACAGCAAAGGCAGCTACAATGATTTTGCAGGGATCTTGAAAAACCAGCCAGCGCAAGACGATGCACCCCCACCTCCACCTCCTAATCATTCTCATCACCCCGGTCTACCGCAGCAGCATCCCCATGGCCATCACTCGCGGCTCCATGCCCACGGACAAGATATCGCCAACTGCGCGAACAACTTACGGTACTTTGGCCCCGCAGCCGCGCTGCGGAGCCCCCTCAGTAACCACGCGCAAAGACGGATGTCGGGGTCCAGCCCCGATCTCATCTCCACCGCCATGGAAGCGGATTGCCGGCGGAGCCTGGAGAGCGAAGAGAGCAAAGCCGATCGTTGGGAGTGTTGCGAAACAGATCCGTACAATTCCTGCCTGCAGTGCAGGGAAGAAGACAGTGGTCAGGTGCAGATGTCGTCTGTTGAGACGGGGATGAGCCGTTCTCAGTCGCCAGCTCCTGCTTCCCTATACGAAAACGCGCAGTTCATCGAGAAGCTGGAGGAGGAGGCCTTCGGCACGGCAGCGGCCGCGCTCGGCTCTCCCCAGCACGGGGCTTCCGCAGTGCTGCCTTGCAAAGCAAGACCCCTTCAAAAGGTAAGGCCAAAGCACAGCGTTTTGGAAAAAAAAAAAAAACCAAAGTTTGCGCCTCTTTTCTCTCCCCATCAAAAGCAGCTGTGGATGCCCCATCCCTGGGAGCATTCAAGGCCAGGTTGGACGGGGCTTTGAGCAACCTGGTCCGGTGGAAGCCCCCGTGGCAGGGGATTTGAAACTAGATGATGTCTAAGGTCCCTTCCAACCCAAACTGTTCTATAATTCTGTCACGAGGTGATAGCATAGGCGAGTGTCTGGGTATAGGATGGTAGCAAAGCCAAGTTTCCCACACACGGAGCAGCAGAGTTACATGGATGGCTTTATTTTAGAGAGGTCATGCTTACCTGAACCTTGCTTTGTGATCTAGACATACTTCTCAAGTCAGTTTTATTGAGCAGTACTGTAGGCGTATTGGAACATACTGCTAACGATGAGGGTTGTCAGATGTGGTTTTGATAGGGCCTGGTTCTGTTACTTGCAATTTAGCCCGTTTTTGTTTGAGCTGAAACTTGGTCTCCTGAATTGTTGTTATTGAAACAGTCTCAAAACATTTTCAAGCCTTTCTCAAAACAAAGGAAGGGACAAATGCATTCTTCTGTTGTTTTTAAATATAATGTACCAGTTTTATTGAGATTCTGCACAGCTGCTGTTCCTCGGAACAGAAATTCAACATTTGCTGTGGTCTTGGAGACATGCCTTTTGCTGTGCCTGCCAGAAACCGTCCCCCTTGATTAAACGTCCTAGTTCTCATGTATTTTGTGAAGATGTTCCAAGAGTCAAAATGATGTTACGGCACAGCTGTACAGAAACAGCTTTTCTTCATTCCTCCTGCTTCTATCCAGGTGGTGAGAGAAGTAGGAACCGATCTGAGTAAAGTCAAAGGTCAGGAAAACTGCGCCTGGGTGGAAAAGTGAAGGTAAAGAGGATGAGTACCAGGCCAAGAGTGTGATTTGAGCCCAGGATGAAGGGAGGAGGAGGAGGAGGAGAACCTCGTATTACAAGGGGATGGGATGAGATAGAGGCTGAGTCTGAACCAGGGGTTGGCAGGTGGGATAGGATAGAAGGAGGCTGTAAAAAAACAGGAGTGGAGGAGTGGGTTTGGATGGGAAAAGGAGAATAAAGGGTTCTGTGCTTGCTGGGGTAGAGAATAGTTTTCCTAGTTGGTGAACCCCACCAGCAAAGGCTGTGTCATCCCCCATCCTGCTCTGGAGAAGAGAGTCGAAGTTGTGAAGCCAAGAGTGCCAGATCAGCTCAGTAATTTATGTGGATGTCAGCGTGATGCTAATTACTTGATTTGCTTCTGTAAAAATCCGGAACGCTATGTACTCAGCGCCTGCTAAAGTACTCCAGTGTATTTCAGTCAATCACTCCAAATTCCAAAATGGCAGCATTAAGACTGACTGAAATAATGTCCTGGTAAGAAGCTGTCTGACTCAGTTTTCACTGATATGCAGGTTATTTTCTTGTCTAGATTGCTGCAGCCCGTTGACACAGCGACTTTGTCCTGCAGGACCAAGGGGCAGCCACGTAGCTGCATGTTTTGCTCTTTCACAAACGTGACCCCATTCTTGTCCTTGTTTTCTGCCAGAGCGGCGATGACTCTTCGGAGGAGGAAGAGGGCGAAGTAGACAGTGAAGTGGAGTTTCCTCGTAGGCAAAGGTAAAAGATTAATTCACTCTGATCTCTCTTTGGTGGGGCAAAACGCAGGAGGAGAGCTGTCAGAGCAGCTGCACACCAGCTTTGAAACTGGAAGGTGCTGGCAGAAGAACAGGATTGCATTCAGTGCATCCCATCTGCCCTCAGTGATCCTGCACGTTCCCCCACGGTTTTCAGCCTGTTCTGAGATGTTTTCTCCAGCACAGCTTTTCTGCTGCAGGCTGTTGGTAGCACAACTTGATCACATTTGATAACATTATTCAGCCTATAAAAATAAGCCGCTGCATCTGTTTCACCAGAACCAGACTTACTGGATGTGGGACCCTTTGTGAAGTCTTTCAAATGTTGTTGTTTACCTGTTGCCGCACTGGGGCTGACCCCAGCGTCTTTGTGGTGGAATTCAAGTAGGATTAAAGAGCAAGATTAAAGAGAATTAACAACTCAAGAGAATTAAAGAGTAGAATTAGGTGACAACACAGCAGATCAAATTTGGTGGTGTTGGCTGTAAAATAAGAGACTCGAAGGAGTGTTCCTCCCTAAACATATGTCATAGCGAGCGTTACAGTCCTGTGCTCAGCAAAGAGATCTTGGAATTGGTGCCGTAGCTTGATGAAAGCAGCTGCTTGAAGTGTAGAAGTGAACCAGTGGGCAAAGAGATGAAGAGTTGTTAGGAAAGGAGCAGAAAAGAAAATAAAAGCTGCTCTGCCGTTGGATACATCCACAGTGCACCTGCGGCTTGAATCCTAAATGGCACCTTCATTGCCCCGGCTCAGAGACCGTGGCAGAATTTGAAAAGGCACTGAGAAGTGTGACAAGAATGGTTAGAGATGATTTCTGTAGGAGAAGAGATTAAATCCACGAGAAATCTTTTCTGGCAGGAGGAGAAGCAATACTGGAGGTGCATGAAATTGTGCGTTATGTGGAGAAAACAGACGAGGAATGATTCCTCGCATTTGTGTCAGGGACACCTAGTGAAGCAAACAAGGTGGGGGTGAAATGAACAAAAGGAAGTGCTGTTTCCGTCCAAAATGCTTTGAGACGTGGAACTCATTGTGAAGGTATGCTGTGGAAATCAAAACATAAGCAAGCCGTAAGCGTTAAATTTCTGGAGCGTAGATCCATCAGTGGTAGTTGAGCAGCGTTGCCAGGTTTGATCTGCAGCTCGGGAGTGTGATCTGCTGAACGCTGCAAACAAGAAGATCTGCAGGAGAAAGCAGGCGCTGTCTGCATGCCCTGTTCTTGTACTTTTCCCGAATGATTTCCTCCTGCTTAGGGCTGGAGACAGAACACTGGGCTAGATGAGTTTTCTGACTTATACGGTTCTTGGGTTATCATTGCTGCTGCTGTGATTTACTAACTTGGAAGACAAATTGCCTTTTCTGAATTCAATGTGATGACCTGTTGTGGGTCTCCCGGCATGTTCAGTATTTTGTACCATTACTGTAGAATCCTGGCATGAGGCGATTTCCACATTCAGGTAACTGTGAGCTTAACGTTTTGAGCGCACATACCTAAATTCTAGCCTGACTGTTGGGATCACTGCCAGGTGGTGCAGATATTCCCAGCTGAATTAGTTTGAACCCAAGCTTTCTTTGGAAAAGGACTGTTGAAGAAAAATATGCTCCATGAACATGGAGCAGACAAGACCGAATAAGAACAGATGAATCTAAAGATGCATATCTTGAACTAAATCATCGGAAAGGTGGTAGATTTCCGCAGCTCCAAGATGTGAAAGGCAGCCCGACGCTTGGCAGAGCTGTCTCTGCCAGCCTTGCAGAGCAGTTCTGACTCAGCTGGAGCCGTGTTCTTAGGGTGGGAAGAGGCTCTTGGAGGGTTGATGTAAAAAAGGGATGGGACCTGTTTTGCTCAGAGGCATCTTTGAAGGATGCAGCCCTTATTCCAGCTTGGAGAAGCAGCCAGGCAGGATTGCGTGCGCTGTGCCTGAGCAGACGCCAGCTAAAAGTACAGGTGCAAAAATCTGCTTTGCTGCAGAAAGGAAGAGGTTTGCTGGGGGAACCTGTGTGAGGACATAGCAGTCACTCCACATGCACTGCACTACTGATGTTGTGAGGGTTTTGATTATGACCAGTTGTAGCAGAGCAGCTGAACGCAGCACCACAGAAATTGCTTCTCCTCTGCAGTCAGAGGCACTGCGGTACCAACTGACCTTCTCTCCCGGTTTGCAGACCTCACCGCTGCATCAGTAGCTGCCAGTCCTACTCAACGTTCAGCTCGGAGAACTTCTCCGTGTCCGACGGAGAGGAGGGGAACACGAGCGACCATTCGAACAGCCCGGATGAGCTGGCCGCCAAGCTGGAAGATGAGCTGGCCGAGAAGCTGGAGGATATGCTGTCCCAGACTCCAGAGATCCCCATTGAAATCTCCACCCAGTCTGACGGGCTTTCAGACAAAGAGTGTGCTGTGCGGAGAGTCAAGACTCAGATGTCTCTGGGCAAGCTTTGTGCGGATGAACACAGCTGTGAGGTGAGTCGCAGGTTCGGCGATCCCCTCTTATGTTACGGAAAGGAATCCAAGGGCCAGAAAGTTGGCTGAGTGACTGGGAAATGCTGTGGTAGATGTACTATGGCAAAGCAGCTGCTTAAACACCCAGTCTTTCTCATTCCTGGCCAGATGAGTAGACGGGGGAAAGTAGCACAAAGCAAGCTGACTATAATTTGCTGGTCAAGATGAGCATGATATTGAGAGGTCATCAGATTTGCAGTTGCATTAAATGGGGTAAAAAATAGCACATAAAGTAGATAATGAAACAGAATGGATATGAAAACTTATCCCTTGGCAGCCTTGCTGGCAAAGCTAGAATGATTTTCTGCCTTCTGCTGTCTTTCAGTTGCTTGGGAGGGGTAGGGCAGAGCGTGCTGCACCATCTTCTCGTGACTCCATCAGTGTTTGGTAGTGCCCTGACCAGGCATTTTTCTGCTGTCCCCTCACTGAGAGGACACAAGTGACCTTTGGCAGGGTGACCGCATGCTGGTGCCGTCTCCTGTGCGCTGCCCATCTCTGCTTTTTGCTGGTAGTGACCTTTGCCTGCCCGCGGTTCCAGATTAGGATGGCGCGGTCGATCTGCTGCAGGGAACGTTGCTCACGTCTCCCCCTTTTCTTTTGCTTTGCAGAACCCAGCACAGTTTGGAGAATCAGACTGTGACTCTTCTGAAGGGGAGTGTTCTGATGCCACGGTCAGGAACAATAAGCCCTGCAGCTCTGCTACTTGGTAATACAGATCTCCCCCACAGCTTCCTGATACTGGCATTTTGATTTCCCTGAGGTTCCACTTCATTCCCCTTCATCACACTACAGGAAGAGAAGATGCTTCTCCTCCCCACCCCAGGAGTGATTTGCAATAACCCGAATCTCTGGAAGATGTCCAAATGAAATTAATTCTCTTTGAGCATTTCAATCAAGAATGGCAGGGATGTATTTTATTGAATAATCTAGTTACTGTAACATGGATATTTATTTTTTTGACATTTTAACACTTTTTACTGTAAAGAGTGGATTGTATTTATAAACACACAGACTTGTTGCAAAAAAAAAAAAAAAAAAAAGTTCAGAAAGCAAGCACATAACAGAGAAACATCCTGGGAGTCCTGCCTGGACAGCTTCGTGTGCGAACGCGGAGGATTCTCTTGCTGCTTTCGCAGGGGACCAGGCCTCGTGGCCCTGAAGATTGGAGAACGGATCAAGAACACTAGACCACTCAGTCTTAGCAAATGAGGAAGCATAAAAAGACCTTACTGTAGGGTAACCTGTGAACAAAGCGTATTCAGTAGAACCAGCTGGGTCATTTTTAATCAGAAGGTGGACATGTTCCTGGAGAGAACTGGTACCGAGGTGCTAACATCCAGGGTCTTCTGAGTCAATACATCCCCAGGAATGTAATAGTGGGTTTTATTTTAAGGATTTTTAGTTTCTTTTTTTAATCAGCATTTTGTTGTGAGATCCTGCAAATGTATTCTAACCTCGTCCTCTCGAGAATTGGTATAAGAGCACTTGTTAACATCATCCTTGTTTCACTCGATCTCCAGTTGAGCAGGGAAACCTCTTTCAGACGCAGTGTGCCATTTCCCAGGTTACTTCCTCCTCTTACCTCCTGCTTCAGTCAGTCAAAGAAATCAATCAAGTCAGCGTTGGAAAAGCAAGAACCACGGAAAGCACGTTCTGCAGAGCCTGAGCGCTCTTCTGGGGAGGAAACTGGAGATGCCTGTACTGGATGTGGAGCAGCAGTCTCTCACCTACCACAGCACCGAAAACCAGCAGAGAGCTGTGAGGTGAGGGGGAAGACTGGGAGTCGTTGGCCTGGATAAGAGCATCAGCCCCACTCCGTCTCCTTATTCCCTGTGCATTCTCGAAGGCGTTAGCAGCTGCCTGCCCTTCGTGTCAGGCTTTGTGCAAAGCAGGTGGGTGGCTGCCGCACAGCCGTGTCTCGGGTGGACCCCGAGCCCGCTGCTCCTCCTTCGAGCCGAAACTCTGCAGGTGAAAGAGAGGACAGGACCGGTACGTGACAGGCCGAGGCATTGGCAGATGAGAAAAAGTTGTTTTCTGATAGAACTCATAGTGCCTTCCCTTCAAACGCTACTCTTCTAAATCAATATTTAAAGAGAACAAAGCGGTAGAGCACGTTTCCCCCGGCCCCACCCCTTAGTTGCGTCCCCCTGCGAGAGCTTTCCCTGTCCCTTCCCGGTGCGGAAGATGAACGGCAGGAATGGACCATGGACAGGTACTTCTGTTGCTTATTTTGTTTACATTTTATGTTAAAATATTGGTTTGAATTTAACTGTGGTAATTTATAGCCTCACGGCAAAATGAAGGAAAATGTCTTATACAGAGAGCAGTATTGTAATGAGTTAAATTATCCCATATTTTTAAATTTTTGTAGCTGGACTACACACAGATCTTAAGTTATGATGTTGTTTTATTATTTATTATCATTTCTGTAGATCAGAAGGTTGGCTTCACCGCTAGCGCAACTGTAATCTGTTTGTGTGATGTTCCCTTCTCCCTGCTCGCTGCGGGGTGGGAGCAGAGCTGGGCTCAGCCGCTGTCGGGAGTTGCTGCCTCTCATGATTTCCAAATTATACCGGGGCAGAGAACCTGTCAGGGCTGGTCCAAGAGGGGCGGATGCTGTCAGCCCCTGGGATATTCCTCGTGGTCCATGTTGCATTTGCTCGTGTTGCCGGTAGACCTGGCAGCCCCTGAGCTGGCGGGGAATGGTGATCAGAGAGCGAGTGGTTTTGGAATTGGTCACAAAGTGAATAAGCGTCACAAAATCCCCAGGCAAGAGCATCCAAAAGGACAAGTGGAGAGGAGGGCAGTTGCTCCGGGCAGCGGGTATGAGATCGGGGTGGCCAGCAGTGGGTCCGGGTGGTGGGTCACCCGTAGAGGACCAAACAGGCTCCTGGGGAGGGAGCAGCAACGCTCAGCTCTGGGCGGAGGTAGAATGGGAGTGAAGCTCTTTCCTGGCTTGTTTCTTGTTCCCTTGCTCTTCTCCTCTCTCATTTCTCCTCCCAGATGTTCTCTGTCTCTTGGCCAGGTGGCAGGGCCAGAGGTGGCTTTGCTGTCGTGGTGCGATGGGGTTTTGGGGTGGAAGAGGTGGTGCAGATGGTCCCTCAGGAGGCTGGAGGCCAGGGTGGGGGCATTTAGCTGTGAACTGTGTGCACCTAACATACACACACAAAGGGAAAAACCAAACTATTGCATAAAGAGAGGTCGAGAACTACCATCAAACGTCCCCCCCAGCAGAGGATGCTCAGGCCTGTCGGTCTCCGTGCAGGGACTTCAATCTGCCATGGTTCAGTCTCTAACAAAAAGATCCCAGAGGGGTTTTGGTAGCTGTGGTTTCTGCTTAGAGCGCCTCCACCACGTGGTGAAGCTCCTCTGGGCTTGCAGAGAAGCGTAGAAGCTTTGATGTGAGGGATTTTGGGACCCATGAGCCGATTCCTCCCCGTCCTTGCCCAGGGACACGCTGGCCCGTTCTGGAAAAGCAGAGCCGAACCCTCCCAGTTCCCTGCTGTCTAGTTTCTTTACGTGCCCGGGTCACTGCACTGTGGTGCTCCTCCTAACTGCTGCCTGCTCCGCAGCATCCGTCCGGGGATGCCCCCCTTGTCTAAACACATCCCCCATACCCGTGGAGATGTAATCCAGCCTCCCCCTGCACACGTCTCCTTCCCGGGATGGTTGCTGTCAGTTCCGCAGGGGGTTATATGGGCATTTTCCTTAGTGAAACCTCCCCAGAATTGCACAGATGTGATCTCCGTGTTGCTGCCCCGGCACCTCCACCACGGTTCCTTGCAGGGCACAGGGCTGAGAGGTGTAAATTCCTCCTGGCAGTAACACCGCGTTTGCAGGACAGCAGTAAACCGCGGGTTCCCTTTCCAGCATCCCGAGTACCCTGGTGCAGTTCTCGCGGCTGCTGACAGCTCCTGAACACTAGATTTTCTCCCAGAGCTGAATGTTGCCTTCCCCACCCCTCGTGTTAAGTAACCATTTCATCTTGGGCCCTGTCCAGTAGTGTTCATCTCTCTCCTCCCTGCTCTGTGGACTCCTGATACAAACTTGATTTTTTTTGTATTGAACAGTGTACAGTGATGGAAACAAGAATGACTATCAAAGCAAACAATGCATGGAATAAAAAGCCAGTGTACTTCAACGCTTCTCAGGCTGGTCTGGTGATCTGGGAATGGTTTCTCTTGTACTTTGGGATAATGTCACAAAGCCTTTTAATAACAAACACGATGTTAGCGAGCAGCTTGTTGTTACCTGTCTGTGAACACAGCTGAACTGGAGCTACTGGGAGCTCCAAGGAGCAGGACAGAGGCTCAGAGCACCAGGTGTCCCTGAGCCCTTGGCCTTTGCTCCTGTCACATGAGTGATTTTTGCAACGTGAGCTGGGGGATGGAATCTGCAACCACGACTTCTCATCCTGGGAACCTTGCTGTCCCACTCGGCTCCAAGGAAGGTGCTAAAATGGACAAAGCGTTCACTCTCTCAGCTTCTCAGGCACTCTGGGGTCTCCCATCTACCCCCTTCCACAGCGCAGAAGGTTTATTTTATCCTCCGAGTGGAGGTGAGTCTCACGGAGAGCAGAGCAAGGAGGTGCAAACACCAAAACCCCAGGAGGATAGTATCATTCCTGGGGGACTACTGTTCTCCAGCAACTGGGACAGAGCCTACCTGCTTCTTGGAAACCTTCTAGTTAGACGTGAGCAAATGTGTAGGTTTAAAGGTGCTTCTCAAGGACAAATCACCACGAGAAAGGCACATCCATTCCTTTTTTTTTTTTTCCCCCTTTAGTCTTTGTGGGGTATAGCCCAAAAATGCTAAAATGGGCAGGAGGAGGAGAGAGGAGGGCTTGCCTAGAGCTGGGAAATGCTGCTACAGGAGCGGGGGTGAAAAACACCCAAGGTGTTTGCTGTTGCAGCTCAACAATGTGCTGTGGAGTCCCCGCTGCCAAGGGCTGAGGCTGGGCAGAAAACCAGCCTGCTGCTGCAACCGTCACACCAGCGAGACGCAAAGCTGGGCTTACAAAGCTGGTCTTGGTGGGAAGTGTGGGAGCCTAAGGGAAGCCTGGGACTTGGGCTTGCAGGGAGTGTGGTGCTTGGCCCATGTTCAAGAGCTGGGAGGGACTAAGGGGTCCACATTTACCTTCTTCACAGAATGCTAATAATCCTGATTTTATTTTTTTTTTTTCTCCATTGCTGATGTATTTGCAGTGGGCTGGCGATACCCTCAGGTGCACGGGAGACACAGGCTGATTGAAAGGACACAGGCAAATGAATTGAAGTGTGCACAAAGCCCCTGTATAGCGCTTTCCGTGCAGATATAGGCACAGTTAAACATTCATTAAAAATACAAATCTTACACCTCCTCTTAGAAGAGAAGAACAATTAAAAACTGCAATTGTCCTTGGTCCACGATGGCACGGAGCATGCAGAATAAACCCACAGGAACACAGACCTGGGGCACCGAGCCATCACAAGCTCTTTTTGCCATTGAGTAACTGAGTCTGCTCGTCTCCATCCAGCTTCAGGTGCTTCTTGCTGTATTTCTTGATGAGGGCCCCTGGTATCAAAGCTGCCACAGCCATTGCAAGCAGCTTGAGCAGCGTGTCCCAGGAGAAAATGGCATCCAAAGAGGTGATTTGTGAAAGAATGGCTCCTGTCTGCACACAGATGAAATTATAAGGTGTAAGACCTGAAAGAAGCAGAGCAGAAAGAAGCCTGTCAGCATTCCTGCCCTGTGAAATTAGCTCAGCTCTGTCCTTGCCTAAGGCCAGACACAGGGGTTTGTGTTCTTAACAGAAAGAATAGGAGAATTTGTGATTCAAAACTTTACTGTATTGGTGACGCACACATATTTGCAAAATGCCTTGGGACCTCTGAGTATGAGAGTAGCATGAAGGCAAACGGTTAAATGGGGCAGTCACAGCTCTGCCTTCCCCACCCCAGACTGGTGAGGAGCAGAGACAATGTCACGCTGCCCCTCAGACAGTCTCCCCAGGCCTTACCGATGAGCACGGAGAAGAAGAACTGGGACACGGGGATGTTTAAAATGGGAGCTGAGAGATTCAGAAACCAGTTTGGCGTCATGGGGAACAGCCTCAGGAACAACAAGAAGAAAAATAAACAGCTCCTGTTCTCCTCTACCTGCCAAGAGAAACATTCTAAGTTATTTCTGCTCTTCAGACAGCGGTAACATCTGAATGTCCATGACACTAAAGTGAATTTAAGTTGCCTTCTAATGTGCCACAACATAACACCCCGAGTATCAAGTGCCAGGACCAGAAGAAACGGCCTCAAGTTGCGCCAGGGGAGGTTGAGGTTGGATCTGGGGAACAATTTCTTCCCCAAAGGGCTGTGGGGCATTGGAACAGGCTGCCCAGGGCAGTGCTGGAGTCACCATCCCTGGAGGGGTTGGACAGACGGACATGAGGGTCTCAGGGACATGGGGCAGTGCCAGGGCTGGGGGAACGGTTGGACTCGATGATCTAGATGGGCTTTTCCAACCAGAATAGCTCCGTGATCAGTCCAGAACTGATAAAAATTGGCCACTTTATATATGGGAGCCTAATGGTGAGCCAGCCCCTTCCATGCAAGCGGGACAAACGTGATCTAACTTGAAAGATGAGGAAGTCAACAGCAGAACCACCTCCAGCTATACGCAGCACAGGTATGTAATGGCAATTCTGGAGCACAGGGGCTTCCCAACAAACCCATTATTTTACTTTGGATTTTCCTTGGAGTCTGGGATTTTTCACACCCCCCCATTTGCAAACAGGCTTGCTCCCAGACTGTGTCAGAGAAGGCCCGCATCTGACCTGACGCATCCCCTGCGCCTATTCAGTTTTTGTACTAATTCGCCCCACACGGCAGCCTCACCTTGCCCTGCAGCAGAGCCACTTTCTCCGGAAAATAGTGGACGAGGAGCCGTTTCCCGAAGGCGCCGGACAGCAGGTAGCAGCAGGTGGCTCCCAGCGAGGCGAGAAGCGAGCAGAGCGCCAGCGCGGCCCAGGGCCCGAACAGCGCTCCGGCCAGCACGTTCTGCCGGGCACACACGCTCACAGCCCGGGGCACACACGGGGCGTCCCCAGCCCGGCCGCCCCCGCGGGGCACAGCCCGGAGGGCTCCGCACCGCTCCCCCCGCCCGCAGCCCGGCCGTACCAGCAGGCAGGAGCCGGGGATGGCGAAGCTCTGCTTGTAGAGGTAAGCGGCGCAGAAAAGGGCCAGCGCCGAGCCGCGGTGCTGCCGCTCGTAGTCCCGCAGCGCCTCGGCCAACTCCCGCAGCTCCTCCAGGTCCGACGGGAACCGCAGCGGCCTGAGGGGAAGGGGCGGGGGGGGGGGGATAAAAACACGCGGAGACACCCGGGGCGCCCACCCGCCTCGCCCCGCACCCACCTGCGCGCCTGCCCCGCGCTCAGCCGCGCCGACAGCAGCCACAGGCCGGCCGTGGCGGCCGCGAACACCAGCAGCAGCCCGGACACCCGCCGCCACATCCCGCGATCGCCCCGCAGCGACGGCCCCGCAGCGGCCGCCCCGCAGGCCCCGCCCCCTGCCGCCGCGCAGGCCCCGCCCCTGCCGCCGCGCCGGCCCCGCCCCTGCCGCCGCGCCGGCCCCGCCCCTGCCGCCGCGCAGGCGCAGAGTGGGGCCGGCGGGGAGGGCGGGAACGGCCGCTCCCCTCAGCACAAACCCGCCCCGCAGACGCACGCCGCCGTTGCTATCTTGTCATGTCATTTCATTTGCACACACCGCCGTTGTTATTTTGTCACTTCCGCACACCGCCGTTGTTATTATTTTGTCACTTCCACAGCCCCGTTTGTAAATCTCAGCCCCCACAAGAGGGTCCCGCCGCTCGGTCTCCGCGGAGGAGCTTTGAGGTGAGTCCCCACGGGCTGTGGGAACATCTGCCCCGGTCTGAAATAACAACGTGCGTTCGGGGCTCAGCTCCTGCGCCAGCATGGGATGGGCTTGAAGGTTTTTTTGGTGTTCTCCGTCAGGACGAGGTCGTACCTGCACAGCTGTGGTCTGTGTGAAAACAGTCGACACGAGCCAAAAGTGAAAAATTGGCCTCTTTTTTTTTGTATCGTCCCCCAAGTGAGTCTCCCAGCATGCTGGGGGCTTATGTGTTAATACAATAAACCACCTTCTCAAGATAACTGGCTTGAAGCGCACCTCCCTTTAGGTGCAGATACAGGCACGGCTAAACGTTCATTAAAAATACAAATCTTACACCTCCTCTTAGATGAGAAGAATGATCAAAAACTGCAATTGTCCTCGGTCCACGGTGGCACAGAACATGCAGAATAAGCCCACAGGAACACAGACCTGCGGCTTTTGCAAGGCAGCACAATTTATTCCCAAGGTAGGTGTGCAGGAATAATTAAATGTGAAATAAATGTAATTCTTCTGGACAAACTCAGCTAGGCCAGGCATCTGGAAGGTTAATTTACTTTGCAACAACAGAAATGATTTGTAAACCTCTGCTTACCGTTCTGGGTTTGTAAGTGACCGGAACCTCATTTGGAGAATCCGGAGTTTGAATTTTGGGCCAATGACAGATCCCGTGGAAAACGTCAAGGAGATTCTTTCTATGTTTTCAAAGTCCTGGTCAAATCCAATTAGCAAAGTGATTTGGTTGTACTGCTGAAAGGCTGCGGCTTCTCTAAAGATAAAGCAGACAAGGTGCCAGAGGGTCACCAAGGGAATTGCACTGGGTTTAATATATCCAGTATAATATTAGAAACGGTGCTGGGGGAGGAGGAGGCCTGAGCTTACGATCAGTTTGTGATTTACAGGAGATGGGTGTGGATTCGTGTCTCCAGGTGTGAACCTGCTCAGCCGCTTTTGCTCTCAGTTATTTGGGGTGGGAGTGGGGACACAGGTGTGATGCTGTTTGCTGTGGTCCCAAAACAGAGCCCTAACTGTGTTTGTAAAAATCTGTTTGTAACAGTGCTATACGGCTGAGGTAGCTCTGCAAATGGAAGACTGTAGCCTGAGAGTATTAATGCCCCTCACTAAATTTTTGATGGTTCCCTTCTGTTAAACGCGGAAGTGTCTGTGAAACAACACAGCGTTGACCAGAATTAACGGAGAGTAATCCAGCTTCTCAGGATAGGAAAAGAGCACCGGCTTGAAGACATGAAGCCTCGCAGGGTTGGTGTTTGACCTTGTCCCTTTTTGACAGAATGGCCAGTTCCACTTGGAGAAACGCACAAAAACTTTCCTGGTCTTGGTGCAAAATGCAGCAGAGCTGCCCGCAAGAATGCGGCGGCCACATGAGACATTATCTAGCTGGCTGTACGGCCGTAGTTTCAGGTTTCCCTGAGGAAGGTGAAGTGTGGAGATGAGACTGGAAGTGTCTCCCGGTTGCGACATTCCAAAAGCTTGGCCTGGTGTAGAAGTTTTGTGAGGCCTGACAAACAGGGCAAGTTTTAACCTGTCCGAGGTGTTGAGGAGGTATGTGTGTAACCATGCAGATATGGCTGGGAGAACGTGCAGTTAGAGACACTTGGGGAAAGCTAGTTGAGCGGGACTTGTTTGGCTGGAATGTGTTGAGATCAATTGGGAATTTGCATGTGCGCATAAACACCAGTCACTAATTTGCTTCTCCAAGTGGAATGAATTGGTTTGACCCAGGTTCATCCCAGTTGTTTTGTGCACCTGGAGCTGGAACACTCCTCTACAAAAGAGAAGAGGAGATGTGTTTTTCCTCCTGCTGCAGCAGAAGCCTGGGACAGCCGTGCTGGCTGAGATTGTCACTTTACCGTGACTTTTACCGTGACTGGGAAGGGCTTGGGCTGTCAGCTGGTGTGTGCTGGGGAGTCTGTGAAAACCACATAGAGCCAGGAAAGCCCAAAGGCACGTACGCTATCAAGCATCAGCAGGGAAATTCGAGGAGGGTATCTCGCCTCCTCCCAGATGCAGTTGTACAAAGCGATTCACTTACACTTACAGACCATCAGATGGGTAAGACTTACGGGTTAACTTTCGATTCTGCCTTATTCCCAGATTCATCAGCTAGTACAACACTGAAGGTGCCTCGCCTGGTGTCTTTGTTCCACGTAATAATATCCACAAAGTAGTGATAAACTGCGGTGAGAGAGAGAGCGCGGTTAGACTCTCCCATTTGCTTCTCCGAAACAACCCAATCCATTTAACTCTATATTTCTTTCTCCTTCCTGCTTGTAGAGGAAGAATCTTTGCAGAGATTTCTAAGCTCAGGCCGTAATCCCTGCCCATGGTGTAGCGTGTTGGTGATCATGAGGGTGAAAGCTTTTGTACCCGCTCATCTCCGAGCATGTCTCTGGCTCTCGTCGTTCCCACGCACCTCTTAATTGCACAAAAGGGTGGCGTGTTGTTTTGAAACACATTTAGGAACTACCCTTTTATGTTTCATTTGCATGTTCTCAACAAATTTCCTCGCACTGTGAGCAAGATGAGCCTGTTCTTGCACATCTGGAGGGAGCAGTTGGCTTTCACAGGCAGGTTTGCAGGTAAGGAAGGTAATGGCAAGACTGCAGATGGACACAATTCTATCGGGCTATTTTCTAAAACGCTGGCCGTGATGCCAACAGCAACTAACCACCTCTGCTCAGCTGTTGCTGGAGAAGGCAATACACAAAGAAAAATCGTCCCAGAAATCTTAGTCACTTACTGCAAAACGGCTCTTTGTCGGCTGTATCAAAAAACATACTTGTCACTGGATGGCTCTGTTGTGTTAAATAGCTTTTCCACTTATGGGCGTAATAACCTATAGATGACAGTTTGGAAATGAAAGAGAGTTACTGCACAGGTGTATAAGGAACTAAATTGCTGAAAATAACAAAGCAAGTGTTTAAGAAATAGTATGTTGCTTTCCAGCTGCAAGGTGTTACTGGGACACGTGCTCTCGTACTCTGTAGACTTATACAAGGGCTTAATTTTGCTTGTGTAACTAAAGCCAACCGAGTGTCTAAATACGGCTGGTTACTGTTCAGCACTTATTTTAAGATTGCTCTTTTTCCTTATCTGGTACCCATGGTCAAGCAGGATTTCATTTTGCAGTGCAGCATGAAAGGCATCCCCTCAGCTTTGCAAGTTCGTTTCTGCAAGTGTCAGGTTTTTTGGCATCAGCATTTCAGAAATGGCAGCCTGAAGCTGGGACACCTCTGTGGGTCAGTTACAAAAAAACCCAGAACACTCCTTGTTAGCTCCTCCCTGCCATCCTTTAGCAGTCAAGAGGGGTTTGTGGTGCTCAAGATTTCGTATAAAAGACTCTGTTTTAGCAAGAATATGCCCCCATCCCTCAAGCTCTGCAGCTAATGGACTTTAATTTGTTGTTTCTGCGACTTCAGTGTAAAGATCGCAAGCTGTGTTTTGGCTTTTCTAGTTCTGGATCCTCTCCATATGGAATTCTGTTCCAGGTCATAACGTGACATGACTGTACAAAGAGCAGGGAAATTTGTCGGGCATCTTTTTCCTGCAGCAGAGGCTCGTGCCTCTGCAGAAGCCAAGGAGAGACCATCCCAAAAACCTCAGTGGAAATAACTTCTCTGTATATTCAGGATATATTTACGCTCCCTGGATCCTCACCTAGGATGGGGCACGGCATCGGCCAGAAAGTCGCGCAGCTGGTACATTTGCCATTCCTGTAATTTCGGTAGGAGTCGCACGGGTACGCGGTGATATTGCAGCTCTGTTTCAGGGATGACATGAACAGGAAAACAGACCTCTGGTGGTCACATTTAAAATACTGCAACCCTTAATCGTACACAGGGAAGAAATATTGCGTTAGCAATCCTCATGCTGCAGGAAAACAGTATTAGTGCCCTAACAAAAAAAGGACACACAGTGGACAGTCACTGACCAGTCTGAACACAGCAGGTTGCACTGGGGAGCACTGGGCTGTGACAGAACATGGCCTTCTGTTTTGGCTTAAGAAACTCTTACTAATAAAATGAGTTGTTGCATGAGCAGCAAAACGAGTGAAGCCTCTTTTCCTATGGATTTTTGTTTCAGGCTGGTTCCTTATGTAGATTTTCTCGGGTCTGGCAAGGGTTGAGCTCACATTACTGCCTTCTGTGAGGTATCTTCTTCACCCAGCTTTCATAAAACCAGTTCTGCTGCTGGGCTGGAAAGGAAAAATCTGTCTTGCATTCCAGCCGAGGGCTCTACCTGTCAGACTGCACTGTCTGTGCCAAGAAAAGCTTGTTGGATTCGGCATAACCGCCAACCCCACGCTCATCTTGAACCTGTTTTCTGAACAGGTTCTTGCCATTGCTAGTCCTTGGGGGTTTGTGTGCGTTCTAAGTAATTAAAAAAATATATATATCCCACAGGTTTTCTAAATATAGGCACAAAATGAAGGCACAAATCTACCTGATGACTTTTTGCATGGAAAATTAATCCTAATTGCGTTTGTGACTCAAATGCCGGGCTGGTGTACATCAGCCAAACTCCTTTACGTCGGGTGCCGTGGCAGCGCTGGGAGGGGATTACCGCCACGGCTTCCCCACAGTATGGTTTTCCTGTATTTTCTGAGCAGCGACGAATTTTCTCTGGCCTTCTCTTTTCTGATTGGAAACGTTTTGTGGGTGTTTGTGCAATTCAGGGCAGAATTAATTACCAGAGAATATCGTCAGTGGGCAGCCAGGCTGGTCGGTCCCGCCGTTGGGGTAGAAGTCAATGTGGCCTAGAGCTTCTGTGTAACCCAGTCCTGACGAAAGGAAATATCAGCGGTGAGGGAATATTAAATTGGAAAATGCAGAAGAAGGAAACCTAAGAAACTAACTGGAAAAAATAATAGTTATTTAGCTCCAGGATGCCTGCCTGTGCAGGAATATTGATGTCATTCATCTATTTAGGCGGCAGGCCAAACGGTTGTGGCCCAGCTGAATCGTTTTAAGAATGGTATCAAATTCCTAAAATAAGCCTGTGTGTGTGAGGGGAGAAAACGCGGGTTTTTGTGTCACTGCCTGCAGGGGAGGAATGTCACGTACCGTCGGTGTCCGAGTGAATAACGTCAACAAACTGTGCGTCCGTGGGGTCCAGCCTCTCGCTGGGCGGCTTTCCCCGGTACAAGGGGCCTGCGGGGTCGAGGCCTGCAAGGCAAAACCAGGCATATGGCATCCTGCTCACGGTGAGGAGGAGGAGGGACGCACAGGGGAAGGGCTCACCTGTGATTCTGCCCAGAGTGCCGCCGAACATCTGCCCTACGAAGCCTGAGATGTGCGCTCCCAGGCTCACCCCGATCATGTGGAAGGAGGCGAGCAAGGCTCCAGCAACCTGAGATTGAACAAGGGCTTGTTGGTTGCAGATTTTAGGCACGTGAAAGGCATAAAAAATATCAGGAGGAGGAATGTAAATGCGTCTCCCTGCTCTTCCTGCGTTTTTTGCTCTGTGTAAATATTCCCCCTTTGATAGTTCCCCAGTACAACCAGCACCCAAGTTTGAGGCCATATCTGAGAGTGCTGTGATGAGAACAGTTCTGGCAATGGTTTTATTTTTGTGGGGCAGTGACTACAGATGTGGACAGGATCAAGTATTCATGGGGCCCGTGAGCACAACTCCAGTTGTCCCCTTGGAACAGGCTGCCCAGGGCAGTGGTGGAGTCACCATCCCTGGAGGGGTTGAACAGACGCGGAGATGAGGTTCTCAGGGACATGGGGCAGTGCCAGGACTGGGTTATGGTTGGACTCGATCTTAAAGGTCTTTTCCAACCAAAACGCTTCTATGATTCTATTCTATATGATTCCTGCAATGCATTAGCAGACACGACAATCCTGAAGATCCAGTGTCGTCATTGCCTGTGCAACAGCACAGAGCAGCTGCCAACTGTAGCTGATGCCCATAAACTGACTTTTGGACACCTGGAAAGTGGAAACAGTTTCTGCCTGTGAGAAAACATGTCTGTAGGGTTCTCTATCCAGAAGTTTAGAGACTTGGAGTGTGAAGTGAATACTGCAACAAAATACCCTTGTACCAAGTCAGAGGGTAGAATGTGGTTGGACTCGATGATCCTTGTGGGTCCCTTCCAACTCAGGACATTCTGTGATTCTATGGTACTGCAGTATAGCTGCACTTCCAAAAATTAATGTATTCCTTTCTAGGAATTTCTTTTCCCAGACATCCTGCTGTGTTTAAACACTTCCTTTGTGCCCTTTCCTGTCAGTACGTTAATGACTATATCACAGTGTGAACATTCAACTTACCAACATTTCATCCATAAGTTTCTTGAGAATCTCGGCAACTCTTTTGCAGTTTCTGGAAGCGTTACTGTAGATGAGAGTTGTTGCCCCCTGGTTCCAGTCCACAAGGATGACGTTCATGTCTTCTGCAGACAGCAGGAGCTGCACCAGGTCGGGGATCCAGACTGGGGGAGAGCCCGTGAGCCGGTATCCATGGATGATGAAGGTGGTTTTCTTCCTCACATCTAGATACTTGGAGGCTGTTGAACTGAGCTCTTCAGCGCAGTTTGGGTTCTGTCTGGTGTAGAGCAGCAGCTTCACTTTCAGGTCTGTCCCTATCAAAGCATTGCCGATGCTGAGAGCTGTGAATACGGGACATGTCTCCCCAGGATCTGAAAGAACACAGCGCAGCAATCCTGAGGTTAGCACCACGTGTCTGCTTTGACCTTCTCTGTCTGCCAGCCCTGCACAGGTACGTATGTTGTGAGCTGAGCTGGGGCTTCTCCTTTCCTCTCCATTGTGTTTATGACTGGAGCTACCCTGAAACAGAGGTTTTCTTGCCGTGTTGGAGCACAGACAGCAAGTAGCACCTTCTCAGAGCAGCATCTGCTGCAACAGCACAGTCCTGCTGCCACAAGCAGCTGGGAGGTGGATGGACTCTCAAAAAATGCCACTGCTGCGAGGAGGGTGTTAGAGACGGACAACTAGGATGGTTGCGGTATTGGGTTGGGAGCACACCCAGATGCTCTGGACAGGTTCCAGGGTAAAGAGAGATCCCCTGGGATCTTCTCTGTGAGAAGCTACAGAGGATCTTGCTGTTGCGAGGGGCGGCTCAGCGCTTCATTTGTATTTGCAGATGCAGCCCGCTATTTCAGACTGCGAAATGAGACACCCTTTGCATGAGATATGTCACTGATACTGCTTTATACACAGCTGGAGAGTAACTGGATTTTATGTAAGCGCTGCTTTATGGGAAGGTCTCTGCCATTGGCAAGCCTGGCTTAGTTCCTCGTTTTGCTAGCAGAACACTGGCTGAGCCTTCCAAGTCTCCAACAGGGAACGGAATAACTGTCCGCAGACACATATGGCTCATGAAGGCCCTCCCGGGTTTCATAGCCTCTCCCTGGCCCACAAGCCTCTACCCAAAATCCCTTTAATCTTATTTAAGAGCCTTGTGGCCCAGAGTGTCTCTCTCACGCCCACGCCCTGGGCTGCAATAATTGCTCAGGCTGCAGTTGCTGGAGAAATCTGCCTGGTCTGTGTTGCGTAAAGGCCTGTGCAGTAGGTAGAAGGGTTTAGAAAACCTGCAGCTGTAAGCTAATTGTGCTCTAGCAAACCTCCAGTATTTAATTTCTATTTTAATTTCTAAATGATGAAACTCTCTCAGTTTTTATGAGCAACTGTCCTTTTTTTCTTCCTGTGGAAACCAGGAGCATGAGAGTGATATAAATGCCATGTGCCCAGCACATAAAATAATCTGCTCAGTTGCCACAGTTCTACTAATTACTTTGTAGAAGCCCCGGGAGCTCCAGAAATAAAAGTTAATAGGCTAAAAGGATGTTGCAGTTAACTCCAACTGGATATTTTAAATTGCTGCCATAAATTCAGAAATAAATTTTAACATTTGAAATCCGTGGAGTCCTGCTTGTATAAAGCCCGTGGTAAAATACGAATAGCGGAACGGGAGCAGTGGAACATGAACCCTCAGCCAGGCCAGTGAACATCGGTTCTTGCTGTCACTTTGTTCTTACAGATGCTCCAGAGAAGCAGCAGCAGCAGCAGTTCTCCCGTGACGCTGCTCATGTGGAGATCTCAGAGTCACTAGCAGAGAAAAGGGATCATTTTTTGCTGATACACACCAGCATACACAGTGATACTTAACGACTGTCCTCCAGGTGCTACCGCAACAGAAAAATATACAATTATGTTTTATTTTTACTAATAACTAGAAATGGGTTTAGCTCTTGTAAATAGTATTGTTAATTGTCTTTACCACCACTGAAGCTGTAGTAATACAGACAGAAATGCCAGGTAATAATTCTATATGGTGCAAGATCGCACTGATTGCTTAATTTGTTTCTCTGTCTCTGGCATTGTGCTGAGACTTGCCCAGAGGAGACCATCTTTGTCGCAACAGCCCAGACTTTGTGGTAAAAAAGAGCTTTTAAAGAGCTGGTATCCTGGCTTTGCTCTTCTTTCTGCTGCACGCACTGGATCCCAATCCCACCCAAATGGCTGGAAGTGTCTTTGAAACGCCAATATGATTTCTCTGATGGGGCAAGAGGCTTAATGAGATTAATTCTGCAAGCAGATAAGTGAGGTGGAAACTCAACACCCTGGCACTGTACTTAACCCGTCTCCAATAGATCACTTCCCTCCCGGAAAGGTGAATAAATGAAAAATATATAGATTCTGAAGTTACATACTCCCCAGTGGGAGTGTTGTGGTCATGGGAATGGTCCCAGGCAGACTCTGGGGTATTTGCTGCAGTCGGTGCTACTTTAGTCCTGCCTTCCTCTGGTCTCCCTCATTCCTTTCTTGGAGATAGTGTCTGGAGGCTTCGTCTTCCTTCTGTCCTGGGTGTCTGTCCTATGGACTGGCAGGGTTTGCAATAGCGGCATTTGGGGGCTGTGATTTTGAGGCTGTCTGCGTGAATAGAGCAGTAATTTTTAAACTCTGCTGGTCTGTCCTCTTGCAAAGTGAAGCTGCTTGCCGGGGCTTTTTTCAGTGCATTTCAACAGGCTGGTCTTGTGCGTCCGTAACGAGTCTCCAGCTTTGAGCACACTTCACAGCGAATCTCGGTAGTGCTGGTGAAGATTCCCATCGCTTTCCCACAGAGAGCATGCCCTCCGCCTCTTAAACCGCTCCTCAGTCTCTCCCTGGGTTCCCTTGCTGCCTTCTCACACAATTCTCTTTTTCCACTTCTTATGAACACATTTCCTAAGCATATTGAACAAACTAAGCAAAACCTGACCCCAAGATTACTCTAGAGAACCTGATGAAATACAAGTTAGTATTTGTGAGAGTACTGTTTTGGTTTTTTAATCGTTTGTTTTCCCTACAAAGCAGAGAGCTATGACTTGACTTGCTCCCATGCGTGTGCTAATACAAGGCAATACATTTGTTTATTGTTACACAGGTTGATTCTTGATGGGGCTGTGAGGATATCAAATGAAGCTTATTGTTCATAAACAGTAATTCATCCTTCGCGTCTGTCCTACAAGACATTGCCGAAAAGAAATCATTCTTCTCTGAAGATTTCAAATTACATTTTTGGTGTCGATGGATAGTACTTTATATAAGAGAAATGTTTGCAAAGTGAGGAAAAGATAATAAAATTGACTTCTGGTTTTACATTTGGAACTCGTAGAGCTGACTGCATGTAACCAGTATAATTTGCTTTGCCAAAATAAATAATGCCAGTGAAAAACCCTGTGCGGTAACTATAATGCAGAGGGTAGATATATTAACGTTTCTGCAAAGCACAGAAAGCCTGTTATATTTGGCAAAAACGCTCAAAACAAATGGTTGATTTCTTACCTGTTTTCACCCCATACAAAAGGCAGATGAACACGACACACAGCCTCAGCATATGGACTTCCGCATGGAACTTCTACAGGTAAAATATTTCGAGGATCCCACAATTTCTTTGGCATGCGTCCACTCTGACAAGAGTTTGCTGTCTCCTTTCTGCTGGTAACAGCAGGTGTGGTGAGAGGAGGAAGTTACCAGCCAAGAAATGAAGACCAGTCTTTAGTTATACAACTCAAGCTGCTTCTTAAAAGGTGGGGCACCTTCTATTCTACCAGGTTTCCGTATTTTAAATATAGTTTGCCCTGGGGAATGACTAATCAAAGACACAAATTGTTTGGTATCACGCTGTAAGCAGCACTTTACACGTGTTGAAACTAAGGAAACGATTGCCCATTTGTCTTTTGCAGAGGATGTCAGAAGGCAGCAAAGAACCTGGGTGTCCCTGCAAGTCCGATATGCATCAGGGCAGGGCCAGCCCTTGTTTTCGCAGTGCCCTAATTTGGTAGAGTTCATGACGATCCGTTTCCCACATCTCTTCAGCAATGCTGAGCGCTGTGGCCCTGCATCCTTCTAACCTACGAGACCTCAGGCAGGAGGAGGACGCGCAAACACTATGTCGTGACAAAAAGAAGGTACCAGTTCGAGTCAGTCTGGAGCTGGAAGATCTAGTGGCAAAAGTGGAAAGGTGAGGGCAGTGGGGTGTTTGTAAAGGGGTGAGAGAGGGGAGGGGAAGAGGGAACAGGGATGGCTGTTATGTGGTAGCTTTGCCCAATGTTTTCTTAGCAGATTCTTCTAACATAGGCCAGGGAAAAGGAACACAAGGAGGATCAGAAGCACTTCATTAAGCACAGGCTGTTTTTTCCCTGTGGTGATCATCCAACGAGGAGCTGAACTATTACAGTTCCCAGCTGCACAGCTGTTTCTTTGCTCCATGCTGTACGTATTCAGCTTTTTGACTTCTGCTAATTCTTGGGTAAATCCTTAACTCTGTGTACGGCACCTTCTTGTTCAGACAAGTGCGTGCTGCCAGTCTGGTGCAGACGGGAGCGCACCCAACAACACACGTGATATTTTTTTCACAACCACTTTGAGCTCTCCATCCTCACGCAGCTCAGCAGCCACAGTCTCACAGGACATGTGCCGTGCTACGATTCCATTCGGTAACCACACAGGCAAAAGTTGGTTTGTGCTGTTCTGAAGAGGATAAACATTGAGAAAAGACACCAAAAAAACATCTGTGAAGTCTGGAAGCTGTAGGCTCCAGGAAAGTGCTTTTTCTGATGCGCTGGCAAAAGAAAAATCACTTGAAACATTGTTTTCCTTCCAGTTCCTTTCTCACCTCTACCAGTAATCTCAAACTCTGTCAAAATATTTTCTCCTTAGCAAGTTCTGCCAATGGTGCGAAGGAATCGGTCCAAGAGTGAAACAGGCGAGATGAGCAGAAGGCTTTTACCTATTGCAAAAGACATTTGAGAATCGGATAAAATGAGATAAAGAAATCAAGAGGGCCTTTCCTTTCTTCTTAGCATGAAAAGAGGTAACAATTTACCGCCTGAAGCTAAGGCCTACTTGTTTCTTTTCCTCGAATTTCTATTTCCCATCTGAGCCAGCTCATCCAAGCGGCATTTGGTTCAACAGGCGCTCCCAATCATCCCTCAAAAGATGATGATCCTGAGGAACCACCATTTGAGCATAAAATAGACTGTCTGTTTAGAGTACGGGTGTTGGCAAACGTAGCCAGGATGTCAGCACTGGAAACACTGCCACCATCAGACCCTGAGGTGAGCAGTTCAAATAACCACCGGTGTTTACAGGTTCCTTCCAGCTCTTGGAGCCTGCTGACCAATCTTTCACGCCCTGGCCACACACTCCGTAAAGATGGTAACAACCAACTTGCGGTTATTTGTTTTTTGCACACTGAACTCTAAGCACAGAACACACAGGAATACTTCTTGGGACACAAGCCTTCAGAGTCACAAATGATCCCATCGCGAGCTTTGAAATCAGTGAAAAACTTGAGACAGTAAAAACTACTTTTATCACATGTCAGAAACATTTAAGATCAGAACTGGCACCAACTTAAGAACAATTTAACAGAAGATATGAAATAATTTTACATAAAAGAAACATTCTGATATTAGCTCTGAGCCCTTGGATAGTCATTGTTATTTCACACTCGTTATAGAAGCATTTCAAATTGTGTTTGGTCTCTGTGAGTAGAACCATGATTTGAATCCAAGCCTTTTTCAGAAATGTTTCCTCCATAGAGAAGCTTATGACAGCGATAGCTGAAAAATATTTGGTTTTATATTGCATTCATGCATCCACTGCATGAAATCTCACTGATTCACTAGTTTCCCGTGGGCGGAACATTTTCATGGAGATACTGGAGAGCCAAATCTGTCCATTTCATTTCTTGCTCTTTCACAGACTCGGTTGTGCCACCATTGTCTTGCTCTGGTTCAGGAAGCTCATTCTGAGAACAAAACAGAGGTACAATGTGTTCCACAACTCATACGCTTCCAGAAAGGAGCGAGTTACTAAGACTTCATATGGATAAATACAAAAATCCACAAACGAGACCAGAGGGTGCATCTGAACAATACATATCATACATACCGATCCACTTAAAAATATTTCTAAGCCCAGTTATGAAGAATGTTCTTTTCACATGAATGTGGTGCGTAATCTGAAAGGTATTTCAGTTTTCCAGGACCCTGGGGCCTTGCTGTACACTCAGACTGCACATGCGGTGAAGGAGAATATATAGCGAACGCGAAATACGTAAATAATAGCACGATGCAATTATTCCAGTGCTTGTTTGCAATGTGTTTCTTTTGCTGTTGCTGAGAATACAGCTCCTGCATTTATTATAGCTGTTATTAAGACAACTGGTCCTGTAACATGTTACTTTCCTATGGCAGGTGAGAAATCCCTTCCCTGTCTGCGTGCTGAATTCAGGTGTGGCTGTGTTGTATCAGCAGCTCAAGTCAGAAACCCCTACCAGGTGCAACACAGAGCTGTTCACGATACAGTAAGGACCAGCTTTAGTTTAACCGAGATTTTTGTTTTCTCTCCCTAGGTTATTTGTTCTTGGTGTTGGTGGATTGGTGCAGCCATACAGAGTGTGTGTTATTCTGCCAGATACTACTTGGGCAAGAATTTGGAGTTCAAGATCTCTGGAAAACCCAGCATGAGCTAAATAAAACTTTTGAGTTTTGAAAACAGCGTATGATTCGAGCTCATTTGAGTTCATGGGAATCTCTGGAGTGAGCCCTGGCTCAGATGCTCAGGACAGGCTCATGTGCCACTTTACAGCCATTCTGTTTGCTCCTTTACAATGCCGCTGTACTCGGCCTCCTGTGAATCTGTGCTGGTTTTTCTATGTGCTCAGAGCCATTCCCATCCCTGGGGATCTTTATATCCACAGCCAGGCCTTTCTCACTATTGTTAGTTGATAAGGCCTCCCGCTCTGCGGCTGCCATCTGTATGTGACTGTAAGTAGCTCAAGAGATGGCTGTAAGGAAAGAAACAGTTGTGTTTCTTGACTTGGACACATGCTACAGGCAAATGTCAGCAAGGAATTAGTTTATAATACTTGACCTGCCTAGTAGAGGTTATCCTAAGCAAAGAGGAGTTTGGCAGTAAAACTTTGTGCATTGTATGTATGGATTTTGGAGGTGTGTAGCTGCTCCTTGTCCTCTCTGAAAAAACAGTGGTGTGAGGGCTAAAGCTTGTGCCGTGTCACTGGCAATTTCGAAATGTCTCTTTGCCAAAGAAACAAGCTGCCTATCAGTCCCCAGAAGGTGAAAATAAAGTGTAACCAAGACTGTAACTGTCAGCATGAGACTAATCTGTTCTACAAACCAACTGGGAAACCACTTCAAACACTAGTAACACAAAGGGGAAGCACTGAGAAAGGATGATTCTACTTCTCCCTGATGCCAAACCCAGAATTGTGCGATAGGAAGGGCTCTCCACTTCTAAGGAGATTTTGCAACTGGGCAGGGGGAAGGGGAGAGAAACATTCACGTCCTTGTATGTGCACAGGAATGAGTGGCATATAGGAGAGAAAACAAGTGAGTCAGATCCATCCCGGGAACCTTTTGAACAAATTAGCTGCACCACAAACAATCCTGTGTCATTTCTTGGAAGGGGCTGTGATAAACACACGAGCCCTAACTCTGATTGATAAGCAGCAATTCACCTTACCAGAGGGATCGCCACATCCTCGTACGGCAATTTATCTTCCCTCCAGGCGTCATCGATCAAATCCAGGATTCTGCCGTCCCTTTGCACTTCGCTGTCCATCCTTGCAGCCCGCGAGTACAGCTAAATCTGTGACACAAAGCAGATATGCTTTCTAACACCCGTGTCCCCAGCCACGTAGATGGAGTTTGGACTATGGGCTTGCTCCAGTTTTGATCTGATTTCTATTAGGCTTAAACTTTCACGGAAAACCTTGATTTTCCTAATCTACTCAAAAAGGGGTTATAACCAGAGGATAACTACTTTGTCTGAAAAGAACACTGATTTGTAGGTTGATGAATATATAAAACTGGCCCGTTATTACTAATTAGAGAGATTTACAGGCTCCTATCTTTAGAGGGAGCTTGAGGGCCTAGAGCTCTCCCCGTCCCCTCTAACTCTGCGCAGAACCGTTGTTTACTGTTTGCTGCCGACTCGCCTTCAGTCCCTGCTCAGTGCTGTAACTCGCACACACCTTTGCCAGCCTGGGAAAGACACAGAACAAAACGTTTAATGGCACAACAAACACAGCCGAAGCCTGAATCACAGAATGATTTTGGTTGGAAAAGCCCCTCCAGATCATCAAGTCCACCCATTCCCCAGCCCTGGCACCGCCCCGTGTCCCTGAGAACCTCATGTCCGTCTGTCCAACCCCTCCAGGGATGGTGACTCCAGCACTGCCCCGGGCAGCCTGTTCCAATGCCCAACAGGCCTTTGGGGAAGAAATTGTTCCCAAGATCCAAATCCAATATGAGTATTATTCTGTAAGTCTAATATGAAGTCCAGGAAAGCGGTGAAACGGAAGGGAAATAAGACCTGTCTTACACACTCAGCTGCTCTAACCATTCGGGGATTTCTTGTCTCGTTTGGTTGGGATTCTGCCCTCCTGGAAGCGTCACCTCAGGCGCTCGCCCCTGTGTGAGCCGGTGCTGTCACCAGCCGGCTCCATCGCGCCAGCCTTAGACACAACCCATATTTATTTAAAACCCGGCGCTCAGGGGAGGGCGCAGGAGCCACCCGGCCATGCCTCGCCCTCGCCTCCCCGGCGGGGACAGCGACACGGACAGCGGGGACAGGCCTAACCCCCGCCGTCCCCTCCACGGTGCCCCCGTCCGCCATACCTGCCCATGGCCGCCGGCAGCGCGCAGGCGCGGGGCCCGCGCAGCCGCACTGCCCGCCCGGCGCCCGGGGCTGCTCCGCCGGTAGTTGCGAGCGGCGGAGGGTGGAAGGGGGACGGGCGGGTGGACCGACCGACGGACCGGTGGCGGGGGGGGGCGGCGGCGGGGGAGCCGCTGCTGGGCTCCCGCCCTCGCTAAGGGCCGCCAACGGTCGCTAACGGCCGCCAACGGTCACTAACGGCCGCCAACGGTCACTAACGGCCGCCAACGGTCGCGACCGGCCCGGGCTTCGCGCGTGTGTGAACGGCCGAGGAGCGTCGGGGCGGCCTCCGGGGAGGAGTTAAAACACGGGAGGACGAGGGTGCGTGTCCGTGGGGCTCGGCGGGGAGCGGGGCCGCGGCCCCGGGCCACCCGGGGAGGTTTCGCTGCACCGCGGGTCCAGCGTTTCTGTTCGGTGTGGCCGTGCCGCCGGCAGCACGTTAAAATCGCGTCTTCCTTCTTTCTTTGTTTTTTTTTTTTTTGTTTTTTTTTTACAAGCGCAAAACAATCCCAGTCATTTCTCGGGGGCGGTATTCTTAAATCCTGCGTGTTGTCAGATTTTCTCCGCTTGACTCTACTGCGATGATTCTTTTTAAACCTTGTTGACTTTTAAATGTTTTATCTCCTTTTTTTTTTTTTTTTTTTTTGAAATGCTTCCATTTTCTTCAGTTTCAGACAGGCCAGCTCTCGTTGCTTCAGCTGTGGTTAATGGCAGATTGTTTTCTCTTGTGGTAAAACATCCCCGTGGGTCTTTACTCAGTTCCTTGCAAGCTTGAGAGACGTCAAAATGTATGAAATTAACAAACACGTTCTGCACGCTGATTGAATTTCATTAGGCACAAAACCCTGTGTCACCACAGGGACAGGATTTTATTTTCTTTAACTTTTCCTCAGTGCAATGTATATTTTCTGTACGCGTGTGGCTTAAAATACAGCTGAACTCCCGGGGACAGGCTTTAATCTCTGGGTGGTGCTTTAAAATGCTGGAGGAGCGGGATAGAAGCTCCGATGGAAGCGAAAGAGCAGAGCCGAGTTTTGCCTTTCTGAAAGTCTCACTTTCTGTGCGCTGCTCCCCCTTTTGTCGGTAGCTTAATAACGCCATATTAATCTTTGAGGAAAGGTGTCCTGAGGGTCCCTCTTTAAATACTTGAGAAAACGCATAAATATTTTGGAAACAGAATATTGTGTGAATCCCTCCACGGAGTAAAACCGAACTGTAGTTTTGTATTGTCAGGATGAGTTTAACCATTTTTCTATTAGAGAGCCATGGTTTCATGGAGGAGCCATGGAAATAAACTCTAGTTTCTGGGTATGGTTCCATGGTAACTTACTTTTTTTTTTTAAAATTCACTATTTTTGCTCTTGACACAAAACTTCCCTGCTTTACAAATACGTGAAACTGTGCGTATCCATCCATACATGCCTTAAAGAATGTCATTTTTAACTAGAAAAATGTACTGCCACTGTGAACCTGTGCAACTTATTTTCATAGCTGGAGGCACTAGAGGCATTTTTAAAGAGTTAGTGCTGGTTTAAAAGAAAATTCTCAAAACCGTAGGAACTAGAAACGTGTTCTGAATGCAACTATAAACTGTGTGGTGTCTTTAACATAGTCTACAATAGACACCACTGCTTTCATCACCTGTAATTGTGTGCTAATTGTGGTGTTTTTTTTTTTGTTTTTTTGTTTGTTTGGGTTTTTTTTTTAAACTTCTTTGCTCTGTGGACTTGTGCTTGTTCTGCAGGTGGCCGGAGAAGCGCCTTGGTGGCGTGTTGCCGTGGGTGAGCGCTGCTTTTGCGTGCTGTCCTGATGGAGGCTTTGCTGGAAGGAATGCAAAGAAATGGCCAGGGGGGGTACGTATGCAACGGCATAAACCAGGCATTCGAAATCAGTTAAGTTTTAACCTTCCCTCTTATTCAGAATGAAATCCTCTGGTATGAAGACAAAGCTTCTGTTGCTTAAATAAAGGTTTGGGATTGCGCGGTGGCCTTCGGCTGGTGCAGACGCAGTCACTGCCTGAGCTGGCTCTGCAATAATCTATAGTCCCCATTGTTAGAAATTTAGTTTTACGTCTTCCCGAAAACCTTACCTCTTTTTGTTGCTGTAAACCCTTTTTACCATCTAACATCAGGAGCATTAATAATTAAAGGTGTGAGTAAAAAAATTTTTCTAGCCACCTTGCAAGGTTAATGAGACATGACTTTGTAATCCGTTTTTATTGAAAACGTGTGATTATTTCCTGCCCATGTGGAAGCTGCAGAGTCCCATTTGTCTCTGAAGAGTCCTTAATGTCTCAGGTGAAAGCATCTAGACTTTTGGATTCCCAAGAGTAGTGACCAAGAATGGAAAAAAATATTTTGCGTTAAGCGTGAAGCAAAAGTCACTGATGCCATTTTTGTAGTCATCTTTGAGAATGTGACTCAAGGTTACCGATAACATGTCTTCTACAGAGAACTGGTTGCAGAAATCAAGTTTAGACTTTGCTTTACATTAGCAGATGCTGTGAATGAAATGTTCTTGCTCTGCATAATAGCTGCTAATTTTTGGTTAAATCACAGGACAGGCTGAACTTCAAATTTAACTGATTTTGGCTCTTTTAAGAAGTATTTCTTTCCCTATAGAAAAACTGCCAAGTTGTGAAGTGTGCATATGCTCTGGGGGAACAGAGACATTTCAATCCCTTCACCTATTGATTTCCATTTCTTTTCAGCGCTTCATGTTTGACAGGCAAATTAAAGGGGTAAAGATCATCATGGAGTTCACCACCCTCTAGGGCCGAGCCTTGCAAGCCTTAATATTGTCCCTGGCTTAGCAGCTTGTGAAGTTTTAGAGGAGTTAGTCGAACTGCCTCCAATAATTACTGCACCAAATTAGAAATCTTAGCGTCGCTAGGGAGCACGCTCTCCCCAATGGATTGCGAATGTTTTATTCTTCATTATCATGTTGTCATCCAGCCCCCTCTGCTTGGGGGTTTGTCTGCATTTGCGATAAACTTCTGTTTTCAGGAGCTGATAGCTTGGCTGTAAGATTTCTCTGGTGGCTGAAACTTGGTATAAAATGCCTCTGCCTGGAGAGCAATTAAGGCAAATACAAAATATGAATAAAACATGCTCTGGTTTCCTTTGATAATGCATAGTACCGAGGCAAAGGGAGAAGAGTTTGTGACGGTGCTCTGCATAGATGACAAACCCCCTACATTTAAAGCGTGTAGGTCGTTTGTTCTCGCTGGGATTTTTGGAGTATTCTTCATCGGTCATTGCCAAATTTAGTCCTCTGCCCGGTGATATCAACACATCACTTGTGAGACGCTGCATTAGATGAACGCACGAGTATTCATATATTTCTCCACGAGCTAATTTGCGTAGAGTTCAACGCGCTGCGTGTACGGAGTTAATCCCTTGGTGCAAATAACTGTTTTCTGCTGACTCGGTTGGTCCGGGACGCCGGACCTGCGCTGGTGGTGCCTTTTTGTGACCTCGAGCTCTTTCCCTTGCAGCGACAGGTTCCTGAACTCCTGCGAGGCCGAGCTGCAGGAGCTGATGAAGCAGATCGACATTATGGTGGCTCAAAAGAAAGCCGAATGGGAAGAGCAGACTCAGGCTTTGGAAGCCTGCCTGAGTGCTCGGGAGAAAGAACTTTCCTCTGCCAAGGCTGCTTTGCAGGAAAAATATAAGGAGGTACCACCTCGGGTTCATAGTTTTGGGATTGTTGTCAACCTGTGTGTTTTATATGTTACAATATAAAGACAGAACCTTAATTTCAGAGTTGGCTTTGCATAGTTTTGGGTATTGTTTCATCAGTTTTGATTTTTTTTTTTTTTTTTAATTAATATTTAAATGCCAAGCCAAAACAAGGGGTTAACTTTAGCAAATAGCTGTGCTCAGCGAAACAGGATCCTGTCTCATAGCTGGAAATCAGGAATAGAATTTCCAAAGGAGCCCGTTGGAACAAGGTGTCCGATTGATCATTCAGAGTGAAGTGATCAGCTCCCTAAGGGCTGGTGGAACTCCACAGGCTGAATGGTCGGAGTTTCTAGAGAGAACCTGGAGATGCTGCGTCTGGATACAGCAGTAATCCAGAGCCCAGCAACTTGCAGTCATCGGTAGAAAAAACATTTAGTGGTGTAAACTGCACCAAGATATTGCTGGCAGGTTCTCCAAGGGCTATTTTATGCAGCTCAGGTTTTGTAGCCACTAATGAAAGGCCCGGGGGAAGCACAACAAATTTCTGTATTGGTGGAGTAGTACCAGTAGGTGAAGTTTTTGCATAGGATGTGGACCATTAACATTCTCTTGTGCAAATTAATTGATGTATCATTTATAGGATCAGAGGAAGCCAGCAGGAGTCTGAGTGGCGATGTCTTAAGCTTTAGCCACACTGACTTTTTCTGGAAGTGTTTGAAATTTGTCCTTATATTTCTAGCTGCTGTGTCCTACCTTTTGGCGGACTGTTCGCTACCAATTGCGTTTTGGCAGCTCTCTGCGGAAGTTGCTTTGACTTCTTGGGTTGAAAGCCAGCTGATAACTGCATAAGCACTTGGGGTTTTTGGGTGCCTGTACAACTATACCGCAGCGCTTCTTCCATCCTCAAAATTACCCAAGTACTGCTGTAGCTTTTGGTAATTTGCTGTGGAATCTGGTAAAATAAAGAGAAATGTGACAGGCTGTAGCAACAGTGGGTTAAGAACTTGGTAGTTTCTCGTTAATATGGTCAGGTGCTTCTTCTGGTCCGCAGGCAAGTTTTGGAATTAATGCCTTTGTTACAGAGTTATTAAGTCTGGAGTTATGCCACGGGATTTTCATTTGCAAGAGCAGGGATTTTTATCATATAGGTTGTCGTCGTTATTCTCAATTGTGTTTTCTCAAGACACTTTTGAAATATTTCTTACCCCTAAAAGCAAACATTGATTTCAAAACCGAACTGTATAAACCATGGTTAAAGTCACCACTGGAGTATATTCCTGCTTCTGTTCTACTCATATGGATTTTCTCTGGGGATTTCTTCTAAATTTTAAGTTGTTGGCTTGCTGTCCTTTGAACCTGCAGTTAGAAAGGTGGTCGCTTTGGCTTGTGGATGGGAAAAAGATGGGGGGGAAAAAGACAAAAACGAGTCACAGGAGTATTTGAATCAATGTAAGGGGAGTCTTCCACATGAATTTCAAAGCCTCATTTGTTTTTTTGCCCCTCTCACCTCCATGTATTGTTCAGAATCTCTTCTTCATCTGAGCATAACAAGATAAAGACATGCCCTCTTTTCTTTTGATAGATAGCTTGAAATCATAATGCACGTTTATGAAGAACTCAGTGAAGATGCCAGATAAAAATAGCCTTTTGACACAAGCCAAAACCACCAGTTTCATCCCCAAAAATGAAAGCCAGCAAGTGGCTCAAAACAAGAAGTGGGGACAGAAACAGTTGGCCCCAGCCTACCAAAGGTTTAGGCGCAGACTTAATCTGATTCATGATGAGTGACCCCGTGGAAACATGCAGTTGTTAACAGAATTAGGATCGTTTAATAGTCATTTACCTCTCCTACTATGACAGCATATTATACTGTATTTATGAATTGAAACCTAATCTCAGAACCTTCTGACAATAAAGTCAATTTCTATTGTTTTATTTATTTGCTTTTTAACTCTCCTTTCAGGTTGGCATGTTGCGTCACCAGGTAGGAGACATGGAAAAAGCCCAACAGGACATGGTTAGAGAATATGAACAACAGCTGAAGAAATTTCAAGAGGAGGTGAGCTGCAAAAAGAGAAGATTGGGTTTTAGGTCCCAGTTGATGGGTGAAATACTTTGCATCACCGCTTTTGTTTAAATGCCGTGGTTTTAAAACTTCTCAATCTTGTAATGTTCTAACAAAAAAAGAGCATAGAGCGTACACGGAGTAATATTTTTGGGCTTCATTAGGGCTGGTTTTTGACCTTTGGAGGAACTTGGTGACAAACAGAAAACTGTTGTTTTCCCCGGGGGGCTCGGCTTAATTCCTGCTCACTGTAAGCCATAAGTTAAATTAATTTGATAGTCTCTGCTCTAACAACAGAAGGCATCTGTCTGCATTGAAAACACCTTACTAGCCAGTATGACTAGCCATCTTTGTTCACTAGATGTTCCAGTGCAATCGTGGATAAAACTGCAAAGCGAAGCTGAGATGCATTGGCAGATCTGCCTAAACTGTGGAGGCTAAAATACAGTGTGTGTGTTGCGGCCAAAATTGCAATGTGTTGGTATTTTACCCACACAAAATTAATGTAGATGACATTAAGCTCCAATATTCCTCAGTCTTTTGTTCCTAGTCCTGTTTAGGGGAAATTCTTTCGAGTTTACCACCATTACCAGGAAAATTACAGTGTCTACCTCACTGAGATTGTTGAAAGAATAAACCTGTAATCTCCTGATGCGTTTGGCAGAAGGTTTTTGTATTTTAACTCTAAGCCTATATATCTGTCCATTCCCTTTGATCATGCCGAGGTACTTTGCTGACTCAGGGCTCTGGAGAACCTTTTGTGACCAGCATTTTTCTTCTCATGGTCCTCCTGTTCATCCGCGGGCTTAGATTTCTCTGTCAGTAAAAAGGGAATGCTGATTTCTCTGTTCCCGTGGCCGCTTGGAAACTTTTTATTTCCTAGTTGCGCTGGGGGCACTCATCAGATGGATGATTCCGTGCAAGTTGCAAGTGATTATTTGCACAGAGGATCATTGAGATGCCAAGAGTTTTTTTCCTCATTCCTGCTTCTGATACAACTTTAGCATTCTAGCAGTGGGCGTAGGAGTGATATTTTTCTGTTGGCATTCTCCACTCATTGTGAAATAGTGTATCTAAGCAGAAAATGACAGATGAAGCAGTGTTGATATTATGTACCATGGCAATTCTCAAATCTTCCTTCCCCCACTAAGCAGAAGAGTTCCAGTTCCCACCTGAGCTTCACGAGTGTATTTTGATCATGTACAAAACTGCAGCTCTGCGTGGAGCTGGGGGAGAGGGACACCACGCTCTTGCTGCCTTAACGGCGACATGCAAACCTCCGCTTTATCAATATTTTAGTCATAGTGGTAAGACAGAGGTCTAATTAGAGCTGCCGATGTCACAACTGAAGTGGCACGTCGCTACTCTTGTATAATGTGGCGTATTTTGCCTTCACCTGCGAGCCGTGTGGCCTTGGTTGGGGGGATTGTTTGCGTGAAGCTATTTTGTGTGCCGCCTTTCAAAGCGCCGTTTAATTCTGCCCTGCGGCCTTGCACGGAGTTGTGCCTTTCCCTGTGTTCCTCGCAGTTGTCCAGGCTGAGGAGGAGCTATGAGAAGCTGCAGAAGAAACAACTAAGAGAAACCAGAGGAGAAGCCAACAAGGGACAAGGAGAGGACCAGTTTGAAATGAGCCGGCTGACCAGGAAGCTGGAGGTATGGAGTGAAAAAACAAATGCTAGTTGGAGTCTGTATGTATTAACTGACTTTTGAGGCAACTTCCTACATTGAGGCTGCTGAGTTCACAGGATAAACTATGCTGCTGTTCTTAGACTAAATAAAAGGAAGAAGGTGGTACAAGGGTTAATTAATTATGTGAGTGGAATGAGTTGCAGTGTGGTGAGGTTGTCATCTCTCTTCTTTGAGGAGGAGAGAGCTACATGTCAAATAACTTTTCAACCCTGTCTCATCTTTTAATCTTTCTGCTGTGCTGAGCTCAACCACACTCAATTTTCTTCTGCTGTACCCTGAAGATGTGGCTAACAAACACATCTGACTGATGCAGTGTCCAATTTCTGAAGCAGAGATTAGCATTAAAATTCTGTAGTTCATACTTGCCGTCTTAGCACTTCCAATAGCAACCTGATTTGGAAGCTAAGGCCGGTCTGAATTGTCAAGCCTCCGACAGCAAATCCATGCAACTAGCCGGGAATCTGTTAGCACTTAACATTTCTAAACAGCAATAATTGACACTGACGTTTTAACTCGGGAGGGAAAGAAATACAGCGAGCACAGTATGTGAGGGGTTTTGTACCGCTGGGCTGGTGCATCAGATGACTGGCTAATGGTTTCCCTGCTGCGGGGAAAGGTGCGCGAGAAAGAAAACGGTGCACAGAGGAAGAAAACGTGGAGGGGAACTGGAGGGGGGGCCCTTGTCAGCTGCGTGGACATACCGCTCCGAGCCACCCCTGCTGTCCTTGCAGGAGTTTCGTCAAAAATCACTTGAGTGGGAGAAGCAGCGGTTGCTGTACCAGCAGCAGGTGGCATCGCTGGAAGCGCAGAGGAAGGCTTTGGCTGAGCAGTCTGAGCTCATTCAGGTACAATTAACATGCGCTGCAAGGGTTTTTTGTTTTGTTTTGTTTGTGGCAGCCGGTGGGAGGGGAGGCAGAGACTAATGAAATCGTTCAGGCTCGCATCCAGCTTAGGTTGCCATTGAAATGACTTTTAATGTCCTGGTGGAATAAGGTTTTCTTGTGTAAGCGCTGTATGGAAAAAAAGATCTGGAGGTTAGATAAACCTTGTGCAGCTCTCCCAGTTAGTAGAGAAGACAGTAGGATGAAGCTTTCCCTCAGAGGCAGACACCACAGCAGATGACACTTTAAAATACCTGTTCGTCGTGTCCAGTTCACAGCCATGTACCTGCCAGGAGCTACATACGTACCTGGTGGGTCCAGCTCAGAGGACGATGTTGGGAAATAGTCTTCCCTTACGACAGAACTTCCACAAAGTACTGAGGTAACAGCGGTTTTCAGCCTGCTCTTTTTTTTATTTTTTAAAGCCTCTTCAAGGTAAGAAGTGGTGGGGCTGCTGTTCCTGAAAAACCAATAGTTAGCGGTGCTGCAGCAGGGTGAGATGGATTGACCTCGAGCGCAGCTGTGAAGTCACACTGACACAATCACCGCAGACACTGATGAGAAGCTCTTGCTGGGGGCTTTGCGCTTAATGGGCTCCTGAGTTGCTCTTGAGTGGAAGCTCCTGCGAGGAGGCAGGTTGTGATGACAGGATTGAAGCTGGTTCTGACAGGGCCTTTGTGAGAGGCTGACATTGGCAGAGCCGCAAATGCAGGGAGAGAGGCTGAGCAGAAGGGCTTGCTGCTCCGCTGTCTTTGTGTCGTTGATAGCTCAATTGTCTGGGAGCAGATGTGTCCTTGGAGTACTGGCTGGTACGCTACGGCGCAGAGGAACTCTTCTGACTGGGCAGCAGAAACACAGGAATTCGGGGAGATTTTTCCTAGATGACTTGGGCGCTGCAAATGGACTGCCTGAATCCTCAATGTCTTTGAAAAGCCCAACACGAAAGTGCTATTTTTTTTTTTTCTATGCGTTTTGGATGTTTGGTGTTTTTGTGGCACGAGGTCAAGCTGAGGTTTATGACCACAGGGTACTTCCCCGTCTCTTCTTTGAGCTGGCTTCCCCTCCTGTCCTTCAGAGCAGCTCAGGGCAGCCTGGCATTCTTACCCATGGACAAGCACCTTCCCTTAAAGTCCTCAGGTGAAACTTAGAGTTCTGGGCTGTCCTGCGTGTTCTGTGGCTGGAAATGAGAGATTGCTGCATTAAGAAAACATTTAGGCTATAAATATTCGGTAGTCTGGTACTCCGGTCTCTTGGGTGGAGAGAGGCTGGACCTTAAACTCGTGCCCCTCCTGATTACGTTTTCTGTCATGACTATTCAAATAATGAAACGGCTGTAATCAAAATTATACCATAGTCTTCCAAATGCGCAGTTCCCATAGTTTTCTCAGTTATGGGTTATTATGTGTCAGGCAGTAAATCAAGGCATGTGGTGATTCTGAAGCTGGCAGGAATTGCTCCTCTTAGAAACTGGAAGTAAAGGACTACTCAAATAATTTGTTTCAGCTTTTAAAAGTTAAGAGGTACTACACAAAAAGGGAATATAAGAAGTAAATATTCTTGGAAGCTTATATGAGAGCTGGCTTGTTAAATTTCACCAGCTAGCTGTGTGGAAAGAAATGCTGTGAAATAAAGTATTGTGCCTATAAATAATAGAGCAGGTATTGTTTGCTAGTCCTATGTTCCTTATCACTTTTTTTGTCTGCCATTAAAACAATGAAATATTCAACGTGAGCATTCTTGCGGGTTGATAAAACCAAATATTTACTGCATAAAGTAAAACATAATTGAGAGTTACACCTAGTTTGGTTTTTGATCTGTTGGGTGCTTGGTTTTTTTTCCATTGTGCACCAAGAGCTGTTTTCTGTCCTGGTGTGGAATTAGCAACTGGGTAATCTCTAGCTTGTGTATGGTATCTGCAAACCTTCTTACATGCTGCCGTTTCTCCTGATCTAGCCTTAGCTCAATGAGCAAAAATCAGCAGGCAGCTTTGTTCTTAGACAGTTCATGCTCAGACAACTTGAGTGATTTGAGATCCTCTTTTCCCAGATTCGCTTTGAACCCCTTTTAGAACTTGTTACACAAAGAAATCAGTCGTTGTTTTGATCCACTGTGTGTTTTCTAATTTAGCTTTAATGCAAACCAATTGGTCTCAGCAGACTCAGCTTGCCAATCGGAAGCAGATCCTGGAGTCGGTGGAGCTGGCGAGCCGGTCGGAAATCCAGCACTTAACCAGCAAGCTGGAGAGGGCCAATGATGCCATCTGTGCCAACGAGCTGGAGCTGGAGAGGCTCAGCATGAGAGTGGATGACCTGACGGAGCACAACCGGATGATTCTGGAAGAGCAGCAAAGAGCTCAGGAAGAATTAAGGCAATCCAAGAAAATGTTAGAGGTCAGCGGAGGAACTCTTAGCAAACTGAATATAAAGCGGTGCTTGTGAGAAGGAGCAGGAGGGCTCTTCATCCCAGAGCTTCTGTCTCGTTTTAGAGCCTTTGTGAAGTTCCTCAAAGCTGGTTTGGTACCCAAGTGCTGCTCTGCAGTGTTTCCAAGGGTTCCTTAAAAATCCAATCCTTGCACTCCAACAAACTGGTTTGGTCCATCTTGCAACAGTCATTCCTTCTCCCTCCCGTGCAGGTGCTACAGGATGAGAAGATGGAACTTCGAGCCACCTTGCAGTCGCAGGAAGATTTCATTGGCAGCTCCAGGCTGCACCAGGAACAGCTCCAGAAAGAGCTGGCCCGGGTGACGGAAACTCTTCGCACAAAAGAACTCCTCGTCAGGTAGCACCTGTGCCTCGCTGCTACTTCCGCCCTTGAATCCAGATCTGTATTCCAGGTTTGCACACTGAGGGTGGTAAAAGCATTTTCATACAGCTGGATCTGTGCCGGTTGGTATACAGAGTGGTTGGCTGTGGTTGCTCACAGGTGCTGTGCAGCATTTGCCAAGTTGCATTCCTTCTGAATTCAACTGATTCTTGGTCAAGAGTGAGGAAGGAATCGGCTTTCTACTTAGCTAGGGTTCTGGAAGCAGCACACGGCTTTTGAGCTTTTTTTTTCCTCGGGCGTTTTCAGGATGTGATCATGTGCTTATTCACGTAGATGGAAGTTCTCACCGATTTAATGATGTCAGATTAGGGTCTTGGTAATGTAACTGCGTATGTCACAGAATCGCCTTGGCCTTCCCCTTCTGCGTTGGTGACACGCAAAAGCTCAAAGTTCTGATGGCTGTATCAAAAGGTTTTGCGGTACGGTACCCAACAGCCGCGCTATTTCCGTGAGCCGGATGTCTGCTAATGGCAGAGAGACTGTCTGGATCAGGGAGGCCAACATCAGAGTAAAATGAAGCCTTTTTCAACCAGCCCGAACTCAAACAAAGGGCTGTCATCCAGCTGACATGTTTGCGTATTCCCAGTGCACACTGGTGTCACCTGATGTTGCTTTTCATGTATTTTTCAGAGAAATCCAAGAAAATGGGGATTATGTTCCCTGTATTAGTGAACTCGGGCATGACATTTTTGTACAGAAATTAAAGATCGTGTTTCTGCTTAGGGCTCTGGAGGAACGCTTGCAGGAGAAGCAATTATCTTCTCCGGGGCTGGAGCTGGAGCATCTACTACTGCAGCTGGATGTTGCCCAGAAGAAAGAACAGCACTTAGAGGCAGAGGTGACTCAGCTTGAGAACAGGTACCCGACTGCTTGCTGCCCCTGCATGTGCAATGAAACTCGGAGAGTAATATAATACCTAATATATTGTATTCATCGTTAACCAGTCCCGCTGATTTTTGTTGGCTTATTTTAAATATCAAAGGGCTGCAGAAGTCAAATGATACTCATTTTGGAGTTTAATAGTGAGGCCGTGTTGCTAACTGGCTGCTTTTCAGTGCACACTGTGGGTGTATTCGATGTTTTAGCTTGCTTAGGCCTAGCACCTTCAGTGGTAATAGGTTAAGGAGTCTTTGTTACTCAGCTGGTAAGAGCTAGCTCTAGATCTCACTGTGAAATAAGAATTATAAACAAGTCTTAGTCTCTGAGTTTGTGGTTTTCGGGCTAATGTTTGCATGGGAAGTTTGTCGCCTTACTATGGTAAAGAAACAAACAAGAAACAGGTATTATCTGTTCGATCAGCTTCCTGATCTCTTTTGAAATTATTTCGGTAAACAAAACCGAAGGTTTGGTAAGGAACTTCTGGGTAAAGAGTCCGGTTTCTGTTATGACGGACATAGGAGATCAAAGTTTCTCTCCCCGTGTCCTCCTCCGTGGGGTATTCTAATCTCTAGCTTTACGTTTGGCACCCAGCCTGGTGTCTTCAAATGCGAGGTGTGTGCAGCTGAGCGAGGAGCTGGATGAGAGTATCAAAGAGCTGCAGTCGATGGAGGAGCACCATACTGAGTCAAAGGCAGAGATTAAAAAGGTAACGTCGCTTTGTTCCGGGAGGGTGGGAGAGGCACTCGTGGAGTCAGCCGTTCCCACGCGGATCGTGTGCCCGACGCACGGTTAGCAAAGCTGCAAACGGCATCAAAGGCCGGGAGCGGCGCGGGGGCAGCGCGTCTGACAGAGGAGGAGGCGAGAGGATGGGTTCGCAGGTGTCGGTTTGCTTTGTGAGCATCTCTTAGGCCCGGGTTTTGCTGTAATATGTCCTGTCACTCTTGAGATGGGGCTTCGAATGCATTCTAGTCCCTGTGTGAATAAGGGAGTTTGTTTCAGGCTCGATACCCAGAAGTGAACGGGCGTCTGGAAGAAATGGAGCAGCTCATCTGCCATGAGAACCTCAGCCCAGTGCTCCGTGCACCCAAGGCCTCCAAAAGGCTTGACTTTTAATAGCGGTCTAGATCAGTGGGTGTGAGAGCTTGCACTGCTGCATGGTTAGACTAAGAAACCTTATTGGACTTGAGTGAAAAACCTCACTTCTGTGAAAATCGTTCATCCCTTATTCTGAAAGTACAGAGGTGCGGATCTTGCCGGAGCTGCGTGCTTGGTTACGCATTTAAACAGCCACGGAATAAATGAATCTCCTACAGGCTGCTGGGGAGGAAAGAGAGATTTATTATGGTTGTTTCTATTTTATATACTTGGGAGGCATTGAGGTGACATGGAGATAAATCACCGTATGTATAGTATTTACATGGCTAGGCAGAGATCATCTGGTTCAATTTTCTAAAATGCTTGTAATTCTCAGAAAAATCCTGGAGGTTTGGGTGGCTAATATTTCTGGCTAATGGAGTGGAATACTAGGGAAGAAATTATGCTATGTTGTTGTTCTATTATGTCGCTGAATAAATATAATACGGCATGCCTACCAGAATATTGTATGCAATTCAGATCTATCATCTCAAAAAGAGTTGAATAAAACTAGGTAAGGTATGGGAAAAAGATGACCCAGAGGGTGGAGTGTTTTTTTTTTTTTTTTTTTTTATATACAAGGAACAGCTGAATGGAATAGGACTTACCAAACTGGAAAAGAGATAAATGAGATTGAATGTACTAAAAATAAAATCGTGCCTGTCATGTGGAAAGTAAATAGAGAATGATTATTCTCTCATAATGCAGGGACTAGTGGTCGTCAAATGGAGTTAGGAAAACAAAGAGGTATATTTTTACCCTGTGCATAGCCAGCTTGTGGAAGTCTGCCACAGGTAGCTTTGGTTGCTACAAGCTAATATTGATTCAGAAGGCTTAGGACAAATTAGTGGAAGAAAAGTCTGGCTGGAGCTATTTAAAGATACCATCTCTGCCTCGGGAAGGCGGAGTGGGACATCGCAAGGTTATACTATGGAAGCGTTCCTGTGCCTGCCCAGCGATGGTAAACCCTTGGCTATCTGTTGTTGGCCGCAGAAGTAGAATACTGAGCTGAAGAGCCTGGGATTTGATTGATTATGGGTCTTCCCGAGTATTCCACAGCATGTAACTTTTGTCCCAGTTGGCAGTTCATGGTGCGGAAAAGGATTGAGGTGGTTTTCAATCGAGAAGCACAAGCATGGCCAGGGGGCTTGTTACACAGAGCTTTTTGTTTTCCTGTGCTTAGATTTCGCATCACCATGTGCAATACTTTTCCTTTTTTTGCTGGAACATCTTGAAAAAGCTCGCGGGTGGCGTGTGCATGTCTTCCTGCAGCTGAAAGAGCAGCTCTCTCAAGCTGAGCAAACCCACAGCAGTGAGCTAGAAGGGATGAAGAGGGAAATCTCCAGGTTGACACAAGAGTTACACCAGCGGGACATCACCATTGCATCTGCCAGTGGCTCCACATCAGACCTAGAACAGCGGCTGAGGACAGAGATTGAAAGAGCAGAGAGGAAAGCCGTGGAGCACAGGGTAAAAAAGGCAGAAGGCTCTTATGCTGTCTCTTTAAGGGATCTGAGGGCTTCAATTACCACCCTAGTTTTTAGCTACGTTAATAGTTTCCTTCTTTCTTCAGCCTTTGAACAAAGACTTTGAGAGCCTTCTGATGAAATCTCCTAATTTATGGTGTTCACTGAATCTCTCTTGCTGCTCCTTTTCCAACCTGTAACTGACAGTCCCACAGAATTCTTTGAGATCACTCATGCTAACGAGGCCTGGATGGTGACATCTTTGAATACTGAAGTAAATGACTGCGCACGGTTATTTATATGGTCTTCTGTATAAGTTCCCTGCAGAATTAACAGCCCGAACCTTGCTTTTTACTCATGCTTGAAATGGGGGTAGAAAATGCCTGTAGGGTGTGGTGGGCATGCGTTGCGTTGTGTTCTTTTTCCTGAGCTTGTTGTTTGTCTCCTCAGGTGATTCTGGTCCAGCTGGAAACCTTGAGGATGGAAAACCGCCATCTCTCAGAGATGCTGCAGAAGACGGAGTGCGGCGTGCTAGAGGTATGTGATAGGGAACAGAGGTGGGGAGGGACGAACACTATGGGTCCCCTCCCTGGGAACAGCAGGAGACTTTGCCCACGCCTCTCAAAAGGCTTGGCAGAGGTTGGTGAACTTAAAACCCAAGCAAAAGGGGCAATTTATGAGGAAATAAGGCCCAGAAATACTGAGTTCAGTCATGGAGCGGTGAGGAGAACTGTAGAAACAGAGCCCTCATCTCAGTTTCTTCTCCATGGGGTCTAGCCCATGCTTTTTGGTACATTTTGTTGCAACTTCATTTTATGCTGGTTTACCTCAGACCTCTGTTTCTAAATCTCTGTCATTTTGACCTGTCTCAGAGCTGTAACTGCTTTGGTCCTTGTGATTCCTGGGGTGCGAGCAGGTTCCATGCAGGAAGCCTGCATGGAAAAGGTGCAGTGTTGGCAGGAATAATACCTTGAAGGTGGTTCATTTTAGTGCCATTTCAGGAAGATATGGCTAGTTTGCAAGTTCTGTCTCACACAAACCACAACGGAGGCTTCACAGGGGCAAGGGCTGCATTTGGGCAGCGGAAAACCTAAAGGGAATATATCATCAGAGCTTTTATCGTATCTGATCTGTGGGGAGGAAATACTCCACGCCTAATACTAGTTTGGGGTGATTGTCAAATGTGCCAAGTGTTTGGGAAATTGTTGAGCGGGAGCTTGTGGCTGGTGAGATGGAGAAAAAACAAAGCTTTCTGGGGGGCTGATTTGAGACTGAAATGACCTAAGGCTCCTTCTGCTTCAAGTGCTTGGTGGGCTTTTGCCTGCCCGACTTAATATAGCGCTTGATAACAAAGTGGAAAGAAGGAAAACTGTTTGTGGTGGTGTTTTGCTTTGTTTTTAAAGCCCCCAACAGCCCCATGGCACAGGAGCTACTGATCTTGGCCAGGTTCTTCTAATCCACATTTGGAAAGCCGTAAGATACAGCAGTGATGAGAATGAATTAAGCATCTAAATGTAATAGAATTGGCAAAAAGCAAGTGGGAATGTCACAGGAGTAGAAACAACGGAAGCTATACCCACCTAGCCTAGAACGGAGAAGATGGGGAGAAGAGAGTTCTTCAGAGTTTCAAAAAGAAAAAAAAAGTTCACTTTTACCAGTGAAAGTTTCTAAAGGGCTGTGGGTCATCCCGGGTGGGGAGGCCTATGCGCAGCCTTTTGGAATGAGGTGGTTTCTCACTGACAGTGATTATGTTGTATCAACAACTAAGCCATGGGGGTATTTGTTTTCACACCCGTAGGAAGTACCTGGCAGGGCCTGCTGCTCCGATAGCTGAGGAGTTGCTCAGACTGAGATGGTTTATTGGGTGCCACCGGTGTGTTACCTGCTTTGGCTGAGAGGCTTGCATCTTGGCTGAGGGAGGGAATCCCAGAATATACAGCCGGAGAACTTGACTTCATGTCGTCCTTATCATTATCCCAAGGCAGAGGCAGATACATCTGAACTAGTCAGGGTCTATATTTTCTTGTTTTCAAAAGGATCCAGTGGTGAGAGAGACAAGCACAGCTTGTCTGGATGCAGACACAATAAGGCATATATAGTCGATTTACTCTTATGAAAGCCTTGAAAATTTTGCGAGTCAAAATTGGGCTTAGAGGATATGCTTTAAGGAGTAGCCTTGACTATGGTGTCTTGCAAATTGGAAGTTTTAACTTCAGGTCTTCTCTGTCTCTTAGGAAAAAGGCGTCACCCTAAGAGCTCTCAGCGAAGACTACGCTGCTGAACTAAGTAAATTAAAATGTGAGAACCAGCAGTTGCGGAAGGATCTAGCAGAGGCCAGAGCAAAGCTGGAGCTCACTCAGCAGGTGTGCCAGGATGAACCCGAGGGCACCGCTCAGCAGACGCCAGACAAAGAGCCCGAGGCCAGGGATGCGCAGTCCAGGTGGGTGTTGTGTGACCCCGAGGATGCTGCTACCTTAATATGTATGAGAACAGAAGGCGTGAGGATGTGCGGGTTTTTAATGGCGTGCTTTATGTACAGTATCCATCTCCAGCACGTAGTACGTCTGGGAGAACACAGGGACTGTTTTGGAATCTGCCTTTAGTAGTGCAATAGCTTTTAGGCCCAGCTGGCCTGTGTTCTGCAAAGCCAGCTAGTATTTGACTGTCTTTTGACTGTCTTTGCCTTTTTCTTAGATTGAGAAGCAGTACGTGCTCCTTTTGGTGAAGGGATGAGATTTGGCCCAGGTGGCTGTGCTCCTTTCTTTTGCAGTCCTACGGTGTGCAGACTGTAGTTTTTGGTATCTGCAATAGCAGAAGAGTGAGAGAGAATTCCCTGGAGACTGGATGTGCATCTAGAAGTGCTATGGAAACACGAGCCGGTTGGGATTGCCAGGGCTATTAGCAATCTGTGCGTGAATTGTTATCCCTGCACAGGTTTTAGCTAAAGTTCAGCTGCTAAGAGGCAAACTGTCAAATGGTGATGTGTTCAAACCTGCCTTCCAGAACAACTCGGGAAGCACAGCACAGAAGTGATGAACAAGCAGAGAAGGTGCATCACAAGCCTGATGAGACCGTTCAGCATCATGAAGGGGAATCCCAGAGACGAGGGGCGGCTGAAACGGGAGCTGTGATCCCCGAGAGGGGTGAGCTGCCCACCCAGGCCAGCGGGAGGAGCTGCGCGGAGTCATTTGCTTTGAGCGCCTTGGTGGAAACAGATTCTTTGCTTCATGGGCTGGATGGAAACGACGATTTTGCAGATGAAGCGTCTAAGCAGTCCGGATCAAATCATCAGAGAGAATCTGTGCCTTTGGTAAGCAGTTGTAGAGAAGCTGGTGGCTGTTCAACAGCTGAGGATGTAGCTGGGTTCTCATCTGGCACAAGGAGCCAGATTTTGGAATGTCTGATGTAGCTGCGTGGTGTGTATGACTCTGTAAGCACACATCAAACATGAAACAGGGAGGAAAAGCCACTGCTGGGTGGTTGGTACATGCACAGTGGGAGCTGTGTGGTTATTCTTCAGAGCTCCCTGGGGAAGGGATTTGTGTTTGGTACATTTGCTAAGCTCACGCTTCTCTCCATACTGATGCTGTACATCAGTGTGTGCCATGACCTGCTCACTTCACTTCAGAATTCTCCTTCAGCTTTTGGCTTTTTATTTAGTGGAGAGCCCAGAGAAGTCTCTAAGGCTGATGCACAGGTAACTGGAGGCTTGTCAGGTTTGTAGGTCTTGACGAGGTTTACTACCAAGAATAGGGCTTGATTGTTTCAAGACTAAAGTAGCTTGTGCGCATGTCCAGAAAAAGAAATATTGGGAGCTTAGGGAACTGCAGTGTTCTAAGTAGAAACTCTTCAGGTTGCAGGATTGGAACTGAAGTGCGAACAGTTCCACTCTGGGGTCTGAGAAGCTCTAGGGCTTGGTGTTTAGTAGAAGAAAATGTGCTGCTTTTTGTTCCGAGAGGTAGAAATAAGGTTTCTAAGGAAATGCAAATATTTCTTCTGGTGTTGGCTAGGGCTGCCTGCTTGTGGTCAGGCTCCAGTGTCTTTAAATCAGTTCCTTTAATATTAATAGTGGGGAATTCTCAGTAGGCAATAGTGGGGTGGGAGTGACTTGCTTGTTATCTGCAGCCTTTTTGCTGCTTCCCCATGTTCCTGGCTGTTGGTAAAAGGCCAGAAAACCGTGAGCCTCCAGGGTTTGGAAATAACCAGTTACGTTCCCTTGCCAAGACACCGAGGCAAGTTTTCTGTAATGGAAAGCAGCCCCTTAGTAACTTTACAGGTCACCTGCCAGCCTCTGTGCAGGAAGCTTCTCTTCATCAACTCATAAATTAAGCCTAGTTTACGATGTTATTTTTCTAAGTTAAGAACTTATGAGTTAGGGATGTGAGTGGCAGGAATAGTTCTTGACTGTAAAGGAAAGAATCTGGGGTGGTTTCCTGACCATTGCCAGGTGAGCTGGTGTTCAGTGGGCTGCCACGGGAGTTCGGTCTGTACGGGAACCCGTTATTTGAGGGAAGCGGAGGAGGTATATAAAAGCAAGCAGAGATCTCCCGGTGCTGGTCCAGTCTGGCAGTTCTTTCCCTTCCCCGGATCCCATATTCTGGGATGATACTGCTGCCCGAGACTTTTATGAAGACAAGGAGCAAGATGCAGACCTTAAATGTGAGGCTGCGCTGACACACACAGGACAAAACCCCGGGCATTTCGTAGTGACCTTCTGTAGAGTTCCGCTATAATTGCACGTGCCCTATCAGCCCCAAGTAAACTGTCGATTCCTATTGATACCGCTGGGGTCGGGGTTCCACCTGTGACATGCAGCAGTTATATGGCAGATGGAGAGCTTGTTTCTGTTCAGCTCTATCCCCCAGTGCTTTAGAGAGAACTGCTGGAATGGAAAAGTTATCTGTGGTGAGGTACTGATTTTCCTCCCTGCAGTTTTGGCCAAGGTGTGGGAGGCTTAGACTGTTGGGAAGGACATTTACCTGTGATACAAGACCTGAGTGTTTAGTGTGCCCGATAAGATAGACATGACACAAGAGCCCTTTAGAAGCATATTTATTTGGGTAGTTTGTGGATCAATGGTGTTTCTGGCTGAAACTTGGAATGAAAGAACACTTGATATCCCTGTGTTTCCCCGTAGTGTCCCCTGCCTACAGCTTCAGTTGGGTCGATAGCTGCAAGATACCTGGAGGAGGAAGAACTGAGGTCCCAGCACATCCTGGAGTGCCTGAATGCTCACATTGAGGAGCTGAAAAAAGAGAGCGAAAAGATTGTGAGACAATTTGGACACCAGGAGTAATCTTTCGTAGGGAATTTGAATGCTGGTTTACGTACATGGTTCCAAAGTGTGACTGCAGAGGTACCTAAGAACCGGTTGCCGTGGGAGCTTGAGTGGGAGGCTCCTACTCACACTTTGCGCTGAATCCACAGGATGGATAGTGAGGAAAGGAAACTCCTCTCTACATGTTTGATCTGACAGAGGGTATCACACCACGAACACTTTAGTCAGCGTGCTGTCGGTCAGAAAGCTGCATCTGAGGTATGTGTGCACTTGCAAAGAGGGTGGTGTTTTTTAGAAACAAACCATTTGCTAATTTTAATGTAAAGGATTTTAAGTATATTTTATACGTGTGTAAGCATTGAAATAAAACAGAATGGAAAACCGCTTCTTTTCTTGTTCTTACAAATATACGCAGTAAATCTCTTGTGGCTTATCTTGCCTTCTTATCAGGAACTTTGATCAACACCTTTTCCCTCCTTTCCCTCCCAGAGTCGCTATGTTCTGCAAGGAACAAGGAAAAGAATTCCTCTTTCCTTTAGGCTACCTGTATTTTCCCCACTTAATTTCCCCTTAGTGGAATTTCTTAATATTTCCTGGTTCATGCAACTTCTGCCCTTTACTGTTTGTGTAGCACCTGATGTCTTTATCTTGCCGTGCACCTTGTTTGAAGTACTGCAGAATAGCTGAGGAATGAACGGCTGAATTCCGATTGTGGTCCCCACTCTTCTAAAAGAAAGGAGAGCAGTTGGAAGTGGCAATGAATGGCAGGAGAACCCACAAACAGGTGAGATTTGTCTGTACGGCAGACAAAATTGCAGCTGCCGTGTAAGCCTCTTTGTCACGCCATAAAATGGGACTGCACTTGGTCAAGCAATTCTGCATTCCAAAGTTCAAAAGCGTTTGAATCAGCAAGTCCTTTTATTTGGGCTTGCTTTTGGCGTCTTTTGAACAAGGATCAAGCCTTCGCATCCATTCTGGATTCCCATTGCGCAGTCTTCGTAGCGAGGCGGTTCTGCCCGCAGCTGGGGATGAACCGTGGTCATGCACATGGTCAGCACTGGCCTCGGTTCCTGTTCAGAGCTGCCCACACACAAGCATGTTTGGAGCATCCACCTTAACCGGCCAGATCTCAAGCAAGGACTTGTTGGTCATGGGGCATTTTGACAAAAACTGAATGGCGAAAGAGAATAAACCGTTGTTTCCTCTTTCCAGGTGAACCTATGGATCTGCCAGAACTCTTATGGGTTCCTCGTGTCCTCAGTGGTGACAGCAATACCATTTTTAAATGATACCTTACAAACCATGTTACGCTTCCTAAACATTTGTTAAATTACTGAGTGTTGCATCATGCGCCAAGTGTTTTCAGAAGTTTAGAAGACATTTTGGCTCATTAGTGATGTTTGCTTCCATATCCCTTTCCTTTAGAGATACTTGGCTGTTCGTCTTCATGTTGGCAGAGTGAAGAGTGAAACTGAAGATGATCCATTTGTTTAATTAGCAGCTATAATCCTACAGTATTTATCAATTGCTAATACACGTAATAAGCAACTTTGTTCAGTGAGCGGGCTGTAAAAATCTGATCTAAGTGAACTAAAGAGTGAAATTTGCAACAGGGGAACTGCCGAGTTGCTTCTCTGTGCTGGTGTTTGTGCTCTGTCTTTCCCCACTGGCTCTTTGCAGATGCACGGTGTCGTGGGCTCTCGTGTGGCTGCTGGTTCTGGAGTTGCTGTGCACGGACAACAGGAGGACAGAGGTTGAACAAAGCTGATGAGTTGAACATCATCACGGCATCGTTTTTAAGCGTGCGCCTTTCTCTCGACCGGCATCTGATTGCGTACTAACCCTCTTTGTTCATGTGAGTAGGTGGAAGCGTAGAGGTACACTTGCCAGAGATAAAAGCGTGTTCTACACATATTTAATTTACCTTTGCTGGGAAACAAGGTGTTTGCAAAACGGAGTGATCGGAATTCATAGTGCTAAGTCATTGCACCTCTTGGTGGTATAGGGATTACAGAAACTCTTCAGTCCTGAGACCTGCCAAGGGAAGAACTCTACCGAATGGGAGAGCTGCTAGTCCTGAGATAACCGAGAAGTCTGCCCCAGAGGTGTTCTCCTGGCGTTAGAGTCTTGGCTGTGCTCAAGAATGTGCATTTTTGATGAGAGGGAGGAGAAAAAGACTTGTTTATCCTGGAGGGAGATGTCACAGCAAGTACAGACTTCTGAGGTGCTTTTATCTGGGGCTGCAGGGTTTCTCAGGCATTCTGCTCTGCCTTTGCAGTGTCAAACTTCCCTTGGAATAATCACCCGGCCCTGGCAGCTTCATAATTAATGAAGCTGGAGAGGGGGTTTTTTGTGTGTCTTTGAACTCATGCCTTCGATAGCACCAAAGAATTTCTTACATATTCGCAGGGCTGAGGCAGATGTTGGTTTGCTGTTTGGAACAAAAACGCGAAAATTTATTTGCAGTACTTCTGTTTGTACCAGCATCGCATCTCGAGAGTGGGAAGCTGTTGCAGACTGTCTGTCTTCAGTGTGCTACAGATGTTTTTCCATGGGTGTGACAGTGCTTTGGGTCAGTCTTTACTTCGAGAGGTTAAATGAATCCGTGTAGATGTGTGTGATTGCAGGTGTCCGGGGTTTGCAGCGTTGTGCAGGGAGAGGAGGGAATCCTCCCCGAGATTGTGTTAGCTAGGGGACAGTAGTGTATAAACTGTCCTCTCTACTCCCTTGGGATAATTTCCCCCTCCCACCCACCATCTGGAGACAGAAATAGAGCATAGGGTTAGAGAGAGACCTTGCGAAAGGCAGGGACCATGTTCATGCTGGTGTCACCCTGCCGAGAGAGGCTTTGCCACACGTCGTGCCTCTTTGTGTACATGTAAGTGAACATCAAGTGTCTGCTTGCATGTGTATAGTTTGGTATCCTCGGCCCCGTTATGTGGAAAAAGTTATTTTCTTTAGTTCTGAAGCTCTGTGGGATGCCTCCTTGTCCTCCCATTGTAAGAAGTGACATATCTGGCTGCTTGACCTGTGAAATGAAAGTGACTGAAATGTGTCCTCCTTGAGCTGAAAAACGGGATCAAAGAAAAAAGCCTCCTTCTGCTAGGCACCAAAATAAACCAGGGCTGTCTGTGCTTGCAGACAAGGCTCGCTTTAGCCCTCAAGGTCCTAGGCAATCAAAAAATCCCCCAGTCTCTCTTGCCTCTGCATCTGTGCAGTTCAATATGGGAGCGGATGCCTGCTGGGCCGCAAGGCTTGTTAGTGCTCCTGCAGGGAGGAGCTGCTGCTGCCGGAGTTTGAGGGCAAAGACACTTAACTGTTTGGGGGGAGGACTTAAAACTTACTTTTATCTCACGTATGGAGCCTTGTCTCCAAGAACAAGAAGACCCCAAAGCATCGCCGTACTCCTGGCCTCCTAGAGCAAGCTCTTCTAGCTTACACGCTGTGTTTGTACCCGCAACTCGTGTCCGCGGCCGCCTGCATCCTCGCTGAGAGTTCTGCTGTGGGAGCACAGCTCCAGGTACCCTGCACGCCCGCTCAACCCGCTTAAAACAGGGACTGGGGTAGAGGGAGTAATTCATATCGTTTGGTCAATGAAACAGAATGCAAAAACGTAACTGGTTTATTTTCAATTCAAGCTCAAACATAATATCTCGGGTCACGCTAACGCTTACGGACATCTGGATCATTTATGAAAATGTTGCTTGATCTTATGAAGATATTTGTGGTGAGGTTCACTACAAGACCACCTCTTCCTTGAGCATGTAGGGCTTTTCCAAGAGTACAGCACCAAATAGTTTTTACATGATAATAATGTCACTCAGTCTGCCATTCCACCTAACCCCTTAAGTTCTTTAGTTGCAGTATTGCATAGACAAGTTGGAGCAAGGAGTGGGTTTTTTGACAATTTTATTCTCCACTTAACTGTGGTTTTGTTTATGGAAACACCTATATGCTTGAGATACAATTACAGTCTTAATATTGCAGAAAAAGTGTTTGCAATTCAAATACTCTAATATAAAAAGGTAAAAATGATTTTGGTTATTATATTTAAGAGTCAGTGTAAAAAGTCACTTTGCAGTATCACTGAGATTTGTAAGACAATGAAGTGCACAAGAAAACTTCACGTTGTGTCATCTTCCTAACACTTTTCTCTCCCGGGATGTAGTTTGCGACTTGACTGAAGATATACAGAAGCTCGGTTTAAATATCCCGAAGTTCCTCGTGTCCAGTATTGCTGCTCAAAACCAGGGTGTGGGTGGATTCTTTTGGGGTAGCCATTGTAAGACTTTTCTTATGGTCCAAAACTTGGAAACCAGCAATTGCCGCTGGCACAGAATGACCTGCGGCCAGACGTTCAGTTGTTTTCTTCACGGTGTTTGTCTGGACAGTATTACTGAAACATGGTGAGGGTTTTATTTAATTTCTTCCACTGCTGCTCCTTTCTGAACAGGATTTTCTGCTGCTTTGAACTTCTTTGAGCCCGTGGTCTTGCAAAAGCCTGCAAGTGTTGTTCTGCGTTCCTTCAAAGAACAGATTTGATCGAGAGAATGAGCCATCTCCTGAAGCTGTGTTGGTTTTGGGCACGTCGGAAAGGTTGGTTCGTGCAGGTGAGTGAAAGAACAAGGACGGGGCTGTTACTGAGTCTCCACTTCGTATTTCAGGACGTGTGAGTAAAAGCTGTGGTTAGCGTTCTCGTGCACCATCACAAACACCTCCCTGCACCCCGATGTGTTGCAGGTTCCCTCCCAGTAGCCCCGGCTCTGGGTGAGCCGGTAAGTGTTCTTAGCCTGAACTAGCACCTTTGCGATCCCGTGCATTTTGAGTTTAAACTGCACGTTGCGGTTGGCCGGCAGCAAGCCCGAGAGCGGCTCCAGGATCTCGTAGTCTTCCGCCCACTTGCTGTAGCGTTGCGGGAAAGCCGGCCACTTCGCTTCAGTGTTCAGGCAGGTGATGAGGTAGTTGAAGACGTAGTCGTAATTGCCAGGATCCGACTTCTTCTTGGCATAGATTTTCAGGACAAAGTTCCCGGCATGGGGGAGATGGATCTTCAACTCGATCTGGTTCCCGCGGTGGATTTGCATGATGTGCCGCCTGCTCGCGTCCTCCGTCAGGCTGCTGTTGTCGCAGTGCAGCGAGGCCAAGACGCTGATGTCCTTGCCCAGGGTGAAGGTGACAGAGCAGCGCCCGTCGTTGGTGTGGATGACGGGCTCGGGGTGTGACGGCCTCAGGAACCCTTGGCGCTCCGTGAACCAGCTCGGTCCAACCGGCTGGTGCAGGTCCTTTGGGAAACGCATGGCCTTGTCCACGGTCTTGCACTCTACGACATACTCCAACACGCATTCGTAGACGGCTTCGGAGGCTTTGGAGGGCTTGGCAAAGATCTGCAGCTTGTGGCTCCCTGTCTTCTGTGGGTAGATGTCCAGCTTCATCCCGTGTTTTTTCAAAGTCATTAAGCCGTGTTCATCTGTTCCCTTCAGCTTAAACATAAATAGCGTGGCAGCGCGGCAATCCACCGATACAGAGGCTTTTCCGTTTACTGTGAAATACAAAAGAAAAGAAACTGCGTAAGAGTTTCAGTACATTTTTTGCGTGTACACCCTGTTCTAGGAAGACTAATCTGTCCCAATAAATTGCTGCTTCTCTAATAGTAAAATAAAGAGCTGCAATTGATAGGTCACAGCTTGCCAGCGCTCTGCTGAGACCAGCGTCCCTCAAAAAGAACACAGTGACGAGTGGCCTTTGTTTTGGAGATGTGCATTTCTCCTGCTTTGATACACGCTGAAATGGAGCTGTGGTGCTATAGAATCTGAGAGCCTGTGTGGAATATAACTGAAATTACCGTCAGCCCATGTGCTCGGGAAGGGCCAAATTAGATGTGATTAGACCTGATTGCTGGTCCAGTAGCTGTTCCAAGAAGCTTCAGAGAAAGGGCAGGAACCCTCCAGTACATAGATAGGAGATAATCTGCCTCCCTATGAGCCTGTTCTCAAACAGCTTGAAGACAACATTAAGTCCTAAATTGTTGTTGCTGTTAAGTTTTAACTGTGTTCTTAGCATTCATAAATTAGCTAACTAGTTAAATTCCTGCAGCTCTTTTAAAATCTGATCTTAAATGTGGGCCCTGTACTTCAGTGCTGTTACCTGAATATTTTTGTGAAAAGAGCTGCTGGTCTCGCTCAGGGTGCTGAGTATTGCATGAAGAAACGCCTGTTTATGCGTTGTTCAGTAACTCAAATTTTTGGAACATCGTAAAAGGTTTTAATCCCATTTTCAAGCCAGAGTTGCTAATATATTGTAGCAGTACTTCTAATTCTGCACCGCTGATGCTGGTGGAGAGAGTAACTCATCCTCAGTCATCCTCCGCTGGCTGAGGCTTTCATTTAGACCCAGGGGCTACTACAATTTTCCACAGCTTGAACAAAATGTAAGAAAGAAAAAAGACCCTCCTCTGGCCTGAGAGCTCTAAGTGCACTCTGCTTGCCAGAACCGAGCTGGAAATGTAATTCTCTACACGCACAACAGCGGTGGGTGTGAAGGAAGGATGCTCTGCAGGTTCCCCGCGTGGGGTGTTACCTGTTTGGATGACAGCTGCCTCCGGCTGTGCGCTCAGCAGCCCCAACATGTAAAAATTACTCTTGTGCAGCATGTTGTTCTCAAAATCTCTCAGCGTCAGGGTTGGTTTAAGGAGCTGCCAGTTACTGTTATCCGGGAAGTGATTGTTAATGAACAGAGCTGGGTGAGTCAGAAAATAAAACTCATTGTACCTGGAAGAAGAAAGAAGAGATTAAAGGAAAACGAGTAATTACAAACTGATAATTCCTCCGCTGCATTGGGGTGGTGGGTTTCAGCAGGATGAAGGCAGGGTGTTTTGGGCTGCTCAGAAACCAAGGTCATTTGGTTTGAAATTCTCTGGGCAGAGAAGGAACCTGAGCTCTGGTCTTCTATTTCCAGGGCACGTGCTGAGTTTTTGGATAAAACAAGGGTATTTGCACTACCTTGGGCTCCTGACAGAGAAGGAGGCACCGCTTGTTGTTTGGAAGCGTGGAGGCACCTTCTCTCAGACAGCTGAGAGCTATGAATCTAGTACCACCAAGAATTGCATAAACTGAAGGTGTGATAAGCAAAACCAGTTCGCTTTTAGCAATTATGAGGCTCAGGGCTATTGCCTTTCTACGGGTACGTTGGACTAGATGACCTTTGAAGTACCTTCCAACCCAAACTATTCTACGATGCCTTGTATAGGCAGCCCAAATACCTTACTCGGGGCTCTGGATCTTGCGGTAGGACCTAAAATTTGTCACTGTTTGGTGTTTCTTATCACACCCATCAGCTTTCTTCTGCCTTCGGGGTAGGTTTCTGTATTAATGTAGAGGATGGTTCTTTACCTGAAGGTGAACTTGGTGAGAGAATCGTCAACAGAACCGCTTCCCCAGGTGCTATCGAGTAAATGCCACCTTCCCTCAAGGTAGACGGCGTTCCAGGCATGGTCCGAGTCCCCTGTGAAGGTCTGCCCTATCTTGTACCCGTGCCCCTTCGAGTAGCCCGAGAGCTTCATGCACTGGATTCCTGCAATGCTAAAAGGAAACAATGAGATGCAGCAGGTTGCTGTTGGCAGCCTAGCAGTGCACTTTTGGGGAAGGAGGCGAGGAACGACAGCCAGCACGTCTGCAGAACTTCAGTCCTGTGGGTCAAGTGGACCAACTCCATCAGCCGCCTCCCTGCAGGTGAGTCCCAGGGGGCTTAAATGTCCAAGAGTGCAAGTTTACCTCTCTTTGCAAACTCTACCTCTGAGTCTGGTGACAGCCTACAGTGCTAATGTCGAGGCTATTGCATCTAGAGACAGGCACGTCCTCCTCCTGGACCACTGGCATCACGTAGAGACTCTGTTTTTCGGGGCTGAGCTGGGCTACGTGGGGTGGACATGTGAGGGTGACCCAAGGCGACGATGCCTGGGCTGTTGGGGGCTGTTTTTTCTTGTAGTCTTTGCATAGGCGCTTGGAGGGAGGATCCCACTGGGTGACGGGGCTTTTCTCGTCCAGTTTTTGCATCTTCCCTCTCGTTTTGTCTGCACCATCAATTCAACGCTGTTAGAAGAGGATGACAAAGATGAAGTGTGCTTAATTGCTCTCTGTCTTGTTACTCCGTGGAATCGCTGTGATGCTGTCCACAATTAGCCCGTGTAATTATAAATTAGAACTGTGTCTGTTCATGCTTGTGTTCTCTCTGTGACCGCTGGCCTGGTGTTTGACACCAAGATATCTTAGACCTCATGGGATTGTGAATGCTGATTTAGTTTCCTTAAAGAGTGAGCTTGTGCTTGCCCAGGGTACAAAAGATTAAATAGTCTCTTTCAAAAAAAAATAATGAATTCCTGCCTTGATGTGTAAATAGGATTTAAATAAGCACTGTGTTATTAAGCTCTCTGCTGTTGATAGCAATGGATTCTAACACTGGCGTCTTATTTCAGCATTAATCTAAAAATGTTTCACTTATTGTCTTCTGTGCAGGATGTATTGATGTTTTTCTTCATTATTGAAAAGTACGTTAAACTGAACAGCTACCTTAAGTAATGAACTGTGCGTGCTTCAAGAGCAAGATTGTCTGCATAATGTGAGTTTAGCTCAGAAGAACAGTGATATTTACGGGGAGGATAATTAGCACGGTCGTTAAGAAGTGGAGGTCTGGTAAGAGATGCTGGTTGCTGGCAGTGCAGAAGTGTCCTGGGGAGGACGGCTTTGTGCACAGAGACGATGCTGGTTTAGAGGGCAGGTGGTCACTTCAGCTTCTCATACAGACTTGCTAAACCCAGGCTTGGATGTCTTTTGTGTTGCTTTGTTATTTTATACCTTAAGAGTATCGACTTAAATTCTTAAATTCAAGAAAGCGAACGAAAACCAGCCCGGGCTGTCTTGCAGCGGTAGCGGGGCGCTGCCCGTCACACGAGCTATTCAGAACGGCCACGGCAGGGCTGGAAGGAATGCCATTGAGAAACCTGGTGTCGCAGGTGGTCTGCACAGCCCTTGCCAGCCCGCAGCCGCCCGCCAGCCAAATTCTAGCGGGGAGCTGGGCGGTAAATCTGGAGCAACTCCACGGACACGGCTAGCGAGAGCTTGGATTTACATGGTGTAACTGAGACCTGGAGCTGGCCCGGGAACTTTAAGGAAGATTTGATCCGAAGGGGCCTAGCGGGAGCTAAGTACCGAATTCCCACAAATTTCATGGGGATTGGTGTGTAATCCTTCTAGGCTTCTCTAGACATTCTTGTTAGCCGGGAGATTCAGAGAGAACATTAAGGGACAAGTTCTGCCCATCATTCTCTCCATGCTCTCACTTACAGTGAATGTTTGCCAAGCAGCAAGAAGAGTTTGTGCTTGGATGTGTTCAAAGTTCCCAAAAGAAAGGTCAGAGCATTTAAACCTGGGTCTCTCTAATCATGGACAGACAAAAAACCAGGCTAAAACATCCTGTAAAAGAGCAAACCTGTGCTGGTGAAGAGGGTGATCGTGTCTCTGTTCTTGTGTAAATGTCTTAATACAGATAAATTAACGAGGCAGAGAGAAGATTCAGAAGATCTCCAGAAATGCGATGTGATGGTAGAAGATGACCTAAACACAGGGTAGACTGGAAGAACTGTTAAGAAACTGTTGACAACGTCTGCTTGGGTGCAGCAAGGAGGTTAAAAGTTTAGTTGCTTTTCTGCTTCAAAAGCAGTAGGAAATAATCTGGATCTTGCTACAGGTGTCGCTGGAATTCAATGGTGCCGCCTTCCCTTTGATTTCAGGTTGGCTTTGATGTTTTCATCTGAAAAGAAGCAAGTCGGGCTTCTCTGGAGGGAGACAGAATGGGTTGGAGTTGCGGTAGGTAGGTGTACACTCCTGTGCCTGGAAGGAAGGAACAGCTACTGACTGCAGACAACAGGAAAAGCGAGAGGATGTGAAACCTGGGTTATTTGCAGACTAATTTAGAACAGGGAGCAGCGAAGTGGTCAGACCCGCTGTCGGGAGTGCGGTCAGCTTCGCCCCCGAAGGTAGCGCTGGACCCTCTCAAGTGCAAATAGTTGTTTTGCTTTCATCGTTAATCCTGGTAAGCGAGTTTCTCCCAAAGTCCAGACCGCCAGGTTTTGCCCTAAATTGAATTCATGAATTTACACTCCTTGATTCACTTGCCCATGCCACCTCTTTGAGTTGGTTGTCAGCTGAGAAGCCCTTGACTTCAGTGGGACCTTTGCAGGGGACTCCTGGTGACTGGCAAATTGGGTTGGTTGTTAAAGTTGCCTCAACAGGAGCTAGGAAGAAAAGGCCTGTTAAAAGACCTTTGTTCCCCAAAAACTTGTCTCTGGCAAACCTTTATATAAAGACGTCTGCTCTTTGCCTCTTGCCTTTATGCTTAGACCCAGCATGAGACTTGAACAGTGCCCAAGAGGAAGGGATGGGGAGATTCCCTTGCAAAATCAGGGTGTTGTCTTTGGTTATATAGTTTTTCAGGAAAGGAGCTAAACATTTAGCTAGTATTTGACAAAAGTAGAAGGCTGGATGAGTGGGAGGTTTCCCGAATCACGAAATGAATAATCAACCTGGAACTGAGGAATTAAGAGTAAATCAACAGAGCCTGTAAATAGTAAAAGATATCCTTGGAAAGATTAATGCTTTTAATGAACTAAATATATGCTTTTTAATGAACAGATGCAAATTTCCCCCACTGCTAACAACTGTTATATAAGATGCAGTTATAAATTCATACTTCATCATCCTGTTTCTTTATTTTACTCTTTAGAAAGCAAGATCCGATATCGCGGGGCATGTTATTGGTTGGAAGCATTCACCACTTTAGCATCTGGCACTGTTTTTTGGGTTTTTGTTTTCTGTGGTTTTTTTTTTTTTAAAATCTGTCCTTTTCCCCTGTAATTTTGTTTGTTTCATGGCGAAAACCTCCCCAAATCTTTTTGGATGGTATGGAAAGCCAATTGTTACGTACACATGCCAATTAATAACTGATCTTAATGTTTTTCCAAAGGTAGCTTGTAAATGGACGTTGTTCTGCTGGGAGAGCCACCTTGCAAGCCCACGCTCTTTGGAAAGTACGCTGTTGCTTTCTGGCATTAGGAAGCCCCTTCCAATCTTGTGTCCCTGAGTCGTCAGGCCCAGTTTTCTCCTCTTGGACAACATAAGACTGGTTCCAAACTTGCCAGGAACCTTCTTTGCGTTCACTCTAAGCTAAACTATGGGATACAGCTGTGAGAGGTGAGGTGCTGCTCCTTTTTGGGGTGCTTGAGGGTTGCCTGGCACGATGGCATCTCCTTTCTCTACTGGGTTGGAGAAACAGCCATCTCCTCGCTTTACTGGGTTGGAAAAATGTGAGGGAGGTGGGATTTGTGCTGCGTTCATATGCAAAGCACCTGTGCTCGCTGCCAGGGAAGGGGCTGCCTCTTGAGGAAATGGTTTTGTGGTCGTAAATTCCTGCTTTGTGGGGGGAAAACCCACTCGTTCATGCAACTAATCCCCAGCGGAGTCAACACGGTTTTGTAGGGATTTTAGTTATTAAATGCCGACATAGCTCTAAGATGGGAACCGCAGTATTAGCCTCAGCAGCGATGCGCTTTGAAACTGGCTGCGGGAACGGTGCGGGGAACGTGGGGCAGTGTCCGGGGGGGGGTCTGTAGTAAAAAGGGGACAGGGCATCTCCAGAAGGCTTTGGGAAAGCTCCTGGGACTGCGCCCGCCTCCTGCATGGGAGCGTGCTGGAGACGCCGCTCCTTCTTGTTGAAGTCTTGCCATGCTTTTAACCTTCACGTACAGATACTCCAAGGGAAAACCGAGCTGCTTCTAACCGAATTAGCTCCGTGTTTTCATCTGCCATTATGTTAATGCAACGCGAAGCTCAGCAGATGGCACAAAGTAAATTATGCTGGGGAGGGGGGTGTGGAGGGGGTGGAGGAGGAAGCAAAATTGACCTTTCGAGGACTTGCTGTTTCTCCACAGCGTGGTTTGAAAGCTCAAGTTCCACGTCCTGCTTAAAGTCGCATCAGTCAACGCAAAGGCAGACACAAAAGGCACCGAGATGACAACGAATGTTAACTCTCCCTGGCGTTGAATGTTTCTGAACTTAATTTACCTGCACATGTGTTCAAAGAGCTCCGCGTATCCCTCGCAAATGCTCTTCCCGGTCTGAAGCACGTCGATGGGTTTGCTCGACAGCTGGCTTTTGTCGCGGTAGCCCACCACGTCGTATTCTGCGGGAAGGAACGCGGACAAAAGTTCAGCCCGAAGCCCGAGGCAACGGGATCGATGGGCAGCAGGAGCAACCCTTGCATTGCTTTTCATCTCCGTGAGCGTGAGCAAAGAGAAATGAGTCGTAGCGTGTGCTGCACAAAGGTGGTGTGATGGGCAGAGAGGGACCAGGTCTATCTCTCATCACTGTTTGCTCTAAGCCTGGGCTGGGATTCTGCAGTCGAACCCAAATGGGAGGACAAAAAAATCTGCTTTTTTAGAGAAAGTGGGACTCCCCAGGGGCTGTCTTCATGTGGGGGGAACTGCAGTCCTGTTAAGGTGCAAAGAGTTCTACATTTGAACGGGTTGGACTCATGCTACTGTCCAAAGAAACCATTGAGCTTTTTGCACTCTTGACAAGCAATTTGTATTTAAAAATACCTGGAAAGTAGCTTGTTGGGAAATACCTGAAATGACTTGTTGCGAGGGAGTCATATTAATACCTGGAAGCGTAGGAAATCTTAATTTGTTGGAATGAATGCAGAAAAGCAGAACAGCAGGGTTCCTTCAGACAGAGCTTGAGGAACTGGTCTGGGAAGGTTAATTCAACACTGCCCAACCTTGGTCATGTCCATCACCTCTTTCTTAAAATATGAGCGTATTTTTCTGACAAAGCTCTAAGGAACGCTGCATCAGCTGGTTCATCCTCCCTTTTATGCTGTGGAAGGAGCGGGTGGGGGAAAAGCTGGCGACACGCTGTATTTGTGCTTTGAAATGCTGCAGCCCCTTGGCTTTTATCTATGGGGCTTTGCTGGTGGCTGGCTCGGGGCTGGCTTCTCCTCCTGGGCTGTCCACCCGGCCACCCAAAAAGCTGCTTGGAGAGCTTGCTGTCTGCATGTGGCTCCGTACTTATGCTAGAAATATAGCTAAAATAATTGCTTTTAGTGCCCCTGCTGCTTAGAGGTAGCGAGCGGTCCATCGCAGGCTGGGAGTTGAGTTGGGTGGGAAGAGATACCCAGGGACTTCCCTTAAAATCCACACAGGGAAGGGGTTTATTTCATCAGGCGATTTAAATTCCTAGCACTGTGTTTATCTCCTGTACATGTAAAGAGGGGTCAGGCCCTGCAGGAAGGAAGGACAACCAGGGGCAAGACGGTGTGGAAAAATATTGCGAGGACACCACAGCGTACCTGGATCAGAGACAACTTGTGAACGTGTGTCAGGTAAATGGACTGACTCAAGCCAAACTGGCTGTCCCAGGTGGGATCTGGCCCAGGCAGCGGCCAGAAACGAGTTAATGGTGTAAAGACTTGAATGATCAGCGCTGGGGTGGGGCGAATGCTCGGTTTTCGGAAATGCAGTGAAATCAGCAGTCTGCGTCTTTGAGGACAAGATTAAAGCTGCTTGGGATTGACCTAACCGTGCTAAGCCTGCAGTTGCTGGCAAAGCTCTGCTGGTCCCCGTGGGCGTGAGATTAGGGCAGTGCTTGTGTGGTTACACCTTGGAGTAAGGTGAGTGGGAGGTACAGACTCATCGTATGGAAAGGAGTCATTTACACACAAACCTTGTAGGGACGGCAGTGCTGGGAGAGGGACTATGGAAATGGAGATGGCGAGAGGACCCCTGAATGTATTTCTGGATAAATACACCCAGAAAGCCTTCCTCCCACCCTGCGCGTGAAACTAAACCACAAGACATAGTAAACTGCAGTGGCAGTGTCACGGGGGTGACACGGCAGCCTTCTCAGTTAAGATCTCGACCTACCTATGTGATGGCATATCCACATCCATATGGCTCGGACTTTCTCCAGATCGGTCCGGGCTTGTTTAAGCAGGGCTTTAACGAGTTCCTCCACGCTGTTTGTGACATTTACCTGTTTGTGAGGAGGAAACATTGCACGATTGCGGTGAAGAAATGTTCCATGCTCCCTTATTCTTCTACAGCTGGCAAGACCCCACCTGCCAGGAGACTGCTCTAAATCCAGCTTCATTAGAAATAAAAATACAAGGCTGTAGTTTCACATTTTGAGCAAGTACTTTTGGTTATCGTTTCCCTGCTGAAGTGGGCTCTCTGTGGCTGATATTTGCAGGGAAATGGGGTTTTTTTTGCTTGTTTGGGACATTTTGAGGCACATGCCCCGACAGCTCAGGCTAAGCCGCTGTTCGTGCTGGTAGCTGGGTTTCAGGGAACGTCCCCGCAGGGGAGCTGGGAGGAGGACAGAGGGAAAAGCAGGACTTACTTTTAATGCGTAGGCATCCAGCTTCTCAAATTGCTGCAGATCGACTGGCATGGATTTCAAAGAGGATTTGTCCCATGGATACGCTGGGAAGAAACGAGTTGTCATTGTCTGGGGAAGGGAGGGGGGCATTTTTTCCTGGCCGTGCTCTTGAAGAAGGGGACAGGGCTCCTGCCCGACCCTCCCGGGTGCTTAGGGAGCAGGGGACAGCAGGGCGCTCACAGGATGTCCCTGCCAGCTGCACGGAAAGCAGGAGCCGTCCTGTCTAGTCTGCTATAATTTGGGCTGTGCTGGGGCAGGAGGTGCCCCTCTGTCTTTGGCGCTGCGTAACAGCATCGAAAATCCCAGGATACTGCGGAGATGCGGGAGATGTAGGGCAGAAGTACCAGGGAAAATCTGTGCTGTGGAAACCCTGGTGAAAACATGACTTAAGGAAAAAAAAAAAAAAAAAAAAATATATAACAGCAGCAAAGAGCTGCATTTCTCCAGTAGTTTTGCTGAAAGCACTGACTGCTTTGCGTGGTAAAGGGCCATGATTCTGTGCAAATTTGAGCACATGAGAGATGTTACACCGGGAGCTGTTGGACTGAAAATGCATCTTCGCAGGCTTTAGCCTCCCAGTTCTACTCGGTGTGAACGAAGGGTTAACCACTTGCCCTAATTAATCAGATAACTTATATTTTTAACAGTCTCTGGATAAGCTGACACTGCGATCCAGCGCTATCTCAGTGCACGGATGTCTCGGGTGGACGTCTCCCCTGGACCGCCGTCTGCTCAGCGCTGCCTTTGCTTCTGAGCTGGGGAAAAGAGAACCGAGCTCTACAGCAACCTCTCCCGCTGCCATGTGCTGTCAAAGCCCCTCAGGACTACAGAGATTCCTCTACCTATCTCTGCAAGATTGTTGTTTCTCCCGGGAAAAAAGGGGATTTAAAAAGGATTGCAAAGTGAAAATGCTGTTGTGTGACTCCTGAGTGCTGGGAGAGGTGAATGAATGGTGCTGTAGAGGTGGCCAGAAGGTCTGTTCCTGACTTGCGAAGGTGTTTTGTTAATTCAAGCCCTGCTCTTCTCGCAAACCTCTGCCCCAGGGAGGAGTTTTGGGGTGTCCCGCAGCCCGGTGACAGTGTGACCTGCCAGGCGGGATGCAGGCACCCACTGCCCATGCCTGTGCTGCGAAAATCTGTGTGTCGGCACATGGCATCTGTTTCTTTAACAGCCTTCTTTGTTTATCTCGTGGTTTTTTTTCCCTGAAAAGGACTATTACGCTGACCTAAAGAGAGAGAAAGCAGATTTACGCGTCTAAAGGTTCCCACTCTCTACAGCTCTGAAAATTACTTTTTTGCCTGTTGGGAACGGGATGTTTTTGGTTTGGTTTTAAATTGGTTGTCTGTCTTTTGTCTTTGTCAGGCTATCGCTGCAGAGGCTCCTTGCAGTAGCTCGTATAACCCTGCGCGTCGCACCCGTTTGCAGAGCACCTGCCTCGGCCGGGAGCCTCGGGAAGCCCTTGGGCACAGGTGCCATTCCCAAAGCCATCCTTATGAACAGGGGGTTGGGAAGCCGAACGTTACTCGTGGTAGTGGAAATTAAACCCCTTGTCTGTGCGCTTCAGCCAAGGCTTGCAACAGGGTTTGTAGGACCGATGGGTTTCCTATCTGGGGCCGCCCTGCCTTGTGTCCCACCGTGCCACCGGCACGGAGCGAGGGGATAGCTGATAGTTACCATGCAGGTCCTTTCCTCCTGGTGGCTGAGGGGCTTCAGTCCTCTGGAAACCTGGAAAATTGGAGAAGGGAGCGTGGGGTGAGCCGTTGTTGGCAGGAGCAAAAGGACCAACAGAAAGAAATGATTGCGAGGAGCGGGACTGGGTGGGGAAAAAGCTGAAACGGAGACATTTCTTTGCCTGTTCCCAGACATCAACACCCTGCAGAGGGGCGATACGAGCTGCCTGGACCTCAGTGTGCCCCGGGTCCCCTCCCTGACATTCCCCAGCAGTCAGGCAGCTCCTGTTCTGGCCCGAGGGCTGGGGACATCTAACCCCTGCCCAGCACCCGGCCAAACCCCCAGGCCTGGAAGAAGGGAGAGCCGAGCTCCAGCGCTGTTAGCTGATAACCCCGCAGAGCTCTGTGGCAGCTGGAGGATTTCTGAGGGTCCCTGCGTCCCCCAGACTGTCACCGCCCAGGGCTGGAGGAGGAGGAGACCAAGGATTTTGCTCCTCAAGCCCTAAGTGCTGGCAGGGTCCAGCAGCATCTGCCTGGCAGGGAGAGCAGACATAGGGGTTGGTGTCCTCCCAGGGTCCCCGTGGGGACCTGTCCCCTCTTGGGAACAAGCTCTGGGGCGAGGGCCAGCAGGGAGAGACGCGCCGTGGCCGAGCAAAGCCTCACCTTTGTTGTCCTGACCTCTCAGGCTGGGCAGCCTCTGGGGACCTGCAACAACCCCGGCATGGTTAGTGCATCCACCGCAACCCCCGGCTTCAGGGTGCAGCATCTCCCGGGGGGCTGCTTGCCCTCCCCGCTGCTGCAAAAAGCGGCTCCTTCTCCCTCCCACCCTCGGCCGCTCCGCCAGGACTCCAAGCCCAGTCTGTACCTTTTCCCAAGGAGAGTTTCTTGATGAGTTGTCCGGTGGTGTTCTTGGGATGGATCTCCACCGTCACTTGGGTTCCTGCAAGAAACCATGTCAGACTCCCTAAGAAAAGGAAAATCTAACCGGGACACGGAGAAGAAGGGCAGGATTGCTTGTTGAGGTATTGCTGAAGCCAACTCTTAACTTTAGCAAAAGAAGCGGCAGTTCTGGCCGTTGCAAATGTACCGAAGCGCTTGGCTTTCCCAGCAAAACAAAGCGCCCTTAAGAGAAACCGTACGGCCAGAAAGACTCTGGTCACCTCCAATGTGATTTGTAAGTCTCAAAAAATAAAAGACAGCCCATTATAGCCTAACAGGTGATAAAGCAGATCATAAATAAAGCAGAGGTCCTCAGTGAGGACTGTGTGGCAGCTTAAAAGAAAAAGGTTTATCGGCATATTAAACAGCTCTTGATGGAGATACAGTAAGCAGGGAATCAATTTCTTTCATTGATCTTTCTTGGAATCGAATAGAAAAAGGCTCAGACCTCTGAAAACGGTTTGACTTGTGACATTAAAATCTTTGGCAGAGGCCGTTGCCTGTAAGAGGCAGCGACCTGGCGTCCCGTGGAACTTGTGCTCCATGTGCCGTGATGCTCCAGAACAACCTGGGGCTCTCGTGTTTGAAGCTTCATAGAGAGAAGCACAAGGAAAAAAAGTTAGCAAGTGTCTTATAAGAATTACCTGAATTTTTTGAAAGAGGCTGCTTTTTTTTTTTTTTTTTTTTTAGCAAGTATTTCAGAAGGTTTTACAGCCTGGCGAACCTCAGCATCCTCATGGGCTCCCTGTTTCAGATCGGACAGAGGTTACGTTGGGGATGGAAGGTGAAGATGTCAATGCACCTTGGGGCTGCCATCCCATCGCACGTGCTACCTCCTGCCGTTTTATCCAGAGCCTCCTGACATTTAGGGTTTTCCTTGAAAGCTGGCTCTTAGAACCGGCTAATTAGGCAAGAATCTGCACTTTCGTCAAATAAGTTTTTCCGCAGACTTTAACTTTAGAAATAACTTTTTCTTTTCTTTTTTTTTTTAATCTCATGTGATCATGCAGAAAAGTTTGATGTCCTTTAAAGCCCCAAAAGCGGAAGGCAAGAAAAACTGTAAAAACTCTAAAAAAACCCTTTTAAATCCTAGAGTTTTACTCTAATTCTGGGATGCTCGCATATATCAAGGAGTCAAGATTAGAGCGGGTTGGTGTATCCTGTCAGTGAATTCGAAGGTAAAATGAAGTTGTTTCTCAAAGACATGACTTTGTGCAAACAGGATCGTTTCCTTATGACTTTTATATTTTCAGGGGTCCTTTTTTCATTTCTCAAGATTATTATTATCTTTGGGCTTTTGTGAGTTTTCTTGCCAACTTCCACTTTCTCCGTTTTCCCCCATAAATTTAAATTCTTTGTTTTCAAGAAACCAATCTAGTGACGAGGATTGCCTTTTTTCGGTACGTTTAAAATGTGTTTAACAAACGAAAATACGCAATTCCACAGAAATACTTCCAAGTGCTACACCCATTGCTTTAAAAACTAATGGTATGGAATGGCTGCTGATGTTTCTATGGTGTTTTTTACTATTCCTAATCAAGCCATCCCTCATAAAGAAACACTTGCTCTGCTCTTTGTTGTTATCATGCTTTCTGGTTACATCTGTGCCATGTCCTGGTGGGCAGGGGGACGATGGGAACCCAGGTGCTCCATTCTGAAGGTCCCAAGGTTTCTCCAGGAATTTTTAATTCTTCATGCTTAAGATCACAGAATTGCCAGCGTGGGGCTTTTTCGCTCTTTTGGGCTGTTCTGAGGGTTGTTTTATTAGAAAATCAGCTTGAGCAGGAGTTTGCTGAAGCCCCGCTCTGAAAAACCATCGTCCCTTGAGTCACCGCTTACCTTCGTTTGAGTAAGGAGTCACGGTTTGTGTCTTCTCGCGGGGCTCCCTGGAGACTCGCCGGCCTGGGTGGACAAAGGAAAACATCTCAGAGCCTTGCGGAGAGCGGAGGCTGAATTAAACCTGTGCCTTTGCACTGGGGCGAGGAACGACACAAACAGCTTGACTCGGTTCTGCAGCCTCGAAGCCCAATTGTTCGTGGTCCAGGGGCTGCTCCAGGGGGATGCTCTAGCCTGTTGGCCTCGGTGGCCTTGGCACCAGGCTCGTGTCACACAGTTTGTAAATATGGTGGTGTCAGAGGCTTCACCAAGATGATTACAGGGGAATTTATTAACGCCTGTGGTGCTAGAGGAGCGAGAGCTCTGCTTGTGCCTCTGGCATCCAAATTCCTTGGTAACTATGACAGGGATTTAACTTGTGCCCAAGGTAGAGCTGCAAGGAAAGGTTTCCCGTGTGCCTACCAAATACTCCTGCCGCTAGGTTGGAGTGGGAAATGATTGATACTGTTCTCTGGCTCGTACTTGTGCTCTGCAGCTCCGGTTGCAGACCCTCTTGAACACGACGGAACAGTGAGAGAGTGAGTATTTATCGCTTCCCAGAGCGGAGGTTTTTGTTATCTGCTGTCTGAGACCATCAGATTTTTTTAAAAAAAGCCCCGAAGTTGTATCTTGCCATGCAAAACTGTTTGCTCACGGTATGTGAGCAGCATCCAGCCACCACTGATTTTAGAGGCACTTGGCTCAGGGCTCCTGTCAAGCATCGTAATGGCTTTTACAAACCGCTCTTTGCTTGTGGAAGCAAAACTCCTGTTTGGAATAACTAGAATCCACTGTTTGGTACCAGGAGAACTAAGTGCTGTCTTGCTTTCCTTTGCCTTTCTCTGCTAGGCACCACATTAGGCTTAGACTGCCAGGAAAGCAAGTCGGGTGCTCTGATTCCCTTCCCTGGGAGCTGCTCCGTCCTGTTGCATCGCGGTCCTGCAGCCAGGGGTAAGTCACTCCTTCAGATGTTCCTTCTGAACTCTTTCGGGGCAGAGGGGCGAGGAGCTGGCAGGGGAACGTTCAAGACTAGCAGCTCTTTAATTCCTGGAGAGCATTCACACCTGCCTTGCGCTCAGCAATCTCTGAACGGGGCAGATGCAGAAAAGGGTGGTGGATAGATGGTTGAAACCCCGAAGGTTTCTCGTACACCCCGGACCCTGGTTAAGCTGTGTGAATGCTGGGGAAGGCTCTGGAAGCTGGATCTGCAACCTGAGCGATTTGGGGCACTGAATTTCCCCCCTGTCATCAGCTGGCTGTGAAACATAAGAGCTCCGCGCACCTGAAATCTGAGCGAGCTCCACGGCAGCGTGCAGGAGGGTCCCTGGGCACGGGCTCTGCAGTGCCACCCATGGGCATGGGGCGAGGAGACCGTGGAGGGGACACATGCCATGGCACATGGCCCCCAAAGCGCTGGGAAAAGGGATGGGTTGTTTCAAGCCCGTTTACGCTGGAGAGGCACAGCTGGGTGCTAAAAGCTTGCAAGTGGGTTTTGCGTAGTGTGGGTAGTCGAAGAGCAGAGTGCGAAGATGACGTACCGTTAAGGTCTCTCTGCTGGGGTGGCTGCGATCTGCTGTTGCCATTTCCGTCATCCTGCAAACCTATAAAATACAAACGTGAGATTGGCAGGCTGTCCTCCTGGAATGAGGTGCTGGCACTGCCAGGAGGCCAAGCACCCCAAAAACCTTCCTGTAACCCACCACCCCAGCTGAACCTGGGTGTCATCGGGATCCACCTTCCCTGCCTCATCTGCAGCATCTGCTGCACCTCCTGTTGCTAAAAGCATAAAATACCAGGAGGAAGAAAGTGCGATTGTCCATGTCTGTGTTGCTTCGATAGGACTTGCTCGTATTTGGGTAGGTGCTGGATGCTGCGTTAGATGAAGCATGAACACAACTTCTGCGTTAGCTCTGCTTATCCTCGTGAGCCTGGAACTGCTTGTCTGAAAATCTAGCTTTTCCCCAAGGTTTTAGAGCACAAATACTCCTTTTGCTCCTTTTACTCCTGCAGGGAGGGTCCCCTGTACAGTTGCAGAGCACGGCCTCAGCTTTTTGGAAGATCCCCTGAAAGATAGGAGCTGAGCCAGGCAGACTGTCCCAAACTGGAGCTATAAATGGCTCAGGGGAGTCATCCTTGGAGACAAAGCCTAGACACGCTTCAAACAAAACACTTTTGCCCCCGTACTCTGTTGTAGTAGGTGTGGGTCTGGGGCGAAACGGCTGAGCTCTCGCCCTGCTCCCTTTGCACAGCCGAGACAGCCCGCGGACGCATCTCGGGGCCACCGTGGGACAGAGCAAGGTGCAAACATGGTCCTCGGATTAGTATCCATGCCTGTCACCTCCTCCTGCACCCTGGGGTGCATGCAGCGCAGCCAGGCACCCAGCGCCATGCAGCATGCGCCATGCAGCGCTGCAGCAGCACGGGCTCTCCTGCGCCCGGAGGACCAGCCGAGCCACGCTGGGCTTCCACAAAAAAATGTTTGCGATTTTTGGGGTTTTGCAGCATGTCTGCAAAGGAAAAGAGAAGAGAGGAGGAGGGAGGGGAAAGCCCCAGCTCTGCTCCAAAGCTGCTGCTTTGCTTCACCGTCCGCCGGGCAGCTGATGCTGGACGTGCAGCCCTCCCGTCCCTCGCACCCACCGCCGGCGGGACGTTACCTGCGCCGCAGCCGCCTTCCGTCTGCCTCTCCCTCTGCCCTTTCTGCTTGCTGGCCGTCTCCTCGGGGTGGACAATAAGCAGCAAATTGATGGTTACCGCGCTGGGATCTGCCTTAAAGTCCATGGTCCCCATCAGAGCACGGCCAGGGCACCGGTCTCCCCGCGGAGCTGCCGCCGCTGCGAGCGGCCCGTGTTTATTTTCCACCCTTGGAAAGGCGAGCGTGCTCCCCCCGTGAGCCGCAGCGCCGGCGGGCTGGCCCGGCCAGCTGCACCATGAGTTTTCTGCCAAAGCCGACCTTAATGAAGAGGTTACAAGTCACCTTTGAAAGGAAAAGGCAGGAGGGATCCGTTTCCCTAAAGCAGAGGAAAGAGCTGCGTTTCAGCCCGGGGACGGGGGGTCTGGTTTCAGAGCGTGCCCCCGGCTCCCTCTCCCCTCTCTCTGCCCTTTTCGGCTTTAAGCACTTGTCTACGCTCAAATCCCTCAGCAGCGCAGTTTGCTGGGGGGGATTCGCTCCCCGGTGCTGGCAGAAATCCTTAAAAGGCTTACTCTTTTGATCCGCTCCCCTGGCAGAAACTTAAAGGATGCTTAGGAGTATAAATAATAACAATAACTGCTGCAGGAGGAGGGCAGCAGCTGCGGTGGGCAGAAAAAGGGCTAGAGACGGGGCACGAGCAGCCGTTTGCAGCGGGGAGGATCAGTCTTTGCAGGACTGCTCGGCGTGCAAAGCGACGGTAGCGAAGGGAATTACAGGGTGCGAGAGGTGCTGTCCCAAAGGAGCCAAAACAATTCAACCTCCCTCTTACCCCCATGAGCCTGTGAGCCCACTAATCGAAAAGGACAAGCCGTGCAAACCCCCGGCTTTCTAGAAATTCTCCCAGCCCTAAAAAATGGGGGACAAGCAGGGTGACGGTGCGGGTTAGCAACCGGGCTCAGCTGGTGCCTGCAGCTCGCACAAGGGGCTGGCACGGGAGACACTTTCTAATTTTACCGCTGGCCCCCGTCCCGGCCGGCTTGGCTGGTGGTCCCGGGGGAGCGAAAGCACCTGTGGGCTGAAGGACTCTCTGGCAGCATTGGGAAAGGCTGGCAGAGGGGGGCTTGGGGGGCTCGGCACAGCCAAGGTGCCTTTTTGCGGGTGTCCCGAGCGCTTTTTGGGCAGGAGCGTGAGAGCGCTGGGTTCCGCCGGCTGCGGGCTGGGGAGGTGCTTGTCCTGCATCCACAGGCAGAAGCTGGTACTGCTGCCCGGTGTTAGGTTACTCGTGTTCGGAGACACAGGTTTTCCCCGTGGATCTCTATATAAATCCTGTTCCCTCGCCATCTCCTGCCCCTTTGCTGTTCTTGAGCCCCTTCCAAAGCATGGACAGCCGATACGCCCCCGCGCTTGCTTGCAAATCCAGCCCTAAGCAGCTCCTCAGCAGATCCAGAAATAGCGTATGTGGCTGTGGGGAACCTTCGCCCATCCAAACTTTGCTGGTGCACCTTCATATGGTCCCACAGCCTCTGTGACCCCCAGTGTCCACAGCATCCCTGCTGAGAGGGGAGCGTCAGGGACGGGACTTTGCGTGTGACCCCCAGTAACACAGCAAAAGTCTTGTGCTGGGGTTGGATAATGTTGTTGTTGGGGTCCAGGTAGCGGTTTTGCTCTTTGGTTTGTGCATTGGAGCAGTTTTGAGTTCAGGGGTCCCTGGCTGAGCCCTGGCTGTCAGGAGGTGGCTGGACCTGAGGAGGAGGAGGGACAGATGCGGCTGCGAGGCGCTGGGCTCTGCCAGGCAGCCTTTCCAAGCCAGCTGGGGCTGGCCCGTCTCCGGTTCAGGTCCTCGAGATTTATGGCTGCAGTGACTTTCTAATCACAGTTTCACCATCTGCCCGGTGGCCTTTAGCACCCCCCTGTCACCTGTCACCAAGCCCTGCCTGTACCCCCCGGCCAGGAGCACCCTTTCCTCCCCATTGCACCTGCCACTCGTCTGAGGTGCAGCCCGTGTTCCTGTGGGACCCTGCTCCCTTATCATCCCAGGTAGGACAGTCTGATCTCCCGACCTGCTCCTGGGCTCGGCTGCAGCCTAATTCTGCTGTCGCCCAGGTCCTGCACCAAACTCTGCTCTGGCCAATGCATCTTCCCACCGACCCGCTGCGCTCTGCTGCTGCCTCCCATCGAGAGTGATCGGGTGTTGGTCTCTGCTCCCAAGCAATGAGAGACAAGACGAGAGGAAACGGCCTCAAGTTGCGCCAGGGGAGGTTGAGGTTGGATCTGGGGAACAATTTCTTCCCCAAAGGGCTGTGGGGCATTGGAACAGGCTGCCCAGGGCAGTGCTGGAGTCACCATCCCTGGAGGGGTTGGACAGAGGGGGATGAGGTTCTCAGGGACATGGGGCAGGGCCAGGGCTGGGTTGTGGTTGGACTTGATGATCTTGAGGGTCTCTTCCAACCAAAATGATTCTATGATTTCCCTGCACATCCTGGCCTTGCTCTTCCAGCAAAACAGCTCGCTCCTCCTCCAGATCTTCTCTTTAACCTCCTTCCTCTCTAGCTCCAGAAAGGTGACAAAAAGAAGGAAAAGAATCTGCCTGGGGACATTGGTAAAAGAAGGTTTTGCGGGTGCAACCCAAGTCACGGTGAGAACATGAGCTGAGCAACACCCAAAGAAATGTCGTGGTGGCAGCAGCTGATGTTGAGCCGATGCATTTCTCCCCTGGCAGCTCGGGGCTGGAGCCGCCACAGCCGAGCACGTGGCGGCCGCGGCTTCGGCTGCTGCCGGCGCTTTCCTTCCTGGCAGGCTGCAAAAATCGGGGAGGGTCTTATTTTAGTTCGCTGAACGGCGAGGTGGCTGCGGCTGGCCCAGGAGCCTGCAGGCAGCAGCGCTGCAGCTCAGCACAACGCAGCTCCGCTCTCTGTCCTCGGCTGCTTCAGCCAAAAGCTGTTTCTGATCCTGTTTTGGTGACAGTGCCATGAGCACGAAGGCAAAGGCTTTCCTTGATGCAGGTGCTGCCGCCTGCCCCTGCACCAGCAAGTCCTCTGTGTCCGAGAGGTTTCTGTAGCCGAGCCTGTCACTGGGATAAGGTCACGACCAGCAGCATCTGTGTGCCAGGCTATTTTTGAAGCCAAAAAAAAAAAAAATTTACATTTTGAGGAGGGAAAGGAGAAAGCCTTTTATTGCTGTGTTGATTTTAAAATAAAGGCAGCTCTTTGAATTTACTGCAGGATTTAAAATGCTCGCCTAAGTTCCAGGGAGATGAATTAATGGCCAGAGAACAAGAGAAGCTATCAGAGTGGCGTGATTACATGTATTTACCACATGGCTGTCATTTCTCCAGGGGTGATCTGGGGGAGAGAGAGACCGTACAAATGTAGAGCAAGAATTAGGTTATTTGAATCCCATTGGGGAGAGAGGAAAATTGCAGGCTGCATTCCCCAAGAAAGCATTTTAACTCTTCTGTGGGTGTTTTGCCCTCGCAGCAGAAGCGGGGTGGGAAGATGCCCAACCTCTGCTATGCTGAGGAGTGGCTGCTGGGTCCTGCTAGGGACCCGGCTGAGGTGCCTGAATGCCTTTCCAAGGCTATTGTAGATGCCTACACCTGGGAAAAGTGGTGGGGCTGCCGCTTTCCATGGTGCACAAGACACGGGGCATGTTCTGACCTGCTCGAGCTGCCCACCTTGTGGAGATGGCTCACACCCTGGTGGGACGGGGTCTTCTCCTCGCTGGTTCTTGCGTTATGACAAATAATATCCTCGTTTCTCCATCCGTGCAGTCCATCAGCAGCTGTCACCTCCAGGCCGTGGAGCCTTTGTGCAGGAGTTGCTCCTGTTGCTGCTCCTCCTCTGCGCCCCTGGAAGCCGGACCGTACCCCTTTGGGGACAAGGGACCAGGGCCAGATGTGCTGCTCCACGTGCAGGTGCACTAATGATTTCTGCCTTGTTCTCCGTGCCGTTCCTGTTAAAGTCCTGTCCCAGCACCAGCTTTGCTTTGTTCGCCCACCACTGAGCGGGTATTTTCACAGAACTATCCACAAGATCTGTCTCCTGACTCAGAATAGCTCATTTGGAGCCCATTATTGTGTGCGTGTGTGTATATATTTGGAGTTTATTTATTTTTTTTTTCCAGGCATTACTTTGCATTCGTAGATATTGAAACTCAGCTTCCATTTTCTGCCTCAATTACAAGTTAGCTTCGGAGCGCTGGGATGCATTCATGTTGCATAACATGTTACAATTGCACTCTGATGAGTTTTAATCTCCTCTTTTGGCCTGTCCTTTCTTCCTCCCTCTGACAGAGCTGCAAGGCTCTGCGCTTATTCTCCTCCCAGCAGCTTCCAAACGGCGGGTTGCTCAGATGCTCCATTGGTTTTGCAGCTTTTGCTGTGTCAGCAGCTGCACTTTATGATTTAAGACGGCAGCAGAACTTTCCACTGAACTATAAACCCGTGTATTCAGTTTCCTGGTATCCACACAACCGGGAAGCGAATTGACGGCTTGGATAGTCCTGCGAGGAGAGGTCAGGACGTATTTAGATTGCAGGGAGACAATTGCAGGGCTGGTGCAGAACCAAATCGAATGCCACAGCCTCCAGGAAGAAACCTGGTGGGGGCGATGCTTTGAAGCAGGAGTCTCCCTGCCTTGGGCGGGCATCGGGGCTGGGATTGCTGGTCCGTACGAGCCAACCTGCTGGTCCCTGGCTGCTGGGATGGCACAGCACTCGTGCCACCAGGGAGCGTGGGGACACCGTTGTCCTGGCTGCTGCACAGGGATGCTGGAGCAGCCGTATGATGTGCACAGAGCTGGGTGAGGAGTGGAGCAGGGCTTGGGGACAAGGAATTACAAGGAATTACTGGAGAGAGTCCAGCGGAGGGACACAAAGATGCTGAGGGGTCTGGAGCATCTTTGTGCTGAGGAGACACTGAGAGAGCTGGGGCTGTTGAGCTGGAGAAGAGAAGCTGAGAGGGATCTGATCAATGGGATCAATATCTCCGGGTGGGTGTCAGAGGATGGACCAGACTCTATTCAGTGGTGCCCAGTGCCAGGGTGAGGGGCAATGGGCACAGACTGAAACCCAGGAGGCTCCATCGGAACATGAGGAGAAACTTCTTTGCTGGGAGGTGCCAGAGCCTGGACCAGGCTGCCCAGAGCGGGTGTGGAGTCTCCTTCTCTGAGACATTCAAACCCGCCTGGACCGACCTGTGTGATCTGCTCTGGTGACCCCGCGTGAGCAGGGGGGTTGCACTGGGGGGTCTCCAGAGGGCTCTTCGACCCATCCAGGCTGGGATTGGAGAATGCATGTGTCACCTCTCCCTGCTCAGAGAGAGGGCTGCAAATATTTCTGCAGGTTTCTGCCGCTTTCCCTTTTAGTTGTGAAAAATGACCTTATCGTGACCATCGCTGCTCTTTGTCGCTTGAAGAACAAGCTTTCGGCAACTGAAGATTCAGCAGATGTTTTGCTAAGGTTTCTTAAAAATGCAAACGGTGATGCCCGGCGGCAGAGACCTGCAGGAGTGTCCTTGTCCCCTCGGGGTGGGTCCCTGGCGCGGTGGCAGCCGGCTGCAGCAAGGCAGCGCTGCGGGAGGGACGGACGGACGGACGGGGCTGCTGGCAGGACATTTGCCACCCAGGGCTGCCAGGGCGGGAGAGCTGTGCTGTCTTGTCTGTCAGAGCACGGATCTGTTGACCTTCAGCCTGCCGCTTGGCTTAGGTTTAGCTGCTGGCCTTTCTAGACGGGGAGAGCGGCTCTGGTGGGGCCGTGTGCGGTCGTTAAGGCATTAATCCTTTTATAATCTGCAAATAACGCATTCTTCGAAGGCGGTGGGGGCCAGTACGACAGACCCCTTCCCCTGACCTCACTGTGAGGCTGCTGAGCTCTCCCGGCTGCTGCTGGTCCCTGGAAGAGGTTTCGTCCTCTCCCAGCCACCCCCAGACCAGCTTTTCCTGCATTAGCCTCGGATACCCTGCAGAGGCTTTAGGGATAATTTGTTAAGGTGTCCTGGTAACCTGAATTATGCATCAGCCCTGCCCTTGGGCGACGTGCTTTATTGTTAACCACTTACCATAAAATTACCCTCAGACAAGCCAGGTTAATGCACGACGCGAAATGCGTCTGAGATGGGTGGGATGGTTACAAATGGTTTGGGAGACGGAGGTGAAGAAATGAAGGGGGAGAAATCCATGCTGTTGTATAATATATCTACTTACACCAGTATTAAATATGAAGGGAGTCTCACAACGTACCCCTTCTGCAAAACTCTGGCTCTTGTACTGGGCAAGTCTGGTGGAGACTGTATAACTTTTATTTCTGAGAGTCCTCCAGAATAAACGGGCAGGTTTATTTTTTCCCCTGAAAGGCTATTTCTGGTTTAATTCAGGAGGGAGCCTTGCCCCTTCTAATTAAATAAGCAGCATGTCACTTCCTGGGAGATGCAGGAGGTGCTTTGCTAGACCGAGCGTTGTCTTTGCGCTTTATCAACATCTCTCTGCTGCAGCGAAGGGCAAAGCCCTTCTTGAGGCTGACTAAGTAGACAAATGAGTTATCTCCTCTCCCCAATCAACCTGGTATTTTCTAATACAATGGTAAATGTAAATGGAAAGCAAGTTTGGAAAAAATATGTGCAACTCAGTAACGGTGTTCGAGGGGAAACAGATATGGGAGTAATCAACCTTCTGGAGTGACAATGACCCTGGGGCACTAAACCCCCAAACCTTCTTTCCTGAGAGACTCTAAGAGTGGGTTTGTTGTTCCTGGGGAATTTGTCCGCGGGTATGCACGCTCTCTGGTTGCATTTCCAGGGAGCTACAGCTCAAGGACCTGTCAGTTGGAGGTGAGGTCAGGAAACTGTTCTCACCGGGGGTATTTCTTCTGAACCCAAGGTACCAGGAGGCTGTGGAAGGAGCTGGATGCTCTACGTGGTGGTCACGGACACCTGAGCTATTGGAGGAGCTGATGACACAACGGGTGCAACAAAAGCAGGTATACTGATGGATTAGGGGAGCTATTGAGGAAACGGTCTCGTCTTTGAGGTGAATTTGCTGTGAGACCTGTGTTTGGAGGAGTAACCCGGGTGTTTCGGTGGGTACCTCTCCGAACTGCATCTACCAAAGTGTGATCTTAGGTGCCACTGAATGAAGAATGTGGTGCTTGTCAGGACCGAATGAGCTGTTAGGATGCCAGTAGGAGATGGATACACTTAATTCAGGGTGAGCTGGGCCTGGCTTTGCTATATGGGGGTCCTCGAACCAGGAGTGCTGGTGTGTTCCCAGCAATAGGAGGGACACGAAGGAGCTCTCCTGTGTCCCTCACAACACGTGAAGTTGGCTGGCAGGAAAAATGTGTCCAAAGGGAGGCAGGGTTGTTTCTTCCACACGTTAACTCCTCTTTTTTGGTCAAGGACCAGAAGGTAAGTGCTGCTTGGAGCTGCACTTCCTCGCATTGCGCTGTGGGCAGGGATGCTACTCAAGGGCCAGGAGGCAAACACATGATGACTCTTTCCTTCACCACCTCTGCTGCCCTCCTTGAGGGTCACACCTTTTCTCAGGGTGACCACAATACAGCCATCCCCACCCAAAGCGGGGTGCTTGCCGCAGACACGGGCCGTTTGCTGTGCCATGCAACACCTGCCAGGTATGAGCTGCCTGCACTCCCTGCTGCTCACCACAGTCATGAGACACATCCGAAACACCAAAGCATTTTTGCACCGGCCAAACCTTCACGCTTTGCCGGGTATTTTGCTGCCAGCTCGGGAGAGCCAGTTGGCCGGTTCCCCCAGCAGCCTGGCAGTGCCTTGGGAGGGACCGGACACCCTCTCGATTCCCGTTGCCCTTCCAAAAAGCGGTAGAAGATGAACCCGACAGCCTGCAGCTCCGACACGGGCACTGCGTCTGGCTGGAATGAGCATCCCGCGGTTGCCATGGAGATGCCTGATGGGCATCTCTAACTTTGCAGAGAGCTGGCGGGATGCCGGGGCATCCTCAGCGGCATTAGCAGCGCTGAAATAAAACCCTCCTGCTCCAGGAGACCACAAAATAGTCAGGAAAGACTTCTCCACTCGGGAAGGAATGAGCTCACCTGTGGAGCCGGGCTGTCTGTCTTGTCCAGTCGCTGCTCCCGCCTCCACATCAGCTGTTGGAAGTAGGAGAAAATGTCATTAGAACCTTTCCTCGAGCAGCTGACCAAAAATCACATTATGCTTTTTGTTCCGCTTCCACAGTTTCAGGAAGCTGAGTGCCAAAGGGCACGATGCTGCGGATCTGGTGGGACGCACAGCGCTTTGTTTGGAGAAGGAGAAAGTTGTTTTGATAAAGAAATAGGGGGAAAAAAAGGGTAAGAAAAGCACAGTCAGTGGCACAGCCCGTGGGCCCGAGTGTGGGAGCCAGACCCAAAGGTTGAAGCAACTCAGAAAGCCTAAGAGGGTACCTCAGGCCGGCTCTTGAGCAGACTCAAGTAATGAATTTTCACTTCTGTGCTTGCATTATCATTTTCTTAGCTGGAGATTTACCATTTGTCCCCCGTAGCTCTGCAGCACATTATTCCTGTCATTGAGGCAGTTGCAAGGACAGTGCTGAGAGCTTTCCCGTTGGAAACGTGATGGGCTCAGTTCCTTCCAGCTCCTGCTGAGCCTCAGCTTTGGAGACGAGAAGCGAGCAAGGACCGTGACCCCAGGAACGATGCTTGGCTTTGCCTTCCCCTTCCCGCCAGCACCCTCCGATTGCTCAGAGAAGTCCCAGGGTTACCACAGCGCTGGAACAGCTGCTCTGCTCAGCAAAGCCCATAATTTGGTTCTTTCAAAGATGAGCTGGTGACCACCAGCCACTCTCCCTTCCCTATGAACCCAGCCGAGCACGTAGATCAGCATTAAAGGCAAGAGCAGACGTGCTTAGGTTCAGTGCAGCCCAACTCAGCGGGAAGGAGGGTCAGCCACTTCATTGCAAACAAGAATAGTATTTTTTTCTCCTTTACAGAAAAATTTTATTAAATATTGATATACTTCCAGAGAGATAAAAGAAGAGCATATTCAGAGGTGCAGTACAAAACTGTACTGAAACACAAGCGGCAAAGCTGTGCGGTACCACGGCATTGCTCCCAAATCAAAGACCTTGTTTAATCATTCATGCTATTTATTAGTTCCCAGAAAATGAGGGAACCGCGAAGGTGACAGTGGTAATTTGTGTACCACTCCCTGATACACCTTCCCTTGGAGTTTATCCCTCCTGCTTGGTAAGATCGGCAAAAGCTACTTTACTTTCCCCAAGACCCCTGGAAAGTGGAAAAACAGGAGAGAATAAGGCAGTGTCCTCCCCAAACCAACCCCTCCCAGCCTGCCATACTTCGGATTGCTATTTTAACCACCAGCGCCACCAAATCTAGTGCTGGTCGCACAGCCGACTTACTGAGGTCGTTTTCTTTGCCTCCGTCTTCACTTCCACAGCACCGGCACAGCCTGCAAGGACAACACTACCCTCAGCTCCCAGCTCTCCGGCGAGTAGTTCTCTCTCAAATTTGCATTTTGCTTCTTTCACATGGTTTCTCTCAAGGGGGAACCATTGGTGACACGCACGGGGCAGCATCTTCACCTTCTCCTTGCCCCGTGGCTTGGGAATGTGTCAGGAGCCGCTGCCTTTGGGCTGGGGGCATGTCCTGCTCTCCTTATTGCTGGCCCTGTCTGATTTAGGGTTATTCAAGCAAAAGAAGACCCAACCCCTCCTACCACCCCCGCAGAGCTGAGAGAGTGAGGACCAGTCCCTGTTCAACAAGGGAAAACACTTCGCCGAAGAGACAAAACATCTTCATCACTCTAAAGGTATTTTTTAAACAAGCAGCCACAAAAAAGGTAAGATAAGGGCTCCTGGGTGGGGGCTGCGCACGGTACACTCGCTGTTCGCACTTCGTCTGCTCAGGGATGGTTTGCACCAGTAAATTCTGGTGCCACAGCTCCGGTTTGTGCAGCCGCACACCCCGTCACCGCCGCACACCCCGTCACCGCCGCAGAGCCGCCCGCGGCCGCTCCTGCGGAACCCGCGCCGGCCTTTCCCCGCACCGCAGCCAAGTGTCAGCAGACCCGAGCCGCTGGCGGCGAGCGCGGGCAGCCAGCGCCTTGCTCTTTCCATCGGCGCTGGGTCAGATGACAGCCCGGCCCCAAGTGCTATCATCGTTATTTATTTGTATCGTGGCAGTGCCTAGGAACTGTTGTACGCTAACGCGGCGCGGGTCGCGACATGCATCGCGGAGTAAATACTGAGTGTTATCGCAATAGCGCTGCCTCCTTGCAGCCCCTGCTTCCACGGCAGCATCCACCCACCGCCGTTAATACTTCCCTGGTTCTGGTTAATTGGGGGAGTTGAAATGTTGGGGACCATGGTGCGGAGCAGCCCCGGAGTGATGTGCAGCTTTGGCGGGCACCGTGGCCCCTCTAATCCCAACCGGCAGGATCATGCAAGCTGGGGAGCATCTCCAGAAAGCAGGACAAGGCTGGTTTGGTTAAAGCAACAGGTCTCCAATTAAGCATAACAAGAAGGAGCTATTTCCCTGGGTTTTGCTCCGTGAGACCGGCTGTCTCCATTAACTGGCTCCCCTTACAGTGTTTTTCAACTGTACAGAGATGAGCCAAGGACACATGAACGTAAGGGGATCCAGGAGGATTCCCCGAGTGCCAGGAAGTTGGACGCTGCTGTCCCTCCTCTCCACGGACGTGCGCAGCTCGGTGTTCGCTGAGCGAGCGCAGTGTAGAGTTTGGAGGAGAGCGGCTCAGGCTCTCACCTGCTCACGGCTCTGTTAATGCTGCAATAATTCCTTAACCAACTCATTGCTCAGGGGCTCAGCCCCTCCTGCACCCGCCCCACTGGGGCTCTCCTGCTAGTGCCTGGAGCAGCTATTGCTCTTGGCAAAAAACCCCTACTTTGCTGGTGACGGTGCAAAACCTGTAGTTTGTGGGGGAAACACCTGAGCACCATACATAGGTAATTTCTTCTCCCGAGGAACGAGAGACAAGACGAGAGGAAACGGCCTCAAGTTGCGCCAGGGGAGGTTGAGGTTGGATCTGGGGAACAATTTCTTCCCCAAAGGGCTGTGGGGCATTGGAACAGGCTGCCCAGGGCAGTGGTGGAGTCACCATCCCTGGAGGGGTTGGACAGACGGACATGAGGGTCTCAGGGACATGGGGCAGCGCCAGGGCTGGGGGAACGGGTGGACTCCATGATTTTAAAGGTCTTTTCCAACCCAAACGATCCTGTGATTCTGTGGCTCTGGCTTTGTCCCCGGTTGCGCGGTGTCCCAGGTGGCACGGTGAGCATCATGTGAGGCGAGGAGCCGGGGGCTGACAGCGGCCCCGGGCCAAGCTGCTCTGACCATCTGCTCCGCGCCGTGCCAACCTGCTGGCTGCTATAAAGAGCGTGCGTGCCGCGGGGGATCTGCTGGTAACAGGAGCTGCAGGGCTTCAGAGAGGAGCTGACTCTTGTCTTTTCAGCTCTGCCTTGTGTATATTTATCTGTATGTACAAATAGAGCTGGCCAAGGCGGTTGGGTGTCACGCTGAGCTGGCTTCCAGCATCCCCCCCGTCTCCGGCTCCATCCAGCCTCGGCACGATGCGGAGCAGCCGAGGGGTTTGCGATGCAGCAGCCAGCGAGGTTGCTGAACGTGGGGAGCAGGGCTGGGTGGTTTTCTGCGCCTGTTAGGGACCCCCCTGAAATCCTCACGGTTTCAGCCTGCGGGGTGACCCGAGGATGCGCTGGTGCTGGTGGCAGCTTGTAGAGCCGAGGGCCGGGAGCCACGAGGCACCTCGTGATGCTGAGAAATACGGGGGAGAGCAGGAGCGGAGCCCGCCCCCTCGCTTACGGGAGCTGCAGCCAGTGCCTCGGTCAGAAACGGGACTTTTATCTCCAGTCCACACCTTGGCGATGCAGCGGGAAAGGGCTTTTGCTCAGCGCGGTGCAGTAGCCATCAAACGCCTGACTCTGCGGTTTGATTTCAGCCAACAAAATTAGTGCAAGGCTTTCTCTGAACTCCGTTTTGATTTTTCGGGAAAACGTGTTATCAAAGGCAGAAACGTGGCAAAAAGATTGAATAAGGACTGTTGGGTATTGTGCACACAGGGACATGGTGCAGGGCTGTGCTTTGGGACGTCAGTATTAGGGAATTTTTTAATATTCTGTCTTTGACTCTTAGTCCTCTCCTTTCCTTTTAACTTGTGAAAGGCATAAGGCTGCTCCTAGCTCGGTGGAAAGAGATTTTCTTTCTGAGACGACTTGGACAGACTGCAGGACCCACTTAATGTTGGTTCTGCTCAGACTGAGCTTCAAAAGGAGATTAATTTCAACCGAGCTTTTAAGTCTTTCACAAATTGGCTTAAAACCAAGGATTATCAAAATGCATCAGCACCGAAATGAACTATTTAAAAATAAATTGGCACTTAAGATAACTGAATTTAGGGGACCAGAAATGTAAACCTGGGAAGAAATGGGTGATGGTGACTCCCTGCAACGTTCCCTAAACCTACCAAGGTCTTTTATTTCCAACCCAAAAGCACAGCAAGAGAGAGTCAAAGAAAAAGAAACCTGAATCTAGTTGGCTTAAAGGTCATGAGACTTAGCGTCGTGATATTTGAGGGTCTCGTGATTTTTTCTTAAATGTTAATACCGCAGCCCTGTGTTGGGAAATTCGCTGCCACCAGTTACCAGCTTGAAGTTGTTTCTGATCTGCTTTAGTGGAGCTTTGATAACAGTTACCAATTTACCTGCAGGAAAGTTCTTTTATACAAGGCTCACGAGAAAGTAGGAAACTGGAGAATTTTTGCCTTAATTCCTGTAACATTTCTGCTATTTGCTGAGCAGCCCAAACGTCATCTTGAAGCTGTTGGTTGAAATATTTCGTATTTGGTTTATGCGTAACGCTCAACAAGTGCGCAGGGCAGCGCTTAGAAGGGCAAGTTTATAATAAATATATCATGCATATGTATAAAATAGATCGTTTTAGGATAAATTCTGCACCACTGTAAAACACGGGACAGTTTTCTGAGGTTAACCCTGTTTAGTGCAAGGTCAGAGGACCCCTGGACATGCTCTGTTTTGATTTATAAGCTTTTCTGGCCTGAAAGGAGCCAAAAGGAGCTGAAATTGTTGGTGCTCAAGCCGTGCCTTGGGCTATCGGATCCCAGCAAAGGCTCCTGAACTTCCAGAAAAACTCCTGCCCTGGCTGTATCACATATTGCGCTGCTTAAAATGATAAAAGACGGTGACAGGGTTGTCGGGAAATGTTGTAACTCATCGCGCTGGTGATATCAGAGCCATTGTCTGTTTTAATTCTGACCCCATAATGAAGTATTGACTGCACTTTACAATAAAGGCCCAAGATACAGTAACTCGCGCTTTTTGGCTCATGGAAATGTTAAATTTTGGGTTTTTTCCAGTAAATGGCCCAAATGTGCTTCCAAATTAGACTAACAAACACTGAGCTGGGGGAGTAACCCCCAAGCAGCTCTTCCCCAGGGCTGTTTGCTTTTACAATGGGTGTTTCCTACCCGGAGTTACTCAGCAAATAAAAGTAAAGGAGGAAAAATACAATTATGGTGTTAGCAGAAGGGCTGTGATTCACGAGACCGATGACATCGCAGAGGTTGATGACATCACGGGGCTGGATGCTGCCCGATTTCCCGTCAGAAATTACCGAGCTGGGAAAAGGCATCCTCAGTGACTTAGAAACCAACCCCGGTGATCAAATGTTGGCATTTATTACTTAGACGAGGTGAATTCTTCTTCTGCGCTTAGAGAGGGGCAGGTGCTCAGCTGGTGTAAACTCTCACATCTGCCTTGGCATAAATAAATCCCTGTAAGTCAGGGGAGCTGTGGTATTTACACCAGTGGTTTATTACCCTGTAACGCACACGTGCGGCCGGGCAGCCTCGCCGGTGGTTGCCCACATTATGCTCGGTGCCCGCCAGTCCCTTGCCGCTGCAAACATCTAATTAATTCCCATGCTTTTAAGGAAATGAAGCTGTACAGGAATATGCTACCAGTAACAAATTACACAGTACTGATGCCACCAATTAATGCTGCGAGGAATAATACCATATTTCAGCTGCTGAATGCTTTTTTTTTCCCCCCCTAAATTAATTTGTCACTGTACAATAAAATAAGGCTACTGTCCTGCCTGGAAGTTGTTAAATTAATATGCAGACATCATCTGAAGTGCGAGAAGGGGAAAAAATATAAGGGATATAGGTCTTTAGTTTTCCCCCCACTTGTTCTCATTATGTCTGAGAATAAACAGCCAAATAAGAGTATAAATCCGCAATCTCCCCTTGGGATTGTGGTGACTGTCCCAGTGTCCCCAGTCTCCACCAGCACACCTCCCATCCCAGTGCTGCCACCTCATCTCTGTGGGGAGCTGATGTATACTGCGGTATTTTCTAAAAACCAGCAAGGAGCCAGCTGGGTTTGTTGTTACCTCCTTGCCCAGGCGATGCAGAAGCTTCTGATGTTCCCCATGCAGGTGAGGACGCGAGCTGGGACTCGATGGAACAGGTGGCAGATTCGCTTTCCTTGGAGTAAATGAGTTGTGGCAAAAGGAGGAAACGCGATGAATTATGTGCTCCCCGCCGGGGCTGAGCTTTGCACTTTGAGTCACTCGTGGGGTTTTTTTGACCGAAAGCGTCGGGAAACGCGGGTGCTGCCATAGAGCCCAGGGAGCCACCAGGGAAATACTCTGGGTGTGCGACTGGAAAGCGAAAGGGAAAGCGGGTTTGGTGGGTGGTGGCACCCGCAATTGTGCCAGGAGGTGTTTACCCAGCGAGGCTGTGGCTGCCGTCGGAGCACCCTGGGGTTATTACTAGGGTGCTTCGTTGCAAACACCCCATAAATCCTGCTCCGGGAACACGGATAAGATTAAAAACCAAATTAATCTCATTTCGGTCACGCACTAGAGGTGGGACGCAACACTGAGTTAGCGGGGCTGGTGTGCAGAGCACAGCCCATCTCTCTTTGCAAGGATGAGCTCAAAAATAGCCATTGTCGATATTTCTATTGATTTCTATATTATTTAGAACCTTTCTAAGAGTACAACTAAGAAAAAGCAGCATGTTGAGACATTTCCCACTCCCCTGGGTTGCAGCTCTCCCCAGTCTTGATGCTCCGTCCTGCCAAGACATGAAGTTAGTTGAAAAGAGATTTTCTTTAAATACCACAAACTGTCAGCTGGAGAGGGGAGCGCACAGTGGGGCATATTTTAGTGGGTTGTCGGCAGCTTGGCTGTCTGGAAGGAGCGTTACGCAGCGATGTCGAGGTGATCTACCCAGCTACCGAAACTCCACCTGTCCTAATAGGTCATGAGAAATGAATTTGACAATGTGGAAAATCCGGGCATCATTGAGAGATTAGATTGGTCTCCAACTGGGTTAATCTGCTGCTGGTTGTAGGAAAAATTAATAAAGTGCAGATCTGTATCAATCTGGGTGATTTTTGGTAAAGTATGAACGTTATCCGTCGAAAACTGTTGGCACAGCAGCCGAAGCTCGGACCCGCTTTGTCTGCGGGATGCCGGCTGTCGTGCTGCACCCCGCAGTGTTGGGTACCAAAAGCACCAACATCCCAAATACCGGCTTCAGGATGCGGCTCTCAGAAAATAAAGCGGGATGAGTTGAGCTCTGACTTCGTGACTGCGATGAGCACAGTGGAAATCCATTAAACGCACTTTTGGGGAATAATTCCCCAGCTTGGTCTGGACTGATGACAGATGAGGTTTGAATTTGGGCTGGACGCACTAAAAAAATGCACAAACGAAGCTGGTTTTTAGCACCTGGCAAGAGGAAAGCATCTAAAAGTTAAACTGGCCTTGACTTGTGTTAAGAGGAGTTATCTGTGCTGGCCATCAATCGAACCGGGATGGCTTAATTGCTCATTCGCAGTAAATAAAGCAATAACTGAGATGTCTACTTTATAATATAGAGGGGATCTCCCAGGCTGTGGAGGATGATAGCTAGCCAGAGAAATCCATTCGAAGGCTCTTTGGGATCGATAAGCAGTTAAGAGAGCCGCGGGAAGATGACATTGCCTGTCTTTGCGCGCAGGCACCCGGAGAGGTGCCGGCTGTTAAACGCACCAAGGGCAAAACTTGATTTCCAGCTGCATTCCCGCTGCGTCCAAACACACAGAGGTAGGAGCAGCAGAATAAATGGCTGGGGACACATCAGCTTTGATAACAGTGCTCCTGCCCTCACCCCGGGATGGTGTCCGAAGCCGGGCTGATGGGCTTAGCCACCAGGTTTATTAATATTAGGCTGTGTGGCTTGTGTTGCAGCTCACGCCGGTACCAGCCCTGGGGTTGCCTGACTTAGGCTGGACCAAATGGTGGAGGGAGCGGCTGGGAGGCTTAGAGCTGGTTTTTGCTGAAGGCTTCCGAGAAACCCCATGGCCGGGCAGCGGCTCTGTCCGTCTGTCTGAGAAGGGTCTCCTCCCAAACACGCTGCTCTCACGAATATATTTTGTGCTCTTGGTGGTTTACTGGGCTGTTTCTCCTGCCTCTGGGGGAGCTGGAGCCTCCCGTCAACCAAGCGAAACATAAATGGCAAGGACCGGCTCATCCCTAATCATTTGCTTCAAAATGCTGTTCAATAGAAGATCAATTGCCACTTAGCTCCCAGCTCCTGCCCTGCCGCTCTCTTAAAAGGGAAATATTACAGCTGCTTTCCAGCCCTGCTACTCCTCACCTGGTCCACGTTTAATTAGTAATTATTGTTAAGTCCCCCATGCCAGTGGGACTGCAACAGGAGCTGGGCCAAGCTGCGGCCCCTCCAGCCCCAAATCCAAAGGGGATGCAGAATAGAGCAGGAAAAAACCAATTACGAAGCAATCGCTGCTGGGCTTCTGCTCAGTGACACGTAGGGGTTTCGCCTGGTGTCTCTCCCCGTGGATACCTGCACCTTCCTCGCCCCGGTAAGGTGGGATGCTGGAATCTGCAGCCGATATCAGAGTCCTACCAGCCTCGGAAGGAGTTAGAAAACCTTTCCATCTGCTGAACTAGGAAGGTTTGGGGTCAGGTGGTGGTGTGGAAAATGATAGATTCTGTTTTCCCCAGTGAGAAAATGGACCAGCTCACAATCACTTCACAAGGACGTAAAGATGCGAGGCTCACTGGAGCCATTATTTCCAAGGACTAGTTTGCTCGGCCTTATTTAATTAGCTGTCCTTGAGCCAATCTGCCTAAGTGGCTGTGAGTTCACCCTGATGCAAAGCACAGGCTCGTAAAACAAGGGCCGGATGAGGCATCAGGTGTGCCAAGGCACCACCTGCTTTTGCCTTATTATTTCCAGCAGATAGCTGTCTGATCCTGTCCCAGAAATGCTAATAATAATAATTTTTTGGGAAGATAGATGCTTGTAGATCCTGGCTGTTCAAGCTGGAGAAGCTTAGTGGTGGAGTTTGACATACAAATCATGTCAGGGAGGCCGGCTGCAAAACCTGTCCTGCGGGAAAAAAAAGTCCACGCTTCACCCTCTGCCACCGGGGATGTTTTCCCCACTGTGGTGTCCTAAAATGAAACTTTAACTGTTTAAACTGATCCTGCCCTTACCTCTGTGGCCTTATTTAGCATCTCCCGGGCGGGTGCCAGCCCTGTCACAGCGGCGTCTCCCGTCGCGATGTTGCACATGTACAGGTGGCGTTTCCAAAAGCATCCGTGGGGACGGACACGTGGGCCCCGGGCTGTCAGCGAGGACGGGGCGGGCTGGTCCCGCGGGAGCGTCGGGCTGCCGTCCCCTGGAATAGAACCCCTTCACAGCACCACCCTCCTGCCAAAATCCATTCTTTGCCCTCGTTTCTCCTCTGCTCTGCCCTCAGGATAATGATGCTTTTTGGTGTTGTTTTCAGAAATAGCACACGTTGAATGAAATATCCCCGAGCTTGGAGGCATTGCATAGGCACGTGCGAGCTCTCTCCCTGCCCTTGGCCACGCCATAAAACCTGCTGCAGGCACTACAAAGCCAAGGCAGTGGTATTGCCGGGAATCGCTCTCCAAATTCAAGATGTTCTCCGTATTTATTTTTCCCTCGGGCTCCGTTTGCTGACAGCGAACAACCCGTGGCTTCGGGCAGCCAGCGCCTGCGCTACAGATTTTTGTTCATCCATCGGCCCTCGCTGCCAAATGCTGAAGTCAGACAACTGGCGGTGGCCGGTGCCAGCTCCGGTTGCTCGCACTGGGATTAGCACGTGAACTGGTTCAGTTTTGCGGAGGCCGAGCGTGGCCTTTGCTTTTACCCTGCCGGCTGCAGCTGCCTCTCTAAAAGATGTCCGATGTGGCTTCGCTTTTGACTTTCGGCACGAGGCCGTTCTAATAAAGGGGTTTTTCCTGGTTTTTTTGTAGATGTCTTTTTACCTGGCGTGCATGTCTGCTGTGTCAGGCTGTCCCCGTGCTCAGTCCCTGGGCTGGACACCTCTTTAGAAGGGATTAAGGGGATGTGTTGGACCTGGGGATCTCCAGGAAACCGAGGATCGACCTCCAAAGCGCTGGGAGACACAAAGCAAGCAAACCCTTCCCGAGACGGCGAATGCAACCGAGCTTCTCAGTTGCAAGTAAAGCCGGTTTTGTCCGCTCTTTTGCTTGCAGCGTTCGCCCTCGCCCCAGGACTCTGCAAACAAAACTGAAATTAGCAGATAAATAAAAGAATCAGAGTATCTTTTAAAAATCGTTAACTCAATATTCAGCCTTTTGTTTGGCTTAGAGTGCTTGCAGATGGCTTAGCTGAAAGAACGGGCTTGCGTTTTGCTTTCTAACCTGCGTGTAGAGCCCAGGCAGCTGCCGTGTCCTCCTGCTGCAGCCGGGCCCCAGCTCCGCTCAACCTCTGCAGCATCAGCTCAGTCCTTATCGCTTCCAAATCCGCCCCGTTATCCCGTGTCTCTGCACAGAACTGGCTCCCGAGAGCCTGGGGATGCTCAGGATGTGGTTCCGTGGCTTGCAGAGGGTAAACCAGCATATCTGTTCTCTTTTTTCCTCTCCGCCAGCCCTAATTACGCTTTATGTTAGCCTGAATATGTGTATCCCACTTGAAATTTTTTCCAAAGACAAACTTCAGCGAGAGGCCCTGAGATGGGAACTAGGCAGATGATGGCACAAGACTGTAAAACCAACAGAGATCCTGGGCCACCTCATCAAAGAGGAGAAGCCGGCGTAGGGGAATTGATTTCAGCAGAGCAGTGCTGGTTTACACAAGTTGGGGCTTTCACCGGAGTAATTCACCGTAATAGAGATATCCAAATTCTGTCTTATTGCAGGGAGCCTGTCTGGGGCTCGCTGGGGGATCCCAGTGCCTGAGAGATGCTGGTTGTGCTGGTCCTGCCTGCGGTGACCAAGATGCCGTGACCTTCATCCCCGCCGTCCCGCGGCACCGCGGAGATGCTCTCGCGGGACGGGTGCAGGGCACAGGACCTGGGCGCAGCCTGCAAGTCCCAGGACTGCTCTCTGAAGCCTTGTCAGGTTCGGCTGCCAACAAAATAAAGCCAGGTCTAAGGCTTTACCTTTCCCACGGGTCCCCGCGAATGCTGAGCAGGGTCTCGGAGGCCACCCGAGCGGGTATGGCTGGTTTCCATAGAATAATACACCTATTTTGAGCCCCCTTCTTGCTACTTTTTATGTCAAGCCCCTCTCCTCTTGGAGCAAAGTGTCTGCTTAGGTCTAATTTCTTTCAATGGGACTTCAGCATGTGCTCAAGTACTTTGCTGATTTGGGGCCCGAGTCGTTAGCTTTACAGTTGATTACTCAAGTGGATTTTTAGGTGGGGGAACGGGAATGCTGACATCCAGCGAGAAGAGTTGAGCCAGCGCTCAGGCTTAAATTGAAACCAGCCTCAAAGCGTTGGCACGGTGCCGTGGTGACCATGGGTCAGCCCCTGGGTTTGGCGTTAATTCTCACCCCTTCCATCTCCCCGCGACGCCTGGGTGTCCCCCCGGCCGGAGGGACCACGGGCTGCGGTCCCCGGAGCCGCCTTCCCCTGCTCCGTTTAAGAGTTTAAAACATTTGTCAGCTTTAGAATTACAGTCGTAGCGGCTTCACCCGCCACAGAGCGGGGAGCGCTGCGGAGCTGATTGCAGAGCTGATTACCTTCGCGGCAGTTCAGGTCATCAGAAATGCAAACAAGCAAGTAAATGTACATACATTTTTAAGGCAACCAGAGCTGCAGTGCGTACAGGCTCTCAGGCCCTCACCAATTACCCAAATTGGTGTGTTCCACTCATTGCGTTGGCATATTTGGATATAATATATCATATAAAAATCAACGGCTCACAGCTGAGGTTGTCTGTTGTGCCGCGGTTCACAGCTTGTTGTTTTTGTTTTTTTTTTTTAAAGAAATAAGTAGGTTATTTTATACATGCACTTATGAAGTTTGTAAAATTGTAGGTACAGCTGGGGCTGGCGTGTGTCAGCTCTAAGGCAGCAGCGTTGCGCCCGTGCCCTGGTGAGCACCGGCCCGGCTTTCTGATGCCCAGAGGCAGCAAAGGGTTTTTTTTTTTAAAAAAAAAAATTGTGATTGATGGATGATTTACAACCAACTGTGGGGACTTGGATTCTCCCAAGTTAGTTGGAGAGCAATGAAGGGAGCAAACTAGATGTAACACTGAACAGCCTGAAAAAGGGGTCAGTGTTTTGCTTCAAACACACCCACACAAACGTGCACAGATGTTCTGACCTTTTAAAGAAAATCAGACACGAGAATCAGCTAATCTGAAATGAAGGGACGATTTTGCTGTTGCCAAAGAGGCTGAAAAGCGTCGCTTCTCTCAAGCTGTTCTCCCTCTCCTGGGTCTTGCGCTCATGTTGTGCCGTCTCTGCACCCAGACAGAATGAGCAACGTACCTGCAATCTGGAGATAACCCCCGTGCTGCGCCTGCCCGTCCAGCCCAGGGATCTTCACCCTGCGTGCCCGCAGTTTCCCCGTTTCTTCCTTCGGCATTTAGATGCTGCGTTTTGAGCCCGTGTTGTGTCTTTCTCGTTACATGCACGTGCTTGCCCGATAGACGTGGACCCGCGCCTCGTCCCACGCAACGCTGGTGTAAAGCTCTGGTTGCAGGTTTTGCGGGGAGCCTGGGGGGGTTTTGAGCTGCGCCGATGTCGGCGTTTGCTCCCCGGCTCCGTGTGGGGCACAGAGCACATCCCAGCACAGCGGTGGCCAAGACGGCAACAACGAACCCCCCCAAAGCGAGGAGTGGGAGATGAAAAGAAACTTTAATAAGAGAAATGAAACGGCAGGGGGAGGAAGGGGGTGTAGCATGGTGTCACCAGGGGATGCTGGAAGCTCCCGGAGAGAAAGCGGGAGCAATCACAGAATCATTTTGGTTGGAAAAGCCCCTCAAGCTCATCGAGTCCAACCATAACACTGCCCCACGTCCCTGAGAAGCTCATCTCCGGTCTGTTCGGCCCCTCCAGGGATGGCGACCGCCTGGGGGCTGCAGCCCAGCTGAGCCCTGTCGGGGAGGAATGAGCCACAGCTGAGATGTGGTCATGGCATAAATAGGGACCCAGGTGCAGCACAGAGGCTTTGGCTGCTTGGACCCCATGTCCTATTGCTTGTGCTGACTGTTGGTGAGTTTTTGGGGTGTCATATTCCTCCCTTGATGGGGACAGGGGGGAGCAGGTGGCTGTTCTCTGCCAGATATCCTCTATTTCTCGTCTTTGATTTCCCCAGTCCCAGCCTTGTTACCTTTTATCTGTTTCCGCGCATTTTTGGGAGCGATGTCCTATCGGTGCATGATGGACCCGTCCTCTTATTTGTACTATTGCCATCAGCCCGGAGCTTTGTGAACACATCTAGAAATGTCATCTAAAAATAATGAGATTAATGATCCTCACCCCAAGGTAAAGCTTTTGCTTTCCTGGAGAGCTGGATGAAAACCAGCGATGAAAACTCTTTCCCCGTGGGTAGGAAAACTTGTTTCCAGCCAGCAGAGAGTGGGTTGTAGCCCAGCCTGGAGCCCTTGCACCCTGCCACAGCCTCATCTTGAGGGAGAATCGTCCTTTTTGGTGAATATTTGGCTCCTGGTATATAGCAGAGCTCTTGGCTCTGAGGGGTGCTGGCCGGTTGCTTTAAGGACGCATGTCCCTGGGAGATGTCAGGGAGGATTTCTCCCACTTTCCTCCTGCAGTTTTTACCTTTCTGGAGCAGGTGAGGGAGATAATTCCCTTTCTTGCTCTGCACAGTGGGTTTCGCTGGGGTTTCTAGTGGACCTGGATGTGGTTTCTGCCCTGCATCCCTTCCAGACCTGGTGACCCCCCGCTTCACTTGCCTGCGCTCTTGTTGGTGTCTTTCTTTTACTGGAAATTTTTGTATTTACCAAGAACACTGAGATTTATGCAGTACTATGTCAGATTCTATGTAATAAATTTACCAAGAGGTGTGGTTTTTTTTTTTTTTTACATTACCAACTACTCCTAACCTCTGTAAATTCAGTAGTGATTTAGATGTAAAGGCTTTGCCGTAGTGTCCTTCGGATACAGAATGAAAAGATGACATTGGAAGTTGGCAGAGCGAAGCGCGGGTTCATTCCTGTTCCCCGAAAGGGGACGTGCTTGTGGACAAACTGGCGCAAGACCCGTCGCTTTTAAACGGGCAAAGCTTGGAAATGAATCATCTCCTGTTAACGAGGAAGGTCCTGCAGTCCTGTGGGGACGTGTGCCTGCCCCCCGCCAATATTTGGGGTCACTCGTGGTATGGAGGAAACAGCTTGTGCCCAAACCACTGGGTTCTTCCTTGTGTTTAGTGTCTGTCCTGGCTTGTTTGATTTATTTTTTCCCACTGGAGCCCCAGTGCTGTTGGTTACTGACCTCCAGAGGCTGGTGGGAGAAACCTCGGTCACCTGCGTGGCCAGAGGGGACTCAGGGTGCTGGTCTCAACCTAATTAAAAATATCGCCTTGTTGCTCTGTCAGCCCTTCGTGGTGAAGAGCATCACCTTCCCTTGCTGGCTGTGGTCACCTTGGGCCATGGGATGCTGCTCTGCTGGAGGTTATCCTTTTGCCCACAAAGAAATAATCTGGTCGCAAGTGATGCTCTTACACAAGCTGCTGTAGCACATGCTTGTTAATTTTCAGAATTACCCCTGAATGAGTTTCAAGTGTTGGCTGAAAGATCAGAGCAGGCTGAGCTTGCTTTTTAGCCAAAAGCAGATTTTTCTGTAACCAAACCTTGGTATTTCCAAATGGAAATAATTTGGTTTCCTTGTTGGCTTTTTAAAACGGAGGTATAGGTAACAGTTAAAAGCTTTCTTTGCAAGGACTTTTGATCCAAGTCTGCATGTTTTGATCAAAAAGCTGTGATTTTGGTCAGAAAAGCTGTTGTGTGTGTTTCCCCTTCCCCCACCTGCGTCTCCTCCTCTGTTCTCCTCCTCGCTTCCACTTAGATGAAAAAACATTTCCACAGGCTCAATCAGCATCCAAGAGTCACTTATTTAAAGGGAGGAAGAATATTGTGACGTTTGCCTGTTTTGGATTCTGTGAAGGAATTTCATCCCCTCTCGGTTGCCGCGTCTCTGGCATCTCTCCCAGATCCCAACTCCCTGGAGGACGGAGGCAGCATTATCTCGGAGCTTTGCAGCTGCCAGATGTTAGCCGACAAAACGGCAAAAAACCAGCCTCGCTGCCCCACTCTTTGCTCCGCGCAAACCTCTGCCTGCCCTGTTTGAAATGCAAAGCTTCCTCGAATTCCCCCTTGCAGGGTTCTTGATGTCTCTTGCTGATCAAGCCCGATGAAGACTCGCTTCGTTCCAGCCCCTCGCCTGAAGAATTGCGCTCGGATGCAGCTGTGTAAAGCGGAGGGCCGGGAGCTGAGAACGGCGAGGTTATCGCGCCTCTTGAAGATAAACCCCCTCTCCTGTCATGAGATAACATCTGCTTGCTGTGCAGGTCACGAGCAGGGTTGTGATTCCCGGTCTTGTTCCCTCTACCTGGGGAAAAACTTGGGTTATTTTGCCCCGGTGAAGCCGGCAGCACCAGGCACCATGTGTTTGTGCAAGGGTGCAGGACGTGTGCTCTTGCCCTTGAGTGCAGTCATCCGTGTAATTACCCTGTGAGCGAGAGGAAAGCGGGGAAAAAAAAAATTCATATTGCCCTTATGATGGTGTTCGTGGAACCATTGATCAAGGTGACAATTGGAAATTCATCACAGCAGAGTAGGAAAAATGAGAACTTTCCTGTGCGTGAGGTGGGAACCCCATCCAAACCAGCACCGCTTTGTGCGCTCTGATGGGTGATTTATGCAGAAAAATACCAGAATGGGGCCTTGAAGCAGCAGATGCGGGGTGGGTTGGATCATTCTTCCATGGGCAGACTTGTACCTTCAAAACTTCACATCTCTTGTTTGCTTCCAGAGGTAGGAACACAGCCCAGACTGCAACAAGCCAAATGCTGTGATAAAGTGAAACTCTCGTGACAGGTTCCCCTCCCTGCTCGCCTTTTTTTTTTTTTTAAAGCTTCCAAAGATAAATTGCGTTTTGCTTCAAGATAATGAAATTTCCTTGGAGGAGAGACGTATTTTTCTGTAGCTTTTGCATTGGGAACATGAGAAGAGTTTTTATTTTGAATCTCCATTTTGAAAGTGTTTGTCTGTCTATATTTTGCTTTCTTCACCGTGAATGTTCTGACTTCACAGAGCCAGCAGAGGCCCTGAGATGGAGTGTTCCTGTCACCTATTATGGCTTGCCTCGGCATAAAATTTAATCTTCAGATTTTTTTCATCCTGAGGAAATGAAAGTTGAAGCCGGATTAGAAACAGATAAAAAGAAGTCATCCATCCTCAGACAAAGGAGTTTTTTGTTTTTCTCTTTTGCATTTGCCTTTGTTAATCCTCTCCCTTCAAAGGGAACAAAGAGATCCACCCGGAGAGGCTGGGAAAAAAGGAAAAAAGCGGAGCAAGTGGCATTCTTGATCTGCACTTGTGTTGTCCTGCGGCTGGCACGTCTACTACCGCTTGCAACCATCCTGAAAAACCCAATTAAAGGGAAAACTTGGGACGCGGAAACAGCAGTGTATATGAAATCGAAGTGGTTTTTTTCTTTCTTTTTTTTTTTCTCCTAAGAGGAGAACTTGCCGATCTTTACCTTGTCCTGCACAGAAAGGTTGTCCTGCCTTCCCTGGCTCCATAACTGGTGGCGAAAGCCGCGGCTCCCTCGCGGTGGATGCTGCACCAGAGCCCGTCTTAATGCCGCTCTCATCTTTTGTTCAATCATGTGTGGTGATTAATATGTTCTCAGGCGCTGAGAGGCTCGAGGCACTTGGCACTTGACTGTCTCCTATTTCTGTACTTAATAAACAGAATATTCCACAAGAAGAACTTGCAATTTATCTTTCGCTGGTGTGCGGGGAGTTACTCCGAGTCCTGGCTCTGACTGCGTCTCTCTTTTCCCCAGGGAATTAATAGACTCTTCCATACCCTCGCTCCCTCTGTTCTCACTCCGGTTGCCAAATTAACCTTCAACTCACCTACTTTTTCTTCACGTTTCGCTTCAATTTAGTCCTCAAATTGTTCACATGACAAAGGAGTCGTCCTTCCTACAGCTGCTTCTTCTGCTCTGATGAGAAATCTGAATTTTCTGTGAACACCTGAAGAGCAGAATAACTCCTCTCCCTCCCTTTAGTTTCCCCAGGGTATTTTAAGTCCAGAAGTCTCCCTGAGGTTGTTTCCCCTGGGAGCAGAGTGAGCGGTTTGGACTGCACTGCGCCAAGTGACTGAGTTGTGCCCTGAATACACTGAGCGTTTACTGGTGCTAATTAATGTTATTACATCATATTACATTTATTTGGACTCGCGGGAGGGGGTTTGACTGCAGGGGCTGAATGCAGCGCTGCCCGTCCTTACCTGTCTCACCCTTCTCGTGCGCTGCAGCACACTAAACAAGTCTGAAACGCTGGCAAATTGGAGGAATCTGCTTTTCTTCTCAAGGAGTGGATTTATCAGCTCCTCAGGCTTTGATTTCTGGGAGGTTGCTGTACATGCAGGCTTTTTCCCTGCGATTAACAGAGCTGGGAGCAGCCTGTGCCGCCTTGGCAGGGTCAGGGATGCGACAGCTCTGCCTAGGACGGGTTTCGTGCTGTGCAGAAATCTTCCTGGCCTCGGCTTAGAAAACAAGCCGGGAGCATCAGGGCTGCTGTAGTGCTTGTGCTGGCTGGGGGAGGCTCCCGTGGCCTCTGCCAGCCTCTCTGCTCCATGGGGGTGGTGCAGGGGAAGGTTCTTCTGACCTTTGCGCTGCTCCTACGTTAGCGAGCGGCTTGTCGAGACCTCCTGCCACCAAGGACGCCTTCCCCGTGAGCCCCTGGTCTGGGACAGGTTTAGCTCTGGCGCGGGACAGGAGCCTTGGTCACCCCCTGGGTGACGCGGCTCATGTCACACAGGGTGTCAGGCTCCCAGGGATGGAGCTTGTTGCTTCACAGCTCCAAGGATTTGGGGTGACCCCCTCCAGAACCCCCTTGCAGTGTGGTACCCGCCACCGCACGGACAGCGATGCCCGCTTGGGATTCATCTTGGTGCTTTGGCTGGTGCAGTGTGGTGGGGGAGGATGGGGACAGTCACAGGCTGTGACATCTTTGGCCCTGAAAGCAATTTCAAGGGATATTTTTATTTCTGAGGAGATCTGTGCCACGGCGTATGATAACTCTTGATGTTGCTTTTCGCTGGGATCCCAGATCTTCATCCTCCAGAAAGGGTTTGGCATCGCCTGAAGCATCATCAGAGAACAAAGGCAAAGGCTGTTAATTAAGACAGAGCTAATTCTGGCAGCCGACTGCCGCCATCTCCACGTGCTGCCGGCTGCGGGAACAGAGGAACCGGCCGTGCACGGGGCTGCCGAAAGCCTTCCCGGGGGGTGTCCCTGCTCTGGGCAGGGCTTTGCCCCGTGTCCTTCCTGCACGGGTGCCCGGCGGGCAGGACCGGAGGTTATTCGTGGCTCAAGGGGGTGGTTTTGCCTTCTGCAGGTTGCTGAGAGCCGCGGCGTGCTGCTGCTGCTGCCCGGGGTTTGGGGACTTGTGATGTGCTGGGGACGGTGGCAACTTGGGGACACGGCGGGGCCTGGGGAGAAGGAAACGAGATGGGGCATTGCTGGTGGTCCTGTGGTCCTGGGGTGGGGAGCGGGTGATGCCGTGGGAGAGGATTCCCACCAACGGCTGTCTCGGAGCGGGGAAACGGAACAAAATGCACCAAAAAAAGGGCCGGATTCAGTGTCCTCGGAGCTTTCTCCAAAGGGACGACGGTGGGGACAACTCAATGACGGGGACAGCTCTGGGGTGGCCAGTGGCCGCGGTCCCGTGGGAAGAACCTGCCCTCTGGATGGCGACGTGCAGAGGGGCTTTTTCTGAGCAGCTTTCCCCAGGAGAAGCCAAGTTGTGTTGGGAGGCCGGGAGCGAAGCTGAGGGAATAGAAAGCTGTTTGAACAAACACAGCTGGCTTTCGCCCAGCGCAGCCAACTCTTTGGCCAGCTGAAAAGAAATCAGAAGAATATTGATGTATTTTTTTTTTTTTCTTTCCACCCCATACAAAAATTGTCAGGCTTTTTTTGGTGAAACGTTAGTTTCTGAATGCAAGTTTTTCACTTGATAACAATTATTTGCGGGAAAAAAACCCAGCGAACCGAGGCCTGGATAACTCAGCTCTTCGTCTCTTGTATTCTCAAACGATTAACATTTTTTTCCTTTGCACATCATGAATATTCTATACTTGAGCTGTTACCGAGTTGTGCTGGATCAGATAAATAACATGGTGTTGCTTTTGTGGCAGACTGGATAAAGATGCAAATAATACTGACATTTACTTCACAGTTTTCTTTCTGTGATCCTGTGAGTGAGTAAACTGGTTTGCTGAGATATTCATGGGAAGGAAATGAAGAAGGGTTGTCAAGATGAAAGCAAATTTCCTTAAAACTTAGCCAGAACGTTCTTGGCAATTTTTTCTGTTATTTGCTCAGCTGAATAAGGAGCTGCTTGAAATGTATTTTTTGCACAACCGTGAAAGAAAACTCCTGTTCCCGTGGTGCTGCTGAGTTTTTGTGCGTGCGTGCTTTCTTTTGCTGAGAAGCTGATGATTTTCCAGCGGTCGTTGCCTCTGCGGGGTTGCTGGTGCGGGTGAGTGGCCTTGGTGGGCCAGCAGTTGTGGGGGGACACTGGTGTCACCTGTGGAAGGGAGGGCAGCCTGCTGCCTGGCCTCGGGCTCTGGAGCGATGCCCTGCGAAGGGCGATGGTGCTGGGGGACAGTGCGGGGAGAGCAGTCCCCAGCATAGGTTTGTGTGGCCCCGAGCTGGGAGTGGCCGTGTTTTGGGGCGGGTCGAGGGGGTCACGCGTCGGCGTGGGGCTGCCTGTTTGGGAGCAAAAGAGGCCGTTTGGTCTGCGGTGGCCCGGGCCACCCGGTGTCCGCCCCGTCGGGGTCCGGCGGACGGGACACACGTGGGGGGGGCGGCGGCGAACCGCCAGGGGGCGCCGTTCCCCTTCGGACGGGCAGGCGGCGCGCGGCGGGGGCGGGGCGGGGGCGGCCCCGCGGCGCGGGGATTGGCGGGGCGGTGTTGGGGGCGGGGCGGGGGCGGCCCCGCGGCGCGGCGATTGGCGGGGCGGCGCTGGGGGCGTGGCCGGGCGGCGCGGGGGCCGGCGGCGGCGTGGCCGCGCTCCCCACTCGCGGCGGCGATGTGACCCGGGCGGCGCGGGGAGCGGCGCGGTCCCGTCCGGCCCGGCCCGGCCCCGTCCCGGCCCGCGGACGCACCCCCATGCCCGCTCACGGCCGCCCGCCGGCAGCGGCTGACGCCTGCGGAGCAGCGAGGCGCGGGGCCCGGGGAGGCGATGGCTGCGGATCTGGTGGTGCTGCTCTGCCTGGCCGCCGCCGCGGCCGCCGTGGAAGGTGAGGCGGCGCCGGGACGGGATGCTGAGCGCACCGCGAACCGGTTCCGCCGCCGCGCAGTGTACCGGGGGCCGCGCACCGGCGCCCGGCTGCTTCACGGGGCGCGGAGACCCCCCCGGAACCGGCCCGCAGGCGGTGCTGGCAGCCCCGTCTCGTCCACGGGCCGTGGGTGGCGTCGGGAAGGGACAGGGGACGGCGCTGGGGAGCCCGTCCGGGTGTGCGTGGGACGGGCGGCCCCTGTGCAGCCCCTCCCGGCAGAGCCCTCCCCGGGGGACACCTCCAGGGGCCGTGGGGGGCCCGCTCTGGCCGTCCCGTGCCTCCCGCCACCCGTGGGAGCTCAGCGGAGCTTTGTGGAGGAGGAGGATGGATGCACCGGGGGGCTCCTTCCCTGGGGTCGGGCTGGGCCAGGGCTGCTTGGCCCGTTGATGGAGCCGCGGGGCGGATGCGTGGCCATCGCCTCAGCAAGGTTGGTGCCGTCGGGCCGGGGGCTTTTCCCATCACCTGCCCGGTCCCGGGACTCAGGGTGCACCGGGATGGTCCCGCTGGGCCTGGCGGGACCACCGGCTCACCCCAGGCTCGCATTGCTGGCGCATCTCTGCTCTCTTGTCGGCTTTCAGAAGTATTGCTTATATTATTATTTTTCCCTTTTTTTTTTTTTCTTGTGCTGCTGCCTCCTGTTTTTCCGGTACAACGCAAGCGAGAAGGCTTGCAGCAGGGCTTGCCCAGCGCTCGAGCAGGGGACGTGGTGCAGCCCCTTGGCTGTTGGCAGCGAGAAACGCGTGGTTGCAGAGAGATGATGCACAGGATCTCGTGGGCGAACCGAGCTGCTGGCCGGCGTGGGGCTTGGCTTCTCCTTGGGGGGGATTTAGCTGATGTGAGCACGGTTGTGGCTGAGCTGGAAGCTGCCGGAGCCGGCTGGAGAGCAGCAGGTTGGCTCCGGGTGTTGTGGAGCTGGTTGAGGAGCCGAAACGCGGCTGCGATATTCCCCGGTGAGGTGGGAGCGGTGTTGGCTGTGGTTGCCCTCCGTTGGCAAGCGTGCCTGCCGGATCGCCGCGGGCAGGCCCACTCGCCGCGCCGTCTGCGTTCCGCCGGCTTTTGGCTGACCCCGGCGTTCGCTTTTCTTATTTCTCGGGCTTCGTCCCTCGTCGCATCTCCGTGGAAATAACTTGGAGGCGGAAACGCGGGTGCCTTGCCTAAGCGTGATGCAAACAGGCGCGTGTTTGCCGGGTTGTGAAGCCGTGTGTGAAGAAGCAAGACCTGTTAGCAGCGCTTTGCTGGCCGGCTTTTGCAGCGTCAGCTGCTTGAGGCGCGGCCGAAATCACGGCTGGCTGGGAAACCTCGGCTGGGTCCCTGTCTGAGAGCGCTCGTGGGTGCTGTGGCTGTGTCCCCGTGTCTTGCCCCAAGCCACACGCTGGGCTGGCAGAGCCTCCATCCCCGCCGGGGACCGAACCTGTTGAAAATTGGTGCTATTTCTACTCTACTAAGGGAATTACTGGGATAGCAAAGTTGTGTCCTGGGAAAGATCTCAGATTTAAGGGAAAATCGTGCACGGGGAATTTCTGAGGCAGAGCAGTTGAGTCCGATTTGGAGGTAAGGCAACAGTCTCCTGGCGTGGTCGTACAAAGAAAACACCTTTTTATGGAGCTTATTTAAATCTTATGGATCCTCCCGGTGCAGGGCTTGAATTTGCTAGGTTTAAACGTGGGTTTCTCTACCCGAGCCGAAGCATCTCCTGGTTCCTGACCTACTCCAGGGTCTGGCTTTCCCCTGGGGCAGCCACGAGACCGGTTTTGCCAGCAACTCTCCGGCAGCTCGGCAAAGCCACGGCTGGAGCCCGGCTCTGCCACGGGCTGCAGAAGCAGCTGGGACAGGGAGGGATGCATCCCTGCATCCCAAAGCAGCCGTCGAGACAAAACGTCTGTTTTTCTGGGATGGTGGGAGGGAGATGTTTGGGGTCTGAACCCGGTTGAAGGGGGAGGAGGATGCCGATGGGGTCAGGGCCAGGGCTGCCTGTAAAAATCTCTTTATCCTCCATAAAACCTTGCTAACTCACTGCCTGCGGAACGCGAACCTGGAGATAGCAGAGTTGCTTATCTGAGTTTTCTTACGCTTACCTGATTTTTTTTATTTTTTACCAAATCCTGTGGCTTAGCTGACCGTTTTCTGCCCAACACCTGGATGTTTATTGTAATTTTTAATTTTTTTTTTTTTTTTTTATTGTGGCTTATGCAGAGGAGCAGAGACACGGGAAGATGACAGGAACAAATATTAATACTCCATCTCTCCCACACCCTGCAATCACTCAGGAGCTGCTCGTGTGCTCTCTCTCGTGTTAGCTGAACCAAATATAATCACATTTAGCATATAGAGAGGGTGGTAATGTGCCGACGTTCCACATTTAAACTCGGGAGCTGCTGGAGTTTGAGGTGTCGGTAGGTTGGAAGGGGCTGATGTCCATTTTGGTGCAGCTCCTCCATGTAATCTGCTTACCTATCCATCATCCCCCCGCCTTGCGCCTGCTCTTTTAAACCCAGGTTTTTAAAAACCAGCTTTTTCTCTCCGTCTCCTTGCCGCATCACGATAAGCAAAGCCACAGGGGAGGGAGGTGAAAAGCCCAGCTCGGGGCTGGCGGATCCAGCTTAGTTTTGCTTCCCGTGCTCGCTTCCTTTGGAAACAAAACCCCGGGAGAGGAGCGGGGATGGGGGGGCATCCCTGGCTGCCGCTCCTTGCGTGCCCTCTCTGCTCCCGTTTTGGCTGGGGATGCTCACATCTGTTTGCCGGCATCCTCCGGGCTTCCTGCGCTGCCGCCCGGCGCCGGAGCGGTGCCTGCCGAGAGCTCCCACCTTTGGCCCGGCCGCTTCACCCCCAGCAGGGCGGTTTGCGAGGAATAAGTGTTTTCAAGAGAGAATTTGCAAGCACTGTTATCTAGCTGTGCTTTTACATCTTTTGCACAAACTGTCTGGGGAAAAAAAAACCCAAAAAAACCAACAACCCTAAGAGGGGGGGAAAGAAACCTTATTCTTGGCGTGATGAGCGAGCCCAGATCTTGTCAGCCTGAAGGGAAAGCGTTTTGTCAAGTCATGGAAAAGGGGCCTGAGACTGCAGATGCCTGTGTTGCTTTTTTTTTTTGACTAATTGCTGGTATCACTGACTCATTATGCCTTGGTTTTCCTCCTCCTTTCCCGATCCCCTCGTGCTTCGGGCTCGGAGATGCAGGTGAAGGAAAGGCAACATCTCCACAGGTCCCGCTGGCCCAAAGCTGCTGGTGACCTCGGTGGCTCAGGCCACACAGTGTGACAAAGTGCTGGGAAACCCAAAAAGGAGGATTTTTGTCCCTGGGATGTGCAAATGTGGCTCAAGTCCTGGTTGAGATGGCCGTGGTGTGGCTGTCCCTGAATCGGCAGCGGTCCCACTCGGACCCGTCTCGCGGATGCTTCACCTTGATTTCATGTTGGTCTCCTTGATTTATTTTTTGCCTTAATTAAAGCTTCGAATTTTGCTTTCTCTGAACGTAACGCAGCTGAAAGTTGGATAACTTACAGCGCTCTGGCGGCGGGGCCAGGGAAGCCCATTAGAGATGAAAACGAGCGCCAGCAATGATGGAGGATAGAAAAACAGCACTGAAAATGCGAACCTTGCTTGTTGGGCTGTTGTTATTAGTATTTATTTGATGCTGAAGGTGGTCTTGGAGCAGTTAATGCAAATAAGGGCCCTGAAGGAGCTATGGGAAAGGCAGGCGCGGAGAAGGTGGAGTCTGTGGTGTGTGTATATATATATATATATATATATATTTTTATTTTCCTGCTCTTTCTGCTCACCATCTCCATGTGGAAATTGGATTGCTGCCCTGTGCTCCCATGTGCTTAGTGGCCCGTCTGCTGTCACAGGGGGGTTTGCAAGGTGGCCTCTCACCCATCCCAGGGCAGAGCAAAAACCTTAAAAATCAGAAGAAAATATTGATGTTTGGTGATGAAGTAGCCTGAATGTCCTCGCCTGGCTCTGGATCCAGGCCACGGTGCTGAATAATAGATGTTTCTAGCAGGGATGGGTTCTGCAAGCTAAAGAAAGTCTCAGATTTAGTGAGAAGGGGGAAAATAGGACCTTAGGCGACGGGTAACTCAATTCTAGTCAGGTCAGCAGAGTTTTGGAGGCTCCGTTCCCTCTAAACAGACATGGTCGGTGTACGGAGTCCTTTAACAGCACAGCAAGGGTGAGTAAATAGTTGGGGTTGGGGGAGGCGACGTTTTCCCCAAATATTCATTAGAATTGGGAAATGCGTTTCCATTTGACCTTGTTTTTCTGCAAACATTCGAGCCATCGGGCGTCGCACGCACGAATACTTGCGCCAGGCAAATGCGAAGCTGGGATGTTTGCTGGGGAGCGGTTTGGGTTGGGCCGTTTGGAACCCACATCGCTCACAGAGTCGCCGGACGCGATGAAAGCGGTGCAGATAACCCGGGCGGTGGGAATTTGGGTCGGCTGGTGACCGGGAGCGCCTTGCAAAGTGATGCTGGGTGCTGGGGGAATGAACGTGAATGCAGAAGGTCGGTGCGGGAGCAGAAATGCGCAGAAAAGGACGGGGCAATGTCAGGGGGGAGCTGGGACCTTGGGTGGCCACGGGACACCGAGCTGGTTATTGCACAGACCAGCTTTTAGGGGCTAAAAATGCCGCTTTTCTAAAAGCAAGCGGCTGCTTGGGAGTGGGTATGGGGCTGGTACAGGCACCACCCAGTAGAGGCAACACAGCCCTTTTTTTGGGGACAACAAGAGCAAACTCTCACCCAAATCAGCTCTACAGCTTTCCAGATAAGTGGCAGATGTGGTTGGGCTCCCTCCTGCACTGTAGATGTGGTCGCACCCACCCACAGCTGAATTTTTTTTTTTTTTCTTTTTTGGTCACTATTTTCCCCACATTCACATCACGAGCAACGCACAGGATGCGTGTTTGTAGGAGCTAAAGGGCCCGTGCTTTATTTATTTATTTCTCATAACTTTTGAATTATTAAAGCGCGTTCAGCGGAGATTAACTTTCCTTGCTCAATATTTATTATTGTTTCATTTCCCTGGAAGTTGGAGCTACAAGAGCTTTGATAAATGGACTGAACGGTTCTGTAGTTTCTCTGTAGCTAATCTAAATATCCCCGTATCCTTTGCTGAAAAGCTAATTTGTAATTTCCTATGGTAATGCCACTTAGTGAATTATAATGATACACCGGGGTCTGCTTTTCCTCCCGGTTCTCTGCCCAGGGAATAACGCTACCACCAGAAAACGGTGTGAAACCTGGAAACCAGCCATCAGCCCCCCAAATTACTTTGGTCTAATAACAAAAATCCGGAAAAACGTATGGAACATATGGCCTGTTTGCTTGGTCTGGGCTGGGCCACATCCATCCCCGCTGATGAATGGGAACGATGTCGCGACCCGGCCGCCCGCCTGGGTTTGCATCTGCAACCGGAGCCCGATGATGTGCAGAATCCCCTGCTCTCCCACCACCCCAATTATAAACAAGTGTTATCAGTCTTTTGAATAATTGAAGAGGCTTTCTGTTGAATATTTAATTGCAATAATATTTGGTTAGCGGGGGTTGTTGCTCTCCTTTTGTGCAATCGAGAATTGCTGCAAGAAAACAACCTGTTAAAAGAAAATGTTGTCTATGATCATTGATTTCTTTTTTTTTTTTTTTCTTTTAAGCTAATCAGTTATTCAGTTGAAATTTGTTAATTAGCTCAGCTCCATTAAGACTCTTTGGCATTTAAACTTGATGTTTCTAAATAATTATAGTTTTGCCTGCTAAGCCCACAACCCAGGGTGACCTAATTACTATTAAAGCGTACGTGCTTGGGTCTGGCTTTAATAAGTTCCCGCTGGGAGCCCCGCGGGGAAAAATCACAGAGGCAGCAGTTCAAAGGGGAAGGGACTTTGCTTTGGCCTTGCTGTTTCCAAACTAGACCCGGAGAGTGGGATTGCTCCCAGGTTTGGGGTGGGCTGCTCCCAGATTTGGGGGGTCTGCTCCCAGGTTTGGGGGGGGCTGCTCCCAGATTTGGGGGGTCTGCTCCCACGTTTGGGTGAGGATGCTCCCAGGTTTAGGGGGGGCTGCTCCCAGGTTTGAGAAGGCTGCTCCCAGATTTGGGGGGGACGCTCCCGGGGGGAGGAGAGGAGCCCAAGAGCAGCTGGTCCCTGCAGCCCTCAGAGCATCCCCGGGGTCAGTATCTCTGTGCCATCCACTTTTGGGGGCAGGTGGAAAGCGATTTTTTCCTTGTTTTTCTTTTCTAAGTTGTACCCCTTAATAAGCAAGTGGAGTCCTTTCAAGGTCCTTGCAGATGGGGGGGCGGGGGAGAAAAAAATACAGTATTAAGCTTACCTTTTTTTTAATGGTATTAAGTTTATTTTTGGTTTTTTAGTCGTTTTTTGGTTGGTTTTTTTTTTTTTTTAATATGGAAATGGCCATGCCAAGTAATTAGGGCTTAGTGAAGCCTCAGTTATGTGCTTGTTAGCATAGTGAGGAGAATGTTTAATATTTGGGGAGGCATCCAGTCAATTTTACTGGTGTTTGAAGCTGATTAAGCTTTACTTTGCTATGCAGCGAATAAAAGTGGTGGCTGGGAATAGGCTGTGGAAATCCTCGATTTTGGGCTGTTTGCTCCCACCCGAGATGGAGGCTTCGTCATGACTTCAAAAGATTGTTTCAGGGTATTTTCTGCCAAAAAGTCCTTCTCACAGCCCTGCCCGCCTCTCCAGTTCACCAGTCCCCTGTGCGCCACATCCCAGCACCGACTGGGCACAAATTTTGGATTATTCAAACCCAACCAACATCTTGCCTTTTTTCGACCGGCCCTGTGTAGCCATCCTGGGGCAGGACAGGTTACCAGGCTTAACTTTGGACGTGAGGGTGCTTCTTGAACCCCAAAAGCTGAGGAAACAGAGCTGTGGCGTCTGCTTTTCAGCATAAATTCAATCCTCCCTGCCGTGGGGTGCTGGGGGCAAGCAACACCCAAAATGCACCAAAAGCCGGAGGGACCTGGGTCTGATGTTCCTCTTCCTCCAGGTGCTAAAACCCATGGCGTGGGTGGAGGGATGGAGCAGGGAGCGGCGAAGATTGAAGTTTTATGGAGGTTTTTTTCCACTTTTTTTGGGTTTTTTTTGCAATCAGAGGCCAGGGATGGGCCTTTGATTACTGGAGGCCTCCACTCGCTTCCTTAGCCGCGGGGTCGGAGCCGACTCATTATCATCCTCGCTAGGGTCCTGTTGATATGAGGATAATTGCTTTCTGCTCAAAAGACATTAAATCACTGCGGAAGAGGCGGAGGGGTGTGAATTACATCTTCCCCGGGAAAACCGGGAACCCAGCAGAAGAGTTGAAAAGGAACCGGCGTCCTGGGGAGGCAGGAGGGGAACGGGGCCGACCGCGGGGCCTGGTCTGACTGGGGGAACTGGGCGCTGGCTTGGCAGGTGCCTTGGCACCTTAATTTTATTCTATTTTTTTCCCCTGACGCCTGTATCTTCCTATTTCCAAACACCCGAGGAAGAAGATGGGCAGCAGCGTGTCCGTGTTTGGACACGCAGGCCCGAGCGCTCCACGGGGCGTCAGCTCTGCTTTTCGCTTGCAACAAACATGTTGGAAAATAACAAAATCTGGCTTTTCAGGTTCACCGGTGCATTGCCAGAAGTACTTCCCACTGCGTTTTTGAGTCGCTCGGGACCTTTTCCTCCCGTAGGGTCCCCGCGGTGCCAGCATGGAGATGCCCTCACCGCCCGGCCGCTCCATCCCTGCGCTCCTGCCATGGTTATTTTTAAAGCAGCGATGCCGAGTCTCCGCACCCTATATTAAATGCTGGAAATGACGGGCACGGGGTGACCCCGAGGAGCACAGAGCTGCTCCCCAGCCCCTGGGATTTGGTTGAAGCCGTCCAGAAGCTTCACACGAGTGGGCGAACCCCCTGGAGACGTGTGGCCTTTGCTGTTGTCCGTGCTTTTCCTCTTGAGATGGAATTGCTGCTGGGGCTCCAAGTCATTCGAGCTTGTCAGGCTCTTGGCAGAGGCACCGCGAGGTGACATAAAATGGTGTCACCGGGACCAGATACGGCGCTGTAACGTGGTAATTTCTGGTAGAATAAAATATAGAGAGATCAGCTTCATGCCACGTTTCCTGGGGAGGCACGTGTGGCTCCTTGGGCCACGTGCGTCGCACCAGGTAGCCTTACTCTTGCTCAGCAAAATGGAGAAAAGCATTGATTCTGCAGGAATTAGAGGTACCGATTCCATTCTTTTTTTTGGTGCCAGCTTGGGCAGGGCCCCCCGAGCTCTGGCCATCGGCTGCCAACGTCCCCAAGACCCACGGATGCCGAAGCTGAACTTGCCAAGGAGAGGAGACGGATACGGGTTGGCGGGAGCTGTGAGGTCGTGAGCTGCTTGTGTTCGGTATCTTTCTAAAAATCGCCTTTTATTATCCCTCCTCGCGCCACGTGTGGGTTATTACCGAAATGGCCGGCACCGCCGCGCGCACGCGGGAGGCTGCTGCGCTGAAAGGCCGGCTGAAAACCTGCCGAAGGACATAATAAGGCGCTCATTAACTTCAATGGGCTTTGGCCGGAGCCAGAGAAAATGTGCTGCTTTGAGAAAGATGCTGCTTAGGGCACCATCCTGCTCTGGCGTTGCGTGCCGGAGCCGGGCTTCGCTCGCCGGGGCTGACCGGGGATGGCAAAACCGCTATTTTTGCACGGTCCTGTCCTTAATTTGTGAGAAAATGGTCCGGCTGCCCCTGGGCATCATCCCTGGGGCTGCACCCCAAAAATCCCGGGTGTTCTCACCCCGTGCCAGGCACGGAGCCCACCGGGATGCTCCCAAACACCATCTCTTGAGTCACCAGCCCAGCACATTTTTATTTATTTCTCTAAAGCCTGGCGATGTTCGGGGGAAAGTGGGATGTCTTTGAAATGTTTGAAGTATTCCTAATAGGTTACCTTGAAAGCTTTCTTCAGTCTTGAATGAATCAAAGTGCAAATGTTTATAATGCAACACCCACACAGGCTGGGAGAGGGATTTTTATTAAGGCAGGAGAGTCAGAAAACAATAATAATAAAACATGTTTTATGAAGTTGGCGAGAAACTTATAAACTAGGTGAAGTTTTACAGCATATGAATTTGATACAAGTTGTAAATTTGAATTCCCAGGCTGGTCCTCAGGTCTTGCTCTTTATTACCTGAAATAACATTCCCCACTTTTAATAGCTGGCTGCGGCGGAGCGGACGTGGTTTTATCTTCCTAAATGATCTGCCATGCGAGTCTCATAATCAAACTTTCACCCATCCTGAAGTCTTCAGCCCTTTCCTTGAGCAACGCAGCGGCTGTTGCTAATTAGCAAATAGCTGCTATTTGCTTCGCTGTGGCAGGGGGGGACCTTGGAAATCCTTATGCACATCCCCTGGTTTGGATTATTTAGATTTTTTTTTTTTTATTTTCCTGAACAGAAACCACCTTACCGTCTGATAGGAGAATAAGCTTTTTCCCTTGGGGTGCCATACGGGGGCCGGTGACACATATCTGGCTCTGGTGTCCTTCTCCCTGGTGGGTGTCAGCCCGGGGTGGCATTTAATGACCCCCTGGCCACCCGCGGTGCCTCCAGCTGTTGGCAGCTGGATGTGAGGGAAGTGTATCGAAACGGTCTGTCAGCCCCCTGTCCTGGCTGCGCGCGGGCTGGCAGATTATTCCTCTTCAAAAAAAATACATGATTACTTAAGTAAAGCGTTCTAGCTAATCGCCAGATTATTCCCTTTAAAATGGGAAAGTAATTAGGGATGTGTTTTTTTAAATAGGCTTCCCACCCTTGGATCTGCTGGGATTAGTGTATGTGGGTGTGTAAATATTTAGTTTCCAAGGACTTTTTTTTTTTTTTTTCCTTCCCCTTCCTTGAAGAAACAGCAACAATAAGTGATTGAAATGAGGCAGCAGCTATGCTTGGACACTTTCCCCAGCATCCAGAGTATAATTGAAATTAAAGATGGCCCGCAAAGGAAAACGAAATTGAAGTTCTGCTGGCTGGCACAATGCACCAAGCCGCCTTTCAAAACGAGGATTTCCTCTGCTTATATTCGAAGTTGAAGAGACGAGGTTTTGCCTCTGGGCGATGGAGAACAAGCACAAACTGGAACCAGTAGCAGCTTTGGTTGAGGATGGGTTGGTGGGCTGCGGGCAGGACTTGGAGCAGCTGGCTCGGGGGTTGCTTTTGTTCAGCCCCTTTTGTATTTTGTGCTGGACTAATATATTGGAGAGAAACAAAATTCCCGTTCGGTGAAAAACCCTGACCTTTCCAATGCACCTTCGTTCAGTGTTGGGGTGAAAAATGCTCCTTTCTGAGGAACCCTCTGGAAGAAGCTTCTTGGCTGCCCCTCACCCACCTGGGATGATGCTGGTGGATGGGAGGAAGGACCAGGACCCCCCACCGGGGTTTGCCTCCCCGAGGAGGGGGAGCTGGAGGTGGGTTTGTGCCCAAGACACTTTCCCCAACACCAAATAAAAGGAGGAGGTGGCTGGGGAACCTGTTCTGAGGTCAAAACGGGCTGGTCTTCTCCTGGGCTGCACCAAGGAGACCTTTCACGTGGAGTACGGCAGGGTGGGCTTGGTTGCATCTTCTGCTCACTACCTCGGGGGGATTTTTGAGCCGATTTCTGCTCACGGAGGTCTCTTTTTCACATCCAAACAATTTAGACTTTTTGCACCGAGGCGCTTTGATGTTTGCATTCAAAAACGTGTCTTGTTTTGAAACTTGTTGCGGTGTTTGCTGTACGTGTTTGCAAAGCTGGGAAGGCAAGTGTGAAGAGGCCGAGATCAGAAGCAACACACATAGTTTAGATGCAAAAATGGTTTTAATCCAGCGATCCGGTGGAGTTGTGGATTAAAGGAACAGTTGAAACCCATAATTCATGTGACTCCCCTAGAGGTCTGCATCCCTGGAGACCCCCAGAGCTGTTCCTACAGCCAAAAAACACCCTCGCTAAGCCAGGGGAGGTCAGAACCTGCTTTCCCCATCCATCTAATGAATAAAGCCCAAGCCCTAGCGAGGCAGCAGAAGAAAACCTGCGCAGACCCGAGGTTTGGAGGACAGGAGCTGTCACTGATGTGCCGTGTGGCTTTGGTCCCCATCCTTCTGCTGGGAGACACTTATAAGGTATTTCTGGGACCATTGGTGCTTAAAATGCTCATGCACCCCTTGTTTCTCTTTCTGAGGGGGGCTGTTTATTGTGAGCGTTAACGCAGGGCTGTCGTTTGGGTGCCTCGGTTTTTCTTTCAAAAATTGCAGTTGTGCTGTTCAGCTGGAACTGGCAACTTTTGGACTTTTTGTTCGCTTGCCTGTGTGCTGGAAAGCCGTCAGAGGGAAGGGGAGCCTGTAGATCTCGATTTTTTGTTGTTGTTATTATTATATATTATTATAATTAAAACATTTTTAGCAGCTGAAATTTGAGCCCGTTTGGGTATTTATACAGCACGATGTTTTGGATGGGGAATAGGCCAAGAGAGTCACGTGGCTGGGGCCAACGTGAAACAAAAGAATCCATTTATTATCCAGGCAGGAAATTTGTTCTTCGGGATGTTGTAGCTGCAGACATAATGATTTCATTTCCTCCAGTTCACCCAGATTAATGGCTTGTGCTCTTTTGTTTGTGTGCCTGTGTTATTTCTGCAGCGCGGCTTCCCCCGCTGCTTGGTGCCGGCGTGTGCGAACGCGTGTGCAAGTGCCCTGGGCAACGGGGGGGACCTGGGGCTCCCCGTTGGGATGGAGGAGGCTGCGTGGGTTTTTGGGGAGGGGTGAGATGCTGGGAGAGCCGAGCTGTGGGACCAACTGGGGTGACCTTCCAGGCAGTGATGGATGTCCTGTCGTGTGCATCCCCAGGGGTCTTCTCCTCCTGTATCTCTGGGGGGCTCCTCTTCCTCCGTCCCCAGGGGGCTCCTCTTCCTCCGTCTCCAGGGGGCTCCTCTTCCTGCATCCCCAGGGTCTTCTCCTCCTGCCATGGTCACCAGGGCAGCGAGAGGTGTTCTCCTATGAAGTTGTGATGGGATGGAGGCGATGGAGAGACAAGTGTGACCTTATGGAAGGCATGAGAGCAGCGTGTCTTCTCCTTGGCTACGCTCAAGGGTGTACGTAGCTGTTGTCTTTAGTGGGAAGCCTGTACCTTTGCACCCTCCCAAATATCGTGCCGGGAAGCTTCTCCTTTTCCGAGGGAGCTGTGCTGGACGCAGGGATGCAGGAATCAGCCACGTGGCGATGGGTGAGCGGCTCCTTCCGAGCCAGCTGGTTTGGCTGTTCATGCCAAGCAGGTCCAGCCTCTCCTGGGGCCACTGGCCATCTGGAAGATGGTAGCACTTAAGCTCCCTCCTTGAGAAAAACAGGCCTGTCTTTGTGGATACTACCAGATTAGTGGCAGCTTTAATTGCTCCCTTTCTCGCTTTTTGAGTGTTTGGCTTTTTGCAAGCGATGTGGCAGGCAAACACTGCCTTTGTGTGGCTGTCGCCTGAACAGTCCTCGCGGGGTTTTGGCACGGAGCTTTTAATCTACTGTGTGAAGTGCGACAACCGCGATCTTCTGTTCTGGGTTAATCTGGAGTAACTTTGTGGAGGTGGAAGTGCCCATCTGTGATGAGGAATTGAACGTGGCGCTGCCTGGGATCTGCCGCTGGAGGAGGTTTGGTGACCATCTTGCTGCCCCCGTGCCCAGCTCTTCCTCCTTCCTCCCCTTAGATGTTTCTTTTTTAAATTTGGGGAGGAGAAAGAGTTTTTGCCACTCTTTCTGGAGGAGGTTTCCCTGCAGGGACATACCTTGCTGACCCTTTTGACCATCAAGGTGCATCTGCCATCGTTCCTGCCATCCTCTGGGTGCTTGCATGCAACAATTGGGTCTTGCACGTGTTGCACCTACTTCGTTTTGTTCTCCTGAGCTTTTGTGCCATGAGGGGTGTGTGGGGCTGAGGGTGCGAGCCCACCATCTGAAAGCTGTGGAAAAGAGGGATGGGGAGCTCCTGGTACCCCATGGAGCTGCAGGAGCTCTCTCCCCACTTGTCTGCCCTCCCAAATCGCTCCCGTGTCACCCTGGTGACAGAGTTTGTGAGGATGTGACAGCTCCGTTGCGCGGAAGATGATGAACAGTGATGAGCCCCAGAGCACACCGTGCACTTAAAGTGATTTATTTCCGTAAGGAAACCACAATCAGGGAGGATGGGTCAGTGTCATCAGGAGAAGAGGTGGGGATGGAGATGAGCTTAGGGGGAAGTTTATCATCAACTGGCGCCGCTTTAAAAATGAGCAGAGCTGGCGTTGCGTGAAATGGAGCCGTGCCGGTCGCGCCGGGACCGTCCCTCGCCCGTGGTGGGCTGTAGGCATCTCCCAGGGTTCGACTGGGCTGCCGGAGGTGGCCTTGGGGACTTCTCCTTGCTCGCTTCCCTTGCGATTTAAGGTCAACTCACAGCAGCTGTTGGTTTTTCTTCTCCCAGAATCCGCATCCCAGAGCTCCTGGCTCAAGGGGATGCGGTGGGACAGCAGTTTGCAAAGGGGTGTCCCCAAGTGCCCCCTATTGAAGGGCATTGTCCAAAGGGTCGGTGGAGTGCTTGCTGGTGGCCCTTGGCGTGTTCGGGTGAGGGTTTGACGTGGCCCCGCTGGCCCGTCAGAGCTGGTGCAGCACCTCGCGTGAGCGGGCAACAGGAAATCAGGGCAAATGCATTTCGTTATTTACTCAACCAACTGGCTGTCTTGTATGCACAAGGTTTATACAAAGACAGCTCGGATTGATAGTGAAAATTTCAGGAGAGGACGCAGGGTAGCTATAGATCCCGGCCATTGGCTGTTCTGACCGAATCTGAAAGTGGAGAAGAATAGAAGTTAAGTCCCGGGCAAATCTGGGAGAGCCCAGGGGTGGGTTTGCAGGGCTTTTTGGGAAGTGGCATTTGGATGTGGGGTCTGCTCACAGGGTCTCTTGCCAAGGGACCTGTCGCTTTTCCCGTCGCTTTTCCCGTCGCTTTTCCCGTCGCTTTTCCCGTCGCTTTTCCCGTGGCTTTCCCATCCCTTTTCCCCTTGTTTTCCCACGTGTGCAGCCCCATGGCAGGGAGGGCTGGGCAGGTGATGGGTCTCCCTGCCCAGGCATCCTTGGCGAAGCCTTCCCCATCCTGGCCTCATCCTGGCGGAAGCTCCCCCACGCTGCCGTGGCGGCTCAGATTTATTTCCCTTTCCCTCTCACGCTCTTTGCCTCATTTGCACTTGCGAGCTGTCTCCATATGGTGCAAAAAACGGAGAGACGACGCTCAGCATGGCGGGAGGCGGCGCGAGGAGCCGCTTGCCGACGAGCTTTTGCAGTTTCTTGCTTTTGAGGTTCAATATTTCCACCTCCTCCCCTCAGCGGCTGGGGCTGAGCTCGTCTCCAGCAGCATCCGTGCGCTTTTCCGCTCTCGCTCCCCTGCCTTTCCCCCGAGACCCCCAACACACGAGCAGGGCATCTTCAGGATGCATCCTTGGATCAACGATGCTGTTGTTTGGTTCTGAAAATAATTGACTGGCGTCCCCGAAGGCTTTAGGACGTGTCAGGTGCTGCATTAAAAAATACAGGGTCGATCTAGGTGCAGGAAAAAAATACAGGATTGATCTGCGCTGGGGCCGTGCCGGGAATCTCGCCCCACGCTCACTTGTTGCTTGAACGGGGTTTTCCTTCGCAAACTTCTAATTCTGGTGGGGGGTTTGGTTTCTGGCTTGACCAGGCAGTCTGGCCTTGGCTGTCAGCAGCTGGGGGGGTTTGTCAGGGTGAAAAGGGAGGTTTTTCCCCCAAATTTTGGTGTCTGGGGAAGCACCAAGCGCTTGGCTGAGCTGGGAGGAGTGCATGGGCGAAGGGATGCCCATCGCTAACCTCGTGTCCCCCGGCGGTGCTCGCTGAGCCGTCTGTCATGCTCGTCGCTCATGCAGAATCCCTTTGACATTTTAAAATAAGATCTAGTAAATAGGAGCCGGACGACGCCAGGTGCATCTCTCGTAGTGAGGGCTCTTTGACAGCACGGCTGGCGCTTTAGATTTAGGGCTCTATGAAATGCGTGTTTTTGTAGCGAGCTCGAAGCTTTTCTGGAGAACACGGTCCAAGACGGTGACTCATCCTGAATCTCTAAAGAAGTGATAGGGAAACGCAGGATAAATGTTTTGATTTTTTTTTTTTTTAAGAGCTTTCCTCATAGGTGGTGCTGTCCTGGAATGAGGCAAAATAAATCCAGCGGGGACGGGGGCCACATGGTTTCAGCAAAGCGTCTTGCACCTGCTCCAGTGTTGTCTTGGAGGTTGTTGGCTTTGTAGCCGAGCGCGGTGCAGCTCTAAGACACGTGTGAACGCGCTGCTGGGGACGTCCCACTGCAACCCCATGAGCGAATATCCAGTGTCTATCCAGACATGAAGACTGCGCGCCCTTTTAATTTATCCTAGCACGTGTAATCGTGGATGCTGTTGGTGTTTATGGCTGCTCTGTCTTCTCAGTCGACTAATTCTGTATCATTCCCGGTTGGTTAGGAGCCCCGTTCCACTGAACCTGTTAGGCTTCCATGGCCCTTGTCTGTGAAATCTCAATCCCACTCTTATGTTGTTATTTTTTTCTCCTCTTTTTGGGGCTCCTTGCTTTCTCATAGCACGATGAAGATCAAGTCCTGTGTTCCTAAGAGAAGAGCTCCTGGCAGAACGTCGTTCTCTTGGGTGAGCTCACTTGCTTCCATTCAACCTGGCTGGAGCACACATGGACATGGTTTAGTGCCAGAGCTGGGTTAACAGTTGGACTCGATGATCTTGAGGGTCTCTTCCAACCAAAGTGGTTCTATAATTCGATTCTATGAGCAGCCAACACCGCCATGTGGCTGTTGACCAACAAGCGAGGTACAGATAAGTAGCAGTAATTGTTGATGTCGCTCCCCGATGTTTGGTTTGTCCTCACCATCCCTTAAGGCGCTGTGCTCCTGCATGACGAGCGATGGATTTGGGCTACTGGAGCCTCCTTGTTTGCTTGGCTGGTGAGATGGTTGTCCAAGCCAACTGGTGTCCACTCAAGAAGTCCGGTGGCGCGGGGCTGCTGTGCCCAGCCCATGCCGAAGCCACCCGGCTGTGTGATAGAGTGTCCTCAGGCTCCTGATCTTCAGCCTTCGTCTGCTTTGGTGCATGCTCCTGGGTGCTGACAACGTTGGATGGTGAAGAGCGGACAATTGCCCTTTCCCAACCTCAGCAATCCCTCATTTGGGCCAGACCTTCTCACACCACGTAGCTGGACCTTGAGTTGGAGGGTGCAATTTCTCCTCACAAGCTTTTTGGAGGGCAGGATTTCTGGGAAAGCCTCTGGGTGGCTGAGTTCCCGTTCCACATCTTCTGGAGGATGAAACGAGCAGCTGCCAAACTTGACATATGGTGATTTTTAGGGCAGGCTGCGGCGTTCTGTGGTGTTTGCTGGCAACCCAGGCTTGTGAAAGCAAAGATGAGGATTTAAATGGATAGTGACATTGTTCTGGAAAACATTCTCCTGCAAGATAGCCTTGTTGTCTTCCAGCCCTGGGTCTGGAGGTGGCACAGTGGAGGAGCTGGGTCTGTTTTGGGCCAGGGCATCCACTAAAATCCTCTCTCAGCCCTTGGTGCTGCTGGACTTTGAGTTACCAAACGCATCTGCGCTCACCTGTAAATACTTGGGTATGGACTATGATCTGTGCGTATTGTGTGCATGGATTTTTTTACATCCGTGGCCTGTGCGCAGTATAAAAAGTGCGATATTGGCAACCGGCTTTGTCACTGTGGCAGCAAATGAGCTCCTTGTGTTTGGAAAATATTGGGTTACCCGTAACATGCCATCCTGAGATTTTCCCCGTTGCCTCGGATGTCTCGTTTGAGCTCGGTGGATTAAAAACTTGTTCCCAGATTTTCTAAAATAGGTTTACAATTTGGAAAACAAAAGGTATTGAAAGCCCTATCTTCTCTCTCTTATCTTTCTATTTGATTTGGTCCCCTTTGTCTTTCTTCCCCGTAGTGCCTGCTTTTTTTGGTAATTCTCTGTCGTTTCCTTCCCTCTCTCTTATCTCTCCCTGCGCAGTTCTCTCTCTTTTCCTCTCTATTCCTCTCCCCCTCGCCCTCCTCCCTGTAATTTATTTGCAGGCAGGTTGTCTCTTTGATTTACTGTATCTCTCCTCGGTAGGATTATGATAAATGGATTGTGTGGCTCCGGCTGAGCTCGTCCAACACCATGTACCTGCGCTGGGTCAAGCGTGAAAACCGAGGGGAGATGCTGGGGCTGGGGCTCATCTGTTGCTAAATGGGACTTGGTCCTTATGGTCCACACTTTACATCACCTCCCAATTTTTTTTTGTTAGGTGTGGGGCTCGGTGGAGGGGTTTTTGTCAATGCTTTCTTCTTGCTTGATGTGCTGGCTTCGCTGTGTATCTGCACATAAACTTGCAAAAATTTAGGCAAGTATTTTATTGGGCGCTTTCAGACACATCACCCAACATATTCCAATTTACTATATCCTGATGTGGATGGTGTTTGCTGCTTGTAATTAGAGCGTTTCATCCGGCAGTCACAGCAGGCAGCGGCTTATTGATAAAGTTGTTATATAGTTGCTGAGCAAACACCCTCCCCAAATCTGAGCTTCATTAAGTTATTGCCTGCCCTGCTGCGATGCATCTTCATGAAATCCATGGCATTGACGGGGGATCCCGGAGGAGGGCCGGGGCTGTACTGTGCGGCCACAGCTTAATGCATCTCCTTGCAGATCCACACAGCACGCTTGGCCTTGGCTAATATATATATATATATATATATATATATATATATATATACACAAATAAATATATAAAAATATATAAAAATTCCTTCCTTTTCCAATGGAAAGCGGTTTTTTTTTGGCCACCGCAGGTGTTCTCCCGCTGGCTGGTGGTGTCACGGCTGAGATGTCTTTGCAGAGCGGGCACGGCTGCTCCTCTCCCCCAAAAGGTTCGTACAGACCCCAAAGCACCAGTGTTTTCCTTTAAAATACATGTTTTGTGTTGACTCGCTTTGTTGTTGTTTAGCGCATCCTCTCCGTTCTCGAGCGGGTTTGTTACTCGGCGGGTAATTCTTCATAACGAACCTGCAGGAGATTGATGGGGAGAGCTCGTTATGCACTTCCAGAGCAGTTTCACCCTCGTTCTGTAGCAGCAAAATCCACCATTAAAGGCAGAGAGCCATGGGAATGATGGGACGTAATTAGTTGTTGCTGTAATATTTTTGATTGAAAGTGTGCAGACACTGTCAGCGGCGCTTTCGGCAGCTGGTGCTCTTGGGGAACTGTGAAAAGCATCAGGGCTTATCAAAGGGAGAGGCTGGTCCTGCTTTACCCTGCCCGCCCCTCCAACGCCAGTGTTCAACCCTCTGGGAGATGTCACGACGTTCACGGCACCGGGGCGAGCAGCGATGCTCCATCCCACTTAGGGGCAGGAACCCGATGGGGAAACCTCTGCAGAAGAGAATTTTTGTGGTGGGATGTGCTCCCAGCAGCTCATCACCACATGGATCTGGTGTTTCTGCTTTTTCCCGGCTTAACCCGAAGCTCAGGGTTTATTGAAACCTTAGGTATTTTGGTCAGAAGCGTGGTCATGGGGGAGCAACCTGGAGTTACTTGGGCAGCCTCCTGGTGTGTGCTTGAACCCCTACATCTATAGGGAATCGTGAGATTTTAAATTGAAATTATTCCCCCAGCACCCGCGGGACTTTCTTTCCGTTGGCATCGAGCGGTGTGATGCAAACCATGGGTAGCGGTGATGAAAACCGTGATGCGATCTGGGCTCGGCTTTAAGCCACGGCAGCTGGGGGGAGGCAGAACTCGTGGCATCATAGCAGTTAATGTTACTTAGCAGTAGTCTTTGTAATAAAGCGTCTTGGCTCTGTTTCTCTATTGTTCCCTTTCCCTGGTAATGTCACCAAACTTGGACAGAAGCTTCCCAAGCTGTGCGCTTGCCTTGGGCTGATTTTTTGCTGAAGCTTTCGTGGGAGAAAGAGGAGGTAGAGGGAAAGCGTGGCATTTATGAGCATGAAATTTCAGGGGGAAATACGGTGCTTTGCTTATGGGGGGAAAAAAAATCTTGCTGTCGTTTGCCTTCAGAAAGTTGTGCTGTGGGGCTGGCACTGCCCAGGGGGCTGGACCTTGCCCTGAGCCCATCGCTGCTTGCTCAGCCTCGTCAGAATGAGTCTCAAGAAACCACCCATGGAGCATCCTCTGTCCCCAGACCTGTACACCCTGCCCCTCGCCCGACGGTTCCCTCCCGTCTCCTCTCTCCCTCTGAAGGTTTGGCCATCGACACGCACCTCTCCGCTCCCCGTGCATCTCGGGGGGGCTTATTTCCAGCAGCTGGCATCCTTGCCAAATCTCCCTCTACCCATCTGTTGTTAGCAAGCCTCCTCTCTCCTTATTTTGCTTAATTTCTGTCTCTTTCCTCTTGGTTGTCTCAGGCGTGCCTGCGTCTCTCTACATATGCCCAAGCATTTGCTTTCGAGTGCCTGAGGCTGGCTCCTGCCGTTATCTTCTTGCAGGAGCGAGAGCTGCTGGCTTTGGGAGAGGGACCGTGTCCCCGAGGCATCTCTTGAGGAGCAGAAGTTTCTTGGTGGCCTCCCTGAGCAGAAAATTTGTTGTTATATCTGTTTCTTTCCATATGACAAGAAGGTTGGCCTCCTTGCCTCCGTTTCTCTCTGCCCATAGCCAGAGCTCGCTTCTTGCTGGGGAGAAGTCGCATCTTCTCGTGGTGGGACTCGGCAGGAGCCTTCTATGCTGGGGAGGTCTGAAACTTGGTTTCAGAGCGGGGATTTGGGGAAACTAGCCCAGCTTTGCTTCGGGGTGGTTCAGAAGGGTTGAGATCCTTAAATCCCCTTGGGAAGGGTGTTTGGCAAGGTGGCATCATCCGGTGTGAAACGATGGCTCCTGTGGTGGATCCTGCATTGCCTTGCTCCGCGCCTGGCCGCTCTCACCCCAAATATCTTATTTTCCCCTCGCTGCTTGAATGATACCAGCCCACTCTTTGCTCCTCTGAGCTGCAGCTCATCCCTCCGCGGGCATCGGCTCCGGCCGCATCTCGCACCCCTGTGCCCGGGATGGCAGCGGGTCCTCCCGCCCGCACCGCGCGAGCGCTGTCACAGATGGACGTGCTGCTCGGCGGCGAGGGTGCTGGTGCATTCTAATTGCTGGCATCTTTACTCGTTACGAGTGTAATTGTGAGTAGACGTTTGTTTTTGTATTGATAATTAGGGACTGGAACAGATGGCGAAGGCTTAGTTTAAAGTAATGTGTCCATTAAAGAAAATCTACTGTATACAGCTGAAGATTCTTCACTCCGAGAGAGCTCAGCTCACCGTAGCAGAGCTCATCTTCTCCCTAACGAGGGCTTCAGCCATCGCAGCCTGGTCCGCTGCCTTTGGTGCAGCCTCAGGTCCCAAAATCTCCTCCAAGGGAGTGTGTTGAGCTCCTTCCCCATCAGAGCATCCCCTGGGCATCCACCATGCCTGCACGATCAGAGCATCCCCTGGGCAACCTGGCAGGAGCGGTACCTTAAGCAGGCAAGGCGGGGGCTTTAATTAATACCCAGTGCCAAATAACGAGGGCTGGTCCTCGCAGCAGGATGTAGGAGAGGCGCGAGGTGTCTGTGCAGCTTCTCTGCTCGATTAATGATGCTCAGGCTCTGGTCCATGGTAATCTCTTTGTTAGCGGGCAGAGCAAAGGGGTTTTACTGCCTGCCCAGTGTTTGCCCGCTCCCAGCTGATGGCTGGCTGGAGTTGGGGGTGATCCCTCTGTCCCCCCACCGGTGTTTCGCAGCCCCCAGATGGAGATGTGAGCGCTGGGAGCCTCATCGTGTCCCCCCTTTCTCCGCAGGATCTTGGGGCGAGGGACACCGGTGTCTGCAAACCCTCCCGTTGCTGAAGGAGGGTGCTCGGCAGCCTTAGCCCCGAGCGGCCTGGCCATAGATTGTCCCTGCGGGGTTTCCCCCAAGGTCACAGAAAATGAAGTAAAACCCAAGGTTTCCTCCGAGAGGAAATATCGGAGGTCAATGGGAAGTTGCTCAGCCCAGCCCTTCTGGTGCCAGAACCTCTGCAGTTGTGGGGTTTGGGTGAGCTCAGCAGGAATCTGAACTGAAAGGGGGATCTAACTGTTTTATTTTATTAAAAAAACCCAACCAAACCACACTATTTTGCCAGGTTATGGCTGCTCTTGTTTATGGCACAGTCCTTGTGAGCCGAGGCAGGAGGTGTTGTGCAGAGGGTCAGGCTTTTAGCGGTGGGTGGCTCTCAGATCTTTTTCCTTTGCTTGGCAAACTCCTCCAGCAACATCTGGAGTTGTTGAAGTGTTTCTATGCGTCTGCGGTAGGAACTTTGCAAGTTGTGACCTCCCTGGCCGCAGGCCACACGGTTCCCTTGTGTCTCGGGAAAGCTCCGTGGCGAAAGCTTCTCTGCGGTTCTTTTCAATTTATTCACTTTTTTTCTCTGTTTATTTAGTTGTTTTGAAGCCTCCTGCTTCGGGAGGTGCCGGTGCTGTGCCGGCTTTGCTGCTGCGCTTTCCTGCTTTGTTTCCCAATTTTGGAGCCTTTGGGGAGGGATGGAGCCGGAGGGAAGGAGTGAGATTTTTGGGAGGGGAGCGGTGGCACTTGGGAGCAGAGCCGGTCCTCACGTGCCGCCATCCCGCACCGCAGCCGTGTTTTATCAACAGTAACATTCCTCTGTCATCGCCCCACCAAAAAAAAAAAAGCAACGCCCAGGGAAGGAAGCTGTAACTGCGTGGGACAGGAAGGGAGATGATGGAGCGAAAATCCTTTCTGAACCAACCCTTGCAAGAAGGGACTTTCCTGTAGCTGGGTCTGTCCTTACTTATTGCAGAGGGTGGGTGAGCCGGGTCTGGGTCATCCTGCCTCAGTTTCCCCTGCGCAGCACGAGGACACCCTGCTTTCCACGGGGAGAAGCGCCAAGGATTTGGGGGGCTCTCCTGGCATCCCTCCCACATAACCCCACTGGGAGATGTTTGCCTGGCCGTTCGCTTCCACCTTTGCATCGATTTGTGCATGGGCACGCCTGCCTGCTCGTTTGAAGGGGGTTTAATTAATGACTGTGTAAGGAGGCGCGAGGCTGTTGGCAAGGGAAGGCAGGCTTGGTGGTGGTGGGAGCAGAAACTTGCTGGAAGTTTGGATGTCTGGAGCACCAGCCCCCTGCAAAACACCCTGCAAAGCGCGGCTGCAATGGGCTGGGGGCTTTGAAGCAGCATCCCGGGGCCGATTTGGGGGTGCAGAAGCTTTGCAAGCCCCCCCCGCAGCCTTTTGCTCCGTCTCTGGCCTCTGCTCACCCCAGGGAGCCAGGCTGGGTCGTGGATTTTGGGAGGGGGGAAGGTTTATCGCTGGTGCCAGGGCAGGGAGTTCCCGGTCACGCTCCTCCAGCAGCAAAGGGAGGGGTGGGAAGATTAACAGGAGCCTCGTTTCCCGCTTGTGATCGCCGTGATTGGGTGTGGAGAGATTAAAAGCAGCCGTCCGGTGGCAGTTCGTATTCCTGGGCTGAGTTTTATTTCCTGACCTTTATTTCTCTGGTCGTGCCCCTTTTCCTGGTGCTGCAAAACTGCCGTTGAGTACCTGGGACCACGGAGAGACGGGGGATGCTCGGCTGTCCCAGCCGCCCGTGGCACATCTCCTGTTTGGTCGAGACATGGGAATCGAGGAAATTATCTGCATGTCTGCTTGCTGCAAACAAATAAATAAAACCTGGAGGATTTTTCCCATCTGTTTCTATATGTTGTTACTCTCGCTATTATTCTTGTTGTGTGTTCTGTGTTTTCTTTTTAAAGAATGAAAGTAGGGAAATGTCAGCTGTGTTACAGCTTTTAAATCTTTCCCACCAAATCCTCCATCCTAAGACCCCCAGCAGAGGAGCACCGCTCCGACAATGTGATTTTTTTTTTTTTTTTTTTATTCGCGTATTTGAAATTGCTCTGACAGGTAATAACTGTGTGCCATGACAACTTGGGGCCGCAGGCAGATGTGGTGCATAAAAGGGGACATTTGGCAAACTTCCAGCTCAGGTTTAGGCAGGGTTTTGTATGTGTGTGTAATGACTCCAGGCAACACAGCATCCATTTCATTATTATTATTATTATTATTATTATTATTATTTAGCTGGTAACACTATTTTTCTTTTCGAGGCTTGGGACAGGCAGAGCTGGCAGCATGGGCTGTGCTTAGGCCCTGATTTTTTGCAAAGACTCTTGTCTTGCCATTGGTTCATTAGATGCATTAGGGCACCTGCTGCTTTATTTCTGAGCAACTCCAAGGGTTGGATGTGCGCTCCCTGAAGGCAACCGAATGTTTTTCTGTGGCTCTGCGTTTATAACGTCATCAAAAACACGGGGAGAAACTAATCTGCTTTGCTTTTCTTGTGTTTCCTCAGAAACCCTGATGGATACACGGACGGCGACGGCCGAGCTGGGCTGGACTGCCAACCCTCCGTCGGGGGTAAGTGCCTCTCGATCCAAACGTCATCTCACGAGGTTCACGTTATTCCTCTTGAAACGCTGCTGGGGAATTCACAGCAGGAGCAGCAACGTCCCGGGATCTTGGTGAAAATGGAGCTTTTCTCCATCCCTGCGCTCTCTCCTCCCCTGCCCCAGATGAAGGGTCTGGCCCTGTCACCGCTCTCTGTCCCCTCTCTCACGCCTTCCCTCTCCCTGTGCCAAAAGGCTTGTAATTAGGAAACATTAGCAAGCTCAAAACAGCTTTCATACCTGGAACATCATCCGTAATTGCACTCGGCAGTGCTCTTCCCTGGCTATTAATGTCACTTTTATGAAGTAATGAGGAACAAAACACCCTGAGGCACTTAAAACATCTTTTTTTTATATAATATGAGCCTTTGAGGAATGGAAGCATAAAATAACCTGACTCACATTCCCCTGACAGAGAAAGTGAGAGATGGAATCGGTGGGGAGAGGAGCAGTGGTGGGAGGGATGCGAGTTGATGGATGGGCATCGCGGTGGGACGGGCAGGGACAGGGACAGCCGCAGGGGCCGTCCCTGTGGCCTCCAGGACATGGCACAAAAGGGGGACAGATGCCAGCCCCGGCTTTGTTGGGCTATGACTGCCTTGGCCAGGTCCTCCAGAGAAATGAGGTTGCACAGCGGCACCAGAGCTGAACCAGACATGCAGCCGGTGCAAAATCCTTTCCAGGCACATCAGAGGCCCTTGAATTGCGTTGAGAAAAATCTGAGCCCAAATAAAATGCTGGCAAAATGTGAGGGACTGTGTGAATAGCTGCCTGCAGCTGCTATTGCTGAAAGCCCGGGCAAGGCAGACAGGGAGCATGTGTTGTAAGGCCGCAGTGGTCTCGTCCTCTGCGGAGCGGCAGAGCGAAACCTCTTCGCAGCCAACATCCCTGCATCCCTCTGTGCGCAGCCCTGCATCCCTCTGTGCACATCCCTGCATCCCTGTACGCGTCCCTGTGCACATCCCTCCATCCCTATGTGCGCATCCCTCTGTGTGCATCCCTGCATCCCTCTGTGTGCATCCCTGCATCCTTCCGTGCACATCCCTGCATCCCTCTGTGCACCCCTGCATCCCTGTGTGCGTATCCCTGCATCCCTCCATCTGCATCCCTCCAAGTGCATCCCTGTGCGCATCCCTCTGTGTGCCTCCCTGCATCCTTCCGCACATCCCTGCATCCCTCCGTGCATCCCAGCTCCCCATCCCTGGCCCTGCCCTGCCTTGCAGGGTGACCTAAGCCTGTCCATGTGCTGATCGGGCATTAATCCTCTGTGTCTCGCTCCTCTCAGAGTTACTGGTGAGTCTTCTCCTTTACAGGAGCGTATATTAGATCTTCCACAAAGTATTTCAAAATACCAAGTCCTTTATTTAAAGACACAGTGAGTCTGTAGTGCATGTTGGAGTACACGACTTCCCTTGTGAAGTCCCCTTGCTTGTGGACTGCGTGTTTTTCAGTAGTGCCAGGCGCTTTGGTGGGTGGATATGGAGCATCTTAAAGTGTATTTGGGACTCCTGGAGCAAACCCCCCTGCAGGCATCATGTCCCAGCCATGGCAAGTTTTGGAGTAGGTTGGACACCAGCTGAAAATCAGCGATATCTTCCTCTCGCTCCAGGTGTGCAGTGGTCTTTACAAGCGGCCCGGTTGCAGCACTGGGTTTTAGGGTTTGTCCTGTTTACAACAAATATTTGAGGGCAGATTTGTGCTGTTTCTTGGCTTGTCTGGCAGTAATGACCAATAGTCACGTGAGGCTTGTCCAGGGAGGGTTTGCAGATCACCACCCATGCCTGGCATGGAGATGTTAACATAGACATGGGGATTTCTGCTTGCGTTATGGTCAACAGAGACCCCACATTTACTTGTTCTTTTCTTGGTTTTAGTCTTCAGCTACCAAAAGCAGCCATCCTAGGGCAGTGCTATTTCTTTTTCAGCCCAGACTGCTGAAAGCTGGGGTAAGAAACTGAAAGCTTCCCTCTACCCTGCCTTCCTACACGGGGGGCTGCTGGCATCAGTGCCGGGATGCGGATGCTGGCCGGGCCGTGGTCCCCAGGGACTGGCCATGGTGGGACCTGAGTTCTCTGGCTGCTCTCCTCGCTGGGCGTGCTTTAAATCTCAGCGGAGATGGAGGAAAATGTTGTCTTAATCCCCAACGCTTCGTGAACTATTTAGTGGGATCTTGTGAAAATGATGCACTGTTAGAGCATCGATGGCACCGGGGGGCTTTCAATCACAGGGACCTGCTGCTCTTCAATGCCCAGTTGCAGGAGTGCTCATACCAAGGAGGCATCAAGATCCAGCCCCAAACCCTCACGAAATTTCCAAGTGGCTTTTCATGAGCGCTGGAAGAGAGCTCGTTGTCTGGCCTTAATTGGATGGCAGGGCTGGAATTCAAAGCCCAAGTGGGAAGAGAAACAATGCAACCCCCTCTCTCAGGGAGGACCCTGCAGCCTTCTGATGTGAAAAGGCATCTGGTAATGAAAGGGCGTTGAATCCGCACATCTTACCCAGGGTGGAGAGGGTTTTGTTTTTTTTTTTTTTTTTGCAGCGTGGGATGAGAAAGAGCGCTCGGCTGGCTGCGTGAGGTTTGATTGCTGCTCTGGTAAACATTGCTCAACAACAGCGTGCAACCTTGAGCTCTGATCTTTGCTTAAACTGAGCGGAGCCGAGGAGGTGGACCCGGGAGCAAAAGTTCTGCTGTGTTTGTTGGCAGCATGTAGAGAACCCTGCTTTGAAAACAAAACAAAAATCTACGTTTTTTTATTTTACGGCAGGGCTGTGGTTTCCAGGGGGGAAGCCTGGGGAGCAGGTGAGGAAGGTGGTTGTTTAACAGAAAATGGAAGAGGGCAAGATCTGGTTGTAGGGTTGGTTGTGGTGCGTGAGCTCTTTGGGGAGACCAACACCCTGGGGCAGATCGGTGTCAACCCCCTGCCGTTGTGTCCCCACGTAAGCACAAATACATGCAAGTCCTGCTATAGCATCGCTCCTTGAAATTATGCATGGTATTCAGCTTGCTGCTTAAAGATTGCCATATGAATAATGCTGTTATGAGGAGACTGTAAACATGGATTAGTTAAAATGAATGGATTATGAGGTTGTAAATCTGTCTGTAGGACTCTAATGCCATCATAGACTATTCACAGTTTGCCGCTGTCCCTTAATTGAAATTGTAGCCTGGATTATATTAATGCCCTTCTATAAATCGAATTGCAAATCTATATTCCCTCTCTCCGCGGCGGTAATGTTTTATTTAGTTAGTTTTCTTTGCTGGGGGAAATGATCCTGTTGTGCTGAGAGCCTGGGGTCAGGCTCGCTCTCCAGCCCATGTGCTGGTCGGGCTCTAATGAAGCCGTAGCCTCGTGCACTGCTTTCCTTCCCATCTTGGGGTGCCTGGACCAGCTTTCATCCCATTTTTACATCTTCTCAAGGCAGCTAAGGTGGTTGCCCACGTGGAAAAGATGTTTTAGCATCAGGTAGGGAGAGGCATGCAGGGGCGAGAAGATGAGGATTTCTTCTGATGTTGGCCCAAGGGGTGTTTCTGCATGAGTTTTGTGTCCATGGCCATGTTCCTAGTCCCCTTTGGGGCTTTGGGATTCTCCTTCCAGCCCTGCCCTGTGCAGAGTGAGCTCATGGGTCACCACCTCTGCCCCACTCTCATCGCTTCTCCCTTCTTTCCGCAGTGGGAAGAAGTCAGCGGCTACGACGAAAACCTCAACACCATCCGTACATACCAGGTGTGCAACGTCTTCGAGCCCAACCAGAACAACTGGCTCCTCACCACCTTCATCAACCGGCGCGGGGCTCATCGCATCTACACCGAGATGCGCTTCACGGTGCGGGACTGCAGCAGCCTCCCCAATGTCCCCGGCTCCTGCAAGGAGACTTTCAACCTCTACTACTACGAGACGGACTCTGTCATTGCCACCAAGAAGTCCACCTTCTGGACGGAGGCACCCTACCTCAAAGTGGACACCATTGCTGCTGACGAGAGCTTCTCCCAGGTGGACTTTGGTGGCAGGTTGATGAAGGTGAACACAGAAGTGAGAAGTTTCGGGCCCCTGACCCGCAATGGCTTCTACCTGGCGTTCCAGGACTACGGGGCTTGCATGTCTCTGCTGTCTGTCAGGGTCTTCTTCAAGAAGTGCCCCAGCGTGGTGCAGAACTTCGCCATCTTCCCGGAGACGATGACGGGAGCGGAGAGCACCTCTCTGGTGACCGCCCGCGGCACCTGCATCCCCAACGCCGAGGAGGTGGACGTGCCCATCAAACTGTACTGCAACGGGGACGGCGAGTGGATGGTCCCCATCGGCCGCTGCACCTGCAAGGCTGGCTACGAGCCGGAGAACAACGTGGCCTGCAAAGGTAAGCTTGGCCTTGGCAATGAGGCGCTCTTCTTGTTTTCAAGCTTTGCATATGTGCTGGTTTGACTGAAAATGAGTTAATATTCTTCATGCAGTTAGAAACCTTTCTTTTTCATAGCTAGCACGCTCATTATTTGGATTTAGTTTGAGAACAAGAGAGAACACCCCAGCACAGAGCTGATGTTTTTAATTGCTCTGGTGTGAGAGCTGAGGACACTCTGAGCTCTGCCCACAGGTGTGAGGCATCGAGGAAGGGGGGATGAATGGGGCAGAGCCTGACTGACATCCAGACTGAGCAATAAGAGTATTCCATCCCATTAGTGTCGTGCTTCGTGTGAAAGAAGAGTGAGGACCTTCCAGGCTCTGTCTCGGGCGTTATCGCTCTCGCTGGCTCTCGGGCGTTTTCTCTTGCGTGCTTTTTTTCCTTCGCTCTTTTTGTTGGAGCCAGGGGAATTTTGGTTTGGGACGTTTAGTTCAGCTTTTTGCCATTTTGCAGAGGCCTCTGAGCCTTTCTGCCTTTTTTTTCCTCTTTTCGGGACTGGAGCGTGGCTCCCTGGGACTGGCTGCTGAGTGATGGACAGTGTTCATGGGGAATTGCATTGAGTATCTTTTATTTCTATTTTATATATATATATTTACTAGTAGTGTGTTAGTATTTTGTTATTTTATTAAATTGCATTTATCTCAATCCGATTTTCTCCCTTCCCTTTCGATTCTCTCCCATATTGGGAGGGAGAAGGGGGTGAGTGAGCGGCTATTGTGGTTTTATTACTAGCTCGGGTTAAACCACGACAACTTAACAAAATGTTGGTCCTCAAACAAGCTGTTTTGGGAAGCAGCCCTTTTGAAACTGGCTCTGAACATGCCCTGATGTGGTTTTGCTCCGGGGGGCAGGATTTGGGAGCGGTGGTCAACCTGTGGCTTCTCGGCAAGTGGCCAAAGCGTGGCTGGGACGCCGGTGCTCGCGGGAAGCCTCCTGAGTGATCCGCTGCCTTCAAAGTGCCGGCCGAGCCGCTTTCATCTGCCTCGTTATTTCCCCGGCAAAGCTGCGGGAGCCGGGCGGCTGCTGTCGGGCCCGACAGCAGCGAAGCTGCTCTGCTGCTTGGCATTAATTGGAAATGTTTTTTTGTTGGTTTTTTTTTGGGTTCCCCCAGCCACGCCGCCAGGGTGCTGCTGCCTGCTGGAGTCCTCTGCAGCGCGGGCTTATAAATATGGAAGTGGTGCTTGCTGCTTTTCATCTCCTTTCGCCGTTCTGATGAATATTTCCCAAATACCGTTGGAGGATTTTTTTTTTTTCTGTTAGCTTGACTTGCCCTTTCCTTCTCCTCTCCCAAATTAAGGTGTTGTTTTTGCACGCTGCTTGGAAGGAGAGAAGAGGAGAGAGAGGGGTTTTTGCATGAGAAACTAACCTGATTTTGTTGGCACTTTTCGAATAGAAAATGGGCACCACCAGGTCGAGGAAGGGTCGGGAAGGAGGAGAAGGTCAAAGGAATATGTCAAAATGCTTTAGGGCAGCTTTTGGGGAAGGATGTGACAAGACGAGGTCTGACTTGGACCTCTCTTGGTGCAGGCTTGGCTGTGATGCTCCCTGGGGTGGCCACCATGGTGGCCCGTAATTCCAGATACATGAAAATAGCAAGCCTGGGATTCAAGCTGTGAAGAAACTGATTGGTTCATTTGCTGTAAACTTGGGAGCTTTTGTTAGTTTTCACTGTGAAAATAAACATTCCCACCTTGTCAGGGTGGGGATGGTGATGCCTTCCATGCCAGGGCTCCAAAAACTGGGAAACCACCAGTGTCTGTGCGATTTCACATTGAGCAGAATCACCAGTGGGTTCCTTTGAGTTTCACAGGTGACCCTAAATGTGGTTTTGTTCCCACCAGGGAGTGGTTTGTCCTTGAGATGCTCCATTGGAGGGAGGGCTCTTTGCAAAACTGAGCGTTTCTGGCGAGGTGTTCCTCTGCTGGGAGCTGGGTCTCTTTAGCTTGGAGAAGAGGAGACTGAGGGGTGACCTCATCAATGTTTATAAATATATAAAGGGTGGGTGTCACGAGGATGGAGCCAGGCTCTTCTCGGTGACAACCAACAGTAAGACAAGGGGTAATGGGTTCAAGCTGGAACACAAGAGGTTCCACTTAAATGTGAGAAGAAACTTCTTCTCAGTGAGGGTCACAGAACACTGGAACAGGCTGCCCGGGGGGGTTGTGGATTCTCCTTCTCTGGAGACATTCAAACCCGCCTGGACGCCTTCCTGTGTAACCTCACCTAGGTGTTCCTGCTCTGGCAGGGGGATTGGACTAGATGATCTTTTGAGGTCCCTTCCAATCCCTAACATTCTGTGATTCTGTGATTCTGTGCTGTTGACTAAACAAATGGAAAGCACACATGGTTTTATGGCAGAATGACATTTTCTCATCATGGAAAAAAATAATCATTTTAGCTAAAGACTGGCATTGGGAAATAATGTCATTTTGCCAGAAATGTAGGGAAACGGCGATAATGTAAAACTGCGGCAGCTTTCGGTGGTGTTGACCTTTCTATCTGCCACTGGCTGGGTGGTGGATGTGGCCGAGGTCTTGGGTGCTTCAGGAGGAGCATGTTGCATCTCCCCAGCCCTTGTGGTTTGGGCAGGACAGATGAAGGGGGACAGTAGGACACAGCAGGCACAGGAGCAAACCTGTTGGTGTCAGACCCGTCTCTGTGGCTTGTTTTATTTCCTCTTCTTGTGCAACCTCCAAAACGCTCACGATGCGTTCATACCACCAAAGCTGCGCCCAGCAGACCCCTGTGCTTTGGGGAATTGCTGAGTTTTCTGTCCTGTGGCGACGTCTCCAGCTGTGCTCCCGCTCCTCGTTAGGACTGTTGGAAAATTCACCGCATTGAGTGGAAAATCTGACCTTGGGTTGGACTCTGGCTTCTTGGGAGCTTGTGTGCACCTTTTGGCCGTGAAGCTTCTCCTCGTCTCCCCGTGGACCTCAGAGACCAGGAGGGAAGACCTGAGCCCACTGCAGCCCTTCCCAAAGGTCTGCGGGCAGGAGGTGGCACATTGCGAAGTTTAGAAATAATAATTTGTTGGGTTTCCTCTTTGTCTTTGTGCCGTCGAAGGGCTCGCGTTCACCCGCTGGCTTTGCCTCGCCGGGATGCTGCCGGGAGCCACGTGTTCCTGACGTTGTCTCAAAGCCTTCATCAAACTGAGATGAGCCACTTAACGAGCCTGCGGGAATTGTCACCAAGGAAAGGAAAAAAAAAAAAAAATTAAAAAATCCCTTGGTATTTTAAGGCTGAGAAAATGGGCTTAATTTCTCAGCAGTTGGGAAAAGAAGAAGGTTGGATTGTTGAGCTCCCCCCACCCTTGGGACACCGGCTGTGCCCATCATGGGGCTGTTAGACCGGAGCGGGTCTGTGCTGACAGCCGAGCTCGGGGCCGCTCAGGGACTCATTAATCCCGGCTTTTATCGGCACTTAGGCGCTCGCGGGAGGCGCAGGCAGAGCTCGGTGCTCATCGGAGGCATCTCGAGGCCCGAAGAGATTGCCGCTGTGTCTTACCGTCAGTCATGGCGGGGGGGTTGTTCCCAGCGCGGCGCTGAGATGGAGGGAGGTTTTCTGTATCGATTTGCCGCGTTATGTGTTTGCTGGTTGGGATTTGGCGCCGAGCTCCCGGCTGGCATGAAGCCGCGTTGCTCTCCGTCGTACCCGAAAACCCAGCGGGACGGCCCGCCCCGTCCTCTTCATCACCTCGTGCCCGTCAGAGCTGCGGGTCAATGCGAGATGGAGGCTGGTATTGAATCCAAAAATGAATAATTCATTGGGTTGCGATAGCCTGTGCTCTGTTCGGGTTGATATTAAATCCATTTGTCTTGCTCTGCCTTGCTTTATGGCTTCCTCGCGTGGTCAAGGTGCAATGCATCATCGAGGTGGGAGGAAAAGCAGGAGTGGGGATCGTTGGGAGGCCGAGGAAATCGTTCAAGACTTTGCATGAGCTGGGTGGATTTTGCTGCTTCTCCTTCAGCAAAATTATTAAACTCTTTCTCGGGTGGTGTTTCACTCTGAAACCTAATGATGGCAAGGCAACTCCTCACTAGAAAATGACAGCAGTTGTGGGTCTCTCAGCTTTTATCCCTTTGGACTCTGAGGATGGGGCACAGAGTTTGTGTCTGCTGGAATCATGCTGACATTCTCTCTGACCTTCCCAGTACCAGGTGATAACTCAGTTTCACAGAGAAGCCAGCAAAGGAAAAAGTTGGGGTCTAAATCAGCGTTATGCTCAATTTTTACTTTGTATTTATAAACTCCGGGAGAAGGAGCAAGAGAGCAGTCTGGCTGCTTCCTGGGCTTGTCTTGCTTTCATTTTCCCCTCCCGGCAAATTCCCGCTGTAGCATGGTCAGGATAATGAACCCACCTGTGTGCTTGAAACAGCTGGAAATCTGAGCTAGCAGGGATGGCAAAATTAAAAAAAAACACCTCACAAGATAAGATCAAAGCTGGGCTGCGATGCAGAGGCTGCTCCTTGAGCGTCCCCTGCATCCCAAGCATCCCCTGCGTCCCCTGCATCCCGAGCATCCCTTGCATCCCCAGCGTCCCCTGCGTCCCTTGCATCCCCAGCGTCCCCTGCATCCCTTGCATCCCCAGCGTCCCCTGCATCCCTTGCATCCCCAGCGTCCCCTGCATCCCTTGTACCCCCTGCATCCCGAGCATCCCCTGCATCCCTGTCCCCCGGCCCTGCTTCAGCTACCGACTGATGCACCAGAGCTGGGGGGTTAATTTTGGCCTTGTCCATCCTTTTGGTTTCTTCGTCTCCTTCCTCCGTTTGTCCCTCCCTCCTGCCTTGTGTGTGGAGGGCTGGATTTGGGGAAGGAGGCAGCGGGGAGGACACGTCCCACCAGTGGAAGGTCCAGGAGTGAGCAGCCCCGTGCCAGTTCCCCCATCATCCTCCCCTCCCGCCCAGCAGCCCTGGTGATAATTATCCATTTCCTCCATTTATCCATCACAGGAGGCTGGAAACAATAGCAGAGTGCAGAATTTATAAAGCGAATTTTTTTTTTTTTTAATAGTAATAATTACGAACATTTTGTAATCAGTAGCAGAATAACTTGCTAACTCTTCAAAAAAGGGAGACTTCAAGTTTTCCCACTCAAATTATTGCCTTTGCTGAGAACTAGCTCTCTTTGCTCTCTTTGCCTGTGCCTTTGTACTGCAGGGGCTGCAGAAAGGCCCTTTTTTGGGTTTTTTTTAGGGTGTGTGTTTGTTTGTTTGGGGTTTTTTTGTGGTTTGTTTGTTTTCTCTGTGCTGCTGGTCCATGTACTTCCCACGGCAGGGAAGCAGCTTCTTCTCTGGTGTCTTATTCCAGCTTGCCCGACTCGTGAGTGATCCCTTTTTGAACACTTTCTCCTCTTTAACAAGAGGGGAAAAAACAGAGGTAAAAGGAAAGCGTCCATCTCTCCTTCTGCCTGCTCTTGGATTTGGTTTAGCGGAGCTGAGCCATCCCAGCTCGCTGGGAAGAGCATCCTTCTCCTCTGGTTTTGAAGCAAAAATGTTTTGGTAGTAGGATTTCAAGTAGGATTTCAAGTTTTTCTCCTTAAAGAAACTTGTTTGGTGGCACAGGAGGGGGTGGCCGGCATGTCGGGGCTGCCTCCTCCCCGGGCATCACTGAGCGTTCCCGTGGGGCTTGAGTGCCTGGTACACAGTAACCATCAAAAAAGCTGCTTTTAACCCAAAGTGAGAGCATCCGCACAACCGGGGCACTTCCCACCTCTAGCAACAGCCGAAACGTCCATGGGGTGTTTTATTCCATGTTTAGCCAAGCCACAAACCTCGCTCAAAATAGACCTCTTCCTCCTTTATTTTATTTTATTTTTTTTTTTTTTGCACAATATCAAGTTTCCTGCCCTCTCTCCCACCCGAGCCACTCTCCCCTGAGCTGTGCTGGGAAGTGGCAGCTCTCCTGGCTCTTCCCGAATCCGGGGGTGATGCCGGAGGGACGGGTGATGCTCCTCTTTGTCGCGGGGGCTTTGCCTTCTCCTGGCAGCCATCTCCCCGCTTCTGCCGCTGGGTGGAACAGGCAGCCCAGTTTTACCACGGCCACGCTGTGCGGGAGAAGAGTTTGAATAGCTACGCCTCGGGAAAAAAAAAAAAAAAAAATTGGGAAGAAAACGGGGAAAAAAATGTGTGATTTTTCTTAAATTATGCCTTAATGAAGGCATCCATTAACCCCTGTAATAATATCGCGAGGGAAATGTCCAGGAAAACCTTGTTAATTTTTTTTTTTTTTTAATGAGTGCAATGGGTTTTAATGGAAGTCTTAATTAGATATTATTAGCCAAAATGTTCCTCTGGTGGATTCGGGCCCTTCTCTCTCCCCTGGCGCGGCGATAGGGAAGGACCGTCCGTCTGTCTGTCCTGGCTGTGGCCGGGGGGGGGCCCAGGCGCTGCTCCCCGGCTCTGCCCCCCAAATCCCCAGTGGGTCCAGGGGCTCAGCACCACCATCCAGCCCCCTCCAGAGCAGAAATGAGGGAGAAACCTGGAAAAAACTCCGGGAAAGGGGTGAGCAGGGGCCTCAGAGGGATTACGGAGCAGCCCCTGAGCTGTCACTTAGGGCGTGATTTTTCTGCGTATTGGTTTTATATTGTTCCTCCTCAAATTGTACCATGGGCCGTTTATGTATTTCTCCCTGCTCTATAATGAGCATTTTTGAGTGGTATATTGATTCCAGTATTAAAAGAGGAAGAAAAATGTGCTCTCGGAGGAGCTGCCACGGCCACGAGCATCCCTGCAAAACCCACCCGGGTTTTTAACCTCCCCTTTTGTCCCCAGCCCCGGTTCCCACCCCAGCAGCATCACGTCCAGGGCCGGGATTGTTCTCCAGGACAATGGCAGAGCCGGAGGAAGCGCAGGATCCGGGCGCCCGCATTGTTCCAGCCTTGTTTGCAAACCGCCAGCACCTGGCAAACCCACTGACTCAGCCTGCTGAGTTTTAAAGCCTTTCTATAACTTTTTCCTTTTTTTTTTTCGAAAAGTCATGAGAGAGCTCTTTTGAGAACGGCTCCAGCCGGTGCTGTTTGTTTGCAAGGGATGGGGATCTCAGCCGTGTTTGGGGCTGTGCTGCACCGGGCAATAATAATTAAAAATTGAGGGTTTTTTTACCCTAGCTGGTTAGTAATAATAATAGTAATAATCAGAAAAACAAGTGGTTTTTACCATGGTTGGCTAGTTATAATGGGAAAAAAAAAGGTCTTTTCCTCCTCGCAAGCCATGTAATAACTCACTGGCATCCCTCTGTGCAGGGCAGTGTTTAGGAGCCCTGGGGTTGCATTCGGGCTTTGCGGGTCTCCTGCTTTGGGAAACAGGCCTTGGCTGATGGTGTTTTAATGCGTGGTGTAAATAGCAGCTGTGAAAAAGCCGTGGAGTTGGTGGGACAAGTCGAGGAAGGATGGAAGGGAAAAAGAAAACTCAATCAGCGCAAATTATTGAGGTTTTAATTTTCCCCCCGCGTTCCAAGCCCCCGTGGTGACAAATGGAGTGATGCCCTGGGTATGTTAAAAGTGGTTGTTTGTCGCACCCCGTGTCCTGGATCGCAGAGGATGTGTTGGGAGCAGGAGCGAAGTGATTAAAATCAAAGCATCGCTGGAGGAACCGGGGAGAATCCATCCCAGTTCCGCCGGTGCAGCAGGCGCCTGGCCAAGAACTGCTCCACGCCTCGTCTATCAGAGCATCAAACCAGACTAAGTACTCGGTGGTGGGCGCCTCGAATTAAGATGTGCAAACCCGCACGAGGAGGGAACTGATGTTCCCTCCCAGGGCAGCCTCACCCAGCAAGCAGCAATGGAGAAAATGGAATTAATGGCACGGGGTGGAACCGCATCGCTTACTTTTCACGTTAAGCCCTACTTGTGTGATCTTTATCGTATGCAAATGGTTTTTTAGGATGAGAGAACTGTGAGCTGGTCACCTCGATGCTCGATGTGGCCGTCGCTGACCGTGATGCTCTGGTCCGTGCGGGCAAAGCTTTGCCCTCTTCTTGCTTTTTGGGGTCAGGGTGCCAAAGCGCAGGGCAAAGGGCTCCCACCTCAGCTCTGTTTTCTGGGCTTTGCTGTATAAACCTCATCTGTAAAAGCAGAGGTGTCCTGGGGAACCGATATACAAGGGAATTAGGAGTTGAATTTCTACCCTAGCTTGACTCTGCTGGATCTGCAGCCTGGACGGTAAAGGGCCTGTGAGGTGGGACTTGGTATTGACATATTTTGATCTGATTTTTAAAATTTTTTACTGTATTATGTTACATATTTGCATCCAGGTGTGATAACACCAAGATGCTTAAAACCAATTGCTCAGTAAACCTGCTCTGGCTGCAGCTTTGGGAGGGGTTGATGCACATTGACACGTGTCCCCTTAGTGGCCCGTCACCCTCCTCGGGAACAGGGATTATTTTGGTGCTTGTGGGTTTTGCTCTGCTGCAAGAGGGGGAAATCTTTTCGAAAGCTTGAAACGGTTCTGGGCATGGCGAGAAGGTTCCCTGGGTGCTGCTGGGGATGGTCATCGTCTGGCTAAACCCAAATGTCCCTATTCTGCCATGGGCATCAGTTTGAACATGTTGGGTGAGCAGGGCTGGGATGGGGGCATCAGGGTGAGACCCGGAGCTATCGCACACCTCCCGTCTCCGCATCCGATCTGCTCACGAGCTCTTAATCACATATTGTTATTATTATTTAAGACGCTTTATTCTTAGAGAGCACAAGGTGCAAATTATAGTTCCCAGCTAAGAAAAGCTTCCAGAGCTGCCTGCGTACAGTAAATCCCCGCAATCTCGGGTGGCTTTGACTTATGCGTAGCAGATGTTGAGGATGGAGGAGACTGTTACTATTTCTTTTTCCCCGCTTGTTGCTGCCCTCGGTGGGTGTTTTGGTGGGGAGAGGCTGGCAGTTCTCACAGGTGGGGTTTTTGGGGGCTGTCCCCGCCACAGCCCCTGCCTTGAGCATCAATCCTGTCCCCAGCAGTGGCACTAACGCAGCAGCAGCTTGGTCATGCTATTTGCAGAAAGTTTTTTCCCAAAATCTGGTGGTTTTTGAGCAGGTTGCTTGCCATGGCACAGGGTTGAGCTGGTGCAGGACTCGTAGAATCATGGAATGGTTTGGGTTGGAAAATTTCAAGAATAGAGTGGAGCGGGAGAGCGTGGACGTGAAAAAATAAGTAAGTGGAAGGGAGATGGGTAAAACTTTCAGAAATTGCTTTTTTAGATGTTTTCTGGCTCCAGGAGGTTAGGGCTGATAAGAGCCGCTTGGCAGGAGCAGGGCAAGTCAATGGCAGTGGGTGGGAAAGGAGGTGTTATTAAAAGAGAGAAATTGTACAAAATATATGGATGTGATGCTCATGTATAGGAATAATAGTAAATTGCACCTGGCTGCCGAAAATACGTCTTGCTGCTGAAAATGCCACCCCAGGGTGGAAAGGGAGCTTTGCTCAGGCCTCGTGGGATGATGGTGGCAGATCCCTGGGACGTGTGACAGCGGGAGCAGCTGGTGCCACCGGTCCCTGGGCAGCGCCGTGTGTCCCCTCTCCTCGGCTGGGTAACGAGGTGCCTTTCCTCTGAGGAATAGTAATTATGGCTCGTTCTGTTATAAATACTCATAGGGGAGCTCTCTTAATTACTTTTCTAATTAATTCCATGTGTGGGGCTCTTGGGGTCGGTGAGGGATGTGGAAGAGTGGTTGCACCTTGGTTGGGACGTCTTCCCGTTGCCAAATCTGCCTTCCCCTTGCTCAATCCATCCTCTCTTGCTGAATCCATCCTCCCACACCAAATCCATCCTCCCTTGCCGAATCCATCCTCCCACGCCGAATCCATTCCTTGGCACGGTCCTCAAGCAATCAGCCAAACCGCAGATGGAAAGGGTCCCGCTCCATGATGGGACATCCCACCACTCCAGTGCCACCCAAGGCACGGTGTTCTCCAGTGCCGTCGCACGGACACGAGGAGACCGTATGTCCGTGTGTCCCTGCCCCACGGCTACAACTCCCCCCACCCCATCCCGGGGTGACTCAACCTTTTGCGGCATCGGCACTAATGAGAACCACTTCAGACGTAATTAATAAGCACTTGATGTTCTCTAGATTGAGGGGACACTGCGTGGCGTGAGCTGCCAAAGGAGGAAAAAGTGCTTAATTACTTCCTATTAGGAAGGGGAGATGTTTGCTTCCCAGGCAGGAGGGGTTTGTGCTTCAGGGAGCCCGTGGATGCCGCCCCAATTTCCCAATCAGAAGAGGGGTTGGAGTTACAGAGCAACATTGGTGGTTCCTGAAATATCCCCGGAAGGGCTCAGCGTAGTTTCCAAGGGGTTTCTAACTGCTGTACCTGGGGGAAGAGCTGCTCCTTGAGATAGACCCACCACGAGTTTTGTGGCAGCTCGCTTTCCTGCTTGGTCGGTGGCTCGATAGCTCATGCGGGCGTTGAGAGGTGAACACGCCGTGCTGGGTTAAGTGGTACATGAAAGTATCGGCTCTTGCGTGTGGCCTCCAGCCCGTGTCCATTGACTCCTGGAGTCTCACGTTGCTGCAGTTCACAGGGGGAATAATCTCATCTGGTGACTCCTCTATTGAGCCCACTGCTTGGGGTGGGTGTAGAGCATCTTCTGGGGCTTGTGTTTTTGGGACGTGCTTGAATTTTGATCCCCCCGGTTGTTTGCTCCAAACTCATCAGGAGGTTCATTGCAGGTGACATTGTCCTGGTGGTCCCCTCTCTGGGTCCTGCTTGGCCCCGTTGACCAGAACTGGTGTGATCTGACACACATCAGCATCGCCAAGGTGGCCCGTGAGCATCGCTTGCCTTGGTGGCACCGGCCACCCTAAGCTCAGCTTTAGTTGTATCGCCCTCAGTAAAACCAAACCTGCCCCGGGTTGCAAGGGTTTCCTGAAATCCAGATTATGGTTGTGCTTGTGGTTAAGACAGCGCACCCAGCTGTGATAAACCAGCCTGGTCTTTAGAAATGGGTGGAGCGGTGGGGCTGGTGGTGCCAGAGGTGGGACAGGAGCAGCATCCGGAACCCTTGGGCAGAGCTCGGCTTTCCTGCATCACTTCTGTCCCGCTCACCCGTTCTAACCTTAAATTGCGTTTCATCACTGGCGTAGGATGGATTTCTTGGCTTGCCCCCCAGCTCTGAGCTCTGGTTTTAATGTACAGCAGAGATGTAAATGTCTGTCTAGCGCCAATCAGGGCGGGGAAGCCCGGGATAGGGGGTTGGACGTTGCTGTCTGTTTAGCGGTAAATCAATCTCCCCTTTCTTATATCGCATCCCCGGGGAGAGCTATGTCGTGGCATTTAATTTGTGGTTACTATTCAGATAGCTCCTGGCCCCACTGCCCCTCAGGGTTTGGAGCAGCGGTGACAAACCCGGTGGTGACAAAACCAGCCCCATCCTGCTTGCAGGGCTGGCAGCCCCGGCAGAGGGAAGAGGCTGCGGCCGCTAAACATGCTTTTAAAGAAGAGTATAAGGAGGCTAAATAGCCACAATTCATCGCCGAGAACGCCATCCCCCTTCAGTGGTTGAATCAGAATAAGCAGCTCGGGCAGCGTTAGGATGATGAGGAGCATCTGGTGCCAATCACCGCCGTGGGCACACGGCGCTGGTCGCTCTGCCGTAAACCTCCCTGTGTATGTGGATGAATTGTCTGGCGTTTGATCAAACTATTTGGTGTTTGGTCACTGAAAGTGGGTGCTCGGAGAGGCAGTGCCGGCCTCATCCTTCCCTGCAACGCCTCCATCCGTCGTGATGCTCCAATTCCTAGTGGGAAGAGCTGAAACGCTGGGGAGAAATGGAGATGGGCTGGGGGTGTCCATGAGCTGCACCACGTGCCCGCCAGCCGTGTTTCACCCCGATTTCTTGTGCAAAAGTGCTGGAGCAGAAGGTCGTTGTTATTTATGTATTTGTATTTTATATATATTTATGTAATGGGCATCACTATTTTGCTGGCTGGTTTATGGAAAGGAGTGGAAGATGCTGACAGACAGTGAGCTGTGGTGAGAGACTGGGCAACTTTGGCCCGGTACAAAGTGGAAACTAAAGGAAAGCAGAACCTAAATGGGTGAAAAGTGATTTGCAAAAGTGACCTTGAAAATTGGTTATTTTGTGTTGTTTTGTTTCCCCCCCCCCCCGTTGACTATTTTGGAGCGAGCTGGCAGCCCCGCGGCACCGTCTGCCCAGGGCCTGTGCGCGCTCTCCTGTCTCATCCAACAAGCAGATCTGGGACAGATTTCCTCCTTAGACCTCCAAAATCCCCCCAACTGTGAAAAACAGAGACAGCCGAGCCCAGAGTGGTGGTTAAATGGGCAAGCCTGGAAAGGTGGGTGGCACAGCAGGGCACCTGGGCGCCGAACCCGGCTTCTGCCGTGCCTTAGTCTGGGCTTAAACTCGCTCTTTAGGGTCAGATACCAGCTAAACAGTTGGTATCGAAGCTCTTTTGCAGCCAGAGACCCTTAATTTTCCCAAGCCCACCTTCCTGGAGGAGAAATGCTACTTCTTAACCCAAGTGCCTTTCAAATCCTGCCCCATACCTTCCCGCTTCGATTTGGTTCTCATCCGTGAGAAAACAAAAACAAACCCAAAAAACCCTGAGAAGGGAAAAACCACATTGAATTTGACTTTCCCTCCATGAATAAACCATGGCGAGCCGAGCGTGGCAGCCGCTGACTTTAATTTACATGTGTCCCAAGGCGGATCTAAACCTATTCCTCCCGAGGTGAAGGGCTGGTTTAATTAACCGGCTGCGTGACGAGGAGCCGGGGCCTCTTCCCTCCGCGCATCGGGGAGAGACGCGGCCCATCGCCCGCAGGATGCGAACCCAGGCTCTGGGAAGCTCGTGTTTGTCTCATGAATTTCTGCCTTGACAGAACCCGGAACAGGGAAACGCGACGAGGTGGGCGCTGGTTGTAATTAGGTAGGGTGAGCGCTCGGCTCTGGGCGATCCGAAATGGCAGGAATTCGTGCGTTTGGTGAAGTTTGCACCAAAATGATGTTCGGTGGCTGATGGGGCGTTTCTGGGTGCCCTCCCTCCCCTCCTCTCCAGAGCATGGCTTTACATGCTTGATGTAAAAGGGAATCAGATCATTAAAAAGTCAAAATAGAGGAAACAAACCCCACAAAACAACCCCCCAAGAGAGATGCAGGAGGGATGACGGGAGAGCATCAAGTAGGGATGCAATTAAATCACTGGCAACAAGCGCCCGCTCCCTGCTTGGATGTTTGCAGGGCGGATGATGAGGGCACCCTTGTCATCCTTTGAAGATGGGGACATTGCAGACCCCGCCGGTGACATGAGGGTAACAGTTTGCCCGATTCTGCTGGTTTTTTTCCCCTTAAACTGCAGCCTGCATCCCTGGTGTCATCAGCACATCAAAGCGGTGGAAACCCAAAAGCATCGGTTGTGTCACAGCCCGTGGTGACATTGGGGCTCTGCAGCCTGGTGTGTGTGTCCCTTGGGGACACGGTGCCACCAGTCCCCTCAGTGCTGCCTGGGCGGTCTTGCCGTTAAAATACCCATAATTTGGAAGGCTGAAAAACTGATACGGTTTTTTTTTTGTGTGCTTAAAGATAATTATATTTTGTGTCAAAGGCGTCTGCAAAATGTACAGGGGGTTTCTAGCAAGTGTCTCCTCTCTATTTTTAGGTTTCATCCAAAATTGTGAGCCTCACGCAGAAAGTATTTGGTTTAGGAGACAAGTTGTGGGGTTTTTTTTCCTAATGAAAAATTGTTTGCAGAAAGTGGGGAAATGGCTCCGGATCCTTTTCCAGCGGGTTGTAAGTACAACAAGCTGTGGTTCCTCCTTCTTTTGTGGCCCATGATGTCCTCAAACCCAACAGGGCATCTTCCCTGCTGCCCATCTCCCAGGGGTGCTGGTAGGTGCCAGCCACACGTCTTTTTGGAGCAAGGCTGGATTTTCTAGGCTTTTCTAGAGCCTTTGAAAGTGACGTTCCTCTCCATGCCACCATCTTCCTTAAGGGCATCATCTTGTGTAGCACCATTACTTCTAACCCATCTTTTCATCACCTGCCGTGCTGGTGTGACCATGGGCACATGCTTAAAGACACAGGTTTTGCTCTCCAAAGGTGTTGGACCCAAACGGGCACCCAAAACGAGCATGAGTTTGGGAAAACCTGGCAAATGCGGTTAACTGTGCCCCAGCGGGGACATCGGGGCCATGGGAATGATGAGGTGGTGCAGACTTGGCTTTCTGCGGGTGAAGGGAGCTGGGGTGGGGAATCGCAAGCTGAAGTCTGTAATTCTTTGCAGAAGCTCCTATTTTAAAACTCAGTAAGGAAAAAATGCCACTCTGTGTCCCCAGGGAGCTTTACAGCAAGTTAATACAGAAGAGATGTCTCCTTCCTTTCTTTCTTTCTTTCTTTCTTCTTTTTTTTTTTTTTCTTTTGACTGAAGCTTCCCTGAGAGAGTAATTAAAAAGTGCAAGTTCCAGGCGTTATCCGAGAGGATTTATTCTGAAAAATGAAACGCTTGGATGCTCCCGCGCTTGCTCTCTTTGTGCTGAGGCTCAGGTCTGTTGGTGGCGGTTTGCCTGGGGCTGGATGAGCAGACAGGTCCCGCGTACCTCCGGCTCTTTTTGCAACCCTGGCACCTGAAATACAAGGGTGTGGGGTACACGCTGTTAAGACAGCAGAGTTTTCAGCAGCAAAAAACCTCACTGTTTGTTCAATAATTCATCCCGCCCTGTGCAAGCTGCAGGGTGAGGAGTGACGTGGTGATGGGGATGCAGGTCTGCGGCACCTTTGCCAGGTGGGACGTGGCCACATCCCAACCCCAAAGCTTTTGGGGAGTTATCCAGCCCTGCGGGGTGCTGCAAATTTGCTGCCATCCCCACCATCACCCTTTAGGCATGAGAAAGACTTGCATCTATTTTTTTTTTTTTCCCCAAAAACCCCCTCCAGCAATGACATCTCGCCGCAAGAAGCCTGGGTTTAAGCAGCCCCACAGCGATGCTCTGTCTCATCTCCAAACGCCTGCATCAGCCTGTGAAAGGGGTCCTGCCACCAAACCCCTGGCCCTGGGGTGTGGGACATCCCTGTGGTGCAGGCAGGAGGACCCGTGTGCAGGCAGCGGTGGGTTTTTTGGGGCATTTAGGTGCTGAGCAGAGAGCTCTGAATCCACCGAGCATCATGGCCAGGTTTCCTGCTTCATCATTTACAAACTCGCCCTTAGTGCTTAAACAGGAGAAAATGGATAGTTAAGCATGTCATTAATCTTACCCAGCCCACGCAATCAACAATCAATTAATTCTCCTCCGGGCGGAAGGGATGCGGGTTGCACCCTGGCAGAAGGAGCCCGTTCCTGCAGGGAATACCGAGGCAGAGCCTCGTCCTGCGTTCGGTCCCAGGCGTTATTGCGGCTCCAGATGTTGCCAGCTCCAGGAAACTTTTTTGCAGCGGCCCTTAAATCACGGCAGACGCTGCACTTGCTGTTAGTGGGGTGATTTATTGCTCCCTCCCAGGCTCGAGCCCTCTATCCAAGCCTTTACGCCCAGACTGGGTTATGGATCCCACGGTGCACGAGTGTCCATAAAACCCGCAGGGGCTTGGGGGGGTTTGGCATTGGTTTTGGCTTTAGGTTCATGGTTCAGCTCCCCCAGAAAGAGGGGGACTCAGGCAGCGGTGAGAGCGGAGGCAGGAGAGGACATCAACCTGCCCTGAAACTGCGGGGGACTTGAGGCAAGCATGGGGTAATTACAGTAGAGAAAAGCTAATTGGTAATAATAGCAATTAAGAGGCACGTGCCTGCAGATTACAGGAATTTACGGATAAGCGAAGTGATGAAAGGAACCTGAGGGCACTGGGTTGCAGAGTGTACTTTGCTCCGGTGTTTCGATGAAGCATCACTTGGATTAATTGTAATTTAAAATTAACAAACCGCTTTAACCTACCCACCGTGGGAGGACCGCTGAGTCCCCTGCATCCTACCGCAGCCAGGTGGGCTGCAAGGTGTGTCTGTAGCGCTGTCACCCCCTTGTCCTCCCCTGTGTCCCATCCTGGTACTGCTGCCCTCTCTGTCCTATTCCTCCAAAGAACCCAGCACGTTTCTGAGCATGTTCTCCAACTCCAGAGCCCACAAGTTGCAGGTGTCGTGGATGCTAACGCTTGCTGGTGGGACCACAATGCCACTGGGACAGTGTGGGGAGGTGCTGGTGGGAAGGGAGAGGTGAAGCAATGGAGATCCACCTCCAAGCCTTGGTGTCCACACGTGGTTATGTCTCCTGCCTCGTGGGTCTGGTGGAACTTGGTGTCTCCAGGGTGCAGGGCTTGCAGTGTCCATGGCTCAGGGAAGGGTCTGTGGTGGCATCTCCAAGTTGTCACCGCCAAGCCCTCATGTCCCCACCCCATGTCCTGCAATGCACGGTAGTCCCATATGTCTGCACAACGCAGTGGGTGATGGCCCGTAAGATGCTTCCATAAGGACAGAGATGTCCTCCCGTGGTGGGGAGGACGGAGGGCAGCATGAGATGGTGGCTGGTCCCTCTGGGATGCCATGTCCCCACCTGGCTCTTAGCACGGTTGGAAAGAGACGGTTCATCACCGCCGGTTTTGTGCCTAAGCGTGAGGGGGAGGGAGATCTCCTGCATAATAAAATTGTAAAATATTGTTTTGATTTATCCCTTTTTATCATCTTTTAATATCTGGAAAGGCTGTGCGAGCAAGAGGCCTTCATGAGTTTTGAATGACAGGTTAAAGGGCTCCAATAAAGATTAGATGGTCCACTATCTCCCAAGGAAATTGCATCAAAGTGGTTCCTCCTGCTTGCTCCTATTAATTTCCTCTTTGTGGCTGCTCGAAGATGCCTCATATCCTGATGCAGCAGACAGGGGCTAAGAGGCACTTTCCATTATCTCGATCATCGCCGTGTTTATGAGACACTTAGGGTGTTTCTCTGGCGAGCCGTGCCTTGGAGGTGACAGCGGAGCCGGGAGCCACACGGAGATGGGACCGTGGTGCGTGTGGGGAAGGAGCCGTCACCCCCGGCCGGGTGGTGGAGCTGGATGGAGGGACATCTGGTCCCTCTGTGCCAAAGTACAGCTGCTGCCTTCTGGAGCCTTGGGTTTCCTTGGGGTTTTGTTAGACATCAAGGATGGATCAACATCCCTTTGTTGGCGAGGACCGGTGGGGCAGGGACCCATCGTTGTCACTCCATCTTTCCCCTCTAACCACGGAGCAGACAGCTGATGAATGACACCTCCCCCCGGCACTGATTAAAGCTGTAACTGGAGCATCTTCTCCTTTATGAATGAGTTCCCATCCAGGAAGGTGATTAACCTCAGCCCCAGGCTGCGTGGGATTAACGAGATGGACCCGTCAGGCGCTGTCATGGGCGTTGTGTCAAATTTTACATTAAATATTTAAAGTTTGCATGGAAAAAGACCTGAGCTGTGATGTTGGGTGTTGGAAAGGGACATTTTGGCTCAGCAGGAGGGTAGCGCCGTCCTGCCCCTGCATGTCCGTGTCCCTGTGGGTGCTGGCGGGGAAGGGCGCCCCGCAGCCCCCGCCGTCCCCTGCCTGGGTACCAGCGGTGGGGAATGAAGCAGCCACAGCCCCCATGCTCTGCCTGGCTAATTACTGTCCTTGCTGGCCCTTTTCTGGTGCCTCCAGAAATAATTCATGGCCAGCGTGGAAAATTTGGGCCATCCTGGCTTTGTAGGGAGGTGCCACCCCATTTGACTTGGGTACAGGGGTGAAGTTTTTCTGAGTTTTTCCTCCTCTTTTTTCCTCTCTCTCTCTTTTTTTCCTCTCTCTCTCTTTTTTTCCCCTCTCTCTCTTTTTTCCCCTCTCTCTCTTTTTTCCCCTCTCTCTCTTTTTTCCCCTCTCTCTCTTTTTTCCCCTCTCTCTCTTTTTTCCCCTCTTTTCTCTCCCCCTCTTTTTCTCTCCTCCTCTTTTTCTCTCTCTCCTTTTTCCTCTCTCCTCCTCTCTCTCTTTTTTTCTCTCTCTTTTTTCTCTTTTTTCTTTTGCTTTCCCATTTTCTTTTTTGTTTTCTTTCCTATTTTCTTTTTTCTTCCCCCACCTTGTCCCCCCACCTTGTCCCCCCACCTTGTCCCCCCACCTTGTCCCCCCACCTTGTCCCCCCACCTTGTCCCCTCCCTTGTCCCCCCCCTTTTTCCCCACTTTCCCCCCGTTTCCCCCCCCTTTTCCCCCTTCCAAGGAGACAGCACCCACCCCTCTTCTCTCTCCCACAGCCTGCCCGGCGGGGACGTTCAAGGCCAGCCAGGGCGCGGGGGTCTGCACGCTGTGCCCCCCCAACAGCCGCTCCACCGCCGAGGCCTCTCCGCTCTGCACCTGCCGCAACGGCTACTACCGCGCGGATTTCGACCCGCCGGCGGCCGCCTGCACCAGTGAGTAACAACTCGGGGTTGGTGGGGGTCATCGCAGGGTCCCGCTCTTCTCCGCTGCGGGGGAATAACGTCTCAGTCGCTTGGTTTTCCCGGGACGCCAAATGCCAAGCGATGGGACAGCCCCACAACCCTCCATTGAATTTATACTTCACCCCCACCGCAGTGGTGATGGTGGGGACATAGTCCCTGGGGATAAATTAGGATTTAAAGTTATCCGCTGGGGCTGTCTTGTTCGTAGTCTTGCAGATGGAGTAATTTTTTTATAGGGCGCGTTAAGCATTGATATTCAGCGCGGCGGCGTGCGCGATGCATGGCTGCGCAGCTGGCTGCCGAGCTGCCTGCGATGGCACAGCGGCCTCGAGCCTGGCTTTTGGGGAGAAAAAAGCCCAGGAGAGAATAAAGACCTGCTGTGCTTTTCACCTCACTGGGGACATGAGTCTCAGCTTCAGCATCGCCCCCGCAAATATGCTGCAGCCCCTTGAATCAGCCCATCAGAAGCTTTAGCACAAGGGTGCTCTGCACCCTCGCTGCTGGGGAGTGCCCAAAATGCACGTCGAAAACTGGGAAAGGATTTGCATATTTTACTGGATCCCTTGAGCTGTCAGAGCAGAGGTAGTCAGCAGGTAGCACAACTACAGATAAATCTATATATCTTTATTATGTCTCGTTACATAGCGGATTTACAGTATTGCTGCGCTACAGGAATACAGCATGAAAATGTTCATTTGCTGATTTTTATTTCTTCTCGTCGTCGTTTAATTTTACAGCCCTCTAATTTGAGGTGCCAGCTGTTCGCCCACAAAGTTTCTCCATGTCAGGGGAGTTAAATCACAGCGCGGGGCTGTGGGGGCTGCCCTCGACCTGAGCCCTTCCCCAGGGTGATGCCTGCAGGTCTGGCCCCCAACCCCAGCCCGGGGAGGGAAGGGGCTGCAATTAATTGGGAAGACAGCGATTTGCCTCTAGGCCAGGGAAGAAAGGTGGTTTTCTCCCTTTTTCTTGAAAAAAAATCTTGAAAAGATGTTGTCTGCTTAAGGTACAAAGACAGGGATTGGATTAAGGTTCCTTGAGATGGGTGGCAGCTTTTTCGGGGAGTAACTTACTATTTATTGATCTTCATCTGCAGCCTTTGCGAGTCTTCCGGGCTGAGTCTCCCTGGGGAACTGGTGTCCTGCCCCCAGCGTGTCCCCCGCCCCACTCCCATAGACCCTCTTTGACATCTCCACTATGTGCTGCTGCGATTTTGGGGAGCCCTGCAATGGGATGTCAGCCCCGCAATGGGATGTCTGTAGAGCCTCAAGCCCGTGAAAGTGAGGACCACACACTGGTGGCTGGAGAATTAAAGGGAATGGAATTTTTACTTTTTTATTTTTTTTTAAGACATTTTTTTCTAGGCATTTGAACAAAACGCTTTTATCTGCAGTATCTGTAGCAGAGGCTCAGGGAGCAGGGGCAGGGCGACCTCTCCATCCTGTGTCACCCCAATGCAGATGAAGCCACCTCTGCCCATCCCATCCTCAGACACTAATGGGGCTAATTTATCTGCAGGCACTAACGATGTCCCCCAGCACACACATGTGGAGAGCTCCCCTCAGGATGGTTTTCCTCACGACAGAGTGTGCTTTGCTCTCTTAACCTTTCCTCGCGGGTCAAGTCCTCCATCATTTTTATTGCTCCCCCCATGGTGGCAAAGTCCTTTTTCTTCCTTGGAAGTGCAGCACTGAGCCCAGCCAGCAGGAGTAATTAATTGCTTTCCTTACTTAATATAACCCAGCAGCCAGATTTCGTGGTTTTGGCTGGGGAGCCAGCCTGGCTAAGCCCAAATCCTTGCCCAGACCTGGGCAGACACGTTTGCGCCTCGATGATGCTTCCCGCCTGGATTCCTCCTGAGTCGCTCCCTCTGGACTCCGGCCCCGCTCCAGCAGCACGTGCAAGCGGAGCTGTGTTGGGTTCCTATCTTCCGAAGCATTTGCGATGGCTCCTGGTGGATTTAATCAATGCGATTTTAAGCTCTCATCCAACATCTGAGCTGCTCGTGAACCAGCGAGCGGTGCCGGCTCTCCTCTGTGCCGTTAAAAACCTGTGCTCCTGGCTTGAGTTATCAAACAATTAACAACCACTTTCCATTTTTTACTCTCTTTTTGCCCGCTGCTCCTCCATTTTTCCATGGTGCTGGTTAAGTGGTGTTTCTCTCGCTGTGATAATCTGTTTGAGGTGCTTTTCCACGTGAGCACTGGAGCTATCTCGGCATCTCCCCATCATTAAAATGAGTCTGTCTTTGCAGGTGGATCTGCATGTGCTTCACATGGGGTTTTTTTTTGGAGGCTGAGTGGGTTTGTGGCATTGGGATTCCTTGGGAGCCCTGAAACCTCCTCTCTATGGGTGGTCAGTGTTGCCCATGGGGAGAGCCTGAGCTTGAACTGAGCAAAGCCATGGAGACCAAATCCCTCCTGAGGCAGGAGGTGATAGGTAGACTGATGGACAGAACCATGGGGTGTCATCCTCCATGGGCAAGGACCCATCTCAATCGCTCTCCTTTCTCTCAGGTGTCCCATCTGGTCCCCGCAACGTCATCTCCATCGTCAACGAGACGTCCATCATCCTGGAGTGGCACCCGCCGCGAGAGACGGGGGGTCGGGACGACGTCACCTACAACATCGTCTGCAAGAAGTGCCGCTCGGACCGCCGCGCCTGCTCCCGCTGCGATGACAACGTGGACTTCGTCCCCAGGCAGCTGGGGCTGACGGGGACCCGTGTCTTCATCAGCAGCCTGTGGGCACACACGCCCTACACCTTCGAGATCCAGGCCGTCAATGGGGTTTCCAACAAGAGCCCCTTCCCACCGCAGCACGTCTCCGTCAACATCACCACCAACCAAGCCGGTGAGTCCAGGCATGGTGGATTTGAAGCTGTACGCTGTGGTTGCGAGCTCTGTCCCCTAAGGAAAAAGCTCCTGGGGTGCGATGGCTGCAGAAAACCTGCACCCAGCCACGGGTGGGATGTGGGGAAGGTGGAAAGTGGGGAGAAAGGCCAAGAAAAGAGGGAGGAACAGGGACTGGGGAGTTGGAGGCCTGGGCAAAGCAAGGAGGACCAATATCTGCTTTTTGTCCCCCTCTACATTGCTCGGGGATGAAGCGGCATCGCCATTTCCCCCCTTTTCCCTGGTGGGAGCGGGGACAGGGTGAATCCAGCCTTGAAACGCAGCTGGACTGCACCAGCACCCTGGGGCTGAGTTCAGGCTCCGTCTCCTCTGGCACATCCCTCTCCCATCCTTTTCCTCTCGTTCCCTTTTCCAGGCTCTCCTGCCCCTTTCTCTTTTCCTGACCAGCCACAGGCAGCTCGGGGCTGAGCTGTGATGCTGACGAGGGGTGTGGATGGCAAGGGGGGGCTGATCCTGGGTGCAGTGAAGAGCAGAGGAGGTGGAAAACCATCTGCTTTGGGCAGAGAAAGGGGACGGTAATTTCTGGTGTAATGCCAGCAGCCTTTGCCAACTGCTTCCTTAGGAGAGCACGACAGAGAAGCCGGGTGTAAATATTTCAGTCTCCAGCTCCTGGGAATACGAATCTGTGCTCATGCCTCGCTGGCATCGCTGTCTCCTGAACCACCCGCAATCAAACCTGCCTTTTGTTTCCAGGCCTTTTTTTTTTTCTGGGGTAGGATTTTTGGAGTGTTTCTTTGCTCATCTCCCACCCCGGAGCTGCCTGGGAGTTGGGAACAGCCGTGTCTGTCTGTCCGTACCCCTGTGTTCCCTCTTCGTCTTGGAAAGACTGAATATCAATGTGGAAGGTGCTCCCAGTGCCGCAGGACGAGCTGCGGGGTAACCCAATGGAAATGCATCAGGATCGGTGCTGTCCCTTGTTTTGCCTCTAAAATCCCTTCGGCTTTGCAGCGGGTTTTTCCGCCCATTTTTCCTGCACGGGGCTGGATCCAGGCTGGTTAACGCACCTCACCCCGCGCGGCTGCCCCCAGCCCCATCCGCCTGCACGCTAACGGGGCGGGGAACGCGGCAATTAACAAAGCAGCCATCAAGCTAAGTGTTTAATTTCAGCCCACGAGCATCTTCTCAGAGCGGATGTGGAGTGATTAGAAACAAAAATACAGGATTAATTACGCCAGGTAAACAGAGGCGGTGCCGGACTGTCGACTTTTCCCTGCCCAGCGCTGTGAGCAGATCGAGCCAGCGCCGCTTTGGGTGCACAGGGTACCTTTCTCGGAGGTTTTTTGGTAGGATTAAGCGCAGGATTGAGCTGCGTTGCCTGGCTCTGGCTCTTTCAAGCATAACTTGGGGGGCAAAAAGCCTTTGGAAAAGTGGCGCCTGGCTAATTTAATTGGGCTGGGATGTCCCTGCCCTGGTTTCCTATACTTGTCCTCAGGGTGGGTGGATTTTGGCACCCACGTCCTATTGCTGACAGCACATGGGGCTGCAACCGGGCGCTGGATTCCTCGGAGAGGCTGTTGTTGCGAACGATGGGAAGCAGAGCTGGAGACCATCATCGAGCCTTGGTTTGTCCCCACTGGGGAGAGCTTTGCTGTCTTTGCCCCTCTGTGGGAGACATCCCTGAAGCAAGCAATCCCAGGGAGAAGCAACGCTGAGGATTTCTAAATCCCTAATTAAAAAGAGTAATTGGTTTAAATACCAGAATTCCCTCGTCGCTAACAGCTCTGGCTCCATGTACGCTGCTGAGATGCTGCTTTTCCCACTGCTAACACGTGAGCTTGTCCCATAGGGGTAACAGCCACAGGCACGGGAGATTCAGGATGCTCCACATGCCCAGGAGATTTCCCCCCATCCCCATCTCTCCCCAGTAATTTTCCCTCCCTCCCCGCTTCCTCGGCAGCCCCCTCCACCGTCCCCGTCATGCACCAGGTGAGTGCCACCATGAGGAGCATCACGCTGTCCTGGCCTCAGCCCGAGCAGCCCAACGGCATCATCCTGGACTACGAGATCCGCTACTACGAGAAGGTGAGCCGCATCTGCACACCCGACGTTGGCAGCGCCGTGGGCTCCAGGCCACCAGCGGTGAGTTGGGCTGGAAACTGTGTGCCAGAGGGTGGGCTGGGGGGACATGGAGCCTCGTACTGCGCTGCTGGGGAGGATGTTCAGCTCCTGAGCTTGTTGGGAGAGGCAGAACATCGATGAGCCCTGGACCAGGCTCTTTGCTGGGAAGGGTCCGGGTGGTGGGACAAGTACCAGGTTGCCTGTGCTGGCTCTGAAAGGTGGGAGCGATGTTGTGGCTGCAAATACCCATTCCTCGCCCACAGCAGCATTTTCTCCAGCACATCAATGCCTGTTGCTACCGTGGCTCTAGGTTGAGAGCATGGGGACAGCATCAGGGGGAAGTGAGGGGGACGGCGAGGACCAGCAAAGGTTATCAGGGCTGTCCCTGGTCACTGTGTCACGCCATGTCCTGTCGCTGGCATGGGTCCTTCCCCGCAGGGTCACGCTTGCGACCCTTGCGGTGAACCGTGCCGAGCCCAAGCTGTTCCATCCCTCCCGCCTCTTGCCGGCTTTAATGAATTCCTCTAAATGTGAATAATTAGATGATCTCACCAGCGGCCCCTTTATGGCAAATCACGTTGCAAAAAATGAGATTCGAGACGTGAGGTTTCCACCAGGGTTTAGCACAAGGAGCCCTGCCAGGACCGGAGGGGCTGGGGCCTCGGTTGCACTTGAACCCCCTCGAGCGGGGTTTTGTGGGATGTGTTACAGCGTTTCCGTAACTGCGTGACATTTCTGGAATGTTCCAGGACATCCATGCTTCAAAGAGGAGGAATTTGCTGCTCATGAGTGTTTTTGTTCTGGATGCTCTTATTGTTGCTCCTCCGTGCTCACTGTGGTGGGACCAGGGGGACATACATGGTGTGGGGACCTCCATGGCACTTTATCCCCCTGCATATCCCCCGCCATCGGGGTGGCTGCAGGGTCCCTTGTCCCCTGACCGTCCCTTCTCTTGCAGGACCACAACGAGTACAACTCTTCCATGGCCCGCAGCCAGACCAACACGGCCAGGATCGAGGGGCTGCGCCCCGGCATGGTGTACGTGGTGCAGGTCCGTGCCCGCACCGTGGCCGGCTACGGCAAGTACAGCGGCAAGATGTGCTTCCAGACGCTGACGGACGGTGAGCCCGGGTGGGGTGACAGCGGGGAGAATGGGCTGGTTCTCTTTCCAGCGACAGCTTTGGGCTCTAATTGGATTAAACGAACTCGTCTCTGCAAACCTCTCTCCCGTCAGGCAGCGTGGCAAAAGCCGGGTGATTTGCAGCGGTGTCTTATTAATCGCCAGCTGGAGGAGTAATCTGCTTTAAATCTCTTAGCTCGGTTTTCTCCCCTGCTATTGAGCTGCGGTTTTGTCTTCCCTGCCTCCGAGCGTGGTGGCAGAGCCCCCTTGTCACTGGCTGTGGGTCTGGCACGATGGGGTAGGGGAAGGAACTGGACTGGAGGAAGGACCAGGGTTGCTTTCCTGGGATGCTCAGGGACTAGAGGAAGGATCAGGGATGCTCTCCAGGGACGCTCAGGGACTGGAAGAAGGACCAGGGACACTCTACTAGATGCTCAGGGACTGGAGGCAGGACCAGGGACGCTCTACTAGATGCTCAGGGACTGGAGGAAGGACCAGGGATGCTCTCCCGGGATGCTCTCCCGGGATGCTCAGGGACTGGAGGAAGGACCAGGGATGCTCAGAGCCACATCTGAGCCATCAGGGCAAACCTGGAAGGGCCAAACCCATCACCAAGAGCTGATTCTCCACCCCGAGGTGGTATGTTGGATGGTGGTGTGAAGCTCACGACCTTCATGGCTTCTTCTGGCCTCCTTGCCAGAGCCGTACTGTCATTCTGCTGGTCCCAGCCCTTCCCTGCATCCAAAACACGAGATCCCTTTAGAGACTAATAACTCATGGGAGGGTTTTTCATTAATTCCAACTTTGGGACAAATCTAGAAGGCGGTGAATGAAGCAAGACTCCTTTCGTGGTCTTCCTACCCCTCCAGACACTGGGGGAGCTGAAGTCCCTGCAAGAAGCCTCTTTTTTTGCTTTGCTGGCACGGTTCCTGCTCTGCTGACGTGACACCCATGGGTCCCAGCCCCACTGGCTGTCTTTCTGAAATTTTTCCTTCTTTCCTAACAGCTGGTCACCCTCTGTTTGCACTCGAGTGCCAGCCAGGGTGGGACAGGAAAACCACGCAGGGTGACCAAAGGGAAGGAAATGGTAACAAACCCCTGCAATGCCTCGTATATTCAGGGCTGGAGAAGTGAGAAGAAAAATCCTGCCTCAAATAAGCAATTAATTGAAATCTAATAAGAATGGGTAGTGTAGATTATTAAATAATAATTGATTGTTAGATGAGAATTTCTCAGGGTTTAAGAGAGAAATCTAGTTGCTAGTAATTAACTGCAGAGTAGAAAAATACAGATAAAAGGGTTCTAAATGCTTTCTTTTGGAGGGAATTTTATTTTAACCCTTTCTTGTGGCTGTGAGACTCCGCATTAAATTTAATCGAAATGAGCAGCAGGTTTAAATTTGTTGAAGGACGAGAAACCCCAGAGACATGGTCAAATCTACCTTTTAAACCTCATCTCTTCGGGAAGCTGGGCCCATGCAGGTTGATTTGACTTTATTCCCAGGACTTTCTCTTCCATAGTTTTAACCCGAAGCACGTGTGAGCTGAGTGTGACAATCCTCCCTGCAACGCAGCATCGTGGTCCTGCCTGGATCCCCCTTGTCCCACCAGCAGCACCCATGGAATCGGAGGGGACATCACGGGACCTTTCCCCGTCCCAGGAGGATGCTCGTACCCCATGGCCGTGCAGGGGAGAAGTCTCACCCTGTCCCTGTTTTCTCGCAGATGACTACAAGTCGGAGCTGAGGGAACAGCTGCCTTTGATCGCGGGCTCAGCGGCAGCCGGCGTGGTCTTCATCGTGTCGCTGGTGGCCATCTCCATCGTCTGCAGCAGGTGGGTCCTCCTGAGAGGGCTGGAGGGGGTAAGATGCAGCTGGGAGAGATTTGGGGTAGGAAGGGGATTAATGGAGGACACCCCTGCAGCTGGAGAGAGTGCTGAGATGCCACCAGTGCGGTTTGGGGTTGTCACCAGCCGCTGGTCACTCAAACCTGGCTGTTTTCTCCTCTGTCCTCCCAGGAAACGCGCCTACAGCAAGGAGGCTGTGTACAGCGATAAACTGCAGCACTACAGCACCGGGCGAGGTGAGCAGTGAACGGCGGGTGGGAAACGCTCCGAAACCCGCACCCAGCGTGTGCCCCACTCCTCCACCACGAAACGTGTGTGATTGGGGGGTCAAAAGCCCCACGGGGCGGATGGAGAAGGACCGTAGGGTGGGAGAAGAGGTGTCCTCTTCCTAGGATACCTTTGCGGTTGGTGGAACTGCGCACCAGGATAAATTCGCGGCGTCTGTTGTGTAGAATGTGTGCTCAGGTGCTCCTCCAGCTCCTGGAAAAGCAGCCAGCAAGGCTGCTGCCATGGCTGGAAATGATAATAAAGCAGCAAAGCAGCAGCTCCAGGGGGTGAGGAGTTGCCACCCAGTGTCCACAGGCTCCGTGCCACTTCCCCGTGGGATTTAAATCCCATTTACGCTTTCCTAGACCTTGCATCCCGACCTTGCCCCAAGTACCCCAAACCCCAGGGTGCTCAAACCAGGTAGGAAAGCAATGAACCAGGTGTCTGTGTTTAGTTTTTAAAGCTGGGCGACATGAAGATCGGCGTCCAAAAGCCGAGAGCGCTGGGGTCATGCAACAAAGTCCTTTCAAGGTTATTGAGCCTCCAGGCGCTCGGTTATTGCAAATGCCGGAGCAAAACAGGTGGGAAATTTGTGGTGAGCAACTAATGGAGTAACAAGTGCATCTGCTGGAACAAATTGCCCCCGTGTTTAGCTGCAGAACAATCACAGCCTCCCTGGGAGCCACCCCGGGATCACCAGCTGCTGGCAAGGGCTGCCCCAGGTGGGTTTTTGGGGTGAAATGGGGTCTCTCAGGTTGTAATTTCTCATGTTTTAACTCTGCCGCCGCTTTTCCAGGAGCTTTGAGACAGGGCAAACAGGGAAAGCCCTGCTGAGCGGTGGTGATTCAGCAGATAAGGGTTTTTCTCTGTCCCGAGAATATTTATTCCCGAGGAAAAACGATGTTGGGAGGGATGTGATGTGGGAGTCAGGGTCGCGGTGCAGAGCGCTTTGACTTTGGAAGAGTGATAAATAATTTGCCGTTGTCTGCCGTTGTGGTAAATGGCCTAATCTGGTTCCTGAGAGCGTGGGGGTGATTTTAAAAGCACAAAGCTCCGTTTTCAGGCAGGCTCAGCACAGGTTGCCTTCAATGCTGTGCTCCGGTACCTGGTGATTCACCCAGATTTTGCTGGCGTGGTGGTGATGAGCCAGTGGCTGAGGTTTGCAGGGCTGAGCGATGGATTTAGGTGCCCTCATCCCACTCCTTCGATGGGATGGGAAGTGCAGGAGGTCAGCAGGGAGCTGAACTGGTGTTTGCTGAGCCTGCGGGCACATCGGAGAGTGTTTGAAAACCCGCCGGTATTGTCAGTGGGTGGGGAAACTTGGGCATTATTGTCTCCTTTACTTCTTCAATGTTTTGATCAGTGAGTCAGTCTTGGTTATGATCCTGTAAATCCCTTTGTAATCCTGGCTGGAGCATCAGCTGCTCTTGTAAAAAAATTTATGGGGCGGTTAAAGCGTACAAGACAGAGCCGTAAAGGGATTTATGAAGTGGGAGATGTGCAGATGGCTTCATTGCAGCCTTCCCCGCCCGCCTCCGAGGCACAGAGCTTTTGCCCCCAAAACGCCCCTTTAGGGGATGAAGATGCTCCTGCCTGGTCCCTCCCGAGTCCTGGGGGCCCTGTGAGCATTTCTCCCTCGGCTCTGAGGCTTTCGTGCCTCCTCCCAAATTCCTCGCTGACAAACTTGCAAAGCAGCCGGGAGCTGATGGAGGTTCCTGGCGCAGAGGCGATGCTGCGGTCCATGTGTCTGTCTGTGTGTCGGCTCCGGGAAGCGCCAACGCAACCGGGTTGTGGCCCTCGATGAGGTCCTTAATTGCGTAATTAAATGCTGTTAATCACCGTAAGGGCGAGGTACCTTGGGGAGGAAGACCGGGCAGCGACATCCCTCCTGGGGTGACTTTGAAGGGCTCCTGCACCATCCGCACTCCCCTTTTTGGGTGAGAAATGGTACAGGAGGCTGAACCCCCACAGGGGGGACCACAGCCCGTTCCAGGTCCCTTTTGGGGACTGTGGTATCATGCTGGCACCTTGCTGAGCCCTGGAGGCGGCGGTGGCCACGCTCTGCCCCGCAGCCTCAGCAGCTCTGCAAGCCCCAGGACATCCCAACACAGTGTCTGCAAACCCCATTGGAAACATTTAGGGGCCTGTTTTTATTTTTTTTACCCCCTATTTGAAAATGAAAAGGGCAAGAGCCCACTTGGTGCATCTCCCTGCGGCATGGCCGTGTCCTGCTGCCACGCGGTGCCCCCGTGCAGGGGAAAATTGTCACCGAGGCCAGCAAAGCTGTATTTTATGTCTCTGTGCAGGTTGCTGGGTATAATTGCCGCGCTCTGTCAATTTAGCGGTGGCCACAAAACTATCAGAGGCCTTTTTGGGTAAATAAATATTTCTTCGTTAATGCGTGGAGCCTCGTAAAGCCCTCACCGTGAAGCCAGCTAATGGTAGCGCAGGTCTGTGGCTGCTCCCCATCACAGGGCGAGGGAGAGGGAGGGTGATGGAGAGGGAGAGGAGGGTGAGGGGGGACCAAAGAGGACAATAAGGGTCTCTGGAGGTGGCTCAGGTGAGCACAGCGATAACCGATGTCTCAATGGGCGTATCGAGAGCGTGAGGACACGGGGATCTCCAGTTCTTGGCCATGGCCCAACTGCTCTTGGTTTTCTCTCCCTTTTGCTGTCGCTTCCCCACAACAAGGGTCTCCAGGGATGAAGATCTACATTGACCCCTTCACCTACGAGGACCCCAACGAGGCGGTGCGAGAGTTTGCCAAGGAGATCGATGTGTCTTTTGTGAAGATTGAGGAGGTCATTGGAGCAGGTGGGTCTTGCCATCCCTCATTGCCTGTCCCTCCCTGCACTCTTGGCCGCTTCTGCGTGGCCACTCACCCACCTGGAGCAATTTTCAGGGGGGACACACGTGGTCCTTCAGCAGAAAAACCTCAAGGCAGCCTCGAGACATCAGGCTTTCCTGGGTTTGTGATGGATGAGGGTGGGCACGAGGTTGGTTTCTGCTCTCAAGTGTCATCTGAGGTGGGAAAGACTCTATGAACATATTTGCTGGGTGACCACGGGGCCTCCTGGGGTTTCCTAGTTGGCTTTTCCATGAGATAACAAGAAAGAGCCAGAGCTCGCTCTAGTCTGTGCCATATTCCCATACATATGTATATACACAGACACACGTGCACTTATCTGCATGTCATCTGTGCTGCTTTGATTGCCATCTTTAAATAACTGTGTCGTACTCGTAGAAGAGAAAATGAGAAGGAGCTGGTTTGGCTGGGATCAAGCTCAGCGATGTATCAGCCACCCTTTGCTGCTCATCAAGGCAAAGCGGCTGCAAACCCGGCTTAAACGTAATCCCTCCACAGGCCAATTCTGCCTCAGTGAAGGAAAACCTCTTCTGAAAACGAGAGGATGCTTTCCTTGGATTTTAAATCAGAGGGCAGCAATGAAAACAGCCCAATTATTTTCCATTCCTAGATAAGTGATGTGCAAAAAGGCAATTGAGATTATCTGCACTGACACTTGGTATTTGAGCTAGTCTTTAAATGTTGATGCTCTCGCTCTGCAAATCTGTTTTGCAAGAGCGGCCTCAGCCTCTGCTTGGGTCGGTGCTGGGCTCCATCACCTTGAAGAAGGTTGCAAGCCCGAACCACGTCCTCAGCAACAGACTTTGCCCCTTTTAAAGAGGACAGGCAAGTAGATTTAGAGAGGAGAGCACCGCCAAAGTGATAACTGGCTGATATTTCTCAGCCAGTTGGTTTGGAGACTGAGCAGCTCAGGGTACCGTTGCTCTTTGCAATGTTTTACGTGGAGGAGGAGGTGGCAGCGGATGCTCTTGCACTTGCAGGGGAGTTTGGAGAAGTCTATAAAGGACGCCTGAAGTTGCCCGGCAAACGGGAGATCTACGTGGCCATCAAAACGCTGAAGGCCGGCTACTCGGAGAAGCAGCGACGGGATTTCCTGAGCGAGGCCAGCATCATGGGGCAGTTCGACCACCCCAACATCATTCGGCTGGAAGGGGTGGTGACCAAGAGCCGACCCGTCATGATCATCACCGAGTTCATGGAGAACGGGGCCCTGGACTCATTCCTGCGGGTAAGGCCAGGGGGGCCGTGTGGGCTGGTGTTCGACCAGGGGATTTGGGGACAAGGTGGTGGCATCCCATCCTGTACATCCCAGTCTGCTTCCTTAGCTCAGGAGCTCCTGGACTGTGCCGAACATCCCCAAAACACACGTGATTCAGTGCTGGCATATGGCCTGTTGTGATAGGACAAGGGGTGATGGTTTAAACTAAAGGAGGGGAGATTCAGGCTGGATAAAGGGAAATTGTTGGCCCTGAGGGTGGTGAGAGCCTGTCCCAGGTTGGCCAGAGAGGCGGTAGATGAACCATCCCTGGAGACATCCCAGGCCAGGCTGGACGGGGCTCTGAGCAACCTGAGCTGGTGCAGATGTCCCTGCTCATGGCAGGGGGGGCACTGGGAGAGCTGGGAATGTCCCTTCAACCCAAAGCTTCTATGCTTTGATCAGGCAGGGCAGGCAGCTGTAGTGTTCTGGGGAGGTGCAGCGTCCTCCCAAGGTTGGGCTGAGCAGCTCTTGTCCCATGGTGAGGTCTTCATGCTCACCCCAGCATCTGCTCTTTCCGATGACAGCAAAATGACGGGCAGTTCACGGTGATCCAGCTGGTGGGGATGCTCCGAGGCATCGCCGCTGGGATGAAGTACCTTGCGGAGATGAATTACGTGCACCGTGACCTGGCTGCCAGGAACATCCTGGTCAACAGCAACCTGGTGTGCAAAGTGTCTGACTTCGGCCTCTCGCGCTACTTGCAGGACGACACGTCCGACCCCACCTACACCAGCTCTTTGGTACGTACCTCTTGCAGGATTCCTGCACCTTCCCCTGCTGGAAACTCGTTCCAGGCATTAATTAAAGAGATGAGCCTAACGGGAGATCTGCTGTTCCCCAGACACCCTTCTAATCCTTAATTAACTCCTTCGTCCTTCCGCTCTCTCCTTCCTCCCCACCACACCTTACTGGTGTAAGAATGAGCAGAGCAGAAGGGGATGAGCGACCTGTTGACCTCACTTAATTGATTAATTAAAAGAGCCTGGCCACAGCCCCTCATTCTACCTGCCCTGCTTGTCGAAACTTTCCCCCTCCCCAGACCTGCCCACACCCCTCCTTTGAGCCAGACACCCATCATTTATTTTTTATTCCAAGACCCCAGCAGCTACTGCTGGGATGTGGCATGAATTAGCCTTTCCCCACCTTTAGAGATAAAAGAGATTATCTCATCTGTGTTTTTATTTAATTTAGGCCATAATAGATCTCCCCGGCAGCTGGGAAGTGATGCTGTGCCTGCGATTGCATCACTCTGCCTCCCACAGCAGGTTTCTAGCTCTGGGGAAAAGGCAGGAAAAACAACCTAGCAGTTAATTTCTCCATTCGTAGTTATTCAAATCGCAGTTTTTGCCATTCATCCTTCAAGAGCAGCTGACGCTTCGTCGGAAAGGCTACAGAAAACAATTGCACTAAATGATTTACAAGGCAATTCTGCCCGGAGTAACTACTGTGCATGGCTGTGGTTTTCCTTCATCCCTGGGCTTTATTTTTGCTATTATTCCAGCTATTGGGAGAAACCAGGTGGTCTCTGCCAAAGGCGCTTCCCTATTCCAGTGCTTTCCAAACCTCCTTTGGGCCTTAGAGGTCTTTTGGTTTTTGCCTCTCACCCCAAAAGTGGGGCTGGAAGGACCTTCCAGCACCTGTGAGAGCTCAGATGGTTCTGTGGAGGATGCTCTGGGTTACACCTTGTTCCTGTTGAAGGCCAAGTAGCCCTTGTCCTTACCTGATGTCTCCTCGAGAAGTGACCTGGGGACAAGCCACCAATGTAATGGGTCCTGCAAGGCAGCTGGAAAGAGGAGGTGTCACTTGGGGGTGACACCTGAGTGGGATTAACCCTTGGATAAACCCCTTGGGTTTGCTTAGCTGATATAAGATATCAGTTATTTTAAGATATTATAAGCTAATGTAAAGTTATTTTAAGATATTGTAAGATATTTTTCTGCAGGTAAAGGATAAATTCATGGCGGTGTTTTTGGCTCCTGCCTCCTCATCCTGTTGGGTACCAGCTCTTCCTGGGGACCAGTGGCCGGGGGTGTGTGATATGTCTCTGATGCTGGCTCGTGGGTGTCCAGGCTCCTCTGCCACAATTGCCATTTCTCAGCTGCTCTCCCGTTTTTTCTGCAGGGGGGGAAGATCCCCGTGAGGTGGACGGCGCCGGAGGCCATCGCCTACCGCAAGTTCACCTCGGCCAGCGACGTTTGGAGCTACGGCATCGTCATGTGGGAGGTGATGTCGTTTGGGGAGAGGCCCTACTGGGACATGTCCAACCAAGATGTAAGCACGAGGGATGAGTTTGGGGTCAGCCGTACAGCTCTAGAGGGTGTGGGGTGCCTCGTTCCCAAAAAAAAGCCTTGTCTGAACAACTATCGGCTCCTTCACAGCGGCACTGGGCTTTGGAGATGAAACGGGCAGGCGAGCAGGAGGATGTGAGGAGGGAAACTGGGAAGAAAAGGCAGTGGGCTGGTAATTGGACTTCAGGAAGCTGCAGGGCCTTTGAAAAAATGTTCAGAGGGTTTTTGAGTGGGGGAAAGAGCTTTGTTAGTTGGACTGCTGCACTCCAACGCCAGCCGCCGAGATAATGAGTGGCAGCTCTCTGCCGGGAGGAACCGCCGAGCATCAGAGCGGAGATTAACCTCCCCGAGCCCCGGCTCCGTCAGAGCGGGGAGCGTCTCCTCCTGCTCCCTTTGCCCATGATCAAATGGGCTGGCAGCACTGCCTGTGACACTGCTGCCCGCACAGGCAGCTCAGCTTTGCCCGCATTTTTTTCTATATGAGACCTCCGAGTCCCTCGTCCTCACATTTTGCTTTCCCTCCCGCTTCCCGGCAGGTCATCAACGCCATCGAGCAGGATTACCGGCTCCCGCCGCCCATGGACTGTCCGGCCGCCCTGCACCAGCTGATGCTGGATTGCTGGCAGAAGGACCGCAACACCCGCCCGCGCTTCGCCGAGATCGTCAACACCCTCGACAAGATGATCCGCAACCCGGCAAGCCTCAAAACTGTGGCTACCATCACCGCTGTGTGAGTCTCGTGGCGTGCAGGGGGGATGCTCTCGTGTTGACATCCCAAATTGTTGGTGAAACGCTCCCCGAGCAGCTCGTGCTGCTGGAGGGAGGGACAGGAATTCGTCAATCATTCGCCAGGCACAGGGTGTTTCTGTCTTTGCTCTGCCTGACAGTCAGACAAAGAACATATAGTTTTCAGCTGAGCAACAGCAATAATTCTTTGTTATTGATTCTTTATGGCGTGTGACCACACGACGTGGTGAGTGCTCTGCCGGCGCCTGCGTCCCTGTGGCTCCCACAGCTGGATTAACACACAGCGATGCTTGGCAGAGCCGTATTCATAGAATCACAGAATCACTTTGGTTGGAAAAGACCCTCAAGATCATTGAGTCCAATTGCTAACCAGCCCTGGCCCTGCCCCATGTCCCTGAGAACCTCATGTCCGTCTGTCCAACCCCTCCAGGGATGGTGACTCCACCACTGCCCTGGGCAGCCTGTTCCAATGCCCCACAGCCCTTTGGGGAAGAAATTGTTCCCCAGATCCAACCTCAACCTCCCCTGGTGCAACTTGAGGCCATTTCCCCTGGTCCTGGCGCTTGTTCCTGGGGAGCAGAGCCCGACCCCCCCTGGCTCCAAGCTCCTTTCAGGCAGGTCAGAGATCAGAAGGTCTCCCCTCAGCTCCTGTTCTCCAGCTGAACCCCCAGCTCCCTCAGCCGCTCCCATCACACTTGTGCTCCAGCCCCTCACCAGCTCCGTTCCTTTCTCTGAACTCCCATGGGACGAGCCTTCCTCGTGGTCTTCCTCATCTCACGTGTGTGCCGGGAGCAGAGCAGTGCCAGAGGGAGCACGGGGGTTGGATTTGGGCTGTAGCCATGCACGAACCGAGCTCGTCCCCAGCGCTGTGTCCCGTTGCAGGCCTTCTCAGCCCCTCCTCGACCGCTCCATCCCCGACTTCACTGCCTTTACCTCAGTAGATGACTGGCTGAGCGCCGTGAAGATGAGCCAGTACCGGGACAGCTTCCTGACCGCCGGCTTCACCTCCCTGCAGCTGGTTGCCCAGATGACATCCGAGTGAGTTGGGTGCTGTGCTGGGGGGGTGGGAAGGTGGGTGCAAGGCAGGAAAGGTGTGAGCATCCACCACCCCGGCCAGCAGCAGCACCCTCAGTCTGGAGCTGCTTCACCATCTGGGTCAGCGTGTGGCTGTCACCTGCTCTCGGTCCCCCCCTCGCCCCAGCGATGCTCACGGGGCTGCGCTTGAGCTTTGAGGCTGTTCTTCTGCCGAGCTGACATCCCTCACCTCGCGTGGAGCCAGCAGAACAGCTACGCCAACCCTCTGTCTGTCTGTCTGTCTGTCTTGCAGAGACCTCCTGAGAATAGGGGTGACTTTGGCCGGGCACCAGAAGAAGATCCTGAACAGCGTCCAGTCCATGCGAGTCCAGATGAGCCAGTCTCCGACCTCGATGGCGTGACGTCCCTCGCTCGACGGGGAGGGGACGGGGAGGGCAGAGGCAGGAGGGGACGAGCTGACGGACGCCACAGGGCAGCAATTGGAGAGGTGTCACCGCTGCCTGGGGACTGTCACCGCAGGCGAAGGGTGTCCCTGGGACTCATCTCTAACCGGTGACTTCCGTTCCTCACCAACAGAAGCACACTTACCGATGTCATGGGGAACTGCGTATTAATACATATAAATATGTACAAATCATATATTTAAAAAAAAAAAAAGACGAAAAACAATGAAGACAAACCAATGTGTGTTGGGGAAGCAAACCCAAACCCTAGAGACCAGACTCCAATCCCACCACGTGAGCAGTGGTCACAATTATTAGGAGGAGGAAGGGGCTGTTGGGGAGAGACACGTAACAGAGCATCCCGGCCGGAGAAACCACCTTCCTTTTCTTTTCTTCTTCCCTGCCCTGGCCCTTCCTGCTCACCCCGCTCCCCTCTCTGCTCCTGGGCTGGTGGAAGTGTCCCCAGATGTCCCCGCAGCTCCCTGCCGTCCCACCCGGCTGCCGCTCTGGCGACTACCAAAGGACTTGGCTGACCGCTGCATGGGGGATCCGACTCAATCCAGTTAATGTCTTCATATTGAAGAAGAGATGTACCTTCAATAGAAAAACCTTGGGTTTTTGGGGTTTTTTTTGCTTTTATCTTTTGCTTGCATTTTTTTTGCAAAAAGTTAAAAAAAAAAAAAAATTAACAATCCATCCTGGAAAATGGAGAAGAGGTGTTTCCCATGTGTGTGCGTGTGCGCTTGTGCGCGTGTGTACCTTGTCACCCTCCCGTGGACTCACTGCTTGTCCGGCACTGAAGATGGGGGCACCGGGGGGGTGTCCCGGCAGCCCTGGGGATGGTGACACGAGGGCTCAGCATCCTGCGGCGGGGAGGAGGACGCCGAGGGGACGCGATGGAGCGGAGGAGCTGCTGCGGGGCTGTCGCCCGCTTGGTGACGCTGGAGGAGGAGAGATGCTCTGGGAAACAGACTGCTAAAGCCCCCGGAGCTGTGGAGATGGCTGTGGAGGACTTTTTTTTCCCCATCTTGTGGACCTAAGGATTTTGATATTGAATTACGGACTTAGGTTTCGTGGCTTTGGAGGTAGGTCCATTCATTTCATGTACCTCTCTGTCCACCCATCCATCCTCCTCCTTTTTTATTTCTCATCTTGCTTCCTTAAAGCTTCTCCCAGTGAATTTTTCCCTGTGTTTAATTTGATTTTTTTTTTTTTTTTTTTTGTTCCACCGCTCGTCTCCTTTGCAAATTGATCTAGTTAAAATTACAAGACGCGTGTCAGTGTTTACACAGAATATTGTAAGACTGGGCAATCTAACTTCCCTCTGCGGATCGCGCCGAGAGTTTATAAAATGAATGAACTCTTAATAAGGCTTTTACTTAGGCGGTTGTGTGCGAGTTGTAACGATCCATCACCGCGCTCTCGCAGCCACTGCGCTGGCCTGTTGTTGTTTGATGGTGTGGTGGCTCATAGGCGTCCCCTTCAATTATCTGTGCCCGCCCTGGGGATGCCCCATGCCCAGCCATGCCGTGGGGATAACCCACATCCAGCTGTGCCATGGGGATAAACCCACATCCAGATGTGCCGTGGGGACAACCCACGCTCAGCTGTGCCATGGGGACAACCCATGCTCAGCTGTGCCATGGGGACAACCCACGCTCAGCTGTGCCGTGGGGATAACTCACGCTCAGCTGTGCCATGGGGGTGACTTGTGTCCCCGTGCGCCATGGGGGGACCCTGTGTTCATCAGTGCCATGAGGATGCATCGCGTCCACCTGTGCTGTGGGTTTTCCCCTTGTCTGTCCTTGCCATGGGATTGCTCCACATCCATCCTCACCATGGGATTGCCCTGCATAGAATCATTTTGGTTGGAAGAGACCCTCCGGATCATCGAGTCCAACCGTAACCCAGCCCTGGCACTGACCCTGAGAACCTCACCTCTGTCTGTCCAACCCCTCCAGGGATGGTGACTCCAGCACTGCCCTGGGCAGCCTGTTCCAATGCCCCACAGCCCTTTGGGGAAGAAATTGTTCCCCAGATCCAACCTCAACCTCCCACATCCATCCTCACCATGGGATTGCCCCACATCACTCTGCACCTTGGGATTACCCCACGTCCATCCATACCATGGAGATGCCTCACCGGATGGTGACAGGGTGCTCTTTCCACCTCCCATTTTATTCCTTTAATCATCTAAGGAAGCCGACCCACTGCTCCGCTGAACAACAGGAGCGAACAAGATGCAGGAATGAGCTTGTTTCGAATTGCTGAGCTCCCCTTGGAGAAAGAGGCAGAGAAAAACACCCGGTGTTTACAACAGCAGGGACTGCTCCAAGCCCTGTCTGATAGCCCGTCGCTGCTGCCCCTCGGGATCCTCGCGCCCCAAATCTGCATTCCGGGATGCTGCCGCACCAAACACAACATGCAGATGGAGCGGGCGCCGTGCATACTAATCCACTGCCTCGCCGCATTGATATTCACCGGCGGTGAAGGATTCTTTGTGGGGCTTTTTTTTTTTTTTTTTTTTATGATTTCTCTTTTATTAGAAGGGAGCTAAAGGTGTTTAAAGAAACTAAAGACAGTGACATGGGCTAAATATCAAACCTCCGCCTTTATGAGTCCCTGGCCGTGCCAGCACCTGCCAGGCAGCTGGTCCTGCTCGTGCCGGGGCTGGAGGGACGATGCGATGGCACTACAGCCCTTTTTTAATATAAAAAACTTTAATATGGAGCGTTTGGTCCTGCCTGTCCAACCCAGCAGACTGAGTGGATGAACCGGCTGCTTGGATGCTCTCGGAGATGCTGAGTCCTGCTTAGTTTGATTTCCTGGGGTGGGAATCTGATCTGATAATGGAAAACAAGGGGGAAAGTGCAAAATAGCCAGGTTTGGTTTTTTTGCTTTTTATTGAAAAAACAGAACGTGAAAAATTCAGACGACTTCTGTTGGACCGTTTTGTTCCTTTAGGGCAATTCCTTTCAATGAAAAATAAGTTTTCCAGACTGCAAAGCCTTTCCATCCAGGAGTGACCGCGTTATCCCTGCCTGGCCACGACGGCAGCGTTGTGTGTCCTTGGACTGGCTCTTCACCTTCATCGGATGCCCAGGAGGAGGAGGAGATCCAGGGCACCATTGAAGACATCCAAGTCAAGACTTGCTGCCAACGTTGGCTTTTCGGCATCAACAGGAGCCTCCCTGGCTCTTGGCTGTAGCTGAGAGACTGTGCCGTCCAGGTCACTCCAGAAGTCCCTTCCACGGGTGACATGATGGAAAAGCTGTTTGGATGCTCCAGCTTCACCTTGTGCAGGAGGTTCTGCCTCAGCTCCTGCTGCTTGTTTTGTGGACCGAGGAGTGATGCAGGTTTGGGTCCATTGGATGCTTTGCCGATGCAGAGGGGCTCTGCCAAACATGGGGGAAGAAACAGTGGAAAAAGAAGAAAAATGAAACCACTAAGTGTGGTCTGAAAAAGAAAGCTCCCATTTCATGCCTTCTGATCCATGCTGTGGTCGGCGTTGGCGTTCCTTTTTTTGATCCCAGAGTGGAAGGGATGGCTCAAAAATTAGTTTTCCCCCCAAGGTTTTGGTTTGCACAGGAATACAAGGAAGAAAAACACGTTTCTGATCAAAGTCGAACCAACTCCACAGACCTTTCCTCCAGGCTTGGGATCCATCCATCACACAAGGTCCTGGTGGCTTCATCCACCACATGCTGGTGCTGGGAGGTGGCCTTGGCTGGTGGACCCCTCTGGGGAGGGTCCTGGCCCCCCAGCCACCACAGAAGGTCCTTGGTGGCTCCTGTGCTGTGTCCCACGTCTGCAGGCAGCAGCGATGGACGGATGTGGCTGATCCCACCTCGCGCTCGCCCGGTCCCGTCCTGTCACAGAAACGCTTTGCAGTTGTCGGCTCCTTCTCAGCATTTCTATGGCAACTGCAAAAATCTCAGCCCTTTTGTGTCTTTTGTAGGGTTTTTTTTTAGTGCATCAATGTTGGCTTTGTCTTTTCGCATGTAGCGTTCCATCAAAAAAGGGATTTTTTTTGCTTCAAAATCCTTGCTCCGAGCTTGGTGGGCAAGTCGGTTGTGTCCGGAGTGGGTATCGCCAACTGGCTTCAGGTTGTCCCCTCCTTTCAGCATCCCCCTGTGCCAGTCCCGCTGTGTTGCTCCTCTCGTCCCCCCCTCAAAATAAAAAAATCCCCCGCTGGCAATTCAGCTGCGTCGTTTCCCCCCGGGCTTTGCTGTGTCTTTTGTGCAATCCCGTCCCCGTCGAGCGCGGTGGAGGAGGCGGCAGCTTTCTCAATAGCGGTAATTAAAATGAGACGCGGTGCTGCTGCAAGCGAAGGTGAGCTCAGCCGCTCGCACATCCAGGGCGAGCTTTTGAACGGGGAAGAGGAGCGTGTATTAATAGCGTTATTATGCGCCTCTTTCTAGAAAAAAAAAAAAAAAAGGAAAAAGAGGAATGTGTTTTGTGCCATTTAATGACCTTCAAATTAACAGTTCTTTGAAAGCACTTATGTATATTTAATTTTAAATGTTGCTGCGAGTCAGAGCGGGGCTTGCGATGAAAACAGCAGGCAGCTGGTTTTTAAATAAGAGCGAGCTCAGGCCATTATTTCTGAGCCTGGCAGCTTTTGGTGCTCCGTTCCCTGGGAGGGCTCAGGGCTGCTCATCCATCCCCACGCCAGGGCATCCCACGGGATCGTCCCTCTGCTCCGCCGTGGGGTGACGGCATCTTCCCCACGTGGAGAGGCTGCTGCCCCGAGGTGTTTGGTTTGTTGTTGGCTTGTTTTGGGGTTAGTTTGCAGAGTTTTCATTAAGAAAGCTGCCTGCATCTGTGCCTGCCTGAGGACATCTCCATGGGAGCATCCCAGTTGGCCTGGGATAAATCACCGGGCATCACCCATGAAGGTTTTTTTTGCTCCACCACAAACGATGGGGACACATTTGTGTTCATTAGGGTCTGAATTAAGGCCTTTGCCTCTGAGCCATAAAAGCTGCCGATACACTTGAGCCGCTCTATGTTCACTTGGAAATCATTACTCTTAAACATTGAATTTGACTGCTAAAAAAAGAAGAAGGATCAATGGGTTTCTAAGATGAGGGATGGATTTACAGACCCTGCGGTGGATTTTAAGCTCTGAGGAAGGTACCGTAGCTCCAAGGCCGCCCGTCCTCATGACACTGCAGGCGAAAAGGTGGGTGGTTCGGTCAGGGTTTCACGTCCATCTCGTGCACCCATCCAGGTGCCACCTGTCCCCTGCTCCCGTGATGTCCCCGCTGCCCGAGGAGCTGCAGGGGGTTGTTTAACGCCTGTGTCATCCTCTGCTTTGGTGCCTCTCATATGGAAGATCCTGCCAGGATGGATGCTGGTCTAATCACAACTTGGGTGCCTTCCAAATTATTTTCATAGAGCTTGAAGGAGACCTTCTCCAGCGGTTCCCGGTGAGGTCCCTCTTGATTTCAGAAGAGCCAGAAGCTTCCAGAACAATGATGGAGAGGTTGCGAAGTCCACACCGGAGATGCTTCAACCCAGCAGTCGTTTCCCCACAGTTCCCATGTCGGCATATATTTTTCATAGAATTGTTTTGGGTTGGAAGGAACCCTTAAAGATCCAGGGGAGTGTCTTAAACCCTTAAAGATCCAGCACCTGTCTCAGCTGAGCTCAGCCTCCTCCAAAACTTGTGTCTCTCCCATTTTTGGTGCCCTTTTTGGCTCTGCATCCACACCTCAGTGAGGTCTGCTGGCTTCTGTCTGTCTGTCCTTGGACGCTGACGGGTTGCGTTGTCATCCCAGGGCTGTGCGGCTCAGCTTTAGTGACCATTCTAAGGACATCACTGGGTCCGAGCGCTCCCAAACACACAGAGAGCAAGTGGAGAAGAAACTAGGGCTGTTGCTAGGTGAGGTGACCATGGCCGGGCTGGCCCGACGGTGGCAGAGGTGAGATAGCGCTGGGGTCTCCCGGCCCGTCTCTGGAGGGAAAATGCTGGAAGAGGTTAATCTGAACAAACCAGCCGCCTGAATTTTAAGTGGATTAGCAGAAATCTGCTCGTTCCCAAAACAGATGCGCCCTTTTGGGGCAGCGTGGAAGTGGATTAGGCAAAAATCTCCTTAAGGCTGCGCTAATTCTAGATAAGTGTTAGGGGGATTAACGCCTATCCACTTAAAAAAATTAATCGGAGCGAACTTTTCCCTGTGTCCCCATGTAAAGAAGCCTGGGCAGCTTTCCCTGTCCGCCCAGGCTGTGGCTTTCCCTCTGCTCTCCTGCCCCCACACGTGTCCCAGGTGCCGAGACCACAGTGGGGGTGACCCCGCTCGTCTCTAGACAATTATCCTCAGGGGTCTCATTAGGTAATTGAACCCTCGTGCGAAGGTAGGGGAGAGAGGGCAGGGAAATTACGGTCGCCATCAGTGCAATTATCCATGCTAATTAGCGCCGAGCGGGACTGACGGGAGGCGCAGCCTGTGCCAAGCGCTGCTTAAGGAGCCAGGTGAGCATCGCGTCGGAGTCACGGGCTGCAGCCTCGCGGGGGCTTCCACGGGCCGTGAAACGTGTGCACAGCGGGTCGTTTGCTTGTTTTTCCTCACCAGGCTTTGGGTAAACTCTTTTCGGGTTCCTGAGCGTAAATACTTTGGGGAAGTGCCCACAGCCGGGGTCAGGGACTGGGCTCCGCGGGTTTGGCTGGAGCAGCAGCTCCGTGTCCTGATCCCAGGTGGGGACTGGGACGCTCCTGCTCCGATGTAACGGGTTCAAACTGGAACACAAGAGGTTCCACTTAAATTTGAGAAGAAACTTCTTCCCAATGAGCGTGGCCCAGGCTGCCCAGGGAGGCTGTGGAGTCTCCTTCTCTGCAGACATTCCAACCCGCCTGGACACCTTCCTGTGTAACCTCATCTGGGTGTTCCTGCTCCGGCGGGGGATTGCGCTGGATGAGCTTGCGAGGTCCCTTCCAATCCCTGACGTTCTGGGATTCTGTGATGTCCTGGGGGTGAGATGTGACTCCCCTTTGTGAAAGGCTTGGTTGGGTGAGGACGGCGGCCGGGCCGGTGCCCGGGGAGGGCTCGCAGGAGCGGTTGGTGACACAGCGATGGCTTTGGGATGCTCCCAGCACCGGGAGCAGATCCGTGTGTGCCTCCATCCTTTCCCTGCTCCCACCTCTGCTCCCCTTTTCCACAGCAGCGCTCGGGAGCAGCAGCAGGGCCGTCCATCCTTGGGGTATTTGCCGTTTTGGCCGGGCCGCCCCGTTCCCGCGGGTGCGGGCAGGGAGGATGCTGCAGGGCCAGCGCTGCCCGCATCCCGCCCACGCCGCTCGCCCCCCGCGGCCGCGCCGATGCTGATCTCCCCTCCCCTGATGAGACGCCTTCTCATCTCGCCAGCGCGGCCTTTTTATCGCCATTTGTGTCACGCCAGCACTCACGGGCTGAGATCAAAGCCCTCCGCGCTGCTTTGCAGGGGCTCGAGGAGGAGGATGCGCGGCGGGGGGGTGATGCGGTGGCCGCGGAGCTGGGGGATGCTCGAGCGCCCCGTCCTCCCCCGGGGTCCCGTCCCTCGGGTCCTTTGGGATCGATCCATTGGGATCAGCCCAAAGCATTCAGGTTGGCCAGATTGCTTTTGCTGGGACAAAAGGAAGGGCTGCAGGGGAATAAACCTCCCCATGTGGCACCAAAAATGGACCCCGGTGAATAAGAACTACCCAGTGATACATTTTCCCTTAGCTGAAGCTCTTTTTTTCACTTTTTAAAGATAATCTCAGTTTCTCATACCCTTTCTCCCATGCCCCTTTCTCTGCCAAACTCTAAATTACTAAATAAAAGTTTCATTACTACCTGGGTTTGCTAAAAAAAAAAAAGATTTTTCATTCAGGAGGATGATGAATTTTAATAGGAGCGAAATGTCAGACACAGCCGGGGTTGTTCTTTGAAAGCATCGGTATGTTCGGAGCGGCACAGGGACGCCCGGCAATAATTACACCGGCAAGCCCCAGTTATTGGTGGCCCAGTGAAGGGACGCAGCAGTCAATGGCTTTGTTATTTAATGTGCTACCTTTGTGTTTCCAAGGTGCAATTGTATATTTAAAGCATCTTTGCCTCTCCAAAAGTGGCTAAATAACCGGGTTATGCTGCTGCTGCACAGCACTAGGTGGTGGCGGGGTAAGAAAGGAGGTGCTCTTTTGGTTCGGAGATGTTCTAGCAGAGGAGAAAATGGATGGTTTTTTGTTACGTTGGAAATAGCGATTTCACGGTTTGCTCCTGCTTTAGACCCCGGGTTGCTCATATTGCAGTGGGAGGGGGGAAGAAAAGCATCTTTGCTGCAGGGAGGACATGATAACCCGCTCCCAAAATCAAGCCTCAGCCGCCACTTTCTGAAGCATCTCAAAGAAACGCATCTCTTCCCTTCCCTTTTCTTCCCTCGAGGAAAAAAACGAGAGTTTTCAGTGAAATTGCCACTTTTCTGACAGCATATTAATTAATCGCCTTTTTAAAAATTATTTTATTCTTTCATTTTTTTGAGAGGCTGTATCTGCTGTAAGAAACCCCTGGGTTTCACTGGGTGCGGACCCCCCCAGCCTGTGTTTTCGGGGAGACGCTGCATCTCCCAACCTGGCACATCCTCATTCTCAACCTCTTCTCCTTTCCCTCCCTCTTGCTTTGCAGGGACGTCGAGTCCAGCATCGCAGTGACCGAGAGGGGACGGACACCGGTCCCTGGGGACCGTCCCCCCTGCCACCCACCAGACGACGATCCGGGAGCCCCGTGTCCCCCCCGTGCCCGTCCCCTGTCCTGTACATAACCAGTGACATGTCTGTAAAAGATTTTACCCCTTGTAATTTTTTTTTTCCTCCCCCCAATTCCCCTTCCCCGATTTGTTGATTGTGTTGAAATTGTCGGAGTTTGTAACAGTAACTTTCAGAGAATATTGTACTAAAGAGAAAATTGCACTCAATAAAAACGATGAAATGAGCCTGATCCCTCTCCTTCCCCTTCCCCGCGGCTGCCGCTCGCTCTCCGGCTCAGAGCCGGGTGGATATTTGCCATGAATATTCATTTGGGGAGCTGGCAGCGCTCCAGCCCTCCTTGACTTCCCTCGCATTTTGATGTCTATCAGATTTGGCTCTCCGGTTTGTAAACGAAGCGACTTTATTATCGGCAGAAAGCCGGGAGAAGGGATTTTCTTGGCACGGGTATTCTTTTTTTTCCACGAAGTGGGTTTCGAAGGGACCGCTGGGGGAAGCCGGGCTGGAAGTGCTGACGGGGCTTGAATCTACTCACCTGAAGGATTTGGGTAAATGATTGCAGGAAAATGGAGTTTTCCTTTTGCATCGGCCACTTTTTATCCAGCCGGGACCACACAGCCCGTCCGGGTGATGGGACACGAGGGGAGATGACCCTGCAGCATCGAGCAACCATGGGGACGTCCTCCAGCGCACAACGTGGGCTGAAATTAAAAAGTTTTGTCAATGGATAGCTTTAGCAACCACCAGCCAGGTATTTTGGGGTTCAGAAAAAGGAGAGCTTTTGAGGAGGGGGGTATGGGCTCCCCGCGCCCTGTGGTTTTTGGGGTGATCTTACAGGGATGGAGCATCCCCTGGGTGTTGCAGGTGGGGCTGGCACATCCCCAAGGTCTTTGCTGCCCTGTGATTCTTGGTGTGGGGCTTCCTCATGGCCGCTACCGAGATCTTTCTGAGTTCTTCTATGTCTCCAGCATCATTAAGACCTGTTTTATTTATTTTGTTTGCTATAGGGTTCAATATGCTCGTGGTGACGCTCCGGGTCCCTGCAGCCCAGACTCACATACGCACAGTGGGGTTTGCCTCTCTTTGTACACAGAGCTATGGTGGCGAGCCCAAAGTAACTGCTGTTCTGGGGTTTTTTTGGCCAATGAAACCAGAGCCATAAAATCCATTATTTTGGACGTGCAAGATGCAAATGGGCAGCAGCCGATGGGGGCAGAGCTGAAGTTTCGTGTGCGTCCTTAACTGAGGAGATATTGGATTTAATGGGCCGCTGGGATTTAATGGGATTGGGTACGTCCCTCACACGGCTTGCCCCAGGGTTTTGCCTTTAAGTAACCAAGGGGTGCTTGCAGCCGGTGTTTGGTGTTCCCAAAGCTGGGAACAGCCTTTCCATGGGGGCTGAGAAGCCCAGGCAGATGTGCAGGGGCCCGAGCACATCTGGAGCACAGCGGGGACCGGTCCTGCCCTCACTGATCCGGGTTTATATGGCTGCAGGCTCTGGCCTCTGTGTTATTATTTTTTCTTTCCCCACAGGGTAACCAGCCAGCAGTTTCGCCCGCACCCCAGTGGGAACGAGCTGTCATTTACCAAGGCCACGCAGAGCCCGCAAAACTTTCCCTGAGCTTTGAATATAGATACAGGCAGCCGTCACAGCCAGAACAGAGACGACCTCTCAAAATGAAAAATCTTTCCTTCATGGCTATCAGGTTTGAAAAATGGAAGCAGCGTGTTGGCTCCAATTACTCTGCAGCAGCTCGCAGAAATTTCAATATACCCGATACTCCGGCTTGATGCCAGCCTAACTCAATCGCCGGCGAGTAGAGTAACTCCTGATTTACTCCACTGCAAGCAGAAAATTGAGCTGGGACGGCTGTTGAGACAGCGTGGGGGGGGCAGGATGCTGCGTGGGGTGCTCACCCGTGGGAGACACTTGATCTTAGAGGGATAAGATGCTCCCTGCAAACAAGGCACAGGACAAGGAGGTGGCCGGGACGGTGTCGGCTGCACAAAGAGACGTGGCAGCGAAGGATGGGGAGGTCGGAGACGCACATCCCCGTCCTCTCCCACCTCCCTTCCCTCGCGCCCTTGGCAATGAAACACAACTAAAAGCCAAGCCCAAGAGGACTATAGGCTAAATTGTAATTGGAGCAATATGGGCCGATTATAAAGTTATGTGCCAACTCGTGTTAAGTGGCAGCATCTGCTGGAATTATTGGAGATGCCTCAGCGCCTATTAAAAGTGGGTTTTTTTCCTGGAGGATGAGCCAGGCGGGTGCCGGAGCCGGGAGGGCTGGGATGGGGCAGGGCTGAAGCTGCCTATGGGGCGAAATCTCCCCCAGGCCCCGTGGGACAGGTTTTGGGGGATGCTCCCAAGAAAGCCACCTCCTGTCCCCAGCCAAACTCCTTGTTTATCAGGTCACACCACATGCGCCTCCGAAGCAGCGTGCACCAGCGCGTATGCGTGCACAGGCACGGCTTGCACCCTCCTGCACCCCAAAGGGCTTGGGACAGAATTCACCCCAATCCGTTGCTTTTAGCTGGTTTCCAGTTACCTCCTTGAAGTGATGGGATCACCCACAGCACCTTCTCTGCTGGCACCCTGGGCGTGATGAGCACGGAACGAGCAAATCATGAGCAACACCTTCACCTTGCAACACCTCTCCTCTGCAGAGCCTGTCTCGGGGTATTTTGCATTAAGCTCCCAGTAACAGTCACCAATCTCACTGGTGCACCTTGTGTGGTTTGGGCAGGAGGAGAAGCTGGGGAAGGGGCTGGAGCACAAGTGCGATGGGAGTGGCTGAGGGAGCTGGGGGTTCAGCTGGAGAACAGGAGCTGAGGGGAGACCTTCTGATCTCTGACCTGCCTGAAAGGAGCTTGGAGCCAGGGGGGGTCGGGCTCTGCTCCCCAGGAACAAGCGCCAGGACCAGAGGAAACGGCCTCAAGTTGCGCCAGGGGAGGTTGAGGTTGGATCTGGGGAACAATTTCTTCCCCAAAGGGCTGTGGGGCATTGGAACAGGCTGCCCAGGGCAGTGCTGGAGTCACCATCCCTGGAGGGGTTGGACAGATGGAGATGAGGTTCTCAGGGACGTGGGGCAGTGCCAGGGCTGGGGAACGGTTGGACTCGGTGATCTCGAGGGTCTTTTCCAACCAAAGTGATTCTGTGATTCTGTGTAGGAGCAGCATGGGGAAGCCTTTATTTCTAGCGATGCACAAGCCGGAGAGCTGAAAGCCTGGGGGGTCAGCAAGGGGTCTGTCATGCTGCAGCGCCCCCCAGCACAGGCTGCTGTCTGCTCCCCAGTCAGCCAGCACTGAAGGAACATGCAAAGTGCAAACCTGGCCTCCCCCAAACCCCCAAATATCCATAGTGCCTGGCTCCAGACCCCTCAACACCCCAGCCCAGAGGAGGTTTTGCCCCCCTGGGGCTCCACCACCACCGGCACACGATGCTGGAGCTGCTCCCCAGCCCCAGATCCCCCGTCTCCACGCACAGCCCATGCATTATTTACCCTGTGTCTCCCCAGCACCGCGCTGCGCGCCCAATTATTCATTTCCCTCGTGGGCTTTTTCCGTGGCTCTCTAATCAGAGTTTCTTAGTTCTTTATAAAGACTAATGAATTTATTTCCCGATGCCCTTATGAGGGAGATGGGGTATTATATCTCCTTTATACACAGCGAGTTCCAGCACGGATTCGGGGACTTCAAAGCCAGGAAGGCACCCAGGAGAGCTGGTTTGCCATGGAGCGGTTGTATTTGGCACCTGGTGCGTGCCATGCACCCTGTGAGCACCCAGCCAGCTCCAGCTGTCCCAGGACGGGCAGGACGATTCCCAGGGTCACCAGACAACCCACACGCCATTCCATAAAACAAGCACAACCAGACGAAGCATAAAACCACCTCAGCAGCTTCATCCACCACTGTGGGATTTTTATTTTTTGACCCAGGACAAACCTTGCGGGTTAGTTACATGGGACTCAGTGTGCTGAGTCAGCAGCTTTTTGCCGTGGTCTGTTCTCGTTTGCTTCACTGTGCGTGTCTCTCTGCTGGACCCATTTATTTGAGTTTTTCCCTCCTGCTGAGTCCCAAGTGACCTGTGGAGAGGAGCAGCGTGTGGGTACCAGGGCAGGAGGTGTCAGCTCAGCACCGGTTTTAGCTCGGGGAGGGTTTAATACCTGAGGTGTGATACTCGTGACAGCCACGACGCAGGTCGGGGCTGGGAGCGCTGGACCCTGCTCAGGTGGGTTTTATAAGCTTAAGTGACAGGCAAGGTCTGTGAGCCCCAAGTAATTGGTGTTGCCGGGCTGTGGTGCGGGGGTGTCTGTAGCCATAGGACAAGGGGTGATGGTTTTAAGCTAAAGGAGGGAGATTCAGGCTGGACATGAGGCAGGAATTGTTGGCCCTGAGGGTGGTGAGAGCCTGGCCCAGGTTGGCCAGAGAGGTGGTGGCTGAACCATCCCTGGAGACATCCCAGGCCAGGCTGGACGGGGCTCTGAGCAACCTGAGCTGGTGCAGATGTCCCTGCTCATGGCTGGGGGGGCACTGGGGGAGCTGGGAACGTCCCTTCACCCCAAACCATCCTGTGATTCTATCCTGAGCCTTCAGGTGCATCCAGCAGCGTGGGGCCATGTGTGTCCCCACCACGATGGCCAGAGAAGAGACCTCGCGCCATCCAGGGGAAGGGGCTGAGCATCCTCCCCTCCATCCCCCATAAAACGCAAACAAACATCCTTCTCCTTTCTGAAGCTGGTGCCTGAGCCCTGGCTGAGCTCCGGGCCAGCCCGCCTCGGTGTCCCACCGGGCACAGCTGTCCCACCAGCAGCACGTCCGTGATGCTCCATATCCCCAGCGCCCGCCCTCCCTCTCCCAGCAAAGCCGCCCGCGAGACGCCGCTCTCATTAGAGCAGAGACACCCGCGCGGATGGCCATGACAAGCGGCAATTATTGCGCTGACAAAATAAAAGTTTTGAGTTGTTTTGCAAATATTTTTGAAGCCCTAATACAGCAGCAGAAGTAGGCGTAATTGCATATAAAAATGTATCTCCTTTATAGTCTTTTAATTATCTACTCAGGTGAAGCATAATTTGAAGGGAAAAGCTTTAAATCTGTTCATTTCTAATAATAAAAAAACGAGGTGGGAGAGTGTTATTTTAATGTAATTAAGAGAAGATACAGCTGGATGGATGGGATGGAGGGCAGGGATCTCTGCTGTGCGCTGGGGACCTTGGGCTCTGCTCCCTTCTCTGTCCCCACCCGTGTCCTGTCTCCTCACTGGGCAAGGTATTAACACAGTGGCAATAAGATGTTTTTATTTATGTGTTGTGACATTACTGTTATGTGGCAAGACTGATTAGTTTTATCAGCCTTCCTGAGCCCAGCCTTGCAGGACCCGCCCTGTAAAGCCTGGGACCGTTGGAGGACCATCCCTGAGACGTCCAGCCACATCTCAGCAGAGCTTCTGGAGACCAGCGTGGGACTGAGAGCTGTACTGGTGAAGGATGAGGGTGAGGATGATGAGGATGAGGAAGGATGAGCCAGCTCGCAGGGCAGCGTCTGCCCGGGGTGGAAATCCCGCAGGAACATTTTACAGTCCTCAAAGCAATATCGGGTGGGATGGGAAGCTGAGAGCACTGGTGATGCTCAACCTACTTGACAGACCGTCTCTGTTACTCTTGGCGTTTATTTTGCTCACCAGGTTCATCTTGTTTTTCAAACTGAGACAGCCTTGGAGGGCAGACACCTCTCGGGACTTGGGGACTCCTTGCTGGGGGCCAAGGTCCCCACACCAGCGGGGGCAACTGCGTTGCTCCAAGCCGAGTCCTGCTTTAAATCTAGTTCCAGGGCTCTGGCTTCTGCCAAGCACGGGCTTTCCTGAGACACCAACTACTGATGGTTTCCTTCCCCCTCTGCCGCTGCGGTCAGGTGAGGCGCTTTTTAAAATAAGTTATTTCCATCCAGCCTGCCGAAACGCACAGCTTTCCAGGAGAGGAGCGGGTGCTCTGCTTTATTTTTCTTCAAATGGCTCCTCAGAGCCCCGGGGAAGATCAAACCCCGTCTCTTTTGAGCTGTGCGCTCCCCGAGTGCGAAGTGTCCTGCAGAAGAGATGATCCGTCTTCTGGGCAGGAAAGCAAAGGCACAAGGGGACAAGGGGACTTTTCCAGGAGGTTGAAGTCAGCCCGTCCCAGGGATGCTGCAGGTGCTCGCGTAAGATGCAGCTCCCCACGTTCGCATCTCCCGGGGACCCGAACGGGGAAAGCCGGGCTGGTTGGAGCAGCGCACGTGCTTTCCCAGACAGGCAGAAGCCGGTCTGCGCCGCTCCTCTTACCGTGAATGTCAAGCACTTTGCAAACAGAGGCGTTAAATGTCAGACCTCGTCCCTTACAAGCCCTGCTTGTCACCCGAGCGCTCAGACATGCTCGGTGGTCATCTCGTGCCCGTTCCCTTCCTCTGATAAGCAGCGTCCCTTGTCCCACCACATCTGGAGGTCAGACACAGAGCAAGGCTCCTCGTGCCGCTCTGGACCTTCATCCCAATGCCCTCATCCTCCCTCCCCGGCACGGGGAAGCACTTGGGATCGGATCTGCGCCTGGCCCTCTGCTTTAGCGATGGGCACGCGGGTTTCGGGTGAGGTGTTGGGATCCCGGGTATCTCCTGTGCTGCTCCCTGTAAGCGTCAGAGCCAAGGCTGCCCTCCCGGTGCGCCCCACTGAGAGCTGCTCCCCAACAGCCCCGTCGTCCAGCCTCCCCTCCAGGCTTCCTCGGGTGGCTTCGTCCTCGCTTTTCTCTCAGATAAGTGAGGTGAGGTGTGCTGCATCGCCACCCGATGCCGCAAACTCTCTTGTGGCTTCTCCCCCTTCCTGCTTTTCTATTAATTCTCTGTATTTACTGTTATTTTGGATAACAACGCTGCTCGGGGTGGCCCAGCAACGGATCGCTTTGTGCCTTTAGGGAGAAAACAAGGCTTCCGTGCCTCCGTATTATTATTTTCCCCTTGGTGTACCCCCAGGGGCTGTGCTGGTCCCTTTTCTGTGCCTGGCAGTGGAATAGCCACCGCGGCTGCCAGCTTTCTGCTGCTCGTCCTTGATGCAAAAGCTTTGCTTTCCCTTAGGAACAGAGGATGCGCCAACTCCAAGTGCATGGGTGACACAAAATGCTAAGCTATTTTCCGTTTGGTGCCTTTGAGATGGGGTTTCTCATTTGCGCTGTGGCATTGACACAGTAAAATAATACCTAAAATACACATAATAAATTAAAGCAAATACTGCATGCCAGTGCCTGGGAATTTGGAACTTGCTGCATGCTCGGTGCAGGCTAACAAGATGCATTTTAATAATTACAAATGAACCTGTGGCCAAAAGAGCCTTTACGGAGCACACCTGTAATGAATGCTGATGCTGCCGCTCCCCACAGAATGCTGATAATCACATTTGCTGGTGCATTAGAGCTGATTTAGGGGTAAACAATAGGTTCCGTCTGAATTCATTTTACAACCTATTGACTGTAGCAGGTAGCTTTTTCTGTTACTGAAATATTTGTAAATATTTCACCAGGCCTTCGCACTGCAGTTGCTTTTTTTTTTTTTTTAAATATTATTTATTTGTTGCGAATCGACAACAATTGTGTTCACCCTCCGTATAACCCAAGGAGCACATGGTTGTTTCCCCCCCTCTCCACCCTTTGTTTGAATAATTGTTCTTCCCACAGTGCCTGCTGCATGGTTTGTAAGCTTATTTCGGGCTCAACTGTGGGGATTTGCGATAACACTGCCTATTGTACGAAGGTTCATATTATTTAAAATCGGAACTAGAACAAAGGCAATTCAATTCCAGTTCCTCTCTGTACGGGTAAAATAGCATTTATAGACACTGTCCAGGAAATGTAAGGTACGAGCTGAGTTTCTGCCCATCTCGGAGCCAGGGAAAGGAGTTAAATATCTTAAATATGACTGGACAGCCTTGGTTTAGCATCAGAGCTTGGGCAGGAGGCGAGAAGGGCTTTTCCTGGGGTTGCCTGTTTAGTGATGATTGTGATTAACGCCCCATTAAGTGCTGCTGTTGACCTATAGATCTGCTGGTGGAGCCGGAAGGGGCCGCGGTGTTGCAGTGCAAAAGCTCAGGGTTTTATTTGTCTTTCTCACTTGATAAAAACTTGTGCGTGGCCAGTTCCACAAGCCCAGGTCTCCAGCAGATACTGCATAAGGTGTGTATATATATATATATATATACACACACCGTCCCTGGAGACATCCCAGGCCAGGCTGGATGGGGCTCCGAGCAACCTGAGCTGGATGAAGATGTCCCTGCTCATGGCAGGGTGTTGGAATAGATGAGCTGTGAAGGTCCCTTCAGCACAAACCGTTCTATGATTCTATATGCTGCAAGCCAGGCTCATGCCAGGAACACTCGCAAGAACACGTTAGATGGAGTTTGTGTCCTCCTCTTGGTTCATGTAGACCTGGTGTCCCTGGGCATCGGCGCTCCTCCTGGCCTGCTTAGAGCAGAGGAGCTTGTGGCAGGGCTGTGTGGTTGTCCCATCCCTCATGATGGGGATGCAGAGGGTGCGAGGAGGTCCTAGGCTGGCATGGCAGCAGGTCTCGGACCTCTCCCTTGGAATTATTGAACCCTCTGCCCTTGCCAATTCATGTCCTTGCTCTTTAGACTTCATTTTGACATGGGATTCAAGGGTTGAAGAAAAGATGTTGGCACCTCTCCTTCCATGGAGCTTCTACAGCCATTGATGTTCTTACTATAACATTTTTGTCAGCGACGTTCAACCCTCTGCTCAGTTCTACCCCAGCCCACCCCAGGTGGCATCGAAGACCCTCCATACGCTCTGCATGGTGGTGCCGCATTCTCCCGCAGCCTGGGAGATGCTCGGGGTGACCTGGTCCACAACCTGCCCATCATCCTCCTCCTCCTCCCCTACCCCAGCAGCAAAGGGATCCGCGAGCGTGGGGTGTGCGCGGGGGGCGGCGAGAACCTCCCGAGACACAAAAGCTGGAGGAGCCGCCAGCAGCTGTAACCCTGGCAACTGCGTCTCAGGATTTGAATGTAATTATACCTCGAACGTGATAAACACTCCGAAGGGCTCCTTATGCGGAGATCATACTAAACAAGTCTTTGAAATTGCCCTCATCAAATATTGATAGAGGGAGAGTTTTAAAAAAAAAAAAAAGGGAGGGGGGAGAGAGAGAAAAGGCGAATTCTTGCTCTCGCCCACGGGCCACGGGTTAATGGGGATGTGTTGGTTTATCACCACGTTGCAAGCCCCACCGAGAGCTCCGGCGTACAGCAAAATTAAAAGCGGGGGCGGGGGGATAAGAGAAATAAAACCATCAGGTGAGGCAGCCACATCGATTGGCATTTTGTTTTATGCTTGGCATGCAGGAAAGTGATCCCAACAAACACCGTTTGTCTTGCCCAGCCAAGGCAGCTAAGGCTTAATTGCTGGTGGGGGGTAAAGGGGCATTTCTGAGGGTCCATCGGGGTGGAGGGTCGTGTTGGGCAGCAGAGCACTGAAGATGAGGGGGTGTCCTCTGACCTGCGGGTCTGGAGACCACGAGCAGAGTGTTTTCCATGGGAGCACAGGTTGCCATGCTGAGTGGTTACCAGTGGCTTTGGAGCAGGAGGATCCTGCTGAGATAGCGGAGAGAGTTGGGTTGTTCAGCCTGGAGAAGAGAAGGCTCCAGGGAGACCTTATTTTCGCCTTTCTGTACTTAAACAGGGGCGATAAGAAAGATGGGGACAGATGTTTTAGCAGGACCTTGTTGCGATAGGACAAGGGGTGATGGTTTTAAGCTAAAGGAGGGAGATTCAGGCTGGACATGAGGAAGGAATTGTTGGTCCTGAGGGTGGTGAGAGCCTGGCCCAGGTTGGCCAGAGAGGTGGTGGCTGAACCATCCCTGGAGACATCCCAGGCCAGGCTGGACGGGGCTCTGAGCAACCTGAGCTGGTGCAGATGTCCCTGCTCATGGCAGGGGGGGCACTGGGGGAGCTGGGGAGGGCCCTTCACCCCAAACTGTTCTGTGATCCTATAATCCCCGGGGTGTTGGTGCTGCTCGGTGCTGTGGGGACACACCAGCACTCGCTTCTCCTTACCGGAGCTCATGTCCTGCCAGCACCCTCTGCCCCTGGGAGACGGACCTTCCCTGGCTCTGGCAGTGTGCAAAGGGCGCGAGCTGGTCTGCACCGCTCCGTTTGCCCCATCTCCTTCAGCCTGGCAGGTGCGAGAGGTGCGCTCCTTCAAAACGACAGCGTGAGCTGCGCTGGGACTGGCTGTTGCGCTCAGCAGATGCTCTGCCAAATGCTTGGAGGAGGTTTGCTGAGCAGAGCAGCTGCTTGTCCGTTGGGTGATATCCCAAAAACCCATCAGACCAGGAACAAAACGGGCAAAGAACCGCCCTGTGCAGAAAGAGGGAGCAGCTAAAACTTTATCTGCTCTCTGCAGGCAGAGAGCGTCAGGAGAAAGAAGGCTGGAGAGAGCGACTTTGGCAGCTGAATTGCTGGTTCGAGGCACTTACTGTGTTTATGAGTTTGCATTTAATACCAAGAAGAGGCAAACAGCCAAGCACGTGGGTGCCCTTGTTGCGGTTTTGGTGGCTGTGAGTGCTGATTTTTGGACCATCGTGAACCCAGGAGGTGACGGCACGTGTGCCCTGTGTGCTGGGGTGGCATGGAGGTGGTGCTGGTGCTTTCACGTGACTGTAGGTTTTCTCTCTTAGCAAGTGTGTGCAGAGCAAACCTGAGCAGCAGGAAAAGGCAGGAGCTGACATCTCAATGGGATGCACCAGTGGAGCGGTGATTGGGCTGACTGGAAGCACAGCCAGAGAGCAAACGGGACGCTGCAGCACTTTAATACGGATGATGGAGGCACAACGGGGTCACCAGCTTGGTGGAGAGCTGTACATCCCTGGTGGCACCCCCACACCCCAGAGCATCACTGTTTCTGGCAGGCCTGGCTGAACCTCTGCTTAAAACCATCTCTTGGCACTCTCAGAAGTGACCTGGCAAACCTCTGAGCAAGAAGAAAAACACTTTTCACCTCCAGCCACCCAGATCTGCAAAGTCAATCTGAGGCCAAAGGATGTGCTGGGACAGATGAAGGTTTTGCAGCCTCTGAGCACGCAGGAGGGACACGCAGAGACGCACACCACGAGCCCATCGCTCTGGTGTCCCCACCTGTGTGCCAGGGCAAACACGCACCAGCTCCGTTTGCTGGAAACAGCGGGCAAAGCCATGATGCTCAAACACCGGAGCCTTATCGAGCACTGCTGGCTATTTTATGGGCTGCTTACAAACAGCTGGAAACCTCCTCGGTGCCAGCGCTGAGTATTAGTTACTGCTGATGTAGCTGGGAGAGGAAATAAGGGCGAACTGCATCTCTAAAGGATTTTTCCTGGGTTGTTGGGGCTGCTGGTACCGCGCAGAGGGCGGCTTTATGCAGCACGAGTCAGCTGTGACTTGTGCTCGGGACACAGCGGGTCCGCTGGACACCTTGGTGCTGGAGATGATTGCTGAACAGCGTGTGCACCGGCAGAGGGAAAGCGCTGCAGGTCGTCTTCTGGGAAGTGTTTTACAAACGATTGGAAGAAAACTGCACTGAGCCCACGGCTGCTCTGCCTCCCGCGGAGCCGCTGGCTGAAGGAGTTTCCCACCCGAGAGCAGACTGGGGTGGATCCTGGATGGTTTGCGATGGTGACCAGTTGCTGTTAGCTGGGCCACTGGAGAAGGACCAGGGCAACATTTTGTATCTGAAGCCCTTGAGGAGGGATCCAGACGGTGTCTTTGTCTCTTGGTTATCAGGAGTAAAAATAATTTAAAAAATATATATCTCTGGCTTCCTTTCCCACTGAAAACTACCATGCATTTCCCTTGCTGAAGCCTTTGGAATGGATGAAGGGATGAACCCAACTCCTTTGGGGTCCTGTGGAGCATCCCTGGAAAATGTTCCTGCCATCGGCAGGTGCCAGGGGCTGGGCAGGTCCTTCCGAAAGGAGAGTCGCTGGGTGTGTGCAAGGGGCAAATATCAGCTGAGGTTAAAAACGCTGCTCTGACCTTTTGGAAGAGCTGTGCGCGAGGTGGCTGCGGTGCCGGGAATCGTTTAACACAACAGCTGAATTCCTGGGCTGAGCCGGGCAGAGTTTATCCCAACAGAGGAGCTGCATCTCCCAGAGTTTGTGCTTAGGCGGTTCCTTTAAAGGTTAATTCTCACTGGCAGCATCTGGAAGGAAACTTGGAGTGCTCAGAGGGAATTCAACCCGCTACAAAGTGTCTTCATGTTTGGGTTTTGGTTTTTTTGTTTGTTTGGGGGTTTTTTATGTTAAAATTTGCTCTTATTCGTTTCTTAAGGAGGAAAAAAAAAAGCCAACCCTTCCAGCTCGCACAAAGAGCCATTCCCAGAGTCAGCAGCAGTGCAGACTGCGCTTCCATCCACTCCAAGGTGGCAGAATAAAGAGCTCCTGCAGTCATCTTTTCTTTTTCTTTTTTTTTTTTTTCCTTTTCCCAAGACTTGCATTGTTAAAACCTCCCTTAGGGAAATCCCGGGAGCGTAATTGCTCTGGTCTGACTCTGCCCGCTGAGCCGCTTGAATTAAGTGGGTGTTTCGGCATCCCGAGCCGAGCCTTGTGGGAAGTGACCTTCGCCTCCCGCCGCTGCTCCCCGCAACCCGCCGCTAATTAGGATGGAGAGAGCCCTCCTTTGTTTCCAAATACGAGTTTACCTCCGTCTTCGCTTTCTACCGGGAGCTGCCCGGTGTGACTCGGTGCATAATGAAGGGGCCACAGCAGATGGTGGAGCTCCGGCGCGGCCAAACACGTTTAACACCGCGGAGCTGAGCGGGAGGGAGAGTCTATTCACAGCAAAGCCTCTCATTAGCCAGCGTTGGAATTAACATCTGAAATGATGCTTTGTTTAAAAAAAAAAAAAAAAAAAATCATTTCCATGGCTGCTTTCATTCAGTATTTGCAAACTTGGGAGGCTGGGATGAGGAGATGCTTTAGCAGCGTCGGTGCAAGGGGCATCACCAAAGGCCATGAAGATGTGCAAGGTTTGGGTTGGGTGTCAGGGTGGTCCCCAGCCCCTCAGAAGAGATGGGTTTTGCCTGCTTTTGGGACCATTAACTCAAGTCATCTCTCCTCTGGAACGGTCTAAGACTTGCGTCGGCTCTGGGCACTGGTAAAAGGGTGATGAGGACTTTTTCTGCCTTTTGGCAAGCACTTCGTTTCCAACCTAAAACAAAAGGGGACCAAGATGATAAAGTTTTCAAAGTTAAAACTCAGCCCTTCCCCTGAAGGAGAAACTGGAATATGGGGCACTTAGAAGGTTTATGCTAAATTTGCTCTTAAAGAGGATTAGTTGAACTATGTTAAATTTCTATGTGAACGCCCTCATTCAAATGTAATCTGGTTTATTGCAATTTGCTTTGGAAATGAGTTGGGTAAACCCAATTAATGTCACTCTAATTCTGAATGAGAACACCCCGTAGGGATTTGCTAACTTTGAAGTAATCTGCTTTAAATTCACGCCTTCAACTAACATGTCCAAACTTTACCCAGCATTCCTTGCGAGACAGCGGTTAACCACATCTGGTGACAAGAAAACGTGCCCTTAAGGAGCATGACAGGTTTATCTGGACGTGTGACAGACCTCTGCCCACGCTCCAGAAATACTGGAGGGGTTTAAAAGATGTAGAGGTGAGGCTCTTAGGGACACGGTTTAGCGCTAGGTCTAGGTTATGGTTGGACTCGATCTTAAGGGTCTCCTCCAACCGAAATGATTCTAGGATTCTACTTAGACCCCAGCTCTTCTGAGATATCTTGGATCAAGCGCATCCGCCCCAAAAAGCATTGGGCACACGAGCTGGCTGAGCAGCAGGTTGGAGATGTGGGCTCCAGATAGTTCAGCTCCTAGGAGGACATCTACGCCCCACAAAAATAGACCTTCAGGCAGCAGCTGCTGCAAACCACGTCACAACCTTCTAGCACATGAACGCAGTGACACCTCGGAGACCTGTGGTCCTGCATGGCAGGAGCTCAGTGGTGTGGGGCTTTGGTGGGCTGAAAAAGCAGCTCGTGAGCCCTCGATGGGCAGAGGCCACCCCTCTGGCTGCCTGGTGGTGACCAAAGGGGTTGCTCTGATGTGGCCAGCACAGGAGCACCTGCGAGAAGGAGCGGACAAGGGTTTGCTGCTGCCTCTTGGCATCGGCATGTGGTGGCTGGTGGGAGCAAACCTGTGGCAATCCCCCTCTTCCCAAAAGCAGGAGGGAGAACGCTTTGGGTTGTGCTCATCGTCACGTCCAAAAGCTCCAGGTACGCACCTGAGCAAACAGCCGGCGTGCTCCATTGAGCAGAGGGCACCTCTGTGCAAAATGTTCCTCATGGTGCGTGCTCCTCTGCTCTTCCTCAGCTATAGCATGGCCCCGAAATAGGACCACAGTGCTATGCCAGGCAGCAGAAATAGAAGCAGGCTGAGCAAAGGGCTAAGAGCATCCTTTTGGTGCACACCGTGGCAGGGGCTGGTCCCTTCTGGGCAGGTGGGGTGGCAGCTCTTGGCTGGAGCAGGAGGAACGTGTCCTGCACTTGAAGCAACCGGGAGAGCTGTTGAGCAGATACTTGGTGATGTGCTGGAGAAGCTGGTGTAGAGCCTGAGTAACCCACCCAGCAGAGACATCAGAGCCATGAGGAGGGCATGGACCTCCCTACCTGCCATCTCCACTCGTCACCAGTTTTCCTTGTGTCCCTAGATACCGCCGAGAGATATCGAAGCTTGGATAGAAGCGCCGAGTTGGCAACTTTTAATATTGCTGAAACATAATCAGCTTTTGCTTCTACAGCAATTAGCATGTTATTACCCGTAATGTTTTGCATGGCAATTTTCTTGTAAACATTTGTACTAATTCGCCATAACCTAATTATTTTTATGACATGTAATTATGAAATATTTTTGGAGGAGGAATGGTTTCATTTTCTATTTATACCATTATTTCCTGGAAGTGTCAGATATTTTTAACATCAGGAAAAAGCATCTTCCCCCCCTTTCCCCAATTAGACTTTTCTATTTACTGTCTCATCTTGTCTGGATGGTGCGGTAGCTGGGACCGCGCTCCTATGGAGATGTGTGATGGATTCCAGGAGAGACTAATTGAGCTGTAATTTGCGGTAGCGTGATGCTCGAATAGAGGAACATAACAGGTGGTTTTCCTCACCGCTCGTGATGGAGAAACGTCTGGGCTCTGGTTTAGGCTCCAAAGAAAGGTCCCTTCCAACCCAAACTATTCGATTCTATGGGACAAACCCGACCTTTGGGGAGTGCCGCAGGATGATGTGAGAGCTGGTTCTGAATCCCTGCAGCCAGGAAAGCAGATTTAATTTAATTTTACCCTCTCCCCGCATGTATTCTGCTCACTGTGGTGGGCAGGGACCTGCTCGCACTGATTCCAAAGGCTGCAGCAGCAATCGAGAGGTTTTTGTGTTGCATGTGCTCAGCCTGCATTTAATGGCAAGAGAGGCTTCTTAATCTCCTTTATGGAGGCACCATATAGAACATGTTCAGAATTCAGGCTTAATCTTAAGTATGAAGCTTGGCAGGCTGAAAGGTTTGTATATCTTGCCTGATCTCCAGTCTGGAGAGGTCTCAAAGCAGAGCCATGTGTAGCACGTTGACACCCTAGAATAATTTCTTTAAAAAAAAAAAAAAAAAAAGGCATTTTTAAACGACTGAATGTCATATAAATGAGATTTATTTCAATGCCTGTCATGACAGTTGAAGCAGTAACAAATTCAGTAATTGCTAGCCTTGCATAAGCTCTGAATGTTTAACTCCGAGCTACATTTATACAGCAGCTTTTAGGTAATATAGTCAATCCTTTGCCCATTTTTACATCTCCTGGTTGGAATATGTGTCGCTGTACGGTTTGTTAGCCATGTCGAGCATGGAGAGGGTTGTACACAGGCTGCTGTCTCTGAAGTTGCCTAAAATTGTCTGTTAATCGTGTGTTACTGATGAGGGCTGTGGAAATCGGGTTAAGAAAAACTCGCCGGCTTTTAGAAAATCATTCTCAATGCTGGATATTAGTGCGAAGTCACACTTCCAGAAAGCCTCCAAGTAATCAGAGGTGCGGATCTGAAATGATACAGTGATTTTTGTGACTGCGAGACCTGCGAATTGAAGTGGGCTGTTACGTGAGGAATTTTAGCAGCTCTTTGCCCTCCCTGAATACCAAGAACCTCCCACAAATTCCCGCAAAAGTGAGTGGTCCGACAGCCCTTCTTAAATGAGGGTGCTTTGTTCTTTGGGTTATTCATTGCCTGCGAGAAAGGAGAAGGTGACTTGCAAAGTTCTTTCATCTCAAAACCCCAGTTTTATCCTTGATCTTTCCGCAGAAGTAATGAATTGGGGTTGCGTGAAGGCTATCTTAGGAAATATCTTGAAAATGAAGTGAACTCCGCACCGAGTTGTGATCCAGCCGATACCGCTACTGAGGTTTCCCTTAGCAGAAGTTGAATATTTTCTGCCCAACTAGCGCTGTGATTTTTTTTTTTTTTAATTTTTTTTCCAGGGATTATACCTTGACAAGGTTATTGCATGTATCAACAGAGAGTCAAAAATGCGTCAAAACTTGATATCATGTTTGCCTATCGACTGAACTCCCTTAAAGGCACCACTGTTAAGCATCCTGGCCAGGGGTTTTGCAAATAAGTCCAGGCTGTCTCGAGGGTCCCAAGCAGCTGGCAATCATTTCCCCATCACACTGATAACATCAGGGTATCACTTTTGTACGTGATGAGTTTTCTGCACGAGATGTATAAGCAGTTAACAGGACACGTGCAATTGCAATTGGCGAAAACGAGTCAGTCCTGCGATTTTAATACACATGGGGAATGGTATCTTGCAACTTGGTGGGAGCGAACAGGGGGATATTTCTGTATTTCCAAGGTATCTGGTAAAGATCAGACTGTTTGGCCTAATCTAATACTGCGGAGGTCAGGAAATTAGAAATGGCAGTTCACCGCGATGGAGGACTTTCTGAGCTTATGACTGGAAATAACGGAGTCAAAGGGTCGCTGATATTCTTTGATACTCCAGGAGATATCTATCGGGTTGTGTCACTGTTTTGTTTTTTTTCGCAGTAACGGGTAAAATAAAAAAAAAAAAAAAAAAAGGAGGCAGAGACAAGGGGCATCTCTTCTATATCAAGCATCTTATGAGAAATCCATCCCTTATCACTGCTGGAGGTCTTATGAAGAGCGAGTTAACTGTCTGTAAGGCCACATGAGCCAGATCGCGTTTGTGAGAGTCGCCAGATGAGTATCATCTACTCATAAAAACGTCCCCAAATATTCCCCCTGCTTCAGCTGCGCGGGCAGAGCACGTTCACCTCTGCCTCTGCTGCGACCTGCTGCGCTGTGTGCTCTATCTATATGTGAAAATACTATTTTATTAACATATATCGCTATGTGCTTCAGTAGATGGGGGGTGAGATGGGCAGCCTGCGACGGGCGATCTTCTTGAAGCATCTGGCGTAGAGCGCTTGTCAAAGCAGGTTTTTAAATGGCTTTTTAAGGTCGTGCGAGTGTCAGGGGGTTATTCTAGGGTGTACCCATCCGTGTCAGCGCGGATGGAGGGAAACCACGTGTGGAACTGACGGGTACCTGAACACCCTGAAGCCGAACGTGTGTGATCTCATACCGGCCGTGAATTTCTTTTATTTGCCGCGATTATGCCCGAAATGTGCTCGTGGGTTTTGTAGCACCGGGATGCGGCAGGAGCATCGCGAGAGCCGACAGATGGGCTCGTGCGTATATGGGAAAGTGGCTGAGACGTAAGTGTTCAAAATTTATGGTGGCCATAAAGACCCGTGGAAATGATTGATTCTGCTCATTGCTCACGCAGATAATGACGGCTTTTAGAACAAAGCAGTAACTGATAGCCTCCGAGCTGGGAATTAAATTCCTCCTTCCATGATGTCATCATGATGTCATACTTTATTGCCTATAATTTTAAAATCTCTCTGGGCCCACGGCTGTAGTCACCATGCTGGGGTTCATGTGCATGACATCGCCCGCGGTGTCAGCTCTGGTCTCTGATGACAGCGCTCTGCTAATTGTGATTTAAAACGCTTCCCTGCCCTGATGGGGTAAGTTATGGCTTTCTCGGGGCATATCATGTTCTGGGCCAACTGCTGCTGAGGAGAGAGCATAATTTGGAAGGGTCTTTGGAGGGCAGTGAGTGCAGTTCTTAGATGCTGTGTATTCAGAAAAATATGGGTTTTGTGGCCTGGAGGTCACCATCAGGGTGAGAATGATTGTTACGGGATGAAAGGGCGATTGATGCATGTAATCCTCTCATCCTTGGCCTCCTCTCCCAAAGGAATATTGAACTGGTGTTGTTTAAGGACAAATAGGAAGGAGAGGAAATATGGGCATGGTTGGTTGGTGGATCTCCATGGTTCTCATTGGAATGTACCTTCTGCTCATACAAGGCATCTTGTGAGCAAAAAAGAGCCCGGGCGATGAGTGATGTACCTCTTAACTCTAATAAAATGTTTTTTCCTGCTATCCCGGGGAAGCGTGTTGCCTCTTCCACCAAAGGGAAGACCCCTGGCTCTTGGACCCAAGGAGGGATGCTGCCAAGGGCAGGTGGAACACGAGCAGCAAAACCAGGCCTGGGTGTTGGCTGCTCGCGTTTACTGAATGATGCAGGTTGGTACGTGGTTACCATGGTGATAAGCTTTTTTTTTTTTTTTTTTTTTTTTTTTAACCATGATGGATGGATGGGGCTGTGATCCTGCCTTCCAAGGACCATACCTCAGTGGAGAGCACACCAGCCCCGCCGTGGTCTGACCGTGGTGAGCTCAGAGTGGGTGCCTTGCCAATATACTCCACCTCCTCTTGTTTTGGAGAGAGAAAGCGCCTGGAACAGGCCTCTCGCTTGGTTGCTGGCACCGTCATGCCTTTGGTGTTCTCTCCCCGAGCACCTGACAGCACACAGCAGTCCTCTTCAACCCCTTGGGCTTCTACCTGGAAACCTCTCTGCTGCTTATTTTTAAGCGGAAGGATTCTTTTGGTACTTCTGCTCTGTCCCATCCTCCCTGCAGCCTCCTCCCCAGCTGGCTGAACCGTGGCTGCGTTCCCTCGAACAGAAGGTTAGGCATAGGAGCAAAGTCTGTCATTTATTCATTTTTTTAATTTTTTTTTTTTTTTGCGAAGCCTGTGGCAGCAGATTGCAGCATTTTTCTGTCGGTTCATTAATTACGAGGGCATTAACTTCCGTGACTAGCAAACAGTGGAAACGCCAAGGTCGCTTCTCAGCTGTTATAAATAACATATTGGGTAGATCTGACTTGGTGGAGACAGCTCGAGCTGCCAAGTTTACCTGGTCATACCTGGAGCTCTGCCATGATGGGGCTCAGCAACGTCAATGGAAGAGCCAGCGCTCCGTTGGCCAATGCAACTTGTGCCGTATGGAAGCACCAAAGAGTAAATGTGGGATCTGTGGTCCTGGAACGACAGGTTAAGCTTGGTGTAAGCCCTCCAAGGGTAAAGCGATATTATTTTCAGAATGTGGCAGATACGTTGTCCCAAAACTGCACCTTAGGAAGCTGACAGCAAAATTCTCACTGATATTGGGAGCTTAGCCTGTTTGGTGGGTGCCAGCTGCTGCAGAAGGAGAAAATCAAATCAAAGATTTAGTGGCGGCAATGACACTGATTTTTTTTTTTTTTTTAAGTTTTATTTTGAAAAAGCACCCCTGTGGCGCAGCTGGCTACTTGCTCAGTGCAACAGCACCAGAGAGGAAATTCCTTCCCAGTGCTCACAGGTGATCAACTTACACATTGAAGCATGAAGTTTGATTACCCTTGTAACATTTTATTAGCTTGCATAGCTGCAAATGTTATTAATGCTCATAAAATTATCCAGTCCTTTAAAACGTCTGTTCCACCGGTGTGCGTCTCCATGACTTCCTGGGGTAGTGGATTCCAGAAGTGACCGTGCTGGGTCAAGTCGTATTTTTCTTTTATTTCTCTCAAATCTACAGCCTTTCTGGTTCACCAAGTACACCCCCTGTTTTGCTTTTAAATTAAGGGGCAGGCTGATGTGAAGCAGCAAACTGGTTTTGGTTGCAAACTTTGCTCTGTCATGGTTTTTATTTTTTTATATACTGTGATATACAACGCATGAATATAATATATTTATCAGCAAGGTATGTTTGCGTATATATGCAAATGCATGTATATACATGCAAGTGTGTGCCTCTGTATATGTATACACACATATGTGTATTTACGGTGTCACTTGAGCATCTCGTGGGGTGGTTTGGGTGCCCGAGGTTTGCTGCAGGGACCACCACCCACTCCGTGCCTGCAAGGGATGCTCTGGGAGGCAGAGTAATAACAGGGAAGAAAAATGTTGCTCTGAGCCGTGTGTCAGCAGACTTCAGACACAATGGGGCCCGTGTTTCCAGACAAGCCTTTTTAGCTAATTAGCTTAGTTTAAAAAAAAAAAAAAAAATCTATTTCTCCTCTTAAATTCCCTGCCATCCATCTACCTAATAGAGTCAAGCAGCTATATATTGTGGGGGGGGGTATGCAATGCATCATCTATCTCCAATATTTATCTCTTTGCTCCCAGCCTGGTCTCTCCATCTCTCTGTCTGCAGGAGCTGCCAGGTTGTCCCTTTTGGCTGCTCCTTTCTGCAGCGGCTGTCGTGCAAACGTGCCGGACCTTCTCTTGCTTTGGGCAAGCCGGGTAGGGGCCGAACTGGTTTCCACCATCACCTCTGGAGCTGGGACGGGGCTTTGGGGAAATCCAGGAGCCCTGCTTTGCCTTCTGCGTAACTCAGGCAGAATGATGTGACCCCCAAAATTTTGGTCGTGTGGACAGCCACTTGTAATCAAGTGGGGATATCTCTTCTGGAAAGACATCTATATCTCATGGGCTCATATGGCAATAATTTTTACCTCAGGTCTGGTTTTGGATGTTTCAAGCTCCAGCTCAGGCTGCTGGATCGGAGCTAGCAAGATTCAAGAGCCACTAATATCAGAAATTGTTTTGCGTAGGACTGCACGGACCAGAGTCAAGGTGCTTTTTAACCTTAGGAAACCAAACTGACTCAACTCCCGAAAGTTCTCGCCTTAAGGGTGGGTTTTCACACCCTAAATTATTATTGTAGCTATTACCCGAACTCTCCGTTTCTGACGGGTTTTTTTGGAAGTGTGAATACAAGAGCTGGACACGGTGTTCTGGGTAGCAAGGTGAAATACATCTCTCTTTATACTCCACCAGTATGAAGTGTGGTTGGCCTCAGCGTGATGCTGGAAGCTGGCGTTTAGTCAGATGTCTACCCTGACCCTTGCTCGCTGCCCCAAACGGGGCTCGCTCAACCCTCCTCTCCATCCCGGTGAAGTGCGTTGCACTCGGAGACGACGTTGCGCACACGTGGGTTGTCAAGCACTCGGGGACGACAAACGCTCGTTCGATGACGAGCTGGTGGCTTCTTCCCTGGGCTCGGGGGTTTTGTTTGCAGCTCTCCAGATGCTGGAGGAGCGCGGAGTCGGCTCCTCTGGCTGGAGGAGAGGTGCCGCCGCCTCGAGTGCCTGTTTGCCCCGAATCTTTTCATTTTCTGCCTGTTTACAACCTCACATTTTCTTGCACGGAATTGTCGAGCCCCCATTGGTTTAGCGTTTCCCGCAGATGGGTGACCTGTCCTTGTCTGGAGTTACTGTGCTATTATCATCCGCGTTCCCTGCGAATGCTCTCAGCCGTTTTCCAACGCGTCGCTGAAAACCCTTGAATGTTAACAGTGAACTTCCGTGGCCCATCCCCTCCTTCATATATCTTTTTACTGTGTCGCTTGTTTTAATAACAGAAATTAAAGCAATGATTTCCAAAACGGTTTAAAAACGGAACAAAACCCCCAGAAAATTCTGGAACAGCATGCCTTTGTTGGCGAGAGTTAAGGTTTGTAAATATTTATTCTTCGCTAGCAAAAAAAAAAAAAAATAACAGGCTGTTGTGATAGAAAAAGCAGACAATTCAAATTTAAAGTGACAGGCCCATGTACGAATCGTGGACCTGCAGAAATGTCAGTAGGTCAGAAGCAACCTCTGTATTGGCATGCGAGCTCCTCCGATGCTGAAGTCCATGAGGACGCTTTCTACCCTTTGCTGTAACTTAAAAAATAGACACAAGTGCTTTTGTGTTTCTGCCTTGCCCTTGGTTTATCATCTCTCCAGTGCTCAGCATGTGCTGCAGCCACGCTGCCTTGCAGCTCCACGTCCTCCTGGGTTCACCTTGGCTCCTCCTCACATGGACCAGGGATGCTCCACCTTCCACAGCCTGTCCAGTGCAAGTTGTGCCTCACTTCTTCTCCATTAAAAAGAAAAAAAACCCAGATTTGTAAGCTTTTTTTAATCTTAAACACCTTTGCCATAGGTGCTCTGCAGTGTGCTTGACTGTGAAACATGGATGAGGGACGCTCAAGAAAATGAAGTTTTGGGGCAGCACATCCTCAGCTACCCCTGTTAGTGTCAGTTCTTGGCTTGGCCCCCACGGTGTGGTGGTGGCTCCTGCTGCGGCACATCACAGCGGGTGTGAAGATCTGCCAGTGGTTTCTGGGAGATAATTCTGTGCGGATGCAAGGAGAAGACCTTGAAAATGTTCTTCTGAAAGGAAAACAATATTCTCTAGCAACGGCTTGTGACTGGCCTTCAGAGTGTTTTATAAGCAGAGTAAGGCACTGAGGATGCCGAGAAGGACTTGCATGAGTGTTCTGCTGAGATGGAAGGTGAAACCCACCACCCCGCTCTGCTTTCCCACTTCTCTGGCTGCATTTTGAAGCCGGGTGGAGCAGTGATCCCAAAACGCCTTCCTTGGCTCCTGCTGAGGGTCACAGTAGTTGAAGGGGTTTGCTGGAATTCCAGTGCCAGGGGTTTCTAAACCCAGGTGCGGATGACCGGCATTAAGGGGTAGCTTTCCCAAGTGACTCTGCCTGGCTCCACCTTCTGGAACTACCATGAAGGAAAGCGTGTTGGCTGCCTGGAAAGTCTGCTGAGGGCTTGGCTCTCCAGGAGCTTTGGTCTCCTGCAAAGGAGGGAGGCTACGATAGTGTCCTTACATTTTGCAAAGTTGGGGTTGAAAGCTGGGAGTTGGGCATAGGAAGATTTTTTTCCTAAAATAAATAAAAGTACGGGAAAGGAGCTGAAGGCATGACAAGGGAGCCTTTTGTTCTGCTTTGTGTTCTCACCCAGGAACACTCCGTTCTGCTCTGCTTAATCTTGGGTTTACTGTGCAGCCTTGGTGCTTAGGCACCGACTCCTCAAAGTGAAGGTGTTCATGGAGGTGACTTCGCCCCGCAGCTTCGGGGCGCGGTTCCCTCTTTGTGAGCAATAATTCACCCCTGCTGCGGTGCCTTGATCTCCCCATCGTAGCGGCCGTGCGCCAGCTGGGCAGCGGGAAGCAAAGCGGGAGCTGAACCCAGCAACAGGTCCTGCAACCAGAGCAGCCGCGATGGAACGGCTGCAGCAGGGAGCTGGAGAAACCACAGCGCGAGGAGCCCGCGGTCTCCTTTAGCTGTGAACTTTGTGATCCCGGGTGCAGGGTCACGGGCTGTAGCAAAGCCTTTAAAAAATAAGATCCTCTCTGAATCTAGCAGCTGCGAATTAGGCGTGGGGCTGGCGGAGAGCTTCAGGCTGTGGGATGTGCTGGGCATTAGCAAGCCGCGTTGTTTCCTTTCTGCCATTCTTCAGAATTGCGGTTTTTGGCAGGAACGGATGGATCTGGAGCAGCGTGGCGCGGTTGCAGTGCCTGGGTTGGGTCCCAGCAGGCCTGGAGGTGACCGGGTTTGCTCCACCAGCTGTTGGACCATCCTGCCTGCTGCCCGGCGTCGTGCAATTAGAGTTCTGCAGAGCGTATCCCTGTGCTTCGAGCTGTGACGCTCCTCGTTTTCAGGCCCTGCTATTTGGTCCTGTGGGCATGCTCCACCTTATGAAAATTGCCACCTAACGTGCCCTGGATGATTAAGCTAAAATTATCATGATGGTGACTACGAGTTTTGCCACAGCTGCTCCATCTCCCGTGCCCTGGTGTCAGGCTTGTGCGGCAGGTTGGGTTTTTTTTAATTTATCTCTGACTTTTGCAGGATCGGGGAATTTTAATCTTCTCCTGTGCAGTTAATTAGGAAGCATTCCAGTTAGCACCGTTTGGTAGGGAACGTATCCAGGCTGTTCAGCAATTCTAGCAGGGAACAGACCTCGCAGAGAAAAGTAGCAACTCCTGATACCGCTACCTAATTTGGGATGAGCTTAAATTCACCAGTCAACATGCTCTAACCTTTCAGTCTCAAGATTGCAGCCCCTACTGCAATCGTTGGCACCAGTGAATGGAAAAAAAGAAAATAATATTCATCTAAGAGCAGAGGTTGGTCTGTCCTTGGCCTGGGATAGCTGGCTGTGCGTTAGGTCAAGGAATTGAAGCAGGACTTAGCTGATGGAGGACACTGAGCTAATGGAGAAACAAATTGCTTAGCAGCTCCAAGTGCTCTTCACACAACAAACAGGTCAAGAGCAGCCCTTGCTGCTGTCTGTTGGCTAAATTAATTGGGTACCCCAGAGAGCGAACTGTATTAAATGACCTTTGGGATTAGATGAGCTCTGTGGTGGGATTAGGCTGTGCCCTGCACCTCCTGGAGGAACTTCTGCACTCGGGAAAGTGCCTCCAACCCGAGGGTGCAGGTGTAGCATCACGCAATGTCCAAGCGTCCTCCTTATTCTGCATCTTCTCCCCGGCAGCTGCTGGGGATCAATGAATGGGAAAGGGAGGTGGCCTGTGTGCTTCAGGCTGGGAAGGGTAATCTATTTCTGTGCGGCTGACACTGGGAAAACATCAGTGAACCTTTGCAGCTCATTGGGATTCAGGGCCGCTCACCGCTCAGTCACCGTTCATCGTCCGAAAAATGCACCACCTGGCAGGATCATTCACCTCAGCCCGCAGGGACAGGAGGAGATGGCCACCAGCTCTCGGTCACCACCGGGGCCACGTCACTGGAAGTGACAAACTGCGGGGAAGGAGCATGGGGTAGGGAAAGGGAATCGCCTGGGGAGCGCAGGCAAGAAACATCCGACTGGGATGAGCTCAGGGAAATTTGAAAGAGCAGCTGCTGTCACCTAAGTACCGGTCTCCATCCTCTTCTGAATAGACGTGCGAGAGGCTCCTGCCTGCCACAGCGGTGGAGGTGAGCTGCCTGGGGGGCAGGAGGCTTGGAGATGGATGGGCTGGTGTGGGGAGGAGCAGCCCGCACACTGGGCCATTTGGGACATAAGCAAGGCTTTGCTGAGCCGAACCGGCGGTTCATCTGGACTGGTGCGTCATCAGCAGGTGCCCTGTGGAGAAAGCACACGTTGCCAGCCCCTCCTGCTGTCTGTTCCCCTTGCGCCCAGCATCTGCCGCCATCAAAAGATTAGAAGGTATGATATCTCTTTGCCTCGCCCCTGTAGTCTGGTTGTTGGGTTTGTTGGTTTTTTTCTTTTATTTGGGTGGGCTTTTTTGATCTCCCATCCACGAATGTGCTTAATCCCATTTTGCCGCCTGGTGGCCCTGTGTTTTTATCCTGATTTACCATCCCAGATGAGGTGGTGGTTGTTGTTGTACCATCACATCTGTACAAGGGTTGAGGAGCCTGTCTCTTCCAGCTCTCCCCAGCAAAGGAGATCGGGTGTTGCGGCGTGGGGGCCAGCACTGCAGTGTTACCTCCGTCCTCCTTTCAAACTAGAAATGAGGAAGAAATTTTTTCCACTGAGGGTGGTGAGAGCCTGTTCCAGGTTGGCCGGAGAGCTGGTGGATGAACCATCCCTGGAGACATCCCAGGCCAGGCTGGACGGGGCTCTGAGCAACTTGAGCTGGTGCAGATGGGGCATCTGGCAGCCCAGCTTTTCCAAGCTGGAGCTCAAGCGGAGGGATGAGGGATTGTCCCTGCCAGTGGCCGTTGTCCATCCGCAGTGACTCGATAGGTGAGCTCCGAGTGCATCACTCCCCTCTGGGGAGGCAGTTGCTCAGTCATTAACCTTTATTTGCTTGGGCTTATTTACTCAGGTAGCGAATTAGCGCGAGTTGGAGTGGCTCGCATTAAACTGAGCAATGGCCACTCGAATCTGGAGTGACCATGTCCACACAGAGGTTAATGCGGGTCAACCCAATCACTCTAAATCCACCCTCACTGCTAAGGGGATGGATTTCCATCCCTGTCCCTGCACGGGTCTGTCCCTTGGTGGGGCAGAGGAGGGGTCTGAATATCTGTCTATATGCTGATTCAGGATTCTAGCTGAAATAAAACGAGTAACACTAATTGCTGTAGTTAGACTCCTTTTAGTCTCTATAAGATTTTTGCACCTCCTAACGTGCAGAGGATGGAAGAATGTGAGGGGCAGAGTTAACTAGTGAAGTAATAAATCTGCTTATTGGCAGGTGCTGGAGGGTTGTACTAACACTGTAGCTGTGTTGGTCTTTGCCTGAGTAATAATAAATGAGCAAAAAACGGAACTCAGAACATGCTCCCCTGGGACATGGAAATGGTGCAGCTGTGGTAGCTCTGACCCAGGCCCCTTTGTTACAGCTCAAGCAGAGGTTTGCTGGTTTTTTTTCCTCTTGCTTGGGGATGGCTGGAGCTTCTGCCCAGTTGCTGGTCCTCTTCGGCACCACCAGCTGCATGCTAGACCATCACATCTTGCCAGCGCTCCCTGTGTCTCTGTGCTTCAGCCCGGTGGAAATACCCCATACCTCTGTTTCTCAAGGCATTGAATGTCTAAAGACTGCAAGGTGTCATCATACTTCAGTGAGGCTGGATGAAGAACTTCTCTAGAAAGGTGTAGGAGACAAGTAGTTCCTACTTGGGACACTTCCTAAACCTACTGCAAACAGAAAGTCTTGGTATCAAAATATCAAATCGCAGGATGGTTTGGGTCGAAGGGACGTTCCCAGCTCCCCCAGTGCCCCCCCTGCCATGAGCAGGGACATCTGCACCAGCTCAGGTTGCTCAGAGCCCCGTCCAGCCTGGCCTGGGATGTCTCCAGGGATGGTTCAGCCACCACCTCTCTGGCCAACCTGGGACAGGCTCTCACCACTCTCATCATAAAAAAATTCCCTTTATCCAGGCTGACTCTCCCTCCTTCAGTTTAAAACCATCACCCCTTGTCCTGTTGCAACAGGTCCTGCTAAAAAGTCCGTCCCCATCTTTCTAATCGTCCCCTTTCAAGTCCGGAAAGGCCGCAATAAGGTCTCCCCTGAGCCTTCTCTTCTCCAGGCTGAACGGCTCCAAGTGTCTCAGCCTGTCCTCATAGGAGAAGTGTTCCAGCCCTAATTAAGTCCAGTTTGGATGCCCTGAGCCCAGCCTGGACAGCTGCTCTGGTCCAGCCCTGGAGAAGGTCCTGGCTTGTGGGAGCCCAGCTGGGTGGCTGGGGTGACTTTTGTCCTTGAAGCTGGTCACTTTGCTTTGAGCATCTCCCCTATGAGGAAAAGTGGCTTTAATCCCTTTAATCTGAGCAGGAAGGAAAGCAGCAAAGGGGAAGGAACAAGTGTTGCTGTGGGGCGGCTGAGGTCAGTGGGAAATCACAGTTACCCCCCAAAAGTGCAAAACACAAAATTCCCTAGAAGTGAGCACTTGATGTGGAAGGAAATGAGGAGCCTGATAATAGATATTACCCTAATGAATAAACAAACGTTTTAAAAGACGGGTTCCTTATGCAATGTGTTATTTTTAAACTCGGTGGCAATTTGCATGCCAGTCAATTTGCATACATTAAATACATCTCCCCTCCTGCATCCAGTCCCCCCTCCCCTTCAGCAGAACATCTCATTACGGTGCTGCTGGGACCGAGGAGCCGCTGGCTCTGGAGGGGATATTAATTTGCCCAACACATGCTGTGTAGGTTTTTATCACTTGCCGCACATTGGACCTGGTGTCTTTGAAGTCGCTAGTGCCTCCAAGGGCCTTCTGCTGGAGGTGGTTGAAATGGAAAAGAAAGAAAAGGGGGAGCTGCCTGGAGGAGAAATGCAAGGGGAAGAAAGGAGGTTGTTTGGCTTGTGTTAATTCAACAAGGAAGAAAACGAGCGATGCGGAAAACTTTCCCCGTGCTAGAGAGAATGGGCATCTTGGGTGGGCGGGTGGTTTTTTTGCTGCTTGTTTGAGGTGAAATATTCCCGGGAGCTGCAGAGGAAGATGCTGCTGGGGAGGAAGGTGCCATGGGGTGGAGGGACAGCTGGCGTCACCAGCTTCTGCAGTGGCTTTGGGGTGGTGGTGACTGGCCCGTGTTTGAAGGCGGATGCGAAGCTTTGTAGGACATGCTGTCATGGTTTAACGTGTGGAGCTCTGCATGGGGACTTGGGAGGGGGCAGGTGTGGGAGCTGCTGCCACCTGTGCCTCAGTTTCCCCACGTGGTAGACAGTAATGATGCTCTCTTGGTATCTGCTCAGAGCATGTGCAGATGGAGAGGCACGGGGAACTGTTCTCCATGACCTGGAGGTCAGTGTGAGAGATGTCTTGGTGAAAAAAGAGAGATGTTATGACATCCCCCTGTCTTTGATAGACAGAGAAGTCATTTTGCAGCCGTAAGATCAACTCGCAGGCTTTCAAAATGCTGCTGATGCTGTGCAAAAAGCTGTTGCTGTTGCACAGAGAGGCCCGGGGAGGGTTTTTGCAGTTCCAACTACTGACCAAAAACCCTGGAAATGCTTTGAGGGAGGACTGAAAAAGACAATTTCTTCCAATTAGTTCAGCATTTTCCATCCAGTTCTGGTTGCAATCAAGAACATTGCACTGAGCTTAAGTGTTTCTTTGGAAGAGCCTTCAAAAAAGGGAAATGAACAGAGGAAGTGACCCAAGCCTAATCTAGACTGATAGACTGCAGAAGACATCTCCTCACCAAGTAACAAGGTCCCTTCGCTCTTCCGATGTCTTAGCCAAAACTCCTGCGACGTGGCAATGCAGGAATAAATGTCAGCAGCTCCTTCATGCCAAGAATATTTGAATGTCAGCAGAAAGAAGGAATGTTTCTGGTGAACTGATGCAAACGGGATGCTGGGATCAGGGTGAGATCAGTGGCGGGTAGCTCAGATCTTTGGAGATTTCCATGCTTTTTGGGTACCAAACCCCTGCCGAGCAAAGGGTCTGGGGTGGGTAACAGCCTCCCCCATCCTCCTCCAGAAACCTTTAATGCAGTAGCTTGACGTGCTCCACATAAATACCAGCGAAGGGGCACGAAGAGCACGGCATGCAGGTTTTTTTAATTAGAGAGGACGTGAAAAATCCATCTCGTGTGCCGTGTGAGGATTGAGCACAACAAAAGGGAGCTCCTGCCCTTCTGAGCAGGGCAGCAGGCGCGGAGGTGGAAAAAGCGTGTAAAGGGGAAATATCTCACCCCAGTTTCAGTGGGGGCTGAAGAAATTGTGATCGTGGCTGGCCAGGAATAAAAAAACCAAACAAATAGCCCAACATGATACTCATTGGAGGGTGGTCAAGTCTATCATAGCTGGAAACCCCAGGTCCACTGCAGCTCATTTCTAGGTCCTGTGGATCGGAGGTGGGTGTTGAGCCAGGTGCTGCTTTTTGGGAGGAATATCGTGACATGTGCCCGTCGGAGGCAGCCCTGCCATACGGGATATCGTTGGAGCCGCCGAGTGAAGTATCCGGCCCCGGTCCCTCCTGGCCGGCCCCACTGCCCGGATTGTTTCCACGGTGAGAGAACAATACCTCTCCTTCCATCCAAGAAACATTTATTACATGATACTTTTCAGATGTCTCTTTGGGGAGGAGGGGGAAAGCAAAGGAGAAATAGATCTTTTTTTTTTTTAAATTATTATTATTTTTTTTCACGGCGGCGCGGCGTGTTCCATCCCGAAATGGATTAATTATCCCTGCGCACAGGCGAGGCGGGGGGGACGTTCGGAGCAAGCGCCGGGGCTGCCTTCCAAGCAGAGCAGACGTGGATATTTCTAGTCTCCTTTTCACAAAACAAACCGAAAAAAGGGGTAATTAATTAACCGGGAAGCTTTTGCGTTCGTTATAATTGCCTCCTTCTCTTGCTTTTTCATTTCCCCTGGGCTTGCACGAAACGCAGAGAAAGGTGAGGGGTTTGTGAGCTTGTCGTGCTGCCTTTTCCCCCGTCAATCTCCTCGCTCGCTTTCCTGCCTCTGCCTCCTTTTCTCTGCCGTTGAAGCCCTCGGAGGTCAGGGGCGTTTCCTGGTTTTCTTCTGCGTGCCCCGAAGGAAACGCTCCGGGCCAGATTATCCGCCGGCATTAAATCAGCGCTGATGTACAGACTTGGCCAGCTGAGAATCTGGCCGCGCTTCTGGAAGCTCCGTCCCATCCATCAGCTGGACTGGAGAGGAGAAATGTCCCTCCGGGCCTCCTCCTCCTCCTCAGCCGGGGAGGAAGGCACGGGATTAACACTGACAACAGCAAACGCTACCCAGGTAGAATATACAGGCTCCAAAGCCCAGGAGGTAAATGCTGTTACGACACCATTTCCTCATTCTTTCTCGTGTTGTGGGTTTTTTTTTTTATTATTATTATTTCCACCGAGCCAAGCTGCAACTCGAGCAAGAAATATAAATCCTGCCGTCCCTCGACTCCATCTGCTCCTGGAGCTAAGGAGATATAAAGCATTTGGCTGGAGTGAGCCAGTCCATTAAGGAGTGTTCTGGAGAGCAGGCTGAGTCATGGATGGAGCGGGGAATTAGAGGACATCCAGGAGCAACGGCGGCCCCTTGGAACAAGGCATGGATTCTCCAAGGCACCTAATGAAAACTGTCATTCCCAGGGAATGTGGAAAAAAAGTCTCTTCTCAGAGCTATAGGTCCCATTTATTTTAATTCAGTGAGACCCAGAGATGGGCTTTCCAAATGAATATCTCCCTAGAGGTGAGGAGCTCTCAGCTGAAGATTTTGGTGCTCGCATGGTTGCGATAGGGCAAGGGGTGATGGTTTTAAACTAAAGGAGGGGAGATTCAGGCTGGATAAAGGGAAATTGATGGCCCTGAGGGTGGTGAGAGCCTGGCCCAGGTTGGCCAGAGAGGTGGTGGCTGAACCATCCCTGGAGACATCCCAGGCCAGGCTGGACGGGGCTCTGAGCAACCTGAGCTGGTGCAGATGTCCCTGCTCATGGCGGGGGGCACTGGGGCAGCTGGGAACGTCCCTTCAACCCAAACCATTCTATGATTCTATATGTCTCTTGTCTCACTGGCTGCATCCAAAAGTGAGCCCTGGCCCTGGCCCCAACCATCATCTTTCTCCTTACCCAGTTCTAGGAATATTTGACATAGTTGGGCTGAAGGTTAAAAAAAAAACCCAACACAACACAAAGAAAAAAAATCCCTGCCAGAGCCATCACCTGGTGTGTTGGTTTGTTTTTTTTTCCTTAATGAAGAAAAGTATTCTGGTGATCAAGGAAGGAATTCACTGTGTCTAAAAAAGCCTGTTTCATTCTTTTTGCCTCCCCGATGTGCCCGTGTGTCGTTTGCTGATCTTGGCAGCGGGTGGGAGTTTTTGGAGTTAGAATGTGACATTTCTCCTCTCCCGTGTTGGTGGCAGCTCGGAAGGATGGGTTGTCCTGGCTGCATCCCCCCGGGTGGCAAAATAAATAATGGGAAGATGAAGAGCTGCTGTCCAAATCAATGTTGCGTTCAAAGGCTCTCGGTTGACTAAAGAGTGGGAAAGGCTGTTTCCAGCAATAGGTTGCGTGATGTTCTTCTGCCCAAAACCAGGTTTAATGAAGCATTTGTTCTTTCAGTGCCCTCTTCCTAACTGCTCAGCTCTTCTCCAGAGCCAGGCGACAAAAGCAAAATCGTGTCCTGATGCGCTTGTTTGAATTCTTAAGTGAATTTGCTTGGGCGATATTCCCAACCTTTCCCTGGTACCTTTCCAATAATGTTCAGGCAATGAGATATTTAGTGGCAGGAAAAAAAAAAAAAAAATCATGAAAAGCAAATTTCAAAGTCACAGTTGCAGGGTTTTTTTTTACCGCTATAGATACCTGCAGCGCTAGAATATCCTGACATGGTCTTAAAACAGATTGGAGAAGATTTTGATGAATAATGAATTGTGATTGCTTTTTATTTGCCTTCTGGTTCTGGTTGAACTCTTAAGGCTTTTGAGTTTTCCTTTGTAATCGTGGGGCCTGGAAATTTATTTTTTTCTAGGCCTGAAATGATGCGTCTTTGCAGCTGAGTTTGCTGAAATGCAGATGTTGGTCCCTCAGTATTTCTTCAGACGTCAGGTTTGGTCCAGTTTGGAGCAAAAATTTTTTTTTTCCCCAAATTTTGCTATGAACAGGCAATTCTAGAAACAAGCTTTAGCCAAGGTATGATGTTATATCCCTCAGATTCTGCGGACGCTCTGTATAGCCATCATATTTGTTCACTCCGTCCACAGCCTGGGACAACAACCGGCAGAGATTTCCGAGCGCTGGATTTGCACAGTCCTTGCTTATCCGCTGCAAGTCCTTCGACTGGGGGCTGTTTCTGATGAAATGTCTCTGCTTCAACGGGTTATTGCTTTCCAGTGAAACTCTGTTTCATCAGAAGCCAACTGACCAGCTCCTTTCCTCATAAGTACCACCAAATCATTCGGTGTTATCAGCAGAAAGAATGAGAACTGGCAAAAACAAATTTAATTTGAAATGCAGAAATAACTAATATTGGGGGGAAAAAAACTAACTTTCTCACTCCACTAGGGACTAGTGCAATGCCAGGGGATTCACTAAGCAGCACAGTTCATATTTTAAATATTTGCTAAGTGAATGTAGAGGCAATTGTTTGGGGAAGTATTTGTCAAATAAACTCAAACAACAAATGCATTTGCGGAAATTGGATTTGTCCACCTGATATTGCAGGAACAGGAGAAGAGGCTGAATTCATCAGATAAACTGTTCATCCGAACTGTTTGTTCTCTTCTATCCACCCTCCAATCGTTATTTTTCAGAGAAACTACGAGTGTTTTAGGCACTGTGCAGAAAATTTATGGGAAACGGATCTCCAGCTGCCGAATCCCACGGTCTACGTGATGGACACGGCGGACAGGGGAAGATTTAGCAGTTTGGGGAAGGAGAGGAGCCTGTCTCGGTCAAGAGAGTTATTAATTTTAGCTTTACTTATATAAACATGCATTTCATTTTAGCTGGCTGCAAGACAGTGGTGGCAGCTGCCACCTTGGTCATCGCGGTGTGGGTTGAAACCTCTGCAGATGGAAAGGAAGAATTGGTTTTATGGACAACTGGTAGGTCGGGTCCTTTGGGGCTTGAGCACAGCTGGGGACATTGGGGTCACAGTTTCCTGGTGATTTCTACAAACTCAATCTTGCGGCACCTGAAAGGAGGAGGCGATTGCTCCAGGGTCTCCCAGCCCTGGTGATTGAAGCCTGAGGGGGCTGGATTGTGGGCAGGTGCTGCCCGTCTCCATCAGTGATATATAGGAAGCCCTTGGCTGGGTGCTTAAAGTGAGATGGGTAAGTGTGACTCACTTCATTTTGCAGGCAGGGACTGCAGAAATCAATTTGATAGCTGCCCTGGCTCTGCAGGGTGCCAGGTTTGGAAGACAGAAAGGGGCTCCCTGGGGTTAACTGCTGGGATTTGGGGATGTTGTGACTGCAGAGCACAAGGGGTGGATGTAGTCTCTAAAGCAGCTGGGAATAGTTGTTGAGAGAAGGAAAAGAAGGAGGAATTTGGTTCTCAGAAGAGCAAATACAAAGAAATAACTCAAAGATAGATTCAGGAAAGCAAACGGTGCAAGATTGCTGCTGCCAGAGCACAGACTAGCTCCCAAATGGCTTGGGAAGCTGAGATCAAGACAGGAGGTGACTGGAGTTTGGAGATGCAAGATGTAGGGTCAGGAGCCAAATCTTTGAGCTGCAGAAGGCAGAAAACTGAAGCTGTAGCTTTGGCTTGAAAAAAAGGAGGTAGAGAAGTGATGGAAAAGCCTGTGACAGCAAGAGGGGACAGAGCTCAGCTGTGGTGGGTGCAGCAGAGCAGGAGGGTAAGAGATTTGGTGTGCGGGATCTCTCATGTCTACTCTGGAGGGGTCTCGGTTGAGATCCCGAGGCCTATCTGGGTACCAATCTTATTTTCTCAGAGACCTGGATCTCTACAGGGGGGCTAAAATAATGTGTGTTAGGCTGGCGGTGGGATTCCTTTGCTCCTCCTGTGCACAGGGAATTTTTCTCTAAGGCTGTCAACCCAGTGTCATCCAGTGCAAGAAAAATCCGTGCTTAAAGCCATTTAGGAGCCTTTCATGCCAGGAATAGGAATATCTAACACAGTTAAATAAAATCCAAAGCAAAAACCTGGGGGTTAGAAAATGCGGATCCTCCCTCTGTGGTCGTTCCTTGGGTCTGCTGGTAGTTGGCTTTCACCCAGTTGTACCTTGATGAATTGGGGTATGTTCACCTTACGTGGTAGTGAACCCCATGGGATGGTATCTCCGGGCTTCTCTCCACCCCCTACCTACTGGGCTTGATCTGTGGCCCATTCTTTTTGCTTGGTTTTCAGACTTGTTGCAGCTTTGCCAAGCTAAACCCAGGAACCATTCAAAACCTGGTGTATGTGGAGCGCTGGGGACCATCTCTTCTGTCTGCGTACTCCCCTGCAAGGTCCAGGTAGGTACTAGGACCCTGGGTGCTTACTCAGACTAAACCAGACCTGGAACATCTTGGGTTTTGCTTGGCTGACCTCACTGACTGCTCTTCTGGTTTCCTACTAAATTCCCTGGCAATGCTTATTACCCTGCAGTGGTGGTTGCAGAATGGAATAGAATATTTCTGTTGGAAGGGACCTACAGCAATCATCTTGTCCAACTGCCTGACCGCTTCAGGGCTGCCCAAAAGTTAAAGCATGTTGTTAAAGGCATTGTCCAAATGCCTCTTAAACACTGACAGGTTTGGGGCATCGACCACCTCTCTAGGAAGCTTGTTACAGTGTCTGACCACCCTCTCAGTAAAGATTCTCCTCCGGAGCGAGTTTGGAGCATTCCCAGGTGTCCTATGACTGGATACCATGGAGAACCAGCGAGTGGCTCGCACAAGCTTTGTCAGCTGGTGATGGGATGCTCAGAGGGGTCCCACCACAGTGGGAAGTGTTGGGATGCAGCCGGGTGTGTGATTCAAGCCCTGGTTGCTCAAGGTTGGCCATGGCAGAGGATGGCGATGGTGGTGGAGATGATCGGAAATGACTTTGTGTGGGTTGGCAGAGCAGCTCCTTGTCGGTGGTGGCCAAAGCAGGGTGGGCTGTGCTCTCCAGTTCTGGAGGTGGTGGGGAGGATTTGCTTCCCGTACTCTGAAAACTCAGGTTAGTGGGTTTGGCTGCTTTTTCTCAGCGCTCAGCTTCAACTGAAGGATTACATTTCCAAGAACTTGAACTCTTGGCATTAGCAGCCAAGCGTTGGATTTGATCAAAAAAATATTGACCAGAAACCTTGAGCGTGGGCTTCTTGTCCTCCAAGCTCAGGTTTTGTTGTCCCATGAATGGCACCCCAAGAGGTGCACCCACCCCAGCTCCATCAGCTCCTTGGCTTTCCATGGGGGGTAGGAGGAGGAAATCCCCCCCAGGCAGTTGCATGCAAACCAAACCCACCTGTGGAGCTCTGTGCTGCCCTGATGCAGAGCAGATGTGTGTTTGTGCAGGTGTGGGACGGGGTGGGACGGCTGCCAACCTCAACCACACGCGGTTCCGGGACACACGGACCCTCCAAAGATAAGTCTGCTGTCCCGATGAGGGGGAATTAAGTTTTTTGCTGCAGGACAAATGTTGTCCACTTTGTAACTCAGCTGCTGCTGAAGTCATGTCCTTATTCCAGGGAACTCTGGAAAAAGGCAGATCTGGCTTTTTTTTTTTCTATTTCCTCTGTCTAGTAACTTACTGGCTTATCTGTTTTCATTCTGCAGCTTGCAACCTGGATAAGAAGCTTGTCTGGGCGATTTGTCAGTCGATGGCAAGTATCATCTGTGCTGTGCCAGGAGGTTTTGCTCTTTCTCTGTGTTGCAGTCGGTGGAGGTGTGTTCTGGGGTTCTGCAGCAGTTCCCATGAATTGCCTTGGTTGTGTTTCTTGCCCTGTGTGTTTTGTGGTTTTCCTAGGCTTACCTGAGGAGGAAAAAACAAACAAAAAACCCAACACACCCAGAGGGGGAAAAAAAAAGGGGGGGTGAACCAAAAAAAAACCCCACACAAACAAAACCAACCAAACCTCACAACCCCTCAAAAAAACCCCAAACAACAAGCCATCTATAACGATGGGCGTTCTGCGCGTCCAGAGGCATCGACACGGTGCCGTACGACTGACCCTCGTGCAAAATGGTCTCGGCAGGATCCTGTTGGGTGTGGAAGGAGGCCAGGAGCTGGTCTGCAGGGGCAGGATTCGTGTCCTGGATGTCCCTGGGTCTGCTGGTGGCCCAGGGTGGAAATCAAGAGAAGAGGGAGGAGGATGGAGCCTGTGCTAACGGCACCTCCTTTGACACCCGCACTTCAACTCTAGGCCAGATGTCTCGTGCCACTTTAGTCCCTGGCCCAGCTCTTTTAGAAGCAGCACTCATCAGCCTTTAAACACTGGAGACATTAGGGGAATTATCTCCATATTTTATAGCTCTCTGACGAGTGTTTTGGTGCAGCGCAGATGCGAGACGCTGGGTACGACGCCTGGAGCGGGGACGGATCCTGAGGTCTTTCCCGTATTACTGCACAAGGCTGCCTAATTCCAGGGGAGGGATATTGAGTATTCTCCAAACTCAGATTATTGTGGATAGCCCTCGTTGTGTGATGCCGCAAATGAGCGTAGGGACTGCCCGTCGTAATGAAAGGGCAGAAAAATTAACTTGATGGAGCAGGCTGGCAAAGCAGCTTGTTTGGCATTTCCCCAGGGAGCCGGAGCCATTCAGCACCTTTGTGGAACAGGCTCTGCTGCTTGGTTCGTACGCATCCTGTACATCGCTGATTTATTTAGATTTCATTTTATACTAAACAAAGCAAGAACAAAAATAGGGCCACTCCAACACAACAAAGCCAAGCCTCTCTGGACTTAAAGCTGATACACTGAAGCTCCTGGAAACCTGGGCTTGATGATAATTCTTCCACTTGTGCTGTCAGGTTCTTTCTGTGTGTGTGGTGTTGTGGTGTGGTTTTTTTTTCCTCTCCCCATTTAACAGAGTGAATGAAGACAGGATTTTCTTTCCTGGATTAGGACCTGATCCAACAACCTCTGCTGCACCAAGGCATCTCAAGTAGAGCAGGCAACAAATTAGGGGCTGTACCTCACCACCTTGTCCCTGGGGACAGTACGTTTGCTGAGGAAAATCATATCGCCCCCATTCGACTCTGCTTTGGTTGATGTATTGAGGATGGAAGCCAAACCAAGACACGGTCCAATGCTGTCTGTCCATCCTGGGATGAACATGGTGAGCTCTGACCTCCCCATCTTGGCTCTTCCCAAAATGCAATGAGCCTGTTTAGACCAAGTGCATCCCATCCTTGCTCCCGTCCCAAGGGCAAGGGCTCAGCGGGATGCTGAGGCATGGGAGAGGTTTCCCAGGCCAGGCTGGACGGGGCTCTGAGCAACCTGAGCTGGTGCAGATGTCCCTGCCCATGGCAGGGGGGGCACTGGGGGAGCTGGGAAGGGCCCTTCAACCCAAACTAATCTAAGATACATCTCTTGTCTCATTGTCTGCAGTGGAATTCACTGTGTGTTTACAGCTTGGAAGGTATTTAAATAACTTCTCCCTTGTCCCAGCTTCCCTGTCTGCGAGAGGGAGTAGATTTTTCCTTATTGACCTCAGCTGTGAAGGTGGATGAAATGCAATTGCTCAGGGCTGTATTTGCAGCTTCTGCTGGCCCTGCTGAGCAGTCAGCCTGAGGGATTCAGGACATGGGGAAGGCAGTGCTGGGTAGAAACTTGCCACCCGCCCCTTTCCGGGTCAGTTTTGTTTGTCTTCCATCGCATCCTTCTGAAAAACCTTTTACTTAGGAAGAAAGAGGTTAGCCTTTTTCTAATGATCAAAAAGGAAAGGGTTTTCTTTAAAACCCAAAGCGAGCAACAGGGAATTGGAAGAATTTTCACAAACTTTAGTCTTTGTCAAAACCCCGTTTTCCCTTGATATGGGAGGAGAGGGGAAACAAGACAACGAGGGAAAAGCATATAACTCGTGTCAGGTACTTGTGTGCATGAGCATAATTTACGCGCTATTTCCCTTTGCTTTCTCTTCTCACCGGGATCTTCCAGAGCCTTCTGCTTCTCATGTTCTGAAAATTGATTTCTCCATAGCATTGGCTATTTGTCCGTCATACTCCAAGCTCTGTCTAGCTCAGCTGTTGGCCTCTGAACTTCTAGATGGGCTTTTGCCACCGTATTTTCTCTTTAATACCCTTCTTACCATAATCATTTCTGTTCCTCTCAAGTCGGCAGATCCATCTGTGTTGACACCTCTTCATCATCCACCCTGCATTAAAGCCTCGGAAGTAGCTGCAGGACCGGGGATGGTTCATACGACCAGCAATGCAAACGGGGGAGCAGACCCTGCCCTGTCTCCACCAGCACAATTCTTCATCTGCAGGGGGATTTTCTTGGCTTCTCTCTCTCGGTTCCTGGCTCCTCCGCTCAAATCTGAAGCGTCGGTTTAGCAGAACTTGTTTTGACAAAAGCAAAGGATGTTCCCAGCCAATTAAAAATATGGTAATGGGAAGATGGGGAAGAAATACGGCGCTTCCCCTGCTCAAGGGGTTTGTTGTGAGCTGTCACTGCGCTTAGAGGGATTAAAAGCGCATGCTGGAGGTCCGTGTCAGATTGAATATTAAGCTCCCAAGCTACAACCGTGCTCTTGGGAGCAGGGAAACAATAATTCATTACTGGTAGGGATGGAAAGATTACTTCAGTAATTTGCTCATTGACTTGTATTCTTTCTCACATGGGCACGTACAGGCAGTTGCAACCCTCATTTTTATCAGCATCTCATGCTGCAGATGATTGAAATCGAGAATTGTTTAGATAGTTTGCTGTCCGAGATGCCTTGCAGGGACAGGGACGGGCCAAGTGAGGGAGGCCAGAGACTCGCATCCCTCCTCCCGCCCGAGGTCCTGTAGTTTTGTGCGTATTTCTCTCCGGGGTATGTTTGGCAGCTGTGGGTAATGGGTGGCCTGACTTGCTCATCATCGTCTTCCTCTAAGATGCTGCGATGGTACCCAACGCAGCGCCAGCATCCCAAGCAGGCAGTCCGAATATAGCTCGAAGTTTTTGTGTCTCCGTTTGCCGCCTGTGGAAGAGCCCTATGTGCAATTCCTCCCATGGTGTTGGGTTAGTTGGTGGCTGAAGCCACACAAACACATGAGAGTAAAAAAAAGACTTGTTCAAATACCTTGTGAAGGTTATTTCAGCTGTGTACAGGGTGTGCCATGGCTGTGTCCTGATTTTCTTGGGTGGGTCAGCAGGCATGGATGACCAGCCATGGATAAGCTTGAGGTGACGCCTCACCCTTAGCAGAAATCAAGCATATGGAAGAGGAGAGGTGGCAAGAAACTGGAGATACATCCATCCTCTGACTCCAGGAGTGGTGTGTTGGAGACAGAGAGGTCCTTGCCTTCACAGACGGGATCTCTGATCTCTTCCTTGCTCCTCTAACACAAACTACCTCCCTCCTACCGGACCCGAGAGCGCCGTAGCACAATCTGTGAAGGCTGACGTGCAGAGCAACCGAGGGTTGAGTTGCGTTCTCCTGGGCAGCTGGAGAAGCACACGAAGGGTTACGGCAGCCAGCAAGGAAAGATGGACTCTGCAGCACTGCTGGTTTTTAACAGGCAGCCCAGGCGTGTAATATCGGCACTTAACTGAATTAATTTGCTATGTAGCACTGGTAAAGCTCAAGGTTCTTTCGGTGGATTCCAGTTTTGAGAAAAATCAAGAAAGTAATTACTTGGCTTGGTCATTAATTACTCACTACTGGACATTTTTGAAGGCGTAGTATGAAAAGCCTGAGGCAGCTATTAAGAGCAGCTCTAACGCTATTGATCTATTTGTGTTTATCGTGAAATTTCTCTGCTGTTATGACATTTTATAGAACTGGAGGATACAGGTGTGTGGAGCCAGGGAGTGTGAGCTGCTCCCTCCCATGCCTCTTGGTGTTGCCTTCTTGGTGGCGCAGCGGTGGATTCTCTGAGCATCCCTTGGAGGAAAGCCCGGCAGGATGGTGGGCGCTGGGGACGCTGACCATCGCACATCTGCACAAATCAGGCTGTTCCTGGGCACGGTGAGACATCCCCTGCCTCGGGCCATGCTGCTCGTAAGACAAACCCACACAGGAAAAGTGGAGCCAAGCAAAGTGACGTGCCCATGGACTTGCAGAAGGTCAGTGGCAGAGGAGGGAGCAGCGTCTAGATCTGCGCTGCTCTTAAATGGGGCAACTGACTCTCAAATCCCTTTCACTGGCACTTCCATTGCTGTATCTGGCTGGTGACAGTTCTCCAAGCCTTTCCCCTGCTGCAAACAACTCCATTGCTCCATTTGTACCTCCCTTCTTATGGGTCAGCACCACCGTGGCCATTCACTGATGTGAAGCTGCCTTTGGGATTGCACATTACCTGGGGAAAAAAAAAAAGCTATCTACCAAGGGATGGGGGGGGCAGGAGGGGCAGGCAGAGCATGCCCAGGCAGTGGGACATGCTGCTTGGCTTCATTCCTCAGCAGCCTCTGGGATAATCCATCCCTGGAGACATCCCAAGCCAGGCTGGACGGGGCTCTGAGCAACCTGAGCTGGTGCAGATGTCCCTGCTCATGGCAGGGGGGGCACTGGGGGAGCTGGGGAGGTCCCTCCAACCCAAACCATCCTGTGATTCTATGCCCTCAAATGGGAACATCCTGTAACACGGAGATGAATTAATCCTCAGGTGAGGAAGGTGTGAACCCCAATGGCAGCAGGAGCGTTCTCTGGTGAGCTGGAAACGCCGCAGGGAACAACCACAGCTCCTGGAAAAGCGCAGGATCGTGATTTGGTTTCCAGGAGGTTTCTCAAGGTGGACCAGGCTCGGTGTTGCTTGAATCAGGATTTGTTCTGGCTTCGTTCCCAGCAGTGAAAGGTGCGGTCTTTCCATGTACAAACTTAGAAAATGCCACCGTGCCATTATTTATTTTTTTTTTTCCCCCTGTGCGTCGAAGAACTGGAAAAAGCAACACGCATTTAACAGTGCCAAAGGGATGTGGCTGTTCTGCTTGTGCCTCCTGGCCTTTCTCCTTCTCCCATCGCATTTGGTATGCAAAATTGAATCCCACCCTTCTCACCCGCTTCCCGCTGGGGGAAAGGTGGCCTTTAAATCATAATAAGATTGCAGGCAATGCTGCAGAAGGGGAAAATGAGATGAACTTTAAACTCCCCTTTGCTTTACAAATTTGTTCATGTCTCCCCTCATAGCTGCTTAGTCATGCCTATTAGATTTACCATTTTCTGGGAAGGAAAAGTGGAAGCGAATTTTATTATCTCTTCGGCATCTGACTCGGTGCCTTCCTCCCCTCCTTTGTCTGGTTTAATGGGAAATTTGCAGAGGTTTTGATTGGACTCTTTTGATCAGAGTGCAGAATCCCCCAGGTATGGGATCGTTAGTTCTCATTAGCAGAAGAAACATTTTTCTGCGATGGTGCACATCCTTGTACAGCTAATTGAAGAATCATCACGGTGACTTTACTGCCTCGTTACTTTTCATGGATACCTTAGACACCTCCAACAACTGACCAGGTTGAAATGGAGTAGGACAGAAAACAAAGAACAGAAGAGACCAGTTGTTGAATTAATTAGAAGGAAACACTTTGCATCTTTCTATGCAACACAGTGCTACTGGATGAAATTAAGAAAATAGAATCAAGAACTTGGCAAGTTTTGTAAGGAGGCTGGGTCAGTATTTGCATATCAAAAGTAGCCAGAATTTTTGGAACAGTAGCGCACGTTTTTTAAAGGGATTTTGCTCTTTGTGTTTGAAGAGTTAAATCAGGTTTGGGCTATTAAAGGCTGCAGAAGGAGTCCTGATTTGCATGTGTGCTGTTGGTAGGAATCTTATACTTCAGCCTGGCACGTCCCCAAATTGGACAGTGGGCAAGATGCTCCTGCCTGGCAGTTCCCCTGGTCCTGAATTAGTGGTGATGGGGTGGAGGAAATGGAAAGGAACGGGCAGGAGGGAGAATATTTAATAGCGAAGAGGAACATGTCAGCAGCAGGTCGGCAGGAGCTGGGGCCTGGAGCGGGTCGCAGGGCTGGATCTCAGCCCTGGCACCTCTGCAGCCGGTTCAATTAATGTCATCGTTCCAGGCGGAGCTGGGGGATGCAAAATCTGCACCACTGTGAAATGTGATAGCGTTGTGTTCTTTGGAAAGTGCTGAAATACACAGTGGAGAGGGTGTGTGAGAAGAACCTGGTACCTGAGGATCCTCCCCAGGTGGTGCCAGCAGACCCAGCCCTTCAAGTTGAAGATAAGACACCTGTGTGGGAGCAAGACATGTTTTCTTCTTCATGTATTCCCTCTTTTTCTTTGCAGAAAAAACAATATGTGGATGCTGGAACAGATAACCAGTAGATGCAATCCACATCAGTCAACCCTAGTGCAAAGGTGTGGCAAGTTTACCCCCCCGCCAAAAAAAAAAAAGCACCAGAAACTTGAAGGCTGATGGACCAGTGCGGTCATGTACCTGCCTCTTGGTTGACAGACAGGGCCCTTGACCAATGAAATGCCTCGGGTCAGAGAAGTTTCTAGGCCGCTACCATAAATGAGCCCAGCTCAGCTGATCCCGGTTGGGTTAATCTTGGTCTGAGTGGTGGCTTTGCAGTGGAAGAGGTTCCTCCTTAGACAAGGACGCTCTCTAAGGACATTTAATTGAGGACGGAGACACCTTGCTGAAGTGGTGATTCGATCTTTGGAGTGGGTAGGTGCACGTTTTGGGAATCATCATTTTGTGAATCATCACTCTCGAGCTCTGGGATCCCTTGAGCCTGACTCAGCTGTGTAGCAATTAAACTGATACCTGAATGTGTGTTTTATAACGTTGGAGTGCCGAATAATTTTGGATACACCGCGTTTCTAGTTAGAACAAAGTCTGTTTGGAGCCTACCACCTGCCTAAATTAATTTTTGGGGTGCTTCCAGGGGATGTAGAGCGGTGTGGTCGAGCAGGGTGCCGAAAAAAGGAGGAATTGCGCTGGAAGTGCAGCTGTAATGCTGCCCCCCCCCCCCCCCCATACACACAGCGCTGGTTTGATCCCGGCGTGGTCGCGACCGCAGAAATGTCCATAAGCAACGGGAAAAAGGGGAATTTTGAGAATTCTGAGAGACAAGGGGGGGATAAAGGTAGAATTTAAAGCGAGAGGGAGCGGGCACGTGCGCTGGAACAAAGGGTCGCGGTGGCACCGCCACCCCCATCCCTCCCGGTGGTGATTTTTTGAGTGCGAATCCCCAGGGGTCGGGACGGCGAAATCTGGGGAAACCCTGGCGACAATAGCACCGAAAGGGGGGATTTTTTTTTTAGGAGGGAAAACGTGCGGCCGGCAAACCCCCGGTTATTGTCTGTGCAGCCCCGGGGCCGAGTTTTAGTGAATTGCGAACTAAGTTTAGGCGCAGATCGGGAGAAGCGGAGCCCGAAGCGGTGTTAGGACGAGCCGGGGGTCCCGAGTGCCCCCCCCCGCAACGGGAAGCTGAGCCTTTCCGCGGACCGGGGCGTTAATTAATTAGTTTTCGGGCCCCCCCTCCCGGGGACACCAAGGAAGCGCCGGCCATCCGGCCCTTGGGGTCCCAACTCCCCCCCCCGAGGCTCGAATTTTCCATCCAGGGCGGGATTTGCTGGAGGGGAAAAGCGGTTTGGCAACTGCAACCCCCCCCCTCCCGCTTTAAGGGGGGAAACTTGACCCTTTCGTGGCTCTGCGGGGGGAGCAAAGTGAGTTAAAACAAGTAAAAGCCGCGGTTTGGGGCATGGGCCACCTGCCCTGCGTGGTGAATTATTGCCAATGGTCCGCTGAGAACCTTGTGTACATACTTCTCGGTGTTAAAACCGGGTAAATTTAGAGGTTTTTTCGTTAATAGGGGAGTGGTGGGGTGGGCTGTGGTGCTGGTCGGCAGGGTTTCTGTTGGTCATGTATTTGTGGGTGAAGCTGTTGCCATTTCATGCCTTCCTGGGGGGGGCGGGGGTTGGCGGCTGTGCAGAGGTGCAGCAGACTAGGCTTGGTTTTTGCTGGTCTGAGCTTGCAGAGAACCTCGAAGAACCCTGCAACAGCACCGACCTGTACTGGCAGGCGTGCTCCTGGTGCAAGAATCCCCCAAATCCTCTTTTTTTTTTTCACTGTAGCCCTGAGCTGGGATGGGCGCTGTCTCTCCTGGGGTTCCTCACTCTTTGGTGCAGCATCACGCTGCATGATACGAAAAGGTGTACGATGCTCTTTCTGTCCTTGCAAATCCTTAAAACACAGCTCTCTACAACTGCCTGAAAAGAGCTTGAAGGGTGTTGGCCTCTTCATCCAAGTAACAAGCGACGGGACGAGAGGAAACGGCCTCAAGTTGCGCCAGGGGAGGTTGAGGTTGGATCTGGGGAACAATTTCTTCCCCAAAGGGCTGTGGGGCATTGGAACAGGCTGCCCAGGGCAGTGCTGGAGTCACCATCCCTGGAGGGGTTGGACAGACGGAGATGAGGTTCTCAGGGACATGGGGCAGTGCCAGGGCTGGGTTGTGGTTGGACTTGATGATCTTAAGGGGTTTTTCCAACCAAAATGGTTCTGTGGAGACCATGGGAGGTTCTTGCCTAATTTAATGTGTCTGTTCCCCTGGCAGATCCATGGGCACAGGGTGTTCCGCAGCCTAGTGCGGTCTGTCCGTTCCTGTTGTGTTCCTCAGTTTCTGGTGTGGGGACATGTGATCAGCCGTAGATTCAAACACAGGTGGTTTTTTTTGGGGGGAATGGTGCTGAGTAAGTGCTCCCTTGTATTTATCACCCGATTTTCCACGTCCGATGGGGAGGCAGCGGGAGAAAGGGATGCGAAGGAGTGAAAGGCGTTCCTGAGCCGTAGCCGTTCATACTGCGGCACGCCAGACAGGCACGCACGCTCCCCCAGCCTCCTGATCGCGTTCTTATATTACACCTGACATCCCTTTCTTCCACTAATACGTTATTTTTGTTCTGACAGCTTTATGAAGGAGAAAAGAGAAACAGAGAGAGAGACACGCACTGGGACAAATACAGACAGTATTCATTCCTTATCAGCGAGGAACGGGTCTGACTCAGACACGAGAGATGTGCTGATGGAAACATCTGGCTGTCTCCAGTAGCTCCCGATCTGCCATGGAAAGGAGATTCCCAGAGCCCGCAGAGGGGAAGGGGCAGGATCACATCTTCGGTGGATCTCACCTTCCTGAGATGCTCCCTGGACTTTCCTGGAGTGGCTGGTTGGTGGGAGAAACCAGGCTCCTGCCTATCTCGAGATGTTGCCAAAGGTGGTGGGAAGGTGGTCATCTGGTTGCCCACATCGTCCCCTTTAGTTCCAGGTTCTTGTGTCGGGTAGAGAAGGCTTTACAGATAGTTACAGTTTGTGGAGAGATGTCCACCCTGCCTGGGGTAAAGGTTGGTGGACAAGCGGTGACCCTGGGGTGTTGGGAAGCCCTGGTGCTGGTTTCATTTTGCAGAGAGGAAGAGGGGAAATGAAAGAGCGTGTGTGTGGGAAATGCCGTGTCAGACACGGCCGCTGGTTATTGTGTTCCGTTCAAAGGCCAGCGGGCAGAAGGAAGCGTATGTGGGAAGTGGGAGAGGCAGGGACGAAACCTGGATTGTGAAAGTGGAAAAAAAAAAAAAAAGGCGCGTGAGACAAGCAGGAGTTCATTTGAGCTGCGTGTTTGCTGGCAAAATGTAAAAAGGAAAAAAAAAGCTGGGAATGAGAGCGAGGGGAAAAAATGTTCCAATATGAAAATAACGCTGATGCCATGTCTGATCTTCATTCGTGATTCACCAGGTGACCTGGAAAATCCACAGTGTCCATTGTCATGGCTGGAGAGGTGACAGGCCACCCCAGGCTCGTGGTCAACAAGGAGGTGACCCCTGGCACCAGGTCCTTCTCGGGTGCACCGATCCTGGAGGGCAACCGTCAGCTGGAAAAAGAAAGAAAACACCAACCTGGTATCCTACACATCCATGTGCTTCTCTGTCTTTGGCCTGTATGTTTTTGCCAGGATGCCTAAGCTCGCTGAACGCCTTCTGCAACAATATTTGCATTGTGCTGTCCTCAGAATAGCCGGTTTTGCTGGCTGCATGCTGGACCGTGTTCATCTGCCAGGGAGAAGCCACTTCAAGCCTCTCCGTTCCCACATTGCAGCGAAAACATCTCATTCCCAAGCATTGTGGGAGAAAGGCCGATCAAACAGAGCAATTAATTCAACAAACAATACAATTAAGCCATGATCCCAGTGTAGTTTCCACCCAGAAACAGAGTAAACAACCTTCCCAGCATGGATAAATAAACTCGCAGATGGAGGCTTTTGCGAGCGGCGAAGTTTTCCCTCCGCAGCCTTCTGGAGAGCACATAAAAACTGCGGAGTACATAAATCTCTGGCTCTCCATCCTCACGGCTCGGCGAGGAGGGAGCATTGTGCCAGCTGTGGGACAGATGTGCGCTGGCTGGAGAGCCAGGGCAGGGACCTGGGGACGCTGAGGCGTGTGCGGGGAGGCCGCTGGCAAACAGCTGCCTCCGAGTGTCACCCGAGTCCAGGTCTCGTCACAGCCCTGACACGAAACGCATGGCGCGAAAAGCCGCGAAGGAGGAGAGCGACCTGCTTCACGCTTGGCTGCGCGCACTTGTTACTGCGGGAGCTGGTGAAAATACCCTTTTTTGAACTGGCTTTCGAAGCTGTCTGAGCTGGTGGTGGAAAAAAGAGTCATTTGCAGAGTCAGTACACAGCAGAACCAAGTGAGTTGTTTACCTGAAGAAAAGGGAAATAAATATTCCCAGGGATGCCGCTGGCTGCGTGGAGGTGGCGGGATCCAGGCTGGCTGCTCTGACCTTTTCTAAAATCAGCTAGAGGCTTCTGGGAAAGGCTTTTCCGTGACAAATCAGCCTTTTTGCTGAGCTCTGGGAGCCGGTGAGATGTTCCCTCATCTCAGCAGGATGGTCACGGCAGCCTGGGGTAGGAGGTGATGAGAATTTGGGCTGGACACCTGCGGGAAGAGCAGCTGGAGGGGAGCTGCTTGGCTGGCACCAGGGGTGGAAAGGATGGAAAGGGCGGCCTGGGGTTATATTGCAGCTTGTACTGTATTTGGGCTCATTTCTTTCAGAAGCAGCCAAGACGGAAGCAGGAGGGAATTGCGCCGTTTCAGAGAGGTGTGAAAAGCCCGTGTGCTGTGACCCTGTGCTGAGCAGTTGTGGCAGTCTGGACAGACAAAGGCTTTTTTATTTTTTCCCCCCCGACAAGAGCTTATATGGTTCTGTATGGTCATTGTTCTGCTGGGGAAGGCTGGTTGGAGACCAGGGAGGAGACGGGAGCTGCAGGTGAGCTCCAGCTCTGCAGAATCCCCTCTGTTCAGCGATTTGGAGCTGGGGAATCACCCAGCAAAACTCCCTGAAAAAAGAGCTGGAGCCAAATTCTCTTGTTTTTCCTGCTAGAGGATGTTTCTGTTGTTCTTTCCCTCCTGTTCCTGGATGCGTTACTCATGAACTTGTTGAACACCCAGATGGTTTGATTTAGTGTTCAGGGTCCCCGAGCAGGGACTTGAGGCAGCGAACCTGGCATCTGTCGCTGCTGTTGGAACCTTGGCAGGCTGCTGTGCTAATGATGAAATTAGCTGGGGAAATTATTTCCAGCCTCAAATCGGGTCAGTGTGAACAGTGGGAAGAGTCGTGCCAAAGCGGTTCAAGTTTCGGGAATGTCCAGTGTATGACACGCGGAGCTGAGCACCTGCAGGTTGGTGCAGAAGCAGGTTTGAGTCTGCAGGCAGCTTGTTAGTGCCGTGAAACTTGTACAGATGTTGTGCATCAGCTCCTGCGTTCATGGCGAGGAGGTCCTTTCGCACCAAAAGCCACAGTCTGGCTTTAGGGAGCTGCCTTTCAAACACAACTGGTGGATTCTCGAAACAAAAACCTTCAGATGATTCGTTAAACCCAAGTCCAATGACGATGGCATGTGTGCTGTCACCCAGCCAGGGCTTTCCCAGAGATGTTTGCTTGGACTGATGGTATTAATGTATTTTCTGGAACCTACCCTGCTGTGGCTTCACATTCGTTGTTGCTTTTGTATTGCTGTTAACTGTTATGCAGTGGTTTTGATGGCAGCACAGCAGATTTTCCGAGCCTATGTGTACCCTAGGTCGGGTTTTGACTTAGAAGAAGAAGAGGGAAAACATTCCTTTCGTCCTGATGAGTGACTCGCATGGGCTGAGACCAGAGCTCTTCCACTTCCAAATAGGAAACGGCTGCTGTGGTGTTGGTTCTCCAAGATCTCCCAGCACTGGCCGCCCTCCAATTTTCTGCAGGAACACCCCAGTGTGAGCCGGGAGGCCACAGCTGGTCCAGCTGCTCCGACCCTGCCTTGTCCCCAAGCCCAGCGCTGACACCGCCAAATCCTGGGACGGAGGACAAGAAACTCAACATTAAAGGCGTAAACCACATCTGGATTGAGAGATTTAGCAAGGGAATGGGCACGTCAGATTTTGAAGGCAGATGCGTGCTCGTGCTCTGAGCTGGCCAGGAAAAAACGTCCTTGCGGCTGCAGTTCTGTGGTGCTGAGCTAACGAGTTTAACCAAGAAGCCGAGTACGTGGCTTGGGCTCGGCAGGACTCCAGTTTGACTGCGCGGCTTGCGGCTGTCTCCAAGGGACCTCAGGGAAAAGTCATGTGGCTGTGCTGTGTCCTGCGGAAAAGGCCGAGGGACTTGTTCTTCATCACCATCGTGGCTGCTAAAACTTCATCCAGGCCAGCACTTCACATCAGAAATAGCCTTAAGTCAGAACTCTTACTTTTTAGGACAAGGCTCTTGCTCCATGGGAGGCATCTCCATGCAGCGTGGCTCTTGCCGTGTACAGGCAGACAGGCACCAAACCCAGAATATGTTTGGTTTCTCTCACTGTGGCTGGAAGCCTGGGATGCAGCTGATGATACTGACCTGGGTCTGTCCTCTTGGCACTAGAACTAAAGTGGGAACCCACCTTCCAGAAGCTGGAAAGGCTCTGGCTGAGAAAGCAGCTGCTCTGGCCACTCTGTGGACATCAGTTTAGTTGGTACTTCTGCAGCTTCTGCCTGGAGCACCAGGCTCTCTAATAAAGTCCTAAAAGGTGGCCTTGCTCTTAGTGAGGTGTTAGTGTTAAGTTGCTAAGTGCTCGGTACTGTTCTCCTGGACGATACCTGGTCAGAAGTGCTGCTGGATGATGAGACGTGGTCTGCACTGGTGTGTCACCTCCTTGTCCCTCTTGTTGGCACAGAGGGGATGGCCCAGAAGCCCCAGAGGTGTTGGTTTGTCCCCGTTTGGCAGGTAAGCCCTGGGGGAGCTGTGTCCCCTGACCCTTAGTCCTTGCCATTACCTTTCTCTTGTCACTTACAAATTTTGGGGCTCCTTTCAGCAAATACTGTCACCTTTCTATTGTCATTTACAAATTCTGGGGCCTCTTTCAGCAAATACTGTCACTGCTCTGTGACAAAGCACGTTTCTCTCCTTGGCATCACTTTTCTGTTGGACAGACTGTTTGTACTCATTGACATGAAACATGCTCAGCTGGATTGGAATCGTTTGTAAAAGTCAAGGAGAGGATTTGGATATTAGCAGTTCGTTTCCTGCTACATTCACCGGGCTGCAATTAACAGGGACCTGAAAGATTTCACAGTGCGACTCGTCCTGTTTGTTCTCTTTCATCCCTTGCTTCCTTTTTCCTTCCTCATTTCCTTCCCTTCCGAGCTGGACATATTGTATGTCTCTATTTTAACGTGGGGTTTTTTTCCTCTCTTCTCTGATCATTTAATTCTGTTTTACTTTCTTCCCTTCTCTTTGTGCTTTCTTTTTTTGTTTCTTTGCTCGCCTTGTCCCTAGTGTTCTTTTCTTTCTCTTGCTTTATTCTCCCTCTACACTTAAACACAGGCAAAACCAAATTATTTATGAAGGGCTGTAATTTATGATGCGTTCTTAATGTCTTGGAAGACACAGATAATTTATTTAATGAGCAAAGACATGATAATTCACAGATGATGATTCCAGTCAGAAAATTAGTTTCATTAATTTGCTGTAAATTCTCTGCCTTGATTTAGTGCAGAAGGAGTTCCTGAAACCCAGTGCAGGTCTTTGCCACGGTAATTTTTGTCATCACTGAACAAGTGTGCTGGTCTCCCTACCCCTCGCTGTCTCTGTTGCATTCCTGCTTGTGTCCTACCAAAAGCAAACCACAGTTAGAAGCATTTTTATTTTATTTATTTGCAGTGTGCATGGTTTGGAGGCTGGAGGAAAACAGGGATGGGGATGGTGTTCCAGGAGATGATAAAACATGCAGGACGGTCTCAAAATGCTTCACAAATGCACATGCTGTTCCCTGAGCTTTTGCCTGGTAAGTTCATCTCTAAGAATAAAAAAGTCGGTTTGCTTTTCTTTAATAGAGTATAAAAGGTAGTTTTTCAAATAAATTTTAAGGCAGATGATTTTACAGTAGAGTCTTGCTGATAACTGCAGTATATATAAATATTATAGGAAACCTATAGAAGTGATTCATGGTGTGCTATTGATCTAATCAGACTTAAACTAAGTGTTTCCATCGTGCCTTATTAATCACAGATAACAGGGCTCCAAGGACACCTTGCTGAATCAGGGCTTTGCTCTTCACGTGCGCGTATCTTGCTTGGACCGCTGTAGTCCATGGACATTCCCCAGGCATGAGCTTCCCAACTGTATTTCACTTTTTTTTTAATACATGTCGATGGTGCCCTAAACCACCTTATTAGGGACACTGTTCTTCTAAGCGATGTCAGGGTAGGAAAGTTTTCATCCCGCTATGCTGGGCACTGGTGAGGCCAAACCTCGAATCCTGGGGGCAGTTTTGGGCCCCTCACGCCAAGAAAGGCCTTGAGGTGCTGGAGCGAGTTGAGAGAAGGGAACGGAGCTGGGGAAGGGGCTGGAGCACAAGTGTGATGGGAGCGGCTGAGGGACCTGGGTTGTAGAGAAGGTTGAGGTTGGATCTTGGGGACAATTTCTCCCCCAAAGGGCTGTGGGGCATTGGAACAGGCTGCCCAGGGCAGTGCTGGAGTCACCATCCCTGGAGGGGTTGGACAGACGGACATGAGGTTCTCAGGGACATGGGGCAGTGCCAGGCCTGGGGGAACGGTTGGACTCGATGATCTTGAGGGTCTCTGCCAACCTAAATGATTCTTTGATAGTGGGCACTACTGAAAGGCATTTAAAGGACCGTGCGATCAGGCAAAGTCAGCATGGGTTCGCAAATGGAAAGTCCTGCCCACTTCCATCCAGTGTCTTTGTCAGTGATCTGGATGAAGCACCATTAGCCAGTTTGCTGATGATAACTCAAGTAGGAGATGCTGGTGGTTGCCTTGAGGGACAGGAGAACTTAAAGTTCTATTTACAAGTGGGGAGAGGAGGGGCTGGAGAGCAGCCCTGCAGGATGGGACCTGGGGGTGCTGGTCGGCAGCAGCTCAGCAGAGCCAGCGCTGAGCCCGGGCACCACCAGGGCAATTAGCGTTGATGTCGCCTCACCTTGATGGCTGTGTGCAGTTCTGGGCCCCAACATTTAAAAAAGGACGTTCAGGTACTTGAATATGGGTGATCAAACACTGTAACAAGCTTCCTAGAGAGGCGGTTGATGCCCTGAGCCTTTCAGTGTTTCAGAGGCGTTTGGACAATGCCCTTAATAAAACGTGTTAACTTTTAGGCAGCCCCGAAGTGGTCAGTTGGATGAGACGATGGGTTTAGGTCCCTTCCAACTGGACTGTACGTAGCCCCATCCCCGCGGTCACAGGCAGAGGAGTCCGATAACAAACAGGTATTATCAGCGTTGGTGGTGCTGCACGTAATAGAAAATTGAGCACAGGGTGGGATTCAATTTCCTTCTTACAGGCTGGGAATAAGCTTGCTCTGGGATCGATGTTTTGAGTGTCTCATCTCTGTGGACAATAATACACAATTCCTGGACAAGCTGTGTCACACGTGGCTGTTGGCACCCACTGGCTGCCTAGCTGATTGAAGTGAGTTACATTTCTCCTTGGTTTTGCCCCGTGGCTTGTGTGTTTTGATAACCACAGCTGAGTTGATGTAAGCAGGTCTTGAAAACATGTTTTAGAAGGTTATGAATATGCTTCAGACTGGGAGATTTGTTTCCCTGCCCAAACACACACTTGGTACCTATGAAATCTTGTACAGAGGATTGCTCAGGGCTGTGCTCGGTTTGTGGAAGGTGAAGATTCACCCTTCTGCTGGGGCGGTTAGTGTGAAGTGGAAGCCTCCAGGAATTACAGAAAATGCTTGAAAAGTGAGGGATCAAAAGTGGGATTAAATGTCCAGACTCTTTTGAAAAATAAGCGCTGTCGGTGAGATTTGATTGTGCAGCTCTGCCAGGCTCCTCTGATCAGCTCAATCAGCAGGGGCAGCTGATGAAGAGTTGCAAAGGGCGATTCCTTTCCATACAAGGTCCTGGGGGTCTGTCACCTATTTGCTGCCTGGTCTGGTGCATCTTGAGATCACTTTTTTTCTCACTTATGTCGTGTGGGCCAGACCCTTGTTCACCGTGAGGGCGGTCTCTGCCGGGTTTTTGCGCTGTGTGAGCACTGAAGCAGTCATTGCTGTTTAGCAGGGGCTCTGCTGGAGCGAGGGGTGTGCAGGTCAAGGCCTTAGTTGCCTCGGGCACGTCTGATGCTTGAGCCTTTTCTTGGTGAGATTTTGAATTACGATGGTTCAGTTTTGGCCTAGCAGAGCCTTGCGTGGCTTCAGTTGTTTCTCAGGAGAGTGTGCACCTGTGGCTGACCCCATCTTGCTTCCTGAGGTGCTCTGAGCGCTGAGCTGGACGTTCACATGGGCCATGGTGTGTCCTTGTGTAGTGCTTTTGGAACAGGAGCCTTCACAGCTTTAAATGTGCTCAGACCACCACCTCACAGCTGGAGGTTATTTCCTAACAGGAGAGCAGTTTTCACGTCTGGTTTATTTGGGAGGAGATTTGGGCTCCCCTATGCCAGAAGGCCCTTGTGTGGATGGGTCGTGTGTCTTGGGGCCTGCGTGCTGGGTGGCAGGAGTAGGACACAAGACATCAGTCAGAATCCCCATCTTGAACCTGAACTCTTCTTGCCCTCTCTGTAAGGGACGTCTGAACTGGGTTTGAGATTTGCTTGTTTGCAATTCAGGCCTTACAAGGCCTGGCATTTGCAGGGCCTCAGTGGCAGGAGCGTTCTGGGTGAAGGTCACCGTTGCCTGGGGAAGGTTGTGGGTTCAAAGGTTACTCGTGGCCTGGAACAGCGTGATTTTATTGTGCTTGGCTCCGCTGCCGGCCGTGGCTCACTCATCCGTTACTAGCAGTCATCACAACGTGACCCGATTGCATTGCTCGGTACGAGGAGCAAGAGCTGCATCTTGGCAGAATTTGTCTCTCCTCCCACACGCAGGGGATGAGGCCTCCACAGGTGCTGTCTCAAGTGTGCACTTGAGCACTGGAAACCTCTGCTCGGAGCTCGGCAGATGAGGAATGAATATCCTGTGCAAAAATGTCTTGCCTTCCCCCGCGGCGGCGGTTTAGCAGCACGTTGGGCCCAGCTGTACAAACACAGGAGCACGGTGCAGCCGTGAGCACGTTCCTCGGCTGTCCTCCCTCCTCCCCGCCACGTCCCCTCCATCTCTGCTCCTTTCTGAGGCTCTGAGGTGGTACTTCAGGTCTTCAGGTTGGTGATACGGTCCCTGCCTGTGGCTGGGGTGGATGGCTGGTGGGATTGTCCGTCCCAGAAGCAGTGGTTGCGCGATCTTGAAGCAGAAGTATTCCTGACTTCATCCCTCCCTACAGCTTTAGAGGACTTAACATATGGCTTGGATACTTTGGGTTTGGTAATAGGCCAGCTACCCTTCACAGTGGTCAACAGAGGGACTGTATTTGAGTTTTCTGCAGGAAACAGGATTAAATGCTTCCCTCTCTGCACCTGTCTGTGACATGGCCTGTTGACCACATCCAAAAGCAGCGGGATTTGTCTGATGTCTGCTGAACGTCGTGCACCGCCGCTCCTGCCTCGACAAGGTCTCCGTCCCGTTGCTCCCGAGCTGTGGCCATATGGAGCTGCTTCAGCCGAGCGGGAGAGAGGAGGACTTGTCCTTCAGCTGCTTTTGTGCTGTTCTTGGTCTCCTTCAAGCTCTCAGATAAATTCACCTTTTTCCTACCAGCAGCACAGGGCGCAATCCTGCTGCTTCGCTGGTCGTCCCTCGGGCGTCCGCCCCTGAGCATCCCTTTGTCCCTTGTGCCACGGTGATGCCTTGGCCATCGTTCTCACTGAGTAGTCTGCAGGACACAGGCTGCCAAGGGCTGTCCCTGCAGGGTGACAGTGATTATTCCCTTTCCTGCCTTTTTTTGTTTGTTTTTCCTAGCTGTTTTGAAATCTCCTTTCTCACAGTGGCGTGATGCAGGCTTTGGTGGTTGTGCCAGTGTCCTCAGCAGTTACCTGGGCTTCTTCCATCTGCAGGAATCTCCTCTCTTCCCCGTGGATCCCACTGCACCTGTTGCTCTGCAGAAACATCCCACCCCACCAGTTGAGTCTGGTGACCTTCTTTCTTTTGGGTGGCTATTGCTTTTCTGACTGTTGTAGCAGAAACTAGCACAGAAATTGCTTTTTGTAGCTGCACATACACACCCCCCTGCCTTACTAGAGTCTCGGCTGGAAGTGGGGTTGGTGGCTTGCAGAGGAGTCCTCCACCTCCTCCTGAAGATGTCAAGCTGCCCTGGGAGTTGGAAAGGCGAATCCCTGAGGCTATTGTGGTCCCAAACAGAGTGGATGATCAGACAGGCTCCCTGGGAAAGGTTGTGGCTCGCCTGGATCCCAGGCGGGGAAGAAACGGGTCTCGCAGAGCGGCTCGGACTGCCTGCTAAATGCAAGTTCACGTCCCGAGACCCTTTTCAAAGCAGGCAAAGGAATATCTGCCTGGGGATGTCAGTAAGTGGCGAGTCCACAAAGCAGTCTGTTTGTGTTAATCTTGCATGGCGCGGAATAGTAGCACTCAGCCATAGCTAAGTGCTGGGCAAATATTGGTGTCTTTTTAAATTTTTTTTTAACTTGTTACAGAAGCTGGAGCTTGTCACGCTCAGCTACAGTGCCTGCCCCTGCAGGAGGGCTGGCAGGAGCCTGGCTTTCCTCCTGGAGCACCTCAGGACAAGATGTTGCAGAGGGGTAGGTGGGGAACCTTGTTCTTATTTGCATTTTGGGCCTCTCACTCCCCCTTCCCTGACTCCAGCATTAAAGGCTGTCCTGGTTAGCTGCTCCCCACACCTTCTACCCATAAAAATCCCCCTGCGGAGACTCAAGGGGGGGTAACCTCATGCCAGGAGTTAACCAGGGTGCAGCACGCTGGATTTGCATCTGTTCGGGTGTCGCTGCTCATTTTCTGCAAGCTCCGGCAAATGCCAGGCTGCTCATTACCGTTGCGCTGCTCCCTACGTAATGAGGTAAAATAAAAACAATGTTGGTTTTTTTTTTTTCGCTGCGGCTATGCGATCTGGGAACTCGTAAAGGCTAAAAGCGCTTTTAATTATGAGCTTGTTCTGATTATGCCCAGGCTTTCTGTTTCCTCCCACGGAGCAGGCCAGCCTGCTGAGGTCAAGATGAACTTCAGCTACAGAACTTCTGGCACGTGCACTTAGGAAAGCTGGAGAGTTTCCCCCTCCTAAAACCAGGCACCTGCAATGTGTGATCTGTTGTCCCCCGGAGACCCGTTCTCCTGGCTATAGCATTGCTGAAAGCAGAACAAACACATTTCTTTCTGGACATTAAAAAAAGCTTTTTCTGTGGCTCTGCAGTGCAGCAGGAGCCCCGTGTTCTCCTCCCAGCTGCGCGGTGGCAGAGTCTAATGAAGCAAGAGGCCACAGCCTTTAGGTAGTTCAAACTTCTTGCTCCTGGGCTTGAAGTGGAGATTTCCTAAGCTAGGCTCACTCCCTGCAGCCTGAACTTTAGCTGATGTGAGGATGAACTCTGAGCCCTCTCGGGAGGGTCTGCAAGCAGAGCTTTAATCTGGTAGACCCCTTCAGTCCCCCATTCCTGCAAAAGGACAGGTTGGGTCCCAGGAGCCTTGTACAAGGGGTCTCTACCAGCACTGTGAGGGCAAAAAAAAATGCATTTTATTCTGGCTTGAAGCGGGATTATTGGGGAAACTTGCAGTGGTACTGCATCTCTGTGTAAGCACTGTTGCCCCGTGTTTTGCTGGATGCCAGTACAGCTGGAACGGTTGTGGGCAATTAATTAGAACCGCTTCCCCTTGGTTTTCCCCTTATAAATCACTTCCTTTTTAGTTGGCCTGCAGAGAAAACAAAGGAAGAGCAAAATAAGTCTGAAGTAAAATATGAACCTCCCTTTTATTCCATATTTCAGACAATAGCGGCCTGCGGGACAGCCGGGGAAGAGGCTTTCTGAGCCAGTGCTCCGTGAATTCACGCTCTCTTTATGAGCCTCTTCAGTGTATAAAGCGAAGTTTTTCATGGCTGTGGCTGTTCCTTTTGAACGGCTGCGGAGCCCAGGTCGTCGCGGAGCACAGTGAATTCCCCTCCTCTCCAGTGCCATCACAATTAGCTTTTTCTGACCCGCAAAGTCTGATGAGGGCGGGTCGGCTCAGACCTTGTCCGTGATGAGGAAGGAAGGGTGGGGTGCGCTTTTTTTTTTGGTGTCTTTTGCTTTTTTTAAAGACTCTCAAGAAGTTCTCTTTGGCCAGCTCTATAGGTAGGATGCTCTGCCACTGCCTAGAGGTGGGTCCTCTCTGTTCCCCATGGAAAAAGGACCAGACTCTCTGTGTATAGCTGTGCTTGGGTGGAATAAGTCTGGGCCTGAATATTAAGCTGGTTCGAAGGTTTGTGTGATCTTGGCTTGGCCTCTTGACTATGCCAACTGAGGACTCTCATCCATGTGCACCGCCCTATCAAAAGTCACGGGTATAAATGCGATTTTATGTAAAGCTGGTGATGTGAGGTGAGTGTTGGTGTCCCACATGGCAGCGTGATGGATGGACAGGATGCTGAGCGTCCTTCGAGTGGACGAAAGGGGAAAAAAATAACCCAGCTCTGCTATCCAAGATGCCTTTGGTAAGATCCCAAGTGCACAGGATTGCTGAATAATTGCAAAGCTGAGTTCTGCCACTGTCCTTTGGTTCCACGTATTGTTCTCCTGCAGGTTCATCCTTCAGCACACGGGTCAATCGTCCAGTGCTGTGAAGCTCGTGACATCTCTTGATTTTAGAGGAAAGCTGGAAGCTGCAGAAACACGGGTAAGCCTGAAGAACGCATGTCTCAGTGACAGGTCTTGGGTCTTCCCGTATGGAACTCAGTTTCTCTTTTATCCAAAATTCAGAAAGCTTAAACAGAATAGCCCCTTGGCATTGTTCCTAGGAAACCGCTCACCAGGCACTGGGAAATAATCATACAGATAATTTGCTTGAACACTGCTGATATGCACATTTTAGTCTTTTTCTATTTCAAAGGAAATTGGAAAGAGGGATAGTGTTACCGTCTTTTGAGAAATAATAGAGGCAGAGGGTTATGCAGGCAGCAATTCTTAAATTTCTTTTGTGCTGTTAAGGGAAAACTTAAAAAAAACCCCACCTGACCTGCAAGTACCAGTAAGTAAATGAATTCTGTTCTTTCTTAATATAGAACAAAGTTAATTGATATTTTTTCTTCTGTAAAAGTATCCAAAGGCTATTTGGAGTTCTAATGAGGTATCTGATAAGGCTCTTGTTTGGAAGAGGGATCACGAGAAGTTCGTGAGGGAAGCAGATTCTCGCTGACATGGTTGTATTGTTGCAATCTTCCCCTCCTTCCTAAGTTTTCATCTTCCAAAACTACAGATTTTAATTAAAAAAAATAAAGGGGGAAAAAATCTCGGCCTTTCAGCTCGGCAGCACATACAGACAAATAAATTAAAAAGTAGGAGAAGTGGAACTAACCCAATAATCCGTGAAAACCTAATTTCCCTCACAAGCGTCGCTGACGCAAGCGTCTCCCCTCTCCCTTCCCCTTCTCCAGTTCAGGGGCAGTGATTGGAGAAATTGGCTAACAAGATCAGAAAATTTAATTACCTTTCTGCCTCCCCTTCCCAAGTAATTGGATGTCACACTTCCTTGTAGCCTGGTTTTAAGATGTGGCGTAGCCGGTTTTCACGTGATTTGAACCCGACTCCCTACGTTCTCCCTATTTCCTATGGAAATGTCCACCCAACACAGCTGATCCTTGGGGGAGCTGAGAGGTGAGAGAGACCTGGACTGTTGAAAGCTGTGCTAAAACTCTGGCCTAAATAGAGCCGGTTTTGGTTCCTGGAGCACAAGTGTGATGGGAGCAGCTGAGGGACCTGGGGGGTTCAGCCTGGACTCCATGATCTTGAGTCTTTTCCAACCAAACTGGTGTTGTGATTCTGTTTCAAAGGGGAGAGAAGAGGGAATGGGATGCACATGGAACATCATCTCGAGGTGCTCCCCATCTCTGCATTTCATGCTGGAACAGGGAAAAGGAGAGGACAGGCCTGGGAGGGCTTTCGATTTTGCGTTGCCCTCGCTCCTCTGGTGTTATGTCTGGGCCACAGGCAGCACAAGTAGGAGTTTCCCTGTCCATTCAAGCTGCAGGTCTCAGACCTGAGCTCTCTCTTTTTCCTCCTTGCTCCCGGGCTGAGGCTTTTGTGGGTACCAAAGAGCAGAGGCTGTTTGTGCTTGGCTGTCGCAAAGGTCTGGGCAGGGCAGAGATGAATACGGTGCAGAAGAGAGGAAACATGGTTTGCTTTGTAATGTCACTTCTGTCATTGGAAGGGATCTCAGACGTGTAATTAGCTAAAAAAGAGGCCGTTGTGCATAACACAAGGCTGTTGTATCCAGCTCAGCAGGCCCGGTGACCCAGGCTTTGGTCTCCTGGCTGGCCGAGTCACCAGCGTCCCCTGGTAGCAGAGCAGCCTCGCTGGAGGCAGCTGCTCTATTTATTTTCCCATTTGTATTCCCAGCGTGTCCCGTGCTGTGCTAACTGTAAGCCCGGCTTAGAAATTCAGTGCAAGCACCTTATCAGATAATGAATAATGATTTATTGAACATACGGGTAAACAGCATAGATAAGGTATAAATACACTTTGAAAGTGCAGTCGTATTTGTAAGAACGCATGCCAAATCAGCCCCGGGGCTTTGGGCTCTGTTTGCAGTTAAAAGGCATCATCTGCACAGGCTGCCACGCATCCCTGTGGGTCCCCGGCCGCGTGCACGTGCCCACAGGAGAAAACCAAGGACAAGGTGTGATGCTGGAGTCATCCGCCAAGAGAAACTCCCATTTATTTGCTCTTGCTGTAGGAGCTGGTCTCGTGCGGGTTAAAGCGGCCTGAAGTACAGACCCCAGAAGATGTGGGTCAGAGCTGCTCTGTGCACATAGTGCAGGGAGCTCCAGGCCAGCACGTGGGGCAGTGTAAGGGCTGGTGCTGGGTTTTGGAGAATGGGTTCATGTCATTGAACCCTTGCGTGTGCATAAACCTGCTCTCTGGGGTCCTTTGCCCCACTCTGCCTTGTGTTGTTGTATGGTGCACAGAGGTTTGCTCCGAGAGTGTGGATACCCAGTTTTTGCAGGTAGCACCGTGGCTGCCTCCAGAGGAAGGCAGGAGGCAGGATTCAGTCATTAAACACAGAGTTATGTATATGAACGTGCAATCATCAGGCAAAGTCAACGTGGGTTCACAAAGGCAAAGCCCTGTCCAGTTCTCTTCAATATTTTTATCAATGATCCGGATGCAGGAGTCGAATGCACCATTAGTAAGTTTGCTGATGATACAAAGCTGGGAGGTGCTGTTGACTGTATTGAGGGACAAGAGAACTTTAAGTTCTAATCATAAATGGGGAGAGGAGGGGCTGGAGGGCAGCCCTGCAGGATGGGACCTGGGGGTGCTGGTTGGCAGCAGTTCAGCAGAGCCAGCGCTGAGCCCGGGCACCACCAGGGCAAATGCATCCTGGGGGCGTCAAATGCGGCACCAGGGGAGGTTGAGGTTGGATCTGGGGAACAATTTCTTCCCCAAAGGGCTGTGGGGCATTGGAACAGGCTGCCCAGGGCAGTGGTGGAGTCACCATCCCTGGAGGGGTTGGACAGACGGAGATGAGGTTCTCAGGGACACGGGGCAGTGCCAGGGCTGGGGGAACGGTTGGACTCGATGATCTTGAGGGTCTCTTGCAACCAAAATGATTCTGTGATTCTCTGGTGACTGGTGCTGTTTGCAATGCCCTAAGTGTAGAAAAGCTAACTTGCTTTACCTTTTGAAGTAACTCATTCTCAGAAAATACCAGCTCAGTGACCTTGCTCAGCTAAACAACGCTGCCACGTGCTGCCTGTTGCTCCTGCCACATCTCTGTTGCCTTTGAGATCTGCTCCGTCGCTTTTTGGCCAAGGGCACGCCATCGTTGAGCCAGTAGTATTTGCAGCCCCCCCTGAGGTCGTGGATAAATGATAGCTGCAGTTTTCCCCTTTGCTTTAATCACCAGTCACCAAAGGCAGTGATGTTGGAATCCTTTAAGCGAGAGGCAAGTCAAACCTTGTGGGATGGGTTGTTGGGCATCTCAGCCGTGGATGTGGCAGGGTTGTAAAACCAGGACATGTTTTAGTTGGGAGCCTGGCGTTTGGTTGTTGCGATCCCGGCTTTCAGAGTTGGGGGAAGCAGATAGAGGCGATGCTGGGTTTTTTTCAAGCTAAGGTGATAATCCTTGAAGTCGTGGAGGGGACATGGTTCAGGTCCTCCGAGATCATCTTTTGCGTGCAGTGAGTGTGGGAATGCAGCTAGTTGGGGTTTTCCAGCTTTGGTCCCACCACCTGTGAATGGAAAGATATTTTTTTTTTTCATGTGCTCTACAATAGTGACTGTGACATTGCTCTCCCTGAGGCTTTTGTGAAGACTTGGGGTATCACTTTTTTTTTTTTAACCTTACCATTTCTCAGTGTCTTGCTGTGTGAATGCCTTCCTCTCGCTTCCCCTCTGTTTGTGCTCATCATCGCCTTGTTTTTCCCCTGGTTCATCATCGTGTGACTTCTGGGCTAAAAGTTAAATTACGAAAGCCTGGGGACCGAGAGCTTGATAAAGCTTTGCGATCCAATCTGTTGGCAAATATAGCCGCAGAGAGAATTCGATTTGCATACATTTCCCACCCTGAATTCCTCTGGTGCTATTAGGAGTCACCATAGCTAACACAATCTCTGAACTGTGGGGCTTATACGCATGCAGAAATACACCTATTTGCTTGCTTGGAAAGAGATTTACTGAAGCGTTTTTCATGTTATTGTCCACCCCCCTCCCTCCTTTTCCTCGCCATCAGAGGATTTTGTGCTGCTGTAGAGACTCTTTGATCCGAGTTAATTCTTCGACGAAGCTTCACAAGGCTATAGGAGAACTAAGCGCTGCTCTGGGGAGAATCCTTCCTGTTCAAAATAAACGTGGAAATCACTTGGTGAAGTGGTGAAGCCCGAAGGTGAAGAGTCCTCTTGGCTGCTCTGGTGGTGGCACTTCAGTGGTGGCCACCAAGCTGTGGGTGCTGCTCTGGGCAGGGGGAATATTTGGGAAAAAAAATGGTTGCCTGAGTGTTGTTTGTATCGACCCGGGGGTTAATTAGGGTGGGTGATTATCAGAGTGACTGTGGGGAATTGCTTGGATGGAGGGTTGTGGACCATGTGCGCTTTCCTTGCTCAGATGCTTTAGAGATCCTAGCGTGGTGGGGGGACAACCCCGTGACCTCCTCTAGTTTTGGGTGAGATCTCTTCTATGGGATGTTTCAAAAAGATGGACCCAACATGTTACAATTACACAAAAATTTATGAATCGTTTAAGTTTTAGTAACCTTTTTATAAATGTTCGATGTTCCTTCTACCTGCTGTATGAGCTGTAAGAGTTTCATTCTTGGGCGGTTCATGGTTGCAGAGATGTAGTGATTTCAAATTGGGTCCATCTTTTTGAAACACCCTGTATTTCAGCAGCACCCGAGGGGCTGCATTTAAGCATCATGTCTGAAAGTTTTAAACCCGGGCTCTTCTTTTGCAGGGTCTCTCGGCTTTCACGTACAAACCAGAGTGGTTGTAGCCATGGATTCGTGTCCCACCATCTCCGACTCCTCTGGCTGATCTTCCCCTTGGTGAAGCATCCTCCAAACAAAGGTATGTTCATCACGGGCTCTGCGGGACCGGCTCCCGTGGGAAAGTTGGCGAGCCACGTCTCGTTGGCCTCGCGCTTTCTTCCATCCCCTCCTTGTGCCCGGCTGCCTCGTTAATTGATTACTCCGCTGCTGGGCTCTTGCTCCTGGAGCTGAATGCGTCGAGTGGAAACCGCAGGAGCAGAGAAAGGGAACAGTGATTCCGAGCGCCGGGCTCGCATCTGAAAGATTACGGCACAATCTAATGAGCTCATTAATTTCATTTCATTAACCAAACAGTGCTTGTGGAGAATGGCAAATATTTAAAGAAGCCCAGCAGGGTCAGCAACACATTTAATTAATGTTGTCACGTGACACTGAGAACAGAACGGGGGAATAAATCCTGGTGCTATATATTAACATCCATGGTGACTTCTCTTTTATATTTAATGAGGTTTTGGGGTGAAAGTCCGCTCATTCTTGCGTGTCTGCCTGGCTCCTGTGATCACAGCTCCCTGACCCAAGTGTGATTCCCCTTCCATGGAAATGGGGCAGCACGTTATCCCATTCTGAGGGGCCACTCCAGGCAAGAGCAGAGGATCCAGCACCGCTGTGCCACAGGCCCGTGGTGGATGATGCCGGTTTCTCCGTGGTCCTTTTCTTTGGTCGGCCGTGCCCGCTGCGATTATCACAGTTAATTAGGGACAATCCAGCTTGTCAGCTTTTTGTTCATCCAGGTGGGTGCCCTGGATGCCACAGCATGAGTGAAATCAGAAACACACACAAACTGTGGGGAGGAGAGAGGGTCAAATCCTTTCTCAGACCCTTTAAAGTCTGGTGCGCTTGGCCTGGCTGTTTGTAGAGCCTGGTGTGAGTCCCAGTGGTTCTGTTCTCCCCCGTGTCTTAGAGAATTTGGATGTGGGGACTTTGGGCACGAACCAGCTGTGTATTCATTTATCTGTGTTGTTGAGTTGGGCTTTGCTAAAAGCTCATTTTGATTTGGGGGAGGATATGTCATTTGCGGTTCTTCGGTTAGGTGTGCTGTGAGGCATCCGATGAAAAACTACATATTGCTTTTCTGATTGTCCTGGTACACTCTGCTTCTTGGGGAAAATTGAATTAGGATGGATACCCGGAATGCACCTGGAAGTCGGGGTTTCTCACTGGCAAATTATTTCTGTGGTTTCTGGTTCAAGAAGCATCCCAGCTAAAACAATCTCAGAGGAGGTGGAATTGTATTTTTACCCTGAAGTCTGCTGGTGTTCCTGCGTTCGTGCATGTACTACTTTGTGACATATTGGGACAGTATTAGCTCTGATAAAAGGCCCTGTTATTGAGAGGGGCAGGAGGTGGCTCTGGTTTAGGGTTAAGTGGTCAAATGAGCTTGTTTGGGATGCTGATAGGTCCAAGCCTGCAGTACCATAAAAATCAGCATGGCCAAGGAATTGTAAAACCATGTCAACTTTGCTGTTAGTGGTTAACTTGACAGAGTACTCGAAAGAAGCCGTGCCCCCCTGAATTGCCAGTAAGTCTTCATTTAAATCGATGGGTCACCCACTGCTGGGCAGGCAGGCATGAATTGTTTTTAGCTAAAGGTTGGAGCGAAGTGGCTGCAAATGCGGTCAGGAGACCATCCTGCCAGCAAACCTCAGAATTTCACCTGTCCCATTGCAAACCCCCTGGAGCCGAGCCGTGCCAGAGGTGTGTGTAGGCAGGACCATTTTTTCCTTACCATAAAAGCAAATGCACTTGGCAATATTCCTTAGCAGTGATTACACCCACATTAAAGAAGTATCTGCTGCTAATACAGTATTGATAATGCGAGGGGTTGAAAGAAGCGATGCTTTCTGGCCAGCCACGTAGGGAGCAGGCAGAGGGGTTTGCTGCCATTAATTGCCGCAGCTGGAGGAAGAAACGGGGCTGAAAGGCCGGGCATAAATTGTGGAGCGCCTATGAATTAGTCTTTTGGTGACAGCTTCGTCCGACAGCTTTCTCGGTGGCGTCTGGCACTCGCGCAGGCGGTGGGGAGCGGAGAGGGTCTCGTTTTGCTTTGCTCTGTGGCAGATTGCCCGTTAGCCCATCGCTCACTCCTTGGCTTGTCATCACTCAATTCTTCTTTATTACAATAAAATGAAGCCGTGCTTAGGGCTCATGAGTTCATCCTCTGTCGCAGAGCCCTAACCTGTGTGGCTGGGGGCCAGGGGGTCCCCCATGGCTCAGCTGGAGCAAAACCTGCTGCTGAGGAGCTGGGTTGGATGGATGGATGGGTCTGGCTGGTGCTGGGGGGTCTCAGCGTGGCTCTGGAGGTGCTGAGCACCCCAGCATGAGGCTGTGCCCATGGGGTGAGGGGTTTGTCCCCCTTTGCTGGGGACTTGGCGGTGCCAGTGGCCCAGGTGATGTCCCTCGGGACTCTAAAGTTGCTGTGGCTGCTCCCGACAAGAGAGGACGTGGTGTCGATCATTGCCTTAAGGTCGTAGCAGAAACATCTGCTGGAGTAAATTCCCGCTGGTCGTTCGGTTGCAAGCTTTCTGTTCACCTAGGCGGGACGTCTCTGTGATGGAGCCTGTGTCCTGGGCTGGCAGATGTTGTCTGCGGGGAGCCCCGGGGCTCGTGCCGAATGAGAACGTGATTAGTGCCCATGAGGCAGATCCTAATTATTTCCATGGTGGGTTGGTTGGATGGTCCTTCCCGTTCTGACAGATGGGCCTTGGGCAGCTCCAGCTTTTGCCTTCTGCTTGGGCGCATGGTCCCCATGTCCCGCCCGGCGTGGGAAGAGGCAAAATCCCTCCCTGCTGCGAAGGCCTCATCTTCCCTTGGGAAAAGCAACTAGAAAAGATCCTTCCGGGTCCAACACAGCCCAGAAATGTCCTTGTCTGGACCGAAGTCCTGGCCTAGAGCAGGAGGTTGGAACCATGGGGAGCCTGGTAGGGCTGAGCCAGGTTTAGGCGATGCTGCCAAGCGCTTACGATGCTGGAGGCCGATTGCGTTTCTGTGCTCTCAGTGACATGTGGTGCCCTTTCTCAGGAGGATCTGGTTTTTGTCCTGGCCTTGGAGCTGGCGAGTGAGCCGCCCACTGCATCCTGCTCATCTGCTTCTTGTGCCTGGGAAAAAGAAAAAAAAAAAAAAAGAGAAAATTCCATCTTCCTGCATCACAGGGACAAAAACCTCCGGTGGCCGAGGAAGCAGCTGTGCCATTTGGATGGTGCGTTTGCCGTATTGCCGTTTGCACACATTAAAGCAGAGCATCCCCATCGCTTCCTGGCTCCCGAAAAAGCCAGGTCACACCAGGGGTGATGTGACAGATCGGCCGGTGACCTGGAAGGACATCAAATAGAAGGATTGAGCTCCTGGAGGGGGCTTGTCTGGGGAACTCGTGGGTTGAGAAACAAAGGGCTTTCCAAATACCAATGCTGTCTGTTCTGCTGCTTCTCAGAGGGAGAAACTGGAGCGAAAGAGCGCCTGACAGCAAAATGCTCCCAGAACTGCAGCTTCTTCACAAAATTCCCATTCCCAGCCTCTTTGAGTAAGCGTTTGACCGACTTTGAAGGTGTTTCCTAGTTCATCGGTGTCATCCGTGAAGGGATTTTCTGGTCCCGCGCTCTGAAATTTGGACCATGACTAGAAGTTTGTTTACCCCTTTTGTCCTCAAGACACTGGGATCCCTGTCAGTGGGCCAGCTTCTGGAAGCGGAACAAACTTTTATTTTAAACCTTCCCAGCCATATTGCAAAATCAGAGTATTTACGGGATTGGGAAGAGCCAGCTTTGCCAATAGAAAACTTGAAAGGTAGAATATAAAACCAAAATTGTGGATTTCAACAGAAAATAATACTGTCGTGTAATTTTTTTTTTTTGTCTTTCCAGGGAGAGAAATATTCCCTGCTCATGAGCTGAAAGGCAAAGATTTTTTCCCATCTCTGGTAGCGGCACCTTCTGCTGTCAGAATTAATGGCTTTAGATTCTCCAGATACTTCAGGCTTCAATAGTTATGCTCCCTTAATTGAGGTATTACAGCTCTTATGGATTTTTTTTTTTTTTTTAGCACATCCTTTACTTTTTTATTGTTTTCCACGGTTCGATGGTTACCTCCATGGGTGAACTTGGAGCTCTGTCCAGAAGGTAAACACAAATCCTTGGAAAAAAAAATAACAGTAGGCGAGTCTAAATATAAAACTGTCAAAATCAGAGTATTTCTCTGCGCAGCATTAAAGCAAACCAGTTGATTGCTGGTATATGTGTCTGAAGAGCTGGGGGGAAGATCTTCCCATGATGGTGCCAAATGGGCATGGACGTGGAGATGGATGAAATGCGAAGAGAAACCACACATAAAGTCCTGCCTCTACTGAAGTCTGGGGCAAAATCCCATGGACTTTCATGGATTTCACCCTTGAAGAAAAAGGAAAAAAAAAAAGGAAAGCAACTTCTTTTTCTCCAAGTTTAGCCCAAGCATTTACTCAAGTTATTGGTTGTCAGCAGTTTTGATTTTTAGAAGATGCCAAGTATCCACCTCCAGAAAATCCAGTTTCTTCGCTCCTAGGAGATGTGCACCCAAAGGCACAGACTTTTGAAATTCTCGACCTTGCAGAAAGCCACAGGAAGTGGTTTCCTAACAATTTTTTGGTAGCCTGGCACTTGGTCCATAGAACACATTGTTTCCCTCCTCCGGCTCTTCCATTATAACTCTCGTTGGGTGCTCCGGTAATCACTTCAGTTCGTGATATGTTGGCCTGTGGCTGAAGTATTTTAGTTTTCACTTTTTTTTTTTTAACTAAGGAAGAAAAGAAAAAAAATATTTCTTATAGAGAAGTTTAGACAAAAAATGGTTTTCATTAGAAATTCCCACGGGGCAGGTCTAGGAGATGAAATCCTGTTTTCTCACTAACTCTTGTTTCAAATACCGAGGAAGAGTGAATCTTTTATAAGCCCTTTTAGAGGAGGGATTGTAAACAGAATTGCCCATGAAAATGGAAAAAACGTCTTGCACATCCTAAAAAGCGCTGGGCCATTGTTGTGCAGGGGTCGCTACCGCTCCACCTCCTCCCATTAAATACGAACTGCATTTAAGCAAAGCCTCCAGGCAAGCTTTCCATATTCATAAGGCAACGGCTTTATCAGGAAAGGAGGCATTTTGGGGAAATGTCAATACGAATATTACAGTCTCTTTGCTCTTTGTATCGTCCCCTAAATTGTCAAAGTGAAGTTGTAGGAGATACTGTGCAATTATGCTGTCACTAAAGTTTGGGGAGCTGTTTGCAGGAGCTTTCGAGAGAGATCCTGCCAGGCATGCAGGGGCCGCACGCTCCCATCGATACTGTGCTTCAAAAATGGACCAAAAACTGCATTTCAGTGCCTGTGTATGGGTGACTGACTGAGACCTTCTCGCTGTCCTCTCCAGTGATGAAAGTGTGACAAACGCTGTATTTGGGGACAACCGAGTGGAGGCGAGGTGGGTATGTTGCTTGTCATGGCATTTTACAGCCTTGGGGACCAGACTCACTTCGATTTTGTGAGCGATGTCCCCATTTAGGGAGAAATAATATTTTTCATTCTATTTATGATTTATTTCCCCCGTTTAATATTGAAACGTGCTCAGTCTTTAAATCGCGCACTTTGTGATGGCCAGAGCTGGGACACCTGGTGACCCGGAGGCAGCGTCGATCAAACACGAGCATGGACGAAGGGTGATGGAGAGCGGGATGGGGAAGGGGTTTAACTCCCGTTGCTGCTGGGATATGAGAAAGTCTGTCCTGACAGCAGTTCGGGCTGGAAAAAGGAAGGCGCTGAGTGCCTGGTGCCGCAGCTTGCATGGCATTTATTTAGCATCCATATGGCAACCAGATAAAAAGATAAAGCGGTTGGGCATGAGCGAGAGAAGGTGGAGGAACCCAGAGGAGCGGTGGGTAAGAAAAACCCTTCTGTTGCCAATGGAGTAGTTTTATTGCGAGCGTTAACAGTATTTACTGTGTTTTCCTAGAGCCCCAGAGCCAGGTTTCACGCAGTTCAGCTGTCACTAAAAAGCAAATGTACGTTTCTAGCCCTCTTGGCCTTGTTGACATGGTGGAAAATGAGATTCCTGAGCAAGAAAGAGCCAGCAGGCAAATACCTGCTCTCCAAAGCGCGTTGTCTTCAGCTCCTGGAGCAAAAGCTGGCGGTTTGGGAGGCCGTGCTTGGGTTCCTCGGTGCTGAACATCTGCCCAAATTCTCTTTGGCTTGTTAAGGCTGTTGCCGAGACCCACAAGGCTTGGCCTGAAAATGCATTATTCAATGGCATTGATCTCAGGGGTAGCGAGCTATTGCATTTAATTGTTCTCTGTTTCCTTGGGTGTTTTCGTATGTTTTTTGGCGTACAAGCCTGACGCTGCTAGTTCAGCCTTACCAAGAGCGTCCCTATCGTCTGGGGAGCATCTCTGGGGAGGCAGCATCCCTCCGTGGGGCGCGTGGGTTGAGCAGCGATGTGCGTCCCAGGCTTTCCATTTTCTGCTGGAGAAAAGCCCATCGGGATGCGGCTTTTTCCCAAAGGGATGAGGAACCAGGGGGATGCCCAGGGAGCCTGAGGTTGCTGCTGGACTTCGGGAGGGGCTTTCGACTGAGAAAACAGTGCCTGTTCTCCCTGCCAGCTTCTTTTTTCCCCGTTAAGATAATTAAATTGGAGGTGATGGTTGCGGATGGGGGACGGAGAAGTGTCGGGCGTCCCTCCCTGCGTGGGTCCTTGGACCTTCCTTCCTCCCACAAATGCCACCTCTGAGCGGGCGTCCGGTCACGTTCCCTTTATCTTTTTGTTTCGCTTTATTTATGAATAAATAATTGCCGCGGCGGAGAATAAATCAAGCGGCTCTTGCTGTGCTGATGCTTGCAGCCAGCCGGTTTCTGCCTTTATCCGGCTCTGAGCGATGATGCCTGGCGGTGTTGGGAGCTTTCTCAGCCCTTTTCCCCATCTCTATTGTCCTCCCCGCAGACCTGCCCCCCCGTTTAACGCCCCGCTGGGTGATGCCTCCCCAGCCCACACACGTGAAAGCGTTTCCGAGGCTGAACGAGCTTTCCCTGGGGGGGCGGGTGGTGGAAATGGCACAGCGGAGCCGTTTATTATTCTGTACAGCTCATGCTGGTCGGGGGAAGGTTTGCTCTGGGGTGGTTTTGTGTTTTTTTTTTTTTTCCTTCTAGTTCATCAAGTATATTGAAAGTTTTTGAGTGCAGAAGGTGGGAGCGTGTGTGCGTGGGGGAGCTCTGTAGCATAGGGCAGGACTTCAGTAAAAACAGGTGTAGATTTACTGTCCTTGCTCCTTGTAAGCTAACAGGTATCTGCAGGGAGCAATTTCCTATTTTGTATCAGGTAGAAATAAAATTAGGGGGCAGGGTTGTTGTTTTGGGCACATATTAGCATGGAGATGCTTTTTTGATGTAAATACGCCTTCCGACTGTATTTGCCCAAACAGCAAGGAGCAAAACTGCAGCGTCAGTTTTGGTCCAGGGTGTTACTACTAATGTTAGGGTAATATATAATATATAATATTACTGTAGCACGTAATGCCTGGAAGAAATCAATAGGGTTGGGAGAAGATGGGGGGAGGGAATGGGTTATGGACGTTCTTTGCCAACTGTACGTGACCTGTTTGGGTTTATATGGACTGCTGGCGAGGCGTTAGCTCCCAAAATAGGCCGTAGTCTGTAAGATTTGACAGAACAAGGGGTGATGGTTTTAAACTAAAGGAGGGGAGATTCATGCTGGACACGAGGAAGAAATTGTTGCCGCTGAGGGTGGTGAGAGCCTGGCCCAGGTTGGCCAGAGAGGTGATGGCTGAACCATCCCTGGAGACATCCCAGGCCAGGCTGGACGGGGCTCTGAGCAACCTGAGCTGGTGCAGATGTCCCTGCTTATGGCAGGGGGGGCACTGGGGGAGCTGGGAAGGGCCCTCCAACCCAAACTTGTGTAACGCCACAGCAAGCCCAGCCAGGTGTGTGCTGCTGGATGTTCTTCCCGGGGCAGCTTCCTGGTGTAGCATCCTTTAGTGGGCTGGCGACAAGCAGTCATGGGACGTGTGGAATAAGAGCCGAGAAGAAAAGCCCTGGCGCAGAGGAGAGGGCGCATGGGGACTCTGGCATCAGCTGATCCTGGTGCACCCCAGTTGCAGGGATATTTAGCATTTTGTGGGAGGAGAGGTCACAGCAGCAAAAAAAAAAATGCATAGGTCCGCAAATCTCTCTGTTGGTGGGTACTCGGTAGCTAAACCGAACAAGGAACAGGTCTCCCCGAAACCGGGGCAAGCTTCTGAAGCCGTAACGCAGCTGCCTGCCAGGCTGGAACAGCAGGATGGGGATGACATGTGGCTTGACGAGCCTGGGTTTGTGGGTCAGGCCACATTTGGACCTTAATGTTGTAGCTTGTTGCACGTTTCCAAGGAGGAGGAGCGAGATACTCATCCCTTATTCCTGGTCGAGAGGCTTGGATGTAGTATTTCAGTTCTGTATAAACTTTGTTATTGCTGAACAGGATTCTCTGGGAGCTACATCTAAATCTAGAAACACTCTGCATTTTCCTTTTTTTTTTTTTTTTTAATGCTGCTCCCATCGATTTTGGGTTCAGTTCTGTGCCGTGTTAGTCTCGAGCTTCAGGAAACATGAGAAACACATGATGTCATCAATTGTGCGCTATCACATGCTTTTGAAATGCCGTCAGACTTGCTAAATATTCAGTGTATACTCTGTCTCAGCAGGCTGTGTTGGCTGAAACTGCTTATGCAAATGAAAAGCGGTACCTGTTTAATAGGTTATTACAAACTGATGCTGAATAATTGGTGTTGAGCGAAGCGGTAAGTGGGAGAAGTCAGCAGAGGCAGTAATTAAGCAAGTGGCTTGATGTCTGGCCTGGATGTGGGTCCCAGAAAAGCTTCTCGGAAGGCAGGACAGGCTCTGTGGAGCCTTGTGTTCCTGCGCAGCCCTTGCGAACTCCTGCGATGACGCCTCTTCCATCTGTAGCTCCAGTTATGCAAACCCTTGTTTAGGTTTTGCCCAGTGACTCCCAAGGGAAGCCTGTTAGAAAGTCTTTGTGCTCTGAGCCTCTTAGCGTGTATTTCTAAACTCCAGCTTATATGAATTCACAGCTGCTTTGTTCTCGTTTGTTCTTCGACTGAAATGGCTCTTTTTCACCCTTATTTCCTCCCTCCCGTTTTCCCCGCTCCGGTTCTCCGCGTATTTCTAGACCACAGCCGTGTCCCTTCTTGGCTTTTGTTTTGCCACACTAAGGGAGCCGAGCTCTTTTCATCTCCTCTCAAAAGGCAATGCTTTCTGTTTCTTATATCACCCTTTATTTCTTGCAGCTCTTTTTGATCCGGAGTGGACCCAGCCCCCTTAAGTCACAGCTTTGAAAGATGACAGGGCTGGGATGGTGGGTGCCAGAGCAAGGAACCCGCTTTCTGGCCACGACCAAGAAGCCCCAGAGAAAAGCAGCAGCAAAGAGCTTAATTTTGCACTCAGGCAAGTCCCCAATAAAGCTGTGAATGTTTCCTGTTGTAAAATGGGATATATGCAAAAAAATGTAGAATTGATTTATCTCAGTGGCTTGTTAAGAGTTAATCAATAAAATAACAGTTGCCACCATATTACGAGAAACTAGCTGATTAGAAACTTGATTAATGGGATGATTTTTCATGACTATAATTAAAGCTCTGCATGGCTTCTCATATAATTGATATTTAATGCTTACATGGCAAGCTAGTTGTCTATGAGAAACAGGGATATTTTTCAATTATTCACCTGTGGGTTGGGCAGAGGAGAGGCCAAGGGGCTCATCTCACCCTGGGGAAGGAGGGAGAAGAGGATGGGATGCAACCGGTCAGGGCCAGAAAGCAACATTAATTGCCAGAGAAAGGGAAAAAAAATCAATGTTTCATAGCCATGCATGGGCTAAGACACCTGTATTGGGGTCTATATACAGGAGAGAGCGTTTTTTTTCGGAGAATGGAGATCTCATTAATCGAAACTGCAAAGAACCAATAGAAAATCCAACCCAGAAACAAGACACCAGCTCCTATCGGGGGGTGATACAGGAGCAGGGAGTCCAGAGGTGGTATCTTTGTGTCTAATTGTCCTGGAGGAACTTTATTCATGGGCTTTGTAGAGTTTTGGGCCATTTCCCAAGAGAGGCAGTGGAGCCTCCGCAGTGCTTTTTTGGAAAGATTCTGAAATATTTGGCTCCAGCCCCATCACCCTTATGGGAAAGACTCCCTCGCTTGTGTTCCCAGGGCATCAAGTCCATGATATCGTTGGTCTACACTGGCTTTGAGGTCCATTAACTCTTTAGCTAAAATCAATGTACTGAATCTGGGTGCCTTTGCCTTGCAGATCCTCCACCATTGATAAAGACTTTGTCCAAAACCTGCAACAGGTCCTGTGCCAACGTTAATGATTTTTGGGTAAGTGCGAAGGATGTGAAGACCGATGATGGAGATCCAGAGCTATGCCAAGTGTTCCACGCAAGTTTTTAGACTGTAGTTCATGTTGTTATATGATCTTAATTAGATTACTGGGACATGCTGTATGCATTTTCTCCACTAAAGAAGATGATGTTTTGTCCTAACCACCATATTCTCCGTCTCTTTTAATTAGCGTTAATTCAGATTTTCTTCCATGGCAGAGGGCAACCATAAGCCAGCGTACGGGTACGAGGCTCACTCCTTTCAAAAAACAAATCTCTCCATCCCCATGCATCCCAAGTTTTGTTGTTTTTGTGTTGGGCAGCAGCCGTCACCCCAGTTCTGTCCCCTGTGCCCTTCTCCTCCCTGTCAATCTGTCCATCACCATCGGGATGGTGGTTTGCTTGGGGTGTGCGTATGTGTAATGAATGTCGCGCCACCCCAAGCGAATCTGCAAATCTAATAACAATCAAAACTGGCGCTGATGCATTATTAAAATTTTGTTTTGTTTGGGTTTTTTTCCTTCCCTGTGAGCAAGAAGCGGAGTGTTTGGCGGTGGGTAGATGGTGCTAAATTGCGTTTATTGCACGTCTGTTGAATATATAACGCGTCCGTGCGGCCTCCCCAAAGAGTTAGACAAGCCTTTGCGCAACATAATAATTCGCAAACGCTTGAAAATGCAAATACTCTGGTGCAAGGAGGGGGGTTTCAGACTTCACGTGCTGGGTGATGGATGCTGCTGGGGGCCCAGGTTTGCAGAAGACCACCTCTCTTTTTTTTGTTTCCAGGAGCAAAATGTGAATGTGTTCTACTGCAATGGCAAAGGGATTCAGCAGGAGGTTTTAAAGCTGATAGACCCTATGGCTTTTTAGAGGGATGCTCTAGAAATTTTTGAGGGCACAAGGCAGTGTGCTGTCCCTTTTTTACATTGTAGTCAGCCAAACGGCAAGAAATCTTAATCGCAGAGGGTTTTCTTGTCATTTTTATTCTAAAGTAACACAGTGGAATGTGTGGGCTATGCCAAATCTGCTTTGTTGGGATTCCATTAAATGCTGGGTTTTTTTTTTTCTTTGGAAGCTGAGAGTGCATACAAATCTTAACTTTTTTTTCTAATTTTTAAAACATAAATGTTTTTGCTCTGGCTTCAGATGACATTCTTTAAAAAGTAAACTCCACCAAGCAAACATTTGTATTCTGAAGTATTGTCTCAAAGTGCTGACTTCTTATTTCGGTGGAAAATAATTCATTGTCTCGCTGCAAGTCAGGAGATTGGCAGAATTTTTGAGGGTTGTGGTGTTTGATTCAGAAAGGAGGCGCGTTCCAAAATGGTGTTTCTGGGAAGGGACGGAGCCTGGGGGAGAATTTTCCAAGTAGCTCCTGCAGCTTTTTCCGTGGGCAAATTGGGGAGTGAAGCTTTATTGTACTGTAATTGTACCTAGGATGGAGTTAATCCTGATGTAAAGATACCTAAAAGACTCCAGGGAGAAATAGATGCCTTGGACTGAAATCGGGTCTTGCATAGGAGTCGGCGATGCAGCTTTTGGCAGATTGGGTCCGCACATACTTTGGGTTATTTGGGTTCTGTTCACCGTCTCTCCCTGGCTGGCATCCTTACAAGAGCTTGGTTTTACTGGAGTGCTTTGACTTGTGTATCACAGGGTTTGCTCTGCGGTTAATCGTGTTTGGATAGCTGGCAGATAGATCAGCAGTACCTGCCCTTGCCTCTGTTTGCTTTGCTAAGATCAGAACGATTCCGGTGTTACTTACTCCAGAGTTTGACAAGATCAAACTGAAACAGGTCAGAATTCACATTTACCGAAGTTTGGCCTGGGAAAGCGGTTTAACAAGAGGAAAAACTTGGCTGAAATAGCCATGAGTGTAACCCCGGTTGTATAGAAATGTATATAAATGTGTCGCCTATAAAACAGCACATATGCTGTGTGTGCCAAGTGATGGGTACACGAGTCTCCGGCGCTGGCTTGTGTGTCTACCTGCCAGTGCTGTAGGAGCCGAGCTGACCAGAGAAACCCTTGCTATGGAAAGCTTTACCGGGACAAACCTCCTGACAGCTATCAGTTAATTAGCGATGGGAAACAGGGTCAGAGATCTCCCCGAAAAATTCCCCATGGGCTTGTGTCTCCCACAGAAACCCGGGAGGCTGCGGGTGGACCGTACCTGGCCAGACGTTGGGTGAGTAGGCTGAGCGGATTGTCCAGGCTCCTGGTAGTCTTATTTATTGATGTGGTCTCCTCAAGAATGTGCTTGCTGCTGGGGAAAAGGCAGTTTTTAAAGTCTTTGGAAGGAGAAACCAGAGAGCTTACAAAGCCAGATTCAAAGTCTGTCTCCAAGATGTGGTTTGCAATTCTTGCAATGAGCTCCCCTGTGTCTTCCACTCACCTCGAGCATATTTTTTCTCCTCGTTTTTGGGTGCAGGCCATAGATTTGAACGTTCCGATCCAAAGCCCAGATGTCAAACAGCAAGTCTGTCACCCTGGCGTGACCCAGCGGGTGGATCCAGGTTACTTGAGTTACTGCTTGGCAGTAAATCACTGCGAACCGCTCGGCAGCCGCCCCGATTTCCATGGAGGTTATTCAGCTTCCTTGGCTTGCACGTGGCTCCGGCCAGCTCCGAACAACCTGGGCGCGTGTTCCCGTTGTCCTGCTGGGAGCGGGGACACGGGAGGAGTGTGACAGGGACAGGACAGCCCCTGGCTCTGCTCCTCCAGCACAGCCACGCTCGCTCCCGTCTTGGCAACGAGAGGGAAATTGCTCACTGATTACAAAAGGGGCGGGAGGAAAGAATAAATTAATTAAAAAGATTTTTAAAAAATTCCAGCTACTTTTAAATTTTCCAAAGTGCCCATTTTCTTAACTGTTCCTCCCAATTATCGTCTCATTAGATTTTTTCTGTTTCCTTGATGTTGTTGTTGTTCTGTTTATCCCACGTCACTCAGCAAATGTCTCCCGTCTCCTTCCAGCCAACTCGCACAATACATTACAATTACATAATTACGCCATTGTAATCAAATAATTAAGTTGCACATTAAACACGCATTAGAGCTCGCGAAGGAGCTTCAGACATGGGCACGGAATAGGAGGGAGCGAGCCAGTCGGTGTTGGCGCTAATTGCATCTTGCTTTTAATGACTGGAGGACTCCAGGTTTTTGGTCTCAGGTGGCAAAATGGGAGTGGGCTGAGGCTGCTGGGTTTTAAATAAGCAAGTAGGTTTAGCGAGCAGACTCCCCTGCGGAGAGAAACAAGGCTCGGTGACCAAACACATACAGAAATAAAAAGGGAATAATTGCGAAGCCTGTTGGCTTCGTGTCTATTGAAATCGGCTTTAATTGAAGCTCGGAATGAGCTCTCCGAGGAGGAGGAGTCCTGCCCGTTACCATCATGGGACTCAAGCAGAAGGTTCTGGTGGCTTTGGGGTATCCTTATTTTAGCTGTGGTAGATGAGTCTGTGGGTAAGTTGTATATGCGGAGTGTTTCCCCCCGCCTTTTTGTGTTTGATGATTTGGGTAAAATAACACAAAGCAGATTCAGATCTGTATTTCGGCCTCATCTTGCCTCACGGATGGGATTTTCTGTCCAGGGAACACCCAAGAGGCAAAAGCTGTGGTGCCACTATTAAAAATTCAAACCCCATAGGATTCCCGCGAGGTGACCCTGGTCTAGTCGTGCCGGAAAGCAGGAATCTGCTTTTTGATACAGTTTGAGGTGATTCTTTCAAAGGATCCTGTTGAATATTGGACAGAACACCTCTGAATATCTCCTGGGTGATGTTTACCAGCGCTGGGACGTGGGTGGGTGACACGGCCGCGTCCCACCAAGCGCTGGAGAACAAGGTGCAGACTTACCTTGGGTTCCCTAAGAATTTTTTAATGGGTTCCTTACTCTTGCAATTAGAATCCAAGGTTTGCGCTAAATAACTGCGCAGAGGGGAAAAGAGATGTTCTCTGATGCGTGAATAAGCCTTAGAAGGAGAAAAAATGTTTATAAATGAGGAAACAGTTGCAGGAGCCTGCAAGGCCCCCTCCTCGGTGACCCAAAGGATGGCGTGTTGGTCTTTGGCTCCTGGGAAGTGAACACGATCCAAAACAATTTTCACAAACCCCTACTTAGAGCGTACGTACACACGCTTAAAGAAAAAAAGAAAGCTGAGCTTTAGATAAAGAGCACTTTGCTGTATTAAATCTGACTTTACGGGTTCTCGTACCACATCTAGACTTCACAAAATGCAAATGATGCAGATTAGATAAGCTGATGTTTAAAAGGAAAAAAATGTCCAGCTATTGAAAGAAGATGCAATTCGATTAGCAGACTCAAGGCTCTAAGTGGAGATGGAATGGGCTATAAACAATTTAAGGCTTGGGAGAAGGCCAGGGCTGGCTGGGTGTTCATTTGTAGTCCAGTGTGCTGTCGCTCTAACGCGCTGGGAGAAAGCAAGGAAGAACGGCAATGATTTTGGGGTAGAGTGAATATTTCACACTGCGAGCTCATCACGTCGTCTTCAGAGACTTCCGAGTATCTCCAGGTCCATCTAATATTGCACGTATACTTAAATGAAAACAAATATATATATATGCATTAGAATGCCAGAGCTGTATACTTTTTCAGCCCTCCCACTCTTGTTGGTGTGCATGTCTGTCTTGTTTAAATCTCGCTATTTCTGTTGTGTCCACATCCAGATGGATTGCAGTGAACTATCGGTGCACTTCATGGTGTTACGGTTTAAGCGTGGTTTTAAAAACAACACTTGCAATCTGCTGCTCGTCGCGATGTTCTTGCAGTACTTTTTTCGCATGCACTTCTAGGATCTGCTTAAGAATTTTTGAAAATTTTTCTGGGTGCATGAATACATTGTTTGGCTCCTTTGAGCATCCTGTGCTGCTGGCTGGAGAGGGATGCAAGGGGCTCTTATGAGAATTAATATTTTCTTACGGCACCGGTTGTGGGAATTGAGTGTTTATATAACTTGCATTAAAGGAAGAAGGGCTGCTGAGGGGGGAAAAAAAAAAAAAAAAGCTTGGGGGTGAAATTCGTATTGTGAGGTTATGAAATCAGAGCAGCCACCCATCCCCCGGCTTTTCGGATACTGAGCAATGGGACTGGACTCCCGTGGGGTGATTGTGGGGATGTCCGTGGGGCAGATCTTAGGTCTCCGTTGTCTGTGATGTTCGTGAGCTTCCAACTTTTTGAGAGTTTCCTTTTCGGGCAGAAAAAAATCCCCAGCAAATAATTGTCTGGCACATGTAGCCATGGGCACTCTCTTCTGGGGACAGTTTTGGGTTTTGTTTAATAACACCTACAAATCTGAAATCCCAAAAGCCTTTGCAGAGCAGAATTTCTGGTTGCTTGAATGGTTTTGATCCCCTCTGTAAATCTGTCTGGACAGACATTTTTCTTTGCTGTTCTTTATTTTCTACCTCGATTACTAACCTGTCTCCTAATTTGTTTTATGTTCCTGTCCTTCCCTGGTGATGGCAACACTTCCTTAATCTCACCTGATCTGCCAATTCTATTATTTGCTCTTTAGTTCTTTTTCTTATTTGCCTTTTGCTTCTTTTTCCAGGTGGTTAATGAAGAGGTGACAAAAGGCAGGTCTGACAGTGATCTCTGCACCACACCAGGCGCATCTCCCCATCTTGACAAGCTGCCGTTCATCATTTTGCCTGGTTTATGGTTCCTCACTCGCTTTCTGAAGCACACGGCGTGTCCAAACCAGTTCGAATGGAGCATCAGAGTGATCTTCCACAGGATGCCGGACCAAATGCCTTTTTAAGGTCAAATACAATTTTCTACTCGAGTTGGGTGGAGGACCAGAGGATGTTGACTAGATAGGGGCTGAAAAATCACTGTTCTTGCTCTGACAGGCCCTGTTGGGGTGCGGTTGCTGTGGGTGAGGCGAGAGCAAGGCAATAAATTTCGTATGAGAGGCTTCAAAAAGAAGCGTGCTTTGACTTTCCTGCCCTCCCGTGACTGGGACCAGGCTCGGGTCTCCTCCTTGGACCCAGCAGGATGTCCCAGCGTGACCATGCTCCATAACGGCCTCTGCTCATCACCGGCAGAGCCGCGATTTACCTTACGGCATCCGATTATTTTTTTTTCCCCTCCTCCCCTAATTGGTTCCGTTAATTTATTGCAGACAGGAGCTTGTTCTGCCAAGTGCTAATTGCAAAGGTTATTGTTTCTGCCCTTTCCAGAGCGCAGCAGGAAAACGTTCCATTCCACCACATGAAAAACATGGCCAAAAAAGCCAAAAGTTTTTGGACTGGATGTGAGCCCGTGTGCTACGGAGTGTGCGCTGCTCTCCCACTGCCTTCCCAAGGTTTAGGATCCTCAGCCTCGTCTCTGCAGCAAAGCACCATCAGAATTAAACGTGCCCTTGGGCAGAGATGTCTTCCATCCTCTGAGTTGTTCACCCTGGGATTTCGGAGCACCTACTCGGTGGGCGACGCACAAGTTAGTATCAGTTTAGCTGAGCTGGGCACAGCCCATCCCTTCCCTTTACTCTGGAGGAGTTTTTCTAGCTGGAGAAGTCGAGTACCTTGGGCAAAGTGGGATTACTCCAAAGCCAGGCTTTGTCCTAGCATGGGAGCGGAAGAACAGTTATTTCTTGGCTGCTTTTTCTCGGTAGCTGCCATTTGCTGATGGGGCTCCAGCATGTGACTGGATTAAGCTGGATTTTATGGTGGCCACCAGCCATTTATCCCAAATTTGAAGGTGACAGGCTCATTTGGAAAAACCCAGAGTCTTTCAAGGGAGTTCCGATATTGCTGAAAGCTCATCTTGGTTCTCCTGGTGGAGCTTTTCCTTGGCCGTAGGTGTTCATGCCATGCAGGAGAGTGTCCTTTCTTCCCATTTTCCGTGGTCTCTGTCCCTTAGGGCTCTATGTTTGCTGTCCCAGGCTTTGTTCCCACTGCAGCGTTAAATGTGGCTTTTTTCTGGATCCCGTATCATGGCTGGAGTTTGGTTTTGTTCAGCAGCTCAGGAGCTTTTGGAAGTGAGTGTTTATGAAGAGAGGGATGCTTGGCACGGCGTTTGGGCCCAGAGGCAATCAGCAGGTTCCAGTGGTATTTTTGTACTGATTATGGAGAGGATTTTGTGCTCCTGCTCTACTCTCTGTCCCAATATCCTTCTCATTTTTCATAAATGCTCCAAATTTCCCCCTCTCGACTCTCTCCCGTCTCGTTCCCAGCAGCTACCCAAGGCCAACCACCCTTCCCTGGGCAGGTTTGCTCAGAGCACCACGTTCATGAAACATTTTATTCTACTGTATTCTGCTCTAATGAAACTTATGATAAATCTACGGGCACTGTTCAGTTTCCTCTATAGAGGAAGCCTGGATGGCATCTGTGGGCAGCACCTTCCTGTGAAGCAAGCACAGTTAAAATCTAGATTTCACTAAAGAAGTGTATATATCATATTTAAAGGAGCTTTTTTAGCTTATGGCATAAAGGAGAATCATATTTTATATTGTAAGTTTAATAGCTAAGGAGCTATATCTGAAATTGCTTTACAAAGCAGCAAGGTAGACGGTGGCAGTTCAGGCAATATGTAGGGAAATGTGCCAGCCATATGTGTAGCCATATCTCACACGCAGCTTTGGAAGTCGTTTATTTTTATTGAAGGGATGAATTTGCCAGGATGTCAAGCCTCGTGAGGAAGTGCCATGCTTTAATCTACAAAGGTTTGTGACAGGAGGGGAGCAGGTGCTGCCTCGCCAGGTATCTCCTGATTTTTTTCCCGACTATTCCTGCATTTTGGTGAATGAGGCTGGGCTCAACTTCAGCCCCTGGCCTTGTCTCTCTCCATAATGAAAATTCACTTTTTTTCCCTGCGTGTCAGGCATCTTTCCTTCTGCATTCATGCTTTCCATCTGTCTTTCTGCCTAGCCATCCTTCCTCACAAATTCACATAGCTGTTTTCTTCCCAAATTTTGGCTGGGTCTCCGTGTTTTCTGTGGTTTGTGCTATTGTAAAGCCTCGTGCTAACTCCTGGCCGGCACAAAAGCTTGACCATGTGTAGCTGCTTGCAAGAACCCAGCAATTTTATCACGTTGGCCAGAAGACAGACACCTACGTGTTTATCTTCCAGATATATTAAATGTGTGCTCTTTTCACATGCCTCAGATGGAGCAAAAAATGTCGGTAGTGAAAAAAAACGCCATCGCAAAGAAATCTTTCTTGGTTATCCAATTTGTGCAATATTTTATTATAGGGGAAAAACAACTGTTTTCTGCTTTGTAAAGGTTAATATAATAATAAGCAGATACTGACTTCTATTGAGATGAACATGATGATTTATTGACCTGAGAGGTAAATATTCAGTGAAGCAAAGCCAGGGTCAATACTTACCATGAGGAGAATAAATCCTTATATTTTCTACGATGGGGAGACCATACAGACCAGTCACCACTGAAATGTCAGCTGCTTTGGCGTTGGCTGTTGCCATTTTTAATGAGACAGCTAAATAGGGTAGACTACCAACAAGCACTTCACTTTTTTTTTTTTTTAGAGAAAATGTCAATTTAGAAACAATTCCTTTGGATATTTTTGTTCTTCTATTAAGTATTTAGAAGTACTTGCCTAAAACCCAACCAGACAAAACTGCCGTGCTTTTTTTGAATTGTTAGGTGTGTTCCTTGAGTAACTGCTCTAATTTTATTGTTTTGTTTTCCTTTGTTAGAGAAACACTCAGCTGCCAATTTGTAAACCCGGCAACTTTGACGTTTTTTCTGCGCACATATTCATTTTGATTGCGGAGCCATGCTTCGTTTGAGAAATGCTTCAGCGCAGAAATGTCAAGCATCTCTTGTAGTTCCTGTACAAAGACAAGCTCTGACTGTTGTCACCTGCTGGAGCGGGTGACATCCCCCTTCTGCTCTGGACCGCGCTGGCGCCAGGTGGGTTTTTGGGAACGAGGATGCAGCGGGTCTGTGCATATGGATAACTTGAGTTTGGGCTGCGAGGGGTGACTCTTTTCTAGGAGAAATGTTAGGTGCGTTGTGCGGTTTGGCTGGGAATCGCAGACGTTTTCTCACTGGATGCACCCAAAACGCGATGCTGCGAGGTGACACCTGTCGGCTGCTCTTGCCTGGGTGAGAAATGTGAATTCCTGTCCCGGAACACATCAAGGGCTTGTTCCACTGGTGATGGGGATGTAGGAACTGTAAATACCCTTGGCATGGAGGAGGGAGAGGAATTGCACTATCTGTTATCCAACTTGAGCAAAGTGACATGAACAAGGATATTATTTTAGCAAGTTTATCTCCTTTTTGTATCTATGGTGACAAGATCCTTATCGGAGTAAGACAGACTCACAGGCTGGCTGCTCCTTGTTATCTCGGTGTAGGATGACAGTCTAAGTATCATGGCTGGAAATGTTATCTATCCGTTATTATTGCACTTGCGAGGGGCTAACAAGAGCATTATCAGGGTATTTACAATCAAAACACGTGCGGCTCAAGTGATAAAAGAGAGAACAGACATCTGATCTCCAAGGATATGAAAACAATGCAGCCCTGAGCAGGAGGAGATGGATCCTACGATTGAGGATGGTTTGGCAGGCTGGGAATGGACAAACAAACCCAGGCGACTGTTCAGATCATCAGCTTGAGAGATGGGTTGTGGTGAGAGACACACACACACGTGCACACGTGGGCTTGCAGAAAATGAAAAGGCGATCGTATCGACAGCGCTCTCAGCTAAAACAGAAATATTTTCCAATACGTTTTTTAATGATTTTTTTTTTCTTACGTACTCTCATCTCACTTGGAGTGGTGATGCGGTGAGCTGTTGGCACAAGCCAGTGGAGTAGAATTGCTTCAAGTCACAACTGGATAAAGCTCAGCCAGGCTGGGAGGGTGGCGAGCAGACAGCTGCGAAGCTCCCATCGGGGAGGTCATTTAGATTAATTTGTTGTCTTGCTCGGGTCAGTGCTATGTTAATTTAGGGGGTGCACAGACACAGGGTGAGTGGTGGCCATGAACCTTACCAAAATCCTGTTAGGGACAGAGTCTAAATCCCTAAAGGATTTAAAACTCTGACCCTTGGGCCCTTCTGTTGCTTTTAATTGAGAGGAATTCAAAGACGTCCTAGACATCAGATTCTATAGTCTACAACGCGGGCAAACCAGGTGCAAAGTGGTGTCAAATTCTGATCGTCTTACCTGTTCAGCCTGGAGAACAGGAGCTGAGGGGAGACCTTCTGATCTCTGACCTGCCTGAAAGGAGCTTGGAGCCAGGGGGGGTCGGGCTCTGCTCCCCAGGAACAAGCGCCAGGACCAGAGGAAGCGGCCTCAAGTTGCGCCAGGGGAGGTTGAGGTTGGATCTGGGGAACAATTTCTTCCCCAAAGGGCTGTGGGGCATTGGAACAGGCTGCCCAGGGCAGTGGTGGAGTCACCATCCCTGGAGGGGTTGGACAGACGGAGATGAGGTTCTCAGGGACACGGGGCAGTGCCAGGGCTGGGGGAACGGTTGGACTCGATGATCTTGAGGGTCTCTACCAACCAAAATGATTCTGTGATTCTGTGACACAAATTAGCCTCGTTTTTTAAAGACGGGGTTGTGCAACGCTCCGTCCAGATCCAGGTCTTGCTCCTGGAGGACATTGAGGTCTCTGCATAGAGCCCATCAGCTGTTTTTCTGTCGTAGACAATATGGCAGGGGACAGTTCATGTCTTCATTCCATTCTTGATACCGAAGTTTTCTAAGCCAGGCTTTGTGGCTTTTATCCCACAAAACAATATGTTTTTCTGCCCTCTTTCCTCACTTGTCCCATGACATGGTGGGATACAGAAGCTTGTGCCGTCAGATGGGAAGCAAGCAGCAGGATCTGTGGTGGCCTCTGAACCAGGAGATGACCCAAGCTGAAGGCACAAACTCCAGTACCAGGTGTCCCCCTGTCCCTTGAGAAGAAGATGGGGAGGGTGGAGAGTGTCTCTGTGGGACGGACGTGTTGTGAGGGACAATGGAGGATGTAGATGGTGGTTCCTAGTGACATCCCTGTCTCTGAGCGTCACTTGATTTGACTTTAGGGCTGGCTGAAAATGGAAATTAGGGAGCTTTTTTAGATAACAGGGAGGGAATTAACATTAACTTTTTGCATGCATTGTTAATTCTACTTTAGACTGTCTGCTTAACTCCATATTCATCATGTTTTGGGTATCGCTTGAAGCCAGCTGTGTTCAACGTGTGTAAATGACTCTCACATCACTCTCTAATGGTTGTCAACTGCTGGTGACCCTTCATCACCTTGTGGAGACTGGCAGCAACACCTCTGCCATGTTTATGAGAAATAATCGCTGGTTGTAATACACCGTGGGGTTTATTTGCCTGAACCCCGAGCTTTGGAGGGCCGGTGGGGCCATTTTGTACGGTAAGACATGACCCACGGCTCCTCTCCGGCCCTTCATCTCTCACACCTTTAATTGCACTTGTGTTTCTGCAGCATATGGAATTCATTATTCAGCAAACAATGTCCTTTGCAACGTCAGCCTTAATTAACTGCTCCCCTCTGTATTTTCTTGCTCTTATCCTCTCCAAGTCTGCGCGCTGAGATGAGCTGACGGCCCCCCACGTGCATCAGTGCCAGCCAGTGAGCCATGGCCAGATAAGAAGAAATGGAATTCCTTATCGCTTTTTTTTATAAATACATACACATGCACACACAAACACACAAACCTGGAAAAGGTCAAGGTTATTGGGAAGGGAGAAGGCCCTTCAAGACAACAAAACCCCCTTCTTTTTTTAAGTCTCCATAGCAACTAGATGGAGCATCATGGGATGTCAGGATGAGAGAGGACTATTCTTTTCCTACAACACTCTTTCCACTTCATTAGACTCTTTATCAAGTATCTCTGCACTGGGCTGAGTGTATTTTTTTTGTGTCGGGGCGCAGTGCGGATGACTCAAAAGCACGCTGACCTTTTCAGTGGGACGTGGGGAGTTCCTTGGGGGACTCGCATCCTCTTCCCTTGCCTTCCTCCCCCACAGCCCCCTTGTCTCCAGTTCACATGACCCTTCTCATCAAAACCCTGTGGCTGGTGAGGTATGAAGGGTTGCTTTAAAAAGAGAAAAGAGGGAGGGAAAAAAAAAAAAGAGAGAAAAGTACGAGAATGTCCTTTGCTGGCACTGGAGGTGTCAAGACCTCAGCTGTCAGAGCTGGGCATCTGTGGGGAAGATTAATGACTGTGCTTAGAGGAAATCCAAATAAAACAGAAGGGAATAAATACCGAGTGACTGTGTGGGTGAGGAGGGGAAGGGTGAGGAAGGAGCAGGGGAGTGTGACGGCACAGAAGAAGGTATTCCTCAGCCTCAGAAGTGTTTAAGTTCCCCTTGGAAGAGCAAGTCAGCGTAGGAAAACTCTTTAGATTTAGTCCTGTGGTCTTGAATGCAGCTGTGTTTTGGTCTGTGAGCGAGCTTATAAAGCACTAGTTGTACTAAGGTACAAACACTGTCTAATTTTATTTTAGTTTCCCTGGGAAAGCATCCACCATAGGGAAACCCTTTGTTTTCAGCTTCTCACCGCATGGCCTGCCTTGTCCTCAAGGTCTCTTGAATTGCTTTGGAAGTGATTGTGCTGGTTGCTCTTAGGAAGCGTCAATATCTGTTTTATGTCGGGCTGGGGCACATAACGCAGCTCAGAGGCGGGTTTCGTTCTGTGGTGGTTACGAAGTGATGGAAACCTTGCTATGGATGGTGGGATCGCACTTACTGCACCACAGGCGAGTTGGACCTTGGACCTGGCCTTCTGGGCAGAACCAGGGCATTGCTACTGCCTTTAGCTTTTGAGATGATCCTCTGGATTTTCCCTTCTTCCGTGGAGCCATTACGTGACGGTTTGCAGCTTAATTTGAGTAGATTTCACCCCACGAGAACCCAGATGAGCGTCTTACCACAACAGCTCGCGGTGTGGAAGTCCGTGTGTTTGGAGCCATATGAATCAGGCAAGGAGATGGGCTGGTTAGCAGAGATGACTGACGAGGCCAAAGTCATTTAAATAAGTGTTTATAAAAAGCCTTGAACCTGGACACACTTAGACTGTGTGCTTCTAGCTAGAAGATTTACATGGGTGTTTTTATGGGGGAAAATCATTAAAAAAAAAATAACTCTGCACTTACAGAGGGAGTCAGGGTTATGAATATCCCAGTCCAGCTGCTTCAATCCTCACAGGAGTAATTTTGAAGTGGGAAATCCCATTAAATCATAATAGGGCTCTTAAGTAGTTCCTTCTGATGAATTTGTGGCACTCTGCAAGTCCCATAATTCCCAATATACAGATGAGGGAGCTGAGGTTAAGTGACTTAGCCAAGGTCATGTAGCAAATCAATAACCACTCCAGCCCGCGCAGGCAGCACCTCTCATTGACTTCACGTGGCTCTGGCTTCAGTGAGCACATCGCTGGTGCTTGCAAATGGGAATAACCATCCCCACCGCTGTCCCAGTCCTGGCGATGGAAAGCCAGGGTCTGAAATGTTGAGTTATGTTGCTAAGTCTGTGTCCAGGCATAGCTGGGCCATGGGAGCAGCCAGCGGGTTTCTTCCTGCAGCTCCGTGCATGGAGACGTCCCTGGTTCTTTATGCTGTTCTCTGTGAGCAGCCAGGCTGGGGGCAGCGGGACAGCTGGGACCAACCTCCATCATCACATCTTGCTCCTGTGCTTGGCTGAATATGAGCCAGCATGTGCCCAGGTGGCCAAAAAGGCCACCAGCATCTTGGCTTGTGTCAGTACAAGCGTGGCCAGCAGGCCCAGGGCAGTGACCGTCCCTGTGCTGGGCACTGGGGAGGCCGAACCTTGAATCCTGGGGGCAGTTTTGGGCCTCTCACGCCAAGAAAGGCCTTGAGATGCTGGAGCGAGTTGAGAGAAGGGAACGGAGCTGGTGAGGGGCTGGAGCACAAGTGTGATGGGAGCGGCTGAGGGAGCTGGGGGTTCAGCTGGAGAACAGGAGCTGAGGGGAGACCTTCTGATCTCTGACCTGCCCGAAAGGAGCTTGGAGCCAGGGGGGGTCGGGCTCTGCTCCCCAGGAACAAGCGCCAGGACCAGAGGAAACGGCCTCAAGTTGCGCCAGGGGAGGTTGAGGTTGGATCTGGGGAACAATTTCTTCCCCAAAGGGCTGTGGGGCATTGGAACAGGCTGCCCGGGGCAGTGGGGGAGTCACCATCCCTGGAGGGGTTGGACAGAGGGGGATGAGGTTTTCAGGGACATGGGGCAGTGCCAGGGCTGGGGGAACGGTTGAACTCCATGAGGGTCTTTTCCAACCAAAATGATTTTGTTACTCTATGGGTGAGAAGGTGGGTGCACCTTCCATTGGGGTGTCACAGCTCAGCTGCCTTCACGGCTCTGTGGAAGGTCTGTCTAAGAAAGATGCTTTTAACATCTCCCACCCCAAAGAGAGCAACGTTGCTTAACTGTCCCTGACAGGTTTCATCTTATTCTCTGCATCCTCAAATACAGAAACTCCTGGTCCCCCCGCTGTCCCAGTTTATCCCAGTGCCCTGTGCCATCTGTCCCAGCGCCGTCGCTTTCCTGCGGTACAGCAGGCAGCAGCCTGAACCCCGAGTGCTCCATCTGTGCGAGGCGCTCTGGTTGCGCTTCGCAGCGTGTCTTGTCACCTGCAGTATTTGCCTGAAAGCGCAGGGAGAGCGTCTCGCTTGCAGGTGGTGCGATGTTGGGGTGGGAACGTCGTCCCTGTGGTGGAAGGAAATTGTCACACGCGGGACCTGTCGGCTGTGACGAGAGTGATAGCCTCTGCCAGCATCTGCGGGAGACCTGTCAACCTGTTCTTCTTCCTCCGTTCCCTCTGCTCGACTCTTACCACCTGTGTTTCAGCTTCCTCTACTCATTTCTTTTGTCTTAGGATCGTGAAGGAGACCGTACGAGTAGTTTGGGAGTGTTTAAGAAGTAGGGATTTGTGTGTTCTACCTAAGCTTACTTCCCATGGCTTCCTGGTCCCAAGGAAAAAGGTGGTTTTTCCCAGGATTCTGGGACTCTGAGGCTGCTTTTTGAGGTAACACTGATGGTCACGCCTCTTTATCTCTCATTACTCATCCCAGCGCTGCTAGTCGGAGTCACGCAGGAGTGAGAGATGCTGGATGTGGACATGTTGCATGGCCCAAGCAGGAGCATTGGCTTGCATCCTTGTTCTTTTTCTCCTGCTTTCCTTTAGCTAATTCATAGCTATTTGAATTACTGATTTCTGCTCCTGCTGTTGCCCGCTGTTAATGATCTGGCTCTGTTTCCTTTCCCAGGTAAATGGTACAAAAGCACAGCGAGTAACGTGGAGCCTGCTGTCTGGACAGCGTGTGGTGGGATTAACCTGCTGCCAGGTGGCTTCACTGTGTTTTCTGCAGAGCCTCCCGCAGCCCTATCGGACGGTTCTCTGGAAGGCTGAAGAGGTGAGGTTAACGCTAAGGTGTGTTCTTAATGCCACTTTGCTGTAAGGTGTCTCAAGGCTGGTATGTATTTCATAGAATCACAGAATCATTTTGGTTGAAAAGCCCCTCAAGATCATCGAGTCCAACCGTAACCCAACCGTGGGACTAACCCACATTGATATTTTTCATGCCTTGGGGCAGTTTTCTGAACTTCTTATTGGAGTGAAGATCTCAGCATCCCTGTGAAGAAAACCCTCCTTTTTGCAGCACGTGGCAAAGCACCAATATTTGAGATTCAGTGGGAAGCACAGGAGATATTTGGACTACAAACTGTGGCTTTAAAAAACCCCACTCAGCAGTGGTTTGAGGTTTCCTTCGTGAAGCCTTACTGACTTTGAATATATATTGCGTCTCTTTTTGTATGCAGGCTCTAGAGCAAGACAGACTTGTTCCAGGGATTATTATAACCGCAGGTGTTAGCTGTTCTGTTTTATATGAGATGACTTAGGCCCCCGTTCCCTGCCATCAGGTGATTTGATTTCACCTTCCTTCACATCATGGCATTTCTGAAAAAGCTGCTTGTTTTACGTCGCAGGTGTGTTGTCTTAATGCAGCTGTAATACGTGTTTGTCCAGGCATCGCCTTTGGGGGACAGCAGGACTGGGAGGATGTTTTATTAGATCCTTCACAAGTCTTAATAATCTCCGAGTCGCTCTAATATCCTCGGATGTCAGCTGTTCTGCTCTCGCTTTGTGGGATGGGGTTGTAACCTGAAGATGGGAAATTACTTGTGTATGATGCTCTGTCTCAGTTTTTGCTTTCCCTTTCTGGTTGTTTCCAGCAGTCAGGAGTTAGTCCAGACCTTAAACCATCTATGGGAGATCAAACAGAGGATCCTGTGCAGCTTGCTGGTGGCACTGGGGATCCTGCCCTGCAGACTGGATCCCTGGAGCGTCCCCGTCCCCTCACCTCCACCTGCCAGCGTTGGGATGACGGGTAAGGCTGCAGTTCCCCGGCTCTGAGGCGCATGGTTTGTGTGTGCTCGGCTTCCAGAGCTGGGCTTTGCTGAGTCCTTTTGCCAGAAGAATTCGGGTTTCCTCAGTCACTTGTATTTGGATGTGAGCTCTGCGACTAGTGGTTCAATTTGTTCAGTGGCATGCAAATGTTTTAATTTTTGTTTTGCAAGGCTCCTTTGTCATGCTGTTTATTTTGTGATGGTGACTTTTCTGGACCAGAAATATCTATTACTCTCATAATGATTTTCTTTCAATGCAGTGTATTCCCCCTATATATTGCTTTTGTAGTGTATTGCTATATTGCTCTCACCCAGTTGTGATTGTAGTGTGCTCAAGAGCCATCCCACTCCTTCAAATACCATTTGATATTCTCTCTTGTAGAGATGGTGTGGGGATTGTGGAGGTCATTCCCTCTTTCCGTTCCTTGTTGCATGTGCATCTTTTTTTTTATATTCATTTCCTGCAGCTTTTGCATGGCAGCTTCACGGATGAAATTGTATTTTAGACTCCTGTAGCAGCTCCAGCACTGGCTGTACTGCCGAGTATTTCAGTCTCTTGTAGTTTCCCTGGCCATTCAGCTTATGACTTGCATTGTCTTCATGGTATTGTGACTGGTAGAGTCGTTTTAATTTGGCTGTATTCAGTTACATCTTTGTTTCCTTCCTTTGGGAAGGCCTTTGCTGTCCAGCTTCACCATCTCTTTGCCTGCTTGTTTGTGAACTGCTGATTTTGTTAAACTCAGCCTGGAAAGGGATGCAGACGTTATCCTTGGGCTGTTCCAGTCCATGTTCAGAGCAAGGATGTGCATCGTCCAAGCAGCTTCTTGCCCCTTTATTAGGCTGCTTTTTGTATTGCAATTGTATTTGCAACGTTTGCTGTAACGCATAGGGGGTTTTTGTGTTCCTCAGTTATTTCGTACAAGTGTCCATTCAGGGAGCTTCTTGCTACTTTTTACTTAATGGCATTTACTTCAGTTGTCTGAAATGTCACCTAAAGTTGGGCATTGTGGATCTGAGCACACACCAACGTAGGGAACAGATGTGATCCAGACAGGTGTGACCCCAAATTAAGGAAAATCTCCCCTTGCAGCTCTGAGCCAGGCTTTGAGCTGAGCATACTACACACAAAACAAAGGGCACCTCTTTTTGAGGTTCCTTCCTGTGGTGGGTTCATTGGGCTGTTTAGCAGCACAAAGGCACATTTAGCCTCAGGTCTAAGATGATGACACCTTCTGTATTTTGAGGTCCACGCGGGTCAAAAATGGCTTTGTGGAGCTTTCACTGCATTCTGTGTATTTTATTTTGTTTGCTGCTGATGCAAGCAGAGGCTCTCGAACACAAAGCCGCCTCTCCCCACTGCACCTTAAGCGTGTTTGCCGGGGCTTTGTTTTGTTTTTTCCTCCTTTATTCAGCCCTTCTTGTAATTTCTATGAGCTAAAGAGTGTCCTGGTGCTGAACACAACCCCTTTCACCTGCTCAGGGATTGGGTATGAACAGCTTCCCCTGTTTATTTGGATTTTCTTTCTTGCCACATTCACACCTTTCCGCTTTCATGTACCTGCAGGAGCCAGCTTGCTTCTGACACCAAGTTGAGTCTCCAAACATAAAAAGAAGAGAAAGTCAGGACAGAAAGACGCTTAGGCTTTCTTCTTTCCTCCACACCCGCTGTTCTCACTCGTCAAGCACTTCCTAAGGGTAGAGTTCTCCAAGTTCCTAGTCATTACCCTTTATATAAGCATAATATAGTTCTGTAACACTCCCCACGGGGAAGCTATCTATTGTAGCAATCTGTAAAACAAAAGTTGGATTGATCCTTCTCCCATTGCTTCCAGAAAAAAAAAAAAAAAGCCGCACGCTGTTCCTCAAATGGAAAGTCTGAAAGCCTTCATCAGAGGGTAGTTCATTTTTACACGACATTTTTACACTCAAGCAAAACTGAAAGCAAGGCATAATTTGAAACAGCTAAGCTGGCCGTTAGAGCAGAACCACACAAATAAAATGCCTGGGATGATGGAGCTGAATACGTTGCAGTTAGAAAAATGCCAGTGTGCTAGGAATGAGCAAAACTAGGCAGATGAATGGGAATTAGTCAAGAGCAGATTTTCAAGGCAGAAAAATAAATTGAGAGCATAGATCGTTATATTCAAAAGAGTCAGGTAAGAAGTACACTAAATTATACCTTAAGTGGCAAAACAAGTGCCTCCACCTCCAGGCAGAGTGGATAGAGCAGCGTGGGACCCTGGCAGCCCAGCTCTGGGTTGTGTCCTTGTCACTGGGCTTGGTGGCCTTGCCGGGATCACTGCGTGTCCTTGTGCGTTCGCTTCTGTGCTTGTGAGGTGGGGCAGGTACCTGATGGCAGAGATGCAGGTCCTGTTTGACCAACCTGATCTCCTTCTATAACAAGGTGAGCCACCTAGTAGATGAGGGAAAGGCTGTGGATGTTGTGTTCTTAGGCTTCAGCAAAGCCTTTGACACCGTATCCCACAACATCTCTTGGAGAAGCTGCAGCTTATGGTCTGGATGGTGTATCTGCAATGAATAAAGAACTGGCTGGAGGGCCGGGCCAGAGAGTTGTGGTGAACAGAGTCAAATCCAGTTGGCGGCTGGTCACGAGTGGTGTTCCCCAGGGCTCAGCATTGGGGCCATTTCTGTTTAATCTCTTTATCGACGATCTGGATGAGGGGATTGAGTGCACCCGTAGTAAGTTTGCAGATGACACGAAACTGGGTGGGAGTGTTGATCTGCTGGAGGGTAGGATGGCCGTACAGAGGGATCTGGACCAGCTGGATCGATGGGCCAAGGCCAATTATCTGAGGTTTAACAAGGCCAAGTGCCGGATCCTGCACTTGGGTCACACCAACCCCATGAGCGCTACAGGCTCGGGGAAGAGCGGCTGGAAAGCTGCCTGGTGATAAAGAATCTGGGGGTGTTGATGGACGGCGGCTGAACATGAGCCAGCGTGTGCCCACGTGGCCGAAAAGGCCACCAGCATCTTGGCTTGTATCAGTACAAGTGTGGCCAGCAGGACTAGAGAAGTGATTGTGCCGCTGTACTTGGTACTGGTGAGGCCGCACCGTGAATCCTGTGTTCAGTTTTGGGTCCCTCATCATAAGAAGGACATTGAGGGACTAGAGAGAGTGCAGAGGAGGGAACGGAGCTGGTTGAGGGGTCTGGAGCACAAGTGTGATGGGAGCGGCTGAGGGACCTGGGGGGTTCAGCTGGAGAACAGGAGCTGAGGGGAGACCTTCTGATCTCTGACCTGCCTGAAAGGAGCTTGGAGCCAGGGGGGGTCGGGCTCTGCTCCCCAGGAACAAGCGCCAGGACCAGAGGAAGCGGCCTCAAGTTGCGCCAGGGGAGGTTGAGGTTGGATCTGGGGAACAATTTCTTCCCCCAAGGGCTGTGGGGCATTGGAACAGGCTGCCCAGGGCAGTGCTGGAGTCACCATCCCTGGAGGGGTTGGACAGACGGAGATGAGGTTTTCAGGGACATGGGGTGGTTCTAGAGTTGGGTTATGGTTGGTCTTGATGATCCTGAGGGTCTCTTCCAACTGAATTGATTCTATGAGTCTATGCTTTTTAAGATGCGCAGATGGGACTAGTTCCAGAAGAGGTAACTGAAGGTTGTGTATGGAGTGTCTTGGCACCTGCCACCTGCCAGGGATATCGCTGATGATAAGAAGTGATTACATAGGTGAACTGTCCTGTTATATTGGAGCTTCGCTGGATCCAAGGTTAACTAGTATAGCTGCATACAAAATTTGCTGTAAGCTTTTAATGTCTTGAACCATCCCCAAATGACATGGGAGCTTGGGTACTTTTTAATCATTAAAAAAACCAAAACCCAAAAAACTAAAATTGAATATAATTAATCAATAAAAAGATTAATTAAACTAGTGAGCACCAATCTTAAAAGCTAGGATGTGCCAGTGCTGAGGGAATCTTGACTTGACCATGTCCAGATAAATGTACTTGCAACACTGACTGGGAACCAGTTTGTCTTGGCATCTTGGGTGCACTGGCATGATCTGCAGCTGCTCCTCCCTGAGGGCTCTGGCTGCCTGTGCTGGGCTCAGCCCTGTTAGGCTGCAGCTCAAGCCTTGCCCAGGCTGCCGTGCAGCAAGCTGTGGGACAGCTCGCCGGGACCTCCCGTCCCATCGCAGGAAGCTGCAGTTAGGGTCAGGTTTTTGCTGTTGAGCCATCCTGCCTGGCCAGATCCCACGTCAGAAGTGAAGCGAGATCGGCTGTAGCTGTTTCTGCCGAGTCTAAAAGGAACCAGGGTTCATCTGACGTCCCTACAGCTCTCAGCTGCTCTTCTGGTCCAGTTCTCCCAAGCTAAATATTTGATCTGGGTATGGATGGAGTGAGTTTCATCCAAATGAGTAACTTGCTAAATGGTCTTTTCCCTTGTTATTTCGTGGCTTTGCCAAGCTTTCTGACAGATCTGATCTCTGACAGATGTGAATTGAAGAGACAAATTCCCTTGGATTGCGGGATGGAGGACTTGGAGAAGAAACGGGTGCCAGTCTGGAAAGTAGCTCTGAAGGCAGATGGGAAAAATAGTGAATTATCCCAGAACTTTGACGTTCTCTGTGACCATCCCAGCTCTTGGTGTTCCGTCTGGTAGAGCTGTAGCCCCTGGTCATGCTTTTCCAGCTGCATGGCAGGTGAAGGATGTCCCATTTGCTCCTTGCTGGATGCTACTAACGCTTTGTGTTTTCCAGACAACTTTATTTTTGAAGGTCTTTTAAATCTGCGTGGAACTGCGTAGATTCCTGCTGTACCAACCATACTTTGAGGAGGAAAAACCACCTTATCCTCTACCGCGGTCAGCTGGGTCATCTTTCTTTTACTACTTTAACACTACTTATTTTTTCTGTAATTCTGGAGGACCCTTCTTCTCCCCTTCATTCTTTAATATTCTGGGGGGGTTGATTTATTTATTTTTGAAATCAAAGGCTTTAGTACTGAAGATGTTCAGTGTGTCCAGGGACTTCCACTTCACTTAGCAGCCTCCCAGATTTAAACCTGCTATTGCACCCATCGCAACTCGTTTGCCGCAGAAGGTGTTACACAGCCTGTTTGGTTGACAAATCTGTGATGTGGCTTCATGCAGCAGCTCTTAAGAAAACCTTTGCACATTTTTTATTTTTAATGGATGCTCTGGCTGCTGTAAATGCTAGTTAAAATCTGAGCAAGTAGCTGGTGTTTTACAGTTGTCTCTCAGCAGTTTTTTGGTCTCTGGTGATGTTTATAGATACATTTGCTCCTGTCTTTTCTAGCCATACTTTAGTGTTTGGTCATTTGCTTTGTGACAGCTTGCTGCTGCTTTTTGGAAGAGCTTTGCAGTGAATTAACTCGGGAGTTAATACCAGCCTGCTTCCTTGGCTTCAGCAGCTGCTTGTGCCATGGACGCTGATGCCGGAATGAATTTTCTGTCGGCGCTTTGCAGTCGATATGTTCGGCTTTTGCTGTATGTCATTCATTTCTGGTGCAAGATTCCCTGTGATGTTCTGAGATGAAACGTGCATCTGCAGAAGTGGTTGGTTTGGGTCCCGGGAAGAGGAGAAGACTCAGCCGGTGGGGTTTGCTTGGGACAGTGAACCCGTGTTCTCTCATTTCTGAGTCGTCCCAGGAGGCCACTTCACCTTTTGCAGGATGATTTAGGAGGATGTGCTGTTCAGGATTCCCGTTCGAGTGTTATTTATTAGTTTTGTAGTATCTCCCAGGCTGCTTTCTTCAGTGCCGTGCTGGTTCTCTGGGGACAAAGGAAACAAAGGGAGGAAACTGCTCTCAGGAGTGATAAAACAGGAGTATGACTAATATCTTCTCTCTCTCTCCGTAGTGTTTTTTCACAGATCAAAAATCAATTAAGGGCAAATTTCACTGGGAACTCTTTAAACAATGTAATATTTCATGAGAGATTATTGCCGGCTCTTTCACATTTGCGGCCCAGGTGTGAATTACAAAATTAGCGCGATCCTTTTGATCATCTCCTCGGAGGTAACATCACTCTGAGCACCCTGTGTTTAGCGCAAGCTGTGCAGCTGCTGTTGGAAAAGGTGTATTTATTGTCTCCCCCCCACATCCCGATAGAGATGCAAGGCTGAAGGGATGGATTTTGCGGTGTGATGGCCGCCTGGCTGGGTGCGGGGCTGTGGACTGGAAGGAGACGATAATTGAAGAAAATAAGAGTCTTGATTTTATAGGAGAGCTAGGCAGGGACTTTGAGACGAGTGGATTTGGCTTTTTTCCAGTCGCTACTTGAGCTGTCTGTTACCGGCCTGAACCTCTGACGATGTGAAGCGTCCGTGTTTCTGTAACTCACCATCTCCTGCGGTTTCTGGCTCTGTCCCTGCTGCTGCTGAACCCCGTGACACTGAAAATAGAAGGACTTTGGTTGTGCAAGGGCATTTTCATTGGCGTCTGGATTCCTGACTGCCTTGGCTCCTCTGGGCACAGCTGTCCCTCCAAAATTTTCCATTCCTGAAGACATGTAGAGCGAAGCAGCGTCTTCCTCTGCTCAAACTCCCCCTGTCCATCATTAGTCCTCCCTAGAACTTGCCCTTTTCAGTATCCATTTGCTACGCGGTCCATCTTTCCTTATTCACAGCCTGGTTATTGATTCTTGTTTGGGTGTCATCTGTCTTACTGAGACTCGGGGAGGCGAGGTTTGGAGGGAGAGGTGGCATCTTTTGTAAGTTCAAGTGTGATACAGTTGGGTGAGGGCAAAACAGGGTGAGATTTTGGGATGCTTGAGAGTTGTTCTCAGTTCGATACAGGGTGTTTGCACATCTCGAAGGCTGGCTGCTTTCCCCACCTGACCAGGTACCTTACTTGAAGATGGTACTTTTCCCTCTGAACTTTACCTTCCTTCTGACACCATCACAGCTACAACAGCCCAACTACAGCTGCTCAGTCCTCTCCTCCTTCTCACTTGAAGTCAGTAAGGCCTGGATTAGAGTCCCGAGGGCAACCTATACAACCATATACATCTGTGTTCACCTCTATCTCCCTTTTTTCATGTCTTGTCCCCGACATCACTTCGTTTCTGTGCGTTCTTTTCTTCTCCAGGAGAGTGTTGAAGGTTGGCTTGGTCAGGTTGGTACCTCGTGCTGTAGGGAGGAACCAGTAAAGGCTGTTGCTAAAAAAAAAAAAATCCACCAAAAATCTCTACAGAAACTCACTGGCCATAGTTGCTTGCTTAGAGCACAGTCAGAAGAGGCAAGCAGTTATGATACTTTCCTTGAGTGCTCTCTTGGGCTCTAATTATTTCCAGCTCAGGCTATTTTCTGTGTGTGATACAACCTATCTGTCTAATAACCCTTGCTGGATCTTCCTTCTAGGTACTTGCCCAGCCTCACCTTGCACCACTATAAACTTCCTGCACCCCCATCTTTTTGCAAGCATCTGCTGCCTTGGGTTTGCTGTGGACCTGGTTGATGATTTTCCTCTCGTTCCTGAGCTGGACAAGATGGTTTAGCAAGTTTTCCCCACCCCTCCAGTGCACTCAAGGTTTTGTAAACCTCTTTAAAATCCCCCTCGCCTGCGTCTTTTCTAGGCTGAAGCATCCCAACACATCAGGCTGGTTTTTATGAAGAAGCCATTCCAGACCTTATATCGTATTTGTTGTCCTTGGTGAACCTTTCGCTGCTGTATTCCTTCTGCCTTTTACCGCTGTAGCTCTGCGGTGACACTGTCCGTGGACTTTTGGGGCACTTTGTATCGCTGGAATGACCAGAATTAGCTGCGTGTTTTGGAGAAGCTGGCCCTTATTTGCAAAGGCTTTTATTACATGAACCTTTTCAGCGAAACGGCAATTATTATGAATCCTGAAAGCGGACCCTCTGCAGCTTCCAATTACAATCCTGGCTGCATCCGATTTGAATGTCGTTTGCTATTTAGGGAACATTTGAAAATGCATTTTGGGTGGTGTCTTTTCATTTCATTTATAACGGCTAACATTGTTTCTAACGCTAAAGGAAATTAAAAAGTGCTTCCTGCTTAGAATCAATTAGGTTTAATGAAAAAAATAACAGGTTGCTGTATGCTGGCCACACCGTATCTTTGCCGTAGAGAGAAGAAACCAAAGTACGTGGCTGCGGGGCCAGCGGGATGTGCCTGGGCTGTTTGCAAGTTTAGTTGCACCCGGAATAACTTGCTATAGCTTTGTTACTCTTTGAAACGGGATAAATGAGCGATCACGCTGCAAACTGAGCTGGGTCTGCTCTGAGGAATCTCCTAAAAATCCTCCATCCATGTGATGTGTACACAGATAATTGAGTTCGGATGGGCTGATTAGGTCGTGTGCTGTTTATTCTCTTCACCTGTTGGAAGTTCAGGGAAGTGCAAGGGGGTAAAGGCTCATGAGAATTTGCCTTTGGGATCTGGGAGCTTCTGGTTAACCCAGTCATGTGCATTTTGTTTCCCCTCTGTTGAATTGTCCAGATCTCATGACACAGACGTGTTGTTGACCTGTCAGAAAACCTGATCCGAGCAGATTTGAGCCTGACCTGGGTCAGCACCTTGTGTCCCGTACAAGGGACATTAGGAAGAAATCACAGTGCAAAAGATCCCTGGCAGTGCTTTTAATGTGTTTGCATTTACACCTTCCTGCTTGGAAATACACACAAGTAGGTCATAAAAAGTGGTCTAGTGGATTCCAGCATTAAGTCAAGTGACTTTTTACAAGGGCTCACCCAACTCTACTAAAAAGTGAGTTGTTATGTGTTGGTCTGGAGCTCTCTTGTTCAGCCTCAGATGGTTTTATTCCCTTGATGGTATTTACTGAAAGAACGACGAGAAAATAACTCAAGGGGGCATCATGCAAAAATTCCGTGTTCAGAATGAGAGTGCTACGTTCTGGCTCTTCCTTGAACACGAGTGTGATACTGTCTCCCTTTTAAAGTCAAGTATCAGTTTAGAAGACTAGAAAGTAAAATAATAACCCCCCTAAATTAAAATCCCGGTGAAAGAAAACTGCATTGCGTGGTTTTCCTCTTCTGTGTGTGGGAAGAGGTGGTAAGGGGAGGTCAGGGTGGGAGGATGCGAGAGAAGGTGTCATGATTGACAGATGTCAATCATACTGTTTGACACTCAAGCTGCTCTTGCTTGGCATCGGTGAGGACGAGATGTAGAAACATGAACAGAACTTTAAGTAATTAACTGTAATTTAACTTACTCATCCAGTCTAGTTTTACCTGCATAAGCAGCAGCAGGTTTTAACTTTTTTTTCTTCTTCCTTTTGTTTCTTTTAAGATGCATCGTATAAAGGAGTCAAGAAAAGCATTTTATTTAATTTCCAGGACATATTCCTGACTTGGTTTGTAACTCGTCATCCCAAAAGCTGCTTGGCTGGGATGCTCCAGAAACACTTGAATTTATTTGGGCTGTATGTCCTGGAGCTTTGCCTTGGTTTGGATGATGGATTTGAATTAAGGGGAATAAGAAGGCCTGGCTGTGTGTTTTGTGCAATGGATTTTGCAGGCAGAGATTTAATAAGGGAGATTCATTATATTTTGTTCAATGGTACTGTTATCCATATGCCGCTTTTCAAAGCCTGCGTGCTTCCTGAAAACATCTCGGTGTACTTGTAGGCTTGTCTCGTGTTTTGATTTTTGCTTGAAAATGGAGAGCAGAGTTAAGGTTATTTATGATATTTAACTCTGACCATAGCATCTTATTTGTTTCCGTGACTTGTTCAGAGCCACCTCATTACTGAATCTTCTGGTTTTCTAGACGAGCGTAGTGCTCTTTTTAAGGATTATTTTAGGCAGCTAGAGGTATGCAAAAGCTTTTATCTGGTGATACATGTGTGAACAAAATTATGTCCATTTTCACCCCAGACAGAGCAACCGATAAGTCAAAGCTTTCACAAGTGCAGCCACACGTGATTAAAACAAGCTGAAATCTAGAGCTTGTGGCGGTGATTAAAAAGTTTTAATCAGATGCTTTGTTAGAATCCATCGTCCTGGTCCTGACATCCAAACTGGAGAGGGGACCGAGCCCAGGAAAGGTGCTTCCTGCGATGGGGTGTGCAGGAACCGCCGGCATCCCGGAGCTAAACCCCCTGCTCAGCCTCGAGGGATGCCCTTCACTTCTCCGTTCAGCCCTTCCCTCCCTCCCGCTTGTTTGATCGCTGCTAATCTCTTTGGTACGATGGGTATTTGTTGTTGGACTTAGCTGCAAAGCTGCTGCGGAGCTCGGGGTGAAGGCCGGGAGCAGCTGGCGAGATGTTCCTCTGATGGATGTGGGTAGCCCTCCCCACCTTGTGCGTTCACCTCTTTATTTTCCTTCCTTTCCCATCCCTGCCATCTCTTTGCTCTCTTTATCCCACTCTTCTCACCTTTCTGCTCCTGCCACCTGGATTGCAGAGTTCCCATCACACATGACCCTGATGGGACACGTCCCTGCCCAGAAGCCAGGGAGACTTGGTAGTGGGTATGAGAAATGCAACCAGCAAAAAATACAGCTGATATTTAAAAATTTTTTTTATTTCAGGCTTAAAATGGATGGCAAATCCCATTTCTGCTCCTCCTTCCCTTCAAAAGTGAAGAGGATGAGCAAGGCCCTGGAGGATCAATCTGGCCTTTGTGCAATGCTTCACGCATGGCCATTGCAGAGATCCCAAAAAACCCTGTGGCTCGTGCAAGTCCTGCCTTCTCTTGCAAATTCATGGCACCTCGTGGCCTCTGCCCTCTCCTGAGCCAGCAAGAGAAGAGTCGGAGCGGAATCCTGCTGGGATGCTGCATATTCACACCGACTCAAGACACCACCTCTCGCAGCTCTAGTCATGTGGCAGTGATGTTAAATATGACCACAGGCAGCTCTCTGAAAGATTTAAGCACATCAGGCTTTTGCCAGCCATGCAGGTGAATGAAATCTTCCCCCCCATCTCCGGCTCTCCATAGAGACCGGCTCCCCGCGGCCTGGGTTGCCAGCCAGCCACACGCTAATTGGGGCTGTCATCAAAAGAAATGAGTTTCCAGGCGAGCGGAGTTCAAGCAGGTTTGGATCTGAAGTGTGCAGCTGCCCGTTCCCTTTTGTCCCCCTTCCCCTTCTGCCTTGCCTTTGTCTTCTTTCGCCTCTGTTGCTTTTCCGTGTGTGGTTTTTTTTTTTTTTTTAATGTTTTATTTTGAGGTTATGAATGTAAATGTGCTCCCCTGAACAGGGGGGGTGAAGCTCGATATCCAAGTGACTTTAGAGAGGGCTCTGGTGCTTGAGGGGATGGTGGAACGTTGGTGTTTGGAAAAGTGGGCAGGGGGGATGTTCCTTGGCATGGAGCAAAAGTAACAAGTGATAGGACAAGAGGAAACAGCCTCAAGTTGCGCCAGGGGAGGTTGAGGTTGGATCTGGGGAACAATTTCTTCCCCAAAGGGCTGTGGGGCATTGGAACAGGCTGCCCAGGGCGGTGGTGGAGTCACCATCCCTGGAGGGTTGGACAGACGGAGATGAGGTTCCCAGGGACATGGGGCAGTGCCAGGGCTGGGGGAACGGTTGGACTCGATCATCTTGAGGGTCTCTTCCAACCAAAATGATTCCCTGATTCTATGCTTCCTCTTTCAGACTCCCTTCTTGATGCAGAGCAAATGCAATTTTGTCCTTTAGAGCATCATCAGTTTTGGTAGCACTCATTAACCCTCCCAATTTCTTGTTTTTCCAGGGCTGTAGTGATGGTTGAAATGTGATGAGGCCTTCATGCCTGTAGGAAATTCCATTTCCATCACATGAAAACTTTCCTTTCCAAGTGCCTGTATCCTCTGGGTTTGTCTGGGACACAGGAGATGTCTGTGCCCTGGTGGGCTTGAGAGGTTGAACTGCACAAAGACTCATCAGAGGCTGCAGCTTTGGGCTACATCTCCAGCATCTCCGCTTAGATACCCTCCATGCTCTTTGGGTACCAAAGCCACCAAGTGCTGCTCTTTGCTCAGATTTTCTGAACATACCAGCAGCCACATCAGCGCTGTCGCTACTGGTTTGGGTCACCAGATAATACAACTCCAGCTCTTGAAGGCGATAAGTTGTCCCCTCTTCCTAATGTCCCCTGGCAGTTTGCTCTCCAGACCTTCTGGAGACCACATGTGTGATTAGTCGGGTGCAAAAGGTCGAGGCGGGGAGCGGAGGGAGGCACGACAGATGGAGACACTACTCTGCGCTGCGAGAGAGCCAGCAGTGACTTATCGATCAGCTCAGAAGGTGACGCTCCAGCTTTTGCAGGTGGTGTTTGGCCAGACGACACTGCTTCAGGGCAGATGCTGAGTGAGCACCTGCGTCAGGGGGATGGGATTTTCTTGCTGAGGAAAACAAGGGTAGATCCCACCCGGGGGCTTTGCTGTCTGTTGAGGAAAATGTGAGGAGTTTCCCTTATCCCGGTGCTGACAGGTGTGTTATTAATGGAGTGAGAGGAGACGAGGCGAATCCTGGCGCTGGTCGACCCCGCCGCGCTGCAGCGGCCGGGCCATCGGCGGCGAGGAGTGACACCAGCCTTGCTGTAAGCCTTGTCTTCTTCTTGGGAGCACTTTAATCCTGCGCATTACCAAATTCCATAGAATCATTTTGGTTGGAAAAGGCCCTCAAGCTCATCAAGTCCAACCACAACCCAGCCCTGGCACTGCCCCATGTCCCTGAGAACCTCATCTCCGTCTGGCGAACCCCTCCAGGGATGGTGACTCCAGCACTGCCCTGGGCAGCCTGTTCCAATGCCCCACAGCCCTTTGGGGAAGAAATTGTTCCCCAGATCCAACCTCAACCTCCCCTGGCGCAACTTGAGAATTTATTGAACTCTGGACTGGGGCAAACTGGGGAAATATATCAGAAACCATCTCCCCCAGCCCCACTTTCCCAGGGAAGCAGAACGGGGCATCTCCCACCATCGGGGTGTTTCTTCCAGCTTGCAAAATTCATGGTTTGGGAGGTCATGGAGCCAAATGCCACCAATGGGTTCCATAAAGGGCTGGGTGATTTTTATGGCCAGTAATAACGTTTGTAGTTATACATGCTGCAGGAAGATAAGGCTAATCAATTCTCATGCTTCAGGTCAGCAGCTGATTGCTGCAGGGGTCAGGAAGGAATTATTTCCTCACCATTTACAGCTTTATTTAATTGGCCAGATGCATTAAGAGCCTTTTAATTATTTTTTTTCCTCTTCTCTCCTCTGAAGCATATGGAATGAAGCACTTTCAGAGACAACACTCTGCACTGCTAGGACACCACTGCTCTTATCTGGCAGGGCAAATCTTCTGCATTAATGAAGCCTTTTAATGCTGGGACTTTCTCTGGGAGTTAGCAGGGTGGGGTTTCTTTTATTCCAGAAGAGGGCATTCCATTAATGCTTCCTGATAACTCGTAGGAAAATTCATTTGGTTCTTAAATGCAGTTTGCAGGACCTGCTCTCTGTTTGGGTCCAGAACTGGATGGGAATTTTCCACTGCAGTGCTGGTTACACGGGCACAGCAATTGCTGTAATTTTGGTTTTCTAGCTTACAGTTTAAAAAAAAAAAAAGGCAACTGGAGCAAATCCATATTGAAGAGCTTTGTTTTGAGTTGAGTCAAATTCTTTGCTTTAAATGAACCATAGTCTGACAATCCCAAACTACCCTTCTAATGACTCCAAACGGCTCTGTGGAAATGCACGGTGTACAAGTCCAGCTCTGAAATGGTCTCGCGCCATCACAATTTAAGATGAAACTGATTTTTTTTTTTTTCTTGATTTTATTCCGAGTCTTGGTTTGGGGGAAGCTCCATTACATCCGAGTTGGTTAACCGAGCAGCAGCACAACGAGTTTTGGGCTCCTCATATAATTTCCTCGCTGCTGGCTGGAGCTGGGCAGGTTATAACCCACCTCCCCGCCAGCTCAGGGTTTGTTCAGAAACACCCTTCTCTCGCATCAGGAAAGAAGACGGATCCCATCCACTTCAATGAAAAAATATAAAATGCCCTTTTCTCTTCAGAGGAAGCCTGCAAAAGAGTTTTTCATTTCAGAAGCTTGCCGCTGAAAACCTGCTTTTTAAAAATTAATTTAATATTTAATTTTCTCACTTGACTAAAACAAAAAGACCCCAAAAAAAGCAGCAAATCTGGGATGTTTAAAATATTCTCTTTAAGTTAAAAGCCCAGTTGCTGTGTGGGATGCTCAGATGAGCTGAAGTTTGCCCTGGTTCAAGCTGGAACACCACAATCCCTGCACCAGTTTCTTCTTTTACTATTATGGGGGTGGGGGAGTGTGTGTTTTTGCAAATTTTAGGAATTGCTGACCTTTTGTCTGACTTTTGAGAGGGAAATACATAAAAGGTCTCCCCTGCTGTTGCAGGACAGCAACAGTATATGCTTCCCTACTCTTAATTTAACACATTTCTTTTAATAGGAAGGTGAAGCTCCAGGCAAAGCCTGGCACTGCCATGTGTCTCCGATAAGCATCCTGCATAATTTCCTCCAATCTCTCTGTTTTTTAGCCACTTTTGGCTTCTCTTTTTTGCTTTTACAGGGCTCTCTTTGCACAGCAGCATCTCCAGAAGGGCCGTCCCCGTCCTGCCCCGGGGTGGCGAGCTGCTCTGTCCTCAGGCAGAGCTCATGCTGAGGTGCCTAATGAGATGATTAGAATAACGAGGCAGCGATGTGAGCCCTTGTGTTACCACCCTGAGACTTGGACGGCGGTGACCACAACGAGGTTGCAGCACGGTGGGAAAGGAGGTGGGAGCGAGGATGAGCTGCAGCCTGGGCTGTGGTGCTAAGAACGGCTTAACTGAACCTGGGCTTGAGCTCGTCTTGAGGCAGTTTCTGACTTGTGTAAATCATTATTTTCATCGTGGCTGCAGTGAAAGAAACTCAGTTTATTTTTGCTCTTTAAAATCCTTAAAAAGGGAGAGAGGGAGCGGGGTCTTGGTGGGTGTCGTGGAGGTCAGACCCTTCCTGCAGCCTGCACTGGATGAGGATTCTCCATCTCTGGAGACGTCTTTGGCCACAAAAATGATCCGAGGCTGTGGGACAGGCTGAGAGAGTTGGGGTGTTCAGCCTGGAGAAGGATCCGGTGAGACCTTATTGTGGCCTTTCCGGACTTAAAAGGGGCCGATAAGGAAGATGAGGACAGAATTTTTAGCAGGGCCTGTTGCGATAGGACAAGGGGCGATGGTTTTAAACTAAAGGAGGGAGATTCAGGCTATAGAGATGAGGAAGGAATTGTTGGCCCTGAGGGTGGTGAGAGCCTGGCCCAGGTTGGCCAGAGAGGTGGTGGCTGAACCATCCCTGGAGACATCCCAGGCCAGGCTGGACGGGGCTCTGAGCAACCTGAGCTGGTGCAGATGTCCCTGCTCATGGCAGGGGGGAACTGGGGGAGCTGGGAACGTCCCTGCAACCCGAACCGTTCTATGATCTCAATTCTACAACAAATGCGTCCTGAAAAAAGTATCTTGGCCCATCTATGGAGAGAGAGGTGCAATGCACCCTGCAAAAATCTGTGTTTTACTTATAAGAATCTCTGCTGCAGGATTGGGTTTCCCAAAGCGGCTGGGAAGGGACGCAGCAGCTCCGAGCATACAACATTTAACAAGCAGGAGAGCATTGCAAGGGCATTCTCTGAATTGAAGGTAAGACCCTGCTGGGCTTCCACGCTCCAGCGCCTCGCAGAGGAGACGTGTCCTTCTGTCCCCACTTCTGTCCCTCTGCATCAGGACTTTAAAGTGCATTTATTGTCAGGAATGTTTTTGAGGGGGCTGCTCTTTTGCCCGATGCCCACAGGAGGGGTTTAGGACACAGAAGCGGTGCCTGGGACAGCGGTGACAAGCTCCAGGTGTCACCCTGATTTTGTCAGAGCTGCTGGGCTGTGTTTTGATCTGCAGCAGTCACACCTCCGCTTTTTACCTATTGAAAAATAGCAATAAATTAATTGAGGATTATTAATTAGATTAATTGTAAAACTTAACACGAATCACCCGCTGCCTTTTCCAATCTATAATCACTTGCTTTCCACGATCAATTAGGCAGTTCCAGTCAATATTTTAGATTTTTTCAGTAGCAAGGTGGCGGTCTATGGTTTGTGCGTTGGGCTGGAATAGAACAGATCAAGAAATCATTATTGTCATTGCTTTAATATAGACTGGAGTTCACCTGCTACAGCTCAAACTTAAAAAAATGCACCGAGAAAATGGCAAATTAATTCTTTCAGTTGCGGTTTGCTGAGCAGAGCGGGGTGGAAGGGGCATTTTTTTGCTCTCTGGTCAAAGCCTTGTGTAGAAAAAGCTCTGCTGGGTCCATGGGTGAGTAAGTCTTGGCTCAGTTTCAACCATTGTAGCCTCAGTTCTGCCCCGTTTTTGAATCTAATGTTGAAGTTACAGCTGAGTTCCCTCCCGGTAGAGCTGGCTAAATGGGGAAGAAAAGAGGGAGATTTACACCTGTTCTCCCAGTTGGAAAAAATCTGCTCTTACTGCTGAAACGTTGAAACTTTAGAAACGCAAGTCAGTTCTTCATTTTGATGCCGCATAACTGACTGTATGGGTGGGAAAAGCAATATGACTATTAATTGCAGACAAATTCTCTATTTCCTTTAATTGTTTCTGTAACTTGATTTACTCTTGAAATGCTCCGTGGGTGCTTTGCTTATTTACTGTCTCTTCACATTCCTATCACTTTTTCTGCCCTGAGTGATGAAGCACATTCATCATTTCTTTTCATTTGGTGCGGGCAGATACAGTTGTTCCTGATAGCAGCATGCTTGGAGAAGGAGCTTCTGGTGAAATTGTTAATATCAATTTAAAAATGGGATAAGCGATTTATAGGGAAGAGGCAGGAGTGGTGCGTAACTGAAGAGAACGCCCTATAAACATCATTTTAAGAGCGCTAAGGAAAATGTAACCAGGATTAAATAAGAGAAGGTTGAGGCAGGAGGTCGAGCTGGGGAAACAGAGGAGCTGTTGGGAACATGGGTACTAAAGGCAGGGCTACACTTAGTCCTGAGACAATCCAGTGAAATATTAATACCTCCAGAAGGATTTCTGTGTGCCTTGAGGACTATACATGGCCATTCAGGCTTGTCTAGAAGGTCCACGCTCCTTCAAAAGAAGGATTTAGCAGCTGTTTTAATTTCCTCAGGTCCAACTTGAACTTACTGCCTCTCAGCTCTGAGGACTCGATGCCTGCCTAAATTTAAGCTCATCAGTTTTTTTATGCCAAGACTTGAGACGTGTTCTGTACTTATTTCCCATGTGCTCTTTTTAATGGTTCGTCTCCAGACATTTTTTGCTTTTAATTTCGCAGTGAAAAATAACCTAAACTGGCTGAAATAAGCATTTGAAAGATGGCTTCTTGATTATAAGCCAGAGCTGGGGGCTGCCTTATATAGATGTTTCCTGGGCGTTTTCTTTGGGAATAATCAGCCCCAAAGCTGGTCTCGGAGGAGAGTCGCGGATGAGAGTTACCAAGAGGGGTTTTATGAAAGACGAAACTTGCACTCAAATTTCAATTCAGATAAAACATGCCAAGTGAAGTGTATCTTTCCCTTGTCACTTCTGCAGAGAGAGAGATTTTTATTAACACCAATTGCATGGAAACAGGGGTCGGCCACAGTGCCCCCACATAGATAAAAAGACATTAATGCACTTAGGCTGTGACAGCACAGAGCAACTGGTTTTATTTTATGTTCTTTTTGACTCCGGTGGGAGTTTTGCTGAGCAGTGCAGGACGTTGCAGCCGAGTTCAGTGAGAGATCCCTCAAGTGAAAATATCCGATTAGCCTGGAAAACAGGAGCTGAGGGGAGACCTTCTGATCTCTGAACTGCCTGAGAGGAGCTTGGAGCCAGGGGGGGTCGGGCTCTGCTCCCCAGGAACAAGCGCCAGGACCAGAGGAAATGGCCTCAGGTTGTGCCAGGGGAGGTTGAGGTTGGATCTGGGGAACAATTTCTTCCCCAAAGGGCTGTGGGGCATTGGAACAGGCTGCCCAGGGCAGTGCTGGAGTCACCATCCCTGGAGGGGTTGGACAGATGGAGATGAGGTTCTCAGGGACATGGGGCAGTGCCAGGGCTGGGGTAATCGATGATCTTGAGGGTCTTTTCCAACCAACGTGATTCCCTGATTCTGTGGTCATTTGCAGTTAGTCTCACTTGGTCCTCAAGCAGAAGGATGGCGGCTCGTGCCCAGGGTGCAGGAAAACCCATTTCCCAGCACCACGATCCCGTCCCCGACCCGGCGTGATGCTGCTCCATCGCAAACTCCATCACAAGCCTCATCTCCTACCCTGGGACAATGTCGTTAAAAAGGCCGAGCTTTTAAAGCTCTGCCGCACGCGTTGCCAGCTGTGATGATGGATGGATCTCTCAGTCCTCGGCAGGAATTGTACAACACCTCATGGCTGCACTGCCCGATCGATTAGTACATCTCCTTCAATCAAGCAGACTTATTTTACCCGAGCCTGGAGCTGCCTTCCCAACCTGCCGCTGCATTTTGCGGCTCATGGACCACCTCCCTGCTGAAAAGGGTGAGAGCTGCTGCTGGAAAAGCTTTCTCTTTCTAGGGCATCTAATTTGAAGCTTTCTAATAAATAGGCCGCTCGACATTTTTTGATATAAAGGTCAACATCCTCTGCTAGACTTGAGGATTTTAAGTGGAGGAAATGGTATTGGTAGGCTGATTTTGATAATGATACTAATCTTGTATCTGATCCTCGATAACGATACTAACCCCATCAGTGTACTGCTCATATCTCTGAAAATGTGGCTGGTATCTTTTTTGGCAGAACCAATGCCCATTAGCACAGAGGAGCTGTACTCGAGGCTTTAACTTGTGTAGGAGCCGCCATGCAGAATGCAGAAAAGTGAGCTTGAATTGTTTTTAGGAAAAAAGTCAATCGGAGCGAGTGTTTTTGGCTGAATGGGGTCTCAGCCTCCTGTGTCAGCTTTCCCAAACCTGTTATGTGTTTGCTAATTGATTATTGTAGTGCTGAGCACACATTTGACATAGCAGCCACACTGCATTTATGGGTGGAGAACATCCCTAAATGCTGGAAAATGGGGCTGATGTCTAGAGAGAAATGCCCAGGTCACATAGCAGGTTTGTAATTCCTGAGAGGTGTCACCCAGCAGAGCTGTGAAGCACCCGAGGATTTCTGGGGACATCAGAGACAGTGAGATCTGGTTTCCAGTGTATTTGTGCTCCACGTGCTTTGCTGCCTCTTGTGAATGCTACTTAAAATTTTCTAAAGTTAGGGTGATGCACGGTCCTCTAAATGGTCCTCTGGTTTGAACATCAATTTTCAGGTAGTTTTAGCGCAAGGTAACCTGCAGTTTGCTTGTCTTCTCTCTAAAAACCTGTGGTTTTTTTCCTCAAGAGCTCCATGTATGGTGTTCTCAGAACATGGCTTATGTGGCTCTGCTTTCTCCTCTGCACAATTTGTGTTTTTCTGGGTTGCCACATGCCTCCCACTGTCCCAACAGCCTTTATTCCCTTGGCCTGTGATCTATCACAGGCATACGCTGTAAGCTGATTAACATCTCTCATCGGGTGGATCAGCTATTGCTCTGTATCTGGCTCAAGCCAAGGGGCTGTAGATGCTGGATTTCTTTGATAAGGTGCCAAAGTGACATTCAGATGTCTGAGCCAAAGCGCCAAGTAAATGCTTTTCCCATCTCCCACCATGGTAGACTCCCAAAGCCCAGTAGAAGCAACTTATTGCATGGCTGTTTGCTACAGGAATGATCTGCCCCAGCAGAAGACGGTTTGCTTTTTGTGTGTGTTTAGGCTCTTACTGTTTTTTATTCCCTGTTGAGAGAAGTATAAAACTCCTTCCAGGTGACATTTGCAGGAAAAAAAAAAAATCAATTGTTTATCAACATCTCAGCAATCAATAAATGCAGTGATAGGTGCAACTATCTCTATTGGAGTTCAACCTTGATTTCAAGGAGCCAGGTTTTTTTTCTATAGCCACATGTGGCTGAAGCTTGGCTGTGTCTGTGGGCCAAAGCGTGGGGTCGGTCTCAGAGCAAAGGTCTTCAGAGGAGCAAAGAATTGTCTTGTGCCGTCCTGAGCCCTTCGCTTCCTCGGGGTGGTGCTTATTGCTTTGTGCTTATTCACAGCATCCCAGGCTGGTTGGGTTGAAGGAACCCCCAGTGCAACCCCCCTGCTCACGCAGGGTCACCAGAGCAGATCACACAGGTCGGTCCAGGCGGGTTTGAATGTCTCAGAGAAGGAGACTCCACACCCGCCCTGGGCAGCCTGGTCCAGGCTCTGGCACCTCCCAGCAAAGAAGTTTCTCCTCATGTTCTGATGGACCCTCCTGTGTTTCAGTCTGTGCCCGTTGCCCCTCACCCTGGCGTTGGGCACCACTGGGAATTCTCTCTGATCTCTTGGTCTTTGCTGGCCAACTGAGGGAGTTCTGGAGATACTCGCACACACACGTGGTCCATGAGCAGCCAGGGAGGTACCTGCTCTCTGGGGATTTCTGCACCAACCCACAGTTTCACAGCAAAGAGGTGAACCATGGGACAAGATACCCACCCCAGGAGGATTCCCCACTGGTTTAGAAGTCCGAAGTGGAGCAATGTCTGCTTGGCCACCTCCGCAAAGCCCATAGACTATCCCCCCTTTTTCTGAAGTTCCCCAGTGATAGGACAAGGGGTGATGGGTTTTAAGCTAAAGGAGGGAGATTTAGGCAGGACACGAGGAAGAAATTGTTGGCCCTGAGGGTGGTGAGAGCCTGGCCCAGGTTGGCCAGAGAGGTGGTAGATGAACCATCCCTGGAGACATCCCAGGCCAGGCTGGACGGGGCTCTGAGCAACCTGAGCTGGTGCAGATGTCCCTGCTCATGGCAGGGGGGGCGCTGGGGGAGCTGGGGAGGGCCCTTCAACACAAACCATCCTGTGATTCTACGTTTTTATGCCTGTGTTGTATTTCCCTCCCTGATTCTCTCACCATCCTGGGACACCTGCAGCCTTTCACTCTTGCTTGCACCTATTACTTGGTATCTCATTAAATGAGGGGATTTGATTTGCAAATGCAAAAATGATTTGCACAGGGTTCCTGAGCCTGAGTGTTCCCATCTGACCAACCTTGAGGTCTCTTAGTGACTTCCATGTGGCTGAGATACACAAAAAACACAGCTAGGAACTGAAGAGTTAACATCAGCAGCTCCCAGACACACTGGAGAGTTACATCATGTTGCTGTGGAAACTAACTTTCTGAAACCACAGTGATGTATGGTAAAGCTTTGGGTCAGCAGGTAATAAATTCTGTTTAAAAAGTGATTTTTTCCCCATCTGCTGATGTAAACATCATTAAGAGAAATGACGGCTGAGAGATGGATTTCTTTTTATATCAATTTTCAGACAAAGAAAATAATTTTTTTTCATAATAAAAAAGTTGCTGGAAATCAGAGAGTGCTATAAATAATAAAATAAAGAAAAAGCACCGGTGATGGGACAGAAATTTTCTCTGGTGATTGGTTTACAGCTTTCTGTGATTTAATGGGAACTCGCAGTTGCCTGTGGGAAGCTGCAGCAAAGCCCTGGATGGGCAAATTGTAGCCTGAATCTCCAACTTCAGAACATCACTGTCCCACGAGTCCTCTGTCACCTGCATTTTCTTGTCCTGCTTGTTGCCATTGAGGAGGGGGCATGTTTGTGACCTGCCTGCCGTGCTGCAGTTGGGATGCTCACTAGTGTATGAGGGATTTATTTATTTTTTATTTATTTTTTTAAGTTTTTTTTTCCATCCTTCAGGTCCCAGGAGTGTCTGAAATGAGGCAGCAAAACCATCTGGGTTTACCCGAAGCAATGTGACGGTCCTGGCTACCCGCGAGCGTGCCACCGGGAACACAGACAAAGGTGTCACCGTGATTAATGGGGTAATTAATAAGCAATTAATGTGCTTTAGAGCATGGCTATAGCTTTTATCCCGGCCATCTCCACAAGCTTGGGCTGATGGAGATGATGCTTTTAGATCTTGAAGCACCCCTGACTGCTCTGCATTGGCACAGCAGAGAGTCCGCTTGGGAGGGAAGGAAATTTGGGTGTTTTTTTCACTAATTGATGGGATTTTAAATGATTGCCCTTGAAAGGAGTGCTCTGGAATGTCCTTTTTTGGCGGCTTCTCCGTTCACATCCCTGGAATCTCTGAAAGCTGGCCCCTGTGCAGATACCTGCCTGGCGTACCAATCCACATCTCCCTCATCTACAGCCCAGGCGGGCGCTCTCAGTTACAGTAAAGCCCGTCAAGGTGTTACACTGATATCTAGAACTGAGCAAGAAATATATTTTCCATTTATGGCAAAATTATGGAGTTTAATTTAAATGGGGGTTTCTTTTGTGTTCCAAAATGTCCCTGTGAAACCATTACGAAATCGTTTACGTATTCCGAGTCGATTTTGGCATTTAAAAGCAATTAGAACATAAGAGAAACTTCTAAGCGAAAAGTTATTTCAGAATGAAAATCAAAGTATTCCATGCCCTCAAAATAATGAAACGTCATGCTTTGACGTTATCAAAACACTCGAGTCATTTTTTTTGTTTAGAAACAAGAACATATTGGTATTGCCATGCCCAGGTGAGTTGTTTCTTTTGCAAGAAATCAATGTTTTCCTGATGGAAAATCCCCAGGCAGCCGTGGTGGGAGCAGCCAAAGCTTGCCCACTTGTGTAGTGCCATCCTTTTCATTCCGCAGCCTCCGGGCTTGTGCTCTATGAGCAATCCCAAAGGCTGATAATTAGTCAGTGTAGCTGCTTCATAGAGAGGGAATACGATAGCAAAACAATAATAATGCTTCAATATTAGTGAGTGATAGGGTAGCCATGGAGGGCAACCCGGGTTTGCTAAAGTACCCAAGTATATGTTATGGAATGGGGAAAAAAGGAGGATTTAAAATGTTGACCAGGTCAACAAGAGGCAGAAGATACCACAGCTCTGACGTGGCGGAGACAGGAAATTTTGCACTTTGTTGTACATTAAAGGAAACATCAGCAGGAATGAAAGCTCAGCGGTTGCTTTTAAAAAGCAGAGGGGAGGAAAAACAGGAACGTGAGATTGCAAGAAGACTCATCCCCTGAAGACCAACACACGTGTGGCACTTGAGCTGGGTGTTCTGGGATGTTCAGTGGTTGAAGTTGCCTAAGTTGATGAAGATGAGGCACGTGGCTGGTCCCACGGCTGCTCTTCAGCGTTCCTGTCCCTCCACAGGGGAGATTCTCACCCAGGACAATGGTTCTTGAGCACTTGGTTGACTTTGCTGCAGGTTGGACATGGCCACAAGTGTGGAGACCAGGTTGAACCAGGGCCGTAGTGCTTGTCTTGCATAGTATAGAATCATTTTGGTTGGAAGAGATGCTCAAGATCATCAAGTCCAACCATTCCCCCAGCCCTGGCACTGCCCCGTGTCCCTGAGAACCTCATCTCCGTCTGTCCAACCCCTCCAGGGATGGTGACTCCAGCACTGCCCTGGGCAGCCTGTTCCAATGCCCGACAGCCCTTTGGGGAAGAAATTGTTCCCAAAATCCAACCTAAACGTCCCCTCGTGCAACTTGAGGCTATGTCCCTTCATCCTATCACTTGTGTCCAAGGTGCTGTTTCTTCATCGCATCCTTCTGTGCACCTCCTGGAGGTTGTCCTCCGGGAAACTCCTCAAACTGCCCTTTTCGATGCCCCCATAATGTGTTTCCCAGGCCCAGCCTGGCATGTGGATATTTTAAAGGCCACTTCCAGCCCGTCTATCTGCCAGCACAGCTTGCCTACTGTAACCAACCCCTTCAGCATTTACCAGTCCTCCAGTATTTGTGTCAGCCGTGATCTTTGCTGGCAGAAAGCTCCTGTTTTCCCTTCCAGATGGTGGAGAATGATCTCCAGCAGCCCTGGGCTGAGAGCAGAGCCTGCCCTGAACCCCCTTTGAGCTCCTGGTTCCCTCCAGAGCCAGATAATCCCCCCCTTCGGAGGGGCCAAGATTCCAAGTCAAGGCCCTCCAATTCTTTCACCTCCTTTTTGTCCGCCCGGCAGAATTACAGGACGTGTGCTGGGGAAATTGTTTGAGCCGTGATCTTTGCTTGACAGCAGTGGCGAGAGGGTGAATGATCTTTTTGTCGATACGGTGAAGGCCATTGCCTGCTATTGATTTTTTTTTATTTTTCTTTTTTTTGCTGTTAAGCAGAACACTCCATTCAAAGCAGTGCAAAATTGCTGCTTTGAACATTAATGCTTTTCCCCACTGCTTTCCCTCTCTGTCCCTGGTCCCCGTGCTGCTGCAAGATATTCCCATGGATGATGAGCAGGTTGGGGACGGTGCACAAAGCACTCAGCAGTGCACCTTTAATGTGAAAACAAGTTTTATTACCACTGCTGAAAGCATCTGCAAACGTAGATTTAGCATCAGCCTCCAGGCTTAAGATACAGCTGTTATATTTTCCTTTCTTTCTTTAATTTTTTTTTCCCCTCTCCTTTGTGCTAATGTAATGCTTATTTAGGAGCTGCAGCCATCTGTGTCTGCTACGGATGGCACTGTTAAATTTGCTATTGCTTTCTCTCCTCTGGTTTGATGAGACTCCCAGTGCATAGAAAATTTCCCAGGACAGCAGAGACTTTTCTTTGATTGCTTTTTTGATTCCCTCCAAAAGAAATTGTTCACAGTGCTCTTTCTCTGCGGAAAAAGGTGGTGGGGCGGAGAGCTGAGGATCCTGCCTTATGTTTGGTTAACGAGGTGAGTTTACGAAGAGCTGGGCAGAAAAAAAAAACTGGTGAAATTAGAGGGGTTGGCTTTATCTGCAAATAAAGAGGGAGGGCAGGAGGAAGGGCTCTATGAAGAGAAGAAAAAATGTGTTTGTTTTGGTTTTTTTTGTTTTGGCAAAGCCCTGTTTTAGACAGAGCCTCCAGTCCTGGAAGTTATTTACTGTTTATTCCTCCTCTTTTTGCTTTAGTTGGGTGTTTTCTCTGTCATCTGCTCCTTTCAACTCTCCTCCATGGGGACGATAGCTGCTCTTTGCACCCTCGGCTCTCTGCCCTGCTGATTGCTCTCTTCATGGCAAGGTTAATCACGAGTTTACCTGGAAATACTTTTGCATCCTACAAGGAATGTCAGGGCCCAGGCATTAGGTGATGGAGGTGCCACTTTGTGGTTTGTAGGGGCTGAGAAGTTGAGCCCTGTCTGACCATAAACCCTTCAGCTGCTGCTGTTGGGGTACGCAGGACTGTTCCTTGGCTCCTGTCTGTACTTCTCCTCCGAAGCTGTCTGTCTGTCTGTCTGCAGGCTATTTGCAATGTCCCAGAATGGGACAAGGTGTTCTTCAAAATGGTGATCACTGGTTCAAAGCCATGGCTGCTGCAGTCACGAGACGGTGGAGCTGGTCAAACGCCAGATGTCAGGAAAGTCGGTTCAGTTCTCTAGGATGCCTGAAGGTCCCTGTTTGCCTCAAGTTACAGACTCGCTTTACTGGTGCCTCTTCATCCTTCCAATCCAGGCGGTTAAGGGCTCAGAACCAGTCCCAGGGTGAGCCCAGCATCCTGCAGAGCCCACAGCACGTTTGGCTCCCTGAGCCGAGACCTGGTTCGGTACCTGCGATGCTGAAGGTTCACACGCACGCCACGAACACTTGAGAGCCTTTGCAAGATGGTTGTGCAGCTGTCAGCATGATGAATGGATATTCTGGTTTATTTCCTGCTTTATCAAATACTAATTATGTCTATGATAATTCTAAGCATCGTGGTTACTCTTGGCTCATTTGTTTTTCACTCTCTTGAGACATAATGGGGTATTTCTATTCCCCCCCACTCCCATTCTTGAAATTCTGCTTTAATTGTTTTCTCTTTGGCTTTTGCTTAAAGTTCCCCACTCCGAATGGGTCAGTGTATTGATCCTGCACTTTGATAAGGTCAGCGGAGATCAGCTGTGACATTTGGAAGAGATTTGCTCCTCCCCTAATGGGCTTAGTCATCAAAGAGTTTTACAGGGGACAGGGCAGGGCAGAGATTGAATTTGAACTCTTAACATGTGTTTATTTAGGCAGTCCTGCAGGGCTCTGAATAGTGATACCACTTGAGAGACGAGAGCATCCGATGTACGGGTTACGAATTCTGCATGTGATACCGACCATTGTAACAAAACTTCAGTGAACCTTCACATCTATGACAAAACTTTGTGGAACCTCCATGTCTGAGACGCACGTTCCGGCAGCTGCTGTCAGGGTCACCGGCTGAGGTGACAGTGACACTAACCGACCCCAAAGGGTGCAGGAAAAGGTGGCCCCCACTTTTGGCACATGTGCAAACCCCGGGCTGCGACTCCAGCCTGGTGTCCCCAGCCAGAGCCAATCTCTCATGATTCAGAGGAAGGTGAGGAAAAAAAAAAAAAAAAAGAAATAGCAACATCTGTCTGGCCAAATGAGCCTGGAGGAGGAAAATAAATAAATGAATTCCTTCCTTATGTCTGCAGGCAAGCAGCTGAGGACTTGGGGAATAGAGGTTGGACTCAGCTACCAGCTTAATGAGGATCTCTGAGGTTGGGCAGCAGATAATGCAGAATTTCCTGTGCTTGTCGTGGCCGAGGAAAGAAGGAGGGGAGCGGGGACATGGAGGGATGTCCTGTGCCATCCAGCCCTGCTCGCTCCAAGCCTGGGCTTTGGAAGTTCTCCCAGGAGCTGGACTAAAGCCTGGCTGTTCAAATTTATCTACTGCTAGCGTGACAGTGTCAAATGAGGAGGATCCACACCCTTGCAAGCTCCTCCAGTGTTCAGTTTCCCTCCCTGCTGGGAAATCGCACGATATTCTGGGATTTATCTGACCTGAATTTCCAGGCATTGAATCTCACCCATGTCTTTGTCAAAGCCTGGGCAGCCCCCCTGCAACCCAGGGTATTTCCATGTTTCAGATGTCTAGACATCTTGTGATATCTTAAGCAGCTCCTCGATAAGCTGAACAAGCTGAGTTATGAGTTTTTCCAGGTCTCATCCGTGTGTCAGATGCTCTCTGGTGTCTCCCTTCCCTATGCGGACACCAAGGGCTGGGCAGCAGGGCTTAGAAGGCTGTTTGCTCATGGTTAAGTCTTCAGCAGCTTTGTTGTCACCTCCAAGTCCTGCTTGGCCTGTCCCCAAGGCAGGTCCTTTGCAGGGTGGAGCAGCTGGTGCTGAGCCCAAACCTGCAGCATCCTATGTGAACCTTCGTGTTGATGTCCCCTGCCTGAGTCATCCTTAATCTCCTAGAAAAGCTCTGTAAATGCAGGGCTCTCTGAGCCACTCTTTAAAATGTTGGAGGGGGTTGTTTTTTCCACACGGAGTCATGTAATTGTGGGTAAAAGAGGGGTGAGATGGTGGGTAAGAGAGGGAGCAAATGCAAATGGTTGGGGAAAGCCTGGCTCCTGTTCCTGCTTGGATGAATATTCACTTACTCCGCTGAAAGCATCTTGAGTCCTTGCTGCAGTCAGTGCTTTCTGAGGTAATCCCTCACACTTTAAATAGCTGCAATTTGCATTCCTGCTTCCCAGAGGTGTTATCTTGCATTTGGTTGCATCAGAGTACCCAGGCACTGTAGATGTGATGTGTGATTTTAGGTATCAGATGGAGGTGGGCAGCTCGTGGTTGAGGGACCACGTACGGATGAAGAAAACAGCCTGGGTGTTGTGTCATCTGCTTCAACCCCGTACGAATGTTTGTCCCCTTGGACCCGTGCTAGGTCACACACATCAGGGTTGGACTCCGTTGACACCTGCTAGGACAGGGTGACAAAAATGTACTTAGTGACTCTATAACGGGCCATGAATCCTGCCCCTTGTATGTGATCTCATTTAGCCACCTCTGTAACCTGCCCTGTTCTCATCGTTACTTGTTACATGACCTCTCTTTCTGCTGTCTATAAATGTTTGCAGCAAAGAGTATCGCTCCAGCAAATGGGGGATAAAACGCTGAAGGATGTGGACAAAGTGCAGAGCATTGGCATTGATCTAAACTGCTGGGAGGTCCCTGCTTTTTGTTGATATTTTTAGGCTGAGAAGTGAGGCCATAGAGTTTTCAGGATATCCCAGGCGATGGCAGAGTGATTCAATCATTCTCTCTTATCAGATTCTCTTTGTCTTGCTTATCTTTCCCTTTTTTTCCCTTTTTTTAAGGGTGGGAAATGCCTTCTCTAAAGGGTTGGTTACGCATTGCTGTGACAGGCAGCCTTTAGCAGAGTAAGCAGCTAGGAAATGGTGAGGTAAGCTAAAAATCCAGCTGTTTGATGAAACATCTGGTCTCCAGGTCCTCCCCAGCACACCCTCGTGTCTCAGGGCTCACCCTGGGGCTCCTCAGAACGGGAAAAATGTGGTTTTTTGTCTCTCCTATGCACACAGGTGGCTTCTCCATGGAGGATTTCCAAGATACCAGTCTCTGAAATGCTCCTGGCTGCTGCTCTTCTTGGAAGCACCGGGGAGACATCCATCAGCTTGAGGTAGGTCACTTAGTACAAAGTCACTTTAACCAACCTGTGCTCACCCGGATCTGCATTATCTCAAGGAACGGGATAGCTTTGGGTATTCTGGCTGTGGTCCCAGCCCTGCAAATCCTGTGTAGCTCAGGGACTGCAGGATTGAGCAAAATCAAGCAGAATATCCCTTGCAAGCTGGGATGTCACCAGACCGTGCAGATGGATCGGGTTTTGTGCCATGCTCAGGTTAATGCTTTGCAAACGCTATTTCCAGACAAGATGCAATAGCTCCAATAACGTTTAAATAAGTTCAAAGACTGGGCATGAGATCCCTAGGCCTTGTAGTGGATGGAGCAGGAGAGCGGGGTGCTCAGAAGTGGATTTAAGGTCCATCGCTGCCTTGTTTCTGGTTCTGTCTGGCGTGCCCTGTGAGTCAGAGCAGTCACAGGGCTCCCGTGGTTTGAGTTTGAGGTGTCACCAAGCCGATGGGTGCTGCATGGGCTGCGATGGTGCCCCGTGTCCCCTCGGGGACCTTCCCACCCGCTCCTGAATGTGGTGGCACAGCATTAGCAATGGAGGTGTGGTAAACAAGGTGCGGGACGGGGCTCGAAATGCTTTGGGGAGCTGGTTTGCCAAATACGGCTTGGGTCTCAGCGCCAGTGGGACTGTCGACATCTTCCTGCCGAGGAGCATCCCTGGGCAGGCAGCTGGGATCTCCCTCTTTTCCCTTTTCCTTCCACTTACTGCTTGTGTTAATTCTCTTCACTGCACTCACCCTAATGGTCCCTCCCTCGGTTTATGTCCTTCAAACTCTTCCCCTTAAACACTTAGTCATCACTTAGCTAAACTACTATATACAAATATAGCCCTTTTGATCTTCCTACGTAAATCAATACCTCCTGCCCTTTAATCTTTGTAGTGGCTTTCTCTGAGCCCTCTCCAATTTACTACCTGTCTTTGAGATGTCTTTGGAGCCTGATACTCCGCAATTTCGAATCCCCCGAAGCCCTGATACCTGCCCGCAGCAGGAATACGAGATGGCTCTTTGCTACTGCTGTTTGTCTGCAAGTGGCACAAAGAGTTCTGAACAGAGCATCTCTTGTCCTCTCGGACCACTGTGGCTCTGCACAAGCCCGTGCTGGCACTGAACTGGGTGCAGCCCAAGCTGGTGTCCCCAAGGCAGGTCTTACAGGACATGGAAAGCCAAGGCACAAGCCAGCGTTGATGATGCCGTGTCATTTTGGGGTGAAGAACAGTTGTTCCACTTGGGTTGTGGAAAGGAATTTCTGCAGTAATTCATAGAATCACAAAGGGTTTGTGTTGAAGGGCCTTTCCCAGCTCCCCCAGTGCCCCCCCTGCCGTGAGCAGGGACATCTGCACCAGCTCAGGTTGCTCAGAGCCCCGTCCAGCCTGGCCTGGGATGTCTCCAGGGATGGTTCATCCACCACCTCCCTGGCCAACCTGGGCCAGGCTCTCACCACCCTCAGGGCCAACAATTCCTTCCTCGTGTCCAGCCTGAATCTCCCTCCTTCAGTTTAAAACCATCACCCCTTGTTCTGTTGCAACAGGCCCTGCTAAAAAGTCTGTCCCCATCTTTCTTATCGGCTGTAGAGATGAATCCCATGTTCTCTGTGACAACACAGAAATACATGACAGAGACACAAGCAAGCCCAAGGCGAATGAAGGAGGAGAGGAAATGGCCTCAAGTTGCACCAGGGAATATTCAGATTGGATATTAGGAGAAAAATTCTTCCCGAAAGGGGCTGTTGGGCATTGGAACAGGCTGCCCAGGGCAGTGGTGGAGTCACCATCCCTGGAGGGGTTGGACAGATGGAGATGAGGTTCTCAAGGACATGGGGCAGTGCCAGGGCTGGGGGAACGGTTGGACTCAGTGATCTTGAGTGTCTTTTCCAACCAAAATGATTCTATGAAATGAGATATAAGGAGCCCCTCTTTGTCCCTTCAGTGAGAACACCCCTTCTTGGTGAGACAGCCAACCCTGCCTGGCTGCTACTGGGGCATCTCCATCTATGGCTGGTGGGGTGAGATCCCAGGACCTGGCACACAGGGGGTGAGTGGCACTTTTCCTGGCTGTGACAGGGACGAATTGGCTCATGTCACTTGCTGGGCTGGAGCCATGGCAGCACCAGGAGTGTGTTGATGGATGGATTTAGTGCAGGTGTCAGACCCGAGCCCAGCTCACACTTTATCCCCAGGGTTTAGCCTTGTCGGTTGTGCTACATTTGGTAAATAAAACTGTCAGTGAAATGCTCTTTGAGCACATGCCCGTGGCTTTAGGGCAAGAATTAAGGCTCTCTGTAGGGCTTGGAGAGACCATTGTGCAACTCCTCCCCCTCTCCTTGCCCCGACTGTTACCTCCATTTGTCCTGGGACCATTCCACCCCTGGACTGGGAAACACTGGGAAAGTCATTTAAAGCCATTACAGTAAAGAGTGGGGGTTTTTTACCTTACAAGTGAAAGTTTTATAATAGCAATAAACCCCTTATTTTAGCATCTTGTTATGGGTCAAATAAAAGATGGTCAGAGCATGAGATGGAGAATCTCACCATTCTGCTCATCCCTACTGGATAAATGTAGTACTGCTGCTATGGGCCATATAGCTTAATTAGTCACTATTCTCTGCTGTTCTTAAAAGAGGGAAAAAAAACCAACCCAACTTTCCAAAGCCTAAGCAGGCTGTCTGTGTCATATTTCCTGTGTTCTTAGAGGTGTTAATGAATTCATTAATCACTTAATGGCAAGGAGGGTCTTTAGGGACCGGCATCACAATTTACTCCTCCCAGGAGGCGGAACGGCTCTGTCACCGATCTAAAGTTTCAGCTCCGCTAATTTGTGGCGGCAGAGCCGCCGAGGAGCTGCCTGCGGTCTTGGGAGAACATGCCAAGCTGGAGCATCGTGACGGGGGCTGCGTCTGCTGGGCCAGGTCCTGCAACGAGTGATGTTCTGGCTCTGAAAAGTTGAGAGGTTGAACAGGACAAAGGAAACATCTCCCCACCCTTGTGGTTGTGTTGCTTTCTTTTTTCTTCTTTCCACTGGGACAGGCTTCCTGAAAAACAACTGCAAAAGCCCTTCCTCATGGTGGGCTTTGGAGCGCATTGTGAGCCTCAGAGGTTTCCTGGTGACTTAGGAGATATAAACTATGGCAACGCGGCTGTATAATCTGGTCTGGGACTGCAGGCAATGCTGTGAAATGAGTCTGTGAATCTTTTCTAATTGGAGAACGTCACGGTGATGTATTTTGACTGAAACTGTCAGTTCAGATGCGAATTTGAATGTTTGCATTTCTGTTCCGTGGAAAATGTTGATTATTTCAAGTCTCTCGCCCCTGTTGCAGGAGAGCAGGTGATGCCAGAGTTCCCTCCAAAATGGCTCTTTCGTCTTATTTCTAATCACACGGCAGTTCAGAGAGAGGGGGACGTGCTCTGCTCATTCCCTTCCACCAGCCTGTCATCACTTCGCAATTGCACCTTTTTAAAGTTGTGGGGTTTTTTTTCCTCCCTGCTTTTCCGTTCTCCTGTTTAACTTCTGCTCTGATTTCTCTTCCCATCTTTTCCTCTCAGTCTGTTGCTTTCCCAAATCCCTCGTGCCCTCCTGGGATTCATCCCCACCGTTGTGTTCTTGCTCAACAGTTGTTGCAGGGATGCGTGAGATGATAGGTGGAGAGAAGCTCCATGTTAGACTGAAAAAGAGGAGAAGGGGAGAGAAAGCAGGAGTACAAAACCACTTCATCATAGGAAACACAAAGAGAGGCAATTTCAATAAATGCCAGATGGTCAAAATTAACCAGAGACATGTAGAGCCCTACATGTCCAACTGTTTGCTTTGGCAGGGATCCTTCAGCTTTCCAAATGAGAGTCTCTCAGGCGCCCTTTTCTTCTCCTTGGCCTTCCTCTTCCCTTTCACTCATCTTCTAGTCTTTGCTTCTTACCCCCAGTATTCCATCTTGTCCCTTGGGTCTCTCTCCTGCCCTCTCATCTCCTACTGCGGCCCATGATTCACGTTGCACTTCAAATCATAGTATCATTCTGATTAGAAAAGCCCCTCAAGATCAAGTCCACCCATTTCCCCAGCCCTGGCCCTGCCCCATGTCCCTGAGAACCTCATCTCCGTCTGTCCAACCCCTCCAGGGATGGTGACTCCAGCACTGCCCTGGGCAGCCTGTTCCAATGCCCCACAGCCCTTCGGGGAAGAAATTGTTCCCCAGATCCAACCTCAACCTCCCCTGGCGCAACTTGAGGCCGTTTCCTCTGGTCCTGGCGCTTGTTCCTGGGGAGCAGAGCCCGACCCCCCCTGGCTCCAAGCTCCTTTCGGGCAGTTGCAGAAAGTGGTAAGGAGTGAAGGTTGACCCATGCATGGTAACCAGCCTCCTGCCACCATGACGAGATGCCCCTATTCAGTCACAGGCTTGTTGCAGGTGGGAGCTTGATGCATGGCCAGGCAGAGGACGTGTGTCCTGCGGGGATTTTGAGGTAGTACCTGCACGGGGTGGCTGCAGGGAAGAGCACTTGCCAACACAACCCCACCTCTGGGGTTGTCCTCCCCTCCTGACATGCTTGGGTCACCTTTATCTTTTTGGTTTTGTTGGAAAACCAGCAGGATCCCTTGCCAAGCAGAGGACCCAGCGTGTGCCACTTGCCCCCGCGGAACGGGGGAGACCCGGCGGTATTGAATTGGAACCCCACCACACAACGTGTTGCTCCAGACAATGCGATCAGGAGGGTCCTTGTGCACCTCCTTTGTGCGCCTGTGTGCTCGCTGCATTCTAAACGTTTATTATTCTAAATTGCCTTCTGCACATTCTACAATAATTACGACTAGTGTTTGCCTTGTTATCTCCACAGTTTCTAACAAGAATGCCATCATTATGCCAGTCGTTAGCAGAATGGATGTTGTCCGGTGTTGCAGGGCTGCTTGCGGGAGGAAGCTGGTGTTCTCCAACCTTGCCGGCTCTGTCTTTCTTACAGGGGATATTGTTGTTCTCAGTAGGGTTGAACCCAAGGAGGTTACATGGAGAAGAATTGGTTGGAAGGAGCACTGGTGTGTGTCAAGATTAACAGCTCGGAGAAACTGCTAATGGCAACAACGGTAGAAATTAGAGAAAAAGCAGCTGTTTCCTCATGCTTTTTCTGTGTTTAGGTGTGTTCCTGGTGGTAAACCCTGATATCTCTCCCTTTAAGTCGCTGTCACTTGGACCTGAAGAGATGTTCTTGCTGTGATGGTGGAGATGCGGGGATGAAGGTGAGTCCAACGATGTGCAATCCAGTTGCCTGCTCTGTGGTACCCAACTCCTCAGAGGTTCTGGGCCTGCTGAGTCTCCCTTGATAAACACAAAAAAAGACAGATAGGTTGTGTTTTTCAATAAGAGTCTTTTTTTTTTTTTTTCCTACAACCTCCCTCCCAAAATTTGGCAACCCTGAAACATTTAGAAATTTAGTTAGATTTCACTCATGTCAGGGAGAGGGAAATTGTACTCCCCACAAAATTACTTTACCTCCCTGTCTTCTGTGTCACGTCCTAATGAAAATGTTGAATTCTGTATTTCAACTGCCACATACGTTTTTCTTGAAATCCTACCAAACTGTTTATAGACACTTGGTGACCAAATGACACGTTGTTTAAGTTGATCTCACTATGAGTCTCCAAAGGGAAGGTCTTACTGGTTTGGAGTGTAAATATAGACAAACACACAAGCAATTAATGGCAAGGTTGGTTTGTTTGGTTGTTTTTCTCCCCAAAATACCCATCTTTTGCACCACAGTGCAAAAATTACCACATTATCCCATGATTCATTCTCACAGGATTTGGTTTCTCAGTGTTTAAAACCTACTTAGATCTTTGCAGGACAACTATGTCCTTGGTACTTTTTAACTACAGAATCACGTTGATTGTCCTTGTTTTGTTTTTTTTTTAAATGGGAAGCTAGCGAAAAATTATTTATGGACATATTTTCCTTCTTTCTAAATGCAAATTATGAATTCAAGGGAAGATGTATAATTGTTTCCTGATATTAGGTATTTCTAGGTGTGCTCACATCTGAATGCTAGCAAGCAGGCCTTTTCCATTACTCTTTGGAAAGAAAAAAACAAATTTCAACGGGATTGTATTTGTTGAATACTGATTAAAGTAACTAAACAGAATTTAGAGTTTACATAGGCAATGAGGTATAAAATGTGACTTACTGAGTTAAGCTGTTGCTTCTATCTTAGAAGAGTATCGCCAGATTAAAGTGTAACTGTGATAAAATAGATCTCGTAATACAGGTGATAGAATAAGGTTCCTTATAATGAAAAAGGATTTTTTTGTGTTCTACTAAACTTGGAAGTGCAATATACACATCTAATGAATGTCCTAAATCTGCTACAAAACTAGTAGTTTGTGAATGTATTGAATTACTGCAGCATGTGATATTTAAAAATTATTAAGGGTCTCCTTCAAGTCTTGAGTAAAGTCAAAAGAAAAAGTGATCTGTGATTTCTCTGGAGGTCAGCTTGTCCCTGAAGATGATGCTCCAGAGACAAAATTAGGACAATTCGGCTGATCCCATAGGCCAGATTCACAAAGGTGCCTCCTTGTTGGACCAGACCTTCAAGTTCTTCTGGTTTGTGACATTTAGAGAAGATCTTGTTCCTCGGGAGTTGTGGTTCCCATCCAGAAAACCTATCCTGCCCTGTTCCACTTCTCCATCTTCCAGTGTGTATAACCTACAGTGGGTTACCAAGCCTCGGAGTTTGGCTTTAACGTATTGCTGATACACATTAACTCGTATGACCCCGATCCCACAGATACCATGAGCATGGTGTCTAGACATCAGGTGTCTTTTGGTGGCTGAAACTCAGATTAAGACGGTGACAAATGTTGGAAGGTGGGGAAAAGAGGGAAGCTTTGAATGAAGGATGAGTGGATGATAGGCTGCACTACAGAAAGGAGGATTTGGTTGGAGTGAAGACAGCAAACTACAGTTTTGTGGCCAAAAAAGTGCCTGTTCGTGTGGGCCTGAGCAACCTTGTCTTCCGAGAGCAACCTTGGTATTACCCTGAATTTATTATATTATTTTTGGGCAATTTTAGTTCACTGGTACCTCGATGTCACTCAAGAAGTGGAGAGCAGGTCTACATGGACAGCTTGCGATGCTGCGTCTCCATGAGCTGAACTAGATGGTGGTGTTGACTTTGAACCTCTCAATTCTGTGCCTTTACCTTGCAAATCCGCGGTCTCCTGTTGTGGTGCAGTTAGTCTGGATGCTGGTGAAGAGCAGGCAGGAGCTGTGCTTGGACTCTGGAATAGTAAGGCAGGGCTGGTGGCCAGGTTATCATCATTTTAGGATGGTCAGCGGTTGCTGAGGGAAGCGTGCAGAGCTTCAGCCTTCTCAAAATGTCCTTTACTGCTTGGCTGTTGCAGAAAAGGGCAAAGGTTTGAACTGTGGCAGGTTTGGGGCTTCTAGAAGACCGTTTGCAATACTCTATGCATTTCAGTCTACAGAAAGCTCTTACTGTTCTCTGTAATAAGCCCAACTCCTGAATCAGATACATCTATGTATAAACCTGATAATCTGTCTTGGTTGATAATCATAGCGTTGTAGAATGGTTTGGGTTGAAGGGACCTTCAAAGCTCATCCAGTCCAACCTCTGCCATGGGCAGGGACGTCTTCACCTAGCTCAGGTTGCTCAGAGCCGCGTCCAATAATCCCAAGTGCTTGAAAGGAGATAAAACTGCCGTTTTTGAGCAGACCATCTGGAGGAGGCTGGACTTGGTGACTTCGCTGCCCTGTGCCGACCCAGGACCTTACTGCTCCCATGAAGACATTGCAGTGAACAGAGACCCGGGTCCTGTCCCGCTGGCCACCTCTGCTCAGAGATGCTGCTAGGGAATTATGCTTAATTAACCGAGATGAAGAGGGCAGGAGAAGCAGAGGGTTTAAAACTAGGGCTGAGGAGCCGGGAGTTGCCATTGTTCGTGTTTATGCCGAGTCTCTCCACGGGGGATGTTCTTCACTTTGTCTCAGCATGCCTGGAGTCCTTTAAATGAGAGGCTTGCGGTTTACAGAGTCAACAGATTTAAGCAGGCTACGAATATTAATTATTAATTACTCTTGGAGAGTGCTATATATTAGATTGGTGAAGTAGTTAACAGCTCTGCCTCCTCCTCCCTGCAGACACACTCTTGCTGTCAGATTTCTCTCTCTAAGACCCCAGCGCTAGAATTAGGCCAGAAACTATTTTCCAGTTGAGTGGCTTTTAATGGGCTCTCCAGATTTGTTCTGTTGCATCCTGCGAGTGACTGGGTACGTGGGAGAGGAGAGACGGTGGGATTCATCCATACTGGAAGGAGGATTTAGGGGTTTGACTAAGTGGGGCTTGGTGCTGCTGGAGGTTGGATCTCGTTCTCCAGAAGCATCTGCTAATTAAACACAACACAGGGCTGCTCCGGAGCAGCCCGTTTGCAGAGCTCCTGAGTGAAGGTGTATTTCTGACGAAAGGCACAGCGGTGCTCTTCTTCTGGATCAACTCTTGTCGAGAGAGCATCTTATGGGGGCTCAGCATGTTTCTGGGGGTCCCTCACCCACTTCAGCTACAGCAGAAGGAATGAAGTTGGTTTTTTGTGTAATGAGCATGATGGTTTGGAGGCGGTGGCACGTCCCGGCTCTCTGCAGATGTTGAGGAGGTGTCTGAGCGTCGCTGAACAGCTTTTTAAAGTCATTAAGGTGTTGCTTCACTCCGGGGCTGTTCCTCTGGGTGTGATGTCTTGGTTTGGGGCATGTGCTCTGTTGCGGTCACCCCCAGCTTCTTGTGATCTGAAGCTTTGCCCGTGTGAAGGGACTTGCTGTGGGAGACGAGTGCCGTGTTGGGATGAGGTTGGTGGGGTCTTCTGCTGAGCTAAGCCAGCATAGCTCTGCTGGATTTAGGGCTGAGTCTGAGCTGGAGTCTTACAGCAGTGAATGGAGAAGACAATCCAAAATGAGAAGTTCCTAATTACAGGAATCACTCAAGCAGCACCAAAAAGGGCAGTGGAGAGAAGACTGGGGAGCTCCTTGTGCAAGGGGAAGGAGCATCGTGGTCTGTCAGCAGCTGCCTTGTTTCCAAACACCTCGCACGCTTTGTTCCTGCCCTGCATTCAATACCCTGCAGAATCTTAATTCCTCTGGGAAAAAACCCAAAACAAAGCAACCTCTCCACCCCCAGTGCGTGGCGATGTTGTAATTGGGCTGTGACAAAGCTGAATGTCTCCCGATGGGGAGGGAAACGGGGGGGGACTGTTTGTAATTCTGCGCGGTAAGAGGGACGCGGCGCGATGCTCTGTCTGGGCAGACAGTTTGGCAGGGAAAGTCACAGCCGGCTGATTCCAGCTCCCCCAAACCGGCGCTTTTAGAGCGAAAACGCTGACAGATCCGCAGCAGTAGCGGGCAGGACTCTCATAATTTGTTTTTAATGCCATGCTGTCTTTTAACTGTGCAATTTCCTCCGGGGTGTTTGCTTTGAGATTGTGAGATAATTACATCTCAGAAACCAGGCTAATTACAGTTAACAGCCTGAAAAAGTGAAGGGCCCCCGTTTCCCTTCCCCCAGCCCAGGTTTTTCCACCGGTGTTCCCCACGACCGCCCCTTGGCATTGCGGCGAGGAAGCCGGCTGGGCACGGCGCTGGGACGGTCCCTTCCCGTCCTTGCCCCGCGAGGTGACGCCCCGTTGATTTGTGTCGGGTGGGGACGTGGCAACCTGAGCTGGCGATGGAGAGCCCGATAGTGGGGAGGTCATCATTGGTGCGGTGGCGGGGAGGAGCAGGAGAGGTGGGTGCTGCGGTTGGTGTGTCAGTGCCCAACCTGCTCAGCCACGTGCACCTTGCTCTGATGAAGAAGGACGCTTCCTTCAGCCAAGCGGGGCAAAAAAGCCTCATTTTTCCAAGCCTCACCATACGTGATCCAGGTCCAGCATCATGCGTGCAAGCGGTTAGTGTGTGGTCTGCCTCCAGCTGTCGTAACTTAATCCATCACAGAACAGTTTGGGTTGAAGGGACGTTCCCAGCCCCCCCAGTGCCCCCCCTGCCATGAGCAGGGACATCTGCACCAGCTCAGGTTGCTCAGAGCCCCGTCCAGCCTGGCCTGGGATGTCTCCAGGGATGGTTCAGCCACCACCTCTCTGGCCAACTTGGGCCAGGCTCTCACCACCCTCAGGGGCAACAATTTCTTCCTCATGTCCAGCCTGAATGTCCCCTCTTTCAGTTTAAAGCCATGACCCCTTGTCCTATCACTACATGCCCTTGAGAAAAGTCCCCCTCCAGCTTTCTTGTAGGTTCCCTTTAGCTACTGGCGGCTGCTATAAGGTCTCCTCAAAGCCTTCTCTTCTCCAGGCTGAACAAGCCCAACTCTCTGAGCCTTTCTCCATTCCAGAGGGGCTCCAGCCCTCTGGGCATTTTCATGGCTTCCTCTGGACTCGCTCCAACAGGTCCATGTCCTCCCTATGGCTGCTGTCCCAGAGCTGGATACAGCACTGCAGGGGTGTCACACCAGAGGGGCAGAATCCCCTCCCTCCACCTACTGGCCGAGTTTCTTTTTGGTGCAGCCCCTGTTCCACGCTGGAAGATGCTTCCCCCTGCTGCCCCCGGCGCTCTTCTTTCTCCATTTCACATCGTCATTTAGTTGTAGTGGTGGTGGGGTTGTAATTGTGGTGAACTATGGCTTCTGCAGAATCATTAATACCTTTATTAGCCCGAACGGGAAAAGGAAAATTAAGAAAAATTAACTTAAACCTGACAAGCATGTGGGGTTGGAGTCTCGTGAGACAAGAGTAGACTTTGCATCCAAGACGTGTCCTTGTTTCTGCCTTTGTCAGCTGGACTAATAAAAGCTCCCCATGTTTCCCGCAGGCCTTGCTGCCTTAATTTCCGAGTTTGGCCAGACACGAGGAGCCCACTCAGCTGTTCAGAAACACGAGTGGGTGGGAGGGATGCTAATTTTACCGGGAACAGAGTGAGGCAGAGCAGCCAGAGCTCTCTGGGAAACAGGGATGTCCCCTCCCCAGAAGCCCAGGGGTGCTCCACGTCCTCAGAAATAACTCATCCCGCTCCATCACAATGTGGTTGCCAGGCTCCGTAGAGAATTGATGGCGAAGAGCTTCAAAGCGATGCAGAACCCCCTGCCCCGTCCTGCCGCAGCCTCCGATGTTGTCTGGCAGCGTATCCCTACCCTTTACTCCTCGTATTTCTATGCGATCTGGGAGGTTGGCCCCTAATTCTTGCAGTCTTGAAAACTAATTCATTTTCTCTTCTGGGATTCCAGATCAGGGATTAACTTAATGACTTTTTTTTTCTTCCCTTTCTCATTGTTTGTTTTTAATGATTAAGGTGATAGTTATAAATGGCTAACAAGTTCTGGGGGAAATGTCATCCCTGGGAACTTTTTTTTTACGCTGAATAAAACAGTGAGGTTGATTGAGCAAAGCCTGTTGAGTTGCTGTGTCTTCAAAGATTATCTTGGTTCTGCATGAAGGACCAGATTTTTGAGAAGTATTTAGGCCTAACTGAAGTCAGGTGCTTAAGCACCTTTGAAATAAAGAGAAGCTTCTGTCTGTAGGGAGTGATAATATTGTGTGTTAAACCAGGCAGCGTATTAGACCTTACTTTTTTTGGCTAGGTAATTTTTTTTAGGCGGATTGTTTCCTTTGGCAAACTGCTGAGCTGGCATGGAGCGATTATTAAAAAAAACCCCACCTTTTTCTGCTGGAAACAGCCTGTTTCCGTGGAGGTCACTGGGGCTTGTGAAGGTTGATGCTCGGCCAGTGACATCTCCATAGGGCACTTGGTGCAGTGGTATTTGGTATTTGGAGCTTGCGGGGTCGCATGGGCTCGTTTTGCTTTCCTCTCCTCCTCTTTAATGTTTGCCGATCTACAAAGCGTTTATTCCTGGTAATTATTCTGATGAGGCAGGGGGTTATTTGAAAGCTGCGAACAAAGGTTGCTGGGGAAATATCTTCAAAGGACGATCTCCTTCCGATGGAGACTGTAATTGTTTAATGATTTTTGGTATGGATTTCCGCGTGGGCTGCTCCAGGACAGCCAGGGCTGGTTTGTCGGCAGAGTTTCTGCCTCTCTTCATTGCCTGGTCTTCTGTGAATTATCGTGGTCTTTTGATTTGTATTTCCCTTGGTTTTACTGCTCTGTGTCAGACCCAAACCTCAAACTCGTCATGTTTTTTTCCAATTAAATCACTTGACCATGCTGTCTCTTCCAGCACATCTTGCCTCTCTGGCATCCAACAGAACCAGGGTTGGGACGGGACCTCCCAGACATCAGGTCCCTCTCTCTGCTACTTTCTGCGGCTGATAAGGCATCTCATCCATCTAGGCTGGAAAAAACCTCCTTCATATTGCACTGTCTTTTTCCCTGTTTGGACAGCAAGAAGCTTTATTCTGGTTTCTTACCTAAATTTATTCCTGGGTGGTTTCTGACCTTTTGCTGAAGTTGTCCTTTCACCTTAAATAACACTTTTTCTTCCGTCATGTTAAACCTCCTGGGAGAACAATTTTATCACCTCTCCACCTTCATTTTCTTAGACTAACAAGTCAGGCTCTGCTGGCAGCTGACTTGTAAAAAAGCAGCTTTGCTCTGCTGGTCCGAATAGCCTTTCTCTGAGGCAGCGCCAGCCTGGGCTCCCCAGCCTTGACCCCAGTTTTGGGTGACAAGGATCACACAGCATCTCACGTGCGGTCTCGCCAGACTGCACAGTGACCATTTGCCCACATGAAGCTGCTTATGAAGCTCCAGTGTGTACGTGGGGCTTCTGCAATGTGCAGGAGACCTTATTGCGGCCTTTTTGTGCTTGAAAGGGGCCCATAAGAAGGATGGGCCAAGCTTTTTAGCAGGGCCTGTTGCGGTAGGACAAGGGGTGATGGTTTTAAGCTAAAGGAGGGAGATTCAGGCTATAGAGATGAGGAAGAAATTGTTGGCGCTGAGGGTGGTGAGAGCCTGTCCCAGGTTGGCCAGAGAGGTGGTGGATGAACCATCCCTGGAGACATCCCAGGCCAGGCTGGACGGGGCTCTGAGCAACCTGAGCTGGTGCAGATGTGGCACTGGGGGAGCTGGGAAGGGCCCTTCAGCCCAAACCATTCTATGGTTCTATGATTCCAGAGACCTGGATGCTGAGCAGGCACATTTTGGCCACAGCCTGTGGTGTGTTCTGTATCTGAGATGTTTGAGTGCTTTTATACAGGTGGGAACACTGAGAGCAGGTTATGAGGAGAGGTGCAGGAGGATCCTCCTCTCTGTCCACAGCACACGGTGTTGGGAACTGCGGTTGAGTCCCGAGGCTGGCTGGAGATCAACCAGAGATCCTGTCTGATGGAAACAGAATCCTCCTGTTTCCTGCGCTCAGCCCCGTAACACAAAGCAGATGCAAAGGTCTGGCCCAGACCAGGAAATCTTTTGTGTGCGAGGTGGAGGTGAACGGCGACTCCGAGCCCGAGGAGCCCGTGCGAGGTGGTGGGAGAGAGCAGGGGAAGGGGCTATAAAGCACAACCCGGCTTTCTGGAGTGGTCCCGAGTTAAATAATGCCTGTGGCATGACCTGTGTCATCTGCAGGGCCGGGGATGCTGTGCCTGGCTCTGCCTCGCCTCCATCATCTCCAGCTCTGCGCCGCGGAGGTCCCTTCTGCCAGCAGCTGCCTCCCGTGTCGCGGCGCTGCGAGTCGCTAAACAAAGCAAGGGAAAATCAGGCACAAGCTGTGCAATTTGCAGATGATCTGTGTACCTGCTAGTTCGTAACAGATGTTTTCCTTCGCATGACCATTTGCGAGCTGCTTCCTTGTCACAGTCTGCAGTAGCTGTAACGCTCGGGAGTGAGTGATATCTTACACCTGCACGCAGCGGCGTTCCCGCTTGTAAACTTGCTTTGCAATTCCAGAAATCTCCCGTTACACGATTTTATATCCAGTGCAAACAATGGCAAAATAAGACTGCGTAGTGTTTTTGATGTAGGAAAAAAAACCCAAAACAAAACCAAAAAAACCAAACAAACTAGAAGAGGGGAATTGCAGGAATAAGATGGGATCCACCTAACTCTCTCTCCTCTCCGAGGGGTGGCCAGGAGCGGATATTGTGAAGGGAGGTGCAACAGAAAGCAAACCTGCCCCGTGTTAGATCTGCTCATCATCTCAAATTGCTGGAGTCTGCCTGCAATATTAATACCACTTTCAGCAGAGATGTTGGTATTTAGCTGTTGTAACTCTGGCTATTCTTGTTATCCGTGTCCACGCCTGCTTCCTCTCCGAAATGTCACAAATTCTTGGCTGCGGCAGCTTCCCGTGGAAGTCAGCTCCAGAGTTTAATCACGCATTGTGCAAACCCCGTGTTTCCTCCTGCAGGGCCGTGCCGGGGCGGTGGCGGCAGCGCAGAAACGCCGGGTCAATTATTGCGGGGTCACTTCTGAGCAGCGAAACGTCAGCACGGTATGGCGGGTTGTGCTTGGATTTTCAGACAGGCCTCTAACAGATGGAAGGATAAGAATTCCTTATCTCTCGGGTAGGTTGGCAGGTGCATGGGAATGTGATGCTTTCCTTTGGGTTACATGCAAGGCAAATGTGGGGGATGTGTCTCAGAAAGGACGTTGATTTTTTCCTGGCTCCTTGCAAGCCCAACTACTGGCATGTATTTCAAATAAATGTGCAGTGAAAAGTGAAATAAGCCAAGAAGACTCTTGTGCTGAACAGACAAATTTTGCAGAGGATTTTCTCCCTGGGATGTCCCTCTCTCCTGGATAACCAAGGTCTTGAGGTTTGCGTGTGCAGGGATGCAGGGATGGGGAACCTCTGCCATGGGGGAAGGATGCTCCGGCTGGGCTGTTTGTGTCGGCACGCTCCCAGAAATGCCTTTCTCATCCATCTGGAGGTGGATGATGCTAAACCGCAGTGATGACTCCTGGAAATGTGCTCCTCTGCTTGTTTTGCACCAAATTCCCACATGGGCTTACCTGGAGAGCTCTGGATTCCCCACGGGCGCTGCAGTCTGTTGGGAACGGCTGCTCGCCATCTGCTGCGGAGATGGGCAGCGGAGCAGGGACCGTGGTGGGTTTTACTGAGGTGCCTTCAGGCACAGTGTCCTCCAGCATAGCTCTGGCTAGAGCAGCAGGATCAGGCCCCTTGCAGCAGCTGAGCTGAGACCAGAATATAAATTTATTTGCCATTTACAACAGAGGAGAAACCTCCGTTGCATGTTGTTGTGCTGCTGGCCCTGGTAGCAAGAGCTTGGCTTGGTGGGGACTCTCAGAAACTGGTTGGGTGAAGTGGGAGATGTGGGTGTGGGCGGCTGGGTGGATCCTGCAGAAGAGAAGGATCCAGGGCGACCTTATTGTGGCCTTTCCATACTTAAAAGGGGCTGATAAGAAAGATGGGGATGACTTTTTAGCAGGGCCTGTTGTGATAGGACAAGGGGTCATGGTTTTAAACTAAAGGAGGGAGATTCAGGCTGGACAGGAGGAAAAAAATTGTTGGCCCTGAGGGTGATGAGAGCCTGGCCCAGGTTGGCCAGAGAGGTGGTGGCTGAACCATCCCTGGAGACATCCCAGGCCAGGCTGGACGGGGCTCTGAGCAACCTGAGCTGGTGCAGATGTCCCTGCTCATGGCAGGGGGGGCACTGGGGGAGCTGGGAAGGGCCCTTCAACACAAACTGTTTGATGATTCTATGACCCTTGTACCCCCAACTCAACACCTCTTCTTCACCTCGCAGTGTGAACCGGTTTGCTGCAACCAGAAACTCGAGGAGACTTGGGATGGCACCTGTGTTTTGGGGAGAGCAGAGGTGAGTGATGTGGGGTTTTGGATGAGGGTTGGGCTGGGAGGAGGAGCAGGGGGATGTGAGGGCTGGCAGGAGCTGCAGTCACAGGGCATTTTGCTTGGGCATCCATGGCTTGGAGATAACACGCATTTGAGGAAGGAACAAGGAGTGGGAAGACAAGGAGCATCTCATGGGTGAAAGGCAAACAGGCATTTTTCTGTGTGTAGCTTCAAAATCCTGGGACAAAACAGAAGCCAAAAAATTTCCTCTGAGATGGAGCTCTAGACAAGGGGATTATCCCCATCTGCTCACGACTCCTGGCTGTCTTACTTGAAAGGGCCCAAGTGCTGTTTAATTTGGAAATCTGGGACAAGGTCAGGACAAACAGGGGACTTTGCCTTGGGACACTGGCCCTGCCAGCGTGAACCCCTCCTTTGTGACCCACTTCTGTTCCGTGTGCAGGGGGCAATTCGTCTTCCCTTTCCTCTTCTGTTGTCAAATTCATGCCCAGCTGACCGACCAATCCATCTCTTCAGAGATCAATTACAGTGTCTGGCTGTGAAGCCTGGAAATCCAATTAACTCCCAAATATTTTTTTTTCTGTTCTTAAAAAAAAAAAAAAAGGGAGGGGAGAGGGAGAGAGAGAGAGACAAAGAGAAGCACATTGAAGCGGGGGCATAAATCACCTGAAAAACCTTCCAAACATTAAAATAAACAAGAACGAGTTTCAACTTCATTTGTCTCTTTTTGAGACTCTGTCAGTGATTTATTTTACTGCTCTGTCTGAGCTTCATTTTTATCTTTGCTGGCATTCGGAGTCGGTCGCTGTCTCTGGAGCGCAGCCCTGGGGCTGGATGCCTGTGGTGGTGATGCTGGGATGTGCTGCCCATGTCCATCCTCCGTTTTGCTGAGCTGGGCTCCACTCCCCGGGGGCTTTAAGGGGTTAAACTGCCCCCAAATGCCCTACGGGATGGAGACAAATCAAAACGGATGTTCAGCTCTGCCTGGGCTGGTGGTTTGGGTGAGGAGCATGACCCACCAGACTTCTAGGAGGAAATAACTGCTTCTCCATCAAAGACTTCTGACTTCTTGCAGCCACTCAGAGCTGGCTGTTCAAATCGAAAGTGAACATCTCAGCCTCATGTCCTTAATCTTTCAGGTGACTTACTGCATTTGACCAACTCTACCACGTCTTCAGGCCTCTTGACAGCTTAGAGGAGGCTCTTCTCAACACGAGTGAAATGGTGGAAATGCCCCGTGTCCGTTCAAGCGCCTGAAGGTGAGCAGGGCCCAGGAGTGTCTCAAGCTGGTGGTCTCACAGGGTTATTACGAGAAGGACTGGGAAATATTGCAAGAAATTTAAGGGAATGCGGTAAGGACTGATGTATTTGTGATGTTTCTGGCTTTGGGAATTGGCCAACTGAAGGTTTAGCAAGTCATCAGTGATACAGCTGCCTATCAAATCAAATGGTTTGAATGGTAGTGGAGGTAGAAGAAGCATCTTTGCCTGAATAAGAGGATTTTCTTTCTCAAGTGCCCACTATTTGTTTGAAGACATTTTGGGGCAGGAATGCAGACACCTAACTGTGGTGGTTGGTACCGGTGGCAAGTACAGAGGGTCTGTACTGTAGCTGCAGATAAGACGTAGCATCATAGAATCACAGAATCATTTTGGTTGGAAGAGACCCCCAGATCATTGAGTCCAACCATAACCGAACTCCAGCGCTAACTCCTGTCCTTAAGAACCTTGTCTCGATGCCTTTTAAACACCTTGAGGGGCCGGTGCCCATCTGGAATGGTGGCGAACTGGGGGCTAATACCCTGGGCCATCCCTGGTCTCTGGGGCTGGAGAACCTATGTCTTGCTCAGGGAACAAGGATTTGAACATAAAGCATCTGTGCTGTCTGCAGACCTCATCCCTCTCCATCAAGAAGCTTTAGTTTTCATTCCAGAGGAGGACGAATAATCCTTGGGGGTTGTTGTGAAGAGGAATTGTCACCCTTCCTTCAGCTCTATCAGAAACTCTTCAAGAGGCAGTTAACAAATAACCTTCCCTTGGGATAAATTAGATCCCAATCCCAATTCAATAGCTGCTCATTTTAAGATGTCCTTGTTACCTCGTGCGAGTGGCTGATCTTCCTTTGAACCCTGCTGTGTTGTCAGACCCCGTGATTGCTGCCAGCAATCAGGAGCTCCACGTTAACAGCTCGTGCACTGATTGCGCCGAGCAATCCCAACACAACCTTTTGTCGAAAGTTGGGGAAAGTTGAGCTCTGTGCTGGGTTCTCAGAACACGACACAGACCTCACTCCATCGCATATTCTGGGGACTGTAGCTTCAAATGAGGATGGGTTTGCAGAGGAGATCTGTGCTTTGGAGTCTGGCTTTAGAAAGAAAATCTTGTAGGCATTGTCAAGGAAACCTGGTAATGGCGCAGAGTTGTCCAACAGCCTCCAGGCAGCCTGGAGCGAAGGCTCCGAGATGTGCAAATAGTAATCCAAATGGACTTTAAAAATTTTTTTTTTCTCTCCAGCCCAACACTGTTGCAGTAGGAGAACAGCATTGGTTTAGCTCAAAAAAATAACTGCATCAGAAAGAAAATCTCCTGCCCTATCATCATTCCCATCATCTCCCATCTCCATTGAGAACCATCTCTCCCATACCAAAACCATTGCTGCTGTTTGCAAAGAGTAAGTCATCCTTATTAACAAGCCTTTCCAAGAACAACGAACTTGAAACATGCCGTCTTGCACGGATGCTCCAATATATATCTTCGATTCTCAGGACCGTCGTGAGATTTGTATTTCCTCTCATGCCAATGGCAGCTGCATTGTGAGGTATCTTGTGTTGATTAAAAACCTCTTTAATCAAATACTGCCAGGGGAAGTGTTGAAAATATTTGAAGAATGACTCCTGAAAGCTGCAGCTTGACTGTGAGCGAATTCATCCAGAGATTAGCCTGCCAGACAGGCATGCAATACAAAATCTCCGCTCACCTTTATTTCCAGAGCTGCCAACAAACTGCAGTGATGGGTATCAAGAGAAATCTGTGTCCAATAGGACAGAGCAGGCTACAGTCAGTTCTTTTGCAGGAGATATTGCCCCAAGAAACCTTTGTTACAGACAAAACCCGTTACTCAATTTATCAACCCCTAGTTACACTTCAAATTCCTATATCCCAAATCCGTGGGATAGATTAGGTAGCTTAATTTGTAATGTGAAAGTGCGCTGGAAATTGTTGCTGTGCAAATTGTGTAGAGGAGTGGGGTTTGTGATTTTTTTTTTTCTGTTCTGTGGCTGAACTGGACTTCAAAAGAATAAATAAAATCTATTCTGGTAACTCCCAGTGAGGAGTACACTTCTTCGGAGAAATTTAAAAAAACCCAACAACTCACAATATTTTATTCAACCCAGAGTGAAGCATTTTGTTTTGGGGGAATTCAGCTAATTTTCTTACTCTTCAAAATAGGTCAGCTTTGAAATAGGAAATGTCACGTTGAAATGGAAAGTTGAATAGAAATGTTTAGAAAACGTAAGATTATATATACACACATTTGGAAGTTTAACAAGCCTGTGAATGGAAAGAAAGCATCCAGGCTATTTATAATTCAATTAGGCTCAGATTTAGGACTAGCTTTCATTCTCTGTAAACTGCATTTCTCTTTCATTTACAACAATCTCCTTCCCCCATCAAAGCCCCTTCTCCTAGCTATAAGCTGGGAATATATCACTGCAATATAGTGGGAATGACTGTAGCTATCCTGTGTCAGCTCACCGCTATATTTTTCTTTCCCAGGGCTCTCTAGGCAGACGTGTTCGCTTTGGGAGCATCGACATTTGGGACCGAGGTACGGAAAACGGGGGCACGTGCTGCTGGAAATCTAATCCAGCAACCCGCGGGACTCTTCAAAGCTTTGTCTCTTGCCCTTTCGTTACCGATGTTAAAAAATGGTCTTTACCTTTATTTTCTTGGTGGCTTTTCAGTGTTCTCCCCTGCCCATGTCTCTTTGCGGCACGGGTTATGTATGTGTAAGTAGTAAGTTAGTTGCTATTCTCACTCTGGGGGGTTGGCTTCCAAACTGTTTATTGAGTAATAAAAAGAGAAAATTACAAGCCGTTGCCCAGGGATAATGTGCTAATAATTTTATGACTGGACAAACGGTTGGAACAGCCCACAAATGATGGTGAGCAGGAAACCTGGGATCTATTGCCACCAGAGCCACCCCCGAGGAGATAAAACCTCTCTACGAGTCATCAAAGCTGATGCAACAACTGTGAGCTATTAAAAATCACTTTGGGGATGGGCGGTAGGAAGATCGTGATTGCTTTCAGAGTAAAAGTGGCAGAGAAGCTTTTTGGAAGGTGTTTAGAAGTTCGTCCTGCATGGAGCCTACGTGATGGACCACCGTGTCTGCTCGCGCTGGGGTCCGCCCGGCCCGCAGCTGCTCCGGCTGCAGGCTGGGGATTCCTGGAAAAACACAGATTAACGGGTGTTAATGCTTTCAAGCAAACATGAATCATCCCAGAGTTAACAAAGGGATTAAGTTTCCTTAGGCTTGTCTTAATTGCGTGGCGCTGAAGCCCACTGAGCCGTGTCCCAGCCTCGGTGCTGCCGAGCACGGAGCCAGAAGTGGCTGCTGCAGGGTAACCGTGGGGTTGCACCCAGCTACCTGACAATATGCCCCATCTCTCTCACCCTCAAACCCGTGGTTTTAATTATTTCTATTTTTAAGCCCGTATCTTTAGCTGGTTTTCTTGCCATCCAGTTAATCAGCCAGATAAACCCCTGGGCTCTGTGATACTGTGGGTACAACAGAAGCTACGGGCTGGTTGTACGTGTGCCTCTGACCACCAAACGTGGTCAACTGGTGCTATTTAAACTCCACTATTTAATTACCAAAGGCGTAGAAGTAAACAGCGCCACTCAGCTTGCTTGTCCTAAACTGTTCTGAGAAGATGTGCCCCATTTGCCATCTCCAGGAGGGCTTCCTAATTTTTCTTGTGGGCAGAACAATACGTCTGCTCTACGGTGTTTCCAGGGATGTGAAGGTCAGTGGAGAGTTGGGTGAGGAGGGCCCTTGGGAGGTCCCACTCTGCCCATCTCCCGTGAGCAGAATGAGCTGTACCTCTTCCAAACCAGCTGCAGATCCAGCCCTCGAGGTAGGCAGGAAGCCACGGAACTGGGAGTAGCTGTTGGCAGCTGCCAAGACCTCACATTTGTGTGTTGGCGATGCAGATAGAATCTCATAAACCAGCCTCCAGCCTGCTTTACTGCTGATTTAATGATCGGAGGAAAAACTTGACTGTTTATTAAAGACATTAGACAGTAAACTTTAACAATAGACAGTAAAGGGGATTGTTTTTCCATCCTTCTGATTGTTAAAGCAACAAGATGTTGGGCTGGAGAGGGACTTGCTCCCAACTTTGGAGCTTGCCAGAGCTGTTTGCTTCATCACCCATTCTCCATCCTCCCTGGCAGAAGTCGCCTCTGCTCGGAGGCCCTGGCGGGAGCCAAGTTCTCCAGTGTGAAAGTGGCTCCTTAGGGTTGTTTCATGCTTTTTTGGCAATTTCTGCGGGTTGTGGGGTTCTCTCCTGACTTCGGCTCTTCAGTACTGGTTTGTGTGCCGAGCCAGTTGGCCTGGCTTCTCCTGGGGTCAGAGGAGAAAGACAGGACTTGTAGGATGATTCATCCTGTCTAAGGAGAGTTCAGTCAGCATCCAGAGCACTTGACTTCTCTCCACAGATCGTAGTGGGACTCTAGATGAAATATTTCGAACACTTGACATGTAGACAGGTGGAGGTAAATCTTGCTGCGGACCCTAAAACACAGTAAATGTGTCCTTCAGCATCCACCTCCTTGGGCTCCCTTGAAGAAGACAAGGGGTGATGGTTGTAAACTATAAGAGGGGAGACTCAGGCTATAGAGATGAGGAAGGAATTGTTGGCCCTGAGGGTGGTGAGAGCCTGGCCCAGGTTGGCCAGAGAGGTGGTGGCTGAACCATCCCTGGAGACATCCCAGGCCAGGCTGGACGGGGCTCTGAGCAACCTGAGCTGGTGCAGATGTCCCTGCTCATGGCAGGGGGGGCACTGGGGAGCTGGGAAGGACCCTTCAACCCAAACTATTTTCTGATGTTAAGAGCCCTGACTGCAGGCCCTGCAGCCCTGCTGAGGGGTGATGCCTTTCCTGAACCTTCCTGAGCTCTTTGGGACCTGGGGAAGCCCAAAACAAGTTCCCTGCTAGTTCAAGTCTTGGTCCTCATGAAGTTTCCTATCCAGCGTGTGCCTGGTAGATCACACAGGAGGCTTGGTGGTGCAGATGTGGGAGAAGCTTCTGCCCTCGTGCTTCAGCGAGGTGTGAAGCCCAAGTGTTTCTGGAGGCCAGTCTGGTGGGTGAGGAGGTGGTTCGTTAGGGAGCTGTTCTGTTATCCAACAGACCAGACCCCCAGTGCAAGAGCAGGGTGAGATGTGTCTTTGCCAGACTTGAGGGGAGACGGGGGACAGAAAACAAGTGTGCCCGTGCCCCAAGATGGAGAGGAGAGGGTTGATTGCTCGTGGTCTTGGCATGAAGAAGTATTTGCTTAAGCTCAGTACATTTTAGGCACTGAGCTGCTTTTCTGAGTCCTCCAAAAAGGCTGTCAAAAACATAGTTGCCGTGGGATAGGAGTGGAGATGCTGTTGTGAACCAACGAGCCTCAAGCTGCGCCAGGTGAGGTTGAGGTTGGATCTGGGGAACAATTTCTTCCCCAAAGGGCTGGGGGGCATTGGAACAGGCTGCCCAGGGCAGTGCTGGAGTCACCATCCCTGGAGGGGTTGGACAGACGGACATGAGGTTCTCAGGGACATGGGGCAGTGCCAGGGGTGGGGGAATGGGCGGACTGGATGATCTTGAGGGTCTTTTCCAACCAACATGATTCTGTGAACACCGTTCTCCAGCGCTGTCTGAGACAAAGCAATCCCTTGGCATGGTGGGCAGGGACGACACGTCAAGTCTTCCAAGGATCTGTGGCAGGGCCTGTGCTGTCCTGTCTGCAAATGATCTGGAAGGGGTAGCAGACAGAAAACAGAATTTGCAAGGGCGGAACGTTACTCAGGGCAGTGCCAAACAGAAGCTGACTGCCAAGAAGTGCAGAAGGGTTGCAACGTACCGATGGCTACGTGAAGACATGGCAGAGAAGATGTGTTCTCGGCAACTGTACGTGCAGAAGAATCACCAGTTGCGGTATCCATAGAGCAGCACAGTCTAAACGAGCTATTATCTCTCTGGAAGGAGGTAGTGGAGGCATTGTAAGCCTTTTCTGGAAATGTCAGCAGCGATCACAAAGGCAGGGGCAATGCAGAGGGAGAAATGGAGGGTAAACCAGAGCCTGTCATTAAGTGACATCTGTGGTGCACCCCGTGGTGCTGGGATGCTCTGTGTAGTCCTGGTGTCCATGTCTCAGGGTCAGGCACAAGGAAAGACATGAAGCTCCGGAGTACTTGTCGTTATAGCAGCAGGACCTCAAGGGACAGGGAGACTTTGATCTGAAGAGGGCAGAACCGAAGGGTCAAATGAGGAAGAAAAGCCGTGGGTGGCTTGGAGGAGGTGGACGTGGAGCCAGAGCTGATGCTGGGTAGAGACCCCAAAAATACATCCATGGGGGAACACTAGAAGTGGCACACCTGATGGGACCCACACGTTGTCCCCTGTCCTTGTCCTGGCCCTTCCCGTCACCCCTCCTGCTCGAGAGGGTTGCAAACCAAGTAGCAAGAAGGTGCCATTTGTGCATCGCGCTGTCACCTGCTGACAAACTTCAGCCCTAAAAGACTTTAAATGGACTCAGCCCTGGAAAATCTCCCCAGTGAAAACAACTCAGCATTTTCTGGTTGAGTCCGGTGGGCCAGAATTTAATTCCCAGTTTTAAAGGCTCCTTAAGATCATATATGTATATATAACCAAGCTTTGCAGCCTCGAAATATCTCACCAAGATGGGCAGGATGGCCGGTAAATCCGTGGGTCGGGAGAGGAGCTGGGACTGCTCCTGGTTGTGGCTGGGGTGGGCAGAAAGAGCTGGGAGCAGGCAAAGCCCTTTGCTTTTGAAAGGCCAAAATGCTGTTGATATGTTTGCATTGGTGCATAGGAGTGTGTTTGTGCATATATATTTATATACATATACACACATACTTACCTCCCTATAAGTACATGCATCAAAATACATGTATTTCCTCAGTCTGCGTCTTTCCGTAAAATTGCAAAAAATGCAGACAAAAGAATAAAATTTAAGTCCCTTATCATTGCAAAGTCATCAGAAAATAATATTACAGCCACTGGGCAATTTTTTCCTGAGCCGTGCCCACTTCAAGATCCTAATTCAGTGATTCTTTCTGTAGCTCCTTACATTGTATTATTTATAAGAAACAATATTCAGCCCTCCCTTGACAGTATTTGCAGGGCTGCAGAAAGCAGTGCAGCAGAAAGGTGGTAGAACAATTTTGGTTATGTTTCCATAGCTACCTAGCTGCTAAATGTGGTTTATTCCATTTTAAAGTCAAGCAACACACACACACACGTACCCTCTCACACGCAGGCACTCGCAAATCACCAAATGAAGTATATTCAGACTAATCCCTTCTCTGCCCATTACAGCCTAATGTTCCTGGGATTTGTATATTTAAGGGCTACTTGCTGCATAAATAAATGGCAGGGCAGCGTTCTGGCTGGATATAGCAGGGTGATAAACATATTGTTTCTTTCTTGCTCTCCTCTCCCGACGTGTGTGTTCCAGTCGGTCCCTGTAATATTATTATGGATATTTTTACCCAGGCGTTGAGCGCCGAGGAAGTCGGAGGTGGGATGGTGTCCTCTCGTGGTCAATGGCATCTCTGCAGCCTCCCTAACAGAGAAAGGAAAAAAAGGGGTGTCCTAGAACTGCATGGGTATTTTAGGGGCAAACCTCTTTGGCTGGAGCTTCCTGCTTGTGCAAATGCTTGAAAAAACAGCTCGGCAGCTTCCACCCTTACGATAGGTGCAAAGAAAAGTACTGCCCCGTGCGTGCTGTTTGCAGACTGTTGCATGTATTACATTATAGCAGGCTGGAGGCTGCTGGTTGCACTCAGTTTTCCAAGCCCATCCCTGATTTAGGCGAGTTGAAGGAAGAAGAGAATGAATCGCTGGGCTGGGAACGCTTGGTGTTATATATATAATTATTGTAATAATTATAATACCAGCTTTCTGGAGCAGAGGAGGTTCATCCTGGGGAAGCGTGCGTGTCTGGAGAGGGCTGGGTTTTATCAGAGAATCCCAGCGGTTGGGATGGTGGGCAACAGCATGGACTTGAGAATCACAGCATCCCAGGCTGGTTGGGTTGAAGGGACCTCTGGAGACCCCCCAGTGCAACCCCCCTGCTCACGCAGGGTCACCAGAGCAGATCACACAGGTCGGTCCAGGCGGGTTTGAATGTCTCAGATAAGGAGACTCCACACCCGCTCTGGGCAGCCTGGTCCAGGCTCTGGCACCTCCCAGCAAAGAAGTTTCTCCCCATGTTCCGATGGACCCTCCTGTGTTTCAGTCTGTGCCTGTTGCCCCTCACCCTGGCGTTGGGCACCACCGAACGGAGTTTGGTCCATCCTCTGACACCCACCCTGGGGATATTTGTTGGCATCAATAAGATCTTCCCACCAGCTGGAGGGGAGGGAAGGGGTGAGGATGCAGAAAAGCAGGTTTAAGGTGTTTTTCAGCCATGCCTCACCTGGGAGCCCGCAGGGGCTGCATCCCGCTCCTCCAGGGATGCTGCGTGGAGCTGGGTCGGGAAGAGGCATCTCCTCACCCCCCTGCACACCTGCTGCTCTGCCCGGCCACGACACGACTCCCGTTTACTGTCTGCGAAAAGGAAGATGAGGAGCCTGACAGTTCCCGCTGCCTCCTCGTTAGTGTTTTACATTTGCAACGCGCAGTCTGACAGCTCAGCCCTGACAGTGCCCTGGGGCGGGCAGCGCCAGCCCTGCCCCAGCCGTGCGGCTCCTTCCCAGCCCTGCTAACGAAGGATGCTAATGAAGGAGACGTGCGGCTCGGGCAGCCCATCGATCCGGAGAGAGTTGCAGGGCTGCAGCCAGCTGTAATACTGCGTACGTGGGGCTGAGCCCTCTCATGTTCTGTTTTTTCAAGCAGACGTGGGCTGTGGGATCGCTCCCTCCTGGGAAATGGGACAGGTAAAAGCGGGACAAGAAATAGCTGCGAACAGGGATGATGGGTGGAGAGTCCGTAAGAAAGTAAGGGTAAAGACATACCCAGCAGAAATCTCCTGATCACAGAATCACAGGATGTCAGGGACTGGAAGGGACCTCGCAAGCTCATCCAGTGCAATCCCCCCGCCGGAGCAGGAACACCCAGATGAGGTTACACAGAAGGTGTCCAGGCGGGTTGGAATGTCTGCAGAGAAGGAGACTCCACAACCTCCCTGGGCAGCCTGGGCCAGGCTCTGGCACCCTCACCATGAAGAAGTTTCTTCTCAAATTTAAATGGAACCTCCCATGTTCCAGTTTGCACCCATTGCCCATTTTGCTATCATTGGTTGTCCCCGAGAAGAGCCTGGCTCATGACACTCACCCTTTATATATTTATAAACATTAATGAGGTTGCCCCTCAGTCTTCTCCAAGCTCAAGAGCCCCAGCTCCCTCAGCCTTTCCTCATATGGGAGATGCTCCACTCCATCATCTTCATGGCTCTAATGATGTAGATAAAATATATGTGAGGAGGGTAACATATGGATAAGTAAATATGTGTATGAAGATGGCATTTATCTTTTGTCCGTCCATCCTGGCCTGAGCATCCAGCCTCGGTTCCCTCCCTCATCTCTGCAGTGTTATGTCCTCTGTCACCGCATGACTCCTGTGTGACAAGTGGCCTTGGTGGTGGCCTGTGTCCATCGCACACGGGCTGGGGCTGCTACAGCTGTTGCTGGGAGATGTCTCAGTCAGTGGGATTCGTTCCTCTGCTGCATCCCGACAGCCCGTGCGCCGAGGGATGCTCTGGGAAATCTGGGCCAGAGCTCTCCAGCAATCACGATTAGTGATGGTTTGTACGCCTCACCCTGCAAGAAATCTCTGTGGCATCATCAGGTTACCAGTATTTGCTGTTCCCTGTTACCTTTTTTTCTCTCGCTGTTACTGCGGAGTAGGAAGTGTGATCATGGTGATGTTCCTTTCCAAGCAGCATTCCTGTCCATGTCACTGCTAGATCACAACAAAAAGGCTCATAAGGGACAGGGAATTCTCTTCTCAAGTGAAGCCTGTTTGTCACTTTTTTTTTCATTCTGCCTAGAAAAAAACAGAATTTAATTGCTGCTGAAAATCATGTTTTATTAGCATGTGTAACCAGGTGCAAACCAAATAATTATTGTAAAACAAAAAAAAAAATCTCTGACCATCCCTCATCTGCTTGTACTACTTGTTGTTTTGCAGGTTCCTTCTGTCCCACGAGGTTGCCTGGGGTCTGTCAAGGTGCATTTGGTCACAAATGCATCCTTCTGGGTTGCCTGTGCTAACCGAGGAGTGGTGGAGAGCTCGCAGGTACCTGCAGGTGAGTTGCTGGGTTTGCGTGGAGCTCACATCTGGCCTAACCTGGTGACAAACTTGGGTGGGTTTTATTGTCCCAGCTCTGTTGTTTCCCAGGCACAGCCCCTGCTCTTGTACCAGACCCTTGTGCACCGGCAGCTCGGGTGTCCTGGCTTTGTGGGGAAGATGCTTCCACTTTTATATATGAGTTTTTTCTATAGTGCTAAGTGGTTAGAGAAGGCAGGCAAGCATTTCTGCACAGCCCCTCCTTCATCACACCTTGTCCAACCTCCCCGTAGAGCCGGCTGGTGGCAGAGACACCGTTGTCCTCCCCAGGCAGTCTTAGAGCATGAATTCACAGAATCACAGAATCATTTTGGTTGGAAAAGCCCCTCAAGATCATCGAGACCAACCATAACTCAGCCCTGGCACTGCCCCATGTCCCTGAGAACCTCATCTCCGTCTGTCCAACCCCTCCAGGGATGGTGACTCCAGCACTGCCCTGGGCAGCCTGTTCCAATGCCCCACAGCCCTTTGGGGAAGAAATTGTTCCCCAGATCCAACCTCAACCTCCCCTGGCGCAACTCGAGGCCGTTTCCTCTCATCCTGGCGCTCATTCCTTGGGAGCAGAGCTGCGATGATGTATGCATGAAAATTAAAAATTGAAACCTTATAAATAAGTACGGCCACAGCAGCCCACAACTATGTTAATTTTCTCCAAAACATGAGATCCAGTAGTGGGCCAAGAGACCCCCTCGTCGAGGCAGGTGTCCAGTTTGTGACCGAGATGCTAACGCGCTCATCGTTGTCTTGCCTCTCTGCTGCTTTCTGTCGGACCGGGAGGGGCTGGTGACAAATCGATTCCCTATGGCCACGGTGCTCTCCTGTGCCGTCATTATGTGTGATTATCAGCAATAGCAATAATCATCGTGTCAGTGTTTCCAAGGCAGGCTTTGCTGCCTTTGTACTGGCGCTCTTTCATCTCCAGCCCCGCAACAGGCAGGTGCTGGAGGTCACTGTGTTTTGCTGGCTCTTGCAGTGACAGGTATTAATCTGGAGGCTACAATATCGTCGGAGGACCATGCTCCAGGCCCTTCTCTAGTAAGAAGCAGTAGTACAGACACATGTTTTCCTGCCTTTTCTGCCCCTTTAGCCACTGGCACGGGGCAGGAGGCTTGTGGGACCTGGCAGGACCCAACTTTAGCTGTGGGAAAGGGGTTGGTGCCCTTCCCATCACCCTGGGACATGGCAGAGTTGATAGAGAAAGCAAAGACATGGCTGGGTGAAACGTTCATTCTCTTCTCCAGATTAAGGAGAACTTTTTTTTTTTTTTTAAAATCAGTTCAATGTTTTACAGCTCAAATTCAAACAGGAGCTTAAGAGCTTAAACAATGAAACAGAAGGATTTGTTGGCATAGATGGGGCATCTTCCCTCTCCCTGCCTGCTGAGCCCGTGCACAGCTCTGCTTGGTGTCAGTCTGGGGACAAAAATACCTGTTCCTCCCCATCATGAGTTGATCAGCCATAATCACGGCCTTTCTGTACTTAAAGGGGTTGATGAGAAAGATGGGGACAGACTTTTTAGCAGGGCCTGTTGCGATAGGACAAGGGGCGGTGGTTTAAACTGAAGGAGGGAGATTCAGGCTGGATGTGAGGAAGGAATTGTTGGCGCTGAGAGCGGTGAGAGCCTGGCCCAGGTTGGCCAGAGAGGTGGTGGCTGAACCATCCCTGGAGACATCCCAGGCCAGGCTGGACGGGGCTCTGAGCAACCTGAGCTGGTGCAGATGTCCCTGCTCATGGCAGGGGGGGCACTGGGGGAGCTGGGAACGTCCCTTCAACCCAAACTGTAGATTCTGTGATAATGGTTAATCCTAATAGGGTTGTGCATCTTTTCCCCTCTGCCCCAGTCTGCCCCTTCACGTGGCTTCTCCCTCTTCCCCGATGCCAACATCTGCGGGTGCTGGATGCTGGCGGGGGTCCCCGGGGCTTTTCAGGAGGTTGCAATTGTGGGACACGTTCAGAGACGGGGGAATAGCAGGCAGGGTTCAGGCATAGGGACACGGGGGACGTGGTCTCCAAAGAGCCTCCCTGTTCCAGATGGACGGCGCTGCCTGGAAATCATGGCAGGTGAGCTGCCCAGCGCTGGGAAGGCTTGTTGCTATTCAGCATCAGCTGCTGTCTGCTCCTTCGCTTGGGCGTCTCCGCATCCCAATGAAGCCTGGCTGTCCCCTGCCACCAGCTCCCTTGCTCCATCTCCTCCATTCTTGGCACCCTCTCCTCCTCCTCTTCCTCCCTCTCTCTGCACACCCAGCTCGTATCGCAGAGCGCCTTCCCAAAGCAAGAACTTCACCTCCCTCCTCGTAGTTCCTCTGAGAAGCAGCGATTGTCCAAGGAGGCGAAGGAAAGCCCGAGAGACAGATCGCGGATCAGAAAAGGCGGCTTTTTTCTGCCCACTGCGATGTGTCTAATGGAAATGCAACTGCCCCCAGGTTATTATTATCAGGGCAGAGAACAGAGTGCGTCTGAAGCCTGGATGAATAAAAAAAAAGGCAGAAGTGAGGATGCTGCTCCATTTGGGGAAGGGAGACTCCTCCCAGGCTCTTGGACCAGATCCCCAGCTGGTGTAAATAAAAAAGCGCTAGACCGGTTTACTCTAGCTGCAGCTGCTGGAAAATACGTTTTCCAAAGCATTTTCTTGCCCAGCTTATTTTTTTCTTTTTCTATCTTCCTTCAGCTTAAAACGTCATCGCTAAAATCTAGACGTGCAGCCTGTGCCACCTTGTCCCTTGCAGCCGGGCTGGGGGGGCAGCCACCACCCAGTGCTCCCAGTCTCCTTCCCGCGAAGATTGTTGGGCCCGCCGTGCCCGCCTGAGCTGGCAGGAGGAACATCATCTCAAAGGACGGCTCTGGAGCTGGGAAACGCGTCTCTGCCGACGTCCCCGCTTCGGTGTGGCGGCGCGGCGCTGGGGACGGTCACACCGGCCGGAGGACACGGACCGGGGCTGAGCATCCTCCAGCATCCCTGGTGGGTGAGATTGTCTTTAAAGCCGCCTTCCTCAAAATGAGCCATCTGGGCTGTTTTCACTCTGAATGATAAACACTTAAGGGTCACTTGCTTGCTTTCATCTCCCCCGGCTCCTATTCATCTGAGCCGTGCATCTTATTAATTATATCCCTTTTATTCTTGTCCATGCCAACACAGGGGTATCGTTAACTGCTATTGCTTTCTCTTCTTATTATTTGTATGCTCTCAGTCACCAGCCCCTAATATTCTGTACCACGAGAGTACACTTTCCTGATCACCTTCCTTCATTAAGAAAACTTAATTTCAGCGCTGACGGGAAATGAATTAGATTAAAGAAAATAAACCACCCTAAAACAACCATAAGGTTTCTTGTTGGATTAAATATTAAAATTAATAATCCAGTGCTGCATTCAGCTCTGTATTTATGTTAATATTTAATTCAATAAAAGCCCATGTTTCAGAACACTTTCCCATTCGTTTAAAGCTACAGCTGAAATTGCGATTTCCGCATAAAGTAGAACAACGCGCAGCTAACGGTTTCACGGTAATGAGGAGGAATGGCAGCTCAGAAATCCTCTACCTGGTAGGGAGGGGAGGCTGGAGCGGCGGGAATGGCAAGGTCTATGGAGGAACGCCATTCTTGCATTGGGAGATACTGCAAAAGCCCTTTACTTTCCCAGAAAAAAAAACCCCAAATAATTATATCGCTTGATATCACACAAAGGAAAAACGTGGAGCGCGTAGAAGTGATCAGTAAAACTTAAATGCTTTGCCGGTGGAGTTACAAGTGAGTTTTCTGAAATTTAGATACATACCCAAACTTCCTTGAACCTTTTGGGGCCTAATTAAATTTGAGGGGATTTATAAAAAAACCTGCATGGAAGATAATACTTTTTTCTATGAAGAAACTGCTTAATAAAACAGATTATGTGTAAAATAGAAATATGGGCCTTGCGAAGGAAGAGTGAAAAGACACTAATGAGCAGAGTCTGAGTGTTAATGAATCGTATTAGCATGCCATTACCTGCAGATATTATAAATAGACCAACTAGTTTTAGGTTTCTTTTTTCTCCAAAGAACCTTATGTGGTATCTGAAGGTGGCTTGATGCCATTTGTCCTGTTTTGTAGGAGAAACTGTAGCAGAAGTGCATCACTCGCGTTCGTTCCTCAAGCTGACGGTGGAGGTGGAGATGAAAACATTGGGGTTTTTGGTTTTATATGGTACAAGGAACGAGTGCCAGGACGAGAGGAAACGGCCTCAAGTTGCGCCAGGGGAGGCTGAGGTTGGATCTTGTTGATCTGTGGTTTAAAAGATGGCAAAGCGTCTCCCTCCTCCATCCCCATGTCATCTTCAGCCTGTGCAGGGAAAACCAGCAGTGATTTAATTTTTGTTTCCTTGCTCGTTCGACTGGGAGAGATGGGCTGATTTAATGGTGACATCAGTAAATATGTGTTCGTGGCTGTCTTTGTCACCTCAGGCTGTTGCTGTGGGGAAGGAGATGACAGCATTTCATCTGGGCTTAACCCAAAGAGACCGACTTTGGGGACAAAAGTGTAAAGGAGAGAAGATGCCAGCATTGGGGAAGGCCAAGCAGGGCTTGGAGGCTGCACCACTTCACCCAGGAGCACTCATCCTTCTTCTTATTTACAGCAAAACTCCCCATCGCACTGATGGACACCTTCAATAATATTCTGGGGAAAGAACGAGGCGCTACTAATAATCGCAAAAGATGTCAAGGGGGAAGAACTGATGCGTTTAAACATACGGGCTGGGATTCCTCTCACCTCACCAATCACATAAAAATGAGGTGCGTGCTCATTTCAGCTCTCTCTGTAGTCCATGCAGGAGCAAGGTCCTTCCAGAAGACCATTTGTCCCATCCCAAAGGGGTATCCATGACAGACGGGTTCAGTCAGAGAGAGCACAGACAACTTTTAGACTGAACACTGACTTTTAGTTGGTGCCGTTAGCAGAGACCAGCCCTCATCCCTCCTGGAGAAAAGCACAAATAACTATAATTTCACAAAATTTCTGCGAGCGAGTCTTCATTTTCTTAAACAGCCCTGGCTGTCAGGAATAGCCGATGCATTTGAAGAAGAGGGGTGGTGGTTGTAAAATGTGAAGAAGCAGCTGCTGACAGAGCAATTGCATTTTCTGATGTCCCTCATCGGCTTCAGAGCCCACGTCCGGACCTTGGAGTTGCCCTGCCCAGCCCTAGACTTGCTGAAAGCCATGGGGACTTTGCCTCTCGCATCCCCAAATAACGTCGGCAAAAGGATTCACGGGTTGAAAAACGTGGGTATCGCACCCCCAAAGCGGAGGGCAGGAGCAGAAAAGAAGAAAGTATTTTCTTTGTCTGTTTGCCCGATGAGTTACTGTAGCTTTGCGCCACTGTCTGGGTTTGTCGTGGGTCTTTTTTTCCCCTTTTTCTTTTCTGGAGGAGGGTGTGAGTGTGTCTTACATTTGCTTTGGAGGCACCTGGATTAACAGTGGCTTGCAGAGCCCGGCGGTGGCGGGGCAGCAGGAGCAGCCCCTGTTTTGGGCTGGACTCATCGCTCATGCTGGGCCGGGATGAAAGCATCGCTGCTTTTGCGGGGTGCATGTTCCTCCGGGTTGGGGATCCTCCTCGCAAGTTTTGCAATTTTTTTCCCTCTGTTTGTGAACAGATCGGGGGGGCGGGAAAAAAGGCACAGATGACAATGTTTTGCTTTCTTTTGCCGCTGGAAGCAAGGAGGGGCAGCTTTGCTTTAGCAGGCATGTCTCTGCAGGCTCCCGGCAGGTTGTCACCCGTGATGGCCGTCCTAGGGAGCGGGAGGGCTGCAACTCTGCGTGCTGGGGGAGAAAGCTTCATCCTCTGCTTTTATTTCATATACAGCTTTGGAAAGCCTCCCCTGTAATCACAGCCCTTGTCCCGCTCTCAGGTATTGCCCCGAGGGCAGCTGCAGAGCTGAGTCCTGCAAGGTGGAGCGAGCTTGGGGCTCTGGAGCTCTCCCAGCTCATCGTGCAACATCTTTAAATGTGTTTTATTTTGGCATCCAGGCTGCCGGTGAGATCCGCCGTGCCAGGACACACAGATACCTGCATACGGACACTCCTGCTCGCGGTCGTCTATCCGTCTGTCCCCGGGTGAGTACCAGCCTGGGCAGAGCTGTTTGCGTTTCGCCTGCCGCTGCACAGTCACAGCATCTGTATCCCAGAACACCTAAAAAACCCACTTAGAGTCCTAAAAATCCCCTTTATTTGGTTCAGAGCAAGCAGCATCCTCTCTCCCACAAAGCAAGATGTAGCAGAATTGCAAATGTCCAAGCCTACGAGGATTTTGCTACGCATTCAGCAGCCCTGCATAGTCCTTTTTTTTTTTTTTTTTTTTTTTTCCACCTTAGGGGTTTAGACTGCACAGCAAGTCCAGTAATGAACTGTTACTCTGGAAAATAAGACTTTCATTAGGTTAGGATTCTGCCAGGGTATTTGCGTTGCTTTATAATGAACCATGATATTGTGCAAAGCCCCGGCGTGGAGCGGAGCGCTGCTTATCTCGCCGCTATCGTTTACCCACTGATCACCATCACATCGTCAGCCGGAGGATGCAGGGGGACGGTGCGGGGCCGTGATAAGGTTTCTGGAATCTTTTTTGGGGCTTTGAATCCAAGCATGGGTCAAACGGTGGTTTTAACTGTTGATCGTAACCCTCCCTTCTCGTTACCGATGTCCTATAAACAAATGCTGATTTTCTTTTTTTCTTTTCATTTTGAGATGTTCATTATTCATCCCTAGCAGGTACTGAAATTGCAGCGCGTGTCTCTTCTGCTGTGAAAACATTAATAACCACTTTGGCTAAGCACAGAAAAGATCATTTATTTTACAAATACACAGAAAATTCAGGCCGGCTGGGATTAAAGCACAGCGTTCCTTTGTAGGTGAGGGTTTCAGGGCACATTTTACCACGCAAAAGAATTAAGTTTTACGCAGATCTGTGCTTCCACAAGCCGGGCTGCTCACCCACCAGCCACTACCTTAAGCCACGGGGCTGGTAGAGTGCAACATGCAGAGATGTACAAGGCATCAGCATTGGGGCTGGGAGCTATGTCTGCCCTATTTAAGGGTCTTGAGCAGAATCCGTGTCGGGCTGATGCTTTTTTCCTGCATCTCCCCTTCCCCGTGCATGTACCAACAGGTTGGGTCCTGATTTTGGGACCGCAGTGTTGCCCCCCCCATCCCTCCACCAGCCTTCGGATGCTCCTCCCCTCCATCAAGGACAAGGAGCAGTAAATCCCAGCAGCCTCCTAAAAACCCATTTTAATTAAAAAACAACCAACATGACAGGAGCTTTAAAGAACACAAAAGAAAACAGCTGTGGAGCTCCTCTCTGCACCTCCCCTCTTTGCCTCCCCCCTCTCTGCTGTGCTTTCCGGAGCAATTTTCATTTAAAGCTGTTTTGATTTGATCAGCTCTGGACGCCATCAGTGGTTTTCAGTGCAGGCCTGGATGGACGAGGTGACAGCTGGAATTTGGGCACCAAGGAGGAAGAGGAGGGTCTGAGGGGCCTTTGATGGCTCCCAGGAGTTGGGGGCTGCAGCCCAGCCCAGTGCAAGGACTCAGGGAGTTGGTGTCTTGGTGTCCAGCTGGAGATGTGACATGCTGCTGGTCCCACAGGGCAGGGGGTCTCCTTTGGAGATGGCCCAGCCATCAAAACGGAGCCCAAGATGGTCCTGGCTTGGCTGGTCCATCCAACCTTGGGCCAGTTTCTGGTGTATTTAAGCCTGGTTTTGCTGGGAGCTGGATGGCTTCCCAACCTGGCAGTGGCCTCTCTGGCAGTGGTGGCAAACCAGTGACACAGATGTGCCTTGGTGCAGAAATGCACAGGTGCCACCATGGCTGCTCCATCCAGGCTGAGCTGCTGAAGGCCGAAATCTGCAGTGAGTGACCTTTTTTTAGCCTGTTTTACTTAAAATGTCTTTGATGAGACCACCACTCACAGCGTCAGTCCAGAGCTGGGGATGTCCAACCATCTCATCTTTCTAGGGGGTGTGAAGATCCCTCAGGACCACTGAGCTGGGCTGGACCAGACACTTCAGCTAAAGTTGTTTCCAAACTCCATTGCTAATATTAACATACAATTTGAAATAAAACATAATTTGAGGGTGGTAAAATACCAGAATGGGTTGGGCAGATGGGTGGTGGGTGCCCCATCCCTGGAGACATCCCAGACCAGGCTGGACGGGGCTCTGAGCAACCTGAGCTGGTGCAGATGTCCCTGCTCATGGCAGGGGGGGCACTGGGGGAGCTGGGAGCGTCCCTTCAACCCAAACCATCCTGCGATTCTATGATGTGGCAGTAGTGATTAACATGTACGTACTGATTTTTTTAGGAAATTGGTTGAGAGGAAGGAGCCCCTACAGCACCTTGAAGAGGGTAAGATGATGCTGTGGCCTTTCTTTGATCTGATCACCTCGTCCCCACCCCGTGTGTCCAGCATCTCAGGCTTAAATTCAGCTGCCAAGCCGATACCATGAAAGCAAGAGCAAGGCCAAACTCTTCCCACCGAGGCTGTTCATGTTTTGCATTTTGCAAATGTAAGGTACTCGCCGGTACAGGCCTTCCAATTAGAGCTGGACAAATGAAAAATTTCTCAGTTCCTTGCCCAATCCTCCATAAAAAAATCCAAAGAAGAAATGGTTTGGATCAATGCAAAGTACAGACCCAAAATAAACCCTTCTCCTCCCCACCCCGATTAATTTTAGATCAAATGAAATGTTTTATTCCATTTCAGACTGAAATGTCATTTCAGAACATTATCTAGAATAATATTCCTTTTTAAAAAGTAGCAGAACAAAAAAGTTCAACTTTTAAAACTTTATTTTCACCCCCGTGTGGGTGTAGGAATGAATTTGTTTTCTAGTGAAGATAAATATGGTTTTCGAATCTTTTTGGTGAGCACCCCATGTCAGTGTAAGCTCCCAGGAGAAGGGGGGTGACCTTGCTAGAGCTGGTCAAAGTGAAGGTGATTTTGGCCAAAATCATCTTTATTGCCCAAGATCTTCTTTCTACTTCTCCCCTGACTGGTCTTTAATCAACTATTTAAAACTAAGTAAAACTTTAATCGCTTTTTAAATCCTTAGGACTTAAAAAAAATTGAACAAGACAGGAGAAGACACCACGTCGGTGGCCATGGACGTGGAGAGGTGGGTCTGGGAGAGTGGGAAGAGGGAGGTTTTGGGCAAGGGGCAATAAATGGATGGATTTTCACTGGGGCTACAACCCGCATCGCAGGCAGATCTGGAGGCAGGGCTCCAAAGGGATTAGCAAAGATTTATTTTTTCTTTTTCTGGAGCGAGATGAAAGTGGGGAGGGGAAGGGAGAGATGAGCACGGAGTCCTGCAGAAAGGAACTCATTATTTTTTATCTTTTCCAATGACCTTGTTTGTTTTATTCCGACTTGAAAGCAGTTTCTTTCCTTGTGAAAGTCTGGAGATATCTGGAGACTGGGGCCAGTGAGAAATGGGGGGAAAAAAAGGAGCGAGGTGAAGAGAAGAAACATGGAAAAGAAACAGAATAAATGTAAACTGGAAAATGTTCTGCTCGGTGATGTTCCTCCAAGGAGAAACACCCGTCTGGTGGGGGTCAGGTCTCTGCTCCCCAGGAACAAGCGCCAGGACCAGAGGAAACGGCCTCAAGTTGCGCCAGGGGAGGTTGAGGTTGGATCTGGGGAACAATTTCTTCCCCAAAGGGCTGTGGGGCATTGGAACAGGCTGCCCAGGGCAGTGCTGGAGTCACCATCCCTGGAGGGGTTGGACAGACGGAGATGAGGTTCTCAGGGACATGGGGCAGGGCCAGGGCTGGGGGAACGGGTGGACTCGAGTTTGGGGGGCTTTTCCAACCAAAGTGATTCTGTGACGTTGTGATTCTATGTAAAACCAGCCCATGTGGGGAGCAGAGGCATCACCTCCGTGACTCCCCTGGTCCTCACCCTGTGCATCTCCTAAAGGAGTTGCTTCAGAGCCATTATGAGAGGGATTTTATTTGGGTTTTTTTTCCCCCCTCTGTAATTGGCTTTGATTCAGCCTGGGGAGCAATGGAAGCTCATTAACACGCAGACTCTTCCCTTCTTTGCTGACATGGGCAGCTGAAAGGTGGAGGTTGCCGCTGGGGATTCACGTTGCTCAGAGTTTTAATTTTGCCTTGCAGCACCCCAGTAATTTGAGTTTTCTTCCTATTTTTTACCCTTAAGCACCCTGTTCTCCAACTGGCTTCTGCACGTGGTCTCTGGAAGAAGGTGGCCACATCCCGGAGTTGACCATCCTGCAGCCGCAAGCCATGGTGCAAGGGACCACCAGGAGATCTTGTGAGTGACCCCAACCCGTTCTGCCTCTGTGGGGTGAGAAGAGCCCCCCAAACCCTTGAGAGATGCCCCATGACCCTGATAACCCCCCACGGTCCCCATAACTTCCATAGGCTCCGCGCCAGGACGGTGCACGTATCCATGGCCACCTTCGCCACCCTTGAATTGCAAAGACTCAGTGGCCTCTTTGCATTAAATTGGTGGAATTTAACCTCTAACTGCTGTTAAAAAATAAAACCTAAAACGCATGTTTCCCAAAGATGCAAGGACAGAAAACCCAACCCTTGCTTCCAGTCGGTGGCTCGGGTTGATCTTCTCGTGGTTACTCATAAATACTTATGAAAATGCTTCAAGTGCTCAATTTGCATAGCCGTAAAGTCTCACAAATAATTCTAGGTACCAGCGTTTAATTAGGTGACCTATACCGTGGAGGAATTTTCACCTCATTTACGGGGATCAGAGTCCTTCTGAATGGAGACTGGGGTATTAAGTGGCCACCAAGTTGCTGTCAGAGCAGCTGTAGAGAAGAGAGGGATGTGGACCCAACCCAAATGCTTACCTGCACCTTCTTATCAATACTAGCACTAAGCAAGGATAATTTAACTTAAATACAATTTTTATTAATAGTATTGGGAGCTGCATTTGAGTCCCAGAGGAGCCCATTTAGGGCAACATTTCCCAGTGATGTTGAGGTGCGTGGCCCCTGGTATGTGCTGAAAACTCTGTTCCGGACCCTGTTAATTGTAATTAATGGGCTTGCAAAGAGGACACAGTGCAAATGCAAGGTAGGCATGCATGGGAAAACTCGGATAAACTAAGGGGTTTCAGGCTGGCTCTGATAAGCCATGAGTTCAGTGGGAAGGCTCCTTCTTTAGATGTAGCCCTTGGACTTCAAAGGGAATTAAAAAAAATATATCTTTTTTTTTTTTAACCCGCCGCACTGAGCTGCATCTGAAGAGGAGCGAGTAATGGTTGTACAATAGGGAGCAAAGGGAGAGGGAAGAGAAAAAGGAAATGAAAAGGTCTTTGTAGTAACTGAACTTCAGCGGGAGACTTCGCAGCTCCTGTGAGCATTGCACGGAACCGCGCGGGGGCAAAGCCCGACCCCACTGCCCACAAATACAACCCTGGACAGGAGAAAACACCTTTTTATTTCCAGGGGATAACCCTCCCAAGGGGTTTCTCCCCTTCCCAAAGCATCCCAGGTCCCCTCTTGGTGGGGGATTCGCTGCCCCCATCCAGCATCACTGTCTGTGTGTTAGTATGAGGCAGCAAGGGTATTAGAAATAATTTATTCTCTGGGCAGGGAGGAGAGGAAGAGAGAGCGAGCTTTTAATTAAAATGATATCTCACAGATCAAATAAATACGAATAAGATGCCAAAAACAACTGTATGAATCCCAAACATTCTCTTGTGTTTTAATTATTTGTGTTGATAAAACAAGAGCGAAGGCATTTTACTCTGCTCGGAGGGTGAGGAGGCAAAAGGTTACGCTGGCATTTTTTATGTTCTTTTCAAAGAACAAATGTTTCAGAAGCACACATCTGACAAACTATAATTCATATCAGGAATTAAATTGGAATTTAGAGAACAATTGTTAATATTTCAAAGTAATTGTTTAAGAAATTATCATTTTGGTATCTGCCTCAAAAATAATTACCCACCACTAATTTTTCTTTTTCAAAGGCTGCTATTTGCTGGAATAGGGGGAAGATGAGGAGTTTTTGCTGTGGGCTATTTATGTAGTTCAAATGAGGAGATAAATAGGAAGGGACTTTTCATGTTCCTAGGCAAATGAGTCTGACTAATGTACAGCTTCAAGCTCCAAAGTGGGAATTTTTTAATGGATGAGCTTTGCGAGTTACAGCAGGCAAGTGAAAAATCAAGACCTGTGCATGTTAATTAGAAATGGGACCCCAAATAAAACCCTCGAAATCCTGCCCGCCCAGCGAGGGGTGACTCCCAGGAATAAATTTCTCCTTTTGCATTTGAAAGTGAGGAAAAAAAAAGGATCTTCAGCATCATCTCGTGCATCCCGCAGCCTCGGGGTGGGGTTATCCAGACCCTGGAGCATCCTCAAAGGACAGAGAGAAACTGCAGTGCTGACAGCACCAGGAAAGGTCCAGAAAACAGCAGATTCAAGGAACTGCTGCTGACTTCTGTGCTCAGGAAATTGCAAAGGGAACCCGCTTCTGCGAAAATACAGTTTGAAATGCAAAAGGAGAAATTATTTCCTGGGTTCTCTGAAATTTTTCTGCAAAATTATTAATCCGCCTTAGCTAGGAATAGTTCTCAAATGCATGTTGAAACAGCTCGCTTACTGACACGCGCTCTTTTTTAACCACGAGGTTTTTTCTCTAAGCGGTGCTGATGTCGATGGTCGTTTTTATAACGCACAGGGAGACGCGGCGTTTTTAACGCCACCTTCTAGGAAAGGCTATTTCTTCACCAAAAAAAACCCCACCCCGAAACGAACGTTTCTTGAGCTGAACTGTCGCCTCAATGTCAAGATACCCTCTGGCATCCCCAGACACTACCTGGGCCCCCAGTAAACCTGCCCGGTTGGCCACTGGGGTGTTTTCCCCTGCAGGTTGGTTCCTGCGCCCTGTGAAGGAATAAATAACGCCACTAAATCCATCCAGCAGCATCCTGGGGGACGATGCGATGGCTCTTGGGTTGTTAAAGCATCTTCCACCCCCTCCATGCTCTTCCCTTTCATCTCAAGGACTCCAGACTCCGGAGAAGCCGCTGGTCTGGAGGCTAATGAGGAATTCACTTGACCTTTGCAGACGCTGTGATTAAAGATTACCAGAGAGCGTGAGGGAAGAAAATAATAAAAAAAAACCACAACAAACTCCTTTTGGCTTTGTCCTCCCAGCTTGTTGTAAGGGTCCCAATTACGAAGCAGATCACAGGGGCAGTGTTGGAAGACATTGGTATCAGCAAATTAGCAGGCGGCAGCGGTAATTAAGGCGGATTTGTGTGCTTGGGGTTGTCACTGTGCGCGGTGCTCCGGTTCCCGGTCCCTTTGCACGCCCGCGGTTTGGGATCCTCCTGTGCCAAGCTGCGGCTCGTGCCGTACACGCCGTGCTTTTGAAATAATCGCCGTGTTCTAGGAATTCATTGCAGGCGAAGGACAAAACACAGGCAAAATAGTGATGGTTTGTGCTGCTGCAGCCCGGAGAGGTATTGGTAAAACATCTGAGCATGGGCAGGAAAAATTGTAGAGGAAAATGTTCTTTTTCCCCCACGGAAAAGGGAGGATGATGGATTTATACCCTCCCAGGCCTCCTGCTCTTGCAAGGTAGGTCTTTGGTAGCTCCTGCTACATGGGAGAGCTTGGAAAATGTGAGGGATCAATAAGCACGTTGCCGGAGGAGCAGCGTGGTCCTTGCGTGCCCGTTCGGTGGCTCGGGAGCAGGATTTGCAGCCCTTCCCTTGGGAAGCCAATTTGTAGCACAACAGATGTCTCTGCCAGGAAGCTTCCCCCTGGTATTAAGCCAATATCTTCCTGTTCTTAATTTAAGCCTATACTACTTGTTTTGCATCTGTGTAGGGGCATTAAAAAGGAAAAAAAAAAAAAAAATCTCCTTTTCATGCTGTTTATCATCTGTAAATATCAGAGCTAACAACCCAGTTTGCTTTGCTCTTTGCAGCGTGCCTCATAAATCATCGGCAGGCTGTTGGGATCGTTTCGGAGCTCGTCCCCATCCGTGATCCACGTGGAGCAGATCTGAATCGGTTGTCTTAACCCCGAGGCTAAAGAAAGAGTGAAACAGTGATCCTTGGGTCTCCTGCAACACATTTATTTCACAAAGGCTAAAAACTGGATTTTTTTTCTTCAGCACAATGACCTTTCACACTGATTTTGCAGCAACACAAACACCCCATGAGACACGACCTAGGAGCATGCCTTAGAGTAACGACATAACCTTTGGCCTGAAGTTCTCGCTTTCTTCTTTTTATTCCTTAAAGCCTTTATAATAAATTAATTCATTGTTCTAGACCCCAAAATGACCCAACAAACCTGCGAGCATTCAGAGCATCTCCAGGAGTTTGGACAGAGCTGGTACCCGAGGCTGAGCAGGTGAAAATGTTGATTCAGTGTGGGACATCCCAGCACCCAGGATGCTTTATCTGCAGGTATGTTCCCAAAGGCTCGTGGTAAACCACGGTTTTTGTTTTTTTAGTAAATGCATCACCAGAGCTGCTTTGGCCGAGGAAGGATTACTGGGGAGCACGGTCAGAGGAAGGGATGCAGGGAACAACTTTTTCCCCTCTTGGGAAACCTATTTACTTGCACCGAGGAGAACTTAAAAGCGAGACGTGTGTTATTCTGTGTTTGCAATACCACCGGTCCCACGGGACTCTCCGGGCAGCAAGGGAGGTGTCAATATATAATATTTTTGCTGCTCATGAGGGAAGCGCTCTAATTAGAGAAAAAATATTTGATCTCTGTAGGCTTTTGGTGAAATATCTTCGAAAGGCAGCAGATGTTGCTGAAGTTATTTCATTCAACTGTTTTGCCCCTTTTTTCTTCCCTTGTATGAGGCACATTGAATTAAAATTTGATAAACAGCTCATAGCAGTTTATTGGGGGGTACCAAACACTTGCTTTAAATCAAAGTATATGCACCAACATCCCTGTGCTTTACTTTTGAAAGCCACAAGTTACCTAGAACCTCCAGCTCACCTGGGGAGCTACTAAAGACTCCCCAAAATTATGTCGTAGCACAACCAGCACATATTTCTCCACCGCGTCTGGTGTCACCTTGGTGGGCACAGCATCCAGATGATGTCCCCTCCGCGTGGTCCTGCCTTGCCCAGGAATTTGCCTTCTCTGATGAGCCAGAAACCTGCAAATCTGGCTCCTCAGCCCCAAAATAAAATGTGTATAATACAGGATTACCTGAAAGACTTTCCAGAAGGTCTCGTGGTGGCATCTGACTTCTCCTGAGCGGGTAAATGAGGCATGTATGGTGGTCCACAGCAAAGGGTGGGTAGAAGACAACAAAACCAAAAGATATTGCATCCCTGTGTGAAATTTTGCCTTTAATGTCCAGAAACAAAGGGGATTTTTCCCCCAGAGAAGGGGTGCTGTTCTCGAACCCCATCAGACCACGTCCTAAACACCATCGGGGTGTCCCGCAAGCACGGGCGGCTCCATTCAAACCGGGAATAATCACAGACTTTTCTCCTTGAAATGTCCTTGTCCAGGAGCCTGCAGAGAACCGGCTGAACATCAAACGCTGCCTCGAATCAGAAATGCCGTCGCTTGGGTTGCGGAGTCAAACCGAGAGCCTGGATGAGTCGTGTCACCCCAAAAAAGGACCACACTGAACCCCACGGGACAGGTCGGTTAATTATGTTGAGGGAGTCAATACATCGATCGGTTTATCAAATGATAAACAGGGTTTCTGCTTTCATCAGCGCTGTGAATATTAATTGATTTGACAGGCTGAAGCTTGGTAAAACAAGTAGAAGGGGCATCGGGGCATCACTGTATTAATTAGCCATGTTGAAGCTGCTTTTAGCTGCTTCCGAAGTTTAATCAATATGCTACATTTGAGTCCCAAAAGGCTTCTGAAAACAGCCTTTGAAATCCTTTAAATTGTTGCCTCTGTGAGGTTTTAGACTCCTGGCATATTCTTTTTCTGCTGTTTTTCCTTTTTTTTTTTGTCCCTCCTGAAATCAATAGTGACCCGTAAGGACTGGTAGGGGCGGGCTTTCTTATTTGTATCGCAAATTTGCATTCACTAGGAATAGAAATAAAATTAAAAAGAGCTTCTGTTTTAATACAATAATAGTAATAATCCTGGACATTAATGAGCTGCGCTCTGCCTTCCAGTTTCTATATGCAGTAAATTACCTCCGTAGACTTAATCTGAAGTGAATGGGCACGGCACCATTTAAATCACATTTTCCTGAGCCCTCGCATACTGTTCTGACTTTGATTTAATGCAAAGTTAAGGTTTGAGCTTGTGAAGATGTTTTACTGAGAGGGAGGGAGGAGAAGGTGGAGCTGAACATCAAGGTGGGAATGGAAGTGTGGAGAGAAGGGGATGGAGGGACCGTGGCCACAGGATGGGGTGGGGAAGGCAGAGGATGCTCAGTCTTGACATCTCAGGAGGAGAAAGAAAAGCAACTGGAGGAGACAATGGGAACACGGGGTGGAAGACGTGAAAGCAGAGATGAAGGAAAATGGTCTGGAGCACAAGTGCGATGGGAGCGGCCGAGGGAGCTGGGGGTTCAGCTGGAGAACAGGAGCTGAGGGGAGACCTTCTGATCTCTGACCTGCCTGAAAGGAGCTTGGAGCCAGGGGGGGTCGGGCTCTGCTCCCCAGGAACAAGCGCCAGGAGCAGAGGAAACGGCCTCAAGTTGCGCCAGGGGAGGTTGAGGTTGGATCTGGGGAACAATTTCTTCCCCAAAGGGCTGTGGGGCATTGGAACAGGCTGCCCAGGGCAGTGCTGGAGTCACCATCCCTGGAGGGGTTGGACAGACGGAGATGAGGTTCTCAGGGACATGGGGCAGTGCCAGGGCTGGGTTATGGTTGGTCTTGATGATCTTGAGAGTCTTTTCCAACCAAAATGGTTCTGTGATTCTGTGAATTCATGCTCTAAGACTGCCCGGGAGGACACGGTGTCTCTGCCACCAGCCAGCTCTACGGGGAGGTTGGACAAGGTGTGACGAAGGAGGGGCCGTGCAGAAATGCTTACCTGCCTTCCCGCAGCCTTTTTGATGGCTTCGTGATGAACTCGGTGCTCGCCCAAGAGCCCGGCCGGCTCTGGGACACCTCCCCTCCCAGGGGACACAAGGGCTCAAGTCTTTGGTGTCCTCTGGCCACCGATCCAGAGACCAGCAAGAAATTTCCTGAATCCCTGAGTTTCTGACCTCACAATTTGTCACAGCATTCTGCTGTTTCGACTTCTCATCCCTTTCCAAGACACCCTTCCCCAGCCGTGCCCGTAGCAGGTTTGCCAGCACGTTTCCCCACCGGTGCCTTCAGCAATTCTGCTTGTGTTGTCACCGCTGCAGATGTCACCCCCGCGCAGGCGACATGGGGACACTGACGGTGCTCCGAACAGTACTCGGGGCCCCAGCATAATTAAAGCAATTATAGAGCCGGGCCCTGAGCTGTGATTTCTGACGCACACATCTGCCACGCGGACTCCATCACCCTTGTTAATAATGGAAGATGCCCCAGTCTCTCCGGGGGCAACGCTCTTTGCTACGGGCAAGGTACTAAATCACATTTGAAGTTTCTAGGCCAAAATAATACTTTTTTTTTTTTTTTTTTTTTTAGGAATAAAGTTCCCCAAAAGCGTGAGGCAAATTTCCAGGCCTGATTAACTTGCTTCAGCTGGTGATGGGTAGAAAAGGAGGCACCTTGCAGCTGGATCATCCCATAGCGATGGTGTAGAAGCGATTAGATGAATTAGAGAAAAAATAAGGCTGAAAGGGACCCAAGAGTTGTGTGCGCCACCCCACTCCAAGTCGGAGTTAACTCATCACCACCAACACAGAGCCCCAGGAACGGGAGAACATCTCAGCAACGTCCCTGGAAGCACCGGTCATTTCTCAGGTCTTTGGATCACCTGCTACCAACCAGCCCCAAATTCCCCGCGACCCTCGGAGCCACGAGGCACGAAACCCTTTCACCGGTGGCATTTTGGAAGCGTAGGTTGGTCGGCACGTGGTGAGGACACCTCTGCTGCCTGTTGTCCCCTCTCTGGCCTGAGGGGACTCTGGGGACATCGAGGCCTGTGGGTTCAGATGTCTCCGTGTTCATTCCTTCTCTCTACACCTTCAGCCAAAGGATGTGGCTGCAACATCCATGTTTTAAGACACATCTTGGGCTCATCCTCAATACTCCCAGGACAAAAAGACAAGAGGCGTCAGAGCTGGGCAGAAAGGCACTGAGCAAGAGGAGGGAATGAAAATGCACGTTCTGTAGCCAAGTGAGCCCCGTGCCGAAGGCTGGAGGAAATAAAAACAGATCACTGTGATTCCTGCCTTGTAGGAAAGACTGGATGGTCAGGGGACCATGGCACGGGCACAAATGGAGAAGATGATATTTGAGAAGGAAGCACCAAGGGAAAAGTCACCCTGTGTGGGTGGGAGACCAAAATGATGCTGATGGCTTAAAGAGCAACGTCACCTAAGCCTGTCCCCGTGATTTTCCTCTGAAGACTCTTGAAGAGTTTGCTGGTCGCCTCGTTCTCGGACCACAAAACAAAGCCACTTGATGTGTGGGACACGGGTAAAAGAGGCTGCAGGACAGCATGGACAGCGTGAAGAAATGGGTCCCTGCAGAGGAGAATGACCCAAGGGCTTCAAAGCCAGTTTGGAAACAAGCCCCGTTCATGTCTCCATCACTCCTGGTTCCAGGGGACCAGAGTGTGCGTCACCCTTTATGACAATCAATACTTGCGATTTGCCCAGCAAAAGAGCTGCAAAATCTGTCCCTTGCATGGTTTTATTTTAGGGAAACCAGGAGTGGTGTCAGAGGAAAGCCTGGTGAATATAATATATATATAAAACCAGTGTATACATTTATATACGCTCACCTGCGTGTGCATTGCTGCAGTGGGAGCTGTGCTGGAAACCCACCTCCTCTGTGGGGTTAGTCCTGATAATCCACCTCCTCCGGGGGAAGAAACTTTCCTAGAGAGAAATAATACACCCCTCATGTCATTGTTAGCTTTAAAATCATAAAGGAAACCCTCCGTCGGCACTGCCGCAATTACCTTCCCATTTCCCTGCTTCACCTCATTAAAAGGAAAATGTTACAATTAAGGCGCGGACGGGAGGAACAGATTAATGTTCTGTTCCTAATGCATTGATGAATCGGCACTTGGTCAAGGGGTTTAAAAATGTTAAACCCTTCTCAAGAGCCAGCCCAAAAAGGAGCGTTTCTTACTCAAGAGGTACTTTCTGAGCTCCGACTGGTGCTTCTCCATCACTGGTGATAAGGAGATGTTCTACTCTGGTTTTTGCTCGGGCACGTCTGCTGGTGCTCCATGGTCATACGATTCCAGAATGGGCTTTCTCCATAATGATTATTTTCTCTTCACATCTAAAGAGGGATTTTTTTTTTTGTATATGTGTGAACGGGGCATTTTGCATTGAATTAGTTGTCACCCACTTTTGTTCTTGCTTTTCACTCCCATTTCTCTCCTTCCTGCATGCCTTGGTTAGCGTTGTGGTTTGCTCTGTCAAACACAAAAACCCTTCAGGTTTTTATTCTGTTGTTTTTTTCAGGTTGGGTCCTCGCTGTGTGAAGGAAGAGGTGAGCAGGCAAGGGGGAAAGGTTATTCCAAATCCCTCTTTCCTTTGGGAAAAAGAGTTTCCCTGAGTGTACCTTCAGTGATCTACCTCCGAACCCAAAACCTGCCTATAATCCAGTTTCAACACATTTTCAACCCATTTCGAAGCCTTTTTTTGCCGCCCTCATGCCCACGTTTGCTCCACAGTCGGTAAGTCCCAGCCCTCCTATAATAGAAATGTCACTAATGATAAATATTTAAAGGGATGCAATGCTTATCTTTATATTTACTATCCTGACCTTTATATATTTGGATTTTATTTTATGTTTTATGTGGCCTTTTTCCCAGCCACACGGTGCTGCGGAGCAAGAAGCTCCGGGATTGCTGTTGCATTATAAATACGTGCGCAGTACGTACAATTACAGAACTTTAATGTCTGGTATAATTACTGTCTGCAGTTCGCATTAATGCTCAGGGCGATATAGTGAAGCCGGCAGCCCCGACACCGAGAGATCCGCATCCCGAGGGGCGACGCAAAATCATTGCTTACGATCTCGCGATTAATTATTGCACCTTGAGTGGAGAGGATGAGACTTTCCCGAAGCGTTTTGCACCTGGAGTTGATGGAAACGCCGACACGGGAATGACGCTGCGGTGCGTAACACGCTTAATAACCAAGAGTGGGGCTTTAATTTTTTTCTTGTAATAGCAAAAGGGAAAAATTGAGGGGAAAAAAGAGATGGTTGCACCTGGCAGCCTTGGCTGTCTTCCCTTAAAGCGTGGCGGGGGGAAAAAAAGAAATAAAGGAGTTAATAGGCTTGATTGGACTGCACTGAAAAGCCAAAAAAAAAAAAAAAAAGGGAAAAGTGCTGAGGCAGCTCCTTTCTGCGTCTTTGAACTTTCAGCTTTGAAAAGAGGTGGGGAAAATCTTAAGGAATTAACGAGGACTACTGGGAAATTACTCAAGAGGAACTTTAGTGCTCTCAGTTTGGAAAGAAAGAGAAAAAAACCCCCTTTATATACATATATATGTATGCATTTGTATGTATGTGAGAGCGGGACCCCTTCAGCCAGCCATTCGCCATCACCTCGCTGATTTTTTTAAACGATGTATTAATTACGAGGTTGTTGAGTGGGGAAGGGCGAGAGCTGCATTTCTGCCGCTCGAGGGGCTGCGGAGGAGGCAGAGGCGACACTGGAAACTCAGCCTTGATCAGAATAGCTCTCCTTTCAGGAAATATCACCTTTTTTTTTAATTTGTCAAAAAAAAAAAAAAAAGCCTCAAGATAAATATTCTTGGATGAAAATCTATAAAAAGCTCAGACTGACAAACTGGGTTTTTTTTTTAGGCACTTCTTTTTCTCCCAACAAGAATATATCTGTCAAGAGAAACAGATGTTCTCTATGAAAAAAATCTTCTTTAATTACAACTCTGTCAAAAAAACTGGAGACAGATTTCTCTTTTTTTTTTTTTTTCCCCTGAGCCCATTAAAATGTATGTGAATGGCCACAGTTTTAAAGCCACGGCTCCTATCGCAATATAACAGTTAAATAAAACATCTCCCTGTTAAGCAGCCTGAGTAGCAGCAAAGCCACAAGTGAAAATGCACGGACAAATCCAAGTTGGTTAAGGTTTGATGTTTTAAAGTGAGGTGTCAGGCCTAAACTTGAGCTTTCCTTGGCTGTGGTCTCTTTTTGGGGACCACAACCTTCACAAACAACCCAAATTTCTTCCTTAGGTGACTCAGGTGAGATGAATCCCCCTCCAGAATTTAGAACTTTTGCAAATCAAGCCAAATATTTGCATAATAGGAGCTGAAGATCCGGCCATTAGCCAGGCCATTCTTTAAACCTCGTGCTATTTCTTCCGTAATTCTCGCCGTGTACGCAGTAGATCTTATTTTTTAGTAAATATATTAAAGCACTAACTAGCAGTCCTGGTTTTCTCCAGCAGCTTGCAGATGATGGCAATGTGACATAAATGTTAAAAAAGGTTTCTGCGGCACAGCGGTTCCCTCAGGCTGGGAATAAAGTTCTACTGGAGAAAGTGGCAGGAATGCAAGGTTGATATTTCTTTATTTATCGGTTACAGTAATTGGCTAGAACACGTCTGAGTAGGTGGAGGAAAATAATCAATAGTTCTTGTCCACTAATGAATGATTTTCCAGCAGTTGCTAGTGTAAATAGGTTTCATTAAAATAGCAAATCCTCCCAAACAAGAAAATAAACGAGAACTTATGAAACCTATGAAATTGCCTGGGTCTGAATTTCTGACAGAGGTGACAAATATCTGCTATTGTTATTTTGGGTAAACAGATTTTCTTTTCAATTTTTGCTTGTCACTTAAATAATAACAATACTTAGCAAATCCATTATTCCTCTTCCAGAAATCTTCAAGTGCAAAAACGTGTCAGCCCCAACTCAGGAAAAATGTCCTTTTTCCTGAGCAACCCCCATGCACGTGTGCTCGAATCCTGCAAAATCAGTGCCCTAATAAACCAGGAATTTTAGGAGTTGAGTCTTCAGCCCATTTAAATCAAGCCGTCTGTGCATGATGTAACCACAGCTTTTCTTAATTCCTGGGAATAAAGTTGTGTGAAATTGTCCTTCCCCGATGGGTTTCGGTCCAACACGTGGGTGTGCAGGGCAGAGGAAAAAAAATTGGGATTTCTTACTGATGTTGCTGGAGGATTCTGGGGTTAAAAGAGTGGGAGCGAAGAAAAAAGAATGAACTGCTTGGTGTTGCTAATTTTGATATTTCTTTTAGCATCACTTCCATTTCTTTTGTTCAAAGAAGAAAACTCAAACATTTATTTCTTTTGGCCAGCCTGGAGCGTGGCTGCTTCTGCCTCAGGGGAAAGTCAAACGCTTCATCCCCAGCTCAAAAAAACCAACCTAAAATCCCAAAGCCACTTGGTGAAAAGTTTCCTGACACATTTTCTCAGTTCCTCAGTTACTGCTGGAAGAGTCCGGAGTCCTTGGGGGAGCAGCGAGGATGGTTTTGAAAGTGGCAAAACACTTGGTAACTCTCAGCGGCAGAGAAAGCTCTTGCTCTGCTTCTGGCTCTCAAAATCTTCTCCTTTCTTCTTCTCCTTTTCTCCTCTTTTCTCCTTCTCTTTTCTCCTTCTCTCCTCCTCCTCCCCCTTTTTTCATTCTCCTTGTTCTCGTCCTTCTCCTTTTCTCCTTCTTTTCTCCTCCTCTCTGTTTTTTCCTTCTCCTTGTCCTCATCCTTCTCCTTTTCTCCCTTTTTTCCTCCTTCTTCTTTCTCTTCGTTGTCCTCCTTTTCTCCTCCTCTCCTTTTCCCCTTCTCCTCGTCCTTCTCCTTTTCTTTCCTCCTCCTTGTCCTTCTCTTTTTCTCCTTCTTGTCGTTCTCCTTCCCTTTTTCTTCTCCTCCTTCTCCTTTTCTCCTTCTCCCATTTTTCCTTTTCTCCTCCTTCTCTTCTTTTTTTTTCCCTCCCTTCTTTCCTCTTTCTCCTTCCCTCATCCCCCTAAATCTCTGTCTCCCTCCCTGTCCCTCTTCCCATCACCCCCTCGATGGAGAAGGCTCAAGGGCAGGGGCAGAGGTTTGAGGCACCACGTGTCTGTGCATCGACCAGACGCCAGATGGGAAATTGCTCTGGTAATCTCCCTTCGACAGAGGTGCTCCCATTTTTCACGACAGCCAGTCCTTTCGGGATGTGGATGAAAAGAGAAAGCATTTCATTTGCTCTTCGGAAGCCAGAGCTATAGATCAAGGCCCTGCTCATTCCCCTGAAGACTAGAAATGCATTTTTTTGTGCAAGAATTGAGGCTATCCTCCGTGAAAACTAAAATAGTTACTTACACTTTCATCTAGAGGTCAAGAGTAGAGATTTTTTTCTCCAAAAGCTGGATAAATCCAGGCTGTTGGTGCCTCTCCTTAGTTATTGCTTTTTGTTACATGAAGAACAAGCAAACACCTCTGCTTCCCAACTTTGCCTTGCCTGTTTGTACAAATTGGCTAAACATCTTCTTGCTGAGGCTCTGGACCTGAGCAGCTTTGGTGATGCAGATGCCCAAGTCTGCTGAACCCTCACAGGTAGCCCAGGAAAGGTTATTTTTTTAGAGCACAGCCCACAGCCTGGCACCTCACCCATCGAGATGGTATGTTGGGTGGGTTTGGGATGTCTCCTCCTCCAGGCAGCGTGTCCTCCTGCCACAAATCACTTGTCTTCTGCTCCCTGGGGGCTGGTTTTGGGGAGATGGTGACTCCATCTGTTCAGGGAAAGCAGGTCCTGGTGTTGCATGGACACCTGAGAAGCCTCATCGTGTAGCTGAGGATAAATCTCGACCTGTTCCCCAGGAGGTGAGCTGCCTCCAGCTAAAGCATCGCCTTCCTCCAGCCTCCACTGGTGTTACACTGGGGTTCCTCCTGCTCTGAAAAGTGGCTGTGACTGGTTTGCACTGGGCACACTGGTGCGTTGGCTTCAGCTCGTCACCTTGTCTTGGCCACATGGAGACCACAGCTCCCCAGCAGCCACCCAAGAGGCCGAGCACCCGTGGGCAGAGTTGTCTTCACATACCAAAGAGATCTGGGGTAAATCTCCACAGCTCAGGCTCAGCTTTGTGAGGAGACGGCTTTGCCACCAGCCATCCCAGTACAAGTCCTGCCTTGGGAGTCACAGCTCGTGGGGACTTCCCAACATAGAATCACTTTGGTTGGAAAAGCCCCTCAAGATCATTGAGTCCAACCGTTCCCCCAGCCCTGGCACTGCCCCATGTCCCTGAGAACCTCATGTCCGTCTGTCCAACCCCTCCAGGGATGGTGACTCCAGCACTGCCCTGGGCAGCCTGTTCCAATGCCCGACAGCCCTTTGGGGAAGAAATTGTTCCCCAGATCCAACCTCAACCTCCCCTGGCGCAACTTGAGGCCGTTTCCTCTGGTCCTGGTGCTTGTTCCTTGGGAGAAGAGACTGACGTGTTTTAGAATTAGACATTAGGAGAAAGTTTGGAAGTATAATGGTTGCTGGTGTCCAGAGGGTTCTCTTCCTCCCCTAGTTTTACGAGCAGAGTCTCATTACAGGGTGGGGGATCAGGAAGGTATAAGCCAAAGCTGGATGTGTATTTTGGCTTTTGAAGCAGCCTGTTTGTACCATGTGAACTGCATGACATGGAAATCCCAGCCAAAGCTCACAACTAACACTGCAGCACGGCCTGAGCACGAGGAATGTGATCGCTCTTGGCTCCGCTACGGGAGAAGCCACTTCCAGCCTCTTCCACCTCTCCAGAGCATCACAAAACATTTAAAGACAGAAAATGCCATTCAGGTGATTTCAATCAGAGCCCCGTGGACTGAACTCTGTGTCTTGACCTTGTCTTGGTGTCACTGTCGTGGCTGCCACCCCTGTCCCTGTCCCTGCTCCACTCACCTGGCACGGGTGCGATGGGGCTGGGCCATTTCTGCTGTCTGGACCCAGTATCGTGGCAGATGACGGGCTCCCGAAGCTGTTCTGCACTCCGATCCTCGCAGTCGTAAATCCTGTGCCGCTGTCACGAGCAGTGATTGAGCCTGTCTGGCATAGTTTATTCCTCCGGAGCCCACGCAGTTACAGCGGAGATGATCACCCGCTCAAGGAGCAACGTGCAGGATGAAATCTTCCCCTCCTGAGAGCTCCTATGGAAAAACACGGCAGCATCCATAAACCACCGGCATCGGTTTATACCATATATCCCCACTTCCCTGGGATGCCCTCATCCCCCTCCCGACCCTTTCTCCTGGCACCACGGCTCACATTTCTTTGAAGAAATGGAGGGATGGAGCAGCCCTGGGAGGGAAGGATTAAATTTGGAGCCTCACACCCATGGCCTTGCCCTTCCCAGCAGCTCCATCACTAAACATCCCAAATTTCTGCCACTCTGCAGGGCTTTGCTTGGTGCTGATGCCCCAAGAGAGTCTCAGCCCATGCTGTGGGATGAATAGTTTTTTCCTAGGGAGAAATCCCCCCCACATGATGTCCCCTGTCCCCCCTTTGCCTGGCTGCGGCTCCACATGAAGTGTGCTTTATTGTTTGTCACCTGAAGCACTTGGAAAAAAATTACACAAATCCATCAAAGTAATGTATCTTCTCAGCAGTGGCAAACAGAGACAGGCCCTCATCCGAAACAAGTCATCGTCAAAAATTAATACAAAATAAACAGTTGGTCTTTGGCTCCGTTTGCAGGGTGGTTTGGACAAGGGGACGGGCAGGTGATGGCCCTTGATGTGAGTGTGACACTGGGGTAGGGACGTGTCCTCCTCCAGGTCCCTGTCACCATCATGGTGTCAACGCGACACCTCCATCCTCACAAACATCTGGTGGCCCCAAGAATGATGGAGCAACACACTGGTCGATGCTGCATTATGCTGGTGACTGCCAAGGGGATGCTCAGGAAAGGGCTGGAATTTTGGGGGTGTCAGAGCCTCATCATGCCCCTCCATCTTCAGCCAGTTCCCCCCAGCCCTCTGGGCTCTCAAACCGGTTTGTCTGTGTCTGAGCAAGCGTGTAAACTCCTTAGGGGAGAGACCGTGCTTGCTGCTATGCCTGGGCGCTGCTTGTCACAGCGTGGGCTCCATAAATAATAAATAGTGGTGGTTCTGGCTCCTCTGAGCTTTCATTTTGTTACCCAGCTATAATATATCGATAGCTATGTGTGTGTGTATATATATATGTATATTGTGTATTTAAACACATATATATATTTTTAGTGTACGTATTACCATTATATGGACTCAGAGGGGATGGGTCTGAGGCCACTGCGTGCATGACGAAGATGTATTAATACCGAGTGCACACTGAGCTCCTCCACTCCCATAAAGTTCCTATATACCCTGTGCTTCCTGCTGCTTTTGAAGCCCCAGCCCTTTTAGTCCAGCTGTTGCGATGAGTTTTGAAAGATGCAAAAACTCTTCTTGCTCAAAACTCCCACAAAAAAGCCCATCAGTGAGGGGAAGAAAAATTTAAAAAAAATAAAAAATCAAACCCGGCTCTCATTTGAACAAAATACAGAAAAATATAGTGATGAGCTTACCTAGGGGAATGCTTTATATGTGGGATTTTGTAAGTCTTTAAAACGTTGGTGTTGCTTCCTGAGGCTGGCATTGTCACCAAGCAGGGATGCTCTTGGGGATGTGGCTTTTCACCTCCGGCCACAATCCAGCTCTTCCTCCGAATCTAAAGGAAGGAAAACAGCAGAAGACAAATTGGTTTTGACCACAAGAATCTCTCTTGTTTGAACTCTCCCATCTTGAGTTGGTTTTTTGTGTTTTTTTTTTTTTTAAATTTATTACTCTACAAAGAGTGCCGGTACCTGCAGGGCTGCCCTTGCCCTGCAGAAAGACGCACGGACGGAGAGCGGGACGGAAGACGGATGGATCCTGAATTGTTTGTAATTTATGGGGCTCCGTGATTCCTGCCGCCGTATGTCTCCGAGAAATGACACCACTACTTCAGGAGCAGAGATTAATCTGAGCCGGCAGGAGAAGGACAGAACAAATCATCTACTGCAGCAATCTCATTTGATGCCTGTTAGTAAGAGCATCGGGATGAATGGCTTTTGTAAAGACTACACTGCAACATGGTTTTTTTCTCCTTTTCTCTGCTCTTTTTGCAAATCGAGGTCTATAAGGTGTACAAGGAGGCAATCCCGGGGCTTCTTTTGGAGCAGGGGAGTTGCTGTTCTGTGCCAGCTCTGGCAAGACATGTGGGATGAGGTGTTTTGGGTTGAGACTGGATGAACCTCAGGGCGCAGGATTTAAGAGCAACGAGAGAGCTGGAAGGCAAGCTCCAGCTGCAGTGGTGCCTCTATACAGGGATGGGGAGAGGTGGACAGGTCTGCATTAAAAAACCACTTTTTAATCATGGACTCACCTGGAGGTCAAGGAGAAGAGTTAGGTTGTGAAGGGGCCGGCATCCTCTGCAAGAAAATCTGAGCGGGCATGGCACATGTTTCCAGGGCATCGTCCCCATATGGCCAAGGAAGAGCCACTCTGCTATTAAAAAAAAGCATAAATTCTCAAATTAGGAAGCCAGCAAGGTCATGGCAACTTGCAAATCCAGCCGGCTTAGCTGTGCAGAGCTCGGCCTCTCCCTTCACCCATTAAATCCAACCCTTTGCCACCACAAAATGTCCCATAGATTTCAGGCTAGACATGAAGGAATTGTTGGCCCAGGTTGGCCAGAGAGGTGGTGGCTGAACCATCCCTGGAGACATCCCAGGCCAGGCTGGACGGGGCTCTGAGCAACCTGAGCTGGTGCAGATGTCCCTGCTCATGGCAGGGGGGGCACTGGGGGAGCTGGGAACATCCCTTCAACCCAAACTGCTCTATAATTCTATGATTCTATTCTTCTTACCCTACCCAAGCAGCTCATTCTGAGCACTATTCCAGCGCTACATGGTACGGCTCAGATCGATCCCAAATCAATTTAATTGATCTTTTTTTAAGGTGCAGTCTCGGAATAGCTGAGACTGTGTAAGGCGCAGCTAAGCATGTACTTCCACAAAATAATTTGTCAGGCCCCACTGTAGAAATCTAATGACGGCTGTAATTTATTGCTGACAGACAATATTTATCACCCCAGCATTCTCTCTTTTCTTTCTCTGTCTCGTTAGGAAATGGCATCAATAATGTTTATTGTAGCTTTTAATTTTTTATCGTTGGTATTCTTACCTGTGCTGATGATGGCTGGCTGGAGATTAGAAGAGGCCTTAGAGCAGACAGAGGCTTTGATATGTATTCAAGGGTAAATGATGAATTTAGGAAATTCTTCCTGCCTGTAGGGTGCACATCTAAGTGCAGTCTGCCCTGATAATCGGGAAGAAATGGGGTGTTTCCTCCCAAAAATCTTGCCCTCCCTTTCCCACCAAGGCTGTGCAAGGTCTGTGGATGATGCTCCAACCCTGCACCCTCCCCAGGAAAAACCCCAGCGCTCACATGGATTCACATTGGGGAGTTTCCTCCAATTTACCCCCCAAAAAAATGTTGTTTCTGGCCCAAACCTCGTGCATGGTGAGCAGGAGCATCCTCTGCAGCATTTCCCACCCAGGTTTACAAACAATCTGGCCTTGCCATCCAGACCACCTACTCATATCCCTAAAAATACCTGAAATCCCCCTCACCTTGATTTTCTTTCCTTTTTTCCCCATTTTCCTACACTTTTCTACTAACCCTTGAGGGACTGTGTTGCAACAATTCCCAAACGGGATTTTTTTTTTTTCCTCTTTCCAGACATGAATAATTACCAACCCCATGGTTATTTTAGCATCATTACAGGAGCCTCTCAGCTGAGCCTGTCATTTACAGATTAGGTAGATGTTGCCTCCATTGTTCATAACTGATTACGGGATTGACAGTTTGGCTTTCTCCCAAAATTCAGAGTCCCAGTTTAGCATAATCGGAACTGAACAACAGAGCGGGTTGGGTGACTGCTGACGATTTCGTTAACGCTGATTTTATTGATCCCTGAAAAGCCTCTGATGTTGCAGGTTACTCTTTATAGGGCAATAAAGTTTATAGTTTGGGTTGTCCTGGGGGAGTCACATCTACGTGTCTCCAAATGCTGCCGGGCAGCAGAGGCTGTCGCCAGCCCCAGTTTGCTGATTAATAATCAGATTCCAAGCAAAAAGACAAAATTTGCTTATCGTCATGGAATTGAAACTCCAGAAAAGCAAAGGTGACCAAACTAAAAGGTAATCCCTCCTAAACATAGGATTTTACTGCTTTAAAAGTAAATATTTTAATTATTACATTCCATTCTATTCCAAATTCCATTCCAAATTCTATTCAATTGCTGTCTCATTCTCTCCTTGTGCTTAATTCTTCTATTTCTTATTTTGTCCCACGAAATGCTGGAATTTATGATGTTCACCTTTAATATACTTGTAGCCTTTCTTGCATTCATTCTCACAATCCCTCTCTCATGTAGGCTGGGCTTAGTACCTTTAAAAGCACAAAATAAACGATTTCTCCAAAGCAAAAAAAAAAAAAATCCATTGCAGGAGCAAGACAGATTCTGGATGCTTCAGCAAGTCGCCAGCGAGTTCCAATTGTGAACTGGGGGGGGATTTCTGGAGGGGCTCGAGGCTTTTTTCCCCCCTCCCAACCTCTTTGCTGCTTCCCTCTGACCGCTGAGTTCTCTCTAATGTTCTGGCAAAGCTCCGTTTCCTCGTCCTGTGCCTTGGAGCTCATTTGTCAAACCCAGAGATCTCTATGAAAGGCTGTTAGCAGAGCATTTACTTCCCATTTCTCATCCTACGCTGTCAGCACCTTCCAAGATTAATTAAGGAAAAAAGAAAAGACATCTTGTCTCTCTTTTGTTGCCCCCCCCCTTTTTTTTTTTGTTTTTACAGCCCCTTTCTCTCCATGTCTGCATGCTGAGGAGCAAAACCAGCAAAACCCAGTCCTTCCCTCTTCCTTCTTGTGGATAATATATTAATTTTTGCGCCTCTCTGTAAGTGGAAGTGGTTGGGTGAGCTTTGAGCATCAATCCCCTCACACTGAGCCAGGAAAGATCCCGAATCCCTTGACTTACGGTTGCTCCAAGTGCTTGTTCCAGACGTACAGGGGTGGGTGTCCTGTCCCTGCATCGCTCCCAGGGTCACACGTCACCATCCCTCTTGTCACCGTGGGGTAATTAAGTGTGTTTTTCCAGGCGTGGGTTCATAGACATGCTCCTCGTACCACCTGTGAGGAACCAGAACCTGCGGTTATCATGGGGCGATGGGCTTTTCCACAGCCCCATGTGCCCAAGATCCCAAAAAAACCCACCATGCTTGCTCTAACTCAGGCTGTTTGGTCCTGATCCCACCCTGGTCCAAGCTGTGCGAGTCAATTATTATAATAAACTAATAAACTTAAACTGCTGTCACCTCCCTCTGTCCCGAGCTCTCCAAGCCCAGCTCCAGTCAGCGCCACATCGGGCGATGCCTTTTCACCTTTTATTCAGTGCCGAACTCACGTGTCGTGTTATACAGAGGTTTATTTTACAGCTGACTGTCCCCACAGCTCTCCTCTCTGTCCCCAGTCTGACCAGTTCACCCTGCACCCCAAACTGGTTGCTCCCGCGGGACGGCACCATCGGTCCCGCTTTGCTGGCAGGCGGAGGAGGAGATGCCTCCTCACGTGTGTCAACGCCAATAAAAAAAAGACATGAACATAAACTAGAGGAAACGCAGCAAAAATACCTGTCGGGTGGTGCCTGCGTCCCCAGGGTGTTTTCCAAGATGCTCTGCTGTGCATTTGCAAACCTCAGCCCACAAAAAAACTGTGGCGAGAGGGTTAAAATACTTTTTCCTTTCTCCTCGCTCTCTCAGCAACTCAGACCAATTAAACTCTCTCCCAGGCTTTGCTGGGTCCAGCCCTGTGTTAGTACCAGTTTAGCCCCCTGTTTTTTTGAAGCCGTCAATCACCACCATCAAAAAATCACCAGCCTGAGCCACACACAGAATAAAGATGTCAAGCAGCAGATCCCCGGCTGGTGTAAATCAATCCAGATCTCCCATCGTCGGCGGAGTTAAACTCACAACCAGCCGGGGAGGTAACCCAAAATTCTGCTCGTCGGAGCAAAAGAAATTTCTGCAGTAATTAGATCTGGAGCATGATTACCCAAAGGGAAACGAAAAACAAATGTGGGTGACAGATATTTCCAGGATAACTGCAGTTATTAATGCTTTTCTCTACCAGTGACAGGCACAGGGGATTAGTATTGCCTGAAAAAGTCTGGTTTATTGTGGGAAAAAATGAGGGCTGGAAATGAAGCAAGTAGAAGGCCATATGCTGCTCGGTGTGCTCGCGGGGTCCGGGGAGGATCGCTTTAGCCAAAACAACAAAAGGCAAGTATGTGAGGCATATGTGAGAAGAAACAGGAACCTGTTGCTTCTAAGTTTCCAGTTAAAAAAAAGAAAAAAATTAGGAACCTGTTATTCTCAGTTGCTCACTTGACTACATCAAAACCTTTTGTTAATAAAAAGTTTGCAAGGAAGTAGGGCTAAAAAAAACAACAGTAAAATGAGAACGAGGATTCTTCTTTTTTTTTGGTTTTAAATATAACGAGTGCTGGCATCTGAGGAGTAACGTGAGTAATTTCTAACACGTTTTTTTGTCAATAAGCAGAATTTGGAGCAAACGGCTTGTTTTCAGGAGTCTGCCCAGATCTGTGCTGCCCATAGCAGAGGCTCCATTCAGCCCATGGCGCCATCTCTGCCGGAGCCACATTCTCCAGGGAAAGCTCAAGACCTTTATAGCAGCCAACTGTGTGATAACCTGTCCACGTTTAAGCTGAAATTTTAGCTAAAAATCAGATATTTAATAGACCATTAAAAATACATGGCACCATCCGGGCTCCTAACCACAATCAGTCTTCTTACCTGCTGAAAAGCCACTTTTATCTTTATTTCTTCTACAGATTTGAAGGGAAGACAGTACCAGGGGTTTCCCACCTAGTTTCATGGACGGGATGGTGGTTTTTAAGGGTGACACCTCCTGTCTGTGCTTCACATGGGCCTTGAAACATCCCTCCATGTACCGGGGAAATGCCCGAACCGGGGCTGAAAGAAAAGTGCAGCCCCTTCCTACAAGACATATTCACTACAAGCCAAACATCTCATGAGCAATAATCAGAAATTCGCACAAACGCTAAAACCTAAAACAAACAAAAAGCCCACCCCAAAACTCCCCCATGTTTCCAAAGCTCAATATGCCAACCAAGAAAACTCCAGACAGCTGGAAAGATGCATCCCAGGTACCTGGACCTCTTCCCATGGGAAGGCCAGATATTTATTTAAATATAGGACTGAAATGCAACAGATACAAGGAAATGTCAAAATATCCCACAAGCAGGAAGAGGAACAAATACAATTGACTCTGTAGCTTGCACAGAATGGATAATTTAGAGCCTGGGCGAAGCAAAAGTCATAATAGAGCGAGTCAAAGCAAAGCGCTGCTAAATGGGTGTTTATGGAGGGGAATGGCACTTTCTGCCTTGGCCAAAATGTCTTCAAAAAGATCATGTAAACTGAGCACTGACAGGAGAGGTGGCAAAGAAAAACATCACATTTTACTCACATTTTACACATAGGTGCCTTCCGCTGAACGCGGCTGTCTGGAAACGGAGCATCTTGACCAAAGTAGCTCCAGGAGAGAGCGGTGCTGCTGGTGCCAGTCTCCTGAAATACAAGGGAACCATAACGACAAATTTAGGCTTAAAACCTCAATTCTGAATGGCTAAAATTAGAGAAATGACCACCCTCCTGCACGCTGCATGAACGATTCGCAGCAGAGGGATGTGATGCATTAAAGTATTCAAAAATTCCTGCTCAAAACCATCTGAGAACCGCATTCCAACAGAGATGCGTTTTGGGGAGGATAGCGGGATTTAGGATTTGTTTTCAATTCACAACTGAAACCGAGAATTAAATTTTGCTGCATACAGACTTGTACAGTCCTGCCAATTCCCATTATAATGCCTTTATTTAGTGCCTCTTTCCCAAACACAAATGTGAGATAACTTCAATAGGCAAAGCAGTTTTGTTCAGTTAGCCAAGACTGACACTTTTAAAAATACTTTAAAATATACTTAAATTGGGGCAGAGGGAAGTGCAGAAAGTTCTCTAAAAAGGGACAGAATAATTTTAGAAATCGGCTTCAGAACTGAAGGATTCCGAAAATGTCTAAACCTAAAAATAGAGGGAAACGGATGATTTTTTTTTTTTTTTGTCTCCCTTAATTATTTTCTCTTGTTTTTGCTCCTCACATTGGGGTGACTTCTAAGTTTACACCCAACCTACAAGCCTGCGCGGGGTAAAACATTTTTGCTGTTATTCTTGCCTAAGTGACAGCCCTGGGCGGCATCCGAGCACAACCACAACAAACCCAAAAGCGAGTGTGAACATCAAAACCTGAGCAACGTCCCCACCAAATCCAGTCCTGCCTGTGGGACTGTCACCTGTGCAAGGTCCCCGAGCCACAAATCCCCCAGGGGGTTCTTGGCTGGGGTCTGGTAGGAGCCAAGAGCTGGTACAGATGCTTGTTTCTGCTGGAAATGGGTTTTTGGGGCATGCAAAGTGGAAAATTGGCTCATTGTACTCGCAATCTGCCTTTTTTTTGCAGAGTCTGATGGCTCTAGCGTCGCTGCGGCACCACGACTCAAACTGGAGTCCCTGGGCGGCCGGGATGGGAATTTTTGCACCCTTTGGCTTCAGTGATGGGGGATGAGGATGACAACGCAGCACAAATCTCAGCACAGCCTGGTTGCTTCTCCGCTCCTGGAAAGGTTTCTGCTTCAGACGTAGCAGCTGCTTGGCATTTGGGAGTACTACAGTGTCCATCAAAGCTGGATGAATTAAAAAAAAAAAAAAAAAAAAAAGAGAAACTGTGATGAATTCATCCTTCACTGTGGCATTAGCACAACCCCAGCCCTCTCTCTCCTCCCCGTCAGCGGTGAAAAATGCCTCCTCTCCGCCGACAATTACCTGTTTGGGCTCAGCCCTGCTGGAAATGGCAGCGGCGGCCCCGCTGCTGTGATGGATGAGCCCCGACCCCCTCCCCGCACCCCGACAATTGACACTCGTGTCCCCTCGCCGCGGATCAAGGGCGAGCGGGGGAAAAAATAAAAAGCGGTGGCAGTGATAAAAGGCGCCTGGAAAAGGGTGAATTAGCCCAGGGAAGAGAGGAGATGAATGAAAAGGTGTAGGGTGGGAGGAGATGATGAAAAGACAGAAAGAGACGAAGGGAGGGACTCCCCGGTCCCCATCCAGACCCCCCCAGGGTTTATTTGGCTCCTGTGGGTTTGTTTGCTTGCTCATGGCTCTCCTGAGCAAATGGAGTTTGTTCCATCTCGATCTACAAGAGCACTGGATTAAATTATTCAAACATCAGCTGTCGAGAACAAAACAAAACAAGGTGATGTGAGGCAGATGGAGAAAACTTCTCCTCTGGTGCCAGGGTGACCGGAGGCGTCTTGGAAGCGTGAAGCCAAGTGTCACCTCTGGATTCCTCTCGTGTTTCATTCTCCTGTGGGGTTTTGGTTTTGTCTGATGTTTTTGGGAACCTGCCTGCACCCTTAAGCCTCTGGGAAGCCGCTGCTTTGGTGATGGTGCTTTTCCAGGCTGGGGAAACCGCTGTCACCTCCAGAACCAGCTCAGAGGGACCTGGATGGCCAAACCCACCAGTATTTTTCAGGTTTATCATGTCTTTAAGACCTTCAGCTTGGGCAACTAGGCTTTCAAGCAGAATCACTTCGGAGGGTAGTTGTTTATGTATCACTAAAAGCTCTGGACTAAATTTATAATGGTAATAAACTCACTTCATGGGTTTGAGCCCAGATTTGCTCTGCGCTGCTCCGGTCAAACGAAGCTTTATGTTTGAGCTGGAATCCTTCTTCAGTCTAGATTTACAAACAAAAAACCCCATATGACAGAGGAGAGAGGCTGGTGCTTCTAAAGACACTCTGAAAATGCTTGCACAAGCAGAAGCGGCCCCAAAAGAACTATTTCCCCCGCCCCACCAGCCACGGCAAACCCCAAGACACCATCCTTGCCCTCCTGTGAGCGCAGCTTCCGATACCGAACAAATCTCATTAACAGTCACCGTAGATTTAGCGAACGCTGCACATAATACGATGGAGCCCCTTTCAAATGAGAGAGAAACCGTTCTCTGTTTCCAGGCGTGCTGGTCATAAGGGAGATAGAAACACCAACGTGGTTCCCAGGGATGCCGGGGAAAGGCAGGATCTGCCTCACACTTGTCTGCTGGGGAAGTACCAGCAGCAACGAAAAAATCCAAAAAGACAAACAGAAAAAAGCCTTCCCCACCATAAGGCTATCGCCAGCATTAATGCAATAACAATGGCTTACATGAGGATCCCAGTTAGTCCCTTTTGCAGGTGGGAATAGCTGAGTTTACTCTTCATCTCTTGTATTTAGAAGTGGATTTGGCAATGATGCTACAGAGGAATGTTCTGAAGGCACATTTGGTCTCTGCAAGGTCAGGACTGGTGGTGGCTTAATATCTTTCGAGGAAGAAAAACAGGGGTTAGTCACAATCACTATATCTATATCTACATCTATATCTGCATCTACATCTGCATCTACATCATCTATATCTTTTTCTTTTTTTTCAGAAAGTGTTAGTTTGGGAATAATGCATTAAGGGTCAGGATCTTTTCATTCCAAAAGCATGTTTGGGAAAAACACATTCTTCCTAAAGTTTGGCAGGTTCTGAGTATTTTGGTCTAGAAAACATGTGTGTTCTCTGAGGGACAAAAGTTTGGGAGTCAAAACGGTGGCACCAAGGAGAAAACGACATTTCCCTGTTACTCTGGGTTTTAAATCCTCCTAATTTTTGCAAGCCACCTTAACACTTGTAAGCTAAAATATTAATTTTAAAATAGCGAAAACATTCTCCCTCTCCTTCCTCCTCTTCCCTCAGTCCTTTTCTCACGCATTTTTCTCTAATAGAAAAAGCCAAATAATCTAATTTGACGTTTTGGGATATATTCCCTGCAGGAACTGTAGAAATGCCACCTGCTACCTGCATGTTAGATTGGATCACAAATCAACAGCACCCAGCACTGTACAGGATCTCTTGATACTTTAATGGCCAAGATATGTCTGGCCGCTAATGACAATACATCCTAAACAGCCCAGCCTGTGTTTTTCTGTAAATGCCAAACGCTACCTCACTATTTGTATCACTCTTAATTGCACCTCCTTAATTACGAGAAGTGAAATTGTTAGTTATATTCAGTGAAAAGATCTCCAAACCCTTACATTTGCAAGTGCAGAATTATCCTTGGGAAGGGCATTTCCCTGCTCTGTGCCCAAAGCTCCTCTTCATTCATGGTCGGAGACTTGTTGAACCAACTGAGCATCGAACAGAATAGAATCATCAAATAGTTTGGGTTGGAAGGGACCTTCAAAGGTCAAAACTACGAGTAGCTCGAGTCTTCTGCTCAACCCAGCTGCCAAAAGCTGAGCTGGGAGAACACAAATCCTGCAGACCAGGACCTGGAGGGTCTCCCAACGCTAAGTCCAGAAGTCCTGCTGGCACTGTTGGGATAAATACTGACATTTCTCATCTGAACTCCAAAAAAATGCCATTGGAATTGGGAGAAAAAGCTCTAACGGGCCTTGCATCAGGCTCTGCAATCGGGACATTGCGTAGCCTTCCTCATCACTGAAGGATGCCTCTGGAGATTCCTGAAGCGTTGTCCTACAAGGCTCCTTCTTACCCTCTTTTTCCAGGCATTGCTCCTGAGCAGCGTTCATAGATACAGGAGAAAAAAACCCACCCAACTTATGCATTCACAGCTAAGTAGTGCAAAGAAAAGACGCTAGTGCATCAGTGAATGTGACAGTAGGGAAAAGAAAAATATTTCTCTATTTCCAGGAGCTTTTAAAATAATTATTATATTGGCCAGTATGGCCAAGAGAGACAGGAACTCACTTAACTTGTGTATTACAGTGCTTAAAACAGTAAGTTAAGGTCCACACCTTGGCTGGCTGCTTTAATCTCAACAAACCAGAGATCAAATGGTTGGGTACTCACCCTATTCTCATGCTATAGCTTCTGCACCTTCGTTGGGTTATGAAATGAGAAAGTTTGCGCTATTTTGCTCAAGAAGCCAAGTGACCACAACCTTTCTGCTCGGTGCTGCATGGCTGGAGTAAAATTAGGTTCGGCTTCCAAGGGTTCAAGCTAGGAAAAAAAAAAAAATTGGGTAATGTTGGTTTAAACCCCAGTTTCAGACTCGGGACACACAAATACACCTTCTGTAAGTGATGGGTGACATAGTCCTGTTTGAAAGCGGAGATGTTGACCAACATGTCCAAGGGGGACAGGGCTTCCCAACCTGCAGCATCCTATTTGAAGGGATGCTCCCAGACAGCAGATCCACTACAACATCTTTGGTTTCCACTGCAATTCTGTTACGCCACTTTTCCGAAGAAGTAAGAAGCCCTGAATGCAGCTCTCAATGCCCAGGACACTTCTGACATTGGGGATGGAGCATCTTGACCATCTTTGGGTCAAGCTGCTTTATAAACAGCGCCAGAACAATTCACAAGTCGTCAAAGTTGCCACATGATTATGTGAGCAAATATTTAGGCTGGAAATGCTGTTAGTCATTATTTGCAGTTCATTTTCTCTTATTTGTTCTCTGTCTTTTAAATAATAGCAATAATAAAAAAATAGAGAAAGCCAAGATGACAGCTCGCAGTATTTGCATCCAGGAGCAGAAATGACACCTGTTTGGGTTTTTTTTTTCAGCAAACCCCTCAGTTGTGCACAGGTCTGCAGCTCCTGGGGAAACGCTGCCGCAGAGGCAGCCTGTGCCAGGGAGGAATAAAAACCTCTGCACAGATTTTATCTGGATTTACACCCCAGGGCAGAGAAACAAGAACCAGTTCCCTGTTTCCAGGCCTCCCTGGATTTGAGGGCTTTTCCTGCTTCGTTGCTATTTGGCACCTAATTTGGAGGCCTGATCTCGGCAACAGCTGTTGCTCCAGCTCAGGGTTTAGCGCCATTAATCACGTCGGGAGGCAGCGGCGTTACCTGCAGCGGGAAATGCTGCAGCTGGGGAAGGGGCTCTGCAGAGAAACAGCCCCCGAAGGTGTTCGCCAAGGAAGGGTTTGCACCTGCCCGTGGAAGCGCAAGGCTCCCTGGGCACGAGAGGAGCTATGCAAGAGCAGAAAAACCCCACGGTAATGCTGGCGTCGGGCATCTGAGTACGTTTTTTATTGCAACGGTACTTGGGGAAGAGCGGCTGAAAAGTCGCCTGGTGGAAAAGGAACCTGGGGGTGTTGGTGGCAGCAGCAGAACATGAGCCAGTGTGTGCCCAGGTGGCCAAGAAGTCCACCAGCATCCTGGCTGGTACCAGCACTGGCGTGGCCAGCAGGCCCAGGGCAGTGACCGTCCTGTGCTGGGCACTGGGGAGGCCAAACCACAAACCCTGGGGGCAGTTCTGAGCCCCTCACGCCAAGAAAGGCCTTGAGGTGCTGGAGTGAGTTGAGAGAAGGGAACGGAGCTGGTGAGGGGCTGGAGCACAAGTGTGATGGGAGCGGCTGAGGGAGCTGGGGGTTCAGCTGGAGAACAGGAGCTGAGGGGAGACCTCCTGATCTCTGAACTGCCCGAAAGGAGCTTGGAGCCAGGGGGGGTCGGGCTCTGCTCCCCAGGAACAAGCGCCAGGACCAGAGGAAACGGCCTCAAGTTGCGCCAGGGGAGGTTGAGGTTGGATCTGGGGAACAATTTCTTCCCCAAAGGGCTGTGGGGCATTGGAACAGGCTGCCCAGGGCAGTGCTGGAGTCACCATCCCTGGAGGGTTGGACAGATGGAGATGAGGTTCTCAGGGACATGGGGCAGTGCCAGGGCTGGGGGAATGGTTGGACTCAATGATCCTGAGGGTCTCTTCCAACCAAAATGATTCTATGATGTTCATCTCAAAAAACCCTTCTCCAGGACCCCTACAAATCACATTTCCAGCAGCCGGTTCCTCCATGGCTCCAGTACCCTGTGTTGAAATAAATCTGTACTGAGTGCTGTTGGAAGGATGGGGCAACACCTCAGGCTGAGCCAGCACTTCAAGGTAAAGAAACTGAATAGCAAGTGTGATTTTACTGCTCTTGGCAGTGTCCTGGCTTTGCAAGTGGGGGAGCCAGGACCCAGTGCCTCGATCAAGCACCTTCTGCATCAGAGTCATCCCTGCCCATCCTAACACCTTGCTTCCAGGTCGTGAATGGATAAGAGCTGGCTCCTTCCAAAAGGACAGTTTGTTTACCCCCCAAAATCTTGAGAGATGTCCGTTTAACTTGTGTTTAGGTTTCTGGAAGGATTTCAATTTTAAGACAAATCTCCCAAAGCAGAACATCTCCCCAAAAGGGTGGATGTTTCTGCTCCGACACCTGCTCTCTTGGATTTGAGGAGACCAGTGACATATGGATCTACACCAAAACCCTCCTTGAATCACCATATCAAACCTTTCCATCTCCAGCGAGATATTTTTGGCTTTACACAGTCACTCGTAGAGCTGGAGAAAAGGATCTTGTTTCTGTGGACACCGTAGACTTATTGCAAACATTTGTGCCGAGAACAAATGGGCCTTTCTGTGGAAATTATTTCAAACGTCCTAATTGACAAGGAAAAGAGAAAAATCCCAAACTGGTAGAAACACTTGGTCCAACAGAAATAAAGTTGAGGTAAAATGGCAATAACCCAACCAGCCTCTGTTTACCAGATAGTCTCTCCTCTGAGTCACGCATTGATGTGACTATTAATAATGCGCTGTTATAAAAATCCATCCTTGTAGGAGGAAGGATGCTGTCAAGACTCAAGCAATTTCTTGTTTTCAGTGAAATATGGGTAACATTTGTATTGTGTTTTCAATTCTTCCTTTCAGGTTATTTTCCATTTCCACTTTAATAATAATCTTTAAGCCTAAAAATAGCAGCTCCCTTTTACAATCAGAGTGACCTTTTATATTACATGTGGATTAGCACGAAATAAGCAACTTGTTCAGTTTATAGCTGACAATAAGTACTGCGGCTTTCACCGGTTTAACTTGGTCCCCATTACTTCAAGTTTTCTCATGGGGAAACTGAGGTGGGGGGCAAAAGACCCACTTACTTGGCATTGTTGGCAGGGCAGGGTTTGGGTGAAGCGCTGGGGATGCTGTCATCCTTGGGAAGAAAACCTGAAAGTCATAAAAAATGTAATATACTTAATTATTGGCATTTTTTAGTTTATCTCCCTTTCCCCCACCCCAAAATAGTGAAAATTATCTCTCTGAAAAGAGACCCATCTCCTTCATAATTCAACTCTAGTATTACAAAAATGCCTGTTTTTTTCCAGAAAGCCATGGTTTGTAATTAATGCACTTAGGTACAGCACCAGCAGGATATTTGTTTCATATTTGGTCCAACTGGGATATTTCCTGCTCCAGCTGCCACACAGATCCCTCTTAATTTTGTGCTTTCTGAGAGCATTTGAATGCAGTGGGAGCTACAGCACCAGGTAACACTTGACTTTAATATTAATAGCTACTTTTTATTCTGGCGTTATCTGGCTTAGTTGAGAGAAGATATTCTCCATGGCAAAGTCCTCGTGCCTCGTTTGACAACGGACTCTCAGAATATTTCAGTATTCCCGTCTCCTCGGGCTGCCTCTTCCGAGAACCCACGTTAATATTTCCTAAAATCCTACAAAAAACAACCCAGCAATTTCAGGCAGGATGATTCTCTTGGCCCAATCTAATAAGTGTCCCAATGCCTTAGTGAAAGTGGTGCCACATCAAATGCCTAAACCTTTTAAAGAATAAGTTCTCCATTCACCCAGGACACCTACCAGGGCTGATCAAGACAAAGATTGAAGCAAGCTCAGCATTATGGCTGCAATCTTACTCAGGCCATTGCTTCTCAGAAATAAACCTGCACCTATGCAGAGAGCTCAGATTTACTTGCTGTAGGGTTTGGGGCTATCCTTGAAATAAATGACACCTGCAGAAAGCTCTCACGTCCTCCATGGTGGAGAGAATCGATAACCTAACTGCTGTACTGGAGCAAACAGGCACCTCAGTGCGATGAGCTGAGGGAAGGAATGGCAGTGCTGTTCAGAAATTTCCAGTCAAATCAAAAGACGAGAAGAAAATAATAATAATATTATTATTATTATTAATTGCCTTGGGATTCTCTTGTGCCATCAGGGTGCGTATTGGTGATGCTTTCTTGCATTTTTGGCGACGCTTTCTTGCATTTTCCAACAGCTTGCATGGACTAGAAGTGTTGCAGATGTCAACTCTCTTCTGTGAGCTCAGGAATGGCGATTTCTACCTGAAGACGGGCTGAGGTCACCACACATGGTCATGGTGACCAGGCAGGTCCAAGGTCCAGCTGGGATGCTGAGTCTGCACGTCAGGGTTGGGATCAATGGGCTGTGCAGCTGTCACAGTTATGTCTGCAAACAAGGACCCAAAATATCACTCTACCACCTTCCATCCAAAGGAGAAAAGGCCAAGGAACAAGAGCAAAGGGAGAACACCTCTGAGAACCTCCTCCTTACTGGGGCAAACATTCCTTCCTTAGGAGAACTGATCCATATCCTCTCAGTAAAGCCATTTTTGTCCAAGAAGTGCTTGAATATCAAACAAAACACAGGCTTAGCATTTTCAGTCTGCTCTGCTGCCCCCCTTGATGAAAGAAAAACTTTTGAACCAGTTTTCCATCCCCTCGGCAAGACCTTGGGCTAGACACAGGGACTAAAAAAAGGACAGCTGGATGTTTTGATTTTTTTTTTTTTTTTAAGATAAGATTTTTGCCTTCAAGAGTTTTCTCACTTATGATGGACTTTAGTTTTTGCAGCTCACTCCAATACCGAGCAGTGCCAAGCACAGGCTGCCCGAGATGGTTTTTAAGGCTAAACTGGCTTTTCTCAGACCCTGTTTTACTGCCAAACCTCCCAATCAGTCTGTGAGAGGCTGTATTTGAAATGGTGTATTTGCTACATGTCCTCCCCAATTGCAGTCTCATCACTACACTAATACCACTCTTTTTCTTTTCAAGTATTCCCTGCCTTGCTTGTAGAAATATGATGTGGATGAGAGCGAGGGAGCACCTGTTCTGTCCCCACTCCTGCCTGTTTCACACTCCGCCTCCTGGGTGACATAGCAGTACAGACCATTTTTTGGTTATTTTAAAAAATTACCGGCAGTGATTAAATATGAAAGGACATCGTGCCAAACAATCACAGAATCATTTTGGTTGGAAAAGACCCTCAAGATCATCGAGACCAACCATAACCCAGCCCTGGCACTGCCCCATGTCCCTGAGAACCTCATGTCCGTCTGTCCAACCCCTCCAGGGATGGTGACTCCAGCACTGCCCTGGGCAGCCTGTTCCAATGCCCCACAGCCCTTTGGGGAAGAAATTGTTCCCCAGATCCAACCTCAACCTCCCCTGGCACAACTTGAGGCCGTTTCCTCTGGTCCTGGTGCTTGTTCCTTGGGAGCGGAGCCCTGGAGACCTCCACACCCCACAGCTACGGTTGGTCATGGTGACACAAGTGGATGAAAGTCACCTTTAATGACCAGGTGCAAGGCAGCCTCACAGGATGGAGCTGCGATATCTTCTCCTCTGCCCCAATCCAACTTCCATGTGGTGGGATCTAGTTTCTCACCTGCCTTTTTCTTTTGCAAACAGAAAATTTTTTGCCTTATGAGAGGGAGCAAAAGCCACCAGAGCTGGCAAACCACTCTTTTCTTCCACAGGCAATGGAGATTCCTCCACGCTTATGTTTTAGGCTGTCTCATCATGAGCTAACATGAATACTCCTTCCACTTCTCTTGCACAGCTCCATCCAGGCACTGGGATTGCCTCCCAGCCTCAGGAGGAACATCCCATGTCCCCTACATCACCTTTCAGGGTGGTGAGAGCCTGTCCCAGGTTGGCCAGAGAGGTGGTGGATGAACCATCCCTGGAGACATCCCAGGCCAGGCTGGACGGGGCTCTGAGCAACCTGAGCTGGTGCAGATGTCCCTGCTCATGGCAGGGGGGGCACTGGGAACATCCCTTCCAACTCAAACCCTTCTATGATTCTATGGGACCGGGCCTGGAGAGCTGTGATGAAGAAGAGCAGATGATCTAAGGGTTTGTGGACCTCCTGGCTGCTCTCCATCCCACCCGGCTGCCAGACCAGCGCCCAACCTGCCCAAAATCTGATTGCCTGCACCGATACGAGTGTTAATTTTCACCTATGCTAAATGCTTCTTTGAATAATTTATTGGTTATTTATTCTGCCTGAGAGGAAGGTCAGACCAAGCACTTAAATGGAAATGCTGTTCACAAAAGCTATGGAAAAGATCAGTAATTATTGCTGCTTCTGAGCTGGACCAAGTTTTAAAGCCAGGCTGGTCAGGAGGACCTTGCTGTTGATCTCGGGTCTTACCAAGCTTCATTTCTGCTGCTTTGCAGAGGGTTTCCAAGACACATGCCCCAAGTCCATCCCATGTCCTTCAATGACCTGAGGTCAGCAGTGTCCCCTTCTCGCCACCACTGCGCCCGAGGTGGAATGGGCTTCCCCACACATCCACAACCACACCTGACTCGCCAAACCTGAACCACTTTTCAAAGAGCGGACACCCAGTTGTCCTCAACAGACAATGACAAGAACAAGCAGGAGGCTACAAAATGACGTGAATGAGACAAATGGGACCCCAACAGACAGTGAAGGACCAGCAGGTCCCCGGAGATGGTGTTGCTGGAAAAAGTCCCCAAACATGCTCAGCTTTGTGATACCGTCAAAGCTGCACAAACACGACTGTTTGATTTGTCAACTGCAGCCCTGCAAAAAAAAAAAAAATTTAAAAATGATACTTTATTTCCCATCAAAAATAAAAGGAACCTCCAAAGTTTCCACTAAAAAACGACAGCATTTTCTGTTCCTTGAATTACCACCTTTTAATCTGTTTTTCAGTGAAACCCAACGTATTAGCAAGGTTTTGGCAGGACAGAGGGGAAAAGACAGGGCCCTAGAACAGTCCACCACTGATGAATATCGCTTTTGCTATCCTGATAGTAATTTTTTTTTTCCAATCAAAAAGAAGTTGTGCTTCTCTGGTTAAACCCTGCCAGCTCCACCAGTATGTACATCTGCAGTGCAGATTCCTCCTGAGACCTCTGTACAAAGCCAGACTTGGGTGGGTTTGATCCCTTAAAAAAAATTGTTTGTAAAACTTAATAGCATCTACTTTCCTCCTAAAATAATGTTTGCAGCAAAATGATCCTACTGGGCTCCATATGAAACAGCAGCACAATATAATTAACTGGGATACGGCAGAGATATTGGGGACTTTGGGTGATGATATTGCAGAACTGTTCTCTCATACAGGCAAGCAGATCACTACATTATAACGGGGAAGACAAAGGATATTTATTATTATTGTGTTCAAGCAAGGCTTGGTTTAACACACAGTAGTGAATGGAAACCCACAAGTGAAATAAAAATCCTCTAATTCACATCCTCACTGTTAAAATTACAGATAAAAGAGTGATCCTGGATGTTCCAAAGCCAAGCAAAATAGCAGGATAGATAAAAATAATATCTATATGGCTGAAATCCAAAGTACCTCAGGAAAACCCTATAGGATGAAGCAGTTTATCACAGAGGAGAGGGGGCGGCTGAAGGAAGAGGCCGCAGCAGAACAAGATGAATGATTTTATGGGCTTCAATACTTAATGGCCCAACTGGAACTGACATGAAAGTCCCTGATTTTCAAGGTGACTGGTTTGAGCCATCTCAGAGCCTCTGTCATCAGCGGCTACTCCTGGCAATCTCAGCAAGTCACTCTGCAGATGTCCCCAGAGACCCGCTGAGCAGGAGGGCACCAGCCGCCCACTCTGGCCTCAGCCCAAACTCCTCCGGCAAAGGCTGATCTTGGCAAAGTTTCTGCTCTGTACTTGGAATTCAAAGAGCTCCTTCATGCTTTCTGACCCGGGACTAGAAACGTTTTCAGTCAAGAACTTGAATTATTTTTTTTTTCTTGTTTAGTACCAGTTCTTGGGAATCTATGTTTTCTAATAAGCTCCTCTTTCACCTGGGAGAAATTCTATTTCTTTGGGTGTCATAGAATCATTTTGGTTGGAAAAGCCCCTCGAGATCATCGAGTCCAACCGTTCCCCCAGCGCTGGCACTTCCCCATGTCCCTGAGAACCTCATCTCCATCTGTCCAACCCCTCCAGGGATGGTGACTCCACCACTGCCCTGGGCAGCCTGTTCCAATGCCCAACAGCCCTTTGGGGAAGAAATTGTTCCCCAGATCCAACCTCAACCTCCCCTGGTGCGAAACCAAATGCACGAGCAAAACCCATTCTTACCTGCAGGAAGGACAGACCAGTCTTCCATGCTGCAGTTGCTTGGGTGGTGTCCACATTGGTGCATTTTGGCTTGGATGCAACCAAGTAATTAGTGACTTCTGGCATTTTTGCATCTCCAGCTTCCAGCAGTTTGTCCTATATTTCAACAGGCCCATAAGAAGATCAGGGAATTCACTCAAGCGTGAATAGTTACAGGCATAAAAGCAGGCAGAGATGGCCCAAATACTTGCCATAAGGTGGTCGCCAGCCTCACTGTGACACCTCACAGGAACCAGGCAGCAGTTAAGGGTCCCCACCATACTCCCAACTGGCCCCTTCTCCTTCGGGGAGAACCCAAAGCACAGCAGAGCCACCAAGACCCCCAGTAACAGACCCTGCTTTGACCCACAGAACCCCAGGCTGGTTGGGTTGAAGGGACCTCTGTAGACCCCCCAGTGCAACCCCCCTGCTCACGCAGATCACACAGGTCGGTCCAGGCGGGTTTGAATGTCTCCAGAGAAGGAGACTCCACACCCGCTCTGGGCAGCCTGGTCCAGGCTCTGGCACCTCCCAGCAAAGAAGTTTCTCCTCATGTTCCGATGGATCCTCCTGTGTTTCAGTCTGTGCCCGTTGCCCCTCACCCTGGCGCTGGGCACCACTGAGCAGAGTCTGGTCCATCCTCTGACACCCACCCGGAGATATTGATCCCATTGATCAGATCCCTCTCAGCTTCTCTTCTCCAGCTCAACAGCCCCAGCTCTCTCAGTGTCTCCTCATCAGAAAGAAGCTCCAGACCCCTCAGCATCTTTGTGTCCCTCCGCTGGACTCTCTCCAGTAATTCCTTGTCCTTCTTCCCACCATCAGCTGGTCTGTCTTGAAATGAAAAAACATTTCTCTACCACTTGGCTTTGCTTTAGTGTAGCAGACAGACTCCAGGGCTAAGCGGGAGTCAGTCCTGGATCACCCTCTCTGCATGAAGGTTCATCATCATGAAGGTCCTCCATGCCTTCCCCTTACTTACCATGGGGCTTTCTGTTCTAGAGACCACAAATCCTTGGGTGCTCTGGTGCCCTTGGGTGAGGAAGTGGCATTCCTGGGCTCAAAGAGCTCAGCTAAAAGACAAAAAACATCCAAAGCAGTACGATGGAAGTCACTGGAAGGGCCCTCCGGACTCCTCCAGCACTTGCGAGTGCTAATTGCTAGCAGTCCAATTACACTCATGTCCCTGATGGATTTAATTGCTGAGTTGCTGAGGAGATAAGTGACCTATTACGGATCATTGTTTACAGCAAATTAGTTCAGAAATTCCCATCTTTCTGCCTGTCGTGCTCAGAGGGCAAACTCCCTCAGCTCTGCCACCAGGTCAGCCAAGGACTTCCCTGGCTCCAGCAGATGCAAGCTTGGTCACGAGGAAAAGCTGAGCAAAGACACATCTAGGGCAGAAATACAAACCTGGCTGCTCAGCAGAAGAAAGCTCTGAGATGAAAGGGGTCAGAGAAAGAAAGCAACAGCTCAGAGTTTAAAAAAATACCCAAGGAAAGAAGATACAGAAGTTCTGCAGCAGCAGATGAGGGGGGTTGCCACCAACACACCAACAGCATAGTTCAGGCCAGGCCTAAAGGCTCAGACCTGAGCTTAAATGAAGCTGGTGGAGCAGTGGGCAGAGGATGGGTGGGTGGAGGTCCCAGGTGAGGCTGCTCAGGGCAATTAATGTCTGTAAGGCCCCGACAGCTTCTTCAGGAGGTTCTAAAGGAATGTCAGAGGATGAAGGTCCCAGGACCTCCAGGCAGTTTGAAATCTAAGAGTAAATAAAAGGAATGGGGAGGGAACATTTTTGTTTGTAGGATATACGTGGGGCTGGGCTGAAAAGATACTTAGGAGAATTTTGCATTTTTTTTCCTAAATGGGGTAAAAATGCATTTCTGATGGCTCCAAAGCTCCCTGCCATATCAAGGGGGGCTGTCTATCCGGCAGACTGAAGGTGGGGCCGGTGGTAGCCCCTCTGTCCTTGGTCATGCTGGTGAGGTCTCTCACGAGTTGTAGTACCTATATAGAATCACAGAATCATTTTGGTTGGAAGAGACTCTCAGGATCATCGAGTCCAACCATTAATCCACCCCTGGTGCTGCCCCATGTCCCTGAGAACCTCATCTCCGTCTGTCCAACCCCTCCAGGGATGGTGACTCCACCACCGCCCTGGGCAGCCTGTTCCAATGCCCCACAGCCCTTTGGGGAAGAAATTGTTCCCCAGATCCAACCTCAACCTCCCCTGGCACAACTTGAGGCCGTTTCCTCTGGTCCTGGCGCTTGTTCCTGGGGAGCAGAGCCCGACCCCCCCTGGCTCCAAGCTCCTTTCAGGCAGTTCAGAGATCAGAAGGTCTCCCCTCAGCTCCTGTTCTCCAGCTGAACCCCCAGCTCCCTCAGCCGCTCCCATCACACTTGTGCTCCAGCCCCTCACCAGCTCCGTTCCCTTCTCTCAACTCACTCCAGCACCTCAAGGCCTTTCTTGGCGTGAGGGGCTCAGAACTGCCCCCAGGGTTCGCGGTTTGGCCTCCCCAGTGCCCAGCACAGGACGGTCACTGCCCTGGGCCTGCTGGCCATGCCAGTGCTGGTACCAGCCAGGATGCTGGTGGACTTCTTGGTATGATATGGGAGCTCTTACCATCTTTTAGAGACAGTGCTGGGTAGTCATAGTCCTCTTGGAAAACAGGACTCATCCCTCCCTGGGGACAGCAGGGCTGCGTGCTGCTCTCTTGGCTTGGCTGCTATTGTACATGGATAAATACAACAGCAGGACCACATTATCCAGACTGTTACCTAGAGATAAAAAGAATTAAAGCAGGGGGAACGCAAGAAGCTTAAAAACAGGCCTGCCCTTGACTTGCGCGATATATTTCAACAGACCCATAAAAAGATCAGGGAATTCACTCAAGCGTGAATAGTTACAAGCATAAAAGAATGGTGGTATTATATTTATTATTAAAGCCCTTTAAAAGCCCCCTTATTGCAGATGGATTCTGAGCCTCTGGGGAAAGTCAGGGACAGGATATTTAGCAAAAATGTTATTAAAAATAGAAATTGTTTCCCATGACTTAACCTTATTGCCTAGGGGGAAATCACTTAGGTGATGTTATTGGAGAGCATGCAGTTACGAGACCGTGATTGTTATGGAAGACTATGCACAAGGTTTCTGGAACAGCAGCAATGTTTTTGCTTCCAGGGAAGCAAAAGTACCTGTGCACCCCACCAAAAGTCTGCAGTCCCCCCAGAAGAATGAGGAAGGTTTTTTCCTCGAGCCCATGTGCCTTTAACCAACCAACCTGCCCTGCAATGAGCAGAGGGCACATGGGGCTGTCGGCAGGGCATGATGAATGTAATTAATTGCATTGTCACCTGGGAATTTATCTATTTGTCACCATTGTGAGCCAAGTCTGCAGCTCCAAGATGCGTCCAGTTCACCCTACTTGCTCTGGAGAGACTGGGGACCGGTGGCCAAATGGTGGCGTGTAGGATGGTGCCATGGTTTGCTTGCCTCAATGTTAATAATAGAAAGCTTTTCTTCCCCCAAGTTTTCTTCAGAACCTGCAAAGAAGAAGTTTGATTATGACAGAAAACCCCCTCTGCCCCACAGCCGTGGCCAATGGCTGCTTGTCAAAGCAGCATCAAGTGTGATTCCCTCCCCTGCAACCACAGCCTGAAGTTCTTTGAGAGGCCACGGCGATGCCAGGCGGATCGCTGAGCTTGAGCAGGTTGTCCCCTGCCCTTCTCCTGGGACACGTGTCAAGAAAGATGGGCAGATATCAAACATTCATCACAGGCGCTTGTCCCCTCGACAGCCTGACATTGGTGCGGCAAAACAATTTTTGATCACTTGAGCTTAATGTCACCGCAATCATTGCCTGGAATGTAATTTTGTCTCCAAAAAAAGAGAGGATAAAAAATGAGACTCAAAGGTCTCGGTGCTTCAGAAAAGCTGGCTCTGAAGTATTGCTGTAAGCATCAGATCTCAGCAAATTCTGTAAACTCCCTTCCCCCCTGCCCACCCCATATTTGGACGTTTTCCTCTCACTTAATGATATTCCATCAATTATATAACTTCACAGATACTGAAGATCAGTATTGAGGAGTTCAGCTTCATTATTAGTACGGTTATTGTCCTTTGGAGACTAAGCTAATGGCCATTTGTCTTCTTCAATTCAATTAACAACAATCCTCTCTGGACACCGCAGAGGTTGCACTCGGTGACACGCCGCTACGTCCCCTCCTCCATCAGGACGCGACCCCCATCTCCGCAGACAAGACCTGGCTCCTCTCGCACTATACGTTTTAGCAGCACATCAGGAAATGGCACGTTAAATTATCAAAGAACTAAACTGGGCAGGGCCTGAGCCAAGAAAAATCCATTTATCGATGGCCATTCCCCTTCTGAAGTGCTTGAGTAGGTTGACAAGACAGAAAGATGCTTTTCCCAACCAGCCAAGAAGACTCTTCCCGAGGAGGACAAGGTCACCTCTCCCAGAAAGGATGAAGAGTAGAAACCAAAGGTTGGGGACAGACTGAGGGAAGTTTCAACATTTTTAAAGAAAATGGAGCTTACAGCTGCTCTGGTTTGTCAGTAGGACTCTTCTGTACAACTGCAGATCATGGTGCCTTTATTTTCCCCTTATCCCCAGCCTCTGTTCTATGAATGTTCTTGTCGCTAAGCTCAAGGAGCCTTGAGCAGGAGCCGTTAAACCCGTGTTTAAACTATGATGTTGCCACCTTCCAGTACGTGAATAAGCTCCTCACTTCTGCAAAGCAACGGCTGGTCTTTGCATCCTCATCCCTTTCCGCTTCCACCACTGTAAGAACTTGCACCCTTATCAGGCCTCCCCAGGGTTTGCTCCCTAGAAAATCCACCAAAAAACCCCAGCGTTTGGTTTGTTACCATGTCCGGATCTCCTTTAACAGAAGCAAAACCCATCCACCCTGTCCCTGGAATAAGCACAGCCCCGCGCTGCTGCCGCGGTAAGTAACAGTGATGGGATCACTGAGACGTAACAAGATTTATCACTTTCTCCCAAAGAACGATCGCCTGCTTGGTGTCCTCAGTAAATAATGTTCTGCCTGCATCATCCGGGGACATCATTAAGCCAGGAGACAGTTACACCACTTAACCTTTCACGGGCTCGCTCAGCTCCCTTAAGCCACCCATGATGTACGGTGGGTGACTCAAGGAGTCCTTCCAGGGACGAGGGGAGGATGCAACTGCCTGAAAGGAGCTTGGAGCCGGGGGGGGTCGGGCTCTGCTTCCAAGGAACAAGCGCCAGGACCAGAGGAAACGGCCTCAAGTTGCACCAGGGAGGTTGAGGTTGGATCTGGGGAACAATTTCTTCCCCAAAGGGCTGTGGGGCATTGGAATAGGCTGCCCAGGGCAGTGGTGGAGTCACCATCCCTGGAGGGGTTGGACAGACGGAGATGAGGTTCTCAGGACATGGGGCAGTGCCAGGGGTGGGGGAACGGTTGGACTCGATGATCTCGAGGGTCTTTTCAACCAAAACAATTCTGTGATTCTCTCAAGCAGGACCCAGACATCCCGATCCCCGCACGTACCTTGTGCTCAAGACATTGACTCATCTGGTGCTGCCTCCTCGCTACACTTAATAGCTCCTGACGGCTCTTTCACTATGTCTATGACCAAAACACTGGATTTATTAATGCATTTTTAATTAGCAAACTCAATCTCCAGGGGAAGGTGTCTTGCATCTTAACGACCTTTGCTTTGAGCCTTTGCCAGAGAGAGTTTCATACCGCAAACCTGCATCTGCAACCAAGTTTCCTGATGGCCCTCAACTCATAAGCTGAGCAGCCAGAGCAGGGGAGCTTGCTGTGGGTGAGGAATTTGCTAGGTGGATGTAGTCCCAAGCATAGTCCAAGCTGGTGGGAAGTCTCATTTGAGTATGAACGACTCATAGAAATCTTACAAAGCCTCTGTACGGTTACAGAAATGCTGTAGGAAAGGCACAGCAAGGGGGTTCAGATGGTCCCTGAGATGGGGAGTGTGCTGGGGACAGGCAGGGGACAGGAGCCAGCCTGACCTCACACACCAGCCCTCTTGTTCACAGGGACAAGGACCGCGGTTATTTTTCCTTGGAGCCTCGTTGGGGCTGGTTTACAACCCAATTACTCACCGCATCTCCCCAGGAGGTGCCTTTTTGCAAGCCACATCTTTCCAGATCAGCTTCTAGTATTAGGGGCCAGCACAAAGACCTGTTTTTTTCCTAGGAGTTAGTGACATTTTAATCAACTCATCCGGATAGAGTTACGCATTTCAATGTTATGCCGTTTCCCTTCAGATTTCCCCAGGCATCTCATGGTTTCAACACGCTTCCAATGTTTGCCGTATCCCTCCTGTTCCAGATCTCATTTCCAACCAGCCGTTACAATCGCACTGTTCCATGCTGATCAATGCCTGCGCTCCTCAGCTCCGTGTCACCACCCCTGTCCCACCTCTGGGAGGGACAAAGGTTGAACCTGTTTCCTCCTCTCCCCTGTTTTGGGAAGGATAGGGGAACTGTCAGCAGCTTGGTGGTTTATTCCCCATGCAGCTCTATAGATCCACACCTCCCCAGCGCGTTCAGCGTTGCCGTGCGCCCGCTGCCAGCTGTTCTGCGCTGTTTCTGGCTCCTCTGTCGCACAAGCTGTTAGTGATGCTATTTGTCTCCGTCCTCCTCGGAAAGGCACATCCCAATGGCACACGGTCCCCAGCAGCGGCTGTTTCCCTCGCCTCCACGCAGCATCACCCTCACTAGAACCGAACTGCACCATCTTCAGGGGAGCAGGAGGACCTGGCATGAAAATCCTTGCAGAGCAGAGAGCAGCAGATGCTAAATATTCATGCGGCTATTGGTTCGCTACACATGCAGGCGGTATTTATGCTCCATTGAGTCTCCTGATGAGCGTCCCATCCTCAGCTCCTCCAGGTCACTGTGCAGAGGCAGAAGTACCCCAGAATTAAACAGAGCCAATGCGAACATTGCTGTGCTAGAAATACACGTGGGAGGCTTGTTCCTGCAGCACGACACATATTAATCTTTTCTGATTTCTCTGCCTACCCACATGCTGATCTCTCCATGGGGCCGTGGTCACCCCAGGCACCCGGCACCCCCAGCTGCTCAGTGATTCCTCCTCGAGCCTGCTGCGAGCATCGCTTCGCTGCCTTAAGCCGGGCTCTAAGGGGGCTCGGGAAGCAGCTTAAGCAATGTTGCATGACTCAGTCCTCCCCCTTGGCTCTCCCCTCTCCAAGCCTGAGCCTGCCCACGGCCTCCAGCAAGGTCTCTCTCCTGCCCTCCATGCAATACACCTTGCTGGCACCTAGAGTTTGCCAAAATGGGGCTGTTGCCCAAGCCCCAGATCAGCATTGTCACCCTGCTGCTCCCCCAGGAAACACCTGAGCTGCCAGAAAGTGTTTGCTGAGTTGAACTGAAGATGTGTGCAGCTCTAAGCGGCAAGGGATGCCCACAGCCTGGCCGTGTACCTCTCCTGATGTGTCCCTCAGGTGGCTCCTCGCAGAGCTGTCTCACCTGCACCAGCTCTTTCGGGCTTTTGCGTCCCTCCCGCACGAGGTTTTGGGTGCAACAGCCATGAAGGTGTCTCAGAGGTCTAGTGAAGACCTTGCAAAGAGGCTTGGACCACATTTCCAAAGCTGTCACAGTTTGCTTTGTAAGAAAATTCCCTCCCATGCACTATTACAAGCATTTTGACAGGTCAGGCACTGCCCCACTTTCCCTGTGAGTTGCCCAGTTCTTACCAGGTGGACAGACACAGCAGACCAGCTTTCTGGAGAAAGACACACTCAAGGAAGAGAGAGGGTTTTGGAAGCCTCTTCTCCCCCTTTTTCCTCCAGGAAAGATGGAGCAATCGTTCCGCGCAGCTCAATTTCCTGGGTTGCTTTCACAATCCCTGATTGACCACACAGACCCGCTATTGCTTCGTGTCACTCCTCCACCTCACCCTTTGCAGTAATCAGCCTCATTTATCAGCAGCACCCCCGAAAGCAGTAGGAGGTGCAGGGTCCCTGACCAGTACAGCCAGAGGTTGCAGCCCCAGTGGGACTGGGAACCTCTGCAGGGCAAGGCCAGAGAAATCTCGCACCTCCCTGCAAAACCCCAACGGCACATGCTGCAAAGGCAGCACTTCAAACCCTCCGAGAAGGAGCCATTTATTATTCCACTTCTCGCTTAACACAGTCTCCGCCGTCCTGCATTCCCAAGCGCCAATATCCAGCGGTTTTTCTAATCCAATTTATCATCGGGCCGTTTCACCCAAGTCAGCAGATGCCCCTTCTGCTCAGGTTACTGACGGATCGATTCACGTCGAGGCCTCAGCGATGCCGCTTGCCAGGTCTCGGAGTTTCAATTCCCCTCCTGTCTCACTCAGCGAGATGCAGGAAAGGGGAGGGCAAAGCCCAGGGGGACAGCAAAGTGACAGGAGAGGCTGATGGGCTGCCAGGGGTGCAGGGACACCCCCGTCCTCACCGGGGACACGCTCACCCCCAGCCCGGCGCTGCGGAGCCAGGCGATGGCTGAAAGCAGAGGCAGGTGACAGCGGGTCGGTGACAATGGCTCAGAGGGGACAGGTGGCACCGAGTCAGCCCTGCACGTACAACCCCTTCCCAGCGATTTCTGGTGCAAAGGGAGGCAGCAGCACAAAGCTTTTGGAGAGCTGTATTGTACGCAGCATATTATTTCCCATTTTCCTGTCCATGCTGCTCGACCATTTTTCCTTCAAACAGGCGTTTTCTGCTTCTGCCTGGGAAGCTGGAGAAGCACGGGGCTCCCATCGCACCTGGGAGCTTGCGATAAACATTTGTACGCATGCTCCCCGGCTTTGGAGCTCAGCACACAGCTCCATTTCTGCTCGAAAAACAAGCGGCAATCACGCATGTACAGCAGGCGATGTGCCCTGAGCAGGGACATGTGGCTCTGCTGACGGCACCTGCCCTTCTCCAGCCACCTGCATGCTTTGGTTTTGGCGTGATGCTGCTGGGGTTTGGTACAACATCTGGCCCCAGCTCTGCCAAGCTGCAGCTGGATCCTACTGTAACAATAATGCTGGGGGGCAGGACCCACAGCTGCCCCAGTACATCCCAGTCCAGCCCTTGCAGCCGTTCAGCTCTTGCGGCCCCGTGCCACATTCAATGGGAAACGGAGGTTAAGGTCTCCTTGCTTCTCACTCTCAAGAGTGAGGCTCACAGTGATGCATTTTGGTGAGATTAAAGCTGATTTTTGCTGCATCCTTGTTCCATTCTGGAAGGGGAAAGGCGCTCAGGGAGAGCCTGGGGAACTAGTGAGCTCCCCATCTGTCACCACATGGAAAACCTGACAGGCTGGTACTGGGATTTAACCATCTGAACAAATCACAAGGACATTTAGCACCTTCCCCTCTTCCCCTTTGAGAGAAGGACACAGCAATGTGGTGGCATTTCTGAGGAGGAAAACACCTGGGGGTCACAACCCAGCGGTTTTCACACTCAGAGCCCTTAATGGATTTCTTCCCACCCCGGTCACCCTCCTGTATGTGCTGCTGGTCCAGGCTCTATTTCCTCAATGCACAAGAGTGTTTGCTGAATTCTCAATTAGATAACAAAACCTCTTAAGAAGCGAGACAAAGCTCCCAGAAGTGGTTTTATGGCATCCAAGACACAAAGCCTTCCTCCTCAAAAGCACTCTCCTGACAAAGACTCCTTCCCGAGCTATCCACGTGCATTTGCAAACCAAAGCTGCAGCTGTGAGAGGTGACCTGGAGAGAAGACCAGCCTCGTACCCCGCTGTGCTGCTCTGCTTGGAGAAGACCTTCAAGGAAACCAAATGGAAGTTTCTATTTGTTTTTCCCCCTCCCATGATGAAAAGCTCCTAACTGGTGGGGAGGGGCAGGATACCAGATGAGTGGGAGAGATTTCATCAGCCTTATGAAGGCACGGAAAAAGAACCAGTATTAGAATCACAGAATCATTTTGACTGGAAGAGATCCTCAAGATCATCGAGTCCGACCATAACCCAGCCCTGACACTGCCCCACGTCCCTGAGAACCTCATCTCCATCTGTCCAACCCCTCCAGGGATGGTGACTCCACCAGTGCCCTGGGCAGCCTGTTCCAATGCCCGACAACATTTTCAGTGAAGAAATGTTTCCTAATATCCAGTAAAGTTCTCCCAGCTTAGCCTCCTTGTTTGAGGGACAAAGCACTCACCTCCAAATGAGAGCAGCAACAGGAAAGTGGCAGGAAGGGGATGAAAGTTAAAACAGTGTCATCGGAAAGACTGGGACAGACTTATCAGACCCATGCTAGAACTGCCACCTCTCAGCAAAATCCGGAGAGATAAAGAGCTTTAGTTATGCATTGTCATGGCATATTAAATAAAGGTGTCTGCCCTCGATCCCTCCTTCCTCAAGCCCTTCACCCCGCTCCCCTCGGGAGGGGCAGGTGAGCATCATTAGGACGGCACACCCGCCTCAGACCCACCGGGTCACGCTACCCAGACTTGGTGAGCTCAGCATCATATAAGCAACTCTGTTGAGATGCATCAGAGTGACAGTTAAGGTCCCTGCCCTTTCCATTAGCTTTATTTTAATTTGAAGCCGGGCTGTTCATTACTTCCATTATATCCAGTCTCAGCTGGCTGGCACGAAGCTTTATGCTGCTGCTGACTTTGGGCAAGAGCCTGATGCTCGGGTCCCCGGGGTCCCGGCTGCACGTGTGTCAGGGTAACAAACAGGCCAGAAATGACACCTGGGCGCTGTTTTTTGCATGTGGAAACACCACACGTCTGCTGGGACACTGCTCTGCTCCTCCACCCCATCAAAACCATACTCACTTGTGGGTCTGGGCAGACTCTGGGACAGTCCTACTCCTTTGCCTCAGAAATTGCTTTAATGTACTGAAGGATAGAGCCAATGTGATGTGGCCAGTCAGTAGTCAAGTCAGTTTGCTAGCAGAGAAGTTTCCAAGCATCATCTCAGCTGCTGGAAGCTTATACAGCCATGACATTGGCCTACAAGTAGCCTGAGGCCAGAGGCTCCAGATGTTGGGTGCTGGAGCGAGTTCAGAGAAGGGAATGGAGCTGGGGAAGGGGCTGGAGCACAAGTGTGATGAGGGCGTTTGAGGGACCTGGGGTTCAGAAGAGGTTGAGGTTGGATCTGGGGAACAATTTCTTCCCCAAAGGGCTGTGGGGCATTGGAACAGGCTGCCCAGGGCAGTGCTGGAGTCACCATCCCTGGAGGGGTTGGACAGACGGAGATGAGGTTCTCAGGGACATGGGGCAGTGCCAGGAGTGGATTAATGATTTGACTCAATGATCTTGAGGTTCTTTTCCAACTAAAATGATTCTATGATTCAAAAAGAGAAAAAAAAAAGCATCAGGCACAAAATGATCCTCAGCCTTTACCATAATGTTGTGGCTCTCTCCCCATCAAAGGGATGGTGGGAGAGGGCTGGAAACGCAGGTATTTTTTCAGCTGGTTCTTTCTGTACATCTCAGCATCTGCTCCCATCTCTCCCCAGCCCTTCTCTCGGGCAGACAGTCCCTGGGCTGCTCAGGACCACAAAGAAATCACTGCAGAGGGCACGAGCCAAACCAGGAGCCTCCTCCCACCAGCTACAGCACTAGGTCTCCTGCTCCGCTTATCTAAAGGGCGATTTTCCATGTGGCTCAGTGCTGGACCTGGAAAGCTCTTTCAAAAAAGGAATTTGGAAGCCCTACCTCAAGCTAAGGAGCTGGTAGATACAGCAAATGCACAGTGCTGCACAAACAAGGAGGAAGCTGGTAACAAAGCTGGGTATCTGCTTCAAGACAGGCTGATCTAAGGAAGATTTTCTGGTCTCCGATATAAAGGAGGAAGTCTTGAAATGTAATCTTGAAACAAAAAAAGCTAGCCTGCAGCTCCCACCATTTCTAGTCCATATATTTACCAAGATCCTTGAACAGAGACAGAGCTATTTGCTGGGATGAACGTTCAGGAAAGCAAAGCGGTAGGTTTCCGTGCAGAAGGCACATCACCCAAAGGCCATTGCTTTGGACTTCCACTCATGTGGGGACCCAAAGGAGCCTTAAAAATGCAAGAGGATTTCCAGTCTGCGGAGTCAGGACGAAGCAGCAGGCAGAGGAGGATAAAGCAGGAGCGAGAAGAGGCCTCTTGAGCAAAACAAGGATCTTTGATTGCTGCAAGCACGGCTCAGCTATGGAAATATCCGCAGAAGCCAAGTGTGAAGAGCTTATCTGCATCTTGTCAGCCAGGAAAATCCTGGTCTCGCTGCCTCCTGCAGCAAACCATCAGTGCAGGAGAGTTCAGCTGCCCATTATGTATGGCTTTTCTCTTTTATCATGGGATGGTGGAGCAGACACGGCTTTTCGCTTTTATCATAGAGCCGGACAGGGCTGGGAACCCAGGCTACAAGAGCTGCAGAGGTGTGGGGCAGTGGTGCAGACGCCATGGACCCCTAACACTCAGAAGACACCAAAGCTTAAGTCCTAAAGCCACTGAATGAGAGAAGAAAGGATGCTCATTGCAAAGGGGATCTCTGCCCGAATCAGCTCTACTGGGGAAATCCTCCTTTTCTATTGGGACAGAAACAGAGAAGAGCATTTGACAAGTCCTACCCAAACCAATCTGGAGTCCAACCAAACAGGAAAGACCACCGAGCGCTTAAAATGGAAGAATGGAGTCAAAATAAACCCCAAGATGCTCATCCCCACATTTCTGCAGCCTTTGAGGTGGTGGGGACTGCCCGGCAGACTCGGGGTTCATGCTGCGGGTCGATCCACGGTGTTTTGGAGCAAGAGGACCGGTCCTACATTGGATGTCCCAGTGGGGTGTGCAATTGTCCCCAGCAAACCTAGACCTGTCCCGATCGCCTGGTGCTGCAGAGGCTGGGCAGACAGGAGCCAGACGGGGAATTTTTAGATCAATGTACGTGTCTGCCAAGAACAGGCTTGAAAAACAACCCGCTTTAGTAAAACTTGCAGTAACTTTTGGGGGACATCAGTTATACTGAAGCAGCTGACAATTAAAGAGCATTCTTAAGCAACTATTTTTCATCAAAATTACTTTTCAGACCATCAGTTCAGGCGTGTTAGATATACGCTCATCAATAAGGAAGTATACAGATTCCTTCCCCCTCCCACCAATACTGCAGTTTAAGTACAACCCCCCCAGCCAGGGAAGTGGGAGGCACTAAACCAGCTTCTGAAATCACACGGATAACAAGGAAAATCCTACCAGTCACTGTTAAAAGGTTTGGTGTTGCAGTAAACTATGTATTTTTGTTTTGGTTTAGTATTCATGTATTTATATATTGTTAGTGCAATTTGTTGAAGCTGTTGCCTTGCTTGCAAAAGCCTGGGTTTAGCAAATATTGGCTGGTTAACTACGTTGTTACTTAGCAACCCTAATTGGATTTCAAATCGGGGATTTTGTTTTGGAAATATTACCTGTATCACTTAGCACTGTGAAATAAGTTCCTACCTTCATCATGCAGATAAACCCAATCAGCATTCCTCAATTCACGGGGATTTAATCTTGTTTACACGCTTCTAAGACGAGAACCGACACCTTCCCTCCTCCTCCAGCCAAGACCTGCAATTTTTCACCGGTAGCTGGAACTCCAAGACGAGCACAAGCTCCTGGTGCAGGCACCAGCTCTGGAACAAGCGCCAGGACCAGAGGAAACGGCCTCAAGTTGCGCCAGGGGAGGTTGAGGTTGGATCTGGGGAACAATTTCTTCCCCAAAGGGCTGTGGGGCATTGGAACAGGCTGCCCAGGGCAGTGCTGGAGTCACCATCCCTGGAGGGGTTGGACAGACGGAGATGAGGTTCTCAGGGACATGGGGCAGTGCCAGGGGTGGATTAATGGTCGGACTCGAAGATCTTGAGGGCCTTTTCCAACCAAAATGATTCTATGAGGCTCAAAGCCTCCAAGCAGATCCCGAACCACCGCACTCCTGGTCCCCCCCTGCCTGTACCCCAGCCCCAGTTACAGAATCGCATCCCCAGAACCGCTCCAAAAGTTTGGCAAAGACCACAGGAGGCACGAAAAGGACTTGGGTCCCATAGAAACAAGGCACTTTGGGATGTGCTGCTTAGGGGTTGTCTATCTGGTGTTGCAGGAAGGGTTCGCTCTGGCTGGCTGGTTTCTTGCGAATCCCTTTATCTCCACAGCGATGCGACAGGTGAGAGAGCTAAACAATTAACGAGAGATGCTGATGTCCTTGTGCAAGCACAGAGAGAGAGGAGAGGCAATTACAGGGAAGCGTCAGCCTGCAAACTCGGCTTTTTGTGCTCTAGAGATGTTAATCTCTGCTTTGAGGAGGGATGAAGTGGTATTTTCCCCATGGGAAAGACCCTGGGGGTATGAAGTATGGGGGTACGTGTGGGTACACACACTTCCTTCCTTCCTGGGGGTATGAAGTATGGGGGTACATGTGGGTACCCTCCCTTCCTTCCTTGCTCCAAAATGATAAAAGGATCCCGGACCAAGACGCCAACTCCAGCAATATGGGCAGACTCAACTGCATGCAGCCGGCCCTGACCCCAACCGGGTTTTCCTAGTAGGGAAAAACTGGGGTGAATTTTCTGGAGTTTACCCATTTGAGCCACGCAGAATCCAGTTTATTTTTGCAACAACTTGGGGGTTTCCAGTCCTGATCCTAGCTCGAGTTTAGGTTGGCAGATTAAGCCTGGGAAATGAGACATAGACTTTCTAGACCATGTCCTAAAAGAGGAAAACATCCCATGGTAACTCTACACAGCCTTGGGACTAACCCAGGATGGCAAGACCTTTCTGGTCTTGCTCGGGCTCATCCTTCACAGTAAAAAGGTCCTTTCCAGGAGCTTCGGTGAGAAACTCAAAAGCAGGGGGAGATTAAACAAAAGGAGAAACAAAATCACATCCATTGAGTCCTCTCATTTTGAGCTAGGCCAGGAAAATGCTTCTTGGTGTTGGGAGCAAGTTCAATGGTGACGGCATCGTAATGAAGGGCTGTTTCCCTCAGGTGGAACTAGACCGTGTATTTAGAGGGGAAACAGGGAGAAAAAGCAGCGTTATTCTGCTGAAAACGTAAATGAAACTAGATTTATTTTGTCTTTGTTCCAGTTCTCAGGAGACGGTGTTGACTTATGCATTGGAAAACCAAACCCTGCAACCGGCAACTATGAATTGTGTATTAAACCTGCCACCTTCCCCTAAAGCCCTGAAGCAAACAAAAATCTGACGGAAGCTGCTGATTTTTTCTTGGCTCCAACCCCGAGCTGTTTGTCAGGTTCCAGATGCATTTTACAGTGGTTGAGGGTTTTTTGTTGTTGCTGGATGATTTTAGCAAACCAAATGTTGAAGAAGAGCAGGTCTGAAAGTGCAAACATTTCTCCGACAAAACTCAGGTTTTCTACTGAAAATTGTCAGGGAGTTTTCAACCAGGATTAAGCTACAATTATACAGGATCTATTTTAACTGTGAATTAAACAGCGCGCTGAATGGAAATGTTGTTGTGTTCTGTTTGAACACCCACCACCCAAAGAACATCCTTTATCTTGAAACGCACGTTCATTTTACCTTATATTATTACTTCAAAACACTGCTCGGTTACAGCAGGGGCTTTTGCGCTGTCTGATACCTGCCAGTCGATCTTCCTTCGCTAAGCCCTTCAACACACCTCGACAGCTCCTATTTTAAGATCTTCAAATGATATGAGAAATAAAATGTTAGGAAAACGAGCACGGCTCTCTGCATTAACGCTGCCTTTACAATCCCATCAGTATTCAGCTCGGCTTCCAAATGACCCTGGTCGGCAACAATGTTCTGCACATTCCCACAATTAAACAACATTTGAACTTGTGTTAATAGCAACAGAACAATTATCTGAAACAGCCATTCGATGAATAAGCAAGCTGTACCATCGAGAGTCAATCCTGGTGCAAATAAAGGCCAACCCTTACAAAAGGGAGTGAAATCTTCAATATAAGGAATAAAGATTCTTTACTCTACTACTGGCAACATAAAATCGGCGTGTGAACAATACAGCAAACGTCAGAAGCAAATATCTCCTGAAATTTAGGCACGTTTGGTTGGTTAATCGTAAAGCTTGCTGACTATTTCCACTGAAAAAAAAAAAAAAAAATCTTTAGCATTCTGTGACTGTAAAGAGACATTTGCTTGGTCCCAATATCAAAAATATTCTTATAATGTTAGAGCTTTGTGTGGGAAATGCAGAAGCAGCAAAACAGACGGTAACAATGTGGGGAGGAGCAAGGGAAGGCTTTTAAGGGCCTGAATTTATCTTTACAGCTTAATGACAGAGACATTGGTTATATTTCTGGAAAATTTAGAAATAAATGAGTGAGGGGCTTACTTAAAAGGAAATTTCCACTGGCAGTTTCGCTTTTGTTTCTTACTGAATATATTCCATACTGAAGGGAGGGGCAAAAATAAACTGTTTTCTGTGAGAGGAAAAAAAAAAAGGCAGAAGTTACCCTTTTTCCCATGTTTTTCCCATTTTCCCACCTCTCCTGTGCCAATGACAAGAAAAACATGTTCCTCTTGAAAAAGGGAGAGCAGACCCGAGTCAGAACCCGGCTTGGAAAAGGACCATGACTTGACCAAATTGCCAACACTGCTGTAGGCATCAGCCTATGACAGAAATACTAAAAAAGAACGTTGGAAAACTTTTGATCGGATCTTTCAAATGAGAAAAGTTGTGTCCAGACGGGAAAGCATCAGTGGCTTTCAGAGGAGCCTTCACATCACCTCCCCAAGGGGGGTGTCCACACGATACAGGAGGAGCTTTTCTTATTACATTTCTCACCTTTTCTTCTAATAAAGCTCATTGTTCATTCCCAGCTGCAAGAAAGACATAATAAAAATGATGGCAGGAAATTGAAGGCTCACCGGGGTTAAGAGAGACAATAACAAAACTGCTTTTACAGGGTAATCTACCATCCTTTGGTAGCTCATGCTAAAGAGGGCTCGGAAATCAGCAAGAGAATTAAAAATATTGAGATCAGCTAAAACGTTCCTTTCTTTTTTGCACATCAAAGAGGATACCCACAGGGACAGATCTGCTGCTACGGAGTAATTTCTACCACTTTTTACTACAAAAATGAAAGCGTTTGCTGCTTCTCTTCCCTTCCTCTAGCACGAATCCACTGTACGGGGGGGAAATTATTCTGTGCTCCCTAAAAAATCTCCACCTAAAGCAATTGGTGATGCCAGTTAAAACACTGGGAGGGGGAACAGGTCTGCAATCCATTAGCTGTGTCAGAGATGGTAGAAAGAGAGAAGGGCGAATCTGCCTCCGAAAAGAGCTGACATGCCTTACATGTGCTGAATCCAGCAGCTCAGACTAGCGCAGAACTACGACAGGGGTTTTTAAGCTGGGTCCAAGCCACCCAGTTGCTCGTTGCTGGGTTTTCAGACAGCGCTGGCAGCAAAGGCAGCAATGCTGGGTTTGGTTTCACATTGTCAGGCACAGAGAGAAAAATATAAGAAGAAATATAAGAAATACAGGGGTGAATGCAAGGAAAATCTGCCCCAAGCGCTGCGGCAGGGGATTTAGGCATGATGGAGCACGCAAAGCATCACAAAATTGAGCAGCCAGCTGGGCTGAGTGCCTGGTTCACACTTGAGCTTGGACAAAACCTTTTAGGGGTTCTTTTGAAACGCCCAAAAGCCAGGCAGGAAAATCTGCAAGTGTAGGACTGCAACAGGTCTGTGAGAACGGTCAGGGGTCTGTCCCTACGCTTGGAATAGAAGCTGTGCTAATAAACCAGACAAAATTAAATGCACCTCCTCCATAAGCAAACCCTCCCTTGCTCCAGAGCAAGCAGAATCTCTCTTTTTAACTTTTCCTTGTTGAAAAACTCATTTTCCCACAAAGCCTTGTTGATAAACAGGCTTTGTTCCAGGGAATGGTTAATTCCCAGTCCCACCCCTGGGAGGAGCAGAAGATTTAGGGCACAAGGCACCTATTTCTGCTGCAAAACTGCAGAACTCCCCCAAATCCAGTGTCAGGAAGCACTCGGCTTGGCTGCTCTCCATTAGCCCTTCCCTCATGCATGACTTCACCCTCTTGTTTTCTCCCCTTCTTTCCTGTCCTGCTTCTCATCTCCTGTATTTTTGGATTCGGGGATCAGGCGCCTTCTCCGCGGGGTGCACCGAGCCCCCAAATTTGGGACGCCAGCCAGATGTTGCTGCCGGGATGCAGGAACCCGCGCGACTCGGCGGGGCCCGAAGTGAATCACACAGCACGTACTTTACCCATATAAAAGAATATCTGAACGCCGATGCCCTGTCCTGATATAAAACAGACAGCCCCCGCGTATTAATTGGAATTCAAGCTCATAAACATATTGCCTCTGCACGGCGCAGCTACCCCGATTCCCTTTGTGTCTCTACCCCTATAAATAACTAAAATCGACTTAAAAATAGAGCTGTCAGGCCCACAACACATGGGCTGCGGAGGGACCTGTACGTTCCTCCCCGGGCCCATCCAGCCCTGACGCGGTGGTTTGAGGAAAAAAGTGGGTTCGTGTGTGGGCTGAGCGGGGCCTAAGTCTGTCCTGTGAAGCCTTCCCATCCAGGATGGTGGCCACAACCACCGAAACTTGGTCTCAAAGCATCCAGATGGGGCTTGGGAAGATTGAGTTCTGCTCCTCAAACATGGGGTGGGAGGTAACAGGGTAGGCCCGGCTCAACGGGTCCATGAACAAAAGCTTTGTTGCTATTAATGCCTGGCCTATAGTGGTTCAAGGCGGCTTTGCCATGGCAAGAGGTGAAGAGGGAACAACATGTTGGAGGCTCCTTGGTCTTTTGGACACATTCACACCACTCCCAAGGCCAAGTATCTTCGCCAGCCCAAGCATCTTTGTCTTGGTTCGCTCCAGAGCTTTGAGCCAGGAGCCCAGCCAGGATGGGACCTCTCAGGGCTGTGCCCACCCTGCAAAACCGCTTGAGAGAGCATGAAAGAGGCAGGTGGACATGTCAACGCATCTGGCTTCTTCTCAGCCCTTGGAGGAGACATGGCCAAGCTCTGTTCTCCCCCAGGTCCTTCAGCTCTCTCCATTTTACCCGTCATCCCCATGCACGTAGAACACTGCCACCGCTTCTGTTTTACTGTCCCCAGAGACCGCTCTGCACCAATTCTGCAGCCATCATGCACAGAGACACTAATTAAATTGTTCGAAAATCCAATAAAAATGCTTTATGAGAGTGTCTGTCACTGGCAAAGGTTTAGGGAAGAAAACCGGGCTCCTCCAAAAGCAAAAATAAAAGAAAAAAAGAGTCCTTCTTCACTCATGAGACCCTTGATATCTTTCACTGTGAATTGTTTCTGGGTGTTACAAACTGCAACTGGTCCAGTGGGACCAGCTTCCCAGTGCGGGGATGATGAAGAGGGTAGGGGACATTTTTTGGCGAGTGGTTGGGTTTTTTCTCCTCTTCCCTCTCTGAATGACAACACCATTTCAGGCACAAGCTGGGATGGCCAAACCAGTTTATATTATAGATTTTTCTCATTCCCCAGCCAGTGCCAGAAAGTATCGGTAATGCAACCAGTTAAGAGGATTAAAAGCTATATATATATATCTCTATTTTTTTTTTTTAATGAAAGCAACGCTGCCAGGTCCTGTGGCTGTGATCAAGGTCCCATGCTGTCCTTGTCCCAGACACCCATGGACTGATTCACAAAGGGGATTATTGCTCCACATCACTCCCCCGGCTCTCAGCGATGTCTGCAGCACAGCGAAGAGGCCAAGGTCTCCCGCAGGTGTTCCCAGCCACAGGGATGCTACGTTCTACCTCATTTTCTACCTTCTGTGCCCCCAAAAATGTGTAATTATTTACACAGAGTGCAAAAGCGTCTCTGACGATGTCCCTCACCATTGCTCAGGCTCTGGACCTTGGCGTTCGCTAAAACTGCTTGCAAATGAAATTACTTCTTGCTTGGCTGGCCTGGGAGGGGGGATTTCTGGGCCACGCTGGGAAGATTTAAGAAAAACAAATATCATGAGGCTTATGATGTAAATACTAGAAGCAGGCCAAACGCTCTTTAATTTCTCTTAATTATGCAAATAGGAAAGAGAATAAACTGTCAGAGAGCATATTTTCCACCCAGAACAGGGAGCGCTTGTGCAGAAGCATCTGCGAGCACAAAACCCCTTTGCAGCACGGAGGCAAAAGCGTCAATCCAGACCGACAAGGCACCTTAAACCCGGCGGAGGTTTCCACCCCACGGTTCGCGGCTTGTGCTGACGAAACAGTGTAATTTCAGGCAAAACGCCCCAGAATGAGCCGGGGACTCCAATGGCCCCTGTTGATTCAGCTCGGAGCAGGGGGGTCCCTGGGCCACCCAGGACATCGGTCACCTCATCCAGGGAGATGATGGGAGCCTGACTGGGGAGAGAAAAGATGCACTTCACCTCAAAAGGGTTTCAGCTCGCTCTCTGCAGGAGTTTGGATGCGGGGTCACCCCTTTGAATCCTCAGGGAAAAGCTGCTGAAATCAAGCCGACTGCTGAAGCCCTTTTGTTCAGCGCATCTCCTGCTAGGAGGACTCTTCTTTTATTTCAAAGACTCAGCAACTTGGATTGGTTTAACCTTTTCCAGGTTTCCTTCGCACAATAGCACAGATGAGTTCTAAAGCCTCTTCAAGAGCACAGGTTGAAGCGGGAGATTGGCGGGGGGAAGGGAGAAGAAACCACGTCAAGCCCAAGGAGCCGACTCTGTCGTTTCCAGATGTGCTTTGCTTGCCAAAGCCCCCGACACCTTCTGCTCAGGCAGCGCGGGGCTGCAGGAGCAAAGCTGCACGGCTGCGCACCCCAATCCCCATGCAACAGGCTCTGCGAGCCCTCCTGGGGGTCACGGTAGCCCGGTCTGGCCACCCAAAGCCACACCACGAGAGATGGGGACCGAGCAACACCAGAAACTGGAGAACAGGCAACAGGAGACCAAGAAAACGCACCGAAGAAGGGGAAAAACCCCAAACCCCAGCCTTGAGTCAGATGGAGCCGCCACGGTGTCCCACCACCCTGTCGAAACCTATTAGAGAGCAGTGTAGGGGAAAGGGACCTGGGGGTCCTGGGGACAGCAGGGTGACCATGAGCCAGCACTGGGCCCTTGTGGCCAGGAAGGCCAATGGGACCTGGGGGGATTAGAAGGGGGGTGGTCAGTAGGTCAGAGAGGTTCTCCTGCCCCTCTGCTCTGCCCTGGTGAGACCTCATCTGGAATATTGTGTCCAGTTCTGGGCCCCTCAGTTCCAGAAGGACAGGGAACTGCTGGAGAGAGTCCAGCGCAGGGCAACGAAGATGATTAAGGGAGTGGAGCATCTCCCGTGTGAGGAAAGGCTGAGGAGCTGGGGCTCTGGAGCTGGAGAAGAGGAGACTGAGGGGTGACTCATTCATGGGGATCAATATGGAAAGGGGGAGTGTCAGGAGGATGGAGCCAGGCTCTTCTGGGTGACAACCAGTGATAGGACAAGGGGCAATGGGTTCAAACTGGAACACAGGAGGTTCCACTTAAAGATGAGAAGAAACTTCTTCCCGGTGAGGGTGCCAGAGCCTGGCCCAGGCTGCCCAGGGAGGCTGTGGAGTCTCCTTCTCTGCAGACATTCCAACCCGCCTGGACACCTTCCTGTGTAACCTCATCTGGGTGTTCCTGCTCCGGCGGGGGGGATTGCACTGGATGAGCTTGAGAGGTCCCTTCCAGTCCCTGACATTCTGTGATTCTATGCTGACATCTCAATGTCCCAGTTGACATCGTCTCAGCCCCACCTTCATCATCATTCATGTGCTGCCATCCCCCCGAGGAGCCGAACCCAACCCCAGCACCCCCGGGTGCGAACACCCCGAATAGCAGGGGAGACGCGGTTTCTGAGTGGAGCAAGGCAGCGATTCTTTGATGTTAAAACAACAAAGGCGGGCGTGCGGAAAGGAAGGTAATCTAAATGCCGGCGAACAGCGGGCTGCATTTCAAAAGCAACATCAATAGCTTTGAAAATCAATTTCTCCCAAGGAAGCGAACTGCTCTGCCTGGGCTCCTCCAGCACCCTGAGTCCTGCTCCCCCACTTCCAAAGTTTCTGCAGTCTTGTAAAAAAACGCAATTTTGGGGAGGCTGGATGCATCGAGGCAGGAGCTTTGGGCTGCTCCTGCTTAGCAAAAGGCAGGAGAAAATGCCAGAATTATTCCCCAGGTCACATCACCCTCACGGCCCCGAGGTGCAGGGGGAAACCTGTTAAAAGCAATTATTTATAGAGGGGGAGACTCCCGACACATCCTCAGCCACCGCCTCCGCTCTCCCCAGCATTGCAGCAGGATTATTTCATTTGCTGGATTTCCATAATGAGTAAAGACACAGCTTTTGTGTTTGCGTGGGTTTTTTTAACAAAAGCTACAATTCTGCATCCTCTGGACTCCTGGAGCTGGGGCTTAAGAACAAGCATCGAATGCTTTTACTACCTAAATGTTTGTTAGCGCTTGCTCACATCACATCTTTTCAGATTCATGTTAACGGAATTGTTTATTTTGGAACAGTTCCTTGAAAGAAAAAAAAAAAAAAAAAGAGCTGTTTTGTGTCAGTGTTTTCTAAGCAAAATATTTTGAGTGCTTTGATTTGTTTTACTTGCAATGCTTGTTTGTGCCATCTTTTAAAATCAGACGCAATTAACACAAAAAGGAGCAAGATCTCGCAGTTGTTTCTTGTGATCGTGAAATGCTTCGGTTTTACTTCTTCATCTGCTAAATATTAATACATGAAAACAACCTGCCCCTCCTTCCATTGCGTGTTTTCTTTTAAAAATCACCAATAAGCTTTAAAAAAGGGGCTGGGAGCTGCCCAGTTCCACTCCCCACACCCACACCTTTGTGGGGACACTTAGCCAGGTTTACAATCACCCAATTGCATTATGTTTTAGCGGTTTATTATTTTGATTTTCATGCAGAGCAGCCTGTTCCAGCTCCTCGTAACAAAGACAATTATGCTAACTTTATTGGATTTGCATTCAGGGCTGATTTGTCAGAATTGTATATTGGTTCTGGGAGATGGAAAGGGAGGAAGAAATGGTGCATTTGCTTTTCATGAGCACAGAAAAAAAAAAAAAAAGGTATAAAATTCATCTCTGTTTCACCGCCTCTTCCAGCCAAGCCCTTTCTCAGTGCACAAAGATGCTGCTTGTAACCCTGCACACCCTCGTGCCTGGCCGTGGCAGCCAGCACACAATGCAAATGGAACAGGAAAGGTTGCAAATTGTCGGTGTTTTTGTCCTGCCAGCTCTTGGGAAGAAGTCGAGCCACAAAGCTGAATACTCGCAGCCCTGGTGATGCTGGACATGAGGAGATGGTCCTCACATTAATGCCAAGCGCCACGTGTGCTGATGCCACCAAAAAGCAGCAATGCTGCTGAGATCGAACCCCAGCAAAGCTGATCCCTGGTTATTGCTTCTAACGCAATCGCGGGCAGCAGCTCCCAGCGGGATCACAGCACCTCTGGGCAAGGGGTGAACGCAAACAGGACCACGGATGTTCTCAACAACTTGACATTCAAGGCAAGAAAACAGCCCAGGCTGTTTCCTCCTTTCTACAGAGAGGATGCGACATTGAAAAGATTCAAGACCTTGCACACATGATGCGGTAAATCGCAAGTGTGAACATGGTGAAGCCACCACTAAGTACACACTTAGAAAGAAATAACGTGGGCGGTAAGGAAGGCTGGTCCAGGATTTCACACCCACCTATATCAGCCTATGTCAGGTTGTGGCATGGAGGGTGTTGGTCTCTTCTCCCAAATAGCAAGTGGTAAGACAAGAAATGGCCTCAAGTTGCGTCAGGAGAGGTTGAGGTTGGATCTCGGGAACAATTTCTTCCCCAAAGGGCTGTCGGGCATTGGAACAGGCTGCCCAGGGCAGTGGTGGAGTCACCATCCTGGAGGGGTTTAAAAGGCATTTAGATGAGGTTCTCCGGGACATGGGTCAGTGCCAGGGCTGGGGGAATGGTTAGACTCTATGATCTTGAGGGGCTTTTCCAACCAAAATGATTCTATGATTCTATACCCTACCTGGGCTCCTGCTGCTGCACGAAAATTCTGTGGCAAATCTGTTAAACCTCAGCGGGGCACCACAAATCCATCACTACCCCTCTTGGCGGAGCAGACGGTGCCGGCGAGCACGCCAGGCCTGCTCTGGTCCTCTGGAAAAGGGCTGCAGGGTGGTTTGGCACTGTCTGCCAGAAAGGCCCATCCTTAGAGGCGAGGGATGCTGAAGCCAGAAAAAACGCAGCTTGGCAGGGTGAGGGGAAAGACTTATGCAAAGAAAAAGGAAAGGAATGATGGGAGAAAACAGTGAGCAGATCCTAGTAAGTTTTTTTAATAAAAACACCAGCCAATCTCCAGCTGAGCTGGCCATCCCAACCCAACTATGATCCACCACTTGCACAAGGAACTTCCCAAAACACAGTTAATACCACACATTGTCTTGCAAAATCCCACCTCCACCTACCAAGGCAGACGGCAGCTCTCTGACGAACACAGGTACTTCCTAATCAATTTTCTGACTTCCACACAAATCCCACTTTGCTGTATTTTAATTTTCACGCTCCCAAGCCCCCTGTACTCTCTTTGCACGTAACCTCGCTGTGCGTTTCCCAACTCCATCCCGGCAGTCGCCATGGCAACCCAGCCCATCACAAGGCACCACGACGCTCCCGAGGTCACGTCAGCAAAGCGGAACGGTCACCTGCTAAAGAGGGAGGCGGCCAGATCCATCCCCTTCATTAAAATGCTACAAATGGCCATCTATTTTTATGACCGCGCTTCTCCTCTGGCTCCTCAGGTTCGCAAAGCTGAGATTAAAATGTTAAGCTCTGCCTGAGCGACGAAGCAAGGTGCACATTTTGGATTTCGCACCTGAGGACAGCCAAAGGGAGGTGAGGATGGACACACGTGGCTCCCGGGGACATAGGGACAGCAACACAGGGTCCTTCTTTGGGCTCATTGCTGCATCATCCCCCTGCAAAAAGTATTTACTACCTTTTCGAAGGCACGTGCACGCTCAGTTTTTGCAGAGACTTCATGAGAACTGGGTGTTCGCCTCCCTCTTCTCATCCAGCATATGGTATGTATCAAAGAAAGAAGTAGTTTTAAAAGAAATACGCCACTAGGTTTTCTTTTTTTTGTCTCTTCCTTTGCAAGATAGATTTCTTCCACCTGCGCTTTGTCCAGATGTTGTGCGCAGGACTAGAAAGAATGTTTTAATTGTCTCCTTGTTATAGGCTCCGTATTTAAAATCATTGTGTAAATCTATTCTGCCTTTCAGAGCTTCTTGCTGTCTACTACTAAGTGCAAAACATCGATATTTTCCCAGCCTGTCCCATGTTTCTTACTCCAATTTCAAGCAAGTGTCGGAGGGTATCTTTTTTCATGACTATTAGGGGGAAAAGCTCAAGCCTATTAAAAATGCTGAAGCCTGCAGCAAGAGAAACGATCCACAAAGCCAAATAATGCATGCCAGAACCCAGAAAACAATCTCCTCGAGCTTCCCTACGTGTTCCTGGCATCATGAATTATTGCAGAGGGCCTGGGACGGGTGTCACACGCTCAGCAAAGGCACATTGCCAGCGTCCCCATGTCCTGCCATGCTGCTCGTGCGACCCTGTCCTGCTCCTCCCCACACCACATAGAATCATTGAATCGCTTTGGTTGGAAAAGACCCTCGAGATCATTGAGTCCAACTGTTCCCCCAGCCCTGGCACTAACCATGTCCCTGAGAACCTCATCTCCACATCTATTCAACCCTTCCAGGGATGATGGTGACTCCACCACTGCCCTGGGCAGCCTGTTCCAATGCCCCACAGCCCTTTGGGGAAGAAATTGTTCCCAACATCCAACCTCAACCTCCTCTACACCCCAGGTCCCTCAGCCGCTCCCATCACACTTGTGCTCCAGCCCCTTCCCCAGCTCCGTTCCCTTCTCTCAACTCGCTCCAGCACCTCGAGGCCTTTCTTGACATGAAGGGCCCAAATCTGACCTCAGGATTCGAGGTGCCCAGTACAAGGGTAAACATGACCTGGGCCGCGTTCTGGCTGCTGTCAAACCCAGACATCTTTCCTGGTGCGGCAAATCTTGCCGAGCAACCGGGATTTGCCGCCTGTGCTTGGTAAGCGCGGCCGAAACAGCCGTCGCTTCGCCGCAACCTGCAAGTGCAAAGGGCGGCAGGGAGGACAGAAGCACGCAAGCTCTCACAATAAACCCTCACGCTGTGCATGATAATCAGTCACAAAAACCAGCCATAACCCTTCCCGCTTAGACAGTTCTAACTAATCTGGGCTCTTCCTCTTCTCTCCGCAGGAGCCATTCTTCACAGGGCCTTTTGCAGCGCGCTCCCGAAATCAGGCATGTTCAAGCTGCTTCCAGACAAGAAGAATTTTTTCCACCATTTGAACTGTCACAGTGAAGCTGAACACAGATGAATTGATCCCTTCAGAGATCACTGGGCCTCTTTTAAGAAGTTTATGTATGCCCCGTGTACTTTCTGCACTTGGTAAAACAAGCAGATTGACTCATTTTGCAGTACTTGGATGGCGGGTAGCACGAGGACACCACTGAAACCCAGAGGAACTCTAATATAAGAGATTCCCCGCAGATTTACACCCTGCTGCCATCTGAATTTTTACACGCTGCCATTATTGCCAAAGCCAGGCAGTGAAATACCACAATTGAGGTGCCAAGCACGTACAAGATAAACTTAAAAATAGTCTTTTTTTTTAGAAAAATACCAGACTGGGTTCCTACTGTTTGCTTTCTGGTGCTGGACTGCCCATGGCCAAGACCGTCCCCAGAACCACAGGCAGCCGATGCGTTCCTGCGCTTAGCTCAGTACATGAATTGGAGTTCATTATGGTTGGACTCGATGATCTTAAGGATCTCTTCCAACCTAAATGAGTCTATGAAACCTCAAGCTCCATGGCTGGGTGCGCAATGAAGCATTTACCAGCACAGAGCCAGAGAAGGATGAGGAGCCTCTGAGACAACGGTGCTAACGTGATTTGTCAGAGCAAGTCAAGAGAACAATTTGAGGACATGAAACCAGTGTCCATACATGTGTTTCCATCCCACAGCCAAACACGTAGAGGAGTGCATGACTAGTGCTCTTGGACTAGTTCCCTTCCCAGCTGAGCATTAATGGAAATGAGGCCTAGTAACTATGATCAAATATGGTAACCTGGGGTGCATTAAGAAAAGTGTGACCAGCAGGTCGAGGGAGGTTGGAGGTTGTTCCTCCCCCTCTGCTCTGCCCTGGTGAGGCCACATCTGGAGTTTTGGGTCCAGTTCTGGGCTCCCCAGTTTAAGAAGGACAAGGAATTACTGGAGAGAGTCCAGCGGAGGGACACAAAGATGCTGAGGGGTCTGGAGCATCTTTCTGATGAGGAGACACTGAGAGAGCTGGGGCTGTTGAGCTGGAGAAGAGAAGCTGAGAGGGATCTGATCAATGGGATCAATATCTCTGGGTGGGTGTCAGAGGATGGACCAGACTCTGTTCAGTGTGCCCAACGCCAGGGTGAGGGGAAACGGGCACAGACTGAAACGCAGGAGGGTCCATCGGAACATGGGGAGAAACTTCTTTGCTGGGAGGTGCCAGAGCCTGGACCAGGCTGCCCAGAGCGGGTGTGGAGTCTCCTTCTCTGAGACATTCAAACCCGCCTGGACCGACCTGTGTGATCTGCTCTGGTGACCCCACGTTAGCAGGGGGGTTGCACTGGGGGATCTACAGAGGTCCCTTCAACCCAACCAGCCTGGAATTCTGTGAAATAAAAGACTGTAAATTATTTAAGTGCCTGCTTTAAGAAGGGGTTAAGCGATACAAGTGAGTGATATGAATCATTAAAGGCAGTGGGTGGATCCTACAGCGGGAATAAGAACGAAGGCTCCACAGCCCACGGCCGTGGGGGCTGAACGCTGGATCTCTGCCCTCCCTCCCCAGAGACCCGGCCCCGCGGTGCCGATCGCAGCCCACGCCACGCTCCCCCCTGCCAACCCTGCTCCGAAACCGGCCTTGCCTCTCTGAAAGCCTCCCCATGCTGCAAAGGCAGCGGCTGGGCTGATAACCCAGGATTATTTTACTTTGGCTCCTCAGTACCTGAATCCTAAGATGCTTTTCAGCAGGCCTGAGTGGAGCAGTCTGATTTTGGGGAAAGGACACGGTCTGCAAAGTAATGAGGTTGCATTAAGACGCACAGGAAAGCTTCAGTGGTAAAAAGCATCTCCCTTCTCTTTCAGTAAATATCTATTTCTATAGGCATGTGTTTAGTGGTGATTTGGATGTTCTAGTTTATCCCTATATCCCCTGGTAAAAGCCAATATGCTGCACCACACAGTCCCTGCTCCAACAGCTGCTGCTTGAAGTGACACAAAACTCAAGATTACACCCAAACCAAAGGACCTGCCTGACCTACAGGGCTGTGGAAAGCTCTAGTGGTGATGGATACTCCAGTGACACCTTGAAATGGGCTGGGCTGACCTTTAAAATCTCTGCAGACGCAGGAGGTTGAAGCAAGGGAGATGGAAAATGTTTTCCTAGATCTCTGCAAGATTGTACATGCACTTTTTATCTTTTTTGGCCTGGGGCACTGTTCCTCTTCGGTTTGTTCAATACAGTCCCTGTTTCCAGAGGCAATCGCTTCAGCAGCTGAGCAAAGCAGCTGCCGGGGAATTTCTGGGTGCTCCGACTTCGGCATCCTACTGCGAGCTTCTTCTGTAGAACTATTTCCAGCTGCTTGCCTGCATTAATGCGAAGGAGCCAACAGTTTGGCTCCACAGTTTATTAAACTTTGCATCTTTGTGACAAGGTGCGAACCTGTGCTCTACATTAATTTTCCAAAGGTTTTACATGCCAGGGAAATTACCAGCAATTGAGCACTGAACAGTGAGGGAAAGAAGAGGCTTCACATGAGGGATGATCGTTCGGTGTCGACCAGATGAGCAAGCAATGTGTGAGGAACCTCTGCGTTACAGACCCTAATGAGGTCTGGGAGAGGGGACTGTCACTTTGATCTTCACACGGAGTGGAATTCAGTACCTGCTCACCCGCTGGCCCAGCCAGGTGGGACTCCAGAGGCTTGTCCTAGCAAGGATGTGGCCCAAGGTGTTGCTTCAACAGCCGTTCGGTGGCTCATTTATTCATCTCCATTGCTCCTGCTCTTTCTTCCGGAGTCAGCTTGCCTGGCCGATGACAAAAGGGTGATGATTGCCGTGACTGCTTGGCTCTCTCCACATTTTGCAAGTGGGTGTTTTAGGTGTGGGATCTCCAAAAGGTTCTCTGTGCCAGAGCCATGCCCGAGGAGAGCAGAGCAAGACTGATAAAGGATGACATGGGGGAATGTTGGTGGCTCACCAGGCAGAGGCATGAGCAGTGGGGACACAAGGAGAAACAAGGCTTTTCAGAGCAAGCAGGGAGGCACACGCAGTGCACACATGGAATCATTGTGTTTGCAAGGACCCTCAAGATGATCAAGTCCAATCATAACCTAGCTCTAGCACTAAACCATGTCCCTGAGAACCTCATGTCCGTCTGTCCAACCCCTCCAGGGATGGTGACTCCACCAGTGCCCTGGGCAGCCTGTTCCAATGCCCCACAGCCCTTTGGGGAAGAAATTGTTCCCCAGATCCAACCTCAACCTCCCCTGGCGCAACTTGAGGCCGTTTCCTCTGGTCCTGGCGCTTGTTCCTGGGGAGCAGAGCCCGACCTCCCCTGGCTCCAAGCTCCTTTCAGGCAGTTCAGAGATCAGAAGGTCTCCCCTCAGCTCCTGTTCTCCAGCTGAACCCCCCAGGTCCCTCAGCCGCTCCCATCACACTTGTGCTCCATAAATAAAAGCTCCATGAATAAAAGCTGCATCAGAGACAGAAAATACCATGTACCATTCAGGGCTGATGACAGCATTGAAACCCCTGCACTCCCCTCAGGAGCCCAAGAGCTCCCATGGCTTGAGGAGAGGGCTCCACAATGAACACAGCTGAGCAGAAGTGGACGGAGGACACACTGCCACCGTTGGTGTTCAAAACAAGGATGGCAGAGCTGGCCGGAGCTGGCCCATGTCACCCCAGGCTGTGGGACACAAGAGTGCCAAGAGCGGAGCACGGATTTTCACCCTCGTGTTTCTGAGCTGTGGTAAACTGAAGAATCCTCCTGGTTTCCCAGGACTTGGAGTTGAGCTCTCCGTTGGGAAATCCAAATCTCAGGATCAGTTCAGCACTTGCAAGCCCAATTTGTTTGCTCTCCTCATCTCCCTGGTACAGGCCAAGCAATGGCATGGAGATGCTACTCTTCCGTCAGCAAAACTCAGAGCGGAGATAGCAAGACATGTCCTTAGGTGAAGGGGTAACTCAGCTGTGGCTGGGAGGAGGAGAAGGACCTACTGGGGGGGCTGTAATATGCTCTCAAGATATAAAAACCAGGCGATACATAAACATCACATGTTTGTGGGGTATTTTCTCTTACACAATGAGAGCTGCTCAGGCTGGCTCAGCACAATCGCAAGGAACTCATCAGGCTGGGGTAACCCGGGCAGGTTGGTGAGCATGGCCTCAAGGTCCTCAGTCACAAAGCACAGACCTTCCCAGCTTCATCTTGCTGCTGGCTCGGCAAAAAGAGCCAGGCGAGACCCCTGCCATGTCATGGAGGGCTTTCTTCCTGCCTTCTCACACACTAGATTAATTTAATTTCATTTTAGCAGTGGCAGTAACGCAGCAAAAATTCATTCTGACATATGTTCCACATCGAGCTGTGAGGAGTTCGGTTATAATACCGCAGGCCCAATTCACTGCTCAGACATTAGCAGGTACTCAAGACAAATAATGCATCTTAGTGACCAAGAAGGGATGAGGGAGAGGGAATGGGAAGCAGTCCATGCTCTATGGCCCTTGTGGCAACCACCTCACCCAGGCTGGTTGTCGAAGCCAGAGCTGTACCCTCTTCTACACTAACTGGAGAGCGACTGGCCCCAGGATCCCTCTGTGGAAGGGCAGGACCGTCTTTTTGAGCTATTTCTGAATATAGGAGCCCAAAAAAACAGCTGTGCCTGGAAGCCTGACTTTGAGAAGCCCAAAAGTAGACAAGATGGATCCATCTCCTATGTAAAGGTCAACCAAACCGTGCAGTGATTTCTCTGGGGGTCTGGCACGGGACGTGCTCTATACCGACACGACACTGACTCCCTTCGTAGCATTTGCGCTGTGAGTCAGGGGATATTTAGACTGATAATTTACACAGTGAGATCCAACAATAACCCTTTCCACAAAATACCAGCACTGAGAGAGAGGATGGGATGAGGCAGGCAGATCACGGCATCCATTGCGTTGTGCTGCTCTTCATTTACACAGTGTTTCACCCACCTCCCCTGGGTCCGAATTAACGCCTGAGTCTACAGTCCCTGGTTATGCTCCATTTCTTTAGAGATGCGTCTACAACTGAGAGCAAAAATGAAAACTGCTGCTTTGGATGAAATGCTGGAAACACATCCCGGACCCCCTGATGCACCACAAAGCTGCTTCATGCTCAACAAACAACATTCCTCTGCTCTGGGCCACCACAACCTGGAAGTGTCATCAAAAACCTGCAACTCATGGAGCATATGGGGACCACACTGACTTGATGACTTGTACAAGGGTTACTGCAAGCACAAGAGGACTTGGGTCAGAGGAAATAAGGTTCAATGATCATATCAATTTGGTCACAATGCTTCCAGACATTTCCTTGTGACACAAAAGACTCTTTTGAAAGTCCACTTCCTAGCGGACCGTACACCTTTCCTTGAGTGTCTGACCTCACGGTATCACCTAGAGCTCATTGACCCCACTCTTGAGGAAATTATTTCAACTGTAACAGTCTTACTGATGTTCTGGAATTAAAATTAACGAAATGACAGCAGCTAACTGCTGGGGCTTCTGCCTATTTCTCTGTAACAAGGCACTTCTGCTTATCAGATGAGGCTATTTTGGAAACCTTTAAAAAGAAACTCTGTCCTTTTCAGTTCCATTTTGCCCAGTCTCTGCTTCTAGTGCATGCTCTGAAAGCTTTTATTCCTTGTCAGTTTAATCAGATCCACTGGGAACTAAAAAGGAGGATTAAAGTGAGGTGAGGTGCTGAGGGTTCAGCTCCTCACAGGACCTGGGAGAAGTCTTCTACGGCCTGATCTTCTAGACATGGGATGAATGTAAATCCCAGGAGCTCCTCTTCTTTCAGTGTAACCTCTGAAATGTTCTTTCTCTCCAGACTGAGCTCTGAGCTGTGGAGAGGGGAGGTTGTGGAGGATCAGCAAAAGATCTCTCACCTCCATCTCCAGCCACTTGCGCCTGGCTAATGGTGTAGAGCCTGTAGAGGAACAGATGTGCTAGAAGGAGACAGAGCCTAAAAATAAAGATAATGAAAGCAGTATGTCTGCTGGCTGATAATGAAAGAGTGCGCAGCACTGCTCTCTCGCCTGCAAGGCGATGTAGATCCAGCGGATGTGAGACATGCTTGGAGGTCTTCCCAGTGGGATCCACCCAAACAGCGGCAGGAACCTGCGCTGCCCCCACAACGTTCACACAAAGCCCCGTTCTCCCTCCAGACCCGCTCCATCACCAAAAGCAGCCTGAAGCCAAACTGGTCAGATGGGATGGATTCAAATGCCAGATGTCCACAAGAGGCTTCCAGCTTCACCACACAACTGCTGCCCACATGGGCCATTGCTTGGCCAAGAGCAACATCTGGATGACGTTGATTCAAGCGAAAGTTTGTTGGCAGAGAGAAATCCTCCAAAGAGCCTACAGTCACATTTGAGCTCTTCAACCACAGCCATGAGGCACCACGACCAGCCTCTTGGTTTTTACGCCGACTCCCTACAGAAAAGACAATTAGGACAAGGTCTTACCCCTTATTTTGAAGGTTCTCCACTGACTTGGGCTATCTAGGACACACACAGCCTTGCTTTCTGGCACCACAAAAGGCTCTGTGGGGAGATTAAAACCTGCCTGTGCCACGAAACAGAACCCAGGAAAGAACCTCTCCAGCAAGGCCAGCTCCAGGCCTGAGGAACATCTCCTCAGCGTGTTTTTTCTAATATGAACACAAACCTGTGTAGACACTGCCTATATACAAATAAATGGAAAACGAACCAACAATCTTCCCCAAACCAACTCTCCCGCATTCTCTTCTCCTGGGGAACTGGATGTGAAAACAAACCACACAAAGCCAACACTAGTTGAGTTGCTCAAGGCATGACCAGAAGGTGTTTAGATAGCCCGGTGCTGGGAGCACACCGAGGCAACTGGATAATGAAACGTACTAGTAAAATAATGAATTCTGCCAGCATTCGAAATCCACCAGATAAATCACTCGCTGGAAGCTCCTGGAAAAATGAAGCACGAGTTGGTTGTTACGTGCCCAGCTCCAGCTAGAAGGTCAATATGCAGCTGCATGGTCTCTCCTTCCTTCAGTCTCACAGAAAGAGCAAAAGCTTAGCCGGGAAGAGTAGGAGGACAACAAAGGAAAGAAAAGGAGTGTGTGACAAATACCATTTCTTCCTTTCTTTCCACGCTGCTCACCATCCCTCCAGGCTTCCACTCATGAAGGTGGGAAGAGCATGTTGCCAACCACCTCCAAAGAACCGTCTTGGAGCACAGGCCCATCAGACATGCGTCCTGAGGATGCCCAAAAGAGCGAGGAGGGATCCCTGTGCCCATCGCTTTCCCCTTCCACCACCTCTCCTGCCAAGGGGTGATCCAACCCCGCGGCACAACACTCTTTGCCGAAAGCAAAGCTGCCAGAGAGTCTTGACTATTAAGGTCGCGTAACACTCCTCCGTTTGTCCACTGCTTGCCAAACTGTAATGACTCATGAAAAAATAGCCTGTGCCTGCTGCTGGCTTTGGGCTCGGATTTGTTGCTGATACCATTAACAAAAGCGGTGACACCGCATTTTCAAGGGATGCCAGGAAAACATTGGCTGTTTTGGAAGAACAGGAGGCTTTTGTGCTCTGTACTTGAAAATCAACAGAAATTCAGTTCTCTGTGATGAAATCTGCTGTTATCAACAAATCCAATCCAGAATGGATTAAAATACATGCATTTTTTTCTTATTGCTGCTTTCACACAGTGGCGTTTGTGAGAGGCACCTCCATCTTTGGTCCTCCCACAACGATGAACGTGTGTATGAACCGTGTAGACGTCTGCAGCCCTAGAGACCATGGTACCCCTACGAGAAAGAACCCCATTAACTCCTGTGAAAGGGAAAAGTATTGGGAGCCAGTCAGCAGATCCTGGGCTTAGCTCAAATCCCCAAAATGTATATGAAAAAATAAATGAAAGGCTAAATTTCGCTCCTAGGGATGCGTAGGAACAGGCTACAACTCTACTGTGACACACCAAATGGATAGGACATTGTTTCTCTTTCTCTCCTCCCTTCTTCACCTCTCCCAAACTACTCACCCTTCCCAGGAATGTGGATTGGAGGAGATCAGCCTGGTTCTCAAGAAAGGCCCTGCCTGCCCACAGCACTGCAAGTTCCACGAGACCACAGACCATCTACACCACTTCTGCACCATCTGCCGCAGAGAAGTATTTGTCAGGACCCTACAGCAAACCTGATCGCCAGAATGACAAAGCCACCACACGGAGAGGGTGCAGGGAAGGTCATGGCTACTGCAGATGTCTTGAGGTCCTCTCAATCTAGCAAATATATTAAAAACAAGAAAGCGAAGTTCTCAAAGTGGTCATTGGCAAAAAAGCCTTAATCATCTCTCCTACGCTTTCCAGACTGCTGTGCAATGTGTTAACTGACCATGCTGCTTCTTCCAGCCTGCTTTTCCCCACAAAAACAAACTCTGATGTCAAAGACCATCAAAAAAAGATCAAAACCTCCCCATTCAAGTCCCAGAACAGCCACTTTTGACCAGCACCCTCTCCACCACCCCCGAGGACAGGTGTTAGGTCCCGGTCAGAGCCAACAGCACCGGTGGATCTGATAAAGTTACATTCTTAATAGACCAATATTATCCGGTCCCTTCTCCAGCTCCCAGAAACCTTCTTCATGCCTCGCTGACTCGTATCAGAGAGCGAGAGCTTCACCAAGAACAGCTGCACTAAGTTTGATGGAGCTGGTTTGGCAAATGTCCTTTGCCTGCTAACAATGTGTGTCCCCCGCCGGCGAATGCAGCACGCTCCATTTCAGCCCTTTTCCATCCCCATCGCTAATGAAGCTGACGGAAAGCAAGGAGTAATTGTGTTTGCAGGTGACAGGGTTGGAAGTGCATTGCTGGGAAACACGTACTTGGCAAGAAGTCCCGGTTCGGAGGTGGAGGGAGGGCAGCCAATTGTGAAATCCCTGGCAAAAATGCAAAGCGATGTTGCTCTGCTCAGCCCAGCTGCTGCAGAAAATACAGGAAGAGTGTGCTTACAGGAAAGCAGCATCAGAAAGATGAGAACCTGCCTTGGGGGCATGGCAAACCCTCCTGCCATGGCTTTGTTGCCATCACGTCCCCAGATCTGCTCGCGGCTGCTGGAGCCGCACTGCAAAAGATGCTTATTTTGTGCTGGTGTAAAATAGCGGTGACCACAGCATGTCTAGAGATTTGGGGAATGTTCTCTGGTAGGAAGGTGGATGAGTGGTGGTCCCCGAGAAAGACTAATTCTGGGAGAAACATGTGGATCCAAGCTCTGGACTCCAACCCATAAAGTGGAGATGTCTGCTGGTGTAACAATAAAAAAAACCTCCCAAATTCTGCTCTGGGGTACTGCAATGCTGCAAAAGTGTCACCTCTATCGTGGGGTCAAGCTGGGAGCTTGGTCCCCAGTTTTTAGGTCAAGAATTCATTACTGAAAGGATATGCCAGGGGAGGTTCAGATTGGATATTAAGAAGAATTTCTTCCCGGATAGGGCTGTGGGGCATTGGAACAGGCTGCCCAGGGCAGTGGTGGAGTCACCATCCCTGGAAGGGTTGGACAGACGGAGATGAGGTTCTCAGGGACATGGGGTAGTGCCAGGGCTGGAGTAACGGTTGGACTCGATGATCTCAAGGGGCTTTTCCAACCAAAGTGATCCTATAATTCTATGACTCTATGAATACGTGCCATAGGAGATACACAGACAGCCAAGAGGGATCTTTCCGAACTAGAACTGGGGACTAGAGGTAGAAGGTGCCCACAAATGTTGAAGGACACAGAGGAAAACACGCTTCCATACAAAAAACCTCTGGATGAAATTCCTCCAGGGCCCAGACCACAGCAGAGCGGACACTGCAGACACCACAGGCTGGGCTGGGCTTCCATTGGGGATTTTCTCTTGAATTTACCGACTTCTAGCAGGGCACGACCGTGATGGCATTGCCTGGAGTCAGGGTGCCATTTGGGGCACAGATTCCCATACGGGACATGTAAAGATCAGCCCCTTGCATTGTCAAACACCATGGGTGAAGAAGAGAGGGGCACGTACCATTCCTTCACTTAATATCTCACTTAATATGCTCTAAAAGTCTTTCCTGGTCATGGAGATATAGGGTGGTTGTGGATTGCCAAGTGCTATACATCTTTATTTTCTTAGCTGTTTCTCCCTGTTAATTCCTGGTATTTCATCCATGAACAGGCAGTGGGAACCGAGGCTACATTATTTCTGCTGGGAACTCTTTCTTCCTTCCCCGCATGCCAGTTATTTATCTGTATCAAGCCCTAAGTTTGGCTGGAGTAAGGGCAGGGATGTTGCAACCTCTTCAAGGCAGGGATATTGTCCTGCGCTCGCTCTCAAGTGCCACGCACATCTATGCTACTGTAGAAATAATAAATAATAATAGTAAGTCATCAAAGAAGTGCACCTCAGGGAGGAGTCAAATCACAGACTGCAGCGAGGAGCGTTCACTTTGGGCATAACTATTACACACGAGCTGGTTATTGCAGAACAATTTCCTTCAAGGGTCTATAGCCTGAACTCTATTAAAATGGATGTTCGGATGGTGACTTATGAATTTAGAAACCAAGAGCTGCGTTCTGCTTCCAGCTAAAGAGGATGGAAATCTGGGGTCACTCCGCTGGCCTCGTTCACACAAGACGATGTGATTGAAACAGCCAGAGCTGCAAAAAACCAGACTGCCAGAAGCACAAAGGGCTCCTCATCTACTTGCCAGACACCATTTTGCCCTGAATCCTGCCCAAATCAGCAGAGATTTGCAAGGATATGAAGGATGGGTAGGCATCGAGTGAAAGAATAAATTTGATTAGTGGGGCAGAGAGAATAAAATGCAGTGGCACAAGGTCCACTTGCCTCATACCAGATCCATAAATGAGAAAAAGTGAAACAGCCACTTTCTGTCCTATTTAGTTTTTACTTAATATTGCAAGAGCGTAAATTAATGAGATTCCAGTAAGCAGACATCCCGAGGAAGAGGCACTCATTTGATCACGAGGCCCGACTGCTAAACCTGACCTTAGAGAAACGAGGAATATTTTATTAATTGAGGTCTTCCGAATTAAAAAAAAAAAGCCTAACTTTCCAGCAAAGGAGACCTTTGAGCCTTCCATCTGCTTTTGTGAGCCTGCTGGGTGAGGTGCTGCAATTAAAAGCACTTGGAGAAGACGAACAGTGTTTTAAACAGCTGTGGGGAGCTTGGGAGGGTGGAGTGAGAAGGTAAAAAAAGAAATGGGGGAGAAAAACGAATGGCTGCTTCCACCCACAAATTTAATGCGCACACCTCTAGAACGTGATCTCCATGGGGAGCCTCCCGAGGGAGATGCTTTTAGCAGCGCTGAAAATGAGGTGTTGCAGGTAACGAGCCAGCTGTTGTAGGACAGAGAGAACCCAGCACATTGTCCAGAGGCTATGAAGTGCTAATTGTAATTGTTCTGATGAGCAATGGTGTTAACGCGGCCATTCTCCCCTTCTTCCCTTTTCTTGCTCCCCCGGTTAGCAGAGCTGGCACCTCCAAAGGCATTTGGGCCTCTACGGCCCATCATTTCAGAGGAGTTTTGGGGAGATGACAGCTGCCCAAAGCCCACTAGAAACCCAAGTCAGTCCAACAACCTTAAGCTCTGCTTTATAGATCTCTTGCGAAAGACCAGAGCCCTCAAGTTGCGCCAGGGGAGGTTTAGATTGGATATTAGGAAAAAATTCTTCAGAGAAAGGGCTGTGGGGCATTGGAACAGGCTGCCCGGGGCAGTGGTGGAGTCACCATCCCTGGAGGGGTTTAAAAGGCACATAAACAAGGTTCTCAGGGACATGGGGTAGTGCTAGAGTGAGGTTATGGTTGGACTTGATGATCTTGAGTGTCTCTTCCAACCAAAATGATTCTATGATTCTATAAGGCTTGATCTCTAAATCTCAAGGCACCTTGCAGGACTGAAGGCCCAGCTTGGTGTATTGAGAAGACCCCACCTGAGCATCCTAAAGGTCCCTTTACAACAATAAAATTATATTTAATGTTTGTACAAGACGAGGAAGGAGCAGAACACAACCTCCCACTATCCATACTGCTGGCGACGGACTTAAAATTGAGAATCGGGGCAAATGAAGATGCGGGAGGTGAGTGGTCGTGGGGTCTACACAACCTTCAGGACCTGCTTCCCCTCAGGCTTCAGGGCTCATTCCTCTCGGCAGAACGACGTCAGAAAAGCAAGCGCGTGGGAGGAGGCTGGTGCTTTCAGCAAAGGCAAATTAACAAAAGAAGCTTTTCAAGATCAATAATAAAAGGAGAGGGGAAAACAAGTCAGCAAAGGCCTGTTCTGGAGCCCAAGGAAGGAATGTAAAACCTCCCGCCGGCTGTGAGCTGCTTCTCACAAATTGCATCTGGAAACTTAAACGTTACCAACAAACCCATTGTAAGGAAACACAGGCACGTCGCGGCGACGTTTATTGGCACAGATAATCCATACCTCTTTCAGAAAAAAAAACCAATTTATAATCCTCTTCTCTTCCTTTTCTTATTAGCAGCGTGCAGACTGCCATTTTATAATCCCAAAGCATTAATGGTGCTGGCGGGGCCCCGCAGACGCGGCGCCGGAGCCCTGCGATAAGTGGATTCCCCCTCCTCTCCTCTCAGATGCGTTAAAATAAGGGGGAAAAATTAAAAAAAAAAAAAAAAAAAAGAGAAAGAAAAAAGGAGGTGAAGGGGAAAGGAAAAACACAGCGCAACAAGCAAATGAAAAACATTTCATTCTTCTCAGCAGCTGGAAGCAAGGCAGATAAGTGAGCGCTGGCTCCCCTCCAGCGTCGGATTTTCCCTGAACGTGTGGGATTGGAAGCAGTTTTCCAGCCTAACCTTATGCCACGGCAAAAAACTGTGAGGTGGAACGATCCGTTTTGAAGGTGATTAATGGCAGCGTGCTCCTGGGGGGAATTCAGCTGTGTCACGGGCTGTCAGGGGCAATGGAGGGAACAGTATTTACCTTCCAACAAATCTGAGATGATTTACCTGCCTTTGCTCTGTTGTTGTTGCTCATACTTGGGTGTCTGGACAGTGACAAGAATCCCGGCCAAATGCACGGGAGAAAAGCTCACAAAACTTTCTGTGGCTCTGTGGGCTTGGGGTTTGCTTAAAAGCAGCTGGGGAGATCGGCAGAAGATTCCTGCCCCCCAAAATTACGATTTGCAGCAAGAGGAGAGGAGGTTGGTGATGATGCTGGGACTTTCTGGAGCTCGGCACTGGGACGTACTGGTGTGACTGGGGCTGGCTGAGACTGCAGAAGGGACGTGTGGCTGGGAGGGTAGTGAGGTTATGGAAATGGAGCCAACTTTTTGATCACACCCTGTGAAGTTTAAAAGAGTTGGAGTTCTCGCTCAGGGCTGTCTCAGCCCTGCCTTGGTGAGGAGGTAGCAAACAAAGAGGAAAACGAAGAAAAAAAATCACGTTTCAAGACTGAACAATATGATGTCTTAGGTGAAAGACGGCCCCCCAAATCCGCATTTCTCTTTCCTCTTTCCAACCATTTCCTTTCTTTGCCACCTCTCCTAATATAACCTTTCCACAGAACTGCTCCCGCAGGAGTCACACCAAGGTCCATACGCCAGCACTGAGGGTCAGTGTGACCCCCACATGTCCCCACTCCACCTGGGTCCATCTCTGAGAGGGGCACCTGCCTGCCCAAGTGCCAAGGACAAGGTTTTCTGTGCCAGGAGCATTTCTTGCTGTACGGCCACAGCGTTTAACTCCCGCGGGGCCCATGAAGCCCAACAGGGCGCAACGCCCAAAGTTCATGGAAGCCTCGTGGCAAAACAACCTATTACCCTCCAGCCAAAAGGAATCGCACCCAAATATCCCCGTATTACCCCGACAAAGACCCTGAGGTTAAGGGTTAAGCCTGGCTTTGCTCTGGGTGCCAAGGGCAAGTCCTGGAGACAAATCCAAAGCTGGGAACGTGAAACACACTGCTGCAGAAGGGAGGTTATGAAAAAGCAAAGCACTTTTCTCCACAAATCTTACAAAGCCCAGCCTCTAGCTCGGTTTTTCCCCCACCCCATGCCTTGTTTTTCCATGGGTTCCCCTCCACCCAGCAGCCTCGCTGTCCGCTGTGATTATTCCTGGCCCTTTCACAGCGGTTTGGAGCATTATTTCTCGTATCACTTTGCTGGGATTTTGCAATTAGAAACAATCTGGCCCCGTAATGGCCACTATCATCGCCGGGGGGGGGTGTGCAAACAGCTTTTTCAGTCTCCCTCGGCTCCGCGTTGCTCTGTGGCAGATTTTAGCACCGAGCCCGGAGAGAAGCAAGCACAGATGCTTTCCCCTTGCTCAGCCTGCTGAAGGTCAGGGAACAGTGTGGAGCAGCCCAAAGGCTGGAGGGAAAATCAAAGGAGAATGATTGCCGCTGGTGGGAGAGGTGAAAAGCAGGGTCATTTTGCCAATATGTGTGGGAAGGGCAGGGGATTGATTTAAAGGAGGAAAAAGATGGAGGGAGACAAGGAAGATCTTTTTGTTCCTTTTCACTAAGCTCTGTGACTGACAAAGCCAGGCTGCAAAAATGCCGAGGATATCAACCCACAGCAGTTGGTTTTCTCACTCAGACCTTCTTTAATGTGTATTACAAGCTGCCCGATCGTGCGAGAAAACCTCAGATCTTCCCCTTCACTTACTGCTCTTTCTGGGCAGAGGAAATACAGAAACAGCGCTATTAGCGACAGCTTTTAAAGCGCCTTTGGATGGAGAGGATGAAACAATGCGCTGTCTGCCCCAGGAGCTCCCTGGATGCTCTGCCACGAGCCAACGTAGAGACTGGTTCCTACTGAAACCAGATTTAAGGAAAGCGCTGGAGAAAGACCAAGAAGGTCTCGAGGGCTGGCAGGACACACAGTACCCAGAGGAAGAGACTAAGTGCTGCAGGAACAACACCGCGGGGATAACTATGGGAGAACGTTTGTTGGAAGGAAAGCAGCTGCTTGGACTTATCTGTACTGGGGTGTTTCTGTAAATGTCTACGCAAGCAAATGTTCTTGGCAAACAGGAGGATCTCCACGAACAGAGATAGCCTCCTGAGCCTGCAGCCTCGTAAAGTTGTACTTAACTTTAAGCATGTGCTTAAACCCCAGCCGGCTTCGGCACATGCTTTGAATTAACCCTGTGGTTAAGCACCGAGCTGAAGGAAAATCCATCCCCATCCCCTGCATTGGGGGATAAGAGCCCCGAGGTCCATCTGAGACCCTTCATTTGGCCCCCAAACCCCTGGATACAGCCGGAGGAGACTTTGGGCTGGTGTGCGGGACAGCTGTGGAAGCCATCACCGAAGATCCATTCCAAAGCAGTAAGTGGCTTCTTGGACCAGGGGGTGTTGTGGATACCTCAGGCCAAGCAGGGATTTTTTTAACTTCTTGGCTTTGGCCTGAAAATGTAGATTTGACACAGAAACTCTTGATTTCCATGTGAAGGTTCTTCCCAAAGCCCACATGATGAAGATGAGGGAGAGGCAGGTCGAGGAATGCTGGAGGGATGATGTGAAAGCCAGATTCCAGTGCTGAAGCCCTGCCTGAAGCTTCTCTCAGCCTCGTCTACTGGGGCTCCTCTGCCTTCTCCACACAGTTAAATGAGGTGGGGAGAGAGGATAAAGAAAGCTCCTGACCCTAGAGATGGGATATAAAGCACTGATGTGGCCTCCTTCACACACAAGCCCCGGTTCCAAGCTAAACACATCAACTGGAGCCTCCTCGTGACTCCTCTAGGCAGGGGGTTTCCCCGAGCTGCTTTTCCACCTCGTGTTTTATGTGAAAGCTTTTTGCAAGACCTGATAATCCAATACAGAGGAAATGCCAAAGCCATGAGATAATTTGCAACCCCCAAATGCTGTTCTTCACCCAGAGAGATGCTCAGGAGATGCTGAGCTGTGCCATGGGCCGCCCTCAGCTGCTTCTGCACCACCCTTAAGCTCCAACAAGCAGCTCTGTGCCCCCGAGCACCCACCTCAGGATCCCGCGCAAAGTGTCTCTAATCCAGTCCCAAATTAATTCAGTAGCTCACAGGATGAAACGAAACCTCTCGGTCCAGCCTGGGCCCTGCGCAGCCCGCCTTGCCATGCCCCCCGGCTTTTCACTCTCCATCGTTTCCCCATCTCCTATTTGCACATTTTCCTCCCCTCCCAACCAAAGGAAGAGGCGCAGCTCGGGAAGGAAAGCTGCTATCCAGGGGACCGAGGGGTGTCACTCATTTCTAATTCCAGGGGAGGTGACTTTTCAGAGGGAGGAGGAAGCACAGAGCAGAATGAGAAATGGACGGCGGCAGCTCCATCCCTCCTCCCGTTGGCATGGCAACGCGGTGAGGTGGGTACCGGCCCAGGTTGCCTCCCCAACCGGGGTGCAGCGGGGCTGCCCCTCAGAAACGCAGCCCTTTCATTCCCTGAGCTCTTTAATATTCCCCATGGCTGCGTCTGGAGCAGGTTATTGTCTAAGGTGTCAGGTAGAAATCCTTTCCTTCCCCCCTCTCTCTTTCCACTGGCGGCTCAGCAATCTGTAGATAAAGTTAATATAATGCAGAACCCGCCACAGGGAGGGAGGCTGTCGTAAGCCATTACCATTGACTTTGCCAACGTGATAATATTGTCCTTCATCAGCACGAGGATTAGGAGTGGGGCTGGGGATTAACGCCTTGGCTTTTCAAGGTCAACCATGGAGTTTAGTGGGATGGGGGAGAGAATTCATCAGGTGCCTATCCCGGCACATCCATCTCAGGATGGTATTCCATAGATCTGAGATCCCTTCATCTCGGCAAGACGCAAAACTCCGGTGCTCAGCCTGGCAGCTCATCCCAATTTTTGGGAGCACTCGGGGGGACAAACACAAGGGGCTGGGAAATGGGAAACGTGTTTTTGAAGAGGAAAGGAAAATAGCCGGCCAAACAAAATTTCCCTCTTATGGTTTCAGGCAGCTCACTGAAACTGAGCGAAACTCTTGAGGGGTTATTTGTGGTTATGTTTTCCAGTTTGTCTGAAAAAATAGCTTGGTTTTCAAAACACAAACATATGAAGTGGCAGGAAGTTTTCGCTTTCTAATTGTTTGTTTAACAGCAAAACTACTGCTGCAGTGAAAACATTTACTCCAACTACTTCTGTTTGGTTGAAAAAGACAAAGTGCTTTCGAAAGTGAGAAGAAATGGTAAAAACAAGCCATGCAAGCAAGTGAATGAAGCCTTCCTGCTGAAGCTACAAAATAGCTCTGGGCACCAAGTTGCTGTTGCAAGAACCTCCCATTGCTCACAACCACATCACATAATCCTGTTCTGTCCTGTGTTCTGAACACTTATTCGTACATGAAGTCTGATCCACCGGAACAGGGATTTAAGCAGCGGACACTGGCACCCAACAAAGAAGCATGAATGAGCTATTAAAAAAAGTTTTGTGACATTTATGAAGTTAACACAGCCTGTGATGAGTGCGCACAGACTGCTCTCACGGCAGGTTGATAGTGGGCATGGTTCTTTTCCTAAAGTGTTAAAGGAAAATAATTTAACCTGATATATGACCAGTAATTCTATTTTACCATCACTGCACTGAAGGATAAATGGAGCCTTGTTCCCATTCCTGGAGGACAGAATTTAGACAGACACAAATAAACACATCTCTTCCTTACCCACCGTAATGTTATTAAGGGATAGAAGATGAAGTAAAGGACAAACGAACACTTAAAAACAGAACCTATCAACATTGTACCTGTTGCTAACGAAGCCTTGTCTCCCATCCTCTGCCCTGGAAGAGCTGAGCAAAACGGGGGTTGGAGTTGTGAGGATGCTCACCTTAAAATATGATTACACCTAGAAACTTTGACCCCTGTTTAAAGTGGTCTAAAGGATGTTTTTGCAGAATATAAGGCTGCATTTTTTTTGCCCAAATCTCACCCTAAATCTTTCCTGGCCTTTTTTTTTTTTAAACCATAAAGACTGTTGTATTTTTTTAAGACTGATTCCAAGACTTTTACTTGACTAAGAGGAGGGGCAGAAGAAAGAACATAAGCTAGATTTATTGGGTGTCGGGTGGGATTTATATTCAACTTGCCCTTTCTGCCTGCGGTACCCCCACAATTCCCATTGCAGGCATGCCTGCAAAGTCTGAAATGAATTTCTGGTACAACACCAGAGCACACACGACTCCCACCTCTGCCTTCCTCACGGGGGAGATGTGGATTGAAGCACCTTCCTTGGCCTGAGTTACGTCTTCTGCCTCCTCTGAGGATGCCCAAACACTGATGCTTTGTGGAGGAAGCTGATGGAGAAGAGAGCTAAGCCTTCTGGCTCGAGCTGGCCTACCAGACTGTGAAAAAAATCAAGATACTCAGAGGAGGGAGAAGAAAAGGTCTCGACACTGCGAGAGTGTCGCTGCTTACCTTGGGAGAGTTCACGAGAAAGTAGAGCCATGGCATAAACCAAAGCAACAATCCCTAGAGTAGGAATTACAGCCCGGGAACTCTCCCAGCACCAACTCGCAGACCATCCTTCACTTCGCTGCCTCTAATTTTACTACAAAATTGTTGCCTCTGAGGGTGGTGAGAGCCTGGCCCAGGTTGGCCAGAGAGGTGGTGGATGAACCATCCCTGGAGACATCCCAGGCCAGGCTGGACGGGGCTCTGAGCAACCTGAGCTGGTGCAGATGTCCCTGCCCATGGCAGGGGGGGCACTGGGGCAGCTGGGAACGTCCCTTCAACCCAAACCCTTCTGTGATTCTATGATCATGTCTACTTTTAGTCTGCTGTGCCCACCATTTCCTCCTTCTCTTTGAGAGGGCTCAGAAGGTTGGGTTGTGTCGCATCCCTTGCTGAGGGGGTTTCTCTTCAACCTATACTCAAGTCATCCCCACTTTTCATCTCGACTCCAGACCAATTCGTGATGCTTCAGCAAATATGAGAGACCTTATGCTGATGTGTCTTAACATGTCTTCAAAGAAAGTGTGTGCAAAGCGTATTGCAAGTGCAGAAATGACTGGGAGTCTGTTCTAAATCTTATTAGGGGGCTGTGAGTCCTAACTCGAAGATGGAAAAGTTGAAGTCATGACTGCAGTTTGTGTTGAAGGGCCCTTCCCAGCTCCCCCAGTGCCCCCCCTGCCATGAGCAGGGACATCTGCACCAGCTCAGGTTGCTCAGAGCCCCGTCCAGCCTGGCCTGGGATGTCTCCAGGGATGGTTCATCCACCACCTCCCTGGCCAACCTGGGCCAGGCTCTCACCACCCTCAGGACCAACAATTCCTTCCTCATGTCCAGCCTGAATCTCCCTCCTTTAGTTTAAAACCGTCACCCCTTGTCCTATCACAACCGGCCCTGCTAAAAAGTCATCCCCATCTTTCTTATCGGCCCCTTTTAAGTATGGAAAGGCCACAATAAGGTCACCCTGGATTCTTCTCTTCTGTAGGAGCCACCCAGCTGCCCACACCCACATCTCCCACTTCACCCAGCCAGTTTCCAAGAGTCCCCACCAAGCCAAGCTCTTGCTATCAGGGACAGCAAGAACAAAAGTCCCTCTCTGTACATTTGCTCAAATAAGTAAATATTTGCACGGCCACGGCTGGATTGAATCCCGGGCTGGGACTGGAAACCGTTGGTGAATATTTCATTTACACTGCTCGGCTGAGAGTAACCGCGACTCACCAGGCGCTGCAACACATCTCGGCAACACCGGCAAACGCTGAGAATTTACATCTTCTTTGACTCTTGGCTTACACGTGGAGAGAGTGTTGTTTTTACAGAATGACTTACGTGCGGCTGATGTATCTAACAGTAGTGCTAATAATGATCATGGTGACTTCATTTTACATAACTCTATCCACTCAAATATTCCTGTGCACTTAACAGATCTTTTTCTATACAGGAATTGCTTCCACTACTACATAGATAACTATTAGAGATATTAAAGATAAGCGTACAGATAAAGGAAAGGCACAATTTTCAGGCAGAAACATAGAATTTTTCAACACTGACAGCTGGTTAGGCCATTTTTCCTGGGGCGGGGGGAAAAACAGCTGAAACAGCTTTTTTGATGTCCACTTTCCCTCTCCTCCAGGGAAACAACCCATTTACTCTCGGTTTTACAGAAATGGAAATGACCACACTATGTTCCTTATGTCCATCCAAAGCTCTTCTGAACCTAATTTTAGTTATCCTGTTGCTTGGGGAGCATTGCCTTTTTAATCTCCAATATCTTTGGGAATATCTGTCATTCCAGAGAGGTATTAGATCCTTATAGAAATGGGTGATACCTCCTTAGCGCTGATTGCTGAGAAACTTTAAAAAAACAATAAAGCTTTTTCATAAACCAAGCATTTTCTAAATGTTGACTGCTCCAACAGCCCTTTGGAAGGGAACTGAAGATGTGAAGCTCATTGACCACAGGAGATCCCACCTTTCTGGTGTCAACCTCCCCACCTTCTGACTCTAAGAGCAGCTACGATGATCTGCTGAAACAAGACTGGATTTTGAAGTGTTGTGCATAGTTTAGTCTTAAAGTATGGATGTGCTACTGGGGTTGTATCAGTCACGTTTCTCTTCAGGGAGAGAAAATGTCTCCAGACCCAAAGAGGACACGTGCAAGGAACATGGGTGAATCTAGTTCACATTTTCTATGTTTCTTGAGGGCCCCTTAAGGCTCAAGACTCCAAAAGATACTTCTCATCTTCAGATGGCCTGTACCTGCCTACTGATGAAAACTGTCCAGGAGTCTCCTTGTCCTTGCTGCTAGTACAAGCAAAACATGAGAACTCATGCTGAGTCCCCGAGCATCTTGGCAGGATTTCTGGTGGCCACATCCAGGAGACAACACAGCTCCCAGAAGAAAGAAAACATGAGATTAATAGAATCATAGAATCATTTTGGTTGGAAAAGAGCCTTAAGATCATTGAGTCCAACCATAACATAACTTCAGCACTAACCCACATCCCCAAGAGTATCGTCTATCATCTGTCCAACCCCTCCAGGGATGGTGACTCCACCACTGCCCTGGGCAGCCTGTTCCAATGCCCGACAGCCCTTTCCGGCAAGAAATTGTTCCCAAGATTCAATCTCAACCTCCCCTGGTGCAACTTGAGGCCATTTAGAAGACCTGTAATGTCTTAGTTTAACACCATTGAGCCACAGCATTACAGAATCACCGAATCATTTTGGTTGGAAAAGACCCTCAAGATCACCAAGTCCAACCGTTCCCCCAGCCCTGGCACTGCCCCATGTCCCTGAGAACCTCATCTCTGTCTGTCCAATCCCTCCAGGGTTGGTGACTCCAGCACTGCCCTGGGCAGCCTGTTCCAATGTCTGACAATTATGTGGGATCCAGAGGCTCCACACAGGATTGAGAGATACGTATTTGGGTTTGGAGAGAAAAGATCCGCATTGCATCTGCTAGAAGACATCTGTCCACCCTCAGCAGAAGCTGCAGTGCGATATGTTGTTCCAGACAGCCAGCCCTGCCAGTTCCTGCCATCTCCCACGTCCCTGCGCTACCCAGAGCATCGGCAGGAGCTGCTCTGTTCCCCAGCCAGAGAACTGGGAGAGCAACAGCAGCCTCAAAATAATAATGGACCCATTTCTCTTTGTGGAAATCTGGAGAATGACTAAGAATAATAGCAGCTATCAGCTGGTAAGCGCGAGCAGGTGGACTAATGACTTGTCCTAGCAAAATTCCAATGCTTTTTTTTATTTATGGCCCAAACGCAGTGCTGGCATTTGCTCCCACTCAAGGGTCAGATGTGCCTTCTCACGTCCAGCATTCAAACTGGCACCACAAGCTGTGTTTTCAAGTAAAACTGAAAAGCGACCTCACTTACTGCTGCGTGGCAGGAACATATTTCTGGTCGCTGCAGCTGCCTGGTATGGTTCCTTGCCTAACATATTCATTAGAGATTAACTGCTACTTAAAACGCTGCTTGGGACCAGCCTTGCTGGTCATTAGAAAAGCATCAACAGCCCACAGGGGCTTTGTCCCCTGTTTTGGTGACGTTCAGATTTCTGCTCCTGCCTCCACCGTCGGGGAGCAGCATCTTAGTGCTTTCTGCCACGAGCAGCGATAAGACGCAGGGAGAAAAATACGTGCAGAATTTCCACTTTCCGCGGGTGCAGGCTCGCTTGCTGAATCCCTTCGGGGACCGTCCCTCGCAATCTCAGCGAGCAAATATCCCCCAGCCAGATTGCAAACGCTGAGCAGATATCCAGCTGCTCCTGCCAAACTCCAGCAGGTCATTTCAGAATGACGCCCGCCATGTCCCATCCACGCTGCCTGAGCCTGCCTCTTTCTATTTTTTTTTAACAGCATGTATAAAAATATGTATTATATGGCAAGGTATAATATACGTGGGAAGATGCTAGAGCATAATGCAAATAAATGTCCCCGTATTGATTTGAATTCTCTTAGTCACACAGCGGTTCCTATAAATTCATGTGACCAGAAGAATCTGTATTTCAAAACACACATTAGAAAAAACATAATTGAAGTGGAGACACCAAGATAAATTTGCGTTATCAGGTGCAGTTACCAAAGCAGTAAATCATTGTCACAGCGTAAGCTCTTATCCATATTTCCATATTAACACCAAACTTGTACTCTGCACTGGCGCTGCAGCACATAAAAGCCATCGGCACGTCCCAGCGTGTCGGCTGTAGCTCGGCGTCTGCCGTCAGGCGTCAAGCGCAGACAGACGGCACTTTGCTCCTTGTCCCACCGACACTGGGGGTCGCCCCTGCGGTGCTGGGGGGCTGAGCACCCCAAACTGTTCCTGTCCCCAGGGACCCTGCACGGGAAAAACCTCCCACCCAAAGAGGAGTGTGATGCACGGGGACACCAGTGACCTTGGCACGGCTGTGTCAGCCCTCCCAGGGAACGCACGAAACACCTGCACGTCTTCAGCGCTCTGCTCAAGTCACCAAGCAAAGTCCAAAGGCTCAGCACGTAACAGAAAAGCTGAGATTGCGTGATGGCTGAACCCGGGAAAAAGCCCAAGGTGCTCACCTGCCATCCTGAACAGCCCTGGAAATGTGCTTCTGGTGCCTCTACGTCCTTCATAGCTCCATGTTCAGAAACATCCCCTCCCAGGCATCTCTATCATAGAATCACAGAATCATTTTGGTTGGAAAAGACCCTCAAGCTCATCAAGTCCAACCGTTAATCCTCCAACCCCGGCACTGCCCCATGTCCCTGAGAACCTCATCTCCAACTCCTCCAGGGATGGTGACTCCACCACTGCCCTGGGCAGCCAGTTCCAGTGCCCCACAGCCCTTTCCATAATGAAATTGTTCCCAAGACCCAACCTCTCCTATTCTCCATGGCACCTTCCAGAGGACCCGAACTGTGAGCAAAACCCCCATCCTGAAGCCCCTCTGCGTTGCTCGGGGAGATCTGTGGGACAACCTGATGTGACCAGAGGATGCCACCACTGTCCCCTTTGCATCCCCTACCCCAGTGAAGGTCTCTGGTATTGAGAGCACTCTGGTTTGGTTGGACTACATGGGCATATGCGAAAAATAAAAACAAATTGAGCCAATATTTGGTTCTACTTGAGATAATGGTTTGGCCACGAACACACATCTTGACAGGCAAGAAATAAAACCTTGTAGAAGACTCGCTAATAAACACTCTCATTTCAAATGGCTTAAAAGACTCACAAGAAAAGCTGGTTTAGTCACTGACTTGACTGATGCTCATTAGTAAAGTGAAGCTAAGACTTCCCTAAAATTAGTTGCCAATGAGAAATGTACTGATGGAGCTTGGTCAGTGGTGTCATTTTTGCCTCTCGTTTGCTGCCTTTTTTTGGAAGACAAGAACACAGAGGATCTCAACAAAGTGCACGCGATAAAAAGACAATGTCATTTTTGGGCAAGCTGTCAACTTTTCATGCAAAGCTTCAGATCTTTTCGCTGAAAACCAAATGCTTTTCTGGTAAAACCTGTTGGTTTGTGACAGTTTGGTTTTTTTGTGCTGCCAGGTCAGCACTTTCCTTGCATAATGGACATAATGTCCGCTTTCCTTGCAGCAGGGTGATCCCGCTGGATGAGTTCTTCCCACTACCTTCAGTCACCCCCATAAATGACCCGTCTGCTCCAAGCTCATCATTTGGGCTCCCTGTGAAGACACAGATGGAGAAAAGCACCCCCAGATGAAAACCCCCCATCTACTTGTGCACAGGGGCTCAAGGGAGTTCTTCAATCACTGATATGAATAGGAGAGTTGGAGCCCGGCATGATTTGAAGGTGCTTTTTCAGTATTGAAAGTAGCCTGTTCGTCTGGGGTGGCGGGGAGAGTCCTCTTGAGAAACCACAAGCCCAACTGCTGTGGCAGGAGACAGGATAGATTGAGAACGTCTCTTTTATTTTCCGGCAGACAACAGAAACCCATCGCAACTTGCTGCAACTTCTTGCATCGGAACAAACACACGCTAGGGGCTTATTTATTTTTGATGGGCTGGACGTGGTCCAGAAGCTCCATCTGTTTACCTGCACCTCCCCACGCTGCATCTGACCCACCCATTGCCCCCTTCCCTTGGACTCTCTTAAAATTTATTCCCCTATTTCCTGCCTGAGTAGGGGGAAAAAAAAAAAAAGGGCAAAAGAGAAACTTGCTGATTGATTTCAGCCTCGGCAAGTCCCTGTCATCTTGTTTGATGACTTCATTGCAAAAATGAAATAGGCAAGGGAGAAGCAATGTTTTCAAAACAATTTGGAGCAAGAGGAGGAAGGTAGTAGGAGGGGAGCCATGGGAAGTTGATGGCCTTTATTCTTCAATTCCCATGTTGCGTCTGGCTTGCTGCAGGCTATAGAGAGAAAGCAAAATTGTTATGATTCTTATTAGCTTTTATTTTATAAAGCCTGAACTACACTCTGCAGGGGTTTCAAACCGGAGCTGCAAATCATCCGCACGCCTGCCTGCCTGCCTGGCCACCTTATCTTTACATTAATGTACTACCTGTCTGCAGGGAAGAAAACTCCTGTCTTTTTGCCAGTCGCGAGCAAGGCGGCCGGTTCGGCGGTGGAATCCGTCTCACCGCAACGCAGGCCGTTATTTTGCTATTACAGAAATAACATCTAACACGCATCAGAACGACGGCTGCACGTCACTCACCAACCTCCGAGAACAAAGGGAGCGCGTCCCGGCTCCGTTCCCCACAACAACAACCTGGCTCGGAGCAAATCCAGCTGTGAACAGCAGCTGGAAAGGAGCCCACACAAAACTCGGCCACGGGTCCCCCTGCAAACCCTTCCCACATTATCAGGGAGCTCCCTGAGGTGCCACCGACACCCCAAAATCCTCCCAGGATTTACGTATAGCAGCTTTTCTCTCCTCCCATGCGAGATTTAAGAAGAACAGCGTATAACAAAAGGGTCACCTGGAAGATTTCGCTGTTTGCTCTGGCGATGTCTGTGCTGAGCCTTTTACCAAGCGTTTTGCTCCATGCAGCCGGAGCTGCGATTCTCTGAAGGCTCTCCTGAAACCAAGTCATTTGGTGGATGAATAATAAAACTAACAGACTACATTATTTATTGCTCGTGGTACGGCACGCTGGGAGGTAGCAAATAACACTGCAGTGTAAGGAGCTGTTTACTCCTAAGAGAAGCGAATTTGCAGTCTAAATGAGATGAGACAGACGAGGGGTGGGAGAGGGAGCAGAGGCCAAAAATGAGACGTTTTTGTTCAGCATTAACCTCCAAGCAATGGTTTTCTCAAGGTAAGGGAATGGGGCAAAGAAATACAAACCAGATTTGCAGTGAATGGAGATGCCTACGTGAGGTGTAGGCAACAGTTTCTTCTCTCTCTGAAGAGCCGTCCCCGGGAGTACGACTTTTGTAACGCATCGAGTAAAGGACAAAGCTTAGAAAAGCACTTGGACTGGTGTTTTACCTCTCTGCCATTGGCGCGATCCCACTTAAACCAATGATTTTGCTCCCGAAAATCTTCTTTTCCTCCCCTTTGGGTCATTTCAGAGAACCGGCACAAAGCCCGAATGGTTGCACACAAGGCACAAATCAGAAAATAGTCCTTTATCCGAACCAAACCAGTGAGGAGCTCAACAGGATCCCTGAACGTTACAACGCTCCGATTCCTTTTTAGAGAAGAAAAAAAGGCTCAGGAAGACACATTTCTTAATAATCATTACAGTGCAGATTTAAGGAAGATTATGCTAATTGTTAGCACAAGCATAATGCTCATTTCTGCTACTGTGTTTGTCCCAGCACATTTCAATATGCTCCCAGACACATCCCTGGCTACGGTCTCCACCTGCTCTCGTGTTTATTCGGAAAGCACGCTGGCAAGGGAGGTAAATTATTTTTTAGAGCAGAATTCTCGGATTTTGATGATAAACAAGGTACCAAGAAAACAGCACGGCTTGGACACCTTGTACAAATGATAAAAGGGCGGAATTTCTTTCAGTGAAGGAAATGCGGCAAGCTTTCTCGTGACAATGCCCGTTCTGTTGGTTTGTGAGAGCGGCTCATGGGCACCTGACAAAAAGGAGATGTTGGGGGGGTTGTAAGAGAAAGTAAAGCCCAAGGAATCGATAGCAGCGCGTTTCTATGCGATAGCACTAGAAGAGGCATCGACCGGCATGCTGGCGTTTATAAATGGTCCAGGAGGCCACCACGGCAGAGGGAATCTGTGCCACAACTGCTCCTTTGCGGAAAATAAGAGGGAGATCAGTCCTTTTGCAAAGCTAACCAGCCTAAACCAGCAGCTTTACAGAGCCTGCGTTAGTGAGATGAGAGGCCTGGTTACAACATACTCGTAACAGGTGGCCAGATATATGGAAATGCATCATTAAGATAGTACAAAATACCAATGGTAGACTTGGCTCTTTCAGAGTATTATCCGCTGTGGTCACCATGGGGCTGGTACTTGCACCTCTCCATAGAATTTACCTGGCTTGTTGCTGATCTGTCTATCAAGCATCAACAAAACAACAAAAATCACTCCACAGGAATCCCCTAACTCCGTTTTTGCTCGTACAGGCAAGGAGCATAACACCAGACCTCAGTAGATTGATGCTGATGTTTTGAGAGGTTCAAAGCTGCTTCATGTTTAGCTCAGTCGCCTACTCTTTCTGCTCAGGAAAGAGAGCTTGGAGCGTGAGTTGACAACACTGAATCTCCTCTTCTTTATTAATTGAATAATTACTAATCCTCTAGACTCCCTCAACAAATCACCCGTAAATCCCACAGGATTAGCAGGAGGCCGTTGTGATAAAACTTTGGGGAACAATGCGCACACCTACCTAGCACAGACAGCTGCAGAGGAGATTTTGCAAGCCATTTCTTTGCAGAGCGAGAGATTCTTTTCCTTTTTCCATTACCTGGCCCTGCGTGCAGACATTCAGCTCTGCATCCGCTCCCGTCTTGAGCGCTCGTACCTGTGCGCCTGAGCGTCGCTGTTCGGGAAAGGCCAAAGGCGTGTGTTTACAAGCGCAATGCTACACACTCATAACAGGAGAACAGATTGAGAGTCCTTGGAGGATTGCACAGGATAAAAAACAAACAGGAGAGAAACTGGTCTGGAAAATAGGCAGACCAAAAGGATGGGTGAAGTCCTGATGCAGTCTGGGAGCCACCTTTGCTTGGCTTTTAAATCCAGCCATGATATTGTAAAATCCTTGAGGCCTTATCAGGTACAGTTCTAGGTTTTTTAATCCACGGAACTGGATTTAAGCAGATATACGCATCAATGTAAAATAAGATCTAGCAAACCTTCCTACAAAAGAAAAAGAAGTCTCCAAGGAAAGACCAATTCACTTTTATTCCAAAAAGCTTGCGGGTGATAATGGAGGCTGGAAGGGCAGCTACTTATTTGGACAATATCTTTGTACAGTGCACCAGAACAACGTCGACAGCTGAGCGACGTATTTATTTGCCATAATTTAACATCACCTTCAAAGAGATGGGATTTTTCACGGCGCTTCATATTCTGGCAGGAGAGTGGGACCGATCGGGTCTGATGGGAAGGCAATGAAAAATGTGCGATATCTCCATAAAGCGAAGCACTTAGCTTTAAGGTTCGGCTGGATGAACTCCTGCTGAGGATTTATGGGGTGGAACGCAGAGCTCCGGCCGCTTCCGAAATCATACGGAAAAGGGGAATGGACTTCAGCTCATGCCAGGGCGGATTCAAACCGGTTCATCTTTCACGTCTCCCTCTGCTCCGCTTGATCTGGACACATCCATATTCAAAAGACACTTAGGAGAATAAGCGCCGTTGCCTTTCAGTGAGACTTTGCTTTCCTATTATTTATGTGCTTTAAAGAAATCCCTCTCCTGGCCTCCAGACCCTAAAAGCTACAGAATACGAAACAGGGAGAAAAGAGCCTTCTTTGGCCAGAAATTCAGCAGGTCCTGTCCTTAAAACACCCACATATACCTTGCAGGTATAAAAAAAGTGACAGCCGTGCAAAGGGAACTGCGGATGTCTCTGGGGACCAGCTTTTCATGCAATACCTTTGGTATTTCATCACTTTCAAACCAGAGACTCGGGGAAAGGAGAGAAAAGAAGCTCCTATTTTTATCAGAAAAAAATGCAAATTCGCATTACCTAATCCACACCGTTTTGTGAAACTGCTTTTTATTGGTGGGCTGCAAAACACCGCTGTGGGAGAAAAGCTGAAGCTAAATGAGCTCACCTTCCCATTTTCAATCAAACAGATATATCCACGCATTGGAATCAGGTGATAAATTGGGCAAAAACCAGTTTGGGGTTGATAAATAAGTTTTATCAGAATAACACGCTCGATTGATCTATAGATCTGTAAATAATGATGGAAAAGTATCCTGAAGGCCCTTACTACACAGCCACAAATTTACACGAATGTCCCAGAATGTTTAGGCTCAACAGTCACAAAATAATATAATGTATCCTTGCTTGGGAAGTCAATTATTAAACACTACCTGTAATGAGGTCCACACTGAGACTCCAGACAGCAAAACACCCCATGCGGAGACACAGAGGAAGCAAAAAGTGCATTTTGTTTTTGGTGAAACAACAGAAAATATCCCACAGCTCCATCCTGCTCCAGCAGCTCCTTGTCTGAGGTTCGCACCACAGAAGAATCTGCATCAAGGAGGCAAAAACTTCCACCCCAGCTTTGGGGGTGGAAAGACATCACCTGGGTTTGCTGGGTGCAGGTTTGCACCCCGATCCCAGGTCAAAAACTGTCCAGCTCGATGCCTTTTTACCAAAATCACCAGTTCACCCAAATTTAAATTTTCCAGCCAGACAACATCGATACACAACGACACTTCGCAAGGGGCTGGGTGAGATGGGAATTTGCCAGAAATAGGCAGCTCTTAGTTCTGCTGAAAACTTTTCATCTCCCATCCAGTTATCAACCACGTAACGTATTTTTAGAAGCTCGCATTAGCAGAGCGCTGTCGTTTTTGCTCCAGCCTGACTCGAAAGCTGTTTTTATGGGAAGGTTTGGAATAGATTACGCCTGTTCCTGTCGCCAAACTGGGCAACAGGAACGAGCAGCAGCTTGACAGGTATCTATAGACCAAAAAATAAAATACAACCTGGGCTAGGCCTGGTTCAAGGGATTTGAACCTGATGCAGAGAGGCTTGTGCAGATGATGGAGAGGGAGAAAATGAGGAAGATGATGTTAACAGCAACATTTTTAACAGGGTATCAGTGTTCAGGATTCAGAGGACACCCTGTTGCAGGAAGATACAGCGGTTTGGAAGAAATCTGCCAGAAAAACATGACACTAATCTTGCTTTTGGAGGTTCTCCCAACACCCCCAGCTCTTCCCCCTGCTCCAGGCGATGGTCTCGCTTGGGGGGTTTTGCATTGCAAAGGCTGGATGGCACAAGCCCTTTGGGGGAAGCAGAGGAAGTTATTAAAGCTTCTTGTCTCCATCTCCCCTTCACAATGCACCTTTTATTCCGCTGGAAATATAAGCCACTCCGGTTAATGCTCGGGATTAGATTGTAAAGAAAGAAAACAAAAGGGAAGCGGTTGCCCGGGTTGGGGGCGTTTGGAGCTGCAGTTGTAGTGCATCCCCGCTTCTTGCCAGGTGTTTTGTTGAGTTCAAGTAAAACATCAGTTCATTATCTCCCACGCTTTCTCTTTTCTTCTCCCCCTTGCCCTCCAGCTCCTCGATCCATCGCGCGGCACAAAATTAATTTGGTTTATTCCGGCACGCACTATAGCTGCCTATCTTCCTAACTCATAAGGAAACAAATTTCCTCCTTAAGCGCTTTCCACTCGACCTGCTCTTTTCTCCGTGGAGAAAATTGAGGTCAGGGAGCTGCTGTTGCACAGCGGCAGCCGTTTGCCGAGCGCCCTGGGTGCAACCGCGAGTGCCAGGGCTGGGGGTCCCGGCCCCCTGGTCCCCAGAGACGTGCGCAGATTTCAGAAGGCGACGGCTGCGTTTCCCACTTGGTCCAATTATTTTTCATTCGTGTCTCTCCTGTGCTGTTGGAGAGGTTATATCTGGCGATAAATAAAAATAGAAGGTTGTGGTAGAGGTGCTAGAAGGTATCAGGACGTCGGGAGCAGAGTTACTGACTCCAGCCATCCCATTAACGTGCAGATGTTAATGGACTACACTGAGCTGGAAGTGCAAGAAGGATTTGTCTCTGCATTTCTTTACTGCTGCTGTATTTTGCATAAAAAAATTAGCACAGACCCCTGAGCCCCCCCATAGCCCCTCAAGCTCCTGCAAGGATTGCTTTTGGAGACAGGGCAGGGATTTCTCCTTCTCCTCTGCTCACCACTTCAAGGCTGGGGGGGGAAGCTGGAGGTCTAGGCCAGGTTTAAGATCTGAGCGAGCAGGGGACTGCAGCTCCAGGCCATGAGAAGGAAGATCAGGTGGGAGGGACCCACATCTTGTGTGAAACCTGTCCCGATTCCATTGCTGTGATGGTGAGGATGAAGAGAAATCCAATTTAAACTATAGAATCATTTCAGTTGGGAGAGACACTCAATCATCGAGTTCAACCATAACCTCACTCTAGCACTAACCCATGTCCCTAAGAGCCTCGTCTAAACGCCTTTTAAACCCCTCCAGGGATGGTGACTCCAGCACTGCCCTGGGCAGCCTGTTCCAATGCCCCACAGCCCTTTGGGGAAGAAATTGTTCCCCAGATCCAACCTCAACCTCCCCTGGCGCAACTTGCGGCCGTTTCCCCTTGTCCTATCAAATGCACAGACATTCTTTGAGTCTTCAATCTCAGACTATGGCCTTGACAAGGGTCCCAGTCTTGCATTTCCTTTACCCACCTCCACCAGATTCACCAGGCTGTTTCAATACCCCACAGGCAAGAGGTGGCTGGTCCTGGGAGTCCACAGTCCACCCGGACAGGTCCAACAGGCAGAGCCAAGAGCTCGTCTAGCAATTGTTGCTTCAGAGCTTGTTAATTGGGTATGCAAATTCCCCCAGCACCGGCAGAGATGATGTATCAGTGCCAGCTGTGCACCTCTAATGACTGCTGGTCTATTAGCTGCAACTTCACTGCTCCTATTCCTCCTCGATTATGATTTATTTGTTTCATGGTAGTGCTTGGAGAACGAAACCGAGACCAAAGCTCTGCTGGGAGGCACTGTGCAAACCCACTGCAGGGCAGGTCCGCCCCGAGAGCTCCCTTTGGAAATGGGTAAGACACAACCACGGCTTGGGAATGGCCAATATGTCACGGGCACAGCACCCTGAGCCACCAAAAACATGACACGCAGAGGGGAAAAACTGGAGCATGGTAATTTCAGCATAACAGAAAAATCTGTCTAAGCAAAGACACATCATTTAGGAACAACCTGAAGGCGACAGACTTATTGTCTAGTCCTCAGATGGTCCTGTTTCATCTCACCTCGCTCATATTCAAATAAACAGTTGTATTTCTGAGGTACCCGGCAAGTATATTTTTCCCTAATTCCCATCTTTGGTTATTGATTTCCAAGGCAAACTTCTTGCCTTGCTAGTACCTGGAGTAAGATGGAGTGAATAATTTACAAAAAATGATTTACATGACAAATTCAGCCTCTCTGCTTCTGGAATGTGCATGAACTAATTGTGGTTTCTTTCTCTTGAAAATTATTCAGCGCACTGGCTGGTGATTTTGAGCATTTCTTTTTCACTGTGAGAGCTGATTTTGAGCAGACACCTGATGTCGATACTGGATATTTACAACCGGATGATTGTGGCTTGTTCTCATTGCCTTTTCTCTCCTCGCACAAAAAACCAAATCCATCTAGAAGAACACACGCCAAATAGTTCCTGTCTTAACGATAAAGAATTTGCTCAGGCCACCATATTAAAAGCCTCCCGAATCACACAAAGGCCACCGTGCCAAAGGCTAATAAAGATGGCTAAGCAGCAATTATATAATAATTACCCATCATCTCATTTTCAAAAGCACGAGCGGTTCAAAGCCAGCAAATGAAAGGACACCGGGCTTCGTACGCTCCCCACATCACAAATAAAAACCCGTTGCCCATGGCGAGCTCGGAGGAACTCATCGTTCATTACGATTAAAGAGCCTTAACCTTGACCAACGCGCTGCTGTTCAGTTCCTTGGCTTGTCTTCACGTCAGCTGCTCCAAAACTCAAATATTTTGTTTCCGGAGCTCCTTGAGTAACACAAAATGTTACTAAATAAAATATTTCTTGTTCAACAGATGCACACACACTTTTTTTTAGTATCTTTTTTCAGATCTCTCTCACGCAATTTAGACCAGAAAATGTCTGGCATTAATTCATGATTGCATTATTAATGTAGAAAGGCGAACATCTTCAGTTAATATATTCCACTAATGGGTGCTATATAATACATTAAGTCAGGTTAAGCGTGCTATATAATAAAGATCTGCGGTTAGAGGTATTTTGAGATTACCGATTTAAGCATAATGGTTATTTTGGTCAACGGTTATAGACTTTTAATAGAATACCCATATCTGAGAGTTGTCTGAAGGCATAGAAAATCTTGATATTTTGAAGCTGTGTTCTGAACCAAAACGAAACAACCTGTTGTAACATTAACACTTTTTTTTCAACACAAGTCCCCTGGCTTTTTCTAAAATCTTTGTATTTAAAAAAAAAAAAGTAATATGCTAGCATCTGGTCAAAGCAACAAGAATTTCTTGGTCTTCACATGATGCAAGTCAAACGGTAGTTCTGCACATAAGTGGAGTCTATGGGTTCACCTTGAATATACAAAGTATAAACTGTGCTTTAAGACTTTTTTCTCTTTTCTATCTAGATCAACAACATGGAACATGTTTTACAATGGAGCAAGAGCTACCTCCTGGTTTCAAAAGGGATGAATAAGCAGATGTATTTCAAGGACTCGATAGGCAGCGGCGTTGTCCTGAACACTTTGCGTCGCAGCTTCCATTTTACTCATCATAAAAGCAGAAGAAATTCACCTAGCTCAAACTAAATGAAAAAATTAATGGGATGCTTAGAGAAACCTATTCTTCAATTCCTTGGTGATTTACTAGAAAAAAATTCACCCTGTAAAAAAAAAAAAAAAATCCCATTCAAAGGCAGGGTTGAAACCCCCGTGGGCTCTGGGAACAATTGCAGTTTTCTCCTGAACAGCGTGTTTTATTCTGTGCCCAATTCCCCAGGGTGAGTTGTGCAGCGTAGAGCCCGACGGCAGCAGAACCAAGCAATTAGCGCAGAGAGGATGGATGTGCACAAAAAAAAAGATCCTCACGTTCAGCTTTTACAATTCTTACCGACAAACGTGAGGCTCCCCGTCCTCTCCCGTGCGGTAATGTTGTCGGCGACGAGGGAGAGGAGCTCAGGTTTAAGCTCTGCCCTCTCCAGACTAAACTGGCATAAACTGATACAGCCCCACAGAGGGTTACAGGCACAACTCTCTGTAACCCTCTCTAACAACTCTCAGCAAAGAGAATCTCCAAAAATAAGGTATCAAACCCTTTCCAAATAACAAATTCATTCTGCAGTAAATCTGGTTTTGAAGTATCTTTTTTTTTCCCCTCCTATAAGCCACGGTCCTGCTGAGATACACAGAAGACAATACAACCCATGAAGGTGAACGATAATCTGTTTTTCTGGACAGTAGCATGAATAAACAGAACGAGAGCTACCACAAGTAGTTAAGTGAGTAAAAACACGAGGTGCACTTACACAGCTCCCCAGAGCAGGGATTTGGCTGTGAAGCTGGTTCTATCTCATCTATGTCAGGACGGGATCGGGTGTGTCTGGATGTGCAGGTCTCGGTCACCAACCATGGAAGGAACTCACACTATGAACTTCAGGCAGGTGAGCTGTGTTGAGCAAATTTATTTCTGCCCTCAGCATCTAACAAATTTCTGGTGATTTGAATACATTTTGTGATTTATTTCACAAGTTTGGTGGCTGAGTAATTAATAGACAACAGGCTTCTTTATATTATTTCTGATTAAATTATCCTCAAACGAGCAAATGTATTGTGGCAAGGTCTTGCTGTACACCTAACAAACACTCTGCGCTGTATGTGGCTGTAACGACAATGAGTCATTGCTCCAAGAGTGTCCTGAAGACCCAGGTTATGACGCCGTCATCTCTTCTGGAGAAAAGAGGAAAAGCTCTTTCCAGCTTGGCAGAGACAAGTCCAAGACAGAGACTTGTCACAGACTGGTTCCAAGACAAGTCCAAAGCTCCTGGCTGGTGGGTCCAAGCAGTGGGCGAGTTGAGCGAGCTGATAAATCTCAGTGCTGGCTGCTTCGCCATGAGGAGCATCAACCCAAAGCTTGGCTGACTTCCCAGCACTGCTTGCAGAAGATCATTGGCAGTCCTCGCACAAAGCTTTGGTACTTGTTCAAATTACACGTCCTTTCCAGGAGATGAAAGAACATGGAGCCAAGAGCCTGGATGCTGAACGTTGAACCTGACTGCTGACCTTGGGTGTGAGTCCAACGTGATGTTCTCTCCAGCTAGTCCAAGTTTAGTCCGTTCAAAAGCCCTCCTGATTTCTGACCGTGTGATTGCTGCGATCCCTGGACACCAGAAATACTAAACTTCTGCCTGTAAAGGGCAAGATCTGCTTATTTCTCAAAAAAAATGTTTGCAACAGCTGTGACCTCCCTCCAATCTAGGTTGGGTCTTGTAAGGCAGAGGTTGCAGCTGCTGGGAAATGCCTCCAAGTCTGCTCTCAGACTTTCGATGCAGTATTCACTACGACGATCACTGGCAGAATTTGTGAGCATCTGGCTCAGCAGAGCTCTCCCAATCGCAGGATGAGCACGTGGACAGTATCTGCTCAAGCGATACCGCTTACTAGAGAGGGCTTGAGCTGGATCAGCTCTCGTTTTCATTTGGGATTTGCAATCTGCAAAATAAACTGGACCTAGTTTGGTGTTGGATTTAGGGCTGGTAGAGAAAATCTCCCCTAGCTGCTAGAAAGGACTCTCAAAAACAGTACGAGCAAAAGGAAAATAACTTAAGGTTAAAAGCATGAACTCGGAGGAGAAAAGAAAAACTGCAATCCACAGCCAGCTCTTTCTCTTTTCTTGCCTTGCTCATTCCTCTGCAAGTATTTGTCACCCTCTGTTGATAGGTAAGAGTTTCAAAGATATCAGAGCAACTTAAAGTACCCAAGTTCCACCTCCAAAGTCAAATCTGGGTTTCTTACAGACATGGGTTTGTTGTGAAGTGCAACAACAACAACAAAGCTTTGATCGAAGTCGATATGAATCCCTGAAGACTCATCCTGGGGCAGAGCTGGGAAAAGGGCAATTTAAAAAAATAAAAGAGAGAAACTGGGAACAGTTCACGCCTAGAGATCAGCGAGCAGGTTGCATGGGCTTAGGTCGTCCTTGTAACTCATGGAAGAATACTTGAACAATACCAAAATGTTATGTTCTGGTGTCCTCAACAGTCACTTGACCACCCAAAGAAATTTAAAAATACTTCTAAAATTCAGGAGATACACCTGCACCACTTTGTCACCACTACCTACCTAGGATTGCTCTAGAGCAGAGAAAACCACTTCGATCTGGAACAAAGAGCTTTGCTCATATTCAGGAAGAACTTTTTCATTTAAACCTAACTTTCGAGTTAGAAATGGAAACAAAACATTTAGATGTCAACTAACAGACTAGATTCAGTTTAGACCTACTTCCTAAATATTTAGCTCACTGGTAATTTTTTTCTATGTTTTTTTTGGTGTGGTTTTGTTTGGTTTTGGTTTTTTCCACTTTGTACCCTTTATGCAAACAAACTCAAGCTATCAAGCTTCCCGGTACCCTAGAGAGATACACCAGTGGTGAGGCAGCACACTACAGAAGAACCAGAAGAATCCTCAAACTAATTTTATTAAACCAAATATGACCCTCAGCTGCAATTTTGAAGCTTTGCTGAACACGAGGGAAAACACAGCCAAGGAGAAACTGAAGCAAACTCCTGAGAACAACCGCAACTCGGGACACCCACAAGACTCTCCGAAGGACCCTGGGCTGCTTTCTGATGGCTGTGGAACATACTGCTCAGAAGATGACTGGTCCTAAACCTCATTATTCCTTGGTGACCCAACACTCTGCATCCTTAGCCTTCCAAAAATGTGACCTCTTTTGCCCTCATTTGCAAACCATCTCTCTTATTTCTACCTATCTCCTCTGGTCTTGACTAAACAAAAATAGTGCCAAGAGTGGATCTCACAGCTCATGTTCTGGGCTCAAAGAGGGCTTGGTCAACCAGGTCTTGCAACCAACTACCAGGTCTCCTTGTGGTCTCTAGGTCAGACTAAGGACTAAGAGATAAAAGGATCACATCAGTGGGATTTCAGCCTAGAGCTGCGCTTCGTCACAAAGGAAACACCTCGGAAAAGCAAGGTGGACCTCAGACCGTGATGCATGGAACCAACCAACCCTCTCTACTTGAGCTGATGTCCTAGAGGGTCAACCTGCTGCTCCCCAGGGTTCATGCTTTCACTGGCACATCAACCACATCTCTCCCATGGGACCTGCGAGTTATCCATCATTTTTCATTCTCCCGGTGACCCTCCCCAAGCTGTGCAGATGCGTCCAGATCTTGAGATGTCTGCAAACACAACAGCAGGTCTTTCTATTTGAGGTGAAGGAGCAAAGCATTAAGGAGAATCACCAAGAGCCACTGTCTCAGTCCTCTGCCTCCAATTCCCATCGATCTGCCGCTACCTCCGCTCTTTAATCAGACACCTTGTAAGGGTGGAAAGGTACATTTACAGCCACGCTCTTTCTCCTCCCAGACAATCAATGGTTGTTAAGTGCATCTTTCAGGTGGGTAGACAAGGAGAGAGATTCACATTGCCCATCAACCCAAAGAAACTTCATTTTCTATTAGGTCTGATAAACAAGCTGGGGAAAGAAAAAAAAAATCAGCTACTTGCTTATACCTGACAAGCATAACCAAGGAGCTCCATCTGCATACAATACCCAGGTTCAGGAGTGTTTATAAGGACACTGTTTCTACCAGGGCTTTTCATTTTCTCCATCCATATCAGGGCTCCTGTATAGAACAAGTGCAGTTAAACAAGGTGGTTCCTGATTCACTACACCCACCCATATGAGCACAAAACAAATACAAGCATCTTCTTAATAGGAAATTGCAAACGCTCCATTACACGCCCAGTTATTCATGTATTTCTACTGCCTTCTGACTCAAAGGCAAGCCTTCGGCTCTGAAAGAAAATGTTCAGAAATATCAACAATGTCCCTTAATCACCGCAGTAATAAATCACACCTTCTAGCACAGGAAGTTCAGTCTGATCAAAAAATGAGGTTTTATAAAAACCAGTGAATAATTCACGCCTTCTGTTTCTGTGACATAGAGGAGAGTTTGCATTAGGATAAAAGAAATTACAAAGAATTTCCAGGGTTTGGTGGAGTAAGAGGAGATGCTCCAAATCATGGTCGTCAAAATTGAAAAAATGCAATAAATGCATCTTAGCATGTGGCCTGAATGCAGATTCTCTGGTGGGAAATACATCTCTCTACCTCAAAACTCTGCCATAGCAAGGCAGGAGAAGGAGATAGCTAATTCTGGGGGTGCTAAATGGGGCAAAATAAAGGGAGTTCACAGCAAGGATAGCTATAAAATCCAGTTATTGGCCTGTCTGCATACACAGAGCAACCTCTGACCAGCAAATTCCATCCTTCGCCTGCATATATGGGTTAATTCCCACATGCTGGCTTTGCTACCCAGTTATCAGCAGAGAAAAAAAAGACACAAAACATTGTTAGAAAATTCATCATTTATACTAGTTTCAGTTAGCTGTAATGAAGACGCAAGACCTTTCAGTTCAATTCAATCAGACCCATTCACAAGCCACCTTATGATCCATTAGTTCAATCCCTCCAAATTTGATTGCGGCGTGTTTTGATTCAAATCAATTGTTTTCGGCTCTTCTCCATTGATTTCCATGGACTCGCATTATTCTACCGAGACTTCAGTGCAATTTGGGGGTTTGAACCAAGACAATGTGTCACCGCGAGCACCGTGATGGAGGCATCTGTGGGTTAAACCAGCTCTTCCCAAGACAGGGCAAGAGAGACACGTACCCAACGGGTCCCAGCAGACCAAGGAAAGATGAGAACTTCAGCTTCAAGGTTTCTATCAAACCATCTCCACCACCCCATTTCTCTACGGCCAAGGCTTCAGGGGCAGCTCGGTGAGCAGAACCGCACGCAGGGACAGAGGATGCCTTGTCCTTCAACAATTTGTGGTATAACCAGGCGTGACAAAGAGGGAAATGGGGGAAGACGCGCACACGGAAGAGTCTTCAGCTATTTATTTAGAGTCATGAAATCTGTGGGAGGAATAACCAGAACATAAAGCAGAACTCTCCTCAGTCCCAGTCTACTGACATATCTGGAAATTAGCTGATTACTGATCTAAAAGCTAGAAAGAAAACAAGGAACATCTCTAAGAAGCGGTGTGAACTGAGGAGACAGAAGAAAACTGAAGGATGCTCTAGAAAACCAGGCTGTGCTCCCAGATACAAGCACATCTGAATGGAGAATCATAGAATCATGTTGGTTGGGAGGGAACCTCGGGATCATCAAGTCCAACCGTTCCCCCAGCCCTGGCACTGCCCCATGTCCCTGAGAACCTCATCTCCGTCTGTCCAACCCCTCCAGGGATGGTGACTCCACCACCACCCTGGGCAGCCTGTTCCAATGCCCCACAGCCCTTTGGGGAAGAAATTGTTCCCCACATCCAACCTCAACCTCCCCTGGCGCAACTTGAGGCCATTTCCTCTGGTCCTGGCACTTGTTCCTGGGGAGCAGAGCCCGACCCCCCCTGGCTCCAAGCTCCTTTCAGGCAGGTCAGAGATCAGAAGGTCTCCCCTCAGCCTCCCTCAGTCACTCCCATCAGACACAGAAGAACCTCATCTCCCCAAAGGAGATCTCCCAAAGGAGACTGGTTTGCTCCTTTCCCACTGACACTCCCTACAGTCTAATCCACAGGGCACATTTCCTTCTGAAAACACTTCACGCTGGCCCAACTCATGCAGAACTGACATCTATCCTAGCAGGACAAGGCAGCACGATTCTCCTTGAGCTTTGTCACAAAATCAGGTCAGCGAAACAAACCCAAAGAGAATCTTTCAGATTTGAGTGGAAGCGTTGCTGTCAAAACCCCAGCGCTGCATTTTTACCAGGAAGCAAGTCTGAAAATGTAAGCATGGGTCTGTAGAAAGTTTGATGCAAATCCCAGATTGAGGCAAAAGCAAGATCAATTTGCCACCTTCCTCTGAAATGTTGACAACGAAGACGTTTGGAATGTCACTGCCGTTCCTTAAGGTGAACTGTAGATAAAGATCCTTCAGCCAAAGCGCTGTACGGAGCCCAGGATATGTCATTGTACCCCAAAAATTCAAGGAAAGGCATGTCCAGTTTAAGCCCAGTTGGGATTCACAGTCAGTCCAAAATGTGTCGCTCTGGAAGCCTCAGGTTTCACAACCATCTCAGGAATGAGGCCGTTAGCCCTGCAGAACGCGATCTGCCCCGCTCACGGGTACCTGGGCTTCGAGGAGACAACTCATAACTGGGGGAAAAAGAGCTCAGAGGAGGAGAGCCCGACTAGCGCCTTGCTTAATGGAGTGAGAATGAACTGGACAGCACTCCTGCTAACGTGTCGGGATTATGCTTAGCAGTGTGAATGACCTTGTTGAAGCTAAAAATGGAATAAATTCACAGCTACGCACGCGAGACCGGCGTGGATGCTCAATGCAAATCTTCAGCGCTACCGTTCTGCCGCTGCCTCTGATGACAGGGGTGTGATTTTCCTCTGCTCCCCTTTGATTCACGGCCCCAAATCCACAGATACCCCTTTATGGGGGTATCAAGAACGTTTGGGCAACTGCTTTTTCTCTCGTGCTGCGTTCTAATTCTGCCTTTGTAAGAAAACATCCAACAACTGGGCGGAGTTACAAGATTGCACGTGCACTAAATTAAGCTGGGAGCATGTGGTAATGGGTCTGACTCCTAAATAGCTCATTTGCTTCAGCTTCAGGTTCGCCCATCAATCTCACAAGTATTTATCAGAAACTGCAGTGAAACAGCTACGTATGGAGTTGCTTGCAAAAAATAAAATAAAATACAATCAATGTGGTTCCTTGGAACTCCACATGTGCAGACGGGTCCTGTGACTGCACAGACAAAGTTAAACTCCGTCATTCGTTTAGTATGCAATTACAAAACATAATTACCCCCATGCAGTTAGATTTTTCATGTTGGCTTTTTTTTTAAAAGTGTCTCTTCTAACAAGACGACATAAAACTGCTGAAATTTAAGGTTTACTCTTGATCTTTGAGCGCAAATTTTTGCTCAACTGTGCATATTTTTACATTATTTCAGCCAAAGAGTCAGAAAATGTACTGTACTCTATCTGTACCAGCATTAAAAAGTATAAGCATGGAAGAAAGCTTACAAAGAATGGGAAAAGGCGAAGATCAGCATATAAATCACCATCATGGCAGGCAATAAAAGGCAAGTGAATTACCAAAAATCAAGCTGAGTTAGTGCGCACCGGCTCGCTCGGACCCCAACTCTCCTGCCCTGTGCCCACCTATGCTCCCAGCTGTTAAAAACCTTCTGTCTCCATCCCAACAACCTTCCAGACAGAGCTGGGGAGGCGCACAGAGCGTAACCGCGACCCGCCATCGCTCGTCCTGCCCTTGATGCAAGAAGCAGAGACCTACAAGCCCCGCTATTACCATTACCAGCAGATGTTCACGCAACGTTTGCGTCCTGGGGGGAGAAAAGCACCTTGATGTATAAATCAGCAACAGGGTTAAAGGCACAGGAGGGCAATAAAATTAGAAAAGGCTGGGAGAGCATGGAGTTTTGGGTTGTTGTGGTTTTTTTTTTTTTCCTCCTTCCCTGATTTTGCTTTAATGATGGAAATTTCTCAGCAGGCTGCTCTGCAGCAGAGGGAGGGACGGGCACCCCGCTGCATTTTAGCATAAAATCCTCTTATCGGGAGCAGGGAGCTGCTGCCTCCCCATCCCCTGCCCAGAGGAGCTCGTGCTGTAAGTGAATCCAAATGCCCAGACGTTTCAGGGAGCGGTACAGCTTAAACAGGATTGATTTATGCCCCCTATACCGTGTTCTCCAGCGCGTCTGCATGCTCCGAATACATTTATATACATACTCCCTAACAAGCGCTCCGACGCACTACTTAGACCAGCGTTATTTAAAAGCAGCTTCTCAATGACCTATAACGCGCCCGCCTTTGCTTTTGTACAACATGCAGCCGATAACAGATTTGTCAGCGAAATTGCCTTGCTATCAAAATAATAAACCCCAACTTGCAAGGTGACATTTAGGTGGAATTCAATTCGCTTCTTTTGTGTTTTACTTTCTTTTTGTTTTATGTGTGATATCTTTTTCCCTTTGGTTCTCACTCTAAGGTCAGCAGAGTGGAGGAAGTAAGTTGTTATTAAAAGGAAAAGCTTTATTTGATTTAGAGTAGACTCTGAGCTGTTACGGAAGATTTCTGACAGAGTGATATAGGATCATACATTTCTTAAGGTGTAGTGCAAACGTATATCTCTTAAAGGTATATGGTGGACACAGTTCACTCCTGATCTTCCTCCTGCTCAGATTATGGCACTGAATCTCTGAATTCCCAGCAGCTTTTTGTGGTGACTCATCACCTCTTTGCTCACGACAACATAAAGCAACAGTCAGCAATTAATTATAGATGCGCTCAAGTCCAGACGTGAGCTCACACTGTTAGCCTGGCAAGCAAAGTTAATTAATAAATAACGATGATGATGATGAATAAAGACGGGAATAAACAAAGGGGGCTGTATAGTTTGCATGAAGTATTGATGCTTCAGGCTCTCAGACTCCTTCTGCTGACCAACCCCTCACTTCACAGGACTTTATCACCTTCTAACCGCCCCACAAGCTACTGGTATTATAGTTACAAGTGTCAGACTGAAATTTCTCAGCTATGACATGAGAGAAGACTTTGACACAAAATCTTTGGAGCAACCATCCATAAAAACTGGGCAACTGGGTCAATACTTGCTGTGGTGATGACCGAGAAGGGCACTGGAACAAAGTCAAGCCAGGCGTTGGAAGCATATTCAACCACATGCTTCCATGCAACGTGGCCAGCTCCTGCCTCTAAGGAAACTTCTTTAAAGAGAAATGCTAGAGGATTTTTCTGTATCTTCATACCAAGCTCCTGGGCACCACACACAGGCTGCATCATAGAATCATACGATCATTTCAGCTGGAAGAGACCCTCAGGATCATCAAGTCCAACCATAACCCAACTCTAGCACTACCCCATGTCCCTGAGAACCTCGTCTAAACGCCTTTTGAACACCTCCAGGGATGGTGACTCCACCACTGCCCTGGGCAGCCTGTTCCAATGCCCGACAGCCCTTTCCGGGAAGAATTTTTTTCTAATATCCAACCTCAACCTCCCCTGGCACAACTTGAGGCTGTTGCCTCTTGTCCTACCACTTGCTACTTGGGAGAAGACACCAACCCGCTCCACGCTACAACCTCCTTTCATCCTCCACCGTGTACCTCTAACTCTTGACAAACTGTGAAAGACAAGGAGCAGGGAATGGGGAAAAGGTCCATCCACCAGAAGACACTGAAAAGAGGTCCTGAGACTCCCCGAGTGATTTCTTTTAGACCATTCCACGTTAACCACCAGTAAAGAAGACTCAGAGGCTGATGCGGTTGATTTCTTTCCACCCTGCCGCTTCTGCCTCCAAATCCTTGTTATATTCATCCTAACAGAAATATCGATCCGAAAAGAAATGATTGATGAGCCAAAACACCAAGCTTAACCAAGTCTTTCTTCCCTTCAAAACACGGTTTTCAGCAAGAACCCCAATTAAGGGGCATTTCTCAGAAGGACAAAGCCTACACTAACGCTCATTTCATTTTCCCCAATCATAAAGATGATCATAGAGGGAAAAGATGTTTCGCCTTTAAAGATCAGATAACATTCAAGGTATCCCTCGTGGAGACTATTGGTTTTACATTCAGCTGGAAATCCGATATTTGGGGATGCAAGCCTCAGCGTGCAAACCAATGGCATATGAAATACTGGGCTTTATGCAGAAAATCACAGGGTTCAGGCAGTGGAAAACCCTCCAGGAGAGAAGCTTGCAGCTCACCGAAATAACTGCAGTTTTGTCGTTTTTAATGGTTTTCACCATCGCTGCTGTTGTCAGTCATTGTTAAGTATTAAATTGCATAAAATACAAACTCTTGGAAACAAGCATCGGTGCTTATCAGCCTATGTCAAAAGTCAATTTTTTTTTCTTTACAGCAATTTCACCTGGAAATTACTTGTGGTGAGACGCGCTCTGCGGCTCAGCCCCCCTCCCAAAGGCTGAGAGACAAGATCGGGGCTCTGTGCCCCTCGTCCCACGCGCTGCCCCATCCCCAAAGCAAATAAAAGGCAATAAAAAACTGATCTGACAACATCTGCGGCCACACCAAAAGATGGCGAGACCTTTTGGGCTGCCTAGAGGCAGGAGTGACCCACGTCCTGTGGCCTTTCAAAAGATAAATACATAGAAAAATCCCATATGCAGAGCCCTTCCGCAGAACTTTAGGGAAAGTGCTGTAATGCTTAAAGAGAAAAATATCTACCATGCATGAAGAACCAGTCTGAACTTCACTTTAAAAATCTGAGGACAGGTCACATGGAAAATCTAAATTATTAAATTAGCATCTACACTAACAGGCATAGTAAAATAAGAAATCTCAGAAAATTTATACTGTTAATAAAATCCTTTGAGTGTGCTCCTAACAGTTTGTGAATTAACGTAACAAACAACTACTGCTTGTTGATCGATTGCATCTGTGTCCAAAAGGAAAGCAAAACAGAATCGTAGAATTGTTTGGGTTGGAAAAGCCCCTCAAGATCATCGAGTCCACCCGTTCCCCCAGCCCTGGCACTGCCCCATGTCCCTGAGAACCTCATGTCCGTCTGTCCAACCCCTCCAGGGATGGTGACTCCACCACTGCCCTGGGCAGCCTGTTCCAATGCCCCACAGCCCTTTGGGGAAGAAATTGTTCCCCAGATCCAACATCAACCTCCCCTGGTGCAACTTGAGGCCGTCTCCTCTGGTCCTAGTAAAGACGCATAGAGTTGCCAGCTGGCTCCATAATTAAAATAGTACTTTATGATATCACCATCCAGGGGTTCAGACCCATGAATTCTGGATGACTTGTGACCCAGGACAGCTTCCATCTCACCTCGTGGAGCTCAGGACATTGCCTCTCTCAGCTCACCCTTCCCACATCTCTACATGTGAATATACTTGGAAAGTTTAGACCAAACTTTTCCTGACAAAGATGGAGGTGAATTTTTTCCAAAGCAGAAGAAAAGGTGTTAACTTTGAAAGATGGCATCGCCATGCAGCGCTGACCCTTATTTAAGCTCTGGAAAATGCAGTCTTAAACACGGCAAGGTTTGAAACCCCCAATCGCTCTAGTAACTCTGCACATTTGTGCTGACAGCACCTAAATTACTGAAAATTCTCTGAAATGCCCCAAAATAGCTGTAAGACACAAGCTCAGTCATTGTTCGGATGTCATTTTGGGAGACCCTGAGGAAACCTCTCGCTTTCTCTGCATTCTAGAGTAAACAGCAAGGACTACCACAGACTTCAGAGGAACTCAAGATCTTTGTCCCTCTCTGCAGCTTCATGACTTCTCACCTTTTCTTCGATGTCTACATCCCTGTGATCTCTCCTGAGGTCACACCTCGCTCCTCAACTTTAATGATAAAGACAGAGACGCAAAGAGGTTAAGTGTCTTGCTCTGGGTCACGGAGACCGTGACGGATTCAGCTTATCGGCCTTGCTGTCCACAAAATAAAAACAGCCCAGGTAAGTAGGTTCTTCCAGGTATTTAAAACACAGAAAGCTGCAAATCCTACATGTGATATTTTGTAAGTACCCAATAACTCTTTCTTTCTCATCATGAAGTCATGTAACAGTAGACTCTCCACAAACTAAACACTTCCGATTAATATAACATGAATAATTATCTTCTTGGCTACTGCTGCCTTCCCGTCTTCAAAGTCAAACCACCACATTGCCGTACATCCTTCCCAAAAAATCTGAAATAATCCCATGTACCAGTCGACAACCTTCTCGCAACAACCGTCCGCTTTCAGGGTCTTGGCTTAGTTTGTGGCAGAATAACCCAACCATGACATTTTCAAGCTGAAGAACTGAGGGGAGTAAGCAGGTCAGTAAGTGGCAGCCCTTTATGGTTGCTGAATACCCCAAAACACCCACAACAAAACCCTCAGAGCAGAATTTTTTGCCCTAAGCATTTAGGATGATAAATGGGTATACTGACCTGACATTGTTTTTCCATGTGACCTTGGGCAAACCATTTACTGCCTGATATTTAAAGATCCTTAAACTCCTAAAAGCGTTACTAGATGTCCAAGGTGGGGTGGAGAGGGAAGAGTCTCCAGAAGCGCCTAGCACATGTTGATATTAAAATCAATGCTGGGTGATGTTTAAAAAAAAATAAGAACTAAATGCCTTGGATCATCTGACACCCCCACCACATCTCCTGGATTCCAGGTTTCCATTTTTAAAAAAAAAAAACAAACAAACGAAGCACAACACAAAAACCTTACCTGCTTGTGCAGAAGCCAAGGCGGCGATCAGGAGCCAAGATGATCCCTCAGAATTACCTGACATTAATAAAATTGTCCCTGGATTGCAAGAGAACTGCATTGCTCCCGCAGTGCCCCCACACCAGGAGGTGGGAAAGGTTTGCAGAAGACCAAGGTCGTATTTGCAGAAACACTTATGCACTTTCTCACCCACCATAGGAAAAGACAGTATAGCGCACACACTTCGCCGGCGGAGGTTGTGCCGTCTGTTATGCCAAAGTCATAACTCACTGCCAATAACCTTAATTAAAAATATTAATGCTGGAAAAGTGTGTCTGAAAAGTCTGCTGTACTGTTCTCCTTTCCATACAATTGCTCTGTAATTGCAATAATTTCTGTATCTTGGGGAGGATCACTCCCCAGGGCCTGCCTTCCCGTGCCTCCAAGTGCAAAACCCTTTATTATTTTACAGGCTTACTCTGCCACCAAGGTGTTACCACTTAATTAGAAAGAAGGAGAATATATATTAGGCAGAATCCATTATGGACTGGGAACGAGGCCATGCGTGCTGCTGAAAACTGCTCGACGAGAAGCTTTCCGCATGCTGCGGCTGCCTGGAGGAGGGGATATATAATACATCCACCTTACTGGCAATGCCTGGATTTGGCAGCGAGGAGATGAAGCAGGACATTTCCCAGCAGCAGGCTCCCTCCTCCTTCTCCTCCGAGATACGCTGGGGCAGCAAGGAACACGAGGAGAAGCAAAGAGTAGAAAATCGTGCTCCAAAAGCAAAAACATAAAGCCATCAGCAGAGTCCTCCTTACTGCCATTTGAGGTCAGAATCTCAGCTGGGATTAACCAGGATGTTTCACGCCCTAAAGTCATCTCAAAAAGCAACAACTATGGCCCAGACCTCCTTCTGCTTCACATACGCCTCTTCCCCACATGTGATGTGGGGATGTAAGTGGGCTCCCCTGTTTAAGAAGGACAAGGAATTACTGGAGAGAGTCCAGTGGGGGCTACAAAGATGCTGAGGGGTCTGGAGCATCTTTGTGCTGAGGAGACACTGAGAGAGCTGGGGCTGTTGAGCTGGAGAAGAGAAGCTGAAAGGGATCTGATCAATGGGATCAATATCTCCGGGTGGGTGTCAGAGGATGGACCAGACTCTGCTCAGTGGTGCCCAGCGCCAGGGTGAGGGGCAACGGGCACAGACTGAAACACAGGAGGGTCCATTGGAACATGAGGAGAAACTTCTTTGCTGGGAGGTGCCAGAGCCTGGACCAGGCTGCCCAGAGCAGGTGTGGAGTCTCCTTCTCTGAGACATTCAAACCCGCCTGGACCGACCTGTGTGATCTGCTCTGGTGACCCTGCGTGAGCAGGGGGATTGCACTGGGGGATCTACAGATCAACCCAACCATCCTGTGACCATTCTGTAACCCCAGTGATGCAACACCATGGTAGAGATATTTTTTGATATGCAGAAAGATTTGGGAATTTTAAGCTACGAAACAGCCCAGTTCCTACCTGCACGGGAGCCAGTGGAGCAGCCACTATTAAAGGGCAAGATCTACAAAGCCCATTTTCCTCCGACATCACTATAGCACTTGCAGGAGGGTGCCCCGATTCACAATAAATAAATAAATGACACCCCAAATTAATCCCCGTTATTACACACCACATGCAAGCAAAACCATTAGCGCTCGCCGGTGATGCAAGTTAATTACCGCACTGTCACCAGATGTTATACGAGTCCTGTCAGGATGTGACAGGCCCCAGCATCGCAGCTCCTCGTTTCGGCGCGGCGTTCCGCGTGGCATTGCTGTCACGTCAGCCCATGATGAGCCCGTGATGAGCACCCCAGGAGCAGTTCTGATAAAGTTACTCTCATTCAAAGTAACTTTTGTCTGCTTTATTACATTACGTATTCCTAAGAGGAAGGCTGGTAAACCTGGAATGATTAGTCTTCAATTTGCAAACATATATTCCTGTGTGCAAAGTGATTGCGGTGTATGCAGAGCATATGTCTCTATAGCTTTAGGTAAACCCTGTTTCAACTCTAAAAAGCAACATGTAGCAGGAGTGCTAGGTATGGAAAAATCTCCTTATCTATTGTGATGTGGTGGTGGAAGAACTGTGGTGCCATCATGTTTTTCCCGGTATATTTTTGATTAAATGCTTTCACCTGGGAGAAATTTTTATTCCAAAGGTTCTGAATTTTTCCACAGATGTGAAAACCTTTGGGGGCTTTAATGGTGGCAATTGCACCGCAAAATGTTGCATTGTGTTACAACCCCCCACCATACCCTCAACAGAAATTAATTCCTGCACATTGGCGACGCTTTCCCTCGGGTAAATCTCCTTTGTGAAGGCGAAGACCTAACGCAGCACCACTCCATGACAAAAGCAACCAACTCTTTGACTGATCCTGAGGCAAAACATCTTATCTGTGTCATTTGTATTAACGCATTACATTTAACATGAATGTCTTTTTCCCCCCAGTACCTTAAGGAAAAGCATCCCTGGTTTGCAGAGGCAGCTTTGCAATGTATTTCCATGCAAAATGCGCAGTCCTCACTCCGGGAATGCCAGGCTGGCAGCATCCGACTCCCTGCCGTGCAGCACCGAAGGAGCAGAGAGGCTCCTGAAGCCCTGTAAGCACAAACGGAGCAACGAATTAAAGCCTGGGCTAGCTCTGGAAAGCAAGAGCAGGTTTTGCAGCCATTCTCAGCTTTGCGAGGCAGCTCCAGCATCCCTCCCTTTCTCATCACAATGCAGGTATCACAGCCATGCCGTGATATCTTTGACCTTCAGGACCGTTTGGAGCAGGCTGGTGAATAGCCAGCTTGGGATTGGCATTTTTGAGGAGCAGAGGTACAACAGCTCCAGATGCTTCTTAACCTCTCCATGTTACAGCTGTAAAAACACAGCAGCGCTCAAGTGCACCCTAAAATGGAGACAGCCTGTCACCTTCAGACAGCCTGTAAACACCAAAGATTCATGTCCCCAGGCCTTGGATCTTCTTTTCCCTTGATATTGGCAATGTAACAGAGTTATATTTTTGTTTATATCCAACGCACAAGCAAACTGGACCACGTACTCCAAAAATACCCCACTTCAAGCAGGTTGCAGGAGGGTCTAAGCCAACAGGAGAGTGGGATACCAGCTTCCTTTTGATTATTTTCCTAACTGAATGGGAAACCATCACAATTTTGATTTGTTTGCCCTAGTGCAGCCCGCTGTGAGCAAGACATTACAGAAATCACAGTCCTTGCTCCTCTTTTAACAACCAGCCTCTGGTTTTGAGTTTAAACACATATCCCAAAACCCACCCATCACACCAGAGACACCAAAGGGACCTTTGGAGTCCCAGACTTCAGGAGCACGAAACAAGGACAATCCAACAACTCTTCCCCATGGAAGAAATTCCTTAAAAACACCCCTGCTATAACTTTGGGGGTTCAGACGACCCTTTGATCACGGCTGTTGGACCACGGGAGCAGCTCCCAGCCATCCCCAACATGAATTTGCAAATCACCCCATCACCAGCAGTTTTAATGATCTAATTAGACCCCAATTCTTTTTTCACTGTCAAAATCAGATATTTTTGGATAAGATACCATGCACGTGTACAGACTCGCCTGCAAGGAACTGTTTTATCCTGCCAGAATTGCACACACACAGTGTTTCTGGCCCCGGGTGCCTTGCCACAGGGTGAATTTTTGCTTGTGGGCAAAGGCAGCTATAGCAGATCTCTGTGCCTGCCTGGAACAAGCTTGTGCGAGGGTGGGAGGCTGTAAAAGGGATGTGCAGCCTTCATCCTCCTCTGACAGTAAAAGGTGCAGCCTTCATCATCCTCCAGACAGGTCCAGCGAGCACCCCGCAGCCTTTGCGCCGGTTGCCGCGGCCTCGCTGCGAAACTTCAGCTCCTACCCAGGAGGAAAAAAAGAGCAAAGGCACAAAACTCACTCAGCCCCTCTGCCAGAAACACAACAAAGCAGCCGACGGCCCCTTGATTTCTTACAGATCGGGCGGTCTGGCCGAGCCCCCCGTGCCAGATAACACAAATCCATCCAAACTAACGCATCGCAGGCGCTGCTCCTGCCGCGTCCAAAGTGGGTGGTCTCCTCCCAGCAGCATCTGAGCAGCATCTCCCCCGTCTCAACAAGTGGTCGGTGCAGCCAGAAAAGCTTAAGCGAGCAGGGGGGGTTGGGAAGCAGCCCCGACCCAGCGAAACAGCCAAAATGCTGTCAGCCAGGGAGAAGAGTCTGATGAGAAATTGGTGCTGCTAGGTAGCCTGAAACAATTAACAGAAATCTGAGCCCAATGGGAACAAGGCAAATATTCTGATTATTCCCTTGCAAGTTGTGCCGGAGAGACGGGCATTTAACCGAAACCTGCAGGCAGGGAAAAGGGGTGCAGGCAGCTGCTGTGCCCAAAGCAACTCCTGCATGGGGGTGAGGTCATGCTGGTTTACAGGAGTCACATATATTTTATATACTTTATCAGCCACAGGCAGGGCTGTGGTCCTTGCTGCCCATATGGGACTTTTTCAAGTGACGCCGCCATGCAAAAATGCAGTGGGTAAACGCACCACCCAGCTTTATACACCAGGTTCCTTCGAGAAAATGGAAGGATAAGTGCTATGAAAGGTGTCTATGAGGTGGAATAAGAAAATACGCTGGGAGGTGAACACGTCATCCTTCACTTAGGTGAGTCAGAGATGCTGCCAACTGCTGAGACACTTGTATACGCATCTGAATTCCCATTTATCAGGGAAGGAATGGCCACAACAAACATCACCTTGCAGCTCTGATTCTGTGAGACACTTGTCACCTGCGGCCCTGTAGCTTGCTGTGTTATCTTCCTCCATTTTAAACAGAAATTCAACCAAATTCCCTTAGCGCCTGTATTCAAGAGCTGCCTTTTAGAAAGGCAACTCTGTGCTTGGGAGAATCCACTGCAGCCTGTAAACTATGCTGCCCAAACAGCCGAGTACATTGTATTTTCACCAAAATCCATATTAAATCTAGCTCCTGCTTCTGTTTCCAGCTGTGTTTGGGAGCAGGGGACCCTCCTTGGAGAGACCTTGCATGACCCAGTCATTCGCTGACACCAGCCTTGGAAAAACGCCACATTGGCAGCAAAACATTTGCAGAACCGACGTCCCTGGCTGAAAACACGCTGACCCTTCATAGTCCTGGGTCCTGCTGCATTTTTTCATTCTTTTTTTTTTTTTTTCCCCTCCCCATTTTTTAATCGGTGTGCCTCATGATAGATCGAAGGATTTAAAAGCAAAGTGAAGGTGCTCCAGCCCTTGGCACAAACGCTGAGACAGCCAGTGCAGGCAGCCCAGAGGGGACGCAGATATTAATTTCAAAACCACATTGTAAGGTCTGAATACTGTCATCTGTTTCAGCCTTTAATTCTCAGGTCTTCCATTTTCTTGGTTCAATCGCAAGGAAAGAGACTCATGGCCAAGAACTCCCTCACCGGCCCAGATCTGAAGGTTACGGATGTTCGGCTGTTTTGTCCGTCACCGCCTGGTGCAGATCCCCTGAGCTCAGTAACAGCCACTGTGCAATTAATTCCGTTGCAATAATAGGGCAGCACCAATTACTGAGCAGACTCTTGTAGCAATAAAAAAATAATATACTAAGTCTTACTTTCTAAGTCACGAGGTGCAATAAATGTCTCTCTTTTGGAGGACTTCCATCTTTATATTCCTGCCTCCCAGTTCCTCATTATTATTGGGGGTTTTTTAACCTAATACAAGTCTCATTTGCAGAGCATTCATCCTGGAGCTATATATTCACTGTCTGAGACGTGTCAGACCGAACAGTCCCTTGGTCTGACTGGTACAACGCAAAACATTGAGTTTCACCCATCCAGCTTTAAGCCAAGCTCAGGCCATGTCCAGACAAAGCAGGTTGGTCACGCTTTTCCAAAAGACGTTGGGAGGAGAGAAGAAAGGTACAGCCCTAATGAAAACCAGGATAACGGGGATCCAGAATGGTTTTAATGAACAAAAGCTACAGGAAAGACCCCTCCACCATCCCCTCTCCCGAGAGACGGAGAACCCTCTCCAAAGAGACGGTTCAGTTTGCTGAGCTCCTGCGACCTACAGCCTGGTTTTAAAGCAGGCCCCAAAGCAAGTTTTATTCTGGGTTTTAGAATGCTGTGGTTTGGTGAAAGCTTCATGCTTGGCCAAAGCAGCCCATCCTGCCCACAATCCTCCCATCAGCAGGTGCTGAGCTCTGGAGTGTAGCAGCCCCAAATTACAAGCCATGGCATGCCTCTTTCTTTTCTTTTACAAGAATTACACACTTTCCTCTCTGCACGCGACTCCACTTCGGCAGGGTCATCTACCGAGAGACAACGTATGTCTCTGTATATTTGGTTTTTTGCTGACTGATCTCTGCAACCTGCATAATCCCCACGTCCAGCCTGGCCCTGCAGAGCAGGCTTTGGACAAGACCTGTGTCTCTGGACATAGTCCAGACTTAGTCCTTGCTTGCCAGCTCCCTGTAAACTCGCATCGCTGTGGTTCGGCTTGTTCTCACTGTTTTGTGCCCCCCACCCCTCGGCATGTCAGCAGTGAGATGATAATAGTCTCCCCAATACTGTTGCATTCAGAGTGTCACGGAGGGAAAGAACTTGCCCATAAGAGGTTTTTCTGAGTCACACCACGTCCTTGAAAGCTGCACACGGATACTCGGGGGGATTTCTGAGCCCAGGAGAAGCCAAACACAACATGAAAATGAAAGAAGGTAAAAGAACAGGGGTGATCCCCCTCGGGCTCAAGCTGGGGTGTCCCCAGGGCACTCGTCCCGTGAACACGGAGCCTCCACTTGACAGCTCCTCTGTGCACAGAGCACTGACCTGAGTCTTTGCTTTAGGCAAAAAAAAACGGACTTCTAAAAGCTAAAACGAACACACTCTCCAAGTAAAGTCCAAAGTGAAATTCTGCTGAGGGTTTGAGCACCCTGCCGCCTGCAGACACCCTCTCCATCCGACTCAATAATCTGTCATGCTTGTTACTGGGAAACGAGCTCCCTCCACACTGACATTTCATATACTTACTGATCCAGCATATAATGAACACCCCGCCAACCCTGTCAGCCTCTTGCAACGCTTTTTATTACGTGTTTTTTCATTGTTATATTTAAATTTTCTTTGGGTTTTTTATTGTTTTGTTTTGTTTTTTCTATTTAAAAGAGCAGCCCGGGATCCCAGATCTCCCCACTGATCCAGAGCATGCAGCGCCCAGATTTCCAGCACCACATCCAACCCTCGGGGCCCCCCCGGGGACCAAACCTGGCAGAAGATTTAGCACCAGCACTGCAGAGATTTGAACGGGGATAAATTATTAAGGCCTGACTTGGTGCTGAAGCAGTCCCGTATGATCGTACACCTTAGTGACCCGGGGCTAAGCACATCCAGCCCATCAGCACGACACTCACACCTAATATTTCCGACATCATGATGACTTATTCCACAGTTCGACTTATTTGCTTCCACTCTCCTACAGCGTCTAACATGACAGCAGCAGTGCACAATAGTAGCTCCCAGGCATTAAAGCAGAAATACTCCTAATGAAAATCTGTAGGAGCTGTAGAATAATCCCGACAGCACTTCAGCGACAGGCTTGAGCACTAAGGCTGGCTTTTGGCTCCTGCTGCCGTCATTTTTGGGATAGATGCATCTCTGATAAGCGGCTTCTGGGCTGGAAACAGGTCTTAGGGAGATGCGCTCACCAGCAGCAAGTGGGACTTTTTCACCTGCTTTGGGATCATGGCCATCTAATGTAAATTATCACCTCTTCAGTTGACCTTTTCCTTTGGTCTAGAACATCAAATAAACAGAGCAAACCTCTCCGAAACTCCGTGACAGGAGCCCGAGACACCTGAAATAACAGACAGAAGTGACGAGTGCTCCCAAGAGTGGTTTTCCTTCTTTCCCCGCTTGACACTTGAGCATTCTCTCCTCGGCAAGAGGTCTGATGCCTTTATACACTGTCTAATCTCACTTAAGAAAACCAGAAGGCTCATGCAGAGGGGAGCCTGTTTTCTTAAGCTTTTAAAGGGCCATGAACTCCTGGATAAAAAAAACCCAAACCTGATGAGCAGCACAAAGTGATGTCTGGAGCTTGTGCAATTTTTATGTTAACAACCAGACACCACAGTATGAAATGGAAACCAAATAACTTAAAAAAAATAACAACATTTTGGTCTCAATTTCTTTTCCCTCCATTTACAGAAGAATGGCCAGATTGCATCAGATGGAGAGGTCTATCAACATGAGCATCCAGCCCAAAAATACCCTGTGAAGGATAATGTGCCAATACTTCTCGTATGCCCTCTCCAAGCCCCCAGGACCAGAAAAGCTCCATGAATACTCCTTGATGGATTTCTCCCCATCATTTTACACCAATGCTACGTGAACTTCCAGCACCCAAGGTAGCTACAAGCGGCCTAATTATTTATTTTTCATGAAGAAGTATCACCTTTTGTTTGAATACTCCATCTGCTAGTTTTCTTTGATGGCCCCCAATTCTTGTACTGGCAGAGACAACAAGAACATCTCCTTGTTCCACTCCTATCAGGATTGTACGACTAGAGACCCATCGTCACCTGCTCTGTAGGTTCCTTTCTAGTCTACTTAATCCCTCCTGTGCCTTTCTCAGCCGAAGAAGTCATTTTTGAGATGGGGGTACAGAATTGCAGTCAGCAGACAAGACACAGAGCCCCATTATAGCCCATTTTGTTCTCCAGTCCTATTCCCACCAACCCTCTGGCTTTCTGACAGTTGCTGGGCTCTGCGATGCCGTTTCCATAGAATAATTTACAGTAGCTCCCGAGTCTCGCTGAGGAATGAGATCCCAGCTCAGAACTCATCATTTCATATGTAAAGCGACAACTGTCTTTCCCCGTGTGTGCCACTTCACATTTATCCGCGTTAAGTTTCACCCACTGTTTATTGCCTCGTCACTCCAGCTCATGAGTCGGCTTTCATTTTTTACTATCCTTACCATCATCATCAGTCTTTACACTCTGTTTCGATTCCTCTTCCACATCATTTCCGAACACATGGCAGCTGTGGGCACAGAGCCCTGCCGAGCATCGCCGCTCACCTCCCTCCCTCGTTGCCTTTTGGTTCCTCTCCTTTAAGCAATAATCCATCAGATGACCTTTCCTCCTGCCCAGAGTGGCTTAGTTTCCTTAAGCTCCTTCATCGAGGAAACTCATGAAAAGCCTTCCAGAAATCTAAGTGGATTTTATTAACTGGATTTACCTTGTCTACATGCTCCCTGATGCCTTCAAAGATTTCTAAAGAGATCTGCGAAGCTTGACGCCTGCTCTTTTGGAAGGACCTACTGTCCTACTTATCCAGGTGCCTGTTGACCCTCTTTTTTCTTTCCTCCAGTTACCCCAGTTCAAAACTATAATTCTCTGGACCTCCACAGGGACCTTTTGAGAACCAACATCACACATTAGCTGCTTTTCATAAAACCATTTCTAACGCCAAGGCAGTTTTAACCGACAGGTTTCCCACTGCAGTCATGACTTCAGCTTTTCCGTCCTCGAGTTAGGACTCACAGCCCCCTAATGAGATTTAGAACAGACTCCCAGTCATTTCTGCACTTGCAATATGCTTTGCACACACTTTCTTTGAAGACATGTTAAGACACATCAGCATAAGGTCTCTCATCTTTGCTGAAGCATCACGAATTGGTCTGGAGTCAAGAGACGAAAAGTGGGGATGACTTGAGTATAGGTTGAAGAGAAACCCCCTCAGCAAGGGATGCGACACAACCCAACCTTCTGAGCCCTCTCAAAGAGAAGGAGGAAATGGTGGGCACAGCAGACTAAAAGTAGACATGATCATAGAATCACAGAAGGGTTTGGGTTGAAGGGACGTTCCCAGCTGCCCCAGTGCCCCCCGCCATGAGCAGGGACATCTGCACCAGCTCAGGTTGCTCAGAGCCCCGTCCAGCCTGGCCTGGGATGTCTCCAGGGATGGTTCATCCACCACCTCTCCGGCCAACCTGGGCCAGGCTCTCACCACCCTCAGGGCCAACAATTTCCCTTTATCCAGCCTGAATCTCCCCTCCTTTAGTTTAAAACCATCACCCCTTGTCCTATCGCAACGGGTGAAGTCGCAGCACAAGAACTCTTTCAATCCTTCCTCTGCCAGCACCGCTCAAACCTGACAGCCACCCAAGGGAACTGCATCTCTAAACCAGCCCGGAGAACAATCCCCTCGGCTCTTCCAGCAACGTCCAGCGTTTCTGCAGCGTGGGGAGCAGCTCATTACGCTCCGGGCTCGGCAGAGCAGGTTCCCATGGAAACGGGCAGCCTTTTTATGGCTGTTGACAGCTTTGGGGAGTTTTTCCTCTGAAATGCTTGGACACAGAACAGGTGTCTCCAAGCCAGGCAGTAACCAGATAGCGCAAAGCTAGCACAGCTAGATAATGAGACAAGTGTTTATTTGAGACGAAACATTTTCACCCGGCGAGGGAGCCACTCCGTAGCTGCACGGGTGCGTAAAGGCATCTGCCAACAGCGGGAGGGTGGCACAGAATGGGAGAGGAGACACCAAATCACACACTGGTTGGAAGGGACTGCTGGAGATATCTAGTCCAACCCACCTGCTAAAGCCCGGCTCAGGCCGCCTTCCCTCCGCTCCACAAATCAATGAACCGGAGGAAAAGGGTGGATTAACAAACGCGCAATAAATAGCCACTTCTCCCCTCGCTCTAGCCACTCACCCAACAATCCCCCTCTTCACACCAAATAACCACCTTTCCCGTTTGGTTTCTGCTACAGCTCAGGTTGTTAGAAGGCCCGAGCTTCAGCCAGCAAGCACCGAGGAATTTTTTCCACGGGAATCTTTGTAATCGGTAACGTGGCGTTACATCGAAAAATGATGTCAACAAGCGATTCATGTTTCCGACTCAGGTGCTCAGAGAGCAGGCCATGCCAGATTTAAAATTGCCTGTGCAAATTTTATTAGGCCCACTTGTGCTCGCGCGTTACGGCACAGCCTAATTACCCAACTGCCTCCTATTTCTTCCCCCCAAACACCTGCCTTGTTCGCTGAATGGATAATTGTTCGCTGCAGACTTTTACGACCCTAATTATTATTTAGCGCACAACATCCAAATCCTGTCCCAAACAAACAGAAAACTGCTCATTTCCTCTTGAGCCTGGCTGAAGTTTTCTAACCAGCGCAGCTGAAGACTTCAGAAATTGTTCATTTCTCAGCACAATATATTATATATAAAAAATGTTATACGTAAATTAATTTATCAGCAATGCCATATCAAAAAGTGAGAAACTGAGGCATGCTGAGATTAATGCTAACGCTACTGAATAACTAGTTTTGTGATACTGCAGGCATCAGCCTGAAGAACTCCAAAGTATTTAGCATCTTACTGACTTGAATACGCCGAGTTAAACCTCCTATAAATTTTCAACCGAAGTTATCCGCATTTCTACATATCAGCCCTACGAGCTACATTCAGAAGATGAGGGGTGCAGTTGCTGGTATTTTCAGCTTCTTCCTCTGCATCACAGAAGATGCACAGTTAGAGGTTCCCGTCTTCCTACGTGACGTACGACTTTACTCTAGGAGTTATTTCCTCACCCTGCAGATTCTGCACCACTGTTCTTGAAGGAACATCCTTCCTACATGCAGTGTGGGGCATCCTCTGTCCCCACCAAAAACACAGAGCTGTGCTGAGGATGGAGTTTCTGAAGGACATCCAAAAAAAAAAAGTAATTTCATCTTTTTAGTCCAAAAAGAAAGAGAAAAGGTCAACACCGAAGTTGTTTTCTGAATGAGCTCAGGGTGAATTAACTGCTCAGGGTCAAATGAAAGGTCTCATTTTTAGATCAACCCTCTTTGTTTCAAGCTCCTTACTGTGAAATTAATTCAAATTCAAAAGAAATTGCCAGGGAGCAAATGCAAAATCTTAATATTAAAACACGTGTACTTTAATACTTCCAGTACTAAAGGCGTTTTGGACATCAATACAATCTCTCAAGAGAAAAAAATCACTTTAATTCAGGCTATATTTTTTATAACGGCAACTGGTGCAATGAACATATCTAACCAGTTCTCATCGTAAGCACCAAGCAAGAATAAGCAATGTGTGATCACGTTATTAAAGGTTGTGCAAGAAAACACCTGCACAGAGGAGATGAAATAAAGATCTGTCCCTAAACTGTGTTTTAAGTGCTCAATAGGGCAACCTTATCACACTTCTTATCACAGAGGCTGCTTTTCTTTGGAGTTCACTGGAATATTTCTGCCTGAAAAATGGGGAGATCACAGGGAGCGTATCACAGGGATCTTCGCCTCGAGGCAGCTGCATCCACAGAGATGAGTTTAGGGGTTCCAGAGAAGAGTTTGGGGGTTCCAGACCAGTAACTGGCCCCATTCAACACCGCACTTTCCTCTCCCGGCCCCCAGAGGGATGATGTGATGTTTTTGACCTATTTTGTTTGTAGCAGAGGGTCAGAAGGATGATTCATCATCGCGCTGGTGTCACGATGACAGAGATAGAATGAAGTGAACATATACAAAACACTAGGAAGAAAGGGGCTAAAATTAAGAAAAACAAAGCCATCCCTGAAAAAAAAAAAAACAAGAATGAAAGGAAGATGAATGGTATTATCAGAACAAAGATGAAAAAAGAGGAAACACGTAGAGACAGAACATGGGAAGAGCTTTTGTCTTGTAAGACTGGCTCTTCGGTACAGCCTGAAATGTTCAGGGTACCAGGGGATTTGTGTGTATTCCACAAACCATTCCCAGCTTTCAGCCAAGGACTGACACAGTCTGCAACACTATCCCGCCACAAAACCTCCCAAGGGTCCTCAGCACGTTCTGAGCAGCATCTACTTTTTATTTCCACCTGGTAGTTAACATCTGGATGCGTGCAGATGTGTGGTTTAATGCAGCCTCCCAGCTCCCTCTGCTGTGCCAGGGTCTCTCCCACGTGTGGTTATACTACAGCTTCCCATGAGGGGTGTTGGGACATAGGCTGGAGATCAGCTTGGTCTTCACGACCTCCCAAAATCCTCCTCAAACCCAACACATCCCATTGATACGACCTGGTGCAGCTCCACGCTGTGCAGCACACATGAAACATGCTGCCTGGAGGTGAACGGACTCACAATTCCTTCCTCGTGTCCAGCCTGAATCTCCTTCCTTTAGTTTAAAACCACGAGGATGTTGTGTCCCATTCCTGACGCTCTTCCCACCTCTCACACAGTGAGCCAAAAGCGTATGACAAACCATGGTCCCGCTCTTTTAGAACGAGAAGCAAAGCTATTGAACCCTTTCCAAAGGAGACTTCAAAACATTCATGGTTCACAAGATGAATCCACTTCTACTTATTATTCAGCTCAGCTATAGTTAAACCAATTTAAGCTACACAACACAAGAGTTATTAAAAAAGATCTGTGCCTGTCAACTTTTCATTACATTACTGCTCAACATTCACCTTGTAAAAAAAAAAAAAAAAGAGAGGAAAAAAAGAGGAGACTTCAAAATTAAGCTATGTTAAAGTGTAAACCAGGCACGGAAGAGGAAGAAATTAAACCACTATCGGTGGAACACAGCTTGCACAAGCTGCCCTCCCTCCCCTCCCAACCCCAGCCAGCCTGTTAGAGCCCAAGGGTATCAAACAGCAATTCAAAGGAACAACACCGCTGCACTCCATTTTCTTATTTATGTTCTCCTTTGAAACAGATAGCATTGCTGAGGCTGCTTCTGTCCTCCATGCAGGGGTCATTTGCTCAGGTAGAGGCTGGACTGGGCACCCATTTGCTACCAAAAAGTGTCTCCACCACCTCCTGCAGTGGCTGCAAACAGGAGCTGCAGCTTTTCACCTTCCCCAGGAGCATCTTCTCCTCCTCCTCCTCATTCCAGGCAGAGCAGGAGGAAAGTGCTGCCCTTCTGTGCCCCAAAGGTGACTTTTTTCCTTCAGAAAGGAGTGAGCACCACAGCCAAATTACTGTTCTTTATGTCTCGTGGTGTTTATGGTCTCACAGAGCATCGCACTGAAACTGCCCCTCTCCAGCTGCTGGGCAGGGAGGTTCCCACTCTGCTTTACTGGTGGAACTGGTCATCCACCTGCACGGAGCAGAAAATCAACCAGGCAAGGACAACCCAGGGCTGGGGGGGCTGGAGATTCACACAGAGGTTCTCCTCACGCACACAAACTTAAGGAAGGAAAGACTGAACGCATCCACATCTTTTTGCAAGCCTGCCCACACTAACCTCTGAGTTTTTTAAAGCACTCATCCCTGCAGTCCCCGGAGCAGCAGAAATGCTAACAACCTCGCCCTTATGCTCAGAAAGCTAAGCAGAAGACAATAAGTGAACAAATTCAGCCCAGCACAGAGCCCCAACTACTCCACCAGCCTCCCCGGCACCTCCAGGAACAACGCCAAAGAGGATTATTTATCCGCATTTGCTGCTGTATGATAATCCTCACCTAGCCCCTCTCCCAAAGCCCCACGTCCTGGTTAAGCGTTTTGCAGGAGAAAGGCGGGCAGTTTGCTCCCTGCCACCTAAGAAGCCAAAGGAAGGCAGCAAAAGCTGCGTATTTCTGTTATTACTTGTTCCAATTGAGCGAAACTCCACAATTGGAGCAAGTGCCTCCTGCCATCACCCGAGCAAACACAGAGTTGTGAACACGCCGAAAGTATAATCCCCTTGTGGGGAATTACGCGATCTGCAGGGCCGGGGAAATCCAAAGCTCCCAGTGATGAGAAAGGAGACAGAGCAGGGAAATAAAGATGGAGAACTCGAAGCTTTACATCAAATCAGATCACTCAACTGGGCAGAACAATTCAAAGCCAGCCCGGGCAGACTGCTTCATGGTAATTGTTTCACTGAAAGGCAAGAGCAGGGGTTGCTTAAAACAACTCTAAAAGGTTTTCAGATATTTGGTAATGAAACCGCTTTGCTGCTGGAGCCTTTTCCCACCACCGTATAGAGAGAACTGGGGTCAGGCAGTGTGTTTTTGTTAGCTTGCTCATGAGTGCTGTCTTACAGGTGCTCGCGTTTTTAAGGAGGCATAAAACAAAACTAAAGCATTTGTTTTCAACAAACTTGGCCATCGGAGACCTGATCCTACAACCCTTCTGCCTACAAGAAACCTTCACTCGCTTGGCAATTCTGTTGACGGCTTGTCTGAGAACCACTTTGCACATGGAAAAGCATGAGACTGGGAACCAGAATTGTATGTGATTTCTCCCAAAAGAGACAACCCGAAGTCAGCAAAAAACCCCAGAGGTTGTATCTAGACAGTGCCATGTGCTAAATGTGAATCCAGGGCTGCAACCCAGGCATGCAGATGGGATTCAGTATGAAACGGTGCCTGTTTATTTATTCCTTTGTAGGAATCTTGTGCCCTTGTAAATCTACATCGTGTCACCCAGGAGAACAGAGACACTATGAACTCACTCGAAACAGGTGACGGGCACTGGGACCAGCAAGCTGAGATGAGCTGGAGTCCACAAGGATATGAGCAGGTCCAGGGTATCCCACATGTGAAATATATCCCGTGAGACATTTACAGTACGTTCATCCTGGGCCTGGGGACTCTTATGGGTCCGAGCATCAAGTGGAGGAGAGTCAGCATGAGTTTGAGGTGTCACAGGATGCTAAAAATCACCATAATGTTTGTGTAGAGGGGTTTTGAGCTGCTTCCAATGATGAGGAAAAGGACCTGGGGGTGTTGGTGACAGCGGCAGAACATGAACCAGCGTGTGCCCAGGTGGCCAAGAGGCCACCAGCATCCTGGCTGGTACCAGCACTGGTGTGGCCAGCAGGCCCAGGGCAGTGACCGTCCTGTGCTGGGCCCTGGGGAGGCCAAACCGCGAACCCTGGGGGCAGTTCTGGGCCCCTCAGGGCTCAAAATGGCAGCACCAAGATCACCTCACAACACAAAATGGCGGCCCCAGGGACACTAGGATCACCTCAGGGCTCCAAATGGCGGCCAGAGGGGTGGCGGGATCGCCTCACACCAAGAAAGGCCTTGAGGTGCTGGAGCGGGTTGAGAGAAGGGAACGGAGCTGGTGGGGGGCTGGAGCACAAGTGTGATGGGAGCGGCTGAGGGAGCTGGGGGTTCAGCTGGAGAACAGGAGCTGAGGGGAGACCTTCTGATCTCTGAACTGCCCGAAAGGAGCTTGGAGCCAGGGGGGGTCGGGCTCTGCTCCCCAGGAACAAAAAAAAACAAACCCCAGACTGCAGCATTGCCATCCTGATACTTCACCGCTAAGGGCCTATCCGTAAACCACAGGGACAATTTCTGTGGAGAATTAGCCCAGTGTTGCAACAGAAACAGCAATTCTTCAAGTACAGAAAGCATCTAAAGACTTAAATGCTACAAGTAATTGCTAAGGAGCACATTTAAATGGAATAATACTCCCGCTAAGTAGATAACAGGATAAACTTCAGAAAATAGGATAACGCATGATGAAGATTTAAGGGCAATATTTTGGTTTGGTATTTTGTTCTATTTCTACATTGTCTCTGTGCTTACAAATGTTAATTCGCATGTATTCTGTGTGCTCACAAATGCTGGTTTTCTACGTAAAGCAGATCCCAGAGTCTTTCACAGCACCCAAGGCACAAGGTTAACACAGGATTAGGAGAAAAAGGGCAGTTAGTGGCTGAGATAACACTTCGATTTGGTCAGTCCATCCCAATCCCACATAAGAAACCTGTTCGACTAACATGAAGCCCTCAGGAAAAAGAAAAAATAAAAAAAAATTATGGTCTAGAGTTTTCCTGCCTAAAGAAACACCCCAAATCTAAGACATGAAAGGTACAAGCCCACCAGGTTTTCTCCAAAAGATGACAGCAGAACTGGATTTTTAGAAGATGTAACCGGCCAGAGGCAGGTACGAGCTCTGTCAGGTTGATGAGATGACTTTCTTCTAAAATAAGAACGAATATCTGTATATTATGGCCCTGACAGCAAACAAAAGATCTCTGCTTTAAGGTGACTACTTCTGGAACACTGCTGTAACACATAGCACTTCTTTTGGGAACTGTTTCACTTACATCCCCACTTCGGGTTTTAAATTCTGAGAAACCCCAAATTCAAAGGTAAAGTAAAGAGTATTTGAGGTTTCTGCAGTGAAACAATGAGGATCCCCAGGAAAGAAAGGACAAACATCTGCACCTCTTCTCTCATATACAGCTTCAGGTGTTTAACTTCAGCTTCCCAAATTAGACACTCTTCTAAATGGGATTAATCATGCTCTGCTGCATTCTCCACCCATTACAGTTTAGGTTGGGTCAACTCATGGTACATATTTCACCTTTGGACAAACACCTCAAGTTAAGATGATCAATCCCACCCACGATGTGCACGTTTGGAGGCCGAGCTCTGTTGAAGCTCCTGGATGTTACACAGTTTGATTTATGGCCCAAACTTTGGCTTGAAGAACAGAAGCTCAGTCCAAAATTAACAGCGTGAGGAAAGCTGCACTTCTTAATTACTCACTTATCTGGGTGCAGGTCTCACTACCTCTTAATATATTGTCCCAATAGCCCTCTGAGAATAGGGAACGGGTAACATTCCCCCTTCACGGGCAGAAAAATAAAGCATAAAACTGCCTTGCGACAGTTCTGGAGCTCAACATGTACATGACTACTGCTTCAATTCATAATTTATTTTAACTTTCCATAAAAGTGCTGCTCTTATATAGTGCTATAAAACCACTACAGCTGATTGTACATACCCAGTTAAGCACCAGGGAAACTCAAACTGTCTCTGCTTTAGGGCTGGGTCACTCTTTAGCTCCAAATAAGCCCAAAAGGTTAGTGCTCAGGCTGAAAGGGATTTCAAACGGCTCCCAGTTTTGTACTGGGAATCTCCCAGTAAGCTGCATTAATTCAGTAGAGGGACTTAATTCCATACAAGCACACATATATTGCTAAAGAAATAACATTCAGCAACAAAAGTGCAAAAAAGAAACCAGGAGAATGGGAAATGCTCAAGGGTCAGGCTTGGTAGGAAAGATATTCCAAACTACCTTCATCACTGCTTTGGTCTCTTGGAAAGTGTCCTACAACACTAACAACATTTCCCTACCTGTTCTTGCAATTCCAAGTCCACAGAGAACGCTCCGGAGGCATGAGCTATATTTTATCTCCAATGACTAACAATAACCAAGGTCAAAATTAAACAACTGACCCAGATCCAACCCCTCTTGTATCTCTCTGCCTCATTGACTCCCCATTTCTTTCTACATCTCATCTGAAAAATATATCTTTTTCCTCCCCTTGGCCACAGCTGTTAATTTCTATGTGTGTATCTGTGTTGTTATTTATTATTTAGCGCTGCAAATCACCCTATGATGCAGTTTGCATGAAAGGCACTACATAAAAGGAAGCCGCTTCTGAATATTTTAGGAACCTGGCATTCTGCTATTGATATTCTAATTTCATTTATTTGAAAATCAAGTCAGGCCCCAACAGGTTACTCAGCAAATTAATAAATGTTGCAGCTTTTGTCTTCCAGTGGGTTTTTAGCCCCTGGGATTTGCACTTTCATGTTGTTCTCTGGTAAAGTCTGCTGTGTTTGTTTGTTTAAGAGAGGAGACCTGATGCTCTCGCATGTTCCCCTGACTCCAACAGCTGGGGCTTGAAAAGCAAATAAACATTAAGATGCAGATAAAAAAAAATTTAAAAAAATATCAGACATCAGCACTCTGCAACTCTCCCCGGTTAAACAGCTTTTTACATCAATTTTTTTCTTCTGTGGTCCCTGGGAAGACCTCCCAGAGAACAACCACTAGGATCAGGCTACAGATTTGAGCCTCACCTATTTCCAAGTTCTCCATCTCCCAGGTCTCCTCCTTGGATGCTGGTTTCAATTAACAGAAGCTCACTGGCCTCTTTCTGACCTAAAATTTCCCCTAAATGAAAGTACAAGAACCTATTTGCTTAACCTGTGTATTTAAGTCCCCTCAGAAGAGAAATAAACACACTTTCCTTCCTACTCAGACTTTCATCTTGTACACAGAAAGGAGGAGGGAAAAGGGGAAGAGTCTTCAGAGAAGTAACAAAAACCCCCATGTATTAGGTAAAAAAAAAAAGTATCTATTTATCTTGAACAGTGTGCAAGCTATGCAAAAAGCCATGCTTTTTTTTTCCCTAGGAAATAGCTCATAGACACCCAAACCATCACAGGACCAGCCCACAGCATCCATCCAAATAGGAACGCTGAGTTAACCTGGAGAATCACAGGAATTAGATGCAGCAAATACTCATTTCTCAACAAAGAAAAAGTCATTTCGGTCACAAATTGGCAGAAAAAGCCACATAAATGGTTGCGGTACATATCCGCCCATTACATTTGAGAATCCAAATAGCGCTGGCGCATCGGTGGTAAGTGTGTTAGCACAGGAGATAATGGAAGGAATAATGTCTCCTCGGCTGTACATAATGAAGTTGCAGTTCCACAGAGAGACTCAAGGGCCACCATAAACCACAAGTGTTAAACCAGAGCCTTCAGCTCCTAAAATTATTGTCTTAATTTATGTGCGTTAAAGTGCAAGAGGCAACATATACTATACTTAGATTTTTAAAAGGATTTTTCCCAGTTTGCCTCTTGTTCTCTCCTTTAACCTTTCAGTAGACATCCACTGGTTGTTGTTTCCACGCAAGCCTGGAATTTTAATTTAATTCCACATCTTAATAGCCCACTTTCTCAGCGGGTTCAGGTATTTGGAAATTAGCAAGAAATGAGAAAATGAAATTTGAAAATTTTAACCTTGAAGGTTTTTATCTCTCTGCCTATCACCGGAGTAATGGAGCAGGTGACAGAAAGATTTTAATGCTATTTTAACATCTATATATTTATGGTCATGCGGTATATATATATATATATATATTTATACCTATTTATTACTGAGATTCTAAGAGGTACACAGGAGCACTCTTCACATGAGCCAGGAAATGAAGCTGATTAATAGAGCTTCTTCCTCCAAATGCAGAAAGTAAATTCAACCTAAATGATAATCAGTAAGTTTGATTTTATTCATCCCCTCAGTATCAAGCCTGAGACTGTTTTGAACAGAGGAATACTGATGTAGACACCCTTCCACACTCTGTACACTTTACTTTACCTTGCAATTACCTTGCAAAGGCTGTTGGTCAGCAGGTTAAATATTTACAACATATATAAAAATATATGCTAATTTTAAAATAGTAATCTAAGCTTAGGCCATGGCTTGGGGCAAATTTAAGCAGCCATCAAATCAAGAGCTGTCTTTTATAATAAAGCCATAGGCAGAGCACAACGGGTATAACTCTGGATTTGCTTGCGATTAGGGGTAAGCACTAAACTCAGGGTACCATTCGCATACCAATGGCTGCTTGGAGCATATAATGAATACGCCACCTGAGCCTGTGCTCATTTAAAACAGGGTCCCAGTACCGACCCGTTAAATCATTCATCACACTGACCAGGGGCTGGGTAAACAAGAAACTTTTGCACAGCCTCCGTGGCATGTTGGTTACGTGACGCTTTGGGTAGAGAAAGGAGTGAAGGAAGAGGGGGGTTAATCTCTTCTGGGGCAAGGAACTAGTGGATACAAAAAAAAGCCCAAGACCTTGTTTGTGCTGGGAGAACCTGGGGAAGCAAAGAAGCTGAGCGTTGCTCATACCTGTAACAGGAAAGTGCAGGGTCCTGCACCTGCGGAGGAACAACCCCAGGCACCAGTACAGGTTGAGGGGACCTGCTGGCAAGCGGCTCTGCAGAGCAGGACCTGGGAGTTCTGGTGGACAACAGGGTGACCATGAGCCACCAATGTGCCCTTGTGGCCAAGAGGCCAGCGGTACCTGGGGGCCATTAAGAAAAGTGTGGCCAGCAGGTTGAGGGAGGTTGGAGGTTGTTCCTCCCCCTCTGCTCTGCCCTGGTGAGGCCACATCTGGAGTTTTGGGTCCAGTTCTGGGCTCCCCAGTTGAAGAAGGACAAGGAATTACTGGAGAGAGTCCAGCGGAGGGACACAAAGATGCTGAGGGGTCTGGAGCTTCTTTGTGCTGAGGAGACACTGAGAGAGCTGGGGCTGTTGAGCTGGAGAAGAGAAGCTGAGAGGGATCTGATCAATGGGATCAATATCTCCGGGTGGGTGTCAGAGGATGGACCAGACTCTGTTCAGTGCTGCCCAGCGCCAGGGTGAGGGGGAACACGCACAGACTGAAACACAGGAGGGTCCATCGGAACATGGGGAGAAACTTCTTTGCTGGGAGGTGCCAGAGCCTGGACCAGGCTGCCCAGAGCGGGTGTGGAGTCTCCTTCTCTGGAGACATTCAAACCCGCCTGGACCGACCTGTGTGATCTGCTCTGGTGACCCTGCGTGAGCAGGGGGGTTGCAATGGGGGGTCTACAGAGGTCCCTTCAACCCAACCAGCCTGGGATTCTGTGGGTATGTGAAAAGGTTGGGCAGCGATAGAAGCAGCACCAAGTATCTTCAGTTTGGGATTGAGCTAACAAGCACGTATCCTCTGACAAAGCTCTCCAAGCTCTTGGTCGTAGGTACATTTTGGAGCTCTGCAGGCAGTGCCACGAAGATTTGTACATGACATAGAATCATTTTGGTTGGAAGAGACTCTTAAGGTCATCAAGTCCAACCATAACCTAAATCTAGCACTAAATGTCCCCAAGAGCCTCATCTCTATGTCTTTTAAACCCCTTCAGGGATGGTGACTCCATCACATTGCCCAGCACACCTGGCACAGCAAAAAGCTGTCGGGCAGTTGTTGGCGTCCTGACGCATTTCCATAATACAACCGGTGATATAAAACCTCCCTTGTAAAGCCCAGTGTTTTGTTTGCTTTACCAACTGCTTCTGTTCATTTAACAGATGTTTCCATTGAGCAGTTCACAATAACCTCTAGGTCTTTTCCCTGAGTGGTTACAGTTAATTTAAAATGCAGCAATGTGTATGAGTAGGTCACATTATGCCTTCCAATGCACATTAACTTGCATTTGTCAACATTTAATTTCATCTGCCATTGCCTTGCCTGTTCACCTGCCTGGATAGAGCTGTTCTCAGCTTTTCAGAGCCTGTGCTAGCTTTCATTAAATAACTGCGGGTGACCACGATTTTTTCTATCTTTTCCTCTAATTCTGGATTATATTTTTAAAAGCCTGGTCCAAGGTAGGTGTTCCAGATACCCTCCTCTTCCCCTCCTGCCACAATGAAAATTGATAATTCTTTTTTGCTCTTTAACTCACAGCTGCTTCCTAATCTGTGCCAGTAATTCATTTATTTAAGGGTGTCCTCTTGTTCCAGTACCTTCTCTACCGGTATCTTTATTACCCTCTGAAGTCTCTTCCAATGGATATCTCCCACAGTGTTTTCAGTAAAATATGTGAAGATACAATTAGCATTGGACTCTGCCTCCTGTGTATTCCCAGAATAAGCTCCCTCACTAGTTTCTGCTTCTAGTCCCCTACACAATTACTTGGCAGGAGCTCTTTTTTTCCCCTCTATTCAGGGGAAAAGAAAGAGACTTTGAGTGCAAAAGCACCACCATACACAGCACTTCCCTCGCCCTCTGCCCCAATGTTTCCAGAAAACCCATGTTACTGGGTTAACCCATAACCAGCGTTATTTGCCCCACACTCAAAGGTGGAAAAAATGAAGCACAAAGATGTGAAAAGGCTCTCAAAGGCACCTGGATTCCCCAAGAGCCATTCAAGAAACCCACTACAGACGAGGTTACTGCATTTAAATACACGCTTAGATTTAGGCATAAGGTTTGATATTGAGCTTATCGCAAAGCAAAGGCAGGTTCTGGGCTTTTATCCCCTACCCAGCTGCTCTAACCAGTTTGCCCGGAGATTGCAGGTGGTTCTAGGGCTGCAATTAGAGGAGCAAGTACCTGGGTTGCTCTCCCCTTTCCTTTCCAAATTTCAACTCCAGCATCACCATCTCTTCAAATCCACAGCACAGCAGCCAGTGATATAAAGATCACAATGAAAAATTTGCATGTAATTTAGCCCCAAAGGGAGAAAAGGGGAGACAGAGAGAAGCCTTTATGGGAAAGGAGAATGTGTCTGCTTGCAAAACTCCGTGGAGGGTCGGGCACAGCAATGGGATGGAGACAAGAAGAAAGGAGATGCTTTCCTGCCTGATCTCTGCCACCCTCCGCTCCCACCAGCTCTCCCCTACACCTGATTGTCCAATGACACAAACCTTGGAGGATTTATTGTACGTCTCTACTCAAATTACATTCCCTTATTTAAATTCTAGGGGGAAAACAATGAAAAGAAACCCCAAATACAGTGTGCTTCACATAATCCACTGAGGAAACCTGATATTATAGCTTTGACCCTTTGGCACAGCTATGAAATACAAGCAGCCATCTCCTCCTTTAATTTCTCCTTAGCAATCAAACACAAGCGATACAAGGCAAGAAGCAATGGCATCCACCAAAACTGCATGTCTTGTCAGAAAGTATTTATAGCAGATGAGAGATTTGCACTTCCTCTGTCCAGAGGAAAATGCTACTCCCACCTAACTTCTTCCAAAACAGTCTGTAAAATCACTAACATGGATATAGTTAAAGTAACTTGATAGCTGGTTGTGATAACGCCGTCTTCCTGAATCTACAGGAAGATACTTCCCCATTGAATCTTGTGTTGTCAAAGAAGTAGCGACACTGTTTTGACCACTTTTGCTTTGCTTCTGCACAACCTTATGTATCTGAATCCTCCTTTCCAAAAGCATGAGCACCAATAAATTCAAATTCAAGTCTGGATAGTCAAGGCCACTTCTATTCCTCAGCTCTATTCCCCTCCTCTTTCTATTCCTTTTGCAACAGCCAAGCAAATCAGGGAGGAGAAGCACAGCAAAAATTTACTGCTGATTATTACTGGTTTTGCGAGCGTAAGGACCCTGGAGATTATGACCTACATACATTTGTAACAACATCCACATCCGAACAGCTCACATTATGTCTGCAGCAAACAGGAGTAGAGACAAACACAGGGCCAGGAGGATTTGGAGGAAGAAAGTCATCACCCCCTTGCATTCCACACTTAGAGACACCAACAAAAGTTGTTAGAAAACAACTTGGGCAGAAATGCAGGAAAATACCTGAGTGGGAACATCTTAGCACCTCAGTCTGGCCAGGTCTTTGGCCAGAACCATCCCAGAACTTTTATCAGACCATCTTGTCCTTGTCCAAGCCCTAGAAAGTGATGCCGGATGAGAAGCTCATTTTTTACAACTAGCTCTTATTGATGGTGCTGACCACAGAAGAGCCAAGGCCAAGGAGAAACAGTGGGATGGAGTCTGCAAGGCCTGGCTGAAGGATCCCAAGCTTGTCCAGCTTTTTTAATGTCCCCAAGAGCTTCTGAAGGCTTGTTCATATATTTAAACCAAGACATTAACATGCACGAGGCCCACAGACACACTAGATATCTGTTTGCCTATAGGTGCATGAAAGGAACTTTGCACATGAGTTAGTCCATAAAAAAATACAAAATTATCCTTTCTGTTCCTTCTTACCATCAGGGCAGAAACCTTCACCATTGATCAGCTGTCTCCTAAACCACAGAAACAAAAGAAAAAACTCCCAAACTCTGCTTAAATGTGTGCAAACAAGCACAGTCCAAGCACAAGTGACTGCTGCCCTCATTAGGAAGGACAAAGTGTGATCAGCATTGGAGGGACGAAATAAAAAAAATTTAAAAAGCAGCTTTGTGAAATCAGGATGGTGTTTCCAGGGTAGGATGCAGGCTCATTTCAATGCTAACCAGATTATTTAGTTAGCTAATGGCTATCTCTGAAGGGATAGTTGGAATTAGTTGATAGTGATTTAATTTGTGTTGCAGATTGCTAATTAAGCCTGTGAAGAGGACAAAAAAACCACCAACCTAATCCATTTAGTTAAGGAGATACAATGATAGATGTAGCATATTTGAGTTATTTGCATCCAGGAATAAATTAAAAGATTTTGTTCCATCTTGACTTTGAGCACGGAGGGTGAGTGTGGGGGGACCGGCTATGAGGCTGCGTATGGCCTTGATCACCCCCAAAATGCACCAGTTTCTCTAGATCCCAGGGTATGGGTGTCCTTCTGACCCATGAGGGGAATCTGTAGAGGGGAGGAAAGGTAATTAATAGGTATCCAGGGATCTCCCCCAAGCAGGCTCCCGGAGATTGCACAGCAAGGAGCACCCACCATAAAAATCCTGGCTAATCCACCTCCGGCGAGGAGAAAGTGTCCAGGGACTCCTGCACCACGTCCCATCTTGATTTTCAAACACCATGCGATAGAAAGAGCCAGCTCACACCTCGGCGAGTTGCTCCAACATTTAATTAACCTGTTAACCCCCTAAATCGCTCCAGGCAGTGGAAGTCATTTTAGAAAAATGCCCAGACATCTTCAAAGTGGAAGTTTAAAAACCCTAAAATTATTTCAGGAAGCAGAATTCAATTTAACCATTAAAAAGACCAAAAACATTGAGTAGTGTTTTTTTTTTTAAAAGCTGTTTACAAAATATTTAAGAAACTATTATAACCAGAAAGTCATTTTTATTTTTCTAAATATAAACTTTCAATTGAGCACACTCTATTTAATGTATATGGCCTTTCAAGGGAAGCTGTTTGATGACTGCTTGGATCTTCAACACTGTTTGGAGAAGCAACCATGAAATCTTAAGAAATTCAATGTCTGGATAACTGCAAAGCACATCCTCAGCTAGTCCTGAGTCTAAGGGCTGGACTGGTACTAGATGCCCAGAGTTTCAAGGAGACCAACTCCACTCCCCCATGATTCATGCATCACTAACACTAAGATTCTCTTTCTTGAGAAGCTCCAGATTTCTGGGCAGTGGAAACAACCACTCCCAGGTACCTTCTGGCTTGGTATGAAGAAGATCAAGTTTATCTTGTCCTTCTTAGCCCCCACACCAGGAATGTGTGAGCCCTTTGGGGTTGCCTGCACAACACATCCCGTGAGCCCCAAAACACAAGAACAGGGTCTGCAATTGCCAGCGAAAACAGGCCTGTCAGTAAAGAATAATTAAGTTACACCCTACTCTCCACAATGAAAAAGCAGCAGAAGGCTTTATTCCAACAATAGGCTTAAAACAGTGTGGCTATTTGTCTACCTCTGGCAGTGATTTTGTAAGCGCAGATACATCTCTCTGCAGCTGAGCCATTCCACATTGCTTCTCTTTCCCAAAAAAAGGACCATCACCATCTCCTGGTTTTAGCTCTGCAGCTGCAGAAGACTCATTGCAACACACGCATCATCCAGGGATGTTAATGCAGTAATGAAAGCACCACAGAATCACTTGCAAAGCCCAACAAATACCTACTACTCCAAGATCTAAGAATGCTAAAAAAAATGATCCCTCTCTTGGGTTTGAGTCAAGATGGTGGATCCTGCTTCTTCTTGTAGGCTTGATACCAATGAAAACTCAACGTGAGGCATGACAGATACCACAGGATATTTGTCCGAAGATGAGCTTTTCAAACAGCATCATCTTTGCCAAAGGAAAGGAGACATTTCTGGCTGGGGGAGCAGCTCTGTGCTTCCCCAAGACGTGCACATGTACAGCCTGATGAAGGCTGGAGCAGCAAACAGGCATCCAAGCAAGTGCAAGCTAAACACAGCTGACCCCACCGATCATTATGTCCTACACATCACAGGAAGAAATCATTCCAGAGTCACCATACTGAGGAATTGTCCACTTGCAAGTGTCCTAGACCCCGCATCACTTGATCCCCAGCAGTTCATATCAATACAATTGAAGCTGGAGCAGCTCCACGAAAAGATCCATCCAGTGGGATGGTTCAGCCCTCCAGGAGAAAAATAAAACTGTGTTTCCACATCTATCTAAAAGATTAAAGCAGGGAAGTTCAAGTACCTTTGAAGCTGTTTCTGAGTGATAATATGGCAACATTGCTCCACAAAGGCTTCAATGCAGCTCTGAAGGAGTTAAAACCAGCCCTCGCCTGTGGGAATCCTGAACCACACTAAGGCCCCAGAGATACAAGGGGATTGTCTGGATAAAAGCTGATTAGTCCACATTACAGGGATTAGCGTTCCTTTTGAACTTTTAACAACTTTGTTATGTCTTTTTACTTGCCTTTTTATGTAAAAAAAATAAATAAAAAGATAGAGGGTTTTTTAAAGCTGATTTTTAAAAGGAAATTATTAATTCTCCCTATTACCAACAGATAAAGCCCTGGCCACGCTTGAAAGGGGGAATCAATAACAGAGTTTGGAAGCACCACAAATCCCATCGGACATGCTCCGATTGTCTTTAGATGTTTGCCTTTGTGGCTGGGGCTGCAGAGACAACGAATTTTGGGGCAGCACGGGAAGGGGCCAAGCTGGAAGGGCGTTAGAAGGACAGAGAAGACAGAGGACAATCCCATTTCGATAGCTCCAGGAAAGGCAAAAGAAACCTCAACAGTTAGATGAACTGGTGCAAGAAAGGTCATGGCAGAGCTGCTCCCCATGGAGGGTCTGTCTAGACCAGGGGTGTCAAACTCATTTTCTCTGGGGTGTATTTGCTTTCCCTTCTATCATTACATTGCCTTCCTTCTGCATCGATCCTTCTCTTACTGGACATCTTGGGATTCAAATTGTTCCAAAGACGGTGGCAGATGAGCCTGAGCCAGGTGAGAGGACGGTAGAGACAGGCAGACACTAATTCCCCATCCGCTTAAACATGAAATGGAGCAACAGCCACTGCATGTCCAGCCACGGTGTCCATGATTTACTGGACGCGCAAGTGCTTTGAGAAGAGTTAGGAAAAGATACCCTGTTTCCCCAAAAATAAGACCTACCCCCAAAATAAGCCCTAGCATGACTTTTCAGGATGCTGGAAACATAAGCCCTACTCCAAAAATAAGCCCTAGTGACAGTTCATTTTAAAAAGTCAATTTAAATAGTGTCCAGGCAGCTATACATGTAAAAAAGTAAAATTAATTGGCAATAGAATGAGCAGGACAGATGGGGTTTGGAGAGTTACAATGATGTTCCAAAAGATGAAGACAGGACTGTATCTGAATAAATGTTGATTTTTGTTCACAAATATCGGTAAATGTGGATTGTTGTACAAGGAAAAAGGAAATAGAGTCACAAATTCATTACAGAATTCAGGGTTTGGAGAGTTATGATGATCCAGAATGTGATGACATGACTATATTTGAATAAATGTTGATTTTTTTTTTGTTCAAGAATAAATGTAGATTGTTGTTCCTGGAAAAATAAGACATCCCCTGAAAATAAGCCCTAACGCATCTTTTGGAACAAAACTTAATATAAGACCCTGTCTTATTTTCAGGGAAACAAGGTACAAGAACTGCTGTAAGTAGGGGGGGTAAATAAAGACAAAAAAGCAGGAACCATACATGTGCATCAAACATAGAGCCACCTCCCACTGCTCTTCTCTGAGATTCATTAACAGGTTCGTTACTTCCTCGAGGAAACGTGTTGTTTCCCTCATTTATACACGGTTTGCATGGAAACATTGCTCTGACCTCAAGACTGCTGTCAAGAGACTGTTTCACCTCTTTTGGACTGAAGTGCTTCATTTATCTAAACAGCTTTAACAACATGAAACTTGATTTGTGTTCTGCTGAGTTGAAAATGTGCTTTTATCTTGCTCTGAGACAGTGTTCATCAGGAACTGGCCTGAAATCACAAAACTCATTCCACCTAGGACCTTAAGCTCTGTGGGAACATGCGCCAACAGCCCTGAAAAAAGTCACCATGCAGCATCACATAGCCCCAAAATAAAATACTGCTTGTTATCCAAGACCATACTCGCCTTAGAAAAGGATCAACGGAGCTGGGAATGACCCAAACCTGGTCATCTACGCGCAAAAGCATCTCTCGGCCTCTACGGATTTAATGGTATCTGGTAGATGGGTTTTGATACAGCATACGGGTGATGTTTGAACCAGCCCAGTAAATGCAGGCAACTTCATTCATTAACTGCTCTACAATTCACAGTTGACCGATGACTAACATTCTGCCATTCTAGCTCCGGATAAATACAACAACCTCATTCTAGCTTCAAACACACCACCAACACAAAGAAAACCACACCATTTCAAACGCCAAACCTCTTCCAAATCTGCAGCCAATATAAGTTAAGAGAAAATGGGAATATCAGGCAGAAAAAGACTACGCTGTCTTGAATCGAGGACAATTAATAATACATGCAGCAAGCCCCTCAAACCTCCTTTTTCTTCCCTCCCACTGCAGATGGAGGAAATGAACTGAATTAGAAATTCTGTCAGGAAAAGTACATCCTCCAAAATTAAAAGACAAAGGCACAGCGAGAAAATGAGCTGTGTCATGCTCACTTAGAGCATTAGCAGTACAAGGCGCAGATAATTCCCTTCACAAAGCGAGACAGTTGCGAGTTCCTTGGGCTCCTTCACAGGCATTCAGGCTGAGCAGGTAACAGCCCTGAGCTCATGAGGCATCTCCTGAAAGAATCTGGCACTAAATAAGTCCTAAGTTGGCTTTAAGGAACCTTTTTTGGGGGAAAAAAATAAAATAAAAGACAAAAAAGCGATGCCTTCCCAGTTGCTATACCCAGCATGGATAAAGTCAGATATGGACTTTTTAAACAGGGTAAACAGCCTATTTGGACTCCCAGTGCAAACATATTGTCTCAGGAACCAGACGTGTCTTAAAGAAACACATATGCATAAAAGTTTAAAATTATTTATCAGATTCTTGCTATTACTATTAAATACTTTCTGCTGTAATACAGGATGCAGCCGCCGAGATCAAAGGCTCATTGTTCTGCATGCACATACATAATAAGAGAAAATTCCAGCCCCAGAGCATGTACAAGAGAATAGATGTGACAAAAGCTGGAAAAGAAAAGAGATGAAGCGAGTTGTTCCAGGTCAGCCAGAGCTTTGCCTGGTGCTGTTTTATGGACCGGTTTTGTTTCCTGTGATGTGGAAATGGCCACAGCTCCATGTTCTGGACCAGCACTCTGCAGTGTCAGGAGTGCAAGAGCATCCTTCGCCACCAGCAGACTGCAACATGGGATGCAAAATTGCTCAGGATTCTAACTTAATTAGTGCTGCGTTCACAAAGTGAACATAAAAAGACCTGAAATGTAAGGAGCTGCTGAGGAGTGGCACTCTGCTTACTACTTCTGTAACTCTGGAATCTACTGGATAGCAATGGCAGCCTTGGGGTTACCAAATGAAAGGTGGACCTGTCACCCAGCTTTTATTCCAGAGCCCTGCCTGATGCAAACCCCAGTGCTTTGTTCAGATGTACAGTCTCTGGGGGGACAGCAAACACAAACTGATCACGTCCTGCACCACCGCTTCACACTTTCAGACATTACAGTGATAAACGACATTTTTGTTTTTGCAAATACACTGCATGTCTACAGAATAATTCCCCTTGTTACCTAAAACTACCTATTTATTTTCAGAAGCAACAGTAGCGCTCCCGGGTTGCTGAGTTTTGGGATGCCAAAGAAGCAGCTTTTCAGGTAAGGGGAGAAAAACCAGCACTGCTCATTTTCTCCCCTAAAGCTGATGAAGGAACCTAAAGTTGATGAAGGGCTCTTAGGAACATGGTTTAGCACTAGGTCTAGGTTATGGTTGGACTTGATCTTAAGGGTTTCTTCCAAGCAAAATTATTCTAATGGGACTGAATGTTCAGGAACACATCTCTTCCCCTTGTTTTCACTCCTGAAGGAAACAGCATCAAGAGTGGATGCTCCTCAGTGTCCTCTGGCAACTGGAAATCCCACAGACCTGTTATGTGCATCCCTCTGACTTCTCCGCAGGATGGACCAACAAGGTCTTCACGACCAGTACCGAGAAGTCCCTTTTTAACACATTTCCAGTGTTCCACTCCATCTGCCCTGGGACTGCAACCTGCAGCTCAGCACAGGTGAGACAAGTCAATCACAGACTGTTCATACCTAAACCTAAAGGCATGGGAGAAATGTTTGCAATAATGAAAAAAAGAAAGCCACCCCTTACACCTGTACAATATTAACTGATGAGCTGAGCTTCCTCTGGTAGCCAAAAGTCTACGAACAGTTTCAAAACCAACCCAAATAACCAAATAAAACAAAACCCCACTCCCCCTACAGCTATGCTGATGCATTGTGTGGTCCATGAAAAGTAACCAAACCTCAGCCCACTCCATGGGACCTTTTTGTCCCCTCAGCACTAAACGGCCTTTGGGAACATTTTGACCAAGCAAGGAAGGGATTGGGGAGAGCAGAAGAGAGCCTGGGAGGGGAATTGGAGCTTTGCTAGGAGAATGTAAGCTATAAAGGAAAAGAAAAGCCTATCAAACACAGCTTGTACGATTAGATGAGGCAAAATATGCTGTGGGCCTTTTGTTGTTTTAAAATCCCTTTCCCTCTGATGTATTTTTTTTTTTCACCTAGTGAACAAACATGCTTTCATTTCAAGCAGGCTGGTACTTCCCACCGCGTGTCAGAGCTCCCGCAGGGCAGCAACGCTGCAGCCTGATCCCAGGGACACAAATCTGTGCACCAGGTCCCCAAAAAAAGGTACCTGCGTTTGAGGGGGGAAACTCCAGAGTCCAGAAACAGGGGGGGCAAAGGAGGCACTAGTTTTGCACAGGGCAACAACAAGATATTGAGAACTATTAATAAAAGAGACTCCCTTGCAGGATCAGTGCACAACAGCCTTCCCCAGGTTTCAGAGCACACTCAGGCAGCACGGCTGATGCGTTATCACATCACCTATATTCTGCTTTCAGAAAAGCTTGATCCATCCTTATTTCTCCCTGGATACGTGTCCGTTGCAAGCCCAGTTGCTAAATCCCATGTACGTCAGCACATACCTGTACACCAGCTCCAATTTGGGCAGCAGGATCCCGAGATGAACCCACATAGATGCCAGAGCCAGCCCTGCTGGGCTCTCAGCCTGGTTTTGGGGGAATGCAGCTTCACAGAATCATTTTGGTTGGAAGAGACCTTCAGGATCATCAAATCCAACCATAACCAAACTCCAGCACTAACCCATGTCCCTTAAAACCTCATCTAAATGCCTTTTAAACCCCTCCAGGGATGGTGACTCCACCACCGCCCTGGGCAGCCTGTTACAATGCCTGACAGCCCTTTTCAGGAAGAATGTTTTCCTAATATCCGATCTAAACCTCCATTACTTCATCTTTCCAAGACCAAGAAGACTCTGAGCAATGCAGTCACTTCTCAGCCACCTGCTCCTTGTAGAGCTTATGTGTACATGGCACAGACACAACTCTTCAAACACAGCCTGGCTGTTGCAACCGATTCCTTTGCTACAAGATGGTTATTTTAATTTATACAGTTGTATTTAGTGAGAGAGAGGGCAGGATGGATGAGCACTCACCAAGTAATGCCCTGGAGAGCAGGATGCTGGTTCTGGGATATTTTTGTAAGGATGAGGGATGGTGGGTGTCTGCACAGAAGTATGGATGGACAGGTTAGAGCCAGGACTGCCAACAGTCCCTACTCTGCCCTAACTACGCTCACGCATCCTCCATTACTTGTACCTGTGGAAAGGATGGCTTTGACTGCCTGGAATCAGAAATACCCTGCAACATGCTCAGAGAAATGGAACGGCACAAGTGAGATTCAAACTCACAGTCGTCAGGCTGTCCCCGAGGCCTTTTTGACCTCCAGTATAGCTTGTCTTGCTCTCCCAAACCAACATGGTAGGAGAACACATAGCCTTTTTCAGATAAAAAAGATACACTGGATTATCCTTGGCACAGCAAAGTCTGATCTACCTTCCAACATCCCCTCCAGTAGTGGGGGTGGCAACTGGCCACATACTGCCCAGGTAGGTGCCAAAAGCTGGAGAAGTCCACACTTCACCCTCAACTGATGCACCAAAACCAAACCTGACATATCTAGACATCCAAATGTGCTGCTACCACTTGAGCTAAAGAGCAAAGCCTCTTGCTGGGGGCTGCAGCAATTCATAACCAGGGGGGAAACGCAGGACTAATCCCTTCCTGTGCCAAAATCACATAGGCACAATCACACTCTTCTGCCAAGCAGCAACCATCTTTCAAGAAAAAAAAACACGAAAGAACATAGTCCTGCTCAATGAAATCAAGTAGATTATATACGCTCCCTTGAAGGATTCTCAGTTTATTCACCAGCGGCCACACACTCATGCATAATGCACTTACACTCACTCATGAAAATAATGTATCGGTGACATCTGAGCCATTTGAGCAGAACGTGGGTCACAAGAGATCAGAGATAGAATTTCTTTATTGTTCCACTGCTGCTGTTTGGTTATGTTTCTCTCATTCAAGGTTAAATCATTTCTGTTTGGAACAATCATTGCATTCTGCATTACATGCTGGCAAAACTAATGGGCCCCCTGGGCTGACATGCTGTGTACCTCTCCCGAGGATCCCTGCACACCTCCCTCCCTTCTCCGGGTGACTTCTCCTACACCCCGCACTCCTCACTAATTTGTGAGCTGCCTGAGAAGCAAATCCGATGTTAGGTCCCATTAACTACCGGGTAGAAAAGTCTGATAACAGCACAAATTGATTTCTCTCTGGTAGTTACTTCCCATCAGGAGGAACATTTTCCTTTACTGGGAAGGGCGACAGGCTATTGCTTTCTTACCAGAGTTCCAGCAACCCATCAGAAGGGAGGCAATTGCTGTCTCTTGTCAGGATACTGTTTCTGAGCAAGTGATTAGCTACTGATGGAGGGATATGATATGCCCTCTGTTCAACGAGAAAGATAAATCCTATCCTAATGTTTGCAGACTGGTTGTTCGGTTGGTTATTTGCTTTCAGGAAGTGTGCACCTCTCCCCCATTGCCTTTGATCTAAGGAGAGGCTTTTATCTTTGCACCGAAGACTTCAACAACTCCCTCTCTGCCCACAGCTGGATTTACTCCAAGCCTGACCATGAACACAGTACAACAAGCTGGATATTGTTCTTCCTCCAGGTTTGCTTGGTTAGGTACAAATTCCAGACATCTGGCGGTGCAGAGCTCAAGGTCAACAAACGACCAGGGCCAAGACGGGACATGGGGCTGCATCAGTCTGAGGGGCACACAAGCATCAGAAGCATTTGGTGGAGCATCCACCTGCCTCTGGTGTTCCAGCCTCAATGAGCAGATCTAAAACTGAGTGTACTATTCAGCTTAGATCTAAAGCAGGGCTCAAAGTCGCCTGCCAGCTCAGCTGCAGAAATGCCTTTACCACATGGCTACATCTCAGGGAAAAACTGCAGATATTTCTCTCCTCAGGAAAGACAAAGGTGTGTTTTAAAGTATGGCCCAGCCTGACTTAGGAGTTCCTGGACTAACAGGGCAACCACATCTCTTGAGCACACCAAAAGATTTGGCCCCAAAAAGGGGAAAGGAGGCCACACTTGCATCAAGCAGCACGAAATCACAAAACGTGTTTCTGTGCAGCTGGATCGTACCTTCCTCAATTCCCCCCAGCTGTTTCGCTCCACTGGTGGTTGAAATGATTTCTGCATGCTCAGAGCGCGAAGCTCTGCTCTCATGCAGTCACCTCCCTGCTTGGTTTATCTGCAGGGACTGAGCCAAGGATCTCTTGACCTGAAAACATAAGTCTCTCATACCTGAACCGGGCGGCCAGCGTTGTTAGCTTGGCAGGAGCAGCCGTTTCCAAAGCTCCGCACGTGCTCAGCCGCCGGAGAGGGGAGGGAAGAGCCACAGCATCTCAGCCCCGGGAGAATTCCCGAGGGACAAGGCAGGTCGAGAACATGCTCTCGGGTCTGTGGGTTTCTATTACAGCTGAGAAAACCAGAGAGCAGTTCAGATGATGTTCCATTTGGCTTTGTTTCTTAAAATCAAACTGAGATTTTACTTAGAAAAACCCTTTTGAAGATTAGTTTTGAAACTTATTTGAAAGCATCTCCCTTTTCCACAATGATCCTTTTTCCCCAGATCATTAAAAGTTTCAACGGCAAAACTATCATTTGGATTGATTTGAAAGTATTCCCTGAATTTTTCAACGGGACAAATAACCAAAACCTCAGTTACCAGTACAGCTCTTGTATGCATGAGCTAGACCTGAAGAAAAGTCTCTCCATCCACAATTAAGTTTCTGAAAAGCATTATGAAATGGTTAGTAGCAAAGTTGCTGCATCCAGAACAGCCCAAAAAGCTGCGCTCCTTCTCCTCCACCTGAAGGACTTTTTGTAAGCCAGACAGGGAGCTCCAGCTGCTCTCTGAGCATGAAGCAAACCAAAACCAAAACACAGAAGACACAGGACACACATCACCTTAATATTTTCCTCCAACTCATCAACCCCCTTCTTCCTCTGATTCATACCCATTAGTTCCAACTCCTGGGAAATTAAAACCTTCATTAGCTCAAAAGTGCCAAGGCACAGCCAGTGTCCAAAGTTTAGCAGAGGGTGAGGATAAGCCATAGTACTTGGGGCATGTTCCTGCAAATTTTCACGGGACTAGACTGGGATGGGAAAGACAAAACATCCTCCTTGCAATCAGTGCAAAAAGAGGAGGAAGCCTTTCCCAGTGTAAAACCAAGGCAAAAAAAATAAATACCATGTCAAAAAATAAGAAAAAGCAATAAAACCCAGCAATAACTCTGAGCAGCACCACTCACTGGCACCAGCCAGCCAAGCCTCCGCTGGGATAAATGACATAGAACTTCCTATGATAAACTAATAAAAGAGATTTCTATGAGTAATCATTGATTTGACAGGAAGTCAAACAAATCTATCCATCACCGCTGACATGTGTCTACAACCTTCCAAACAAAGCAGCGTCTGCAGAGAAAAATGGAGCAAACTGCCCACACTGTCTCAAATGCCGCATAAAGACAACCGGCGTCAGACGCCTCGATCGAACGCTCCCTGCCAGTCATTCCGGGCTCCGTCTTTGATCCCTTCGGGATCCACTTCTGAAGCCTAAAACATCAGATAAACCCCGGGCTTCTCCTCCCACATCCTGCACGACACAGGCTCCATCTCCTTTGGAGATAAGGAGAACAAATAACCGAGCGGTTCCATCCCACCCCTCTCCTGCCCGTCGATGATGATCTTCTCCAGACTCTTTGGTACCAGGGGGGTCTATATGGCCCAGGACTGAGCCAAACAATTGCATTTCAGGTTCTGTGCACACCAAATTTGGGGACAAGCCCACCCCCCCCCACCCCTTAGCCCAGAAGGACAGGGGCTCAGCCACCTCCTTTAATTCTGGAAATGCATTAACAATCAGCACACAAAATGAATGAGGCATTTATGGTGTTTCTCCCACATAAACGGTGATTTCACAGGGAGCCTGGGTTGGGGTGTGAGCAAGGTGGAGCTCAGCAAGGCTGAGCCTCAGTCCCAACACAGCAAGACATCATCTCTGCTCCATTATACAGGCTCACTGCCCCTGGGGTGTGACAGCAGCTCAGGCCACCATAAAAACAGTGATAGTGTGCACACCAGTAAGTCTGGTCTCTAAGGACTCTACACCTAATGTCTTTAGAGGAATGAGAGCTGCCAAGTCCTTCCAGAAATACCAATTCCTACCAGGCATGCAACACACCTTACCAGTGAAACAGACCATTTCGGGATATCCACTGCTTTTTCCATTTCCTTCCTACGGCCGCTTCCCCTCTGCTCCGGCACTCAGAGCTTTAAGTCTGACTGCTCAATAAGTGACTTGGTGCAACCCGAGTCTCCCTCATGGCTTCTCTTCTCTCAGAATATCTCAGCAGCCCCATGAGATGCCACGACACGTTGTCACCCTGCCAGAAAGCACAGTCTTGGAGAAGCCACAGCCAAGTTTTAGCAGCAGGCCCTGGAAGCCAGGGCTCAGCTCCCATCTGTGATCTGACCACAGCATCACGAATACTGCAATGAGGGCACGACCTGCTTGGTTTGCAGCAATGACTTCACTCTGCTTTCCCCCCCATCCTAAGTCAGGCCTCCACCTGCTGAACTGATGAACGGCGAGTCCCTAAAATTTTTCATAAAGAGTTAAGTACTCCCTAGAAGAGAGAACAAATCCTTGCTCCAGTTTCTGGCAGAAAAGCAGAGACTTGAGCCAGAGTCATGTGTACACAACAAGTCAGCTGGACCCACAGCATCCCAGAGGCCAAGACTCCTTTGTGCTGCTGCTGCCTGCAGCTCGAGCAAAAGCATCCCTGGAAATCGCAAGCATAAGCAAAAAAAAAAAGAAGCAAACAAAGAGCTGTGCATGGGCACACAGCAAGGCCAGGCTCAGGGCAAGGTTTCCTGAGCTCCATTCTGCCTGAGCTACAGGTTACCCAGTTGTTAACAGCAAATGCCAAAATCCCCAGCTCCATAGTATGCTGACTTTTCCAGGGCAGCTTCTGCAAACACAGCAGCTCCCAGAAAGCAATCACTAAAGGGGTCTGAAGGCAATCAAAGGCGCTTCAATTAGAAATGCAGATGATCCCTCGCTGCTGATTCAGGACAGCATGGGCTTACTACTAACCTGTGCAAACATAAACACCACCGAGTTCTTTAATCATCACAAAAATCAAACCCCTCCACGCTGCGTTCGCTGGGCTGCCCTGTGCATCTGTGCTGTCTCCCAGCTGACATCAGTCCCGAGCAGCGAGGCTTTTACACTGACTTTAATCATCACATAAAAAATTGAGGGATAAAACCCTGCTTCAAGTTCTTCCCAAGCAGCTATGGTGCTGCACAAAGAACTAGCAGGCAGACATTAACGGGGAAGATTTTTTTTTTAATTGTAGGTTTTATTTCTGATTTCAAAAGCAGCGTTTGATCCCGAAGTCCTCGAGGCTTAGATATTTGTAATAGATTCAAATGCAACCCAAACAGAGCGCATACCTTTCTCCAAAAATACCCTGCTGCTAGACTCATCCCCTTTTAAACAAAGCAGACAGGATTCATTTGGAAAATTTATACACTGTTTCTCAATAGCCTGAGATGATTTGAAACAAAACATTAGAGTTTGCACAAAATTTGCAAGCCATCCACCTAAAAAAGAGTCAAGTAAGTGAAACCCTCAAAGCAGCACAATTTTCGAGAGTGTTGCACTGCCAAAACCCTTTTTATTTCTGTTTTTCTTAAAAAAAGCAGAGACAAAACACCTCATAATCAGTAATATTTTTTTTGGTAGAGAGAAATGAAACCCAAAGCTTTCTGGGAACCTTTGCTGCTAAAGATAAAGACATTATGAGGATTCCCACTGATCTCCACTGCATCTCTAGCATGGAAGGGGCAGGGAGATGCACCATGTCCACACTGTGAACTACCCCACTCTCTGCAAAGTATCATTTTCTTACTGGAAACCAGTTCTGCTTGCCCTGGGCTTTGGGAGTGGAATTTACCCAGGCACACCACACTGAGATTTCCATTTCTTGGACTGAAATGGGGGAAATTAAGAACAGTTCGGGCTTGAGCTCTGGAAGGAATAAAGAAAGGTTTGAGGCCATCACTGAAAAATGTCTTTCTTGTGGAAATGGAGTCAGAAGAGGTTGTTGTATGCAGAAGAGCTGCTTGTTTTCTTGTCTCCTCTGTGTCATTTCTAACCCTCCTTTCCTCCTCCTACACAAGCTAAACCTAATAATGAGAATTAGACGTTGCTCCATGCCGCCTCTTTTCATTATTCCAGAACAGCTCAGCCTTGGAAAGCAACTGATGCCCTCCGTCATCCTTCTGGCAGTTTCTCTGCTGTCAGCTCCATGCTGCAAGCACCCTTCCAAAAATTCTAACTGACCACACGACTCCCCAAAAGAGCCCTGTCCTCCACCCATGCCTTGGGCTGCTGGCACTCAGGACCAGCTGGAAAGTTTTAAGCTCGTTCCCAGCTTGCTCTAGGCTGGGACCACAAACGGTTCTGGGTGCAAGAGCCCCAAAGCGCAAGACCATAAGTTACCACAATCCCTGCATCCTGCATGCATCAGCCCCAGGCACTCAGGGGGAAATCAGTGCTCCATGGAAAAGGACTGTTCATTTTTCCTCTTGTGGGGAACAAACGGTTTTGTGCCAAGAGAAACGCATGATCTGAAGACTCCAATGCTCAGCACAACCACAATAAGGGAAAAGAGCTTCCCAGGGATGTTGCACCCCTGCCAAGGAGCAGCAATTGAAATCACCAGCAAAAAAGACCAGAGCTGGAAACTCCAGATGCTGCTAAAACAACAACTTCTCATTTAACCGCCGTTAAGATTTTTCCAACACCTTGCAATGTTTTTGGATCGATCCCTCTGACAAAAGCAGGCTGCCAAGATGCAAAGTGCGGCGGCAGCAGGTTGATGGCAGGAGATGGAGAAAGTAAATGCAAATATTTGGGAGACCAGCCCAGAACAGAGAGGCAAAGGCTGTTGGAGACTTGAAACCTCCAGGCTACAGGAGGCAGCTCATAGAAATGCAGATTAGCAGGTGACTTTCAGCAGTTACCTGGGAGGCAGAGGTGGTAGGACATGATATTTTATTCTAAACATAAAGATGGGCTCTTGAGCTGTGTGGGAAGTGCCCACATGCCCCACTGTATAGAGGATTAACGTTCTGCTCAGCTTCTCTAATAACCTTAGGTCAGAAAGAGTCACCTGTTTGCAAACAAAAAAGCTGAAAGGTCAAGCACAGGAGTGTTTCCCAGACCTCTTCAAAGTTAAGGGGCAATGGAAGAGAGAACCTCTTGAAACTAGATGCTAATTCACCAAAACCGCCAGACTGCACATACACTGGGTACAGGCAGCCTCCCAGGGATGGGGTTTGTTCATCTTCACTACAGGAAGGAAGGAAACTGCTCATGAAGGAAGGTGCTGCTTGGCACAAGTGGCTGTTCCGTGTAACCGAGGGCAGCGGACTGTGGTCCTAATTGGCACGGAGAGAAGGAGGAGGCAGGATGGAGCTCTTGGTTCCTCCTCCACTGTTCTAAAAAAATCAAGAAATGCCAAATGTTGATATCCCTCCATAAATATCTATTTAAAAACAATGCTTCCCTCATCCTTCCTACTGCCTACCCTCCCACACTAGCCAATTTATGAGCACAAACACGGCAGCAGCTCCTGGCTCACAGCAGTAAAAACCAGCCTAGTTCACAAACCGACCTTCAGCTTTGCTGGTTTTATCTCAGATTTCCTTTCCACAAGACTGCCTTCAAGAACCCATATATATCAGTCTTCATAGTATTGTCCACAACATGGCACAGTCACCCCAGGGGGACCACAGCTGCTTTGTTAGGATCAGCATGAGACAATCTAGTGCCTTAGTCCCCAGGCTGAGCCTATCTCTGTGCCACAGGCCTTCTGAGGCAAGATCACCCTGCCCAGCAAGAACAAGGACTGCAAACTGGTCTCCCAGTAGAGTCTCTTAAACACCAAGCATGGCTCCAAGAGATGTGCTGCTGACTCCATCTAAGCCTCAATTATCAGGTGCACCTGACATGTGCACCTGGCTCAGTAATTAAAGAGGGGAAGGAAACCTCACTAGAAAGTCCTGCTGGTGATTTGATCCAGAACATCCCTGTGGCCTCAGGATAAAGGCAGGTCAGTGTCTGGCCAGCAGGAGAAATTGGGATATCAGCTGAAGAAGGATTCTAAGCATCTTCATATTGAACTTGGTACCCAGAAAACAACTTGCATCTCGCTGCTTATGTCTCCACACTTAAAGGGAAGTGTTAATACCTCCAACCATGCCAAGGGTTGGAAAAGGCCTAATGAAAACTCCACATTGTCTGTTAATAAGCTAAAAGAAAGCCACTGGGGATGGGGGGGGGGGGGGGGGGGGGGCGCATCAGACCCCCTCTTTCCAGATGAATACGAAACAGAAGTTGCCAAGAGGAGCATGGGCAGAAGGTGTGAGTCCATACACCCAGAAGAGTGATCCTCAGAGGGAAAGGGGCTGTATCAAAAGGGACAAAAGTCTGTACTGGAGAGTGGAATCAAGTTGGAAAAACAAAAGAGTTTAAAACTGGGAATGCTCCCCCAGGAAAGATGGAAAAGTCTCAAGTGGCAAGTGGTTGTGAGCTGCTGTTGAGGGTCTCAGCTGGAGTGCCAATCATGCTCATGCAGCAGCCACTCATCCATCCCAGCATGGGACAATGTCACCTGCTCCCCTTGGAGACTCCCAGGAACAGGTCCCAGCCCACAGCAAGATCAGATCCCCAGGGAGAAAACTCCAGCACCCCATAATCATCCCACAGCCCCTCAAACTTACTGACCTTCCTCCTCCCCATGCAGCCATCCCTCAGAGAAACACACCGTGCTGCTAACGCAACGCATGCTATTGAGAGGACACGAGCTGTTCCGCAAGACAGGTCTTTGGAGAAGGGGAGAAAGCCTCCCGGGCCCCTCTGTCCCACATGCAGGTGAGCTGCCAGTGTGCTCTGGGGAAGAACAACCACACAGAGCGAGACAAATACATCCATAGATGGAACTTCTCACCAGGCTCCATCCCTGCAGCTGCTGAACAACAAGGTGGAGGGTGTCAGAACCAGGTCCTCCCCAACCCCACAGCAGAGGACCTCAGTATTTTACTCTTACAATCACAGAACCAAGCAACCCAAAACAAGAAGTATCCTGCTGCACTTAGACTCCATCTTAATTCTCTGCTTTAGCAGGAAGAGGATGTCTGTGAATGAAACCAAGTGACTCCAAACCTGGCTTCAAACACAACCTGTGCCAAGGGTAAAGCTGCAGAGAAAGGGAATGAATGTGGCACTTCCCAAAGGACCTTTGTGCAATGAATATCAGCCAGGGGAAACAGCTTTCACTGTCTGAATAAAGTAAATGGGGAGTCCATTAGCATATTGCCAATCAACAGAAAAACTGGCCTCTGACAAAATTGTATTTTGTGAGCCAAGGTCTATATTTTGATTTTGGTTTCGCTTTTTTTCCTGGGAGATGGGGGGGAATGGTGTGTGGATTAGCTCTCTGTAAAACACCTGAGCTCTGAAATCTTTTGATTAATGTCTCTTCCAAAGGCACCTCCCACCAGAAGTTGGTTGCTTTGCTCACCTATTCTCCCTCAAATACTGAGCTTTGCAGAAGAGCTTCATCTCCCAGGATGGCACACAAGCAGACACAGGAATTTGGAGCCTTGTAGGAGATGCAGTCTCAGGAGCAAGAAGGTGATTTTTCAGATTGGTCTGAGCTGGCACCTGTGGTGCCTGACAGGACTTCCAGCTGGAAACCTCACGCACTCCAAATAATTTTGCACATCTGGTGACTTGTCACCATTGTCAGAACTGTTCCCATCCTCACAATGGTTTTGTTACAGTTTCATTTGTCTTCGTTCAATAAAGCCACACATTTAGAGAAGTGATTTAGATGTCAATTTTGGTAACATTCCATTCGGATATTTTTGCAGATGGAGTATTTTGGCTTTTCATCTCAAAATTACTTCCTAGAAGGAAATGCTTTACTTGCATAAAAAACATCAAGCAGTCAAAAAAGGAACATTTCTCCAAACTACCACAATGCTGTGCCTCAGTCTATCCAATATCAAAATGTGTGCAGATCTTTGTCTGATACTGTGATTTCCAGCAAAACAGACCATTCAGTTCCACCCTCTTGCCATGGCAAGTGTGAACAGAACCGTATATCTCCCAGTTCAGGGATCTTCTTTATAACCTCAGCTCAAGAGCATCTCTTCAGCTCCACTTGCAGACAGCGCTTCACCAAGCACGAGGCAGGATTCTGCTACGGGATGTACAAATTACGTGTGTCATCAAGATGTTGTTGGCCTTTTCCAGAAGTCTTTTCACTCATCTCTCTGAAATCCCAGAGTCTCCCCTCTCCAAGCAGGGCACAAAAGTCCCCTCGGTTCTCACACCTTTCACCCTGGGAGTCTTTTCCTAACAAGCTGTTAGGCAGGAGCATCTTTTTTTGGAGCTACGTGTTGTTCTGCAAGATAGCAAGAGGGAAGCTATTTTCTGATAGAAAGATAGTTTATCTCCCTTGACAGATTTCAAGGCAGTTTTAAAACTCCCAACAATATGTCGGCTTTGCCCCATTATAGCTCTGATGGCGAAGGAGCGATAAGACATGTCAGCGTTATTAACCTGAAAACCATGGCAGAATTCTTGAGATGTAACCCAGAGCCTATTAAAAATTCTCCTTGTAACCTGGGGGTCGCTAAAATAAAGTGCAGCATCTTAATGATGCCGGGGTGCAGAGCCACGGGCTGCGCTGACCGTGTCCCTACAACCCCAGCACTCGGCGAGCTCTCGGCTGCAGATGCGACACGCAAAGTCTCCATGCCCATGATAAGATAAATGATGCCAAACTCTCACCGGCTCTTCTCCATGCCTGACCCTTGGCAGGGGGCCAGTCCTCCGGCAGAGGCTTTCACACAAATCACACCTAAATGGTTCTTTTAATGGACTGGAAGTGAAGGCCATCCTTTTTCTAAGGCAGTGTTGCATGTATTTGAAGGGAGACTTTTTTTTTTCCTGCATCAAGAATTCACCCTTCCTGGGAACACAGGAGTTGTCTATTGAAGTAATTCTGATACTCAATCCTAATTTAACACAGCATTGCCTTTAAGAAGGCAGAGCAGATACTACCCAAGAGTGAGAGCAGCTGGTTTAGCAGGACAGTGCTTGGGAAGACACCCTGAGCATAAAGGACGGGATCTCTCCTGGATACACCGCCTCCCACGCTCTTTTGCTAGTGCCCAGAGCTAAATATACTACATCATTAAGAGCCTAGAAGTTAGGCTTGCGCAGTTCTAGAGTTCTTCTCCCATTCACAGAACCATGTCAAGAAGCTTCTGATTATTGGAGGTTACCAAGCAGGTGATTTTTCATAAAACACTAGTGTAATGATAGCTTGAGTTTCACATAATTTCATTAGCTGATTTTACTGAAACTAATGACAGGCTCACCAGGACAAGAAATAAATTCTCTTGCCTAAATGACAAATAACAAGAGCTGCGGTTTTACCAAACCACCTCTGACTACAAGGCGCTCATGGCATCTGATTTTAAAAACCAAGCACATCCTTTGTAACCAGAACAGAAGCAAAACGAAAGACCAGGTAAAACCGCAAGGTATGTGCAAGGTTGGAGACCACGATGAACATGATCACAACTGGTGGGAGAGGCAGAAACAATCTATTTGGAGATAGAAGAATCAATGATCTCACAAAAACAGTTACTGCTGCCTTCATTTGCTTAAGTAGGACAGAAAGCTCTGAAGGTTAATAATAGTACCTAGCTGCAAAAAGAGTTTCAAAAGAATTGGAAAACGGTTTTCAAAAATATGTAGCAGGTACATTGGGGTTTGCAGCATGTCACCTGGCTGTCCGCACACATATAAGACTTGATGAAGGTTTATTTTAATACTATGGAGTATTATTTTGACTCTGACATAAGCTTAAGCAATAGTCCAGGTTATCCTGAATTTCTACCCTTGAGGTTAATTGACAATTGTGACTGAGAATGTCTCTACTAATTGGTAAGCTTGATGAGACTTAAAATTGTTGGCACTGAGCCTCCATATTTGGACAAAAAAAAGAGTCTTCCCAGAATCATAACATACAATCAAGTTAAGTTAAATGACCTTTTTTGCACCATTTTGATTGCTATCCATTATAAGCTGAATTCGATTATTCATTTCTCATGTCCTTCGATGTGCCCAAGGTAAAAAACCATCATTATTTAGTTTTTTGTTACCTAGCCAACCACCATCTTTGCATTGTATTTCGTTAATAACATTAATGAGAAAAGAAATCTCAAGTCTGTTCCCAACTCTTAAGCAATCTGTACAGATTTGCACAGACAAGGCTGCTAAAAAGAGGAGAACGCCCTGGCCAGGGATTTCCAGCCCCAGTTGTGCCACGGTCGGGGTTGGGAGACATTTCACTGTTTGTTTTCACTTGCTCTGCTGTTTGCTCTTCCTGGCAGGTATCAGATTTTCTCCATGTTTGCATAACTCCGAGCACAAGCTGGCACGGATCTCAACTGAAGCTTTTGAGTTCCGATATCAACAAACTGCTAACAAATCCAGAATATGTTCAAAATCCACCCAGCTATCTTGTTTTGCATTAATATAGATTCGGTTAATGAAAAAAACGGAAAGTAAGCATAGATCTCGGGATGTTTCCTCTCTACATTATTCAGGCTAGCAATGCCATACTGTCTTGGCTGGGCTAAACATTTAATTACAGATTCATTTTCTTTTTGGTTTCCCTGATGACATTTAATCCTTTCAGCTGTTATAAATGACTCTGGAGCTGGGTGCTCTTTAACCAAAGCACAACTTTTTTCCATAACCTCTTTTTTATTGGAAGATTTGAGGATCCTGACTTTTTTTTTTAATCAAAGCTCCAGGTCAAATTGACTGGCTGGCATAAACAGACCTGACTGCATTGACAACTGTGGAGTTATGTTCATTGAATATGCTGCCTTCATTTTTTTGCCTCTAAGAAATCAAAAGAATTGCTCTTTTCTTGCCAAGCCCTTTTTTTATGCCCTTTTCTCCCAGCAAGCACATCAGATTTTCCCCACTCCTCTTCCCCTCCAACCCTTGCCCACCAGGACTGGCTTTTCTTTTCCCACGCTCTGCCATCTCCACTTGTGCAAAGTAGCAAAAGTAAATATTTCACTCCTTCCCTGCTTTTTCAGAGAGCAGCTGAAACCCAGCCAGCCCGTACAATTGGATTTTCCCCATCCGAGGATACAGACATCTATCATTTACTGACTCCTAGTTGTGCGGAGCTCGGTGCCGCGCTCCTTTATTCAGTCAGGCCACTGAATGGGAAACGACAACAGCGGCGTGATAAATTTTGGGCCCTTTCAAGATGCTGATTTGAATGTATATTCACAGTCACAATGCAGGCCCCCGTCTCTTTTCCACTTCTTGCTCCACGGTTTGGTTTGTGTCGCATTCAGATGCACAACACCATAGACAATATTGAGTGTCCGAATCTGAACCGTACTGGAATGAGTCTGGTCATGCTTAGACCCAGCCTAACAGCTACAGGGCCAACAGAAAGACTCACAGTGATTTCATTTAGTTTTGGATCAGGGTCCATGTGAGAAATGGCATCAGAATCCATCCCAAGGTATTTATTTGTGCCAGACTGCTGGGTGCAGAGCCCACACAACACAAACAAGCTCCCTCCAACCTACTTATTTCTCCCGCATCCTGGTAAATGCTCAGGGTTGATTTTGGCACCAATGACACGGGGACAGACCTCAGGCATCACACTCCCTGCTGTGCCGAGCACAAGATCTGCCCTCAAACACCAGCCCAGACAACAGAAACCCATGGAGACCAGGCCGTAAGGCAAGGGTAAGCTGCTGTCAGAGGATGTGGAGCCAAGCCACAACCAAACCCCACATCCTGGAGCGGGTCACAAATCAGATTTTACTTCACTGCATCTGCCCCATGGGTCAAGGGGCAGCAGAAAGGCTGCAGACCTGCCAATGGAAGAGCTGAACATCAACGCTTGGGCTGAGCAATGGATGCAAGGGCTTGCAAACTGCAAAGGCCCAGTGCAGGGAAAAGTCCTGCTCCCACTTTTGATCGCATCCCAGGAAGAACAACATTCAATAGGGACAAAGGTGTAAGCAGCAGGTTGTTCACCCCTTCACTCATGCCTGAGCCCTCAATGGCTTTATCTGATGTGCTTAGAGCTTATCTGAACCCTGTAAGAAAGGGTCACTCTGCCCAAAAGTACATGATACCAGTGGGACAGTCTCTCTGGGAAACCTTTGGAGTCCTCCCTCAATACCAAGCAACTGCTCAGAAAATCCCAAACATCTCATATTTCCTTTCAAGTGTGTCTGCTGTCCTCATACCCTTTTCACACTGTTCTGTTTCTGTTTATACCTCAGCTATTTGTGTCTAAGCAGCGTGGCAGTATTTGATTTTCCATACTGCTCAGAGGGACAATGGGCACCATCCAGGCTCTGAAGGAATCTATTCTGCAGAAATTCCTTACACGCTGTTCATACAATTGCTTGTCCATCTGACCATCGAATCCATCTAAGAACTTAAGTTTCCCCCAGACTGACAGAAGGTTCGGAGAATAAATACTGAGAAATCCTGGGGGGAAAAAAAGACGCTGGGAATGGGGAACAGAGCCAAATAAGTGCCTCGGCTGTCACATGAACTGAGAAATACAAACCACCGACCAACCTGCCACGGCAAATACCGACTCGTGACTGATAAAGGGCACAGAGGAAGGGGAGAGGAACACCAGGGCTGCGTGGGAAGAGCTAATATTGTGAAGGGAGAGGCAGAGGTCAGGAAAGCAGGATACAAATCCAGTGGCTCATTAGTTCTGCTGCTTATGGAAGAATTGCCTGGTATCACCTTCATTGCTGGTTGCTGAAACAGCAAGGTTGAGCTTAAAATGTCAAACATCTTTCTAAGACCCTACCAAAGGAAAAACAGCTTTTTAGCAAGCAACAAGGTAGCAGAACAGTTCAAAAAGACAAGAAGAACCTCCCTCCCCAACAGCTATGAAAATAAGCACGCTCAGAGACCAAAAGAACAATGTTTAGGACCTGGGCCTAATTCCACTGACACAAGTGAGAAAATGTTTAATACTCTCCAGTTACAACCTCAAGCCACCACTCCTGAGCGCCTCATGCAGAGCTGACAACAGAACAAGCCTGTTTCTGCCCCAGCAGCGGGTAGAACTTCATCTTGACACCAGAAGAGCCTATGCTGGATGCCTCAAGTTTTTCTGCAAATAATCCTTGCACATAATTTGGGTGGTGGCTCCATCAGTCTTACCCCTTCCCAATGATCCAGGTCGGCCCAGAGCAACAAGGTCCACTTGGCATATGCTTCATCCACACCAGTGGATCCAGAACCAGTAAAGTTAACTGGGAACCAAGTCACAAAACTCCTTTCATGCTCCCCAGCTTCCAAGAGGTCTCACTATACCCCAGATCACAGCACAGTCCATGTTGGCCACCTTCCTGCATTGACCACTCTCAGAAGGACAGTTACAAGACAAATCGTGTGGTGCTCCCAAAAGCTATTAAAACACACAGAAACACACTTGCAAAATTACTCAGGCTCCAAAGTCAGAGACGCCTAACAAGGAGCATGAGCTCTGAGGGACCAAAATTAAGTGATATAATAACATGATCAGGCAGCACGGCCTTCGTGAAGAGGTGACGTGATTAGAAAGGAACCAGCACAGCAACTCTCCAGGTCCCATCTCTCCATTTTCTGTAAATGTCTGGCACTCTCCCAATATGTCCTGCAAGGACAGCTTTTCTTCTTGTTTTTCTGCCAATCCTCCTCTCTTCTGTCATCTCCCTTTTCTCCCCTGGTACCAGGCACCCATTTTGACCCTCACCCACTGTCTTCTCTATGTCTCTCTGGGAGCTTTTTGGGCAATAAACACTTCTGGCTCTCCTCCTTTGGGAGAAGATGAGAAACCTCAGTGTGCTGACTTGGACAATATGCCCCTCTCTTTTAATGCTGATAAGGAACTATGAATGCAACCAGGACATCAAAATAATAGATATGCCTCGGAAAGGATTGCTCATAGCCAACAGGATAAGTGAAGCCATGGGGTCTGCTTTTGGACAAGCCCTTTGAGCACAGGGACTTCTGACAGGAACAGGCAGGGCAATAGCCCCATGAGGACTTCATGAAATTCCCATTTCTGCAGCAGCTCCAGGCTTCGATCCCATTTTTCAGTGCCACTTTTCAGGCTCTGGAAAATGGGAGTCCATGGCAGCAGAAATAGGATGGAGAGCATGGAGAGCCAAGGGGTGCAGACTGTTCCTCCGAATTCTAAGGAGAACAGCAACTCATGCAGCATCTCAGTGCATGCCCACAAAGCCACCATGCTCCAGGTTCCCGAGATGAGGAACAAAACCTTGTGCTAAAGTCAAACTGGAGGAGAGAAAAGGGAATGGAAGTGCAGTATCCTCTAAATCACAGAGAAGCAGAGCTTTTCGACTACTGAAAAGTTGGACTCAGCCTTCTCCTGGGTCTCTCCTGCCTCAATACCCATCCTCAATGTTACAAAGCAAGAGAAGTAAACTTTAGCCAAAATTTGGCAGAGCACAGGCAAGCGCTACGCCAGCATCTCATGCTGGCTCCATCAGTCCACATTCACACAACAAGGGACCAATTCCTGCTGCTCCGCTCTGGTACTCCCTCCAGCTCCGCTAGCACAATCCAATTTTGTTATTTTTTGCTAATCCTGGGTCTATCTTGAGCCAGGCCTGCTAAACACAGCAGAGCGCACTCCACACAGTCCAGTCTGGTATATGGGTGCACTGGTCAGGGAGCCCATGGGATCCGTTTGACTCGTAACCCGCCCACCACCCCATCAGAAAAGAGAAAGCAGTGACTCAACCAACCCCCACGTGTTTGTCAGGTCTTCCCTGTCACTTCCCTCTTGACATTTCCATAATCCTGCTGTGCCTGCAATTAAGAATTTAAACAAAACGCCTGCTGCTTCCCTCCTCCTTCATAACACAGAGTAACAAAACTCCGCAGGCACCAACTCCCGCTGAAATGAAATGATAAAAATGAGCATCCGAGGTCAGAGGCTTTTTCACAGCTGCCGAGGGATGAGCAAGATAAAAGGACAGGAGTGTCAGAATTTCCTCCTCAGGATGTGAAAGTGTAGCACGCAGCCCGATTACATATTTATTTATGGGGAGATACACTGATAGCTTCTGTCAAACCTCATTGCAGAGCTCAGAATCGCGCTAGTCCAACGGCGCTCAGCCCTGTGAATTGCAGCACTGGCTCCAGCAATGCCCATCCAGGCGGCAGTAGGCGGGTGTAAAGGTCAGATGAACCAGTGCTGGTGGAATCCAAGACACAGCAGAAGCCTCTCCTGCCTGCAGGGCTATTACACCTTCAGTTCAGAGACAGCCCAGCTTCCAGCAGCCTTTATTCTAATACCAATTATTTTCTACTGAGGCCAAATGCAGATATGGGAGGGGATGGAGGAGCAGGCTCAGAATTTTCACCCTGAAGTTCTTTCTATGGCTTCTACAAGAAAAGATAGTGTCCCACTATCTAGTCTGGGTCGTACAGACTAGGTACACTTGGGGAGGGTCTCCCCGCTACAGCAGCTTGTGAAGGGCTTATGGAGTGAAAAGGATGCTCAAGATCTGCCCAGCACCACCAACACATCAGCAACACTAATACGTACCAAACCCAGCCACAGTCCCAACATTCTACGCCACTCTTGAATATTAAGTGCAAGACAACTTGTCCTGCACGTGAACCAGATCTCATCTTGCGGAGATGAGGTTCTTCAGAGCACAGGTTAGTGCCAGGGTTGGGTTAATGCTTGGACCCGATCTTGAGGGTTTCTTACAACCAAAACAATTCTATGATTAATTGTTCTCCCAAAAATATACCACTCGCCTTTACAAGTGACCTAGACCTTGCTAAAACATTTCAATAGCCCTGACTGCTCCTTTCTTGCAACCATTAATATTCCTGGTGCTGCCCATTTGCCATCCTCTAATGGATGTCTGTAAAATTCCTCATCATCTCCCCTAGTTTTGACTGACCAATATAATTGTGCACATCTTGCCTACTTAATTCCATATTGATAAATGTCTTAACTTCAAATAATGAATAGGGAGAGCCAGCGACAATAATTGCTCGTTATTTTCCCATTATTTTTGCTTTGGTGATATGTAAATTAACCAAGGATCTTTGCAGTTCTCTATTTTGACAATTCAATGGCATTAGCCATTTCAGCAGTTGCTTTAACAACTCTAATTTGCTAGGTTTATTTCCAAGAAATTATGCCACTAGCAATTTGTCTATTTACTCACAATCCCTTTGGCATTCACTCCGCAAGTGTCTGCCTGTATGCCCCAAAACCAAAGCTCAGGACTTCCCCGGTTCCTGTCCTGTGATCCTTATTTCACAGAATGCGAAAGATTAATTTTTAAAAAAAATCCCCTAAAGAGACCAAGCAAAATCTTGGAAAAGGTTCTTTTGCTGAGGATTAATTTTGCTGTGAATCCCAGCAATGCTGCAGCTTTGAGGTCGCTCATCACACAAGTGTGAGGTGAAGATGGTAAAGAAACAGGAGAGACATCCTTAGGGGCTGGTGAAAGACACAGCAAAAAAGCAGATGGTCCAGTTTAACTCACCACCCTCCAACGCAGGAACCTTCTAAACCAAAAGATTTCATCCCCTGAAAAGCCAGAAACTTCTGGAAGTCCACATTGATATTGCTTTATGTTTTACATTAGGAACATTCAGTGTGCGGCAGAACAAACAGAAGTGTCTCAGGATGCATAAACAGTAATTAAAGTGTTGTGCTATCAGAGCGCTCAGACACAAGCCAGCATACCTTAATGCATCGCAAATCACACTGTTTCTGGCGCTAACACATATCGATCATTCTGCTCCAGCAGTTCCACCTGCACTCTGACCACAAACCTGCTTCTGCTGGAATTAGGGATGTCAAACATCCCTCAGCGCAGAGACAGACACGTCTCTCTGAACCTATTCACAACCCAACCAGGATCTTGCCATTGCCCTCAGCAGGGAGAGGAAAAAATAAAAAAGGAGTGTTATCAACCAGACATTTTGAACCAAGAGGTCACAAATCCAATCACTTTGCCCTACCCAAGAGCCACTAGACGAGAAGTCCAGGCAAACAATACATTTTTTAAGTTTGATTGATTTGCACATTGTGAAAGTTGGGGGTGAGAAGAAGAGAGCAAAGGGAAACCTATTCTGGCTTGACTACAATATCTGCTTCAACAAAATTGAAAAAGTCTTTTTGGAACGCTTCTGAACTTCTCAAAAAATAAAGTTAAAGAAAGGTCTGAAATGAAAAGTCAGCTCTACAGAAAAGCAGCAAAAAGAAAGAGTTTGGAAAATGTCAGCAGAAAGTACTTTTATTTTTCTCCTCAGGGGTTTTTGTTCTAAAACAATCTGGTCAAATCACTCAAGAGTTGTGATTAGCAAATCTTCATTTTGTGCTAAACCAAATAAAATGCTTTAAAATGTCTCCAAGGGCAGCTCATACGAGGCCTCAGCTCTGAACTGGTAGGAAATCAGTTTTCTTTAAGCACTTCAAATGCCAGTGCTGTGGTTTTGTAAAGAGCCACCCCTCCCTTGGCTGGGGGAAGGAGCAACAGGAGTGATGGAGATTCACAGCTTTTTCCTGTTTTCTCCCTTACTCCCATATGGAATATGGAAAATAGTTATTTTGTGAAACCTTCTTTAGTGTCACACCGACCCACGTGGCACAGGAGCAGCTACAGAGCAGCACTGCCCTTCGTTCACAAGTGCATCATTTTATGCACTACGCACCCTCTGGACCACCATCAACTTATAGGACACAAGAACTGGAATTTCTCTATGCTAATTATCACTAAGCAAACAGAATTTGTTGACTTTCTCCCCCTAACCACCATATAATCTTTACATTCACCATACACTTCATATCAAGAGGCTGCCAAACTAGTCCATGCATTTTCTGTAACTCTTGAGCACCTGATTTGCACATTAAACTGCTGTTTACACACAGCATGAGCTATAGCCACAACCTGCTGCATCACAAATGGTATTTCTACAAATTGTGCTAAAGGGCCAATTCTGTAACTGGTTGCACATGAGCAAGCAACAGAATCTCATCTTTGATGCATCCCATCTGAATACAATCAACAATAATTAGTGTATTAGCCCCAACATTGACCTGAGCACTTCAGATTTGCACCAGTTTTGGGCTCCAAGGGGTTGTCTGACAACAAGGTAGAAAGAACTACAAGAGGAAATGCCAGGGGAGGTTTAGATTGGATATTAGGGAAAATCTATTCACTGAAAGGGTTATCAAACATTGGAACAGGCTGCCCAGGGAAGTGGTGGAGTCACCAACCCTGGAGGGGTTTAAAAAAAAACGTGTAGATGTGGTACATAGGGAACAGTTTGGCAGTGTTAGGGTAACAGTTGGACTCGATGACCTTAAAGGTCCTTTCCAACCTAAATGGTTCTATGATTTTATAAAGTGACACGGATCCATAGGAGATACAGCCTCATTCCTTGGACTGGACATCACTAGCTGGAGCACACATGGTGGTTATATGTCCATCCCACCCCGAGATGAGCCAAAAAATTCATGCAACAAGCTACTCTAACCAAGCTCCCTCAGGTCTGACAGAAACAGCACACCTGTTACTATGAATCCAGCTCAAACCAGCTTCCAAAATCCAACATATCTATAAATAAGGCCCCCCCACCAGCAGTGCAACATCCCCAAAAAATGCAGGGGTGGTTCACTGATGGCACTGAATAATTTGAGAGCTGCAGTCAGCACAAAAAACGCACAGAAATGATCAAAGTGGCACTTGCAGTAAACTGCCGGGGTCACAGCATGGAGAGCATGGCCAGGTTGTGGGAAGCGATACCTTTCTCAGCCAGAAAGTTCACATACTAAGCACTCAAATCCCCAGAGCTCCAAGGTCTGTGTCTCTGCCTGGAATGATAATGCACAGAAATGACTTGCTGCCTTTTTGGTTACTCGTATCATGAAATAACAGCTCCCTGATATCATAGTAAAGCACAGAACGAACAGGAAAAAAAAATACACACCCAGAAGCACAAAAAGCCTGAAGCTGCCCAATAGAGGACTCAGACAAATCCAGCCAGACTAACCAATCGTTGCACATAAACGTGATTTTTTTTTTGTGTATGTCTGGTAGCACGCAATGCAGAAAGACTTTTCTCCCCTTCCTCCAACCATCCAAATTCCTCTTAAAGAGAAGAAAAGGGAAGGGAAAATGAAGAGCGTCCCCACATCTCAGTTGTTAGACGACAATCTCTGCACTCTCTGCTTACAGTTTTCTGTTTTACCACTGAGCTGGTTTTGTAAGGAGCTCAATTATGCACAGGAATCAGGGAAAGCTGCTGCAGCATTTCCAGCTGCTGCAGGGAAAGATTGTTGCTGCCACCTGCAGTCATCCCTCTGGAGACAAATTGCTACCGAAAACACCTGGGGCAAGTGGGTGGGATGCCAAGGGCTAAACAGGTGTTATTTCTGGAAAAAAAAAAGGGGGGGGAGGGGATTTTACAGGTTTCCAGGTAGCCAGGATCCTGCTGGTCCCATGGCACAGGCCACCTTTTGATGCTAAATGACATAAAATGCTTTGCCAGCTCAACAAGACCCTCCAAGCTGATGCAAATCCAAGTAAATATGTTATTTATAAATGGGTCATGACACTCATTGACAAGAATAACAAGATAACAGAGATCACATGTGTGGAAGGCATATCGGCTTTGTTCTGATACCACCCAAAAGTAAACCCCAAAGCCTCAGTCTGTGAATCTAACAGATCCAACAGCCTGTGTGCAAGGGTATTTTTTCAGTAGGGAACATCAGGATAACATCTAGGTTTGTGTAAAGCGGGTGATTTGATTCTGAGGTGAGGCGTGCAGTTAATACTCGAGCACAAGTTGGCTATATGGCAATCCTCCCAAAGCCAGAGGTAAAATAAAGCACCTACTTCTCTATTGAAATAGAACTTTATCTCCAAAGACTCTAGATGCCCACATCCTATGGAGGCACAATGCCAGAATATGGAAAATAGTTACTCTGTGAAACCTTACCTAATGCCATTTCACTACTAAAATCAGCAGTCCAGACAAAGAAACATTTCCACCTAAAAAAAAAATCCACACCACTAAAACCACCCTCACCATCTATTAAGAGCCTGCAGACACACACACAGCACCATAAGCCTCAGATCTCCACAAGCTCAAAACAAACTCGCAGGAAAACTGGAAAGAGGAAAGAAAAAGCCATCTACAGGTGAATTGTCCCTCAAACCCCATCCTAACCTGAGAAAATAAGACTGCAACAGACTTCCCTGGCCATGAGACAAGGGCTGCTGTGTCAAAAAAAAAAAGTGGTAACAAAGGCTATTTGCTAATTAACATGACTAATGGTAATTTGAAACATCTGTAAAATCCCCCCAGGATTCTCTATGTAAATCAATCTCCAATTTAAGGGGGAATGAAACCTATACCAGATTATTACGCATCAGAAAGCCACTAACAAGAGTTAAAAAGGGGGAAACAACCCCTAGCTCTACACACAAAATAAAAGGAGTGCTAAAGCACTGGGTTCATCTTCCAGCATTACTTTGCTGCTAAATGTCTGACAATTTTAATAGAAATCCATCACCAAAATAAAATTTGAGAGTCAGAACCTGAGAATCTAAGCATAAAAATATACTGCAAAGGAACATCTAAAATCCATATCTAAAATTAGTTGTTTGAGAAAGGGAGATATAATACTGCTGTAATCCCTCCTTCCTGCACTATTTGATTTTGTCCTCCAACCTCACTTACGGCTAGAAGCATATTTTTTTTCTGTAAGTTACATTGGAGCTTAAAAGGAAGGATTCTCCTCCATGTTCTGCCATTATGATGACAGGTTTCCACCATTTAACACAAGTCTACTGTTATCTGCTCACAGAATCACAGAATGTTAGGGATTGGAAGGGACCTCAAAAGATCATCTAGTCTAATCCCCACATCATCACCCAAAAATGGAAAGATGGAAGAAAAGATAACTTGAGCCCCAGACTCTTTCACCATCCATCCCAAGGCCTTGAAATCTTTCTTCATTTCCCTCAGGCTACAGGATGCAGCTTCCTCCCCATCTGTCTGTAAGATCAGCAGCGGGTAGTAGTCTGTTGGGTGCACCAGGTTGGGGAGCGCCCTGGTGATATCCTTGATCCGGGCTCCAAGTAGGCTACAAACTTCCCTATGATGAGGGTCAACTCTGCATATCGGGCCCTCTGTCCCTCTCAGAAGGGAATTGCCTACTACAATTACCCTTCTCTTTTATCAGAGGCAGTCTTGAGGCATGGAGTCAATCGCCTCTTCCTATGTCACCTTGTAGGCGGCCCTTGCACCACATCCCCACCTACCTCTTCTTCAATATCCAGGACCTCAAACTTACTACAGAGGGCCACCTGGAGAAGCAAAGCAGGTAGGGAGGGGGGGTTGCCCGTGATGCCTAACTGGAACTTGCTTCCAACCCTCCTCAGCTTTTTGATCCCCTACCTCTGCCCAACAGCAACAGGGCAGGGGCTGTCTCGGGTCTTCCCCGAGGGGGCAAGGGGTCCATCACCTTTTGGGGGGTTCCCCCTTGGGGCCTTTCTGCCTGGCACACCAGGGAGTTACTCCACCAGTCGATCTCCTTTTCACACCCCCTGATGGACCTCAGGGCCTCAATCTCCTCCTTAAGTTTCACAACCATGCCGAGCAGATCTCACACCTGCTCACACCTCGCGCAGGCGGAATGCCGGCCTCCCTCACCTGGCAGCAGCAGGCTCTGGCACACCAGACACCTGAACATCCACGGTTCGAGGCAGTTGCTCCGCCTGAGTCGACACAGTCTTCTTGAGGCAAGCTCTCTGTCTGGAGGAGACCACGGCCGGCAGCAGCCTGAGTCACTAGCAGTAGGTGAGAAGGCCTAACAAGCGAGGAGTGCCCACCTCTGCGCCCTACTACACGAGCTGCCCCACCCGCTGCCGCAGCACAGCGTGGGTGACACCCACCCGCCTCACAAGCTGGGTGCCTCCCCCAGCGCTTGGCGGGCAGCGCTGCCCTCCCTGAGGCCTTTTCAAGGCGAGGGGCGGGGGTGTGATCACCGTCACCGCGGTAACGCCCCCGCCACGTCCGCCGCTCTCGCAAGGGCTGCCGGGAGCTTCCGGTGCCGAAACCGAAACCCGTCCCCACGCTCCTCCTTCCCCCGGGGTCGCCCTGATGGTTCCGGCCGAGCTGGTTCTGCTCAGGCAGAAGCAAAAGCATCCGGGTTTGTTGCCCAGTTCCCACAAATCTAATTTATGTACAAGTTGTTCAGCCCAGCTCTGCAAATGTGAAAAAAGAAATGCGTTTAGCAATTTCAGTAATTTATTTCTGCATAAAACAGCCCAGTGATACCCATCTCTTTTTAAGAGATGTCTTATCCCCTTCCTAATACAGAGGAAAGATGCAAAGAAGTTGTCTTCAAACCTTCCACGCTCCTCATGCATGAAAATAAATCCATATGAAAGAGGAGCTCATCCTTTGAATGTTAACGTATTGCAGCATCAATTGATATTTATCACGCAGCGAATTAGAAGTTAGCAACCATTTATAGCACAATTCCAGTAAACATTAGTGCCTTTCCCAGCATATATACCCACCCACACAATTAATCAGAAGAAAAAAATAAAACAAACTCTTCCTAAATAAATGCAAGTTTCTTCATCGAGGCGTCTTTGTTTTACCAATCTCCGCGCAGTGTGTTTTATAAAGACTGGTCTCCCCACCCAAAAAGGGCTCAGAGACACCAGTGGAAAGACCTTCCCTTGCTCCTTATGGGTAAATAGTGATGTTCCTCCTGCTTCTTGTGGTCTCCAGGGGCTGTTTTGGCTGGATGGGCCCCAAACACCCCTGTAAAATTGGAGGTGAAGGAAGAACATGCCTGGACAGGGATGCTCCCCAAGGTCCCTGGTCACCACCTGACGAGGTGCCCAGGTGGCTGTGATCACCTGTGGGGAGCACACAGGCTTGGAGAGACCCACCATCAGCAACATGGAGCACCCAAGCACAAAAAACCCCTACATTTTCCTTTAAAAACACAAAGCACAGTCACATTGGAACACCTCAGCTGATTCAGCAGCGTCTGCCCAGCCCCGCCAGCAGCAAAACCAGCTCTTGGTTGGTGAAACAGCAGAACCACAGCTCCCATCAAAGCAACAGGCCGAGCCCAGTTTCACAGAATCACAGAATGTCAGGGACTGGAAGGGACCTCGCAAGCTCATCCAGTGCAATCCCCCCGCCGGAGCAGGAACACCCAGATGAGGTTACACAGGAAGGTGTCCAGGCGGGTTGGAATGTCTGCAGAGAAGGAGACTCCACAACCTCCCTGGGCAGCCTGGGCCAGGCTCTGGCACCCTCACTGGGAAGAAGTTTCTTCTCATCTTTAAGTGGAACCTCCTGTGTTCCAGTTTGCACCCATTGCCCCTTGTCCTATCACTGGTTGTCACCCAGAAGAGCCTGGCTCCATCCTCCTGACACTCCCCCTTTCCATATTGATCCCCATGAATGAGGTCACCCCTCAGTCTCCTCTTTTCCAAGCTAAAGAGACCCAGCTCGCTCAGTTTGGCGGCTGGTTTTACCCACAGAGCACGAAGAAAACCCTAATATAGGTGTGAACGTCCTACTTCACCTCAACGGGGCACTAACTCAAAGGCAGGAAAACACGAACAGACCCCAACAAACCCCCAAAGCAGGGCCCTCCCAGCGCCACAGGCACCCCCCACAGGGCCCCCTGGAGCTGGGCACACGCAGACACCCACCCGGAGGAACCCCAAGCTTGGCTTCCCCACGCAGACGTGGTCTGAGGGGTCTCCCGTGGCCTCCACGCCGCCGCCATCTCCACGTGTCTCATGGCTCCTCACCCGCGGCCGCCATTACGCCCAACACATGTGCGGGGGGCGGGACAGGGCGTGAGGCTCTTTGTCGTGAAAAACCTCACAAAAGCAGCCTTTCTCGGGATAATGGGTCCATTGGGTTTATAATTAAGAGATGGTAGGTCAAGGGGGAGATGGATAAATCATAGAATCAAAGTTGGAAGAGACCCTCAGGATCATTGAGTCCAACCATAACCCAACTCTAGCACTAACCCATGTCCCTGAGAATCTCATCTAAATGCCTTTTAAACCCCTCCAGGGATGGTGACTCCACCGCCGCCCTGGGCAGCCTGTTCCAACGCATAAAGTGTGATGGGAGCGGCTGAGGGAGCTGGGGGTTCAGCTGGAGAACAGGAGCTGAGGGGAGACCTTCTGATCTCTGACCTGCCTGAAAGGAGCTTGGAGCCAGGGGGGGTCGGGCTCTGCTCCCCAGGAACAAGCGCCAGGACCAGAGGAAACGGCCTCAAGTTGCGCCAGGGGAGGTTGAGGTTGGATCTGGGGAACAATTTCTTCCCCAAAGGGCTGTGGGGCCTTGGAACAGGCTGCCCAGGGCGGTGGTGGAGTCACCATCCCTGGAGGGGTTGGACAGAGGGGGATGAGGTTTTCAGGGACATGGGGCAGTGCCAGGGCTGGGGGAACGGTTGGACTCAATGATCCTGAGGGTCTTTTCCAACCAAAGTGATTCTATGATTCTAAGAGAAAGGAAAGCACAAGGCTTTGACCTGAAAGGAGACCCAAGGGAGATGGGTACAGATCAGAGTCAGAACCCAAATGGGCTCCATGCTTGGTGTGAGGACCTTGCCCATCTCCAGGGGATCGGTGCTGGGCAGGCAACGACGTAGATACTGTCCTGGACTGGGAAAACCACAGCCCTGCCCTGTGGAACGTGTGAACCAACACCTGGTGCTTGCTCTTCACTTCCATTCTTCTTGGGAAAAAGAATTTCCAGGATTTTCTTTTTTTTGCCCATTCACATATCCTGTATGTTGTTATTGTTTGGGTTAAGGGTTGTCATGAGAACATGCAGCCTACATTAATTTAATGGAATTATCATGTGTGGATGGGGACCCTCACCAGATGTTGGCTCGCTAAGTCATTTCTTCACCATCGAGCCCTGAGCAGATATTTCCATAGGGGTGCTGGCTGGTGAGTCGTGGCTTCCATGCTCAGCTCGGGCAGGCACAACTCTTCCCAGAATTAATAAACCAGGATATTCCTCTCTAAACTGCTTTTCTGATGAAAAAAAAAGCATTAGCATTGCCCTGAAAGGCTGTCTGGAACATGATGTCTAATTGCTCCACACACACTTGAACAACTCTTTGGTGCTGGGCAGCCCCGGAGCTTCTGAGCAAATTTGGGGCTTTCATTTGTTTCTGGGTGAAATCCCTGTAAAAGCCATTTTATCTGTTCTTACCCCAGCGGTCACAGAGCAAGGTGTGAGGATCAGGCAACCCACGCAAGCCTTTGGTGACTTGGTTTCCATGTCATCTTTTTCTTTATTTACTGGGTGTTTTTAGTCGGAGAGACTAAAGCAAGAATCCAGAAGAAAAAGACAGTTGTTTTTTTTTTTATATCCTCTGGTGACAAATACAAACTTTGTGGTTACAGCTAAGTACACAGACTCTAGGAGAGAGGAAAATCTGTTGCTGCCATTTCTACCGCTTCCCAGGGATGGGAAACCAAAACAACAAGGTTAGGGTGGCATCAGAAACCGGGCAGGAGAAAGAAAAGAAAACCAGATACAGTAGCCCAGGGTCTCTTAGGCTTAAGCCACTGAGTGTTAGTTATAGATAAGGCCCTTCAAAGACTTTGTTTTATTCCTTAAAAAACAAGCTGGCTGGAGCCAGCGCTGTGAAAGCTCCTTCCCAAGGCCAATATTGCCTGTCCAGATGATCCCGTAAATCCGCTGAGGTCCAGCTTTTCGTTTGGCCTCCCCAGCAGACCTGACCTTGCAGGAATATTTTCTTGGCATGAACTGCAGAGAAAACTATGAAAAGAAGTTATTAAACACTTTCAAAGGAGATGAGCGCAGAAGAGTTTTCTGTTTCTCGCTCTCTACTCGGTGATAAAGAGACAACAAATTGCCAGAATTTCATAAAACCACATTTGTTAATGATCTAGAAATGCAAAGCCTGGCAACAGATATATGCTATTCTTTTGAAGGAGGTTCTGGTGGCTTCTGCAAAAGAAAACATAGAAACCTCATGCAAATAATATGCTAAATAATTAAAAGAGATGTTTTCTGATTCCTTCGTATTATGGATGAGGGTGGAAGACAACAAGGGGATTAACAAAGGAAGGAAGATAAAGTGGAGAAAACATTCTTATATTTCCAGTAAAAATGATGAGTTAACTACAAGGAGATTTTAAAAAAAAAAGAAAAAAAGAAGTTTGGTGCTTGGCCCTGACAATTATTCCTAAATTTGGAGGCAGAAGACACAAACTAGAGCTATCTGTGCCAGGCAGGTTGCCCATCAGGGTCACAGAAAAGCAATAGCTCTCTTGTCTTTCTCTTTCGCTCAATGTCCTCGGTCCCTTTCTTGGTCCCAAAGGTAGACAGATATGTTTCCCCCCAAATTTTTAAGACAGAAGTGTGAATGGTCTCAGCAGCTGGTGCCTTTTCAGGAGGTTGACACCTCTAAAAGCTCTAAACTCTCTAAAAGCAAGTGCGGAGGAAATCCAGGAGCTGAGGTGTACATCTGCCCTGAGAGATGAACACAAAATGCAATTACATCATCCCAAGAGAAGCGCTTCGTAGAGATTTTCCACCTCTCCTTAATTTAACTCGGGCTCTTTTCCTTGCAAGTGATAAGAGAAGTGGAATGTGAGTCCACCCACGGGTTTTAAAGCCTTTTGATATATCAACACCCAAAGCAAAGGTCCCGGGATGCAACCCCGGTTGGATCCACTGCTCACGTCGGTCCCCTTAGGCCACCCATGTCCTCTAAAATCAGCCTACAAACGCTTCGGGCTGCTGACAAACCTCAGGCTTTGCCTAAGTGCATACAGGTATAACTGAAATTTGGGGCTCAGTGTCTCAGTCAATGCACAGTTTCAGTCCAAATAACTTACGCAGCTGTCACCAGACCCAGTGAAAACCCACCTAGAGGAGCTTCAAGGGGATGGAGAACGACCATTAGGGCCTCATGTGCATCAGTGCAAAGTATTTCCTGTCGGTTTACCGAGATTCCTAAGATTTTTAGGGAATTTTTAGTTCAAATAGCTACAAATCGGTGGAATCACCACCCCTGGAGGGGTTGAGCAGATGCGGAGATGAGGTTCTCAGGGACATGGGGTAGTGCCAGGAGTGAGGGAACGCTTGGACTCAATGAGCTTGAGGGTCTTTTCCAACCAAACTCATTCTATTATATTCCCATTTGAAAGCTGGGACTGCAATCCCAGGTGTGCTGAAGCCCAAGACCAGACTCTGGCTTACTGCCCTAGCCAGTTTACATCCCTTGCCTGTGGGTAGGAAGTGTGATTAAAGTGTGTCCAAATTTGGAATTACTTTATCTGTGGAAATCTAGATTCCAAAATTGGGGTCACCCAATTTGGGATTTCAAAGGCAAGTCTCCATTTTTCCTTCACCAAGAAAAATATTCTGACATTCTTTTCCTTTGACCTTCTTGAAATGTTTTAATAAGACTGAAACAATCCATATTAACTGAGATTGAAATGTTTCATTTCCACACTACTGCTCCAATTCCTGCATGAGACGGTATGAATAGAGCACAGCAATTTTACAAATGGTTTCAATAATGTCCCACTAAAGTGTGCCAAAAATCAATTTCTGAACAGAGGACGCTTTTCTTGAGAAAATATCCCTGCTGCTGTAATGCCAGGTTGTCTCGAGAGGGTGAGTTCAGAGGACACCCTACAAACCTCAGCGCTCCAGCAGCACTTGGAGAGTAGGAGAGTGGGAATGAGCACCCCGAGTTTTCCTTTGTTTTTGCATCGCGGGCACAGCAGCGTCTTCATCCTCCGTGGCAACTCCTGTCACTACAACGGGAGTAATGAAAATAATATTAACAATGGGTTTTGGTCCCTCTGAGTTCAAATTCGTGCCTTGGCAGGGCAGGATTTTCATGCACCTTTGGATATCTGGGAGGTACAAGGCGTGCAGGCTCCTTTAGGAGACACACCGATGGGGCTGGGAAGAGCAAAGACATTTGGGGCACCCAGTTTTCCAGCTCAGAAATCCTCCAGCCAACTTGAACAGGGTGACAGCCTCCGAACAGGTTCCCTTCCCACTTAAACACCAGCTTTTCACCAGGAATATTAATATTTCCAGCATAACTGAACATTGACAGTGGGCAGTATGTGACCAGCGACCGCCCAGATACGATAGAGTGTTTAAGGCTTTCGTGCATGGCTGTTATTGATAATACTTAGGTAAATGTGTGCAGGTAGGAAGATTTAGCCCTTTTGTCTTGTCTGCTCGTTGCCAAAAGGGGATCAGGCTATTTTCTATCCCCTTTTTCATAAATCACAGCATTTGGGCTGGATATGTCTCCCAGAGACCAATGTGCACAGAGAGCTGCGCCGCCCTCTGCACAGGGAGAGGATTTTCACATTGCTGCTTGCCAGGTGCATTTTTTCCTCCTTTAAATCTTTATTTCTGTCTGTACCTTTCTCTCTTCTCCTTCTCTGCATGAAAATCTTCCTGCCACCTCCTGGAAGAGTCTGCAATTGCTGCAGCGCCTCTGCAAAAGGGAAATATTTCTGTTCTTTTCACAGAAAGTGCTAAATATCAGTGCTTTCCCCTACTCATTGTTTTCCCTTCAAGGAAAAGACAATACGAGAATTCAACTAAAGCACAGGAAATTAGTGAGACTGAATAAGATAAGTAACCGGCTTTGTGCCTGTGTTCAGTCGGCAATACAAATTTTGGATGGATATTATTTGTGTTACAAAATGAAGTCTGTATTAGGTGTTATGCAAACACAGTAAATTACCTCTGTCTCCAAAAACCTAAAAATCAGAATAGAAATAAATGGTCCTAATTTGGTAAACTGCCAATAAATTTTGAAGCTAAAAGGTAACAAACTAGTTTTGGCGATCAGATAAATACTGGAATGTGATTTCAGCAGGTTAACTGCTCTCATTTGAGATAAATACATTTAACATCGACTTTGCTTCAGCTGAAATTTTACCTGGGGTGATTCCCTCCGTCTTGGATGCTTACGTTGCCCATGAGCATCATTTTAGCTCACCCAGACTCCCATATCTCTCCAGTCAGTTTTATTTACCAGCTTTGGACAGCAAATTCCTAAGCCATGCTGTCTAAATACAAAACTGCCTTGTAGGTCATAGACAGAGGAAGTGCTGAGGTCAGGGAGTGATGCTGGATAACAACACAATTCACCTGGATTTTTATGACAATTATTATGTCAAAGCTCTGTAGAACCTCTCATGTATTTATCACAAGTCGATTCTCCACGGACGGGAGGATATATAAATCTTGCAGCAAATCTGAGGAATCCTTTGAAATTTCAATATTTAGTGTACAGGGGCCAATTTCATCCATCCTGAGCCCAGATCTTCAGCTGGCAGAGTTGCTGCCCTATCTCCAGCTCGCTCCTCCTCCGCAGCTTCCATCGATACCCAAAAAATGGTGTTAGTGAGTAACAAATGTCTTCAATTTCTTTTGCACTCAGAGGGGTTTTACGTTTCATTGATTTCAAGGTTGGCATTTCTCTATTAAATCCTTTTGCCGGTTGGAACTCCCCTATCTTTAAGCAGCTCCTTTGAATACTTTGCAGGTTTCTTTCCTGCCTAAATGATGATTCTTTTTTTTTTTTTTTTTTTTTTTTCAAAATCAGCTTCCCAGTCCATGCCACACAGTTTGCATTGCTCCCAGAGAATATTGGCCATCTAGAATAGGAAACAGAGAACTAACGAAACCTCATTTTCTCTGGGTTTGGGTCCTTCCCTGCTAGACCTTTCAATCCAGCTGCACTTCTGCCCCACCACTGATTCCCCAGCATTTCCCTCTGTTTCTCACGTCTCACTGGAGATTTTTATGCCCGGTGCAAAAACGGGTGAATGCATGAAAAGCCATTAATATTTTCTCCAGGGCTGCTTGTTCTTGCCAGGAGCTGCATTGTGCCCCTTTCACATTTGGCTGAATTCAACCTTTCCGAATGGTCCCAACACCTTACGTCCACTGGAGACCACGTTGAATTCCTCCAGTTCTCCCTATTTCTGTACGGTCTCATGTCAAAGTGAGTTTTTACATATCAATTCTGAGGCGGCTTGTACTGAAAATGATCATCGAGTGCCCTTTTTGGGGGAGCACAGCGTTTCCAGGGATGTCTCTGGGAGATGGCAGCAGGACTCCTGCTCTGCAGGTCCAGCTCACACCGATGTTCCTGGGTCAATAAACTACATGGTGAGCACTGCAGCTTCAGCTGCTTGGAGCCGATGTCTTCAAACACCAGGGGACACTGCAAGACTGAGCAGTGACCAGGCCAGACGTGGCCTGGACAGCATCTGCTGCTCCGTATCCTCCAGAAACACCTGCAATGGCCAGCAAACCCCCTGCGCTTCGCTCCTCCGGGCTTGGCAATGTCACTTCACAGTGTCTCCGTGGGGTGGGGGACCAGAAGAGCAGGGTGCGAGGGGACATTTTGCCAATCTCGAAGGGTGACATCCTGCAGAGTGGGCCCTGTGAAGAAGAAAGAGGGGTGATAGCTGTGTTGCGCATCCGAGGAGGACTGTGCCATGCCTCGGAGTAATCTCTCAGCCCTCGCCTTGTGCATCTCGGCCGGGGGAGGACACAGAAGCTGCCCAAGCAGGCGCTGGTGTGGTGGGGTGAGAAGGAGGTGGGAGGCACCCGGGGACTGGTGTGGGTGAAGCTGGAGGGGTCTGGTGGCAAGATCTGGAGCAGCACACTGCAAGGGGAGCAGCGGGCCTGAGCTCGGCTTGACCTCCCTGTCAATGCCAAAAGCATCTCATCACCGCATCGCTCATGAACACGGCCATCTGTTTTCTCTCCAAACACCTTGTAAGGATCAAGTGTGGGCTAAAAGTGACGGAAATGCTCAGCTGCTCGGAGCAGAGCTCGCGCTTTCCCTGTGAGACGGATCAGATGGCTTTTCAGCCCAGCGCCTTGCTGTGTCAGCCCTTCCGAGGATCCCCCCGTGAAGGATATCAAAATAACTCCCGTCTCTCCCCTTTGCATGGCCCTTACGTTCTGATCTTTAATTACGCAAGCCTCATTTGCCTTACGGGAGCCCTGCTCGGAGATCGACACCACAGGACGTGTTTCATCTCATGGTGCCGCACTCACAGTGGGCCGGAAAGCAGCTGTCGTCACCCACCCGAGCCGGCCCAGAAAGGACGTGACAGCGCTCACCAGCGGGTTGGACAACACGGGAACGCGGGGAGACGACGGAACCCAAGTCAACAAGGCTCAGATTAAGCTGAAAGAAAAGCGCGTGCTTAAGTGTTCTGCTGAATCGGGGTCTACGAGCCCCTCGCAGGGAGCAGCCGGGTGTCACTTAATGGGACGATGGCGCATCAGCCGAGCTGGCAAGGGTGATGGTGCCGGGTGGGATGAAGGCATCTCCACGGGGTGGGGAGGCCCAGGGCTTGTGAGGATGCCAGAGCTGGCAAAGCAAGTCGCGGCCACGCACCCAGCCTGCTGGGCTCTGCAAACGCCCCCTCCCATACAGTAAATCCCCCCCGCCACGATTAAAAACAGAGCTGTTTGCTTTCCTGAGATTGATTGCACATTTAATCAGTCGCCGTTCGTATATACAGTATCACTGAAAGGGAGAGATAATAAAGAAATCATTCATTTAAAGGAGTAACTGCATTGCAGATCAATTTCTTCAAAACCTTCATGTGCACAGAAATCCTATGGGATGAATATTTCATAAGGGGAATAACACTGTTAAATTAATAAAAACCCTGCATGCCTAGTTATGAACTACAATGATTGCTGAAGTTGTTATAAAAAAAAATATAATCCTGTTCATACTTTGTACATCAATTTATGACAGAGTCATAGCTGGACCCTGGGGGAAATGGAGAAGAAAAAGGGACCCTTTTGATGTGAGGCATTTTCAGTAAGTAATAAGAGTTGCATGGACACGACTGCTCTCCGAGGACAGGCAGCCGCACTGGCAAGGTGAAGCTGGTTTCTCAAGTGGGAGGATGGACATGCTGAAATTAATTATGCTGAATATTTCCTTCTGCCTGGCTCAGGCTGCAGGTGAGTGACCTGAAGAGCTGGAGTGACCTCAAGTGTTGGATGAGATGGATAAGTGATGTCTCCTTCACCCACCTCCAAACCCTCCTGGGTATCTTGAGTCCCAGGACCACATCTTAAGCTTTCCAGGGGAAAATAAACTTCCACTGGATAATTTCCAGCCCGCTCTGCCACTAGATCCATCCTTTCCGTCTTTACAAAAGTTCATTCTTCTCGCTGTCAGCACTTCTGCTGGACCCAGCCAGGTCCTCGCAGGCTTGGTGGCAACTTCACCGGGGCTGCTCTCCCACAAAAACTTAAAAGGAGCTCATCAGCTTTTACCAGCAAAAGACAGAGAAGGCTCAAAACCACCATATTGATCTTCCCCTTTGAAATTTTTCTACATAGTGCCGAATAAAAATAGAACAAAAGTATGTATCAACGTTTTCTACTTGTAGCTGATTTGTCTACTCGGCATTATTTTCTTCGGCAGGGAAGAGGGTGAGGCGCACAAAGGGGACAGAGGCATGGGACAAATAAGTAAGAATGTAAAATTGGGTGTTTTGATTTTTTTTTAATGTTAACTAGATAATGTATTCATAATCTTCCTTGCTTACGACAAAAAAATGAGTGCTTGCCTTTTGAAGCCCTCATCTGGCAGAGAGAGATAGCAGATTTCTAAGAGCATTTTTTATGCTCCTTTGATGACTGTGAGGGGAAAAAAAATATTCAGAGAGCCGAAATGACATTTTTCTATAAATTTCACACAGCTCTGCAGGCATGTAGGCATGGAGGCATTCATTAAGATTAGTTGGAATTACTTAAGCACCGTGAATTTTCTCCATCAAGTTGGTAACTGGAACGCTGCGGATTAGTTATTGATCAGCTGCCATTAATACTTGGGGCTCTTTCCATGCCTGTTGTTGGGCTTTTTGTTGATTCTTCCCCCCTCTCTTGTGCGAGCGGAGTCTGTGAAATTCACAAATTAAACAGGCGCTCTTCAGTCTCTCCTTTGTTTTGGGGAACAAAAAAAAAAATCAGAACAGAAGAAATAGCGCCTTTGTTAGTGCAAATCTTTATCTGCTTCACCTCGCTGCTTCCCCCCTCTGCTCCCTATCGCGGAGTGTCGCACCCCAAATTTTGGGTGGCTTTCAGAGCCGGTGCTGCAGCCCTTTGCAACAGTGCCTCGGGGTGCATGCAATGGGGTTTCGGCACACGGGTCCTGGCTTCAGTCCAGTCTAGGCTCATTGCTGGTTACTTGATTTAGCCGAGGTTGAGAACATCTTTTGAACCGCTCGGGACCTTCCAAGATCTCAGTTCCCCCATCCAGCTTGCCAGGCCTTTTGCTTTTCTCTTTGTCTTTGTTTCCTATTGAAAACCTCATGTTTTTTAACGATGCTTATTGCTAATGAAGAGTACAGCCAAGGAGTTGGGTCCTTCCAAGCCAAACTCCAGCCCAGCCAAGTTGAAGATAGAAAAGTGCTTTTGCGCATTTAAGCAACAGGGTTGTCCCCACTTGGGAATTTCAGTGGGACTTTCTCTTCTCCTTCAGATGACTGACCAAGGTCCTCAGCCCTACCACGGGTGTTCGGTCCTCCTCCCACACACTGCTTGTACCTTCTTGCAAGGAGCAACCCTGTCTCCTTTCATTTCAAATAGTTTTTCTGAGCCCTCAGGAGCTTTTTTGGGAAGCCGGTGTTACTGGGTAGATCCTGGACACTAAACCCTGGTGTCTTTGCTGGACCGTTCACAGTCTGCTCAACCTGCAATCGCTGTACAGCAGAGCACAAGGTAGTGCCACCTGGGCGAGAAGAAAGCAGTCCCACAGGCAGGCAGCAGAAAACTTATTAAATTCGCTGCAGGATACACCCCAAAGGAGTTGCACTTGGCTGAACCTCACTTCCAGCCACAACCCCAGCTCCAGTAGCAACCACGCGTCGGGCTTGCGACACCAATTCTTTGTACAGAAACACCAGGACCCGCACAGCTCCTGTCACCGTCACCTTTTCCTCCATCTGGTTGCCAAAAAGCCCCTGCACAGAGTCAAAAGAGGCCTCACGGAAGATTTGCCATGTTTCTTTTCGGAGCATCTGTTCCCCGGCAGGTTTCTAAATAAATGACCAAGGATGACTTTGCAAACGAACAGCATACAAAAGAGCACAAGGCAGCTGGTGCTGCAGGAAGAAAATAAGGCTTCCCTGCCCTGCACGGAGCTCCTAAAATGGTTTATGTTCTTCCATTGAAGAAGTGGAGCCAGTGGAGCCCGGCGTGTCCTGCCTTGAGCTGTCCCACGCTGAGCAAAGTTCTAAGAGGTTTCCATCATCTTCAGGGCATGGGGGGTGATACTTTCCATTAGCAGAACAGAGGGTAAAGCAGCTCAATTTAGATATTCCCATCTTCAAAATGCAATTTAAAGAATGAAGATATAACAATAGAAGAGCCACATGTTAGAGACAGAGGAGAGAGAGTAGGAGTTTCTTCCTCACAGGGTACACAGCTTGGAGGTGATCAGTCCATGCTCATTCGGACCAATCTAATGGGAAGTCACAGAATCATAGAATCATTTTCGTTGGAAAAGACCCTCAAGATCATCGAGTCCAACCATTCCCCCGCCCCTGGCACTGCCCCATGTCCTTGAGAACCTCATCTCCGTCTGTCCAACCCCTCCAGGGATGGTGACTCCAGCACTGCCCTGGGCAGCCTGTTCCAATGCCCCACAGCCCTTTGGGGAAGAAATTGTTCCCCAGATCCAACCTCAACCTCCCCTGGCGCAACTTGAGGCCGTTTCCTCTGGTCCTGGCGCTTGTTCCTGGGGAGCAGAGCCCGACCCCCCTGGCTCCAAGCTCCTTTCAGGCAGGTCAGAGATCAGAAGGTCTCCCCTCAGCTCCTGTTCTCCAGCTGAACCCCCAGCTCCCTCAGCCGCTCCCATCACACTTGTGCTCCAGCCCCTCACCAGCTCCGTTCCCTTCTCTCAACTCGCTCCAGCTCCTCAAGGCCTTTCTTGGTGTGAGGGGCCCAAAACTGACCCCAGGATTCGAAGTTTGGCCTCACCAGTTCCTATAAGGGAGAGGAAGATGTGGCAGTTCAAGCACTACATCCTCACTTGGAAGATCCAGGGTTGGGCTCAGCCTGACTTTGTACTTGTGGTTAGACCCACTACACACCAATTTTTGGCTGTTAAGATGCAATTTGTGAAACATCCCTTGTGTCTTCCTCTATTCAACCCCTTGAAACTGAAGCATCTCATTACTCAGACAGGCCCCAGGGGCTTCCATGACATTAACCTCCTCTTTAGCCATACCTGCGGTTCCAAAATACCCTTCCCCATGGTAGACTCAGGAGCAGAGCCTTTATAAACAGACTGGCAGCTTTTCACCGGAATCTGCGGCTGAGAGAGAGCCGCCAGACTTTTACAGGCCCCAATCCTTTGTGCCATATCAACTCTAATGAACCTGTGGTCCTAATTTTAAGCCGGCTGGTTGCTGGAATTGGGCACCAGGGACTGCTGTTGAGGAGGAAACGCGGTGTTTGACGTGGAAGCCGTCCTTCGCTTCTGCTGTCTGGCAGCGCACCGGTTCGCAAGGCTGGTAGGAAAGCTCTTAATTATCTCTCCTCAGGGATGTATAAAGTCCCGTGGAATGTCTTGCATGGGATGTCTGCTCCTCCCCTTCACAATCGCTGTTTCATGTGGAATTTGTCCCAACGGATGCCCAGACATGGCTGGGCTGACTTTATGCGTCTCTCCGGTTCCAGTTCTACAGGGACATTTCACCTGATGTACGTTCTCAAGTCCTACTGGGGTCCGCACAAAAGCCAGAAAAAATAATTTATATTTTGCTTGTTTTTCAGTTTTTCTGTTTTTCTTATGCTCCCCCCTTTCTTGGGGAATCCTAAAGCCCTTCTCTGCTTTTGCAAAGATGCAGCACAAGCCGAGGGCACAGGCGTTACTCTAATAGGAGGTGATGCAGACTGAGCATCACCAAGTTCCGAGAACGACCTTGCATTTTTATTCCTAGCTGGGTCAGTTTTTAAACAAACAAATGTTATTTCTGAAAGGCTGTGCAATGAAAACGTGGACAAGAAATGGCAAGGTATTTCCTAAGGGAGCCACGTCACAGGAAGAAAATCCTGAAACAACAGTTTGTGCACATTCAAAATCCATCCCTGCCTCTCCCCTCTCCTTTTTTCCTTTTTTAAATTTTTTTGGCAAGGAAACAGTTCATCAAGTGCAGTCCAAGTCTCTCTAAAGAGCCTTTATGTTGTGGAGGATGGGAAAAGGGGAAAAAGAATATTTTGATGAAAAAATCACTGCTAGAATTATGTTCGATTCTTCCAAAAAAACTTAAAGGAGATGTCACAGAGAAACAGTCTCCCTTGGTGGAGCACATGGAGGAAGGACAGGAATCCTCACGGGGAGTGGAAACGTCCTAGTCTGTAAGGAGAAAAGACACACAAAACAAAGATTTTCCAAAACCTCACTTGTGTGTGGAATATCTACAGCCGAGACAGGCTGCGGGCAGTCGTTCAGGCGTGGAAGGGCTGAGCTTGCCATCCCACCCATGAACTAATTAGCTGTGAATTAGAAGACAGACACGTTTCTCAAGGTCCATGGGGAACCAAGCCACCAACCCGCTCTCCATGCCAAGTTTCCTGCTCCTGAAGCTTGGGGTTAGGTTAAGGAAAAATCTCAGTAAAGCTGCCTCGGGAGTGTTCCAGGCTGCTTCCCACCAAAGCAAAACCCTTCTGCTTGGGGGCTAAGAGCAAGAAGCAAAGGGAAATAAATTGGGCCCAGGAGAGGTCCTTAAACTGCTTGGAGGAGCCGGCAGGAGCTCGTCTGGTCACCCCTCGGCATCTCTGGATACTCCTCAAATCGACAAAGAGCCGTTCAGGCTCACAGCCAAAACCAATCTCATGTTTTAATGAAGGGCTTGTTGTCCTGGAGAAGGCAGGGGAAAATTGTCAGCGGCAGAGACACCTGAATTAAAATCTAAAATCTGCATTATTCAGCTAGAAATAGCGAGAGCCGCAGCAGAGGCAGAGATGGTTTCTCCTCCCTCCTCCCCAGCCCAGCTCCTGCACCCCATGGCTCATGGGGCCGCCATGGCAAACCCTCTTCTCGAGCAGGATAATGAACGTCCCTGTCCCCAGAACAGCTATTCGAGGGAGTACGCAGAGACAAACGAAAAATAAAAGGTGGTGCATGTGTTTTTACAGGCTGCATTGCTTCATCTCCCAGTTTTCCCCATGAAAAATTACTTCTTGAAGAGCAGGAACAGCTTTTCACGCTCAGAAAGTCAAGCTTTCTGAAAGCTTCCAATTTTTAATCAGAATGAATGGCTGTGTGTTTTTTGACATCAGAAGGCAAATTCCCACGGCGCGTAGTGTTTTCAGGTGTTCATTGGCCACGTGAGGTTCCTATCAAAGGGTTGACTAACAAGAAATTTGACAAAACCCAAAGTCTTCTGCAAAAAAAAACCACCAGACAGAAAATAAGTCCAGACTTGCCAGATACATAAGTTTCTGTATTCACTTAACTTTCTGAAATAATCAGTATTAAATATTCCTTTTTTCGGCTGAAAGGGCACTACACATAATTTTCAGAGTCTGATAGTCATTACTTCCAATTCCTCTTTTCCTCCTAGGGCCATATGCTCGGTTTGAAGTTGTGGGAATATCTTCAACAGTGCCAATGAAATATTTAGGATTGTCTAAACAAATTCAGAATACATTTTCTCTAAAATATGCCCCCAAACAAAACAGCAGATGGGTTTCAGTGCCGTGTGGGGTACACCCTCGCCTCCGCTAGCCCGTATTTCCTCAGGACATCCATGAAACACAACAGCAGCTTCTGACTGCAAAGTCCAATGCCTGGAGACCTTGAGCTCTGTTTCCGAGCAAGTTTCTCCCCAGCAGCCGGAGGAAATGTTGTTTTTCCAATGTACGCTTGAAAAACATCGACAGTTTCCATGAGTCCTACAGTGCCGGAGGAGTCTTCCTCCAGATTTACCAGTGGTTGTATCCAAGCAGGTATGAACTGTGTTATTTACAGGACACAGACTGGAAGAGCATCTTCATCTCTGCCTGACTACTGATATTTCACAGCTGGGCTAGAAAGTGAATTATCATTGAGTACTGCAGCCCTTGGTCATCCCCAGTGGGACATGACCAGAAGATGCACAAGTTATTAGATGGAGGAAGAACCAGTGGTGGACTGTGTTTTTTCAGGAAGCTGAACCAAAAAACCCCTTACTGACATAAATCTGTGGACTGTATAGCTCCTAAAGCCCCGTCGCTAGGTGTGCTGGCCATTCGCATAAATGTCCAATTTGGTTTTTTTGAAGCCTGCCAAGTTTTCAGCCTCAGCAAAACCTCCTGGCAATGATTTCCAGCAGCTAATTGTGTGGAGGGAAAAAAAAAAAAAAAAAAGTATTGCCTTTCATCAGTTTTCAACGCACTGCCCTCGTTCTCAGATTACAAGAACAGAAGTTCCCAATCTGCTCGCTTTATTTCACAGTATGTTTTGCATACCAGCCTTGCCGCGTATGGCACTACCATCCCGCGGAGCCTGGTACGCGTTGTCAGTGGGAAAATCTGCGGCGGGCTGAATACTGAAAATGATGGGAGAATATCAAATAAACGTGAAAGCAAAGCAAATAACATGGGGGCAGCAACGCTGAGCGGCTTTTCCCTCCGTTTAATTTATTTAATGCCTCTGTTTCTCTGCTTCCACAGTGTCCAGGGGCTCTGCTGGAAAACCGAAGACCACGTAGCACTGAAGTAAGATGGTCCTGACGTCTGGCAGATTGTCCTCTCCGTCTTCAGGTGACCTCTGCAGAGGGGATGTCTTGTCAGGCTGTTTCTCTCACCTCCAACCTCTCCGGATCTATCTGTCAGGTGTGTTTTACGCATGCACCGGTGCAATCTCTTCCTCCATTTGTATTCCATCTGCCTCCCAACAAATTCTGAAAACCTCGCCTGGGCTGTCTCATTTGTATGCACTTAATCTGGCTTTATCCTGTTTTATGGAGCGTCTTCTTTAAATTGATTCAGGCAAAAGCATAGCGAGGGCTTTGCATAGATTTCGCATGCATGACATTTCTGCACAGTTGGTCCCATTATACACCATCCTGAGCACATTCTGCCCATAAAACCACCGTATTAAACAAGGAAAAAAATGCATCAAAATAAAGAGAGCCATGGCAGGAGGAGGATAAACAGAGGTGACCACTGTCCACTTCCCCAGTGTAATTATGGGTGGCAATTTTCTGGTCTTCGTTCCCTGAATATCCAGTTCATGTAGCATCGTCTTTATGTCCTTGTCTGTCCAGAGCCGCGTCTTGCTCTGTGGAGCTCATGGGATGGCAGAAGCATCAGGAGCATCTCTTTGGCCACATCTCCTCCACACCGGTAATAAAAGCATCATCAGAGAAAAAAGCACTCTAAGAGTAGGAATTGAGCCATCCTGCACTCTGTGATCTTCACAAACCAAACCAAACCAGTCACCAAACTCCTGGAATTATTGCTGAAAAGTTTGCACCTCTCCTTGGCATATATAAGCACACATTACTGTGTGCTTTCTATAGGAAATCTAAGCAGTAGCAGGTGTGAATACTGCTTATTCGGTGTGGCTAGGCAACGGCAGAAAGTATTACTCAGTGTTTTATTAGGGAGAATTAATATTTCTTTTAAAGTCTGCTAATGATTTAACAATATTATTGTTATGTTAAGGTTGGGGGAATTAGAGAAAGAGTACTTGTGTTAATATGTCAACACATTAAAAACGCAGCTCCATTTAGGCAGACACTTAGGTTAATGTGTTACATATTAAAAAGTTCAATTTCCTTTGCTGGCTACAAATAACAACCAAGATTATTGACACCGAAGGATTTGCAATGTTCTATTTTACTTTTCGCTCCTTGTGTTTGTGTGCTCTGCTTGATTTATCATGATTGGAGCTCTGGCCTTGTACATTTTCTGTATTAAGGAAATATGAAGCCAGTTTTATAACACACAATAAGAAATAAAAAATAATGTGTCCTGCCATACACAGACACTGGAATGTGAGCGGGATCAGCTATTTTCTAAAACACAATAAAACCATCCTCATAATTATATCAGCAACTTGTTGCTTTAGCAGGAGCCCACGGGAGTTCCTACACCTCTAACCATCTCTTTTTGTACAAAATCTTCCTGTATTTGGGGTCTCTACCCTGAAGGAAGGTCCCCCAGAGCCTGGTGGGTCCAACATGTCCCATGTCTGACGGGACAAACACGACGTTCTTGCTCCGAGATCCTCAATAATCAGCCCTGCGGGGATGCTGGTGCTCACAGCACCATCAGAAGAACCTCATAAATCATCATATCTCTGCTCGTGGGGAGCAAGAAGAAGTCTTGTCATTAGTGGTCCTGAGTGCTGAAGGCAAATCCAATACATTAACCAAGTGCAAATGGGAGAATTAGGAAACCAGAGGCTCTTGAGGACAAGCCATGCAAACAACTGAAGACAGGGAGAGTTTTGTATTGATAAAAAGCAGGCAAAAATACAAATACTGGCCTCCCAAATCGCCAACCAGAGGAAAAACCACTCCAGTTTCTCCCAGGACACTGTGCCCACTGCCATGGGTGAACCTGATGTCCTCATGTCCCTTGTGATTTTCTCCCGTGCTTCAGGCTCAAGCGAGGTGCCACAGGAGACCCCTCAGAGTCACCCTGTAAACGTGAGCCTCTGACCGTGGCTGTGATAGGTAAAAAAAGAGAAAACTCCACTGGTCTGAAAGGGATTTATGAAGACATGGGTAGACTGGCATGGTGCATGGCAGGAGGGAGGGACAATGTGCCTCACCGGTATCACAGGGCTTCCTCTGATAAGACCACTGTCTCAGTTACTTACAGAATCACAGAATGTTAGGGATTGGAAGGGACCTCAAAAGATCATCTAGTCCAATTAATTTTGGTCTGAAAATTAATTTTGAAAATTAATTTTGAAAATTAATTTTGGTCTGAAAAAATATATATTCAGACTGAAAGCTGCTGCCCTGGCTGCTTACATCAGGTAGGGTCCGTATTTTAACATTTCTGTTTAGGGAATCCACCTGTCTCTGAGGGCAAAGCAACCTAAGGTTAGGCCCTCATGAAAAGGGTGTCGCTTGTCCGTCTCAACCGCGACAAAAGGGTGTTGTGTAATGAGCAAATTACCCCAGAGACCCACAAATATTAGAGCCTGGAGAGGTTCTGTGGACATTTCTGACTTAAAATCCAGGTGAGAGAGGATGATAACCTTGCCTGTGACACTCCTGCATCACGCCCTGAACCCATTGCTCATCCTCATGCAGGACTCAGGCCTCCAGGAGACACAGAAAATTCAACAGCAACTCCTAAATTTGAGTTGCCTTTGCAGTCTGTTGATGAGAAGAAGAAGATATTTATCTGCCTGACTGAGCTGTGGTTCAAAGACTCACTAGCTGCGAGTACACTGCAGAGATGAATCCAGTATACGTTTCTGAATTGACTTTTTATATACTCGTCATCAATAAATCCTCAAAGCCACTTGTATCAGAATGAGAACTAGCTATGGAAATCATTAGATCTACAGTCAGTAATTGATAACACGCATTTCAAATGTGGCAATGAATTAGCTTTTGGCTTGTGGGGGGATTTCAGACTATATCCAATTTCATTAGGCAAGAAATTCAAATGATGAACGAATAGCCTTTATTGTTCTGCTTTTAAAAGGGAACCATTTGTTATCTTTTCGCCTCTTCCGAGGCAATCTTTTTTTGTTGTCTACGAAGTTTAGAGAGCTCAAAAGTAATCTTACGGTTTAGTACGATACGAGCTTATGATTTCCCACATCTTTTTACCTCCGCAGAGCTCCGGGTGCTTTGCACCCCATTGTTAACAGTTACGTTTCCCCTTTTTGCTCAGAAACTCTCAGAGACGGCTTTTGATAACTTCAAAACACACACAAAAAAAAGTTGCAAGGAAGCAAGTTTTTCAAACTTCTGTCAGATGAGGAGATATGGCAGGGAGCGGTTCTTCCACCCCAAGATGAGTTGCAGGATCCAGACTCGTTCTTCTCCCCATCCGTCCCACCCCGAGCCGGGCCAGCGGGGGTCTGGCTACGCCTGAGCACATTTTAGTGAGCGGAGAATGGGAAACAGTTGTTGCTGCTGCTGCTCGGGCCAGTGGAAATATTTCATCTTGGGTTTCAACAGTTAAATCGTTAAAAAAAGAAAGACACCCCCTCCCAGCATTGTTTTGTTTTATTTTAGCTGCACAAGTATGCCGATTTGAATGCAGGAAATGAAGTTGCCAATCTGAATGTGTCACAAGCCAAAGTTTTCACAATTTGGACTTGTTTTGCCTTTTCAGAAGAAAAGGGTCAGGAAGAAAAAAAACCAAACAAACCAAAAATGACCAATATTTAGAAAAATCATTTACTGTTTCTGGTATTCTTGAAGCCTCCAATTTCACCCACCAACAAAGAGACATTTTTGACATTTCAAAGGTGCTCTGTAAGGCACAGTATTCTTTAAAATGCATGCCCTTTTCCAGAAAGCGGTGCCCTTTCAGCCCCATCCTCCTCCATGGACCCACTGAGCAAAACCTTCTCTTCTTTGCTGATGCTAAATATATATTCCCATGGCGTGGCGTGTTTTCCCTTTAGTATTCTCTTCTGTGAATTAAACAGCCCCATTTCTCTGTCTTTCTATGCCTTGCGACGTTGCTGGCCCAAGACCATGTCGTGAAGGGTGACAGCCCACCCAGACCTTTCCAGTTGGTGTTGGTAGGTGGAAGCTCCTCCTTGTGCTGAGTGTAATATTTTGCCCTCGTGCCCATTAAATTCTGTTCTGGTTTTATTTTCCAGACCTTTTTATTACATTATCAGCATCACCCCGTGTTTAAATCCTGTCCTCCAGTTTATCTACAGTCTCTTCAATTGCAAAACAAACCACATGTTTTGGAAATATCATCTCTACTCCATTCCCCAAAAGTGTTCTGCAGCACCAGATGCAAGACCAGCTCTTGCAAAAACCTCATTTTTGAGTGTCTTGAAATGCTTCCTGGAGGTAAGAAAATGGTTCTTCTTATTCTTGAATATCTGACTTGCAGAGAGGCTTGGTGGGACCCATATCAGCCTAACATCTGTCATCTCCAGGGTGGCCAGGCAGCTTTTATAGCTGCTGGACCCCTTGACCTGGTGACTCACGCAATCCTAGTGTAGGTGTCTTCCATAGGTGAGAAAAACGGAGCATGGAAAGGACTTCTAATTTGTCCCAAGCTCGTGGCAGTCTGGAGGAAGAGACAGATGCTGTACTGGAGCGCAGTGCGTGGCAGCTCAGAGCTATTTCATTCTTCATCCGTCTTTAATAAGATTTAAAAAAAAAAAATGTATAGACTCCACAAACATAAATTTGAAATTCGTAAAACTTACAGGGAGGAAAAAAAAAAGAAAAAAGAAAAACTCCACAGCTCCTCTTTTGTTTGCTCTGGGCAATGTCCCAAACTCACACCAAACTGCAGGAGTGATCTTAGCTGGCCTGAAAACACTGAGGCTATTAGAGGAATTGAATCCAGACCTTTCAAAAAATCATTTAAAATTACAGGGAAACCCATATGGTTAAAAAGTATTAAAGTCACAGAATCAAGTACTCAAAAGTTAGGAAGTCTGAGATTTAAGGTTGCTTGAAAACGCATTTTCAACAGGAACAGCAAAAACCAGAACTTGGATTGGGGAGCCGACCTGGCTACGTTTCCAAGACCCATTCGTGAGTGTTCCTCAATGAACGCAAATGAGGTTCTAAGAGTTTTCTTTAACCTGTCTTAGGCACACAGACGTGTTTTCACCTTCCCTTGCTCAGAGGTGCCAGATCTGGGGTGTCCCATGCCGCTCGGACCATGGCTGCAAAGCAAAGTTCTTCCGATTCTTCCACTCTTTAGGAAGGTGGGAGATTTTCAGAAATTCTAATTGAAGAAAGTCCAGAAACATCAAAAGTCCTTTTTGGTTGCTGTGAACCCCCCGGGGCCATCCCGGTATGCCAAAATCAATAATACCCGTGCTGTATTGATTCCGAAATTTGAGATTAAAGCCAATAATTTTTTACTGCCAGCTGCCATCTAGAAAACCAAAGTAGGAGCGAAAAATTCTCACTGAAAGAGAGAAAAATAAAATAAGAAGAAATGGGATTGAGTTATGTTCCTTTGTATGAAATAATCAGCTTTAACCAAGATGATTTTTAGGTCTCAACAAGATGAGTTTTAGGTCTCAACACACTGAGCGCAAAAAGGACTGTTTCATTATCATCCAGCAGTGATTATGGAAGGAAGGATTAACAACATCTTAAACAGATGCTTCCAATGAACTTCCAAAAATATATAGAGTGGGTTTTTTTTTTTTCTCTACTAGGGATTAGAAGTCTGTACAGTAATTAGTTCTGAAATATTTTGGCTGGATTACTGTGTACTGCTGTATGAAGGATATGTAACTCTCTCTCACTAGTCTGGCTAATACATTCCATTTTGTATTTCAAATTCATTTATATTGTCTGTGGATTTGTTAAAAGTATAAATAGAACAAAAACCCCAAATTTCATTTGCTGGGAATTTGTCAGTGCACATTCTTTTAAAAACCATCTCAAAAAAACCCCACCTTTTTTTTGACTGAAGACCTCAAGCTATGTCCTACATTTTCTGAAATGACCCCCAGTCTTACATTTGCAGTTTTGAGGTGTTCAGACTTGGTTGAGTTTGGAAGGTGACAACGATTTTCTTGATGAAACCCTCAGAATACAAGATGGAAGCCCGTGAGCTATTTGCCTGCACCTTGGTGTTTGCATGAGGGTGCTCTTGGACCTGTGTTCTGAAATAACCGAATGACTGAAATGACACAACAGGTTGGTCAGGGAACCCAGCACGAGTTGGGAGCACTCAAGACCTCTCAGAAACATCAACCACATCCTGCACACCAACGTTCATGTACCCTTGTCTTAGCCATCTGAGAGAGAGACCATTTCTGGTGCAAAGACCTGTCAGATCAGTAATTCCTGACTAATGTTTCTTTCTTTGGGATGTGTAGGTTCAATGTGGGAGGACTGACATGGGCACAAGGCCATTCACCTCTAGGTAGCTATGGTTTAGCAGAGCTCCGCATGGAAATCTCACCCATTCTGCTTGGAAATGAAGTCTGTTGGCCAGGATTTATTTGCAGAAATTAGTCAGCAAGTATTTCAAGTTGCAAGACTGAGAAAACCACTATGCTGCTCACAGGCAATTTAAAACCAGGAAAAAAAAAAAAAAAAGCCCATCATTCATCAAATAAGTGATTCATAATGAATTATTAGCTCTTTCTTATTGGCTACTGTGTATCATCAGGGTCTAGAAGTAGACAGGGCTCGGGGAAGATTGTAAATCTCATTAACAGCCAGCAGACATATGGTTTGGATGGAAAGGAGGGGGAATCCTCCGTGATTTCCTCCAGCAAAGCTCCTATCTCGCCTGGGTTGAGGGGTCTGATTCCCGTCTGCCCATCGAACGCAGTGCCCTACAGACACACACTGGAATGGCTCCGGTTCCACTTGTGGGCCCTGCCCATCGAAATGTCACCTTCTCCTCCAGTCAAGACCAGCGAAGGTCCCTTTGTCTGGCTGAAACCCAAACAGCCTTTAGAAATAAGAAAACCCCAAATTTACCCTCCGGGAGCAGGACAAAAGGACTAATGTCATGCTGTTATTTACATCCAATTTACAATTCCTCTACAAATCGAGTGGGTTTTGTCCTCAGATAGTATTTGCTTCCAAGGACAAAAATCTTCATTTGCCAGATGCCAATAAAACAAGCTCTTCTCATGCACGATCCTCCTCTCTGATGCTGCCAGCCCCTGTGTTTCACTTCCCTCCAGCATTATCAGTTGTTGGTCTTGGTTCCAGAAAGACTGTGAAATATTTACAACACTACCCTTTTTATTTTCCAGGTCAACCTATAATTTGAATTTGGCAACCTCAGAAGAAGATGAAAGCAAAGTATCTTTATCACATAGCCCAGAAGAATTTACAGTCCAAACGAACCAATTTCAAGGAGCAAGAGAAGGGGGCTTTCGAGGTCTTAGCTGTTACTTTTCTGCTGTCTTGGGAAAAAAAAGGTAATATTTATAGAAAGGAAAATTGTATACATTCAGACTGACATTTGGAGCCAGCCTTCTTGTTTCTAAATATTCATGAAGCAAGTAGACTGTAAGCTTCTCACCAGCGAGGAAAACACTCCTTCAGTGTATTTTCCACATAATTCTCTTTTGCATTTATTACATTTCCTGTAAATTTTTTTGTTGCTTTAAACATCTTCTCTTCATTACATGGGTTTTGAGATATGGAGATGTGTAAAATCGGCAGTCTTCTGTAGCGAAACGCAAGGTACGCGTATCCCGTGCTCGGTCCTCTGCATCCCACCGGCACCGTGGGGAAATTTGGGACTAAAAAAAGACGGGAAGGGGAGGGAGGCGGAGGGCAGGAGCACCTTCCCATCCTATCATCTTGCAAGGTGAACGATCATTTTCCCCACATTACTCACGATACCAGGGACTGTGCCATGGCTGTGGTCCCACCGAATGTCCCGCGCTGGGGCAGATGCTGCTTCCCTCCTGTGTTGTCATCGCCACCTTCTCGAAATTTTTCCTCGCTCTGTGATATCCTCTGAAGTGGCACAAGATGAAAGAGCAGCGTGGCCTGATGCAGGAGCATTGCATTCTTTATTTTGTCCTTTTTTCCTCTCCGAATAGACCCCGCTGCGGCAGCCCCTTTGCCGGCCACTGCAGAACGTTGGGCTGACGGCCGCAGACAACTGCCCGCTCCGAGAGCTCATTTTGGAGGTAATAGCTAATTTAGTTCCTTTCATGGTGAGTGTAGAGCCAGGTTATTTTCCCCCTATGTGCTTTACTTTGCTTTTAACAACATTGAATGTCAGCTGCCTTTTAACCACCGCAACTTGGCCCTGGGAGCTCCTTCTCTGGCTCGACCGCGGTTCTTTGCTCTTGGCTGTGATGAAGCCAAATAATTCACTATTGCAAAACAGGACGTGGACCCAGCTGAGCTGTGTGGCAGAGCAGCTTCCCCTTCCTTCCAAGGCACCCCCGAGGGTTTAAGCTGTGTTTTATTAGAGCACAAATGTAATACATCTGAGCAAGGTAGCTCTGCACAGAGAGCACGGAGCAGACCAAATAAAAAGGTTGGGAAAAGGATTTAAGACTCATTTTCTGCTTCATCCTTGGAGAAAAGATCTTGCTAGAGGTGGCCGCATGTGCTGGACAAACCCCATGCACAGTCCTTGGTGCCTTTCCCCACTTCTGTGCTCCGGGGGACATCTGGATGCCAAGAAAACACTGGTCCCCGCGATGCTGCCCTGGTCTCCCATCACTTCAGCTTCTGCAGAGCTATTCAGGTCTCAGCAGAGACCTGTCCTGCCGTGAAAACTACTAGTTTGTTCCTACCATTTTTTCCCTGACAGACTGGCCTCTCTCTGTGATACTTCATTTTTTTTTTTTCAGTGCAGGATCCAGCCAAAAGCCTTGGGAAACTGCAGGAGAGCACATTAGCCGACTGTTCGCCTCTCCTTGTTTTCACAGATCCATGAGGCGTGAGTGCCAGTTACACAGGGCAAGGACCCTTCCCTAGAATATCTCACTTACCCAGGGGTGCTCGCCCTTTTCCTTAATCCGATTTTCCAGGGATGAGCCCAAAGACCAGCCTCAGGGTTGGTCCTTGTTTGAAGATCAGCCCTGCCCATCTCCCTGGTGCCCAGGCTGAACTCAGCATTTGGCAGCAGCTCGGGGCCGGGGCTTCTGGAGACGTGTTGCTTTTGAACAAAGAACAAAATAATAATCTGTTTCTCTTTCGCCTTTTCCTTGCTCGTCTCTGCAGGCTTCCCATCTCTGCCGTGTTTGGGAAGGTCTGCAGTTTGGGTTTTCATACGTTCCCCATGCCTGTCCCATCTGTCAGGGCTTCCACGTTTACCCTGACAGGGCCAATGCTCTTCTCCATCTTCCATGCTTGGGAACAACTTCTGCTTTTCACTCCTTTTTTCAAAATTTTTACCTCTGTGGTTTGCGAGCGTAGCTTTGCTCCAACTTGGGAGGAAATCAAAACACTCAGAGACCTCAAAAACCTTCACCAACTCAAGATTTCTCTCCACCCATTACCATTACTCGATGATGATTATTATTTTTTTGCAGCACTGAGGCTTGTTTATATGTGCATATATTCGACCTCAGATGGATTATTGCAGCAAAAAAGGAGTAAATAATGCAGCGGTGAATTACAAAAATGAATACCTTAAGATGAAGCCTGCCTCAGCACAGCCTTCTCAGAATCACCGCTCCATAATGTGAATGGCTGTGTGATTTATGACCTTCTGATAAAGATATCCTGATGGAGAAAAGATGCAGTTATAGGTAGGCAGGAGAGATGTCACATAGCTTATGGGTTTTATACTTTTATTTTGATGCTAGAAACACATATATAAAAGGCTATTTATCAGAGCCGGGCAGCAAATGAAGATATTTTCTGACAATTTTAACATATTACTTCAAAATATTGCTGAAAAAGTTTTTTTCAGCGAGAAATTTCTGACCAACTTGTAGATATGTTTTCTTCCAAAATATTTATATTTATTCCTATTTATTCTGACTCTGACACTAAGGATTGCTGCAAAATGCAATTATTTTTTACTCTTAATGTATAGGGCTACATATCGATACCTTTGGAAGATGAAGACGTTGGAGCCTTTAGGCCTAGATGTGATAAATTGAGACTGTCTAGGGTGAGATAATTACAAAACAGTTGCAATTATCGTTGTTACTCATTGAAAATCTACGGTAATTTGCATGCAAGACTGCTGGGTTCAGTTTCAAGAAGGTGAACAAGCTGGATTGACAAATTTGTTAAATCTGCTTGAGAAGCACAGTTTAAAATAATAACAATAATTAGTAGTAATATAATTGATCTATTTTGTTCTATGCATGACAGGAATTCACTTTAAATTGAACCAGCAAATTAAAGCAACACTTAGCATACTAAACAATGTTGCTCATGAAAACGTCTATTTATATCTGCCAATAATTGTTATCTAACTATGAAGTATGCGGCAGATTATACAGTAACCTTGCGGTGCATCAGAGAAAGGAGATTTAAATCACTGAAGAACAGCTGAAATTTTCCAATAAAAGATACCATATCTAAACCATCGAGACAGTTCATTGCAAAGCAAGTCACCGAATAATCCACTGCACCTTGTACTATAAACGATCTTGTTATTTGTGGACAAGAGGTTAAATGAAATTCAGCTAGATGGCCAAACTGGCATTCTCGCTGATATATTCTGTTTTAAAATGAAATAAATGAAACATGGAGGTGTGGGGGGAGGATGGATTGCAAAAAAAAAAATCAGGTTGGGGGGGAAAATAGTCTTTGAAAATGAAAGTAATGGAAGTTGTAGCATGATCCTGGGCAAACAGGAGGGACTACTCCCTTTTCTTTTCCTCCTGGAGTTTTCTAGGAGGAGGTTTTTTCCAGCTGGCTGTATCAAGACATATCTATGACTTTGCTCCGTCATTCAGAGTTGAATTATAATACCTCAGAGAAATCAGAGCTGGTTTTTGGAAATGATGCTCGTGTTGGAGCCCGGATAGAGAGATGACACTCAACAAAAGTCTCAGAGAGGGCTCGCTCAGGGCCAGGCTTGTCCCGTCCCTTGAAGAGTCCTTCCACCCCAACCTCCACCTTGACGTTCATCTCCACGGCTCCAGGAGCAGCTGCAGTGGGCAGGTGGAGGAGGTTGGCACGTGGGCTTTGCCAACTGTGCCACAGCCACCCCATGCCTTGCTAGTTTGGATAAGATGGAGCGTTTCCCCTCCCTCCTGCCTGAAGAAGAGGTTTTGAAGAAATCCTGTTATCTCCCTTGGCCTCCAGCTTGCCCAGCTGGAGCAGCCACTCGGCATGAGCAGATCTGTGCTTTTGGCTGCAGTGGCCCCAAGAATGATGCCCCTTGGTGACCCCCTCTGTACAGTGCTGTCCCTCCTAACAGTGTGTCTTGAATTGTCTGTTATAGCTAATTTTATTTTGTAAATCAAACTCTTGATTTGCAGCCTTGTCCCTTCCCATTCCCCTCCCTTATCTTTGCCTCTCCTTGCCCCCACGGTCAGCACAGGAGGTCAACGTCTACAACACAGATAAACTCTGTCTCTCAGGGTCCTTTGCGAAACATTGACAGGTTGGAACTTTGTTATCTTGTTTTTGCAGCATCCAACTACAAATCCTGCTGCGATAGTCAGAGTTTTGGTGCTCACCAGGGGCAGCACCTCTATGTTGTGCTGGGTCTTGCTGTGGTTTAAGCCTTGAGGCGGAATTCACTGGGACACACCATTGAGGGAAGACCTCTTTCCCCTTCTGCTTTCTTTACATCTGCAACCAAGCAGATTTGCCCTGGGTTTTCTTGCAAGTTGATAAAAAGAAATCTCTGGCACCCAACGGCTTCTTGGAGTCAAACATGTCCCTGGCACATGGGGTCTGGGCGAGTGTTCGGGTTTGCCGCAGTTCCTGGTGGGCGGCCAGTCTGGTGATGAAGGGGTTAATCAGACTGACATTCTGAATCACGGCGGCTAAACCCAAGTAGCACAACAGGGCAAAACGGGCCTGAAGTCTATTTGGGTCAGAAACCAGTCTCCTGGTCTCGGCTTTATCACGCCTGACTTACACATCTACAGAGCAGGTGCCTCCAGGAGAGCTTCACTCCCTCGGTACTCCGTGGAGTTGAGTCAATAAAGTTAATGGAGCTTAGAGAGGGAGTCATCCAACCCAATGAGAGTTTTAATTCTTTTTCCTATTTTAGGAAAAGGTGAATACGGTCGCAGACGGCGCTGTCAATAGGGCTGAGTCCCGGCAGAGGCTTTCCCTGCAGAGCCGACGTCCAGCGCAAGACATCCCAGTCCCATGGCTATGACTAAGAAAGCTGCTTCCACCTCCTAGGCCTGGTCCCTGTGTGCTTTCCAAACCTAAACCCATCGTTTCAAGCAACCAGTGACTCCTAAACCCCAATTCAAAGCCTGTTAATGTCCATAGGGGTCCCTCCACAGACTTGCCTGAGCCGTGGATGAGATCATGAAGGCTCTAGCTAATTTGTCTTTTCCCTGCGTGACACATCGTAATATCTACCTTGTTGAAGGGAAATGCCTGGCTGAAACAGTCAGGATGGTGCCCAGGGGTGAGCTTGAGAGGTCCTGACAGATCTCTGCGGTGCACATCATACTCCACTTGGTTCCTTGCTTCATTATAAGAAATGACTTGGTTTCCCAGGGACTAACATTAGCTGAACAAATTATTTAATTTTGCTGATTAATTAACACAGGAAAAAGATCTGACCTTGCTGTGGAGGTAATAATGTCCCTCTTACACCACCACGAGAGGACAGTTTAATTCTGTGACCCCCAGAGCAGCTCAATCATTACTGCACGTTGAATATGATGGTGAAATCCTCTTTCCTGAGGGGAATGTGCGTGACCCTGGGTGAGCAGAGCACACAAAAAAGCAATTATCTGTTTTATGCAATCAGTAGATCAAGAGATAATAACAGTGCAGAAATGTCATGGAGTACATGCCTGTCTCTGTGTACATGAGCCATCCACGTGCCAAGAAGTCAGGATGGGAGGCATCTGGCCTGTCAAAAATCGGAGTTAAAAGAAGAGCAGAGAAAACTTGGCCTTTTGTTCTCAGATGATCAGAGCAAAGCAGCCTGGGACGGAGGGGTGAGCAGCTTCTGAAACACCGGGAGGTCACGGCAGGGCACGGAGTCTGTGCTCCTGCGGGTTGGGAGCCCATCTGAAGCCCTTGGATTGATTTACAGTCCACTGACCTCTCCGGGGGGTTTTGCTAACCCAAAAACGTCTGCAGACAGACAGAGGGACACAGACTGCTGTTTTGGTTGACTTGTAGTTGTGAAGCAGGGGGCTCCCAGCACCTTCTTCTGAAGTATTTGGTGGTGGCAAGTTTCTTTTGGTGGCATCTGTCCCAGGGGCAGGGCTGGCAGGGAACGTGGCTGCTCCTTTGGGTACCCATCCCGGGCAGCTCTTTCCTCCCTCAGGGGCAGTTTGCAATTAGAGATGAGGTTCCAAACCCAGGCACCAGAGCGATGGGCTGCATGTGCATCCTTGGGAAAATGAATTCAGATGCTGCAATTGCAATTTCATCTCCTCCTTCAATCCTTCATTGTCTTTCCATAAGACCAAGAAGAGTTTGTTGGCAATTTCCTTCTCTCTTTTTCTACATTCAAAGTAATTTACCTATACAAATTCTTGCCCGTTACCCATCCATCACATCTTCCCATTATCGCTGCGTGGAGCCCAGCCTGGTCTCTGGTGGACACCGCTTTCCATCTGAAGGTCAAAAAAGCCGACATGCCACCATCATCCTCTTTTTCTAAGGGCCACTCTCCTAGTGTATCATCATACACTGAAGGCATTGGATGCCTTTTTCTCCTATTCTGTCATAATACAGTGATAATGGATGTGTTTTCAATATCTAATCTGACGGTGCGTTGCTCCCTAACCAGCCCTCTAGACCTGCTACAAGGTTCTTGTAATAGATTCAACACTAGAGCCGGTCGAAAACATCTCAGATGAATGTTGTGGGTTTTTTTCCCCCATAGGAAAATGCATTCGGACTGAAATCAAAACATTTTGAAGGAAACGTGTTGATTTTGACTGGGAAATATCAAAACAGATTGTTTCAACTTTCTCGTTTTGTTTTGACAGTATCAAAATGTTTCATTTCCATGAGACAAAAACATTCGCGTTTCATTTTTCTCCTGGTTTTGACTTTCACTTTACAGAAAAACATTGTATTTTCTCATGAAAAGCCTGAATGGAGGCTCGTGTAAGGGTCAAAATGGAAACACTTCAGTATTTCAGGTGTCTCACTGCCCCCAAGCCAGATTCGGAGCCCCCCTTTCTACTGGCCACAAATCACCAAAAAGGAGAAAAGAAAAGTGTTTAGTGCCTGCCAGTAGGGACTAGGGGTGAGACAGGATACATCGGCAGACTAAAGAAAACAGTTAAAGCAAGGTAGCACATAGAAATTAAGCTTTAGAGGGTAGGACCAGATAAAACAACTCCTTTTTCCCAGCCTGTCTGTATGGGGATTCATTTCTCTGTGGCACTCATTACCATGCCATCAAGCATGGGGAAAATTAGTAGGTAGCTTGAAAAATCCCAAGCATTTAATGATTTTATTTGCTGGGTCTGTCTTCTGTTCCACTTTCCCATTTGCTTCTTGATTTCCCATATAGTTTTCCCTAGGTGTTTGGGGATGTATTTGCCTCTTGTGCATCATCATGACTTGAAAAAAAAAAAAAGTGTTTCCTTCTGAAGCAGCTTGTTTTCTATATCTCAGCCACATCTGAATGATCTGGATCGCTTCAGGTAGAGGAGATGAGGGTTGAAGGGCCAGCAAGCTCAGGCTACAGCTCTGCTTTCGGTGAGGGTGTTGCTTGTGTGTCTCTCTCTTCCATCTTCAATTTTTTTAGGAGTTTTAGTATTTTGGAGACTGCTTTCTTCCAGCAGCTTAGGTTACAACTGGCTGAGAGGTTAACATGTCCTTGGAGAAACATTCCATAAGCTTTTACTCTGTGAAATGTGGAGGATTTACAGGAGCGTGAATGGCCGTGTGCTTGCTTGCAGTGGGTGCCAGTCTTGGGTGGAAAAATGCCCAAAAGTAGAAAGAACCAGGTCAGAGGAGGACTGCAGAGGGAGGAGATGGAGACCCCAGAATAATGCCTGGAGTCCCTTAACACAAGCACAAAGAGCACAAGTACAGCTTGTTCTCAGAGACAAAACAAATCTCCCAGTACCTGGAGTCTTGCCCATGGTTAATTTAATGGGTCCAGCTCAGCCTCATCCCACACAGCTGAGATCAATGGGTCATACAGACCGTAAGTGTTTTATTAATACATTAGGAGTGTGATATTGGCTCGAGTCTATTAAACAAGCAGAGGCCCTAGCGCAATAGCTTCTCTCCACCGCAATTAAGAGTTAAGTTCTCCGTGTGCACTTGGATCTGATCCTTTGGCCTCTCCTTGGTCGCCCACCGCGCGAAACAGCGTCTCCAACAGCAAATGGTCTTGGACAAATCACAATATAAACACACATCACTGGGTTATAAAAGGGAAAAAAAGAAAGATGAAGAGAGAAAGAAATGGGGCTGAAGGCAGCAGAGGAAACCGACACCTCATTGAGTTATTATTCTGGTTCTGGTGGAAGCCCAAGATCATTCGTAGGAGCCCTCACAAGTCCGTAAACACCTTTATTTGCAGTTTCCAACTTGACTTTGTTCAAACTGGAGGGTACGAATATGTTGCTGTCGCTAGCTGCTGATTCTGCTACTTCTCCAAAAAGAAATGGCTTCGCCTTTTTTCGTGCGTGCCTCATAAAATAGGGATTAAGAACATTTTTTTTAAACATAGTTTTTGTAATAGTGCAGCCCCAAACCCCTTCAATCAGCAAACTTTAGCACGACTTGACAGACTAAACTGCCATTCCTTAACCCACAGGACAAGAAGTGCCATTTGCACATGGTTGAGTGGCGAGCAAGAAAGATTCATGTCGCTTACTAATTGCCTTTGGCTCTGCGCCACCGCACAAACACTTCGGCACCGACTGTATTTCAGTTCCCGATTCCATCTTGGTAAATGTCTTTTTCTGTATTTCAATGACTCAGGAGCGCACGTAGCTGGAATTCTTTTAGAAAGGTGGGCAAGGAAAGGACAAGCGACTATCGCTGGAAGGATATGGGCAGGAAAAGTTCTCCAGCAATGCCTATGAAGACATCAGGAGCTGAGAAGAGACCACCTGGGCACAAAGCTGACATTGAAACCTACTGTATATGTCTCCGGGCATTCAGTTCCTCATGTAAAAGCAGCGTGAACAGGGAGATAACATGGAAGAAGAACATTAACCGTCACATGCAAGAACTTCTCCTGCCTTCAATATGGTACCCCCAACCACATCTCCCAGTCCTGTCAGAGGTATCTGAACATATCCGAGATGTCTACACAGGATTGGGAAATAGGACAGAGGAATTATGAAGGGCACATGCCCTCCTTAACTGGCTTTCAGCAGCCCAGGGTGGATACCTGAGGTGGATACTCCTCAAATGACCCTGAGCATCTCTGTGGGCAACCGAAACCATCTGAGCCCCTTTTCTACCTGCAGACAGAACCCCAAATCAACTCAAAGCTGAGCCAAGTTTCAGCTAAGCCTCATTCCCTACCTCTGACCCCCCAGAGCTGGGTTGGGGATTGTAGTGATAACTCCACCAGCCCTTGCCAATGTGAAGAGCACTGCAGACAAATGCCAGGAGAAATGAGCAATTCTGGGCTCCGGGCCAGAATCAGCAGCAAATAATAAGAATGAGGATCGTGAATGTTCAGATTAACCAAAAACACTGACCAGCTCTACTTGAAGTTAGGGAGAGGTGAGTGGGACCCCACCTTAAGGTTCATTCGGTAGAGACAAAGATGAAGATGCTGGCAAGAGGATGAAGGACGTGGTTGTATGGTGAACCCAAGGTGGGAATGCAAGGGGGTACCAAGTTCCTTCACTGCCAAACTCTGCAGTCCTCACAGGACAACCTTAATATTTTATGCACTTTTAAAATTCTACAAATAACTTCCAGAAGAGAATTGAAATGCTTGGCATGAGTCTTCCTGCAGATCCAGGCTGCATTTCTCGTTATCTGCACAATCTCCTTTAGAGCCACATGGCAGGAACTGGAGTCATTGATAAACTTAATCTGTTCTTTTCTCTGGGGCAGAATCCTGTAAATAAAAGAGACTCGTTCCTCCCTCCTCCTCTTGTTTGTTTTGTCATTCTTGTGGACAGGATGATAGATTTTTGATTTCCTGTATCCTTCTTTTTCATTGATGGTCTTTTGTAAAGAAATAGGACTGGCATGGATTTTCTTTTAATGGAATTAATTGAAATGACAGCAAATGTCATGACGTGAAGTGCAGGACATGAAGTATGAATATACTCACATATGTACACTCCTAACAACACAAAATGTATGATTATATAGCAACAATAAGATTTCACGGTAATAGCCTAACATTGACCCTAAATACTGATTTCAGTATATTATGTGCTGTGTACCCTGCAGACAAAACAGCGCATACAGGCCTTAAACCAGGAACAATTAGGACTTGGCAAATTTATTTAAATCCACAGAGGATGCAATCAACCACAAATGCTATGAAGAGAATGTCAAACTGTCAAATCGAGTGATGAATTAGGCTGGGGAAAATTCATGGTGAGAACTGAACGATGTTTTCCTGTGGAGGACAGGTCAAGCTACAGCCCCACGTGCTGAGCAGAGAGACCTGGAGCTGGTTCACTGAAAAAAACCTTGAGAACTGGGCTTCTGCCTGAAGCTCGGGAGCTTTTCAGACGTGGGACACACTGGGACATCACGGCACAGCATGAGCACCGCGTGGCGGTGCCCATATTTCTGGTTGCGCACCAGATCACCATCTTTTAACCTGATTATATCCGATGACAGATGATCCTTTTATTCTCGCTATAAATTACTTTGTATGGTGGCACTTCCAGCTCACAGCTTGCACCCATTCAGGAGGATAATACAGAAACAGCAGGTGGCTCCTGTGGCCCGAAACTGGTTTATGGCTTTATTGCATTGCTGGGGAAAAAAAAAAATAAGTGGACAGAGAGAGGTGTGTGATGGTGTAAAGATTTCTGAGAGATGGGAGGACTAATGAGGAAAATTGTCAATCACTTGGCTGGACAGAGAGAGACTTCTCCATCCTGCGAAGGCTCCTATCAGGGTATGTCAGGGATGATAAGCCTTGCCTACATTACCAGAGACAGCCTGAAAATATAACCTGAGTAGGTCTCCATCCTACTATAAAAATAAACAGTTCAGAGTGATATCACTCTTAGGGAAGAGTTAGCTCTGACTCCAAGTTTAAACAGCGTCTGGTCTTTCTTTATACTGTTGACTGATTAGTATTAAATCTAAACAGTTCAACTCTTTAATGTGCTTCCCTTGTTTTCAAAAGAGGATGTATTCCTCTCCTGCATTAAAACATCTGTTAGGAAAAAAAAAATCTACAAATGCCTCAATTCTCTGCTTTTTTTTGTAACTGCTTAGGAAAGAAAAGAGTTTTCATAATAAGCATAAGAAATTCATACATAAGAGAACACAGATTTCATCTGTGAATATCTGCTTGAAAATGGTCTTCCAAGGCATATCTGATCTATTTAAATCAGGTATCAAAACACTGTGTGCTCCACACAGCCCGAGACACCGTGGAGAGGGGAAAGGACCAGATTTGTGGTGGGAACATTCACTGATAGTGTTCTCTGAGAAATTATTTCTGTACAGGAAATACGGCTACGGTTTCACGTGACCGATTTTTTGCTTTGAACTTCCCAGGGGCAGCTGATAGGGAGAAGCAAGAGCAAGGAGAGGTTTGTACTCAGTGTGTTGATCTCCTCTGTCATCTAATGGCTTTGCCATGTGTCAATGACAGAGAAAGACCCAGCTCAGTCTCTCCTGAAGTCCCTTCATACAACCATCCAGAAGTCAGAGCAGACTCTGAGTTTGCAGGTGCATCTGCAAACTCCTGAGTCTTTGGGGGATACGGAGCAAATACATTTATCTGAGCGGGAAACCAAACAAATGAGATAATCGCTCACTTTATTTGTGGAAAGGCGAGATAGTGTAGCTGGCATTGGGAGCGCAGCTGCTCACCGCGGCTGCAGGAATAATCATCCTTATTGAGGAGGCATGTCGACAGAGAGGGGCAGATGTAGAGGTTCTGAACTTGGCTGCCACGCTCATCTGTCTGGGTGACTGCAGAAATGATGGGAAACACTCCCAGGGATTACAGCTGACGTCTTCATCCTCACAGAGGGGACTGGATTTGATTATTTCATTAGCATCATGAGGCCCTTGCAGCATTACAGGTTGGTTTGGTCTTTCTTCTGAGGCTCCAGTGACCAAGAGCTGCTTTAAGTCACTTGGTCTCTGCAGCTCGTGAGGGATGTCACGTTTAAACCTGCAGCAGGAGGTACCTGGGAGGGTGGGTTTCATGCTGGAGATGAAAAGGCAGATGGTCTCCTAATGCTACCTGCTGTAGGAAGGCTGAGTGTCGTCTGTGTGCATAGACACATCGTCACACTAGCTCAGATGAAGACGTGGATGTTCTGATAATTACTCAATAGAAGGTCGAAGGCAAATCGTTGCGCATCCATGCCCCAGGCTTGGAGTCACCAGTCAAACCAGCTTGGACACCTGTGATGTCTGGAGGTGGAGAGCAAACCCACATGCTCACTGCCTTTCCTAATTTGTTCCCTAACACTCCCGCTGTGGTTGCACTTACTCTGGAGCTTGGCAATGAGTCTTCTACTATCCCAACCTGAATTACCACTGGGAACGCTACTGATGGAAATCAGGGAGAGCTGCTCCAGCAGACTGAGGCTTACCAAGAGAAGCTCTGACATGAAGAAGGCTGCAAGGAAATGCAACGCTGTGGAGAGGCTTAAAAAAATGAATCAATGTGGTAGAGGACAGCCTCCACCCAGGGCTGCAAGAGCAGCAGGTTCTCATCTCTCTGGTGCCTTCAGATTTGCTCTCGTGGACCTCAGCTCCTCTCCAGCCAAGAACTGAGCTCATGTGAAGGAAGATCCTTAGAGGTTGGACGAATCTGGCCAGACGTTTTACAGCTATGTCAAAAGACGCTTGTGACTGCCAGTTTTCAAATCCTCATTCCAAGCGCTGGAGGTGTAGAGTTTCTCGGATAAACCACTGTCAGAATTTGTTTAACGTGAATGAAACTGTTTTTTTTCCTGATCTCGTTCGTATTGATCCCTCCATGAAACAGAAGAACATATAATCAGCTTTTCTATATATCACAGGCTGTTAAAGGTCACCCAGATACCTGCGTCAAGCCAAAATGTGAATTATGGCTAATGTTTTGAACCTAAAGACAGAATATATCTGTTACAGACAAGGCCAGAAGAGAGCAGGATGTTATCAATATATTTTTAGATTTATGGGCATGGCGAAAAAAAACCCTGAACAAGCACCCTGTGCCTATATAATTTAATGGATCCTGCTTTTCCCCTCTTTTCATGGAGATAAGTTGAGTTCCTTAAGCTTCACATCATGAAGTAATTTTCCAGACCTGGATGCTTGGAGAGCAGATCTGTTCAAATCTCCTCTCTACTTCTTATTGGTCCTGAAGAAATGATCATCGAAACCTGATACAACAAACAAAAGCATCCGAGACAGGAGATGCTCCACCACTTTGGCCATGAATTCCGGGCTCCTCTTGTCCTCACCCTGCCCCAAACATGACAGAATCGGGCCATATGGCAGATCGTTTTTAGTCTAAGTGCTTCTGTTGTTCACTATGAAAATTAGAAAGTGCTGGTTTTGGTGGCCAGAGTTTCTGGAGAGTCCTTGGGATGGTTTTCCCTTTCTGATTGTACCTGTGTACATCTCTTCCTTGAGCCAGGGAAGTACCACTGGTATGTGCCAACCTTCCTGGCCAAGAACCTAAATTGCCTTGCAGGAAAGAACAAACTCTTGCACTGCTAAGATAAATCAGGGGTTTGTTTTTCCAGATCCTTTTCCCTTTGCTTGTAAACCCCACTTACATTTAGCAGGCTGTATCACTGAGCATTTAAATGAGAAAGGCCTTCTTGGAGAAAATGAACCATGAAACACAGCACAGAGCTATGGGACAGAATAGCAGGAAAGAAAAAAGATTACTAACCAGGCAAAAATTCAGTCCAGGTATGGCTCCAGGTATTAGCAGGTGGTAGGAATAAAAGATGATGAACGCAGAGATAAATGTGGTGCCTCCTGATGTATGGAGATGGAAGTGGGCAGTCTATATAGTGAAGTCAAACATCTATGTCTGTCTGCTCTCCAGAAACTTTAGGAGAGAGAGTTCTGCTTGTGTTTTGTTGAAATAGAAGCCAGACTGCATAAAAATCATTAGGAGCTGTGTGTTTTTTTATTATCTGTGATTTTTTTCCTCACGCTAATGGATCCCAGACGGTTCTAAACTAAACAATAATAGCTGGAGGGAGAGCTGGGGGGATCTCTTCCTTTGCCAATGCTGAGCTATTGAGCATCTAATCATAACCAGGAGATGGGAACCAAGCCCAGAGCCCTTCAATGTCCAGTTCCCAGGAAGAAGGAAAGAAAGAAAAGCACCACAAAGTGTCCGAAGGCAGTTCAGATTGAGCCATTTCAAACAAGACTCAAAGGTGTCCACACCTGCGAGACCATCATGGCCCTTCGCATCACATTTCTGGAGCCAGGAGCAAGAAAGCTCTGCTGGAGCAGAGCAAGGACCATGTGAATTTTTCCTCAGCAACCTGAGCTACAAATGCATTAGTTTCACAGAAAAATCCTCCCTTCTTACACAAGAATAATAGGATCGTTTCCATTGGAGTCTGAAGGAGCGTTTGTTGGGAGGGTTACCTGGCTCACAACTTCTCCCAAACCAACTGTAATCTACCAAGGTCCAGAGAGACAATGATGCTGGTTCAGGCTTTCTCCCTCTCCCTGGTTGGTCCAGGTCCTCACAAAATCCACTAAATCACAGAATCCCAGGCTGGCTGGGGCTGAAGTGACCTCTGTAGACCCCCCAGTGCAACCCCCCTGCTCACGCAGGGTCACCAGAGCAGATCACACAGGTCGGTCCAGATGGGTTTGAATGTCTCCAGAGAAGGAGACTCCACACCCGCTCTGGGCAGCCTGGTCCAGGCTCTGGCACCTCCCAGCCAAGAAGTTTCTCCTCATGTTCCGATGGAGCCTCCTGTGTTTCAGTCTGTGCCCGTTGCCCCTCACCCTGGCGTTGGGCACGACTGAACAGAGTCTGGTCCATCCTCTGACACCCACCCTTGACAATGCACCTGTGGAGGTTGGTTAGATCCTTGTTCACTAGCCATTGCCTTCACAGCCAGGAAAGACCTTCTCTCTGAGGGTCATGAGACCTTTTGTAGGTGAATGCGAGTGGATGTAGCCTCTTAGTGCATGGAAGGAATATTTTTGCCAAGTGATATCCTTTACATCTCAAGGAGCACTGCTCGCCATGAGTGCAGTTCAAACGTTCATCACTGCAAGGGCAGGTGCTTGAGCCAGGAGGTCGGTCAAGAAGTCAAAACAAGTCTTGTCCCGTTAATATGGAGCATGGAGAAAGGTCGTTGGGAACCTGGGGAACATCAAGGGTTCATTGAGTGCTACACAATGGTGTTTACAGCCCTCCACAGAAGACAAGTAAATACTGGTAATTTCAGCAGGCTGAGAGCAATCCTTTAGGGAGAAATGGGCACTTAAAGCCACATTGGGTCCTCGGTTAGTGAGGACCAGCATCTTGGAGCTCATTCAGAGCTTGACACCGAGAGGAGGGGAACACCTGGGGCATGCACAAGTATTTTTATAGCTGGAAAAAAAAGATAAAATGTTCCATTTACTGCATCTCTGGCTTCTGGTGGACCAACTGCTCTAGTGTCGTTTGTGTCCCTGTTTATTGACGGTATATTAACCTCTGGGTGAAACGATAGGCCTCAGCAACCTCACAGTGGCCTTTGCACTATTTGCAGCGAGTGCTAAATACCACAGCAGATAATTTTATTTATTCGGCACATTGCCACAGGACCCCCGTCTGGAAATGGAGAGAACCCCCTGCAAGAGGCTGGCATGAATTCATTATGAATCAGTGCTGCTCGAATAAAGCATCTACAGAGAATATCTAAGCAGTGACCTTCATACAAAATGTATCGCATAACACTTTCTATTAAAATAATCATAAACACAGTAAGCAGTAAACAAAACAATCAAAATGTGTCTTGAAAATAAATGCAAAGAGGGAATGGTAGATGGAAGAGGGATTAAATTTCCATTTAGGTATTACAGGCAATGAAGGGGTTTTTTTCTTTTTTCTTTTCAAACAGTGTTTCCAAAATCAATAACGGGGGGAGGGAAATGGTGTGATTAGTAACATGGTGAGTAATTGCACCAGTTTGTCACTGCTCGTGTTCAATGTTAGAGCATCTATTAAGAAAGGAGGCTGTTGGAACTGGCCCCAGTCAATATTTGTCCATGCCACAGGAAAAAATCCTGCAGTCTAGCTAAATTCTGTATGCTTTTTGATCAGAGGCTTTGCCTCTGCCAACATCTGTCCTTCTCATCACGATTAGACCAGCAGGCTTCAAGATCAAACCACAACGATGCCAGATGAGACACAAACACGCAGAGCAAGGTGATGCCGATCTGTGATCAGCGCAATGGGGAAACAGAGCTACAAAGGGACTTGTCAAAGGGCAACCAGGCGAGATGGCAGAGCTGAGCATTGTACCAGAACCTGCACCCCCTGCCAGGAGCCGTGGCAGAGTCAAAACCAAACGAAAATACCCTTTCTGTCTTTTTGAGGTGCTACAAATGAAGGAAAGATTTATTCTTGGAAAGAGTTGTCGGGCATTGGAACAGGCTGCCCAGGGCAGTGTTGGAGTCACCATCCCTGGAGGGGTTGGACAGACGGAGATGAGGTTCTCAGGACATGGGGCAGTGCGAGGGCTGGGGGAACAGTTGGACTCGATCATCTTGAGGGTCTCTTCCAACAAAAATGATTTTTTGAATCTATGATTGCCGCCGTATCACCTAGCTCATGGGTCTTGTAGGGGTCACCTTCCCCATCAGCAATCACCATGTGGTTTTACCAGCACCCAGCTTGCTCTGATCTACTTAGATTGAGCAGCCCCATGTTCTGTTTTCCCCTGATTTTCCACATTTCTTAAAAACCTTCTACAGTCCTGCACACGACTGCACTCAGAATATCACACCTGTAGTTGCTCCAGTTGCTGCTTTTCTCTTTCACACACATGGATGTTGCCTTTGCTCTTTGGTTGGATGATACCCCACCAGCTGGACATCCATCCCTTGCCAGGAGACCTGCAAAATCACGGGAAGGACCTCAGGATTCGCGATGGGGACTGTTCCTGCTGTCTCAGTCCCCTCTCCCACCCTCATCCCACCAGTCTGAGTGCACCAAGGTTTTCATTCGGCATCCACTTCATTTCTGTTCCTGCAGTTCTGCTCTGCCTTCATTTCAGCCTTGAACATAATCCCTAGAAACACATTCATTTTCATTTTGGTCCTACCTAGATTAGCTACAATCTCTAGCCACACAAGGAAAGAACAAGGAAGAACCAAGGCTCTAGAGACTGCCTTTTGTTAGAGGTTTTAATATATTTTGTAAGTTCCAGTTAAGTTTGAATTTCTCAATTTTCATTTTCTCTCTGTATTTCCTGACCTCTGTGTCACATCTCTCTGTGATGATCTGTCACTTTTCTATCTTTTCTGCAGGTTCTCAACTTACTGCTAATATATTTTCGGAGACAGTTAGTCATCCTGTCATATCTGGAATTTTTTGCATGTATTTTCCCCCTAAAGTGTCAGACAACTTCCAGACTACATCCCAACTTTCAGGCCCCCAAGTTTTCCAGCAAGTTTCCTGGATTTCCCCAAGTTTGCCCTTGTGAATTTGAGAGAGATCTGCCTTTACTTCCTTCCCTTCCAATTTCCAATAACCTTCTCATGGTCGGTCACCCCAGTTCTTTTCTATGACCAATTCACTAGACGTAACCACATCTAAACCAGCAATGAAGTTGTTGAGTTGGATCCTATCCGAAGAAACCTTCTCATCATATCCACAATCCTACCTACAGATCTGCGGTGGTTTTCCTGACCACCTCCTTTCTCCATATGCCAGGAGGTCCCAGTCTCTCCTCCATCTCTGTCTTCATCCCCAAATTCCACATCTTCCCCTTAACCAGATGCACCAGGCAATGCTGCCATTATCTTCTCTCCCTTGCCCTTACCTGGAATAAAAATGTTAATTGTATGATCTCATCTAAGGGTTTTTTTCCCTTCCTTGACATTTGCTTTTAGACTCTCTTTTCAGCCATCCCATATCACTCAAAATCATTCACCCTAAGAAATCGCTTTTTTAACTGAGTATTATTAATGAGTAACCACAGATGCTTTCCTTCTGATTAGCACTAATGAATCTAATAGCATGCTTTTATCAGTATTCCTTCACATGATATAGTTTATTGATGTACTTTGGTGCCTATTTTCTATAATGAAAACTATGAAATTGCATATCTATCATGACTAAGTAGTGATGTAACTCAGAGCCAACTTTAATTGTTGATTCTTTCAGTGAGAAGGTTATCTTAGAAGCTATAACTACAAAAAGCCATAGAGTTATTTTTTCCTAATAAATAACCTGCTTTCCCATAAAGCTGGAAAAATCAGACTGATAAAGGAAAATAAATTTTCATATACACCATAATTAGTTCGTGGGACTTCTCACCGCAAAAAGTCATTCAGCCCAAGAATATTGCAAGATTAAAAAAGCTCGGGCATTAAATGGCTATTCAGAAGCCCAGAGTTATTATAGCTACGGCCAAAAATGTTTTGGAAGCGACATGAAGCTGCATATCTCCAATTTGTTACTCTCTTCCAGAGATCAGGATGGCGGGGCAGGAAAATATCTAAAGACTGAGGGTCTTGATCCACTTTCTAAAGTATCTGAGTCCTAAACAGTGTCGGAAGCAAAGTCAGGAACTCGCTGAGCATCTGACCTACCAAAGCCCAGACGTCCCGGTATCTGCTGTTTGACTCCAAGCCGGTGAATATATTAATATTCCCACAGGGAAAAAAAGCCTCAGTCATTTAAGCCACCACTGCTGCATCTTCCTGTTTATAATGAAATAACTTCCTTTTAGTTTCTAGTACATTAAAATGAGGGGGTTTATAATCCTTATTTATGAGAGAAGCTCAGCTTACAATATTACAATAGATGTAATAAAACAACTGGTACTTTTCAGAAGATTTCGCAGTTTTCTCTACATGCTGTATTTTACATTACTTTAAATGTAAAGAAAACATTGTGGCCTGTGAAATCTGAACTTTTCCTGTTTTTTTGTAAAGTCTGAACTTTTTCTCACTTTTTTTCTCCCCAAAACAGTAGGGTTTAGTGCTGAGGTCTTTAAGCAGAGGGTGATTTTAAGGGCTACATGATAGTGGATCAAAAATATGTTTCCAGCTGATGAGCAGGACAGGTGGGTTATGGCGCTCACAGTCACGGTCAATGCAGAAGTGGGGATCCAGGTGTTGGTTTGACACGTATCCTGCAGCCGATCCAGACCCACCCTGGCTATAAATGGCTATAAATGCACATTCCTGGCTGGGAAATCATGAGCAAACAATTTTTAAGACACTCATGACTCTGGGGACAGGCTTTTGACCATTTGGGGTGGTTATTCCTGCAACACCTATAGTCAGAAGGTCAGTGGACACATCAAACCATGTCTGTTGTTGGAGAGGCAGATGGTGAGTCGTCTGCTCACGATGCGAGCAAGGGGACAATGTCTCCATCTCACTTTTTTCTGGGTTTTCCCCCAATTCCTGGTGTGGCTTTTGGCTCCTGTGCCTTGCTTGGCCCTGGCTTGAACCAGGGGGACAGAGGGGACCTGTTCTCCTCCAGGCCAAGCCAGCTGTGCCACATCTGGTGGCTGTCACAGCTGTCACGGAGTAACCCTGACATCTAGTGGCTTCCAGAGCCCAAATCCTGCATGTCCGCTGCCCAGCGGGGCTGAGCAAGAGGCACCACTGTCTCTCCCCCAAGGCCACCACCTCCCATGGATGCAGCCAACAGCCTTTCCGCAGGGCAAGAAAAGATACCGGCAGCATCACCGCTCCAAGGGATGTTGTTAATAACATCATCGCTAATAAATTATTTGGTCCCTGTTGTTTTTTCAGTACTCTGTTGGGATTTGGCTGTCTGGCTCCAGCGGCCCGCGTGGCAGGGCAGGCAACTTGCCCAGGGAGCCCATACATCCCCAGGGATGCTTTTCCACAGCCTCCTTGGGAAGACAAAGTGTGGTACAACAGGTTTCACTAGACAAAGACCTGTGCAGCCTCCTGTGCCTGGAAATGCTTTGGCATGGTTGGAGGAGGTGCAAAGCATGGGGAACAGGGGGATTTCAGTGCCACCTCTTCCCGTATTATTGGGGAAAGAGAAAGATCCATTCTGTACATCTGAATGGAGACCCCAGCTCCCCACTTGTGCTGCCAAGATGGCTTTTGTAGGAGGTATTTTGTAACAATGCCTTCTCCAAACAGAAAGAGAAACACCCGCTGTCCACTCTCAGCAGGGACTGGAGGAGATGCACCCTTTGGAGATGCACCTTTTGGAGATGCGCCTTTTGGAGATGTGCCTTTTGGAGATGTGCCTTTTGCAGATGTGCCTTTCAGAGATGCACCCTTTGGAGACGCATCTTTTGGAGATGCATCTTTTGGAGATGTGCCTTTTGCAGATGCGCCTTTCGGAGATGCGCCTTTTGGAGATGCGACTTTTGGAGATGCACCTTTCAGAGATATGCCTTTTGGAGATGTGCCTTTTGGAGATACACCTTTCAGAGATGTGCCTTTCAGAGATGCACCTTTCAGAGATATGCCTTTTGGAGATGTGCCTTTTGGAGATACACCTTTCAGAGATGTGCCTTTCAGAGATGCAGGTGATCTGGCTGCCCTCTTGCAGATAGTCAGGCAAGCCGGTGCCTTTGGTGTCCCCATCCCCTGGTTGTGCCACCAGTTGGGTTTCCAAACCTGCTACCCTCCTGCTGCCACATCCCTCAGACCCTGTGCGGGTTCCCAGACACCCCTTCCTGCCAGCACCTCTACCTAAGGTGAGCTGGAAATCTTCCTGAGCCCTCCCAGGGCACAAAATAATCACAGAGGAAGAAACCACACAAAAACAGAGGCAGCGAGGGTGGCTGGGTAGAAGGGATGTTTTTCTTCTTCACACCACTTCCAATGAACATAGCAACCCTGCGTTCTCTGGCAAATAGAAATGTAGGTCCCGCAGTGTCTGCTGGGCGAAGAAATTCACACAAAAGCAGCTTGAGAAGCAGAAAAAAGTGGTGGATGGTAATCACAGAGAGATTAATGCAGGCTTGTCACCAGTCCCCTGGTACCTGCGGGCACTGCAGAACTGCAGGCAGGGCCCGGGGAAGCCAGACGATGGGATTTGCACTTTTGCCATAATTTTTCCCAGCTGACATCAGATTTCTCAGCAATGCGGGAAAGCCACGATCCCCACGTTTCAAGGCACTTTCAGCAGTTTGTATGCGAGGTCGTGTCCCAGTACTGCCCACCTGGGATACTTGGGGTTTGGCACTGACCCTGCACCACGGGCTGGGGAGGGCTGGCATGGTATCGTGGTCTTCCCAAACCCCAAACTTTGTGCCCAAGCAGGTCTGGGATGGGATGAGGTGGAGAACAGTCCTACAAGTGTACCATAACACACCATTACACTCATGGTGTCCATCAATAAACTCCCCTTGGGCCTTGAATCCTGGGGGCAGTTTTGGGCCCCTCACGCCAAGAAAGGCCTTGAGGTGCTGGAGCGAGTTGAGAGAAGGGAACGGAGCTGGTGAGGGGCTGGAGCACAAGTGTGATGGGAGCGGCTGAGGGAGCTGGGGGTTCAGCTGGAGAACAGGAGCTGAGGGGAGACCTTCTGATCTCTGACCTGCCTGAAAGGAGCTTGGAGCCAGGGGGGGTCGGGCTCTGCTCCCCAGGAACAAGCGCCAGGACCAGAGGAAACGGCCTCAAGTTGCGCCAGGGGAGGTTGAGGTTGGATCTGGGGAACAATTTCTTCCCCAAAGGGCTGTGGGGCATTGGAACAGGCTGCCCAGGGCAGTGCTGGAGTCACCATCCCTGGAGGGGTTGGACAGACGGACATGAGGTTCTCAGGGACATGGGGCAGTGCCAGGGCTGGGGAACGGGTGGACTCGATGATCTTGAGGGTGTCTTGCAACCAAAATGATTCTATGATTCTATGATGTCAGTAATTCTGAATCACTACCTCCCTCTCCCTGCTGCAGCTGGTGGGACATGAGGCACCAAGCATGGGACAGACAGATGGATTCCCACTGTTCATCCCTCTCCAGCTGTGGCTTTCACGAACAGTTTTGGGACAGTCCGACCTTGAAGGTGCATGAAATCCTGCTTGCACGAACACCCAGGGTAGCATTTCCATGGGCGCTGGTTGCTCCGGCTGTGCACAAAAGCACAAAACCTCGGTGCACCAGGGCTTTACCGCAGGGAAAAACTCTCCAAGGGGATGCAGGGAGCACAAATTAACTCGCAATTTTCCCCATCACTACTGTCCTCTCCAACAAGGTCCCCAAAGAGGGTCCCTGTTTCTGCAGCCCACATGAGCAGTCCCCTCTCTCCTCCTGCCGCTTCCCTGCGCCATGCGGAGGATTCGCCACGATTTTCTCCTCACTTCCAGCTGTGTTTACAGTCACAGGATTTCTTACTTCTCATGAAAGTCACTCCCAGGGTGAAATTTGAGTTTGTAAATTATTAAAATGTTATCAAGAGCATGCAGACTTGCCCATTTTTTTTCCTGTTGGTGAATAAGCTGATGTATAATTCAATTTTCCCCCCACAGTTTCTTCAGTAATACTTAAATATTATACACACACACACACACACACACACAGATCCAAACCTTATTTCCATTTATTTCGAAGTCTCTTTGGGCCAGAGGCTTTATCTTCCTCTTTTTCTGCACAGTGCTGAGCAAACTTAGGGTGTTGCCATTATATGAAAAATATATAGTAATAATAAATTCAGAATGCGTAGTTTCTGAATGTATCTTCATAATAAACTATTTTAAATGCTTTTTTTTGGTGAGAGAGAAATAGCAGATGAGAGAACATATATGGTACACAATTATTACTGCTCATTCTTAGACTGAGCAAGAACCAATACTTCTGTTTATAGTTTCTTGACAATACCTTCTTTACAAAAAACCAGAAATGAAACAAAAAACCCCGAACCTGCTTATAATTTTGCTAGATTTTAATTCTTTGGGATGAAACTTCCTCAGCTGGATGCCTAGCAGGGTTCAGCTTTCCTTGAAAAGTGAAGTAAAAAAAATCTTCTTTTTTCCCCTCTCGCATTTAAACATTTTTCAACCTTGAGATGTTTCTATGCTCCCAGGCATAAAAAAGCCCAGGCTGCTTGGCACAGCAGCTGAGGTCAGTGGTGGCCCCTTGGAAATTCATCCAAACTTAGTCCAAGCCAATAGCTCCTGAAAAAAGCCAGTTTACACCATCCCTATAGCTGTTTGTTGGTGACTGGAAGATGAAACCTCAGAAACTGGGCTCTTAACGAGAGGAGAAGAGAAATGGGAAGGAGAGAGAGAGGGCAGGAGGATGAAGGATTAGCAGTGGGGCAGGGCTGGAAGGATGGGGAGGAGGAGATGGCATGAGGTGGGACGGGAGGCGAGGATGCCAAAGAGCATGAGTTGGGATGAGGAGATGAAGCTGGAAAGGGATGAAGGAAGATGCAAGAACCGCCTTTTTTTTTTTTTCTCCTTCCCTCCAAGGACTGGTCTGCAGGGAAGAAGAAAACTGCCTTCTGGTTTCTCATGAGCACTGGAAAGCAAATGTTGGTGTCTGCATTGGAAGATGCTCTTCCCACCCACTGCCTGAAGGTTTCCCAAGCACACACATGCACACTCAGATGCACACGCTTGTGCACGACCTAAAGAGAGATCGCAGTAATGAAACACTGAGAAATAAGCAGTTATTCAGGCTCCTTCCCTAGCCAAGGTGACATGAGAGAAGCTCTTTCAAGGGGACCCATCCTACCCACCCCAGGAAGCTGTCTTCATGTTTTCTAGAGGTCAGCAGGGTTTTCCATACTGGAAATGACCTGGGTCAGGATATTGAGGTTTCAGAGAGGGTCCCGTTGGGTGTGCAGGGTGAGGAACTCCATCCCTTGGTCTGCAGATGTGCTGGGCATTGCCAGTCCCAAACAGGCTCTGCTGGAGCTGTGCTTTGAACCGATTGCACTCAAATTGCAGGGAGACGTGATGTCTTCGACAACTGGGTGGCAGAGGAGGCTCCCTCAGCTGCTTAATGCTTCTGAAATTCTGGGCTTTGCTTTCTCTGGTTGATCATTCACCCTTTATTTAATTTACCTATCCTCTTCAATAAATATATTATGCACTGTTTAGACTCTAACCCAAGGTGCTTTAAACAATTCTGTTGTCCCAGATCCATGATGCAGGCACGTTCAAGGTGCCCTCCTGTGTGGGACAAGACTTTCCTCGCTGGGGGCATTTCCCGATCACAACTACCCCGGCAATTTCTACCCTAAAAGTCCTTTTAGCTCATCACCCTCATGCTGAAGTGGGACCCATCACGGAGCTTGTGCTAGGAGGTTTAGTGATCATAGAATAATTTTGGTTGGAAAAGACCTTCAAGATCATCAAATCCAACCACTAACAATCTTCATATACAGCTGCTAGAAGGACGATGCCTGATCTCAACAGAAATTGGTGGCTTTTGTCTGGAAAGCTTTTAATAACATGCCACACAAATTCAAGTTCAATGCTAGCACATCCACTAGGGTGAAAATTTAGGGTCGCTATTACACAGAATATTTAAATTGCTTTCAAGTTCATGGTGCAGAGGATATTTAGAAGCAAGTCTATTCATTAATATGAACTTCAGCACAGGTGAAACTACTGCATTTAGACACGTGCAAGTTGCATTTAAAGAAATTATCTGCTCTCTCTCATATGTAGATATGTACTATATGTATAGTGATATCTAATCTCGTGCTCCCCGGGAAGCTGTTCTAATCCACTCGCTGCAGCTGTGTCAGCTCTCAGCAGGTCACCCAGCCGAGGAGGCGGCTTTTCTTACCATTGTGAAGGTTTTCCTGCACTCCGGGACCCAGATCTGCACGTCTTCTAGACAGCCCACCAAGCATTTTGGTGTCACACGTTCTCAGAGCTGACACAGATGCTCTGCCGCTCCCCTCCAGAGGCCAGAACAGCATCCTGGGGGGAAGCTGGAGCGTTAGCAGACGCTTTCCCCATCGCACATCTGGCACAACTGGTGCTTTGGGAACATCAATGACAAGCTTATGTGCAAACGCTACCCGGGAACACGTTTTATCATGAAATGTAGCTTGCTAAACGCTCTCATGTGTTTGGTTGAAGAGGCTCAGAGACTGCCAGCAAACCCACCAGCAAACGCAGGCTGTCCATCAACACATGGCAGCGTCATGTCTGCGGTAGAAAAAGAATTTGGAGAGGACGATGTATGGGGCTGTAATTAATGTGAAGTGAGTTGTACGCAGCTTTCCGAGCAAAAAGCAGCCAGAAGACAGCCAGGAGGAACAACTCCCAGGTCAGCCTGACATTTACGGGCAAACATTTCTAACAAAAATTGGACTCCACCTCCAGAAGAGAATTCGTAATCGAAACTGCTGAGGAAAGGAGATAGTTGTCTGTCTCCATCAACAGCAATGGACGCCGCCATTAGAGACAAGAAGTGAAGGAATTTTTTTCGCTCTTTCTAATGGAAACCAATCTATCGAGATGTTGCTCACATTACCGAAATAACAAATTGGCTTTTTATTGTATCTCCCAGCCTGGTTCTCCCTTTCCCATTTCTTGTCACTGAATCTTTCAGTACGTGATAGGAACTACAAATATAGATCACCAGCAGGCTGGGACTTGAACCCCATATTCCTAAAAAGGCATTTTTTTGACCCGAACAGGCATCTCCTCCTTGTAATAGACTGTTCCCCTGTCGGGTGGACTTGCAAGAAGAAGGAGACAAATAGCACTGATGCAAGCCATTAATCGCTTTCCCATTTATGGAAGGCAAACTTGGGTACAGACTCTATTTAAGCATTTAATTACAAGCAGAAATTCCTTTTCACTGCTGAACCTAGAGATGTTAAAGCACACTGGGCACCCTTCATACAAAGAAAGTAAACATTTTTGCAACCATAGAGTTTTTTTTTTTCTTTTCCACTCACTTGCTCCCTTTCTCTTTGTTAGCTTTTTGGCAGCGAGAAAAAAATAATTAACTGGAACAATATGATGCAGAGAGGCATTGCAAGTACTGAAGTCGTTTAGCCTAGAGAGGAGAATGAGAAGCGATTTGATTGTGAGGGATATCGTGAGAAGTAAAAAGAATATACTGTCATTTCCTATAAGCAATGGGGTTGCTCAGCTGGAGTACAGGCCGCTGCTAAAGCAAAGCAAAGATAATATTTTTAACTCAGAGCCTGGTGGTGGCATGGCAAATGAAGAAGAAACCTAACTAAAATTCAGCACCCGCTAGGTGCAAGGTCTGCTAGTGTCCTTTCAGATTTCAGAATTGAGTAATTTCTAATTGAGGTGCAAAGCTGTTACGCCGAGGCCTGTCCTTCTACTTACTCTTCAGAAAAAAACCTGCTGATTTATAGCTGTGGACTTGCCTCTGACTTGCTGTTTACCGTGATATCTGCTTTCCAGATAAATGGATAAATTGGATAAATGGGAGTTGCTCTTTATGTGAAGAAAGCCTTGTCACTGAACATGCATTATTGCCGTGATTAGCTGGAGGAATCATATACATTTTTCATGCTTTTCTAGTTGCACACTTCCTCTAATTCACTCCTAAAATCCCATCTGTTTAAATGAGCTTGCAGTGCCCGCTAATCAATAGTTGCACTCCTGGGCTGCTGGTGGTGATGCTGGGGGGACTGCTGCAGTGTGATGGGACCCACTGGGTTGGGGACACAGAGGGGAAAACCCCCCAGCTGGGCAGACCCTGGGCAGTCTAAGACTGGTCTCTTGATTAAATTGGTACTTAGCTGGGGCTTGACCCCAAAATCTAACAACAAATCACTGCCTGTCCACTCTGCACTTCTCGGGCTCCCCAGATATGATGTGTTTTTACAGGGCAGGAAAGCTTTGTTAGCTTTGTTAGCTTCGTTAGCTTTGTTAGCTTCATTAGCTGTCCTGCAGATAGCCCAGATCCTGTGGGCTTTGTAGCGTGGCAGGTGTTGGTCTCTTCTCCCAAGGAACAAGCACCAGGACCAGAGGAAACGGCCTCAAGTTGCACCAGGGGAGGTTGAGGTTGGATCTGGGGAACAATTTCTTCCCCAAAGGGCTGTGGAGCATTGGAACAGGCTGCCCAGGGCAGTGCTGGAGTCACCATCCCTGGAGGGGTTGGACAGACGGAGATGAGGTTCTCAGGGACATGGGGCAGTGCCAGGGCTGGGTTATGGTTGGACTCGATGTTCTTGAGGGTCTTTTCCAACCAAAATGATTCTATGAGTCTATTCTATAATTCTTTGATGGGATTCGAGATCCCCAAACCTCTGCAGTGACAGAAAAACCTGTCACCTGCCAGGCAAAGAGATAACCCTGAGTTCCCATTGCTGAGGACAACCCCAACCCCCAAGGCAGCCACCACCACTGTGCTGCTGCAAAGAGGCTCTCAGGGGTGGCAGCCCCAAAAATGAAGGTCTGGAGGCATCACACTGACCTGCCTGGGACCTGCAGAGTCCCAGAGACACAAGCTGCCTCATCCCTACCCATCGGAAGCAAAGCTGCTACGTCAGGACAGCTGTACCGGGCTGTAGATAGCTGTTTTTGAAAACTGCCAGGAGAACCGCTGTTTCTTCTAGAGCCCGTTCCCACCTTCGGTTCAGCATGAGCCCATGTCTCAGCCCGGCGGATGATCTTCCGAGATGCCTGTTCCTTAATTGCCAGAGCATCTGCCTCACACCAGGAGCAAGGAGGGAGGATGATTTATTTCACAGGCTTTCGGGCCACCGTCGGGGATGTTTTGCTGCAGACAGAGAAGCTACAGCAGCTCCGGAGCAGCTCTGCATCCTTCCGTCAGCAGCACAGATTTCTCTCTGCAACCACAACAGCTTCAGCCGGGTGAGACACTCTCAGCCCCTGCAGCAGCAACAACCCTCATTTTCTCCAGCTGAACCTGCAGAACCTATAAAAAGATCAATGTTGTGTTTACTTGAGGCTTTGTAGGGACTTTTAGCATTTTGACGGTGGTCATTTGTCACGAAAGGCTGATCAGAAGGGTGGTTACTCCGTGCTGGAGGGCACAGGGCTGCTTCTGGAATGTGCACGAGAAGGGGAAAGTTGGTCTCAGCTTGCCAAAGAGGCAAAAATTAATCTAATGTGACTGCAGATCTAATGAGAACCCACTTCTTTCTCAACCCCAATTTAGGATTGCTAATACCGTGCGTGTTTGCAGACTTAATTAAATATCCTTGCCTCCGATGCTCTTTGACAAGGAAGGCAGTTTGCAGAAGTTTGTCGAAGGAATGGAGCAACTTTGGAGACCCAGACCCAAAACACAAACTTCCCTTTGCATTACAGCCTGTGCATAATGTTCGCCTCATTTGTTAAAAGCCTGGTTTATTTGCCTACTGCAGCCCATCAGTGTAAATATTTGCCCTCTCTTGTCACACTCATTAAATCCTTTGCATTTGCTCTGGAAACAAGAGGAGGCGGTTTGCTACGGCCATGTGTTTGCCGGGGCTGGAGGAGCCAGCCCAGCCCTGGGTTGCGCCGTGTTTGCTGAGCTGCTCGGCAGGTTTGCAGCCCCGTTTCCTTGTTTATTTGATCGATTGGGTTTGCTTGGCGACAACTTCACATTTCCTCATGCCAACACGGGCTGGGAGCACATATGGGTTCCGCAGGGGCACCAGTTCCTTGGCTTTCCAACCAGACTACATTTCATGAGAGGCTCAGGAGCTTCTTGAAGGCTCTCCAGGAGGCCATGGAGGGAACGGTGTCAAAACCTGTATTTAATAAAACATGACTGAAGCCAGTTCCTTCCCAGAAAGCTAGAAAGTGAGACCAAATACCACTCAAAGGCATTGCGCTGCACACAAAATTTGGGCCAGTATAAAGCATTCACGTTTCTCTGCTGGATGGGTCTCATGTTATTCTTGTTGAGGGAGAGAAGAATGAGGAGCCCTTTGCTCTGGATGCTTTATGGGTTTCCTCCTCCACTTCACACCCCTGTATCTTCACTGAGGAACACTGAAATTATCACCAGGGCTCAGCAGGAATAAGTGCAACATCGCCTCCCCCTTCTCAAAAACCTGACAAGGACTCGGCGTCAGCAGGATCAGCTCAAGGGACCGTGATGCAAAAAGCAGAACCTCACCACGAAGAGAAGTCCCAAGTCCCTGGTGCAGCCCAGCCCCATGGTGACATCTTTGTACGATGCCGTCGAAAGCCCAGACACCTTCTGTTCCAAGCAGCACCGGATTGATTCTTACAGCCACGTGTATTCAGAGCAAATTTGCTCTCCCGGGGCCCTAAAAATATCTAATAACTACAAGTGGTCTGTAGCAGAGTGTTCCCAGGAGCTTCATTTCTCAACCCAGATCTTTTAAAGAACCAGTCACGCTTTGCAGCTGGAACAAGCACATTTTCCCCAGCAAAGATTGGAGGAAATACAGGACTTCTCTGAGCTCCTCCTTGAACCCTGAGTCCAGACAAGCTCGAGGAACACGAGAACGTGGAGCTCACCAGAAGACATTAATTCTCTCTCTAGTTCTAGCTGGAAAATCTTTTAGGGGTATTTTTTTCTGTCCCGTTCAAGCTGCACGCACAGATCCTTCCTTTGATGTAAGGTTTCACTAAGAATAATTTGCAATGCAAGAAGTTCTGCTCAGAAGAGACTTTGAGGCTGAAGTGCTTTTTTTAAGTTCAGCAAAAACAAAGCACAATAACAAGCTGTAATATTCACATATCCCATATAAAGTTTTCAGCACATGTTTATTTAGTCCCTTTATGGCTTTCTCCTCATGCCTGTCTGCAAAACCATTTTCCAACAGAAGCTGTTGCACAGCCACCCTCTTCTCCTTATTTTCTCCCTTTTCCCAAAGATTTTAAGACCTTTTCTCCCTCTTATTTATCACTGTGTTATTTGCCAGTGGTGCTACCTCTCCTGGGCAAGTTTTGCTCTTGGTGCTTGTGCAGGAGCAATTGATTTCTCATGATGGAGCCATCTCTCTGCCCGCTGCTTGCACCACTCCATGGGGAGGTGAACCTCCAGCTTGGAGAGATGCTTCCCCTCCAATAGATGTGGGTCCTGGACGCCCCCTCACATTAGAAAAAGGGCATTTCCCAAGAGCTGAAATCAGTCCCAGAGCCCTTTACTCCCATCCCACCATCACTCACACCTTCCAGAGCTGCCCTTCTCTGTCAATTTTTAGAGCAGCTCTTCCCAATTAGCTGCTCAGGGTTGCTAATGAGCTCCATCATTAACCCCCTCAGGGCTGCTGGTCTCTGAGGTTCAGCTGCTTCATTACAAGCCTCTTGCAGGACCTTTTTGCCCTCTTTTTGCTCTTATTCAAAGGTACCATTTACCTTCAAGGCAGAAGGAAGCACTTTTAGGAGTACAGACATCCAGTAAAAGTAATTTAGCATTGATTACAAGGAAGAGGTGACGCAGAACATCTTCATTGACATCAGCTGTGGCCATTTGGGTCAAGCCCTTGCAGGTGTTTGCTGACCATGCATTCCCCTCACAGCCAATGGCCAGTTGTGCACAGGTTGTCACCTTCATCTTTTGTTCTTCCTGTAACAGATCATGGAGAAAAAAAAAAAACCACAACAGTTTTCTTTTGTTAGACGTGTTGCCAAGACACCTCTGCACAAACACTTTGGAAACAACATCTTCCATGAAGGCTGCACTCAACCCAATGTAATACCCTCCATTCCCTGGAGAAGATGTTTCAGAGCTGGCTGGTACGGTGAGTCTATGATTACTTTTCCCCTCTGTTGATAACCATTTGGTTGTCCTCCATGTCCTGAGATTTAAGGTTTGCTGCTGACTCCAGCCAGGTTTTTCTGTTGGCTTTAGGCCATCTCTAAAGGGAAAGGTTAAAATTGGGTGTTCCCGAGGGTCTGCTTGTGTGCAGCAGAGAGGACCCGTGCTGTGCTACATGAGGATGTTCTTCGTCTATAAAGCACCACTGTGTAACAATTGACAGCCTTAAGTGGGCTTCACATGTTGATTATGCTCAAAATTAGCAAAAACTCTTCAAGATAATCTCTCTGTACAAGTCCCGCTCTCCTGCGCTCTGGAGACAGGCAGAAATGGGAGAAGGAATCAGCAAAGAGATTTTCCAAACATGCAAGACAAATTTCTGAGGCCAGTTCATGGAGCCTGGCTTCAGCCGTCACCTCCTGGAGTTGCTCTGACCAAAGAGGTGAACAGATATTTGCCCATCAATCCTGCAGATCCTGATCCTGATGGTGGTGGATGTGGGAGCACTGGAGGATTAATGTCCCCAAGCCCTGTGGCCGCGTTCACATTGTTCTGACGAGTCACCGCTTGGATGTTTCTGTTCCTTTTTGGTGGCTTTCCATCACTTTTCATAGGTTCAACTCACATCACCTCCTTTGGAGGTGGTCTGCAGGACGTTTCCCATACTTGCTGGTGTCCCCACAGCCACCATGTGATGGGATGCCCAACCTGCTTATATTCTGACATCCCATGCCTTACCTAAGCCTTTCCCACCCACCTTGGGAGATGATCTTTAAGTGACCATTTGGAGATTGCATCCAAAAAAACCCTCCTTGTTATGCAGGAGCACCAGAAGTGCTTCTAGAATTAGCAGCTACTCCAGGTTGCCCTGTTCATTTTGAAATGTGCCACTTCAAAGCCCTTCAAGGGCTTGATTTGGGAAGTAAATGGGATTCAGAGCAGGTGAAACATTAAGTAATTACAAATTATTGGAACACTTCATGTTATGAAAGCCCTTCAAATAATTTTAAATTACTTTGTACTAATTGTGATCAGTGCTCCATTCATTTCCAAAGCCCTCTTCAAACGACAAGCCATGGTATATTTTGGGAGCTGGAACCCAGTGCTTGGTTAAAAAAAAAAAAAATAATTTTGGAAGGCTACGCTTCTGAAAAAGATCTGAAAAGTGCACTTACCAGTTGCATTTCACAGGTTCTTCCACATTGCCTGGAGCAGCATAACAAAACCAAGCCAAGGCCAATGCGTACAGCTGATACCCCTTGAGAGGAGGATATTCCCCAATTGTACCACTTGGGAATAGTTCAAAAAATGAAAGAGAGGACTATAGTGGAGAAGAAGACCAGACAACTGTGCTTCTGCCAAGAAGCACAGGCATAATTGGAGTGTGAGAGAGCGCAACAGGCACCGCTCCCGGGCATCCTTCCTCCAGGACGGCCAGAAAAGCTTTTTCATCATCCTAGCCAGCACCAGACTACATGGAAATGATTTATTTTCTATTGTGTCTTGTTGAAAACCTGCTCTGGGCTTCTCCAAGGGCATCTGCAAATGGGGCTTTTGTGAAGACGTTCATAAATGCTTGGTACTGGTAGGAATACTTCGTTTTGTTTGGAGGTCGAGGCACCTTGGAGTTGTAAGACTTGTATTGAGTGATTTCTCAGTTGCTTGAGGTCTCCTTGTCTTACAATGGGATGAATCATCCTTTAAGGGTGTTTTTTCTCACACAAAACTATCAAAATCAGCCCCGATGATACATCCAGTCAGATGATGACAGCAAGCTTGAGCTACATGGATGCACCGGACCCACAGCATGTGTGAAGCTGATGTAGAAGTTGACTGAGGAAGTTGTTTAATGTCCCCTTCAGCTAATAACACGTTATTTTCACTATCTCAACTGTACAAAAGTGTTTTATGAATCACTAATAAAACTTTTTTTCAAAAAACCCATCATATCTGATGAATGTTTGAGGAAATTTATCTTTAGGTAAGTAAGCTTGCAGGCAGTTTATGTAAATTCATAGCTGCAACTGTTAAAAAATGGTCCTGTAGTGCAATTACTGTTTCCTTCATTGCAGATAAAGTCATAATACTTTGAGCTTTTTTCCAAATGCATTATGAAGATGACTACGTCGGGTGTTTTGGCCTCATTACCAAGTCTTGGATGGTCCCTGACAGACCCTTGATGGGACAAGCCAGGAGGTCGCTGATGGTGCTCATGCATTGTAGGTTGGATGGTCAGAAAGAACAAGAGTGGTTCACAACATTAAGAAGAGCATATTCCTATCAACCTGAAAAAACAGGAAAACGGTGCAGGGTTTGGGGGTTTTTTTTTAGGGTTTTGCTGGTTTTTAGGAAGAAAAGCTTGCAAAATCCCAGTGTTTCTGGCTCCTCACCCCGCCTCTCCCATCCCAGCTTCTTCCTGATGATCTTTTCGATTCCGAGCTCCCTGGGTCTGACCATCCACCTGCACCCAGCCTCGTGGTGCCACCGGGATGCTGTTCTCCACTGGAGGGCTTTACAGTCACAAATGCTTTATTTCCTGTTCAGCAGCAAAGGTCTGACTTGGGAAACAGTATTTTTACCTCTTGGTATTTATCCCCTTTTTCGTGTGTTTTATGTGGCATGGCATCAAGTGCATTACTCGTGTCCTGACTCGCTAGGAGGGGCTTTGCTTGAGTGAGAAAGCATCTTCCTGAGTCCACTGAAAAAGTTAATGGAAATCACAGAGTTATGGGTCTTACCACTTCGCTGCACCTGGAGAAACCGCCTCTCCCTCCTGCTGCTGCTCCTCCTGGTGCTTGTGCAGCTCATTATCCTCTCCTTTCCCCATGAAAATGCTGAGGGCTTATGAAGTTGATGGTTTGAAGTACTAGACCGTGTCGACAGGATCCTTAATCTCTCCTCAGGGAGGCTCAGCTCTGCGTCTTGAGCCCTTGTGTCTGTCTGGGTCCTGACTCAAGGTGGGAAAGGGAAAACAACCCATTTGCTCCTTTTTTGAGTGAAGAGGTTGAGGCTGGAAGAGGTTCACCTTGCTGAGGCCTCCCCTCTTGGGTTCATAATTCAGTGATCCCACCAACTCCTCATTTTAACATGTCATTAAAAAAAAAAAAAAAAGAAAAAAGCATGTAGTTGGATGTTTATCCCATGAGCTGTACCAAGAAAAAGTCAAGTGATGGTGTGGGCAACCTTTGCAGGCTGCAAGCTTGTGTTTGGCTTTTCCAATCATCACCCATGGGTCCATGCCCACCTGTAGGCAGCAGCTATTCTTGCCTGAGTTTGCAGAGAGCCTGAAACGATGACGCAGGGATGTGAACCATCTTCATCAACCGCCTGGAAGCATCAACTCTAAATCAGGATGGTGCTTTATATGCCCCAGCAAATACTCTTGGTGGACTAAATGAGGAGATGCAGAGAGAGAGAGAAGCAGGATGGGAGGAGGGACTGCACATTGCTGGGCTGAACAAAATGGAGAGAAAGAGAAGAAAGCAAAGAAACAAGGAAAAAACCAGAAAAATAGAGGATACCAAAAGCAAAAGTGATGTCTCAGAGGGAAGCGATGGGTGGGCAGAGAACAACTGCACTTGAAGCATCTGATTGTATTTAACAGCCACCTTCCCACGGACCAAAACACGCTTCTCCCAGTTAACTTTATTTGCCACTCTGCTATGAGATGAGGGGAGAAAACTTCATATTTATTATGTCTTAAATACCTTCGTTAGAAATCCAGCTGCTGCCAAACCCAACGGCGAAATCCTGCCACCCTTCCCCTTACTGGTGGCTGTGGTTGAAGTCTCACCTCTCCTCTACTCAGCTGGCAATTTTCACAAGGCTTGCAGGAACTTAATTATCTTGGAGACATCAGCTGCACAGCCAAATGTTGGCTGAAATAATCCACAGTTCAGAAAGGGTTACGGGAGAGCTTGCCAGCCAGCCTGCCAACCTCCCTGCCTTAAGAAACCGGGCTGAAAATGCGGAGGAAAAACAGCACAAAATCAGAAAATGGCCACTTTACTAATTACAATAACAATAAAATTTGCTCATTAAAAAAACAGTTAAAGCTGCAAACGAACAACTGCTTCAACAGTTATCGGTAACAGCATTTACAAGGCCCAAGTTCTCAAAACCCATGAAAACGAATAGCTCAGGATATCATAAATTTTATACTGCTCCCATAGCAAACCTGCACACAGTATACCAGAAAATGCATATTTCATTACCCCTCAACAGCCTTCGCTCCCATGCAGACTGCAGGCATTCTTTTTGGTGTAATTTTATAATATGAACACAATTCAAAGCCTCTTTGTAAAAGAAACATAAAAATGATGCATGTGCGTATTAAAGGATCGTATTTATCAGTCTCAAATGTAAGTTCACGTACATGCTTAATGTTGCCATAAATCAACAGCTCTCTCTGTTAAACCACATATGCAACCTTATTATCGAGAAAACCTATTTATGAACACTAGAGCAAGTAATCCAACCATCGTTTCAAAAAATATTTATTAAAAATATTCCCTATCTGAACAAATTACTCAAAAGATACATCATGAAAGCAAAATAAAACCAAAGCCTACTAATTAAAAATAGGAAAAGACTTCAGGCTGAAGGAGACAGAAGGAGGAAGCGTTTATTTCATACACAATGAAAGCGGCGCCCTTAGATAGTCGCACTCCTCAGGTGGGCATTTGAGCCTTTGAGGATCCTCCATAAAGTCTGGGCAAAAGAAAAAAAACAAGCTGTCAAAACTAGTTTTGGTGAGAAAAGTAAGTTTTCAGCCAGAACAGTAACTCCGTTTGCTTCTGTTGAAAATGAAGTATTTCTCATAAACAAGAACAAAAAAAAAGCATGAAAAAGCATGATCTGTTGCTCGTGGTTGGACTCGATGATCTATGGTTGGACTCTACAGTCTATTGTTGGACTCAGTCTATGGTTGGACTCAATGATCTGTGGTTGGACTCGATGATCTTAATGGTCTCTTCCAACCAAAACGATTCTATGATTCTTCATGGGGAGGAGGCAGAAGCAGTGGCCTGTCCACCTTGGGCCACCCTTTGTCACCAGGGTCCCACCTCCTGCTTCTCACGCTGGCCAAGAAGGACTCCAACCATGGTGAGAAGAAGAACCACACCTCCCTTCTCATCCCTGTCCCATCTCCAGGCAAAGGCTAATGCAATTTTGGGGCTTGCACACAGGGAAGAATATCCCCCTGCAATCTCAGCCCCAGCCTCTTGCTAATATTCTGCGACTGTGTGGCTAAGAGCTCATTAGTATTGAAATTGGTTCGTGCATAGTTCGCTTGCAATTTAGGCTCCAATAAGCTTCCTATTTAGAGCCGCCAATGCTTCGAATTTCTGCCCAGCTGAAATCTGTTACAATGCTCCCACATAGACATGCAATTTCATAGAGAGATAAGATATAGATCTGCTGTACTCTGGCGATTCTCTTTCAGAAGTGTACCTTGTCAGGCCATAATTTGATATTCTTTTACCATTTCTATGGCGGGGGGGAAAGCCCTTTAATTTAAAAAAAAAAAAAAAAATCACATTTTCACCCTTTTGTTCAGTAATGACACAAATAGTAAAATGTTCAGATTACATCAGGGAATGGAAAAGCCCCATGGAGAAAAGACACTGACAAAAGCTTCATTTTCAGGTAAAATTGCATGAAGCTTGGGGCAGTGCATACTCTTAGCGATGTTGGGGGTTTTTTTCCCCCTGCCTTTCATCCCCATGCATCCCTCTGAATGTTAATAGATTTTACATGTGGATGTTTAAGCGGAGTGCAGAGAAATAGGGTTTTATCCACTCTAATGTCTTCCAGAAATCTCAAAGCAATTTACAACTGTGAATAATATACAAGTAGTTTGGTGAGAGCAGGGGCCAGCACATCAGATGCTGACTCCAGCTGCAGCTCGCATCCTGCTATAAAATCAGTTTTAATCAGGATGCTTTCGGTAATATATATATATATTTGTGTGTTTTATTTTTCCTAAAGCTGCATGGTATTTTATACTCTTGCCTCAATAACCATCAGCAAAAAAGGGAAAGGGGGTGGTCCAAAGGATGATGTCCTTACCAGGACTGCACTGGAGGATGGCACAGGCTGGGATTTAACAAGTGTCCAGGTCAAATGTGTTTCGGGATGCCACACTCTGAGGACAAGCTGGGCACATCTCCCGTGTCTTTGAAGCCAGAAACAGGTTGGATGGAAGGGGTACGTGACTCTTGGCTGGAGTCAAGGGACAATCAGTGAGAGAAAATGCACCGTGTACAACCCAAGCAGCACTTTGGTTTCATCTCCCTGGGCTGGGCATGGGGACTTCTTGTCTTGCAACACTGAAATTCCTTGTGTATGGCCCTTTTCCCATTTGGCCATAGGGCAAACTACTGGATTTTCTTTCAGACCTACATCTTTTCCAAAAGTTTTCTTCTGCCAGGGGAACATTGGGCTGAGGACTATGGTTCTGCTCATGGAGGCAAAGCAGCTCCTTTATCTCTTTCCGGGGACACTGCGCAGGTTCAGGTCTTAACTACAGAGAATTTTGGTCCTGGCTTGTCAGGAGACTTCTTGCTCCTCATGTCAGACTGCACCGGTCAGGATCACCATGGGTTGAGGATGGTTTGGACTCAGGTAGAAGAACTGTGCCAGGATGTCATGAAGTGAGTCTGGACTAGCAGATGGCTCCTCAAAGGACACCAGCATCCCTCTCCCAAGAGAGGGAGATGAGAGCAATGCTCACTCCCACCACCCCACAAGCAGCACCCTATAGCCAGGAGAGGCCCACAAGCGAGATAGTCAGGGAGCAGCAGCCTCTTGACTGTTGTTCGCTGCAGCAAATCAACCCTCAAACCCTCCTGAACATGTTCACCATATTCCAATGCAGGGTCTAGCTCTAATTAGGCTTTACGTGCCCAAGAGGTCATTAGCCTGTCCAGCCCGGAGAGAATAGCACCCCAAGTTATCCAAGCAGCATCCACCTGCACCTGAGATATTGCAATGCCAGGAGCTCTGTGCTACAAGCGGCTTCTTTTTCTTCTCTGTTGAGCTCGTGATTTAAACCTTATCAATGCTGCTAAACTTTTTAATGTATATCAATTGGGTAAAGTTCACAAACAAAGCAGGAATCGATGGCTGGAATAATAAAGTATTGATCAGGCTGATGCTAACCGATGAACCTCCCAATCAATAAGGAACACGGATCACACTCTCCCCGCACATTCGGTTACTGTTCACTCGGCGGCACGCTCCGTGGGACGGCAGGCGGGAAGGGAAAACCATTTCATAGCTCCACATGCTTTGCAAAGCACTGCAGCAGGTGCTGCTCAGTGAATACATTTCTCTAGGCACCAAGCACTTCTCAGACGGGCTCTTCATTTCCGTCATCACCCTCTCAGCCTTTTCTAAGCTGGAATGTTGACAGGTAAAAATATTCTGTTGTAGCTGCCTGTGTAATGCATGAGATTTGCCTACCTCTACCAAGAACCCCTCCGCTTGCACATTTGAGAGCTACGTGTGTGGTTTCAGGGCAGGATCACCTGAAGGGTTTGCCATCCCAGACTGAACACTTGGTCTTTTGCTGTCAGGTTCCCTGCTTAAAACAGAAAGTTTGTTTTGGAGTTCCCAAGAGAATAGGGGCACCAATTTCCCTATTACTTTTGATTGCAATAATAGTGATTGCACCTGTATCGATAGGCACAAGGACAACTGTGTACAAGCTGGGCACAGACAGGTTGAAGATAGGAATGAGAAGAAGGCTTTTAGCCGTGAGGCTTTAGCTGAGCCCTTCTGGGGGTAGAGGCACGTTTCCCTCTGCCCTCCATTGCTCTCTATGAAAATCACGAGCAATTTTGTTTTCAGACATCAGAGAAGAAAGCTGCCCCCCTACCTGGTCCAGACAGGGCTGCGATATCAAATTGTTCTTTTTTGAAGAGCATTTACTGTTTCCAAAGGTTTAAGAGAGCAGGAGGTAGCTCATTCGGTTATTCACTTGGACTGGGAGCTGTTAGACACAGATCTTAATGGATAGTATTGATTGAAAGAAACAAAGCAGCCGTTTTTTTTCTTTCTTTCTATCAGGGGATTTCAAGGCTAAGATGAGAAGAGTTTGCTGGCTTACACTCTTAACAACAGAATACCATATTACAAGGTCCCCAGAAGTCTCTCAGGATAGCACAGCAGTGAGAGAAAGAAATGTGCAAGGTGTTAACGGGATAACAAATTAATAGAGAATAGGATTAGTGAGGGACACAGGCTGGTAGCAGAGCTCCTGAGGTCTCTGGTGTCGAGGTTTAATCCATTCTTGGCACGTTGTCCTCACTGACAGATGAACACAATGGGAACCCACCTGATTCCTGGTGCCACTGGGATCCCCAATGGCAGCTGGGACAGTGACGGCGTTGTGAGTGGCCAAAATACAATTTAAGGGGAAATCAGCGCCCGCAGTACCTGGAAAGCGAGTATAATTCTGTCCTGTAGCATCTGAGAACTGTGACGAAGCAGCAGGCTTGGAAACAGTTTTAAAATCATTACTTGACTCTCTGTTGTCCCATGCAATTTTCCCATCCATCTGCCAGTCATTTCGAAAGGTCGAGAGCAAGGACGTGCAAGTTTGGGGACCTGAGACTCACTGCTGCATCTAATTCTGGTTTGCTGTCACCCACAGGTGGATGGCCCAGGCCACCAAGGCTTCCTGACCAGTCCATCCCCACCTGGACAATTGCCTGGGCATGCCAGTCTTGGCCATCAGCCATCACAGAGCTGACAGCTGAGCCCAAATCCCTTGTCGTTGCCACCTTCCTCACCAACAGGCTTCGAGTCTCATCTCCTTCTTCAGGATCTTGGACTTGACAGAGGCTAATTTTACCAACAGAACAGCGTGTGCCTTTCTCATTGCCCCTGAAGGTATCAAACCTGGAGTATTTGGAAGGTAGCATGAGCTGTGATGTCCATGCTGCCTGTTGTATTAGATTCCAGGATTCCAACCATTTCCACCAGCGCTGGGTGTACAAATCCCCTGGGTGGCTTTTCACACCCCAGCCCTCTGCTCCAGCCACCTTGGGCACCTTTGGAAGTTCTCCTGCCTCTTGTAAAATATTGATCTTGGGACTTCTAAATGAGTGAGAGACCCTAATTTCACACCATTCGCAAGCTATTCAGTCCCTCCTGGCATGAAGACAAAAACAAAAGGGCTTTCACGTCTACTCTGCTTTTGACAGCGAGAAGAGGGATGGGACCCAGGATGGGACCTTTCATTGCCTTTAACGATGATGTTGATTTTGGATGGGCCATGAAGGTCACGGAGGTTTTGGAGGGATAACTGCCCCCCAGTCCCCTTGGCAATGGTGCTTGGTTGTGTGATGCTCTGCAATCCTTCTTCCGGCACTGTAACACCTCCTTGACAATATTCTGTCTCTCCCTGACTCTGACAAGTCACTTATTATCTCTGGTTTTTTATTTTTTAAGGGCCCCCTGTCTTTCCTAGATCATGCTAACAAGACAGCTATGGAGAACAGTGGCCCTAGGGATCTTCATTAGTTCCTCCCAGATTTATCTTCCCTGCCAGTTTAATACAGTGGTTTGGGCATGGCTGTACAATGACAGGGTCACAGTGAGTTTCCAGAGGTCAAGAACCTTGGTCCTCTTATTTATAGCTAAATTGGAGGGGAACTCTAAAACTGCTTAGTTGTTGCAGGGCTCCAGTAAGGAAAACGCTGACGACAGGAGGGATATCTGCACAACCACACCATCTGCACAGGCTCTGTGTGTAAGGATGGAGCCCCAAAGGATTTAACGATCAAAGTGAACAAATATGAAATAGGTCTCCTATGAAGACAGGCTGAGACAGTTGGGGGTGTTCAGCTTGCAGAAGAGAAGGCTCTGGGAAGACCTTATTCTGGCCTTTCCGTCCTTAAAAGGGGCTAATAAGAAGGATAGGGACAGACTTTTTAGCAGGGCCTGTTGCGATAGGACAAGGGGTGATGGTTTTAAATGAAAGGAGAGGAGATTCAGGCCGGACGTGAGGAAGGAATTGTTGGCGCTGAGAGTGGTGAGAGCCTGGCCCAGGTTGGCCAGAGAGGTGGTGGATGAACCATCCCTGGAGACATCCCAGGCCAGGCTGGACGGGGCTCTGAGCAACCTGAGCTGGTGCAGATGTCCCTGCTCATGGCAGGGGGGAACTGGGGGAGCTGGGAAGGTCTCTCCAACCCAAATCATTCTGTGATTCTGTGATTTAGTGTTTGGTCCTACAGGAGAATGTGTAGAAGGTGGAGACCAAATACTGAGACTCCCACTGCTCACGGCTGTGTTGCAGCCAGCAGGCCGCAACGATACCTTTGACTCTCTCCTCACTGCTTTATTTCCCAGTACGGGGCGGTTTGCACTGCTCATTCCATCCCCATCCTCGCACCCACTCGCAGGGGCACGCTCGGTGCCTCCCGCCACCTTCCCTCATACCACTGAGTCCATCTCCACCAGGCACATCCTTTTTTTTCAGATGCTCTCACCGCTGCTGACAGTAAATTTGCTTGTGGAAAATGGAAATGCTACCACCTTCAGGATTCCCCCACGCTTTTCCTCTCCCATCAGGGCCAGGGAAGCTCACACACCACAAGGACTCTCAACAGCAGGTCCACTGAGGAACCCAAAGGGCGATGAGCAGGGTACCACAAAAAGCCACCACCCCCCCGCCTCCAACAAACACTCAGCTGGGAAAAATCATCACGGCTGCATTCAAATGAATACATCTTGATTTACACCACTGGGCCCACATTAATTTGGAGCAGCTGGGGCCAGGCTTGTGCAAGACTACTATAAAAAGAGATGCTGCCTGCCAGCCCTTCCTCTCTTACAACTCTAACACATAATTTAGTAAGTGATAGATGACCTAAAGAAATTCCTGGGTAGCTGTAAAATGAGAGGGAGAAAGAAACGATTTTATTGTGTAGCCTACCACTGGCAAAGAAGTGATTGCACCGGTACTAAAAAAAGGTAAGAAATCCAGAAAGTAAGAATAATAATGCATGAATTTCAACTTTCGGGAGGCATCATAATGACTAATGATTGACTAAGGAGTTACAGCGGACTGCTAACGCCCACATTTCTCTGAAACAGCATCCTTTAGCAAATTCAATATTTAAAAGTCCCCCCCTGAAGACTTATTAAAGCCAACAAAATTGTTCTAGATTTAAAGAATAATGAGATCCTCCAACCTTTTATCAAAGCATTAAAGAAAATCATGAGTCTTCTCCTTGGCTAAATCCGTCGCAGGTAAAACTCAGCATCAGGTATTTCCCTCCCAGGTGCCTTCAGAAGCCTCTTGTTTGCTTGATCTTCTCTGCTTTGTTTTAGATTAAAACATTTCTAGTACACAGAAAGGGTCCGAATGGGATGTATTTAGCTCAGCCCAGGCAGAAGCAACCCACTGCTGCATTAAATTCATAAAGATTTAATGTACCTTCCCTACCTTCTCATTTGAGAAAGGAGCTGGAGCGATCAGAAGTGATGCACGGCGGGGGAAAAAGCAGCTCAAAGCATTTCTTTGGCCCTCTCCGATTTCTTGTTTAATATGAATGGGAGCATTTTATGCTTATATAAGTTATGTACACGCCAAAGACTTTTGAATCAAGGTGTTAGTACTTAACGCAAACACGTTCCCTGCTGTTTCCCAAGGTTTAAAAAGGTGATCAAGAGTTATTAGGATTAAGGGCTCATTTCAGCTGAATTGATCAGATGGCATTTGGATGTAATTTAAGCTAAAAATGCAGGGAAGGAATACACAGATTTTATTTCTATATAAAATTCTCTCCTCCTGTCCCTCTTTCTCTGCCATGCACATGCGTACACATTTGCACTTACCCTGAGCAACATTGCCTGGTTTGGGTTTTATTTTTTGTATATTGGGAAAGATTATTTGGACTGGATCTGCAGTGAAGATAGCAAAGCTTTGTTCCTCATCTGACATATTTAACCATGCTCACCTGCATGTTTTCAGTCTGGAGACACGAAGGCTGATTTTCCACAGCCACGTTGCTCGAGCCACGCAAGGACTGATTTAGCCTCCACCATCATCGTCGTTTCACAGTTGCAGTCACTGATTTTTCTCGGAGTACGGACCGAAATGCGTCCAGACAGCGAAAACTAGAAGATGAGAGGAAAAGGATGCTCTTTGGTGGAACAACATTGCCATCTCATGGTGCAGGTGCATCCCTACAAAGTCCGCAGCGATGCTCCCATCCTCAGCCTTCAAGGTCGTGAGCGCCCAGGGCACGTGAGTCATGCTGCAGAAAATCTAGGTAATCCAGCAAACTTCACCAGCCTGCGCCCAGCCTTAGAGATGGACCAGGATCAGTCTCAAGACAGGGTTTTTGGAGCCCCACCAGCAACCTCTCACCGGTCCAGTTTCCCCCGTGACAATCCTGCTGCCGTCTCTGCGCCAGTCTCCACTTCAGGGTTCTTCTGTTAATTCTCATTTTCTCAAGCTTCACTAATAATTTCCCATGCGGCACCATATCAAATGCTTTATTGAACTCTAGATAGATTAGATCTACCAAATTTCCCTTGTCTGGAAAACCAATTATCTTATCAAAGGAAGATGTCAGCACAGTCTGGCACAAACTGCCTTTGGTAAACCTGTGTTGCACTTTATCTCATTTTTCTCAGTGCCTTTAATTAATGTTTCCTTCAGAATTTGTCCTACAATCTTGTGTATAACTATAAATGGGTTAACACATCTGTAGCTGGCTAGCTCATGCTTTTCATTTTCCTTATCTTCCTTTACTTTCCTTATAATCCATTTGCTTGTGGGGGTTCAATCGGTGCCATTTGACCCGCAAGACTCATTAGAAACCTCTGCTCTCCCCGCTGCACACCATGTGCTGCTTCTCCCCAAACGGGATGGAGATTTCGCCGACCCCTCAGGCTTCATCTGGGTCTCCTCCAGGGTCCTGCTTTGACCGCTGATGTGGCTGATTTTGTTCCCCACCTCTTATTCCAAGTAACTGCCTTCACTCCTCAATCCATGTCACCTTTACCATCAAAAACTCGTTATCTGTTTAATTTGGAAGGAATACTTTACCTTTTAGCCTGGTCCTGCTTTTGCTGGCTGGCTGTTCTCCTTTCTTCCCTACATTTATGTATTTCACTGGGGAAACTTCCAATTCTTTTCTTTTTCCCTTATATGTGTGGTCACACTCAGTCTGGCTTTAGCCTTCCCCTCGCTTTGAAGATGAACCTTTCTGCTGTCTTGACATTTTTGTCCATCCCTACCATCTCATCATAGAATCATAGAATGGTTTGGGTTGAAGGGACCTTCAAGGTTCCCCCAGTGCCCCCCCTGCCCTGAGCAGGGACATCTGCACCAGCTCAGGTTGCTCAGAGCCCCGTCCAGCCTGGCCTGGGATGTCTCCAGGGATGGTTCAGCCACCACCTCTCTGGCCAACCTGGGCCAGGCTCTCACCACCCTCAGGGCCAACAATTTGTCCCTATGTATTGTCTGAATCTAACCTCTTTTGTTTTAAAACCATCGCCCCTTGTCCTATCGCAAGAAGCCCTACTAAAAAGTCTCACCCCATCTTTCTCATAAGCCTCCTTCAAGATCTGGAGCCCATCTCAGTTCCTCATAGGAGCACAAACTCCCAAAGACCAGTGGCAGAAGGGATGGCTGCAAGTTGTCCATGTAGGACAGATCTTCACTGCTCAGAGACATCCCTGCAATTCCCAAGTAACTGCAGAAAACTGTTCCCGTGCTTGGGAGAGACGAGGTCCTCTAAACATCCCAGCGCAGAGTGTTGCTCATAGGAAGGTGTCACACCATATCTGATGTCATGGAGGCACAAGTGGTCAGCAGAGTTAATGAGGGTAAATTCCCTATTAATTTTAGCCACCAAAATGTAATTCTATTTTTTTTTTTAATCAAATCATGATGTGGCATGACTGAAATGAAAGTAACATGGAAGAGACTGGTTCCTCCACTCTGTTGCAATGGACCAAGGCTCTATATTCACATAATTACAGGGAAAAATCCTGAACTCTGGGTTAGGGGTATGCTGAGATTATTACAGTGTGGCAGCAGAGCAACTTGCTGGGGCCATAAGTTTAAATTTTGCCTAGAATTTTTAATAAATGCCCCTTCCATCTGACCCAGCTATCACAGGTACAGATGCTCACAGTGATCCTCTTTGTCATCGCACATGCCTAAAAAAACCCCAAAAACTGGAAAATGCAGCCTTTTCAACAGTCTGCTAGTTTTGTTTTGGCAGATGCTCAACCAAATGTTGCATTTTGGCATGGTGGGATCCCATCTTTTTTGAATCCATCCTATTGGCCTCATGTCAAAATATCCTGACAACCAGATCAGGCCCCTTGGAAAGTCCCATGTTTTGCTAATTGTCTGTGTCACAAATGCCACGGCGGCTCTTTGCGTGGAGGCATCACGTGAAAAGGAGGCGGTGAGGGGACTTGCTGACCACTCTAGGGAAGAAATATTAATAACGGGGGTGAAGAGGGACTTGTTGCTTCTACCCGAAACCCTTCTGTGATGGCAGGGGAGACTGGTCTAGGCTAGCAGAGCTACTGGAGTGCCTCCCAGGCAGATCTTCAGCCTTTTCTGCCTTTTTTTTCCACTCTCCACGCTGTCGGCTAGCTGGAGGAAAGCCGTCGATTGCAGCTGACCCGCTCTATCCGCTCATTACCCAGGTTTAGCTGGCGAGTGCATCATTTCTGGTCAGTCGGTTCATCTCCTCTGCTCTTTGGCAGCGCTCGGCGTTCTGCGGATGAGCTCGTGAGAATAAAAGCTGCGGTACCGAAGGTGCCCATGGGCCCCACCTCCAAAGTACACGAGACGAGGAGGCACACGCGGACTAATAGGTGTCGATAAGGGGGTTTTGAAGCAAAGAGCCTCGTCTTCCTCCTTGGCAATCTTTGGATCAGGAAGTCATTGTGCTGAGATTTGTTTGGCTTCCCTTCCTCTGTACATAGGATGAAGCAGGCAGAAAGTGTGAAGCTGTTATTAGAGGCAGAGCGCCAAGAAATCAAGGGGGAAAAAACCCTCACAGAAGCGTTAAGTCATGTGCCCCGAACTAAACTTGCCTGAAAAAAAAATTGCTAGTGTTATACAAAACCTTATAATGACTTTATTTCTGTTATCATTGTTGCTGTTGTTCTGGTTAATACCTTCCCCACTTAAAAAAACCAAACCAAACCTCAACACAACCCTGTAGCAACAACTACAGAAATATTATTTGCTTGTATTATTCCTTAGGTGGTTCCTGTGCTGGAGGCAGTAAGTAGCTACAATCACTCACCACATAATAGAGAAATTCATTCCAATAATAATAATAGTAACAACATTTATTATTTTTGAAATATGAATCCAATGAATTCATTAATATAGAAAGCTCTTGTCGCTGGCTATCCACAAAATGGTAATAAAACCAAGCATGATTTTTCTGATGGACTTTTGCTGCAGATTTCTACTGCACTTACTCCAGATGTGCGTCCATCACTGCTCAGCACCCAGCTCCTGCTTTTACCATTTCCCAGCATTTTTCTTATTTAGGGGCTGGGAGCTCTGTGGGGTCCAGCAAAATCAGGCTTGCAGCTGTGGGTCGGACAGGGGTGGATTTGCTCTGGACCATCCTGCCCGCACGAAAATTGCTGGTGGGTTCTAGTTTTTGGGGTTTTTTTTTTTGCCTTGCAGGGACTGCAGGATTGGCACAGCCTGAATCTCGGTGGCTGCGATACAATCTGTAACACGTAAACTGGTAGTTTACACTGGCTCTGCTCAGAGGAAACAGAGCCGTTTCTAATGGGAGTAGATTTTTAGAAAGTATTTTATTTTTTTTTTGCCAAGTGAGGCCCTCAAGGTCTAATGGTGTTTGCACTCTGATAGACCGGCACAAAAAGCCTTCGTGATGTAAAGGCAAAACTAGAAGCGCCCCCAACTAAACCATCTCCCTCTATGCTGTACTGACAGCATCATGTCTTCAGTTAACAATCCCTTGTGAAAAAACAAAGGCAGGAAAAAAAAATGCAGAAAACACTTAAAATCTGTTAGTTCCCGCAAGTCTTGGTGTGATGATGTATAAATTAATATCGCAAGGGACGACTAAATTAAAGTGGAGGCAGGCTATAATAATGTACACGTGTTTGCAGAGCGCGATGCTATCGCAAGCTGGGAAGTTGCAAAAAGCTTAACAAAGTAAAATTAGGCATATAAAAGTGAACTTGTCATATTGCAGATATGGTGGCTGCCTTTTTAGTCATTACACATGCTTTATCTCTAAAGCTGTATGGACATTGAGAGTGTTAGAAATATAAATATGGAAACCTTTAAGCACAGATATATTGCTTTACAATTGCTTGTAATTTGGCACAATTCAGCTCCTTGCATTCCTTGCTCTGATATTTTTTCCTCTGTGCATTAGTGCCCATGGCCCTGCCTTCCTCTGAATCAACCGAGGAGCTCGTGCTTAAGAGCTGTAACTCTGGGTCCTTCTTTTTATAACAAAGCGATATGAGCCTCACTTTTGTCTATATGCATGTAAGGTATAAGTGCTTTACTGTTTCCTAAGTGACAGCTATTGATTTTTGGTAAAATAACTAAGAAAGCTTAAAAGGAGCAAACCGGTTTTCTACCAGATCAACATAATTCTAAAAAAGACATGAGCTTTCAGTAAATATCGAAAGATATACATGCTGGCAGTTGACAGCAGCAAGTAAGACGCATAAAACATTAGTGTACAAAGGGAGCACATCCAGGCACGTTTCTCCCCGTATTTGTGAACGCTGAGGCTGGTTTTCAAGAGGTCCTGTTCAAAACTAAGCACCATAAGGAAGGGTTTATTCCCCTTGTCTTGGCAGTAAGGGGGGCATAGCTGGCTACTGAATCCAGCTTTGGGGCCCCAGGATGAGAAAGACATTGGAAAACCAGAGAGGGTGTAGTGGAGGGTCACCAGGGTGGTTGCGGAGGATTAACATTTTGAAGAGAGATTCAAGCTGGACATGAGGAAGGAATCGTTGGCCCTGAGGGTGGTGAGAGCCTGTCCCAGGTTGGCCAGAGAGGTGGTGGATGAACCATCCCTGGAGACATCCCAGGCCAGGCTGGACGGGGCTCTGAGCAACCTGAGCTGGTGCAGATGTCCCTGCTCAGGGCAGGGGGGGCACTGGGGGAGCTGGGGAGGGCCCTTCACCCCAAACTGCTCTATGATTCAATGGGTGGATGGAAGGATGTGTTCATCCCCAGAGGAGCCTCCTGGCTTTGAGCTGGACACCATCCATCCTAGTTCCTTGCAGGTCAAACTGCAAACGATGGACCTGAGCAAGTGTTTGCTGAAGGAGAGGGTTTCTGGCAGAGAGGTGTGCTGGGATGTGAGGGGGGGCTCCTCACCTACGTCATTCCCTGAGGGACTTCTTTGGAGTTGGAGCCCTCCTTGTGTTTTCACCCAGGGTGCTTATCTGCTGATTAAGCCCTGACTATCTCGATAGCTTTCCGTGGGCACTGTTTGCTCTGCCTGGCCGTGCTTGCATCCTCCGCCAGCTCTCTGCAGCAGGAAACACGTAGGCAGGAGGGCAAACAAAGCCGGGGGCAAGACCTTTGCACCCTGCGGTGGGGCGAGGTGGGGTCCCCCTGAGCCGGCCCGCAGCAAACCGGCACACCCTGGTATATTCTGTGCCTCCTTTTTTAAGAGCAGGCAGGCTGGCTTCCTGCTGCTGCTACAAGCTGCGGAGGAGATTTGCTGAGCAGCTTTTCATAGAATCACAGAATGGTTTGGGGTGAAGGGACGTTCCCAGCTCCCCCAGTGCCCCCCCTGCCATGAGCAGGGACATCTGCACCAGCTCAGGTTGCTCAGAGCCCCGTCCAGCCTGGCCTGGGATGTCTCCAGGGATGGTTCAGCCACCACCTCTCTGGCCAACCTGGGCCAGGCTCTCACCACCCTCAGGGCCAATTCCTTCCTTAATTCTATTCTGATTCTACCCTCTTCTAGTGTAGAACCATCATCCCTTGTCCTATTGTAACAGGCCCTACTAAAAAGTCTATCCCCATCTTTCTTATAAGCTCCTTTTAAGTATTGAAAATTCACGATAATGTCTCTCCAGAGCCTTTTCTTTGCCAGGCTGAACAAACCCAACTCTCCCAGGAGATAAGTTGTTTTCTGGGTGGCAAATTAGTGTTTTTGCCATGCTTGCATGTGCAAAATGTGGGGCTGCCGGCATCTGTTGGCTGGAGAAAGCTTCCAACCCTGCTGGTTCAGCATCCCTGGAAGGGTTTAGCAGACGTGGAGATGAGGTTCTCAGGGACATGGTTTAGTGCCAGTGTTCGGTTAACAGTTGGACTTGACCATCTTGAGGGTCTCTTCCAACCAAAATGATTCTATGACTCTAAATCTTCCCTGGATTCATAGCCTTGCCAGAAATCAGGAGAAGAAGGGAATAAAGCAGCAGGAGGGGAGGTGCAAAGAGCCCGATTGCTGTGGGTGACTAGGAGCTGGGGGTTTGCATCCCAACAGGATGCTCTGGTCTCCTCGCATGGGCTGGGCAGCGCTGGTCCAGCACGGCTCAGGGTTGCAGGATGGATGGGATTTCTCTTCGTAGCTAATGTTCCACCTCTCCCTTAAAAATTCTGCTGTCCCAGCACAGGACAGTCACTGAAGTTCATACCCCTCACACCCCAGGGCCAGGAAAGCTCAGGGGGATCCTTCCAACTAGAGGTGGGTCATCCCAATCCTGAAGGCACCTTATGGTGCTCCTGTACCACTCAAGGCTTCCTCCTGGGGACAGGTTGTGAGGATAAGCAGAAAGATGGGTCAGCAAACCTCCCTGCCTGCCTGAACTCTACCAGGGAGCTGGGCGGGCACCTGAGCTCGTTGGGCAGCCAGTTCAGGATGTGTGGTGTTCACTGGGATGTGTTTCTGTAGGAGGCCCTGTGGTTGCCTGCCTTGGAACCATTCAGAGCATCGATGTTCTTTGCTACAGGCCAAAGAGATCTAAGCTGTGGTTGCAAAGTAGCCTCCACAAATGCTGTTCTAGATATAATACAAAGAGAAAAGGCTTAGTATGCTGTAAAACACCCCAAAAAAAGGTTCCAATGATCTGCCTTTTGGCACCCACTTGGCTCAGTCCCACCCATCTCTCACGTCATGACAGCGGTGGGGCTCACGTTTGGCCACCCAAAGGACCTCGTGCTGCGAGTTCCTCGGAAAACACAGCCCAAGCTCCTTCCTCAGCCTTATCTCAGCGCACCAAGAATGCAAACACCAGAGTGGCTGGAGAGCGAGCCATGAGGCTGCTCCAAGCCCTGGCAGGGCAGAAGATAGCAGAGAGGCAGTGCAGCTCCTCTGGCAGAGGCAAAGGACTCGCCACCACCTGGGGACACCTTCCAGTGGGGTCCAGCTTGGCTTTGCTTCCCAACAGACCGCACACTTCACCTGTTTTTTGCAGCCAAGAGGTGAGTTTTGCTTTATCTCTCAACTTGCCAGGTCGGGGAATCAGAAAGCAGGTGAGAAGCGGTGCAGTAAGAAGCCCCTTTGCTTGCGCCAGTTGGGAAGGCTGCACTAATTACAGTCTGCGACGAATACGATATATTCTTCTGCAGGTTTTCCTTTTGGAAGAGGTTTCCAAACGCGCCTGGTGTTAAATCTGGAAGACACTGGCTTTGAGGGTCTCTTCCAACCAAAATGATTCTATGATTAAGTGCACGCATGTGCGCGAACTTGATTATAGCTGTAATTTACTCGTGCAGATTCTATAAAAATATGAAAGTAAACCCATGTAGGTTCAAGCAGTACCGTGCATTTTACAAACAGCCTTGGGGTCATTCCCTGCCAGGAGAAATACCGACAGTCACCCAGCTGACGGATGCTGATCCAAATGCAAACCCCACTGGTTCTTGGAAGAAAGACGAGAGGATGGGAGCCTCTCTCTTGAATCTGAATTGAATTTGAGGGATCCCCAGGGGCTGCGGGGATGAGGATTCAGTGACAGTGGAGTTTGGCGTTGCCGAAGGACCGTGATGTGTGTACCACCTGTTAATTTGTAATGCAGGCACCTCGCTTCAGATAGTCTGAAACTCCAACCAGATCTGAACTAAAGGGCTGTGCAAACTGAAAGCTGCAGGTGCTATTTTTTTTTTTTTTTTAAATTAAAAAAGCTCCATTTGGCAAATGAGGCGAAGACTTAGTCCCTGTGCAAGCTGAGCCGGTGTCCTGAGTCCCTGCGGGGCTGGTTGTGCCCCACAGGCTGTCCTGGGAGGGGGTGACAGATCCCCAGCTGTCACCGCGGGGACCCCGGGCTGTGACATGCTGGGGGTGTCCAGAGCCACCAGCACCCCGGCGGGTTGATTTACCCCATTTGGTGGCATTTACTGAAAAAATCCCACTCTACCTTGCTGCCTCACGTGTCTCACAGGCACCGGGGAGGAATTATCGCGTGGCAGTAACAGAGCTGTAGCGCCTGCATTTCTAGTAATCTCTCTTGTAGTCTCCCACCCATTTTCATCTTGCACTTGAAATACTGAAATTGCCCTGGGAAAAGAAATATCTTTACAAGATGGGCCATCAAGCCAGCATGCCGTCTGCTGCATCCCGAAGAGCAACCCACTCAGCAGGGTAATCTATTCAGTGGCTGGGATTTATTTTTAACATTCGGTTCTGCAGTCCTTTTAACTTGAGCAGGGAAGTGAACATTTTGATAACGGCAGCCTCCAGGTCAAATGTGATGAGAATTCATAACTCGCCACATAGGGGTTTTGGAAAACCAACCAAGCAAAACAATTTCCCAGAATGAGACGATGAAGATTCGCATTTCTCTTCACAATGTCGTACACAGAGCCGGTATCTGTTGGAGTGTCTACTTATTCTCTCCCCACAATTTGCAAATAAAATGCCTTTCGGACTGTTTTAAATTTGAACGACTATTGCGAGCGCGGCTTTGCTAGGCTGCTCATAAAGACCTGAGACATCAGATCTTTAGGCCGTCAAAGAAGAAATATTAATCCGGTAATGGGAACGTTCTGGTGGTCCCATTTCTAATCAAAGCAAAGCCCAGGTTTTCCGCTCCGAGCAAGCATTGCCAAGAGAGCGGCATCGAGATTGAGAAATTGCAAAGGAGCTGCAGTCCCTGGGCTGCACTGGAGCAGCACAGACACAGAGTCAGGCACTGTTTGGGAATGGGGGAAAAAAAAAAATAAGCCCGAAAATCTGGCCAAGCTGAGATTGGTGAGGGAGCTGCCAGGAGGCAACTTTTTCCTTCTGTTTTATTTTCAAGTGGCTGGAGTTGAGTCGGAAGCGCGTGGCTGAGAAAGGCAGGAGGTGAACGTGGGAGGAAATTTTGTAGTTCAAGTTAATGTGGTTTATTTTCATCTCGCTTCTGCTGCTGGGCTCAGCACCAGGCTTTCATGCTGCACCTGGGCTACTTTATCTCCGGGACTGAGAACATGTCATTTCCAAACCGCTTTTATTTACTCTCCGTTCTCCGTCTTCCGTTCAAATCTGATACCTGCAGGGAGGCCCTGGGTGCAGGGTGCTGCCTCTCGAAGCAGCGGCTCCTCTGCAAAGCGCTGGGGCAACACAAGACAGCGGGAAAACTAAGGGAAAAACACTAATACTGCTATTAAAAAAGCAGCATTCCCTCCTCTGCGGGCTGAAAACCTGCTGGCTTTGTCCAGCAGATCGTACCCACAGCCACACAGGTGCCTGGTGGAAATAGCATTGTCACCCACGTCACCCCTGGCATCTTCTCCCCTGCTGTCACAGGAACCTGGGGTGTAATGAGAAACTCGGTGCTGTGGCGATGAAAAACAGCAAAAATGGGCTATGCGGCATGGAAAGCCGTACTGATGGGAACAGGCACCGCTTTAATATTTAATTCGATTTGATCTAGCTCTGAGAAATGGATAAGGAGCTGCCACGGCTTCGAGCACTTGCAGGGGAATTTCCACCGAGTTTGTTAACTGTGGACTTATCTATATTCTGGTTGGGTGACATGGTAAAGTGCCTCATTAATTAACCAAGCACACAGAGCCATATTTACTCCCATTCCCTTTAACTAATCAAGTTTTAAACACTTCCAGGGGTCGCTTGGATATGGGGTTGTCATTCAAAGCGTCCCCCCTCCGCTGGCCCCTGGCTCGTGGTCTCTGCAGGGCAAATGTGGTTGCTCAGATGCAACCAGGTGGCATCTTGGAAGGGAATTTCCTTGTATCACGAGCCTGTCAAAGAGTGCAATGAAGATAAGATTCAATCCTGTCTCTTACCGGCAGGAACTCACTGGGCTCATGTCGTGGTGACACCAGGAATGAGGAGCTGGGTTGATGTAGGCATGACATGGGTCTCACCTAAAATCTGCCCCTTCTTTGCCCTTTTAGGTGGGTCCCGTTGGCCCCAAACTGTTTCTGGGATTGGGATTCAGCCGGCAGCAGAGCCAGTTTTCCTCCGTGCTTCAGTCTCCTGCCTTCAGAAAGCCCTTTGCATGCTCCAGACGGTTTGGGTGTCCTCACCAAGGAGCTGGGCTTCGAAGAAGCCTGCTTGCCACCGTCATGGCAAGCAAACAAGCTGGAAACGTGGATTTGTCAGAGCTATAATCCAGGTAGGTCCTAGTTCCGTGCTTATACAAAACCATCTGCTTCCTATGCTGACATCTGCTTCTGGTCCTTCTGCAGCTCCCAACCCTGCAAGACCTGAGTCCCTCATGGCCTTCAGGGTTGACGTGTGAGCAGAAGGGGCGGACTGGGAAGAAGACTTTGATGCCTCCATGCTAATGCTTTAGCTTTGGCTGACACACCCCAAGCTCTAATCATGACCTTCCCCTCACTGGCATTCACAGTCCCTTTGGCCACCTAATTCCTCCGGCACATTTTGCTCTTCAGATCCCCTGGACATCTCCTGCTCATGGACAAGCACACGTTGCCATGATGCTGCAGTGCTGGGGAACAGTTTGCTCCACCAGCCTGCCCCAGGGATGGGGTTGGGGGTCCTTGCCTTGGCATGGGAGAGGTCATCTGTCTCACCTTGCTCTCCTTGGTCCTTCCCTCTCAGCCAGCCCAATGTGCCATGGGACATAATTGTGTGTCCCTTCTTCAAGACCTCTCCAGGTCCCCCCCGCCTGGCTGGGGTTGAGGAGGTGGAACCCCAGCACTTCACTCCCTGGGGTAGAGCCCTCTGCACCATGAGGCATCTTGCCACACTTGTCTCCTGGGGTGAAGGCATGAGCTTCACCAAACTGCCCTCCATGCTACACTATCCAAAGCCACCTCCTACCATTTCCCAGTCCTGCTAAGTAGTAACCCTGGCATTTATTTTTTGCTTTTCCTTGTCTCTCCTTAGCATCCATGTCCAAGGCATGTCCCCAAAGGCCCAGGGAAAGCAAGAATGTTGAAGAAAATCCAGATATGCCTCTGCTTCTTCTTCGTCTCGGGCATTTTGTACGAGATCTCCCTGCTGTCCAGCTGCTTCTTCTCCTACATGCCTATGTCCAAGCACTTCCTGACACCGGAGGAGGTCTTGAACCTCGGCAAAAGCATCATCTTTCTGGAGACAACGGAGCGGCTGGAGCCACCTCCGCTGGTGTCCTGCTCGGTGGAGTCTGCTGCCAGGATCTACCAGGACCGGCCCATCATCCTCTTCATGAAGGGACTTACGAACGACACGGCCTTCGACTTAAACTCCAGCTATGCAGCCTTCTCGCTTTTGTCTTCTATGAAGAATGTCTTCATTTTTCCTCTCCAGATGGAAACCGTCTTCCAGGAGACCCCTCTGCTCCAATGGTACAATGAGGTGAGAGTTATAATAAGGGGAAAATGGAGAAATAGGAAAATAGTTATAAATAGCGGGGGGGAAATGGTCTGAAGTAGGCTTAAAAAGAATGGAGGAATGCAAGCGTGGCTATGTGAAATTAGTCACTTTTAATTTTTTGGTTCAGAATAGATTCATTTTTGCCATGTTTTGCAGTGTATTCATCTATCTGTTTATTGAACACACTATCAGCATTTCCCCTCCCTTTCTGGAGAATCGGATTTTTTGGCAAAGGAACCATTGGTAAAAATAGATCGCAAACGTGTTTTGATAAAACATCGCTTAGTAATGTTTCTCGACAGAAGCTGGTTGAACAAAATGTGCTGCCCGAGTCATCTGGGTGTTTGTTAATGCTGCCACACACTGACAGAGCCTGCAGTAGATAAGACGCGGGAGAAATTTCAGTTTTGCAATATGCAAACCCAAGGTGGGATCTCACGAGCTCCTCCCTGGACATAAGTTCCCGGTGAACTGCTCACAAGTAGCTTTTGTCAAATTTGTTTGGCTCCATCTCTGGGCAGAGCAGGAATATTTCTTCCAAACTCTTCCTTCTGCCGAGAAAAAAAAAATTACTCCAAATACCAACAGCCCCAAAAATCCACTCCAGCCTGTTTCAAAGAACCGGGAGTGTGTTCAGTGGGTTGAGTCCCACTGAAATAGCCAGCAATGATTCATGGTAGCATTGATTTAACGTCATAGGTTCCATCAAAGCGCCTGTGAAACGTTCCTGCAGTCATTTATATTAACGGAGCGTTGCTCTGCCCTGCCCCCTTATCTTATTCCAATAAAATTCAGTGGCTGGAGAAAGAAAGGGTGGTCAGGGGCATTTGCAGGTGTGGTTTTATGGGGCCATTTGTGTCCAAAGGATGGATGTGGTCCGTTCTCTGCCAACGGCATCGCTGTCTCACCTTTCCAACTCTGCAGGTGGTCCCGGAGCAGGAGAAGAACTGGGTCCACATCAGCTCCGATGCCAGCAGACTGGCGCTCATTTGGAAGTACGGGGGCATCTACATGGACACAGACGTCATCTCCATCAGGCCCATCCCCGAGGAAAGCTTCCTAGCGGCGCAGAAATCGCGGTTTTCCAGCAACGGGATCTTTGGCTTCCCTGCCCACCACAAATTCATCTGGGACTGCATGGAGAACTTTGTTCTCAAGTACAACGGGAACATCTGGGGGAACCAGGGGCCCTTTTTAATGACAAGGATGCTCAAGGCCATCTGCAATCTGACGGATTTCAAAGGCACCGAGGACCACAGCTGCCAGAACATCTCCTTCCTCAATCCCCAGCGTTTCTACCCCATCCCGTACCCAGCCTGGGGCCGGTACTACGAGGTGTGGGACAAAAGCCCCAATTTCAACCACTCCTACGCGCTCCACTTGTGGAACTTCATGAACCGCAACCGGAGAGCCGTGGTGGCGGGCAGCAACACGCTGGTTGAAAAGCTGTACAAAGCCTACTGCCCCACCACGTATGAGGACCTCATCCAAAACGCGGAGCTGAGGGATTTCGCACAGTCTGAGGACGTTGTGTGATGTGGCATAAGGAGGAGAGGGGTCACCTTTCCAGTCCTCTCCATCCTCGGGCCAAAATACAGTCACCACGCATGCAAGTAGCTGGTTTTGTAGGAGAAAGACAGACCTTTTCATAACCACCATCCCTCCTCCCTTGGAGGAGCACGTGCAGAATGGTGGTGGGTATCCATCCGACGTAGCCTCCAGTGACACTAAGGACACTTCTGCCTCAGTTCTGTTCCTTTATAGGTGCTCATGAACCAAACCTTCCTGAATCAAATGGACTCACAGGCCTTACTACCGAGCTTTTCCAAGGGAAAAGTTCCTAAAGAGATCCGTGGCCTCCTGCAAGGAATTTAATCTCTGCACCTCTTGGCGCTGTTGGCAGCTGCCCATGTCAGAAAAGTCACAAACACAACGGGCTTTGGACTGAGGTGAAGCCTCTGAGGCAAGCGTAATGCAAATGTATAGCAGAGGATGGTTGACAGGAATTGCTAACAAAGAGAAGCCCAAATCACTGTCTTTTCATTGATCTGTGTTTTTCTCACACAATCTTTACACCCTACGTTTTTGAGAGGGATCGCACCAGTGCAAGTGAAAATAAAATGGTTAATAAACCACCACTCCTCTGAGCTTGCTTTCCCCTGCATGCCCCTGGAAAATGAGTCCCATTTTGTGCATATTTGTGCCCCTGCACTTCTCCTTTGGCTCCTTCCAGAAAGGGGCTGCACTGCCCTGTGGAGGGGAGGAACAGAGGCACCAAGAAACGATGCGGATGCCCCTCCAGATCTCTCAAATCCCTTTGCAATGAATGCATTTGAGCTACTCTGCACATGAGGTCCAGCAGCTCTAGAAAGTCCCTGGTCACCTGTGCCATTTACTTTTGCCTTTTTATCTCCGTTTTCATTTCCCATGCCACATTTTTGTGGCCTTCTTCCCTCTCGCTGGCATCCTGCTCACCCCGAAGGTGCTGGTTCCCGCAGGGTTTGCTCCTGCCAGCACCCAGGACCTGCCATTCCCATGGGCCACAACAGCCCACCAGCCTCTCTGAACTCCCTCCGTGCTGCTTAATTTGGGGGATTATCCATCCATTATGCGTAGCAAAAGAAAATTCCCATTTAACCCCAGCAGGGCACGCAGAGACTATTTTTCTGCTGCAGAGCAATGCATCGCCTTGCATTTACTTTTTTCCCCAGGGTAATGCGTATCCACCCAACTCCCTAAAACGCAGCCCAGCCTGCAAATCTTTTCCGAGTCTGTCTGAGCAGCTGTTTTTAACTCGGGAGCAGAAAGGCGGGGGCGGATCGCTTGCCCGTCATCACATGTTTGCCATCTGCACAATGCTATCTTCCGTCAACACCGCGGCTAAGGAGCGTGCTGCAATCGGCAGCCCGGTTGCTGCAGCTAGAAGTTGCAGAAGGATTAATTGGGAAAGAAAACCCGCTGCGTTCAGGGTTTATGTGCACGTTGTGTTTGGACTCTGGGGTTGAGCCTCAATCCAGCCCCGTGTCCCCACCAGTAATTGCTGGAGTTAGTGGAGCTGCACCAGGATAGAATCACAGATGGTTTGGGTTGCAGGGACCTTCCCAGCTCCCCAGTGCCCCCCCTGCCATGAGCAGGGACATCTGCACCAGCTCAGGTTGCTCAGAGCCCCGTCCAGCCTGGCCTGGGATGTCTCCAGGGATGGTTCATTCACCACCTCTCTGGCCAACCTGGGCCAGGCTCTCACCACCCTCAAGGGCAACAATTTCCCTTTATCCAGCCTGAATCTCCCCTCCTTTAGTTTAAAACCATCACCCCTTGCCCTATCGCAACAGGCGCTGCCGAACAGTAGAAGGGCAGCGGGTTGCCAGTGGGGGAATATTTGTTCTTCCCTTTCCCAGGCTCAAACTCTCCCAGTTCAGCCCAGGGCCGTTGAGTTTCACAGCCCAGTGCCCTCCACACTGGTTTAATTCTGCTCCCCACTCTCTCAGAGCAGGTTTTGCCCGCTGCTTTTCCTCCGTGACTTTGCCTTTAATGGGCTGGGGGGGGAGTGTCACAGCCCAAAAAACCCTCCCAGCTTCCCTCCGGACAGCCCCATCCTCCTGCCACCACCCCGCTCTTCTCTTTATCTCCGGCAACAAGTGAGTATTTTGCATTTTTCTGCGCTGTGTCTCGGCTCTCCAGACCCCCCGGGCTGGGGGACGCGCAGGGAGCGGACCCGCTCCGGCTGCCTTTGCAGATGAGCTCAGGCCAGAAACATTTCCGAGGTTTTGCTGGGTTGTGGAGCGGCTCCTCTGCAAATGAGCTCCCACCCCGTCCCAACTTCTGCCTGTTCTTTGCTACCGGGTCTTTTAGCAAAAGCTAAAAAGCGGGAGCAAGCGCAGATCCTGCATGGGGACATTCTCCTGCAGCCCCGAGTAATTACCAATCCACTGCTGCTTGGCATGAATCTCAGATGGTATTTTGGCAAGAGGAGAAGCTGAGAAATTGTGGGCAGTGATGGTTTCTTTTGGGAGGGGTCCAGACAAAGCTGCTGGAGCAGCGTCTGAATCCGCTGGCACCTCTCTGCATCGCAATAAAGCATCTCCCAAAGTTTGCAGGCTCCCAGATCCACAGGGATGCTGCCCTGTTTCCCCAAAAATAAGCCCCAACCTGTTTTTTGAGGATGCTCGAAATATAAAAAAGTCAATTTTAATAGTGTCCGGGCAGCTATACATGTAAAATAGTAAAATTAATTTTTGCTCCAAAACTTCTAAGACCCTGTCTTATATTCAGGGAAACAGGGTAGCACCTGGGGCACTCATAGACTTTGCAGGGAGCAAAAAAAAAAAAGCCCTTGAAGAGTTCAGGAAGGTGAGGAGGGCCCCAGGGTGGCAGTGGGGAAGGGCTGAGGAGAAGGAAACAAAGCGAGATTTCCCTGCCAAAGGCTGAGGCTTCCAGAGAAAAGGACCGTGCGACAGCCCAGCCCAGCCCAGCAGCCGTGAGCTGGGACAGCAAACACACCTGGAAAATGAAACCCCATCGTGCTTTCTGAGACTCATCTCCACCAGCATTTCAGCCAAGCTGTGTTTTTGCACGGTGGAGTGGAAATGGAAATCCTGCTGAGGCCACGCTTGCGTGGTCTGAGACCTTATATATGGAATTTTGGAGGGGAAAACCCCGCAGGCTGCAGCACCCGCAGCCGTGCTGCTAAGCAGCAGGTTGGCATTAACACCCAGGCGAAAACACAACTGGCTTTGGTGCGTGAAGACCTTGTTAATATTAACGAGGTTATGCAACCTCCCTGCCTCCTGGGGTATGCGGTAGATCGTTAGGGGATTTTAATTAGTGCTCCCTGCAAACCCCTCCTCTTTAGAAGTGGTTCATTTGTGCAACAAAACCTCACCTGCAGGGACCCTGCGCCGTTTCCCAACAGATAGAACACGCAGCTATGAGTCAGGGCTATTTTTACACCTATGTATGCATATGTATATATATATGTAAACCCCACTTTGCCTGATGCAATGAATTGGGTTGTTTGACATTGTAGTGCTGCTAACAGTATGTATATCACAGCAATAACAAAAATTAGCCTTGCTGCCCATACGAGCCTGGAAGGGAAGGGGCTTGCTGAGCTGCCGTTTTCAAGTATGCACCAAAAAAATTAAAAACTGAGCAACCTCTAAAGGGAAACTGTGGTTAACTACAATATCACACTGATCCACAGCCGTTCCCAGAGGGTTTCACGTCTGCAGCAGTGCGTGACCTCTTCCTAGCTTAGCTGCAGCCCTGAATCAAGGCTTTCCAGTCCCCTGCTGTATCGAGGTGGCAGAATAAGAGAAAAGGGTGAGAAAGAAGAGGGGGTGAGGTGAAATTGGTGTAGAGCTAAAAAAGTGCTTGAAAGAGCCACCCAGGTCAGTCCAGATTGGTTCAGAGCAGTCGCTGACCGCTGGTATTTACATGCAACAGGGAGAGACCCCAGTGAAGAAGCTTCAGAAGCTTCAGACCCCTCCTGAAGCTACAGGGAAAAAAAAAAAAAAAAGGTATTTATGTGGCTGACAAGTTAGACTAGAGAGAGGCAGAGATGTGAAGGGGCTCGTGCAGGGCAGGAGGAGATTGAGAGCAAGAGAGGACTTTGCAGACTTTGCAACGGGTCTGAATGCTGCTAAGGCGGGCTGAGAGCAACCCAGCCTTGCAAGGAGACGGGCAGCATCGTGCGGATGGAGCAACCCCGGCAGCGAAGGCGGCGGAGACCCTGGGGTAGGGCTGGAAAAACAGCGCCAGGGGTTGGAAATCGCTCGCGGGCTCGCGGACGTGACCGGCTGCAGTATCAGCGTGAACGGGCTCCACCCTGCACAACCCCAGATAACTTCTGGGAAGCCCTGTGATTGCTCCAGCATCAAGAAAAGATAAGAATAGGATTATTCGATCGCGGGACACATGCAGGCAGCGCGCGAAGTGTCTCTGGGTTGGAAAACCCTGCGCGCAGGGCTGGCTCAGCCTGGCAGCCCCTTGCTGTGCCCTGTGTCACCGTCACCCCCTGCGCCCGGTGGGGCTGAGCCTTGGAGTGACACAGCGGGAGCCTTGGAGCCTCCTGCTTGCGAACTACATTTTGGGGACTGAAATTAGGGCCAAAAAAAAAAAAAGCTGATTTGGGCACTCTTGCTGCTGCAAGCAGGCAGTGGTAAGCGCTGCCTGCTCTTTCTCTAAGTTAGCAGAGGAGAGCCTAGCAAAGCTCGGCTTTGTCGCACCGTGCGCACGGTTATTTGGCATCTCCCTGGGTTACCTGACCCTGTTTGCTGTGTCTCCTGAGCACAAAAGTGGTTGCAGGCTTTGCAAGAGGTTGTCCAGGAATCGCGTACGCAGCACACCCAGCAACACCCAGCAACACCCCGACACCGTGTGCCGCTCGGCCTCTGCGGGGACCCATCCGCACCCCAAAACATGGTGAGTGGCCTTGCAGCAAAGAGCTTTTTTTTAAAAAAAAATATGAAATTTCTTAAAAGTGGCAGGTGGGTGTAGCAGAGGGGAATCTGTAACATGGGGAAGCAGCAAATCCCTTGCTAGAGACTGAGAACAACATACGGCAGGTTTAAAGCTATGTATTTTAAATACAATCGTTTAATTATGGTTGAGCACACAGCTAGGAAAACGAGCAGATGCCACTTCTGGAAACGGCCTGGGATTAAGTCTGAGCAAGGCAGAAGGCAGCAGTGTTGTGCTATAAGTGTGTTTGGTGTTCACCATATATTGTTTGAAAACAGACTAATTCTGTTTCCCCAAAACAGGTACAGTCAGGAGGGATTTCCGAATCCATTCAGAATGGGTTATTGTAAGGAGTTGCAATGCGATGCTTTTACAACTCTCCCTTATCAAAAGCAGATGGTGAACAAACTGGCAGGGTTTTTTTGGTTTTTTGTTTTTTTCTGCAGAATTTGGCAAAGTAGTAGATAGCAGTTCTGGATGGGGAGGGAAAAAGAAGGTGGTTTATTTTTGCTGCCATGCAAGATGAGCTTTGACCCCCTCCTTGACGCCCACAGTGTGTTCAGGCTGGTGGGGGACAGCGGTGGGGACGGCCCTGACGTGTCCCTTTTGCTTTCCAGCCCTTTTCTGCAGACACTCCCGAGCCTGCGGGGATGCCGGGGTTGTCCCCAGGACTTGTTATCCCGGTGGACATCCCCCCTTTCCACTTCCAGCCCCGCCGGCTCGGCGTGGACTGGCGTCGCTTCAGCGCCGTCGACGTGGAGCGGGTGGCCCGGGAGGTGGACGTGGCCGCGCTGCAGGAGCACGTCGCCGCCGTCACCTTCTGCAACCTGGACGGGGAGCGATGTCCCCACTGCGGGCGGCCGGCGGACCCCGTCCTGCTGAAGGTGCTGAGGATGGCCCAGCTGAGCATCGAGTACCTGCTGCACTGCCAGGAGCGCCTGGGGACCAGCCTGGCCACCCGTGCCCAGCGCCTGCAAGCCACCCGCGCCGAGCTGGCCCGCAGGCAGGAGCAGGCAGCGGAGCAGGCAGCGCAGCTCCGGCGGGCCAAGGAGGAGAGCAGGAGGTGGAAGAAGCTGGTGGTCACGCAGCAGCTCCTCCTGCGAGCTGGCCCCAGCGCCTGCTGCAAGGTGCGCGGAGGTGTCGGGGGGGAAAGCGTGTCCCGTGGAGGATGTTCTTTATAGAGTCATTTCGGTTGGAAAAGCCCCTCAAGACCGTGGAGTCCACCCGTTCCCCAGCCCTGGCCCTGCCCCATGTCCCTGAGACCCTCATGTCTGTCTGTCCAACCCCTCCAGGGATGGTGACTCCAGCACTGCCCTGGGCAGCCTGTTCCAATGCCCCACAGCCCTTTGGGGAAGAAATTGTTCCCCAGATCCAACCTCAACCTCCCCTGGCGCAACTTGAGGCCGTTTCCTCTGGTCCTGGCGCTTGTTCCTGGGGAGCAGAGCCCGACCCCCCCTGGCTCCCAGCTCCTTTCAGGCAGGTCAGAGATCAGAAGGTCTCCCCTCAGCTCCTGTTCTCCAGCTGAACCCCCAGCTCCCTCAGCCGCTCCCATCACACTTGTGCTCCAGCCCCTTCCCCAGCTCCGTTCCCTTCTCTCAACTCACTCCAGCACCTCAAGGCCTTTCTTGGCGTGAGGGGCCCAGAACTGCCCCCAGGGTTCGCGGTTTGGCCTCCCCAGGGCCCAGCACAGGACGGTCGCTGCCCTGCTCCCTGGATTTGCAGCCCTGCTGCGGGGGCACCACAAGCTGCTGGCCAGCCCTGCTGCTTTCCCTGGCGCTGGTTCATTGTCTTCAAGGAAATTGCAAAGTCCTTGCTAGGGATGCTCCCTTTTTTTGTGCTAACCACAGGCAGTCAGAACTGCGCAGAGTGCGGGAGGGGGAGTCTGTAGAGATCCCTGTGTCCTGGGTGGGTATCTCTTCCCAGGGAGCCTTTAAACATCCTCCAGACCAGTGCAGGATTTCTGGATGCTCCTGAATTTGGAGATTTTGCTTTCTCCCCCCCGCCCCAAGCTTTTCCCAGCCGTTCAGCAGGCAGCCTGCCGGCTGTGCCTTTTTGTCTGCTGCTTCTCCATCGCCAAATCAACCCGCTCACTTATTCCTGGAGAGCAAAAAGCCACCAAAACCAGCTGATTTAGGTTCATACAGCCTCGTCATCCCCATAAGTGCGGCTCTCCCCTCCTCCAGAGCCAGACCCTGTTATAACTAGGACCTCGCTGCTGCTTTGGTCACCTTATTGTTCTCTTGGGAAACCAGCATTTTTTTTTTTTTAACCCTGAGCCTTATCCCTGCAGCATCTTGGCTTCTGCCTTCTCCTGATCCCTAAAGCGCTTTTTCTTTGGCTTCAGACAGGAGAAACCCCCAGCACCCTCCACCTACGTACCTCCAACACAACAGCCACATCTCTTGAGGTCTCTCATTTTGCTTTAAAGCAGCAAAGCTTTGTCTGCAAGGTGGGGGACGTGGGGAGCACCCATTTCTGCAGATCCAAGTCCCTCTGCTGACTTTTCCCCCTCGTTCTCCAGTGCCACCTCTGCGATAAAGCCTTCGTGGACGGTTCCTTCCTGCAAGCCCACCTGCAGCGCCGGCACGCCGAGGCCACCGAAGCTGGTGAGCACCAGGACAATTTTCTCCCTTCGCTTCCCCAGGCGGGTTTTCCCCCTTTGGATGTGGATGCTGGAAACCAGAGAGTGACCACAGGAGGTCAAAGATAACTTCTTCTGGCTTATTTCTTCTTCTGTGCGTATCTTCCTGAATGCTTGCTGCCTTCTCCCTCAAGGACAGGTAGGACGCGTGGCCAAATCTGGGACTGCATGAGCATTTAAAGCTCATCTCTGCACCTTGGTTTCCCTAAGGATCTTCTCCACCCAAAGATTTCATAGGACCACGGGGATGGAGCCACATTGGGAGAGTGTTTTGCTGTTTGGGAGGGGGGTTCACCTTCCCTGGACCCCCTTTTTGCCGAGGAATTGATGCTTCTTTGGAAAACACGTTGAAAGGTGCAGGTACAGCGTGTTGTTTGAGAGCCACGGAGCCTCATTACAGCTTTGCCTGCACCCAGCACTTGAACTTGGCAGATAAAACAGCTGCTTTTGCTGTTTGCTGGCAGGTCTGAAACCCCAGCTCGGGGCTGATGCAATGCAGCAGCTTGAGCTTTGCTCCAGAGGCACCTTGCCCTGTGCAGCCTGAAATGCAAAGCCGCGCTGCTCCACGAGCCGCTGATCCCTCCAAGTTTACAAAAATTAAAAAATAAATGGAAATAAAAAATAATTTGAGGCCACATAGCCACATTCGTCACGGCTTTTCCTGCAGGCCAGCCACCCCCTTCTCCACCCTGAAGCCCCGCAGTGGTTTTGCTCCGTATTTTAGCAGGATTCCACCTCCCCCCTCAAAGCAAATCCCGGCAGGAGCTGAAAGGTCCTTGCCCTTGCTGATGATGCCCGTTTCCCTGAGCTTTGCAGAGAGGCAGAAGATGAAGCAGCAGGTGGAGCAGATGGAGGACGAGGTGGAGGAGCTAAAGGCGAAGCTGCGGGAGATGCAGCAGCAGCTGGAATTGCAGAGGGATGGGGAGAAGCTGCGCAGGGAGCAGGTACGGGGCCAGGGCACCGCCGCCTGTTTGGGGTAAACGAGGGGAGGAGAAGTGACGAAACACGGGATATTTTTAAAGCAGAGGTGGAAAAAGGCGCTGAAAAATATTTTCTGGTGGGGCTCGTGCTTATTTCTTTGGAAAATTTGCCCCTCACGTGGTGCAGGCAGGTTCTGAGCGTAATGAGAGCATCAGTGCTCACGCTGCCGGTGCCAGGGCTTCTGCTGCAGCCCTTGGTGCTTCTGCTCTGCAGCCAGGACGTCTCTTGTCTGATTTTCCCCTCCCTTTAGGAAGCAGAGAGAGCTCGCGAGCGAGAAGAGGAGGGCAGGAGAGATCTGGAAAGGTGGAAAGAGGAGGAGAGGACGAAGCTGCGTGAAGAGATGGATGGTCTGAGGCGGCTCTTCCTCGCAGCGTTCAGGGACGTGGCCAGCAGGAGCAGTGCCATGGAGGGGGTATGTCAGCCCCCCACGTGCTACTCAGGACAGAGAAGGGGATGTCCAAGGTTGCTGCCTCACCTGATCCAGGTGGCTTTCCACGTTCACAGCCCAGCGAGGCCTCGTGTCCTTCTCCTGGGGTGTTTTGGGGTGGGAGGCAGTGGCTGGCTAAGGTGGGCTTCACCAAGAGGAACGTGGATGCTCCCGTGGGACACGCGGCTCCTTCTCCCCGCTCCAGAAACTGCAGGAGCTTCAGGCCAGAGAGGTGGCCGTGTCCAACCTGGGGACCCTGCGGGACGATGACACCGATGAGGCGCGGTGGCAGACGTGGAGCCGGGCAGAGCCGCGGGAGAGGATGGCAGCACAGGTGAGCGGTGTGGGATCCGTGTTCTTGCCCCTGCTGCACACCCCAGGAGGTGCGTTAGGATGGGGGTGGACCCATCTTCACCAGAGCGCTGAAGGAGCTCGCCGCATGAAAAAGCATTCAAGGTACCAAATCAGAGAATCACAGAATCATTTTGGTTGGAAAAGAACTTCAAGATCATCAAGCCCAACCGTTAACCTTGCACTGCCAGGGCCACCACTATCCCATGTCCCTGAGAACCTCATCCCCACATCTGTTAAACCCCTCCAGGGGTGGTGACTCCACCACCATCCTGGTATAGTCTAAAATATAACCAAAATACATTTATTCACCTATGAATCTGTTGCCTTCTCAACATCTAAATCCATCTGAAGAAGGCTTTGCCCTGCATGGTACCTCTGAGCATGGGATGGGGTGGGAACGGCACTGCTGTTAAGGTGCAAACCGTCTTTTGGGACCCAAAGGGAAGGTGAATTTCTCCAAGCTTAAAATGAGCCTTAGCTGGACTCCAAAGGCCAGGGCAACACAGGGCAGTTTTAGTTTGTCAAGGGGAAAGACGAAATGAAATGCAGCAAAGCTGCATCTTGCCACGGCCAATGAGAAGACATGAGCTTGCCACCAGCAGACTTTGAAGCTGGCTGTGCGTGTTCTGCAAAGCCAGATGGGCTTTACCTTGCTGGTAAAGGCAAGAGGTGGCTCCAAACCCATTTTTACCATAGTCAAGTCTTCTTGTTCCTTTTTTGCTCCTCTCAGTTGAAGAAAGAGAAGAAGCCACTCCATGTCAGCCCATCCCAGGACCAGCAGGAGGTTCTGGACCATGTCCATCAGCAGATGGATGCACTCAGCACCCAGCTCAGGGAGCAACCCAAGGTCACAAAGTCCCAGGAGAAGAAGGCAAGTGAAATAAAAAAAAAAAAAAGGGATCCTCAGTTCATCAAGAGGGTTTAAACAGATGTTTAACTCTAAGCAGCATTAAAATATTTGCTGAGTTAAGACTGAGCCTGATTTCTGTAACACTTTACTACGTTCGGCTCTTTTTTGCACCCATTAAACATGAAGCATTACATGAATATCGTCCAGCATGAGCTGTGCCCACCGGGGTGTACGTCACGTTGAATTACAAGTTGGAGCATCTTTTGCTCGTTATCAGACCTGTGAATAGCACATGGGTATAACAGGGTGGCATCTGTACTACTGATAGGGGCTTTCCTTTCCGTAATACTAAGCTGACCCCTTGCAGGAATGGGCTGCTTAAGGGAAATAGCACTTGGAGAGTGCATGTGCCCACTATTTTCTGCTCCTTTTTAAAATGCATTTAATAATACTCTGCAGAAAAAGTTGCCCAAAATTACAGGCAAAGAAATGATTTTTTTGAATGATGCCCAGTCTGTTTCTTTACAGATCAAGCTGCTGTCTGCAAGCAAACCTTCAGGTAAAGATTGCACTTTTAAAGTGAATCAGTGTGGGTCTAGATAAATCTTTCATGGCAAACAGCCCTTCAGACCACAGTGTCTCTGCTGTCTCCCTCACAAAAGCATCCCATGGAGTCTTCTCCAGGGATCTGGCTGCGTGTCCTCTCGCATGAAGTTCCCGTACAGGAAAACCAGTTGTTGATCAGCACTTGATTCTGCGCTGGGACCTCGGCTCCTTTTTGACCTTCACAGGCTCTTTTCTTCCCTGCAGTGACCTGGGAGGTGACCAAAGTGGTGGCTGATGAAGAATCATCAGGTGGGTACCAGAGCTGGGACATCCCTGTCCCAAGAGCACCAGAATGAAGCTGTGGTGGAGTCACCATCCCTGGTGGGGTTGAACAGATGCGGAGCTGAGGTTCTCAGGGACATGGGGTAGTGCCAGGAGCGGGGAAACGGTTGGACTCGATGAGCTTGAGGGTCCTGTCCCTCCAAAAAGATTCTATGATTAAATTAGAGAAGGAAGTTGACTCTTTGTAGAGGGATGTGGTCTGCTGAGGGCAACCAGCCACTTGCTCTGGGACTGGTGGGACCCGTGTCCTCAAAGAGGAGGAGGAGGGACCCACCAGCCCACTCCCAGGGCACAGACCACACGTCGTTGTGCTGTTATCAGCACCCACCTTCTCTCCAGCCAGGGACGAGGCTGCTGCCCTGGGTGGGAAGCGGAGGCTGCTGGAAGCCCTACGGAGAAACCCCAACCTCCTGAAGCGGTTTCGCCCCATCCTGGAGGAATTGCTGGAGGAAAAGCTGGAGAGCATGGGCGTCAAGAGGGTAAGTCTGCCCTTTGGGTGCCGCATGTGCGATGCCAGCCCTGAGCCTGTGCAGAGACACAAAGATTTATTATTTTTTGTGGGGAAGAAAAACTGAAACACTAACAGTAAAATAAATAAATAAATAAATAAAATGCCCATCGTCTGGAGCAATCGCACCCTGAGATGTAAGTGGGAAGGCAGAGGCAGAATCACACAGTGGCACAGGCAATAAACCACTGTGCTCCCCTCTCTGAAGCTGGTTATCAGTATCTCTCCAGCAAATCTTTCTCACAAGCAGCGTTTCATATGCTAAATTACCCAGGGCTCCCTCTCTTCTAGGAAAAGAGGGTGTTTAAGGGCACAGCAGCCCCTGCCGCTGGGATTTTCAAGGGGACTTTCACTGTCCAAGTCCTTTTCATGCCCAGCATATTAACTAGCGCCTCGGAGGAGTCTTCCCGAGCTCCTGGCGATGCAACACCACCACCTAGCACCCTGCGGAGCCGCTGCAAGGACAGCGAGCGGGCAGGCACAGCCGTTCGGGTCCCAAAGGCAGGCGATTGAACCACTCATCGTGTGATTGTTTTTGGAGATGCTCTTGAGGAGAGCTCCTGGGTTCATGTGACATAAGCTGGAGCCCTGGCACGTCCACCCCCCCTTTCCCTGGAGTGTTATTTGGGGACGCCAAGGTGCTGTGGAAAGTGGCAGAGGTGCCCAAAGCCAGGCCCGCAGGTGTACCCCCCCCTTTACCCTTTGCTTCTCATCGCTTTGCATCTCCATAAGCCAGGACATTCATGGTTGCAAACCCTGCTGGAGTTGCAAACCCTGCTGGAGTTGCAAACACCTCCTAAGAGAAAATGCTGCGCGTACCCTGTAGCCTAGAAATTGCCCAAAATAGCTGAGATTTAAGCTGTCATTTACCCAAGCAGATGAGGGTTTTGCAAATGATGACAGAAGCCTGATTGTGGGCTGTTTGCACGGGAAACGTCGTGCCGTGGAAACAATGGGTGTCAGGGCTGGTGAGAGCTTCCTTGGGGTTTGGACAGGGCTTGGATGCTCTTGAGATATGGGCAGTGCTGTCGAGGGCTGGTGTCACCACGTGGGGCTCCTCGGCCACCCCCTGCTTTAGGTTGCGAAGGGGATCTCCACTCGGACCTACAGAAACCTCCAGGCTCTGCTCAGGCTTCAGCAGCAACAGAAGGCTGAGAAGTTCCCTGGTCTCCTGCAGCTGAGGGATGAGTTGCTCCGAGCGGTGATGGGGAAGGTCAGGCGATGCAAGAAGCTCAGCAGTACTTTGCCTCGGCACCTCTCCGTCATCCCAGGTGAGGTGACCTCCTCTCCTCTCTACATACCAACCGTGGGGACCTGTGGCCACCCACCCATGGCCACGGGATGCCGTTCCCTTACCCCATGAGACAAGAAGACAAAGAAAGGGCAGGAAATCACATTTAGGGTGATGCAAATCTCTGCAGTTGCACTCTGTGTGTTGACTTCATGTGGGTTGGCCTGACGTATTCAGGAAAAAAACATCAGCTGTCTCCAGAAGCCCCAGCAGGGTGAAATACAGGTTTGGTGGTGCTTGCAAGTCTCTTTCACAGAATCCCAGAATGTCAGGGACTGGAAGGGACCTCGCAAGCTCATCCAGTGCAATCCCCCCGCCGGAGCAGGAACACCCAGATGAGGTTACACAGAAGGTGTCCAGGCGGGTTGGAATGTCTGCAGAGAAGGAGACTCCACAGCCTCCCTGGGCAGCCTGGGCCAGGCTCTGGCACCCTCACCAGGAAGAAGTTTCTTCTCATCTTTAAGTGGAACCTCCTGTGTTCCAGTTTGAACCCATTACCCCTTGTCCTATCACTGGTTGTCACCGAGAAGAACCTGGCTCCATCCTCCTGACACTCACCCTTTATATTTTTAAAAACATTAATGAGGTCTTTCCACCCTTTTCTTCTACACAACCTCGTGTCAGGTCACCGTGTGGCTCCTCAAAGGCAGCAGGAGGTGGGTGGTGATTCTTCCCGCTCTCCATATTGTCTTCCAGCTCCAAGCCCAAAGAGCCCCGTGTCCCTTGGTGGGTCACAGCCCATGGCGACACCAACTGCGGCAGAGCCTAAAGCCTTGGTGATCCCCCAGCCTGCTCCTCGGAGCAGAACCCGCTCCCCCCACAGCCCCCCGAGGTCTCCCTGGGGCACCCTGAGGACCTCCAAAGCCACCTGCCACCACCGAGGACTTGTCCCACGGCAGAGGTGAGTCCCGTCACCTCCTTTTGGTCTCCAGGCAGGCGGGCAGTGCCCAGGACCCTCAGCCACAACCTGCCCAAACATCAGCACTCTTGGAAACTGCCAGAAGAGTTTGTTTGGAAAGAGAATTTCCTGGGGTCTTCCTGCCTCTGTGGTTTGACTCAAACAGCTTGGCAAGGTCAGACCTGAGGGTTTGTACTCACCATGTTGTGCTGGAGGAAACCACAGGGCATTTCCCACTGGTGTTCGGCTCCTTCTTCGCCTCCCAGAACCTCTGCAAGGGGATGAAGGAGTTCTCAAGGTTTTGGAGCAAAAGTAGTAAAGGTGTAAAATAAAAGCTTGGAGAAACTGTGCAGACGGTGCAGAGAAGAAATAATGTGGAGGGGATATGAGATGTCAGCAGAGGTGTCATCCGTGGATGGGAGCAGTTGAGGAAAAGGAGTTCCTTGCTTGCTCCAGGAGCAAGAGAAAGCCAGATTGAGCTTTTAAACTCAAGCAAAGCAATACCAAACACAGGCAAGGTGTGGGTGTGAGTGTTTGCTAGAGATGCTAGCAGCACGGTGCTTCCAGTCCATGGATAGGATGGACATATCCATGGGGACTGTGGGGCTTCTATCTATCTGAAAGGAGGTTGTAGCATGGAGGGTGTTGGTCTCTTGGTCTCCCAGGTAACAAGTGATGGGACAAGAGGAAATGACCTCAGGTTGTGCCAGGGGAGATTGAGGTTGGATCTGGGGAACAATTTCTTCCCCAAAGGGCTGTGGGGCATTGGAACAGGCTGCCCAGGGCAGTGCTGGAGTCACCATCCCTGGAGGGGTTGGACAGACGGACATGAGGTTCTCAGGGACATGGGGCAGTGCCAGGGCTGGGGAACGGTTGGACTCCATGATCTTGAGGGGCTTTTCCAACCAAAATGATTCTGTGATTTTTCCATGGGCCGCCCTGCTCTGGGTTGGATCCCAGCCCAGAACATCTCAGGGCTTCCCCGCCTCTGCTTTGGGAGTGGGGAAAGGGACACCAGAGCAATCCCATACCTGACCCATCTCTCTGTGCACAGCCCAGAAGCGATGCTGGGAGGGAAGAAACCCGCCCCGTGCCCCGTGGAGCTCAGCCCTCAGCAAGAGCCAGCGCTCTCTGCCATGGTGCCGGGCGATGAGACCGACTCAGACAGATCAGACCTGGACTTCCTGGAGGAAACGGCTGGTTCGGGTACAACTTGTTCTTGTAGCGACCGCTGTGGGTCAGTGAGGTGGTGGGGACAGTCCTGGTTAGTGCCATCAGTGCCACTGTGTCACCTGCTGCCTGGGGCTGAAATGGGACAAGTCTTACCCCATCCTCCCCAGCCAGGCACTGGTGGCTTTAACCATCTGCAACGTGTGTGCCTGATCCTGCCGGGGTAGATAAATCCCAGAATCCAGGCTGGTTGGGTTGAAGGGACCTCTGGAGACCCCCCAGTGCAACCCCCCTGCTCACGCAGGGTCACCAGAGCAGATCACACAGGTCGGTCCAGGCGGGTTTGAATGTCTCCAGAGAAGGAGACTCCACACCCGCTCTGGGCAGCCTGGTCCAGGCTCTGGCACCTCCCAGCAAAGAAGTTTCTCCTCATGTTCCGATGGACCCTCCTGTGTTTCAGTCTGTGCCCGTTGCCCCTCACCCTGGCGCTGGGCACCACTGAGCAGAGTCTGGTCCATCCTCTGACACCCACCCGGAGATATTGATCCCATTGATCAGATCCCTCTCAGCTTCTCTTCTCCAGCTCAACAGCCCCAGCTCTCTCAGTGTCTCCTCATAAGATGCTCCAGACAGTGCTAGTGAGTTTATACTCTTTAGAAACCAGCTCGCCCTGGGTGACTGGTGGTCCTGTCCCTTCTCACCCAGCTGTGCCATCGCTGTTCTTTGGTGCTCCCTGTTCAACCCGCTCTGCCCTGTGCAGGGACAGCCACGTCTGCGGTGACGAGGCTCTTGGAGAGACATCTGGATGCAGTGACACGGAGACCATCCCACGGGGCGAAACTCTTCCCAGCCTTGAGCTCGGCATCACCAAAACCCAGCCAGCCCGCCGGGAAACTCCAGGTATCTCACGCAAAGGGCCACAGGGATGTTCTGTGACATAATTTCCAGGAAAAAAAGGCGTATGAAACCCTTTTGTCAGCTCATGCCCATCAGCAGAGCCACAGGGTGTATCTGTGCGCAGGGAGTTCCAAATTACAGCAGCAGAGACTCGGCCACTTCATCCACTTACGGACGTCTGTCCGTCCCCTAATGTTTGTCCGTTCACCCTCTTTGCGGTGAGGTGGAATCAGTATTCATGCACTCGGGAGCAAAACAGTAAGCGCCAGGGAATCGAATTGAAAAAAGGTCTCTGGAACAAATCCAGAGATAATTGGAGCGGTGCAATGGCGAAATTATTAAATTACTAAAACAGGACTTAAACATAACCTCAATTTATGGGAGAGAGCTGATGTAATTAAAGTGGTGGCAGTGTCAGAATCAAATTGCCTTTTTTCAGAAAAAAAAAAAAATTAAAAAGATTTTTACCCAACCCGAACTTAGCACAAATAGTGGGAAGATTTTTTTTTTTTTTGATTGCAATGGAGATGAAATTCTAGACCTTCATTGGGGTAAATTAAAAAAAAAAAAAAAGCGAAGCATGAGGCTTATGGTACAACTTGCAAGCCATGGAAATTAAGGGTCTCCTGATGCGGCCACATTTGACCCTCTTTGCTCTATTTTTTGAGAAGAAATCCCTGTTGATTTGCAGCGGGGCGGGGGGGCACGGGGTGCAAATTTGAGGGGGGGGTCCGGCCCTGCTGCTGCCCCTTTCCCCTCTCTGTCCTCCTCTGCAGTTCACAGGTGGCAGCAGTGACCTGGACACCTCCTCACCGGAGGACCCGACCGAGCCACCAGCGCTGGCACCTGATGATGCTCTGGGTACCACCTGGGTCTCCCCGGCTGCAAGGGACGCCTGGCGGTGACAGGGAAGGTGACAATCCTCTGCCAGCAGCCACTGGATGGTGCCACAGGACCAGGAACGGGCAGCAGCCGTTCTGCGGCTGCTCCTGCGCTCCGGCCACCCCTCTTTTTGGGAAGACCCCCCCCAATATTGGGGCTCTCCCAGACAGAACAGGGTGGTCGGGTCCCCCCTGACCAGCTGCCATCGAGGAGGAGAAATGCTGCGTGGTCCGAAAAGGAGAGATTTCTGCACGTGAGCTGTAACTCAGCGCCTGACGGTGCCGTGAGCGTTCAGAGCCCCAGCAGCTCTCCCTGGACTTTGCATCCCACGGGCTGGGACTAACTCTCCGCACTGGACACAGCCTGGGTCTTGTGTGTGGCTTTTTTATCCTTTTAAGCAGGCCAAAAAACAGAGTCAGGGAGGGGAGAAAGCAGCTTTCCTTCTCCTTGCGTCTCTCCTTCCCCAGTGCTCCTGAGAGTGATGGAAAATGTCGCGTTTTCCTGGACTGAACGCACTCAGAGTCCCAAGCCACAGTGTCTGTCTCCTTCCTCCTGCCTTTCTTGAATTGGCGGGCGTAGAAGAGCCCTGAATAATCACCTTGGGTTATCCCAGGTGATGGGCTTTGTCTCAAGGAGAAGAGAAGCAGCAACTCCAACAACATCAGCTCCATCTGTGTGGACCGTCCAGAAAAGAAATTTTACTCAATTATTTTTTTTTTCCTGGTTTTTTTTTTATGGATTCCTGCCCCAGATAAAGCACCTGCTTGCGTACCCCTTTTTAGAACGCTGTCCTTTTCCTGATGACACCAAATTGGGCCACGTTTTGGGGTACCTGGCAGGACTCCTGAGCGCTCGTGCTTTACTGCTCAATGCTGACCCAGATTTCTGTAGCAAAACAAAACAAAAGCCTGTGGAAAAGCAAGTGCAAGTGGGGACTCTCGTTCGCAGCCGAGTTTAAATAGGCAGGCGGGTGTCCCGGTGTTTCCTTTGCACAAATATTTCTTTGTGGCTGCATTAAGGAAGCAAAATTCGGCTTTTCCCGCAGGAGAATGACAATGGAACAAGAGCTGCCTCCAAAATGCATTTCCATCGCCATGCAAAGATGTGATGCTGCAATGCCATGAGCTAAAAAACCCCATGGTTTTGTTAAATGACGGCAGATCATTTGTTAAATCATTTGTCAAATGATGGCAGACCCCAGCATCATGGGGTGATTTGGAGGAGCGGGTTCTGTCTGTACCCGTATTTTTTCCTCTACATGAGTCTTACTGTGGTTTTTACCTCTCCTCCAGCACAAGAAGCCAAATCCTCACCCCTCTGCCCCTGTCCCCCCAGCCTGGGCATGTCACCCCATCCCTCCCGTACCCAAACTACTCCCCTTAAATTCCAGCAGGTTTTTATTTTCCTCCCTCTAATTTTTCAACCTTGTCTTCAGCACAGCACGGAGGATTCTCCATGGTCATCACCAATTGCTGGTGCGTCGTGTCTCCCACCAGAAGTGACTCCTTTTGGCTTCGTTCTCTGCAATCTCTGGGAACATGAAGAACTCCTTGATTTAACGAAGGAGAAACTGTGCAAACCAGGGTTTGCCTCTGCAAAAGGGACCTTTTGTGCTGCTGTGGAAAATTGAAATGATGAAGAGGAACCTGATGCCGGTTTTACAAACAATATCCCAGCTGATGCCTGAACACTCAGCTTGCAGGTACTGTAATGGAGAAATGCCATTTAGGACAGAGGCAGAACCCATTTCCATGGGGGAAAAGCAGCATAGATACTCTGAAATTGCTGGTCGAGAGTTTAATGCCATTGCAGTCTCGTGTTCTTCAAAATAATATATTTTGCCTTTTGTTTTTCTTCATGAGATTTGTCTTCATGGGGCCCCAGTTATTGGTAATACTTTTATAAAGCATTAATACATTTGGGGCAATTAGTAGCTATTCAAACCACAGGATCTCTGAATGCAGTGAAACTCTCCCAAATAATATCAAGCTGAAAAAAAATGAAGGAAAAGAAAAATCCTATCAAATTTATTCAGCTGGAATATCTCACCCCGAGAGCTATTCTCCCATAATATTTGGGGCAAGCACAGTGTCATAAATCTTAGTGCTATTAATCCGTAGACTCATTCATCTCTGTTCAGCTATATAAAAGCAATAACCTTGTCACTATAGGAAGGAAGATTGGGCTTTTAATTGCATATAGATTTCAGGAGAGGTCTTATCTCATAGTCCAATTTGTAGCTTCAGACATGGGTCTTTGCTTCCCTTGGTCAAAGTCCATGCAAATCTGCCGCGCTCTCATATGCTTTTAAATGTTGCAGAAGCTCAGAAAGAACCTATAGAGAGTTCTGCTGGCAGATAATACATGCAGCCTTTTCAGCGTTTGCTTTATTAGACAAGCCTATATTTAATTAGCTCCTCTGAAACAGGTTTTATGGAAGCAAAACCATTTCTGAGTGCATGCGCGCACGCAGCGTCAATCACAATTTCCTTGACTCGTCTCCCTTGGCTCTGCAGGTGCTACCAAACGCATACTTTGCCCTGCAGTTTATTGTCATTAAAGGCAAAATGATTGTCAAGGGGTCTTCCAACCCTCAACAGGAACAAGCACAGGAGGAAACGCTGGATTTATTCATGCGACCTGCAGTATCTGGGTTCTGGTTATTTCCAGGGACTCCTGGAGGCACAAATCTCCTTGTTGCTGTGCAGCTGGGCAAACCAGCAAGTCCAGCTGAGCCCAGCAAATATTTAAGCGAGGTGGGGGCTTTGCTCTGCATGGTACAGGACCGGACCCTCCTGAATTTTGGCTAAGAATGGGGCGCTGCTCCATCGAGCAGCTTGGTTTTGCACCTAGTGCTGGGTTCAGAGCCTAAATTTGCACCTTTTAGGGTAAAGTGCTGGGGACCCAGCTGGGGACCCTTTTTTCTTTAAGTCCAAGATATTAGGGTATTCTCTTTTTTTTTTTTTTTTTTAGCCAGCAGGGCTGCAGAGGGAAGCCTGGAAATGGAAACTTTATTCTCACCAAAGACCAAGATGTTTCTCAAGCAGGTGGTTTTGGCTGTGGACACTGGTTGTCCCCACGCTGTTTTTCCCCAGGTGGTGCCCACCATGAGATAAGGTCCATTATGGCCAGAAACAGAGGGGAGCAGCTGTAACGCCAAGTGCCGTTACACCACAAACACCCTCATAAATAAACAATTCCCCGCTTTGGATTTTTTTTTTTTTTTTTCAGTAAAGTTCACCGCATTAAAATTTTTCATGCTGCGTGTTTTCGGCCGAGGTAAGGAAATGAAAAGTGATGGTGGAAGATTAGAAAGGTGCTGAGGGCAGGAATTCCCGGGGACAGCTCTGTCTCAGCTCTCGCCCGTTCTCCATAGAGCTCCTACCCGCAATCTCATCATCTACACGCTCACACACATCAAAGTGAACCCGAGACACAGGCGAGATTGTCGGAGTGTTTGTGTCACATGAAAATAAAATGTAACTTCCAAAGGTCCTTGCTCGTGATTCCATTTGTGTGCCTTTTTTTCATTCTAATGCAGTTGGAAACCTGCATTTCAAATTTTTCGGGGTGTTTTTTGGTATTTTAAATTACCTAAGCACCACTTAGGCGGTTCCTATCTAAATTAAACATTCCCGTGCTTTTCAGCCCCTTTCCAGTGGGGGCTGGCAGGAGGGGAGCATACCAGCAATTTTTCTGCCCTCCTAAGTACAATTAAGTATTTACAAGTGTTTAATTGCTACCTTGAAAGTCAGACAGATGCTGGCCTGGCCAAAGTGTCCCCAAACTCCCATAGAGCCACATGCTTGTCCTCAGCAAGCCCAGGGTCCCAGCAAGAACCTCTGATTTCATCGCATATTCATCTGCTTTTCTGATATTTTGTCTCAGCATATAACTAAGTGTATCTTAAAAAGGAAAAAAAAACAACCTCATATTTTATTTTTTTTCCCCCCAACCACACATGCTACACCTAAGAAGCTGCAGAACCCAAAGCTGAGCTGAGTTTAGCTGAGCTAAACTTGTTTGTCACAAGGAGAGAACAAGTGAAAACAGTGATTTTGGTCTTAAAGATTTTTTCTTTCTTTAATATTCATGTATAAAAAGTAATTAACAAAACAAACAAATCCAGCATGCAAACAAACAAACAAACAAAAGGCAGAAAAGCTAAGTCTATACTGAGAGGTAGGGAAAAATCCATTGTAAAGAATATTGTTATTTTAAAAATAAGATGGGATTTACCTCTGCAAAACCAAATTGTTCTTTCAAAACATCCTTAAAACAAGTTGTTTGCAGGTACGAATGGGAAAGTCAGCACTGACCTCCAGCAGAAGTGGTGATTTACCCCAGGTGGCAGCAGCGACCGATGTCCAGCCTGAGATGGGACCAAGAGCTTCTGTTGGATGGAAGCTCTTCCCACCTCTCTGTAGAGGTCATCTCCTGCAACCACCAGCCCCTGGTGCCACACCGCATCTCCTCTCACCAGCCTACCCAAGGTGCAACCACTCCGCATCTCCTGGACCTGTGCTGGAGATGTTCCTCCATGTGGTGGTGGAGAACTGGTGGTTATGGGGAGGTGATGGTTACAGAGAGGTGATGGTCATGGAAAGCTGGTGAGTAAGGTTTGTGCTCCCTGGGAGCACTGGTGTTCATACAAGCCACCAAGATGCCAGCTAGACACTGGTAGCTTCACCTACCAAAGGTCCAGCTCTGGAGGAATGTTAAGCTCTACCTCTGATCCCTCCAGAAGATGAAACCACTGAAGGGAATACAGCATCTCACCAAAACAATTTTGCCATTGAACTCCTGCAGAGAACTTATAACCATTACAAGCGGGGCTAAAACCTATTGCAGATACCTACCAAAATAGCTTCTTTTATTTGACCCCTTTTTTCTCTCTAACTTATCCCTCAGTACCCTTTACTCTGCTCATAGGTACTGTCTGGAGCTTCACTAGGATGTGCTCTAGAGCCACATAAGCTCTTGTGTCTCTTCTTCTGACCCATTCAAATAAATTTCCTCTGTGATGGATTGGCTAGAAGAAGCGATGTCCCACTAAGGAGTTAATCTTCACATCATTGGGGGAAGAATTAACACAAGAAAGTCCTGATGTCAGTGTGGAGTTACACATCTAATGCTCCCTGGGATTTCTGCTCCCAGTGTAGCTCTAATTAACTCTAAATGAGAAATTCTTCTGGCTTCATTAAAGATGACATCTGCAGGAACACCAGTCGCACACAGAGGTTTGCAGCTATTACAGCAAATGTCTAGCATAGGAATAACAATGGATTATACACATTCCCTGGAGAGATCAGTAGAAATAAATACACTTTGGTATCACGGGTTATAGCAAATGTCTAAGTAACGTAAATCAGATTAAATATCACAGCAGATCAGCATTGTAGTACAACCAGCTAAGCAAAGGTGTGTCTGAGTAGAAACAGTCACCAGGGAGGAAGATGCCACAACTATGGGGTCTGTACGCGCTGGCCAAAGCCAAAGGGACGCAACTGAATTTACTTAAAATACACAGAAAAATAATATAGGAGACTAGTAGATTATAATTTTTGCTTTCAACTTGCTCAAAAAAAAAAAAAATCAGGTGGCAAAACTAAAGCAAAGGTACACTATCATTTCAGCAAAACACTGTTTTTTCTGATGAACAGGTGACACTGAGGTCACGGGATACTGTTCACCTCTCCAAACTCTGAGAAAGTAGGGGATGACATTGCCCAACTGCGTGGAAGCCTGCTCCAAGGGAAGAAGGCAATGGAGTAGCATCACTTTTACATCTGGAACAATATTAAATGGGAATTTTAGCATATTAGAATTAGAAAAGGGCACAAGGCACAATCCTGGTCCTGGTTATCAGAGTTTATATGTACAATATGAGCAAACTGTTCTACTCTGAGAGCATAAAAAGGCATTACTTTTGTTACAGACCTCCTTCTGGTAGGCATAATAACAGGCACTCGAGTTAAACCCATGTTCATAACAAGCTGGGATACAACCTCAGAGCAGGGGAAACATGATAGAAAACACAATCCTATTAACAGACTGCCTTCTTTGCATATACTTTTTGCTTCTGAAGTTAAAAATGTTTTGTAATAGATAGTTAAACTCAAGCCCAGAAAGTCTACTAGACATAGTCATATTTTGAAGGGTATGAGCGTCTTCCATCCTCACTTCGAGGAGCTTCTTCGTACCCTGCACCTTTCCTAGTCTTCGTTTCAGGTTCGTACCCAGAACCAACCTTATACGGCCCCGTTCTGTAGGAGATATTCCGTCCCGACGCATTGTAGGACACCGCTTTGTAACTGAAAGAGACACAAAAGGTGGCATCAGCCAGTGGAAGGTCTATGACTACCCAATGCTGCATCCTGTTTGCTGCTGGGTTTTGGGCAACTCCATACTGTGTCAGCACTTGGAGCCTCTCAATGAGCTCAGAGCCAACCATCCATGGACTGGCTGTAAGTCTCTTTCATGTTTTTTCATAAACTTATACTTTCTTTCACATGAGTAAATCCTTGGTTGAAGGAAGGACCCAACTACAATGCCCAGCTATGCAGGTGTACAAGGCCCTGCCTGATGTAAATCATAGCTCAGCTCATACAACCTACACCTCCTGATGATCTGCAGTGCAATTTGCAATCAAAGCTGCAATTAATGAGGCTGAATTAGCCAGCACATTGCAAATTTTAGATTTTAGGGTTGATCTCTCCTGCCCTCTCTATTTGTTTGCAAGTCAGGTAGTCAAGGAAGGGAAATGGTCACTTTTGACCCATGATACAGGGCAAACAGGTGTAACATCATGGTAACTCTTGCAACAGGGGTATTACACATAGAGACAGAATCATAGAATAGTTTGGGTTGGAAGAGACCTTCGAAAGCCATCTAGTCCAACCCCTGCCATGAGCAGGGACAGATCCCGTGGTGTGCTGGCTGTATGCTGTCCCGACAACTAAGGCTTCACCCAATACCTTCCCATGTCTACCACGGACAGGCTTACCGGGATTCTTCTGGAATCAGCCCTCTGCAAGCAAGGCACATCAAGATGCCTCCTACGAGGGCCAGGCCACCAGCTACCCAGCCAACGAAGAGGGCTGAACCAAAGGTGTACCTAAAAAACAGAGACATGGCTGGTTGGTGCGGTGGCAGTGACCCAGTCTGCTTCTTCTGAAACACGCTGAACATTGTCATTCTCCCTCCAGCCCTGCAGAAGTTCTGTGAGCACCATCCCACCTGCAGGCTCATCCTCCATGGGGTCTCTACCTCCTTGAGCTGTGTGAGCAGAGACATCCCAGCCAATTAACTTGGACAAATTATCTCCGGTGCAGATAAGAAAGAGACTCAATAAATCTTGCAAGTCCTGGGACCAGATTAATTCACACCCAGAGTTTGCCCTTCCTTTGGCTGCAGCACACCCTGGCCCTGTGGGAGACATGCACCATGAAGAACGCTGAGCCAGTTGACCACCTACCTGTTCTGGACGTTCTGCATTCCCTGGTACATGTTGGCTGTGGACATCCAGAAGTTTGTGACCAGCATGTTGGCAAACACGGACACTCCAGTGATGGCACACAGGCCTGAGATCAGACAGAAGGACAGACTGAGACCCACATAGTACAAGAAGTCACCTTGGACCTTGGGGAAGCACCTTACAGCTCTGGAAATGTGTGTGAGACACTACTGACGTGGGGACCCACCATGTGCTACACATTTCTGCCAGGACTTCTACACATTTACAATCCAGTAGCAAGAATGTAATGTCACACTACAGAATCCCGGGTCATATCAGCACCAATCTTTCTACTGATGTGTTTTCTCATAGAATATGAGTTTAACAAACAGATTGTTCTAGCTGCTGAAGATCATAGAATCGTTTTGATTGAAAAAGACCTTTAAGATCATCAAGGCCAACCATTAACCCAACACTGCCAAGGCCACCACTAACCCATGTCCCTGAGAACCTCATCTCCGTCTGTCCAACCCCTCCAGGGATGGTGACTCCACCACTGCCCTGGGCAGCCTGTTCCAATGCCCCACAGCCCTTTGGGGAAGAAATTGTTCCCCAGATCCAACCTCAACCTCCCCTGGCGCAACTTGAGGCCGTTTCCTCTCGTTCCGGCGCTTGTTCCTTGGGAGCAGAGCCTGACCCCCCTGTAGTTAAGTTTGAAAGGTCTGTTTTACAGTGAAAAATATGGATGAAAGATTCCCTATAAGCAATTATTTTTTTGAATGGGAAAACACACTCTCTGACACGTGGATGAGGAGATACGTTTACAACCTATTCATCACCAGGCAGTGATGCCTGCCTGACTCTGCCTGGAAGACCAGACTTGGGAAGGAGGAATTTCTCCCATTCACCTGCACAGGTGATCACTGGTATGCCCAGCTGCAACCAGCCTGGCAGCAATGACATTATCATTCACTATTGCTCTCCTTAGCAGAGTGATTCATGCTAACGAAGACCACCGTTGTACTGTAGGCCACTGTGGAAAGAGGTATAAAAAACAGCTAAAGGTCGTGTCAGTGTTTGTTGCCAAAAAATACGGACTCCAGCTTTTCTGGGCATCCGAAGTATTTATCCCCACTACAGCAAAAGTAACTGCTGTTCAACTGCAAGGATTTGAAATAGGGACATTCTCTTTCCCTTCATTAGGCTATGGATTTGATCTGATTACTCATCTGCAATAAAGTGTGGGAAAACCTGTCAGTGGTGTTCTCAAGCATTTGCAATTTTGAGGTAGCTGGGCAACACTAGACATCCCTGCAGCCTCCCTAATAAACCAAAGTATTAAAAAAACTTAGGCTACCACAACCCTGAGAGTCTTTATAAAATTACTATGTGCAAACCTCAGACTCTTCATAAAGCTATTATGTAAAAATAAAGGATGTAATTGGACATAACAATGTTATACATGTAACAAATTGAGAGAGATGATTTTTTTAATCTGTGAGCTGTTTTTTCAGCCTACCGTGTTCTGTCCCATACAAAAACTTCTGATTTTCTTTTACTAAGCAGAGGTAGAAACCACTTGACGCCAGGATGGAAGAAAAATGCCATGAACTTCATGCAAGCAGCAACACTTTGGGTTGCACCAGAAGGGTGTGAAGACTTTCCCAGCCATCAATTCCAGGCAACCGCAATGCCTTGCACAAGAAAGACACAGCACCATCCACTCACCAGCAATAATAAACATGATGCCGGAGGTCAGAGTCATGTTGGCTTTTGCAGAATCCTCCATGCTGCCAATCCGGATGCATTTCAGAGCAAAAATGCACACAAGGAGGCCAAGGATGCCCAGGACAATACCCACGATCATGAGGGCCCTCACAGCCTGGAACATCGCTGCAAAATAAATGGACAAGAGTGACTGAAATGAAATTCATCAGAGCCTGGGAGGTTTTTAAAGATGTTTTTTGTCTAAAAATAAAAATATTAAAGGAGAAAATCCCAAACATATTTAGCAATTCATGTGCTGAAAGCAAAGACTATGCCTTGGAAAATGGGCACTGGATCTACTCTCAGTGGTTTTTTATGGGGCACCTCTGGAAATGTAGCTGGTTTTTTGAACTTCTGAAAGAGTTTGACAGTTTCAACATAATTTTTGTATATGTTCATTGGCACTGGGAACAATCTGAAACTGAGCTGGTGTGCAGCTGGGATAAGAATGAGTTGTTTCATAACTGAAATGATTGAGAAAGCTTTTTTCTCTCCCCAAGCAGCAATGGAAGCAGATGTCTCCACCCAGCTACCCATGGTGTTTCCAGCTACTGTGTGACTCAAGGTGAAGTTCTGTATGTTCCTGCTTTCCAGTAAAACATGTGGCACGGGGGAAGAGGAAAATCACCTTGACAAACATTACACATACAACAAGGGAGAGCAACAAAACTTCGGCAATGATATCCCCAGAATATCCTTTCCATGGTTATTTGCAATATCAGTCCTGTATACAAATGCCCACGTTCACTAATATGAATACCCTAGCCCTAGATTTGTCCCCATCAAGGTGAGGATGCTTGGTTGGAGGTTTGCGGTGATGCTGGTGGGTCATGCCCATGGGAGATGAGCGCTGCTGTCAACCAGCTGAAGGCCTCAAAAACCCTCCAGACTCCTCTTGGCTGGAGTAGAAAAGTAGAGAGAAAAGAAAAAGGAAACTTAGACCTTTTAAAATGGAGAAGTGAAGGGCGAAGGCCATGCATTCGAATACCAAGGTGATTTTCTAAGAAGGTGGCACACAACCCATCTTGCCCGCAATTCAGTGCTGGCCCCAGACGCTTCTCCTAGCTGAGACAGAAAGGCGGCAGCGCTGGTAGAGCACAGGGAGAGGGTCATCGAAAGTATTTCAAGGGCTGTTATGATTTGGCCGGGACGCTTTGCAGCGTCGTCTTGCCCTCCCAGGAGTCCTCGCAGTCCTGAATTTGGCTTTGATGCTCCCCATGCACGACTGCTCATCTTCTGGGAAGATGATGTGTGCTCCTGACCAATGGAGATGGGAACGCAGCATATCCTACAGCCCCAGGGACTTCACTCTACCTGCCTGTCACCCCTTTTGCTGGGCTGGCTGGGATGACCATGGTGCCCAAGGGTCCCATATGGCCGGACTAGAGCAGGACAGAAGGGAGCAGACCCTGCTGGCCTCGCACAGGTTAGAAGAAATGTTTATAAACCCTCCCAGGAGGGCAAGGGTGGGTGCTGGGATGCCCATGTGGGTCTCCTTGCTTGTGGGGTGCCACAAACCCAAGCAAAACTGTGCTTGACACCACAGCACACAAGGAAACCAGTGGTCTGCCGTCCCACAGGCTGGGAATACACCACCTTCTCCCACTGGGGCTGCTGCTCTTATGACTCAATTTGCCCTTATCAGCTGATAACAAGTGCTAACGAGCCTGGGATTTTCAATCTCCCATTCATCAGCCCCCAGGTGCAAGCTCATTAGTTATTATTCATCAGAGAACAAGAAGCTGGCGGATACGCCTTATCAGCCCTCAAAGGTTGTTCGTGCAGCACCTGATGCAAAGCAGAAAGCCACAAAGAGAAGAAAATCGCAGTACTCATTTGTCTTTGTAGTCAATTAAGTCTCTTTGCAACTGCTTTTGTTTCAGGGCCGGCAGGAAGGGCTGATACTCCAGGTCAACATAAGATGCTATGGATGGTGAGGTCCTTGTCCCCAAGACAGGAAGACGGTCACTCATTCCTGGGATGCTTCCTACAGACCTTATGGTTCCTACATGCCACCACTGTGGTGGTCTCAACCCTTCAAGAAGTGATCTTAAGCTAAGACCTCACGGAAATATTGTGGGTTGCCAGGAAAGATGTTCCAAGCGCCTTGGGTGCCCATGGAAGGACATGACAGGCAGGCCAAGCCAAGCAGCTCCTGGGACGTTGCACTTGTGCTGGAGCACTGAGGTCCAAGTGTGGTGAACCTCCATTGAAAAGGAGCAAACTGCAGCTGTTGGAAAGGGGAAAGAGACAGAAAAAATGCAAAATAGGCATCAGCAGTGATTCCTCTCTTCACGAGGCTGAAGAATGCGTCATCTCAACAAAAGGACAGAAAGGAGAAGAAAGCACTCCCAGGTCTGCTGTGGCATGAAGTCGTCTTCGTTTGGCTCATGGGACTGAAAGTGAGAACTGTTTGGAAAGAGAGTGCTGCAGTTTCAAGTGAATTTTCACATCCATCAAAAGTTCTCTGAGTAGAGCTGCTTTCCAAAGCTGAATGACCTCCTCTAGAAGGAAGGAGTGGAAGGGCTTAGGCAAACAAAATAGGAGATTAAAAAAAAAAAAAAGTATCAGGAGCACAAGGTAGCAAACAGCCCTATAGTTAAAGTCAAGCACAGAAACTACCTGTGGTTTTGCATCCACATTTTGCACCAAGTAGGATAACTTCGCTTCATACCTGCACACCTATAGTTGCTCATTTTGCACACCTGATTTCCATACAAAGGGATGGTGTGCCCAGAAAATCGTAAAAATGCAAGCTTATTCACTGAAATAGATGTTTGCATCAAAGTAAATGTTTGCATCACCGTGTTTTTCAGATATCAGTGAAACTGGAGAGTTGTCTTTTTCCCCAGTGTTGCTGTAAGTAGTGAGACGTGAGTGAAATAAAACAACTTAAAGTCATCTAAACTAACATCAGCTGCATTTCTGTTACTAATACAAAACCGCAAAGGTGGAAATCTAACTTTATGACTAGTTATGATTAATGGAATATAGAAAGTTTAGGGAAAAAATAGCTTTTAAGTTCACCAAATTAAAGCAGGGGCATTCCTTCTTTATGTTTCAAAGTATTCATCAACTAAACAGACAAATAAAGAAAAGAAAACTGACAGAATATCTCTAAGGCACCACTGAAAACTCCTGTGACTGCTTTGCACATTTGCTTGTTGCTATATTACCTAAAAATAACATAATAAGTAAAATCACGACTATGATAAATTGGAATCAAAATGATGGTTACTGTTGCCTCATTGCTCTTTTAAAACAGTCCCCTACACAGCATTATGAGGATAGATACAGATATTGATCAACATTTGTATATATAGTTCAATAAATGTTTTTAATTCTTCAAAACAAACGGTCCCTTAGGAGAAGTGACTGCAAACATCACTTTTGCTCTTCCAAATGAAAAAAAAAGAAGTCGCCTAGCAATCCTGAGGCTGGGTACACACAGACACGTTTATTCCATCGCACCCCTGGCAGTGGGGAAGCAAGGTTGGCATCCCTGAGGATACAGGGCTCAGCCCCCACATCCTGCTCTCTTCTACACCCATCATAAATGCAATTTATTAGTGCTTGCTTGTACCTATTTGCAATTGTGCACCAAGAGTGAAAAATACACTCTGGGGGCCGTATTTATTGCAAGGCACAGGCATGACAGGTCACAGAGGGGTGGGAAAAATAGCCCTTCTTGTAAAGTAAGCAAGCAAATGAGAAAGTAATACCCCTCTGCAATCTACTTCTGTGACCACGAAAACTCCCCAGGTAACGTGAAGTGACTGAGCGCGCCTTCCCCCTTCTCACCCTTCCTACACATGCTGCTCACCGTCAGATTTCTTCAAGTCCAGTTTTCTTCTTGGGGGGGAAAAAAAAAAATCAATTGTTTTCTATAGAAAACATTATTGTGATCACCATGCAAAATTACACACAATTGTTTTCCTTGTGTTTCGATTCAAACGGACAGAACATCTGTGGGTTTAAACATACTCGCTCTCCTCAAATGAATGGAGCTGTGCTGATTTATGCCAGCAAAGGGGCTGAACCCATGATGCTCATCCAGAGATCACCTACACGTGCTCCAAGTTATAACCTCTGCCAAGTCAAGGCATTATTTTGGTAACAGACATGCACATATTTTTATGCGCATACACCGCAGAGCCTGGAAATTTTATCCCTCGCAAAGTGCTTTAAGTTGTCTGCTCCTGCTTTTGGATGAAAACTGTGCAGGGCTCCAGGAGAGCTCCTGGGTTAAACCTACTGCATCTTTTGTCCCTACCTGGCAGCCCAAGAATGGTGAAATACGGCCGGCACTCTGTAAAGCCAGAGCTCTGCCGCACGCAGCTCCTCCACAGTCCCTGATACTGGAAGACGGCCGTGACCGGGTTGTCATACAAGTCCTGCGTGCTCCACATATCCATGGAAGTGGACACGATGCACCCCGCGACGCCCAGCGATGAAACGATGAAGCCCATCACCTGGCAGATGGTGGTGGACATGGTGTCTCCCCTGGCGAGAGGAGGTGAGGCTGCCCCCGTGAAGCTGCAGACCTAATGGGAGCACCCAAGTCCTCTTGCCTGAGCCACCAGAAATGCAGCAGCTCTTATCAGATGCTTTGCATTGAGCGGTGTGTTTGCTCAAAGTGTTTTTGCAAGATAGTCCAGTTTCACTCTCACCGGGTAGGTTCGTGCCGGCAGGGCCAGAGATATGAGCTTTTTGTCCTTTAGAAGTGCTTGTCCTTCCCCAGCCGAGCAGCCACGCTCCGTTGAGTGTTGGGCAACCCACTTAGAACATGCGCCGTTCCCCCCACCGAAACCCTTTGCTGCCCATCGGGTTCTCCGGTGCGCTTGGCACGGTGCAAATGTGCTGAGAGAAGGACCATGGGCCCAGGTGAGCTCAGCATCTCACCCAGGTCACCACCTCCCTGGCCCTCTGCTTGTGCAAAAGGGGAGTAGATCTCCCATCAAACCAAGATAGAGACATCTCTACACGTGGCCACCCACGCCAACATCTGCACAACAGACATGTGGATAGTGAGGGATGCCAGGGCTGAGCTCTGCAGGAGGATGTGGGGACACCAGCTCAGCCCAGGGGACAAACAGGGACATGGTGGCTCCTTGCAGCCACTTTGAGCATCACCGAGGTTGCCTCAGATGTTGACCATAGCACAACACAGGGCACCAAACCAAGAGCCACAAAATGATCCAGCAAAGCTCCTGAAACCCTGTTCTCCTCCCACCTGCATCCACATCACATGGTCCCACTGAAACCCATGTGGGGAGAAGGACGGGAGGGGCACAGGGACCATTTGGAAACTGCCTTTTTACGGGTGGTTGTCTGTATTGACAGCGGTGATGGTCCTGAAAAAAGGAGTGGGGGATATAAAAATTAGGAAATGAATTATCTCTTTGCACTGTGGAGAAGTGTGATTTTATTCGAATTTAGTAATTTCTACTGCCTTTGATAAGTTTATGTAAGGAGTACTATCTCCAACTTCTCTAAAGGTCAGAAATTGCCAGTAAAAATAATAGCGAGAACAAAAACCATAGAAATGAGCCCTCAAGAACCAGAGATCAAAAGAGCTGCCCATACTCTGAGGGACAGGGCATGCTGGCTAACATTCTTCATCTTGGATAATTCATCACGAAACACAGGGATGGGGAGGACCTAGAATCTGGGAGGACAAGTGCTAAAACACGTGGCTGGGTCTCCACCCCGTCCTTCACTGCCCATGGCCTGTGGCAGGTGGGAACCCCAGCAGCAGGAAGAACAACGCGTCTTGAGGGTCTCTTGCAATCCAAATGATTCTATGATGCTACGATAACCTGCTCTACCCCTTCCTGCACCCCAGTCCAGAAAGGCTGGTTGCACCCAAGCCCTGATGCTCCCTGGCAGCTCTCCTTCTTCATGCCCTAGAACTTGCCTTCTTCTCACCATCTGGAGGTAAGGGACCACTTCGCTCTTTTTCCAAGCTAGAAAACCTCAAATCATGACCCAGGGGCAGATGTTCTTCTGGGGCATAACCCCTGAATGGTGGTGTCACCCCACAGCATTAGTGTGCAACGGTTTGCAGGGCTGCACAGTAAAACGAACCATGGACTGCTCACAGCTAAAAAAACCCCAGACCCTGGGGAGGAAAAAGAAAAGGGGGGAGGAATACAAAGGGCAAACTATTTTTTTTTTCCAGATTATTTTTTTTCCAAAAACCTCTACCACCTTTAATTTTTTTTTTTCTACTAAATCGGACAAGTGGGTTGTTGTATGAATACCAGTGGAGGTAGCCCTCCCGTGCACCATGCCCACGTATTTGCTTTGCCGGGAGGGGACCCACCACTCCTTCCTCCAACCCTTTCTGCTGGTTTTGGCTTTGTGCAGCTCGAGCAGCATTTCAAATCAATAGGGACCTTCTCACCTCCTCTCCCCCTCCACCATTTCACATCCCCAAGCCCCATTGCTCCCCCCAACACACCTACTGGAAAGAGGACCATCCCCTGGATTGTCCCTCATTGTGTCCTGAGCCATCCGGGCAGTGCTGCCTCACTTTTCCTTGGGCATATTGTTTTCTCCTGTTCATGGGGGATGTTGCTTCTCATCATCCCTCTTTACTCAGGGGCATTATAACCCCAGAGCAATGGTAGAGCAATCAAAAATTATCATTGAAGGCCTCCAGACATCAAGAAAGCCTGGGTGAACCAGCCTGCCTTTGATTTTGAGGGCCAGATTAAATCACGTCTCTAAAGAGGATAAACCAGCACAGGGTTACAAATCCCCCCCTGAAACCTCATGTATGGTCCCCTCCAAAATGGAGCTGAGAAAGCAAATTCAGTAATGAGGGTCACACTGCTGTCCTTAGCAGAGACAAACAAACACCCAGCCATGCTCAGCACTCCAGATGGTGTCATCTTTGAAGGATTATTTTGTATTGGGGGGCATTCTATTTGCTCATCCCTAGGAATTTTCCCTAAGGTGCTATCCAGCCACCCCAGCATCGGCTGCTTGCCATTTCTCATGCTTTGGTTACCGTCACACTTGTAAACATCGGGAACTCAAATCTCCCACGAATACCTTCCTCAGTGGCTGGTTGAAACAAAGTTCTGGAGAAAAAAACACAAATTTGTTTCCATCCCAACCCTTCTCCTAGCCCACTTTCTCTACTTTTCTGAAATGTTCTTATTTTAAGCTTATTTTTAGTAGTTGTTTCTGAGTCACTTATAATAAGGAAAAGTGTGTTTCCCTCTGCAAGAAACTCATCAGCCTATTTCCTCAGCAACCCAGCCCAAGGAGACACCTCTTGCAAAAGCCAAGTTTCTTCACCAAGAGGCAGAGAACAGGGCTCCCAGTCCGCATACTGGGACACCTACAGTGGTTTACCCAAACTGGGAAAAGAAAGGAAAGGTACATTGTGACCGCTCCCCTCCGCAACCTTTATTTCAGCTCTTATTTGCTTTATCTACCCAGGCATTGCCTCTATATTATCTAAAAACTGTTCACTGGGCCCATTGCAAACTCCTGAATGTTATCACCGCCTCTCCCATAAAAATCACCTACAGCTCATGTTTGCTTTAAAATTTGCAAATATAGCCCACACCCTGCCAGTCAGTTCCAGCTTGTTCAGACCGAAACAAAGCAAACCCACCCTTCTCCTTCAGTCCCTCCACTGCTGCGACAGCCACAACCTCCAGAAGTGTGTGGTCCACCAGTCTGTAACACGAGAAGGGCTCACTGGCCTTTCTGAAACGAAATGGGGAAAGGTGGCCTTGGAACACCCTCATGCCAGCTCAGACCCACTCCATGCCATTGATCTTCAGGTGGTCCAGAGGAGCTCAGGAGGTCCCTCAGCAGAGCTGGGATGCATGAAGCTGCATCCTTCCCTACGTGTCTATGAGCTGTAGCCCAGCCCCACATCTCCACTGCCTCTTGCCGTTTCCCTCGCCTTGCTCCTTGTCCGGCCCTCAGCCTGGATCCTTTAGAATTAATTTTCATATCTCTTGTCCTTTCATGGCGCAAAAGCACGAGACAGTAGCATGGATGCAACGTGTGCATCTAGCTTTTTGACACCTCCCACTGGGCTTTCTGCCACGTCTCCCCACCCTGAGTGTTGATGGGGATTGGAATACCCAAAATCTCTCTAAGGGTCCCACATTAGCCCTTCTCCCATCCCCACACCTTCTTCAGCTCCTGCTGTGACTGCAAACCCACCACAGCCTCACAGGTAGGTCAGATCAACGTGGTAGGTTATATCAACTTGATAGGTTATATCAACTTGGTAGGTTATATCAACTCTCCAGCCCATTTGGGCCACCTAAACCCTCCTGTGCATAAAACTTGATCTCAAAAGACTTTAAAAGCAGGTTACAGTAGTTGCCTGCAGACATTTCAAAACCTTGAGCTGAACTGAATGCGTTAAAGGACTTTAAGTAGCAAGCAGAGCTTGGATGAGACTTTGCCGTGGCCATCACCAGTGGAGGAGAACGACACAGCGATTAGCAGTCCCCGTCCTTAAAATTTTGGGCATAAAGCAGTTCCAGGGAACAGAGATGCTGTTTCTTTGGCCAGGGGTGCTGCCATGTCTCCAGAATCCCGAGAGCGAAGATTTTACTGATTTTACTTTTCGTATAACAAAAATAAAACCTTGCCAGAACATCATTGAAATAGAATTTAAAAAATTCAGAGACTTCAACATTAAAAACTTCCCAGGTATAAATTGTCCTTGGGGAGCATCTACCCATCTCTACTACCTTGCGCTAGCAAAATTAAAAGCTGTTGTTTTGTGCAAAATTCTGGACAGTCATGATTAAATTCCCATGGGCTATTTTTCATCTGACCCCTGTAGCAACACATACCCATTTACCAGTTGCGGAAGTTTAACGGGGTGCTCTCAGACTAAAAAAGTTTACCATTGGAAAAGCAAAAATATTCATATTTTTCAAACCACCAACTTTTTGTTCCATGGCAGAGGTGCCTCAGCCTTTCTGAAAGGGTCAAAAAGGGTTTTGACTTGAGAACAAAATGTCCTTTCAAAAATGTCTGAACCACTCTAGCCAAACAAGTCAGGAAATAAGAGAACAAAACAGAAAAATTACTGCCCACGTTCTTGCAGTTTCACAAACTTGTCAGCAACTGAAAAATGCTCCTTTCAGCCCAAAGTGCCCTGTGAGTGTCACAGTAGGTGAAACTACCAGCCTGCCAGAGCTCAGCTGTTGCTATTTGTCTGTTATTTGCGTGTTCGAATTCAGATTGTGTCCTCCAGACAACCACGGTAAAGTCTGCTGACACACCAGAGCAAGCAGCAAAAATAATAATAATAATAATAATAGAAAGCAAAATCTGAACAAACAAGCTGAGTTCTCAAGTGACATATTTCACCAGAGACTGTTTATAACCGAGCAACAAAGGTGAGAGCCATAAACTACTCGTGTTATTTCTCATTTTCATCTATTATCTTGATTTTTCCTCAATCTATTTGAAATTAAAATTCCCAACTAAATTGAAGATGGATGATGGGTGAGACAAGTTTAATCTTTGCTATGGGAGCGAGGGATTGAGAAGAAAAATCCTCAGAACCCAAAACTTCATTGATGTACTCGGGTCACCTCGCTGCTTTGCTAGAGTCCTATTATTTTTATTCACTCCGGCACTATTGTTCCCAATATAAATTGCCATTGTCAGAATAATAAATAGGGGTTTATAATGGAAATGCTGACAAACCATTAACTATGGTGTGGTTAGCAAGGAGGATTTAATGGAAATCAAGGTGCAACACGGTCAAAATAAACACTGGGATGATCCGCTTAAATAATATCTTAGCAAATTAATAATTTGATTTTTAGCATCACTTTTTGCCCCCCACTCTGGTTGGGATACAGTTGCTCTTTCCTGGGGGTGGGTGGGAAGAAATGCCCATAGGAGCAGGTGAATTCAGGAGACAGAGTATAATATAATATAAAGCACAGCACTGGGCTGGTTGTTTTTGCACCAGCTTCTCCAGAGACTGGAAGTGTCAGACAATATATAACAGGAGGGAAAAGAGCGAGGGAGAGCAAGGGAGTGACTTCAGAAGAACAAGCCCTGTTCATTAAAAAAATAAAGGGCAAAAAAAAAAAAAAATCCACCTCACTTTGTAGGGCGGTGCTGGTAGCACCGGTCACAGAAATCTTCTTGTTGGGACAAAAGCAAATATTAATATTCATGTACCTGCACACCAGCAGAGAAGGACAGCATCTTTATTTTTAAAGGTTGCGTTTTATTCTTTGGGCTTTTTAAAAATCCGTTTTTGTAGGTGGCTGCAATAAGCCCAGCAAACACACGTGGTAATTACCCTCCAAGATGACCAGTTCATTAGAAATCCTGATATTTAGGATAAGATGCCCGTTCCTGTCCGCAACTGGGAGGGAGCTGCAGAGCTTGTTGGATGTACAGACTGACCAGCAGCCCCTCTACTAAATGAAGGCAATCCATCCCCCAACACTGCCATATATTCTCATTTTAGGAAATTAAAAACACACTCTCCAGACACCAGTCTTGCAAAAAAATTGCAAAAAGACTACTCCAGCTTTTCACTGTAATGCTGAAGTTAGCAAGAGAGGTATTTTGAAAGAACAAAAAAAAAAAAAAAAAAAAAAGCGCCAACCCAAATTCTCAAGTATTCTGTTTTTTTCACAGATTGAAGTAGTCCCCAGAGCTGAACACTTGAAAAGTTTAATTGCTTCTTCTGTAGAGTTACATTTTCTGTAATTTTAAGCTTTCAGAGCTGAAGAATGGAGGAAGTTCTGCAGCATGTGATGGGTGCATGCGTGCGTGGGAAGGATTTGCTTTTTTCCACCTCTATTTATTCCTCATATGCCAACTTCAATCTCTTTACTTATAAGCAATTAGCCTGCTAGAGTCAAGGCCCTTGTACTTCCAGGAAAATGCATGTCTGCACCCCAAACTTTGTGTGAGCAAATATGGACTTTCAAAGCCTCAGCTCTGGTAAGAGGAAGATGCTCACAGGCATCCCTGGCACTTGCACCACGGCAAACACCAGTTGGGAACGAGATGATTGAGATGGAAATACAGCTGAGGGGGCAAAACACCCCTCCCTACTGATGTCAGAAGCCGCAGCTGCACTGGGTTATACTGGTTCGATTTGCGCAGAAGTAGACTACTAAGGAAGGAAGCAATTTTTGTGCACAACTCTTATTTCTGTGTGCCTTGGCGATGCCGTTTTGCAGAAGTTCTGCAACAATTTGTTGATATAATTGGCTTCTTCCCCCAGTTCTTGCTACGTCAAAGCACAGAGGCTAGATGGATATAATAGTCCATAAGTGCCTTTTTTTCCTCACTATATTAAGGCAAGAAGGAAATCCAGATAATCCTGTTGTAACCTAATTGTTTGCACCCCTAGATACTCCAGGCACAACCAGCACAGGAACGATACCCATGGAAGAAGAAACTGGAACCAAAGGAGAATTAGGGAGAAATCCAGCCTGGTGGTATTAGCCCGTACAGAAATACAGTGAGCTGAACTGTGACATATCCTCTTAGAAGAGGATCTTCTCTGATGCTGAGAATATTAGTGGTTTCTGGTGGGAAGCCACGCACAGCCCTGTAGCTGGGGTAGGAGTGGATGCCCAAGCCAGCCACAGCACAGGGGACAAATTCTTCTCAGTGAGGGTGACGGAACACTGGAACAGGCTGCCCAGGGAGGTTGTGGATTCTCCTTCTCTGGAGACATTCAAAACCTGCCTGGACGCCTTCCTGTGTAACCTCACCTAGGTGTTCCTGCTCTGGCAGGGGGATTGGACTAGATGATCTTTCGAGGTCCCTTCCAATCCCTAACATTCTGTGATTCTGTGATTCTGTGAAATGTCCCCACGGAGCAACCACCTCAGGCACCCGACGCACAGTCAACCGTAACGAGTTTTGCTGAGCCTCAACTTGGCCACGGGTTTGGGTTGAGGTGCCTCCAAGGGACCTGTCCTCCAAACAAGGTGAGCACCCGAGGCCCCAGAAGCCTAAAATTTGGGTTCCCCGCTCTGCACCGAAAGTCACCCATCGCCACCGCGCACGCATGGCTTCTAGGAACAGAGGTGGGAGGTGATGTGCCCGTGGCTCTCGCCTCCCATCTCTCTGCCGTCGCCGCGATCGAGTCCTACCTGGCAGCCCCAGGATGGTGAAGTAGCCGCGGCATTCGGTGAAGCCGGAGCTCTCCCGGACACACGTGCGCCAGAGGCCCTGGTAGTTGAACACCGCCGTCACCGGGTTATTGTACAGGTCCTGGGTGCTCCACTGGTCCATGCACGTTGACGCGATGATGCCTCCGATTCCTAAAGCGGACACCACGAAGCCCATGGACTGGCATATTGTCACGGACATGGCGCCGAGCGCTCGCTAGGCAGGTCCTCGGCACGTACAAAGCCTCCACGATCCGGGTCTGGGGCAGGCAGCCAGGGCAGAAGGGACTTTTAGCTGGAGGCACAGCTTACGTCACGGACGGGAGTCGAGAGAGGCCTGGTCCGCGCCGTATAAGCCTACCCTTTCCCTTTATCTGTTTCGGTGAGATAATTTTCCTCGCTCGGTACCAAGAGCCGTTTGTTACGCATGGTGTGAACGCCTCGCTCTCTGTTTACCTTCTCCCTCCAGGCAGGGGTGCAGCCGGCGCGGGCAGACGGGGACCAGCAGGTCCCTCTGAAACAGCCCGGGGACACCTTCTGCAGAGGAGACTGTGTGCTCCAGGAAGCCAACCACAGAGGTGCTTAAAGCAGACGGAACGGATAAAAATTATGGAGAGCCTAATCCTTTCCCCCTGTACTGGGTGCTGGTGAGGATGCACCTCGAATCCTGGGGGCAGTTTTGGGCCCCTCACGCCAAGAAAGGCCTTGAGGTGCTGGAGCGAGTTGAGAGAAGGGAACGGAGCTGGTGAGGGGCTGGAGCACAAGTGTGATGGGAGCGGCTGAGGGAGCTGGGGGTTCAGCTGGAGAACAGGAGCTGAGGGGAGACCTTCTGATCTCTGACCTGCCTGAAAGGAGCTTGGAGCCAGGGGGGGTCGGGCTCTGCTCCCCAGGAACAAGCGCCAGGACCAGAGGAAACGGCCTCAAGTTGCGCCAGGGGAGGTTGAGGTTGGATCTGGGGAACAATTTCTTCCCCAAAGGGCTGTGGGGCATTGGAACAGGCTGCCCAGGGCAGTGCTGGAGTCACCATCCCTGGAGGGGTTGGACAGAGGGGGATGAGGTTCTCAGGGACATGGGGCAGGGCCAGGGTGAATGGTGTGAACCTGCAGTTTGCTGTGGGAGGACCAAGTCTGGCAGGCAGGCAAAGGAGGGGAGGAAAAAAAAAACCAAACCACCAACAAAACAATAGAAGTAAAGGCATATCCTCATTTGCTATTGTCTTCACCCCCTCATCCAAATATGAATTTAGACCTGTTTAGATGGACAAAGAATGAAGGTAAGGCAGACATGTTGCTATGTGTTGCTGTAAGACAAGAGACCTGAACTTGTCACAGAAAATCACTTTGTTGGGTAACCTCTTTTTTGCCCATTCTGCTGCATCCCCCACCACTTCTTTACTAGCCCAGTTTTCCACTGGCTCCAACCTGGGTTTGGTTGGAGAGTAAAGAGAAGAAGTGGACCGCTATCATCTGGCTACATTCACTCTTGCTCAAGGACCACTGGGTCTCTCCCAGACGCTTGGTCTCACACGTAGATGGACTTCCCTGTGAAACTGCTTCTAAAGAAGGTCCAACCTGTTGTGTGAACATAAGTGTTGGCTCCTAGAGATGATTCTGTTTCATGCGTCTTTTTGAGAGCACCAAATAATCTTGGGAAGTCATCCAGTCCTTTCCCACACCCAAAGTAAAGCAACTCCTCATAAAGCTTTGATCTTCCATCAGAGACCATCCGCGAGGGAGAAGTTGTTCTTGCCTGGGATAATTTAACCCGGAGTATCAACTCTGACAATTTTATGCCTAATACTGAAGTCCATTACACATCATTCATGAAAAGTAGTGCCCGAAAGTAGACATGAAACAGGGAAAAGTGAAGCCCATGAGTCTCACCACCATTTTAAACATAACATTACCCCATTTTCCTTGTTTGCCCCAAAAGAACAGTATTGGTGACTCATGTAGACTTTCATAATTCACTCTCCCTCCCAGACCCTTTTTTGGACATGGTGATACCCAGTCCCAGGGACACACCTCGTCTGCTGCATGTCGTGGCAGTAATTGCTTTCGGTATCGGTCAACAGAGATTAATCACGGAAAGCTTTCCCAGTATCACACAGCTAAATATAGGGCCTAAGACTAGAGCGCAAATACACTCCCCATGTTTGTCACAACCAGGATCACCTGCTGACTGGAAAGACTCAGGACAGCCAGGGATTGTCTCAACAAATTAACTAAAAGGATAAATTCGCCTTGCATTCGATCAGCCTGCGAGGCCTGAAAAACGCATTTGCATTTGGTACACCTCGATCCCTAGGTGGGCAGCAATATATACGTGCAAAGGGACAGATCTTGGCCAGGTCATCACTCCATTTATTCAATGACTGTGACAATTTACAGCAGCCAGCAGAGTGGGGTCCTGGTCTGCGAGTAGCATCATTCACAAACAGAAAATTCAGAGCTGTAACCAAAAGGGCAGTTTTATCTACTGACAGCAGTTCACGGAGAAAATAATCAAAGACCGAACTCCTTCAACCGCCTAAACTTACCAACTTGAGGTGAGAGTACCACTTATTTCCCTCATTCAGAACTCACCAGCACCTTGAACAACTGTTTCTCGTGTTGAAGTGCAATCCACGGCTCTCACCCAGGTGACCCAGGAGGATCAACCACCAGCTCATCTGAGCAATTCCTCCTTGATTTCCCAGCACTGAAATAAAACACATCCTGCCCTGCTTCAGTTTTCTGTAAAAGCTGATTCCTAGACTGTGGTTTTCCCCAGAGCAAGGACTGGTCCACCCACCAGTGAAGAGTGGCAGGATAAGGCTTGGTAGGAAATGCAGGTGCTTTTAATCAGCAGGATGTGTTCATTGTAAGAGAGCAGATTTAAACAACCAAAGGAAAAAAAAAAGGAAATAAAAGAGGGTGAAGGGTGCCTTTTCTTCAGTTTTTGTTATTTAATTTAGTATTTTAAACAGAAGAACTAAGCTTGCCCCAATCTCCTCCCTAGGTCTGTTGCATTTCTGATATAAAGCCAATAGTATTTTTCTTTCTAAAAAACTGAAAGAGTGCCAGTGTAACCCACTTCTGAACACCTTCCACCTCCAGCATGAAAAAAAACAGAGGGAGATAAAAATATCTCCATAGAGTCAAAGACCTCACAGCATCTCCTCTCAGGATAAAAAGAACCGCACAAGAGCTGAACTCTACAGAAGCGTAGTTGTAAACATATTTTTGATGCTATAAATAAGACCGAAGCATAAAGATGTGCCTGCGAATATTCATGGGCTTGGTGGGCACCACCAAACCTCAGCAACAGTGTGACACTTTTCCTCACTCTCCAACTTACCTCTTTTCATGACACCCACAGATGGACTTTGGGAGAGATGGTCTAATTCTCACTGGGTGATGCTCTGCTCTGCTTCTTCCTTCTGTTTTCTTCCAGATCAATGTGGAACCAGGAAAACCTTCCTTGTGCTGATGAAACAGCCCCGGCGGAAAATAACCTGCCAATGCTACTCTCAACAGAGGGATTTTCAGCAAATGGTGGTGGTGGGTTTGGCTTTTTCTGTGAATTAGCCTCAAAATAGCTATGAAAAAAAAACCAACAAAACTGTAAAGATTAATAAATAATGGAGTACACAAATATCGTGATTTTACATTAGTATAATGCAATATACATATAAATTAATATAATAAAACCCGATAAATTATACATAAAAACTTCTGGGAGAAGATCAATTTAAAAATAAGCAGAACAGAAGGATGTAGCAAGAAATTTGAACCTGCAGTGTCACTTGTCCTGGGCCTTAAATGACAGGCATTTCTGGTAAATACAAAATGACATAGTCTCTTCTCAGTTATCTCCCACAAAATGTAGAAGGCAAGGGCAAAGCCTTCCCTGGATGTTTCTCTAAGAGTCTCGTCAGGGATGATGCCACCAGCTGCTCCCATTAGCCCAAGTCCCTCCAGCTGTGCCCACCAGCTGTTCCCACTGCCCATCACTGAGGCCACTACTGCTCAAGTGAAAATTCATACCTGTTAGAGGGTATAGTTTGGGTTGTTCTCTGCGACTTTGGTGGTTTAGACTCGTTTTAGTCATTGCTACTGTCCCAAGGAAGGGGACCCTGCCCGGAGCCATCAGCCGCATCCACTCTCCATCTCACACGTCTCCTCACCAACTCCACATCTCCGTTGAACCTCCTTCCAGCGCGGCGGTGAAGATTTCTCCTGAATACGGGATTTGTCCCCGCCGAGGAGGACGCCTTGACTGCCTCATTATTTTATTCATAAGCTGGCTGTAATTTCAAAGACATCTAGGTGACCTATCTAAAGCGAAGTGAATCCCTCACCCCAGAGGAGACCTCAACTCTTCTTGATCCCCCCGGGGAGCTGGGGTTGGGTGGCGGAGGAGATGCCGGGGGAAGGATGTGCAGCCGGACAATGAGAAACGCGTTGACAAAGTGTTCACATTATTGGCTGATAGGTCCGCATCAGTCACTCATTCACAAGCACAAGGTCTAAATTGCAGAACCAATTAACAGCACTAATAGCCCTTGCCTGAATTAATCTTTGAGACAAAAGAGGAGAGAAGTGGAAGAGCTATTAGCAAATCAAGCTGTACCATCCCTGCTTTATTGCAGGAATCTAAGTGTCTGTATTTGGCTATTATGAACCGACTGCAATTACAGCCCTCATTTAAAATGATTAAGTGGTTATAATTATTTTTCAATTAAAACTTAGATCTTCCATTTATACAACATTGCAGGCTTCAATTAAAGTCCTTTTTCCTCCTCTTTTTTTTTTTTTTTTTTTTTGAGGAAAGAAAAGTACCACTGTGCCAAAAGAATCTTGCATCCTTTCTGCCCATTAAAAGCCAAATAACATGCTAAAAACACTTTTGTTTGCATCCCTCCTTCCCGGCCTTGCTGAACTCCTACATGGGGAAGGAGATTGAGTGCCAGTACCTGCCAGAGGTCAATAAAAACAAGCCTGGAAAGCGGTGGGGCCCGAGCTGCTTTTCTGAAACAAGGTATGTCCAAATTAAACGGTGGGTTAACTGTTTTCAGGGCCAGGGACCGCAGTATTTGAAGTGTTATTTTGAAATGTGAGTTTGGTTTTGGGGAGCTGGGGGGACTTGGTTTGTCTGGGATTTTTGCAAAGAGTCAACTCACTGGAAAATACAGAGTGTGGCTGCAGATGAGCTCAGGACAGGTTTCTTCAAGGTTCGGTTTTAAAAGCTAATCTGGGGAGAGAGAAGTCAAGATCTTAATATGCAGATTTAGCAAAGTGAAAATTTTGTTTCTACTTGTCACTTTAAAATGACATTTCTGTTTCTAACTTTACTTATAAGAACAGAAGGAGATTTAAAAGAGGGAAGGAAAGGGAAAGGATGCAAAAAAGAAGTTGAGGAAAAAAAATGTTAGTCCAGCCAAAATGTATTTATGCTTTTCATTACCTATAGGAGGTTAGATATGTCTAACAGTGCTACTTGCCCAGACTTCTGTTGCCAAGTTTGACTCGGGAGCGTTCGTCACCAGTCAAGAACAGGAGCTGCCATCACAAGAGCCAGGCCATGCCAAGAAGTCATTCCGTCCATCCCTGGGTGGCCTCTAACAGGGGCCGGCACAGAAGCTTTGTCCCAGAAATGCTGGGCAACCAGGAAACTTTATATAATAGAGTATATTTTGCAAGAAGGGAGGGCTGGGTGAAGGGGGTGACTCAGAGGAGCAGGATCAGAAAGTCTGTAGCCCAGTAGGGCACAGACAGCAGAGCTGCTCTGACCCGTTGGGAAAATCGGAACACAACAGGGCAGCAGCCGTGGCTTCACACTATCAGGGTCTTCAAAGAGCAACAAGGAGCACTTAGCCTCCAGAAGCTCATTAGCTCAACCATGACACCTCCTGGTATGTGCCCAAGCAAGGTGAGCTCCTCAGGAAGGGTGAACTTCATGCAGCCTCTCAACTACTACACACTTGGCCGTCCCTGAGAGGAAGAGAAGGAAACATATGGACAGGAGAGCTTTTGTCCACCAAAGAAAGCTCAGGAGAACTCATTAATTGCTGTTTGTTTCCCTGTTTTGCGATAGGAAAACATCCTGAAGGAGCAGCAACACTAGAGATGGTGTTTGAAGATGTAGGAAATCTCTATTCCCACCCAACCTCAACTTCTCTTCTGCTACCATTGACTTTTCAGTCGTAAACACGACCCTCACTGAAGTGTCCCCAGACAAGATTATCTTCAAAGGAAGCAGAAAGACCAGACCGGCGGACAGAATCTGGGACCTTTGAGATGTCTAGGGCACAAGTGAATGACATTGGCCCCTGTTACAGGGGCCACAGTGCCCTGTATTGACACCAAGACACCTTTACGACCCTGGCTGGCAGGGCTTTTGGTAAAACTTTTTCTCTGAATGTATTTGTGTTTGGGAACAGGTTGTTTAAATCGAGTCCCTGGAGAGAGGTGACCCAGTGAGCTCCATCAGAGACTTCTGCGAGCGAGGAAGATCCAGGCTGTGGTTGCAGGATCTTGTCCCACTGACGTTAATACAAACTAAGCACGTGTGCGATTAAATATGTTCCTGAACAGCGGATACTCACCTGGATCAGAACTTTGCAAGGAGGAATCTGAGAACTGCCCATAATAATGCATGTACCGTGTTTCCCTGAAAATAAGCCCTACTCCAAAAATAAGCCCTAGCATGATTTTTCAGGATTTTTGAGGATGCTCAAAACATAAGCCCTACTCCAAAAATAAACCCAATTTATATTTCATTTTAAAAAAGGCAATTTAAATAGTGTCCAGGCAGCTATACATGTAAAAAAGTAAAGTTAATTGGCAATAGAATGCAGCAGGACAAATGGGGTTTGGAGAGTTATGACGATGTTCCAGAAGATGATGACATGACTGTATTTGAATAAGTGTTGATTTTTGTTCATGAATATCAGTAAATGTGGGTTGTTGTACATGGAAAGAGGAAATAGAGTCACAAGAAATTCATTATGGAATTCAGGGTTTGGAGAGTTATGATCATGTTCCAGAAAGTGATGACGTGACTATATTTGAATAAATGGTGATTTTTTTTGTTCAAGAATTAATGTAGTATGTTGTTCACAAAACAAAAAGACATCCCCTGAAAATAAACCCTAACACATCTTTTGGAGCAAAAATTAATATAAGACCCTGTCTTATTTTCAGGGAAACAGGGTAGTTATCTTTGATGTGCTGGCTTTGAGTGACAACAGAAATTTGCCCTGTGAACCAAACAGCCCAGGTATCTTGGATGAAGCAGGTGAGATTGGTCCCCTGGGACGAGCTCCTCCAAGCACACGGCACAATGTGCTTTTCACAATGCGCTTTTCACAATGCACTTGTCATAAATTGATGCTCTTGCTGCCAGCCGGCCCAGGTTTCCTTTCTTTTCCAGGTTTGGATCGATAGACCTTCTTTTCCAACCTTAAATAATTTCTCGGTCACTTTGTGCCGTTTCCACTCATGCATTTGTGTACAAATATCATGTGTGTCACTTTTGTTATCTTTCTTCGGGGTGGCACAGGAGTTATCCCTTCATCTCACCATATGAATCACATTCTCTGATCTCGTATTTGTGGCACAACTTCGGCCTCCTCCAATGTATAAATGTATTATTATTACTTTAAAGCCAAGAAAAGCAGAAGTGAGGCTAAAATTAGAATAAACCTGCAATTTCTTGTATGCATGTTGTGACACAGACCCTACAGTCTTGTATCAAGGACTCCTTGCCTAAAAGGTCGGGGTATTTGAAGCGCATAAAGACTACAGAGGTGATGGCATGCTGCTGCTTACATATTTCAAGGCAATACGATGGACCAAATCCTGCTGCTTTCATGTATTTCTGTACTGGAAGCAATCCATGAAAATGGTTTCTACTTGTAAGAGGTAGACAGGAATAATTTAAATACTATATAAAGCATACAAATTTGATGTGCAATGGTAAACTCAGTTTACCTGAACAATCAGATCACCTTTAAACACTGTTTTGGGCCACAGAGCAATGAAGTTTTTGGCTTCCGTGTGTTAATATTTAAGAAGTCACTAACGATTTCTCAATAATTGGCTCTGGAGATCAATGTCACACTTGGAGCGAGCACCAGATCGCACAGAGGCTGCAGGGAAACTGGAGCGGACACGTTCGAGTTCCCATATCCAAGGCATGAACAGAGACAACGTTAAACATCATCGCAAGGATGATGCTCTCATTCAGCGGTTTCATGATCCAAAATTCATTCCTCTGCCGCTCACAGAAGGCACAACTTAGTGTTTCTGTCTATTTTGTGACATCAGTTCTCATCAGGGTGTTCTGGTGCTTGGCTTCTCTGCGGTTTGCCAAAATCACGGTTTTCAACCTCTCGATCACCAGAAAAGCTCCATTTCACCCCCACCAGCCATCAGCATATCTCAGGCTTAAATCCCAGTCTTAAGCCTTGCTTACTGAAATACCATCAGTCCATGTGCCAACCATGTCATTCTTATACACAGGAAAACAGTATTAAACCTACTCCACCAGCAGCAATTAATTTTTTGGGGGGGGGGAGGGAGGAGGGTAATTTTTAACATCTAAAGCCCAAACAGATGGTAAATTCCTATTTCAGGTTTTGTGGCCAGAAACTAAAGGCTCCGGTGCATCTGTCGCAAACACCATTTTGAGCCTTTCTCCTCCAAACCTTTGTTTTCTTCTCATCGCTTTGACACCAGCAGATTCCCTCTGGAAATTCAGGGATTGCGCTTGCAAATAATACATGCCCAGCTTCCCCAAGACCTAAAGCCTGGCATTGAAGAGAACAATTGTCTGTCTCCAGTTTCTTTGGAAAGACAAAATTCACTTTGGCAGAGCCTTTCTGCATTGGTGGGCAGAAAGTGCCTTGTCTAAATCACCCTCTTTTTATTTTATTTTTTTTTTTTTCTCTTGTGTTTACCTCTTACTTCCAAAAAAGCCTGTGCAGACCAGACTAGAAGGCTTCCCGAGGTACATTTCAGCCAGTGCTGCAAGGGAACATCATCCCAAGGAGGGAAAATAAATCTCCAGCCCATCAGCGGATGTGCCTGCAGATCCTTCACATTGTATATTTGCATTTTAAATTAATCATTAATGATTTTTTTCTTTTTCCGGTCAAAAGCATTCACATATATCCATTGACATTACATGTAGTTAAAGAAGAAAGTCACGAAGTGCAGTTTCACTTTGGAAAACCACACTTTTTCTCTGCTTGCTTTTGTTCTGCCTGGATCCTTTGCTGCTGTGTCTTGTTCTTTCAAGGAATGCAAATATTTTTCATAATAAAAGGCTCAATTTTCTGTCTAAAAGCTTCTTCAACTCAGTTTTTTAGGCAAACTTTGTTGGAAAAGCAACAGAAATGCATCTGGCACATAAGTCGAGTGTGCAGAGTGTAGAGGTTTCTGTGCAATGCTATTCATATAATTTTGCGTGAACCCCCATTTCAGAGTCACAAAGCATCTAATGCATATCCTGGGTTGATTTTTTTTAGAAAAAAGAAGTAAAAACAAAAAGTAGGAGTGCCAAATTACTGCATTTGTATTGGCCAAACCTCCCCCCTCAGGTGGGAATTTCGAGTTTTGGGCAACTGTTAAAAATTATCACATCCGAAGCAATGGCAAAGTTACTTACTTTGAAGAAAAAAGCCTGTGAATATCATCACTGGCCATATCAAGAATATTTCCACGGCTCTGCGTTCTCAAAGCAACTCACAAACATTTGACTAACTCATTTCTACATAAGGCACAGGCTGCAGGAGGAGATGCTGCAACTCCTGAGCATGTGGCAGGTACCAGAACTTCTAATTTTATCTTATTGGGAGCTGCAAAATCTCTGGAGTTCTCATGATTCTGCTGTTGCAGGAGTGATGGAAATACACGTACCCAACTTGGGAAAAAAAAGAAACAGACTTTTTATGGTGGAGGAAAGTGCACAGATTAACTCCCCAGATCTAACCCCGGGGGGAAACTTTCGCAACCAAATATCTTTGCAAAAAATGTCAGGCTGGCAGGGCAAAGGCATCAAGTGCCTGCATGCCCATGGCAGGGAGATGTCACCAGCCCCAGGACATGCTGCCCTCAGTGCTACCAGGTGACATGGGGACATCTGCCTCTGCCTTCCCCAAACCAGAAATGTCTCAAAAACAAATCAGGCTCAGGCAAAGCAACATGGTCCATGGCCACAGGATGGCAGCAGAAACTCATCCATCCAGTGCTGGCCTGAATTCTCACCCTGCTATGATGGACTTCTTCTATTAGAGGCAGTAAATTAAACCATTTTATTGTCTGGAGGAATTTTCTGCGCTTTTCCATCCAGAGACCTGCTTTGGTGTTTCAAGGAGATGGTACAAAGATAAAAAATGATGGTGCCCATGGGTTTCCCCCAGCGAGATACCGGCGTCCCTCAAGGGCAAGATGCCAAGGGCTGGTGGGTTAATTGATGGGAGAACTCTGCTACTTCATCTGAGACATTGCAGAATCACCAAACACAGATTAAAAAAAATACGTAGATACAAAGTCTGTCCATCCTCCTTGTCCACCTCCCTCCCGCTCGCTGCTCCCTCCTCCCTCCAGGACACTGGTTAACCAACCTTTACATACTTCGGCTTTTCAGTCTTTCCGGCCCATTTCAGGTGCGTTGTTGCTCTTCTTCGCCCGCCCTCTCCTTTTTATTGACTTGTTGGGCTGTGCAGACCTGAACGCACAGCCGGGCGCCTGCAAACCTGCTCAGGGCACTGGGAAAGAAAAACACCATCTTGCTGTCCATCCTTCTGTTACTGTCCCATCCTCCTCTCACATGCAAAATGCCCATTTTTCGGCCACAGTACTGTATCAGTGTCCGATCTGCATTTCCTCCTTTCCATGTGCACGGGTCTGAGAAGCGAACGGAGGGACTTTGCAAACTCTAAATCAGTGCTACTGCCCCTCCTGCCCTGAGCTTTCTGCCTGCTCTCTCTGTAATAATGTGGTTATATTTCCTCCTTTAAAAAGTCAATAATAAATGTTTATGCAGGCAAAACTGTCGGTAGCCCTAGGACTCTTTTTTTCTTAGTTTTCCCTGTTTTGGTGAGCCTGAATTGACTGTCAGTGTTCAGCCAGTGAGCTAAGACATAAATTACACCTGCAGATCTCCCCTATCAGCCTCTAGACTAATATCCAGCCAGAAAGTCAGTTGGTTTGATTGTTTTTCTAGTTTAACTGCTTCACATTCTTGTCAAAGGCAAGCCGTGTGCTTTTTCTGAAGCCGGATTTGGAGTTTTTGGTTAAAGACCTTCACCAGCCCTGCTGGGACCTCTGACACTTTACCTGGATGCACAAGGAGAGGATGCTCTGCATCCAGCCCTGACATCTTCTCCCAAGTACAACCAGCTCCCCTCCAGCTCTGAGCTTCCAAGTCTCCAAGTCACAGTCCTAGGGCTCCGCAGAACCACACAGAAAACAGCAAAGGAAAAAAAAAAAAAAAAAAACACACACCAAAAAAACAGGTGGGTAATTCACATTTCACCTAGAGAGGCTCTGGGTTTACCTGCAAAATTCTGACCATTCGGATTTTACACCCAGAGCTGACAATACTCCCAGCCTAACTTCTCTGGCGCTGTTTTAATGCCTGCAGGTGCAGAGGCTGGAAAGGAGATGACGTTCAATATTAAATAAGTTATTTGGGCATTTTTCTCTTCTCAGTGGAAAAGTGTTGCTTCCTCTCCTCCTGGATGAACTGTCCCCCCCCTTTGAACTGTTTTCCTCATCTTCTTTTCCTGTTTAAGACCTTGACTTGGCTAGAACCATCCATTTCAGTAGTTTGCTGCAGGATTTGGAAAGACCGAGGTTTCTGGAGGTTTTTATAGACCAGATTCTTGGACCAAGAAGCCCAAGGAAGTCTGGAGCAGACCACAGTTTTCTCCAGACCATACAAACGTCACCGCGCTCCAGCGACACTGCACGTATATGACCACGAATGAGGCTGGAAAGCGGGGATATAGGAACAAGAGCCGGTGGTTGGTCAGGTAGGGTGGCCAAATAAAGGTCTATTCCCCCATGCTGACCACCCTAAACCATCTTACCCGGTGGCATTGTGTCCGTCACCTGTCAGAGAGGTTTCTGCACCACTGAGAGCTGCTGGTTTTTTTCAACTCCCCATTAAGAAATTCCACCCCCATCCAAACAAAGTCCTGTTTCAATTGAACAGGAGTCCATATCTCTCTTTAACCAACATTATCAGCAGCAGAAAGACCCAAGACTGAAAGGGCAGAGAGATTCAGCTAACCATGCCACTGAAAAAAGTGGTCCTGGTGTGATCCCTTTGATTTGGCCCCAAGAAATCCCATCAAAAGATGCACTAAATTGCTGGCTCATAGAAAAATAGAAGTCATTTTATCCGGGCTTTGGGCGAGATACACTCCCCGCTTTGATACAGTATCTAGCAAGTCCATAACTTAATTGTTACGTTTTGTAGATGAATATGATATCTTACCAATATTTTTGCCAGTGGTGGGTACTTTGAGCTGCTTTCACTCGCAGGATACAAAACCAAGCAGCATCATATCACTACACAGTTACCAAGGTAACTGGAGAGAAAGATACAACCGACTGGGGTTGCACACTTTGTGATCTCCCTTCATTAGCTCATTTCTTTACATCAGCTTGCTTTTGTAGCTCCGTTTCTCCCTTTGCCTTGAAACCACACAAGAACTGCAAATCCACTGTTAGGAGAAAGGTGATACTGCCCAGCAGCTATTTTGCAGGAGGCAGAAAAACTGTTTGTGAGCCATTTGCCGCTGTGGTTTCATTCTGGAAGACGTTCTTTCACCTCAAAAGGGGGATGAAGGAGGAACTGGCAACGTGGTTGTTGTCCCTCTACCTCGGTGGCTTAAAATATTGGCTCTCGTACTCCAAGACCTTCGTATGTCCAAGGGCCAAGCCATGGTGTCCATCCTCCTCCCACCACCATCATTAATTCGCTCTTCGGCTTGTGCTCTGGGGCGAAGCAAGAGCAGCGGGGAAATGGTCCAGCTGTGATTTTCAGACTGTCAGCTGGGATTAAGCCCTCAAGGACAACAGTGGGAGCAGGTCCCAGAGACCTGTCACAACATTAAAAAAATGTGAGCGCTAACGCCAGTGCCAAAGAAAGCAAACTGGGAATAGATGCAACATGCAGAAGAAAGCTGCATGAAGGTGCAGTGAACACAACTGCTTCCTTGATGCAATATATAATAAACACACCAGTGATTGCGATGCAACATAAAGTACATTCAGGAGCATGCAGCTAGAGGGTCAAGTGCTTCTAAAAATTTGGAAATGAGGCTTTTCACTAGATTTTTTTAAAATGCATTCGCATGACAAGTTGTTAAGACAAGTTGATTTGTGATAAAATCAGTTCTGAAGTATGTTCAGTATAAACCCCAAACTCGAGCCAGGCACTATTTTGAGAAGTTACAACTTTAGGATAGATAGATGGGCAAATGTAGACCAAAGAGCAATATGCTGCTGCTAAAACACAGACATAAGACACCCAGAGACAGATTCCCTGCTTTAGTCCCTCCCCACCATAAGAGACAGAGAAAAGAGAAGGCAGGAGATGTTGCTGTAACCCGTGTTGCACTCCAGGTCTCTCCCATATACAGTTTTGATATTTGCCTTTCACTAGCAGTGCTGTAGGTGCTCACCTACATACCTAGGGGCTGCTGGGCAAAGTCTTTACCCTAGCATCACGAATACCCTTATCCTCAGGGCCTTGCACTGGTGGTTATGGAATTGCATTGTGTCTTACTTTGGGGATCTCATAGAAAACAGTTGTCATCAACTTGTGAATCGCCCTTACTTCCCCTGTCTCACTGGCCATTCCATTTTTGCCTTTAGCTTATAACTTCAGAGCCTACTATATATATAGTAGATAAGCTTAATTCACATTCAAATAGGTAACTGCCCAAGCCCAAGTGTCCAAAGAGGGAAGAAGAACAACTCCAGCCTTTGTCTTCTGCTGAAGATCAAGGACTGGGGTCCTGGGAATGAATTTCTCCTTGCTACCCACCTCAGTTCCACTTCAGCCGTCTCTATTACCACGAGTGCAGAAACTTGCTGGACGCTGGTGCCAGTAATAAGAGAGGCAGTGATTTCAAAGAGACATTGCTCACACAGAGGCGTGCTTACATTGGGTTGTAGCACGTACTGAATCAAAACTTGCCTTGCCTGGCTCCATGTCCCCACCGGACATGCATTAAATGCACAACTGCATGCAGAAAATAGCCAGGCACAGAAAAAAAAATCAAGCCCAGACTATTCTCTGCCCCTAACAACTCCATTTTACTGTCTCTTTCAAATTTCAGAGGCAAGATACACTTGATAAACCTGGACAATTTAAGCCATGGGGAATACAGATGTCAGGTACTAGAATAACCCTTGCGCACACCTCTCCTTTACACCAAGTGTTTTCCACCTCTAGCACCTTGTCATAGGGTATTTGTGGTAAAGACGGACGAAGCAGCATCATGGGGGCATCATCCACCTTCTAGCTTGTTAACTTTTTTGGGTTTGACTCATTTCAAACACACAGCAGACTCAAGCCTTGCACAACCTCCTCAGCTCTGCACCGATGCTCCCAACAAGGACCATGCCACAAGTGTGGGGACACATCCCACAGAAAGAAGGGTCCCACAACCTAAAACTAATAATATTTCTGAAATAAGAGGGTGGGTTTGCAACCGTAGCACCTGCTGGTGGTGACAAAGTGCTCACTGATCTCTCATGGCTTCAGGATGTGGTTTTTTGTCCATTCATTTTTGGCAAGGATGGCCCAAGCTGGGGGCAGGCAATAGGAACAGCCACCAGCTCTGTACACCCTTGTACACCATTATGTCTAAAAGACATGCCCAGGGGACAAAATATTTAACAGAGCGTTAAATAAGAACCACCCCAGGCTTGTTACTAACCCCCCTCAAAAAAAAAAAAAAGTAGCTGCTGAGTCTTATACCTTCTATTTCAGAGCACATCAGCATATCCCCACTGCCAAGTGGGAAGATATGTCCTGGCCTAGTTTCTAATTTTTTTTTTTTAATAATATTTCTCTTCTCCCAAGCTGTGCATTCCCATTTCTCTTTCCATCTCCTCCCTTTGAGAACGAAAGCAAGGACAGGTCACCTGCCTTTTCATATGAGCATCTCTCTGAACATCTTCAAGAGAGGGAGAGAGAGAGAAGAGGAAACAAAAAAAAAAAACCCACCACCACAAAACAAAATGAGAGAATATTTTTAATTGGAAACGTTTTGTTTTCGCCAGGATTTTAACTTTCGAGAGCGCCTCACAAATACTCTCTCAGGGTCCAGTGCTGAGCAGCTTTATTCTGCCGCAGGCAAGGCTTTCATGGTGCAGCACAATAGCTTTTGTTTCAGAAGTATAGGGCAACAAGGACCTTGAATGCCAGAGGTCTGTATTATATCCATAACTGTAGATTTGGATGGTGGAACGGAGGTTGGGGGAAGGTGAGAATGAAAAATTTCTCCATTGTATAGATGGAGTCCTTCCAGCAAACACTGGCACAATAGGAAGCACATTCTTAAGAGCTGAAGCAGACTCTGGATAAAGACTCACTCATTTTGTACATAATGGTCCCTGTGCTTTAACCTTGTACAGCTGCTATGACACCTGCTTTTCAGAGCCATTGTCAAAGAACAAGCAGAGCTTTGTCTGCTGTATACATTCTGCGCCACACATGTTAACATTTCTCTTTTTGTATTTACTTTTGTTTCCCCCACCTTCTCTCTCCCTCTTTTTTTTTCCCCTCTTCTTTTAAAACATAACAGTTATGAATGAATGGCTGAAAACTAATTTCAGCCTTGATGCCAGCAACATTGTGTCCAGTCTGAAAGTCTCAACACATTGTAATGCAGAATAAAGGGCAGATATTAGACTGGGAATTACGGTCTTCCTTCTCCATCGAACCCTTGGTCTTTGTGTCTCTGCTTCCTCCCCTTTTTATCCTGTTTCCCTCGCTTTCCATCTCTTGGCTCTGGTTTGAAAGGATGAGCAGAATCCATCATCTCATCTCCCCTCCAGCAGAAATAGCTGGAAGACCCCACGGCACCAGTTCGCTCACCTCTGCGACTCACAGGGACACATCTGGGATGGATGGTGGGAAGGTCCAGGTCACCGGTGCTCACAATGAGATGGGAAAGTTTTGGGGCACCACAGTCCTCAGGTGACCTTTCCTTGGGAAAGGATCTGTTTTCTTCTTCTCACTTCACGACCTGCAGTGGAAATAGGGCAAAGATATGTCCTTCTGAATTACCTCAAAACTCCCCCATTTCCAGGTTTCCTTAGCTGAGTAGGTGCTGGCTACAGGGAGCAATGGGAACAAGATAAACTGCTGCTGATCTATCAAAGTGTAAATGAATGATGACTCTGGCCAATCATAGAATGGTTTGGGTTGGAAGGGACATTCAAAGGTCATCTAAATCCAATAGAGCAGCTAGAATCCAGGCCTCAGGACTTGATAGTGAATCATATAATGACAAGGCTATTGATGCCCAGTCCATGGAAATATTTGTGAAGTAGCAAGTGATAGGATAAGAGGAAATGGCCTCAAGTTGCACCAGGAGAGGCTGAGGTTGGATCTTGGGAACAATTTCTTCCCCAAAGGGCTGTGGGGCATTGGAACAGGCTGCCCAGGGCAGTGGTGGAGTCACCATCCCTGGAGGGGTTGGACAGACGGACATGAGGTTCTCAGGGACATGGGGCAGTGCCAGGGCTGGGGGAATGCTTGGACTCTATGAGCTTGAGGGGCTTTTCCAACCAAAATGATTCAATGATTCTAAATAGTGAGTCGTCTTCCAGCATCTCAGCCCTTGGGTGTTGACCTCTATGTCCTACAGCAGATCATCTCTATAGGGAGGAGATTCTGCTCAATTCTCTTCAACGAGCAGAATCAGGACCCATAGTAGCCACCAGTCTGGATCTGCTTCTTCTCTGAACAGCATGGGTTCCAGCTTCAGCAGAGGCTTAGACCTGTGGCAATGCTGTTATACATCTATTTATGAACACACACAGGAACATCCAAGTGGAAAAGGATGGTCAGAGGTGAAAACTGCTCACATAAGGTTGGTTATTCCGAGCATGTTGCCCCTGAGCTTTATGAGTTAACAAGTCCAAGGTGCAGCAAAACCTATAATAACCACCACCATTAAAATTATCCAGGGCTTTATGTTTGCATTTGTTCTTTGCGGCTTGGGTGGTTTCCTTTGGTTTGTGGCTACAAACCCAGCTCAGCTCAAAGGCAGATTTTGAGGGCGACAGGGAAGCATCTCAGCCAACCTCCCTTCCCAGAGCAAGAGTACAGCTCCTGCAGAAGGGGTGAGGAGCATCCCCAGACTCTCAGATCAGTCCCTTTCTGACACTGGTGTTACTATGGCATGAGAAGAGACATTAACAATAATGAGAAGTATGGGGTAGGAATAATTCCCAGGTCCTAGACACTAGACATATATTTTCTTTTTTTTTTTTTCTCAAAGAGTGGGAAAAAAAAAAAAAGAGGCCAAAATATGAAATTAAAGGCAGGAGGCTAGTTCCCAGAATCCCTATTTGAGTTTCAGATTTTCGTGAGAATAACTCAGACTTATTCTAATTATTGATGGGAAGTGCCTACCACATTCACTTGATCTTTAGCATGTTCATACTTGTTGGGGAAGGGAAAAATCCTTGGATATATCGATGTTATTTCCGAGACATCACACCCTTTACTGACCTGAAACAAAGTGGTTTTTTTCTTTTTTAAGTACGCTTCTCATTCGACTGGTTTGGCGTGAAGCTTGGACATGTGCACCTTTCAAGTCAGGACACCAGGAGCTGAATAAGGAATAGCTGAATGAGAATGATGAGAAATTATAACACAGCTGTTAAAAACAAGTCTCAAGGCTTTCATGCCAGCCTCCTGAATTAAGCCTAGCTTTTAGCAAGGGGTGCATCAGACTGCTTTTCTGCATGAGTTTTTCCCGGGTATATTGGAAGGGAGAGGTGAATCCCAGCAGGCTGAATTCCATCGTATCTGTAGAAGTAGGAACATTTCTTCAATTAAAAAAAAAAAAAAGGCAAAGAAAGAGTGGATGCAACTTTTGCACTCAGTGCTCAGTCCTCTTTCATGACAGACCCCCAAGATCAGTTCACACCTCTGCATGTAGGCTATTAATAGAGCACGGGACGATTCAAGCCCCGAGCTGTCTGGAGCACAATCCTGCCATTTGAAAGCACATAAAGGCACTTCATAGCAGCAAGTGTCAATAGCCACTCCCCTATCGACATAACATCCTTTCCCTCCCTCCATAAACTCCATCTGGCAAAGAAAATAATCAAGGGTTATATGAAATCTAACCCCAGAGTAGCTATGAAAGATGCTTAATAAAAAAAAAAAGTGATATTTAATCTGTTAATTCATGCTCTTCTTGTTTAGGAAGTGTGAACACACAACAGCTCTGATTAGGGCAAAGAGGGAAAATATAACTTGTATCCTTCACCAAATAAACTGCTGGGACACCTGTCAGATAACAGATAAAAGATCTAGTGGAAAGGAGAAGGGTCAGATGCTGAAGGAGCCCGTAGTCTTGTTGCAGACCATTGGACATCCCTGCATCCCCTGCATTTTTTGCATCCCGCAGCTGAAAAGGAGCTCAGATCAGAGATGCACTGCCAGAGGGCTTTGGAAGGGAACCAAAAGCCAACTCACTGCAGACACGTAGCTCGCACTGGGGCTGGCTGCAGCCACAGCTGGGACCCGGGCCATGCTCAGGATGCTGGACATCCCTCTCACGCCCTGGTACCCTGCCCCATGACTCTGTCAGATAAAAGCACCAAAACACATCACTATCTCTTTCAAAATGCCCTGCAGTTGCCCTGAGAGATTCCAGGTCTGTGATTCCTTGAGGAGCAAGGAGTGACAGTCAGAAGGTAGATCTGAAAAGCCCTGAGGAGCAATCAAGGAAGAATTTAGGCACCTACATCAAGAAACACAGACCACAGAATCTCTCTTTTGGCAGCTGGGTGTCTGCTAGCATCTAAATCCCTGCTAGAGCACACATGCAGAAGGGCTGCCCTCATACAAGAGCTGGCCAGCCAGGATACCACATCTTCTCCAAGGTGCAGGGTCCATGAGAAATATCTGAGCCAATGCCTAGAGGTGTCTCAGAAGAAGGTCTAACCTGCTGAGCATCCTTGTCCAGTCCCATCAAAGTGGTATAAAAAGGAATAAATCTTCTGCAGTGTTGCAGGCAGCCCAGGTAACTGTGCCCAGCAATACGTCCAAGCTGTGAAAACCAGCCTCAGAGCAGGTCCTTGTTCTGTGCTACAAGAAAATGCCTCCATCAGAGAGTCACCCTTTCTATAAGAAAGGTCTAACCCATATTGAGTTCATGAAACCCATTCTCACACCCACATCAAGCATAAGGACATGGAGCTTCACCAAACCTGTGCCCTTCTCTGGATCCAGGACTGTGATTTGAGAGAAGGGTCCAGACTTCTAAAATTTACAAATCTTTCCCAGAGTCCTCACAGGAGTTAAATTTCCTTCCTACCCACCATCCTCAACTCCTGTGAGATTTTCAGAAGGGTCTTTCCCTTAGTTTCTAGAAGCTGGTGTTTTGGAGAGCTTCTGGTACCAGTCACTCCCAGAAAGCTATGAAGGCAATAGAGCATCCTGAAAGAAAAAGCACAAAATAAACGAATTACTGTGAAACTACAAAAGGCACCTTTGCTGTCCTGATGGGGCACAAGGATGTCCTTCACTTGCGTGGAAGCAACCAGAAGACATAAGAAAAGATCTTCAGAGGCCAGAGATGAGGTGAAGCAGAGGTGACTTGGCTGTGTCCAGTTTTTGCATCAGTCAAACGAAAGATAATTTGCAAAAAGAGCGACCCTGATTGGTTAATGAACATCTCTCAATTTACAGCAGCAAAATGCTGGGTGCCATCAAATGCAACCCAAAGTTAAAGCTATGACTGCTTTAATAATCAATGACTGCAGAGTATTTAAAAAAACAGCTAAGCTTTCAGGGGCTTAAGACTTATTGCTTGCATTTTCTCAGCTTTCTTAAAGAAAAAAGGGGTGTTGTAGAAAATGGTCAAATTTATCATTTATAGCAAAATATTAATGTAGCAGCAGGAGACTTGATGTGGCCATCTATCTACAAGCATTCAGACTTCAAAGGAAGCATAAACACGAAATTAATGGTTTGTCTAGTGTAAAGGAAAAATAAATGCAAATGTAGCCTCATTAATACCAAGTGGGTGACTTCTTGGTTTATGGGGTTTGGATTGATTTTGTCAAAGGCCAATAGATTTATTAAAAATGTCTTTTAAATTTAGCATCCCTATACCCATTAGTTGAAAGAAATAAAATTCTCTGCAATTGCCACCACCTCTCCTCCTCCTCTCCCCCCCTCCCTGGATGTTGTTTTACCTAAATAAAGTTCTTGCATTAGGACTCACTTTCATACTGAAATATGTCTCTTGTAGGAGCCGCTATAAACGTCAGCATTTTCCACAGCGTTAGTTTATGGGCAGAGTGAATTTTAATGGCATCGTAATCTCGCTGCAATCAATTGTGGTACATGAGGGGGGGAACCTTAGGGAGTGTCCATTAACCAGAGCTCTGCATCACTCCCAGTGCTCAGGAGCTTTCAGAGCGTGCTTGGAGGATTTTTTTATTATTATTATTATTTTTCTCAATACCTGTTCACAAACTATTTGTTCTTGGCTGTTTCACCTCATTTCTCATGGCTCAAAGTGGGCTGAGAGGATCCCAACTCCTCTTTGCAGGAGGTGCTTTCCAGCTGGGACATCTCACATCCACCTTCTACCACCCCTCTGACCCACCAGATTTTGGTAGGATGTTTTTCAGATGTCACATAGGCAGCGATGGCAGCTGGTGGCAGCATAATTGTGGTCCACTGACTGATTGGTTGTTTCACCCAATTTAATATTCAGGCATCTAATGATAAATCTAACTGTTGGTCTAAGTGGCTGAGCTGATTTAACCCCTTCAATGGACACTGTCCCAACATGCACCATCTCTTGTAACAAGGTGCATGTCCCCCCCCCAAAAAAAAGAGTTTGACAAAATGTGCGAGGGCTTGAGAAGCACAAGAGCACACAGCTACCAGAGCAGCAAACAGAAAAAACGTGGGAGAGCTCATCCTGAGCATCTGCGACCCACAGGGCAAAGGAAGAGCCCAGGTTTGCACCATGGAACGACCTTTTCCCTACATCTTTTGACCCATTGAAGCCGACAACATAGAATATTGTTTCCACTACTCATGGCCAAAAAGCCACTCCAGTCATGGACCCAAGCATGGGTCACATCCTCTCTGAGACAAACATCTAACCTAGCATGTAGAAGGCTGGGTGATATACAGCATGGTGTTTTCATTAGGAAAATAGAAGAACACCACCTTATAGTCCCATATCACACATATTTGGGTTTCTGCAGGACTCAAGGTCACATTTCCCCGCTCCAAAAATTATTGGGAAGTTGTCCTGAAACACTATTCTTTGGTTAAAATTGATTTGTTCAGGCCGTTTTAAAGAAAGGACTTGCAGCGATATTGCTGTGCTCCCATGTCTGTGCGGGAAAATGGCACAATGTTATGAAGAAAGAAATAGGGAGAAAAAAAGAGATCTGGGTCCCAAGGATGTGCTTCATCAAGTAGAAGATGAGATGAGGAAGACACAGGCAACCAGGAGAGAACCGACTTAAATTCAGAAAAGGCCTGAAAATGGCAAGTTCTAAATCCCTGATAACAGATGGGGAGGTAACACAAGGGAGAGGCACATACACCAAATTTCTGTATTTATGCAAAAGACAGAAGAGATCTTCACTCATTTTCTTCATTAACAATAAGTGGGATGTTTAAGGTAAACTTAAAATTCACAAACATAAAGCACAACAGCTGCACAAGGAACATCCTTTCCCATATCTGGGTTCTCTCTGCAACTGCGATCTAATTCTTTAAGCAGACTACAATAATTAAGAAGTAGACAATGATCCTTTGAATCATCACATTTACCACAGAGAAAAACAATTTGATTTACATGGCCCTGAAAAAGTCAAAAGAAATTAAGACGTTGGATTTCCTATGAATTTTAGTTTACAAGCACCTGATTACTAGTGTAAAGATTGCAAGGGGATCCACTACCTGCCACTCCAGTACAAGATGCCACTTGGGTGCAGTGATTTGTTCCGGCGTTTTTGACAACTCGAGATTTGCTCTCTCACTGCAGATTTTCCTTCCACCAGAAGAAGAAACCAGATGTTTTGCTATTTGGTTCTAGAGGTTTGTATTGCAGGAAGCAAACATATATTTAGAGTATAGCTGGAGACTCCTTGAACCAGGCTTACTATTTGTAGCTCAGGACCAGCTACATAGAGTGTGTTTGAAGCACGTAAACAGGCACAGGCATCCACAGATGTTGGGCAACAAATGAGACAATTTCCCACAAAAGCTATCAAAAGGAAAAAGTGTATGTAAATGCATTTATTCCCAGAAAAATAACAACATTTCAGCTTGTTGACTTCCATTAAAAACTTAAATGTTTTCAGTACAGTGGAGTCCCTGGGTATCTGAAGTCTACCTGGTAAAAGCTCCCGTGCCGTACACCCCAATACGCTTTTCACTGTTTGGTGTGTGAATTCATATTAAAAGTGACCCCATCTGCTGTCACTATCAATGCATAAATCTCCAGGCTGACAGCGATTAGCAGAAGACAAACGGTCAAAAAAATGTAACACTGTCCTTGACCTAGAAATCATCAATTCAGGAAAGCATCTGAAAACACCCTGGAACCTGTCAGCAGAGCTGGGAGGGGAACAAGTCTCCCGACTCATTTAAATCTTTTAGATGCAAAAATGTTTGTCCTACATGGACAGGTCAAAATCAAAACCAAAATAAGAACAGAAAACTCCACACAAACAGTGGCTTTGCACGCACAAGTGCTTTGTTTTAGCAAACCATAAACAAAATATTTACAGTAAAAAAGGGGGGGAGCAAAAAAAAAAAAATTACGTTTCTCGTTTGCATTTACATCTAAATGCAAACTCTGCTTCAAGGGGAAAAATGGATGTTTTAAACTGAAAATGCCATTTCAGAAAGATTCCAAAGTCAGAGCTGATCCCTACCATGAAAATATTCATGGCTGGGCTTTTCTCAACATACAGAAGAGTTCGAGAATGAACCAGACCCATTAGCAAAGTGCTCATCATTAGCAAAACGCCCATTCACTTTGCAGCAGAGAGAAGGCAATTTGCTCAAGCACAGACAGTCTGGTGCAGGTGCCTCAAGTCCTCTCTCGGGCTTGGCAAACCAACTTCTGGCATAGCCAGAGTCCAGTTTCCAAAATATGCAAAGCTCCTGATGCCTGAGCACAAAAAACAACAACAAAAAAAAGAAAGTAGAAAGCTAAATAAAAGCTGGGTCCAATCCTGCCTCCCCTCCAGTGAATTTGTATTGTTCCTTGTACCAAGACTGGGAGAACTGGGGTGTCTGATGGGGTTAGAACTCAATTGCAAGGAAAAGCTGAGTGCATACAGACATGCCCAGTCCCCTGGGGGTAACCCAGCAAATTAAGAGATGTGTGGTAATGAAGAAATAGGTGGAACAATCCCTCGTCCTATGTCAGGTGCTGTCTAGGACGTGTGCCTGGTGGGAGCATCGCCCATGGCTCAGCCTGCCCTGGGTGGCCAGGTCTCATGAGGAGGAGCCAACCTCTCCAGTCCCAAATGTGCCATTAGCACCCAGCTCCCACGCCTCCCACTTCAGACTTCAGAAAAGATACAGGGTGTTTCAAAAAGACCCAGTTTCAAAGCAGTATGATTTCATTTTTTGAAACACCCTGTATTATATTTCAGGAGTTCGGGGCATGGCATCCTCTGTACTTAGACCTAAGCATTAGGAGCAGAGAGATGGACTCTGTTGTGATTACGTTCCTTTCAGCAGTGCATTTCAGGAAAGCAGCCACCTCCTGTTGCTGTAGGACAGAGACAGCACATTTCCTCCTGATACAAAACTGGGCTGTGAACCAGGTCACTTGGATGTATTTGGATTCAGCCACTGATAGAAGACATGTGCCAACGCTCACAGCCAGTACCAAACCAAGACTTTCCTTGTTCCCAGCTCAGGATGGACTCAGAGAATGGTTTGAGTTGAAGGGACCTTCAAAGCTCCCCCAGTGCCCCCCCTGCCATGAGCAGGGACATCTGCACCAGCTCAGGTTGCTCAGAGCCCCGTCCAGCCTGGCCTGGGATGTCTCCAGGGATGGTTCAGCCACCACCTCTCTGGCCAACCTGGGCCAGGCTCTCACCACCCTCAGGGCCAACAATTCCTTCCTCATGTCCAGCCTAGACTCGATCCTTTGCACCCCAAAGCAGTTCCAGACCCTGAGAGACAGAGCAGAGTCTGTCGGGCTGCCTCTCCCTCCTCCGGAGCCACAGTCAGCCCTTTTCTTAGGCACCGCGCACAAGGAAGCTGCCCAAAGAGTTGTCCTTAATGAAAGCTTTTGTCTGGCTTCAGGAAGAGCCAGTAAATACATCTGGCTGCTGCTTCTCCTCCTTCCTCTAAGTGCTTCAGGGCCATTCTGTGTTACAGCCAGCAGACAAACAGAGGATTCAGCTGGTTTTCCCTTTCTCATTTCTTCTTTCTAATAGTGCTCAGAAAAAAAAAAATAACTACTGCAGTAAGTGCATTTATATTACATCTGCAGCATCTGTAGTATTTTGGCATGCTTGCAAAGTGAGGGAAACTTTGCTTATTTTATGAGCATCCAGTTGAGCCTTGTCTATGCTGCTGCTACAATTATCCTCACTAGACACATGGGGACAAATCCAAAACACCAGAGCAGAGCTAGGCTGTGGTGAGACAGATCAGCTTATATAGCATTCATGGCATAGGAAATGTGACCATGTTAAAAAAAAAAATTTACAGGTGATGTTCCTCTTTCAGCTTTCAAAATTCAGAAAATAGATGAGACATGCTTAGGAAAAGGTTCTTAGTATATCCCTTTTCGCACCTTTCTTTTCATTTTTAAAAATTAAATATGAAACAACCCAAGGTTCTCTTCTGTTTGTTTTTAAGGTATTAAAATTAACACATTTTTTTCAAAACACTCCCTCTTTCTACATTTAAATACAGCTTCCATGCTCTGAAAAATCTCAGCAAGGAGAATTTCTTTCTGGTCTTTTTGAGACGATTCCTAGAGCAGAGCTATTTTCAAGCCTGGGATTGCAGAGAGCTCAGTGTGAACTTGCTTTCCCTCTCATTGGGAGTTTTTTTGCATTGATAACATGCTCCATGGGGCAAGATGAGGAGAGGAAGATGAAGTTTTTTTTTCCTGAAGACTGATGCTGGTAGTCTTCTCATTTGCTTAGCACAACTGAGCTTGGCGCTTTGTAGCAAACCCCAACAGCAAGTCCCAAATCCATCCCACAGCCCCACAAGAGGCTGAACGTTCAATTATCTGTGTTTTAACTGCAGATGGGGTGAACTAACCTGCAGTGTGGCTGTTCGATATTATTGCAGCCTGAACAATTCCCCACGACACCCCAATACGTAAAATTAAAATTTTCTTCCTTCCACGTCATCTGACAGGCAAAGTTTTGAGGTTTCCCTCCCTTGTACACACACAATTCCCCATGTCTCTGGTCAGGGAGCTGCAGCCCTTCTTACCTGATCCGAATTGTCTAAAGGGTCCCTGTACACTTCGTGCACCGGCTGCTTAGGAAAGCAGATCTTCATCCTGCGTGTATCAACACGAGCCTTAGATAATAAACGGGGGACTAGGAGAAGAGAGAAATCATCAGGGCTGTTAATTTGACACCAACTCTTTTGATCTCCTCTTTAGATCATAAGGAAAGGGTAAGTGTGCTTCCTTTTAATCTTCACTCCCGCACTTTAAAGGCCTCAATAATGTTCCCACCAACCAGATCATTTTCATTTGCAACTCTAATTAATCTGTGAATAAATATGCTTCGGAGAGGTGGATTGATTTAAATGAGGGCTGTCTTTTCACCTTTAATCTATAATGCTGCATTTCTCTCTCTTGAGAAAATAGCATCTAGCTTGCACTCTCTCCCTCTCTCCCCAAGTTCATGCAAGGCTCTTTCTCCTCTTTTTTATTATTATAAAAATAATGGCTTCAGCAGGTGAATAAAAGGTTAGGCAAGTTTGACAAAAATGGGAAGCTATTCACCCTTGCTACCTTTAATCTACTGCATTCTCCTCCTAATGAGTGTAAATTACCCGAGCTATTTCACAGAGTCTTTATATGGTATAATACCAGCCGGCAGGCCATTCTCAGAAGGGCGTTTTTATATTATTATTATTATCTTTAATCTTTTGTGGTGTGAAGAATGAGGACAACACAAGGATCCACACAAAGCAGCAGGAGCCGGGCAGAGGGGAACCTGGCAGGGCCCACCAGGTGGTGTGAAGGAATGGATCTTCCACCAGAAGGATCTGAAAGCCAAGCGCCATCCTTGTAGGATGGAAACCCACCAAAAAAACCCAGCCTGATTGGCTTTGCAAAGCTTGGATCAGTGTGTCTGAGTATTCTATACAAGTTATTAGAGGCTTCAGCCAGGTTTGGGAGAGAAAGAGATATCTGTTCCCACAAATTCCCTCGTGTTAAGTCTTCTAGTGCCAGTTTGCAGAACCAAGGTCCAGGCATGGTTGCAAAGATCTGCCCAGGTAGCAAACAACACGCACATGAGCTGTGCCATCTACGTCCGTAGCACAGAGATCCAGACAAATCCCACCTCGTGAACAGAAAATCCCATTCTCAGTCTTGTTTTGGGAAGATGAGAGCTGGGAGGTGATGGGACCAGCCCACTCGTGGGAATGTCAGGAAGCGGTTGCGTGTGTCCACGGCACAGGGAGCCACATTCGAGGAGCATCCTGGAGGACAAGCTCGCAAGCTCTGAGCACATAGGGATGAAGAGGAAAGCTAAAGTAAAATATTCCTCACGGCCTCTGACAAACAACAAAATGAGGGGAGATCTAGGAGGAAATCTTGCAGTGTTGATCTCAAACTGGCCAATACAACCAACACAAAGTAACTCTGACTATTGAGCAGAAATGAAACTAGGGGTGCATGCAAAGGAGTATTTCAAAAGCCTCACATCTTCACTGATCATCTGGAGAAGGCATTTAATGCGTTTCTCCTGGACATGTTCAAGTCAAATCAGAAATAGTTGTGAATGACAGTTATAAATGGATTACAGCCCACAGGATTTGGCCAGGAAAAGTGCAAGGTGTCTCGCTGTTGGGGTTAAATATCCTGCAATGTTTGTGCTCAATGTGAAAAAGAGCCTGGGAAGCTACAGTGTGGGCTGAGGCTTTGCCTTCAGGTGGGCACAGCGTTAAAACTGTACTCAGAATAGAATAAGGAAGCAAAAATAGATTATTGACAAGCTAAGAAAGCAAGAAATGGATGATCCACAAGAAAAGAAAGAAATGGATGACCCACAAGCACAGAAAGCAAGAAGTGGACGATCCACAAGCTGTTGAGTTAGCTTAAGAAATTGCCACCACTCACCTGAGATGCTGGTAACAGACCAGTGGTCTGAAAAAAAAAAAATAGTGGAGCTTACACATAGGAAAAGATAATAAAACATCAATAACATCCTCCTAGAACAGAAAGAAAAGCCTGGCTTCGCTGCAAGCAGTAACTAGCCCACTCACAAGCCCAGCCTACTGCTAAACTCCTTCACTCATTTCTCTCATCTCAGGTTGATTTAGGTCCCCATTACTTCTGTTATATTATGCATTTTCCATTTTTTTAAAATTTGCTACTTGTAATTATTATTCTCCAGTCTAAGAATGCCTCATATTCAGAGGGCCCTTTGTTTCACTCTTATTATGCACACCATATATGTTCAAGGTCGCTAGTTAGTCTATTATTCAAGCAGGCACTTTTTTCCTTTTTTATTCCCCCCTCCCCAAAGAGGCTCGGTTCAAGGTCTTACATTCTCTGCTTTCTCCCCTAAGTTTTGCCATTTCTTTTTCTTATAAAAACATTTTCCCTTGCCTCACATTCTCCAGTAGCTTCCATTCAATTCAATCCCTGCTAATAGATATCCACAAGAAGCCCAGGGCAGACCCCAAGTCAGCTGCTTCTGCTGTTTTAAAAGAACCAAAGAAAGCTCTTTATTTTCTTAGGCTCTCCAGCAATTTCTTGAGTCACAAACTGATATACAAAGCATTCTTAGAGGTGGCCAGGAGATTTCCATATCATTTGCAGCAGTACCGACTAAATATCAGGCTTCTGTGTAGGGACTTGGGTGATAACCACCCCAGGAAATGAACACTTACAGTCCTAGCCACTAGACATGAATTTTAGCTGTTGTCTTGCTTGCAACAAGAGGTAAAACAGCAAGGGATGGCTTAGCGTGCTGGTGTTTAATTTTCGGATGAACAATGGAAATATGGCTTTAGCCCACTACAAACCTACTTGTTTGTCAAGTGACAAAGTCCTCAGCAAATCTGTCTGTATTATCAGTCATATTCTCATTATCCAGGTATATTTATGTACATTGTTTGTGCAGAAAAAAAGAAAAAAAAAAGAAAAAAACAAACTGCTTTCTGAGCTCTCCAAGGAGGAGACTCACAACACCCGCTCCCATGACCATGAGGTGCAGTCACAATTTCACAGCGTGCTTCATGACACAGCCATCAAAATGTGGAAATTCAGGCAGATCCACTTGAAATCAGCCTCGCTAAAGCAGTCTGTGATGTACAGGAGGAGTGAGCTGCACTTTTAAATTCAGGATACAGCCCTTGCGGAGAGGGAGCTGTGTTGAGGAGGAGATGCCTTCGCCAGGACAAAGACTGGGACTTTTTGAGGGTTCTCATTGCAGAGCCTGGTTGTGAATCACAGCAACATCCACCAGCTCAAAGAAAAGCTGTCAGGAAATACCGATCTGAGCAAAGCATTAAGCTGAGTTCACTGCAGCTCTGTCAGCAATCCCAGACCATGGGCGGTGGGCATGGAAAAGATGTGCAGAGGACGCCTTGTATTTGTAGAGATTTTTCCATACCATTTCCTTTCCTTGGGCTCAGTCCTGTGTACCAGGTGTCAAACCCTTGTAACACACATGCTCACTGGGCAGCTGAATTGGGTTTTCCACCAGGAGCACTGTACTTTATACTTTTTTTATAGGTTACTTTACCGAAATCACAGAAACAAGAGATTAGGCGTTCTGTGCAGCCCTATACCTGCATGTGGCTCCACCTGATACAATTGCCAGGCCAATACAAAAGATATTCTGCCATCTTTTATTCACCCAGAAGTGTTTTCACTTCCTATTAGGAGCAGAAAGAGTTTATTTCCCATCCTTTACTCCACGACAATTCTCAAGGCTCTCGTGCCCCAAGTCACCATCACCATAAGGAATGCTTCTTGTTTTATTATTAATCTGCTCTGCCTCCTCCTACTCTTCTTTCTCTCATTTAAAAAAAAAAAATTATTTTTTTATTTGCCAGGCTCAGTTGCAGCACAAGGACATGAGGAAAGACATTCTTTCAATTCTTCGGGCATTGTGGCCGACTGAAATGGGAAACAAGACAAAGCCAGAGAAGAAAAGCTTATTATGGGCAGCCTAGTTGGGAGAAAATGAATCACCCAAACAGATAGGTTTCAATGATCTCAGGCGAACTACAGTCTTTATTCCACACACCCGCGTCTAATTGTTCAAGAAAATGTTCATCTGCTTCATAATGACAGTCATAATAGAAGTTATGTGAAATAACTAAAAAAGTTTATTCAAGGGTCTGCTTCTGAAAGTACAGCTATAATGCACTTTCTTTTGGGGATTTAATAGAATTTCCTCTCATAGAAATTGGATGGATAACAAGTAATTTTTTTTTAATTTGAAAACTATGTTAGCTAGAAGGGTTTCCTGACATTAGATAGGACTTGTGGGGTAAACGAACAGGGCAGTCAGCTGTTATTAAAGAGGGAACAGGATGCAAAAACACAACAGCAGCATTTGCCTTGCTGCCCATGTCTCAAGTCCCCTTGTGCTCTGCCCAGCTTACATGGTGGGATGAAAAAACCAACTGCTCCTGTTTGTCTTCAGGACCAGAGCACATACCTTTCAAAATCTCTCCCCAAGACATAACTAGACTTCAGTGCTCTCCTCCTTCAGTGAAAGGTGGTATAAGCAAGACACATTTACATTATTTTCCTGGGCAGAAACAGCAGGAGAAATTCAGACTGTGTGCTGCGTTTCACACGCAGGCTTGAGCAGACATCTTCATGAAGACAAGCCCGAGAAGAAACAAGAGGAGAAACCCAGTGTCTGCAAGGAATATGACAAAGGAGATCACTGGGCTTCCTAGAAGATGCTCAATATGTAAAGTGAAATAATAACAGCTAAAATTTTCTTCAGAAACCTTAAAGCAGCAGAGGAACACAAGGCCGTGAGCACGTAGATTTGAGTTTACAGTCCAGTGAAAACCTCCCTTGGTCCTGCAAGTCCAGTTGATATTTCTGGTGCAGAAGGCAAAGCAAGTTCCTCCTGGCACTACACCCCACTGAGGTTCATCATCAGGCTCTGCTGCTGGTGAAGCCCACCAGCTTCGGCACAGGATGGAAAGCGTCTCTCTAATTTACTCAAAATCAAGGCTCTTCTAACACCACCTCTAGTACCTTTCCAAATCTGGAAATACAGGTTCAGACAAACTCAGGTGTGCAGGAATATTTCCTCCATCTGGGCAGCAAGAGGTTAACAAGACATTGAGAAATTTTTTTTTTTTTTAACTAAAAAGATCTTAAATTGTTTCCCACGTGAAATATTATGAAGTACCCAGCATGCCTCTATACTTCTACTTGTCAAACAAAATCATAATGCAACTTTCAAAGCAGAACATTTTGACATGGGCTTGGGCAGCAGGCAGGCTTTGAAGGCAGGATGGAGAGATGCTGAACAACCAGCCGCCCGTTTGACACCAGCTCCAATTCTTCATCCTTGAGCTGGAGGGAAGGAAAGGCTCCATTCAATTCAGCAGGACGTGCTGAAGGATGTGACCAACTTAGAAACCCATGAGTCATCCGAAGCCGGGCAGGAGGAGAACTCATGCAATTCAAGTTAGAATTGTGCTGAAGTACTTCACGGAGCTGAGACCTGAGAAAACAGACTGGCAGGTGCAATTTCTACTCTGGAGAAATTATAAGCCTCCTTTCATTTATTCAAGGGAAAGAAAGCGTTTTTACTCCACATCTTTTTTTTTTTTTTCTCTGAAGGACTCCCTGGTCTGGTCCTTGTCTTGTCCTGATGTCAGGAGCAGTCAAGGGGAGGACAGAGGATCTGAAGCAATAGGATTTTGCAGAGTTTAGAAGATTCTAGAAATAGTAGAACAACCAGGAGCCAAAAAAACCCATCCAGTGGGTATCTTACAGCAGAATCTCAGGGAGATGACCCACCTGCACCCCTGGACCTCCCTGCAGCTCCAGGCAACGGGGCAGGTTGCCCAAACCTCCCCCAAACCCTATTTCGGCCAAGTCCTCCACCGGCACCTGGCTGATTCTGCAAAGATGCCAACGAGCTGAGCCCAGCTGGTGGTGGCAGGAGGCTGGTTCTTGTTGGAAGAGCTCTCGGTAGGAACAGAAGCAAGTGTTACACCTTGCATTTTCTGTACAGAAGCCATTGTACGCCAGGCTTTTTGTCTGAGAGCACGGCTCTGTCAGCTGCTTTCACATGCAGGCCTTTTGAAGGAGACAATAAAGTTTCTTGGAAAAGCTTCAGCTGGGAAGCTGGTTGAAATGTATCTGATGTTTATGTTAAAAGTTATAACACTTCAAGTTTTACTAAAGTAACACCACCTGGGGTTTCCCAGGAAGCTAGTTGCTCAGCTTCCAGTGGCATTTCAAAGAAAATTGCAGGAAATAGGCTCCAGATTACCAGCATCATTTATAAACAAGCCAAGCAAAAGCACTTTCACCAGCCACCCATAAAGTAGCATCATCCAAAAAGGTGTCTGTTGTCTAATTAGAGACCTTTCCTTTAAATTGCACTGCTGGCCAGTCTGCCTTTGAGCAGGATGCTGCCTGGGAGCATCCACTGGCAAGACTACACCAGAGGCAGGAAACCTGGAATATATCTTCAGCATTCCAAAAAAAACCCCCAGTCATCTGCCTACAGACACTTCACAGAGCAGCATCAAGGCCTGATGAGCCTCTTACGTCATTGAAAACTTGAGATAAAAAAGGGTTTATTCCACTTTTTGATTTTACTAACATAGCAAAAAAAAAGGAAGAAGCATTTCCACAGCTACTTTCTGTCTCAGCTGTGCTTTTGAAGCAGTCTGGACACAAGGATGAGTGCTCTGCTGATATATTTTATATCTGGCCTTTCAGCCTAAGATAGGTGAAAGGAATTCTCATAGTACCAACTCTTCCCTGTGCAAACCTCCAGACCTCCCTCAGTCATTAGAGAAACTATAAATGCACACAAGCAACCTATGGGCAATGGTGCTAAAGAGCTCCATGACAACACCAACACTTAAGCAAGCCCCAAAAATTAACTGGGCTTGCAGATGTGTTGCAAGCAAGAGGATCATGGTGCTACACTACAATCAATGAGGGCTTGAAATTGCCATCAGCACCTCCAGGTGCTCAGGGCATTACACAAAGTTGAAAAACAAGCCCAGAATTTAGGGCAAGAATTAGCTTTTTATAACCTGAATGCAAATGATTAAGGAAATCACCAGCGAATCCCACAGAGTACCGAGATTGTTCATCTGAACATAAGATTACAGTAGTTTCCACCCCAAAAGACCCAGGTCTACTTTCACCATAGGGAGTTTTGTCCACCTTTACAAGAAGCATGTTTTTTTGCCACAGACTATTCAACCCAATAAGACATTCTTCTGCTAAGGTGCTGATTACCAGAGCCTCCCCAGAGAAGTCTCCCAGTCTGGCCTTATGCTTCACGAAGAAAAGAAAATTTGATGCTTGATTGCTAGAAAGAAAAAGAATTGTCTCCTCCAGGTCTGTGTAAATAAACACCTCCCACCCAGCACATGCAGCAGAGAACACCTTACCTCTTAGAAGGATCCACCCAGCACTGAAAAACACCCTCAGACAAAAAAGAGAAAGCCTTGCTGAGACCCTATTTAAGGCCATCAGGCTGATGGTGGATTCCCTCCACCTGTGCCAAGCAGGACCAGCTGCACCCTGCATCCTTCATCAGCCCCTTTGCTCAGTTCACATCACGTTCTGTATAAATGCAAAGTCTTGTTTCCTCCTAAAACATAAAATACGTATGTTTTCCAAAGGGTCTTGAAGTACAAAGGCTGGGTGAGTGAGGTGCTCATGTGTGTGTTTCAAGCCTGAATCTATTCTTGCTATTGGGTGTTGGATGAAATCACTTGATGAATTAGGATCTGGATTTGATTTATTTACACCATTCAGCTGCTTGGAGATTTGTCAGGGTGCTTTGACAGCCTCTGAACCATGGCCCTGATGGATTCCAGAATCCCAGGCTGGTTGGGTTGAAGGGACCTCTGGAGACCCCCCAGTGCAACCCCCCTGCTCACGCGGGGTCACCAGAGCAGATCACACAGGTCGGGCCAGGCGGGTTTGAATGTCTCCAGAGAAGGAGACTCCACACCCGCTCTGGGCAGCCTGGTCCAGGCTCTGGCACCTCCCAGCAAAGAAGTTTCTCCCCATGTTCCGATGGACCCTCCTGTGTTTCAGTCTGTGCCCGTTGCCCCTCACCTTGGCGCTGGGCACCACTGAGCAGAGTCTGGTCCATCCTCTGACACCCACCCGGAGATATTGATCCCATTGATCAGATCCCTCTCAGCTTCTTTTCCACACCTCTCCTCCCATGGGGGTTATCAAAACCCTTTCCATGCAAAACCTTTCCTCTCGCATTTGTTTTTTCCCCCACCTCCTTTCACCAGAGCCCAGTGTCGATATTCAGGGATGGTTTTTCTGGAGGTCTCTCTCATTGTTCCTTCTCCCGTCTTCCCCCGGCCGGGCCGAACGCATGGAAGGTCAGTCAGAAATGAAGCTGCTTTTATCTGCAATCTCCCACCCGCCCTAAGCCGGGTCCCCTTTTTTCACACTGAGGCCTAGCCAAGCATGAAGGAAAATAATTTTACCCAATCTCTCTGCTCTAACGCGCACCAACCCCCGCCCTCCTTTTTTCCGCAACTCCCCACCAATCTAAAGGGGAAAGAATTAAAAAAAAAAAGCCCTTTCCACAATGAAAAGCACAACTAGATAGAAATCTTGGCGAGGCACCGCTCTAAATGTGACTGCAGCTTTCAGCTCATCCTCACTCAAATATCACCATCCCCACTGTTTAGCCTCCTGGTACAAAAATAATAATAAAAATGGTAACCTGGTGATTACTTATGTTCAATGTAATTGCAACAGGCAGAGGAAAAAGGACTGATTAATTTGCCTTGTGAATTATGCATTATTTTCCTCGTCTCCTTTTCCCCCCTCCATCTCCCAAGCACACTTCTCCAAAGCTTTATTATGTATATTTCTTGAATATTGTCACCTGTCTTCTCTTTGCTGCGGAAGCTGTTGTTGCCAATAAGTATCGGTTAAGGCTTGGTGTTTAATCCGCTATGAACGCTTCGCCGAGGTGCCCGGGTTTGTTTCCCGCAGTTGGCGTATGAGCGAGAAGAGAAAACCCACCAAGAGCCGATACTGAGAGCTGGACATGTAATTCCCCAGCACCAGCTGCAGGATTTATGGAGCCAGACAAAATTTATTTGCATGAATGAAACAAAGGTGGTCCAAACAAGCAAGTTGCTCTTCGTATTTAAAATCCTACGTGGAAGAGCCTTTTCAGCTCAGCAAAACACTTAAGCATGTGCCTATGTTTAATGTCCGTGGGAGCATCCCCGTCCTGAAGCTAACAGCCCACAAGCCTGTCGCCCTGTGGAGCAGTGTTTTCCTCAAATCATGGCATAAAAGAGCTCATAGATCAAGTGTTTGGGGTGCTTTTGTGTCAGAGTAGCTACAGTACAAATTATTAATACTCACACCCCTGCTCGGGTCCAGACCAAGCTGCAAGAGGTGTCTGGAGAATGAATGCCACCACCTTGGAGATGCATTGGTGCACCAGGCACCAACCTTCTGCCTCCCAGTTGACCACGATCTTCCATCTGTGGCACCTTCATCCACTCTCTGTCCATCTTTTAAGGCCCCGAGCCAGCAAAGTACCTACATTATAGAATCATAGGATCATTTTAGTTGGAAAAGACCCTCAAGATCATTGAGTCCAACCATTCACCCAGCCCTAGCACTGCCCCATGTCCTGAGAACCTCATCTCCGTCTGTCCAACCCCTCCAGGGATGGTGACTCCACCACTGCCCTGGGCAGCCCGTTCCAGTGCAGTACTTAAACATGTCCTTCCTTTCCAGCTTCTCCTCAACAGCCCACAGACCTCTATTTATAGCCTGGCAACCCAGGGTCATGCAAGTTTTCTTGTGATTATAGTCAGTCATCTGTGCCATACAAGCAAAAGTTAAATATGTTTAAACCTCACAACCTGTTAATTCTGGTTATGGGGGTACCTGATCACCAGGCAGCTCTGCAGTCTTACATCCGTTCTTTAGGAACTTGAAGAGTGGAGTGAGAAAACTGGTAATATTTTGTCCTTTTTGATGCAAAGTGGCAGTTTTGCAGAATGCAAATGTACTTCAGGAAGGGCCAGCTCTCTGCCTGCCCTCCTAAACGCGGGACACGTTTAGGAGGAAGCAGGCACGTTACGACTTTTCTCCAGAGCGAAGATGAGATTTTATGATTTCATGACCCAGGTAGCCCCACCAAGTCAGTAGACCCACTCCTGGAGTGCCTCAGCCAGCAGATACGCAACACATACGACAAAACCAGCTCTTAAATCTACTGGGACACCATCTCCTGCGACCTGCTTACTGGGGCTCCCAGTAAAGGGAACTGGTTCAGCCTCCGGGGAGACATTTGATAGAAAAAGCTGATGTTCTCCCGGTTTCAATCCCCAATGCTATCTGCAGAACTATGTGATGGAGATTTTCTGGGGCAAAATCTTCCAGTTAAAAAGCCTGTAGCCCAGGTAGCCCCCCTTATTGGCACTTGGGGGACAGAGGTGCTTCTTGGAGATCTTGTTCCTCCCAAGGGGAGGCTGGAGGGACAAGGCAAGGAAGTGGAGGAAATCATAAGTGAACCCCCACTAGATCCTCCTAAGGAGATTTTAGAAGAGATCACCTACTAAAGAGAGGATGGATAGAAATTTTCAGGGTCTAAGAGCTGATTAAAAGCTCAGATAAGGTCAGACTTTTTCGAAAGCGTCGAAAAGCTGCTTTCAAAAAGCCCTCTGGTTCCCTTTTCTTCTTCCGTACTATTCAAAAATCCCTCTCTGGGTTCCTGAAGGTGAAAAGAGCTGAGCTCCCCAGCGAGGGAGCTGGCTCTGCTGGGCTGCCGGGTGGATTTATTCTGCTGTTTTGTGTCCGAATCTCGGCATCGCAGCCCATACAATGGGCATTCAATGCCCCAAGCCCTGGGGATGCCGCCAGCCTTGCGTTGCCATCAGGTGCATACGAAGCCAGGAGCCCTTCTGCAGGAGGAGAGCAGTGGCAAGCTGAAAGGCGATTATCATATTCCAGGGGGAACTTTTTTGCTGAAAACGAAAATAAACGGAACTGAAGGATTACAAAACCAAACATGGAACATTACATGAAACAATAATTGCCTCCTATTATTTCCCTGCACTCACCAAAACAGCTATTTAGACAAACAAAAGAGCAAAGAAAGGCAGAGACCAGTACTGAAAGTTGTTTTATCTCTACTAATCCCCACTGCTTTGATAAGTCTGTAATAGGATCATTTGGCATCTCCGAAGTGCGGTGTCTAAGGAAATTCGTCTTTGCAGGCAGGTTTTGGTCAGGTGTCCGTTTCCACCTCTTGGTGATGGGACAACACGGTGACTCTGAACATGCAGTAGTGGAAATAGAATTCCCCTCTATCTTGTATGCATGGAACCAGGGAATCTTGTGCTCCGTTTTTAGCTGAGATTACTTCCAAATATTATTTTATTATTGTTTCATTAGTCTCTCTTCTATGTTGTTAACAGTTTAGTTAACTTGACTGCTCTTTGGTGAACTTCGAATGCCTTTGCTCATATTTAAAGAAGCTTATTCCGCAAATGCTGACATTCACCTCACTTGGACTGCATTAGAAGTTGGGATAAAGGGGAGCACCAGGCACCCGACCCGACTGCTGGAAACAGAAAATATCGTGGTTAATCCTAAGTCCATAGGAAGCTCCACTCAGTGCAATGGTTTGATACGTTTAGCATTCACAATGGCTCCGGATTATCTTGTTTCATACTCAAGATGCTCACATGGTCCATTTTTTACGTACTCTAAAACATACAAAGGCCATGCTTCGTCCCCAAGAAACCTTAATTTGCCTCCAAATCATGCTTTTCATCAAAGATGTGAACACAGTAGAGACACAAAGATGTCTGGTACCAACTTTGCAGTTAAAGCTGCGATAAAATCAAGTGTACGGTCTTGGTTTCTCTTCCGTGCCTGATCCAAACAGATAAGCTCCTCAGAGCCAGTCTATGTCATTTTTGTTCAGGTTTTTCCCCAGAATTAGTTTTGTTAATATGCAGTGCTAGAAATTCACCTTTGCCTGGAATTTATCCACACTGTTCTATTTCTTTCTTTGTTGACTAATATTTCTCTCTAAAAGAAAAACATGACCTGCCTGCACAAAGTCAGCATAGATGGATACCTGGAGTCGATTTGGTGGAACGTGGGGGGTTTGGGTACTTCTTTTTTTTTAATGTTGGATTTAAGATCAATTTTAGCCATTATTTGCCATATCAAAGTTTATGAGCTGTGCACAGAAACTTAATTGCATCAGATTTTTCTGTCAGGAGCTATGCTTTTCTGTCAGATTTTATCTCACAACAAAGAATGGTTCATGCACTGCTGCTGGCACATAAGAATTCATGAGCAGCTGCTGGGGGATAACATTTTCTCCATAAGCTGCTGAACTTTTTACCTGCACAGAGCAGAGGAGTAGGGCAGAAAACACCTGGAAACGACCCCAAAAATATTCCGTTGCGCAGAGGTAAGATTGCACTGTACCCATACTCTACCTTAGCCAACTCGCATGAAAAAAAAGAGGTGAAAATAAGCATCTCACCGGTGCTTCTCTACCAAGGTGGTGCCGTTTCTGCAGATCACCCGGTTGCAGTATCACTTACACAGAGAAAACAAGCTCCTCATCACTGTCCTTTCCCCTTGGACACAAGCAACTGCTACACTAAACCTTCGACATCAATGCAGCAAAAGGAAAATAAAGCAAATATTGCATATGGAAAGTTGTCGATGATGGGGACTGAGTAGGAGATGTGCTAAGCTGGGGTGGGCTTCTCAGCAAGACATATTGTGTGAACATACGCCATATACACAGGCAGAAAGGTGTCATTTATTGGGCAAAGTATTCTGTTTAATCACTCTGGGGTTTCCTTAGTGGTGGAAATGGAGCAGTGGGGTGATGTGAGGGTGACATTCAACCAAGAGGGGAAGGGGAGCTGCAGCTGGAAGGAGTATTTTTGGTATTACTCCATCCCAAGGGCACTCCTGTTCTTGGATGATGCCTTCACACCGGGCACTGCACAATGCATCTTGAAAACGGCAGTTCCTGCCCCAAAGATCTTGAATTCCCATCTCCCAGGGCTGGAGAGGAGTGCTTCCAAGGTTTATATTCACAGGGAACAACAGGGCTGTTCCCAAGAGTTTATTCCCTGTGGATGTCTCAGAAGATATATACTGGTGACTGTTCCTATTCAGAGCAATAATATGAACTGAAATGAAATATCAGCGACCCATCTTATTCAGCATATCTCTATTTCAAATCTGTATTTTGTAAAGAATATTGAAAGCATAATATGGAGCCTTCAGTAACCTGCTCTGCTTTATTACACAATCTGCACAAGTTTTCCATTTTTTATTGAATTGGTCACTCAGTCATATTAAACATGGCAGAAAAAGAACAGGAAATAAAATGAACCAATAAATAAAAGCAGGGTTTCCAAAGCTCTCCTTACTGAAAAGAAAGCTAGAGCGTCCTTCAGAGTTTATCCAGGAGAAAACCACCGTAGTTAGAATAAAATTGTGCAGTGGAACAGAAAATAAGATGTTACTGCAAATGAAATGTATTCTTTAGTAGCAAAAAATTGAAGATGTCTTAGAAGATAGGATTGGCCTGTGCCCATCTCAGCCAGCTCTTCGCTAGGAATGATGACCAGATAGAAATGCCTGACCGGTTAAACCCACCCACAGAGGGGCCGGGCAGGGCTGTGTCGTCCCTTTGCCACCAGCCCATCATCTACTCACCCCGGAGCTTTTTAGTATGTTGTGAAAGTGAAGATGTTTAGTTTGCCGTGACATCTTATTTTCTGTTCTGCTGCACAGTGTTATTTTAACTGGAGCAGCCTGCTCTCCTCTCAGATAAACCCAGAGGAACTTAATACCTGCCGAAAATCCTGCATTCAAATGTGTGTGGGGGTGTGTGCATGCTGGGGAGGCAGGAGAGGGCTGTGCCTTGCTGTGATTCTCCATGGTGTTGCCCTGTTTAGATCTCCCCTGTGCCTGGCAGGAGCATCCATGTGGCCTTGAATGGCACGAAAACGAGCATCCTTCCTAGCTGCATGTGCTTGGGTAGAAATGCACGTCTCTCAAGCAAAGCAAGGGGGTTTGTAGGACTCCAAACTCTCTGGAAGGAGGGTTGGTTTGTGTAAATCTCCACAATGTCTTGGTCTCAGTGGGACACACAGCAAATGTTTCTTTCTTCCCACCTGAGTGGGAAAATTTCTTCCCGGAAAGGGCTGTGGGGCATTGGAACAGGCTGCCCAGGGCAGTGGTGGAGTCACCATCCCTGGAGGGGTTGAACAGACGGAGACGAGGTTCTCAGGGACATGGGGCAGTGCCAGGGTTGGGTTAATGGTTGGACTCAATGAGCTTGAGGGTCTCTTCCAACCAAAATATTTCTATGATTCTATGATTCTTTTCTGTCATCTACTGCACTTTGGTCTTTTGGGCACCTCTTCTTTGTTCATCTCTGTGCTTCATTGCAGCAGGAAGTTCAGCCTTTTAAGAACAACTTCTGGATGGTATTTATGTTTCTCCAATGGCAAATACTGCTGAGACAGTTAACTTGTGGCAAATCTTTGTGACTGTCCCTCAAAAACTACAATTAATATTAATGGCAAATCAAACGCCATCAATGAGAATCACTCTGGTGTGACAGGCTCAATTTCCAGCCCATAGCATCTTCCCTTTCAGCACATTAGTCCCAAGCTGACCTTTTGAACCATGCCCATGAGATCAGCCCAGCAGGATGAATAATGGAAGAGCCCGAGGGTCATCCAGTTGTCTGCACTGGCCAACTTGGAGAAGGTCTGGCCATGGGTGATTGTGACCACACCTCCTGGCTGTGTCCCTTCAGCTCCCCATTGACCCAGAGGACAGCACAGGGTCAAAGACAAGCCAACATGGCCCTTCCTGGCTCTGGCACGGGAAGCAGCCGTCACTCAAGGTCTTTGCTCACCTACACATTCCAGCAGCACTGAGTAGCAAGAGAAACCCATCCCCAGTCCCAGGCACCACAACATAGTGGAGAGCAGCCATGAGGAGATCTCCTGTGGCTTCTCAAAAGGTCCTATTGCAGTTCTCCAACAGAAGGGAAACTCAGCAGGACAGAGCCCCTGGATGTCAAGGAAAAACACTTGTTTTGGGGAATTGGGGAGGAGGTAGAACTCTGCAAGCCTCTCTCACAAGCCACGCTGATGGAAGGATGTGCTTTCTGTGGCCATGGATGCCAAGGACACAGCCCTGAAACCCCTGAAGAAGGAGGTACAGGTTCCAGCGATGGCATTTTTCCCCTAGTACCTAAAGCTTGGTGAAGGTGAGGACTAGAGAGGTGGACGACTCCCATGTTAAAACTCCCGACATTTTAACAGTCCATCATCCATCCTGCCTACACCAGCCACATCAAGATTCTTCTTGAGATTTCAGCCTGGGCAGAGGAAGCTCTTCATTATCCTACGTGCTCCCTCCCCCCATGGCCCACAAGAGTAGAAACAGAGGAGAGATAATTCTTGAAAAAACCCTAGAAAAAAAAAATATAATAATAACATGGAGCTGTCTCGAAAGAGCTGCTTTCTCTGTGTTGCAGGCGCCTCATGGATTAACCTTTTGTATATGCAGAAATAGGAAATGAATAATTGAGCAGCGCACAACATCACAGCATTCCCCACCCTGCACACTTCCTCAGACTCGATGGCTCGCGTTACAAAACCCTCTTCAATGACACCTTTTAATTGAGACGTGTAGACAATAGGAGGCAAGGGGCAATGAGCATTGCTCATCTCATCGTGCCCGGCGAAATGCCTGGGATCACGTGCGAGCCAATATAATTCTGTCAACAAAATTATGTACAGTAACAAATCCATCAGCCGAGGTGTATTCGCTGGTGTTCACAAATGCACGCAGGCGGTGGTGCAGGAGAGAACAGGGTTCCTCCCCAAGCTCAGTCCACCAGCACAACCTAGAAGAAGCCAGTTTGTCCCCACCAAACAGATCCCAGTAGTCAGATCCATTTTTACAGATCCAGTTGCAAGATGTTGACCTCAGTCCCTTTTTTCCCTCAGCTAAGGGACATCACCAAGAATTGTCTTAGCCCCCTAGCAAGAACTCATTCCCTTGGGTGCAGTCTTGCCCACACAGAAGTGCTTGCAATGGAGGACCTGTGAGAGCAAGAAGTCAACGAAATGAGGGTGATCCAGAAGAGACTAACTAGGTGAAGGCTGGAGAGACTAGGCTAGACATGAAGAAGAAGTTGTTGCCCCTGAGGGTGGTGAGAGCCTGTCCCAGGTTGGCCAGAGAGGTGGTGGATGAACCATCCCTGGAGACATCCCAGGCCAGGCTGGACGGGGCTCTGAGCAACCTGAGCTGGTGCAGATGTCCCTGCTCATGGCAGGGGGGCATTGTGGGGGCCGGGAAGGGCCCTTCGACCCACACTGTTCTGTGATTCTATGATTCTGTGAGACTAGAGAAAGAGAAATCTTTCTTTTGAGTTCCTGTTCCACCCGATTTGCCGTATTTATATTAGCACCATGGTCATCCTCTGGGCTGACAAACTGGAGGTGGGTGTTTCTCACCAACTCCTTTGAGCACTTGTATAACATGCTTCTCCACCAGCCTGCTAAGTGATGCTGCTTTGCATGAGGTCTTCCTTGATACCCTGAAGAGTGGTAAGAAAACATGAGTAGAGTCACCTGCTGATGGCATTGGCGGTGGAAGCCATGGAGATCTCCATGGTGAGTGCTGCGCTGGGCACTGGCACAGCAGTATCATGTCTATTCACACACAAACCATCACAATTTGTAGACTCCTAATGCTCTGGCACTAGGGTTTTGGGTTTGGCTGCCTTCCTTATCCCAGTAATTGCAAAGGCCATGCCTGAACAAACCCATCACAAGTATTTAGTAGGGAGACGTCAGGGATGTCTTTCTGAAGCACCACAAATCTCCATTTGCACTAGTTCCGTGTTACCACTTTCCAGATGGACTTGGAAGAAGGGCAAAGAGATCCTGAGCTACCTCTATAGCTTTTCCCTCAGGCAGCCTCAGGTATGGATCTAAAGTTGCACATCTGAGCATGGATCACTGTTACTCCCCACACCACAGCAGCTTTGCCCTGTCTCTCATGACTCGATCCTTTTGGTCACCGGTGGCCTTCTACTTCCCTGAGGGTGCAGAGGTAGGTCCGTCTCCAAGCAGATGCTCTGCTGTGGCAGGCTCAGCCTTGCTCCTATGGGATAAACGATGCCTTTCCCACCATTTCAGGAAGATCCCTTCCCAGCACCATTGTGTCTGATGACCATTTTGATGGAGCTGTGCAGACAGCTCTGCTGCTGACGCGTCCAGCTTCCTTGCTGGATGCCTGTCACAAGAGATCTGTAAACTCCTGACATGCTCCTAATTGCTGTGGAGAGACCTCTGTGATGGCAATTTTGGCACTGTGAGAGTGTGGTTCCTTTATACCTTAACAGAGCTCCTAGGACTGGCCTTGCTTGACTGCCCTTTGGAGATGGCAATGGAGAATGACTCCGCGGTTTCCTGGACTCCGCTGTCTGCTCCTTTCCTTACCTGTCCCTTGGGGAGCATCTCTGAAGCCCATCAGTGTGTGCAAGCCTGGTGCTTGTGTACACAAACTCCCGTAAATCCTCTGGTGTGTGTTTAGAAGGTCATGCAAGCAAGATGTGAGTGCTGATCCAGGATGTAGACGTGATGAATTCCTAAACAATCATCTTCTCGTGCCTAACTGGTTAATGTGTTAATGGCAACTCTGAAAGGATCAGTAACATGGAGGATGCTGGTTTTGATGAAAGCCCTAGAGCTGCTTCTCTTGTCCATGAATGGGCCAGACAGAAACCTTTGGAGATCAATGGACAGAGATCATCATGACAAGTGGATGCTGAATGCAGGTAGGAAGAGGACTAAAGCTTTTCCAATGCTGGATCCTGACAGACAAGGTCTAATAAAGATACAGGAAGCTTTACCAGCTAAGAAGGATCTATAACACTGGGCTTAACCAGAGAGCCTTCAGCATTCCTGGAGTGCCCACCTTTGGAAGGAGCAAAGTTCACATCTTCACACACTTGCTGAGGCCTTAGCTGAGTCCTCAGCTGAGTCCTCTAAGCCTTCTCCCTGGTTGTTACCGCAAATGAGCTGTGCTGAAGACAAAGATGAGCCAAACACAAACTTCTCCAAAGGCAGTCCTGCTGATTGGACTCATACCAGCAATGAAGAGAAGAAAGTAGCCTGATGAGGTCCTCACCATCCAGCTAGAATTGTTTATCTTTCCTAATATTTGTCATTTCCATGGTGACAAGTCCCGCTTCACCAGTGTCAATTCATTAGACCTAGTAATGACAAGTCTTTTTTTTTTTTTCCTAATGAATTCTGTTAATCTCCATTGCAATCAGACTCTGTTTACACTAGAAAATGGATATAATGTGTTACAGCACCCCTGGTGTGCCTCTGGGCTCTTCCTTCTCTAGCGTTCTTTTTTTAGTCAATGTGTTAGAGATTTACTTTCATACTTAGTGTTTCTGGAATTAGTACAGATATAAAAGAAAGGCAGAAAAGGAAGAGAGAGCACATTAACAAGGAGTTTCTGCCAAAGGACGTTCAGTGCTCCAGCAGTTTGATGGCCTTGCTTTCCAGCTCAGCAAATAAGAGCTAAAATCCTGATGTGAGCCACAACCAAACCAGGTTAAGCAGCCTTTGGTTCACTTTCCAGATATCTGCTGATGACTTCCTACGTCAATTTAGGATGTTGCAAACATGCACTTCAATTTATCCCTTCCCAGGGTGTATCTACCCACAGGGAGGGTAGATATTGGTTGGCTGCTGCCAACCAGTGAGCAAGGCAAAGAATTTGATGTGACACCTCTGCCTTCCCAGGGATGGGATCACCGGGTAGTAAGCACAAGTTGGTTTCTAACCCGTTCACAACCCATGAAAAAGAGGTTGCACCCTTATGATGTGATGGCTGCAATAAGGGTGGTTTTACCTGGACATCTAGAAACTGGGGTTGTGTGTCTCCGCTCCCTTCCTTTTGCACCACAACATGGGGCTGGTCCCTCCTCTGTCACCTCCCCTCTGAGCACAGTTTTAAGGCAGACTGCCGGAGTGTGTTGGCCAATTAGACCTTCCCATCCTAAAGAGGCACTGAGCAATTTCATTCCCTCCTGCAATGTCAAACCGCGGCTTGCTATCATCCATCCTTTTCCTCCCAGGACCACCCAGCCCCTCCCTTCCCGGTACCACTGGAGCAGGCTTCCTAAGGTGAATTTAACACATTAAATTTGTCTGTGTTATCTGCACTGCCCTGGTGCCGGTTCAGGCAAGAATGATGGATATGGTCCTAACCCGACAGAAATTAGGGAAGTTCACGCTGTGTTTTAATAGCAAATGCAGTGATTTGACATTGAATAATGGAGCTGGTCAGGTTCTATTAGTGGCAGATTAGACCATAATTCAATCTCATACCTTGCTGTTTTAAGCTTTTCTCACAGACTGTATTAAACCTGACCCAGGTCTGAGGAGGCAGAATGGAAGTGCTGTGTCGTACACAGGGATGAATTACATCTCACAGGAGCCAAAGGACAAAGCTGCATTTGGACCCCATGGGACCATGGTGGCAGCAGCTCGGACCTCCAATTCCAGTGCTCAAACTCATCCATCTGAGATAAAACAAGGCTGATAACACTTTTTGAGAGGGCGTCATTATATGGGGCTGCACCCACTGGAGATGGGGCACAGACCCACACAGTCGGCATGTAGGGCTGGAAGGAGTGAAATGCAGGAGAGAAAAGGGACACACATAGGTTGAGAGGGAAAGCCAAAGCAGGATCCAGTAGGTCCATCCCAGAAGGGGTACCAAGGGAGGGATGGAGACAGAGGTAAGGCAAGTGTGCCTTATTGTGGGGTGTCATCTCTAAAGGAAAGCGCCTCTGTGAATGTTGGAGCTCCGCACTTCTCCAGGGAGAATACAAGACACGAGGAAGAGCCCCAGGGCGTGGAGAGACAGAAAATCACACATTTTCAGTGGTCGGGAGTCGAGCAGATGTTTCCATGGCATAGCTGAGAACCTTAACACCTGGTTGCCATCCCATACCTGGTTCTCACGTCATTTCCCCATGGATGTCTTCCTGCAGCTCTTACTTACCTCATCCCTACAGCTTCTGGCCATGGAGTGTTTCCATCACTTTTTGAAGCCCAGGAGCTCCAGGCCTGTGTCTCAGACCTGCTTTCAGAGTTTTCTCACCCATGTACCTCTCCTGCCTGGGTTTCGTTTACTGAATGAGAGCGCAATCGAATCACTGACATGGTGCTGTGTTTTTGGATTGAGAGGAGAATGCTGAATTACTTTAGCAATCTTTTATTGAGTGCCTCAGATACAGAAAACCTAACAGAGATAACAATGTCTTGGAGATTAAATTCTGAATTAGAAAGATCTGAGTAGTTAGGCAAGTACACATTTTCTCCTTGGTTTTCCCTCAGCCTCCTCCCCCCACACTGCAAGTTGACAGAGCAGGCAAGAGTTTTGAATGTCCTTTCATCTTTACAAGATGCAATAGACCCCAAATGAAGCCATGAACATCATTGCCCTGCCTGCCCACCGTGCAGAAAGCTCCCAAACACCAAGATTCTCCCTCCTCTGTTGGGCTTTTGCTGATGCTGGTTCTGGAGTGACTTTCGGTCACTGGATGCCCAAGCTGGGGGAGTTTAGTGATGCGGACTGTCATTTCAGATGAACACAGACACAGAAACCCCAAGGAGATGTTTGGCTTCTCTGCTGCTTGTGTGACACCCAACGTCTCTTGTATCCTCTCTGACCTCCTTGCCAGGACCTCACAGGAGCATCCAGGGGAAGAGCTTTTGAAATTCATTTGCGCTGAGCTTCAGGGTGAACTGGAACCTCTGCAGCAACACGATGGATATAGAAAAGCAGAGACATTGGAAAGCAGTAGTACAGATAGATACAGAAATCAGTCAGCAAGGTTTCTTTACAGTGAAACAAAATTCCTGCTTTTTTAGCTTTGGGTTTTCTATCTTGTAGCTCCTGCATGCAGAAGGCAGGTTGCTACTTGCCACCTGGACAAAGTAGCCTCAGACTACCAAGATGCAGAAACTGATGGCCCTACAAAAAAGGGTAAGGTCTGTTTGCCATGAGCCATCTCTCATGGCTCGTGAGAGATCCAGGACCTCAGGGGAATCCCCTAAAAGACACTGGCCCTGGCAGGAGACAGCAGCTGAGCTTTCAGTACCTCTGAATGGGAGGAGGACAGGACAGATGGTCTGTTTTGCTGGGAGAGTTGCTGACGAGCAGAGTATTAGTGCCTGGTTGGAGGTCCAGTGCTCGAAACGGCTGCAGCCCCTCACTGCAGTGAAAGAAGCAGCAGGCGAGTGGAAGATGCAGATTTTCACAGGGTAAACCACCCCTGGGTGAAGGCAAAGGGGAGGCTGACTTCCAAGAGAACAGACCTGTTTGAAATCCTCCCCCAGGTAGCACCTGAAGCATTGGTCATTGTCACATCTTATTTACCTCTCCCTTTTGGCTTGCAATAGCCAGGGATGCTTTGCTGCTTTCCGGCCAGGACTCCTACATCTCTCCATGAATGGATGAACCATTCAACATTCTGCTCCAGGACACAGAAACCAAGCTCTGCCTCTGAAGCCCCAGGCAACCCTGGATTTTTGCTCACCCATCACCCTGATCTGTGCAAGGGAAGCGCTGTGGACAGCACTTCACGGAGCACTTTGACACGTGCCGATGACAAGCGCAGTACAAGAGCTGACTCTTAGGACTAATCTGGGAAAGGTTCCCTGAGGTTCCCCACACTGCGGCTCATCAGCTTCTGCCTCCTAATTGAACCTCTCCTGGAGACTTGTCAGCACAACAGGCACGTGACCAGCACTTCACTGCAATTACTCACTTCATACAGGTAGCAACACTAATGAAGGAGGGTCAGAGCCCTCATACATCTCACAAAACATGGGCTTTCTCACCTGTACTTCAGAACAGAGCCGTAAGAATTGTGTTCATTTTAAGGCCACAGTATGGCTTTTGCAGTAGTGTGTGCTGTCTTCCTCCACAAGCTTCCTGGAGCAGAGCGAAGGAATCCCCAACCTCGCACAGAGCACCACAGGTCTGCAGGCTTTTGCTTTGCCAAAAATGCTTCCAGTTCCCCTTGAGAGTTTCACGCTGAGACAGCCAAAGGCTGTAGGAACCAATCCAGCATCAGGAGGTGTCTTTTGTGGTGCTTTCTTGACCCTTAGCAACATCACCCACCCTGGCCAATACCTACAATTGTATCTGCAAACGCAAAGCCAGGAGCCTGAGTGGGTGCAGTCAGCAAACCAATCTCCATCAGTGGCCGGGGAGACACCACATATCTGGCCACCATGTCCTGATGGATTTTTGAGGGCTACGAAGCTCGTGAAGGGTCTGGAGAACAAGTGTGATGGGGAGTGTCCGAGGGACCTGGGGGTGTTTAGCCTGAAGAAAAGGAGGCTGAGGGGAGACCTTCTCACTCTCTACAACTACCCGAAAGAAGGTTGTAGCATGGAGGGTGTTGGTCTCTTCTCCCAAGGAACAAGTGATAGGACAAGAGGAAATGGCCTCAAGTTGCGCCAGGGGAGGTTGAGGTTGGATCTGGGGAACAATTTCTTCCCCAAAGGGCTGTGGGGCATTGGAACAGGCTGCCCAGGGCAGTGCTGGAGTCACCATCCCTGGAGGGGTTGGACAGACGGACATGAGGTTCTCAGGGACATGGGGCAGTGCCAGGGGTGGGGGAATGGGTGGACTCAATCATCTTGACAGTCTTTTCCAACTAAAACGATTCTATGAGAGTCATGGAACCTCATGATGGTCCCCTTGGGTGAGACCACTTCCCTTCACTCACTGAATACCCATCCAAAGTCCTGTTGCCTTCAGGATGCAGTTAAGGGGGTTTCTGTTGGGGATGACGACGCTTGTTCTGTCAAGGTGGCTTCCATGTCGCACATGCCAGATTAACTAAATAAAGCTCAGTGGTGGCACTAACCATGCCTGATGTGGGCATGTAACCGTGCTTGTACATCACGGCATGCTGAGGTGGAAGCTGGAATAACATCCCTCCAGACAGCCATTCTGTAAGGGAGAGAATAGGACAGGCTTGCTGTAATGCTAGGCATTAAAAAGCACTTATGCTGCTAAAACCAACATTAGAATGGCACATAAACATTGTTGTCATGATCTCAATTGGACTCTGGAGTCCCGATTGGAGCTCTGGCTGCCTCTGGGAGCCTGCAAAGCTGAGGGTGTGAAAAAAAGGAAAAAAAATCATGTATTACACTGATATATCTCTGACATACATAAACTCACGCCGATGCACCCATGCAGGTTGCATGAAAACTACAGGTAAGTGTGCAGCAAAAAGGGGGATCAACTAACACCTCTGCAGTTCCCAGGAAGTCAAGGCTGGGGCAATATGGCACTCATCATACTGCTTCTTAACCAAAAACTGCCTGAAGGGTACAAATCCAGTTGAGGCCCGAGCATTCCCAAAGCCCAGTAAGTCGGGGCTGTTCGCATCGTGATTTCGTGGCTCTTTTAGCAGCACCTCTAGCCACATCCTCTCCAGCAGCAGCTGATGCCTCAGGGACCTAGGAAAACATGGAAGACATGTAAAATACATTCTTAATCCCAGCCATAAGCCTGTCCAAATGGTTGGTATGGAAGCAATCAGTGATGATGCCAGAGTAAAGTTAAGCATTTGCAGTGGCAGCTTCAGGGAGGACAAAAAATGAGGACTAGTGGGATACCATCCAGTGAGTTGGGTTTTGAAGGAATGGGATGGGAAAAAAATCAGAACTAGGCTTCTACAGTAACCTCTTAACTGCAAACTTTACCTGCTGCAGAACTGTGCCCTCACACCTCTTACGTGTGGATTAGTTTTTAGTTTGAGCTTCAGCTTTTGGTTCATTCAGCAGATGTTGCTGGTTCTGGGCAGATGTGGTCTCTGTGGCTTCTTTCCCCCTCAAACCAGGAGTCTTTCTGAGTGGGTACAACAAGCAGCCCCAACACATTTCTCCATAAAGTACAGGCATTGCTGGCATCCTCATGGTTCTTTGAAATTGGTGGAAATTTGTGGAAGTCAAAGTTTTTAATTAAAATATCTTTATTATTCAAAAAGATGGGGTTCTTCCCTACATGAAGATGTTCCTGTGTGATTTTGCTAGTCGTAAGCAACTGTGAGCAAAGAACAAATTAGTTCAAGGATGATATGGTGGATCGAGAGAGAAGGAAAAATCTCATGAGCACCAGGTCCACATGGCCACTCAGAGTTTGGTGGTGACATCAAATGTGCTTGTAACCTCATGAAGGACTGAGCCATGAATTTAAACCAGCCCTGACATTTCTTTTCTGCCTACAATGGGGCTAATTGCCATGATATTCTTTACCTGCAAGCTTAGGGACAGCCCAAAAAGTCCACGACTGTTTGTTCCCCATGGCTGACTCACTGTGGTTTGATGCCCACAGCTCCCATGCTCAAGCAGTGCGTAGTTGGGTTGGGTGTCCAGCTTTTACTACAGTGAACAACACCTGGAAATACATAACTACATACTCCTTAAAGACTTGGACAATCTCAGGCTCCGTCACTGTGGTCAAAATACACTGACTTGCAAGAGGAGGAGCTTCCTCCCGCTTCTTCCTATCTCTACGGGTGAAAGGGGTCACCTCTGGAAACGCTCACACTGAGGGAGCCAGGAGACCTTAGAAACAAGGAGAAGAAGTCACAGATTTACTGGTCAGCGCAACAAACACATCAGGGGACACACACACAAGCATCCCGTAGCCAGACTAGCACAGCAAGAGGAAGCCAGCAATGCAAAATAGACTTGTGTATACCTTCCAGGCATCTCTCTGCAACACAACTCTGCCGTCTATAAAATGGGAACAATGATACTACCCCCCATAGCCATATGGCATGAGATGTGCAAAGGGAATAATTATAAATTTGGAGAAAATGAGGCATTTAGTGTCCAGGGTCAGTCCTATGTGTTAGCAAAGTCCACAGGTCCCCAAAAGATTGAAGGTTTGACAATATCAAAAGGTTGTCGAGAAATAACCTGTTCCTCTGCTTAAGGTTCATACTCAAGAGATTGCTTTCCCTGGCTGCAGAGACAATATTTCATTGAGTGAGGATATCTGGAGTGAGTCCTCTTGGGACTCGGATTGAGAAAAAAAAATAATATTCAGTGCACTGAAGCATTTTATAACTGAGCTTCAATGAAAGTCAATACAAACCATTTACTCAGAGACAGGAGTAGTCGACGTGCATGTATGAGGTACAGGCCAGCAGTGCAGAGCCCGGAGGCGACATATGTTGACGTTAACTAATCCAAAGACTTCATTGCCCCTTATCACAGAGCAAATAAAAGACTTTGAAGAAGGTTCTGATTTTAAACTCAGTTACCCCAAGTTGAAGGCAATGTCAGCAATTCTTATTCTCTCTATAGAAAATAAAATTTAAATCTATAGGAAGATATTGAAATAGTCTGTGCATTGCATCAGCCATTCAGAAGTAGAAACCATCCTCTTGACTGCAAAATCTTTCCTGTGCCAATTAGACCCCCCTACTGAAACACTGCAGGGAAAACCTTCAAGCCAAACAGCCTCACGATGACAAATTGAAGTTTCTCCCCTGAGCCCTTCTCCCTTTTCTCCCACACCTTCAGAGGAGCTCTGCACCCTGCTTGGGTAAAAATCACCTACGGGGAATAGTTCCCTAACATCATCAAGCAAACCTCGCATAGACAGAGGGGAGGATTCGCAGCACCAAATCTGAAGCCTCAAATAGCAGCACAATTACACTCTTTACTGGTGCAGCTCCAGGAGTATCCAGACAAACCACAGGCAAGTGCAGAGTAATTTTATCCTGATATGCCTGTCTAAACAGCAGATAGCTCGTCAGTAGTGTTCTCCCTCACTTGTTAATTTAACACTTGATATACAGGAAAAATTAGAATTAAAATGTACCCGGCTGCTTCCTGCATTCCTGATTCTATTTAGAAATATCTCACATCTCCCCACGAAATGAGATAAACTGCTCGAGACACTTAAAGAGCCTGTGTATATATATATATATATATATATAATTTTTTTTTTCTAAATAAGCCTGTGTGATTTAGCGTTCGAAACTCCAATGAAGATCAGGTTTGCAGCAGCCATCACGTTCAAATCCCAGCCCCAGCATGGCAAGAGAGGCAGCTTGCTGCTTTGGGTGGACAAGCTCTTGAAAGGCCATGAGGAAAGACAAGCAGCAAGGTAGGGCTGACTTTCAAAGAACTGACAGCTGGAATCAGGTTTAACAGCTGACTTTTTTGGAGTCTTTAGGCATGGCAGGTTACACGAGAAGCGTGCTGCTCCTCCAGCCACGGGGGCAACAAGGAAAGGAAACCAGATGCTTGCTGAGGACGTTGAGAGCCTTTCTTCCCCTTCTCCGAGGCTCTCCAAGCAGCAGCCATGCACACGTGATGGCGTGGAGAAGATGTCTGAAGAGGCAAAGGCAGCTCCGAGGCTCTATTGCCTGGATCTGCAAGAGGAGATGGCAAGGACTGCGCCGGACCCTCGTTAATCCAAGTAGCTGGAGACCATGGAGACCCCGTGAGTAAGTGCCAGCTTGCACATCTGCGAGGCGGTGGTGACGCTCACGAGCCTGTATCCTTCAGAGACACTTCTGAGTTTTCTTATTAAAAGATGAATTCTTGGGCTGGAGACAAAACAAAAGAACCACTCAGTTTAAAGCGTTATGCAAGAGCCACAGAAGTGGCCACGGGTCAATGTTAGTTAACCGTGCTGCCAGAGAAGGGAATTCTGGAATACTTATGTCCCTCTCCACTGCTTTGTTTTTCACATGGCCTACAAAATGAATGGAGATGTTGCAACTTGGAGAGCACGTAGCAGAGATGGTGGGCGCGGAACGCAATCCATCCCTTTGAAAACCCACAGAGTTAGAGCTTTGTCAGCGAGAAAATGTGTTAGCTGCGCTCATCGGGAGGGGAAAGACACAGAAAAGGAGACATGAAGAGGGGAGGGGAATAAGCAGTGAGAAAAGTCTGGGTTTAATCTAGATGAGTTGAGTGCAGAGGATGGACCCATGAACAGAGGTTTTCTGCCTGTCCTGACCCAAACACAGGGTTTGGCTGCTTTTCCAGGAGAGGAGAGTGAAAGCTGTGAGGAAAGATGTCACTCAGTGCCACCAAATGAATGATGGAAATCACAGGAAAGGTGATATCCTGGGAGAGATGCAGAAGGACAATGATTAGAGAACGCTTTATGGTCAAAACCTTGCATTTCAGAAAGGAGAGATCAGTGATAAATTTGGGAACACAATAAAAATAAAATTGGGACAGACGTGTAAAACTTTGGGGTCAATCAAGTGATCAGTTGATCAAGTGACTGATCAATAAAAGAGAGAGAAGGACTGTGCCAATGACTGGCAAAGAAGAAGATAATAAAAAAGAAGGGACGAAGACTGGGAGAAATCACTTTAAGAAATGCCCAAGCAGTCTCCAATGCCTCCTCTCAAATAAACAGTGATACCTTCAAATCTTGCAGCATTCCCTAATCAGTCCAGAGATGAACCCACAGCATCCGCTTGCTCTGGGGTACACTAACTTCTCCATGAAGTGCCCATCTTTAAGAAAATTTTCCATATTTGTGGGGCAGACACGAGCCTTGGGTTGGAAGAAACTCCTTGAGAAAGAGAAAAGCTGGTACACCTACATTAATTTACTGCTTGACGATTTCATTCTGAGCCAGTATTTCCTTCTCTGCAAAGGTAAATGAAGATCGCTAGACGCCGATGTTGAAGCACCTTGAGAGCCAGCCGTGGAGCTGGCCTAGCATCACATCAATGACTGAAGAATAAGGACCAGGGTGATGTCGGGTTGTACCACAGCCCATCACGGGGCACTGGTGACACCCCAGGGTGTCACGGCAAGAGTGGACACGGCTGCAAAGGTCTGAAGCAGCCTGTGACATGGGGAGAAGGAACAGAAGGAAACCTAAGTCGATGCTGGAGTGTAGTGCTAAGTGATCATCGCAAGGGTGAGCAATTAATGATAAAAGCAAAGTCTACCCTGGTTTCCCATTGCAAGCGCAAAATGAGGACAAGCGGTTGAACTCCACTGTCCTGTCTGTATAACATCAAACACTGTTCCATCAGAAATTAAACACTTGAGCAGAAATTCCCGTGTTTGCCCGGGTCTAAGTCCAAACTGCAAAAAAGCAGGTTCTCACAGCTCCCGTAACTCGTCTGCAGGAGCGGCTGCCCAAGGTGCGCTTGCAGGGTATCCAAAGCCTTCAGCAGAGGTGCCTGTATCCCCAAAATTACGCATCGCCGGGGCTGGTGGCTCTGCGACTCTGTCCCCAGTCCCATTCCAGTCTCTCTCAAGGGAATGGGGGAGCCTGGAGTTTCTCCAACTCTGTTCCCGTTCATACTGGTGGAACAAAACCTCCAACTCCCCAAACACCCGATACCGCAACCAGACTGGGCTCACAGGCACCAAGCTCCAAAGTAAAGCAAGGAAGTTTGCAAAAAAGAGCCTGCACATTTGTAAATACATCCATCTCTTGCCGCACAGCGAGAAGAGACACAGTCCCGTTAAAAAAAAGAAAAATAGACCCTCAAAACATCTGACCTTTCAAAAGTTAAACACAACCAAAGATCCAACGTGCCCGTGATCAACACATTTCCAACAAGCTCTCCTTGCAAAACCAGCACACGCTCAGCTTCCTCAGCTCTCTCTTACAATTTGAATTCAATCAGTGTTTGCAATTTCTCAATTGTCTCTCTTTCTTTTTCTTTCTCTCTCTTTGCTATGTTACAATATCCAGCAGGTTTTGCTGGTATGAATGCAGAAAGTGTGTTACCACCTCTGGTTGTAGAGAGTAAGCGAATAGGAATTTGTGTTACACTACCAAGACAGGGGTGAATAATTTGCAGTTAACATCCGTTCTAGTTCATTATCCTTTCATCGAAGCCTGACAAATGTGAAAACAACAACGAAAAATAGAAATTAATAGGAGTATTAGCACCGAATGCAGCCTACTATAGATTTAATTGTTACAAAAGAGCATACAGATGTGTTAGATCTCCTTTGTAATGACCTTTTATCCACCTTCCTGTCCTTGGGCATAAATCTATTTAAATTTAAAGACATCTATTTATATACACACGTGTGTCCGTGTGCATGTCTATACATATGCATGCGTATGTGTAGAGCAGAAGGTTTTCTCATCAGTTATCAATTAAGGCTGAGAAAAACCACTTCGACTATACTAAAGCACATGTGCAGTTTGACCTTCTGGATGGTTTCTCTCCAGGCAGCAGCTGCTCCCAGTGTCCTAGCAAGGGAGGTGACCCACAGGGTCCTGTCCCCACTTGTCCCCACGTGAAGGGGATGGATCAGCTCCACGTGGGATGAGGAGTGAGGAGCATCAAGCCATTGCTCTATCCTTGCACCACCCTTTTCGTGCTTTTTCTACGTCTGCTTGGCTTGGAAGGTGCTTTTCGCAAGAGATTCATGGAGATCTCATGCAAAACTAAGGGGCTGCATTTGAGTGGATAGCGGATGGTTGCCCACTTTCATGGAGGCATCTCCTCCAGCCCTGCAATTATTTAATGTGCATGTATGGGCTGCGAGGCCGAGAGGCGATTAAAAAATTACAGTAAAGCACCTTCATGCCAAACCTCTGTGGTACCTCAGTGTTGCAGCAACAGAGTGAAAATCCATGGTGGGGAGTGGTCCAGACACTTGCGTATCCTCCAGACAAAACTGAGGACCTGTAAGGAAACGGGGAATTTCAGTCATTGCTACTTTCCTCACTGAAATCCTCTTGAAAGAACAAACGCTATTAAAAAAGCCACTCATCTACCCTTCAAGGTGACCTGCAAACGAAGAAAAATGAGTTTGTGGCCTTATTTTTGGCTTAGTTACGAAGGCCTGAAAAGTTGGCAGAGATTCGAAGCAACGCTGGGATTTTTTTTTTTTCCTATTTTTTCTATACTTGTTTTCCTGCTAGAATTTAATTCTCATCTTCCCTGGCACTCTATGGCCAAAGAGAAATCCAACCATCACAGGGGACTGATGCTGGTACATCTGAGAGAAGGACACATGGTCACACCACCTCCTGGTTTGCCTCCAAAGGAGGAGAGGGAACACTTTTGGCTGCAGGGAGTTTATTTCTACATGAGGAGAGAAAGCATCCATTTGGCTTTTGTTAGCCTCTGTTTAACTTCCTGATCTAAGGAAATCTTGGGTGAAAGTAAGTGTCTGATAAAGATCTAATTCCCTTTCTCCTTTCACTGCCTGGTGGGGGAGTTCCCGTGTAAATTTGGCTGGATAGAGAAGAAGGAGAAGGGGGAAAAAAAAAAGGTGTCTGTCAGGAAACAAAATGACTCATGCTAACAGCTCACAGGGAAGGAAGTAGGCAAGTGTTAAAAATGCCCACGTGGAAATTTGGAGAAATTAGAAGCGATTAAATAGTCTAAGTCAGAGGGCTCTAACCTTGCCAAAAAAAAAAAAAAAAAAGAAGAAGAAAGACCGGATGCGATAATGCAGCTACAGCTACAAGATAAAATAGGAAAAATAAAACTTAGGCAAGTAGGGAGCAAGTACTTTAGTTCTTCTTCGTGCCAGAGTGGGTTTGGTTTGATTTGAAATCATTTGAGCCATCAGCGACCTGACCCTGCTCTCCCAGGAGACCCAATAGGTTTCACTATTGTCCCTCATGGGGAAGGTCTGGGCTGTGGTGGCCACTCCACACATGCCAGACTCCAAAGAGAGGACAACAGCTAGAGCAGTTCCAAAAACCTCATACTTTGCCCTCAAACTGCATTCTCCTACACATTGCACCACAACGGTCTAGTCCGTGCTTCACTGGGAACGGAGATATCTGGTTTTCCAGAGGCACAAAATTCCTGCGGGGTAGAAGAAATGAGACACCAAATCTGCCATCGATCAAGAAACTTGGATCGGGATAGCCTAAAAGGTTGTCCACAATTGTAGGACAAAGGGAAAAAAAAAATCTGATGTAATTGCATTTCATTTTTGGTTTGCATTTTTTAATTATTACTGCTGGGAGGATGTGTCCATCATCTCCCACTCCAAAAGTCCTCACTTATTTCCATGCCGATTTGATGACGTTTTGCCCAAATCTAAACTTTTCCTGCTGAAAACCGGTGGGAAAGGTCCTGGGCTGAAGCTCTAGACGAGCGTTACCAGGGCTTCCTTGCAGGGGTTTGCCCTGCTGCCTGGTCCCAGCTTCTTCTCAAGCTTTGCCCCATTCCCGAGAAATGTGAGAATGCAAAATAATCATGCAAACAACTAAATGAGATGGGAAACTGAGGAAGAGAGGTTCAGGGGAACATCGAGCAGAGCCTGTTGTTTCCCATTGATCCCTGCTCTTTGCTGGGGGGCTCTGCCTCGTTTTACATAGACATCATTTGTAAAAGCAAAAAAATGAATAAATAAAGTGATTTACTTACCGACCCTGGCAGGCGATGCCATGCAGGACTTTTCTGAGGACAACGGCGGAGTCGGGCAATGTCGCTAAGCAAAGAGCTCGGGAGCAGTTGAACCCCTTTTCCATGACCCAGGAGTCGAGGTGCCATCCGGGATAAATAAAAAGCAAATTAAGCAGCACCCTGCAAATTACTCAAACGGGTCATGAGACAAAAGTGCAGGACACCAGGGCTTGCTCCGAAACGGTGAGGTTTGAAAGGTTACTACGAGCAGGTAGGACGCGACTACGTTTGATTTCCAGCAGAAACGAGGTTGAGAGTCCCCGACGGGTCAACGGAAAGGGGAGCCGGGCTGGGCCTCCTCTGGGGACCTTCTCCCTGGAGAACCACAGTAGCAACGAGATCCTCCAAAAACGCGCAAGTTCCAAATCAAAAGTCAAGCCGCTATTAAAGGAAAGACATTAACGAGATCTAAAACCCTGCTATCCTGAGGTATCAAAATGTTGGGACTAAACCTGCCTTGTTCCTGCTAGTGGCTGCATTTTAAGGAAACCTTTTAAAAGGATTATCTTCAGGAACTCTCTTTCAACAGCCTTTCCTTTAAGAGTCCTTCATGGTGATACTCCTATTAATTATGTTGTGTGATATGATTGTGTATTTATTCGGGGATGGGTTGGAAACACGAAGCAGGGCTCACGTTTGCAGGTGTCACCGACAATACGGAGCCGGGTGACTCCAGCCTTTGATGTGGTTGGCGGTTGTGCCGGGATCTGCGCAGGGCAGGCGTCCAGGTGCCGCGGATCTGCGTTGTCACCAGCTTGTTTGATGTCGGGGTGATTGGCTGGCCGCTTTATTTATACATGGATTCTTTCAAAAGACCGGCAAGGACCCCTCGAGTGCCGGCTGAGGCTCTTTTAACAGGCAGCCGCAAGAAAAATTATATACGGATCTATATCAATACCTAGCTGAAGATAAAGGTGTGTATTTTTATCTGTACATATAGGTATTTCCATATCTAACTGTCTCTCTGTTTACCTGTTTTTAACAATAAAAAGGCGACTTCTCACACAGCTTTTGCTACTACATTTAGACCAGAAAAAAGAAGTTATTCCGCATCCCTCCGCTTCCAGCCTCTGCGAAGGTGTCCGGGAAATGACGGATGGTTTAGCAGCCTCCGTCTTTAGGCACGAGGTCTCATCCTCCTTGTAACTACTCCTGTGAGTAAGGGCTGTCACACCGGGAGCCCGGGAAGGAAGAAGTGACCTCCAGGGAAGAGCTCACCTAGGCCGGGTTTGGTTTAATACTCAGGGTGTTACCAACAGCGAGAGAGGTTTGGTCTCTGGTCTATAAAGGAAATTGCATCTCAGGTTCAAATACGGCCCTAAATGTAAAAAATCACAGATGTGGCCCTTAAATTTGGAAGGTCTGAGGCCACCTCCGTGGCCTTCGGTAGCCCGCTTTCTCTATATCTGCATAGAAGAGTGTGTGTCAGCATGCACACACAAATACCAGCCCGTACCGTATACAGACGTATGTGCCTCAAGGACACATGTTAAGAATTTCAGAAAATATTTTATATTTAAATACAAACGTTCTGCTCCAATTCAAAGGGACGCTGCTTTTGCATGTGCGTGTGCGTGGGCATCATATATATTGTGCATATATACAGCATACGCAGGCTGGATGTATGTTTAAATCTATGTCCGTGCACTTACAATATATGAATGCTGTAAATATCTGTACAATATGTGTATATTTTATTTTATAGGCACGCACATAGGGAGAGAATGAACTGTTTGTATAACATAAGCATAGAGACACAGAACATACATGTTGAGCATACAAACTGCTATATATATTATATATACCCATGTAGACGCGTATATAACATCTATATTGCATATATTATTTATAGATATACACAGACGTTTTTCCAAACTAAAGCATGTTCTTTTTCATATTGCTAATTTACTCAAAGTCTGTAACATAAAATAGGAGCATGGGGGGGGAGAAGGGAAACTTCACTTTACCTACTTCAGCTGAATCTCTTATTATTTCTTTTTTTAAGGAAACTTCATTGTATATTCTAGAAAAGTATATTGGTGGGGTAGGTTTACCAGAGGCAGAGAGAATGTGCAGGGAGTGAGAAAGTGAATTGATGGATGGATGGTTAAATGAATATAAATGAACTGATACTTTTACAGGAAAATAACATTTCTTTTCTTTTTTTTTTTTTTATTCTATAGATCAGTGGGTTTTGTATCTGTAATTCTTTCATATCAGCAAAGAGGAAATAAACTCCCATGTAAATCATTTTCCCCCCATCTGGAAGCATATTAAAAGCATGCCATTTTTTTTTTCTTTTAAGCAGAGCCTTTTTTCCCCCTATTTGCTTATCGGTTCATCCACCATTACATTTTAAATGAAATTGCAAGACCCCCCTCTCCTGCTCTCCCTCCCCTCCGCTTCCAAATTCCGGGCTGATGTCGGAAAGAGGGAATCAGCCTCTCCCATGCTTTAGAATAACTGACCTAGATTCAATTACAGATAGACCCGGCGGAGAGGACATCACCTCGCTGCCTTCTCAGGGGTCTCTTAAAAAAAAAAAGAAAGAAATTAAAAATAAAATCTAAAAAAAAATGTAATACTCCCCCCAAAAAGGGAGGAAAATGAGGGAGGAAGCAAATAAGCAGAGGGTTCCAGCAACAGCACCCAGGTGATGCAGGTGCCCGAGCATCCCCCGCCACAGCACCCGGGTGATGCAGGTGCCCGAGCATCCCCCGCCACAGCGCCCGCCCCGACGGCGCGGCCCCGGCCGCTGGCCCCACAGCGGGGCCGGAGGTTGCTCGGTCTCTCCCCTCTCCCTTTTTTTGGGGGAAAAAAGCACCATTTTTGGAAGGGTTGAAGCCTCCCGGTTCTCAGCGCTGAGAACATCCCGAGAGGAGCGCGGAGCATCGCGGCGCGGAGCTCCCTCCTTCCCTCCCTCCCTCCCTCTCCGCGGGACCGGGTGGGTGTCGGGGGGTCCCATTCAGCCTCCCCGGAGCCGGGTGGGGCTGCGGCGGCACCGGGAGGGAGGAAAGGGGGGTGCTCAGTGCCCGCCAAACGGCTCGTTTCATTTCAAAGTGGGACCGGGACCGCTCTAGGACGCGCCGCTCGCAAATATAATCTTCATATTCAGTTCAATGGAGTCTCCTTATAATTTACAGCGGAGAGATAAGGCTGGAGGATGCAATGAAAAAAAGAAAAAAAATCTGAAGCCATCCTCTACCCCCCCCTGTACTACGCTGCACCTTGGGCAGCGGAGCAGAATCCAGAATCTCAACTTCTCCCGACATATGTTTCCAGCAGATAAGTAAACAATCTGGACGTGAAATGAAAATTTTAATTAATGCAGTAATGCTATTACACCTCAAGTGTGCAAATCCCATTGCCTTGCACTGTGACAATGGGTGGGGAGGAGGAAAGAAAGCAGACAGACAACAAACCACAAGCAAATTCTAATCTGGGTTTTGCTTTTCACTCGGCTCCAATTGTTTTCATAGTTTGTTTCCTTTGAATTAATCTCATCCTTATATTTCAATAATTACCAGCTACTCATCTCTTCCCCTCTTTCTCTCACATACTCAAAGAGCCGACTCCTTCTCCCTCGCTCTCCTTTTTAAATTGGGATCAACCTGTATTTAATTTCTGGGCTTTTACGCGAACGCATGTTGGCTTGTTGCAGTGAGGACCTGCACAGACCCTGCACGTTATTTCTTGTTTAGCGGCGCGTTCAGTAATAATGAAGTATTTTGCCCTAATAAAAAAGGCAAGGAAATAAAAGATAATAATAAAGGCTGGGTTGTCCCTTTGATGTTGGTATAAAACGCCGCAACTGAAACAGAGACGTGTGAAGGGAGAAAAGAGAGACGGAGAGGCAAAATTAAGGACGGGGTGGGGGGGGGCGGGAGGGGGAAAGGTAAATTACAGACATATCAAGAGCCTCGGCAGTGTCAGACGCTGCCTGGCTTCGACTTGAGGAAAATAGAGCTCGGAGTCCCTCCTGCCCTCCCTGTAGCCTCTGCGAGAGGGGGAGAAGGGCCGGGCTGGATTTAGCTCAATATATAAAATGTTAAGCATTTTAAAATTATTTTCTAGATATATATTTTTTAAGAGAGGCGGGTGAGCAGGATTCAGCTGGGATGACCCTCACCTGCCCGCCCCCACGCCGGCCCTCGGCAGCCGGAGCGGCCGCGGAACACGGAGCCGGCGCGGCCGGACCCCACGCGTGGGTCCCCGGGTCTGTCCGGCCTGTCGGGGCTGCTGGGAGGAGAGGAGGAGGATGTGGATGTGTTTCTGATCACCGCTCACTTTTAAACACCACAATCAAGGAATGTAGCCAGGAGGTCGGGCCTGGAATAAAACCGTAAAATCAGAATTGCAATCTTTTTGATGTTTCAAAGTCTCTTTGAATGCCTTTGATACACTCAATAGCAAATTTACTGGGTTATTATCACTAATAAGCAGAAATAAGTAATATCTCTCAGAGACTTCTATGGGCTTAATGTCTTCCTTTCAAATAAAGTTTTTTTAACATCACATAATTCCCCTTCTGTCTTTGTCTCTCCTGCAGCAGAGCTCCCTGGCGATCGCACGGCCCCACCTGGGCACCGGCCAGGGCTCTCTCGGTTCCTTCTGTCTCCCGATTTCTTCCCTCTTCCTCTCTTATTTGTTGTTTTGTTTAAAGGAAGGACAATCTGGGTGTTTTTAACTGTCTAGGTGGTCCTGCGGGCGGTATTATGCCGAAACAGAACCGCTTTCCGAAGGTGAGAAGTGGAAAGAGAGGGAGAGGAGAGAGAGGAGAGAGAGGAGAGAGAGGAGAGAGAGGAGAGAGAGGAGAGAGAGGAGAGAGGAGAGGAGAGGAGAGGAGAGGAGAGGAAGAGGAGAGGAAGAGGAGAGGAAGAGGAGAGGAAGAGGAGAGGAAGAGGAGAGAAGAGAAGAGAAGAGAAGAGAAGAGAAGAGAAGAGAAGAGAAGAGAAGAGAAGAGAAGAGAAGAGAAGAGAAGAGAAGAGAAGGAGAAGAGAAGGAGAAGAGAAGGAGAAGAGAAGAGAAGAGAAGAGAAGAGAAGAGAAGAGAAGAGAAGAGAAGAGAAAAGAAAAGAAAAGAAAAGAAAAGAAAAGAAAAGAAAAGAAAAGAAAAGAAAAGAAGAGAAGAGAAGAGAAGAGAAGAGTAAGGGAAAGCAGAGCGGGGGGAGCTGCGGGGGCGAGGGGTTCCGTCCCGGCTCCGCGGTGCGCGGTCCCCGCCGGGCCAGCGGCTCCGCGGGGCTCCGCGGGTGCGGAACGAGGCTCCGCGGCACAGCCCGGCCCGGGACAGCGCCCGGTCGCACAGCCAAGGCGTGGTGCGCATAACCCCGCGGCCTTTGTTTAATGATTTTATTGAAAGAAGGAGACAGTTGTGGGGAAACAGGTTTGACAAGGAGCTGCATTTCCCCCTCGAGGGAATAGCTTTTTTCCCTTCTCTCTCTCTCCCTCTTTCTTTCTGTTTTTGGTTTCCCTTTGACATCAAAGTCAGTAATCGGTTCACTGCAGTGTCAAGATCATTATTTAATTTATTTATCTCCACGAGTTAAACAGCTACACACCTGCAGATGGGCGAGAGAGTTGGAGGAATAATCCGACGCGGGGAATGGAAACCAAACACATCGTGGGCAGGGGGAAGGTCTGACGGGGAGAGCGGGGCAGGAGGAGGAAGGCGAGAGAGCGAGGAAAAGAGAACGAGAATCAGGACGAGAGAAGAGAGAAAGAAAAAGAGAAAATGAGAAAGATGAGAATGGAAGGAGAGAAACAGAGAGAGGGAAGGGAGAAAATGAGAGAGGAAGAGAGATGGAGAGAGAAAGAGAGAAAGAGAAAGAGAGAGAGAGAAAGAGAGAGAGAAAGAGAGAGAGAAAGAGAGAAAGAGAGAGAGAGAAAGAGAGAAAGAGAGAAAGAAAGAGAGAATGAGAAAGAGAGAAAGAGAAAGAGAGAAAGAAAGAGAGAAAGAGAGAAAGAGAGAAAGAGAGAAAGAGAGAGAGAAAGAGAGAAAGGGAGAAAGAGAGAAAGAGAGAAAGAGAGAGAGAAAGAGAAAAGAAATCGCCGCTAAAGTTTCCAGCCCCGTCACTTCGCGCTCGCCCACCTCGCCCCGTTTTTGTCCCCCCGGCCCTCCCCGAGCCCGTTCCCCCCCCGCAGCCATCGGGCCGCCCCGGGGAGCAGCGCCCCGACGTGCGTCCCTCGGCTCGGCTGGCTCAGGGGTCCGGAGGGTCTCACCAAATCTCTGCTGCGGTGGGGAGCGGGGGGTGGCCGCTGTGTGTCCCCCCCCTTTGCTCCCCATCTCCTGCGGGGCCCGGCGGGCCGCGGGCGGGCGCTTCCCCCCCTTTCCCTCTCCCTCCGACCATTGTCAGCCTAATCTGGGTGGATGTTCGAGGACACTGAGCTATCGGTGTTATCACCCGGAGTGACAGCGACTGTCAGCTGGGGTTAAATCAGCGCTCGGCGCTCCCGCCGCCGCCCCGCGCCTCCCTCTGCCCCACGCCGGCCGCATTCAGCCCCGCGTGTCCCAGCGGATCGTCCCGCTGCTCCCAGGCCCTCCCGAAGCCAGCGCCTCTAATTGTCCTCATTTGTAAGAGCCGGTTTTGTCATGCTAAACAAGGCTGGAGCAGCCATTCTAACCTCTCCTTTCAGCCCTTTTCTCCTCTCCTCTTTTGTTTACCTTCGCCTGATCTCTCATTTATTTATCTATCTATTCTTCCTCTGCTTACCCTCCCATTCAAGCCCCATGTATGTTAATTGTGTTATGCCGTTTAATTCTAACATCGGTCTCCAAAGAGCACTTAATGAGCAAAGCACATCCAAACACGCTATTCAGCTCCTCCAGACCGACCTCTGCGTCTTCCCCCCCTTCCCCTCCGTCTCTGTCCCCCTCCGCAGCGAAACCCCCTCCCTTCACAAAGGAAGAGGCCCCCCCAACATCACTAATTGAGCCGGATAAGACGCTAATTCCAACATTTCAATCACTACTAACACCCCTTTCCAAAAATGTCCTCGCACCGGTAAAACTTCAACGCCGCGGAGGCAACTTGGGAAAGGCCGGTTCCCCGACGGGATGGGGGGGCCGGGACGGAGGGCACCAGCCCCCCAAGCGGACACTGAGATTTCCCGTTTTTCGGAAGTTTTCTCGCCCTCCCCCGCCCCGCAACCGCTTTTCCCCGACGGGCTCCAAAACGGAGCCCGACCCGGTCCGGTAGGACTCCCAAAACCGGGCCCGAGCCGGTGGGTTCAGCTACCGGAGCGGGGGATCGGGTCGGGGAGAGCGGCCCGCGGCGGCGGCGAGCGGCGGGGCTGCGGGCGGAGCCGGGTCCCGCGGGTCGGGGAGCGCCGCCCGCAACCTCCCGCGGCCGCCGGTGCGGGACGCGGGCTCGGGGAGCCGGGGCAGCGCATTTACAGCACGCAGTTTTGCCTCGTTTGATGACAGATTGTCTTTATTCAAAACGTCTTTGTTCAACAAATCAAAAGGTTTAACGAGGTAAAATACTGCCGGATACATATCTTTTTTTTTTTTCTTTCTTTCTTCTTCCCAAAGACATTGTGAAAACATTTAAATTACCATCGGTTTTTATTCGATTTTTCGTTATTATTAATAGTAGTATTAGTATTATTAATTTTTTACAGTTCTACTGCCTGACTTCATACCTGACGCTCTGTCTAAAGTAAACTTAGATCTAGTCTCACTGGATCACACAAATTTAAGGACTATCTGTTTTAAATTAAGCAAACAGTATCATATGTTTTAAATATAAATGTTTCTCCCCCTCTTTTTTTTTCTTTTTTTTTTTTTTTTTCAAACTTCGAAGAGCCTTTTTCTGACATGAAAAGCAATTTTACCTAGTAGTGCGTGGTGGCAAAATATATATATATATATATTTATATATATATAACACAGCTGATCTCATCTTTCAATGTGCAAAAGGAAAAAAAACAAAACAAAAAATCATAATAAGACCGAGACTTCCCAAAGTCAAATCCAAGTGACATGAGACCCTGGAGAACTCATAGACATTAAGAGAATAAATAAAAATCGAAACCAACCGCCTCTCTCTCCTTTTTTTTTTTTTTTCTTTTTCTTTTTCTCCCCCGCTTTGTCCCGAAAGGGCAGTTCAAGGTTTGCTTGTTTTTTCTTTTCTTTTTTAAAACACATTTACAACTCTTACAAGTGCCGGGTTCCTATCTGCCCCCGCCATTGCATTTCCCCCCATCCTGAGCCTGGGGCCAGCTCTCAGGTTGAGCTTTAGGCGAGAGCATCTCCGAGTCCCCGAGGCAGCGTCCGCGTCTGTCCCGGCCCGGTGGCCGCCACCAGAGTCCTGTTTCGGGGTGACCTTTTGCTTCTGTAGGTTTTATGTACATGCACACGAAGGAATCCCAGTTCCAGCTGCCACCCGTGGAAGGGGGACACACACACACACGCCTGTGGGGGTGTGGGTGGGTGGGTGTTACATGGCAGTCGCATGTGCTGAAGAATAAGGGTCTATCCCAGTCTTGGTCATGCCTGGGAATAATATGTAGGCAACTGGAGGTTGCAAACTGGAAGCCGACCAAGCGGTACAGTTACATGGCACGACATAGCCCGGGTTAGTTGGCGAGGGGTGAGTGTGGGTGTGTTGGCTGGGGCAGCTCAAGCTGCCAAACGCCCCGTTCTGGTATCCCAAGGTGGAGGCGTAGGGCAGGGTGCTGGTGGCTAAGGTGTGAGGAACCTCAGTCATCTTCTGAATGGCGCTGGAGCTGAACTGGCTGGGGTCAAGTAAGGAGTAAGGTGCTGAGGTGGGAGGCAGGAAAGCCCTGGCCTTCTCCGGGGAGCTCAGCAGAGAGTCAGTGGCCCCCACGGGAAGCCCGGCGGCCTTTAAGGGATCGGTTTCCCCGAGGTAAGGCAAAGGGAAGACATACCTGTCCTTTTTGAGCAGGTTCTTGGGCTTGCGCCGGGGTCTGTACTTGTAGTCGGGATGCTCCTTCATGTGCTGCGCCCGCAGCCGCTTGGCCTCGTCGATGTAAGGACGTTTCTCCGCCTCGGAGAGCAACTTCCACTCCGCTCCCAGCCGCTTGCTAATCTCCGAGTTGTGCATTTTGGGGTTCTCCTGGGCCATCTTGCGCCGCTGGCCGCGGGACCACACCATGAAGGCGTTCATGGGGCGCTTGATGTGGTCGCTGGGCTTGGACATGCTTCGGCCGGGCGGACGGGCGGGCGGCTCGGCGGTTGGGGCGCGCTGGGGGCGCCGGACGGCGGCGGGAGGAGGAGGAGGAGGAGGAGGAGGAGGAGGAAGCCGGAGGAGCGGGAGGAGCGGGCTCAGCTGATCATCACAGATCCTCCGCCAACGCCGTCCCCGGCGGGAGCCCTGCCGGGGCGGGGCGCGGAGAGGCGCGGAGCGGCGCGGGTCGGCCCGCGGGGCCCGGCGGGCGGCTAAGCGGGCGGCGAGCCGCCGGGCACAGCAGCGGGCCGGCGGTGGGGACGCGGAGCGGTGCGGGGCAGTTCAAAGGCGAGGGGCTGCGGCGGTGCGCGGGCTGACATAGCGGCAGGGCGGACACAGCGCGGGCGGGCGCCCAATCAGCGCGGAGGGGGACCCGCTTAAAAAGAGAGGGAGAGAGGAAGGGCGAGAGGAAGAGGAGGGGAGGGGACAAGGGAGGGAGGAGGAAGAAAGGAGGGGAAAGGAGGACACCCCCCCCCCCCCCCCCCCCCCGCTCCCCGTCAAAGGCGCAGATTAAAAGGAAGGCTTTTGTGAGTTGCCGTGCTAATAGCAGCAGCGGGGGAGGGGAAGGGGTCGTCCCATCCTCCCCGCATCCCGCCGGTGTGCGGAGCGGGGCCGGTCCCGGCGCCCTCCAGGCTCCCCCGCTGCCGTCGGGGCTGCGAGCGCCGTGCGCCGGGGCCGCTCTCCCGCTTCCAATCCGCCCCCCCTCGCCCCCGCTTCCCCGCTCCGCAGCCCCGCTTAACCCCGGGAGCCGGCTCGCGTCCCGGCTTGCTTTGAATAATTGCCTGCCGCCCGCGAAACGCCCGTGGGGAAAATATTTATTAAATGGAAACAATTGTCCTGGCTCCCGGGGGGGAACCGCGTTTGTTCCAGGCTTATTGGTTTTTAGCACCTGCTTTGGTTAACAAACCTGCTCTGAAAAGCCCCCGCCGGGCCACCCCCTGCCCCCGCCCGCCCGCTCCCGAGAGCGACCGGGGAGAGAAACGAGAAGTCGGGCGGACGGCGCGGCGGGGGGAGGATCCTCGGGCCAGGCGGGGGGGCGGCCGCCCCGGCCCCTCCGGGCTCCCCCCGCACCCTCCGCCGGGCCACGGCCGCCGCTCCGCCGGTAACTTCGCCTCCCGCCCGGCGGGGAAGCCGCCGCGGTCCGCTCCGGTGCTATTGGTGGGTACCGACCTACCCCCTCCTCCAAATAATAATAGTAGTAGTAATAATAATAATAATAATAATAATAACAATAAAAACAATAAAACAACCGCCCTCCACTTTATTTCCTTCTTCCTTCCTTTCCGCTTGCAATAAATGACTTTCATTTCCCGGCAGAGCCGTGTGCGTGCGGGGCCGGGGAGGAGGAGGAAGAGGAGGAGGAAGAAGAAGAGGTGGGCAGATGATTTAAAGTCCGCTCACCTGGACGGGGCCGGCAGCGCCGGAGGTTTTGGCTTTGCTACCTGCAGCGCCATCCCAGCGCCTTTTTTCGTTGCATACACAAAACCACCACGAATTTTCACAGCCCTCGCCGGGAGCCCCGTTACCCAGAGCGGGGGCTACGGACGGGACCCCCCGCTCGGTGACGGCACCGGGGAAATTTCCCCCTCCCCAAGGTGGGGTCCCCCGAGCCTCACCTCCCACCCCCAGCAGCCCCTGCGTGCACATGGACCTGCAAATTTAAAAAAGCGGGTGCAAGCCGCCCTTTCCCCCGGTTCTCCCCCTCCCTGAGCCCCTGCTACGTGTCCCCCCTCGGGGACCTCCCGTGGTCCCGGGAGCCCCGTCGGGGCCGTGCCGGGGATGCCCGAGCGCTGCCCGCCCCGACAGGCACCTGCGGGCCGGGCCGTGGCCGTGGCAGGATGACACGCGTGAAAACTTGTGGGTTTTACCCCATTTTCCCTGTGGGAACAGCGCTCCCGGCTCCCGGCGCTCTGCCCCGCGCAGCGGCCGCGCTCAACATCCGCGGTGAAACCCGCGCTGGCGCCGCTTCCCCCGATCCCCTCGCCCCAGTATTTTGTGTTTTGCCCTCCGCCGGTTTAAATACAAAACTTCCTTTGTTTTCATTGTTTATTTTCCGATTCTTCGCGGTGGGGGAAGGTGGGGAAATTATATCATTTGTCATCCCTCACTTCATCTTCGCGGGGGAAACCTGGCGTCGTTTTCAAAAAATCCGGGTAGCAAGAGAAATCGGTGGGAAGGGAGCGATGGCTCGCAGGCTCTGCCTGCTCCCGAAAAGTCTTTTCAATCAGTTAAAGCTGCTTCGCAATATTAATGATTAAAAAAAATAATAATCGGCAGCCCTGCTTTCATTGGCTGGTGCCTTTGCCTTGATGCATCACGCACTCTCCGAGCAGCTCGGGGCATTTCGGGCTGTAGGTTGTTCATTTACATCCTATATATCCCCCCGTTAAATTTTTTTTTTTAAAAGCAGAGAGGAAAATAAAGATTTCCTTCGCAATATCAACACCTTCATATCCTTAAATACTTCAATTTTTACCCCAAATCGCCTGTCCTGGCAGAGACCTGTTGCAGCTGTACATCTCCCGAGGATGGGTTTTTACAAAATTCGTACCCTTTTTTTTTTTTTTTTCAAGTGAACAGCTATTTCCAGGGATGTGACTGAAATCCATTTCTCCTTGCCAGCTTGTTTAGACACCAAAACTAATAGTGCGATTATTAATCCTGAATAGTATCATGGTAATGCAGAATGATGAGAACGGCCTGATGTGGAAACATTAAAATCAGGTTCTTGGAGATAGTTCACTTGGAGTAACTTTAAATTAGATGAGATCATGTAGCCTGAGATCTCATATCAGCATAAATAGAGCTGTGTTTCTGCCTTCATCTTCCTCCTCCTCGCAGGAATCACGGTCGGGCTTGCAGTGCTGCAGTTGCCAAAAGTGAGAGGCAAAGAGCACGACACCTATAATTTCAACATAGTCCCAATTCAAGCTTCTAGTTGCTGGAAAATATTGGATCTTTAAATGGATCTTCAAAGAACTTTTTTTTTTTTTTTACTTTTTTTTTTTTTTTTAATGCCTGAACTTGCCAGGAAAGTGAGTGGATTAAAAATTGGTTTTTAATTGAAGGGAGCACATTTTGGAAAGACTTTCAGGTCTCTGGTGCTTTTTCACAGACACTGAGGTCTCCTGTCCTCCCTGCTGTCCTGCGTGACCTGGTGAGATCCCCACTGACACCAATGCTTTGTATAAATATATGGAATTAGCTCAGTGCACAGGCTGATTATTTTGATGCTTTTCCTTCATATTTGGCTATTTTACATGCAAGTGCATACATATATTTCTTTATGCATGTGCCACACATTAAAAAAAAGAGACCCATTTAATCACATACCACCAAATAATATTTCCCAATATATAAATATGTAAAATATATGCACACCAGCTCCTACAAGCACACGGCACCGATGCATCCACTGATACTGTGCGGAACATACTCATGGGTTATTCTCTGTGTGTGTCTGCAGTATTTCTTGCTCAGTCCCTCTCCATAACCCCGAGAAAAGCATCCGTGCAACTCCGGCTACAGAGAGTGACACCGACACAGCCTCCTGCACGCTGAGATTTAATGGAGCAGGTCACTACCTTGTACAGAGGTGACAGAGGAGGGGAGCGGTGATGGATGGGGCAGATTGGATCATCCCACGATCTGCTTTACTCAGCATCTGCTTTCTCACACTGGCCAACCAGAGACACGTTGGCAGAAGAGAGTTGTAGAATAACTTGCTACGAAAATCAAGATTCCTCTCCGTCCTCATTAATTAGGACCTGGCTTATGTGCTGAAGCTGAAGTTTACAGCCCTTTCAAAACTTGATTTTCGCTCTGCTCATTTTTTCTACCCGTAATGATCTCCTCTAAACACCCCATCCTTTAACGCAGTGCTACGTGCATTTACAGAACTCATTTCTCACAGGTGATCTGTTCATTATTCTTGTGCAGCACACATTTTTTTGGTAGCCTGCTGTTAATGAGGAAGGCGATGTATATTTTGGCACCGGGGGATTTCCCTCCGGGCAGGTGACAACCCCGCAGTGTGGCCAGTCACCCCGGGAGCCGCTGAAACTGGAAAACCTCTCCCGTGCCGACACTGCGGGCAGCTCCGGTGAGTTTTGCTGTTGTAGGTCTTCTCACAGCCCCTGGGATGGGGTTGAAAGGGGTGAAGGTCCTGATTAGTGAGCCAGCGGGACAGCCTTACAGCGTGATGTTGTGCCCTGAATTATAGAAGACTTTCCCGGATGATAAAATTAAGTATAGCTTGCTCTGCATGTAAGTGTGGAAGCGCTTTACTCACCGCAGCCGGGTCAGTGGCCACTTGGGCTCCCGTTACCATCACTGCCAAGTGCACAACGCTGGGGCAGAAACTGCAGCTCAGGCTCCACGGGGCCCACGAGGGTCTCTGAGTGCAACCCCTGCAAGAGGTTCCTGCAGCAATGCCACCTCTGTGCCACCTCCTGGCCTTTCCTTAGCAACATTAGCTGTTAAATAACAGCTAAGGAGTGGCTAAAGAGTGGCTCATCCTTTCCAGGATGAGAAATGCCATGGGGAATCCCAGCAAGGCTCCTCTACGCTGGGTAGACCTACACTGCAGAGCCCCATGAGGTCCCTGGGTGCAGCATCCCACGACATCCCTGGCCGTTTGCTTTCTCTGCAGCCGATGAGCCTCTCCAGTAAATAAATATATTCACTCTGGCCACGCATGTAAACCCAGGGGCTTGACACACAGTTGAGTCTGGAGATCGTATGGCCAGGGAGCCTCAGTCATCGTCAGCAGCGCGAAGTGAAGGATAAACGACCTGAGCTCAGAAGTGCAGAACAGACTTGTAAGGAAAGGTAGTATCTTTTCTTAGACCAACTGATACAGTCGGGGAAAAAAAAAATACAGACAGGCTTTCAGGCACACTAGCTCTGAAATAGAAGCAGCAACTTTCAAGAAAAGTGCCAAGGCTGAACTGTTTATCTCAGGGACTCACCCGCCTCCGTTTCTGGGGATGCTGATGGCTTCATCAGCTGTGACGCATCCATCCTCCCTGGAGCAGGATGAAGCACAGGAGTGTGGTTGTTCCCAGCGATATGTCAGGCATGGAAAAACACAGAGGCTGGTCCCAGGCTGGGTGAAAAGCTTGGGGTAAGGGGGGGAAGTAGCTCCCAAGGTTTGGTATTTCAGCTGAGATCTGGAGGAGCCTTTGTCTGGATCGCTGACTTTGGTTGAAAGCTACAGGTGGAAAGCACAGGGAGCTCAGAAAAACACAACCAACTGCTGTGTTCTGCAAACGGAGGACACGCTCAAAAGTGTTATCTCGCTGTTACTCTTCTAGTACAACAGGAAAAGTGGAGGTCTGGTCAAGACGCAAAGATACAGAGGAAAATACTCCTGTTGATTTGTGTGATCCCAACACCAGTTCACAGGCTTGGGTTTCTATATCTTGTCCCTGAGGGCTGTGGTGCTCCAAGTTTCAGAAGCACCTGTTATTTTAGTGAAGGGTGGTTCAGTTCATGTCCCCTCCACCTATTTAGAATCTGCCAGCATCATACATACTGACAAGGTGGAGTTTGATTTTTTTTTGGTCAAATCTGCCCTCTTTGGCCAATGTACCCACTCTTGTGAAAGATCTGCCCCCATAAATGCAGCCAGGCCTACAACACGGTTAAGCTGATCTTTAACTTCCCACCTATGTGAACCAAACCGTGCAAGAGCCATATAATTTCCTCCCTTCTCACATACACTGATATGGCCCTTCAGTTAAACATATTCACCAGAAATACAAAGCCTGTGAGAAGGTAACACTCGAGACCCATCAAGGATCCGGTGAACAGCCAATTTATTTTACTGGAAGGACTCCAAACCTCTTTTCTCCACTCAAACCACTGTTCTCAGCGTCTCAGGGTGAAGCTCCAGAGCTGAAATGGGATATTTTAAGCACTGAAGGCCATCTCTTCCCCATGACGCGTTCCCAGTATGAAGGTAGGACTCTAGAAGCACCGATGGCCAAGTGCTATCTGCCATAACCCTGGAGAAGTCACCCGTCTCAAGGCCCAAAATAATCTGGATAACCTCCAGAGCACGCAGCGAGGTTTTACGCATGTTGTTTAAGTCCTGAATTGCTGGAGATGACCATGGTTGCAAGAGATGCTCCAGTAAGCAAGAGATGCTCCATGGTAGTAAGAGTTGGCCAGATGCTCTTCTGCCTCAAATCCAAGACCCTCAGTAGACTTCACTCTGTGCAAGGCACATCAGATATTGAGATGCTGGTAGACAGCACCAAGCCTGTCTGGCAAACACAGCTTTGGACTGAACAAAAACAAGGTCTAAAGAGCCAGTCAGTTCTGCTGTTTCTTGAAAATTCAACCCTGCCACTGACCTCACCAAGTGAAGCAGCTTCAGGAAAACCACAAAGCACATACCCACCCGTGCTCTTTGAAAATGCAATGGCTTCCATCCAAACACAGCTTTGCCGGGGCCCAGATGCCTCCGAGATGCCTTTTGTTGCTTGCTGGAGGTTCATGGTGGCATTCATCCCTCTTAGAAGCAAATCTCCTTGCTGGGTCACCACCAGACGCTCAGCAGAGCAGAATAATGCCACATGCCCTTATCACAGAATCATACGATCATAGAATAGTTTGGGTTGGAAGGGACCTTCAAAGCTCATCTAGTCCAACCCCCCAGCAATGGGCAGGGACATCTTCACCCAGATCAGGTTTCCTTGAGCAGGAAAGGTGCCCACACATTACACATAGACTTGGAGTGGACAGGCTGTTTTCTCTGGAGTGTTAGCTGTGAATTAGATGCCATATCCACCATAACGTGCTGGTGGGAAGTCTGGTGATAGATCCACTGCAGTAAAGACCCCTCCAGCATCTTCTCCAGGACTGCAGAAGCTGTTGCTCAAGAGGAAGTGTCAGGGCTGCAGTCTCCAGCCATGCAATGGTCTCCACCACCTTCCTTGGGCGTCAGGTTGACCTTCTGCCCAGCAAGGCTGTGAAACAAGTCTGCAGAGCCAGGAGAGAAGGAAACGGCACTGCTGGACTGCAAAAAATGAGTCAAACAGAGGCATGGAGACAGCAAAGGGATGGAGAAGACCTCCAACCCCTTGAGCCACTTGGAGATCCACCTTGCCCGTGTGGGGGATGCAGCCTTGTCCTGACAGACCAACTCTGCTGCCAGACAGACATGATGACTGGCAGCAGAGCTGTGCTGGCCTGGTGCTATCAGAAAGCGTTCCTGATTTATGTGGTACAGGTCCTCTCTCACCTTCCTCGGCCTGGTCCTGCTCATTTGATCACAGCATCCCTGACTCAGGACCCTTTTCCATCAGAAACAAGACCCTCCGCAGGAAACTTTGGGCGAACTCTCAGGAACTCATTTTGAGGGATGGTACAGATTATATGATCATGGCTTGAGGAAGTTATTATATTTTTAATTGAATTTCGTGTGCTCTGCACAGATACTACAGTAGTGGGCCCTTTATCAATTGTTAACACGAATACTAATGAATACTAATGCTAATCATTTGTTTCTGGAAACAAATACAAAGATATTTGATGGAAAAATCTCTCTGAATTTTAACACCAAAAATAATGAAATGCATGATAGTCCAGTGGTGCCAGAAGACAAAACCCTACAGTGACAATATGGTGACGTGAAACGTGAGATATAGAGGAGCCGCCACTCGCATTAACTATTCTGCCGACTAACACAGCAGGGCTGGGCTACAGAAAATTACTTTCTTGCAACCCACAAGGAAAAACTCCGACAACCTTGGCCCAAAACTTCAGTGAATGCTCCCCAGGAACTACGTGAGGGCAAAACATCTGCTCCAGGGCAGAGCAGAGAAGAGCACCCAGTGATGTCTCCTCCAGAATTGGTCCCGTGGGGTTGAGGACTTTGCACCCTGTGCTTCCACAGAGCCGTAGGATGGAGCGATGCGCCCGCTTCATTATTTATTTATTGCAGTGATTTACAAGGCACCCACCTCTCCAGCAGCTGCTTGCTCTTTACGAGGCTTGGAGATGAAAGCCAAGGAGATTTCCACCCACCCAGCCCAAACGGGAAGGCACGCTCAGTAACCCTTTCCTAACCCTGGAGACAGGGATTCTGCGGGGAATGATTTAGCCGGCAGGAGATTCCAGAAACGGCAATTAATGAAAGACTTGGATGAAGCATGTCTTATATCTTGTTCCAAATACGGCCACAGAGGTTTATACCGGGGCGGGGGAGGTAAATGTTAAAGGGAGGGCTTGCTCTGGAGCACACCCACTCTGCAGCACCTGCAAATTTCACCCCCAGGATAAATAACTAAGATATCTCTGTCACTTGGGTCTGCTCAAATTATTCATAGCAAATAAATTACCAGGTGTATTTAGCCTGTTGTTCTCCCCCCTTCCTTTTCCTACACACTCATGAATCACTTGGAAATAGATTCTGATTTCTGCAAGTGTGTCTATTAGTCATAATAAAGAGACGTGGCACAGCTCATGCAAAGACATGTGGCCAATGGGCTGTTGGCAAATACTCGTCGTTGGTTTGGTATCCGCATCTGATTCAGGTCATTTGCTGTTGCTTCTGAGCCTGACTGGGTGATTTTTTTTTTTTTTTTACTTCCCCTCCTTTTTAGCAAGTGATGGGAGCAAAGAGGGAAGATCATGGAGATGGGCAGGAGTCCCCTGCTTCTCCTGCAAATGCGGCTGCTCAAACGAAGACTGGCACCTGTGTGGGGCTGGCGGTCCTTGCCAAGACCCATGGTCAGATGTCGGTGTCCACCTACGCATCCGACACCCACGGTTCCGCAGAGGCCAGCCAGCGCTGCCCATACATCTCCAAGGGTCAATGCACCAAGGCAATATGTTCTCTGCCTGCCAGCCAGAATGCACCTGGGAAGATTTACGAACGGCATTTCTTTCCCTTCTATTATACCGTCTGCCTCAAGCCCAGCCGCCGAGAAACCCAGGCAGCACAGTGGATCAGCCCCACCTCCTTTTCTTCCGTAAGCAATTATCTCCCCAACAAACAAACATCTCGAGGTTGCCCCAATGAGCCTCCAGCATCCCACCGGCTACGGAGGGCGAGAAAACTTGTTATCGCTGGAATACAATTTGCACGCCCGGCTTGGGCAGGGTGGAGAGGTGAGGGGATGTGGGCAGGAGGAGAGGAGGAGGAGGAGCGGTGGCTGGCCTTCCTCCGCAGCACGCGGCGGTCAGGTTGCAGGGGACGGGAGACTTGTCTGATTACCAGCCAAACAATAACAAGCAGCACTATTTAAACACATCCAATTACCGTTGTTATTCAGTGGGCAGCGGCTGATGTGAGAATGAAAACACAGAAGGAGCAGAGAGGTCTTTGCCTGGGAAAGCATGTAGGAGCCTTGTAACGCTCCCCTCTGAAAAGGGATTTAATCAACAGCTACAAATCTGCAGGGCAAGGAGAAAGAATGAGTGCATTGTGCGCAACGCTGACTTTCCACGCTCCCTCCGGCATGGGGCATGCAGATAACTCCCAGGATCACAGCCCTCCCTTGGGATGGACCACTTGTTTGTGAGATGAGGCTACCCGCTTCATCCAAACACAGTCCAGGGCATAAGCCCCAAAGGAACATCTTCATTTCTCCCTGGTGCTCTGACTCGGTTGTGATCTGATGGCTTGTGATGATCAAGTCATCTCTCAGACCTACCCAATGTGGTGTATATGGAGGCATCTAGAATCACAGAATCATAGAATCATGGAATCATAGGATCATTTTGGTTGGAAGAGACCCTTAAGATCATTGAGTCCAACCATAACCTAACTCTAGCACTAAACCATGTCCCTAAGAACCTCCCACTCCACTGTCGTACCCAGATTGTGACATCCCTTTCCCTCCCAGCTCTGCTTAATGCTGGTTTTAGCTTGAGAGTCTGGTCTATGCGGCCTCTGCACTGGTAGATCTGCCCAGGAGGAGACGTCAGGGGTTTTAGACCAAAGGAGCTGTTGTTGCATAGTTTTATTGGCATAAGGACAACCTTGCATCAATTAGCTTAGTGCCTCCCTTTAGGATGCAGTTACACAAACAACTATGTAATGACACCCTCGTGTCCTAAGCCAGGGGCTTGTTCTGCTTTATCTCTGCCGACATCCTTCATTTCTCCAGTCCCTGGAGTCCCTAAATCCCAGTTGAGCCCTTTCCAAAAGACGAGCCCCAGCTCAGCCCAAACGTCTGCATCTGACCCCTTGGTATGGAGGAGGTCACTGCAGATGAATAAACCGGTCCCCTGTGTTCCCCGAACTGATGAATCAACCGGATTAACTCTCTCACAGGAATCATAGGTGATTATTGCTCCCTTTGGTGTTTTCACGTGGCTGGCAATAATGCTCCGGGGATTCATAACAATTAACCAACTTCAGCACCTTGAGTTGTCGTCCGTCAGCAACGCAGGAGGAGATAGCCTCCAAAACAAATCAAAGCAGAGGAAATAAGTGGTTTAGCCCTTTTCTTTGCTATTATTCCCACGTTAACACATGAGTGTCCCTGTGGGACAACAACACATTTTTGCTAAAGCAGCACCACAGAGATAAAGTGAAGATTGCAGTTTTATTTCTATGCATGCGCTGCTCTCCAATGACATGTCCCAAAACCTAACTCCAAATATGAAAAACATATATATATATAAAAAGAGAAGAAAATTTTCCCTCTTGTGTGGCTTCTTCCCACCGGCTCCTGGCTTGGGTAGCATCCCAGCACACGGGTTCCCCCAAGGATAAAGTTGTGCGCGAGTCCCAAGGGAAGGAGCTTTGGCTGTGCCAAGCGTCTTGCTGATCCCCATCACTGCCCTGACACATGCAGCGAGCCGAGTATTTTCTCCTGTTTACGGGTGAGGAATTTTTCCTGATTAATCAGTCCTGATTGTGTATTTAATTGCAGCCCGGAGACACTCTCTCTGACTCACACGGTGCCTTTAATCGTTATCTGTTAGGTACGCGGCTGGGTGCCCGGGGTCAGCGGGTTTCACAGGATCTCAGGACCAAAAGGTCCAGAAATAAAATGGGAAAAATGGGGTGTGAATTCGGTCTCCTGGCACATCCCCAGGCATGGACAATCCCTCCCAGCAGCAGCCCTGTCATCTCCAGGTCTATCTGGTCCCAAGGTCGGATCCCTCTGAACTGGCTGGAGAGGACAAGCAGAGCCTGGTTGCAATGAAAGGGCGTCTGGACAGGCATCCTGGCTGGTTTGGGGGGGGGGTTATTTTTTAAATTTTTATTTCTAAGGCAAGAGTGCAAAAAAGCTGGCAAAAATGCTGCCTGTTTCCATTTTTCTGTTGCTGTCGCACAATATTTGTGTTTCGAGCGCTATTCCCTTGGAAAAGCTTTTTATTCTAATGTAGGAAATTTCAAGGAGGCAAATGCATTTCCCGTCTCCCTTGCAAAACAGGAATGTTTCTCCTCTGGAAATTTTCCATTAAAAAAAATAGATTTACCGATATTCCACATTTTGTAATCTACGATAAACCATGCCTCAAGAAAAGGGGGGAAGGAAGAGAAAACAAGAATGCCACAGACAGAAATTAGGGTGAAATGCAAGGGACATAGAGGGGATTTTTCTACTTTAAGTTACTGTTCAGGAGAATAAATGCCCTGAAACACCAGAGTGCTGCTGTGCCCCCAACATTTTAGCATTGCAGCTGAAATAAAATTCAAAAATCCAGCAGGAGCTCTTTAAAGGGGAGTGTTAATGCCCTGTGCTACCCCTATGGGAGCAGAGTCAGGCAGCAGCAAGTATTTTAGCTGCAGGCGATGGGTGGGGAGGAGATGGGGAGCGGTGGAGGAAGGTGAGGGGTAGTCGGGGGACTCGGGGGGGCTGTAGAAGGGATGGGGGTCTGCAGGAGGAGATGTCAAATGTCTTGATCTGATTTCCCCATCACAAAGTGGGGCTGAGAGCACAGGTCACCCTCCCCAAACACTCCCACCGGTGTCTGTGAAACGCGGTGAGCGGCGCGGGCAGGTCCCAGCGGCTCTGAAATAACTCAGTGGCACTGAAGTGAAAGGATGAGAGGAAACGGCCTCAAGTTGCGCCAGGGGAGGTTGAGGTTGGATCTGGGGAACAATTTCTTCCCCAAAGGGCTGTGGGGCATTGGAACAGGCTGCCCAGGGCAGTGGTGGAGTCACCATCCCTGGAGGGGTTGGACAGACGGAGATGAGGTTCTCAGGACATGGGGCAGTGCCAGGGCTGGGGGAATGCTTGGACTCGATGAGCTCGAGGGTCTTTTCCACCCAAAATGATTCTATGACACCAAAACCCACACCCCAGGGCTGAGGTTTGCCCATCGCTGAGCTCCTGCAAGCAGAAGAGCTGCAAGATGGGTCCAGCTGATGCACATCCCCCCCAAATCCCCACCACGCATCCCAAACTGGAGCATGAGCAGCACATTTTGGGGAGGAGGGAGCGAGTCAGGGCAGCTCTGCCGGGGGATTCAGCTGTTCAGCTGATGCTACGGTCAATGGAAGCCGGGTTGCTAAATTTTTGCACCATGCTTCGAAATCTCCCCTGGAAGTTTTCGGCAGTGCAGCAGGAGCGTTGCGAGTCCCCTGTTCCCTCAGCGTCCATGGCAGCTGTGCTAATTCTGCCCGGCAGGATGAGCAGGGGCTGCGCGCGGGACAGGCAGCTTTTCTTTGAAGTGGAGCGAAATCCTCAAGCTTTCATTCGGAGAGTGCAAATCACTGCTAAAAGCTCTCCCCTCTCTGACCCCCATCTAGGAAACTCTAATCCAGCCTCACTGGCTTCACCAGTTTCCTTTGTTGGTGGTGGTGGTGGTGGTTTTTTTTGCCAACGGTGAACTTTGTGTTCAAGCATGGTTGACTCCAGCTGGAAATAAAACAGGCGGCCCTTCAACCAAGGAGTTTATGTTGATTATTTTTTTATTTTTTTTCTGCACTAAGTTTTCCCTGTTTCTGCATGATGATCACAGCTCTTCAAAGTTGCCAGTGCTGGCAGTTTGGTTTGGATTACCTAGGACAGGTTTCTCTGAAGCACTGCGGGGATCAACATCATTTTGGTGCTCAGAATAATGATGTTAGTAATCAGGGCGCTTGTTAGCCACTGTTAATGAAAGGGAGTTGATCTCTCCTGTTGTCACACAGCCCAAATCATGCCAAACTGGGAATGTGCAGAGGGCAGGGACCATGGGTTTTTTGCTCTCTGCAAGATCGCAACCACAGCAGCTCTCATGGCAAATGCTGACCAGCGTGGTGGCCACCAGATAGGTCTGCGGCCACCAGGACAAGTAGGCTCTTTTCAACAGTGACCACCAAAATGAACCTGGATAATTAAGGGGAGCAGACATTTTCCTTGGCCTGGGGAGCAAATCCAAGAATTCCTAAATTTTCCATGTGTGTTGGACTTTCTTCCAGGGCAGCTGATGGTGCTGGTGTTAAGGATATTTATCTGCACAAGGCTTGTCAAGAGCCACAGCTTCTTCAAGACAGAGCTGGAGCAGAGGGCAAGAGAGAAAAGGCTGGGCTGAGACAACATGAGCTGGGTGAAGATGTCCCTGCTCGTGGCAGGGGTTGGACCGGATAAGCTGTGAAGGTCCCTTCAACCCAAACTATTTCGTGACTCTCTGATTCTATGACTCGTCCTCTACTCCATGGGATGATATCAGAAGGCAAAATATTTCCTGCCTGTGTCTGCAGGACGACCTTGAAAACTGTGCCTGCATTTAAAGCATAATGCACTATAAGGGCAAGGGAGATTCACGCTGCCTTCTGCTTCCCCCTGCTCGCCCGAGAGACTCAAACTTAAACTTGCTGGTGGAGACCCCTCTGTGATACCCAATAGCCCATATTACAGAATCATAGAATCGCAGAATCATTTTGGTTGGAAAAGACCCTCGAGCTCATCGAGTCCAAGCATTCCGCCAGCCCTGGCACTGCCCCGTGTCCCTGAGAACCTCACCTCCGTCTGTCCAACCCCTCCAGGGATGGTGACTCCAGCACTGCCCTGGGCAGCCTGTTCCAATGCCCCACAGCCCTTTGGGGAAGAAATTGTTCCCCAGATCCAACCTCAACCTCCCCTGGTGCAACTTGAGGCCGTTTCCATTATCTGCCTACAACAAAAAGACAGACTAAGGCTGTGCACTAAGGCTGCATTTCGCAAGGATTGCCCATGTGCCATGATGCCGCTGGTGTCTTCTCCAAGGTCTCCTGACCTGGAGCTGCTCCTTCCCTGCTCCTCTTGCTGCCTCTAAGCCTTCTCCTTCCCCGGCACCAGGCACAGAAGGGTGACATTGTTTTTTGTTCCTTAGCCTCAACTTTGCCTTTCTGGTGCAACACCGAGCTGGCCACTGGGATTAGCTTTCTCCTCCTGCTTCCGTTTTGTCCCACTGCTCCATCAAATTGCTGGATCTCAGCTCTTTCCCAATGCCGTTGCCTCCTTAAAACACAACCGCAACGTTTCCGAAGTTGCAGACATCTGGACACATGAGCTGCAGGTGTAAAAGGTCGTTTGCTGTGTGCCCTTGTGTGACACCAAGACACACGGTTGAGTCCAAAGTGGGGACTCCTCTGCCCTTGTGCATCTGCCCAAGACCTTGGGTGTCCAAGACCTTGTGATACCGGTGTTGGGCAGGTGCCCCGTGCTCGGAGTCAGCCCTGCAAGAGACGGCCTGGAATGAGTAGAACTTCCCTCATATTAATATAAAACTCACCCTGTGTTTTGGGTCCTCTTCTTATCTATTTTCCAGCTGGTTGACACGACTGAGCTTCTGCTGCTCTTAAGTGTGTTTTCCTCACCATTTTTAGAGACTCTTTAATACTTTGTATTGTTCATGTTTTATTTTATCTTCTTATTTATTTTCCTCTAATGCCGACCTTCTTTCACCTCCCTAAGACTTTCTCCCCCCTCCATTCCCTGCTCCTGACTGAGTCTCCTTTAGCTTCTTATTTTTCCCTTTCAATACCTGGGATTGCACCAAATCAGTGCAGGGCTTCATGTTTGTCTGACCAGAGCACCGTAGGACCACTCGACCCCTTGTTCCGGGCTCATCCCTCCCTCCCAGGGTCTCATCCCCCCTCCCCGGGTCTCCCCATGCCCGGACCATCCCTCCCTCTGCCCAGGAGAGGGCACTGGCGCAGCAGCCCACAGCCTCTTTATTCCAGTTTAAAGCTGTTTAACTTCATTTTTTTTTGCTGCTTATGCTCCGATTTGCTCCTCCCTGCGTGGATGAGCATTCCTCCTTACACCTATCTTTTATTTATTTTTAATTTATTTACTTTTTTTTTTTTTTTTTCCAATTTCTCCCTAAGTCTGCCCATGCCAAACTCCTTTTCTTCTAGTCCTCCTCTTCAGGCCTAATCCCATCGCTGGAGCTCCATGTTCCCAGCATGGTGCTGGCACACTGGGAAAGGAGACTGGGAGGGTTTGGGGGATGCTGTCCCTTGTCCCATCTCTCCGCTCTTTGCAGCACAGCAGGGAGAGTCCTACCCAGTCATAGCGACAGCAGAAATATCTTCCTGCCTGCTCTGGTTTCACCAAAGCCCCTCCAGATACAGAGCTGGTTGGGGTCCCGTTACCTTCTCTGCCTTTTTCATCTTCCCTGTCTCCTGATGAAGGCGAGAGCTCAGCCCCTGCCCTCAACACACACCTAATAGCGAATTTAAAAAAGCCCCTGTTCTCTCAGCAGCAGCTCTGCCCATCATGTCCATGGGCATCCAAAGGCCTTTCCTTTCCATCGAGGGATCGCTGCCTCCTGTGCTGGTGGGAATGGGAACAGGCTGCTTAGTAAAACACGGCACCGAGCCTAAAAATAGCTGCTGTGCGTCTGATCTGCGTCAGCCCAGCTCAACCTTCAAGTGCAGTTGTGCTCCAGGAAGAGACACCCTTGCTTGCTGCTTTGTTTATTCCTACATTCGGATACCCCATTTTTTTCCCCTAAAATTTATTTTATTTTTTTTCATTTTTATTTTTTCTGTAATGAAGGGATCTTCTTGAAAACCCCTGCAGCACCCGGAGTGAGCTGTGCAAGGCAACTGGCCGCGCACACACCATTTCATGGACCAAGTGCCAAGCGATGGTGTAGAAATGTATTTCTTCTAGGCTTTTCAGAGGAGTATAAGGCCAGTGAAGTCAGGCTGGAAGATGAGCTTTCCATTAGCTCCAAATGACCCTCTTTCAACCTCTTTCCCTCTTAATTGTGCTGCTGGTCGCTCAGATTGGTACAAACTCTGCTGGGATCAAGGGCACATTTTCAACAACATTGAGGAGCCTGAAAGCAGCGTGGGGTGTTCAAAACTGCCTAAATAACCTAGACCCATGAACTGCTAAAACTAAGAGATGCCACGTTTTACTTCCAGAAATCCTGAGCACCCCTGAAAACTTGCCCTCTCATCAGGGCTGTATTTTTGGGATGTCCCTTGTTTGAAGGATGGGATAAGACATTGATCACACTCATTTTGCCATTGGAAATGTGAGTAATTATGGTTGGAATAAGGGGCCACAGATCAGAGCTTATAAGAAGGGCTGCCTGTGCTGATACCTGGGCTCTGGTGACACTGGAGGTGACACTCTCTTCAGCTGGGTTCTGGATTTGGACCTTCCCAAGCCACAAGGTGAGGTTTTGAGGGCATTCAGGTCCAGATTGCTCTGGACGGTCTTTGCCACGTGCAACAGATGTTCCTCACCCAGCCCCTCGTATCGTCACCATCGGGGTCTCCAAGGGCTGGTCAGACGACAAAGTCTTCAGGCTCTGGACGTTGTGGTTTGGACATTGCGGAGCCCCCATCTCCGTGATGCACCCCGGCTCTTCCATCTGAGTCAAATTAATCACACGGAGTCCTTATCTAGGAACTGTCAGAAGCCACATGCCTTCCCTCTGCGAGGACACCACCAGTTTGCCTCATCTTCTGCCCTTGGTGACAAAACCGCGGCTGTCCCCATCGCCGGGGGCACCTGGGAACGGCTGGGGGAGCATCCCAGGTGTCCTTTCTCCCTCCCATCCGTGGTAGCCCCGTGGTGTTGGGAACAGGAGGAGAAGCTCTCGTGAGCGCACGAAGCCCCCGCGCTCCTTCAGGGCTGAGGGCAGGAAGCCAAAATCAAATCTTCCTTTTTTTTTTTTTCTTTTTTTTTCTTTTTTTTTTTTTTCCCAGAGTGTATCACTGGCTATTGTCCTTATCAAACAAAGCCCTTTCATCAGAGGTTCTTTAACACACTTTATTTCTCTTTTATTTTGCTTTGAAATAAGCCGGGCAACAATTAATTTCAGAGAGAGAGAGAGAGAAAGAGAATTCAACAAGGATCTATTACTACTCTCGGCTTCTATTGCTGTAATGAAAATCTATTTCCTTTCCCTTTTGTGTCCCATATAATTTAATGCCCATTTTATTAATGGTCTGAAATAATTACGGAACCTTTTGTGATTCTCAAGTATGTTTCATTTAATTGTGCAATAAACGCCTAATCTCTTCCTCCATCTGAAGCTATTATGGCATTAAAATTAACAATTATGCAGCAATGCGCCCGGGTCCATAGAAATCACTCCAGATAACTAGACATATATAAATCATTCATGAGAACAATTTCTGAAAAGAGACGAAGGGAGAGAAGAAAAAAAATTGTGTTGAGAATGACATTGGGAAGCCAAGGGCCTGGTCTCTAAGAAGATAGCAACACCTTAAAAAAATCTTTTTTTTCTTCTTTTTTCCCCTTTTTTGTTATTATTATTTTACTAATTGTGTTCAGTGGCACAGCCCCCCCCTCTCCATTAGCCTGCCAGATATTTTCAGAATTAATTAACTGTTAGCTCAGAGGATAAATTGTTCATTATCAATTTTTTCCCCTTTCCTTCTTTCTTTCCTTTTATAGTTTTTTTTCCCTTTCTTTTTATTTTTATTTTTTTTTTCTCTCTTTCAGGCCAGCAATTACAGTCTCCGCCTTTCACTGGCAGGTCCTGTTCTGTAGGAGGTAATCCAAATGGGGAAAGTGCTTTTTTCTTTCAACCCTATTCAACTTCTCCTCTTCTTCCTTTTGTGGGATTTAATAACCAGGGCTGATCGGCGCGCTGTGGACAGAGAGGTTAAGTTTGTTGTCTCAGCACTTTGCCGAGGGAGGACAGCTCCAGCATCCTCCAGCCCTCCTCTCTGCTCCTCGCACCGCTATTTAATTGCGATTCATTTAATTGAAACTTGAGCCCCTGGGATGGCTCAAGCATCCTGGCCCAAAGCTCCTGGTCCATACAGGGGCTGATTTTGGCTGCTCGAGGAATGGGGTGTCTGGGGTGTCTCCAGCAGCATGGGGACAGAATCTGGACATATCATCTCAAGCAACATCACCGTGCAGAGACAGCAGGTCACAGTGTGGGGGACGGTGACAGCGGCCCACTCCTGGTCGCCACCCCCTATGAGCTTCAGGTCCATGTCATCATCTTTCAAATCATTGCCACAGCAATATTAGTATCAGTTCCTGATGCCATAGCATCCTCCATCAATCCTGCCTGAAACGGGACATCCAGGTGGTCGCTCCTGTCCTGCTGATGGACCCATCAAATTTGCATTTCCAAGGATCGGAGGGGAGCAAATTGTACCCTCAATATTTATTTTTGTTGATGATTCACTTAGGGATTTATGTTATTAGAAGTGGAGCAGAGAGCACAGCAGTCAGTGCCCGTCAGAGAAGAGATGCTGAGTCCACCCCTCCTGGCCCAGGAAGCCAACAGCTGCCTTCACCCCTTGTGCCAGCATCCTCTTCCAGCTCTGACAAACCCATCGTTGGTAGTTTGCTCATCCGCCACATTCGCATGGGGTTTTGTATCTGTCTTTATTCATCCTCCCCCACAACCTGAACTAAACTGAAAGAAGACGTAACAGCTAAAAGGCTTCTTCCGAGGTGTTTTCTCCCCAGAAAAGACTATGAATGACTCTTCTGCCACTTCTTTCTCAGGCAGTTCTGTAGCAGATCTAGAAAAAGGTTGTATTATCATCCCAGTGACTGAGAGGCATCTCAAATCACGAGAGTAAAAGTGCACGGGTGCCTGCCAGAGAAGAAAAGATGAGCAGCTCAGCCAGATTTAGTAGTTCAGTCCAGTGATGGACCAGGCACACCTGTGGGGACCATACGTGATTGTCCATCCAGCATCTATCTGCTGTCCCACTGGAAAACTGGTTGGTGAAAGGAATGGTGAATGGGAAAGCTCTGGCTCATTAAACCATGTTTGGAGTAGCCTTGAGTTCAGAACAATCTCCAAGAGCCAGCAATGTTACATCTATTTGGTTTTGCCTCTTATTGCATTGTCTGATGTGGAAATATAACCACCATAGTCTCTAAAACGTTTGCTGATGCTCTGTGCCTCGGGAAGCACAGAGCAAGAATGTGACTTCAGTTTGGCACATATACGGTTAAAGCTGATATCCAGATACAGATCTGACCAAAGAATTCAATTAATCACTTGGAATAATAGTAGCATATTAGAAATGAGAGATACCACTTAGAAGAAAATATATAATCAGCAGAGATCAGGAGAGAAACAGACTCTATCAAGCACTACAATGAGCATTATTCAAAAGATGATTCATAAAATTAAAATCCCAAATTCACCCAGTGACCTGCCTCTTTTCAGATCAACAGAGAGAGTCACACATCATCTTTGATATCTTTTCTACATAAAGGATCTCTTTTCTGATCAGGTCAAAAAGCCCAACCCTACCAGCAGATAATAATTGGGACCTATTCGGCAGCGTCATGAATTCACCATTTAGAAACTGTCTTTTGCTTTATAACGAATAAGGCCGGAGGGAAAAAACTCTCTTGTATAACAGACTTGAGCAATGAAGTATCTAAAGTCAGCCACCTGCTTGCCCAGTTGCTGGGTGGGTGTGCTAGGGTACACACCAGTTGTACAACCATCCCAGCCGGCTACAGATTACAGAGTGGACTGTTCTCCGTCTTTGGTTCTCACCAAAGAGTTCACCTGAGCTCTGACACTCCTCAGGGTCACAAACTCCCACCTCAAAGTTGACACCTACAGCTACTCAACTTTATGGACTCCACCAGTGACGGACCGCAGCTCCCGTAATGGTGATGGAGGTACCTACCTCATGCAGACACCTAGCTGAATCCCACCTGGGCTGCATAATTTGCTGGGGAGAGGTGTTTTCTGTGGTCAACTTGATGAGATGGGCACTTCCCATCCGTCTGGGCAGCGTGACGGGAGCAGCTGGCGGTGGTGTTCCATTGGTGGCAGGTTTCCGCAGCGATGGCTGTTGGCTTCAAGACCTCAGTGCGAGGAGGTGGGTAGAGCGATGGGCAGAGCTGGTGGTGACCAAGGGGTGTCCGATCTGCGGGCACTGCCTTCCTTGTGCCAAGGACTCTCCCAGTTTATTTCTTGTTCTCCTGCTTCAGCATCATGTGTGTGTTCCTGTAAGCACAGGAGAGAGAGAAGATTAAAATGTGTCCTTCCAATTAAGACATTATTTCCACCTCATTTAGATTTTCCTGTTCCTAATGCATTTCATCGTTTCAGTTCATTTTATCCGAGTGTTTTAAAAAGCTCTCCTCTTCTATTTCCCCCAGTGAGGATGATTAAGATAGAACAGGAATGATCTGCATGTTTCCAAACTTTGCTGCCTGTCTGGAATTAAATCACAGCTGCAATGAGGAGAGGAAAGAGAGGAGTGGGGAGTTGTGTGCTCAAAGCGAGGCAGAGAGATCACGGACCCAAGTGCTACAGGCAACAATTTCAGCGAACAGCCCACACTTGGCCTTCGGCAGGTGATCAAAGGCAGTGGGGTTGGCAGTTGCGTCCTCACCTTTAATGTTGTTTATTCCCTGCACCAGCTTTCACTGGGCTATAGTCACCGCGGCTTGTTACGAAGATGCTACTGGTGGTGTAGAAATCAAATCTCTGTCCATACCAGCAGTACCAGTGAAGACCACCACCCAGCCCTGTGGCAGAAACAGGATTCCCTGTCTGCCCTCCAGATGCCTTTAGAAAAAACATCCCGTGTTGCTGCCCCGTGCAGAGTTTTATCCAGACCTAGTGCTGAAGGGATGGGTGAGATGTGCAGAGCAGAAGGGAACTGTGTCACTGGTGAAGGGGACAGGTTTCTCCTTCAAACACAAGGGTGGCTTCTGCGGAAACATTGTGTGACTCATGTTTGAAATGTAAAACAGAGGACAGGACCATGCAGCCTCCAGGACCAGCCATTCCGACAGCTCTGGTAAGGCTGCCCAAGAAGCAAAGACCTGCGCTCAGAAACGGAGAACGAAGCCGCTCACTCATCAGGCTCTTGGATGGCAGCTCCCAGCCTGGATTTGCAACAGCAACACGAAGAGGAACATCAGTTTGGCCTAAACCAAGTTGCCTCCAGCACCTTGTCCTCCAGTTTTGAACAGAGACTCCATAAAGCATGACCGTCATCAAGCAGAGCTCCCGGCTAGCTACTAAAATCACCTCGGCTTTTCATGCAGCGTTTCTACTTGAAAGTCCAAAGCCACAGGAGCTGCATTTTGTTGCTGGCTTAAATAATACCGTTGGAGTTGGGAAAGCGCATGTTGTAGCAGCGTGGTGCATTGGTGTTGTTCAACGTTGTGATAGGCAAAAATATCCAGTTTTCCTATTGTATGGACCATCCTACTCAGGCAGATGAAGCAGATGACCCTCTGATCCTCAGCATCTCCTGTTGTGCAGATACACTGTATGCAGTGAGTGAGAATATTGCGTTAGCAAAGCCCATTTCCTTTAAATGGCTGTTTTCATATCACTGACTGGTATTTATTTACTTCATAGAGCACGTCTGAGGTCGTAATGAAAAACGACCCAACCTCAGCACAGAGACTGCCCGATACTTAAGACGATTAAGATAAAGTCCCACATAAGTGGCCCTAATAAAAGGAATTTATCACAAGACATGGAGGGGAAGGTATCTTTATTCACGAAGTGAATGGCACTAAGGGTTGTCATTGCAGATTTTCAGTTCAGGAAATTATCATTCATTCTCCAAATTACTGACTGCACAAAAATTACTAAATGGTGTGTTATCACTCCCTCTCAGCACGAGAATGTCTTTGTTGTACGTTTGATTACAAATGGCTTGCCCCATGATTATCATCAATAAATCACAGGTAAGCATAGCACATGCCATGAGGAGGCTTGGCTGAGAGGCTTCTGGAGCTGGCGTGAAAGGAGAGACAAAAGCACCCTCCGGTGTGGAGCTGTGGTCGTTCGGTTGGGTAATAACTCACTTCGTCGTGTTGTTTATGCACAAGGACGGCCGTGGACTCGCATGGTCACAGCAAGAATTCATAGACGTTGAAAATACATTTCCTTACCTCTTCATAAATCCATGCAAGACAGAGATACCTTGGTGTCTTTTTTTGTCTTCCTTTTTATTATTTTTTTTTTCTTTTTGTGCTTCTGCATCCTACCAGGAGGAAAATAGACACAGCAGGTATAAAATGGCAACCCAGGATAATGGATGAGGATAATATAAGTGATACTTCAGCTCTGCAGCAGGTTTGCTAAACATGGTAACTCAAAGGTATGAGACAAGGCAGGAAATTTTGAGGGGTCAGAACCATCCGCAAGGAGCCTTTGGGCTCTTTCTCCTTCCAAGATGTCTCAGCGATCCCTGTCTGAATTTAGGATGTGTCTCTTGGTTTCTTCAGAAGAAAACGTGAGACTTTTTGTTGTGGAAAGGCATCCCTGTATCCAGAGATCCAGGGCAACAAGAGGAAGAGGTGATACTTTGCAAGATGGAAGGGTTTTACCTGCATCCAAATATGCTTTAGGGGAGCTACAAGGAAGCATCACAACTCAGAGTAGAAGAGCTGTTTATTTGTCTCCGGTTGAGTCTACAAAGGACCTTAGCTTAGTGATACCCTGCAAAGACCAGCTTGCATTTATTTAAGAAGAAAACCATGCATATTTGTACTGATAAAATAATGAGATCTTTCTGTGCAGCCTGAAGTAAATTTGGAGCACCCAAAGACAGTGGATGGAACTTGACAGACCCTGAGGTTGACCTGTATCAAAGCTCATCCTTGCTCCACGCTTGAGTCACTCAACTATAAAGTTGTCTCCTACAGCTTTGGTGAGGAGAAAAATGCAGAAAGGCAGACAGAAGCTTTTCCAGGAAGGCCATGGCAGAGAGTAGGAGGGAATATACAAGGAGCCAAGGAGATCCCGAAAAAGCTGGTGGGATGCGTCTGTTTTCGAAGGCAGATGTTCAGCCTGGTGAACCGTGTTTGCTGTCTGATGAAGCAAAACCTGTTTCAGCTGTGAAATCTCCGAAGAATTCCCTCAGCAGCAGAATGCTGCTTATTTTACCCTCATCATCTGCCTCTCGCCTCCTCTCCTTTCTTTGGCTCCTAAGAAAAAAGGGGCTATTTTACAACCCTCTGGGTGCTGGAGCCCAGCTCCTGGGTGGGGTGAGGGCCAGGGGAAGGAGCAGACATGCTCAATAAGAGCAGTGATTAAGATCTCTATCAGAGCTTGTGGCTCCAGCGATTACACTGTATTAAGGCTCTGTCAGTGTCGACAAACACTGCCCCAATTAGGAATTAGCTTGGTGTGGCATCTGATAGCACTACTTGCCGCTGACCCGCTAAATGGACTGCCCTTCCCTCCTCCCTGCTCGTTTAATGGGGCGGCGGGCAGCAAATACAACTGGAGATCACTTTCCACCATCCCCTCTGCCTCTTTTTCCCCTTAATTGATGCATCTCCATTGACAACCCTGGGCCAGATGCATGAACATTAATTATTTTGCTCCAAAAAATACCTGCCCTGCCGCATCCAGTCCAGCGTCACTGGTGATCTTCCAGCCATGCGTGTTTTCTTCTGGTATTATTGAAGTCATGTTCATCAAACAGTAAAGGAAGCAACTTTATTTCTTCAAAGTGGTGTCCATCTAATATAAAGCTTATCCAGATCTCCAAGACCTTCCAAACCCATCCTGCTTTCTCGGTGCCTACCATCACGGGATATAAATACATTGGTCATCAACACAGCTGCAACCAGTACAACTGGTCCAAGGGGAGCAGATACGATTACATCCAAACTTCTCAAGGGTAAATGCAGGAAGACCAGACATACCAACAGTCATGGCAAATTCTGGTCAGAGAAAGGCAGTGAACCGAAGGTACTTACCCAAGCCTTCTCTAAGGCTTTTTGATTTTAGAGGGAGGTGCGTCCACTGGAAGACAACAAACGGGAGCTGAATCCACTTGATTTACTGTGGATAGAAATAAATATTTAAAAGCAACAGAGATGCAGACAGGACAAGGGGCTAGCCAGGATCACACCAGGTGACTATTGGGGACAAATAAGGTGATTTGTAGAGAAATGGACGGAGCACCTGCGTAAGCACGATGGAGACTGGAGAGTTGGAATGTCTGTTGTGGGTAAATGTTTTATTTGAACATGGAGGTAATACAGGACAGGGACTGTCTTCTGCTCTGCTTTGGGCCACGACTGGTACACAAGATCCCCAGATGAAGGATCTCACCGCTGCACTTGCACGCGTAACATAGACCAAGGTTCTGGAAAACAGCTCTGCCCTTCCTTGGTATTTCGGACACCTTGATCAGAGCTGTTTTCTGAGCGATCCCAAAGCAGACACAGCTTCCAGAAACCATTCTGCTAATGTGGGACTCCCACTACACCACCGATATTTTATATTGTTCTTGGACTTCTGCAGCTCCAGATTGCCCTTGTCCTGCCATAACTGTCTCTTCCAACTTGCAGCAGCCCCATCCCCAGCGAACACCAAGGAAAAGCCAGCAAGGAAATACCCAAGGACTTATCCTATCCTGAGATGGACATACAAAGATTCATCCCATGATAGTGTAGATGCCTAATTAAGGCAGCAAAATTTAGTCAGATTAATTCTGTTCCCAGCCTTGTTTTCATGACCACTACCACAAGCGATGTTCTTGCTATTGGAGGAATCATCATCTTTCAATATTTCCAATAGTGGCAGAAATTGTAAAAAGAGCTGTAACACCATCACTGAGTACCCAGGACACAGATTCTTGGTTCGTAGAGGCAAACACGGGACTGTACGGCCATGGGACCACCCATCAACACCCCCATTGATGTTTGCAGCCTGGCAACTCACCTCAACTGACAACTGTGACAGCAGCGGAGCCAATTGCTGGCAAACCATCTCCATGTAAAAAAAAAAAAATGGAGTTTGCCTTTCCAAGTCGTCTCTTGGAGGAAGAGATGCCAGGAAGAAGCCATTTGCTACGTCTTGCTAAGCAATAAGTTGATACAGAATCATATAATCATAGAACAGTTTGGGTTTAAGGCACCTTCAAAGCTCATCTAGTCCAACCTCTGCCATGAGCAGGGACATCTTCATCCAGCTCAGGTTGAGATAAGAGTGAGCTGGGCTGTGCCTGCACAAGGGAATCCCACTGCTGGTGACCAAGAGCTTAGGAAGGCCGGATGGAGTTGGTTTAGTTGTTTTTAATGGTTTTTTGGAGTTAAGCTTTACTTAAAGGCAGGGTGTTGCATAAATCAGGCCCTGACATCCCCGGCTGTTCTGACAAAAAGGGGTTGCGCTGATGCTGGTACCCTTGCTGATGGGTGACAGCCACAAACCAGGATTTCCATCTGTACCTCCCTCCCATTCTTAGCAGCGCAGGAGGGTTTTACACGCATTTATTGCTCCGGCTCACGCATTTCCATTAGAGTGCGGAGGACTTGGGGAGGCACGCTGTTTTGGTTCACCTTTCTGCAGCGGTGGAAATTGATAAGGTTCATCTGCATACAAAAGGCTGAATGGAGAGGCGGGAGGGTGAACGGGGTCGTACACCCAGATGGATTTTTTAATTCCGGGGGAAAATAACACCACGCTGTCAAATGATAACTGAGCCTTTCTTCCCAACTCAGACCAAAATATGATTTTTCATCGGTGCATTGGAGGAGAGGAAAATTATACAGAATTTCATTCTGCAGAATAATAAAGCTTCATGCTGAATAAAGCTCCCATAAGCCAGTGTAATTACTGAAGGGCAGGAAATACACTTTCAGTTTATATCTAATCACAATGCCATATTGTGCGCTGTGAAAAGGACTTCTGGAGGCCAGAGTGTTGCTGGAATGTGAGCAGGCCCCGAAGACTTTCTTCTTGCCAGGACTTTTTTGGCTGTGAAAAAAGGGAGACAACTAGCTGAAGTCACTTCAGAGGGCACAAATACACCGCTTGAGAAGGAGTCCAGAAGGCCTTTGTTTAGGGCTTCGGACGCAACCCTGGCACCTCTTGACCTCAATTTGGGACCTTGATGGCCTGGGGAACCCCCCCCGGCAGGTCCAAAGGAGCATCTTGGTGGTTTGGGGTTGGGTGATGTTGCTCCATCCCATCTGAACATAGACTGTGAACTAATATATTGTACATATAACTAATACAATTATGATAAAAGAAAATGTGATGCCACTGTCATTTGGTAATTCTTCCCTGCTGTCTTATCCTCATGGCTGATTGCAGGTGCAAAACTCTCTGGGTAGACCAGCCAGCAGCTGCAACACCCTCAGACAGGTAGAGGTTGTGATGGGGCTGCTCAGGGGCAAGTGCTCCTCACCACACTTGGGAAACAGGTTAAAACAAGGGATTGATCAAAGCACTGTAGGGAATGGCTAGTAAAGTTTCAAACAGGCTTGGGAGATCGAGGCAAGTCATGAAGAAGAAATTGTTGGCCCTGAGGGTGGTGAGAGCCTGTCCCAGGTTGGCCAGAGAGGTGGTGGCTGAACCATCCCTGGAGACATCCCAGGCCAGGCTGGACGGGGCTCTGAGCAACCTGAGCTGGTGCAGATGTCCCTGCTCATGGCAGGGGGGGCACTGGGGGAGCTGGGGAGGGCCCTTCAACCCAAACGGTTCTATGATTCTGTGGTTCTATACCAAAAGGGATGTGTTCACTGAGGGGAAAAGCAATGCAGAAGGGCAGCGAGGGGAAAGAGGCAATGCTTTATGTGGTGAGAACTACTAAAGGGGATGACAAAACCCCCTTAGCACAGCTTGAAACATTGCTCCTGTGCCAGCAAATACAGAGAATAAACCTGTTCCCGGTGTGCATTTTATTCCAAGGCCCTTACACTAAATCCCCCGTGGCACCTTGTGAAAAGCGGCCACAGGGGGTGTGAAGTGCTGGAGGGTGGGATGTCCCCAAAGACTGGGACACCCATCCAGGCTGGGGGAGGTGACAGCTTGTGACAGGGATCTGTGCACAAATACAGGGCAAAAGGCTTTGCTGCTGCCTGGAAAAAATCCTCCATACACCCTCAACTGCGATTTTAACCTCACTGTTGCACTCCAGAATTTCCCTGCTTTGATATCGCAAGTACACTTGTAATTTCCAAAATACACTGATTTGCGCTATTTTAATTTGCTGTGGTGCCAACAGTGTCTTCTAGCCATTCCATTTGCCCTTAAGGAAAATTGTTAGACAAACCAAGAGCTGTTAAGAACCTGTCTTAACACTGCCTCCCTGATCCCTTGCTCCATCTTCTTCCCTGCACGTTGGACAACCTCTTCCGTGCACAGAACTACCCAGCTGAAATCTTGCTTATGCCATATAGGATGCCACTGTAGCGTTACTGGTCTGAACTGGGAACGCTTTACCCAAAAGAGGCTTTTTCATAGTACAACTCATTGGTGGCTTGTAGGTATCCTCTGGTTAACTAATACACTCACATCTTTCCGCTCCTCTCTCATTTCCAACTGATGAGCTCCCAGTTTAGAGCAGAATTTCTTGTTAATCCCCAAGTGCATGACCTTGCATTTAGTAGTCTTAAATTTCATCCCATTTCCTTTACTCTCGCCTGCGAGATTATGCAGTTCTCCATGTATGGTATTGTGATCCTCCTTTACTTTGCTGATGGCTCCTAAATTTATGAGGACTAGAAAATTGACAGGAAACTTAAGGCCAAGTCTGGCTGCCGGTTCACCTTGGATGGGAAGGGTGGATGGGGGTGAAATCCCCCAGCAACACAAAAATGATGATGGATACGTGGGTGCAGAGGACAGCAAGCGGCTACCTGACCCTGCAATCAGGCGATTCTTAAAAAAACACCCAGTGTGGGATCTGTCAGAGAGGAAAATGGTTTCTCTGGTCTGTCAAACCCATTTGCTCTCTCTTCAACCACGAGGAGGTTGGAGTTGGTTCATTTGGCGCTCAAACATCAGCAGCCTGGTAACATGAGAGGCCGGCAGAGCAGTGAGGATGAAACGGCCTCAGGTTGCGCCAGGGGAGGTTGAGGTTGGATCTGGGGAACAATTTCTTCCCCAAAGGGCTGTGGGGCATTGGAACAGGCTGCCCAGGGCAGTGCTGGAGTCACCATCCCTGGAGGGGTTGGACAGACGGAGATGAGGTTCTCAGGGACATGGGGTAGTGACAGGGCTGGGTTATGGTTGGACTTGATGAGCTTGTGGGTCTTTTCCCACCAAAATTATTCTGCGATCATCAGAGATGCTGGTGGGGCCCCAACTGCATAGACTTGTGTATCTTTGCCCCACCTCCTGCCCACTTGGCTGTTTAAAGCCGGGGTTTATTTTCTTTTCCGTGTATGCCCAAAAGCTTTGTGCACCACCACATCTGAAATAAAAGCTGCTGAGCAGAGAGAGGTCTCTTCTGCTCCACACACACACATAATATTGCTGGTTAAATGAGAACTACGTGGGATGCTTCTCTCCAAACTCCTGGGTGCTGGGAGACCTCCTAGACCAAGGATTCACAGCTGCATCCCCCTGGAGACCCCATTTCCCTCTGCAAAATCCCCTGTCTGCAGAGAGTTAGCCTCTAACCTCGCTCCATTGCAGATGGGAGAGCAACTGTTTTGCACTAAGCAGTGAGCCGAGGGGATTCAGCCCTCCCAATCAGCACCGCTAAAGCATGAAATGAGGATACTGAACCAGAGAGCGAGCAGGGGGGACCGCGCCGCTTCTCCCACATCACAAAAAAAAAAAAAAAAACACCCAAAAATTTTTAAAAAAAGGGAAGAAAGCAAAGCCTTTGCATTATTATGTGTTCTGTCCGGACCGCAAATGCTCTATTTTTATATACCTCCCCATCTCCCCCCAGCCCTGTCTCCTCCTCCTCCGCCCGCGCAGGAAAAGTTCTTGAATCAGCAGATTCTGAGCTCGGGAGTGGTAAAGAGCTATTGAGGGACGGACTCTGATAGCATTACAACCATACATGGAGCCATTTTCTGTGGCGAATCGCTGAGTTCTACCTGGTTATCTCCTGCCTTGCACATCACTTCCGAATGACATGCTCTCAGTCTGGGCAAAAAAATGAGAGGTTTTTTTTTAAGAGCTGGGATTTCAATAATATGTGACGAAAGGAGGAGATTACTTTCTGAGGTGGGAGAAGGCGAGAGAGGGGGAGAGAGGGAGAGGAGATGAAGAGCAAGTTCTTGGTCCTTTATGGAGTTTCATAGCAAGGCTTCTTTCGTGGTGGTAAAGACTTTCTTTGGGTGGCTTCTTACCCTTTCCCCAGATGAAGGCGGCTGGAGCCAAGAGATGTACATGTAATTCATTAAACGCTCTGGCTAACGAAGAGATTGCCTGGCTGTGAGTGGCACAAGAACTAGAAGCTGCAGAAGCTGCGCTGAAGGATGGCTGAACCACAGCTGCATTTTTAAAGATGGGTTTTATCTTGGAGAAGTCACAGCACATCTGAGGCTCACCTGGTGCCTTTACTTCCAAGTGCCCAAATTAGCCAAAATTCAGTTGGAGGTGGAAGGAGGGGGTGTGAACATCAGTGAGAGGCTCTCAGATGGATGGGTGGATGCACGTGCAATGTGCATGCTGGTGGTGCAGCTAAAAGTGCAGCAAGGATACATTTTTATGGTGTCAAATATTGCCCTGTTCAACTCATTTTGGAGTGAAAATCCCTCTTCTGCCTTCAGATAATTCCTGCACCTATATTTTCTAGCCTAGGTCCTTATCTGCTTCCCTTCCCATGATTGCTGGAGGCATCACTGTGTTTATCGTTCCAGCACCCCACCGGTACCACAGAGAAACTGAGATGATGGGATGAGATGAGATGGGATGGGATGGGGATGGGATGCTTCAGGACTTTGTCATGGTCACACAACACTAGCTGTAGAGATGACTCCAAGGTAGACTTATGTCTCAAACCTTTGTTTCAACACTCAGATGGGGGATGAAGAGAAAAAGAAGCACCAGCTCCATAAAAAAGGCAAAGGCAGGTTGTGTGGGTCTATCACGTTCCCAGATGCTCTTCTGCTCCTTGAGGAAGTCAGCTCAGACTCAGCAAAACCTGTGCCCCTACGGATGAACTGCGGGCAGGGTCAGAAATGCATCTGCTGGTGATGGAGCCGTGCATTTGCTGGAGCCATTGTGTTGTTCAGCACTTGAGCAGGATTCAGTGTCTTTTATGGGGACTACTTATTTGTGAGGGACATTGTTGGGAGGGACATGCAACTCCTGCCCAGCAGAGACTGGAGAAGACCACTTACGTGCCCAGGAGCTCTGGTGACCGAGATGAAGTCTCCATGGTAATGTCCATGGGCAGCAGCTTCTGGTGGTGAGAAGGTCACCGGGGATGCTGGAGCTTCATGCAGCTGTGGCAACATGGAGGGTATCAGCACCAGAGCTGTGTAGATACGTAACCATCCCCGTGGATGAGTCGCCATCCCTTGAGCTGTTTAAAAGACATATAGATGAGGTTCTTAGGGACATGGTTTAGTGCTAAAGCTAGGTTATGGTTGGACTCAATCTCAAGGGTCTTTTCCAACCAAAATGATTCTATAAACCTGAACACGTTACGTTCTCATTTTGCTGGCTGAGCAGAAGAATACAGGGTTGTAATTCTTCCATAAAGACCCAAAGCTTCATCCCAAATGTGTCTTCAGAGCAAAACCGCACCATCTCAGTCTCACCAAAAAGCTGCTCACCCATGGAGCCCACCTGGACATGCTCTTTGCTCTCATTTACCAGCCCCAGGGAGACACGTTAGCTGGGGACAGCAAGGGAACGCCAACATCTCCTCTCCCCGGAGCCAGATGCGATCACCTGCTCGTCACAGCCAGCCGCAGGCTGTCTGTGTCAGCGAACAATCTGACAAAGTGCACCGGATGAAATTCTGCTGCCTTCTGTCTTTAGATAAGGGCGCTATCACTGACTCGACATATTTTATGTATAACACACCCGATGCAAAAAGCAGTCAAGCATCAGGCTTGTTTAAATGTATTTGATGGTATCTGGGGAAAAAACAGTTTACACTTCTCGGCTCGCTGCGGGATGCTCTGTACGGCGAATCGCGTCAGGAGGGGCCATCGCGGCTTCTCCTCCGTGCCCAAACAGGGACAGAAGGGAGGGAGGAGGACACCGGCTGGAAATGTCACCTTCGTAAGGTCACAATGAAGTAGTTTAGCCCTCCGAGGAGCACGAAGGAGGAGCAGGATGCAGAGCCTGTCTGCAAAGACTCCTTCCACCTCCGCATCCGTGACAGCAGGGACATTCGGCCAATGTGCCAGTATTTATCGGTCAGTTCCAAACATACCTGAAAATCTTGTAGGAGCTTGAGACCGCTGTGTCTCTTTGCCAACGCCAGCATCATGGGTGTAGTCCCCAGACCTCTTTTCACCAACACACCTCTCTGCTGTCAATGGAGAACATCCCCCAGTATGACATTTCCATCTTCTGCCTGGGTTTGACCTCATCCTCCCCTACCTGGGAAGAAAGGAAGAGTTCAGAGAAACATTTTCCAAAAAATTAAAATGCCACCACCTTTTTTCAGACTATTTTTTTTTAAACTGGGTTTTCCAAGAACACATGAGAAGCAGATAGAGGCAAATCACTCCTAAGGCTTTTTTTTTCCTCTTTACAAGATAGTTCTTTATCTTGAATTTATGATCCTTGATCCAAGCTCTTGTGCTGTCTGTAGGAAAATAGAGAGTTTTGGTGTGCCGTGCCAAAGAAAATATAACACACCCTTACTTTTGAACCAGTAGAGATTTTCTGGGGAGAAGTGAGAAATAAAGAGACATGTTACTCTGTCTATTACTTCTCATCAGTCCCATCTCTGCTCATCAAACACAAGGTGGAGTTTGGACACAAAAATCCTCTATTGTACATATATCATAACACGGGACTTCATGCAAATTCATGTGTTATCATTAATTACAAGGCTGGGCAATGATCAGATTACTTCAGGCATCATTTCCTTGGGAGCACATTAGTACTTTTCCCAGCAGAAAGGAAAAATTTGTGCAAACAGGAACCTCTGCTCCTTCCAAAAAGGCAAAATCCCAAATATAGACAACCTAATACTTATTGATCGGTTTATTTTTGAGGTCCAGCTAATGCTTCTGGGATGTTTGGGGGCATCAGTCAAAACAGGTCGAAATACCGGGAGAGAGAAGGTGATGGCGATAGGTACAAGAACTTTCAGTTGCAGCACAGGGTCAGCACCAGGTTCTTCTACAGTGGAAAAAAACAGAAAAAACTTGTCCCCTCTCCCATTTTTGCCATCACAGGGGTGATATTTGAAATGCTTTGAGTGGCGTTAGCTTGCTGAAGTTTAAAGATGCTTGATGCAGATGTCACCTTTTGGCAAGTCAATGATGGAGAGAACGAGTTCCCAACCTCTCTCAGACGTTTGCCCCATGAGAGGATGAACCCCGCTCCCCACCTCCTCATTTTTGGGTTACTCTAAATGGGGACTACGAAGCATCAAAACCAAGAAAAACTCACATGCAGCCTGGATACCACCCATGGAGAAATTCTGCTGTCCCTTCTCAAGGCTGTTAACTGAAGAAAAGCACTTTCCTCATCCTGGACCCCCATTTCTCCACCTGCAACATGAGGCTTACAGTTTGGGGAAAGAAAAGACAAAGATTAAAAAAAGGCAAAAAAACTCCAAACAAAACACACACACACACACAAAACCCACAAAAGACCAAACCAAACAACCAAAAAATATAAAAATTTTAAAAATAATTTTAAAAAACCCCACTTATCCATGGATGGGATTCATGAGTTACCCGGAAAAAAAACCCACAACGGTTTGTCTAAATTACAAGTTAACAAATGAATTATTATTCCCTGTGAGTACCAAGGGGCAGCACTTTGCTGGTCTTCAGAATTTGGGAGGGAAACTCCAATACTACTATATACATTAATAATATAATATAATATAATATAATATAATATAATATAATATAATATAATATAATATAATATAATAATATAATATAATATAATGCAATATAATATAATGCAATATAATATAATGCAATATAATATAATGCAATATAATATAATAATATGCAATATAATATAATAATATGCAATATAATATAATAATATGCAATATAATATAATAATATGATATAATAAGTATATATAATAACTTTTTTCCTGTTTAAAACTCATGCTCTGCTCCATGGTTGGGGTGCAGGAGGATGAGGAGGAGGCGAGGAAGAGCATGTTTGTGTGTAGGGTGGCTGGGGCTGGTGGCGAAGGATCCTTTTGTGAAAATCAGCAGCTCTCTGCACTTTTATCCCAGGCAAAGATTACATTGAACTCCCAGGGACCTTTGCTTCCTCAGATCCTTTTCAGACTGAGTCACTGTAGCACTGCAGATAGTTTTGGGTGTCCTTTCATTTTTTTTTTTTTTTTTTGACAGTATTAAATATATGCCCCAGTGAGCCATAAATCAGTGGTTTATCAGAGAATAAATCACAACTGTAATAAGGGACCACTTCTTTTTAATTGGACAGTGCATTAAATTAAAGAGATATACTTCCTCAAATAATACAAAAATGTGTCAGCTAGCCTTCTTTAATGAATTTTAATTTAAAATCACCTTTTCTTTGAAAGAAGAGCTATTTCCCCATCTCTCCAGTAAAAGCATATTCTAACTGGAGGATTTGCTGAGTTTTATGGGTTATTGTATTTGCACCACGTTATCTTTCATTCCTACGGTAACGTAGCAGCTTTTCCTCCGGGCTCAGATGGGTTTGTTTTGGGAAGGCTTTACCCAAAGTGTTTCTGCAAATAGACCGTGCCAGGTCACAATTCCATTCGTAAAATCATCTATTAATTTGCTGATGGGGAACTGGTTGGATCAGATTTTATTTGTGAGAGCACCTCTAATACCTGCCTGAACCCTGGGGAAAATCTCCGCACTGCAGTATTAATACTCTCCTAGGCGACTTTTAAATAATTTGGGTAAAGTTCATGCTGAACAATGACCCAAAGGAGCAAATTCCTTGGGAAGAGGAGAACCTGGTTGATTTTGTGCGCAAGCCTGGACCATCCGATCAGGTGATCATAGAATCAGAGAATCATTTAGGTTGGAAAAGACCCTCAAGATCAACGAGTCCAACCATAACCCAACAATGAAGTGTTCGTTAAATGTGCTAAAGGATTGGAGGCACAGCACAAACAAGGTAAAATTGTAAAATATAGATTATGGCCTTTCTTGCACTTTCTCATTCAGATCAAACCACTTTAAGGCAGCAACAACTGACGGAGAGTTGGGATTCTGGTCCTCTGGGAAACTCTGACATTTTTGACGTTTTCTTTTTGGCAGGTGGCTTTTGTGTCACCGGGGGTTAAGTGTCGCAGTTGAGCAAGTGTCACATTTGTAGGTGATGAACAAGACGAGCCCTTGAGGAGGCGATGGATCCATCACAGGAGAGACCTGCAAGGGTTGGGGATCTCCCGCCCGACGCGGCTTTGATGCATGTGGGGACCAGGTCCTGGTGCCTGATGGGGGCGGCGAGTGTGGCGAGGAGGTCGGTGAACAGCGAAGGGGAGGGTTCCGAAGCAAAGCAGGTCTTTGGTAAGGTATTGGAGGCAGAATTAGATGGCTTCCATGTAAAAAAGAAGAAATGAAATTAAAAATTTAAATCAGGTAAAATCAAATATAAAATAAAATAATAAAGAATTAATAATTAAATAAATTTTTAAAAGGAAAATAAATAATAAAAATTCAAAGAAACATAATGTAAAAGAAAAAATAGACTGAAGTAAAAGAAAATAATAAAAAATCAAATAAATAGTTAATTTTTAAAAAGAGAATAAAATAAAAATTTAAAAGAAAGTAAAAATAATATAAAATAAACTAAAATAATTCAAAATCAAATAAATAAAAATTTTAAAAGAAAATTAATAGAATTAAAATAAAATTTTAAAATAAAATTAAAATAATGTAAAATTAAATAAAATTTTTAAAAAATAAAATAATAAAATTAGAATTAAATGAAAATAAAAATAATATTAAATAAAAATAAAGTAAAATAAAATAATGTAACATCAAATAAATAATTAAAAATTATCTAAAATAAAATAAAGAATAAAATTAAAATCACATAAAAATTACATGAAATTTTAAAAAATAAATAATAAAACAAATACAATTTTAAAATAAAATAATATTTTAAAAGAAAAAGATAAATATAAAATAAAAATAATAAAATTTTAAAAATTAAAATAAAACAAAATAAAACAAACCAAAATAAAACCGCAACCAAAAACCCCCAAACCTTTTCCGTATCCAACTCTTCCATTAAAAAATGGCCCTGCCGCACAGCCCAGCAGACAACGTGTCCCCACCCTGCACGCCGGGCTGTCCCCTCTCTCCCGTGGGGACGGTGACCGGTCACCTGGAGCCAGCTCAGCGTCCCCTCCCCTGTCGCTGCCCGCACTGGTGTGTTCCCAGTCTGTTCCCAGCCTGTGCTGGAATGTCCCTCTGGTCCCTCACCCTCCGCTCCACCAGCCCCTCGCAGCATCACAGGCTCTGTGATAATTTCCTTCTTGACGTGCTGCTGGTAAAACCCTTACGAATTTGAATATCTTTTATTATTTTCAGGCCCGTGCTCATATTTTCTGCCAACACCCTGGGTCTGGTTTCCCTCCCCGGAGCACCCGGCGGGGTCACCGTAGGTAATAACTGGTGATGAGCTCTGGGCAGAGCCCAACCAGGCACCACAAGATATTACAGGCAGAAATATCACATTATTTCAAACTTCTCGTCCTCGGTGGCTTTGGAGTAGGTATAACTCTCATTTTTTGTTCTGCTGGCTCAATTTCTAAGAAACTAAAGGTTTAGAAACATACAGAAAATTCTTTATCCTCATCATATCTGCTCTAGTGTGACTGTTTCTTGGTGCCATCATTTCTGTTGAAATGCTTTGAAACGATAGCTTTTTTTTTTTTTCCCCCCCACCTTTTATTTTTCTGTTAAATTCTGGAGTAGCCGAATGAAGACACTCACCCAGATCTGTATATTTCTTATACAAGTTATTAATTGTTCTGCAGTTTAAAAAGCAAAATAAGTCTGCATGGTCATCGTCGTATATAGTGCATTAAGCCTTGAAGCTTACTATTGTATATAAAGCATGTTTCTTCCTGCATAATGAGACTGGGAAATCTAGAAGACAGCTTTTTTTTTTTTTCCAACAGAAAGCTTCCAAATTATAAAAAAAAATAATAAATCCCCAATGAAGTATTTGGGAAAATGTTGAAAATGCTGCTTTTTTTTTTTTTTTTTCTTTCCTGCCTTCAGTTCAAGAGAGCTTTGCCACCCCTGCCAGGCTGAACTTTGATTTTCCGTGTGTGCTGACCCGGTACCTGAGTGCAAGAGGATGGGGGGTCCTGCCTGTGTTAGGAAAATACCGTCCAAATTGCTGTATAATAACAGCGATATAGCACGGGAGCCGTGCACAAGGAGCGGTATGCCATCTAGTGTGCGCTGCTCAGTTAATAAACCCGTTATTTACAGCTCACTTTAAAACATCACATTCTTCTGCTCCGCGGTGGTTTAACGAGCCTGCCGTCAGCTTTTTGCACGGTATTTTGCGCTTAAATAACTTTTTGAGGCTGAGCACACCCTGTGCTAGATGGGATGTCTGTTTTAAATCCAGGCTCTCGGCTCTGGAGCATAGAATTACAGAATCACAGAATTGCTTTGGCTGGAAAAGACCCTCAAGATCATCGAGTCCAACCGTTCCTCCAGCCCTGGCACTGCCCCATGTCCCTGAGAACCTCATGTCCATCTGTCCAACCCCTCCAGGGATGGTGACTCCAGCACTGCCCTGGGCAGCCTGTTCCAATGCCCCACAGCCCTTTGGGGAAGAAATTGTTCCCCAGATCCAACCTCAACCTCCCCTGGCGCAACTTGAGGCTGTTTCTTCTCATCCAGGTTGGTGTCACGGAGGGTTTGCTCCTCCATCCTCAGCGAGCAGCCAAGCACCAGAGAAATCAAGGCAAACCACTGCAGGACATTTGTTGTTTGTCTTTGCCATGGAAAGATCCACCATGAGCTTCCCTCTCCTCCAGCTCACGCTCAGCCCTGTCCCCCAGCATCATCACCAGCTCCTACAGGGAAGGTGCCCGTGGGTGCAAGAGCTTTGGGTGGATGGACAAGCTGAGTCTTCGGAGGTCTGGGTATACACGGGCTCCCACGAGGAGATGGAGGACACCCCGAAGCAGGAAGGGGTTTGGGGTATCATGTCCAACCCGCCGGTGGGGAGCGGGGAGGTCGACCAAAGTTGGGCCAGGAGAGCCCACCCTGGCACGTGGCCACGAACGGCCTTCTGGTGTGATGTGCTCTTGGATTTTATTTAAATCAGCAAGACGAGAGGACAGTTCAGAGCACTGGATTAATTCCACTTTCTCCCTCTTGCTCTCTCTCTCCTTTTTTTTTTTTATTAGGAAAATAAAAGAGACTTTGAAATATTAAGAGAGAGTGGGATTAGAGCCCTCTCCTGCTACCCTAGTCTTTCCTCCCCTATTAATTTCCACTTGATTAGAATTCTTTTTGAAGTATTTAAATATGGACAATAGGAAAAAGGGAGGGTGAACTTATTGAATATCAGTTAAACTGTATTAATATAAGCTCAGTTCCAGCTTTTATATAGATACTTCATATATATGTATAGTTTCCACTAGGAATAAAGTAGATCTATCCCTCCTCCCCTACCTAAAGTAATTATGATTTTAAAAAAAACTATAATGAAACTCTTAAACTTTAATAGCCCATTTATAAATCCCCGGCTTAAAATTTAAATGCTTTAAAAAAAGTTTTAGAACTGTAGAAATTTGATCCCCCTTTTTTTTTTTTTTAAACTCCTTTTTTTTTTTCTTTTTACATAAGAGGCACTTTTATAGCGTAAAACTTTTGAAGCTGCATGGTATTTCAGGAATGGTCCCCCCCGGCCTTGGTGGAAATTGGGGTTCTGAGGGGTTGGTAAGGAGGATGGAGGTGGTGGAACTCACCCTGTGCCAGCGAGGTGGTCCTGGTGGCCTCACCGATGTGGTCCTGGTGGCCTCACCAAGGTCTGCAGAACATCTCAACAACTCGTCTCTTTGATGGCCAGCACCCAAAAGCTTTGACACTATATTGGGTGCGATCCAGAGGCCTTGAGCTTTTATTTCCTTGGTGAAGAGGAAATCCGGGATTGCTGGTGGATGGTCCCTGTGACAGACAGCGCTGGGTGCCCATGCCATGGTCATTCTGCACCTCCCGACACATCACCTGCTGGAAGCCGAGCCGTTCTTTGGGGTTTTATTTATAAATCGGTACTTTTTATAAACCAGATTTAGATATCTCCCTCCAGATTCATAAATCCTCTCAGCTAACCTAAGAACTGCAGTTTGATTTACAAACCATGACTTTGCGCATCAGATTTAACTCCCTGACTGACTTCTGAAACATTCGATTGGCTTAGAAGTCAGGAGATGGATTTACAAATCCTGAAACAGATTTACAAATCCTAAAACATAATCACAAGTCACGCCAATAAGTTCTAAAGATGGGAAAAAAAAGTGTTCATTTACAAATCTTTTATTTGCATTTGGAATACAAGAGACTGATTTATAGCCCAGGATTCGGAGGTCCTGTCACCTTTCTGATCGGCTGTATAGATCCAGCTCTTCCATTTGAATGCAAAATGCCGACCTGTAAATCTCAGTTGGCTTTTCTAGGTCTGATGGAGCCCAACCTCCAGCTAGGATGTAGGACACAACACTGTCACCAACCTCAACAGATGACCACAAGTTGACCCATGAGAACACACCACCAACCACGCCAAGGGGAGGGACACGACAACCACACGTGTGATTAAATTACTTTTAAATTTAAGATGCTTAACAAGAAGAAGACAGTTGCCCAAGCAGGGGATGTATCATCTCCACACCACCGCGCTCCTCCATCCCATCTTCTGGGATGGGCTTAGCACCAAAATAATCACAACTCACCATCTTGTACTGTTATAAATGCATTTGAAACAGTCCAACCAATATATTTTTGTGGTGCCTGCATTGTGGCTTGATGGGTCCTGCTTGAAGGGGAAAGAAAAGGGATTTTATATATGCCTGTGGATAATTTGTTATTAATATATTTTCAAAGTGCATTGTCGTTTCTCTGAGATGGTGGACCTCTGTACCACATTCCACAAATAAACTCAGTAACTCAGCTGTTTTCCCTTGCAAATTGTTGCTAACAATGCAAACTCCCATCTTCCATAATGTTCTGGAGGGACTTAGAGGAAAAACAACTAGTCTACAACATCTAATGTTAAAATGTGCAAAAGCACATTCATAATTCAAATATTTCTCCCTTTTTTTTTTTTTTTTGGTACTCCTCCGTCTTCAAGATACACATCATAAAGCAACAACTGGCACTAATTCATTTTCTCCTTTGCAAAGGGAAAAACAGCGAGAGTTTTTCTACCAGGTGTAAACGTGAGGAATAAAAGGCCAGATAACAATGATGATTTCGTGGCAACTCACAGATATGGGTACCCAAGTGTAAGGTCCGCCGTCAAATGATGGGCAGCAATTTTCAGATGCCATCTTGCAAGCAGAAAGTTGAAAAATGCAGCGTGAGAGTCAATTTTGGGGGCAGGAATGGGATAATTTAGAGGAGGTCAGTGGAGCAGGCACCCATCACCAGAAATCTTGGTCTTGGTTTTCTTAGAAAGAAACAATCAATTTAAGGAATAACTCCCCACCACCACACCTCCTGCACTCACCTGAGGTAGTTTTTCACTGAAGGGTTAGTCCGGGGGAGGAGATTTTCATCCCTTTTGCCATTTTTTGTGCTGGCTGGGCAATGAGCTGGGTTTATCTTACTGGTGGGACTTGGATTGCAAAGCAACACCAAGATCCTCCTCACCTGCTCTTTGAACAGGACTTCACATCTTATGCTCTCACCCCTTTCCTGGCGGAAAATAAATAAAAGCTCCTTTCCGAATTAAGAAACACTTGGTACAGTGCCCTGGCCTAAACCCAGATGCAAGAGTCAGACTTTAGGAGTCCGGCTTACTTCCTCACACCAAGATGCCCAAGAAAATGCCATTTCCATTTCGCTCCCGCAGGGACGAGTTCTGTCTAATATCCTTATGCTTTCTCCATCCGTCCCTTCCACCATGTGCCCTCAGGAGCTAATAATAATAATAATAATAATATTGCAAAGCCTGTAATAAATATTGCCATCACTGCCTAACAGGCAGCCTAAAAAGGTTGGCGATAACTAAATAATTTTAAAAAAAGAATTTTCCCATTTATCTGTGAGCATATGTGCACGCGAGAGAGAGAGAGAGAGAGAGAGAGAGAGAAAAGAGTTAGCTATTAAAGATCCCATGTAGCCACAGGCAAATTCGAGCATCATCTCCTTGCGGAGACCTTTATTTTTTTAAAAAAGCAGAGATTACTCTGGCGGTTCAAGGTGCTATCGAGCTCTAACCAGGGACAATTACAAGGCTCCAGTTGGAGCGTCTGAGACGATGCTTATGTCTGATAAGGTTGAAGGGGAATAATGGAAGGAGGGAAGTGTTAATGGACTGCTGAATGGGTGGGTTGAGGTATCATCGCCATAGAGCCTGGAGACAGAAGCAGCAGCCGATGCAGAGAGAATGTGGGTTTTTTTCATTTTTTTCCCCATTTTGTTTCTATTTTCCCTGCATTAGAAAAAAAAAAAAAGCCTCTCTGAACATACACTTCAGAATGATTTTTTTTCCTCCTAGCTCCAAGCAACACTAGTAATACCACTCACCAACATGTTTTACGCCAGAAGAGCATTCATAAAGCAGGCGTGCGTGCCTTGCCTCTCTCATCGCTCAGTTCAAGAGGTTCAGAGACTATTTTTTTCTGTTCTCTGCCCATCACCACTTTCCTGAAGACCAAGCTGGACCCCGTGGCTGCTCTCAAAGCATCCAAGGAATGACCAAGCCAGGGGTGTCCACCCCGGAGATGAGATTGAGGAGCAATCTCTGCTTTCAGGTCCTGGACTCTTCCACCTGGCACTGGTCCTCCACTGTTTTCTTCTGTTTGGCAGATCTTTCTGTGTCTGTCTTTCCTTTTTGGAAGTATAAAATTAGGTCAGGATTTGATTTCTCTTCTTGAATCAAGGCAAGACAGAGTTGTCTCTGCCTTTTGATATCTATCTCTACCATTGAAGGCCGGCAAGTACCATCAGAAATCCCTGTTTGGGCAGAGGGGGATTTTGGAAGAGAAAACAAATGAAGCCTTTCCTACATTGGAGGTCCAAAACCCCCATCTGCCGTACACAACTATAGAGGTCCTTGTGTAAAGAGAACACATTGTTTGGCCCAAGAAAAGATGCTTTCAGTTTCCTGAGAGTTGGACAAATCCCGGATTCTGGGGTGGAAGATCTCCAGAGCATCCAAGGGAGACTTTGAGGGGTGGAAGGTGAATCACCAAACCAGACAGTCATTTGCCTTGACCAAAACTTGCAGAGAGGTTGTGCCAGACACACATGAACCCCCCAAACTGTGTCTTTTGCTTTAAAGAAATCACAGAACTTCTTTAGGGGTGGGATTTCTCTCACCTGCCTTTGAATACTGACCCACCAAAGCTCATCCGGGTGGTCCAGGGAGACGAACGTGGCTTCATGGAGTACAATTCACCCAACTCCTTCTTAAGGTCAGCCTTGAGATGGGTGGACTGTGGTCGAGAATTGTCCGTTTCTCTCTGAAGACCCTAACGTGAGCCTAAACAAAGAGTTCAGGTGAAAACAAGTACTCTGTTCACCTCTAAAGGCAACGACATAACCCCACCTTTGAAATATAATTCACTTGCCTCCCAGGTTTGAAACCAGTAGAGATTTTGAGTTTTCAAGCAGGTCTTCTCGGCCAGATGGAGTTGAGTTTGGTGTATTCATGTGACTCCAGGATCTGGGGATTTAAGGGAGATAGGACAAGTTGTGAGAAGAATAAATGGTAACACTATGAGTTTCACTCTGCTCACGTCTGTGTAATGAGAGACCCCTCTCTCTTTTGTCCCGTACCTGAAATGTACCCAGAGAAGGCAGCACATCTTTACACAGAGGGCACATGGAAAGGACAACATGCTAAGGCAGGTACATTTTCATTTTTTAATTGAAAACAAAAAGAAGAAGAAGTAGAAAAAGCTGGTGTCATCTGCAATGATTGAATATATTTGGTGTTTGCTTCCTTACTACTTCAATTCACTCTCCCTCACTACTTCAATTTACTCTTCCTCCACACCAAGTTCCCCACCTGGAACCTTCGGGTGAGCTAAAAACACAAAACTCGGTGGTTGAAAGAGCGACAAATTTCTGTATGAGCTTCACACAAACCTTCCCACTGTTCTCCAGCATCCGCCTTTTCAGAGAAATGGGCAGGAGAAAAGAGCAGGTAACAGATGGGGAAATGCCTTTTTGCTCTCTGCTACTGTAATGGACTAAAATAAAGGAGCTGCTGGGTGATGCCAGGAGAAAGGAGATGATATCTGTCCAGGTTATACCCTGGATACTAAATCCAGACGCATTTAAACCAAGATCAGTTGCTTTAAAAAAAAAAAAAAAAAAAGTTGATTTTCTTTCCAGCTCTTGGAAGTGAATCTATTTGGTGTCAGGCTGAAAGAAGACAGCGTGTAAGTAACTGAGAAAGTGTTTACTCAGTGAATTAGTTCAGCTTTCATTGTGCACAGAGGATTATGGCCTCAGCAGTGGATGAGCTCCATTTCAGGCTGGAGTGGCTCACTTAGCTACCTCCAGGGCAGGACTAATTATCATAGGACTTAGGCCATTAAAGGGCTTTAACTACCAGTGCTCTCTCCCAGGTCTGGATTAACTGTTTGCCTAGAGCAAACCGCCCAGATAACCATTCCGCCTAATGGTCTGCTTTGATTTCTCTGCCCCCACTGCCCACCCCTTTCGCCTTTAAACTTTAGGTTATTGGCAGATCTGGAACAATAGCTGAGAATGTTAATACCATTGCTGCAAAATGTCAAAGGGGTTTTACTACAGATTTTTTTCTTCCTCTTTTGCTCTGTCATGGCTAAAACAATTTTAGAAAGTAGTATATTGTATGGCAGAGAACCCCTTACCTGACGCAGGTGGATTAGGAGAGGCTGCTCATGACCCCCAAGGGAATATACTGAAATGCCCACAGAGCCCAGCTCTGCCTTTCTCTGTTGTCTACATGACATTAATTGCGGCAGAAGGCACTCTACATAGAAATAGCAAAAGACTGTTGTGCCCCGAGGCAATAAACAGCCAAGATGAGAGCAGAGTTATTACCCTGCTTCACAGAAGAAGGTACAGAAGGTTTAAATGGTTTGCCCAAGGTGACAGATGGAGAATGCGCCAGCGGCCGATCTGCTCCTTATCATTAAAAATACATTCGAAAAAATTATCTAGCGATCCTTCTTGAAGACCAGCCTTCTCAGCTCGTCTGGTAGCATGTCAGCACATCTGGGTAGTTTTCGGGATGGAAGAAGATACAACCCAAGAGTATAAAATCAGATGCAGCTTGGACAGGCGGCCTCTTCCAGTACAAGGCCTCAGGCTGGCATGGAAGGAATCCAGCAGCTGGAAACAAAATAGGTGGTTCTGCACACCACAGAGTTGGTTTGTGCTGAAGGTTTGTGGGTTCAGAGCGATAGTTTTTTTCCTTTCCACCTTCCAGTTTTACACAGCGAAGGAAACACCGTCTAACGCCAATCCCCAGGCTGAGTGTGCGCGGCCCAATCCAGCAACCGTCTACATGCACGAATGGTCATATTCATGTAACTCAGGTGTTTTGGAAAGAGTATTTCTCCAGTTGAAGCCCATGAAATCCATGGCAGCACAGATTAAAAGCTGGGATTAATATTTGTACGCCTCCATGTACTTATGTTCTTCACAAACACGTAAATAAATAGGTATTTGTGCACAACAATATATAAAAATCAGTATGATTCTTGTGGTACTTCTTGTTGTTACCAAATCACCAGAGTGCAGCTCAGAAACATGCTGTGTACATCGTGGGACACAGCCCTGACCCAACCAGACAATGTTTGAGATCGGTAGTAGATGCTCAGCTTCTTATATAAACTAGAGAAGGCTGCATGTCTCTGAGGTTAAACACGTGCCCAAAAAGCCAAAAAGGGATGTAAAACAAAGCCCCCCAAAGGATGCAACTGGGCACAGCCTGCATAGATTAAACCAACTCAGATTATCTGCGTAAAATCAAGTGCCTGCAACCATGATGACGTGGCCTTGAACCCTACAGAAGCCTGGGGACACTTTTGACAAGGCCCCTTCATGCATTTTGAATCAGTGCCTTCCCAGAAAAGGGTGTTTCTTCCTCCTCTGACGCTTTTCCCCATCACTTTGTTCCCAACCTCTCTTGGCTAACTACGTCCTGCACTTTATAGTCCAGCCGACAGCTTTCACAGCGTTCTTCAGAGCTCTGAAGTCTCTCGCTGATGGTTGAAACGTGCCAAAATTGCGTTCTGCTGCTTCGTCTATATGGAAATTGCCTAATTTCTGCCTTCCTCTGATCTCTTACTCTAACGATAATGGGGTTTAGTACTTTCCCTTCTTGCCCCTGCTGCAGGTGTGAACTGGAATACAAGACAAACTGCTTGCTGGAGTGCAAGTTATTTGTTGTTTGGAGATGAATGGAGCTGGTTTTCATTTCCTGTGATGCCGAGTATTAAATTCCTTCCGCTCGTCATTTACCCATTGCTTGACATCTCCTGCTTTCAACTCATTCATTCCTCATTGCATCTGAAAGCCATCACATTGAAGCCCATCAAGAAAAACATAACTGAAGCAACTCACTAAGGAAAAAAGAGGCCGGTAATTGTGCAACGGCAAGCAGGTACCTTTGAAGAAAACGCATTTCTCAGAGGAAAAGCAGAATATCTGAGGATTTTCTCTCCTGGTACCAAGGATGCTCCAAGCCCGGCTGAAACATCTGCTTATGAAATCTGTCAAAAAAGACTCAAAAATAAAAAACAGGACTGGAATAATCGAGGAGCAAGCAAATCTGCTTGGCTAAGAGCTAAGGCCAGGCAGGGAAAACATGTTCTGGTGCCTCTTTCTCTTATTTATCAAATGCAAGTTTCCCACCTTCTATTGAAACCACAATTAACTTGCGAATGTAGGCTACAAAATTAATTTTCCACCAGCTGCTGTTCTGTATCCGAGAGGAAATAAGTCAGTGAAATACTAACATGAGCTCTGATAGGGCCCCCAAGACAAGTTCTGCCCTGATAAAAAAATAAATGGAACTAATAAGCCCAGCCCAGCTTACATAGAGCCTAGGACTAAAGGGGTCGCAAGCCCACTTGGAGATATTCCATCCAAAACACTCCTGTCACTAACATGGACAACAGGGATAGAAAACAGAGGGCTGAACTCTACAGCCAGCTCAGCTGTTGTGCAGGACTGTGTTGAGTTTGAATTAAAACAGTATGAGAAATCGCAGGTGTGGGTCCGTGTCCTGAGAAGGCGGTCCTCATTTTGGAGAGACAACCAGCTTCCCATAGTCAGGTGTCCTTGAGTCACACCTCTGAGCCTGTGCTGGATCTCTTCATCCCACATTTGGAGACTAGACAGACACATAGCCTTGACAAGTGTCCCACTTACCCCCGAGACAAAAGTATATGCACAGCAAAAGAAGGTCCACCAAATGGGTGGAGTACTATACTGTGGAGGCTGTGGACTGGGACAGATTTGCCTTTTTTTTTTTTTTCCCTTGGTATTTCTCGCATTTCAGCAACATTTCCCATCCTTTTGCTATGATCCAGGTGTGTCCTTGTCCCCTGAGCTGGGATGATGGCTGTAGCTACAGCTGTGGCCCAATCTGAACCACCATGACATCCCAATCAGCTGTCCCACCTGGCTGTCACGGTGCATCCTTAGCCCAGACCCAGATTTTATTCCCCTGGTGTCTTCTATCCTTGGTGACCACAGGGACACACGTCGTTCCTACCTCTCCAGCAGGACTTTCATATTACAGCTCAAGGATCTTGCTAAGTTAAAGGTGTTCTTGCACATCCATCTGTTGCAACGGGATCCATTAGATCCCTAACACATCCCAGTGCTGCAGCCAAAAGATGAAACAAGGTAGATAATGGCTTTAATTGACTGGGACCATGAGGTCTTTGTGGTTTTATACACTCTACAGTAAAAGATAACTTTGCCACCACATATTGTGAACAGACACAGCTCTTGACAGCAAGCGAGAAAAGTTCCTGCTGCAGATGCAGAAGACATTAGTCATGGCGAAAAGTAGCTGAATACATCATCTGCTCAGAGATGTTGGGCTTTTTTTTTCCAAAGGCTGGCTCTACAGGAGACAGCTGTGCTGAGGAACAGAGAAAAGACTCTTGAAACAAAGAGCAAGATTAGCTAGGAACCGAAAAAAACAGCTGCTCTAGAAAAAAAAAAAATAGCCCATTCCACACGGACACAATGGCATGTTATGGGAGAACGGCTAATCTTGTAGCATAGGCACAGAACTCGGCGCTGGGAGGAGATAACAAAGATCAGCGGCTCTTGTGTTACGGGTCAGCTGCTGGCCCCCAGCTTTACGTCTCCTCAGCAAGACACAACAGGCACTGTCACACAATGTCACTATGCCTGCGAGAGATAAGCTCCTGGACGAAAAACAGCTGGCTCAAGCTCAAGCCAGGCAAGATGGAAATGATGCTTCTAGGAATTAAAAAAAAAAAAAAAGAAGCAGCGATTCGGGCATTTTCTAAGACAATGTGGATGCTCTCTTCCCCCTCACACAGGCACACTGGTGGACTAGGACTGCTCTTACTCCTTAAGGCTCAGCCTATGATAGTCACGAGCACCCCATGGTACCTTGGTCCCTCTCCTGCTCTCCCCTCTCTTTCTGTGAACCCTGGTGAGACACAGGACTTCCACCGAGCCAGGTTTGAGATGCCTCTTCTCCAAGACAAGGCTGGCATCACCACATCAAGATGAGTCACAAAGAACAGAGGATGCCAATGAATGGCAGCAAGATTTCTCTCCTTACCCAGTCACAAACCTGTTTTGGGGGCACAGCACCTTCTATACATGTAGAAGGGATGAAGGTGTTGGGTGGAACAGCAGGAATATTTGGAAATTCAAGGAAGAAGATGTTCCATTCATTTTAATCCAAGAACTGTTAGGTTCTTCCTAAGCATTATCAACATGGATTCCCCACGTGGAAGAATTAATGAATTGTGTTTTCCTCCGAGCTTAAACTTCTCCATCCCTTCCGCAATGACCACAGTTCCCAAAATAAATTCCTGTTCTACTCCCCAGTTTTCTTGTCCCTTCTCATGAAGTCTGCTTGACATGCTGCCTCTGGAAATCGAACAAAAAAGAAGAGATACAAGCTATCATCTGCTAGCCAAGGTGATGTGTAGGTGGAGAAATAGGGAAGAAGTCACCTCTTGAGTTAATTCTTGCATCTAGAGTTAATTCAGTTGACCTATCAGCGCAGTCACCTGGAATATGGCAATTCCTTCTGTGTAGCATGGATTAGTCAACTGAACTTGAATTTCCTTTCCCCTACATGGTTGCCTCTTCTTCCCTAGGCGTGCCTTTTCTGAGACATGTGGGTTCTATTCTGATGAAGAATTCACAAGGTCTCCATCTCATGCCAATGTGGAATAAAGGACAAAGAATTCCTCATGAAAGAGAATTCATGTTTTCTATCCAGCTCACACAGAGTAAAGGGCAAGAAGTCTCCTCATTGGCAGCTCCACAACACCTGCCTCCAAGGACACTTTCCTGCTAATCCCCAGTAACAGGAAGATTTTTGTGCCCTGAAGCGTGAAGGTTTATGTCTCTTCCCCAGCGCTGGTTGTTTTGTTTAAAATTCAGAGCATTATAAATTCTAAAATAGCATCTGCATTCCCTTTCCTGGGGATGCTTCGGCAGCTGAGATCTGCTGACTTAGGTCTTTCGGCAATGACGCTTTTCACAGTGGTGCAAGCAAATCCGGCGAGGACAGCAGCGGGAGGGCTTGAACATCCTTTCAGGAGGAGAAGGAGGCTGAGTGAGCGGCTCACCCCATCACTTGGGTTGTCAGCCATCCCCGTCCCTTCTCTAGGCCATGTCATTGTCACACAAGGAAGCCCTCAGACCTGTTCATGGTGTCCTCATCAACAGACCAGATGGTTGAGCATCTGCTCATTCATTGTGTTCAAGGAATAACCTTTTTATTTCATATCTGCTCTCCTGAGATGTGTATGGCTCCAACAGGCTTAGAGGTTGTCACAACCTGGGGACAGAGAAGAGCAGGTTGACCCCATGGCAAGGCCACCGGTTGAATGTGAGCCACATCGCAGTCCGAAGGGACAACTGCCGCTCGGTAGCCTGCTCCGGACTCATGGAAAGCACTTGGGACTTCCTACACATTTCCTTCGGCTGAACAACAAAGTTATTCAGATTATTCTTCTGCCTGCCCCTGATTTGATGCTCCTTGCAATGGCCGTGTCCATCTGCAGCTGGTGGATCTGGGACACGGTTTCCAAAAGTCGGGCTGCCAACTGCTCTACCCGTTAAAGTTCGACATCCACCTCGCACAAACCTCTTCCTCCTGTTAAGCCATGTGCAGTCTACTTCTTGGTAGGGCATAAAGAAAATCCAAGCATCTTAGAGAAAAATAAATGTGCTCTCATGGATATGTATAAAATTGCCCAAGTCTGTGAGGGGAAACTGTGTGTTTTCTCCTCTTTGGACTTGCTCCTTCCTCCTCTTAACACGTGGAACCAATGTCTCCTTTGGACCGTGATGGGGTAACTTGGAGAGGTCGGCAGAATTGCTGCAGATGGACCCTCGGCTGGTTTTATTTTTCTATTGAACCTTGATGGAAACGCATGCACAGCAAGTCACGGCCTGTCCCTTTTCCTTTCTCCTTTCTCTCTCTCTTTTTTTTTTTTTTTTATTTCTTCCAGGAGTGCTGATGATAAGAAAAGCAATGTCTAAATCTTCTTAATGGTGTTTATGCAAGCAGTTTTGCTTAGCTGCAGTCCCTGCCACCCCCTCCCTCGTCCACCCTCCCCTCCCATCTTCCTGCTAATATCGCTGCTTCATTCCTTTCCCTGTTGGCTATTACTATGGACTACAGCGAATCTAAAACTAAATAATCCCCTTAGTGTCAAGTTTTCTGGGCTGAGCAAATAAATCTAACCAAATGCATTATCTAGGTGGAGGAGGCTGTTGTAAGGGGGAAAAAAGATAAAAGCTATTTTACTTTAAGGCAAAGAGTAAAACCATCATTTTTCATTCGCATTGTACTTTTAAAGTTGTTTTTTAATTTTATTTTAACTTTACTGTTCAATCTCTTTCTCTTTCCATTGTAATTAAGAAAAAAAAAATGCAGCAGAGCTTCTGATTTCAAGCATTAAAGAGAGGGAGAAAGACCCCAGATAAGGTGCCATTCAAATCCCCCTCTCAGACGGGTAATTCTGATCAGGCAGAAAAGCAGTCTAAATAAATAAACCCTTCCCCATGTCCCCTTCCCTGGGGGACAGGGCGGGCACGAAGGATATTAGAAAACTCATTTACAGGAAGAAGAGCACATGGCGGATCTGCACGTTGCAGGACAAGTCGGTGGCTCATAGGTGTCTGTGTGCGTGATGGCAAAGAATTTGGGGATGAATTAGCCTGGGTGTGGAGGCAGGGTTAACCCAAACTTGGGGACAAAGTGCTTCTGACCCGGAGAACCGTGGGCTTAACTCCTCTTTTCACCTGACGGGTCTTTGCAAGCGAAGCCGCTCAGCTCTGCACCAGCTCTCCTCTTTGGTAAATCCAGGGCCAGCACCAGCCAGCAGAGCCCCGCTGGATTTACACCAGCCAAAAATCTGGCCGATATCGTCCCCATAGCTGCTGGCATTCACAGGTTTGCTCAGCTCTGCCTTTCTCTCCAGCCTTCTCTCTTTTCTGGGTGTCTATACCACACGTATAGTATGTATATATTTTTAATATATATATAATACTATGATTCTATAGTAATGAACGATAGAACAAGAGGAAACGGCCTCAGGTTGCGCCAGAGGAGGTTGAGGTTGGATCTGGGGAACAATTTCTTCCCCAAAGGGCTGTGGGGCATTGGAACAGGCTGCCCAGGGCAGTGCTGGAGTCACCATCCCTGGAGGGGCTGGACAGACGGAGATGAGGTTCTCAGGGACAGGGGGCAGTGCCAGGGCTGGGGGAACGGTTGAACCCCTTGCCTCTTTGTTTTCCCTTTTTTAAATTTTACAATCTTATAATTTTTAGACCACTCTAGTTTGGAGAGAAAACCCCATGATGAAAAATAGAGGGTTTGTTCTACCAGTTCCTTTTATAAATCTTCTCAAAATAAATAAAATCTCAGGCATTGCTCACGCTGAAAAATAAAAAAAACAGCAAAGACCACTCCACTGCATGTTGCGGATCGAGATCCACAACAGATGTCACAAATAATCACAGGCCAGTTCTTGACCTGCTCTTGGTCCTCACAGCAAGGACACCAGATGAGGACCAGGCTCAATCAATTTGCAATACAATAATGCAAGCATCTTACTAATTTTAATCTAATACTCCTTTAAACATCTGCACAAAACTGCCTGCTGGGCTACGGATGAACTCCAAAAGTTGAGGAAGAACGGCAATCTTTGATAAACATGCTGTATTATCTGAGAAGATCACACTGGATTACCCATGTGCCTTAAGATATTCTGCAGTTTCTACCATGGTCTTACGACATCACCCAGCACTTCTGTCCCCTGGAAAAACACCACGTGCAATGAGATTCATGTGCACATTATTTTCTGTAAAATCTGGCTTTGATTTCTGCCAATATTAACAGTAATTTTGGGGACCTAGAGGAATGTCAGGTGTGCTCCAGTAAGCTCCTGATGATCTGCAAAGTCGTAGTAAGTGGGTGCCGGTACACACCGAGTTTCTTGCACTGCCAGGAGGTGCTTCCATACCCATAACCCTTCTAGAGTGTCCTGCTAGGAAAACAGGTTTCCCCACTCCTCATTAGTGTTTTGGCTGGAATCTCCTCCTAGAGAAATAACTGTATCTCAGGAGCATCGCTATAAAACACGCAATGGCTTTTAAAACAAAGTTTTGGTGGCCGTTTTTACTCACTCCACTTGCAGCTCTATTTTTGCTATGCAAATAGGAATAACTGATGTCTGCCACCTGTGATATCCACCCGCTCCTGAAAAGGAGATTTTAAACAAAACCATTCTCCACTCCCATCGTCTACAGTTGTCCCCCTCCCACTTCAGAGAACCTGAAGTCCCTGCTGGCCATCCTGAAGGCAGAGCACCACGGGGTGCATCCTCATGCAGGACAGGGCTACTCTTGCTTTACCCACCACCTGGACAGCAGTGCTACATCACAGGGCTTCCTAAATTTCTTTTTAACAGCGCTTTCCCCTCTGAGTTCAATGTCTTGGCCTCTGTTGTAGAGTTTGACCAACCCCCACGTGGAGGATTTTTTCTTATGTCTCGAATCTCCCCTTATAAGTTGTGTCTGTCAACTCTTGCCCCTTGGCTGGGGGACTTTGCAAAGGTCCCATCTTCTCCATAAACCCTCTCGAGGCAGTACAAGGCTAAATCCACCTCATTTGCCATGTTCAGTAAACCAAATCTCTTTGTACAAGGAGGGGTCCCCACATAATCCACAGCACACAAAAAATCATTGCCCTTACCTTGACGGCTGTGCTGCTGCTGCTGCTTCAACCACCACGCAGTTAGACTTCATTTCTCAAGAGCACACAGGTGAATCATGCTCCACTTGATGTTCCTCAGGACCCTCAATCCTTCTCTACAAACTCCTTCCAGAGTGCTGTGGATGGGAGAGCAGCATGTCCCACCAGTCCTTGGTGTGCAAACTCTCCTTTGCCAATGAGACCACCTGTCCAGGGACCTTCAGCCCCACTGGAGAACTCCATCTCCTGCTTTCTCACTAGTTGCCACCTTCCTCCTAAGCAGAGGATGGCATTTGCTTCCCAACACTTGCCTGTTGTCCAAGCACTTGCTTGCAGCTTAAGGGGTTGTTTAGCAGAACATCACATCTTACATCACATCTTACAGAGGTTTTACAGAGGGTTTCTGTGCCCATCCCAGGACTTAAGAGTCAATCTGGATGCTTTCCCGAAGCTTCACATCTGTGGATCTTGTCTGATGCTCTGTCATTCGCTTCCTCTGCCTCTTCCTGTTTTATATAAGGCTGAATCACCATTGTGATCACTACCGGGGTACCCTGCCAGGTGACAGGTCCTGGGTTGGGGCCAGGGGCACGGGGCCAGGATGGATTGAGCCTTTCATATGATGTATGGGATTTCTGGGTCCAAGCCCAGAGGGTTTGAGAGGAGGAGTAGGACCAGGACCCAAGCAGAGACAAGACAGCTCCTGGGACATGAGGCAGCAAGAGCAAGGAGCAGAATTTGCTGTGGGGTTTGGTTGAACCAGACCAGGCTGCCTTGCAGCATGGCCCCAATCATCTCTTGCCACCAAAGAACTCCTCAGTGCCCCTGCTAGCAACAATAACTCCGTAAAGCTAAAGAAAAGCTCTGCCCTCCTGCATGGGGACACCATCCTGCAGTTTCACTGCCCTTTTCCCCTCTCATGGCCAGGTTTGTATAATAACTGAACCCAGGAACAAGCAGCTGGAACTGATATAACTTCTCAAGTGCCACCATTAATCTGTACTAATTGTTCTCACCTTTGGGGAGGTTTCTTGCTTTTTGTTCACACAAAAGTGCAGAAGTGATTTGTCCAGACCCCTCCGGTTCTGAGCACCACAGGTCCCTCTTCTCCTGGACCTCAGACACGCTTGCACGTTGCTTTGGTGCAACAAGTTACTTCACGTCGTAGTGTTCCTGACATCGGGCTACGTGCTCTCCTACCTATTGAGAGATGCAAGGTGATCAGAAATGTATCAGCCCATGGTGAGAGCTGGGAAAGTTGAGGCAGATGCAGCAGGAACACATAGATGGAGGATGTGGGGAGGTAGGATGTGGGAATGGAGAGATGGAGGATGTGGGGATGGAGGATGCGGGGATGCGGGGATGGAGGATGCGGGGATGGAGAGATGGAGGATGCGGGGATGGAGAGATGGAGGATGGAGAGATGGAGGATGCGGGGATGGAGGATGCGGGGATGGAGAGATGGAGGATGTGGGGATGGAGGATGCGGGGATGCGGGGATGGAGGATGCGGGGATGGAGAGATGGAAGGATGCGGGGATGGAGGGATGCAGGGATGTACCAGACAGTCATTACATCACAAGTTTAAGCACAGGGTCAGCCAGTGACCAACAGAAAGCTAAACATTTATACATTGCTAACGACAACATCAATAAACTGCAGCTTCACCGCAGGCTTCACAGTTTTACGCTGTGACAACTTAGCCCTGGATGACTTAATTAGTAGGCTGCCCCCTTCTTCAGAAACCAAACGTCTTCACTTCAAAACCTTTGCCACGTGTGTCCTTTCTCTTTTAGAAACCTGGTGAAAATATTTTCACTGTCTTCCCACAGTTTGCTTGAACACCACACACAGGCTGTACCATCCCGTGTGATTTATCCCAAATTTATCGCTGGGTAGTGATTTAACTGCCAATGCCCCAAGGAACTTTACCTCTCTGGGTGTTTTGCAACGTTTTTCTGCTGGGTGCTGAAGCCTGATGACAAAGGTTTGTTGCTTCCAGGCAAAACTTTTCCCTGGCATGTACCAAACTTTGGCATCCAGCCTTGGCCATCACTCGGCAGGTCGGGGATGCCCAGAAGTTGCTCTCCTGGGGCCTCTCTCTTCAGCAGAAACAAGGAGGGTTTAGAGTCTCCTCAAAGCACCAAATCAAGCAGGCGAATTACTCACAGCATTTCCTTGCAACCTGGGTGTATCCCTCCCCTGTGGCTTTTGCGAGCAAGCTGCGACTGGAAAAGATTTCCAGTGTTGCTGCGCCAGATCTCTGCCAAAATCAGCTGAATCTGCTCTCACCGTTGCTCTTGACCACACCATTTACCCAGAGGTTTGTTTTTATCTATCAGCTCGTCACGCCGCTGATTGCTGTAGGTTCCCAACAGTTTTTGAACTGGTGACAGATGACAAACGTGAGAAAAGTCTGCTAAAGAAACGGGACCACCTTAAATCACACTGCCAGCTTTCTGTCACTGTAGCATTCCAGGGCTGGGAGTGCATGATGGATTTGACCTTGATTATATCGACGATAATCCATCTGCACAAACACTATGCGCGTGTGTGTATATATATATACCTACAGACATATATACACATGTATATGTGCAAAAAAAAAAGCCACATTCTTCTTGCAAGGACTTTTAGTGCCACAGGAATATGGGACTGAAAAGGACCATTTCACTAAGTTGGCACGTCTCTTCATTACATCCCTTTTATAATCTTTTTTTGTTTGTTTGTTTGATTCCTATGAGTTTCGGCCTTTTTGGGAGGCTCTTCCAGAATATGAATCTTCCCATGGTCACTGATTTCCTACTTAAATTTATTCATGGCTATTTTATCTCACTTGGCTCTTGTGACAATGCTGCCCTTTGATTGGAGCGACTCTTTCATCTCCCCCACGTTTCATCCCCTGAGATATTCCCTGTGTATTCCCCCAGTTTCCCTTTTACTGGAGTAACCAAGCCAAGCTCTTTCTGCCTCACGTGTGGGACACATTTCTGTCCCCCATTTGCCATCCAAGCCTTACCAAGCCACGGCTCCGGACGAGCCCACCTTTCTCTTTTGGAAGAGCTGCCCACTTTCCCAACAAGGACTCAGCAGTGCAGGGCACAACGGCATGAACACTTTCCTCTCTCTCCACTGGAAACAGCTTGCCTGAGACATCCCAGAATTGCATTTGCATCACATCAGCACCACGGCTCTTCTTGCCACCAGGCACCAAACCTTCTTCTCTCCATCATCCCATCACAAAGCCCGTTGCTGCCCCACCAGCCTTGACTTTGCCTCCTTTTCTGGCCCACACCTGTGACCCAGGTCTGAGTGTCTTGTGCCACTTCTAATATCTTTGGGCGTTCTCCATCTTCATCTTTCGGGTCATCGCTGGACCACCACATGTCCAGCCTCTGGCCTTTGCTCAGCTCTAACCCTGGCTGTCAGTGCTGAGTGTATTGTACAAAGACTCGGCCCCATCTTTTCACCTGATCCTGTGGTTCAATAGGTCCCTGTGCCGTGTCTGTGCATTGACCCACGCTTGTTCTTGCCCTTCCTGAGCAGAGCAGTCTCATCAGCAGTAACACGTTTATCCTTCTAGCTCAGCTATGCTGGAACTCAGCTTCACGTGAACCTCAGACATAATGATTTTCCGCACCTCCCTACACCTGGATGAAGCCATTAGCAATTGCAGGCTCTAGCATTATTCACGCTTAACCTCTGGCATGTCCACCAGGACTTTAGGTGATACACCACAGGCCCTTCACAGCACACCTGCCTTTTGCTCCCAGGTGCTGCTGTTGTGCTTTTTCCCCCTTGTGTCCTCCTGCAAGGGCCGTTCACACGGTTTCACAGCACAGATGTTTTGGGTCACCCACTGCCCATGCACCAGTGAGGGCTCAGGAGGTGACATGTCTCAAGAGACAGCAACCACCAAATGACTTTGTCACAGCACTGCAATAATTTCCACAGAAACCCCTTAGTAATATAGAATAGAATCATTTTGGTTAGAAAAGACCCTCAAGATCATCCAGTCCACCCGTTCCCCCAGCCCTGGCCCTGCCCCATGTCCCTGAGAACCTCATGTCCGTCTGTCCAACCCCTCCAGGGATGGTGACTCCAGCACTGCCCTGGGCAGCCTGTTCCAATGCCCCACAGCCCTTTGGGGAAGAAATTGTTCCCCAGATCCAACCTCAACCTCCCCTGGCGCAACTTGAGGCCGTTTCCTCTGGTCCTGGCGCTTGTTCCTGGGGAGCAGAGCCCGACCCCCCCTGGCTCCAAGCTCCTTTCAGGCAGTTCAGAGATCAGAAGGTCTCCCCTCAGCTCCTGTTCTCCAGCTGAACCCCCAGCTCCCTCAGCCGCTCCCATCACACTTGTGCTCCAGCCCCTCACCAGCTCCGTTCCCTTCTCTCAACTCGCTCCAGCACCTCAATACTTGTCTCCTTTTCCATAGCATGTACAGGAGATTGTACACACATCTCATTGATGTTCCTGGGCTGACTGCCCCACATGGACTGCAGAGCAGCACCATTTCTGAAATAATTCAGCGGGTTGGGATGACCTCCAACCATCGTCACAACAAGACATGTTGTCCCTGTGTAGCCAGAAAGGGAAAGGGAGGTATCGTCACCAGGTCTGGTGGCGCCTCTCCATGTTGACCCAGGGGACCGCACCACAGAAACCCCCAGCCTCTATTCAAGAAATAACACCTGTATTACATTTGTAAAAAAAAAACCACCACCATAAGATTGTGCTAAACTCGTCCCTCCTACTTAAAATTTCACCATGAGGCAGCCCAAAAGTTTCATGAAAGCCACGTGGCACATCTTCATTTAGACAAAGCTGCCACGAGGGCCAAGAGGCAATAACAACACAATAATAATAACAATAATAAGACAGGGAGGAGTTTTTGAAGAAACACCGCAAGACGTGTGTGATGGAGAACCCATGAAGGACACGGGTTCCACTTCGGCATTTATAGCTCCTCCTGGTCCAAAGCAACAGAATCCCTGAGAAGGTTTGAAATTAATCACCAAAGGGTCCAGGCTCATTTGAGACACATCAAAGCATTTTGTTTCCACTGTGACATCATTCAGTGGCGTTATTTACAAGGGAATTTTAAAAAAACCCAAACAAACCCAACAAAAGGGTTTTAGGACAAAGTGGATGGGTTTCCTATAAATGCAAAAGCAGGACCTCCTGGAATTGTCGTAACTTCACCTTCCTTCGGTGTTTTCCTCTCCTAATTTAATTTTTGATAAAATGGGTACAGCTTTCAAAGCCTGTGAGTGTTGGAGTCAGCATGAGCGCCAGTAAACAAAAAAAAGTTTGTAAGTAAAGCTAACAGAAACCATAGAATATACACAGTAGTGAAGCTTGATGCAGCAATTCTGCTGAACCTTTTTCATAAAATAAGAATAAATAACTAAAAATAATGCAAAAGGCATTTGCATGCAGGGTCTTTTTATCTTTTTTTTTTTTTTTTCCAAAGAACCCATTGCTGTTAGACACAATTTAGGCCAAGAGTTTAGCAGAAGTCAAACAACAAAAAAAAAGCATTTTCTAAGAGCCAGTTGCAATAGTGACTTAAGAAAAGCCGTGGGGACGATATCCCAGACGCACAGCTCAGGGCTCTCTGATCCATCACTTCCAGCTGAGCATCCGGACTCTTCCCCACAGAGCAAAAGGCAACACGAAATCACAGCCGGGGTTTGCCAACAGGGACCCGAAAGAGTGGAAAAAGTTGGGAGGGTGTTGCTGGAACAAAAAGCAGAGATATTTTTAAGATGCTGATTTAGAGCGCTATTAAAAATGCTGCCCACATAGCCTTTTAACCCTCAAAGATATCAGATAACATTTTTTTTTTCCCCTCTACAGTGAGATGAAGTGGCTGTCATTATCTGCGAAGGTCTGTATCATATTGGAATCTGCCGGCGCAGGTCAGCGAGTCCGTGGTGTTCTGGTCCCAGCTCCGGCGCTGAATTACATTTCCCAGGCACAATGGCTGCAGAATGGGTGGGTGCTTTGTCATTTAAACTGCATAAAGAGGCAGAAATTGATTTTTATTGTGGATCTTCATATCTAATAAAGCTCTGAGGGGCTCTTTTCTTCTCCGATTGAATGGCCATTGAATGCTTTCAATCTAGTTCTGTGTTTCATGCCTAAACTGAATAGTGGCAGGAGGAAAATAGATGGGGGGAAGAGAGGCCAAGTCACTTTCCAGATTGAAAAGGATACAGAAGAGAAATAAATAAAAAAATAAAATAAAAATGAATTAGGAAAAAAAAAGCCATTTAAGTGGAAAGGAGAACTTTCCCGACGCCGAGGAAAAATTGCTTTGTGCAATGTGCAGGCGCACGATGCGGTTGCATGGACGAGGACGCGGCCGCATGCAGCTGCATGGTGGTGTGGAAAGACATGGGACTGGATTAAATGTTAGCGAGGGACATTGGTGCTACCTGCATCTTCATCCTGTGCTGGAAACCACCACCAGCTCCCTGCTCAAAACACGTTAATGCTGCACATCCCAGAGCTGCCCAGCCTGCTTTGCCCTCAGTAACTCATATTTTGCTTAGGCTGCTGTAAAATGGGAATGACTCAGGTTATGCTGACGTTAATTACAGGAGAGATTGCTTTAGAATACAGTGGTTTTTAATGTAATTAGTACCTAGTTCATCACATCCTCCTCAAATCAACAAAGAGACAATAATACATAATGGCTTCTCAGTTACTCTTTGATATGTATTGCTCGTTTAGTCCCGCTCCCCTTGGGAAGCTTCATCACAATTAACAAGGCCAGTAGCGTTAGCATTAATTGGTCGTGCCGATGGTCTGATCTAAGGTCCTAAGGAGTTCTCCTGTAGCACTGCAGACTGTGGTCAGACACCCCTGGGAGCTCTGCCTAATTGAATATCGAGTCTCTTGATCATTAGACCCCAGAGAAAGAGTCATTACAAGCTTGTAGGCTCAGCTTAGACAGGAGAAAGAGTCATTGCGAGCTTGTAGGTTCAGCTTAGAAGCAGCAGTCCATGGGATGAAGGAAACGCTCCCTGGAAGAGGTGTCCCAAAGCAGAACCCCATCGGGGTGCCTTCCTGCCCATACCACCAACCTGGAGCTCTCCTGCACATCCAGTCTTCATCTTCGATCTCTGCCCAACCTCTTCGAGTCCAGCGTGTGGAATCTGAGCTCAGAGGTGTCGAGACGTAAGGAGCGCACTTCTTGCATGGTCGTTTTTATCATTTTCAGTACGTCTGTGTGATGTGACCTGTGTTCTTGTACCTTCACACTGGGAACGCCCCCCGACGTGGGCTGCTGCAGGAGACGTCGGCATCCCCCCAACTCAAACCACAGGGAACCTTGTATGTCGAGGAATACATTTTGATTTGGTTTTCTTGCAGCCACCCAAAACCCTGTTGTAGATGCAGTTCTTAACTGCGACAAAATTAAGAGGACAAATCCTCGATGAATGCTCAAACTGAGCAAATGTGAAACTCTCAGCCCTGTGTCTGAAGAGCTGGTCCTTAAGTTTGAGTGCCCCTGTCCTTCCCGCATCTAAGAGCATTAAAACCTCACCGAGAGCGTCCCAAAATGCGCAGTGCCTCCTCAGAGCCACTGGTTACTGTGGTCAGGGGGACAGCGGGACTCCTGGCAGAGCATGGACGCTCAGATTGCATTTTCAGTCAGGCCTCTCCCACCTACACCCTCAGTTGCTTTATTCTCAGCACGTAAAAAAGAAATATTATAGAAGATGCCAGCTAGATCCTTCCTCTCCTGTCCTGGAGAAGATGACTTTAAAAGTTAAGCAAAGCAAACCTCCCGCTGGATATATGACTCCTTACCTCCACACTACTGTCAGGAAAGAGATTTTCCTTAGGCTGCTATAAAATGGAAATGACTCAGTTTATGTTGACATTAATTAGAGGAGAGATTGGTTTAGAATACAGCGGGTTTTAATATCATTTGGCTTCTCACTTACCTGTTTCATCACCCTTAGAAACCTCATCCAAACGGGTTTGCAGGTAAGCCCCAGGCAGCCAAAGGAATGCCAAAAAAAGGAAAAAAATTAGAGCGGTTACAACTTTAACTTCCCTCTGAAAATCTTAAACCAAGTTACTCAGAGACTGGGAGAAGGAAAGCTGTTTGTCCTTCTCCCATCCCGTGGCAGAGAGCTTGGCGTGAACCACTGTGAAAGGACCTGCCCTTCCTAGCACTGAGAATAAGCTTTTTGGAAATTGGGACCCAAGTAGGGAATCTGGAAAAAAAAAAAATTATATATATAGATATATGTGCATATATATACATACAAAAGTTGCAATTTGTTGGTACAAATCCTGATTGTCTTTGCCAGGAGCTCAGTGGAATCTCGAAATGCATTGATGATCCAGAAAACCAATAACATGCCAGGCTGTATTCAAAAAGAGAGAATAATACTGAAGATGCTGTAATGGAATTACAGAACTGCATGATACACCTTCACTCAGAATAACGTTTCCTATTCCGGCCTCTATGCCTCGAAACGCAGACATGGGAAAGGTCTCAGGGAGGGCAAAGGAAATTATTAAGGGCATGGAAAGACGTCCATGCAAAGAGAGATTAGAAAGATCATGGCTATATAATTTAGAGGCGACATGAATAAGAGAAGCCATGATAGAGATATATAAAATAATTTGCCTTTTCCTGGCTTGCAGAGCTTTTGCACACTCAGCCCGCATTGGTTTTCCTTCAGATCCACGCAGGACTCGGATGTACTTGGCGAGCAGGAAAACAAACACCATGGAGCTGGAGGGCATTCCCCAAGAGCGTAGAGTACAGAGAGTTACGTGAGCTTCAAAACGAGTAATTTTAAACAACGTGGTCTTTTTTCTGGTCCCAGATTCCAGGATTATCCATTATTATCTCAGCCAAAGGATAAGCCAGGCCCCATCCCTTGAAATAGCTTTGTGCCCAGAAACTCTTGTTTTAGACCCAGCTCTAACATCCTGCAGGTCTCCTTTTTCACACCCCACCAACATCTACAGAACCCCAAAGCAACCAAATCCTTATTTTCAGCACAGGACAAGGATGGAAACGAAGCTTCTGACCTGGAAATTGTCTCTCAGTGGAGAGACGGTCTGTCTCCCTTCCCAGAGAGCATCTTGTGTAAATGCTCTGATAACCGTTCTAAGCAAAGTGTTTTAAAGATAATGTGAATTTTGGACGGGTACAAAAGGGCTCGTATGCCTGAACACTTGTCTGTTCCTTCCAGCTGCACTGATTGGTCTAACAAAAGGTTATGAGATCTCTCTATACAAAGTTGCCTCTATTCAAGAGGAAGCACTTCTGACACTCTTATGATACCATCCAAACTCCAGGCCTTTCAAAACAGTCGTCTTGGACAAAGACTTACCACCTGAGGGCCAGAATGGAAGGGGAAAGAAAAAGAAAAAAAAAGAAAAAACCCAGAATACAACAAAAGTATGAAGAACACAGACAACAAAGGTGCAAGTAAGAACGATCCGAATTAAATGGCGAGATTCCAGATGAACTCAAGAGACATAAATACCTCGTCTAACCTCAATACACAATGAATTGCTGGGAGCAGCGATGAAAGCAGAGATCAGCTGGGTACCAAATAGCTTGTTCTCAAGTTTCCTCGAGGAGCAGAGAGGTCCACAGCACTTAGCAGAATGGTTTGTGTTCCCTTCGGGTTCTGCCAAGGTCCAGAGTTTCAAAGTCCGGGACGTTTTGAAGAGCTGATGGGAGCAGCACAGGTACCTGGAGCGCAGGATCCCAGCTGGGTTGGGGACAAGACGCACAGAGCCTGGGGAGGGAGGGATGCAGGTCAGGGCTAACAGGGAAATTTCACTTGAATACGAGTCTGAAAACAGGGTAGCATTTCCCAAGACAGCTTATTTCCATATATATATTTAAAAACAAACAAAACCCCACCAACTTTTGATGTCATCAATAGCAGGGAAAGCATGGAAGGCCTTTGAAGGATGGAGGCAGTTGAATAGATTTATGCACAGTGTCTAAGAGTTAAGCGCTAATAGCGAAGATAATAATAGTTGAATAGTTAAGGTAATAATATTAAAATAATAGTTGAATAGTTAAGATAATAAGAGTTTAATAGATTTGTGCGAGCTGCCTAATAGTTAAATGCTAATAATTAAGAGCTCTTAGACCCCCAATGTCATTTTGCAGCAAATCCAGGGACAGGGGCTCAGCCAGACTCCACACAACCCTCTAGGTCTGGCTGGTATTTCCTTACCAATACAAAGTCCAAGCAGTTGAGGATCCCATCAAAGAACAGCACAGCAGACTCACACCTGAAATAGAGACCTTTATCTGCAGCTCAACTAAAGGCAAACCAGGTTGAACTGATTCTCCCCTGAACTAGGAGCAAACTTGCTGAAATAGCAGCTGGGACAGGTTAGAGACATAATTGTTACGTGAGGTGGTGCCCAGAATAGCAGGCAGGCCAGCCAGGTTTATATTAATAAACTGAGTGGATATCACCAGCTGTCATGAGTTGTTGAGCTCTATATTCATAGCATTCCCATTAAGGCATTTATACTGGGATGTGGAATGTTTCCAAACTGAAAAAGCAAGGGAAGAAATAGAGAGCCAGAGTCAAAGTTGAAACAAATCCTCTCTTAAATACCAACTCTTAACTATAGGTTATAAGTCCTTTAAAAAAAAGAAATGTAGCCTCGAGGATAGAGGTAACTATAAAAAGTCGTCTTTATTTTTGTTATCCAGTGTTGGCAGCCAGCTGTCCCCACAGCTGAGGGAGATGAAGGACAGATGCCGCTCTCCTGGGCTTTTTTGACCGATGTCCCCCCGGTAAGTGAGTCTGATCCGAGGGGAAGGCTGCGCCGAGGGTCAATTTTCAGCAAGTTTTAAAAGCACTGCTCCGGGTGGTGATAAGAGCTCCGGGTGAGGCGGTCAAAGCCAGGCTAAAATGAATGATCGCGGTAGCTGATGGTGACCCATGACACCAGGTGAGTTTGTCACGCTTAAGGCAGCGAGAGGATTTTTCTCTGTTTCCCTCTGAAGCATCCTCCTGCGCTTGCGGTGTCGCAGATTTGTCTGACTCCCTGTCAAAATTTATTCATAGGACTTGGTTTAGCCATGGAAAAATAAACGGCACCTTCTCGCTACAGAGATATGGTTGGTCTGTGTCCAGTGAAGACCTGATTTCCAAGTACCTCCTGGAAGACCATGTCGTCATCACCTCCCATCGGTACTTCTCCCAACCCATCTCTCCATTAGATGGCACGCATATGGAATACTATACAATAAAGCCAGTATATTTTTATGAATAGCTACAAAAGATGCAAACCTTCACAAAAATTATCCAAGAGTAAAAATGCCTCTTCCATGCCTCACTCTTCCACCTTTCTTCTACTTCACAGCATGGTTATCTTTGAACTAATTCACCATTTTAGTTCATTTTTTAACCATCGCAAGAGGCAGGCTTTGGAGATGGATGGCTTACCACTCTGATCTGGTAGGACAAATCCTCAATCTCTGCGTGCCTACAAAGACTTTAGATCAGGAGAGTATCTTGTCTGAAATCCACGTACACAATACGTGATCTTTTAATGCTGTTGAGGAGGTGGCACTGGGCAGTATTCACGCTGCAATTCTAAATCTGCCATACCTGCTAAGTGTTTTCTGTATTCTTCATATTACATTTGCTCGTTGCAACACCTATTTGCTTGTGCACTCCTTGTTTGGAGGTGTAACGGTTTGGTTTTTAACCTCAGAAGTGTTGACATCTTGAATCCGAACAGGGTTCTGGTAACAGAAATCAGCTCCCCAGGTCTGCGAAGCTGTGGCGGGTATTTCAGCCTTGTCCGTGTGGTTTATTTTGCCACCAACTCAAGCTGCTCTGTTGCAGTGGTTTTGGTTTTCTTTTTTCACCAGGACTCCCACTTGCAGTTCTCTGCTGGAGCGTGTGCATCTGCGGAAACTGCTCCTCATCTCTATTAAAAATTATTCAAAATGATGCAAGGAGTAGAAGTTTGAGTTAATTACAAATTATTCTCGATTTCACTAGCATTTTATTAACAAATCCACATTAATCCAGTATTAAAGCAGGGCGGGATTATGGGATTTCTCTCATCTGAAGCTTGGAGCAAGGGAAGTCTATAATAAACCCACCTATTCATTTGACACAAAGCTGTTCTATCAAATCTACCCCAACATGTGGCCCACCCCCCCCTTCCTTGCGACATACATATGCAATCCTATACAATAAAAATGGTGTATTTTTACCATAAGCTAGAACGGATACAAAAATGGCGATGGGGTAAAATTGCCTTTCCAGCACCTCTGGTCTTGAAGACACTTCTCTGGTTTTCCAGAGTCCCTTGTCACCAGCAGAAGAGCTGACCCCATAGCAACCTATTTAACTGCTTAAAAGCGAGATGAGATCACGCAAAAGGACGCTTCCTCTGAAAACTGTGGTTTACACCACAAGGTGGGACGCACCGAAGGAAGAAAAGGACCTGAGCATGTTTGGAGAGAGCTGGAAGAAGATGGAAAAGCAGAACCATTTCATCTCGATCCTGCCACGGTCCTCAAAACTGTCTTGAAAGTTTTCCCAGAAAGGAGCCAGCTAAGGGACTGAAGTAGTTTGCTTTAAGGTATAATCCTTTTAATAAAATGTAAGGGTCAGAATTTCACGTTGGCAGTGAATATTTTTGCTAAATAGGGCATGATGAGTTTGCTGTTCTGCTCCCAGACTCGTTTCTCGCGCTCGCGTGTCCTGGCATATAATAATTGCGTGAAATTGCCATCTCCGCTGGGGTTGGTGCAGGTTGATCCGTCCCAAGTGCAGCAGCTCCTGAGCTGAAATTTTTCTTCTTAATTTTACAGACTTCTAACTATAAAAACATTTTCTCTGGCGTAAAAAAAAAAAAAAAAAAAAAAATCCAGAGAAAATGAAAAAAAAGTTCAGGTTTTGCAGACCTTTGCTGTCTCACTGATGGGGACACCAGGAATATCTGAACACTGAAATGACTTCATTTTATCCTACAAAATCTATGCATTTTCCCACAGGTTTTGGATGAAATAAAAAGGGGATTTGCTCATGGATAATTCTGGGATGCGGCTGAGGAATGGGGCTCCTTCAGAACCATGGGATTTTGGGGGGGGATTTTTTAGTGTCTCTTTATATTACCTGCAGTCCAGGTCTGTTTTCCCATGAATATTTTTGACACTAGTAAACATGTGCAGATGCAAAGGCAGAGAGAAATGCTACTCCGTTTCCCTGAAAATAAGACCTACCCTGAAAATAAGCCCCAGCATGATTTTTCAGGATGCTCAAAATAGAAGCACTAGGCCAAAAATAAGCCCTAGTTACAGTTCTTTAAAAAAAGTCAATTTAAATAGTGTCCAGGCAGCTATACATGTAAAAAAGTAAAATTAATTGTCAACAGAATGCAGCAGAACAGATGTGACAGAAAGTGATGACATGACTACATTTGAATAAATGTTTGTTTTTTGTTCAAGAATAAATGTAGATTGTTGTTCGTGGAAAAATAAGACATCCCCTAAAAATAAGACCTAACGCATCTTTTGGAGCAAAAATTAATATAAGACCCTGTCTTATTTTGGGGGAAACAGGGTATTCTCAGGATATCAGCTCTTGGCTGTTTCTGAGCTGGTGATTTTGATGTGTCTTCAGTGCTCAGAGCCTGGCCAAGCACTAACTCCAAGCCAGACATCGGCAGAGCTTCTCCAGCTCCTTGCAAAGCCAAGGGAGACGCACGGAGAAGCGACCAAGAGTGACAGTCACACCTGAATTAATTATCGCCTTTTTTTCTGTGGTTGTGGTGGAATAGCCACCACCCTCCAGAGCGCTGCAGGGAGGACTGGGCCATAGCTTTTTCTTTAGAAGGCCATTTATTGTCTATTTCTACTCATTGCCAAGGCAATTTGGAGGACAAACAACTGTCGCTTAAGGAGCCCCCTGATAAACATGTCTGTGGAGGGAAGCTGACAGCAATATATGAGATTCCTCCTGGCCATAGCCAGTCCCAAGATCCAAGGCAAAATGCACCATCTGCATCAGGTCCTATTAAGTAAATTAATGCTCTAGAATCTTTTTTAAATAAAAATGTAATAAAAAGAGAAAGAACCCAAGGAAGTTCTTTTACAAATTAGTCACAATTTGCAAGAAAAATGATGCAATCGAGAGAGCTCCAGGACAACAAATGAGCCCAAGGCTGAGACATTCATTAAGCAGACTGTCTGTATCGAGAAGTTTCTTCTCTCCCACCTCTTCTGACGTTTTTTTGAGCATGGGTCAAGATATGGATGCACATGCCCACTTACCCAGAAAGCGACGTTCCCCTAAGCTGGGCCTAAGCCTGACCTTGGAACTGGAGGGGAGGCAGCAGAGCCCAACAGGAGCAGCATCCAAGGGACCCCCAGCCTGTTTGCAGCTCAGCCCCCAGCTGCCTGGAGGAGCTGGGAGGGACAGACAGATGTCACTGTCATCCTGGACAAGCCACATTAAGGACAACACGAGATCTGGGCAAGGGAAAGCAGAAGCATCTTCCATGGGATCCCATCTCGTGGGCAATGAAGTGGGCTGGGGCATGATGACCACAGGCAACACTAGGCTGTGCCTGCTTGTCCCTTGCTGGGGACAAAAGTCACAGCATCCCAGGCTGGTTGGGTTGAAGGGACCCCCCAGTGCAACCCCCCTGCTCACGCAGGGCCACCAGAGCAGATCACACAGGTTGGTCCAGGCGGGTTTGAATGTCTCAGAGAAGGAGACTCCACACCCGCTCTGGGCAGCCTGGTCCAGGCTCTGGCACCTCCCAGCAAAGAAGTTTCTCCTCATGTTCCGATGGAGCCTCCTGTGTTTCAGTCTGTGCCCGTTGCCCCTCACCCTGGCGTTGGGCACCACTGAGCAGAGTCTGCTCCATCCTCTGACACCCACCCGGAGATATTGATCCCATTGATCAGATCCCTCTCAGCTTCTCTTCTCCAGCTCAACAGCCCCAGCTCTCTCAGTGTCTCCTCAGCACAAAGAAGCTCCAGACCCCTCAGCATCTTTGTGTCCCTCCGCTGGACTCTCTCCAGTAATTCCTTGTCCTTCTTAAACTGGGGAGCCCAGAACTGGACCCAAAACTCCAGATGTGGCCTCACCAGGGCAGAGCAGAGGGGGAGGAACAACCTCCAACCTCCCTCAACCTGCTGGCCACACTCTTCCTCATGCACCCCAGGTACTGCTGGCCTCCTTGGCCACAAGGGCACATTGGTGGCTTATAATCAACCTGTTGTCAACCAGGACCGTACACTTGCCTTCATCTACCAGTCCTTCACAGAATCACAGAATCATTTTACTTGGAAGAGACCCTCAAGATCATCGAGTCCAACCGTTCCCCCAGCCCTGGCCCTGCCCCGTGTCCCTGAGAACCTCATCTCCGTCTGTCCAACCCCTCCAGGGATGGTGACTCCAGCACTGCCCTGGGCAGCCTGTTCCAATGCCCCACAGCCCTTTGGGGAAGAAATTGTTCCCCAGATCCAACCTCAGCCTCCCCTGGCACAAGGCTCCTCCTGCACTTGCCAGCCAGACCCACGCCATTCAACACAACTGAACGACACGTGGTACACGGCTTCCAAAAAGCCGGTCTCAAAATAACTCGCACTCTAATGCAAGCAGTAGACAAAGCCAAAGAAAAGCAGAGGAGCAGGCACCCTTCAAGCTAAAGCATGTTATTAAGGAATATTCCTTTTTTGAAGTTTGTTGATTTTATTTTTATCATATTTTAGCACAAACCCTTTTCATGTTATAAATTAAGTAACTGCTGCAGAAGGGTTATTTTTTTTTTAGATGCATTTCCTATAGAGAGATTTTTAAAGTTTCCAGTACAAAAAAAAAAAAAAAATCATGGAAAGCTGTGTTGAATTATGTGATACATTGAAATTAAAATGAAATTCCAAATTATCTTGCAGTCAGGGGCTGATGTGGACTGAGTGATAATAAATAAAGGTTAAAAGGACATTGGCAAGTCTTTTTTCACGGCTTTCAATTTTTCCCCTCCCTGTTGTTTGTAAAAACCTCTTAGAAGATTAAAAATAATATTTCTTTCCCTATTGATTTTTTTTTTCCACATTTGAAAACAGAATTTATTTATTTTCTGTGTTTCTAATGGAACTGGGATTAATGTGGCTTTATTTGTTCTCCGTTTGGCTCAGGCTTGTGCCTGATGGAGGGACATGGTGCAGCCCGGGGCCGGGGGTTCGTTAGCAAGACAGCCCCAAAAACCTCATCAAAGCCCCAGCCAGGGGCCAAGGTCAGCAGTAAATATTTTGACCCTGGGTCAGACACCCAAATAACTCACCTCTTTTCACTTCGGTACTTGATATCCTCAGGTCTAGAGTTGGTCCAAAGGCTCCGTCCGTTGTGTTCTGGAGGGAAGAGGAGATGTTGTCCGCTTCTGAATGGAGGATCTGGAAAAATATAGAATGGGAAATAAGTCTTTTCACCTCTTACAGATCTGCGCGGAAGGCAAGTCTTTAAAAAAAAAACCTGAGCCTGCTGGAGGGGTGGGAAGGTACATAAAAGGATTTCTCTTTTCAAAAATACCACTCCTCATCTTGGTGTGTCTGCGTTTTGTGGTTTGGGATAAGTTCTGGTGGGACAGGGGCATTTTCTCATTGCTTTTCTTTTTTTTTTTTTTTTTTTTTAATTTGGCTGGATTTTGGGGATGGGGAAAGTCAGGTTTGAAAGCAATTTAAACATTAAGACTTCAGAGGATGTCACGGTCCCTGCTCATAGCAGGGGTTGGACTAGATGAACTTCCAAGGTCCCTTCCAACCCAAACTATTCTATTCTAATGGTGTAAACCATAACAGATATTACAGTCTTCATTAACTGGAGGGAAAGGATTTTGATGTTGTAAATATTAAACTATTTAAAAATGCCTAAGCAACAGAAAATTGAGATAGTCATATTACTCATATAAGCACTCACGACACTTTAAGACAAATTTATGCATTTAAAATGGACGTATTGTGTGTGCCCGCAAGGATGGCTGACTATAAAACTATTTAAAGACATTTCCCAGCTAAGTTGGAGGAGGAGGAGAAAATAAAAAGCTCAAGTGCCTTAATGCTTTTAGATCACGAGGAAGGGGCTCTGGTAAGATTTGGAATTTGCCGAGTAAATTATTAGTTACTAATTGCTCACTGTGGTGTAGCCTGCACTACATGGGCTGTTTGCACCTCCCTGGGTGTAAAAATGCCACGGGAGGTGAAAATTTGGCACTAGTTTAATAAGTTTCAGTTCAACAGATACCTGCGGGAAGAGAAAACGCCAGGAAAGATTATTTTCTTTCAGCATAATTCATCAGAATTGGGATAGACTTGTTTCTGGATGCCATGCTTCAGGTATATATTTTTTAATGTATTTAAAATATTAAAGATATAATCCTATCACTCCACGATAGAAGTTCAATCAAGCTAAAATTTGGCCTTATCTATTGATGGTGAGGGTCAGTTCAAGGAAAACCGTGAGTTTTAGAAAGAGTAGCAGCAAATGAAATATTTGGTGAGGTCATTTGTGGCGAATAAAGCTTTCCGTGCTTCTTCCCCCAGGTTTCCTTCTTCTCTCCCTTTACTCCAGAAAACAAGGGATCAAATCATCTTTACTCTTCCCAACCTTGTCCACCAACATTTTTCTGTTAAGAAGACCAATCTTACATGGGGGGAAAGCAGTTTTCTTTAGTAAATACCAATTTCTACTAATAAAAAATGCATTTTTGTAACAGGATATGTCTTTCTATCCACAAAATCTGTGTCACCCGTGAGCTAGCTGGGGGTACTGCCAGGACTTTGCGGCTCAACCCCCCCAAAAAAAGACTAGAGCAGAATTAGAGGGGTTGGAGCCAGGTGATAAGAATCTGAGACGTTATTCATGGTCCATCTCAGCATGATGAAGATCCTTGACTGACCAAGGCTGGATGGGCATCCTCATCTCGCTTTCCCCATTGGCCTTGTGGTGAGGAGGGCGGTATTTTACTATTGATTTTTACTAATGATTAAGGATGCCAGGGATGCAGATGTCTGCAGCCAGCACACAGCAGACGGTGCCAGCAAATCCGTGCCAGCAAAACCCTTTGGTACAGCAGCGGCGAACCTAAAACCATCGTTTTCCTGGTCAGATTCCTGCACAGGACAAGGTGCGGCGATCCCTTCCAGCATGCTGGCACCCGCCGATGGGAAATCATCTCCTAGTGAACGTAGGGCATTTATTTTTCGGTGCCTCGGGACGTCACGAGTGAAACAAAAGCTATTAATGCCTCTGGTTTTTTGTTCAGGCTGTAAGCTCTTTAGAACGGGGAGAGCCTGCCAAGACATATTCGTGTAGGACCCAGCACAGCATGAACTTACCAGTCAAAAAAACACCACCGAGAGATGCTGCTGAGTTTTAATTCCTCGTGGCCACTCCTCGGGGTGGTGGCTGGTGGTTTGGGGTCAGCAGCATGCCAAAAAAGGAGAGAGAAGTTCATTTAATCAGTGTGCATTAAGGGTTTTAAAACTGCGTGACTCCACTATTTCCAATGAGTAGAAGGTGTGTTTCCGAAAAAAAAGAAAAAAACCACCCATCTCTGGGGCACAGCAGTAAATATGGGCGTGATGCTTGGCTCCCCCCGTTTCCCTTAGTCAACGTGGTGAAAAGAAACATCCATGAGCAACTGGGAAACCATCAGCTTCATGGATCCCCGTTGGACATGTGAAATATTCAGGATCTGTGTGCGAAATTTTTTTTGAGGGGCAGGAAAAAAAAAACCAAAACAACAAAAAGAGAATTAAACAAAGCCCTCCCCATTTTCAGGTCTGCGCTGGCAAGCCAGCAACAAGTCCAAAAGGCTGCTTGGTTTGCAACTCCCAAGTTTCGCCGGAGCGGACTTTCTTATCGCTCTGCCTACAACGCGGAGGAGACTCTATTAGCATCTTCCGCAGTAATCCCAGCAAAACTGAAGGGGGAAAAGAAAGGAAAAAAAAGTGTCAGATCAAAAGGGGGAGTATGAAAGCGGGCGGCTAAGCAGGTTGCTGGGATGCTAATGATTGCTTCCTTCATTCTCTGAGTGTCACGCACAACATCTCTAAGCCCCGCGCAGCGCGTAAGCCACACAAATAGCCATATTTGTTAACATTCATGTGACTCTTTCGTCTGAGCTGTATTTCCTTGAGAACACCACAATGAAGAGTTTCTTTTAATAGGGATCAACTGGGAAAAACAACTGTGAGGGACTTTTCTCTCCCTCTCCCTCCCTCCCTCTCTCTCTCTCGCTCCCTCTCTCACTCTCTCTAAACCTTTTACACTGCGGTTGAACAAGCCTCTGGATAAAGACTTTATCCAAAAACCCCCTCTTTAAAGTTATTTCAAATTTCTCTGCAAGGCTTTCAGAAATCTGTTTGTTTGAGGGCAGAATTAGATGTGACCGGCGTTTTATTGTGACATAAAACCATATTTCTTCCCTGGAAGATTAAAAAATAAAATCGGTTAATAAGAAAAGCTGTCAGCAACAGAAAATGGCTGACATAATCCGTTTATCCTCCGAGCAATAAAGATATTGGTCCTTGGGAGTCTATCCTCTCTCTCATGTTATTTCGCCCAAAACATTATCTTCCCAGCATTCTGATGGATTAAGAAGTCATATGGGAGATAGCAGGGAAATGACAGATACAAAAAAAAATAATATCCTTTCATTTCCCCTCCTCCCTGCACTCTCTGTCTCTCTCTTTCTCTCTCCCGTTTTCTCGGCAGCCCCTCCTTCCCCTGCCGCCCTCTTTCTTCTTTTGCTCCATCCCCTTGGAAAACTGGTCCAGCTCTTTATTCCCAGCATCCCTATCCCGGTGCGGTGGGGAGAAGCGACATGGAACTTCTTGCGTGTCTTGGTCCCTTCTCCTGCACGTGGATGCTGACGGCTCAGAACAGTTCGGTATCTGAACACCTTCTGAATATTTTAGGCACTGCGGTCACAGTCGTCTGTCCCCACATTGAAACGTGTCTGAGCAACTTGTGGGGGGAAGAGAGATGAAACCCACCACTGGGTTTTTGTGGAGCAGAGATGGAGGTTTTTGGTGGTGAAATCTATGGATGAAGGCTCCGGGCTTTGGTCTTTGGTGGCTCTGGTCCTTAGTCTTTGGAGGCTCTGGTCCTTGGTCCTTGGAGGCTCTGGTCCTTGGTCCTTGGAGGCTCTGGTCCTTGGTCCTTGGAGGCTCTGGTCCTTGGTCCTTGGAGGCTCTGGTCCTTGGTCCTTGGAGGCTCTGGTCCTTGGTCTTTGTTCTTTGAAGGTTCTGGTCTTTGGAGACTCTGGTCTTCGGAAAACTCTTCTGCACTCCAGAGCATCTTCTTGACACCCTCCTCTAGTGAAGTGTGGCCACCACAGACTGTCATCTCCACAGCAGATGAGTGAGCAGGCCTGATGGCCTCATGCTTAGTCTTGGGTACCACTCTCTGTCTGTCTTTCTGGAGGTCTGGGCCACCTGGAGACAAAGTATGGCACCAAGCTGAAGTCCCAGGGCTCTGAGATGCTGCTTTGACCCTGACGCCTCCCAGCACAACGTGACTGGTGGCTTTCTGCTCTGCTTGAGCAGACTTTGCATTTCCCCTTCTCTCAGAGACTCAGAAACCTCTGTGCCAACAGCTCATGTCCTGCCACGTGTGACCAGGGCTTGCTCCAGCATCAGAACATATTCCCCAAAAGGTTTTGGCGATGTAGGACTCAGGACTAAGAATTTCATCCCTTTCCCCTGCCCAGGGCAGGACCACGCAGATCTAAAGCATCTCTGAGGGATGTTCACCCAACCTCTTCCAAAAAACATCCACTACTGGCCATGTCGCCACCTCCACGGGAAATTTATTCCAGCGCTTCCCTATCCTTGGCACCAGCATGTTTTTCTGAGCATCTCACTTAAATCTTCCACATTGCAATTCAGGGTTGTTACTTCTCTTCCTATCCCCAGCAGACACAAAGAACAATTTATTGTTTTTCTCCTTTTTTATCAGCAACTTTTCAGCCAGCAGAAGACTATCCAGAGAGGCAATGAGGAGGAGGAATGATCTTCTCCTTTTCCCCATCCCATCTGTTTCTTCTCCAGGTGAGACTTTCCGGCAAGATCGTGTTTTTCTAGACCTAAAACCACTTTCCTGCCCATGTTGTGCTCAGCACGGGGTCGGCTGTGATCCAGTCCAAGTCCTTTGGGACGGGCATGGGCTCCTCTCACCTTCCTCTTCCTCACCACTATCTCCTGCTCACCTCACAGCCCCAACTCACTCGCTTCCAGGTGACTGAAATGTGTTGCCAGGCAGTTGTTGCCACAAGAAGTCAAAATACATAGAAATTCTAAAGAAAAAAAAAAATGTCACCTGCTCTGGCAAATTTCATTAAAATTTCCCTCTTTTTTATTCTCCTTTTCAGCTCTTTTGCATCTTGTGAATATTTTAATTCATTTCCTCGCTTTTTGCCCAGCAGAATCAGTTTTATTTGCTATTTTGTGTGATTTAATGGATTATAAAGGGTGTGTCGTCAACTTTTTTGCTATTTACCGGACACCCCGATTGGATTATTTGCCCATGAACGTTTCCCCAGATCTGTCCGCCTATATCCAGAAATGTCCTTATTTTGACAACCATGTTGTGAAACAAAAAAATACATATACCCAGGATAAAACGCAGCATTTAAAGATCTTGAGTCTTACCTAAAAGAGAGAATGTGATCAGTCGGAATGTCCATTAAGATTGCGAAAATGCAGCACTGGATCATAGGCATGGTCTGCGCCTCATGAACAAAGCAATTTGCTTTCTTTTGTCAAAAACCTATGAGAAAAAAGAAATCACAAACTGAATTAGGCAGAAGGCAGTTTAACCAAGTTGAGAATTGTTTCAACACAGCATTTCTAACTGTATTTTGGACTGCACTGGTAAGAGCAAAAGAAGGTTTACTTTATTTCAAAAAAAAAGATCCTGAAGAGCTTGTTGGAGCACTTCAAATATAGTAAAAACCAAAATTATAGTAAAACAAAGTATAGTAAATTTAGTAAAATATAGTAAGTAAATATAGTAAAAAATATAGTAAAAAACCAAAATAAATATAGTAAAATGAATAGCGTAAACTGTCATTTTCACTCCAAGTTTTGGTCTCCGCTATCTTCCCGTAAAAAGTATATAACGCAAAAGTTTTATCGACCACTAATCACTCTTAAAAGCCCTTAAATGCCTTTTTTTCTTCATTTAATGAATAGAAACATCTCCTTGATGTTACTTCTGAAGCTACCAGAGAGGCTGCGTATTCAGTGGGGAATATTTGAGAGACGACTCTGATACCGGGACCATCGGCAGGAGCCTGGAAGTGCCCAAATGAACCCCAGAAAAATTCCCCTCTACCCAAAGCCTTCAGGTCCTGCCGAACGGGCAGGTTTTACCCCTTCGACACGTGCGCTAAGGGGGTAAAAACCCAGATTTCCAGTGGTAACCTCAGCGCCTTTCCATCTTTCTCCCTGCCAGGCGCTCTGTGTTCCAGATGAGCTTTGAAGCAGAGAAAATCCACCATTTCTATGTGAGGTTTTAATAATAGTGAAGCTCCAGCGTGAATATGAGCAGCTGATTTTTCTGGGTCTGAAGAACTGCTTCATTAGATGATCTCAAAATCTGACCAGAGACCCCAGGCTGCGCCGTTATAACGCACTAAAAATACCGGTTTATTTCCAGAAAACATATTCCTTTGTCAAGGAGAGCTTTGAGCTGGAAATTATATTCAGCCTTAACTCCATCCATCACTTCTATGCCTATCCAGACATGAGCATAGGATCAAAAATATTGTTATTTATTTCCTCGATGGGGCAACCTAAGCAAAGAAGAGCTTAGAGACCCTTTCCCAAAAGCTGGCAGGCAATTCAAGGGGTGAGGAATCACCAGGTGGAAATACAGAAATACTTGGAAATATAGAAGTACGTGGAAAAACCAGAACAAGGGAGTCATCTGCCTATCAGCACCAATTCAGGGTGTTCTCTGGGGAGGAAGTCGCACTGATTACCAAATAAACAGAGGCTGTTGGCGGCAGGGATGGAGGGAGATGAGTCTATTTACTTCCAGCTGAGCAAATTTGTCAACTGCCTGTAAAACACATGATTACTATGGAATTACATGTATTACATTCGGTGTGTATTCTTATTCTTATTTAAAACATAGATACTCTCTAGGACTGGAGTCAGATGAAAACCGAGGATTAAATATAAGAAACAAAACTGGAATTCAGTAGCAGCTGAACACAGAAAATATTAAAGTGAGAAAGAATTAAAAGCAAGGCCAGGATTTAAAGAATAGAGGGGAGTCAACGTCGCAGACCTGGGCCAGCCCTCAAACAGCCACCTAGACGTTCCTAAAGTCCTCAGACCAGGATATGCTTTAAATTGAACAGTTTTACACCCTCCAACCCTCCTTCATGGGTTATAGTTTCTCTCTAGATGAGTCTCATTGGTATCACACGAAAATCCCACTTAACAGCTGATTTTCACAGTGCTACTGGGTGACCTTGGGCAGGACATGTCTATTTTCCACATCTTCATCCCCTCTCTGTGAAACGGTGAGGGGGAAAACTCCTAAAATATCCAGAAACACTTCCCGAAGGTAGAACGGCTGGTGGGCAGAGTGATGGGTTCAGGTGGTGGTACCTTCACGGAGGGGAAGCCCAGTCGCTGCTTCTGCACCCAACCGTTCACAGTCCTGCCATGATTTATGGGGTTTAAAAGCTTCGAGGGGGTGCTTTGCATTTCTCCAGTCTCACTTGTGGCATCACCAAGATCAAGGAATTTCCCAGTGCTGGTTCCTCTGGTGGGACTTTTCCTCTGTATGTGCGTGAAGGCTCTGAGCCCAGTGACTTCTTGCATTGTGGTGTATCTTCTAGACTAGAAACCTGTTTTGTTTTGTGATCGGAAGAGAGAAACTCTTCTGCCAAACTCACTCATACCAGTTGAAGAGGCGAGACTGGAAGCACAGGGAAACCATGATGGCAGTTGTGGACATACCATCACGCTTTGGCACAACCAGAGAAGATGATCTTAAGGGTCTCTTCCAACCAAAATGATTCTATGACTTGGACAGTCAGATCTAGTGTCAGGCCACCCTCTGTGACCCAATGTTGTGGGGGTCTGGGACACTGGTGTCTCAGACACTGTTCAGTGTGGTCTTTGCTCTCCAGCAGCGCCTGAAGACAGCCCTACCAAGACAAGGCCACTTTGCTGGGAAGTGCTGTCCCTACAAAGAGCAGAAGCCTACCCTTTCCAAAAGTCCCCAGCAGGGACGGATCTGCAAAGGTTTGGAGGTGATGCGGAGGTTCAGGCAGCAGATCAGCAGCAGCTCTGGCAGCACAAGCATTTCCCAAGTCACTGGTGTCCCGTGTAGGGAATGGCAGGAAGATGTGCCAGGGGAGGGTCAGTTGGACACGAAGAAAAGGTTCTTCACCCAGAGGGTGCTGGACACTGGAACAGGCTCCCCAGGAAGGTTTCATGGCCCCAACTTGACAGTGTTCAAGAAGAGACTGGACAACGTCCTCAGACACACGGTGTGACCTGTGGGGTTGTCATTGCAGGGACAGGAGTTGGACTCGATGAGCCTTGTGGGTCCCTTCCAGCTCAGGACATTCTATGATTTCCCTTTCTCTGACGGCACCCCAAGAGCTCCTCAAGATGTGGTGAGACGCTGTAAAGACTAGATCCCAAGCTCACCTTTTCCCAAATAATTTGGGGCAGCCTGAAAGCCCCTAATTGGCACTGTCCTTCAGCATTTGCACCTCCGCTGATGTCCCACAGCACCCTACAAGCCCTGCTCCTTTGGCACAAGAGCCAGCAAGGAGGATGGAGACGAGGAGACACAGACACACACACGCTCACAGGGATAAAAAGGATAACCGGATCCACGAAAATAAGCCAAGCGCTGCCATCGTCGGTCTAAATGCAGATAAGTATTGTACTGAAAACAAAGATTACTTGTACTTTGTAGATAGAGACGTGTTTTGTTACAGGATGCTTTGTATGGAATTGGGTCACAGCAGAATATGAGCCAGCCCCCACCGCCCGCCTCCTCCCACCCTCCTTCTCCGCCTGCCTATCCTTTGAATCTGGAGCCAAATCTCAAGGGTAACCGAGTAAAAATCGCTACAGTTTTGCCGGGTTTTTTTTTTCCCTTGGCTGGGATTTGCTTTTCATTTGTGGGGCAACACTCGCGCCTCTGTGCCATTCATCTATTAATTAATGTCATTGATAATGAGCTGCTCGCTCTCAGTCTTATGTTTTCAAGGCTCTGGAGGGGAGGGGGAGGCGAGGTGCATCCAAAAGATCTCAAATTCAAGGGACACGGGAAGCACCCAAGCCTCTCTGTCCTCCCCACTACCCCGACCCTCTTGTCATCTCTTTGTCCCCTTGTCTGGTACACGCGCTGTGCCCATCACCTTGGTGTCTGACCACTCACCTCAAAGCATCACCTGTTGTCCTTCCCGCATCCTTCTGCTTCAGGAAAGAGCTCCAGACCCCCATGATTTGGGGGGGGTGTCCTGCCCTTCGTAGCTACTCCAGACACAAGTCCGTGTCTTGGCGACCGTCTACCACGCACTGGAATTGATCAAAACCCCAACATTAACAACCCTGGCCAGTTAAAGTCTTTCTACATCCCCGGCATCACCATTTCTCATTCAAGACATCCCAACCCGATTAAATATCCCCAGAAACCTCTGATCTGTGCCTGGTTATCGTCTCCCTTGGTTCTGATGTTGGCGCTCCTTCAGAGCCACGTCTTGTTGGCCATGAAAGCCACAGAGGAAAGGACAGCCAAATTCTGGCCATACTCATGTGCTTTTTATTTTTTTACCAAGAAGAGAGGTTTCCACTATCTGAGAAACCCTAACTTCTTCTAGTTTCTCCTTTCTCCTGACAAAAAAACCTCTTTGGGGCTCTAAAGAACCAAGAAACAGGCAGCATCATGCCCACAAATGGCTATACACAGCTGGAGAGATGGATGGATTTTTCTCCAGCTGTGGAAGCTAGAAAGATACTTTTTTTTTCTTTTTTTATCTCCAGGGAAGGTAAAACATTTGGATTCTACAAAGCACAAGAAATATTTTGACTTAATGGGTATTAAATAATTTATTGGCATGTGCGTTGTTGGATTACGGTGTGATTGCTGGTGGCTGGTCGCTGTTTATTCTACCCATAAGAAGTCAAACTTCCAAAGGTAAATGATGGAAATTAATGTTATTGCACTTTTACTAGTCTCGTGGACAGACCTACAATCTCCAAACCCTCTCCCACATGTTGGGTTTCCCCTCATCACCAACAGCCACAGAAACCGCAGGGTTTTGGGCTGGTGTCCCACACCAGGAGCACCGTGGATGAGGCACTAGGGGTGGGACACCTCTAACCATTGCCTGTGTTGTCCAGAATGACGAGACCATGAGTTACTGCACTTAAATTTTAAACTATGCCACATCTTTAGCAGCTAAAATAACATACAGGCCAGTTTGGACCCTTCTCATCTCTCCATAGCAAAGATGCCATTTCTTCAAGCTCTGAGCTTGGGGGATTTAAATAGGTGCCCAAGCGTTTTCTCAAAAAAAACATGATTTTTTTTTTTTGCGATGCTGAGTCAGGGCTCACGTTCTTCCACTCGCTGCATTTCACTCGAGGGCCCGATCCAGCCACCATTAGAGCTGATGAATCCCAGATCGAGAGAGGACGTCACGGCGCGGTGCAGCATAAAGTTTTTATGGGTGAATATGGGGAATGAGGCGCATAACTCACCAACGCCGCTGCCGCTTGTGAGTAATGCACCCATTCCGCGCTCCCGCGGATAAAACCTTTATGGCCCACCGCAGCACCGGGGATTGCATCTAATATATGCACCGCCATAATGACGAGCACTGAAAAACTGGGTTTTTTAAGCTGTTTTCTCCCCGCTTTCTCCTTCCCACCCTTAAATACCCCTCAGCGTCTGCTTCGTGGTGCTTTACTTCTGCTTTGTCAACCACCTGGGGAACCCGCTCTATCGATATTCCGGACAAGGTTTTGATTCAGAAAAAAAAAAAAAAACCTGCACAGAGTGAGCGGCATAATTTAAAAATCAAAGAAATTCATTTCAGTAGTAAAAGGTTAACAGCCTTTAGGAGGAACACTTTTTAATCACCCACGTCTAGACTCTATCACTTGAATCACCGGCAGCAGGAGTGAAATATGGCTAAGCCCCCGTCACCAAACAGCACCTAAAGACTGTTGTATTTAATCATGTCTGTGCACTAGTTATGGATTTTCATTATGATTCCCGATGCTGTTGCGCTGTGTAAAATATTAATATCCATAGTAATGATGCATGAAGCTTGGAGTGTAATTTCTTCACTCTCCTTGTCTGATATTAAATTGTTACCACTTTATCATTTGTGTAGAACTGCACGTTTCAATTAATCTTTCCGTATCAGCAGCCCTGATTAATATAGATCATGATTCATAAGCTTATCGTCACTATAGTTTTAACAGATCATTTATAAAGATCTTAAATTTCAGGGCCTGGGAGGCGCAGCCACTCCGTCCAAGGCTTTTCTCACTTCTGGCTCCAGCAGATTTCGCCATTCAAACAACTAATTCCAGGGAGGAAAATTAGCCAGATAAAAATGCCTGCTTGATTTTTTTTTTTTTTTTTTTTTTTTTAAAACTTTACTCAGAGCTGCCCATAAACTTTTTCCCCGTTCACCTCACCAAGGAGGAGATGCTCACCAGCTTTGGTCCATCCCCTCCGTGGGATCTGCGCCGGGCTCCTGCATGGGTTTTGCAGCTCCTCAATAATTCCTCATCCCCATCTCCACGTGACGGTGATTTTTGGCGTTCCGGAACCAGCTGGAAGACACGTGCTGGAGTCACCGCGTGTAGAAACCCCGGGTGTCCTCAGGCGAGACGCAGCGCGTGGCACAGATGTTTGCCTTGAAAATTAATGGCGAAACCGCAGCAACCTCGCTCGGCTGCGGACGAACAGACAGCATCTCACATGCGGGAGTGCCAGGCGCTCTCAGGACACCGTTATAATCGTACTAATGAAGAACAGCAACCAATTAGTCATTTTTTAGTGGATAGAGTTGGAAAAGACGCATTAGATAGTTTAAAACATCCATCAAAGGTCCCTATCTGTCTTTCTGTATATTCTCCAGGGCTTTGTCAAGTGATTTTAAGTGTCTCAAATAATGGAGGGACTCATGAGACTATTTGAAATCCTAATAGATGATTTTTTTTTTTTTCCTCTCTACTTAAATATTTTCATTCCTGACAGTCCTGGAATTCCTAATTATAACCCTCAGTTCAGCTTTGCAAAAAGAACATAGGGTTAAGAAGGAGGAACGGCTCTGGAAATCTCACCAAGGACGATGCCCAAGCCATGTAGGGGCAGGAACACTGAAAAGGGGGAATTAGCAAATCTCTGCCGTCTTTTCCCCGGCCCCCATGCCCATGGTACCCCTGAGCATCGCTCCCGAGCACCCTGTCCCTCCTCCATCCCTGGGTAGCGTCACCCAGAGCAGGATGCTGGTGGCTCCTCTCCCTTCAGCCAACATGGGTATGACGAGGGAAAAACTGATTTTTATTTTTAACCTCCCGCACTCCCTGACTAACAAGGGGGAAGGGAAAAAAAAAAACCACCAACCCTGGGAAGTATACATCCGTATCTGAAATCTATACAGCAAGACAGATCCAGCTGGAGCAGTCTTTAGGGCATATATGCATTACCAGGCTGGAGTGAAATATAGCCTGAAATTTGTCTCCTCAGATGAGATAATGTAGCTGCGTTAACAGCTGCAACTGTCACTTTCAAGTGAAGTAGTGGGTATTGTGTTGAGTACATTTGCAGGGCAATTTTCCAGTTGGAATAAAAGCTTTCCGAGGTGAATTTTACTTGGTTTTTATCCATCTATCTAAGGTTATTTTTATATATATATTATACAAATATTGACTGGTTCTGAGGGCAATAGAGGTAAAATATTGCACCAGGAAAGAAAATAGTTCCCAAGTCTCTCTCTATATATTTTGGCCTCAGCTAAAGGCTCAGGGCAATATATGCCATTTTCCCCCTCAGGGCACAAAATTTTACTGCTCTTGCTGCTTAGCTATTTTATTATCCCTTTGTATGTTTGTAAAGAAGAAAGAGATAGGGTAGTGCTGGGCTTGGGGGTTTCTGCACAAAGCAACGCGCTTTGGAAGAGTTTTGCATGAAACGTGAATTTGCATTGCCAGGATCTGTGTTTTGAAAGTGCTGTATAAAAACCCAATATCATTCCTCATGTTTGGGGATTTTTTCCCTAAAAATAAATATAATAAATTCTCACCATAGGAGTTCCAACAGAGATGAGGGCTCTGCTGTCCCAAGCTCTCTAGAATACATTTTAGGTAGCTTAGATACTGGGTAATTTATGCATGTTGCAGAAAAGCAGTGCCGGTTTAAGACGATGCGGGTTTTTAGTGGCCACACCTGCTTGTTTGCATGCCCATCCATCACATTATGCCAAGCTGAGAAGTCACCGTGCACACAGAAAAGATTGGTGCCCAAACCCCTTTAGATGCTCAGGGAGGGCAAAGAAGAAGTCTCAAAATTTGCCCCTGAAATCTTGGGTACCACTTTTTGGACGAAAGTGCCAGCAGAGACCCTGGGGTGCGAGTGAGGTGTCCAAGGAGATGATTTATCTCAGTGTTTGGCCTCAGTTGCATGAACAAGACAATATCCAGCTCTGGGCTTCACCAAGGACATTGTGCAGGTGCAGAGGGACCAAAGGCATCAAGGTGGCTCAAGGCTTGGGGGGCAATTGCTGATGGTGAGATGTTTGGGGAACAAAACCAGAAGAAAAAAGTGAGAGGTCAGCTCTTGAGGGGCTCTGGGCACCTTCTCATTGGAGAACAGGGCAAGTCTGAAAGGCTGCAAGTAGGAAATTAATTTTTACCAGCAAGGATAAATGCCAGCTGGGATGAGCAATGGTGAGTGTTTGCTTCTCACCTTTGGCAAGTGAAGATGCATTTGCTCCTCTGCTGCACGTGCCTGGACAAACAGTGGGAGGAAAACCAAAGGGTGGTTCTCCAAAAGCTCCTGTAGCTCTACTTTGGTCTGTGTCTTCCCCTTGGACCTCTCCAAGCCCCTGCCAGCTCTTCTCATATCTGCGATGGCCTTAGAGGAGGCATCTGCCTTGGGGATCCACAGCAAAGCCACTTGCCACCAAAGCCATTCTGCAGAGCCATCCCAGGTGGAGATAAAACCACGCAAACCTTGTCCCCAGAGAGGTGGCAGTGAACCCACCACAGTCCCTGTTACCGAGCAGTCAGAGAGGATCGAGAGAGGAAACAAATCACCGGTGGCACCTATAGCCACACGCAGAAATTAGAGAGTCTGACTATAAGGTCACAATAAATCAGTGCGCTGACAAGGAGATCTACCCTTTGTCCAGGGTAGAAGATTTATCTCTGACCCCAAGCAGGGGCATTTCTTCCTTGATTTGTTATACGCCGAACAGAAAATGGAGCTAGATCTGAAGCCTGATGAGTACCTGATTGCAAATGCTAGTGCCCAACCCCACACCGGCTCTTTCCTCCCCGCCGCAGACACACACGCTCCTTCTCAGGATGCTGCATTAACTTTCCAAAGAGTCTCTATTTTTTTTTTTCTGTCCATGATGGACCAGCTTTTGCAGAACTTGATTATGTGGTTTGTTTTCCTGAGGACATTTTAATCAGAAGGCTCTCTCACACAAAATGCCAACAAGCACTGAGGAAGAGCCATCAGCGGAACGGGAGTTTGCCAGAGGGAAGGGGAGAGACCATGCTGGGATGCAGGACGAATCATAGAACCAATCTGGTTGGAAAAGACCCTCAAGATGATATCGAGTCCAACCATTCCCCCACCCCTGGCACTGCCCCATGTCCTGAGAACCTCATCTCCGTCTGTCCAACCCCTCCAGGGATGGTGACTCCACCACCACCCTGGGCAGCCTGTTCCAATGCCCAACAGCCCTTTGGGGAAGAAATTGTTCCTAAGATCCAACCTGAAACCAACACAACAGAAGGAAAAATAAGAGTCTGAATGCCCAGGGTTTCTTTTAGAAGAGTCTTTCAAGCTCAGCTCTAGAATTCAGGAGGGAATGAGTTTTGCATAACTGCGAAGTGCCGGAGTGAAGGACAGTGCCACCGATGTATCGTGTTTTCCATGCACGGTTGGAGGGGGTCAAGATGAACAAAAGAGTTTTGCTAAGACCTGCAACCAGGAGGAGAAAAGCTACAGGAACAGAACAACTGCCTGGTCCAGAACCAACCATCCTGACTCACCTAGCCGAGAGGTCTGGGTTGTCTTCTGCACCACCTCCACACCAACCAGCTCCAGGAGGACATCACCTTCATCCCGACATTGCAAACAGGATTTCCTCCTTCACCTCCACCTCTACAGACATTCCAAGTCGACCTGTGACAGTTTTAAACATGATTTACAGCAGCCTAACCTAAATTAACTCAACTAAAACCATGCTGCCATCCCGTCACCATTACAGCACACAACATAGACGCTGGCAGCAGAAATGGGCAATACAAGGAATAATCAACAACATTAATTTTTCTGTTGCTTTACAAGCCTTCAAATCCTGTACCAAAGCTCTTACTTTTCCATTTTTTTCCATATCTCACCACTAAATTATTCCTTAACTGACTTTTGTCACGATTTGAGGAACTTTTGACGTGTTCTAAATGCAAACATGCCCATAAATCTCACAGTAAAAACTTAGCCTGAGAAGCCTGCACGATCATAAACAGTAAATATTTTGCTGTGGCAGTGGTTCATAGGGGAAAAATTAGCATTTCCCTTTGCTTTGGCCCAAATGTGTTTTGATTTCCTTGGAGGTTTTTGAGGAGTTTTTTTGGTTCAGTCTCCTCTAATATAAATAATAATGTAGCCAGATGCTTGGTACATAAACACATGGCTGATGAGCAAAGGGATGTGAAGGATAATGTTCATCATCTTTAAAACACTGGGAAAAAAAAGGCTACTGATTTTAAACTGTATAAAATACACGGCATAAACCAAATGTTAATATCCCAGCAGGTTCATAGTCTGCCCATGGTGACGGGAATGACATGGAATGGCTGGCTTTTAGGGTTTTATCACGCAATCTTGACCTTTCTGTACGAGTTTCCAAAAAATTTAGAGGTCTCTAATTTCACAGAAGCAGGCTGGAACGTGGTGGTGTGACTGTGCCACGAAGCAAACCAATAATTGTCTAAAATCAGTGCAAGTGAGCGCAGGATCTGACTCACCTTTTGTTTCTTCTCGTCACTGCTCCAGTTGAAGGCATCGGAAGAAGGAGGTTCAGTACTGAGCGAGACCACAAATGTCTCTGCTGTGTATCCAACGACTCTACAAATTAGAGGTTCCTCTAGAAAACAGATTACTTCTTTCATTCAAGAAAAACATTTTTTATCATCATGTGAACCATATCTGAACAACAACTTACCTCTGAATTGCCAATAAGAACTGGTCACCTTATTAAATAGGGTACATTAAATATTTATCACCTTTCTATGCATATCAATCCGAATTCATGAGATTTCGCAGTATCACAGTTTGGGTTGATTCCCATTGTCAAACTTTGCTCAACATCCTCCTCGATCCCTGCGTGTTATAACTATGACAGCAGTATAGAATCAATACCTCGTTTGTAGAAAAGTCTATAACCACACAGGAGAAAACTCCCAGAACCCCCTTCTCCAGAAAAATTTGCATAGAGTTTCGCATTTCTGTTCCATTGGTGCCACCTATTGGTCAGTGCACATCTCAACCCATGAAAACAGAGTCATTTCCTTTGAGGAGCGGTGACAGACACATGGGCGCCTCGCGAACAATGGCCAGCCACGGTCATGACGAAGACACCATCTGGGACCAGTTTGAGAGCAAGCTCCTTGGTCCCATTGGGACATTCAGCTCTGTTGACCATTTTCCACCAAGCTCAGCTCATTAACCTGCAATTAAACAGCTTAAACAGTCCTACTGCTGGCTTCTGCTTAGCCGGGCCACCGCTTTTGTCCTCTGGTGATGATGAGTTATTAGTCTGGCCAATAAAGCATGTGGTGCCCATCACAGCCTGCCCAACCTCAAGTGGTCAGACCTTCACAAAAGTTCTCCTTGGTTTTAGGTTTGACACAAATTAGACACAATCTTTGATGTCTCAGTTGAACAGTTACTCTTGAGACCAACTCTATTCACTTTCCCTATTGACCAGGTCTTCCTCAAGAAGACTTCCCAGACAAAAGGATGGGAAAAAAGTCCCTGATTTAGGAAGATTAATAATTAATGAAGACTGACCACTTTATCTCATTGGAGAGTATCTACCAGGAGAGACGCATTGGGCAGCCTTGGTAAAGAGAGTAACAGCTGTAGTCTGACCTGACTTTGCCAGCCAGAAGACCTCTCCACAGCACTTCTCTGCAAGGTTTAGGCTTGGAAGTTATTAAAAGCCTCCTGCAAGCAGATATCGGCAATTATCTGAGGACAGCAGCAAATTCCGGGCTGGGGCTTTGTGCCAGATCCTCCTACGGTTCCAACAAAGCACTTGCTTCCTCAGCCACGGTCTCCTTGCCAAGGATGTCCCCAGCTGTTTATCACAGAATCATTTTGGTTGTAAAAGACCTTTAAGATCATCAGTTCCAACCATTAACCCAACACCACAACATCTACCTGTAAACCATGTCCCTAAGAACTGGTCATACCCAGTATCCAGACCATCCCCAGGGACAGGAGATCAGAAGGAGAACTTGTGGGTTGGGTAACACCAAAATTCATGGATGAATTGGGATGAGTCCCCATGTGATGAGTTATTTCTAACAACAGGTTCTCCCACATCATTCTCCACCTAGGCTGGAGCCACCTGAAAGGTGTTCAGCTCCCCACTCACCCCCATCCCATCCTTCCCAGAATTTCCCAGCTCTCCCAGAACGCCCCCGGCTCTGATCCCAACCCAGCCCTTCCTGTCCCTTACGCTTTCATTTCTGTTTCTTTACATCTTTATTAAACTGTACAGCCACTTTGATAGGAAAATTGAAAAGAAAAAGATATGAGGAACAACAAAAAAAGCACCATAATTATGAAGATTCAATTTAATTTTAAAGGTTGTGGAAGGAGGAAAAAAAAAAAAAAGAAGCAGGAGAAGAAGAAACCAAATTAATTTAGCAGGAAAGCATTGCATGAAATATTGTTGGAGTTTAATAACCATGCAAAGACAGATGATATGTGTGGAAAAATTAGTTGTAGGACCTCATAATAGTCTATTAATATTTTCTACAGGCGCAGAAACCCTTTGCTGAATGATTGTAACAAAGTAATTTTTTTTTTTTTTAAGATATTAAAAAATATCTTCAAAAGAAGACGACTGCAGCAATGTACATACTGTATGGAACGGAGACCCCAGTGAGGCGCATCAGATCCCAGGCGAGATTGAGCACGGGTTTCTCTGCTCTACCGCGATGGAGGGTGTCCCACCAGGCTGCTTGCTGAGCACAATTGTCCCCAAAATCGTGGGACAAGAGCCCTTGCCAAGGCATGGCAAAGGCTGGCATTGACCTTGGGCATCTCCAAGCAGAAGAGGCCAAGGGCGGAGTGAGCCAGCACTGGGCCCTTGTGGCCAGGAAGGCCAATGGGACCTGGGGGGGATTAGAAGGGGGGTGGTCAGTAGGTCAGAGAGGTTCTCCTGCCCCTCTGCTCTGCCCTGGTGAGACCATATCTGGAATGTTGTGTCCAGTTCTGGGCCCCTCAGTTCCAGAAGGACAGGGAACTGCTGGAGAGAGTCCAGCGCAGCCACGAAGATGCTGCAGGGAGTGGAGCATCTCCCGTGTGAGGAAAGGCTGAGGAGCTGGGGCTCTGGAGCTGGAGAAGAGGAGACTGAGGGGTGACTCATTCATGGGGATCAATATGGAAAGGGGGAGTGTCAGGAGGATGGAGCCAGGCTCTTCTGGGTGACAACCAGTGACAGGACAAGGGGCAATGGGTACAAACTGGAACACAGGAGGTTCCGCTTAAAGATGAGAAGAAGCTTCTTCCTGGTGAGGGTGCCAGAGCCTGGCCCAGGCTGCCCAGGGAGGTTGTGGAGTCTCCTTCTCTGCAGACATTCCAACCCGCCTGGACACCTTCCTGTGTAACCTCATCTGGGTGTTCCTGCTCCGGCAGGGGGATTGCACTGGATGAGCTTGCGAGGTCCCTTCCAATCCCTGACATTCCGTGATTCTGTAATCAGTGGGGCTGGGTGAAGAGGTCCACAAAGGGGCTACACATACATCAGCATGTTTCCCTTTCCCCTTCAGCTCCAGGGAGAGGTTAGACTGAGCTCTGCTGCCCCTGACTCTGCCAGTATAGGCCTGTTTTCTCTAGATATCACACCAGAGCCTTAACGACCACCCACTACTTCCATGGCAGAGTCTGCTGTCATCATGACAAGACAGCAATGGGCAGGTGCCCCACAAACATAGAAGGAGCAGCCTCAGAAGACCAGATGTCATAATCAAGCTCTTGCTGAGCCTGGAACAGCCTTGAGTTTGGGCCAAGACATGGCACCGGAGCAGGACAAGGCCGCTGGCTGATGGCTATGCTGGTTGCAGAGCCCACAACGTTGGTGCAAAGGGGAAGGTACTTGTGTCGACTTGTCACCTTCTGTTCCCCACCACATACAGGGCAAAGATCTCCCCACCATGGCATGAAGGTAGAAAGCTGATGGTGCTGAGGAACAGGATGACTCAGCTGAGAGCAACAGAGCTGGAGCACAAGTGTGATGGGAGCGGCTGAGGGAGCTGGGGGTTCAGCTGGAGAACAGGAGCTGAGGGGAGACCTTCTGATCTCTGAACTGCCTGAAAGGAGCTTGGAGCCAGGGGGGGTCGGGCTCTGCTCCCCAGGAACAAGCGCCAGGAGCAGAGGAAACGGCCTGAAGTTGCGCCAGGGGAGGTTGAGGTTGGATCTGGGGAACAATTTCTTCCCCAAAGGGCTGTGGGGCATTGGAACAGGCTGCCCAGGGCAGTGCTGGAGTCACCATCCCTGGAGGAGTTGGACAGACGGAGATGAGGTTCTCAGGGACATGGGGCAGTGCCAGGGCTGGGGGAACGGTTGGACTCTATGATCTTGAGGGTCTTTTCCAACCAAAATGATTCTGTGATTGTTGCAGCTCAAAGGTTGAGGCAGCTGGAAGGAGCCCAGGTTTTGGGAAGACAAAGAGGATGGGTCAGGCCACACAGAAAAGTCATACCCATCTTCAACAGCTTGTGGCTGGTCTGCAAAGATCTGTTTTCAGCGGAGGTAAAGCCTTGTGATCGTGCCATCAAGGATGTCCTTAAAATTGCTGTTAACAACCTGCTCAAGTAAATCATCACCACAACTGCACCGAAACAAAGGACGGTAACAGGAGCAAGGGAGGTGAGGTCTCTGTCTGCAGATGTTTCCACTTGGTCTCTCAAAAGGATGTGTTTCCTTGGTCCTAAATGGGATTTGCTTTAGCTCCAGACAAAACCCTTAGGATCCGGTAAACTCAACTAGGTCACTCCGGCAAGGAAAAAATAAAATGAAATCAAGAAATGAGATTAAATACTGAAGTGAATAAAACAATAAATTAAAATATAGAATAAAATATAAAATAAAATAAAAAAATAAAATCCCAGAACAAAACCAAACTGCAATTCCTCATTCAGCTTCCCCTTTCTCCTATTTTAATCAGTATAGCACCATCCAGCTCCAGCCTCCTCCCTTCCCCTTTTTTTAAATACAGTCTAATCCTGAGTGTGAACTGATGTAGTTTGTGTGTTAGGGGGGAAAAAAATCTCTCTCTCTTTCTGCCTTTTTTTTTTTCCCTTCTTCTTTCCTTGGCCCAGTTCATTATTTTTCTTTCTTGTCACTCAGTGTGATAGGTTGAACAGAAGTGCACAGATGAGCACTGAAAACGGTGTCACAAGGCCTTAATCTAGTCTTTAATGCCTGACTTCAGAGATGTCATTTATCTTCTAACTGCAGCAGGCTTCCACCAACTTTATCTCTAATAATATATTGATGGATTAAAAGGGTCGGGCAGGAGACCGGGCTGGAAAAATTGCTTATTGACATCAAAATACAGTGCCCTCAACCTGATAAACATGGAGGGGCTCGTGTATCTCCCAGAATAGTTGGCGTTGCTATAATTTTTTTTTTTTTCCCCTAGCGTGTTTCTCCCAGGTTCATGGGGTGGTCCAGTAAAATAAACAAACAGAACCAATAAATAGGAAATATAGTTTCTGCATTGACGCAACCTAGCGGAAACCCAGCTATTTCTGTAATGGTTTTTTAATGACAGCGCCATGCAGGGTTATTTATCACAAGCTGCAAAGCCGCATTTCGAAGCGACCTGACGAGGAGATGCTGCCGTTGTTTTAGGGGGTCGGGGGGTGTCGGGATGAGAGATTGTAGCAGCATTTCGGGCAGCTGCTTCTTTCCCTCGTGGTGTAAAAGTCGGGAGCTGTCTGGCAATCTTTACGGCTGAAATTCATCCCTGCCCACACGGGTCTTATGCAGGAGGAATTAAATCGGGGAGGAGAATGGACCGGTGCACAGAGCATCGGCAGGAACGCTGCCCAACCTCTGCTTGCCACCACAAACCCCACGGATGCGGGGGGGAAATGCTAATTGCTCACTGTTTTGGGGATGGCATAGCCTTATACATACCCCACACGCAGCCAGAGATGCTCCTCAGCCACCACGGGCATTTGCAGTTGTCACTTATCCCTGATTTCATAGAATCGCAGAACAGTTTGGATTGAAGGGACCTTCCCAGCTCCCCCAGTGCCCCCCCTGCCATGAGCAGGGACATCTGCACCAGCTCAGGTTGCTCAGAGCCCCGTCCAGCCTGGCCTGGGATGTCTCCAGGGATGGTTCAGCCACCACCTCTCTGGCCAACCTGGGCCAGGCTCTCACCACCCTCAGGGCCAACAATTCCTTCCCCATGTCCAGACTGAATCTCCTCTCCCTTAGTTTAAAACCATCACCCCTTGTCCTATCATCTGTTCCTTGCCCAATTTCAGCAGCTTTCTTTGCACGAGTTGCCTTGAGGAGCACTCCTCCAAGATCCTCCAACACAAAGAATCTGGGCTGTGGCCAAACATCTTCCCAATGCTATGGGAGCAAACACACCTGAGATTCGACATCCCACAACCTCCACCAAAGGCAGCAGAATGGTTCTCCACTGTGTTCCAGTCAGTTTTACTAATCCTACAGGGTTACTGGCAGGGAACAGTGGTCATGACCGGCTTTGGTAAGAACAGGCACAGGTGACAACCTTTTCTTGCGCTGGGATGAAGAGGATTCAAGTACTCACTGTATAAACGTTGCATCGCTGGGGAAAGGAGAAGCTCCTACCAAGTCCGTTGCAATATCACCTTCATTTGTCCCTTGCTAAGGAAGCTTGTTGCAAATAGAGATGACCAAAAAGCGCAGATCTTCATCCTGAGGAAAGGCCCAACATAGCAAGTCAATTTTATGGTAAAACCAGGCTGAATAGCAAAGTCTATAAGCCTCCTCATGTAAGAAAAAGTTGAGAAAAACATATTAAACAGGACATTGCAATTTGGACTGATGTTCCTGGTCCATGCCCTGGTCCACCTGCTTTTCAACAGGGCTCACTCAAAACTACCACCCACCGTGTGCGGTGATGGACACAACCCCCTAAATCTGGGAAGCCCACGAGCCACTGAGACAGGTGCAGAGATAAATTCTGTCACCAGAGAAAGCATTTCATTCCATTTTTCCTGGAAAGAAATTCCATGCAAATCAATCTTCCCACAGAAAATTCTGATTCTTGGCAAAACGCCTTTTTCTGATCGGGAATTGCCTCGACTCACAAACATCTGAGCGGCCGTGGTGACAAGAAGAGTCACATTTCATTCTCGCGTGTATCAAGAGGGATTTTGTGCGAAGGCAAGCTCGGCGGTCCTTGAGGAAGTGCTAAAGTTGCGAACATCATCACTGCAAGAGCTTTTAATTATCAGGAGTTCCGGCTGCTTTGATCATACCCCAAAACTCCAGCGAGGTGATTTGGAGCGGTGTCAGATGGCCCAGCAGAGACCACATTCGGTCCTGAGCTCGGAAGAGACGGGTTTGCTAGAACTAACGAGCTTACGCATCCCAAAAGACTCGCTATTCCCCGATAGATGGAAATGGAATTAATACCACAGCGCATCACATGGACCACGTCAGGTATAAAGATCTCCAGGATGTAGAACCCCTAAAAATAAAGATCAGCAACCAAGCCCAGTAGAAACAGATTCTGGAAAATCAGCGCTGATAACCACTCTTCCTGTTCAGGAACCATAAAAAGCACAAACGCAAAAAACCCAAACTGGTGTCCCAGTTCCTCAGCTGGGAATGATTGGCAGGCGCTCGCAGGCGGCAACTGTCTTTCCGAAATTTACCCGCTGAAACGCCGAATTTATCAGCTGAATTTATCAGCTGAAATGCCTCAGACTTCTGGGAAGCTGCCTCTGGCTGACCACTTGATGGGAGGAACAGCACCGATTTTTTTTTGGCGTGTGGAACTAAAGCGGCTCAGGCGTTTTCCCCTACACCTGCCACTCGCTCCGCGTTGCATTTTATCTCAGCACCGTTTTCTAATTTCACTACGGCGAAGACTATCGCAATGCGTTTTTGCAATAGGTAGCTAAAATGACAAACCACGAGGACTGTTGCATTTCAAATCTAAATTGAATGAATTACTGTAGTTAAAAATAGCAATTTAATACCTATGTTCTGCTAAGAGAAAAAATACCCAAAACTGACTTTTTTGTAAGTGCGATTCTTTACATGTTTCTCTTTTTTTCAGGCTCCTTGGCAAGCAGAGAAATACCCCCAAATGAGGTGGTTTTCTCCCCTAGAAACTGAATTTTCTGCAGTTTTTTGCAGGACTTTGTTTCCTTCCCACTAAATGCCCTGGAAGGCTCCAAAGTGCTGAAACCAGCGCAGAATTTGGCTGGTGCTACTTGCTTTTAGCATCTCACTATCCTCCGGGACATTTTGCAGATCAACTTTTTCCACTATTCCCTTTGATTCCCTCTTTCTGAGTTTCCAGCTAATCGCTTGTCACCCCTTATATCACTATTTTTCACTATTAGGTGTTAACACATTTTACATGGAAATTATTTCACTACCTAATGGAGTAGTAAACTCTCTGGATGCTTTTCTTCCCTGGGTTGGCCATTTAAAATAACAAATATTCCGTATCACACTTGGCCATCCTTACCTGTTTTCCTATTATTCTAAGTAATTGCCGATGATTTAACGGACTGGTTCCCAAAAGGCGTGGGCGTGCGCATCTGTTTGTTGTGCTGCATCCCGACTCTTCCAAGGTGCCTTCTCCCTCGAACCCTGAAGAATCACATTGTCGAAACCCTCATTATTTTATAACTTCTCTGCCCCTCTCCTCTCCTCACCTTGTTAAATACTGCCAGAGCAAAGGAGTTCAGTAGCTCTGCCATTTTAGCGACACCATTGATTTTGTCTCCCTCTTCATTTATTAATGGAACTACTTTCTCTCTAGTATTCCCTTTTCCCTGATATAATTGTAAAAGCTCTTTTTATTCCCCTTAAGCCTTTCTGCTCTCTGAGCTGGCCTTATCTTTTCCCTGCAAGCCTTAACTGACTGTATATTCTTGTTTAGTTCTCTTTCCCTTCCCCATTTTTCACTATAGGTTCTTTCTTTCCGCTCCTATCTTTCGCCGGCGCTTTGTTATGCCACATTGGATGCTACTTGTCCTTCCATTTATTTTGAGGAGAACGGGAGCATGTCCCACTCTATGGGGCTAATCTGGCGTTTCTGGCCTTTTCTCGCCCCTCGGGATTTAACGCATCTCCTGGATAAGGTGCATCATCCATGCCAAGTCCCACACCTTGTCACCCCAACAATCCCAGGCACGTGTTCCCATCTAGGAGGGACCAAAATGTCTCTCCCAAATGACAAATTATTTTCTTCCCATCGGCAACTCAGAGACAACACTCGTTTCCGAACCCAAGGTTTCCAGGAAGCAAGTTCACAGTGTGGTTTTAATTATTACAGCAAGTAGAGTTCAGAGCTGCCCAACAGAGGCAAAAGACTGAATGGATTTTACCTTCAGGAAATTTTTGCATGGGTTTCTGTGTTACAAGCACTGTAATACTGGTGGGTCAGACCAAAGGGCTCAGGAGCCACCTCGGTTCTCTGGGTCTCCTGCTTTTTGCAAGTGTGTATCTTTAAAAAGCAATAAAATATTGCTCATTTTGCAAGAACATCTTTCCAAATAGGTAATGGCTCAAAAGAAATTTTAAAATCGCAGTACTTTTAAAAATGAATTATTATTTCACCTGGAAGAATCAAAACACCGCATTTTCAAAATAAGAAAACACATGCTTCCATTCCATTTGATATAGAACATGTTAAAATGAAGCACTTTCCTGAAATTGTAACAAATTCATTACATTCTTTTGCTAATAGACAATTTCCCCATACAAGATGGGGGGTTTTTTGCAGCAAGTCCCCAGAATAGAGATGGGAATAATCACAAGACTGGAAAACAATGCCTCTGAGGAGAGATTGAAGAAGTTGGGGTTGCTCAGCTGGAGAAGAGGTGGGACATCGCTCTAATCTCCGAGTACGGAGTCGGCTTATGGAAAGAAGGAAGGGATAGCTTTTCTTCCTGGTAGGTGAGATAAGTAGTCGTGAGCTTAAACCACAGCAGGAGAGGCTAAGGCTGGATATGAGAGGAGCCTTTCCAGCGCCGAGGCTGCTGAAGAGCAGAGACAAGCTATTCGGGAGCGGGTTGTATTGATGGAGGGGTCTTTTCAACAAGCAAGATCATCACTCACCTGGAGCAGCACGATCCAGCTGGTCCTGCCGTAAAGGTCATCCCAAGGTCCTATCCAGCTCCGTTTTCCTAGGATTTCTCTGAGCTAGCTGTCCTAGCAAGCACCAAAGAGCAAGATTCAATGTTTTTTTGATACTTCTCCAGCACTGTGGGGTTTTGGTGGACACAGAGAAGAACATCTCAGAAGATCTGCTTGGTGTCCAAGTCTCCCAGTGAGCAGAGCCAGCGTTTTAAGCACTGCTGAAGCCAGGTTTCTGTAAAAACGTTATCAAGAACGTGAAAAACACAGAAAAGCAGGCAGAGTTATGAAGCCAAAAGCTGCCGGGAGCAGGGCTGCAGGCAAACCTAGGCCAGGAGAACCTCAACTCAAAAAGGCAGGCAAAGCGAGGGGAAGGTGGGACCCTCTGGCGAGTTGGGCACTGCTCCCTCCTCCAAGTCTCCTCTGGTGTGCACAGAAGTTCTAGTAATTACAGAAAATTAAAGAGATATCCAAAGATTGCTGAGCTGAGAGAGCCCCGAGAAGGGCTGGTAGACGTCCCGCGGTGTTGCCGCTGCAATCAGACCCACAGAAAATGGGGCTGGAATGAGAAAACTCAGAACCATGTGGCAGGAAAAGGTTAATTAGAACCCATTTCTTTGGAATCTAATTTCCAGGTATTGAGTATTTATAGATTAACAGGCATTTAACTTGTCCTTAGTCCAGAGGACCACAGAGAAGATGCTCATGCAAGGACTGTGGAGGCACCTGGTTAGAAGAAATGTTCTAGATGGATGTTCTAGATTGATGCCAGCAGTTGGGAAGCTTCTGGAAACTATAAAAAGTGCATTGTTAAACACAGCGTTAAGCTTGCTTCTGTGGGTGTCCTGTAACATAAACTATTGCTACTGCTATTATTACAAGTTAATAATAATAATCTATTAAAAGTAGTTAGGCAATATCATGGATTTTTAACCGACTTGGAAGGGAAATCTGCAGCAGAGGGGTGAGTTTTGCAGTGACAAGTGGCCCTCACAGTCATCTCCTTGGGAAAAGCCCAATAAATCTTCTAGTCCAGGAGCCAGCTCCAGTATATCTGTTATTTAGGAAGAGACGAGCCAGTGCCAGTGCAATCAGGCCTGGATTGGGCATCACCACAATCATATCGGGATGCTCAGGGACGCAAAAACATAGAGTACGACTCTTTTGGTTACACCATCCAACATATCCAACCAGGCTGGGTACAGAAGAAGATACAGACTCCTGATCTTTGTAACTTTTCTAGCAATTCTTCCATTATTCCAGGCACGCCCATGAAACTCCTGCAAGAGAGCAAAGATTTCCCATCAACTCCTCAAAAGATAACACAGGGTTAGTGCATTTCCATGCTTTTGAAGACCACATCATACAACCTCTTCATCCCACCATCCCCTTCTCCAGAGCAACTGGGGGTTTTGCCAGGATACGTTTCCAGAGCCTCAATGCTTTAAGGACAGAAGCATATCCACACCACCAGCCCCAGCATTCCTGTGCCCGTGGTGTAATCGTGGCAAGTCTTACAGAATTTTAAGGAGGGGGAGGTTAGAGAAAGGAGGTCTGTGTTTGCGGAAAAATATAAATAATAAAATAACATATTATGTATACAATTTTTATAATACAATACTATACTATAATATATAAATGCCTCTTCATGTACAGAAAACGTAGGAAGTGACCCTACCTAAATTTGGCTGGGTCCATGAATATCCTCTTTGGGGGGATTTGCCCACCATACGTAGCACAACCTAGAGATTCCCTTCCATGCACTGACAAGCAAATTGCATGTGGTTTAGTGAATCCTGACTGCAACTACAAATAATCTGATTATCTCCTTCCTCCACTTTTGTACTTGGTTTTATACGGGAATCCATCCCAAACTCTTTATGAAGCTGAAGTGCTGCTAGACGAGAGAGCTGAGCAGAATATCATGCACATGTTCCTCATGCACTAAGGGCTTTCTTCTTGCTGACCATGACTTGAGGTTGCTCTTCTGGTTTGGGTTCACAAGCTGAGAAGTGAGCCCTGATTCCATCCTCCTCCGAGGTTTGTGTTGTGGATGATGACAGGGAGTCGTGGTGTGCACCCTTCGCATAAAGATAAGGTCTTATGAAAGTGGTTCATCAGCTCAAGATGAGGACAAACGGTTCCATAGCAAGCTTTGAGTCTTGTCTGGAACAGTATGATGTTTGGATTCTTGGGGATAAGTGGGCAGAGAGTTGAGCCGGTGTCTCCTCGAGACCTGGACTGTGCTCAGAAGCAACTCTGAGAAACAGCAGGTGAATTCCCAACCAGCCCTCGGTCCTTAAATACAACCTTCCACTTCTCTTTGCAGATCATAGAATAGAATCACAGAATCATTTTGGTTGGAAAAGCCCCTCAAGATCATTGAGTCCAACAGTTCCCCAGCCCAGCTTTAAACAGCCAAGTGGGCAGGAGGTGGGGCAAAGATACACAAGTCTATGCAGTTGGGGCCCCACCAGCATCTCTGATGATCACAGAATCATTTTGGTGGGAAAAGACCCTCAAGATCATAGAGTTCAACCATTAACCCATTCCTGGCACTGCCCCATGTCCCTGAGAACCTCATCTCCGTCTGTCCAACCCCTCCAGGGATGGTGACTCCAGCACTGCCCTGGGCAGCCTGTTCCAATGCCCCGCAGCCCTTTGGGGAAGAAATTGTTCCCCAGATCCAACCTCAACCTCCCCTGGCGCAAATTGAGGCCGTTTCCTCTGGTCCTGGCGCTTGTTCCTGGGGAGCAGAGCCCGACCCCCCCTGGCTCCAAGCTCCTTTCAGGCAGGTCAGAGATCAGAAGGTCTCCCCTCAGCTCCTGTTCTCCAGCTGAACCCCCCAGATCCCTCAGCCGCTCCCATCAGAGTTTTTCCTCTAGACCTCTGGGTCTCTAGATGCTGCTGTTGAACCTTCTTCTCCCCCAAGGGCTGAATGCAAGTTGAACAGGATGATTGGTAAACACTAAATACATGATATTCCAACAGCATTTAGGGAAGGACAGAGAATATAATTCCAGTATCCCAAAACTCTGGCTTTTCAGCCACTGCTTCTTTGGCCCAACCTTGGTTTCTGGCCCTTGGGAGATGCCATTAGCAAAGACAACCAAGCATGCTGAAGCAAAGCCAGAAATTTCCAACAAATGGAGGGCAGAACCCAAGTTTTTGGTGCACCTCAAACTCCCATCCCTCCAGAACCCCACAACCAGCAGCGAGGAGAAAATGTGTCGCATCCAAGTTAGCGCTGGGTGGGTTCCACATTGTGTCTGCGGAGCAGCAGAGATGCGGCAGGCGGCCCCGGGCGCGTCCCCTCCTTCTGTCTCTTCTGAATCCTTTATTTTTTTCCCCCCTTTCTCATTCTGTCTTTGCTTGCATTTCAAGGTTAAAAAAAAGTCAGGATACAATAGTAAATATGTAAGATTAGCTCCTAAAATATGTTAGCAAGTGAAAGCTAAAGAAAGCCAAATGAATTTAGAAAAAGGCTTTCTTGAAGCTTAGAACAGAGACAGTTCTTTTGATCCTTTATCACACAATAACAAAAAAAGCACCAAGCGAGATACATATATATAATATACATATAATATATATATTTATATTCTACATGTGCGCGGGTATGCGGGTGTGTGTGTGCACGAGTGTGTGTACGCGTGTATTTTAATTCACATAGGCTTTCCTTTCTTTAAAATGCTGCAAGAAGCTTTTTTTTCTGCAGATTTCTTTTTCTTTCTTTTTTTTGATATTTCAAAGCTGGCAGTTCAGTAAATGGCTGGAACTGCCACATCTCTGTTCTTGCTAAAGAAATCAATGCTAATCCTATTACTGGCAGTTATCACCTATCCCAGAAACCGCGGCTAAAAGAAAAAAAAACCACTGAGATGTCAAAGTAGGAAAAAAGCATGGGGGAGGGGGAGAAAGCGCCCTTCATTCACTTTCAAACAGTGATTGTTTTCTTATTTTTGATCATTTTTTCCTGTTAAGAGAGAAACTAAACCACCAAAAAAAAAAAAAAAAAGAGAGGAAAAAAATTAAATCCATGCTCAAACAACATGAAGGGCCTGATTTAAACCTACGCACCCACACGTCAGCCCAGGCACCGCGGAGAGCTGAGGGTCACACCGTGGGGTCCTGGGGCTGGACGGGGCTCTGAGCAACCTGAGCTGGTGCAGATGTCCCTGCTCATGGCAGGGGTGGCACTGAATGAGCTTTGAAGGTCCCTTCAACCCAAACTATCCTGTGATTCTATGATTCCTTGGTACAGAGCAATTCCCGGGTGCAAGTTGGGCTCCGACCTTCACATCTGCAGTCGGTGGCAGGACTGAGCATCTCAGACGTCTTGGGTAGGTCAGTGCAGATTGCACTTCATCGTCTGTGTGGGGTCTTGGGTCCCTCAAAGCTATTTTAATACCTCTACATCCTTGTTTATCCTCCCACATATTCCCGCAACCTGCTTGCACTCCTTGAGCATCCTCAGGGTACAGCTCGCCTGCTCGGGATTTCAAGGTCCCTGATCATGATCACAAGATGCTGAAAAGACAGAGTTCCTGAGCTCAGGTCACTCTGTGAAGGTCCTGTTGGGTGGCCCTGCCCGGCCCACTTAGTGCTTCATGAATTTAGAATCACAGAATGTCCCAAGTTGGAAGGGACACACAAGGCTCATCGAGTCCAACTCCTGTCCCTGCAATGACAACCCCACAGGTCACACCATGTGTCTGAGGACGTTGTCCAGTCTCTTCTTGAACACTGTTCCGGTGTCCAGCACCCTTATGGGTGAAGAACCTTTTCCTCGTGTCCAACTGACCCTCCCCAGCACATCTTCTTGCCATTCCCTTGGGAACAGCGAGATACCCCAGCTGAATATGTATGACTCTAAAAGCCAAGAGCAGCAGCAGTTTTTGAACTTGTACTTAGGAAGAATCACCCAATTCCGTCAGACCACAGCACCCTCCTGATGGCCAGAAGCAAGATGTTGGTCATCACTCTGATACGCTGAGGTATCAGCCGCACAGCTCGCAGGCCACGGGCAAGAAAGCAGAGCACAAACCAAACAAGCAGCCAGGGAAGAAATAAAAATGAACCCAGATCAAAGGCTTGGACAACCAGGAATAGCGTGTCTGCTCCACCTGGCCGTAAGTCGATGCATTTCCCAGCACATTTGTGAGCATTTTCACAGCACGTCACTCTCATCACATGTACCACGAGTGTTCCTTCCAACCTCTTGCTCTTTAAGCAAAATTTCAGTTCATTCTGGGCACTAACTCACTGCCAGTGAATCACTGGAGATATTCAGAGCCTACTGAAGAGACTTTTCTCCATCTTCAAACTCTGGGGAAGCATTAAGACCAAATTAGGCCTTTAAGAATATCTTGGACTTGTGCAAAATGAGTTTGCAAACCCTGGGGAAGTGCGCAAGGGATGGAGAAGCCACTGGATGCTATGAGAAGAGGCAGCAAAACCCAGACACCTCATTTCTGGTGTTATTTGCAACCAGCAAAACCAAACAAAGAAATTGTTCCCCAGATCCAGCCTCAGGCAGCTGCAAGGGTATGTGCTTGTCTATGGTTGGAGGTGTTAAAGGAAAATAATTGTCAGACAGCTACAAACTAAAATTACTCCTGATTTGACTCACAGTCAGGGAAGACCATCATTTTGGTTACAGATTGCTATGAGATTTTTTCATGGTTTTATTACAGCTGAAGTAATTTTTAACAAAAGATTATTCTTTGATGTGAGTTAAAATGTTAACAGTATGCCAAGGTATCATTAAAATAATTCAGAAGTATCAAAAGATTTATGGTTTGGCTTTTTTCCATAACAGAAAGTGGTGGCGAAACCAAATTGATAGTTCGCGGTGATGGAAAACACAGCATCCAGCCCCAAATGTGAATCGTCCCCCAGCCCTGAGGATTGTGCTCAGAAGGAGAAAAAAAACCAGATTTCTTGTTTCCTAAGAGAGTTTTTCTCTCCCTGCTAGAGAACACGGTTAGGTGAGTCCTGCCTTACTCCTTCTCCTGGGCTTGCGCGTCAGCACGGAGAACATACCGTGTCGTGTTTCTGATGGCAGGTGACAGCGGGACACAAACGGCGCTGGTGGGTGGACATCGATGGGGTCCAGGGTCCTCCCGTCCTCCAGCTCCAGCCATTCAGAGGGTGAACCAGTCCTTGAAGGGAAAAAGAGACAGACCGATGCATCCACAGCACAAGAAAGCGTAGGAGAGGAGATGGGGTTGGCCATGGGATACTCAAGCTACATCCCACCTAAATTATTCACCTTCTTAAAAGCAGCACTTTAAGAATTATTTATTTTTTTAATATTGGGGTTTTTTGGCCTTGTTTTCCACCTTTAAAACAAAGGCCGGTAACTCAGCTGAAGATCTGGTCTGGAATATTGGACATAATCAGCCATACTACCAGAAAATCCAAGCCTGCGTAATTAGAAGTATTATTCACTATTTATACACTATCAGCTCTCTCCCAGTATCAATATTTGGCAATTCTCCTTAGAACTACGGGGGTTTTATCCACTTTTGTAGTTTGATCAATAGGAAGATGGGCCTACTGCAAGCACTGAATTTGAAAGACATAAAGAACCTCCTAATTAGGGCTGCTAATTAGGGCCAGAAAATGAAGCCATGTGCTCCAGCAAGTCAATTTCTGTCCCCATGGGACAGAGCCGGGTTGTCCCTGGGGGACCCCAGGAGGGCTCCCATCTCCAGGGGTGCAACAGGACGAATTCTGAGCATTTAGCAGGGTGGTTTCTAGAGAAATCCAGTACCTTTCTCTTCCAGCACTGCATTTTTTTTTATTTTTTAAACAGCATTTCCCCATTTGCTGGGACACCTTTTAGCTGCAAACAGCCGTCTCTTTGATGATTTGTAAGTCCTAGGGAAGAACGAGTGCAAATTCATGCAGCTTTTCTGCTCGACAGAGTGAATTCGCTGCTGGGATATTTGCTTCCAAACTCATTCACAGTTGGTCCCGTGTCCTACCAGGGAAACAATTCCCGAGCGACAGAAGCAGCCGTGCTCCAGGATGGGTGGTCACTGCCTCCCTGCAACATCACCCCATGGAAGTGGGATTCCCCACTAACACCATCTTATCATGCCAAGGGGGCTCCTACAGTGAAATCAGACCCTGTCTCCCACAGGATTTCGGGGTAATCCCTCCCAGAGGGCTGCGCACAAAGGACAAGAGGAAGAAAAGAAGAAATAAAAAAAAAAAAGAGATAGGAGGAGAAGGAAGGAGGAGAAGGAAGGAGGAGAAGGAAGGAGGAGAAGGAAGGAGGAGAAGGAAGGAGGAGAAGGAAGGAGGAGAAGGAAGGAGGAGAAGGAAGGAGGAGAAGGAAGGAGGAGAAGGAAGGAGGAGAAGGAAGGAGGAGAAGGAAGGAGGAGAAGGAAGGAGGAGAAGGAAGGAGGAGAAGGAAGGAGGAGAAGGAGAAAAAAAAAAGTCAGATAAACTGAATAAAGTAAAAAATAAAAATAAAACAAAATGCCAGATAGATAAATTGAATAAAGTAAAAATAAAAATAAAAGAAAATAATACTAAACGATGAGGGGCCACAGACACCTCTCCCCAAATCATTATTAGCTCTCCAGCTGTGCTTACAAATACAGCAGAGAGTTGAAAGCAGGCGGTGCCAAACACAGGGGGGCACTTTCGGGGCCGCTCCCAGGCATCTCGTCCCTTGAAGCCACCGTGCAGCACAGCCTGGGGGCTGCAGCCCCCCAGGGAACCCGTTCCCTTCCACTCCGACACCAGCGGTTTTTCTGAGCTAACTGCCTTTTTCTTTTTTCTGCGATCTAGAGATGTTTTCCCCGCCAGCAACAGTGACAAGCTGCTAAATGGTGTCAGCGACCGTCTGGCTGAGCCCCGCTGAAAATAAACCATCGTTTCAGCGCCGGTGGCATTTCACATCATCGGCGCGAGGCTGGCTCAAGTCGGGGATGCACGTCCCTTTAATTATATAAATCAAAATAAATAAAACACCACGCCCTTGGGCCCAGGGTGGAGTGCGGGACCGGATTGGAAAGCGTGCGAAGGGAAAAGGCAGCTGGTTGTGCCACACAGCTGGGGGGAGGAAGGAAAAGTGATGCTCAAACACCAAACCCATGCGTGGAAGTGTGAAGGAGATGGAGAGCTGCCCACAGAGCCCGTAAGGCAGCAAATAAACGGTCCCCAACACAAAAACACACGCAAATTGTTGGGAAATGAGGCTATGATAGGGCAAGGACAGCTGGAAAACATCTGGCAGCTAGCTGCTGCAGCAAGGGAGGGCGATGGTCCCGCGATGGGGACAGGGAGGGAAATGTCCCCTGGAAATTAAAACCAAAAAAAAAAAAGGGGTTTTTTCAACCTCTTAAACTGCTTGTTTCATTTCTGCAGCCTCATCCTCAGGGCTGGGTTTGTACCTCAGACCTAAGAGTTGTTGCATTGCTTTGGTAACAGGTATTTTACACTAATTCATCCACAGCACAGCAGAAATGGTTCTGGCGCTGGTGGTCCCAGGGGCGGCTGAAAAGGGAGGTGCTGGGGGGACATCTTGCTGAAACGGGGCTGCTTTGGCTTCTTGTTATCATTGGCAAAAGTTAATTTATTCAAATCAAAACCTCCCAGGCTAAACGAAGGTAGAGGGAGAGGTTGCCACTGTACGTGCTCTTTCTTTAGGCTGTTTTTTCTGACCGCGTCATCTTCTGGTGTGGCCCTGAGGAGCCGCATCAATGTTCTTTAATAGCCAATGTGATCATGCTGTACTGATTAAAAAAAAAAAAAATTAAAAACTTGGATCTAATTCTTTTTCTTGCATTTTAGGAAAATGAAGTGAGTCACAACAGAAAGGAACCCTTTCAGATTCACCTTGGTGACATATTTTGCTTTTGTTGAAGGCAGTGAGCAGCTTACCAAAGCCACCTCAATCCTTCATCTCCTCAAGACCTTGAGCTGGATGTATTTCCAGAAGATACAGCTGCAAACTATTGGCCCAGAAGCGGGGGGTCACACGGGCAAAAACTTCATGATAGAGACCACCCCATCGGGTGGTCAGGGTGGTTTTGTCAAGATGTGACATCTATGGGTCTACAAACAGGTGAAACGCTCATCACCAGCACATAAATACCTTAACTCTGGTCTTAATTTCAAGTATTTCCCCATGAAATGCTGCCTGTTTACACTTCCGCTCCCTAAAATATTCATATAAAAAAACTGGCATAATGTCATATTTATATTAATTGGATATTCTGGGTTTACTTCTGACTCCACTAGTAGGGGGGAGGGTTAGAAACCACATAATACACAACATAAAATACATGTTTGTGCACAGTGTATAATTTAATGCATGAGATACACAAGATCTTCCAGCACAGTGTTTTAAACAACAGCATTTTAGCCTCTAAAGCACCACAGCAAGGGAAACGTTTTCCATGCTCAGTTTCTCTGCTATTGGAACATTTGTTTTTTATTCTGAATATTTCAGCACATCTATTTACCTGGCACTATATTTAGTACCACAGTACCAAGATGGCATATATAAAGATTCAATTGCAATTCCCATCTGATGTCCCTTCCCTCTCCTTTTTACCCCTTTTTTTATGTCCGCACTCTGAATTCAGCACAAAGTTGGTGTGTTTAATTTAAAAAGAAGTAAAACGCGCCAGGAGACGCCTCAGACCACTGCAAATCACCTACTTTATAGAGGCAGTAAAATTGTGTATCGGATTAAAAGTGATGCTGATCTGAAATTTATGATAACTTTTAATGGCATTATAATTTTTTTTCCCCTGCGCGCTCCATCACCACATCGTTTGGATGCACAGTGCCGCAAGATGAAATTTGTAAGGGAAGAACATTACATAGGCAAGCGCCGAGGGGGGAAATGGGCAGTGGAATAATGCAAAAGCCCCTTTTTTGGCACATGAAGAATGATACTGCTGCCATGTGATGGGCGAGACGGCAGATCGGTCCCCGCGGTGCGAAGGTGTTGGGGTGTGGAATATCACCCCGAGAAAAGGTGGTTACTTAGGAGAGTGCTGGGACCGAACGGTGCTGGGTGTCACTTGCAAAGGTCTGGGGTGATTTCTGTCCCTGCTCGGCATGAATCATGGAATCATTTTGGTTGGAAAAGACCCTCGAGATCATTGAGTCCAACCGTTGCCCCAGCCCTGGCCCTGCCCCATGTCCCTGAGAACCTCATCTCCGTCTGTCCAACCCTTCCAGGGATGGTGACTCCAGCACTGCCCTGGGCAGCCTGTTCCAATGCCCCACAGCCCTTTGGGGAAGAAATTGTTCCCCAGATCCAACCTCAGCCTCCCCTGGCACAACTTGAGGCCGTTTCCTCTCGCCCTAAAGCATGGCTTGATCCTGTGGTTGATGGTAACGTGGATGTGACCTCAGGGCATTAGGATCCAAGGACATTTTGGGGTGTGCAGGCCCAGGAGGGCAGCACTGCACCTTGCACCTGAACAGTACCCACCAGAGAGCCCCGTCGCCCCTTTACAGACAGAAAAGAGACTCTCCAAACAAACTACAGAATGAAATATTAAACACCAAAGTCAACAGCTGTGAGCAGTCCAGCTGGCATCCAGGTGGAAATCACAGAATCACAGGATGGTTTGGGGTGAAGGGACCTTCCCAGCTCCCCCAGTGCCCCCCCTGCCATGAGCAGGGACATCTGCACCAGCTCAGGTTGCTCAGAGCCCCGTCCAGCCTGGCCTGGGATGTCTCCAGGGATGGTTCAGCCACCACCTCTCTGGCCAACCTGGGACAGGCTCTCACCACCCTCAGTGGAAAATATCCTGGAGCCGCACACTGAAGATGCAGAAAATGTCAAACCATCATGTTGTTACCCCAGCACCATCTACTTTCTGCCCAGCCAAGGAGAAAACGCGCTACACGGTCACGTAACTAAACATGTTGTCACGAGCACACCTGCAAGAAGCCTCAAGCAATCCTGAAATCTGCCTTCCCCCAACTTCCACTTTGCAAAGCAACTAACGTTCTCTAACATAAACATAAACAGGAATACATTAGTCACGCTTAAATTAGTACAAATTGCTGAAGAAGTACATACACATAAACAGTGAGACTCTTTATTAACAGACACAGAAAATTGAATCATAGAATCACTTCGGTTGGAAGAAACCCTTGAGTCCAACCACAACCTATATCTAGCACTGAATCATGTACCTAAGAGCCTCATCTATACATTTTTTTTAAAAATGTATTTGTGGGAGACCAAACTCACCTTGCCACCAGCTTGGAGTTCTTCGGGAGGAGTATCTCTGTGTTCAAGGAACCAAGATGCTGGTGCTGCCATCGCCCAAGGGACATGCTGGGGAACCTGGAGGGCAGGTTGTTCCAAGCAGACATCTGGCAAGAAGCAGAGGAGCTCAGCAGGGTGACGTGGATCGTCCAGGAGGGGAAAGAACAGAAACTAGAGTTCCTACAAAGAGAAGAAAATTGTATTTATATTAGGTATATGCAACCAAATGTCAGTTAAAAATCTCTTTAGGAATAGCATGGAAAGACACCTGAATTATTTAAACAATGGCCATTTGCTTTGTAGGATATAAAGGAGAAAAAATAGGGGGTTTTTTGTGCCACAGTATATTTTGAAGCAAAGGCAGAGGGAGGGGTACTGCCCCTGTCTGGGGGGTGTTGTAGGGGCTGGGTACAAGGACAAGGACAGGTGAGACTCCAGTTCTTTAATTAAGAGAGGATTTAACATCCCAGGAGTGGCTATGCCTGCTCTGCCCTGCTCCTGCATTGGTTTGCAAAGAGCTCTTTTGCAAAATTAATTTGCCAAAAAAATAAGAAATTGCGTCGTCCACTTGGGCTCCGAGCTGGTGGGCACCCCAGGGATTCTGGGAACCATCCTGCCTTGTCCTCACACACACCCGCTTAAATTACCATTAATGTACAATTTAATGATAGCACCCCAGTTTTGCCACTGCTGCCTTCAACTGTAGGTAGTGAAACTTCCATGCTCCCCCTCCTCCTTCTCTGCTTTATTTTCTCCTCTCCTTCCCCAAACTCTGTGATACTACTCTACAGTAAAATATTAACTGCTGTAAGTAATTGTTTCGCTGTATTATGTGAAGTCAAAAACCTTTTGAATCGTATTTTGCAGTGAACCTGCCTTTGAATCCACACGTTTTATCATTCCGCAGCAACACATATAATTTCAAACAAACAAGTGAACAAACCTGGTGATAATGCCCCGAATCTCTTATCAGTCAGTTTTACACTGGCGTAACTCCATAAACTTCAGTGGAATTAATCTTGATTTACACTGTTGGGAGAGCAGAAACAGGCATTGTAAATAGCTATATACCAATGCAAGACACTTAAAAGCAAAAGCAGTCACACCAGAATGCCTGGCAGCAGATGAGGAGGCATAAAAAAAGCTTTCCTGGTGGTGCTAATCCATGGGCACGTGGCTAAACCCAAAGGACAGGCCTCAAGTTGTGCCAGGGGAGGTTGAGGTTGGATCTGGGGAACAATTTCTTCCCCAAAGGGCTGTGGGGCATTGGAACAGGCTGCCCAGGGCAGTGCTGGAGTCACCATCCCTGGAGGGGTTGGACTGACAGAGATGAGGTTCTCAGGGACATGGGGCAGTGCCAGGGGTGGGAAACAGTTGGACTCTATGATCTTAAGGGGCTTTTCCAACAAAATGATTTTGTGATTCCATCAGCTTTGCAGAGACCACAGCCCATGGAGGGGCCCATTGGCCCTCCTGGTGACACCAAGCCATGCCACATGGGTACAGCTCCTGAGGACACTGCTGCTGAGATAGGACGGACCATGAGGCTGTTGCTGTGGTTATCACCCATAGGGGGTGTTGGCTGTGGTGGTCAAGGAGGAACCTGAGTTGTGTGTCCTCCATGGTCGCAGCTGGAGGTGATTTTGCCACAGATGTTGTGATGAGGCACCAGCAGAGCCCTGCACTTCAGGCTGTGCCCACAGCTGAGCTTGTTACCATCATTGAGGCCACTGGGAATGGGGCACCTGAAAAATCCTTTGGAGGTTCCAACCTGCCCCATCAGAGTTTTGGGCTTCCACAGTCCCCAAGAACCTTGAGGAGATGTGACTGCTCACAGCCCCACCACAAGACCATGAGACAGGCGGTGCCGTCCTCTCAAACACCTTGTGGGAAAATGCACCACGAAATATTTAAAAAAAAAAACCACAAAAACAAAAAACATCCTTCAAGTGAACAAGGCACAAGGTCAGATTTTTTACACCCTGTTGCTTCTAGACCGAGGACATGACTGATGTAAAGCAGGGATCTATCCCTCAGGCAGCAGTGTTGTCTTTCACAAAATCTCCTGCCCGCCCCACAGCAGATGGCAGCTACTGCGTTCCCCTGAATCAATTATCTTTAACAGGGTCATTTAAAATTTGAAAGCCAAGCTCATCAACTCAGTTTTACAGTAGCAAGCCCAGGTGTGTGTTCATTGTCCAAACGTGAGGACCGAAAATGGATCATTTCTCACAGCTGCTAATTGTCAGGGCAGGAACCGGGGTGCAAGGCATCAAGTCACTTCTTCAACCTGTGGAGGACACAACCAATTGGTTTTGCTACTCCAGCTATTTTCACACTCATTTACTCAAAACCATGGCAAGAATACTAAGACAATGTTTAATTCTTCTCAGGCATAACATAATTAATTTTTAGTTAGACTACACCAGCTAGGTGTAGTCTAGAAAGTATAGAGGATAGAAAATACTACAAGGAAGAGGTGAGACCTGTCCCCTTTTGCATTGCAAGTTTTCCATGGAAAAAAAAGTATCTTGGATTAATAAATACAAACTGTACCTATTGGTTAAAGCTTCAAGTGGTGCCACAAGATAAGAAGCCGCCGCCCCAGGTCCCCGTTTCCCTCCTGCATGTTGCTCCCCTGCACCACAGCATCTCAGCTCGGCCCCAAACCTCAACCCAAGCACGCAAAGATGATCCAAGGGTGGTTAAGTAGCAACCCAGGCTTTATCCAGTTGCTGTTATCAATCTTCATAACAAAGAGAAAACAACTCGACCGTCTCTTGTGGGAAATAAATTGAGTCCACTTCTATACTCGCCGACATTCTCGTTTCTTCAAGAATTAGCCCTATTGATGAGGCCCAGGTGAAGAGCTCCAGAAGCAATTAAAGCAAGTGCTGTACCTCGAGGTGCACCTTGAGAATGTTTCTGTTCTCCTCTTTTCACGAGGTCCCTATCTGCCGCTAGCATCAACACAAGGTGCATTAGAGCTGCTGCTTCACAAAGCAAAGCTGCACTTCACGCTGAGAAAAAAGCCTTGATCCGAATGCACTTCAATTAGCAGAGAGCAGGGCCCAGGGACTCCTGGGCTGGCTGCAGCTGGAGAGATTAACACAGGAAGATAGAAAAAGATGCAGGGTGGAGTTTGCTCTATTTTTACATCCTCCACTCCCGAGTTTTGGCCACTTCCCAGTTGCTCCGCCAAGACCATCGAGCTCAGAGATCCCCTGGAAGCTCCAGGTGATTTATACCCAGATCTGTCAGAGTAGACACTAGATCTTCCATCAATGAGATCCAAGACTTAACCTCATTTAATAAATGTTTTCTCAAAGGTCAAAACTTATCAGGCTGTTGAGACCCCCCACACACACTCTTACACCCAGCAAGGAAACATTTTGCTGTTAATTAACGATGAAATCAGCAAAAATGTCAATGTAACAAATTAGACACTCATTGATTATTGGCTTAGGCAGGTCTTTACAGTGATACACACAGGCAATACTTTAGTGCTCATCCAGGCTCTGGATTTGGCACTTTCATTGTAAAAATGTGGTCAGAAATGCTCTGTTATTCTCTTTTTTGGTCACTGCTGGTGCAGCTTTCCACTGTGTATAATAATACATGGTGTGTAGGACACAGAATGGAAAGGAAACCTGATGTGAAATCATCCATCTCCACGGGAAAAAGTCCACCAAGGAGCGTTGCAAGGCATCCAGAGACTGAGGAGCTGCATTTCACGGAGCAGCAAACCAAATTTTGGAGGAAAACAGCCTTAACTCGCCACCCCAGCTATGACCTGGCTCAGGAGCAACTAAAGGTTAGCGAAGATTAACAGAAGTAGTTTATGGTTAAACATTACGGAGCTAAATGTTCTGCAGAGACGCATTTCTGATGAAATTACAAGAGAAGATGCCATCTGCCAGCAACACAAACGTTCAAATTAGTATAATGCCATCAAGGGCTGAAATTCAACCCTCAAGCTGGATGAACGGCATCCCCTTCCCTCCCCTCTTCCCAGCCCTGAGTTGTGCCTTTGCTCATGTACAGAATAACAGAGAAAAGCACAAAAACCAGGTGTTTTATATTTGGTACTGGGGGAATATTTTGGGCAGAATTCAAAGGGCAATCTCAGCAACATACAACGAAGAGCAATTCAAGGCAACAGCAATGACATCTGAGGACTCTGTTTTTAAAATTGCAGTGTGGTCACTGTGAGGAGCTGATTGAAATTGTGTATGTTTTAATCAGAAATCTGGATGGCGGATTAAACTTTAGAAAGAAACCACATAACAGTATTTAATTAATCAAGGCTTTAAGTGACCTAAATGAAAATACTCTATAATGATAACTCCTTGGCTGGCTTAAGTCAGTTTGTGCTGATGATACGTATCATATTTCCCATACACTGAAATAATCACAATTAGTTCCCTACACACAAAAGTCACTTTGCCCTACTAAAGCACATTTAGAGCAACTCTGAAAATAAAGAGCGTGTTTAACCGCTAAGGCAGTGACAGTCTCATAGCCTGGAGGTGCCGAAGGCACGAAGGTGACACAGAAGGGTTGTGACCCCAAAACAGACGTGTCCCGAGCCCAAGATGACCACGGAAAACCACCCTGTATCTTCAGAAAACACATCCGCATCCAAAAGCCGCTTCTTGTATTCTCAAGAGACCCTTTGCACTAAACTTCACATGGGTTTTAATAAAACCGAGCATCTGTAGGAAGAGGAAATTTTGCCTTTACCCAGAAAGTTGAGCCTTCTTAAGAAAATCAGCACGTACCTGGGCATGGGGACATCTCTGTCACCTTCCTCAGAGGGACAGGTCCTGCTGATGGCCACGGGCAGCCCAGGGACCCCCCCTGCCCACCCCATTTTTTGTGCAATCACACATTATTGTGCTGTCTCAGTTCAGGATATTCACACAACTATCTTTTGATCTCTCTTATTTTTACCTGGCTTTCAATAAACCGCTAACGTGTTTGCTTTCTTTGGTAGCAATAGGAGAAAACAACAGAAATTCCAGCAGAATTGCAGACCCCTCTGAAAAAGAGCATGACTACAGTCTAGTTTAACTACAGCAGGCATGTCCTAGGGTAACAAGGATATGATGAAACACATGCTTTACAACAGAGTTTAAAAAAAAAGGCTACATTCAATGGCAGAGAAAATCGATTTAACCACATAAAATATTACAAGCAAAAATCAGAGGTTAGAAGTAGAGTTGAAATGCAAACCATTACCTCCATTATCCAAGACAGGCTGTTTATTTACAGCTAGAAACTGTAGAAATGACTTGGCTTAATTGTAATTAAAACCTTTTGGTATCTTTAGAGCACCAGAAGCGTTCCACGCAAAGGTAGCAGGGCCATGAGGCGGACAAGATGCTCCGACTTAGAACAGGGACATCTCGGGCTGCGAGGAGAACAAAACAAAGCCCTGCCGAACACGATATTAGGCTAAGAACAATTCCAACTGCGGCGAGAAAAGAGGGTTTGTAATTGAATTTGTAAAAGGCCATACAGCAAAACTAGAGCTAAAGTATTTGCAACATGTATTAGTTGAAAGAGGCATTTCAAGCGAGGAAGGATCATGTGTTGGGAAAGGCGCAAAAGCCATTTGAGCTCAGTGCCTGCTGTTGCTTTAGAGCTGCCATCTAAAAAACTCCTTTATGTCCCCAGGAGCGCGCTGCCCACCTGCGAGTAAAACTCGTCCCTTCTCCCACGCTTGTGCTGGGCTGAATCCGCATCCACGTAAATAGAAATTCCCTCCCTGAAGAGCTAATGCCTCCCACGATGGACCTCTTGGGATTGATAAGGGTGCAAGATAATAATATACAAGATCTTAGTGAACTGCTTCTGCAGCCCCAGTCCCTCCACTGAGGTAGCAATGGCAGCAGGTCTTGCAAATGCTTATGAACATCTTGCTATTTCTGAATTAAACTCTTCAAGCAAATGCGCTGCTGAAAGAATCCATAGAATCATTTTGGTTGGAAGACACCCTCTAGATCATCAAGTCAAACCATTAGAAAAACCCTTGCGGAAGGGTCAGAAGCTCTATTTTGCACTTATACACAAGATAAACCGAGCTCTACCTGGTCTTTAACCCTGGAGACTCAGCAGCCACAACCCAGCCAATGTCCCCGGGGCATCAGTTAAAGCTCAGAAAAAGAGAACGTCCCATTCAACCCCTCGTCCATGTCCAGAGCACCACGCAGCCCGGTGATGGACTTCAGTGCTCTCCAGTGACTTGGGACCACATCCAGCTGCTGCCACCCCTCCCTGGTAGCTCCTGTGTCACCCCAGGTGACACGCTGCTACCTGCACCACCGCTGGGATTTCCCTGTGCAACCAAACAGTGCCATGAAGAGGTAAAAACCAGCAAGAAAAAGGTGTGCTGACAGATTCCAGAGCTGGGTGTTCCCTTTGTGCACCATGGTCAAGCCCAAGATCCATGAAGACATTTAGGCTGGGTCAGATTTCCTCACGTGCACCAGGGTAAGCCAGGCAGAACCCCTCGGGTGCCTAGAAATTGTGGGAAAGAGACATGGATGTTCCTCAAACAACTTCTTGTTTAAAAAGGCAATGAACGAGCACAAGGATTTAGTGATAGAGCAGGTCAGCACGTATTTAGGGTGAGGTGCCTCATTCATTGAGTCTGAAAAGCTGAAAAGTCCTACCTGCTCCAGGCGTTTCTTTTTCCAACATCGATGGAGAGACACAAGCCCCTCTGGTGAGCAACTACTCAACAAGGCACGTGCAAAGGAGACGGGAGGTGCACAACATGGCTCACATCAACATCGTGTACTCCGGAGATGTCCTCTTCACCTTCTCCTTCTGTATCCGGTCTTGCTAACCTGGTCTGGATGATACAAGGGAAAACACAAGTATGCCAGCTGCATCTGCACATAAAACCAAGACTAAAGCCTCAGCTGAGGCTGAATCCAATTCTCTGGCACATCAGAGATGGGAAAGGACACATGGATGGCTTGTGCACTAACCCCTGCTCTCCCTGCCAGAAAGCTGTGCCAGAAGTTATCAAGAAAGCCGCTAAATGAAAGCATGATGTGCTGTGGTAATTAAGTGTGCTTGGATATATATGTATTTTTTTTTCTTTTTTTACAGAGTACTGCCTTTTAGTAAATATTCTTCAGCATCTCTGTTGTCCCATTGCAGTGCAGTTAGCTGTAAAAATGATCACCTCATCCTAATTAACTCTAGCAGTGCCATGGATGGCACAGATCCCCCCAAACCAGCGATGAAGTTTGGAGGGACCAAGGAGAACATCTGGCAGCAGTGTGAGAGGAGGTTTAGCGGCACCAGTGAGTAATCTGTGTCTTTTCAAGGGTAGCAATTCTAACACGGCTCAGTGGTTGCTCAAAGTAGTTTTCCCCTACCTAAAGCAAAAAAAAAAAAAAAAAAAAAGAAGTTTCTTTGGATCCCTCCAAAAGAGATACATATTTTGGATGTGCCACCCACTCCTGACCAGCATCTGTCATCGTCCCCTGTACCAATTACACACATAACACTACATTTGTAAGGAGCTTTGAAAACTCCTTTCCCCTGCATATTAATTGTCATCTCTTTGAATAAACATGCAAACCCGTTGACTGGAGATGTGTAAATATTTACAGGGCGTGCCAAAGGAGGGTCAGAAACCAATATATCACCTGAAGGAAGAATAAATACTCAGCGACCGTAAAGACCCGCTCTCGCGTTTGCCCGCAGCAATTACAGTTAAGTAACTGCAATACGAGCACATATTTAAGTACTTATGCAAGGAAAAGGGGCTGATGATCTCGATTATATTTGCATTGTGTTTCCTGTTGTTAGCACTTCCTTCGTAGAATTGCTGCAATACATCTCGCACTCCAATTTCACCTGCCAGCTCCACCAGACCGCAGCCAGCCTTTGGAGAGGGCCAAAAATGCTTCGAAGTTGAGCTGTATTTCTTCTTTCCCTCTCCTGTCCTGTCTCCTGCTTACAAGTCGAGCTGTATTTTTTCTTCTCCTGTCCTGTCTCCACGTTAAGGAGATTGTAAGAAGCAAATTTGCCCCCAAAGCTTCTCCGAAACTCAGGTGTCACCCTCAGCAGATGGATGAGCGCAGCTTCAGCTGACTGGCTCTGTCGAATGGTTACACTGAAAAAAAACAATTTCAGAATAGCTCGATTGCTGTTATTTAGTAAAAAACAGGGCTTATAACTTTCTGTTGCAAGTAAATCCGCAAAAACTTCATAGTTGTAGCCAGGTGGGGGGACTGTTTTGTATTCATCAATTATAAATCTAGCTATCTACATAGAATTTTTCACCTGAGGACTCCATGCAGGTACACACCCAAATGATGTTAAATGTCACAAGCTGAAAGACTGAGAAGTTGTTAAATGCCATAACAAGGGTGCTTTGTTTTTTCATGCCAAAGCCTGGCGAGAAGCTCCCTGGTTATGTATTATTTACACACTATTTCACCTGCTTCCTTCAGCATGCATGATGCCTGGTGAAGTCATTTGCAGGTGTGCTCATCCTCTGTAGTTCATTTTTAATGCAGAAATTTCTCCATTTCTGCCTGGAGACCATTCTTTGCGGTTATGGGTTGTCTCCACTGAGCTATTCCCCAGTGCACAGCAGACAGAGGACTCCACAAACCCCTCCAAAAATCCAGTACCAGTGTCACTGTACGCCAAGAGATGCCAGAGAAAATGGAAAAAAAAAAAAATCCAGGACAGGATGCTGTAGAATAAGCTTCTGTAAGTCCTGGAACATGGAGGTTTATATCTTTTGTAATGGCTTTCTTCTGTGTAACATAACTAGAGAACTCAGTTGCAGCAATATCTTGGGGCAATGAATTCCCTAAGCTATGAATGATTTGCTCACAAAAGTGTCTTTTTATCAGTTTCAGTTCTGTTGCCTTTCAAGTTTATTCAGTGCCCCTTTGAATGAGACACTGTTGTAATTGTCTAAAAAATAAATTTGATTGCCTGCTTGACCTTCTTTACGCCGTTTATTACAGTCATTTCATTTTCTATTCATTCTCTCCTGAGAGAAAACAGATACAATATCGTCACTCCAGCCACACTTGGAAGGATTTGTATTGCTTGTCTCTCAGCCTTTGTTGTTCCCTTGTTTTGCTTTGGATGTGGCACAACCAGAACTTCACACCAGCTTCGAGTTAGGAGCCCACACTCAGCAATGGTAACATCAGCTGTGTCAAAGTTAATGGCTTTCAAAAAAAAAAAAATAAAGTCACAGTTTCTTGCTCCATTTTGTCCTCTATAGGTGTTATCTTGCACTTTCTGATCGCAGCATTGTTCACCAGGGTCATGTCCAGTTCCCCTGTTCTCTTGGGTCTTCTCAAGGTCAGCGATGTCCAGAGCTGATTGTCCCGCTTAACTATGGGATGCCTGCAAAAGTCAAATAAAATCATAGAATCATTTTGGTTGGAAAAGACCCTCAAGATCATCCAGTCCACCTGTTCCCCAGCCCTGGCACTGCCCCATGTCCCTGAGAACCTCATCTCCATCTGTCCAACCCCTCCAGGGATGGTGACTCCAGCACTGCCCTGGGCAGCCTGTTCCAATGCCCCACAGCCCTTTGGGGAAGAAATTGTTCCCCAGATCCAGCCTCAACCTCCCCTGGCGCAACTTGAGGCCGTTTCCTCTGGTCCTGGCGCTTGTTCCTTGGGAGCAGAGCCCGACCCCCCCCGGCTCCAACCTCCTTTCAGGCAGTTGCGGAGAGAGAGATGAATCCTGATGAAGAACAGTCCTGCTCCAGCATCTCTCTCTACTCTTAATCACTTCTTCCAATTCTGAAGTTCACTTCTAAACAGTGGATCTTTACCCATCGATCCACCACTGGAGGGTATCTTGGCCACCCTGCTTTGATATACTTAAAGCCTTCTGCTTGGCGCTGCCTTGTTTTCCTTGGCACTGCCTGGTTTCCCTGATGTTTTGCAAAGGGTGTCGCTTAGTCATGCTCTTGGACACTCTGTTGGCACCAAGCTCTGCCTTGCTGGGTAGCTGTTCTCAGCAGCATCCTGTGATTAGTTTAAAGCTGAGTTTGTGCCTGTCCCACCACAGACAATCGCATGTTCCAGCAGCTCAGCCACTGAGTTTGTTATAAACGCTGCACTGAGCCCAACTGCGTTATCACTGTGGTTTACCGAGTCGCTCACAAGCTATTTCCAAAACCGGCTCCGTTCTGTTTTGCTATTTTCCACCCAGGACACGATATTTCTTCCCGGTCGTGGCTGGGTTGGTAATGAATGGTATGAAACAGCAACGAATAACCAGGCTTCTGCGGGGGGGGGGGCGGTGTGGGATGGGACGCAGTCCAGGACCTGCCAAAGTGCTTCCCCGATGATTGGAAGGGGTCACTGTTGGATGAGAGGCACAAATCCATTCCTCCACGCTGGGCGCATCCTCCCCGCGGCACCGGCGGCTTTTGCCAGCCTGAGAAATAAGAGACTCGGGACTCAAAAGTAGTAATCTTTTGAAACATAAACGGCCAAGCTGATTTACTTCCAAATACGCAACAACAACAACAAAAAAATTGCTGTCGGGCAAGGGCCACGTTTGCCAAGTTTCAACAGAGCAAAATTTTACAGCGAAGTTAACACCACCTTAAATACCATTGTTGGTTTATAATGGGGAAGCTGGCAGCCCGGTAGCTCAGGCTGCTCTTCCAAGTGATGATTTACCATGACGCGCACTCCACGTATGTGCTAAGTTGAAGATCCACGTGGCAAGTTTTGGATTCGTGTGATAAACCACAAGAAACAATCCTTGGCCACTTCCCCCATGATTTTCCCAGATCTAGGACGTTTCCAGGATTTCCTCCAGCCACCTCACTTCAAAAGCCGTCTGGCCAACTCGCTTCTGTTGCCTCTCCAGGCTGTGGAATTCCTTTCCTAAACAAATCACAAGAACCCCAAACTACACAGAACCTTGAGAAATGATTTCTGATAAATAACAAAACCAAGAATATTCGCATCACAGACAAGAGACCAAACCCTAGGGAAACCAAACTTGAATGCAGCGTTGATGCATGAAGTCCTAATATTAGCAATAACAGAGGAACATTACAATTAATTTTGAAAAATGTGGGTTGCTACTGGCTCCTCCTTGGAGGTGCTAGAAATGTAGATTAACTGAACTAGGTTTGCAGAAGAGCACAGATTCAGGTGTCAGTGTTAAATGACCCTTTTGAGGTGTCCAGAAACTGTTAAATTTAGCCACTGTTTTCTGGAAAAAAAAAAATATCCCTTTTGGGGATTTTACTTGCGGACCCCAGCACAAGGCCAACCCCAAACAGTCTCTTCAGCAAACCTTGGCCAAGACAACCAAATAAAGCCAGGCATGGGACGCAGAATAAAATAAATCTGATTACGTTTGCACGAACCAGCTCCAGCCCTCTCTTACATCGCTCCTCTGCTGTGTTTTCTATGTCATTCTTGCAAGCTAAGCTGTGCAGCAGCTTTGTAAGAAGGAGCTGGGCTTGCGAGTGGTTCGAATCATAGAATCATCAAATAGTTTGGCTTGGAAGGGACCTTCAAAGCTCGGATACGGACATCACATCACAGAAGGAGCCTCCTGTATCATCCGAGCATCAACAGAGCAAGACAGGGCTCAAAGTGTGACCCCCAAGCACAATGAAGAAGAGTCATCGGCTCCATGGATGCAGCATCCGATAGGCTCATCCTGGAAGTTCCCAGGGAAGCTAAAAACACTGTTGCAAGTTTAGTTTGTATTCATTTCCCTCCCAAATTCTCATTACTCAACAGAGAAAGAGAGAGAGAGGGTGCATTCAAGTGGAAATGGTTGGAGTGCACTTAGAGGAATTTAGCCAAAAGGAAAAGGATAGATGATGGTGGCTTTTTAAATTTTTTTTTTTTATTCTCTCAAAAAAAAAAAAATCCTCTTCCAGAACTTAAAACTGTTTTAATCAGCTGAAAAACATACGTGGGCTTTACAGCTCTGAGACAGCTTGCACAGGCTCTGATAAATGCCTATCGCTCATTTGCATACGCTAACAGCTACACTTTAATCAGCCTCCTAATCCCTGATGATATTAATGAATTTTTTTATGCGCGCTCTCTCTCTCTTTTCCCCCCCCATTTTTTTTTTTTTTAGTATCATGTTTGCTAATTCAAAACCGATCAGCGGCTTCTGTGTGCCTTTTTTTATGCAGGAAATAATGGGTGAGCTTGGTACTCCTGTTATCCTGCTCTCACAAATAATTAAGACTACAAAGGGTACAAATCAGTCTGAATGCACGGCACAAAGGCTCAAGCTATGCAAAGGTCTTTTTCTCTCTCTCTCTCCTCTCTCTCTTTCTCTCTTTTCATTTATTCTCTTCTTCTGACAAGAGGCGGCTTAGAAAGATACTTAGCAAAGCAATGAACTGGTCACTCCCAAAAAGCAAGAATTTCCCAGCCATTTTAAAAGTTCACAATGCACATTATGGACTTTTTTTAAATGTTTGCTCACTCCGTTATTTGATGCCTTTGAGGGAGGAGGTTGCCTGCTGGAGAAACCTTCCACTGAAACGTTTTACCTCTGTTTTGGCAGTTCTACTTGTCTCCTCAGGAGGGCTTGGCATGGGAGGATGCCACAGATTTTGAGGGCAGGACACCTGGAAAGGTCTTTTTTGAGTATGTGGTCACAGGGAAAAATCCATTTGATGTGAAAAACTGGCTGCACGAGCAGCTTTGGAGAAGATAAGAGGTTCTGGCCAACGTCAACTGGTATATCCAGACCCCTCCCTTCTCCTGTCCCACTCTTGGGTGCAACCATAAAGCTTCGAGGTAGATTCTGAGATTCCAAGTCACCTCTACAACTCCGGTGGAACAACTGACCTCCAAGAGACCCTTCATTTGGAACATCTCATCTTGAAATTAAATCAAGCATGAGATCAGAATTTCTGAATCCTTCTGGATTTTGCATTTCTGCTTTCGCACAGAACACGTTGCTCCACAGACCAACAGAAGTGCTACAGATTCTGATTAATTTGCGTAGAAACATATTGATGGACATACAGAGACCAACTTGGTGGACCAACCAAGGAAGACTCTCAGAAATCTGTTTTCTCAATGCATTTGGTGACAAAGGGCGGGACCCAAGTCATGTCACTGATCACAGCATTGAAAACCACTGCTATAGTCCCATTAAAATTATGTATCATATGAAGTCACACTGAGACAAAACAACAGCTGAACCCGAGTGGGAGATAAAACTTGGTCAACAGAAAAGTCATTTTCATTAAAACAAGCAAAATAAGGATTTGAATAAACCAAAAAAAAAAATCTCGGTGCAATATCTAAAAGAACCCTGCAGGCACCTTTGAAGTGTGCAAGTCAAGACTTCCAAATTCAAGAGGATTTTTGTATTAGGAAGCTGGGTAAGGTTGATGGAAAAGAAGCGTACCTTTGAGTGATTCTTTCAGGAGACGTGAGCAAACATCTCTGTAGGGTAGTCTCAGCACTAACATATCATGTCCAGATCTCACAGGAGTCGGATGAGACTGAAACACCAGATGGTCTGATGTTTGGGATGATCATGGAGAACACAAAAACGCTCGTGTTCTCTCATAGTCTGTTTGCAGTTAGCCAGAGGAAGGCAGGTGAACTAAGACAGGTACAAAAATGCAATAGCAAAGGAGTTTGACAGCTCCAGCAAAAGCTCAGACCACCTTTGAAAACCATGAGGCTTTTTGGGAATGCAGAAGAACACCGGTATTGTTTTCTTGCTAATAATATTGGTGTTGAAGCAATGACAGGTTACTCACTGGCCAAAACACCTTCTGCAAGGTTTGGTGCAAATGCTGAACATCATGATCTCTCCCTGAAAAGACATCCAGGTAAGCTGATGGTTTTTCTCACAGTGGAGATGCAGAATGTTCCTTCCAGATTGTCCAAACCAGCCCCAAAATGACTGAAAATAGAATAAGGTTTGGTGTAAAGAGAAACTGTCAGAGGAACATCAACGCTGGAACATTCTGAGGTTAATGGGGAGCTTAAAACCCAAGTTGATGCAAGGTCACTTTGGTCACAAATATCTTGCAAGATGCTATGTGAGCCACTGGCTAAAACATCCCAAAAGCTACAGCTCACCCTGAAAACAGAACACAGGCAATTGTTTCAAATCATGAGTATTTTCATGAATATGTTTATGGGAAGAATTCAATCAAGGTAGGAAGAGACCATAAACCACTAGGAGCCACAGAGCAAAATCCATTGTACAATGAGCCACCTGGACTTCAGAAAAAATGTAATGAAATTGCAAAAGTACTCATTAAATGTGAAATACAGGCCCAGTAAGGAGCTTAGCAGATATGCTTTCAAGAACACCTATAAATAATGAAAGCAATGAACTGCAGGAAGAGGAGTTTGAAGTAAATATGAGGCAAGTCCTACCCATGTCTGAAATGAAATTTGACAAGTTCAAACAAGTAACACAAAATGACCCAAGTTGACAACAGTTTGGGGGAAAGTAATTCTACATGGATGACCAAAGAAAAATATCGAGCCACTGCTAAGCATAAAAACTTATTGGGACTGGAGATATGAAATTGCTGCAGTTGATGGGATCGTGCACAAAGAACATCCTGTCATAATACAATATCAGCAGGAGGTCAGAAATGCTAAGTGTTTTTCAGAGACAGAATCCTACAGGAAAGAAAAGAATCCTGTGGAAAGAGAAGAGCTGTGAACTCCCCAGGTCTGAACACCACCGTCAAAAAGA